>NC_037590.1:39613295-42133295 GCF_003073045.1 Pomacea canaliculata | reverse complement strand
CCGTCGTGGAAGCCTGTTGAAGCTTCGTGAAGCCGTGAAGTTTCGTGAAGCCGTCGTGAAGCCGTGTTGAAGCCGTGTTGAAGCCTTCGTGAAGCCGTCGTGATGGCGTGTTGAAGCCTTCGTGAAGCCTTCGTGAAGACGTGTGTGCACACACACAGACACACTCACACACACACACACATAAACTCACACACACAAACACACTCAGACACAGTCACACACAAACACACACAAACACACTGACACACAAATACAGACACACAAACACACACAAACACACACACAGACACACACAAACACACACACAGACATACTCAGACACACTCAGACACACTCAGACATACACACGCACACGCACACGCACACGCACACGCACACGCACGCGCACACGCATGCGCATTCGCACACACGCGAACGCGCACACGCACACGCACACGCACACACACGCACACGCACACGCACACGCACACGCACACGCATGCGCATGCGCACACGCACACACACGCACACGCACACGCACACACACACACACACCTAACTTGAAGCCGTGTTGAAGCCTTCGTGAAGCCTTCGTGAAGCCATCGTGAAGCCGTGTTGAAGCCTTCGTGAAGCCGTCGTGAAGCCGTGGTGAAGCCGTGTTGAAGCCTTCGTGAAGCGTCGTGAAGCCGTGTTGAAGCCTTCGTGAAGCCTCGTGAGCCGTGGTCGTAGCCGTGGTGAAGCCCGTGTTGAAGCCGTCGTGAAGCCGTGTTGAAGCCGTCGTGAAGCCGTGTTGAAGCCTTCGTGAAGCCGTCGTGAAGCCGTGTTGAAGCCTTCGTGAAGCCGTAGTGAAGCCGTCGTGAAGCCGTGTTGAAGCCTTCGTGAAGTCTTCGTGAAGCCGTGTGTGCCCAAACACAGACACACTCACACACACACATAAACACACGACACACAAACACACACAGACACAGTCACACACAAACACACACAAACACACTCACACACAAATACAGACACACAAACACACACACAGACACACACAAACACACACAGACACACTCAGACACACTCAGACATACACACGCACACGCACACGCACACGCGCACGCGCACGCGCACGCGCACACGCACACGCACGCGCACACGCACACACACACACACACCTTAACTTGAAGCCGTGTTGAAGCATTCGTGAGCCTTAGTGAAGCCGTCGTGAAGCCGTGTTGAAGCCCTTCGTGAAGTAAGCCGTCGTGAAGCCGTAAGACTTCGTGAAGCCTTCGTGAAGCCGTGGTGAAGCCGTGTTGGAGCTTGCGTTGAAGTCGTGAAGCCGTGTGAAAGCGTGTTGAAGCCGTCCGTGAAGCCTTCGTGAAGCCGTCGTGAAGCCGTAAGCCTTTGAAGCCTTCGTGAAGCCTTCGTCGTGAAGCTTGCGTCGTGAAGCCGTTCGTTGAAGCCTTCGTGAAGCCGTGGTGAAGCATGTGAAGCGGTCGTGTTGAAGCCTTCGTGAAGCCTTCGTGAAAGCCGTCGTGAAGCTGAAGCCGTGTTGAAGCCTTCGTGGTTGAAGCCTTTGAAGCCTTCGTGAAGCCGTCGTAAAGCCCGTGAATGCCTGAAGCCTTCGTGAAGCCGTGTGAAGCGTGTGAAGCGTGAAGCCCGTGAAGCTGAAGCCTTCGTGTGAAAGCCGTGTTGAAGTCGTGAAGCGTCGTGAAGCCTTCGTGAAGCCGTGGTGAAGGGCCATGTTGAAGCCTCGTGAAGCCGTCGTGATGCAGTTGTGAAAGCCGTGTTCGTAAGCCTTCGTGAACCGTTGTGAAGCCGTGTTGAAGCCTTCGTGAAGCTTCGTGGTGAAGCCGTGTGAAGCCCGTGAAGCCGTGTTGAAGCCGTCGTGAAGCCGTGTTGAAGCCCCCGTCGTGAAGCCGTTGTGAAGCCTCGTTTGAAGCCTTCGTGAAGCCTTCGTGAAGCCGTGTTGAAGCCTTCGTGAAGCCTTCGTGAAGCCGTCGCGAATCCGTGTTGAAGCCTTCGTGAAGCCTTCGTGAAGCCATGTGTGCACACACACAGACACACTCACACACACACACATAAACACATACACACAAACACACTCAGACACAGTCACACACAAACACACACAAACACACTGACACACAAATACAGACACACAAACACACACAAACACACACACAGACACACACAAACACACACACAGACATACTCAGACACATTTAGACACACTCAGACATACACACGCACACGCACACGCACACGCGCACGCGCACGCGCACACACACACACACACACACACACACCTCCCGTGAAGCCGTTTTGAAGCCTTCGTGAAGCTGTCGTGAAGCCGTGTTGAAGCCTTCGTGAAGCCTTCGTGAAGCCGTCGCGAATCCGTGTTGAAGCCTTCGTGAAGCCTTCGTGAAGCCATGTGTGCACACACACAGACACACTCACACACACACACATAAACACACACACACAAACACACTCAGACACACTGACACACAAATACAGACACACAAACACACACAAACACACACACAGACATACTCAGACACACTCAGAACACACTCAGACATACACACGCACACCACGCACACGCGCACGCGCACGCGCAAGCGCCACAACACAAGACACACACCACAGCCTCGTGAAGCCGTTGTTGAAGCCTTCGTGAAGCCGTCGTGAAGCCGTGTTGAAGCCTTCGTGAAGCCGTGGTGAAGCCGTGTTGAAGCCTTCGTGAAGCCTTTGTGAAGCCGTGTTGAAGCCTTCGTGAAGCCGTCGTGAAGCCGTGTTGAAGCCGTCGGGAAGCCGTGTTGAAGCCGTGTTGAAGCCTTCGTGAAGCCTTCGTGAAGCCGTCGTGAAGCCGTGTTGAAGCCTTCGTGAAGCCTTCGTGAAGCCGTCGTGAAGCCGTGTTGAAGCCTTCGTGAAGCCTTCGTGAAGCCGTGTGTGCACACACACAGACACACTCACACACACACACACATAAACACACACACACAAACACACACACAGTCACACACAAACACAGACACACAAACACACACACAGACACACAAACACACACACAGACACACTCAGACACACACACAAACACACACAAAGGCACACAGACACTCACAAAAACACACACACTAACACAAACACACACAGACACACACACACACACAAACACGCACACACACAAAGTGCGTGCGTGCGTGCGTGCGTGCGTGCGTCAATTCTCGCGAAGTGCCCATCAGAGAGCCAGACAGACAGGTAGACAGACAGACAGAAAGACAGACAGACAGACAGGCAGACAGTGAGCGGAATGGAGAAAGCACAGAGACAGACGTGAGAGACAGCCAAGGGAGACAACTTTTACAGGCCGCAGAACAAGGCGCAGTTGTCTCCCTTGTACTGCGGCTCGCTGCTCACCGAGCTGTCGTAGCTGCCGACCGAATACTGGCAGCTAGGGCCACACCACTGAGCACGTTACTAGCAGATGATGATGACGATGATGATGATGATGACGATGATGATGATGATGGCGACAACGACGATGATGATGACGATGATGATGGCGACGATGATGATGACAACGATGATGATGATCTGTATTCTTTAAAAACGCAGGTTGGAAACACACATACAGACACACTAAACACACTCACACACACACACAACCACACACTCGTGAAGCCGTGTTGAAGCCTTCGTGAAGCCTTCGTGATGCCGTGGTGAAGCCGTGTTGAAGCCTTCGTGAAGCCGTCGTGAAGCCGTGGTGAAGCCGTGTTGAAGCCTTCGTGAAGCCGTGTTGAAGCCTTCGTGAAGCCTTCGTGAAGCCGTCGTGAAGCCGTTGTGAAGCCGTGTTGAAGCCTTCGTGAAGCCTTCGTGAAGCCGTGGTGAAGCCGTGTTGAAGCCTTCGTGAAGCCTTCGTGAAGCCGTCGTGAAGCCGTGTTGAAGCCTTCGTGAAGCCGTGTTGAAGCCTTCGTGAAGCCGTGTTGAAGCCTTCGTGAAGCCTTTTGTGAAGCCGTGTTGAAGCCTTCGTGAAGCCTTCGTGAAGCCGTGGTGAAGCCGTGTTGAAGCCTTCGTGAAGCCGTGTTGAAGCCTTCGTGAAGCCTTCGTGAAGCCGTGTTGAAGCCTTCGTGAAGCCGTGTTGAAGCCTTCGTGAAGCCTTCGTGAAGCCGTGTTGAAGCCTTCGTGAAGCCTTCGTGAAGCCGTCGTGAAGCCGTGTTGAAGCCTTCGTGAAGCCTTCGTGAAGCCGTGTGTACACACACACATAAACACACACATACCCGTATTGTAGTTCACGAGGCTTTCGGTACATTTGTTATCACATCGCGTTAACAATAGGTCAATGGTCCTGACAATTTGCAAGTAATATAAGTTAATCGTCATAAATATCCGATCACATCACATCATCATTAATATCATCAACCAGACACGAAGAAAACGTTTCATTAGAAATTCGAAAACAAAATACGACTGAACTGTAAGGCTTTAATCCTTTACCCTTGTGAGTCCCATACGTGTAGTCACAGAGAAGCGCGCGCACACGCACACACGCGCGTAAATTGAAACATTCCCCCACCAGTTGCAGAGAACAACTATTACCGATAACTGAGGGTTGAACAGAATAATATAATGACCTCGTAGAGGAAAAAAAAATAAAAAAAATACCGCGCTCTGCTGAGAATCTAACCCCAGTGCTTCAGATCTTGCATTGGGACACGTTTATCTAGATGTTGAACCTATCTGTTGGCAACCGGTGGCCTTTCCTCCAAGTATTTCGGTCTCACCCTACCATTTAGTCGCATGTCTCCATTCACTCACATAACGGGCTCAACCGCCATTAGGTAAGTATTTCATCAACTGAACCAGGCAGCCTCAGCAGAACTAGACGTTCTTCAACAGTGATGTGATGACAAGTACACATTATTATTACGATTACACTCTGTCTGTCTGTCTGTCTGTCTGTCTGTCTGTCTGTCTGTCTGTCTAAAACACATTTATCTCTGCTATTTTGCATCTCCTTGCTATTTGACTTCCCTCTTTCCTTCATTTACTAGTCTGTGTGTGTGACACAGCTCTCTGACAAGCACTTAAGTAACCCCACAGCACGCAGGAGAGAACAGCTATCCCAAGGAGAATATTCAACACAGCAGATGCTCCTTGTTATTATTTTGCTTGCTGCCCTGCCCCTTAAGAAGATTACGACTTTCCAGCTTTCGCACCAGTGAGAGAATAGACTATTCACGCTGAATGGTTCAATGAATAGTGACGCCTCGCGAGAGTCTGTCGAGAGTCTTTGGCACGCCTTGGGGTATGATGGGTAATGACGTAGCATGCTCCACCGACTCACTTACACTCGTCACACACATTTTTTCGTTTTTAAAGAAATCGCATTTCTGTTAGCTGATTGCACTGATGTCGTCAAGTAGAAGGATTTCTATGGATTTTACGCTGTGTTTGTTATCTAGGGCACTAAAAAATAGGTATTTTTCTTGTTTTTGTTTTCTTTTTAAGCATTTTACAACCAGCTGCACAAGCATTTTAATATTATGTTAGATACTTTGGAGGAGCTGCCTGTTTAAACGTTTATGTAAGCTGGAGTATTGGACAGAATCGTGTTCGAAATGGCCATCTAGTCCTGTACTAAGTACGTACACTCCACAACGTACTGACCACCTATACACACCTCACCGTGCCCTCCTCTATTGTAGCCTCCTCAACAATGATGTAAATGTAAAAGTATACAACACCTCACCGTGCCGACCTGTTACATTGTCTCGGCAATGATGTATCAACGTGTGTGGGTCGCCACGGTGTCAGGGAAGCCTGATTAATGATGATACATGTATACTCAATACAGTGTAGGGCCACTGAGCCGCGGTGATTGGTGCAAACTGCTTAATTGTAGCTTAAAATATTTTTGATAATGCATAAATTACAATAAATAATTAAAAAATAAATGTTTTTGATCACAATCCTTTCTCTTAACTTTGTGTCATTGTAAGGTGTGAATTGGTTAGAATGGCGGCCTCCGTCAAACCAGGGAGTCAGATGGCCAGATGGCTAGATGAGCGCCAGTCAAAGGGTCTGACAAGAACAGAAGACTAGAGGAGAGGTAACCTCAGTTAACCGACTGACATTGCCTTGAGGATTGACGTTTAATTAATAGATAGTTAACTTTATACCAATATTGTGCCCATTGTTGGGATTACTATTTGTGACTTTATCAATGCACGTGCCATTATTCCACAGTGACTGTAACAACTTAAAGATATAATGTGTTTGATAATTTATAGATAATATAATATTTATGTATAATATTATATATTATGTAATATTTATGTGTTATGCCGACGGGAAAGCATCAACAAAAATCATTCTTTGTGTTTTTAGTTTAGTCAGAGAGCACGCATGTCAGACCGTGTGGTTGTGACCCTGCCGACCCGCTACACTCGCTCAACAGATGCGCCATGTACCCAGTTAATGAACCATGCACTCAGTACACATTTCAGTGATTGCAGGCTTTGCCAAAATATAATTGTATCTGTTTCGAAATGATGTAAACGGATACAACAAATCTACAAAATTCGTTTTAGTTCATTATATTTTGGTAAATTAGTGCCTGCGGTGCAATAAGCAGGATTTTGTTTTAATTTGCACCAATGACCTTGCGCATGCCGATGACAAGGTATTGGAGCGAGTGCAGCATCCGAGTTCTTCACCCTCCCCATTGACAACTGCCGCAACAAGGGGGACAACAAGGGGGACAGCAAGGGGGACAACAAGGGGGACAGCAAGGGGGACACTGGGAATATTGCGCCAGATCTTCTGTTTGCAATCTTTGTAAAATTAATTTTGTTAAAAGGCAGTGACCTTTACAGACCGAGTGTCTCTGGATTACTTGTTCACTGAAATCGGATTTGGGAGGTCCATTGCGAAAGGAGGCTTTCAGTGGTGTGGAGGTTGGATGGCTTTTGTGCATGTGGTGAGCCATAACAAACATTCTGAGGTCTGGCTGCAGTTCAGACCTTGTTCTCAAGGGCTGGGTGCTCAATCTCGCCCTAAGGAAGTCAAGTCCATTTTCTTGTTGACGCAGAAGACGAAACCAAAGGAAACAAAACAAATCGCATGTACAAACTTGTTAGTGTGTCGTCTGGGCTGGAAATTATATCTATTCATTGCACTTACGGAACTTTGATACTAATTATTTTCATTGGAAAGCCATCCGGAACAAGAAAGCCGTTTCTTTGTTTTGTATGACATTGCTGGCCATTGCCTGATGGGTGTGGAAGTTGAGTCTATTCTCCATACGAAAGCAGAAACAAAAAAATGACTTAAGAATACCTCGAAGAACTAGTCAAAGCTAATCAAGAAGGCAATGGTTGTTCTTTCAGGTTGTACTTGGAAAAGTGAGATCCTTCTCCGACAAATTTCACCTCGGAGCGCTTATACCTATGTCCGTGCTTTATTATTTCTCTCCTTATGTTTGCAGGGCGTCCTCGTAGAATCGATCACAAGCCTCAACTCCCTCAAATCCTCCCCACCATCGTCACATTCCCCTGCAGCAGCGATGACAGCTCTCCAAAGAAATGGTGAGACAAAAAACTGCATCGATAGCAAGGTGGAGACGAACAGTTGCACATGACATCAGGGGGCTTAACTTTGGGAAACGGAGAATGGAAATACAAGAAATAACGAAAACTGTGTCATTGCAAAAACTAACGAGAGAGAAAGAAGGAGGGACAGATCGGTTACTTTATTTAAAAGCCATCCTCCCCTCAGGGGATGAGCTCCTCGATCTAATCAGAACTAACCCACAGAGAAACGCGTACTTTCTCACGTGCACACACACACACACACAACCACACAAACACATGAAATAGTAGTAATAAAGAAATTACAAGCGTCGCGGATCTAATTAGGTCTTATTAGAGAACTTTCGATGTGTGTGCGTGTGTGTGTTGAGTGTGTGTGTGGTGTGTGTGTGTGTGTGTGTGTGTGTGTGTGTGACTGTGTGTGTGTGTGTATTAGAGAGTGCTGGGCGGTAGAATCACACCCTAATGAGCGGTCGAAGTCGGGTATCGATGTGTGTATGCGTGTGTGAGTGAGTGAGTGCGTGTGTGTGTGAGAGAGAGAGTGTGTGTGTGTGTGCGTATATATATATATGTGTGTCGTGTGAGTGTGTGCGTGTGTGTGTGCTGGGCTGTAGAATCACACCCTAATGAGCGGTCGAAGTCGGGTATCAATGTGTGTATGCGTGTGTGTGAGTGCGTGTGTGTGTATGTGTGTGCGTATGTGTATTTGTGTGTGTGTGTGTGCCTGTGTGAGTGTTGTGTGTGTGTGTGTGTGTGTGTGTGTGTGTGTGTGTGTGTGTGTGTGTGTGTGTGTGTGTGTGTGTGTGTGTGTGTGTGCGGTGTGCTGGGCGGTAGAATCACACCCTAATGAGCGGTCGAAGTCGGGTATCGATGTGGCGATGTTGACTAAGCCCGGCCAGCGGAGGGGTGCAGCACCAGGCTGAGCATCTCTGTGACTGCAGCGCCACTAGGTTCACACTTCAAGCGGCGCTGGTGTCGCTGATAAGCAAGAATGATCACTCCAGTGTCATATGCAAAGCCGATGATCCCCCTTTACAAATGATCTGATTTATCGTCTGTGCCTGGCTTCTCGCCTTTGACCAACGTGGCCAGGTCAGTCTAGCAGCCATTTAGAAATCAGATTCCTGAAAACTTTGAAGTAGTATACACAGAGCGCCGAATACAGGGAATATAAGCGAATATTACAGAAAAGTTTGGACAACTCAGTACACAGCTGACTAGGGAGGGTCGCCACTCTTCTCTTTCTTTTTGTGCTGACGATGGCTGAGGTCAATGAGTAAACGATGGTCTTACAGCCCAAACTTTTGTTGGGATATGATTAGCAACTTCTATTATTTAAACCCAAACTAACTAGTTCCCTTTAATCGTCTGACTGTCAGATAAAAAGAGACAAAATGAACATTAGATGATGTGAACGTCCTTTGTCTGTGCTGGTAAAATCTGAGGTAATGTTTAAATATTTCATCATGTTCACGGCTCTTTAACCCCCTGTTACTGTAGTTTTCCAAGGAAACCTACATTTTTGGAGTGAATAGTTTTCAATGATTGTCCCTTACTTAAAACCAACAGATCTCGCCAACTCTCGCGAGATGCGGGCTTCACTGATGATTGACTGAGCCATCCGCTTCCAAAGACACACAAAAAAGAAGAACATGTACATCTGATGAGATGCGCACAGTTGTGTACAGTGGTAATACTTATCTTAAAGACCAAGAGTATGAAGATTTTCTGGGTGGTGTTAATTCGTAAGACAAATTTCGGGAATTCGACTAGCTAGTGATGAGTTCGCTGCACAGGAGACTATAGACAAAGCGACGGTCAAGCACACAACACACAAACACAAACATCAGCAAATATCCTAGAGTTGTCTAAGCTGAGAGTGAACAACTGAGGGATGAACAGACCAGTCCGCTTGATTATGATTTTGAGGCCGTAGTCTAAAGCTTTGAACACGGATGCAGTTTGAAAAACTGGGAGAAGTGGTCCTCAGAAGTAGTCCGGGGACTGTGTCGTCTGATGCGTGGCCCGGAGAGGAGGGCAACACAGACAAGATGCCGACTCACGTGGTACAGCATCAGCAACTAACGCATCACTGGTTGTGACAGGTGTGGCGAGGCCAGGCCGTGAGGACAAGGGTGGCACAGGGTGGCCATCTTGCAGTCGATGTGAGGTCGGACTAACATCACTGGAGGAGGTGGAGGAGGGGTGTAGCAAGGCCTGCTCCCCCCATACAGAAGACGGTCTGACGGCTTCACTGTGAGCCACGTGACGTGTGTCCAGCAGGCGTGGAGGTGACTGGCGCGTAGCGAGCAGCAGCAGTAATCCAGGGGAAAGGGGGGCAACTCAACAGCAGACATGAACTTCCTGGTGGCGGATGCTGACGGGAAGAGTAGGAGTGGTTCAGTCTGCCAAGCTTAAGTAAGGCAGATAGCATTAGATGATGAGGCCTCAATGATAACACCGAGACACCTGACGTGCCGGTGAGGAGAGTTGCTTGTGCCAGAGACAGTAGAGTATTGGATGACACATGTTAGTGACTTAGCGACTATTGCAATGATGTCAGTATTATTGTCATTCATTATTCCAGTCTTTAGCTTGTTGGTGAACAAACGATACTGTAGGCTGTGTGGTTGTGCATTCCAGACGCTACCAACTGTCTGTTATCAGCATACTATAATACAGCTGTGTATTATCAACATACTATAATACAGCTGTGTATTATCAGCATACTATGATACAGCTGTGTATTGTCAGCATAGTATAATGCAGCTGTGTATTATCAGCATACTATGATACAGCTGTGTATTATTAGCATACTATGGTACAGCTGCTATCAGCATGGTATGATGCAGCTGTGTATTATCAGCGTATTATGGTACAGCTGTGTATTATGTATACTATGATACAGCGGTGTATTATCAACATACTATGATACAGCTGTTATCAGTAGACTATGATACAGCTGTGTATTATCACCATACTATGGTACAGCTGCTATCAGCATACTATGGTACAGCTGTGCACTATCCGCATTCTATGATACAGCTGTTATCAGCATACTATGGTACAGCTGTGCATTATCAGCAGCTGTGCTATGATACAATCAGATACTGTGATACAGCTGCTATCAGCATACTATTACAGAGATGGCAGACGGCAGATCAGTCGTTATGAACACATTCAATAAAATGAGGTCCGATAAGAGAGCCTTGAGACAAGTCACACTTTGCGATAGTCGTCACCTACACACGGTGCGCTTAGTGAGGTAAGACTGGAGCCACTTCAAACCTCTACCACTGAGCCCAGGAAGTAGCCTGAAGTCGCTGGAAAAGGATGTTAAGGTCGAGTGTATCAAGGTCCACGATGACAGTAAGCACTGCCACTCGCTGCATCGCCGTCTCGGTCGAGTGATTCTCGCCAAAGATTGACTGAAATGAATGAAGTAGATTACCGCCGGGAAAACGGCACAGGGGCTGGACCAGCACAACCTTTTGAATACCTTGGACGAAAAGGCGAGACTGGAAACAGAGTAATAGGTTTTGAACTGATGAGGGTGGAGACTGGGTTTCTGTAGATATCGTGGGAAGTCACTCTGCTTCAATAACTAGGGTACAGTACCAGTAATTACTGGAATCGTCAAGTCAAGGCACTAGTGCAGGTGAAGAAAACAGGGTTTCTTGACTGACTTTGAGATGCTCTTCCTGACCTGAGGCTTGGTGACACACAAAAAAAAACTTGAAAAATGCTTTCAGAAAAATATTAAAACTAGGTTTGTGAGACTTTGGCGAAGCCCTGCTCTCATGCTATCACCTTTTTAAAGATATTATTTGAAGAAATAACTCGGGCAGCTGTTTGTGAGGAATGGCAATAGATTGGAGGCTTTATTAGCCCACATTTCCCTCAAAATGTCATCGACACACGTTGTGTGAGTCTGTGGCGGGTCCTCTGTCCGGCTGGCTCTTGTAATCAGCTCTCTCGTCTGTCTGGTCGGCACTAACACACGCACGCATACAGACAGAAAGCATAACACGTGAATAAACTATCCCCACAACACACACAACACACACACACACACACGCACTGAGTGAACTAAATCCTACAACAAAATCTGTCAGGACATTTGCAAGGACTTGTGGAAAAAAGTTCATTTCCGCTGAGTTCATGGTGAACTAGCTGTGCATTGTGGGCTTGTTTCTGACGAGGGCAGGTAACCAAGACAGCAGTGACGTGCTTACTCACCATTTGCTGGTCTAGACCGCGACAACATGTCTTCCCATTCCTCACCTCATGTGTAAAAAGTAAATGTTTTACAAAATCTATAAGCCATTAGACAGCAGGAAGCAGTCGCAGTGTTGGCGCTAAGAGCTGTTCGTGTCTATACAAGTAGATGGAGTCGCTTCACAAGCTTTGATCACGCCCACCCACTGAGAGAGAGAAGGGGCAAAAAAAAAAATGATTCCGCGGTGTTTTTTCTTTGCTAATGACTCCTGATAGATGCTAGTTTCCTCCTTGCCTTAATTTACAGTTGGAGCAACAAAAGAACTAGAGACATTGTAAGAATTGCATTGAAAGCCATTTGTAGAGTGTCATTGATTCTTTCATTAATCCATTTACTGATGCACACACTGATGACCAGGAATACTGTTCGTAGATGCTCATTGTCGGGCGATGATACAGACGCTGACATGTCTTGTTACCCAAGTCTTGAGGAGGCAGTAAGCAAGTTCTGCAAGTTTGCTCTTATGTTAGCAGCCAGTTGTTTACTATGTCTGCCTCGCCATCGACAACATCTACGGCATGTTGCTCTCCATGACATTTAAACAATACAGACGACAGGCGGCACCTTTGATCTACACCCGCTGATATCCGACAGGAACCTCCCTGGTGGTTGTTGACTAGTACTGCACTCTTTGAGCTTTGTAGAGGGAGTGGATGGTGTGAAGGACATCTTAGGTGCAGAGTCTTTGCCTCCCACGCCACAGCCACTCGTGCCAGACTCTATCAAATGCTGTTTCAAAGTCGACAAAGCTTTGGAAGATATCACGACGATGTTGTAGAGGCTTTCTTTTATCAGGATGCAACGACTTGAAACTTTTAAACTAGTCTTTTCTACATCTTTTAATATGCGCTCCTGCTTGGTGTCAAGCCAGCCTCTTCTTCTCCTGGCAGTTCTTCAGCAGCAGGCTTGGTGCCACTGGGATACTTTGGATGCCACCTTACTCTGGGTGGCTGGCTACCTGTGTAGTTTTGATATTGTTTACTTCTTTCTTTCTTTCTTTCTTTCTTTCTTTCTTTCTTTCTTTCTTTCTTTCTTTCTTTCTTTCTTTCTTTCTTTCTTTCTTTCTTTCTTTCTTTCTTTCTTTCTTTCTTTCTTTCTTTGAAAGTGGTTTTGAACTCTTAGCGCGAACGTTAGATTGGCGGCCCTGGAGTATCGGGGATACTCTGTCTCTTTCCCGACCTGATTGAGAAGCACATCTAGTAGTGGTCAACATCCTGGCCTCTGGCAGTTACCAGTGTCAGATGATGTCAGGCTATGTACAGCTATCCTGGCCTCTGGTAGTTGCCGATGTCAGATGATGTCAGGCTATGTACGGCTATCCTGACCCTTTTCTATAGTATAGCCAGGTCTGTAGCCCCTACTATCGTGGTGCATTTTCCTGTTTCCTCTGCTTCACATTTCAAGACCTGTTTGGACCAGAATTCACAGAAGAGTTGCTTTGTCCCGTGTCTTGTTGTGGACTGTCTGTCATCATCAGAAGCTGCCTACTTCCCACCCCACCTCCTCCCCAGCGTCACGTGGTCATGGGTGAGCCTCATCACACCGGACACAACTTTCTCTAAAAGTTTCTGCTGTCATTGGCTGAGTACCGCCGCTAGCAGCGCCACCTTGAGATGTGTTTGCATACAAGATAATGAAGAGAAATACAAAGCTCCTGCCTTGCCAATGCCATCTGTGAGAAGACAGGATGGAGGCAGGTTTGCTGTTTAGTTCAGTAGCACCGAGGTTTAGACAAGCAAAGTCTGTTGACAGGAGACTTTGTCAGTCTGCTGCGCGGGGAGAAAGATTTCAGACCGGAGCGAGGTTTCAAATGATTTTTTTTCTAATTCATCAGACATTTGGGTTCCAGATATAATATAAAATCAATCTTATCAGAAAATCACAAAAGTAAACTAAGCTTATGAACATAAAAGATGCCTTAGGACAATCGACTGACATGTGGTCTGATGCCTAGAGCTACGTGAGGGTACATCGACAATATAAGGCTACTTCCACTGGGATAGCTTATAGCTGAGAGTATTATTGTCATAAATAAAAATGTTGACATCTTGTTGACATAACTTTTAACTAATCAAATCATTTTGTCTGTCGACCCTCGATTTTCGTTATTTTAATTTAAGAAAGGAATTAATTTTTTTGTGGCAGATCATTAGCTCTTGGAAAAAAGTTAACAACAACATCAAATGCAACTACAAATCTTCTTAATGAATTTCTGCAGGAGTGCATTACCCAAAGAGTGCAATATCAGACTCGTAAGTTGATGTTTATGCCGATGTAAGGGCTGGAGACAGCGAGGCACAGTGGTGTGGATTAAAACTTCTTATTTATGAGTTTCATCTCGCGAATATCAACAGCTTACTGCCGTCAATGACTGACGAGATAATAATGTGTCTTGCTGGCGACTCACGGAAATCAAGCAGATATCCTGCCAATATCCTGAAGCCATCCTGCCAATATCCCTGGGACGTCACCCAAGCACCCGCGGAAGATCCGGCGATCAAAGGATGCTCACTCATCACGTGACCAGTTGAGTGGCAGTTGCACGCTAGAGGACTAGGTGATGACTAACTAGTTCTGACTACTTGCAGCCAGCTCTAGCCATTACCTTTCAGCAAGATCCCACTTGTAGACCCCAGGATGGTAAGGACTAGACCCCGGGGACAGACCAGTTGTAGACAGTGTCATAGACCTGTAGACCTGCTATAGACAGGAGGGAGAACTGCTGTGGACATGTTTAACTCCCAGTCACTGGCATGTCGAGGTCTTAAGCAGCTCGGACCTCCAGTGTCTGTGGACAGTCACATCTTCATAAGACCACCAGACTATGCAGGCTGTTTGTCATGAGGGAAGGAATTTTAAGGGATGAAGTATTTTTAAAAGAGATTTGTACATTGCATTATTTTAATGCAATTTATCTTTACATTGTGTGAAATTAGTCTTATAAGTTTTATATTTAATTTCTTACTTTAATTGTCATGACATGTACATTCTTTAGCATGTAGCTTAGTGCTAACTGTGTTGTGTTTCATAACATGTCATTGCTAGATAGTGTTTTTATTTGTTTACTTTTTTCGGTTATCGAGATGCTTGTGATGCTCAGCCATAAAAGTCCTCAATAAACATAACTAAAACTAAACAATAATTTTGTTGTTTGTAATAATCGAATGATTTAAGACAGACGCACACGCACATGCATTCGTGTGTCTGTCATTCTGTCTATCCGCCCTCCACCCCACCCACTCATTCCTTGCATGTGTCCGTCTACTTGTGCGTATCTAGGTCTGTCTGCTCTCAATGGACAGGTCTAGTATTTCCCTAACAAGGAGAACGAATTAAGCCCTGGTCTCGGAAGCTGGGAAACTTTTGCTGATAATCGATGTCTGTAGAAGATGCTGGGGTAGCAGGCAGCACTGACCCCGTGCGACCCCTCAGGGTTCGTTTAGTCTCGGGCCACCGGAAATGAGCTAACTTCATCCATGGGTCCGTGTGTGTGTGTGTGCGGTGTGTGTGTGTGTGATACACAGAGAGAGAGAGAGCTCCACCCTCTGTGAGAACAAGCTGCAGGCAAGATGGAAGCAGCCACAAATAGACTGGAAGCGAGGGTCTGGCAGGTGCAGGCACGTGCGGCGGACAAGTGAGAAGATACGGGTGGTACGTGAGATGACAGACGGGTGTCACGCCACGAGATACACGAGTAGCAAGCAGACGTTTGGGGCAAGTAAATGCAGTTAAGCAAATGTTTGTGCTACTTTTCTTGTTTACAAAAGATTTGTTTCTGATGCCTGCACTCGATTAGCGTGTTTATGTTTGAGATTTCTTCCTCCTTTTAAACTCAGAGCTTAAAACAGATCTCCAGAAAACCCGAGCTAAATAATGGGATGCTAAATCGTGGGTAAAAGGCAGGTAGCGGAATTAGTTTGGAGAAGACTTCTGTGGTACTCACCTGATGGATCACCTGTGTCCCTCGGCGGTCCCAATCTTTTCTCTCTATCAGGGGCTTTGATCGGGTAAGTCGAAGAGAAAAGAGAATTGTACACTTTGTGTCACTGAAACTAGTCATGAAATATAAGGAAAGGTATATATTATTACCTTTTTTCTTCGCTTCTCGCTTCGTATGTTTGGTTCCCAGTCACTTAATCCCCAGACACTTCATCCCCGACACTTCATCCCCTAGACTTTTAATCCCTAAGCACTTCATCCCCAGACACTTAATCCCTAAACTAAATTCTTAACTATAAAAATTATGAAGTCAGCGAAAAATTTAATTGAAATTCAAATTCAAATCATGCTTTTAACTTCAACGTCATTTGAACATCAACAACATTAGTTAAAGTTCATATAAGTTAGTAAATTTAATGTTCTTCAACAATATGATATGAAAATTGTTCTTGAGTGTCGGGGATGAAGTGTCGGGGATGAAGTGTCTGGGGATTAAGTGACTGGACACCGTATGTTTAAATTTCACCATGTGGGGTCGCAGTCATGAAGCTGGAGTAAGCGAAAGTATTTTGTCTCCGTGGTTATAAAGCGACCTCCAGTGTACGTGGAAGTTCTTTACCTCTGGGGTCGTTGATATAAATCAGTGGCAAAGATTTCCCGAGATGCAGCAACATAAAGCAACATCGGAGAGATCTGGATCCGACACGTGACTACACAGACAAACAAGTTGTTTACAGACATCGACTTGCCCTCGCGTCACGAATACGACCTTTGATGGCCGCTCCTTCCTTCCTGTCAAACATTAACACTGAGCATTTTCACAAAAACCTGAATCAAGTGAGCAATTCTTTGTCTTCATGTCAGCTTAAGAGGTTTCTAGCAAAGCTTTGACAAGACAAGATATTTTGCCAGGTACACGAAGCAAGACAACATAAAACATTGAGTGCAAGTGTTTTATCCAAAGGACAACTTGAGCTTACAATGCTCTTTAGGAATTTGGACAAGTTTCGAGATTTTGTAAAAAAAAAAAAAATTCCTCTTTCGTGATGTTTTTGCTGCTTTTTTCTTGGCTTGTTTGTTCTGTAACGTTTTGCATTGACTCTAGTCTTCACATTTATTCCTTGTCTGTTTCTAACCTTGTTATCGCCAATCCAAAACTTGGGCTTTCTGTTTGTTTTGCCTCTAGCTGCTTATCTGTTTATATTTTATTGTCTTCGCTTGTTTTGTTTTTCTTGTTTGCTGCTTTTTCTTTTCTCACAATAAAAATTTGTGATTCCGTGTGGATCTCGTGAAAAAAACAAATAGTACATAAATAAAAACAGTAAGCACTCACTCACACACGATACAAGCAGGAATGTAAACACTGTCTTTTCGTTTTCCAGTTTGTGTTTACTGAAATTCTTGATGCTCTTGACCACATCATTCTTCGCCAGGTACTTCACATGTCTTTTGGTCTCTACAACACTGTCACAAAACGGTTTACAGTCCTACCTGAGAGACCACACTCAGAGATGGTCTGAATACTACCCGAGACTCCACTCCCCCGACGTTAAGATGTTACAGTTGCTCTCTGAGTTTAATCCTTACACAATGCTTCTTGGCCTCCTCTTCAGGCTGACAAACAGTAAGAAAAGTAAATAAAATAAAAGTGAATTAAATAAAAAGGAAGGTAGATGGTAAGAAATCAACAAAGAAGGAAAGAAAAGAAATAGGGAAGTTTAGGGAGGAGAAAGGAACAGCAACAAAAAAAGGGAACAAACAAAACAGTCACAAGTATTATCGCCACCAGTGTCTTCACAAACAGAAAGATCCTCGGCAAGAAACATCCTTGGAATTTACGCACGCACTCACATTCCCATTACCTCGTCCTTGTAAGAAAAGTCCTCATCCCTGATGTCAAAAATAATTGGTTGGCAAGGAGAAGATGACTGGGAAACGGATTGAAACAGCAGACAGGCTGCTAATGCTCTCCCTGTCTTCAATCACAACTACGAGGATGCTGTTGCTTTGTCCACCAAGCTCCGCTGCTGTGGCCATGCTGTAGGTCGTCGTCGTCAAAGTCAGTCAGGTGTCCACCAACTCTCCACAAAGAGTTTAGATGAGGCTGGGAATAGTCTTCCTATTCATCACAGAGTGTCTGTGAGTGGTCAGTCTTTTAGTCTAAATAGAAAGACACCAGATAATTTTAGTTCCAAACTCTTCAAGTCGACCTCTGTGTGCTTCTTACTGTCGTCAGGTAATGGAGGGACGCTGGAGTGGGAACAGCAACTGCCACTCTTGTCAAACACAAACACTGCAAAACTGATTAGTTCAATAAAAACACGCTCTGAAAAGAAAAGTATACACCCACAGAGAGAGAACAAATGAACAATAAAAAAACAGCAAATAAACATGACTTTGTTCGCGAGGGTAACAGAATAAGCGAAAGTTAAGCTTTTTTGCATCTAATACTTGAACTAAATAAAATTATTAGAGTAATTCAGAACAAGACAATAAAAACATAAATTATAATGTGTACAAATAATAATAATAATAATAATAATAATAATAATAATAATAATAATAATAATAATAATAATAATAATAATAATAAAATTTGTAAAGCCCATACTCACACTCCTAAGGAACATGCTTTTAGCGCTTCAGAACAAGAACAAAAAGGTGTTGTAGGTGTTGGAGATGTCCCACTTTGAATTTGTACAGAGAGAGAAAGAGAGAAAGAGAAAGGGATAGGAGGAGAGAGGCAAATGACATGCCGTCCTCTGGTATCCAGCTGTAGAGGATGCTCACCCCGACTCCCTCTCCCCCCACATCCCCATGTACCACACGTTGTGCAATGAGGCGTGACGTGGACGGAAGGGGAGAGAAGCATTTGATGGTTGCGGTTCCTGACCTCCATGTCATGGCGGGAGACAGGGACCAGCCCGTCACTAGGGGTGAAAAATCGGTCTCGTGCTTTTATATCTGAGAGGCTCGACACCGCCAGTGGTTTCGCGGATTTCATGCTCCAGTGGTTTGATGTAGAAATGGTTTGGTGTTGCAGTGACAGACCCAGCGCCTGGATATTCCAACGACTTTACAGCAAAGTTCACAGACATTCTACTGAGTTCATAGGTTGACTGGTGTGATAACCTGACTGATGATGTCTTGTGATTTGTGTGTTGTAGGTACAGGAAATAATAATAAATCATGTATATGGTTGACTGAATGCTCAACTCGGTGTACAGTCTCTCTCTCTCTCTCTCTCTCTCTCTCACTCACACATGTGTAATTAATCACAAATAAACGTGTATACCTCACCACAAGCTCCATAAGACAAATGTCGACGCTGATTATTAAGTCATTTCGAGTTCATGACAAGACATAGATGATACATTTCTTCCGGAAGCGTACATGCTGGAGACACACGACAGCAAAAAGTTAGAAATGTCCTTTACAAGTGGATGCAATCCTTTCTATAAGCAGGGAATAGATATTGTGATTATTATTTCCAAACGACAGAAATACCGCAGACTGAAAAGTTCAAACATAGGTTTCTGCCACAGGTCCGCTGGTTATCACTGCGAGCTGCAGAAATCCAAATGTTTAACAAAACTTATACAAACACGACTCTATGTCCTCCTGTCCCGTTAAAGTTGTTGCGGCGCTTTGTTGTTTATTTGTTATAAACTGACTGGATTGAGTCAAAAAAAAAAAACAAATGGAAATTTGCAATAATATTTTAATAACATACCTTCAAAATACAGAAAAGAAGAAAAGGCAGGAAGCGAATCTCTCAGTCCTCGAGGAAAATCCTAAAATATACTCTAAAAAAGAGATAAAATGTTCCCCTCTTTATTATTCTGAAGCAACAGAATTGAAATCAGACCATTCATGAGGTTTGCTTACCTTCAGTCTACCTCCCTGGAAACAATGGACTGTAGCACCAGGCAACTGATCTTAAAGTCCTGGGGCGAGCATCCTTTATATCAGCTAAGTAGCTGTGTGGTAGTTGTGAGTGTAAACACACCACACCAACCTGTAAACTATCAGCCACCATTATCAGCTCCTACTTCCAAGCTTAGGGTTCTGCAACGCTTATGGTTCATTGCTAGTCCTGGGGTAGCCCTACCTCTACCTCATAGCTGCGCCCCCTGGTGGGTACAACAGCCGGCACTTCCTGTCTCCGATATCTGTGGAGAGACTAGCAGACAGTTCATCAGGCGAGTTCCATCACTCACATCATTTTATCATCTACTATCACTGCATTACCAAAACTTTGTCTTCGGACTCCGGCAAAACATTCTGACATCTCCAACAAGACTCGTCATACTAAAGTAGATGCTGACTACCACGCCCTACTCACACACCAGCCCCCTGAGGTGTAGAAGAGGCGGCAAAGTCGGCGGTGAAAGGCTCCACTGCCCCTAGAATAAGGGCCACCTAGCAACTGGAGATGTACTGAGAGGAGGGAACTGCAGGAAAGTGCAGGAGGTGGCAGTCACAGACTGCTGAACCCAACATTGACTCATCCTGTCGGTGAAAAGCACTTACACAACCACACATGACACCTGCTCCCTACCCTGTTTGACTGATATCATATTAAATCAGTAATTTAACTGTAATTGCATGCCCCAGTTTCTCACCACACGAAGGAGAAAGTCAATGTGAGCATCTGCCTCTTCTCTCAGGCATCGACATGTGTTTCAAATGGGAGGAGAACCATCCCGTTACATTTCTG
The DNA here is from genome assembly GCF_003073045.1 of Pomacea canaliculata. Taxonomy (NCBI): domain Eukaryota; kingdom Metazoa; phylum Mollusca; class Gastropoda; order Architaenioglossa; family Ampullariidae; genus Pomacea; species Pomacea canaliculata. The sequence continues at coordinate 42,112,798 of NC_037590.1, read as the reverse complement.
GCAACAGCTTCGCTTGATATCAGGCAGCAGGTGTGAAATCCAGATGAGGAGATAATGTAACAGCGAAAAGTTCAAAGTTAAAGCAGAAAAGGTGTCGACACCTCAGCATGATGGTGAAAGCTTTTCGTTTGTGAAGAAATTTTCTTCTATTAACGCCGAGTAGTTTTTGTCATTTCCAGGGAAGAAAGAAATACTAAATACCCTGATCAGAGATACCAATCACATCTCCTCTTCAAAATTCATGTTGTAGTAGGTTCTGCTGAGCAAAGGAACTGCCGCCATCTTATCTTGTTGTCATGACTGACATCAGTGACAAGGCCACGTGTAGTAAACAAACATCGGGTACGATACTCATGACGGGTTTATGAGTGGTAATGAAGGAAACTAGTTACAGGTCTACATGTGGTAATCAAACACATTATGGAAACAGCTGTTGCAGACTGTCGGGGAGATAAAACACTGGACAAGTTATTTTTATTGCTTTGGTGAGTAGTGAGACCGGAGTTACTTTAGAGGTGAGTGTGTACAAATGTTAGCGGCTGACAGCAAAACAAAACAAAACAAAGAACCCCAAGTATTAAACAAAACTATACATTTTGCTTGTATTATTATATAAAAGAAACTTACAGGACTATGTACAAGGTAATGCACTAATAAAATAGTTATACAGAAAAGATGACAATCTTCACTAAATACCACATGCCGCTGATATCTGGATAAGAAAAGAAGAGCTTTTTTCATCGATAATGAAATTGTAATATTTTGTGAACATGTTAGCTTCTATAACAGAATGATTAGCTTGTCCAGTGAACGAAATTTGTATCATAGCCTCAGGATGTCAACATCCAAACAAATATAGTATTATTGTTTTGGTTACAGCTGTTTACATGGTGGAGACTTCTCCCATCCACTGCCTCGTGAATCTACAAATCATCGACTTGCATGTTTGCAGGACAAGCGACAGGCGTGACACCGTGGCGACAACACAAAGACGGTGACTTAGCCTGTCCTTGGTGTGGAGCCGGTGTCAGCAGGCGGATCACCATTTGAAGACTGAGATTATACTTGTGGAACACAATCTCATTACTTCCCAGGGCAAACACAGCCATGGACTCACAATATTCTAGAAGGTATTATAAGACACAATGATAGAAATACAAGTGTTTGTATATTCCTTGCGTAAAGCCAGAATGTTATATGTTTATTTGTCTGTTTTGTTTTTGTATTTACGGTAACATCCACTCCATTCCATTGCTACAATAGTTTACAATGGAAGGATCGGTTGTGGGCGGAATGAAGGACATGGGGAAGCTGAAGGCTGCTGCTGACAAGGGGCCCAAATATTTTTCTTTTACACTTTCTCAGCTTTTCTATTATTTCCTTCGCCGTGTAATGTTTGCACAGCAAAAATCTGGCCTCGTTGTCCTCCTTCTTCACACGAGGACATTGAATTAAGTCCGTGACAGCAATTCTTTCACTGCACGTCCATCCCTCTCTCTCTTTCCACTCGAGAGAAAACATGTCTGACGGTGTGCAGCAGTGTTAAACTGTCGTGCAATGTATCTTTTGTCGTCCCATCAACTTTATTGATAACATCAAACAACCTATTAATCTGAGTTAAAGTAGCTTCTGCACCTCGATTGCACTGCCATTATTTTCTGATAGGTTTTTCTTCCAGCAATAACCTCCGTTGACTCCCACGGAACGTTGAAGCATGACATACGCCAGAGCTAATATAAATATAATTATATATATATCTGTATGTAGAGAGAGTCAAAACAGTGCTCACCTAGTTAAAGTGGGGTTCAGACTGTGTTACTCTAATTGTTAGGTAAAAACCAGGTAAAAGATTCTATTTCCCCAAATGTGGGGGAACAAGCGACTTCTGTTGTCCGAGATACCCGACTACAAACACTCACATGTACAGAACATCATCAACAGAGCAGACATCAGGACAGTACATGGAACCTTGAGCATAGTTTTAAAAAAATGTAATTCTAATTCATTTGTGAACGAAGTAAAACCGAGTGTTTGTTGGCGAAAAATACGACAGAGAACTCTAACACCACAAATAAACGAAGGACAATTTCGATTAAGTAAAACTAGATGCACCGTCAATGAAAATTTAACGATGGTGAATCAAACTAACAATGCTTAGATTAAACATAACAAAATCTGATAATTCGAAAATGCACAGCCCGGACTTCATCCATCCGAGAAGGACCAAGAGCCTGCTGATTGCCAAGATTACTGCAAACCCAATGGTGTCATGTGGTCACCGGACTTTACCTCCGATGTAGGGGTGAGTATGTTGAGCAGCTTCTGATCAGCTCCAGTACACACGGCACTTGGGGTCAGGTCCGAATATTTTTCAAAACCTGCCAGTGGAGGAATCTGTAACCTGTATGCAGCTTGAAGTCTTGGAGTGTCACTCCTCTCTTCCGTTTTCCGCACTGACTACTGTACAGTCTTCACATCCAGTACAAACTGCTCTGATTATTTTTCTGAACTTGTCTTCTCCCCTGTCACAGCCAGACAGCTCCGCTCCTCGTCTGATGAATGCACGTCTTCTGACCCGGAACCAGAACAACATAGGGTCACAGAATGTTTAGTTATTGTACAGCAAAACAGTAAAACTCTGTCCCCTTCCATGTCCACCACCTGCCTACCATCGCCTCTCTAAAGCGTGCTTTTAAAATAATCTGGCTTCATCAACAGTGTTCCTCCCAACAATCCTCATGCTGCTAGTCTACCTTCTACTTACTCCTTTTACTTTTCCCGTGCAGTGACTAGTCCGCCTACTCGTCATCCTCTGAGAATTCACAAAAGTCTCCATCTTTACTGTCTTTTTTGATTCCTTTTGTCTCCTCTATGTTTGTCTTTTATTGCTTGTCTGCACGGTCGTTCTTTCCGTCCTTCGCATGCTGTCCAAGTCTCGTTCTTGTCTCGAGGGCTGACAGCATGATCCTTCATGAGCGTGATCATTCGTAATATAACTCACTATTACTATTATTACTATTACAGTCGGACCTCGATAAGTCGAACTCAAAGGAACCCGAAAACAAATTGGACTTACGGAGTTTTCGAGTTATGGAAAATGGCGTAAAGGTGCAGGTATTTGGCCGGGAACTAACAATTAATTCGATATAGGGAGGTTTTCCACTTAGGGAAGGTCGACTTATCGAGGTCCGCCTGTATTATTATTATTATTAGTAGTAGTAGTATTTTCACTCTTTTGTTTTATTGACCAGAAGCGACAGACTAACGACCACTTGACAACCTAGAAACTAACTCACATACATACACGCTCATACATACATCCAGACATTCATACGTACAAGCAGACATACATACGTACAAGCAGACATACATGCATAATACAGGCATACATGCAGTATGTATTGTGCAGGCAGGTCCCCCAAGTGCATGCAGGCTGCATTTCTCGCCCCGACACCAGCAGGCAGGATTCTCGCGAGACTTTTTATCCCGTGAAGTGAGGCCTGACATCCTGGCCATGTTTACCACCCACAAGAGGCAGCAGCCCGAGACATCAGGCTCACCTCGTGAAGGACTGTGGGTAGCCGACAGCCAGCCACAAATCACGCAGCCAAGCGGATCAATGATCGATTTTGTCGGCGAACCAATCCATAGAAATGGCGGTTTTTGCGTGGGCCTTCGGGATAAAAATAGTTCGGCGTTCGTGTCTTCACCAGTCTCTCTTTTCTTAATCTGTCCTGGCTGTCGGAGGAAGACCTAAATTACTGCCCGTGTGGTATTTGTGTGGCTGTTAGCTGCCACAAAATGGAAGCAAAGACAACGATGACGAAATGGGTACACACTGCGAGAGAAAAATGATGATGGAAGGAAAATGAAAACAAGAAGGAAAGGAAAAAGAAACAAGAAATGAAATTTTAAAAAATTGAAAGCGAAAAGTGATGAAATAATTGAGCAAAGGTTTTAGTTTTATGAAAAGTGTCTCACTTTACTGATGAGTGCAAATAGAGCATGGAGTGTTTTCCTTCTATCTTTTATTCTGCTCTCTCTGTCTCTCTGTCTATCTCTCGCATTACTAGTCACATTATTAGTGTCCTTACAATACTACAGTTCAGTACTTACTGCTACTACAGTTGGCGTTCAATGTTTGTGTTGTACTTTATTAGTAGTGGTGGAAATATACCTCAAAGTTTGAGAATCCATCTCTCGATTTCTGCCACCTGTCAGGTCTACCTGTCCACTCTGTTTGTCAAGTCTTTATATCAAATTTACCTGGGGTCTACCTGTCAGCCTATGTGTCAAGTCTCTTAGAGGGTAAACCTTCATTAATAGTAATATCATATAATATCCTCCTAATTTGTAATTAAAAATGCAATGACATTTCTTTGCATTGAATCGTAATGGGAAATCTACACTCAATAAACTATTTATAAAATTAGAAATAAAAATAATCTTAAATAATAAATATTGTTCCTTTCTGAAAAAAATCCTCAAAAACTAGGAACAAACTAAGGAAGGAGCGAATAAAAGAACGAACGAACTAATAAAGGAATAAATGAATGTCTCGCAGTCGATGTATGCAAATAAAAGCGAAAGGCCAGGCCTGGTATCTACAGCTGGACGCCTACAAATATATTCATGAGAACTTGTCTGGAAATCCTCAATATTCCTTCTGCTCTGATGGCTCTTAAAAGATTGTGGACAGCTGACCGGCGCTATCCATATCCGCTTGATCGAATGTATGGGGGGTCTCCATGCTCGTGTCACAGCTCACCGGGGCAGGGGGGCATTCATGTCCCCACAACACCACAATACCTCCACACTCCACCCCAGAGAGCCATCTGGCAGCACTTCCCCGAGGTCTTTGTACTTTTAACACCAGTCTCCAGACTTCCCGACTGTTACAGTTTATCGCACATCTTTCTTCTTCTTCACAGGGAAGTTGTATTTAATTGTGACAGAGAATCAAGCCTAACGATTCTCTTTTTTATTCATTAGTCAATGAATTTTAATCCCCATCAATTTTCATATTTGTATAAATCCTTTTTTCTCTCTTGTTATTCAGTGCCTTTGTTTATAACAATTCAGTATTTCTGTATCTTATTCTTAAATTGAGGGCTAGACGGAAAAATACACAACATCGGCTTATTTTCTTACCCTCCTTAATACAAATTTGTTATTGTGTGTTTGAGGTATGTATGTGTATGTATGTATGTGTTTCGAGGTGTGTGTGTGTGTGTTTGAGGTATGTGTATTATGTTTAAGTGTGTGTGTGTATGTGTGTTAGCCTAACAGAAGCTAAAGATGTTTTATCCCCGCCACATGATCCTAAGCATCAGAGAGAAACTAGGGATTCGGTGGCAGGCGGGGGTCTGTGATACAATCTTTTGTCACGCACCCGGTGACACTGTCCTCGCACTCACACGGTCTGGAGTCCCTCCAGCCACCGACAACCGCATTACTCCGTCCATTCTTTCTGTAATCATCCTACATGCGTTTTATATTTCACGAACGCCTAATGGTTTTGTTTTCATGCAGTTTCATGATGTTCCACGTCTACAACGAGGCTGCCTTGAAGAGAGGCACGACGACTCCATTACTTCGCGCCATTGTCGTCTGAACTGAATGTAAACAACTACAGCGATACTGAGGCTGACAAATGAGATGACTATGAGGATTATGGCGATTCTGATGAGTATGTTGAACATGAGAGGATTGTTGATTCTAATTATGGTGACTATAATAAATGCGGTGACTAAAGTGATTGCCATGACGACATCAATATGGCGGCCATAAATCTGAACAAACGGAAAGTAATTATTACAGTTGAGAGCCAGTGGCTTTGAAACCTTTGGCGACGACAGCAATGACAGATTTGTCTAAGGATGATGATAATAATAATAGTTTTCTACAGTATTCATTTACTTCAAGGTAGGTACGAAGACAAAGTAAAGTACACAAATACAGACATACAGACTTAAAAAAGAAAGCATTAAAAACAACAACAACAATTATACACGGTGACAACACAGAGCATAAACCTATAGGCTCAAAACTTCGCAGTTCGTGGCACTGAGTACGCATCAGTGAACACGACAGCAGTTTAGGAAGCTTCAGGGAGCAGGATGCAGGTTGGCACCAACCCCAATCATCATCGTGAGGTCAGTCGACATCTTTATACTCACAGACCTCAAATGTAATCGCAGGAAACGTAGCGGGGAAGCCAATGGTCCAGGCAGCAGAATGAAAGAAGATTGTGTGAGAGGGAAACAAAAGTGCAGTGAAGTGGAAACAATTAATGGTTTAAAGCAACTGCAGACAAGATGGTGAGGATAAAGAACAAGCTGCAGACGCCGCTAATGGCGATGTGATGTGTAGAAGGAAACATGGATGCTGGAATAGAAAGAACAAAGGAGAAGAGCTTTGAGAGGCAACAAATAGCTCTGATCAATACAAGACAATAAAGTCGACGTACATCCACGGAGGAGACAAAAAGACAGAGTGCAGTCCCCTCAAGCCGATTAGGCCAAGGGACATCACTCTTATTGAAGGTTAAAGGTGAAGGAAACCATTTCAACTGACAGATATGTTCTTGGTTTTATTTGGTGTTGCCGACCTCTGTGCTGTGGGTGTGTTGGCCCTGGTGACGTTGGCGTGAGATTTGACAGGGCTGGTCGGACGAATGTTGAAAATCGTAGTTCAATCGACTTCAGAAAAGCTTGTGACTGTCTCTGCTCCTTCTTCAGTCTTTATTCTAGGCTAATGTAACGGAGAAGGTAAAAGGTACAAAAAAGAAGACAGCATGCTGTACTAGACACTGTGAACCATTCACCTTTCATTGTATTTTTACATTTGTTTTATCTTTATTATGCCGCGCTTGGTGTCGTCGACACCCACAGTCCTCTTTTCATCTCAAACATTTTTACTGTCGTCCTTGGACCAGTCCTCCCAATGACTGGGGGAAGTCAGTGCAGTCACACCTGCCAAGCAGCCAACATTTCCATCCATCTCACTTTCCAGTTATCCTCTCTTGACCAGGGGCGTGATTCCCTTGGTGTAGAAGCTCCTCCTGGACCTGTTGCATCCTCTCGACGAAAATTCATCGACAGCTTCGAACTTCTTTTTCTAAAGAGCCCATAAAAAATGTGCATTCATGACATGAAGCGATGACTTCATTTCCCCTCAGTCACAGACGCTTGTTGTCCTTATCAATAAACTACCAAGAGGAAAAACAGCAGCTGAGGAGGAAGGGAGATTATCTGGGCAAGGGGACATAAGTCAGTGTCATGGCGAGCATCTTGGTGGTGTAGAGCGAAAAGATGGCGCAAAGAGAGGAAAAGTAAATTAAGCTTCTCTCATGGGAGACATGGAAGATTGCAAGTCAGCTTTGCACCTTGTGTGACATGCAGTGTCCGCTTCTTTCATAACGACACGAGCAGAGAAACAGAGAAAGAAAGGGGACACGGATGAAGTGCAAGACACCTAGGATAAATTGGGGTGAAATTAGGGTACACCTTTACACAAACATCAAGTTTGCAGACATTAGTGAAAAGAACAAGTGATGTTTACTTGTTTCCAAGTCACCTGTTTGGCGTCCGACCATTCATTAATCCGTTAGTTTGTCTCTCTCTCTGTCTGTCTTTATTTGAATTATGAAGCTGCTGTACAAACTTGTTTCATGGAGTCAACATTTAAAGATTTCTCCCCCATTTTATGAAAGACCTTGATAAAGAGGTTTACTTTTTACTTCAAAAAGAGTTCATCACATCAACATCAAAGTCCGCTCACTATTCCGTGTATCTTTTCAAGACAAAGAAATTCTGATACCAATCAATCCGGCCAGCAAACGTTTTAAAATATTATTTTCTAACGATTTTGCTATACCTTGCCAATGTTTCTAATAGTTTTAATAGCTCGGTGACCGTTTCCGGGAAACTCTTTGATAAAGTCGCATTCATGGAGTACAGACGGAAAGTTCGGAAGGTGAGAGCTTTTCATCCTGTAAAAAGTTCTGTAATCAGCTTTCGTATCTCGCCCTGTGCAATTCGCATTACTCGTGTAATTAACAGAGCAGCTTTCTGATAGAAAAATAAAGTTCTCCCGTTTCACGTGTGCCAAGCAATCTTTTGACGATGTGGCCACAGTTTAGAATTCACTGTCAGTGCAGGAAATTCTTATCCAGGTGCAAAAGCCTCCATAGAACTCATTTCCCATGAAGTACTTAATAAATTGACGATTTTGCGTTTGCGAATATATATGTATATGTAGGGTGTGTGTGTGTGGGTGTGTCTGTGCCAGTTGGGTCAACCGTCGGTAATCGTCATCTGGGTTGGGTTGGTGGTGGTGTGGGGGAGGAGAGGAGGGCTAGATGAGATGCAACAGCGGGAGGGCGCTCCAAGCAGGCCGGTCGTGTGCACCCATTAAGATATCTCTCAAGAGACCCCGTCCGTTCTTTCAGGTTTGCCAACTTCTTCTATTTGCCTGGAAGTTGAAGTTCTCCCTCCACGAACCCCGAAGGACTGTTTTCAGTTGACTATCGTGTCTGGTCACAAGGCAGGACCACGGCTTTGTTTTCGTGGTTTGACGATGGCTAGCAACGGTCCACGTGGACCACCAGGGTGGACACTGCGTTGCGTACGAATTCGTTTGTTTTGAGTTTGTTTTGTTTGAGATTTGGAGCAGTCTCCTGAAACTTGGATCGAATACCTGCATCCCTCTTTCATTCTCAGTATTCAAAGTCACAAAGTGGTAAAGCCTGGTGGTGGTGGTGGTGGTGGTGGAGTCGACGCGAGTCTAGTTCAGCTCGTGCCACGTGACCTCACCAAAGTTTCTCATGTTCCATACGCTGCTCAGCCTTGTCATAGCTGATCTCACCTGTGATTCAAGATGAAGTCCGGCGCACAGTTGTCAGGTCAAAACGAATTCAGGACTCCTCCGAACTGTAGGCTTGTTAATACAAGGTTGTGGTCATATGCCCTCGTTTGCACCTTGTTGATTGTAGATTTTCATTTAATTCACATCTTCAAATCGAGAATCTAACCAAGTATGGTTACCTATTGAACAGAATTACATTCTATCAGGGGTGGGGAATCAGTTGATCCGGCCTGCCAAGGCGTATGTGTGGTTAGGGTGTGTGTGTGCGTGCGTGTGTGAGTGCGAGCGCACATGAGGGAACAAGGAAGGAGATAGAGAGAATCCCTCCAACAACTGAAGTGAAATGTCTTTGTTCCTCCCAACTGAAGCACTAATGCCCTCGTTGTGATAAGGTATCTGCTGTGTGCTGGTTACTGACACACTGCACCACGAGCACTCACCCGTGTCCCTTATCTCGCCTCATCCACAGTCTCCTCCTCTTCCTTCCCATGATGCACCGCGCGTCAGGTTACATTATGGCCTCCCTAGGGCCCCGCTGCACAGACACCACAAAGAAAGACAGGTCAAAGCGATAAGACGAAGTTTGTAGAAGGTCTGTTTACACAACATACTGCACGGTGTGCTATTCCTTGCCGCTACAGACCTCAGCGAGAAGTAAACAACGTAAACACTGATTTAGTCCTGGGACAGTCCATGTCATACTGAAGGTAGAATTGAGTAAATACAGAGTATACGTGGTGCTGTGTTTGGAATGGAAATTAATTACCGACTGTGACTATATGAAGCAAAATGTAGGTGTCAGTACAGTCAAGGCATAAAGCATGGCAGTGAGGCGCAGGGAACAGAGTGCTGACCTTTGTCTTTCTTGTTTCTTTGCAAACACTTCTTTGTATGGTGTGGTAAACAAAACACAAACATTACAAGAGAGATACAAAAAATACAAGGAAAATAAATCATCAAGAAAAAGGAAAGAAAGAACATTCGAACTTAAAAAAATCAACCACTGAAAAAGAAAAGAAAGGCAAAAGAGAGGTTGTAGGGATGCTGCGCCAGAGTTCATGATGAACTCCATAAATACCAGAGCATCATCTCCAATGTTCGGGAGGTTGCGCGAACGAATAAAATACAGAATAAAATCGATTTGCTGAATTATTGGTGTAACTGTACCTCCATGTTACTTGGAGGTGCATTTCGTATGTCAGGCAATGCACTTGGGCAGCTGATTGCAGGCCTGTCGTCTTCAATACACTTTACGATGCTTGAGAATGAACGGTGCCCAATTATCTCCCTTCGATTTTCACTTCTTTAAATCCTAAAATGGCTTGACACCTCAATTGGCAAGATGTCAGATTGCAAATAATACCGGGCTTCCACTGTCTGCCTCGTATCAGCATCTACGGAGATGCAAGGCACTGCTCTCTTCTAGAGACAGTTTGGCAGACCAAGGTCCTGTCTGACGCACGTGTCCTGCCTCGCCAAGGGAGACAAATCCATGGTAAGGGTCTGTACAACATGGAATCAATCAGACTTGACACCTCGTTGGTGGGCATCTCGGAAGTGTAGCATGGAGGCTTCTGAAACTCTCTACATTTAAGAAGCATTTCTTTGCGAACCCCTTGTCTCTGTGAAAGTAGACACAGGAGACAAGATAGACACAGGAGACAAGTAGACACATGAGACAAGATAGACACAGGAGACAAGTAGACACAGGAGACAAGATGTCATGGACGCTACATCACACATTTTATCACCGTTACTCTCTCAAAGAGATCGATTCCTGAATTTATCTTCAGATAAATCTCTTTATTTCTTTATCTTTTAGAGAAAAATTAAGTGAAAGAAGGAAAGGAGGAGGAGAAAGAAGACAAAAACGAGTCAGCACCACAGATGTCAGGACAGGGCAGCTCATGAAGACGTTTACGTTGTGAAGCTTCAGCCAATAGGAAAGCTTGATAGTATTCTAATGAGACACATCTCGACCACTCTGTTCATGATGTTTGTAGGTGTGCATGAGGTATTCACCAACATTTTGAGAACTAATGTCTGACACTGGACTTTACCCAGTCATCAGAAAAAAGATGTACACCCCAGTAGTTCTTTAATACGACACCATATTGACTCTAGATTACCTTCCCTTCGTTGTCCTCTTGGGGACGCATCCTTTCTATCCAATTAATTTTATAGATGATCATAAAGACACGCTAACAAAACTGTATTTCTTCTGAGATATTAGATGATAGAAAACCTTTTCCATAAGCAGAATATTTTTCCATCTTCTCAATACTTTCAAAGGAGCACCAGAGGAGCATTGCATCGTGTAAATGCTAATCTGCTGGAGCAAACAGTCTCTCGCATGATGCTGCTTCAATCTGTAGACCCTGTAACTTTTAATACCTTGTGTCGATGTCGAGTCTGTGGACATTCTGTTCCTCCTGGCTGCGTGCAATAGCGGCAACACATATATGACTTTCAGATTTAGGTCCTTCAATCTCCTGTTCACAGCACACACCACTGTCTCCCAATCAGCAGACTACCGTCTTCAGACAAACGGAATTGACTTCTGCTGGAGCTCCACTGCGGCGCTGGCAGCAAAATCTCTTTGGCAAGAGGTCACGGAGGTCAGCTGAGGGCGTGACAGTGAGCTGCACTGTGTGCAACAACAGAAGGATGTGAGTGCGAGCTCTTGTCTGTGTGTGTGTGTGTGCATTTATGTAAATATGTGTGTGTGTGTGTGGGTATGTGCGAGGTACAAGAGATACATGTACGCAAAATTACAAATGGCTAAAAATTTCATATATAATAACTACGTGTTTTGTTAATGTAACCTTAATCTGCACTGTGCAGTATTATGACATTGTATAGTTGTTTTTAATACTTGGTAGTGAATATAGAATATTATGTACACCGTACAACGTACACTATTCTGTACACATTAGTAATGTACACAATGCTGTGGCTGTATAGTGCTCTGTGACACTATATATATATTAAAGTGTATTGAATGTATTTTACACTAAAGTACAATAAATTTTAAATAGTCCCGTGAGTATATAATAATCGGTGTGTGTGGGTGGTGACTATTGAAAGATGGGAAGATGAAATTAGTCAATGAATAAACAGAAAGACTTCTCTTTTCAAGAAGTGACAAACAGAAACTTTGGCAGTCTTCTACAGAGTTTTCTGAAGTAATGAAGGATGAGGTCAGACGCATTCAGAATTAGCTGACATTTTCTGAGCCTCGTTTGTCAGATGCTGAAGCATGCTAGAGAGTAAAGTGCAAGCCATTTCCTTCCTTAACAAGCTGTCGTGGGTCCATACACTTCTAATTGCTGGCTTCTGAAGGGTTAGCCGCGGAGTTGTGATTAAATTCCATGAAACCGTTTTTCCTTTTGCGATTTTGAGTGCAATGCGTTCAAACAGAGTTTGAAACAGAGTTTTAGGTCTCTAGGTGCAGCATGTGTGCATTTGGCAAGAATTTTAAGGATGTTCGGGAAGAGACATAAGAGAACAAAGTAAAGCCATCTTGATTGTCTGTCCAACGTGTAAAAGACAAAGCCGCTACGTGTCTGTAGGAGCCTCATGGCTCGGTATCTCCGCTGAGGGACGGCATTTTGTATATTACAATATATATATATGTATAGCATGTACTGAGTAGCAGCTCGGACCTGACTCAAGACAAATGCTTTCCTATTGGGCCATCTTGAAATGAGTGATGGCCAGTGCAGCGCCTAGAGTTTCCCAGTCGTGTCCCTGTAAGTCTGTCATCATGTCTTCATCGTGTGGAGTCAGTCTTTCTCACGCCGCCTGTCACAACCGTCTTCAACTGTCCTCTGGCAGCAAGCTCCTCCCCCTCACAGCGACCTGCGCATCTGTCGTACGTCACGGAGTTCATCAGCCTCGTGCTCACCTCTCTACTGCTGCTGTGCCGATGACCTGTGAGAGCTGGCCCTGAACTTGAACTGGGGTCAAGGACGGCATCTATGTCATCAGTCATTGACTTTTGTCTCCTTGACAGAATATGACATCATCGCTGACGACACTGCCTCCACAGCGATCTGTGACGTCTTGAATCCTAAAGATGACGTCACTTAATGCTTTAAACACGTCTTACACACATGTATATATGTAGTACATAGGTGTGTGTATATATATATAATACACGTACACACAAACATGTCCTACACACATTTGGAAATATGTAGTGTGTGTATATATACACACACACACACTGTACACACAAAAAGCCCTATATATATATACACACTGCACACACATACATAAATACACAAAGTACACACAACCATGCCCTACACACATATATATATATATGTATGCTACACACACACATATATATATATACACATTTACAGAAGACAGCGCACACACATACACACAGTATACCCACACACATATACACAGAATACAGCACACGCACATACACACATAAATATATACACACAGTATACTCACACACATATACACATACACAGAATACAGCACACGTACATATATATATATACACAATACACGTACACACAAGATACACAATACATTTACAAACATGTACAATACACATGATACAGCGCACACACACACACACACATATTGCTAACACGGAGATAAAGTTTAATTATGACAAAACTAATTTAACAAAATCGAAAACAAAACTCTCCAGTTGCATGACCTTCTGTATTTTGACGAATCCAAATCCCAAGAAGAACACAAAGACAACATCATCTCAAATGACCAATTTAGTTGTTATCGGAAAGAATTCAGGCGGAGCAAACTATTGCAAGCAAACGAGCAGTGAGCTTCATTCACCCTTTGACATTTCACCTCAAGTCCAATCAACCATAAAATGTGGATAATTGGTAACAAGGGAGACAAGCCACAGGCTTTCATTACCAGCGCGTCAGACACGTGGATACTCACTTTATCGTCTGCCTGAGCATCAACTCACAACTAAGCCGCCTGAGGTTATTTTTCTTTTTAGGATGATAAATATTCAATGAGATAAATATTCTTACTGAATTATGGGATATATTATTTGAAGAAAGAAGTTGTGTGATTTAGTTACCGTACCTGTCCAGAACAGAGCCATAGAGTCCATCAGATTCCCTCTCACACCCACCCACTAACATACGGGCTCTTTATTAACGATTCCAACTATGGCAAACTTAGTCGGGTGCGATAACTCTACCACCTCAATATGCAGCCAATGTAGAAGCTTAGTCCAGTATGGTAAACTTAAAGGTGTCATCGTAATGAAACATAACTTTGAGTAATAGTTGTGCTGGGAATGACAGGTGTAACGAAGCATGTGATTATTGTAATGTCGCCTGTGCTGCTGGCAATAAATCAGTTGTAATGTCCCTCACATCACGAGTCCAATAAACTTCCTTTGTAAGTAGAGAGGGTCCACAATCTGTTGCTACCCTAGGTGTACACGCCTCTGTGGGTGAGTGGAGGCTCAGTCAGTCAGCAACCAACCAATCCAATGATGATGATGATGATGATGATGATGATGATGATGATGACGATGATGATGGCTAAAAGCCAGTTTCCATGTCAGCTCAATGGGACAAAAGCATTGCCTTTCTCTCAATCATATGCCGATGCTGTGCGCACGGCACCCCGGGGACGGAAGTCAATGTTCCAGTCAACATCTGCGCAGAAAACATCCTTTTTGGGTGCAGTAAGGTCACTGCCACACTTTGCAGACACCCAGTCAAGCGCTCCACTCTAAAATCTCTAACTTCAAAACAAGTTCTTGCTATTGGGATTCATGTTCGTGACATTTTTATGTGGGGTTGTGTGAAAGGTCTGACTTGGCTCCTGCTATCCTCGGGGTTTTTTTGTTTTTTTTTTGTCAGGTAAACTATTTCTTGTTCACATCTCGTGTTCAAATTCTGAGCATGCACAAGAAAGTGGGCGAAGACCATGTGGTTGGGCGGACAGCTGATCTCACAACAAAAAATGTCTTCGCTGCCATTTTTTTCTGCTCTTCTTCTCTTCTGTCCACATAGCAGGGTTCAGTTTTATGTACCCGGATGTATTGTGAAAGGGTCGTGACGTCATCAGAAGCCATTTTTGCTACAGCTGTCCAGAATGCGTGATTAGCATGTTGGTCTTTAAAGTATGCCAAACCCTGTTGCTTAAAGTTAGCGAAAATCAAAGTAAGGATTCTTGTACGGGAAATGTCCTCATGAAATGGCAACAAGTATGTCGACCTCAGGTACTGAGATGGGGTCTAGTAGTGTCCGAGCTTCAGACAACCAAACACTATTAATTGAAACCCTTTTCTACCCATATACCTCTTCTTATTAGCACGTGATCTGCGTCATAGTGCCAGAAAGTACGAATTGTTAGAACTTAATCAAGCTTCATTAGCTCAAATACGAGGACTCCTCTTCTTTTCACACCATACTTCTTTCCTTCCCGTCCCTCAACTTGAATATTAGTTTCGCTTTTACTAGTGTATATATAGAGAAAGAGAAACCCGGTTAAGTGAATATGGGGTTCTGTTTCCTGCTTGGTTTTTTTTTTTTTTCTCAGTATTTTCCTCTATCCTCCATGACCTTTAGTAGACCTGGGAATCAAATTGTCTATTGAATTTGGCTTTAAGCTTCTTTACAAACTTATGTAAAGGCATTTGCAAAGCTTTTTTTCTTAAAATTTTTGAAAACGTTTTCCATTTCTGACCCTGCTGGACTCCGGACCACAGACGCCTGCCAGAAAGGAGGAGATTACTCGCTGCTCTGGGGGTCGATGGCGCTCACTTCCTCCTTCCGTCAGGCCCCGAGCAGACGACTGAAAACGTTTACTTCTCGCGATGCTTATTAAGATCTTTCCAAAAAGTTTTTTTTTTTTTTTGACATCATCTTTAAAGAAACGTCCTTTAAAACTTTGGAAGCTAGTTACGGACAAAGACAGGCTGTCCAGTGACACGACTGATGTCTGCTGTGGCCGATACAGTGAGGATGGTGGGTCTGGGTGCCACATCTCATCTTTTGTATCTGTGGCAGTTGAATAAAGGACATGTTGTGGTATTGTCTTTGCTGCATGTGCAGTGTTCAACACCAATTAATCGTACTCAGTCTAGCATTTTGGTAAGTTTGTGTCATGCGGTGTTCTCATGGAGATTTACCATTATTAGTGTCAATCTAACTCTACTTCTCGGAAGGAAGGAATTTCTTACAAAGTATGACACTCCTTCTCTCAGTTCTATCTAAAATTAACTGTTAATACACTTTCTGCCTTCATGCTTGCGACAACGAATAAAAAAAACCAAATCCAATTTGTGCATTTTATTTCTGTAACAGTTGTCTTGATTATTGTTTCATCATTAAATAGATGTCTACTTAGTACCATTGTCGTCGCCTTTTCTCTCGCCAATGATGACAACCGGTAAAACATCAACAACAAAATTTGTAAAATAGCAGTTGACTTTGCAACTGTTGACAAAGCCAAGTTTTGAAGATTTGCACAAAACGACAGAAAACATGCGAGATACACTGACATTCAGGTTATTGTTTGTTGTGACAAGAAAGTAGCATAAGGCAGACAGGAAACCAAATCTTCGAGTTCCGGCTTCCAAAGCCGCGTCCTTAATTGGGCTAACCACGGCTAACCACGGCTAACCACAGCTAACCTCGGCTAACTACTTGTAGTTGACTGTCCCTAGAGTCAGTAAGGACCGTATATGTACCGTCACTTTCAACATGCAATGCTCTATCTATGTGTGAACTTAAGGTTGGGTTAGCAAAAGATTACAAGTACAGAAATACAAAACCAATGTCTCCCACACGCAGCTAATAATTCCTTTAAAATCATTTAAATATTCATCGAAGGAAACTAATACAAAATCGTAAGGACTCTAACCCCCAAACCCTCCCTTGAGCAATGAGGATAACATCAAGCTCTGAATAGACAAATAAATAGTTGAAGTGACACCCCAGTATGTGCTAAAACCTTTTTTCCACGTCGATCCCTTGGCAATGAGGTAGTGTGATCCCCACTCATCTCCTTGCATGGTCCTGGATGAAGTAAGCACAGTAGGATAGTAACGGCCCTTGTACTCTGTCTGTGGTCTCAGTAGAGCTGGCAGCCATCAACTGTCCTCCAACTGTGTCCAGGGCTACTGGTCTTCACTCAGTGCCTCGCCAAGCTACATCACTCCCCTTCAATTCATGAATTTGAGATGTTGATAGCAAAGATGTAGCAACAGCGACATCTGCCTTGTGGAAATAGATTGAGGAGGAGCTCAAGGTGGAGCGAGAGAGAGAAGAAGTTTTATATTTTAGATTGCATTGCCAAACTTTAGAGGCTTCTCTCCACTTCGTGAACACAAACAATTCAAATGACACGAGCATAATTATCGCCCCTTGTCTTTTTACTGGCGTCAGACTTTCAGTTCTCTTTTTTTCCCCGTTATCGTCCTCATCCTCAATACATCAGCTTCAAATGATCACAAGAGGCGTTAACCCGTCAGTGTTTTCATGAACTATTAGCTTGAGTTTTTATTTCTTGTTCACTATTCCTCGTGTAGCTGTCTTCGCTATCATTATCTTCAATTATCTTGCCCACTATTATTATAACAACTTACTGTACAGCATAACAAAATGTGAAGGTATAAATCATTTCACTCTAATGTGTTTGTCCAAACTGCACCAGTCAAGAAAGTGAGGACAAGAAAAAAAAGGAAAACCCAACAGATCCAGGAATGAAAACAAGCTTGTGATTTTGGCATCGACCCTTGTTTACTTTCGGGGTACCTCCAACAGAAAATGCTTGTTTTCCTGACAGATTTACGCACAAAAGATTTAAGTTTTGGCGACTAAAAGAAAAAGTTAATGTTCAAAATAATAGTTAGCAGTAATTAGTTTAAAGCAATATCACACACATGTCAAATCTTGCAATCAGCTATTCTCACAGGTATCCATAAGAAAACAATTCGGTCTGGAATGCTCGAAGTACATGTAATAACAATAACCATGTTAAAAACGATTTATGGATATCTGACAATATTAAAATAATCTTTTATCCTTTGTATGCTCTCTTCTAAAGCAAACACTGTTCAAACAAATCTCTTTTAGAAATCACGCAACATCTCTGTAATTAATTCAGCATGAAAATAATCCATTTCTCTCATCCTTTTCTTGTTTTTGTACCTTTCTTCTTTAACCTGTTCCTGTCTTCTGTCTCATAGTCCAGCCACCTCCTGCGCCTTTATTAAACGAGTAAGACAAAGGTCGTAAAATATTTGTGGATCATTGAAAGCAAGCCACCCGGGTAGAATGTACCCGCAATATCTACTAATGACCAACATCAGCGTAGGAGGTGCACCTAGACCACATTGCTTATTATTTCTTCTTTCGCCTGTTTCATCTATTATCCTCCTCTTTTACTGTCACTCAGAAATTATTTCTGTTGCTTTAAATGGAGGAATTTCATGCAGTAACTCAATAGTAACAAAAGTCACAGTAATTCACTTCTGATCAAAGGATGTCCTGATGTTGCTTTATGATGGCTCAACTGAATCTCAACTTCAAGATGTTGTACAACTGAGTGTGGGGTCGGGTTACCTGGAGGCTTAGGCACAGAATCAAAGACTGGGCATCAGTGTCATGTTCACAGCAAACCCTCTACACCAAAAATACAGAGGCATACTCTTGCAATCGTTCTTTGATCGTCATCTTGCTGACATTAGATAAGCTATACCTCCGTGTATTTCTTTTGATTGTGCCTGCCAGAGAAAGTTCTTGATACACACAGAAACCCTTTCTTTGCCATGCTGAGCATTTAGCGAAGGACAAGTTCAGGAGGTCTCCCCTGGCTATCTTCTGGAAACAGCAGCAGTTAGGGACAGGGGTGGGGGACCACTTCTGGTTTTCATTGTTTGGCCACAGACATCTTGTGGACAGATTTTTAAACTTCCATCTGTCAAAGTCTGAAAGGCTGTCACATCCTTGAAAAACTCCGGAAATGGGCTGGTATGCACGCAATATCTAAATTGACTGCCGAATTCAATCGCAAAAACCCAAAAGGCAAAGGCCTACTCTCCATTTCTGTGCGGGGACATTCGTCTGATTTCGAAGAAGAATACAGGATTTCTACCAGACCGATTAAAAAAATTCTGAAATCATCTAGTGAGCTGCAATCATTTCCATTAAGTAACAAAGACACTACACAGCACTCACCAAAACCTGGGGGAAAGACATTTCCTTACAAATGCCTGGGACTTTTTAAGTGAACATAAAAGTGAGCCAGAAATTAAAAAGCTAGGAACCAGAAGTGTAGAAGCAAGTGTAGGCTAAACTCCAAAATAGAAATGTTCTTTTTGCCAGTCCACTGGGGATCTTCTCCTTTCCCTTTTATTTGCAGCCTATAGTCCACATGCAAATAATATCTTGTCAAAATCTGATTGTAAAATGATTACTGACATTCTCTCATTTTGGCTTTATACTTCATTCTTTTTGACACTTTAATCAGACAGCAGTTGGTAAGGTTGGCAACAATGCAAAATCACGATCAGTTATACAAACTCATAGAAGACAAGAGAAAGAACCAATGGCTGTCATCACATCTTCAGACAGGGGCAAAGGTGGGTCATCATTCACTGTGTATGTTGTCAAGAATGTTGCCACCACATCACCATTGTGTAGCTAATGATACTCAGAGGAGAGACACACTGACAGACAGACAGACAGACAGACAGACAGACAGACGCAATCAATCAAGTTTCATGCAAGTTGAGAAACGTAGTCCAAAGCCGAGAATAAATCATTTCACGAAAGCACAAAACCACGTGACTACTCAAGCACGACAACGAGCTAAAGGTTAAAGGTTAGCTGCCGACCAGGCTCTGACACGGTGTTGATACAACATGTATCCAACATGACTGCTTCACAAAACAGGACAAGTATGGAGACATCGGCCACAGACTGTGAAACAAAGTTTGTGTAGGAGTGCTCTCGTCACACACTCCAGCATCCTTCACTGTATTGGCTTGGGAAAGTCCTGGTTAGTAGTTGTGTGTACTGCTTGTTTGTCCTTCTGACCATTTTACAAAGTTTACAAAGCATTTCGACTGTGTGTTTGTCTGTGTGCTGACCATTTTAAAAGAGCATCTGCCATTCATTCTTTGCATTTATCCAAAACACATAGGAGATTTGGAAACAATTACTCTGCCCTCTGTTTCTTCTTTTCTAAGGCTTTTTCTTCCATATTTGTTTTTTTTTTGCTTTTTGTTTTTTTTTTATTTGTCCTTTTAGGACAGCAATTATACTTCCCTTAACAGCTGTATCAAACAAAACCAACAGCAAGATGTTCCATAATCATTTCTTGTAATGACCTATCACAAAGGACATCAAGACTATGGCTCCCTTGTAACTATGGAGACAGAAGAATCACCGAAATATGAGTCAGGATTGCCATGATTGTCTGCTGGCTGCTTTCATGTGTGACAAACGACATCAGTCATCAAAGGAGGTGGTGAGGTAGGAGGAGATGGTGGGTACTAACGAGGTGTCTGTTCTGCTACGACAACATTTCTTTTATGAGCTCTGGGAGGTGGTATTTTATAAACTTGTCGCACAAATAATAACATAATGGCAATAGAAAAACAAAATATTTTTGTACAACATGTACAAGGCGAAGAAATTAAATTTTGATTGAATTAAAAAAAAGATGTTAATGAAAACTAAAGAATGAAATGGAAGTTGAAGAAAAGAAATGAACCCAAGGATAAAACAAAGAAATAAAAGGCAAGTCTCAAAAAATGCGTGAAGTGCACTTCAAAGACTTCACATCATAATGCACATCGAAATAGGCGAAGCAGACTTCAGATGGAATTAAAGAATAAAACAAAACAAGGATTCTGCCTGTTGTTCATTCAAGTACATAAAGTTTGTATGCGTGTCTACCTGCCGGAACATTGAGTCAGTTTGTCTGTCTCTCTCTCTCCGTTTGTGTGCGCGCATGCACACGTGTGGGTGTGTGTGTGTGAGAGAGAGAGAGGGTGGGAATGGCAGCAACTAAAGTACATCACCGCAAGTTAGCCTCCCTGTCAGAAAGAGAAAAGAAAAGTAACCTGTTATTTGAAGCATATTAAAGGGATACAATCTTTTACTTGTTTCTTTATGTCTTCCATAATTCCTTCCTCTTTGCGGTTGTGTTTATTATTTTATTTTTATTTTTTATTGCTTCCATATCTGATTCATTCTTCCACTCATTCAGGTAGCCTTTTCTTTTCTGTTTTCTAGTTTCTTGGCAATTTCATTATGGTTGATCAAATGAATGCTTTTTTCTTCTTTTTTTTCGGCTATCTTCCCCCATGTTTCATTGTATTTAATCAAATAAATCCTCACTTCTAGGTTTTATTACTCTCCTGATAATGGCGCTGTACTTAATGCAATCAACGCTCCATATCTGCTTTGTTTTACAAGATGACAAGGTAACTACCTGAAAGAACAATCAAATAAACAGTATCACAGCCGTCGCCCAACCAAACAAACAGCTCAGCACACGAATAAACAAAACAGTTTAAAATCTGCCAGGCACTACAAACGATGTGTGATGATTCCTGAGAAGAAGCACAGTCTTATGATGATTTGTCTTTTATTTGAGAAGTCATGTAGTGTCAGGTCCCTGCACACAATCCCAACTCCCTTCTCTCTCTCCTTCCTGTGTGAGACTTGTACACACTAGTGATTGAGGAGAGGACTGTGGAGAGGAGAGGACAGAGGAGAGGACTGTGGAGAGGACTGTAGAGAGGAGAGGACAGAGAAGTAGAGAGGAGAGGACTATTCAGACTTTGTCTTCACTTTCTCGACTATGGTTGGTGGAGTCGGAAGTGCAGTGAAAGGGCGACCGGAAGTTGCTATTTATGTCTGCGGTGAAGTGAGTGGTTCAACCTAAGACGCGATACACGCTTTACAGGAGAAGAGCGGCCGCTAGGGGGCAGACGCTGATCATTCACATTCACATTCACAATGACAGTCACAGTCATTTATTCGTTCACTTGTTTGGTGAGATGTCAAGCGAAGTTTATGCTGCAGTTACTCTGTTTGTGTTAAGGTCTTACTTTGGGTCGCTAAGCAGTTTGTGTAAATATTGTACTTGGTGTGTGCTTATTTCGTAAAGCTACAGAAAACTTAAATAATATAAATCCTTTACTAGGGAACGATGTGATTTGTCAGGTGCATGAAGACACTCCGCGTATTCTGTTTACTTGAGCGATAAACGACTATTCCTTAGAAAAAGCCTGTAGTGTCCGTTGTATTTTGAGTTTACACACAGTTTCCTGTGATGCCTTTTGTGTTTTCTTTCTCTTACCGAGCACTTGAGCTCAGTCTTTTTCCCACAAGCTTTATATTATACAACACAAAACATTTCACTGAGACGAAGTCTTGATACCAAAGTCACCTAAATAATCAGCTGTACTTGATGGCAATGCCAACAAACGTGTACAGATCCACTCTGTGTCTTTACAGCAGTTATCAGTAACATTAAAACAAAATAAATAACACATATTTTTTTCATTTCTCACAGCAAAGATTAATTACATACCTTCAGAAACTTCATTAACAAATAAATTACCAGCAAATATTAACATGTCAATAAAACTCCGAGCTAATAATCTTCATCCATTCATATTTTCCCCGAGGGCTTATCATTTGTGGGAAATATCATGAGCAACATGTGTAAAGACCGAACTGTTTAAGTCATGTTACATGTAAACAACACATCTGTCACACAGCTTGAACATCTGATGTATTCAAGTTCAGTTACCGTCACATGTTCGTCACATATTTTATTACAAGTCCCTTGACGAGCGCTCACTGGTCGAGAAAACCGAGACTTGAGGTGTCTTCCCTCACTTTAAACGAGAATATTCCCCGACACAAAGTACCCGCGATTATCAAACTACATTTGTGACATCAGCTCGTTTGTCGGGTGCATCGGACCGTGTACAAATGTCTGTTCACAGAGGTGTAGCCCTCTATATCTCCCTCACAAAGGAGACTGTCGATCTGCTCTGCCTGACTTCCTTTCGCCATTTCCACCTGAGGTGAGCTGAAGACAGTCCGTAGAGATGACAGGAAATGATAAACACTTTCAGCCTGCAATAGCGAATGTGCTGAATACTGACAACAAAGAAGAAACCATCATTTCCTCTAAAAGGAAAGCTTCTCTCTTTGTGAGCTGCTGAATACCAAATACTTCATTTTGTGCGTTTTGCACACGTAAGCCAGATACTTTTGTCTGCATCGTCTGCTTAGTCGAGACTGCTTTACTTTTCCTCCCAATTTTCTTCATCGGCATCCCTAATCACCTCTTTGTCATCAGGCCTCATCGAGGTATTTTTTTTTTCATCTTTACGCTCTGCTTATCCACGAAGCCAGAAAGCCTAGTCGCAGTGTGATGTCTACTCATCTCTCTGTCCAAGTGACCTCTGACCTCCAGAGTGTCTTACCCTTTGATGCAGTTGTGAGCTGACGAGATGTGGTACTCTACCCGTCCGTTTCCATACATCGACAGGAGGTCCTGTACTTCCTCGTCACGCTCTGCTGACTCGGCCACCATGAAGCCGTCCGACTGCTTGTGTGACATCATGTCCTCCTGCTCCGACAGCAGCGTGACGTCACGGCGCACGCTGTGCATGTTGGCGGAGCTGCGCACGCTGGACCTCGTGATGCTCGTGTCCTGCCGCTGACGTCGCGGACCTGCGCTGCCCAGCCCGGCTCTTTTCACACCTGGCAGGTACTTCAGAGGATGGCGGAAGCAGCACCGGAAGCGGGATTTGACCTCCTCCCGGAAATTCTCATTCATCCAGCAGTAGACGAAGGGGTTGAAACAGGTGCTGCTGATGGCGAACCAGTGGCAGGCAAAGTACACGTTGATGTTGTAGCTGAACACCTCCGTGTTTGGATGCAGGGTCGTTAGCAGGTGATACAGGATGAGTGGTAGCCAGCAGAGCGTGAAGACCACCACCACAGCGATCAGCAGCTTGATGGACTTGCGCTTGGCGCGGCCTGAGACATCTGCTGATTGGCTGTGACGGCGCCCACGTGGGTGCGAGACCACAGGCTCTGCACGATTCGACCGTAGGCCACCCCTATTAGAGTCAAGGGAACGCAGTACTGCAGAATGACGGTGGTGACGGTGAGGTACGTGTGGAACTGATCGCTGGGAGGCGGGTACGCTGCCCGGCAACGGCGAACTGTTCGCAAGATAGGGTTATCCACGTCGACAATTTACTCTCCACGATGCGAGAAGTAAATACCGTAGGGCAAGGACAGCAAGATGGCGATGACCCAGATGACTACCAGGATGCCAGCGGCCATAGTTTTGGACATGCGAGGAGACAGCGGCTTGAGGACCACCCGGTGTCTGTCCAGGGCGATGGCGGTCAGCGTGAAGGTGGACACGTAGTTGGACAGCATGAGGGAGAAGGTGACCAGGTGACACAGAGTGTTGCCGAGCGGCCATTCCACCAGAATGTGCTTAATGATGTTGAAGGGCACGTTGAGTGTGGTCACCAGCAGGTCGACAAGGCCAGGTTGGCGATGAACAGGTTGGTGGCCGTGTGCAAACGTTTATTTTTGAAAATGACGTAACACACTAAGGTGTTGCCGAAGAGCGAGATGGCGCTCAGTATGGAGTATGCTAAGATTATCAGCGTGTTGTGCACCACGTTACCCCGGGTGTCAGTGGAATCCAGGCTGGAATCGTTCAGGCTGCTGGAGTTGTACAGAAGTCCGTGAGCTTTGGGAAGAAGGATCTGGATTTGGTCAAAACCATCCATCATGATACCGTCATCCATGAGGACATGAGCATGCCGTAAGATGGCTGAAACATTTCAAATAAATCATTGTAACGACAAATCATTACACGTTACACACACACACACACACACACAGATATATTTATATACCACCACCACTTGCTAGCACCACATGGTAGTAGAGTGATATTCATATCTCACACCTTAACAGCTGTTATTACACATTGTCTTCAATATTTTTAACTTTCTTAAAACTACAATGGGCGAGGAAGGCATGGTCAGTGTTGTAATGGACAAAGAGAATAAACAAGTATAAACATGCTCGGATGCATAAACAAAATAAAGCATACAATCACAAAGGAGTCAAACATTAAAACACACTAAAACATTGCTCAGAGAAATGTCAGGCTGAGCAAAGTTGAAGATGATCAGTTTTTGGCCTCGTGTCATGTTGACTAGAACTAGACAGGCTTTTAACACAATAATTAAATATAAATATATTTCACGATATTTAAATAATTTAATTATGTCGGCTTGCCTTCCCCACAACTACGATTCTTCAAATAGTTTTTGTTACGAAGACAAGATTGCGCAACGAAATCCAAGCATGAAGACAGGAAAGAAACATTAGTTTTCCAGAACCATCCATTCGCATGGCGATTACAAGATCGTAGCAGAAGAAATTAAATTCGTTGTTGTTTGGACTGTGAAGCTTTCAGACTTTTTAAATTCAGTTTTCCCTTATGTTGAACAACAAGAAGCCATTAATTTTGTTTTTCTGTAAAATATCTGAAATTTTCACGTCACTTAAGAGAGTAAATAAATTACCTGAAATATTCTTTGATTCGAACAAATAATAATAAAAAAATTTTTCGAGACTGTGAATTTTACTTTTTCTGTGCACACGAGCGCAAATGAAGTAAGTGGTGGAAAATATAAATTAAAATAAAATATTTTTACAAGAGATTAAACACAACTTCTCACAACAAGTTATCTTTAAAAATAAATCCTTTAAGTTGTGTATTTTTCTATGTGAGGACATTATTAGTGCTGCTGGCTTTCAGTAAAATAGAGGACAGACTGCATCTGCATCTGAAATCATCTTCCCTGCCTACAGCCATCTTAGGCTCCCTCTGCTTTCTTTGTTTGCCTGATAACTGCATGCAATCTACTTGTGTAGACTACACCAGACTTAACATTCTACGTGGACTAGACTACACCAGACTGAGTATACTACTTAGAGTAGACTACACCAGACTGAGTATCCCACTTGGACTAGACTACATAGGACTCAGTATACTACTTGGACTAGACTACATCAGACAACATTCTACGTGGACTAGACTACATAGGACTCAGTATACTACTTAGACTAGACTACATCAGACTGAGTATCCCACTTGGACTAGACTACATCACACTTAACATTCTACTTGGACTAGACTACATGGGACTCAGCAATCTCTGGTCCAAGTAACTTCTGCGGAAAGAGCCTCTAACTATTGTCTTGGTGAGAGAAAAGGTTTCTTTCCTGATGGAAAACAGATGTTGAGGAAATTACCACCCGCCCGGCTTACTGGACGTTGGCAGGAGACCAAAGCTCGTTAAGTTGCCTGTAAATGGGATTCCTGGCCCTGAGACTGCCAGAGCTATGACTTCCCAAGATGAGGGAGCTGCTGGAAGTGAGCAGAAGTCCACGAGATCCTTTATTTCTCGTTGCTAAGCCATGCGACTGTTCATTGCAGCATCAAATGAAAGTGAACAGGACAATGCTAGTAAGATGAGGGTGTGGCTAACAAATATTCTTGACGAGATTTCCAGAAGCCGAATATATCCTTCGATATTTTGTCGCACCTTAAACGACCTGGTTATCGCAAAGAAAGTAAATCAACTTGTGATACCTTGAGTGTAGTGCACTGGTTGTCTCTCAAACGGCCTCCCTAACGGGGTATGTGTTGATATGTAATTAATATGTTAGGTTTCATGATAATTTAATAAAGACATTTGGCAACTATGGTCACTTCTGAAACTCATTTAAGAGTGGACTTTTTTCTCACCTGCATATTAAAGACATTTTTGTGTCATGGTCCAGAGAGTCTTGTAAAGTGTTAATTGTAATATTCGTGTAATTCAGACCAGTGGGGTCTTCAACAGACGATTTATTAAAATATAATAAAACACCAAACGCGCAGTGTAATGTAATAAAAATGTTTTCGTCGCCACCAGTCCATGTGTGAGGGAGCGTGGACGTCGATGTCAAGATGGATGCACTGACAGAAGTTACTGGAGGCTCAGCCTCACTCACCACCAACCTCCACAACAAAGATGCGAAAGGGGAGAATACTCTCATACACCTTTCTGTTGCCAGTCTGTAAAAGCGTTTTAACAGTTTACTCTCAGTACTGTGGCCAAACACATTTTTCACTGATAATTTGATTTACCGTAAATCGTTCAGAAAATGATTTTGTAACCTCACCCAACAAATTATCTTCATGAGCCCATAATTTTTATCAAATGTCTTCCGGGACCATTTTCGTTGCAAGCCGCAAACAGTTAATTCATCGGCTGATTATATTCTGACTACAAATGTCCCAGCAGCCATTTCTAATCTTGTTTTGTCGTCGGCGGGGTTAGACATCCCTCGTAGCAATAAACCAAACATTTAGCCAGCAGTTTACTACAGAGAGTAATACTGTAACATCTTGTAATGTGCCTCGCGATCATTACTGTAACCTTTATATCCGGTGTATGATGAATCTTCGATAGCTACTACTTGTTCAAACAGACAATAGTTTTGTTTATATTTATTTACTGCTGCAGGGCTGACCCTAGCTTGAGCATTTAAGATTTTCCTCTCTTCTTCAGTCTTACATGCAGAAAGGGCGACTTGACATTCGGAGGCCAAAAGATCAGAACATTCCGACATTTCACCTCATCAATAAGCCAAAGGGCATCAGACAATTGTGCACTTAGCGGCTGCAAACACCCAGCAGACCCATTGTCCGACAGGGTAATATATCATTCACTTTGAGAGATCGTGGTCACCATGGATTTTATTTTCCAGAAAAAATAATAGTAAAAGATTATAGCCAAAGAAGAACATGACTAGTTAGGACAAAGGAAAACTTGGATGAAAATTTAAATTTCGTCCAGAATAAGTGAAAGTGAATGATGTGATATGACATGTGATTACAAAGTTGCTGACCAAGTGTATTTTGTGTGACGAAAGAAAGTTGTTTTACTGTCTCAGCTAACAGCGTGGAATGGTAAAATCCTGGATCAGACAACAAAACAAAGTTTTGTACACACTTCCGGTAAAAAAGAGATGTTAATGATGGTGGACAAGGTTTCCTACAGATAGTACTGAACTCTACATCCAAGCGGCTAAAAGTTCTTTAGCTCCAATGATGACAAGAGTTATGAAGACAGCTGGGTGAAATGATACAATTTATTTGCATGAATTTTAATAAGAAAGAAAGATGCAAAGAAAAACGAGGCGACATAGAAGGTCTTCCATCAGCCCCCGACAAATTGGCTGTTGGCTTTTTCAGCTAAATCGTCTTCAATCTTCAGTCCACCCGGCTTAAACATTAAGAAATAGTCTGCTCGTGACCCTGCCAAAAGTGGATCACTATATTTTGTAGAAGACATTTTACCTTTTAAGGAGTTATCATTCATCATTTGCAGGAACATGTCAACATGTTTGACTTGCACTCAAGGCATCGCTAGAGGAAGGAGTCTGCACTCTTTCTTGACATTTCCAGAGACAAACGGAGAACTGCTGGTTAAAAAAGCAGGGTGAACACTACTGTCATTTATTTTGCGAAACCATGCTAAAATATTATCTAAACGACCAGTTCAGCAGACATACTGCAATATCTTGCTAATGACTATTCCTTTTACATCCTTGCGGAAATCGTGTATACGTGGAACTCTAGCTAAAGAAATAAGCACACCTGTACCTTTTTTTTATTCCTACACTTTTTTCATACCTTTTTGGGGGTGTATTTTGTGACATGCCTGTCATGAGTCTTTTTTGCTTATTGTAAATGATTGTTATTTATGTTTGTAATGTTCAGTGAGCAGAGGCCTAGCATAGGGCGCTGTAGTCGAACAAGAAAGATTACAAGAAAGAGAACTCGGATTTATCAGGAAGCCTAGAATTGAAAATTGAGGAAATAAAATGAAAAAAGGAAAACGGAAGAGTATCTAGTCTGGAAGCTCTTCTGTGTGTCACCAGTTTCCGGAAGAGGAAGTAGAGATGACAATGTCTAACCGGCACGACTGCGGTACTGTGAATGTCCAGCTTCTTGTCATTGGCTGCAGGTCCTGTAATGGTGGTTGGCTTGACAGTCACCTGTGAACAGCTCTTGTACCATCACGAGCTGCCATCCCAGGTCTCCCCAGTGAGACTACAGTAATGTGAATGTCCAGCATCTTGACTGCAGGTCCTGTAATGGTGGTTGGCTTGACAGTCACCCTGTGAACAGCTCTTGTACCTTCACTGAGCTGCCATCCCAGGTCTCCCCAGTGAGACTACGGTACTGTAAAAGACCAGCCATC
This sequence comes from Pomacea canaliculata, assembly GCF_003073045.1. NCBI lineage: Eukaryota > Metazoa > Mollusca > Gastropoda > Architaenioglossa > Ampullariidae > Pomacea > Pomacea canaliculata. Next base: position 42,083,580 of record NC_037590.1, on the reverse strand, counting down.
TTGTCATTGGCTGTAATGGTGGTTGGCTTGACAGTCACCTTGTGAACAGCTCTTGTACCATCACCGAGCTGCCATCCCAGGTCTCCCCAGTGAGTCCGCCAGACAGTTAGCACCACACTTACTCGCTGTCCTGGGAGCTAATAAAACTCGGCTTCCCTCAGGCCTTCAAGAAATTGTTTGCCCTCCAGTTCAGTTAAAAGCCTGTCACTGGCACTTCCAGGAGTATCAAGAGAAAAGGAAGCAGATTAAAGGAAGCTGCCGACATTTCCAGATAGACGCTGTTCCTTCTTGTATAATGCCCCCCACCTTTCCATTATTTTACTCGTCAAATCTCTTATCTCCCTCTTCGCCCTTCTGTCCTTCAAAGTCCTTCGCTCAGGAAAAGCGGTTAATGTTTTATCAAGCAGTCTGCTAGTTGACTAGTGAAAGTTGGTTGGGTGGCGCTAAAGCTCAAAACTGTTGAGTACATTTTTATTTTTTATGAATATTGGACAGACGCTAGTTTTTTTAAAAAATAAAACTTATTATTTTTAACAAAATCTACACTTTCTGCACTGGCTGGACTTTGTGGGCTAAATTTCTATCTTTTTTGTAAGTTTAACGACTATTTCATGTGTAATTTATTTTTCTCGACATCCTATAGGTGTGGATTTAATTAACACGGTTTTATTTTATGGGAAAGTAAAACTATTGAAAGTCGTAGCTGCTTTAATTTAATACACAAAAGTTTTACTTGACAAAGGTTGAAACTTACTGATGTCACTGGCCTGAACTCCGTTTGATGTTCGTCTTATTACCTCGCTTCTGATGCAACAATGCGGAGGTAACCCAAGAAAGAGATTAAAGCAACCCATCGTCTGCACGTAAAGATTACTGGGGAAAAGAGTAAATTTGTGAAAATTATCTGCAACTTCTTTTTGTGAGAGTGTTTCAGGAATCAATAGCCACCAAGAGACGCGCTGCTAGAAAAACCACAATCACAATGTGAGCTCTGGCCCTCAGCAGGACGGACACCTAATGTCAAACAATAATTACACAAAAAGTGTGACAATCACAGCATATTGGTGTGGTTTTTCTTCGTGCTCGGGACAACCTTCGACACGATTAGAGTTTGTGAAAACTAGAGAAGCTGTTGCCCTATGCAGCTGACGGTTGATTGGCGACGATGCGCCATTGATTACAGACCCTCCCGCTCTCCGGAGACCGAGGTCCGCGGCCACAGATGCTGGAGGACAGAAGCTTCTGGAGCTGTGGCCTTGTAATCCAACCCTTTTCTAACAGCTTTTGCCACGCAATGCGTGTACAGTGGATCAGAAAGAATGGTTTCTCTTACATGGCCGCAAATGCGCTTCTATTTGGGAACAAGTCATTAAACGGTTTTTTGCTATGTGGTGGCCTTAGAGCAGGATGCTTTATGTACCTTTGCAAATAAGCTTGTGTGGTGTTTTCTGTCTCTTTCATGCTTTTCTTTGCTGTTCTCTTTTGTTTTAAATTACCCCTCCAATATAAAAAATAAAATTAAATGGAAAAGTTAATTAAGAAAGGAACAAACGCCAGAGCTTTGCAGTCTTCAGTAAACAAGATGCGGTTTTCAACTGTTTATCAAGATTGTCAACAGTGTTTGATTACTGGCTTTACCACATGACTTACCACTTGCAATGTGGTTTGAGGAAAGAGGTGCAATCCAATATTTCAAGATGCTGGGTATTTTTAAATTTTTTTAACACTGATTTATTGAAAACGAGTGCAAAGTATCACACATTTACTTGCCCTTTATATGTAACTTTTTCACCCAAAGAAAGAAGTAAAAGATAGAAAGACTCACATGGAACTTTCTCCCGATATTAAGCCCATATTCTTATTTTAATGCACGCAGGAAATTCATCTATTCGTCACATTGTCACATATTTGGTCCTGGATTATTTTAAGCAGATAAACAGCCATGTTAGAAGTGACTATTTGCTTCCATTCAAAGTCAAAGTAGCCTCAATGTTCTGAAATTTGACCTTATAACAAAAGTTTTGGATCACCCCATCTACCCGTAATAAAGATGGAGGAACCTATGTCAGTGGTAGATTTAGCAGAAGTTATCCCAAGCTGGAGTAACTTGTCTTAGGTTTGCGTCAACTGGGAACACTAGGGTCCACTGGAGTACTTTAACTCAGGGTGAGGTAGCATGATGAACATTACAGTTTGTTAATGTAAAATTACAGACGGTTTCATAAGTTTCCAGCAGATACCCAGCTACTTTAAGCCTGGAAAGCAGGGAGATACCAACACTCGGAGGAACAGCCTCGGCGTTTGTAATTACCTGTAGTTATAACATTGTTGGTTAACATCCTCTGCAAATTAAGCACCCTCTTTGTTTGTTCTTAATTAAAAGTAAGCAATGACCGAGGAGGATGTGAAAGACAACAAAATGTGGAAGGAGAGTCTTGGAGCTTTCAGCCTCTGGCAGGCTGCTGACAGCTGCCACCAACATGAGATCGAACATCTGAGGTCGATAGCTTTTGGCACAGTGAACACTCCCTTCCCGTGTCTGTGTTCACTTCTGGTGGCGATGCTGCTAGAAACAGCCTCTGCACACTAACAAATCCAATAATATTTTAGTTTAAAAAATATGCTCCAGTCCTTCGGAGCCTCCCACACTGAAGACAGCAGTTCTCTGTCCTGTCGCTGGTCCACCTCCATGGTCGTGTTTTGGTGCCTGGGCAACATTTGTATTGTTTTAGCTGCTCTGTCTCTCCTCAGCCTTGACACTAATCAGGCATTTGTCAGAGACCCTTGACCTTATTTCATTATACTGACATCATTGCTAGCTCCAGTGTCTGTGGTATGAAGTACACAGAATTCCATTAACATCCCCTTGGATCCTGTATTTGTTTTCAGAATTCACTTACGTTCGTCTTGGACAAGATTATGATATTTGGAAGGAAACCAGTCCCACATTTATGACACTGAAGCTTTCATAGTTTAACATTTAAACAAAAATTCTTGTAAAACTTCAGTCTAACTGTATGTTCTACTTTAAGCGAATTTTGGTACACAATGTTCCTTTTAATACTTTTAATAACAAGATGACATTAATCCATAACAGTTATTTCCCCTGGGCACGGGCTGTACGTTCCTAATAATTACACAGAATATCACGCAGGGAGTTATATTCCCATAGCTGTCAACAGCTTGAAAATACTTAGTATTTCAAAGTTGGACATTTACAAAATGACGACAAGTTTTCATGTTTGACACGGAAGCAGGAGGAGACCTGGTGCTCCCCCCACAATAACTTCCCTTTGCTAAAAGCTAAAAGGTTGCCTGGTGAACCACACACAGTCTGCGGACAGGAGCTGAGAAAGAAATGAAGGAGATGAGTCTGACATGGAGCGAGGTAGATAAGGTACAGCAGACATGGAGGCCGCTAGGTGGCGCCTTGGGTACCTCTGGGTACAAAGAAGTAGGCAATCATAGTATAAATACGATAGCAATTGAATCTTTTAGAATTATGATAATTGTTTGTCTTGTTCTCTCGAACCTCTCTTTGCCATACCAACATTGTTGCGGACATAAAAATGTAGATGGAGTGCGATTGTTTATTAATCAGTGTCCTGGTAGCAGTAGCCTTATAAGCCAGTGATATGCATGAACAGTTTTTTTTTTTTAGAATTTAGTTAAAATATTTACAAAAGCAAATTTAATGATTCAAAACACGGAAATGTTAGCAAAATGTATGATGGGAAATTTGAAGAAATGCACTTAGTGGTTGTGTAAGAGAATAAAATTCCTCTCATTAAGCTTGTTAAATTCAAACGTTTTTAAGACAAAGAAAATTGTAAAAATAATGATGTGTTCCAGACACGGTGATCGGCCTGGAAAGGAAGCATTATCTGGCCTTTACCGGATATTACGTCACGTAACGAGTTCAGGAGGACGACCTAGAGAATGGGCAAAAATGTGAATCGCTAAAGTCTGTCCTGGGTTTGTTCCACCACGAACTAAGCGGTTCTCCGTGCAGCCAGGCGGAGCAAACAGGAGAAATGAAGTTCTTGCCGTGCTTCAGGTCCCCGCCAAACGGTCTGCTAGTTATTGAAGCACTTTGAAATGTTCACTGCCTGCTCCACGAACATACAATTGGCATTTCAGAATGCAGGGAAACGACCAAACTTTTTAAAGTGTGTGTTTTTTACATCAACTATGAAGATAAATTATTGAAGAAGAGGGCTAACCAACCCGATTCAGCGCCGTCCATGCAGTTTCAAGGCGAACTCATCCTCTCACTAATCAGTTCATAATCTTGCTTCCTGCACATTTTTGTCTTCCTAATGGTATTTCTCTGTGTCTCATAAACTGTCGGTTTGAAAATCTTGTTAATGTTCGCCTCTGTTGCGCTGAGTTCTTTCTGTTGCTGGCGATGTTTGTAAATGTAAATCTCGAAAATATAAGGTAGAGGTGTGTGTGTCCTACTTCTTGGAGCTGCATGTCAATGGATGTCAGACCCTGGGCTCCTATAAAGATATTCAAACAAATATTAACTTCACGATTTCTGCCTCATACATTTTCAGTGGCATCAGGAGTGTCAGGAGAGGTGAGAAGGATCGTCAGCCATCGGGTGCAGGGTGACCACCAGGCTGTGAGATCCATTGCATTATTCGGCACAAAGCAGCAACAGTCGCGCAATGTCTTGTGGGTAGGAAGTTAGCTTAGGAAGTTAGCATAGGAAGTTAGCATAGGAAGTTAGCATAGGAAGTTAGCTTAGGAAGTTAGCATAGGAAGCTAGCATAGGAAGTTAGCATAGGAAGTTAGCATAGGAAGTTGCTGACTTCGTCTGGAACACATTTATTTCAGTTTTTGTTTATACCTCTTTAAAGGTGTTACAGTTTGCTACAAAAGGTTGCAATATGCCCGAAGTTGTCAACAAGTCATGGGAAGATACAAACGCACCTCCAGAAAAAAAACGTTATGCAAATACAATCGCTCACTCATGCACACACACACAAACGCATACATATATAAATATATGCACAAATATGCAAGAATATGTCTACTCTCTCCGCAATATGTCTACTCTCTTCGATCGATTGATCGATTGATTGACTGATTGATAAAAGATGTTGAAAATCGTTAACTTTGCGATTTCGAGAAAAGAAATTTGATTGCAGTGGTGATGTGAAAGCAGCTGACAGCATGGCCACTCCTGCCTCAACACACGTGGAAATGCTCTTAGTCCGCTAATAGGTCGACAGAGGAGACAGTCGACCTCCTCATTGATTGTAGCCACCCAGCGCGCACCCTGGTCTGACAAATGTCATTAGACTGGGCAGCCACTGCGCTAATCAAAATAACCAAATACCTTTTTGTAGGAAAACTCAATTAGCTTTGCTTTGGACTTAACTTCCAGGAGCTCAAGCAGACGGGGAGACCTGTATTTTAGAATAAATGTCAGAACACTCATTTGTCCTCTAACTTTAGAGACTGCGAGTTGAAGGGAGACGACCAGCATCCTCTGTGGACAGTTCGCTCTTTGTTCACACTCTAGACCACGTGACGAGTTGTCCACATCTCCAGCTGCAACTTGCAATGGTCTACACGCTCTTCACTCTTCTTACCTGTAATCTTCAGAGCCTTTTACACATCTCTTGGTGAATCTAATCTTCCTAGCCCATCATCGCACGCCTTCTTTCATCAAGGTAAACGATGGCTGCAAGGGCAGACAACTGTGAGCGCGTCTCCGGGTGAAGGGGAGAGCATGGAAAAGGCGGGACCGCAGTCTTTTATTTTCCGGCCTCCTGCCTGTTCTCACAAATCATGCATCTACATGGTAGTCTTCGCCAGCCACAGAAAGGTGTAACCCCAGGCTATCGACCTTTCTCTCCATTGTCTGATGCCCCCACAAGACATCTTGGTCATATTGATCCCCCTAATCCCTCCTGACCTACAGACTTATTAATTAAATCTGACAGGTGGTCGACATCAAATACCCATAATCTGTGCCTGCAACCCTTACCTGTAACCTTCACTAACAGAACTGAGTATTACATTTAGTTCCTACACTCTACACACCTTGTAAGGTAAATGTTCCTCCCCTCATAGTCAGTTATTCACATTGTTCATGTCCTCTAGAACCTGTTTAGTTTGTTCATTAACTCTAATCTGTTATTTACCAAACATGTCCGCGTTTTGAATATTTCCTTGTCATAAAAGAATTGTGTACACATTATTAATGGCTACTGTTGTAAACCATGTTTGGTCAGTTTGTCCATTTCTCCCCCAATTTATCATCACTTTTTAAAGCTTGAGGATTGACTTAAGCCTCCACGAGCTACACACGGAGATACCTCCGCCGCCAGAAAGTCTTTTATCAAACGATTTAAGTCCCACTCCATCCTTGTTCACCAACTCAGCCTGCACCAAACATCTACAAGCTGACGGTGTGGTTGAAGTGGGTGGTGGTGTTGCTGTGGGTGGTGTTGTTGATGTGGTTGGTGTTGTTGATGTGGGTGGTGTGTTGATGTGTTGATGTGGGTGGTGTTGTTAATGTGGGTGATGTTGTTGATGTGGGTAATGGTGTTGATGTGAGTGGTGTTGTTGTGCCTCCTAGCAGCACAACGCCAGATTCTCTCCCTCATTTCTTTCTTTAGATACACCACAGTATTCTCCGACCAGTGTTTGAGAAGGTCAGAGGTGAGAAGGCTTTTTCAGTCAGTGACCTATTTTTCTGCGTCCCTGACCTTGCAATCAGTCTTAATTTAAAGGTCAGTAATATTCCGCCGTTAACATCTATTTTCTTTATTTACATCAACGCATGCAGTAGGAAAAGTGAAGGTGATAACTGGTTCACAAGCATATAAATGTGCAAGTTTCGTGAGACTAATAGGCAAGAACTGGGTATGTGCATGTTTACGGGGGTTCACGGCGATGCTACAGTCATCTACCCGAAGGTTGTCATTACCGACATCGCGACTTTCCTCATTCCTCGGTTTTGTGTTTCTTGACTCGTCAACGGTGTGCAGGGTAGCACAGCAACAACAGCAGCAACAGCAACAACAGCAACAACAGCAGCAACAACAACATTGATCTAAAGTCTTAATGCCTCTAACACTCAGTAAATACTCGACACCTCTCGGGCCATGACCCATGCCCATCATCATTATAATCCTTTACAGACAGGTGAGACACTTTTCACACTTTGTTACAAACAACAGAATGTTCAAAGGAACCGCGGCCATGGGGCTTACACTTGCACTGCACTTGATGAAACAGTGGGGGTGAAGAGGGCAAAGGTCATTCGACTCAAAGCTGACACAGGTCTGCTCATGCGCTGTACATTAAGCCCTGTCTGATGCAATTAATTATAGAATCCGATAGAATGCTCAAACACTTACAAATGTTATTCTATATTCCTGGTTGCAGAGTGAGCTACTCGACCAGCCATTGCAACAATTTCATTTTTTACTGTATAATCGATTTTTATCTTGCATAAATGAAATAATTTATTTTGCATATTTCTTGATAATGAGAAGGCATTTGATAAAATGAACAGTGCTTGTCTGTGACAAAAATATTAATTTTGAATTATATAGTTGAATTGTTGTGATTGTAAAGGATGTGTACCTAAATACATCACGAGGAGCATTGGTACACAGCTATTTGTTGTTTGTGGCACTCACTGTGTGACAGAGATGACACAAGTCTACGGGAATGAAAATGTCGACAACACCAGTCGTTTCTACAGGCAAAATGTAGAATGTATCTGCAGCTTGTTTGCTGATGAAAAAGTGGTTAAATCTGGCATTTAATACCGAGGTATTTAGTTTAATAAAATCTAATACTGAATTGAAGAAACTGCTTGACAAGGAGGTCAGAGCCCTGTTTACACTTGTGAAAAGCTGTGGTAAGCTGGTTTTACCAAATGGCTTGTAAATCAGATTATTTAATCAAATTATCATCCGAATTCTCGTATATGACTGTTACATGTGGTTCCCTTCCATATTTTAACTGGCTGGTAAGTTCCTAGTGCAATAACTCAAAATAACCTTTTTAATTAAATAAAGTCGCTCCACAAAATGACACAAGGGGAGATGGGGCAGTTCAAGCTAAGGACAGAAGTGATAATTACTGGCTTCAATCAACCCATCCAGATAATATTAAAATGCTCAAGTAGACATTGTTGCTTTTGGGTGAAATTCTGTTATAAAACAGAGCATTTCATTATCTGAGCACAGTAACATGATTCTTTAATGAACATGGACTTTTCTGGTTTATTAACCAACTTCACTTGTCTTAAGATACCATAAATATTTATCCCTGAAGGCAGTTATAGGCAGCTCTATATGGAAGCACAACAGCAATACTACAACTTATTGTATTAAATAGACTCTGATACATTCATGGTTCAGGTTACATAGGAGCTACATTCACTCCACTCAGTAACATCCAGAAGTCCAAACACCGGACAGCCTCAGTCTGATGGTCCTCCATGCAGGTTCACACAATGGCGATCTGATGGAGTTGAAATCCTTATCCTGGCAGGACATGCCTGTCATCACGAAGGATTGCAGACACTTTCAGAAGTGCCTGTCTGTTACACAGAGACTGAGAACTGTGGTCTGTCCCAATAACTGTGGAGCAGGTGGATACCACACCATGTAAGCTGCTCTTGTCCTTCACCGAGAAACTTTGTAGAAACAGATAAATGAGGACAGGAGTCTCTCCATGTGCCATCTATACAAGAGCTGAAGAAATTGTTCGGAGACAGAGAAAGACTTCTGTTTCCGGAAAGGAAGAGGCGCTGTTGGGATTTCTTCATGACAGTGAGTGTTGGGAGCCCAGCGAAGTCTTGTCATGGAACCAATGAACTCAGTCAGGACTGCACCTTGAGTATCTACTAATTAGACATTCAGATTATTGTCTGTACCGTCTTTATGATTCACATCAAGTAGGAAGTGAATTGTATTTTACAATGTCAATGCTTTGTTAGTGTTAGAGAGCAGGGCTGAGGTTTTATGGTTTGTTTGATACAAAAAATAAGGAATTATAACTATAATTGGAGCATTTCATGCGTTTGATATTGAAAAACTGCAAATAGTTATGTTTTACACTTTAAATGATTTTTTTAAAATAAAAATTGGGATGATGTTCATGTGGCTATGCCTGGCAAGTAAAATTAAAAACAAGCTGCACATTTGGTTGAACAATTTCAGGGATTTTGCCTCCACTTTAGGTGGACAACAGACAATGCTGACCATGGATAGAATAAATTAAATTTCTTCAAGTGTTTTCTGACTAATTAATTTACAACGGTATAAACTGTATACAAGTGTGTTATAAAACTGTTTGTTTATTTCATGTTCATTCAAACTCCTTCTCTCACCGCGGTTTACACTAACTTGTGGAACAGATCGTGTCACCGGATGACAAAGAAGCTCAGAATACATGAATATGGTCATGGTCAGACAATGAGGCTCGGAGCCTGCTGTGCACGTGCTGCAAGCCTGTGGCGTGCTGTGCCATTCGTTGTCCCCTTCACGGCGCTATGGGGACCTGATCTGTGAGTTTGCCCCTCACGTCTGCGTGCTGGCGGGATGAGTGGCGGCACTTCCGGTGTGGGTCATCAGGAGAACAATGCATCAGGCCTCCAGCATGTATTGGATTTTACTGAAGGCAAATACTGGGACGCAGGGACTCGTCTTTCTCACGCCGGAGTCGGAAATGAGTGTGGGGAGGAAAAAGGAGATAGCATCGGAACTCCGACGGGCAGTTGGGGCTCATATTAATGTTGAATAATAATTATTGAGTGTGACTTCAGTCTTTGGTATGTCATTCGTTTATTTCTTGACTGTACCACCTGTGATTATTTTGCGCCAAACACCTTCCAAGGTAACATGAAGGATGGTCTTTCCCAGAGTTGTGTGCCACGTCACATGACCATTGAGACCAGACCCGCTTGTGCCGCTTCACACAGGAGGGGCTCACTGAAGCCCCCCGGAGGGCGCGTGCTCAGCAACGTATTCCTTGGTCTCCGCAACAATTTCCTCGGGTAATTGGTCTCGAATGTCTGGATTTTTCTGTATAAGCAAGTTCACGTCTCGAATCCGTACAGCAGGATAGGAACTGTGATTGACTTGTACAGCCTCTACTCGGAGGGAAACCTGATGATATTGTTGCACCAAGTCACGCTCAGTCTGCCTGCTCTGGTCATTGCTGCAACCCTGACGCGGATTTCTACCTGTACCATCTTTGAAAGGGGTGGCTCTCTGGCATCCTGTCTGCATTCAATATCAATACACTGTGGCTCAGTCACAGTTTCTTGTTGCTGTCGGCCACCAGATCATTGTCATGCACAAAAAGGATGTTTCATGCTAGACTCTCGGGACGACAGTAGAGTTCTAGCGGTTATGAAGTGTTTCTCACATTTTCTCCCCGAAGATGATGAAGTGTGCAGGAAGCAGTGGTCACCATTCATTAACGGACACCTATCTTAGTGTGGAAGAAGTCTCCTATTGGTTGTTGACCATTCATTGCTCTCTTGTTTAACATGTTGATGACTGGAACAAGGCCATATTTCATAATGGCTTTTCATGTCATAGCCTTTCTTGTGAGACTCTGTCAAGGTTTTTTTAAAAAGTAAATAAGTTGTGAAATAATTTGATGCTTAGGTGCTTTTCTAACAGGATGCAACATTAGAAGACCTGTTCAACTGTACTGCTGCTTGGATGAAAGCAACCTGCTCTTGGTACGAGTTTTGATAAGTTTGAGCATCACTTTATTCTGTGGTTGCTAATTAGGTTAATTGCTTTGTAGTTTGTCTCTGTCTACCGTCTCCTTTGTTTAGAAGAAGTATGACTAGTTGTTTTGGTTTCTTTGGATGTGTTAGTGTCACCAGATATTTCACACAGAGCAGTGACATCTTCATTGTTTCTTCCGACCTTGTTTGTTGAGCAGCTCATTGCTGATTGGCTTTCCTCCCTCAGACTGCAGTAAAGTCACCTTAACCTCCTTCCACAAACTGTCGGTTTGCTGGTTGTTGTTTTTTTTTCTTGGTGTTGGTTGGCGTCTGTGCTCAGCTGGAAGTTGTAGAGGTCGTGGAAATGTCTGGCTCCGTGCACTCAGCACAGCGGTGCTTCCTGCAGGGTGAGCATTGCTTTCAGCGATAAGTGAAACTTGTGTTGACTTCTCCTGGTGAGGATCTTGAGGAGCTGACAGGCCTTTATTCTCCTGTCATTCCCTCCTACATGCTCGCCAAATGGTCCATTTCTCCATTTGCTGTCGTCATCCCACTGTTTGTTATTTTATGTTTTTTCTTGCTTCTGTGTTGTTCTTATCATCTCTAAAGTCTCTAGCTTGGCAACAGAGAGCCAGCATGCCATTCGAAACCCAGGGTTCTGCCTCTTAACACCCCTTCAGCTGCTGCAAGTTGTACCTATTAGATAGTTTGTTTGTCTGTAGTGCCTAGGGCTGCTTATAGGCCTTTATCTTAGACCTTGGGGCTTTCTGCATCGTCTTCTCCAAGACAAAATGAATTCAATAGTTGTTTGAATCTTTGCTTTGAGTTTCTGACTTTTTGAGACTTGATTAGGTCTTCGTGGCGGCCTTTATAGATGGAACAAATCACATGGAGAGTGACAAATCTTTGTGCATTCCAGTCTTGGAGTATGGCTGCCATGCTGTCCTTCAATCATTTCTGGCTAATGCTCCAACTCCTCCACTTACTTGTCTTTGTGTGTTGAGGTCGGAGCGTGGATTCGAACAATGGTGACATCGGGAGACCTGGAAAACTGCTGATGGAGATCGTCCTGTCGTAATGATTGTAAAGTCGACGACGGCTACGACAATCCTCTAGTCTGCAAAACCCTGTGTGTCTATTGTTCAGGCTACTGTACTACTCATTAACACTACTGTCTATTGTCCTGACTACTGTACTACTCATTACACACTACTGTCTATTGTCCTGGCTACTGTGCTACTCATTACACACTACTGTCTATTGTCCAGGCTACTGTGCTACTCATTACATACTACTGTCTATTGTCCTGGCTACTGTGTATTGTCCTGGCTACTGTACTACTCATTACACACTACTGTCTATTGTCCTGGTTACTGTACTTCTCGCTATACACTACTGTACTACAGCCTGTGACATTCTCTACTGTAGTTGTCTCTCTAAAGCCTGGTCATCTGACCTCAGCGACCACCACAATGCCCCTCCAGTACGGCTGTTGCTTGTTTGTGTGTTTAAACTTCTGGCACTGGTGTAATCTGCAGACCTTTCGTCTACTAGCGGACATTTTCTCTCCGATTTCTTGATGGTGTGGCTCCAGTGTCATACAGTCTGCTGTCCCCCTCCCAGGAGTTCTGAAATGGGGCGTGAAGTCGCTGTCCACCAATCCCATAAGAAAGTTTTCTCTGTGTCAATAATCATGGACTTCTAATCTTGTGTGGCCATCTCCTCTCCAAGCGAGTCACAGACGAAATCCTTCAACCGAAGGTTGCCATGAGCCCCCATACAGGGCCTTCATCGCGGATTTCTGCTGTAGGTGTTGACTCTGAGTCATCATCCTTTATCACAAGGATTATCTACACGACAGGAGGGCCATTAACCCATTACTGCATGTGATGCACTTGTTACAGATGGCACCTCCTGTAACTCTAGCTCTACACCACTCAACCATCCGACACACGGTAATTTCCAGGAATTAACCGACTTATACAGTTTTACCATCGGGAGGTGCTTGGAGTCTCCTCACAGCTTGAGCCTTGGTGGCTTCACGATTGGAGGAGAATCTCTAGACCAGACAGTGACCATCTGTAATGGTAGGTTATGTGACTCTGTAATGTACGTAGATGTAATGTAGATGGCTTGTAATGGTGTAAGTAGAATGACTGTAGACTGAAAGACAAACTGTATGTCACTAGAAAGACAACCTAGACTCACACTGTAACACTGTAACGTAGTGTAATGAAGACTGTGATGTACATTGTAATGTAGACTGTAATGTTAGTGTTATATAGACTGTAACCATACTGTAATGCAGACTATGATGTAGATTGTAATGTAGACTGTAATCACACTGTAATGTAGACTGTAATCACACTGTAATGTACACTGTAATGTAGACTGTAATGTTACTGTAATGCAGACTGTAACCACACTGTAATGCACACTATGATGTAGACTGTAATGTACACTGTAATCACACTCCAATCATACGCCAGCTCGCCCTGTGCCGTGGTGCTGAGATAAGAACTGATGATTTGTCAGAGGAAACAGCTGTTGACAGAAGTACAGTCTAGCAGACACATTCTGTCAAATCTCTCAGTTTGCCTAAAGAATGAATGCATAGTTCTCTTTACTAGCTGTTTGTTAGTTTGTCTGATTGTGTATGTTGCTGTCTTTTTATCTGTCTGCCTGCATGTTTGTTTTTGTCGTCCTCTGTCTGATGACTGGCTGTTTTTCATGTGTGTTTGTCTGTGTGTGTGTGTGTGTGTGTGTGTGTGTGTGTGTGTGTGTGTGTGTGTGTGTGTGTGTTATTACTTATGTTTGTATATGTTAGTAGCATGTGTGCGTGTGTATGTGTATGTGTATGTGTGTGTGTGTGTCTCTCTCTCTCTCTCTGTGTGTAGTGTGTTGTGTGTGTACAATTTTTTCATGTTATTTACTTATGTTTGTATATGTTAGCATCTTAGCAACAGAGAAATAGCATGTGTGTGTGTGTTTGTGAAGAGATCAGCCTGAGCTATGGACTGAGGAAATGTAGAAAACAACATCAATCACTCTTCCAGCAGATGGCATGTCCATTATGAAGAACAAGTGTCCACATCTCTTTACAACAATTCCTAAAATCCAGATGCATTGTTTTTACACTAAACCCTCAGCTTCACCTCCTTCCCGACATGCCTCGGGCTAACACTCTAAACAAGCCGTGCGAAAGATAGAAGGAAAGACTAGCCTACTTTCCCTCTGTCCTTCTCACCCTCCCTTGGGTAATGTAACCTATCATCACTGTAAGCATCAGCCAAGATTCCTTCCTGGTCTCAAGCGTTGAAAAGCTGTTAACATATTGTCAGTCCGCTTTCAGACAACCTGCCAGCTCACTTCTGGATGTCTGCGGGTCGGGTTCCATCGCTATTCTGAGCACTTTTTTATAGATTTTTTAAATCTTTTTTTTCTGTATAACGTCAGCATCCTTCCTTCCAGAATGATACCTACATATTTCCTTTAAACATTACCGCTCAAAATATATTTTTGTAAATCTTCTTTGATTGTATCTGCTTAAATTTATTGCTGTGGAAAAAAAAACAGTAAAGAGTGAGGCAAAGGACGTGGGAACCACGTGGGCACAACTAATGGGGGGCTGCCCTATACCCGGTCCCCTGGTGAGGTGTTGTTGCGGCCCGATGCTCCTCGAGGAATAACAAGGAATAATCAACAAATTTATCTTTATCACCTGTCTTCAACCTGATGGAAAGAGCTGGGAGGAATCGCCCTGAGTCAGTTATACAACACACTCATGTTGTCTTCCTCTCTCCTGCGAACTTGCACTCACCTTCTTGGTCCTCTTCTCGTTTATGTTTTTTTTTTTTTTCTTATTCCTGTTTTTTTTTTCATTTTGTTGGCTTTTTTTTTTGATTTTCTTGTTTTTTCTTCGTTACTTCTTTTCCTTATTAGGGTTCTTCTCACACGCACCATTCACCTTGTTAAGCACATTCTGGTTCGTCACACACTTCACTAATGCAGGAGGTGAAAACGTGTCACGTATGAAAGAAAATTCTGAGAAATGTTCTTAAAATCATCTCGTTTTGCACTGACTGGCTTGTCTCTGAGTACAATAGACCCTCGGTTGAAGTGGTTTACGAATAGACTTGGTATTCATACAGACACAAACACAATCAGACAGGCGTGTAGACAAACACGGGCGAGTGTCTTTTTCTCGTTATTAAATATAAACATGTGCAGCATTTACCTGGGTTATAATGACAATAATATCTAAATTATCGTAGCGATAAATATCTTCACATTTTTATTTTATTGGTCCCAGAGGTAGCAGTTCCATTCTGCCCCAAGGATGTCACCTTACCTGTCCCGACCTTTCCAAGTGTAAACTGGTCCACAGGTGTCTTCCAACAAGTGGCCTCGTGTCACAGGGCAGACGAATTCCCCGGGCAAACAAACAAAAACAAAACAAAACAAAACAAAACAAAACAAAACAAAACAAAACAAAACAAAACAAAACAAAACAAAACAAAACAAAGAAGATACCAGGACCAGACGAGGAGATGCAGTCCTATACACAGCCTACAGGGACATTCAGTGGCAGGAGCTCAATGATCAGCTGGAGTCGAGGACCTGAGTGGTTGTCCTCAGGTCTGACAGGAGCCCAAAGACAAGGTTGGGAGAAACGTGTGGGCAGCTGGTATCAGGGGCTTGGGGGCACTTACTGGGGGGCAGGGGCTGCCTGGTATATCGACAAGTCAGTCTCGTGATCTCATCTTTCTAATGGATAACCGCGAACTGCACTCACGCCCACTGAGTGCTATGAGTACACGAGCGTGCGTGTGTGTATGCCTCAGGTTTATGTGTGTGCCTTTGTGTGCTGAATAGGTGTGAAGCTGTAAATACATGTATATATATAATAATATGCACATGGGGTAACGTTGTATATAAATGTGTGTTTGAGAAATAAGTATGTGATGTACGATTTACAGAAAGATATGTTATGTACAGTTCTGCCACGTTTAGTTTTAATTCATTTTTTTAAATTCTTTTTTCGTTATTTCTTTCTGTTTCCGTTTGTGTTTTACCTACTTAATACATAGTACTTCCAAAAAGTTATGTCTGCAAAATATAATCCCCATTTTTTAATGAGGAGGGAAGGGTGGGACTGATGTTGCACCATGCCCTTGATCACAGATATTGACTGCGACATCTACCTGAGATTACATCAGCACCTTCCCCCTGTATGTTTCTCTTTAGAACAGCAAGCTGTTGTAAAACCTTGCTAGACACACCTAGACACACTATAGACACACCTAGACACACCCTGACACACCTTGACACACCCTGACACACCTAGACACACCTGACACACCTAGACACACCTTGACACACTTTGACACACCTAGACACTGCTAATGAGCTTCTAGCTCTCTGTTAATATCCCTCTAACATCCTTTGCACCTGCGTGTGCTCTGGATTGTCTGCCTTCCCTCACCTCACGGCAAAAACTTCTCCGTCTTGTGGACGTGAGTTCAAGGGGTTGGGCGGTTGCAGGTAATTATTTAAGTGAAAGTGCTGCACCACGGGATAGTTTGAATGAAGGAGTGCTGGTTGCCCATTAATCTTCATGTCCTCGCCAGCGGCACTCGGTTACGTGTGTCTTGACGAGTGTTTAGATATGGGTAATCCAAGAACACGGAGCTGCACTCGTTGACATGCAAACTCGCATAACTCACGGCATCAACGATCGTGACGTCACAAGACAGTGGACAACAACAGTCAGAATGTCAAGGTGCTAGAAACGAGTATGCAAGTCATTTGGACCAATGATGAGACAGTAAGAGATATTATTACGGATTATGATGCATTGTGCGACATAACGAACTTGATATAAACCTGAATATATTCCCGTCCTTTCTGCTGTAACCTTAACCTGCCGCCTCGGATATCGTGGGGTGCACTTTGACCTCAGAAGACGTGACGTCCCTTGACCCCATGACCATGGCTCTGTGTTCGACTGGTCGGTGAGGCCCTACGTGGCCAAGTGCACCCTGTGCTCTAACTGTAAAATCTTTTGGTCTTACAAAAGATACAAAACTGAAAACTGTCTCATAAACGCCCCTCCATCCTCTGCAGACGTGAAGCCAGTAACTGAGAGAGAAACCATTGTCAACCCCTCCACAGACTCAGTGAACACTAAAAGTGTCGCAGCTCGGCTCTACACGGGCACACTGGGTACACGGGTAAATGAGGGAGAGAGAGAGGGAGGAACGAGAAAGGTCAGTGAAATGAGGAGGGCATCAAATGCAATGTGACTTCCATCCCAGCCTCCGTGAGATGTTGAGTGGCTCGTATCACCAGGATTGAGACGCTTTGTGTGTCTGCCTGCACGTGCTCAGCATAATGGAATTCCGTGTTTTCATCTTTTGTTTTAGTTTCCACTGACGTGACAATAAAATCTACCTGTATAAAACTCACCTTTCTGCAAACATTCCAACTCTTTGCCAGGCTGAGAATGTTCTAGACGTACCAGGAAATCCGCCAGTTTTTGTGTCACGCAGGAGGCAAAGAAGGAGAAGAGAAAAGATGAGATCGAACTGGAAAAAATCGCTTCGGGGGAGACAATGTATCTGACTAGACAAGTAGAGATAAACTAGAGAGAGGAAGACGAAAATATTAGAGCAGCTAAGGGAGCGCAAGGGCCAGACAGGCGATGCCGGGGACAGACAGACAGACAGACAGACAGACAGGCAATGCCGGGGACAGACAGACAGACACACAGACAGACAGGCAATGCCGGTGATAGGCAGCACAGAAGGACGGGTGGAAGTAGGCTGATGATGTACCTCCACGGACCGGATTTGTTCCAGCGACTGCAAGGTGGCCTCACACACGCACAGGGATCACACAGTAAAGCAGCCTTAGTCGTGTGCCTCATCCTCATCTCACTCCTTCACATGTGGCTTTCTTTTTCCTTTTTCCTTCAACAATTCAACGTTCTGTACTTCGATCCCAGCCTCCCCGTCTACTCTTCCTCTCTGACCGCAAATTTTTTTCACCACACATTTCGTGCAGAAACGTTTTCTCGTCTGTAATCAGCTGCTTCTGTCATCAACTTGCTTTTTGCTATTTATTGAAACGCCATTGACGGGTTGCCTACAGACACAACAAACTGACAAGCGAAAACTTAAAAAGAAAATGAAGAAAAATAAATTTTGACTTTGCAACGATGTTCCATCGTAAATTCCTTCATCTTCCACCTCTATTTAATATTCATGTCCTTTTAGCTCTACTTTCTTATTTTAGAATTGGATGTCCCTGCGTGACACCTACATGCCTGTTTATCTTTTTGTATACATGTAATTATGGAGATAAACCTGATCAAGAACGTTTGTCACAGTTCTCATCAACACAACGATGAAAAACGCAAAGAAAACAAACTAGAAAAAGTAGGTAGTTGTTAAAGAGAAGGAGCCCCTAGAAATGACAGCATGTTGTGCCAGGGCAATGACATGACGAACGCCAGCAGCCGTCGCTCGGGTGCACGAGGTCATGGCACCAAGCAGGTCACGTGATGCTGAGGAACATCTTCACCGCTCGTTACACGACACACAGCAGACTGGCGGCTCCACAAAGTTTTGCTCCTCCTTTATGGAGAGGAAGAACTCAATAAAAAGAAAATATGAGGGTGGCTTGTTTGGGATAAGAGGATCCGCATTTGTTCATTCTTTTTTTATCAAAGACACGCAGATAGAGAGAAGAGCCTGTGGTGCAGAAACATAAACATGTTACCTTCACGATTCTCTCGCTACTTCCACTTAACCCTCCTTCACTCTCTCTCTCTCTGTATTTATCTCTTGCACTCTGTCTTTTCCCTCGACACACACTCTAAAAACAAAGTGTCGTTGAGGGGATTTGCGTGTGTGGGAGGCAAGTAGGCAAATCTGTATTCACAGCAGACACACTGAAGCGCTCTCAGACCACCTTTGAGACCTCATATCAGTTTTTTCACACGAATGGACATAAATTTGGTTTTCTTTTTATTTTTGTTTTTTTGTCCTTCGAAGATTTGATCTATGCATAGAAATGCGTGGGCTGAGCTCCTGCCTCTATTTTTAAGCAGGAGACCTCCCCCACCTCCCCCACCTCCTGGAGGGAAAACCCAACGATTCCAATGATCAGACTCGTGGTCTTCGTTCAACTAATTGATTTTCACTGTTTTTAAGCGACAGTCTAAAAACACATTCAGGTACAAAAACACTCAAATGTATTTTCTCCTTTTAGTCTAATTCTTTTTTTAAGTGAAAGGAATTTTGGCAAAGTGGTGAGACTGCTGTTGCTCTTCACCTACTTACAGACCAACACAACAGTCTGTTCAGTTCAAATGGTGGAACTAAACAATCACCGTTTGTCTCGATGCGCAAATGACCAATAAAAAAATCTCTTATAAATAATTTGTCTCGTATTTTGCTCAATGTCATCAGGCGAAACTGTTTGTGTAAAACACAAAGGAACTTTGAATGGTGTCATCAGCAGGGGACAACAAATCCGTTGCTTGCCAACAGGGCGATACACAGACTCGTTTGGCCACAGACCGGGGGGAGGTTTGGCGAGGCAAGTCAGTTGTAACGGAAATTGTCTGGAACTGTGACTGGCTGATTAGTCCCCTGTGATTGTTGAATCCTTCCTAAGTACAGGACTTACAAGAATAAAGTAGCTAGAGCAAGGATGGTAGAACAACCGTTTGCTTTTCACTTTGACAGATTGTCATCAGCGACAAGTACACACAAATACAGAATTTCTTCCAAACTATATTAATGTTGCAACTTTATTATCGTTGTAGCAATTTTGTTGACAGCAGAGTCTTGTGCGGAGTCTGAACCTGTCCCTAACCTTCTGAACTGGACATATTCATAAAGTTTGTATGTTGTGTAGAAGTATTTATTTTTGGTAAATGTGAAACTGTGAAGTCTTCTATTTCTTGAGTTATTTACCGTGAAAATGGAGATTCCAGTACGGCCTTAGCTGGGACGGCCTCGAATAATGCCTAATAAAGTTGATGTAGTCTCTCTTAAATTATTTCTCAGAAACAATGAGAATGAGGGGAGTAAGCAAGTAAGCAAAATGCAATTGAGATTAGGTTGGTGCCCCCTCAGGGAACAGAAAGAATCTCCAATCTACGAACGGGATTGGATCCAGAATGAAGAAAAAATAATTGCTGGACTACCCCAGGGGAAATAATCCGTCATGGTGTCTGATAAAGGGAAGAAAAATGTTGAGCAGATGACTGGGAAGGGGAACAATTCTGACAGGTCTGGAAGCTTTGGACACTGCCAGATAATCTGTTGTAACTCACTGTCTGTACATCTGCCCCTCATCCCTCCCCCCACCACCGCCACAAGGAAATGAGGCGACGTGAGTTGACTGTTGATGTCTCACACTGTCGTCTGCTGCACGAACAATCACAGACAAAACTCAGGGACGACAGTCGTTCTCTCTGGAAACTCCCCGTCTGCTTAAAATGTGTGTCATGTGTTGGAAATACGTTTATCCGGTCATAATGACATGAAATTAAAAAGCATTTTTAACTGGTCAAAGTGATTTGAAACCTAGAACAACTAGGAGAGGAAGAATGAAGTTAAACTAGACCCCAGAACAATTAACAGACGGAGGGTTAAAACGAAATCAAGAAACAAGGAATAAAAGAAGACTGGAGGAAAGAAAGGACGGAGAAAAGATATGAGGGAATAAAGGAAAGAAAGATACTTGGTACATTCCTTGTGTGCGTTTCTACAGGAATCGCTGGCAATGACAGAAGGAGAGACAGAAGTAGTTCTGGAAGCAACTGTCGCGTCACGTGGTTGCCAAGTTCTGTCATATTAACGCCTACCTTCCCTGGGTAGGCAGGTCAGTGCGGGTGTTACAATGGCCCTGGATTTTCTCATCGAACTCCAACACTGGCTCCAGGGAACTGAGGCAACTGTTACTGACCGAGTTAGCATCATCCTCAATACAGTGTCCACACGTCAGCCACAAACACGGTGAGTGGTTCACAGTCCCCAGCCTCCTGCTCCTCCCCCAGCAAACGACGAGGACGTGGGAATCAACTTACAACAACAGATTTATTAAATATACCCTGGATAGACACCTGCTAGAATGTGGGTCATCTACAATAGGTTCAGTTCTATCTTCCAGTGCTAGAGGGGTGTACACTGCCGTCATCACCACCCACCTTAACACACGTAGTCAGCTCTGACAGTTGTTGCTGCTGCTCTCCTGTTGCAACTTCTTCCTACATTTCAGTCTGTGTTGTCAGCCCACCCTGGTGATGACTCTGACTCTCCATCTTGGTGCCCCGTCCTCCCCCCTTCCCACCCACCCACCCCCTCGGTCCGCCAGTTCTGTCAGAGAGCGACGACTGCCCCCCCCCACCGCCCTCCACGGCAACACGGACACCGACTGCGGCCCCTGATTGTTAGTAGGGGGAACACATGCACGTTCTCTTCTCCTCCGATAACTGCCACCCTTGGCTTCCAACACGCACCTCTCACGGGTAGCCCAAGTTCTGTCAGGAAACCCCGACTGGACTATCGTCACGCTAACGTGAACATGTTGATGGTGGTGGTGGTGGTGGGGGCGATTGCCGGCTATCGTACGATACGGGGTTGGGGTACGGGTACATCAAGATGTCCACGCACTGTCGTGACAATAGTTCAATACGAGGCTGGTCACGCAGTCCTTAGAGATTCCTCGACCTCAACTGACTATCCCCACAACCTAACACGCCCCTTGCGTGAAGGTTCTCGAACCCAAGCGTTCCGAGTTTCTGAGTATTTTGTCCTCCTGGTTCTGGGGAGTGAAGAGCCGAGTAGTTAGAACGCTTGCGTGTGAACTGGGAGCCCGCTGGTTCAATACCCGATTAGCGCAGCAGACTTCGATCCAGCTGGCGGGAATGAGTACCTCACTTTCACGGTTGGGAAAGGTGAGGCAGCGAGGGATGGGAGATGGGCACCACCCTCACGTAAAGCTGGCCCCCGAGAAAAGTGAGGTCTAACACCTCATCTCCCTTTCTTCCAACGATCTGAAAAGATTAGGTGATGACCTTTAGCTTTACTTCCTGGATGAAATCTCGGTCTCAGAGAACAGCCCTCTGGCATCAAAGAAAGCCGACGACCTGTCGGCTACTAATCACCTGCTCAGTTCGCACCGACGTGTCGACAAGGGCCGTCAACAGTTTGGGTCTTACTTCCCCCATCCACACACACACACTGATGCCACTGGATGAACGCACCCAGCTTCCTTCAGCCAATCATCAATTAGCCAGTGACAACAGAGAGGAGACCACACCCCTGACTGACCAGTGAGTAGCTGTAGCTCCGCCTACAGGTGTGATAATCCCCCGGGTATGTCCTCTCTGCTTCTTCGTCAACGGAGTCGTGGTTGCAGAAGAAGCTCACACCCGACTGTCCACTCCTGGCTCTTTCTGGTCAGTCAGGGTGTCTGCCTTACATGATACATAACAATCTACACACAAGCGGTCGCATCATCAGTTTTAGTCTAGACACTGTCCCTCTCAAAGTTACCACGTGACACGGATAAAGGTGTCAACTATTTCATGGAAATGCTTCACAACCACTAACGGCTCTAACGCGACCACAAGTCGAGGAATAACTTATAGTTAGTCTCACTTTCTGAGCGACAGAGATTAACTGTTCAAACTTTGAGTTTCCTGTTCCCTGACAGAGTCCAGCTGATTGTCGACCATAAATACTCCACTGAGCTGTCAAGCCCTCCATACACTCGCACTCTGTCTCTCCCAGCCTGCAAACCATCTTGAAGGCTTTGCCGGGAGCAGTCACTTCGCTGTCCAAGAAATGTTTACAATTTGCACTTTGTGAGCAAACAAAAGCTGTCGTCAAACGTTGCTGACACCTCCCAGTCAGGTGAGGGAGCCTGTTGTCCTCCTCCCCTGGTCTTGTCTGGCAGGAAGACCCAATCAAGCGCCATGTGGCACCACGAGGGTAATGAAGACGAAAGCCGGGGGATGAGGCGGACTCACCAGACTTTCCAAGCGACTTGTGTCGACTTACATTGTGTAATTACAGGTGAGACACTTTGTGACAAGTCTCCTCGTGTTGACCTCAGTCACACTGTGACAGCAAGATGGTAGAGTTCACGGACGCCTCAATGAGTGTGTTAAAGGAAGATGCAAAATATGTAACATGGTTAGACAGAATGTGTGTGTGTGTGTTTGTGTGAGAGAGAGAATGTTTGTGTGTGTGTGATGGATGTGAGTGCGCGCGTGCGTATGTATGTCTATCGACGTTTAGCCCACACTAAAGCTCAGCTTGTAAATATAGTCAATTGACCTCATATCATACCAACAAGAATTCAGACCAGATTTTTTTTTACAAACCAGTAAATCGCGGCCACATTGAGAAGCACAGTCCTGATGACAGCTGCTGCCTCCTGCCTCGTGTGTCCGTCGGCCACTTGTGTGCTGGGGTTGGTGGGTGTGAGGAGCAGCACGAGGACTGTTGGTGATCCTACGTGTCTCAGAACACCCAGTACCTCAACCTCCACATCCTGGAACCCTTTCCCTTCCCCATTATTCCATCAGACGAAGAATGTTCTTCTCCATTAATATTTCGACCTCTTCTTTGACCCTCACACCTCGACCTCCCTGATGGCGGCGTTAGCTCCCTTAGGGAGTTTCTCGTTGTTCATCGTGAGTGATGTTCACTGGTTCCTTGGGTGCATAGAGGGCGTGAGATTGAATTAGGATAAAGAGGAACTTTCCTTTGACAACCACAGAACTCAGTCTCCACATTTTAAAAAAACAAATCGTTCGCCCCTGCTGTGGCCCGAGAAATTAAAGAAGAAACAACAACAGCCAGGCATGATGGAAGAAGTATTTTTGTGCAGTTTGATTGCCATTATGGAAGCGATACCCCAAATCTCCTTTTCGATGTCTATTTGAAAACTTTTAGAGAATCAACATCCGAGAAGCTAATTATAACGCTCTGCCATCTTTATTTTGCGAGACTGGGTAACTTTGTGAAGATGTAGAGAACTGTAGAGTAATGTAGAGATGTAGAGAACTCATAGGCTCGAAGAAAGAGTTCTGAACAGTTCGAGTTGAGCCGTAGACAGAATAAAGCATCTTCATGTAGAATATTACTGTTGGTAGAACTGTCATCGTAAGATAACAACAGACTGTGGTATAAGACGACCTCTGACACAACGCCGTGAAGGTCAAGTATGTTCCAGGAAATGTGCAACTGCGCATGCGCCGTGGCTTATGCATGCCAGGTCGGTGCCAGCAATCAAGCCGGTAGCTCCGGCCACTCCAGCGCTGTCAGGCCGCCTCCAAGAGACAATAATGAGCTTAAGTAGGGAGGGGAGCTGCCATCACATTATCAGCCGCCTGAGGACTAGTCACGCCTGGAATCTGCCAGCGAGAGGGCGCTTTATGAGTTGTTTGTTTTGCGATTTTTTTTTTCTTAGGTGGGATCTGTTCGTATTTTTAAAAATGTCAGCGCTGGCCCATTGTTTACTTGGAATTTGCGCAAGGATTTCGCCTCGTGTGGTGTTTGTCTACCGAGACTAGCGATATTGTGGAGCGTAGACAGGAGGTGACGCCATCTTGGTAGTCGACGTCAACTTGAGAGGCTAACTACTTCATAATGTAATTATCCTGCTGCACTCAAACCCTGACTCCAAGCATCTTAAGCAGCAGCATTTGGTATGCTCAGAGAACAACCTCAACAACTTTAACATTGCTTTTATACTTTTATTTATTTATTTATTTATTTATTTATTTATTTATTTATTTATTTATTTATTGTAACCTTTAGCGGCGTGCACTGTTTGCAGGATCAACGAACTGTTGTCGTTAACATAGAAACATTCCACTGGCACATTCTCCACGTGCTATGGACTGTTGGACTATTTTGCTGGCGTCTGATCCCAGCGTTATGCTTTCAGAATAAATCAAATTTAAAAACTTTCAAAAAGGTTTCAGAAGCGCCATCTGCGGGTTGTGGCCGGAGCTCACATTCACTGAACTAAAACATGCAATCACGTGAAGAGCGCGCAATTTGTGGCTTTACTTTGCACACACGTCGATTTAGGAGAGTGAATTCTATAACATTGATGTTGTGGTGCTGTCAATACTTGGTGGGCAGTCACAGGTCACAGGTCACAGACAGTAGACATGACAGCGTAGACATCAACGGTTTCTGGTCACGGCGAAGGACGCGACGAGAACCGTGAAGTCTGTAACTTTTCCTGCAACCGGAAGCTGGCAAAACGCATCATGTGACGTAGGCCCTGCAGGGTGTCAAGTACAGTTATCTCCTTCAAACACGTGACACCTGGGACAGTACCGAGTTATCTGCTATGTGAACACGTGTGAACGTCACTGTTTGTTTGTTTTCAGACCGCTTACCTCCCCTGAGAACCAACGCTGCGATCGTCATGAACACTAAGTGTTCACAGACCTTCTTGCTTCGGACCTCTAAGCTGCTGACCTCTGAGTAAAAATCAATAACTGTGTGAATCCCGTTGTAAACTGGAAAGCAAACCTCAAGACACTTAAAGCGTAAGCCGAACTTATCAACATTGAGCTAAAGAAGGATGCTGCAAACAAAAATCAGCCATGCGTTGAAACATGTTAGCGGCTTCTTATTTGCACACACTTGCAAATTAAACAAGCGTGCTGAGGATGTAGAACAAGTATAGTGAAAACAAAGGGGGAAAGACAGAAAAAACGATAAAATTAGGAACAAAAAAACAAATAAAAGAAGACACAAATGAAGAACAAAATAAAGAATGAAAGCAAAGTGACTTAGTTCAAGAAAAAGTTTAAAGCAAGCAACATAATATCAATCATGGCATGTGCAAGACCACTCCGTGTGTCAACTTTGACAAGACTCGTTACTCCATGTAAACCAAAACTCAAAGTCGTTGGCCGGCGTCAGATCGGTTTGTATATCAGTGCGTTCGACTCTGTTTGTCGGACAAAGCAATACATTAATCGATGTCCGGTCTCCTGGTGCCACGGCGACGACGATGTCTGTTCGATCTTCAATCAGATGATATCAGCTTTTTGCCCGACAGCTGTTAGCGTCGATGTTTCGCCGTCACGTGACGCGCTGCTTTGAAAACACGTTTCACACACGTTCAGTGACGTCAGTCACACAACACACGTGCTCCACGCTCCACGCCCCGGCGCGCGCTGTCTATTTTTAAACGCCTTTTCCCCGTCGTTGGATGATGTCCGTGACACAAGTGATGACAGCATTGACGTCATTGGCACACTTGAAGACGTTTTCACGATCTTGATGACGTCATTCACAGGTTTCGCTGAAAGCGCGTCGGTGCAGAGAGGAATGAAGGAAGTGAAGAAGGACGAATCTTAGAAGTAAAGGACGATCATGCTATGTTTATGTTGATGTTTATCATATCTTAACGCACGATTCTAACGTGTAAACACGTCTGTCACGTGTTTCTTGTTTGTGTAAACACCATGTCGGCTACATGGCCGCTGAACTCATCTGAACTGATCCCCTGAGAAAGGTTATCGATGAGTTCCAGGGTATTGGACTCAATCCCATTAATAGCGAAGTGGAAGTAAAACATGAAACAGACCACGTGATCTGCTTCCAGAAACTGAAAAATAAACGGAAAAAATACATTCTGTGAGTTTTTGTAGATCATGGAAAACAACTCTGAGTTCCACTAAATAAGTTCTCTCCCTTAGCATCCCATGAGGCTTTTTGATTCCAGTTTGCCTTCCTTTTATCTTGACTATTTCTATAATTAATTTTAAGAGACTCAGTTTAAAATGAGTCCAGGTGCTAATTAAGCAAGTCCGCTTCCTGTCAACAAGGTGAAGGGTGAAGCGTGCGTCAACGCCATAAAGACAAGGATAGCGGACATTTTTTCCCCTCGAATTACCTAATTATCTCAACAACATTTTCGAGGTGATTTACAGAAATAAACTTTAAACAGTTTTCACCTGAGTGTTCTCGTTAACTGGTTGTGAAGCTTCCTGCTGCAGTGCTTGCCGGCGATTTTATGTCAGCTTCCCAGGTGTATTCTTGGTTACATGCAAACGGTTTCACGGGCTGCTCCCCCCGACCTCGACACTTGTGGCGCGTGCACTGTTGTCCACGAGTACTTATGTGTGTTTTATGCTCACACCTGTCGGTAATGCTGTTAATGCCAGGTGCGCCTAACGTCTGTCAAGCTGGATGACGTGTGCACACCTTTCAAACAGGTCTTGTCAGGAGAAGAGGAAATAAGTGTTTTCTGAACTCTTAGCAATCACGCTGGGAATTTGCATCTTCGAGTTAAAATTCACTCCTGTTAAATGTCTTTGAAAAACAGTTTAGACGTTGTATCTGCCTACAACCTCTAAAATATTTCAATTATCTCCTGACACGCATGCGCTCTGCTTAAACCTTGCATTGGTTGCCGTACAATCGTGACTTTGTGTACGTGACGGAAGTTGCATGTTAAGGGATTATAACCTGGATGATGATGATTATGATGATGATGCACATTCATAACATTTGTTGCTAACATTTGTACGACCAGTGCGCTCATTATAAGAGCAGCGTGAAAACAAATACATAACGGTCAGTGCAGTTGCAAACAACAAGCAAGTTGGGGTGGAGGGTGTAGTGTGGTGTGGTGGGAAGCAGGAGACCATCAGTCCCTAGAAATATTCCCAGAGCCAGGGCTTAAGGCCAGCATGGCGGCAATGCGGGTGGTCACTCAGGAAGGGACGGGGCAGGGAAAGGGTATTTGAGAGACTGAGGCCAGAGCAGGACCACGAGTGGCTCTCGGTTTATCTGGTCGGACGCCAGGCAACACACAGGAGGTCCGCATTAGCAGACGACGAGGACGGCAGGAATTCAGCATCTCAGACAGCTACCCCGGGTCGACAACATGAGTGCAGTGTGACGACAGTGTAGTGACGGCTAACGGGAACTGGCAACCATTGGAGCTGATGGAGGGTCTGATGGTCGGCTGTGTCCTCAAGTAAGACAAAGCTAACGGAGCTGAGCGCTAAAGCTTCCTACGGAGCAGACCGATGGCGAGGCCAGCAGTCAACTTATAAACCTAGAAATATCATTATGTCTTCGCTGCCTTTTGATTTCAACATTAAAAAGAAACACTTTCTCAATTTCACTTTTCTTTATAACTGTGAAAGAGTAACATAACAATTTTGTTGAAAACATTTCTTCCTTTGATCGTGTAAAACTTGAAACTCACAAAATGAATTCAGTCATTAACACCTGAGCAGTCTCGTTTGCTAAGTGACCCCTAGTTTGTGTCACGGGTAGACTTGACTTTTCATTCCTAAGGAGTAATGCTTGAGGTTTCATTTGCAGGACTTTAGTTTTATATTTCAAGAAATCATTTGAGCTCGGGACTACTTAATATTTTATCTAAAAATGTAGCAGATTCTAAATGCCTGAAGCCTTTTGATGTGTTTGTTTCTGAAGTTTTACGATCCACTTCAAAATAATGCGAGCAATAATTAAATGGATAATTACATAAGAAGGAAAGTCTTTTTCTCTGTAATGGTCTACTGTTTAAAGTTGCCAAGAGACAGGCCTTGATAAACCAGTGGATGGAGGCTCCGATCACAAAGGGACGCTGACCGTGAATACAAGTCACACAAACTGGTGAACTGATTAGTTCAATCAGTAAGTGAGTGAGCGATGGAGAAATTAACTGACAGACAGATTCTGATTGTATGTTGCTTCATTCCATCCATCAACAAGACATCAGACTTCTAAGCAAATCTTACCTGAGCTGAGGGTTGAGGTGATGTCTGATCGTGGGCTTCAGAGTCGCAACTGGGGTCCGCGACTTTTTACAAATCAAAGTCTGACAGGCTTCGTGGTTGTCCTCAAGGTGGACACATCTTCATTGGTCTGTGAAAGCCTGATGCATGTCTCTTCCTGAGTTTCTGTAAGAGAAACAAATAAACAGCACTTGTGAGTGTTTCCGTTATTAATACGACTTGGGCTTAGTTGTCGTTTACACTTTGATGGCCTTGTTGCCTACTTTCTGTATTAATTACTCATAATTTATCGATGTATGATTTATAGTTGCAAATGTTTCTAGTAATAACTTTGTAGTCAAAGCAGTGCTTTTCCATAACTCTGTATCAAATGACAAGTATTTTCTATTTATCCCATGTTGTTCGCTGCTAATCCAATCATTTCTAGCCCCTTGTGTCCAGAACTGCGACTTGTATAATTATTAATTCCATCAGACCCACCCGTCAAAGTGCTTGCCTCTGACACTAGACTATTCTGTGCACCTTGCTGTAAGTACCTGGCTAACGGCTCCTGTAGTCACGTGATTACTCAACAGGCTTTAACTAAACAGTAAACTAAATCACGTGAGCGGGACAAACAGGGAACTGTTTGAAAGCTGGTGGCTGAGATGAGCATTGTACAAGTTGTCTGCCCTGTTGTTAGAGAAGGAGGAGTATCGAGAAGTATCATTGTTTAGTATCAGTTTACATTAATGTGAGGTTTTTCGATTGGCGCATGCAGTTCATAATGATGCTCATCGTCGGCGTTGCCACCATTGTCTGCAAGAGATTCAATGTCCTGCCCCTTCTCATGGCAGTCACGTGACCGACAGGACCAAAGTCGATTTGCGGACAGCAACTAGTGGTGACGATGTGAAAGTACCGGTCCCCTGGGTCACACGCATGGTAGTCTCCTCATGAATGTTAACAAGAGAGAGAGAGATAAAGAGAGAGAGAGAGAGAGAGAGAAAGAAGAAGAAAGTATACAAGGTTTCGCCATGTGGAGATATCTTTCTACCCTCATCTATTTTTCTAGTGTTCTCATCTACTGACATTTTGTACTGTGTGGCAAGAGCCAAGGCTATTTAAATGGGTTTTTCGCAGAGAAAGGAATGGGAATCTATTTCTCATCTTTCTTCCATTCAAAAAAAGGACAGCATCTAATTTATTACATGTGTCTAATAATGAAATGCTCTCTGATTTCATAGTCTCTTGTATTAAAATCAATCAAGCTACAGTATTCCATTACAAAACTTTGTATTATGTCAGTAGTTGCTAACTGAGAAACTGCAGAATGCTGAAAGTTTCACCGGACTTATTTGTAAATAAGATACGGATAAACAAAGTGTAATGGAGTAAAGTCAAAGTAAGATTATGATGCAACACTGAAATCCATTTTCCTTAAAGAAGACAGGAATGGGGTGAGAAGAATTTTAGGCTGAAATTCATTTACAAGACCACAAAGGTATAGTCTCTTTGTGAAAAAGGTACACCATCATGTGCAATGACACTTTTGAAACAGTTTGTTTATAGCTATGTACACTTAGTAAACATGAGGTGACAACAAAATAAACATAAACATAAACATTGGGGCAAAGAATGCAACATACTTGCTAGGCCATCACTTGGCACAGAAAGATTTTTAACAAAATGACATCAGAGTTGTCTTTTAATTAAACAATCACACAATCACAGACAATAGAAAAACAAGATTACAAGCAGAAAGTAGAATATTTTAGTCAGGAAGTAGGAGACAAAGAAACAATGTTTACTTCAGACTGAGAAATGCTATGATGCACACCTTGTTGTTGTCCTCTTGTAATTGTCGCTTGTTATTGTTTTCTATTTATTGTAACTGAGCTCGCTACCTACACTGGCATTATACAGTTGATCATGTCATTCGGCAAGATCGCAGTGCCATATGGCACGAGTCTTTCTGTCGTTTACTGTCACATTCCTTCTGAAAAATGCTGCGGTTGTCATGAAAATACTGCAATGAAGCCTAATGGAGTAAGGTGGCAATACTTACATGTGGGTGACAACATGTTTGTGACGGCATCTCCACGTCATCTATGTTTCACCATCGCACCTGACTCTAGATGTGTGACGTGACTCCAAGACACATTCCCCGTACTTGTGACGTGACTTGAAAAAGACATTCCCCATGTATGTCACATTGAATGTGTGAAAGAGTTCACACTTTGTTCATATTGCAAGAGTCTCCTCATCTCGACATAGTTCCACAGGTGTGATGTCACACACTTTGTCAGGAGGTTGGCTACAATAAAGGTACTTTGTGTGACATCCCGTCACTCTTTGCTCACCATCAGGTGGACAATGGCTTCACTCACGTCACACAGTCCATCGAGTTCTGACTTTGCTCGCTCAGTACAATCCTGCAGTTTCCGTTGTTTTCTTCTAACCACACACTGACTCCCAAAAATGCCAAATATTTTTATCGAGAATCCTCACGCACCCCACAAAGCTCGGGTAGTTTTGTTGCGGAAGTCTTTTTTGCAAACCGGCGTCCAGAGTCTGCGGCGTCTGCTCTTGGAAACTGATCTTCGCACCCAGAGGGCGCCAGGTGTGAGGGTTGCTGTGGCGGAGACTTGCTTGCGGAGGGCGTGACGTGCGGAGCGGCGTGACGTGCGGAGTGGCGTGACGTGCAGCAGCGGGTGTGAAGTTGGGCCCAGGTTCCAGGCAAGTCCAAGGAGTCTTTGGTAGAAACAGCGACCATACGGCACCGCGCATGCACGTGAGAGATGAGTGTTGGCGCACGCGCACTGGCCGTGTTGTGATTGGAGAGGAAAGAATCGATGATCAGGGTTTGAGGAAAAGCACCCGACTGACTCGTCCCTCCGTGTGTGCGTGTGCTGTAGGAGAGCTCGACCGCGCGCGTGTAGTTGTGTATGCGTGCAAACGTGAGAGCCTGAATGTATGTGCATAGTTTCTTGTGTCCCACACACTCTTTCTCACACGTTATCTCTCTGTGTTCTCTCACAATGCTTTCTCACCTACTCTTTCTCTTTCTTTTTCTCTCTGGGGGAAGTGGATAGGGAGAAGTTAGTTTGGTGCGTGTCTTTGTAGGTTGTGTGTGAGTACGCCCACGTGCGTGTGTACAAGCGTCGAATGTGATTTTTATTTTTTATTTTTTTTGGAAAGGTTTTTATGCTGTGTGTGCAGTGATGAGCAGAGATGTGGCTGACGTGCTCATAACGTGCTTACAACGTACTTACAACGTACTTACAACGTGCTTATAATGTACTCATAACCAGGGCTTCTGCTTACGCAAACAATTGCGTACAGTACTCATTAAAAGTTCGGAGGACCCCTTCAATTTTTGGTCAATGGGGTCCCATTCAAATTTGGGCGAAGAACAGGGACCCCTTAAAAATCTGAAGAAGGGTTCCCTGGGACCCCAAAGAATTTAGCCTTAGCAGAAGCCCTTATAACGTGCTCATAACGTGGTTATAAACTCAAATTAGTTCTTGCGTCACATCTCGAGTTAAATCGCGCGGTGAACGAGAAGGTGTGTGTTCTCGTGCTGGTTTTTGGAATGTGGACATCGCCGTAATTCCGTGGAGTAGTTTTGATAAAACGCACAGCTCTCCATTTTGTTTTTGTTGTTGTGCGAAGATACACAGAGCTCTCGTTTCTGCAAACACTCTGTTTAATGAACCCTGTAGGCGCTCCTTGTCTTGTCAAAGACTTTTGGCAGCAATAAATACATGCAAGACCTTTACGACCTTGTGATACCGAGATTTAAACTACTTCCGGTTGACAAGTTCAATCTGTTTGCTAAATCTCTTTACCTCTTGCTTCTCCTTTCTCTTTTCCCTTTCAAGTCTGATGAGGCAGTGGACCATCAACCATCCTTTGTTTGTTCGTTCTTCTCCCTCAAGGTTCTTTTTCTTTAGCTTTATTGCCATAGTCGTGTGTTTGTATTTTCCTTTGTTTTCACCTGATTTTTGTTCTTTCCTGTTCTACTGCCAGCGCCTTGCTCCAGGTATGTGTGCTTTGTGATGCCGGCTTTTTCTCTCAGACTTCCCTCTCACACAGACTTTGTAGCTTCACCTGCAATTTTTTTTATGCAGACAAGCAGGAATGGCCCACAAGCTATGGCGGTCAGCCTCAGGTTGCCAACGCTACCAACAAGATGTGTTTGTTATGAGTGGTTCTTACATCTCCAGACCTTGTTTACTGCAGGTCGTAGAGCGGTTCTTAACATGACAAACAGATTCCTTCCCTTCACGGGCAGGCGTGTAAACCATAAACACGAGTACAGACAGCGCCATCTGCACGCACGTGATCCACGGACAATCAAAACATTTGCCTCCCTTTTGTGTGTAGCTCGGCAACAGGCGCCATTCACCAGGGCACCCGGGGTGCACCCACGTGTGTCGTATATCTTCTGTCCCAGGCCCGCGTTGTTTTCTTGAATTTTGTTCGTCGCTCCCCAAAAACAGGAAACAGCGGGTGGGTGGGGAGGTGAGGGTGGGTGGTAACTACCCAAATATAGCTCCACCCGGCGAAGGTAGCGTGTGGAATTATGGGGGAAACAGCGATGGGTGGTGCTTAGTAACCAGAGGGTGACTGGATGCCAGAGAGCTGGTGCTTGTCTACAAAACCAACATGTAGTAAACGTGTTTAACTGTCACAACCTGTGTTTTGTTGTGTAGTTTTATATCTGGCGACAATGAAAGTGAAAATCTTGTTAACTCAATACTAAAAGCGAGCAAACAAGGCAACAAATAACAAAACAAAACAAAGCAAAATAAAACAAAGAAAACACACAAAATAGTCATCGTGTGTCTATGATGGCCAGCAATTAGTTTGATTGATGTTTACGTACCAAGATTTGTCCCTAGGATATCGCGCTCTAGGAATAATTTTATTCTTCTCAAACACCGAATTCTTTCTTTATTCCTCTTTGCTCCACGACCAATCAGGGAACATTTTGTGAGCCCACTGTAGCATTGTATATACTACAATTTAATACGAACCTGTTTGACCATCAGGGTAGACTTCTACCCCTGTTGACTAGTTCCTTTATGTTTCCTCTTATTGATAATTTTTTTTAAATTTGAATTACGATCTCGGTAAAGGGATGGGGTGTCATTATGTTAGATAATTCTTCAAAAACATTCATGTGAAGTTATTTTGTGATTGTTATTGTTGCATTACATAGTGCTGTTTTCAGTTCACGTGGTACTGATGTTGTGTCGTACTTTACCTGGCGGCTTGTGATCCCTAGGAAGTGTCATTATTGCTTTCTTTATCTGCTGGCGCTGCACGTGCAGGTGACCCTGCCGCCGGGTACAGAGGCTGCTACAGCAATCTACGGCCACAAATATTTCATGGGAACTTGCGCTGCCAAGGGGTGATAAGGCGGGTGGGTAGTAGCCTGGTATGTGGATGCTGGGAAACTAGTTGTTGCTGTAATCTCTGGCAGTGCACGTGTTGACCCCACACAGTCCTGCCTCCTACACCCTGTCGGTGGCTGTACCCTCATCTAGTCAAGTATTTATGTCAGACATGTCTTCTGTCTGTCACTGCAGCTGACTTCCAACTATGCAACTTCTGCCTAGTCTTCTAAAATCCATTTGACCCGAGGCTTTGTCGGGTACTCTCACCACAACTACACCCCACTTCAAGCTGTCAGAGAAATCGCTGTGGAACACAAATGGATTGGAGATAAAGCCACCCACAGCAGGATTCACGCTGAAGTTTCATGACGAATTCTCGTTTATAGAAAGAGGATTTAGACTCATGTTCCTGATTGATTCTTGTTTTGGAACAAAACAAAATGTTTGTCTTAAAATTAGGCTGATGATGTTGTTTTTGGTTTGCACCTGCTGCATCCATAATTCCTTTGATGTCATGGCGGCCTACGACAAATGTCTTCTAAAGCTAAGATCGTATTGTTCTCTCCCCTTCTCTCTGCTTCTCACAAACACTAGAATGTGTATGATGTAAAGATATAGTCGTCCAGAAGAAAGCCAGCAACACAAAATATATTTATATTTCAAACTCTAAGAATGCCTAATCTTAAGTGTAACCAGACTCTTCCTGGGTCGCCTGCGTTGTTGTCTCGTGTTTTAGTTCAGTGAATGAAGGTGAGAATGTAGTTTTCACTGTGGAGACAACAGCATGGTGCTTTTAAAATAAAAGGTTGTTGCTAATTACAGAATATAGGAAATATAAAGGTTGGTGGCGCTTGACAGGCTTTCTTGTTCTATGATGGATGCGCGCTGTGTTGTTAGTCCTGGGAATATCTATTCCCATTCCCTGTTCCCTGTCTTTATAATTCTGTTTGAACCAAATACCGCTTGCAGCAAAATCACTGTTACAGAGGGATCGTCCTTTGTTGCTTTTTATAGTTTTTGAAAATTGTTATTAACTTTGAAAGTGTTAGTATGCCCAACACTTGGGACACTAGCTTGGTGATGTCCACGTCCTCACCGTTGTACCATGTGACAAAACAATGAGAGAGGAAGACGGCAAATGTATTTAAACAAAATGAAAGAAGTTGACAATAAAGGTATCAAAATAGACTGAGCTGGGTATACGACAAACAAATTACAGAACTTATTACATTTCACTTTAGTCGGTTTTTAGTTGTTTTTGCTTTCTTGTTTGTGCCTTTGAATTTCCTGACAATCAAACATTACTCTGGACCTTTTGTGCCATGTCAGTGAGAAATCGTTTTGCTGGAGACAAAAGAAAACTTCGATGATCAAGAAGAAAGAACAAACTTGAGCGGACGGACACACACTCTTGCCGATGACTTTGGAGACAAGCAACAGCTCATTGGATGTTCCACAGAGCTATCGGGGATCGCTCCCCTCTCTTGTCCAAGTCTGGGTGGATGTGGGAGGGGTGTGGATAGAGAGAACCCTCCCCATGGCATTAACGAACTGCCAGCAATCTGCTGCAACATGTTTAGAGGAGCACAGCTTATAAGCGACGACCACAATGGGTGAAAATGAAAGACAGCAACAGACTGGCGGCAACACTCACGGGTGGAGGGACACAAGGCCCCGGGTGTCACCAGCTCCTGCTAATGGCGTGGGCTTGAAATAGAAGCTGTTTCCCTGAATGCAAGCCGGCTTTTGAAGCAGCTTCAAAAAGTAATTAAATCTTCGCATGGGACTAAGTATTGCTGCTGCTGTTTCCGTAGTCTTGTAGCTTTGACGATGTTTTATTTGCTGCTCCACCAGGCCTTCGTGGCATTTTCACTAATCTTCTTTCCTTTTCAAGTAATCCTCCTATCCTGTTGTTCACAAATAGATGTGTAGAAAACGCAACCTGCATTATATAAACCTAAGAAACTTACTCAATATTAATTTGTCCTCAGTATAAAAAAACTTTCATTTTGTTTTAGTCCATATTTTATTGACAGTTGTCTCACACTTTCATGGTTTTTTCATTAGAGGATAAGTAACCCTAACATTCAGAACACACACAAGGATTGTTGGGTTTTTAATTACTGGCACCATATTTAACTTGGCTCCTGACCAAACTGTGGACACAGGCCGCCCATCCACTCGGTGCCAGCAGCCGCTCGGCAAGTTTGGGAGACAACACTGGAGCCAAAGATTTGTCAGAAGACGATCCTTGCCACAAGGCCAGACGACTGCACGGACGGCTCATTCGCCACTTTAATGGCTTCTAATGGACTTTCGTACCAAACGCCACTTTTTGTTTGAAGAGCACTCTGACGGTTGAAGATGTCGCTTCCTTCTTCCTGAAATTCTTGAGTCTCTGATTGATCAAGAGCCTCAGCCGATACCTCCAGCTAGGATTTCTGTGTGCTCCAACTCCATCAAGTATTTCACTGCATGTGTGGGCTGTTTGTTATGTTTGTGTAGGTTTGTTTTATATGTCTTCAGATATGCAACTTCTGTTGTGCTTTGGTGTGTGTGTGTGTGTGTGTGTATGTGTGTATCTGTGTGTGTGTGTGTGTGTGTGTGTATCTGTGTGTATGTGTATGTGTATGTATGTGTGTGTATGTGTATGTGTGTGTGTGTGCGCGCGTTAACAAGTATGTTTGTCTTTTGTATGACTATTTCTGAGACTGGGGGCTTTATTGATGACTGGGTCGTCAAACAGAGGAGTAGTTGTCTAGAAGCTCCAGTAATGTGTTTCTGTCTCCCATAAGTCTGTCGGAAGCCATGTGCACGAGACTGAGACAAGTGAGTCCAGTGAATACCTGCTTGTGACGTCACTAACGGACGGTGAGTCGACAAGAGACAGGGAGAGTGTTTACATGTTTACAGGCTGCTCTGGTCACGTGTGTACTTACTTCTCTTACTTCCGCTGTTGTTTGTCTGTCTCGTTGTTTGCCTGTCTGTCCTGTTCTCCCTCTCCCTCTCTCTACGTCTCTCTCTCCGTATGTGTTCCTGTTACACAGTGGGATGGCAGAATCGACAAGAAAATACACGTTGCCTTGACTGCCACTGTCGAGTAGGTGAAAGCTTGTGTATGCCATCGTACGACATTGTTTTGTCATGAAAATCACCTGGAACCTTTCACAGTAAAAGCCAGAAGACAAAGTCAATTATGTCAAGTTTCGCTGGATGAATGGAATGAATACCATCAATGAAAGAAATATTTGTGGCCATTTTGAGATGATGGCAGGTCGTGAATGTTCAATCTCTCCTCACTACACTCTCCAAGTGGGTTTCAAGTGGCTGATCAATCAGAGACTAGGAATTTCAGGAGAGAAACAATGTGATAATTTCTGACGGTTACATGGTTTACCGTTTATCACTCAAAGCTTACACATAGTTTATCTCGTGGTTTACAGCGTGTGGCGCTCGTGAAGAGACTGGGCGGACATGGATTGTCTGGCACCAGCGGCCCCCCACTTCCTGCTCCGTCAAGCACGTGACTAGGATGACTGGTGACGACGGAGGAAGCCGTAGGGTCGTCGCAGCTTTTCACAGGCCTGGTCTTCCTGAAGTTTTTGTGTTTGGCTCTTGGCCTGCGTCCGTCGGCGGGCTTCTGATGTCCTTCTCCAGCCAAGGTTGTAGCAGCTGTCAGGACCGGATGGTGGACCCTTCCGACAGTTTGAGTCTCAGATCTTTGTCTCCGCCTTCGGAGTCTGCTGCTGCGATCTGAGGGCATGAGAATCACACTTGACACGATGGACCAGCCTGCTACAGCATCCCGGGTAGATGGAAGCCGCTGGCCACCAGCAACACTGACAAACTTCCATAACAAGATTTCTCAGCCTCGTTATGGCTCAACTGTTCTCTCTCTCTCACTCTCACACACACGCTCTCACACACACGCTCTCTCTCTCACACACACACTCACACAATCTCACACACACACTTTGCGGGGAGGTTGTTACTAAATGCAGGCATCTGTTTTATCGAAGATGACGAATGCTGCCTGACGGGAAATTAAGGTCACAACAAACAAACTGTTAGCAGCCAAAATAAATAATGCCACAATGGCTGCCATTAGAAATATTCCCGCAGAGAGGCTCGGGGAACAAAAGCCGGACTGTTCCCTCCACAAGCGTCTGTATCGTTTGAAGGGCGGAGTGCAACGAGCCTTGCCTATGCTCCTCACAGAGAGGAAGAATGAAAGAGTCCTCACGGGACAAGAAAACCTAATACACAGACGAATTCCTCGACTTTCTGTTTTTCATTTCGGTGCGTTCGGCGTTTTTCTTGTGGTCTTGCTACTTCTTTTTTTGCAGTTTTTATTGCAGAGAATTCTTTCGCTAAAATTGCTCGGCTTTTTCTGTTTCGATTATTCAGTTGGCGCTGTAATTTTTTTTATTGTTGCCTTTTTGTTTCCTTTTTTTTTCTTTCGTTCTGTCTTATTATGGTGTTCGGCATTAATTACTTTGTGTAGTGCTGAAAAAAAGCTTGTGCGTGCGTGTGAGAGAGAGAGAGAGCGGGGTAGGTGGGTGGGAGATTTATAGTTTTCTGTAGACATTACAGTCTGTGCTTGGTTATCACAAGTGTACAGCACCCTTAAAAAATCAGACATTTTCAGTTCACCCTTCTACAGGTTCTCGTGAGATGTCACTTAAAGGCTTTGGTGGGAAGACTTTCCGCCTTGAGTGGTTTCGATCTTTAGAGGGAAGATGGAGCGTGGAAACCATCATACCCTGAGAAAAGCCCTGATAGCTACCACTCCCGCAACTTGTCATGTACAGAGAGTGTCCTAGAGGAGATCTGAACCCATGGCCTCTCATTGGAGAGGTGACATGTGAGTGTTTTAACCCTTCACTCCGTGATATAAAGACATCTGTTGTTTACATGGCATTTCCTACAAACCTACAACCATCATCACCACCAGGGTGTGCACCATCCCACACTCGCAAGTAGCAGACATCAGTGTTCAGGTCTGCTCCAGGCTGCACGGTTGTAAAACTTCAGCAGGAAACACAATTTCTACATGTCGTCACTATTTTCTGGGTTTCCCTGGACTTCTATTTGGAGGTGGGAGGGAAGTTATTAACTCAGATATTACCACTTAGCACGCGCGACTTTACAAAACGCACTCGGGCAGATATGATGGAATCAACGCCTGAGGACAACTCAGCAATGCACTTTCCTTGCTAATTCTTTGCCTTCCCTCTAGACCTTGAGACCAGACAAGCAATTCTAATCGTTTACTACTATTTTCAACATCTCTCCAGATACTGGGTCAATGTGTCTGTACGCCTGTGGCATGTGAGTGTTTTTTGAACAATAACTCCACAGAAAACCATTTCTTCTTCAACACGGAGGATGGACAATATCGACTTTGTTCTGCCGATTGTTTATTGTTTCGAGATTATAATCGGATATAAAAAGGACCTCTCCCTTTTCTCTTTTTTAGAACAAATTGTTTCTCAACACACTGCCTGAACAGCCTGCTACCCCGGAGTAACAGTCCGACATTGTCTCTGGGTTGGAATGTTCCTGACCTTTGACATCTTCTGAGGCATCGTCTTGTCAGGATGACACCAATGACATTCAATATTCGCTCATAAAAGAACAATCGCGACTGCCAAAGTGGAGTCCTGTTACTACACAACAATGAGGTGCTTCCAAGGAGGAAATACGAATGTGGACCTGCCTGACCTGACCTGACCTGACCTGACCTGACCTGACCTGACCTGACCTGACCCTCGGCAACATGTTAGGACACACATTAACATTTAGAGATGTGATGTCAGCTCTTTGCTTCTTACAGCAAGAAACGTGTTCTGTGATGGCTTTGACCTTCCATCTTTGGAATCGTCTTGGAACAGCTCATGTAACTTTGATGACGGTTTACTCCTACAGGTTGCTGACACTAAGCTGAAACACTCGGCCACGTTCCTCTGTGTTGTCTGATGATCTTCACGATAGAAGAGCAACAGAGGCCTCTGTGTGTCTGGGTGAATAGTTGGATAGTTGTGTAGATGGTTGTTAGGAAAGCTGAACAGTGATGCTTCATCTCATTGTATAGAACCCATTGGCAGCGTTCTTTAAGCCCGAGTGTAAACATCTGGGGTGGATATTATTACAACTCTGCTCCCAAATGATTTAATTATTTTGAAGGGCAGGCTTTAGGATGATGCGACCGGTAACTTTACTTGTGCGTTGTAGCTGGTTATTTCATTAGAGATTAGAGATAAAACATGCTTTACAATTACAGTAGAGAAAAAAAATAATAATAATACAGAGCTTTGCCCCTCCAGTCAGTCAGACTAATATTGCAATATCTGCCCACCTCAGCCAACGTTCATCCATAAAATAAAATTGGACAGTCTACGTAGGAAATATATTTGTAAATGTGATTAATTCTAAAGAGTTTCAGGAAAGCAATATGCCCAGGCTTTGTTAACAACTACGAGGAGACAGTTACAACTTTATCTTCTTGTTTACGGCTGCCATGGAAGGACTCGATAATAGGATGGTTTGATAGAATGTAGGAGCGAGCTGCCAAAGAGAAGAAATCATTTCAGTTCTTTACGAAGTTGAGGTGTAGTGCACATCCTGTAGACGATGTAGATAAAAGGATGTCATATAATAGCAAACGATGCTGGCTGAAAAATAATCCGAGGCTTTGCCAGAAGCTGTTAGACAACCACTGCATGAGAAGGTAGTACATACGAACCAGACAAATAAAGAGGGATGTTATCAAACCTGTGCAGTAAATTAAATAGTTCCATTATAAACTTGGTTGTTTGATATGGTAGCTGTAATATATCACATGACACGCAAGCAGGATTTAGCCAAACAAACTCAGCAGCTGCCCTCTGGCCAAACTCAACCTCGCCTGCCTTAAAAATGTACCTGTGACATCAAAGACTTCCGTCAAGCTTTTGATCGATCATCTCCACTAAATTATGGTGTCCTCTATTACAGGGAATGCTACATGCTATACAAGATGTGCACAAGGTATTGAAAACCTGGGTTAGAGTTGGTCAGGGTGTGTGGAGGTGGTCAGGGTGTGTACAGGTGGTCAGGGTGTGTAGAGGTGGTCAGGGTGTGTGGAGGTGGTCAGGGTGTGTACAGGTGGCCAGGGTGTGTGGAGGTGGTCAGGGTGTGTACAGGTGGTCAGGGTGTGTACAGGTGGTCAGGGTGTGTACAGGTGGTCATGGTGTCTGATCTCTTCTCTTGGCCTAAAGGCGTTAAGCAGGTGGAGACAGCCTTCTCTTTTCTTTACTCGCTGTTAATAAATGTTAAGGTGTTAATAAATGAAGCTGCTACCGACATGATGCCAAACGGCAAGCATGGTTCTAAATATTTACTGGTTTGTTGTTGTTGTTGTTGGTGGTGGTGGTGGTGGTGATGATGATGATGATGATGATGATGATGATGATGATGATGATGATGATGATGATGATGATGATGATGACGACGACGACGACCACGACGACGATGATGATGATGATGATTTGTAGAGCACATTTCCCCCTCACAGCGCTAGTCCTGACTGTCCACAGTTCATAAATATTTTCATTCTGTAGTTTGCTGACGACATATGACTATATAGCTACATATCGCTATATACCTCTCATGTCTGTCACTCTCAGAGGACTGCAGCATCAGCCTGACAAACAAGGCAGATGTAAAATTCTCTTTGTAAACTTAGAAAAAATTAAAGAAGGTTTTCCGTAATGAGAGCTACCTGTCAAGCAATAAGCGATTGTTTTTTCTAAGGTCATTTCCCCGGAATCTGTAAATTGGATAAACACCTGAGCCTTCAATCGTCCACAAGGCAAACTTTTAGACGAGCCTTGCAACATATCACACCAAAAACCCTTAGATGAGCTGTTGACAAATATAAAATAGAGCGAAAACCTTGAAAGTTATTTTGACTGTTGCTAGAACACTTACAAGACATTCCAATTCAGTGAAGGATCGGACCTTCTGAACTTCACAGTCACCAAATGTTGGCAGATTCCTGCACTAAGGGATAAAAATCACTGAAAATAGTTAACAGTTGATATAATATAATTATTGTGTGCATTCATGGGTACATTTCTTTTTCACTTTATAAGCATGTTTACCGTGATTAATTCCATGTTGGCCTGGTGCAGTAAACTCTGAAATCCAAATGTCAGGGTCACTGACCTAACAAACAAGATTTTGAGTCTTGAGTCTGCA
Source organism: Pomacea canaliculata (assembly GCF_003073045.1). Classification (NCBI taxonomy): domain Eukaryota; kingdom Metazoa; phylum Mollusca; class Gastropoda; order Architaenioglossa; family Ampullariidae; genus Pomacea; species Pomacea canaliculata. The sequence goes on along the minus strand of NC_037590.1, from coordinate 42,041,423 downwards.
CTTCCAGATGTTTGGCGACTAATGCCGTCACTACTGGTTTTGAGCGAAAGATAAAAAAAAAAAAACAGGTAGAAATTAAGATGAAGATGAAAGGAGAGGAGCTGACGATACAGCGCAACGATTCACATCCTGCGCGGCATCCGTGAGGAAAGGTAGCCTACAGTTGCCAGACATCGCTGACGATAACTTTAGTCACCATCTCCTCCTGTGACCAAAGTATGGACTGTTGTCACACGCGGACCCACTGCTTCAGCAGCCATTGGACTCCGGGCCTCACTCGATGCCATCTCAGGCTTGCGACCTCGTCACGTGGTGTCGGCGCGTTCAGGTTGAGGTGTCGCTGAAGCCTCCACTCCAAGACCCTTTAATTTAATTCCAGAAGGTCTCGAAAGGCGCAGGACCTATGTCAGCATCTGCTCCATCGATCTCTTACATCACCGGCCAGCTTCCCTCAACTCCTTTCGCCGCTTAAGCGACTTCTCCATGTCCAAGTCAATTCCAGACTCATTTCCTCAGGAGCGGGGCTGGGTGTTCACACCCACGAAAGAACGATTTTTAAATCCGTGCATAGTCGTCTGTAGGGAACGGTGAAATTCTGTCTCTGTATCTTCTGTGGGTGATTCAAACTCTCTCTCTCTCTCTTAAGATGTGCGTTTTCACTTTTAGGCAAGATTATCATTATCATAATCGCTGGTTTTTTTAATCAACGAATAACTAACATTATAGCTGGGGACGAATGTGTTTCGAAAGAGTTTGACTTGCACAGCATTGGCTTCATACCTTCTTTCTGAACTTCAAGATTTCCTCCCACAAAGCTCGCACACCGAAGTCAAATATTTCTGTCGCATCTTGCCAGAACTTTCGGCTCCATGCGGGTGACATTTCCTAGTATGTTTCGACTAACAGAACTCATATTTTTTCATCTATGACTAAATGAAATTTATGTTTCATGTGTTTAGTTGTTTTAATTGCAGAATTTTGTGTTATTTTTGCAATATTGTAAATATCTGTATCTAGTCTGCTCGAGAGCTATCCAATTTCTGTAACAGTTACTCGTCAAGTCTATGTACCATGGTTCTGTGCAATATTGTAAATACACATGAATTCTTTGTAATATTTATCTTCTGCTTGTTTGTCTATAACAACCTACCTACATCGCCTAGCACTTGAATGTTCCAGCATGATGCTGCTGTCAGAAAGTTTTGAAGAGTCTGTCTGGGTCATAGAGAAGATGGTGATGGTAATGAGGCTGCATGTGTTTGCATTATGACTAGTCGCAGCGCCATCTGCTGGACCGCAGGAAGTCATAGTCACCATTGCAGGTTTGCGCATGCGCAGAGGCTACATCATTTAGTCTTTTCCTTCGCAGGCTAAATTGGAGGAAATTGAGGCACTTACAGGCTGGGGCCACTCTTTCTTCACCGTCCGCCAAACGGCAGCTTTCACATCTCTCCTCCATCCACACCGGCTGTGTTGTTGATGATTCTCCCCGTCCACGTCCACTTGTGCTCTGTAACCCCATTCCCACCATCCATAGTCTGGAATAACAACAACATGAATAGTATATCAGCTTGATTTCAGAGGAGCATCAGTGCACATTGTGACAGCCCCAGTGTTTCCCAGCTTTCAACCCTGCAGCTTAAACAATGTGGATTGTTTGTCGAGTTTTCACATTCCCATTAATTTTTCGATGAGCTGCATGTTACAGTTTTAAGTGTTCATATTTTAAAATCAAAGCCGCATACAGTTGAATCATCCAGATGAGTTTCTGAAGCACACACCCTCATCATGCTCAAACCGAGACAACTGACTACGATGCAGCCTTCAAGTTGTAGTTACATGTATTTGCGGCTTAAAAACCTGTGAGCTTATCTGTGAATAAAAAACACATTTTTAAAAAAATATAGTGGATGTGGCTTACACACAGATGTTTTCAATAGACCAACATTTACGATCCTTCCCCTGTCAAAAACTTTGGAACCCATTTAAAAAAGAACTTGTAGAACAACAGGCGGCATTTCTTTGCAGTGAAAAAAAGAGCGCAGAGCATTTGAGGTTTTATTCTTCCCATCTAGACAGTTCTGTCTTCATTAGAGCATGCCCTTTTGGTGATAGCAAAAAAGTTGAGTACACAAGTAATTACTCCACAGCCGTGGGTGACTTCAGCTGCTTTGGCGATGGCCACGTGACCATCAGGATTGTGCCAGAGATTGGCGCCTGCGGCAGCAAGAGCTTCTTGTCTCCTTCTACCTTTTTAATACCCGTGATGTGGGCATACCCGCCTTATCTTCTTAGCAAAATGAAGAAATAGTAGGGAATATGATTACAAAAAAGTGATATTCAAGGTGTCTCTTGCCTATTCTTTTGTTTCTTGCTGCGTCCTCATTCTCTCTCCTAAATGTTTTTCTTTTTCGCTTTCTCTTTTCTTCTCCCTTCTTTTCTAAAGTTCAGTCGCTCCGTGCACCTCTCCTTCTACGTCTTGTCCTTAATATCTGTTCAAGGGAAAAGCAGCTACATGTCTGAAAATAGCAAGATACTCAAAATGCGACCAAATGGTCGTAACTGTCAGAGTGACAAACACTTTTTGTTTCTTTATTTCTTGATCGTGACTTGTTTGTCTTTTTCTCTTTTGTTTGTGTCGGTGCACCACGAACTGTTCCTTTCTTCGTGTTTTGTTCCTGTCAATGCATCATATATTTTTGTGTTTCTTTGTGTTTTGCTCATGTCAGCTGACCTTAAGTTTCGTTTTTATGCTTTGTTCCTGTTATCGCACCTTGTACTTTTTGCTTCCTCGAGTTTTTCTCCTGTCATTAAAAGATGAGGTTTCTTCTTTCTGCATTTTATACCTCTGTTGTTAATGTACAATTACATTTGGTTTCTTTACTTTTGATTCTGTCAGTGTCACTTTCTTGTTTGCACTCTCTTACCTTTTTACCTTTGTCCTCGCCACCCACCTGACATTTGTTTCCAAAGCCACTGGTACTGAGCCACTGAACATAGGTCAGATTAGGTAAGATTAGCTTTAACAAGATCCCTTGCCTATGTCCCTAATCTTCTGACCATTGTGTAGTGTGTACTGAATGACACATTCTGAGAGAGTTAAATGTTAAAAACTATTTTGAGGGATGTGAGTGCTACGAGAGGAAGGTTTGTGATCAGATGCTGCCAGTTGTTTACTGGGCTGTCCTATACCAAGTCCCTATTATTGTTGGTAGAGGACTACTAAAGGCCCGATATGTTGACTCGGGAAAAGGCGATTTTTTTGGAATCTTTACTTCTTTGCATCTTTTTATTTCTAGAAAAGGTGCTTGTTGTGGACATTTTATTGGCTCGCGTCTGTAGTCTTGGTGCTAACCTCACTTTGCAAAACCCTTTTGCCAAGGACCCGGATGCCTGGGCAGGCGGTAAATTATCGTTTATCCCATATTCTTTGCTTGTTCTATCCTTCAGGGTGATCTGGTTTCGAAACAGCTCCCTCTCTATTTCCTATCCACTTCTTCCCGTCTCTCGTGTTGACAGCTTCCGCAGGCTGAAGGATCTACATCAATGTATTGTATGAACACCTGCTTGGCCACCTTCCTTAATTACACATCCTTGTGACACCTGTGCTGGCCTGTGTACACCAGCCATGAACCTTGTGGAGGTTTTTGCCTGGAAAATAGATCCTACCATCGACCAATGTTTCGTGTAAATTTTCTAAATCCACTGGGTCCTCCAGTTTTCCTCCGTGCTGTGTTTTGTAAAGATCGTCTGGTTGTCCTCGACAGATTGGTGGTGTGAGTTTACTTTGCTCTGTGCCAGAGTTGGCAGGACTGTGTGTTTGTGGCATACTCTGGAGAAGGTCCTTGTGTCCGTGTGGACTATTACTTCACCATGTGGACATGAAGACACTACAAGGACAGGTGTCCAGGCAACTGACAAACTTTACAACTCACGGGCCACGAGCCGGAGCGTCGATACCTCCATCAGTTGGTCGTCCTGTACGCGTGTAATGTTGAAATGAACTAAAGGGATAAAATAATTCTTTTGCCTAGATCTCTGGATTTTCTTTAATGCATATAACTTAAAATATAAAAGTGCGATGGTCACTCTTTGAAATATTTTATAAATAACTTTCTTTCATTATAACCTTAGCAATGAATACATAATTTTGAAATTTGTGATGGTCAGGTTTTGCATAGTCTAAGAGAGTGCCCCTCACAAATGCACTAAAAACATTCCGAGACCAAAGCAAAAAGATTGTTTTACACTTTTTAGTATATTTGATTCTAACCTTCTTGGTTTACTCGCCGTCTGAGCTCTCATAGGAAGCATTTCATGAAGACCTGCCCTAGTGTACGGCTTCTGTTCTGAACTCTGTAAGATTCCATTTCTCTATCATAAGACCTTCCAGAAAGGTCAGTCTGCTAAGTGCTATGGACCTTTGTCCTTCTGCAAAGAGCTTCGATCCCAAATTGATCACAGAATGATCGACGGTACTTCCTCGCATTTAGTGGACTGTGGAGGGCCACGGCAATACTGTTGGCAGCTTTCTTCTTTCAGTGGGATTTTGGCCTGGAACTGTTTCGATCTGACATTAATCTTATGAAAACCATCTCTACTAAAGTCTACAGGGACTGATGGTATATCTGTGGTCCATATCTCCCACGGCGGAATGATTTCAGTTATTGCACCCAAAGCACCATTTGTGAGAAGTTTCTATGTTTGACCTTACAATCACTTTGGCTCCAACAAATATCTCACGGTCCTCAGACAGGCCCCCAGTCTTACTGATGTCACTAGGGACTATATTTTGCAGGTTGACAGCACCGCATGTCCACGTGGCCTCCACTAGGACACCAGTGGGTCTGGTGACGGTTGCTAGTCTGGCATCCAACTGACTGAGGCTCCTCATTCTCTGTACACATGATTTCAAATCCTTGACACCAGGTGAACATCACGCGAAAATCACGTGACAAAAAAGCAAAACTTTGAGAAAAACTTTGTGCACAAAACTTTGGTGTCCGTGTATTTTCTTACCTGACCTTTTATGGGACAGTGTGACATACACGGGGAATGAACAGCAAACATACACACGCACGGTTCTCATGCCAGGGTATAGTACAGTCTCTACAGTGCTCCTTGTTTTCTGCTTTTTGTATTTTAATGCAATTGTTCAAAGGAAGGAACTAATAATTGTTTGCATTTTGTTGTCGATGTTTTCGTTTCACTTTGTAACTTTATTCCTTTTTTATAAGCCCAGTCAGAGGAGGTAGCCATAGTTTCCTAGTGCTAGAGCAGCACACGTCTATTTTCCTTAATTTGACTTGTAGGTTCTCATGCAAATTACAAATTAAAAACATCATTTACTGCTTGTGTACTGCTGTAAATGATTTAAAATTGCATTATCACCGGAAAGGAGTAACTGGTGAAAATTTCAGACCCCTAGGACGAAAGGAAGTGAGGGAAAATTGATTTTAAAATTTCACTGACAATCAAGAGTAATGAGTTAAATAAATAAAATAACACTTTATTTATCCCATGGGGCAATTAAAGGCACCTCGATGTGAAAGTACTAAACAGTACTATAACCTCTCTATGTCCGCCAAACAGACTCATACATTCATCTGCACTCAGTGACATTCAGAAGTCGCACGGCTCAAGCAACCAAGGACAGCCTCAGTCTCTTGGTCCTGTCCACCAAGCATTTCCGACAGTCAGAAGTGTCAGAAGTGTCTGCCTGTTATACAGAGAGTGAGGACTGTTCCAATGACTGCGTGTGTGTGTGTGTGTTTGTGTGAAGATGTATGGATATAGTTTTAATATTTCATACCTTAGGTCTTTAAACAGAATAATATTCACTCCGTTTACTTGTGCAAAGGCTTGTGATACCTTTAGCACCGCCAAATATTGTTTTTTTTCAGTGATTATCTTATTATCAATTTTATATTTGCATTGAAATTCAAGAATATAGGTGTGTCGCAGTATATCTATATTTGTGTTTGGAATTCTGTATCCAGTCAGCAGTAAATGCTTTTTATTGTAAATTGTACTTTTTCTATACTTGTGTGGATTTTTTATTTCGAAGTGCTTCAGTCGTCAGGTTACTCGGATCAGGATCTTGGATCTTCAGCCTCCTGCTGTTAGCCGCAGCGGCAACTGATGGACTGGTGACCCGGATGTACTGTGGGTGTAGTCGACCTGAAACACTTGAGACCCAGTCTCCAGTCTCTCCATCCTAGTCTACTGTTCTGTCTGCACCAGGCCACCTCCCTTCACTACAGTATATATGTTCCCGTCCTATTTGGTTGTGGCCTGGAAGTCGCGACGATTCTTTTATTGGAATGAGAGTTGATATATCATCCCTACTGGTGTGGAATTTCCTCCCTTGCCCGTGGCTTGGCGTCTGGCTCCCTGCTGCACGACACAGCGAGTATTATTCATGATGACTTTATATAAGACAACCACACACCTGTCAGCAACTGTAAAACTCCAAATAACTGAGACTCGCTGATAATAAGTTTATATGACAATCTTAATATCATCTGAAGGTTAGGGGTGGGGTGGACAGAGACTGGTGTATGATACTTTGTTTAAGTGAAAAGGTGACTGATAATGCTGGTTGCTTATTTTGCATCAATATAAAGAAAAGAAAACTAAGGCATTAAACTTTTAGTTTGGACTAAGCAGGAAGCTGACGGAAGCAAACTGGCAGACCTTTGTTTTTGTAGTGTAGAAAAAAACGTTTCATCACAGACATGCAAGCAGCATAAAGTGTTTAGTGACAGTTTTGTCCAGAAATACAGACAGAAAAGAGAAAGAAAGAATGAACGAAATTTTTTTTCTACAAAAAAACCTTTTTATAGAGCGTTGAGTGCTGTGCGATATTGGACATTGATCATATTTGGCTCCTCGTAGCCCAGTGGTGGACAGGACGCCGGCAAATCAAGCCACCGAGTGTCTGTAGAAGCTGCTTCCTCTCCTTAGGGCGCTGTCTACGCATAAAACAGACATTTTAGAATGCAAAAGATATTTTATATTGCTATGGGCACAGAAAACGATTTTGATAATGAAGTCGTCGTAGAAACGTTGGCGATGGTTTATTGTAATGACGCTGTCGGTGACATTCCGCGCCGGCGACGACTTTGACGGCTTGACGAGGGTTGTGGGGGATGCTGTAAGTGCTGAGGGACTATCGGGTAATTTGCCGACACTCTGGTGAGAAAGGGACTGGAACTGCAGTGCCTGATGCTATGAGAGAAGTGACTGGAATAAGAGAGGGACTGGCATGAGGAGGACAGTGGCATGAGAGATGAGTGGCATGAGGAGGACAGTGGCATGAGAGATGAGTGGCATGGGGAGGACAGAGCTGCACGAGTTACAAACGCTCGGTCTGTCATTTCCCTACATTGAAGCTCAGCTTTGTTTCCTCCTGACGATTCAGCAGCCAGTAAATAAGTAAATGAAATAAAAATTCAACCCTCACTTATTTTATAAAAGTTTAAAAACTCTAATTGCTCCTTACTGAAGGCGAGCGTTCATTCAAATTTCCTGCGATGGGTCTCTGGGGGACAAGGCCTCAGCCCCTCGTGAACTCGCGATGTCGAGAATGAATTGGCGTCAAATGGCTTCTGACGTTCCCGTCGCTGGCGTATGACGCGCCTTACATCACGTGGAACAACCACGCACGCGCCTAACGTTTCCTGGAACTTGTTTACTGCTGTGAAACAATGAGTTTAAAAACTCTGACAAATGATTTGTTGTATTCAGTTGAACATGACGAAAATCGACTACCCCATAAAGCAAATCGCACTTTCGCGTGTTCGCATGTTATATGTGCGTGTGTGCGTGTGTGTGCTTGCGCGCGCTTATGTGTATTCAAACCTGCGTGAAGAACTTTGTGTAAGCGTGTAGAATAGCATGTCAAGCATAAGCTAATAAAGGCCGTTTGTGAGGAGAGAACTACTGGAGAACTTTTGACCAAGTGTGGTAAATATTTAACCTGATAATTTTAAGAGATAATGAAAGGGTTAGTAACAGACAAAGGTGATCGGAGAGAGACCAATAGACACATACAATAAATACAACGACAGAAAGATAAGAAGATAAAAAATGAACAGTCGGGTCACACAGACATATAGATAGATGTAGACTGTTTGACATCACAGACTAACAAGACGCAAACATCAAAAGAGGTTTCAATGGAGAGACCGCCAGGTGGAGAGACCCATACTAACGGTGGTGGATTGAATGATTTCTTTAAACATTTCTATGGCGCAGGCAGACAGGCTGCGCTATCGGCGCTGATAAAATGTAATAAGAACACAGAAAAATAAAAACTAAAACACACTAACAGGGACACATAGCAATTAATGTGTACAACAAGCTAGGCCCCTAAACACTGTAATCAACAAGATCAACAGAAATACACAGAAAACAAAGTAAAAATAACAAGTATATAAACACATCTGACTAATTAAAAGTACTGCGTAAACTAACTCGCTTTGATCAGCAATGTTTGTTGTGAAAACAAAAGTCAAGGCGAGTAACTTTTGTTTATTTGTAATCCCCTCCGAGTTTAGTTTTATTTAAAGAATGCCACTGCCTTGATTTAATAAAGTTTTGAATTTAATATTCACTGAATAAACGCTTGAAATACAATGATGTCTAAGTGTAATTTATGTGAAGCCGGGAGTAGAACCAGAAAAACTATTAGTTAAGCAGCGAAAGTTTATCTCCCTTGGGGCGAATACTACTTCTATCACTTGAGCCCCAGGATTACTATCACTCACACAAATACTCCGCAAAGTTTTGTATAATTCTATTACAATGTGTGCCTCACATGCACGCTCACAAACATGCACATGCGCGCTCATGCGCACACAAACTCTTGGCGCAAGTGATTCTTTCAAGGGAGGGAATGGCAAGCAGACTATTTACACAAAGTGGTTCAACGGTGCACAGGAAGACGCTACAGTCGGTATCGAGGCGCCCCCTCCTGGCAGGCCAAAGAAACATGGAGGGCAGAGCCGCCCTCTGGGAGGGCAGGATGTCCATAAAAAAAATAACTTGGTAATTGCAGGTCTAAGCCACAATCACCAGATCGACTTTTTCCGAGGACCTGATGCAAATAAATGACAGGCTGGCGATTATGTGCGCCTCACGTCTACTTCCACATCTTTAGAGAACGGCTTTAATTGGGTGAGGGGAGGATGTTTTGAAAGAATGGTGAATTTCTCTAGAAGTAACTCGACGAATCAGAACAAAACAAGTCAGGGCCCGGTGCTCAGCCCCTCGCTTGGTGTTAGCTACATGGTTTAGTCCTAGGTGCTAGTTACATGGTTTAGTCCTAGCTGTTAGCTACATGGTTTAGTCCTAACTGTTAGCTACATGGTTTAGTCCTAGCTGCTAGTTACATGGTTTAGTCCTAGCTGTTAGCTACATGGTTTAGTCCTAGCTAGCTGTCAGCTAAAACTTTACGGTAGAGAAGTCACGTGCATCTGGCCCCAGGCCGCCTGTGCAGACAGAGCGACTGTGTAAACAGTCAACACACATCACAAGAGAACAAGTAATCATCATGACAAAGAATTAACTCGTAAAAAGGGAAGAATATCTCCAGAAAATATTGTCAAACACTGAAAAGCTTTCTCACTTGTACAGAGCTCACAATCAACCATTAAACAACTTTAACAACGATTATGTGCTGGACAGGACAGACACTAATTCTAACTCTCCCTTTATTAACTGAATGAATAAAGGAAATACGCAATGAAGGGAACCGGTCAGGGGCTTTCATACACAATATTTTTAGACACTGACATTTAAACAAACAAATGAGTAAATGAATGAACTAATTGCACATTTAAGGTGTTCTCTGTGGCAGACTAATAGAGACATTCATTCAGGAGGAAGAGGCTGTCAGGCACACACACATTCTCTCTCTTGCTCTCGCTAATGAGAAAAAACAGAGACAGAGATAGATTATGTATAAATAAGGGTGGAGTGAAAGAGAAATGTGAGAGAGGGCGACAAAACAATGCACAAAAAGAAACAAAGAAAGAGTGGAATCATCATTTTTCCAAGAGGAGGTAAATGCAAACATTTGTCTTACCCCGCTGTTTGTGATCGCGAGATGGTGAGCTTTACTCACAGAATAATTGGACACTGCACACTGCATTCCCTGGGCACCGACATGGAACCAGGCTTCTCTGGTGGTAAATAAGATTTATGGCGAAGACAAAGTTACTGTGTGGGTGGCATGCACGACCAAAGTCCCTCTGGCATCAGATGCCATGTTTATGACCGCTGGCCACCTTTGCCATGTGTCTTGTTCTTGGACAGACCGTCGTGTCTGGCACTGTGGTGTCATCCAATGACACACCACCCGCATCAAGAAGCTTCTTGACGAAAACCACGTGCCCAATAATTAATTTAGCTTAAAATATAGGGTCAGTCAGGTCAGGGCAAAAGATGCAAGCCAGAACATGAAAGATGTTTTCAGCATCTCGATATTCAACATAATAAGGCTGGAAGAACAATATACTGTCATGCTGAGCAGTCTTTCGAATTTTCAAACATACACTTTTGGTGTTTACAATACATTTCAACAAAAACACCTGCCATATCGAACATGCACCTGTGATACTGGCATTGTTTGTACTAAGGACTAAAAGACTAAAAAAAATTTCAGTTTGTCGTGGTTTCTTCGCATTTTAAATAAAAGGAATGAATTTGTAAATTTTAATTTGCGATAAAAGACTACACAGAGGACAATACTCTCTTATTGCTCCTATCACCTGTGAACCAGTCTAGACCAGTCAATCACACCTGTATTTATGGTGTTTAGAGCGTTTTTGCAGCTTTTTTACTAAACAGTTTTTTTCCGCATTTGAACAATAATGTCCTGCTGTGGGGATCGATCCTTTCAGACTTTTTTTTTTTCTTTTCGTGAGTTTCGATTGAATGATAGATACACACTGAGCATAACTTTCATAGGCGACCTAGTTGGGTGCATTTCACATTTTGTTAACAAGTCATTGATACAAAGCAAACGACATCAACAAACGACTCAGAGTTTGTCCAGACCTTGTTTACATACTTGGGCTACTGTAGAATATTAGCTTGCATGTCCCTTTATATTTTCTTTCAAATGCTCCAATCTCCAAAAAGGAAAGACATGTTGTCCCACTCCACGGATTTAAGATCTGTGCACACTATTTGATTTTTAAAAGCTGTTTATCAAACTGTCACAACAATGGCGCTCATGGTTGCAGAGGATGACTTCCGTGTTCAGCCTGATATCGAATGTGAAGATGCCGGGCACTGACAGCCAAGAACAAAGCAACTGCAAGCTTTGCTTTACCTGGTCGTCGATAATGACATCAGCAAGACTGACAAGAAAAGCAGTGTCGACAAACTTCATCAGAAATAAAGTGCCTGCTACTTTCTGCAGACTCAAAGAGAATGTACACTGATTCCAGACGACAAGCTGGAGTCGAGTGCAGACTTAAGGGATGAAGGTGAAGTCTGGTGAGAAAAGCTGGCAGTCGATTGTCCTGTCAAGGGGTCTTTAAAGAAATAGTTTACCTCACAGACGCTTTGGCGGCGATGTGGACCGCCGACCGTCTGATCCTGGCTGAACTTCATGAGGCTACAAAAGATTGGAGCTGCACGCGGCACTGGCCCTCGCGCCATCACCTCACAGTTGGGGAAATGGAGTAACAAGTAGACAGCAAGACAAAGAAGGAGGAATAAAGAAGCTCTATCCTCCACTGGGGATGAAGGGAGGCAGCAAGTAGGAAGGTTAGGAGACGGACGTCAAAATGAGTTCCACGAGTCCCAGAGGACATGGAACAAAAATGAAAGGAATGAGAAAAAAAAACACCTTAAAGACGCAGAGATTGCTGGCAACACATTCTCAGAAAAAATTGTATAATCTAAAAATAAACAAAGCCATCATCTAGGACAGAGAATACTTTCAATTTGATGCCAAAAAACCTGGTGGCTTTGGAGTTTACAAGTTCGCTAAAACTGGATGTGAACAGTTTGGATAGCACTTTGGTATCGACATTAACATTTTGGGATTAATTCTGTTATCAAACGAAGCAAAATTTTATTTGAAGCTACAAAACTGTCAGGCTTGATCTTCAGAAAATAATTCTCGCGAGTGGCATCTGTTGCAAATAAATAAATAAATAACCCCGAGATAAAACAGCTTCACCGCCAAGCGCCGCCAGGACCGACGATGTCACTGAGGGATCCACAGAGGACTAACCTGATGTTGTCTTCTTCTTTTGTTCACACCGTTCTTTTCTGAAAACTATTGTTGATAAATTAATACATTTATTTCATGTTTTGCAGCTTATTTAGCATCAGAAATGTTAGATGTTTCGAAAATTAAACTGACTATACTCGCAGTTGTAGTGACACACAAGTCAACAGAGGGTAAAGTTACCGCATTACAAAAACTTTACGTTCGTATTATATATATATTTTTTTTGTTTGTTTTACTTTACCAGCCTTCATCAAGACAAAATTACCATGCATAAACACAGGTGAGAAAGTGAGATTCAGCATGTGTTGTTCACTTGTCGAATGAACAAATAAAACACATTCCTTGGGCGAATAAATCTCGTGTTGTCTCGTGCATGGTAAACCCGCGAACAGAAGTTGTGGAAGCATCATCATTCTTAAAGCTTTTCGTTTCATTCTTGAATCTGGTGTATGCAGGCCCGTTCTTAGCCCCCGCGGGGCCCGAGGCAAAGGGCATGTGCGGGGCCCTTACGCCACGATCACACGGTTTTAGTTGGGATCTAAAGTCACTTTTTTCCTCAGGGATATCTCGTCTTTTATCATTGACAGCACGCTGCATACACATTACAACATAAGCCTACGATTAATTTATTTGTAACGTTCGTCAATAGGTTACAATCAAAAGCGCGGGGCCCCTTGAAGCGCGGGGCCCTAGGCAGATGCCTCGTCCGCCTGCCCCTAAGCACGGCCCTGGGTGTATGTTAGCACTGAGTTAGAGCAATAAAATTCTCTTGAAATTGCTTGAGAGTGACACTTCATACTTTTTGAATTCCCCTGTCCTGAAAAAATTAGGGCAGTTAATTGTGTTAGGTAGTGCCTCCACATAATTATTTCTAAGTGTAAGGTACTTACCTGCTGGCGAACTGACTTCTAATTCAGCGTTTTGTTCATTTTCAGTCTTGAGCATAAAATTTCCCGCAAACTGAAAAATTAAAAATTAATAACTTGCAAACTATTTGAGGGAACGAGAAAATACTTGGTATCATTTAAATCAGGATTTCAAAATGTGTTTGGTTTGACAATCGCTTTAGAGTTGCTGCTCTCAGCCACACAGCTTTATTCGTCCACAGCCTGATCCTCAACCATCCTCAAGACATGTCCGGTCAGACTCCTTTCAAAGACTGACAGTTGCGTTGCACGACCATCTTTGTGTATATGTATGCTCTGGGAATAATATTGATGCGGCCCCTGAATAATATTCATAAAACGTTCACGCTTCACTTGTTTTCTTGTAGCTTGTGACCCAGTGCTGTGATGTTTGACCCTTGACCTCATGGCGGCCTCCAGCCTCGTGAGGGGAACGTCACCAATGACGTAATCTGTTCACATTGCGAGAACCTCAGAATGACGTCAGTTGCTATGGTGACTGCGCAACATGGCATCATCTCATCTTTATTCATGAGCGACACCCGAGCCGTGCGCGTGCATCGTCTAAACATAGAAAGTTTCTGTCGGAGTGACACGAGACGCGGAAACGTCCATCTATCATAGGGCTAAACACCAACTGCAGCGCCCCCTTGTGAAGAGGGGCCCAGCGGGCCACAGGCCCCCAATTTATGGAAGTCGTCTCCATAACACAAGTCAGAAAAATTGCTCCCCTGCCCCCCCACAGCGAGGTCCTGACGTCAGCCTCGTCCTGGTGCTGGGCTGCCATCTGACGGACGGTTTGGCGGAGTCTGGGATACATGGGCAGCAGACTTTACAAAGTTTACAGCTGCAACATTACAACACGTCCTTCACAGGATACAGCTATTTCAGTTATTAATTATTGTTTGGATTATTTCTTCTTTTTTAATAACATTCGTGACAAAAACTTTATCGTCCCACCAATGTATGGACACACACACACAGAGCACTCTATCGCAAAGCCGATGGGAAGAAAAAAATTCACAAGAAAGACAGATAGATGAGAGAAACGAGAATTGCTTGTAAGCCACGTAGACCGTGACAGCAGCAGATTGTTACAATCATTGTGTAGACATGACTGTTGACAGAGGTAGACAAGTCTTCATTCCTGCTCCTAGTCCAACAACACGATCACGATGACGAAGCGGTTCTTTATTCTTTCTCTCGTCCTGATGGGCTGGTGTGGAGAGAAGGCACGAGGCGCTGAAGGTAGGACGGGGAATGGACGTCAGTTTGAAGACCGAATTGGGTGCCAGACTCACGTAGGAATCATCCGTCAGTCTGACGGCGCTGGCACAAACCGCCAGAAGGAGCCACGAGTCTGATGAGGTCAGGAACTTAGGATCCGCCAAAATGGCCAGCAGCGCGATCGAGAAAAATATTTGTTATTAGGATGAAGTGAATCCTTTATCTTGTGATTGGAGTAGCCACACTGTGCCGCAGACATCATTGTGCCAGAGAGTGCCCGAGGCCCTCCAGCTCTGTGTACGTTAATGGATGTGCGATTGAGCGCGTGTTTAAACTCATTCAAACCAAGTCTCGCGCAGTCTCGTTCAGTCTAGCGAGAAGCGAGATTAAGGTCTACTCTCGTGCACAGACTGCGGATGTCATTTCTCTGGGTAAACATTTTGTCTTTTGTAGCAGAATGATGTGATAAGCAGATAGGAAGAGGCGTGACCCTCGTCAGTCACTCACTGTTAGAGACCAACGATCAAGGGAACAATGTCACGTGACAGAGATTTGCTTAGAATCGTTTAGGATCGCCAATCCCTAGACAACCACAACGAATGTCACACTTTTACTGTTGTTGCGAGATGAACCAGACCAGGCGGTGTGGAACATAGCGATGAAAATACAGAGCAACGTCTGTAGAAAAGTGTGGCATCTGTCATTTACCTGAGAAAGTAAACTGATTGGTGTGTAATCAAGTGAGACGATTCAGTTCTTGTGTTGTGTAAAAGTCCACGTCTCTTGTCGTCCATTTTGACCTGTCTTCCTGTCTTCACGAGATGAATGCAGTTTTGCTGTCTAACCATCCTCCTCTCAACACTACTATATATTTGCTTACCATTTATTCAGTTCTGAAGCTGTCTAAAAGAATAGCATTTTATTTTCATTTTTATTTTGTTTGCAGTTCTCTCTGATTGAAGTAATGTTCCTACACCCACCTCACTGACCATGCGCGCCATTGTGTGCAGTGACTTCATCGTCTGGACTCGTGGTGATGATGATGGAGTCTGCTTCTACTGCTTGCGATGTACCTTTGACAGGAACCATGGCTGTGGTGCCCTGATTATCAGCTTGACATACTCTCTCATCTCTCTCATCATACTCTCTTCCTCCTAGTCTCCACTCTTTCCGCTTTTTTGCAGGCTTTGGCAACATCGTTATCGCGGCCAACTATAAGTTTGTACTAGTCTTCTTTTTGCTTTTTCTTGTTCTTCCTGTACATCTTCTTTCTGTTCTTCTATTCATTTATCGAGCACACACAAGTATATTATTATTATGATTATTGTGAGTTATTTATCTTTCATGTCTTTTATTACAATCTGTAAAATAGTCTGGAAGCCTGAATTGTCTGTCAAAATGTTCCTGCAGTTCTTCTGGAAACTGTCGCAGTCTTCAACATAAGGTAAAGGGAAGGAACTCAATAATAGTAACACTACTGCTACCCTACAGAGCTACCTTTCCTGGTCTGTGTGTGGGGGACCATCTCTCTCACGTGTGTGTGTTGGGGGGGACCATCTCTCTCACGTGTGTGTGTTTGTGTGTGTGAGACAGAGAGAGGGAGAGTTCGTGAACGTGTGTGTTTGTGTGTTCCACGGACTCAAACGTTTCTAACGATCGTTCACGTCACGATGAGGTCGTCTGCCACTTGAGGAGGTGGCGGTCGCTTCATTTACTTCCTTGAGAAGCCAACATCATCAGGGATCTTATTGAAGTTTATTTTATTTTGACAGCTGTGATCAGAACATGCGTAGGTGAATGTCTACACAGTGTGTGTACATATGACCGCACGCACCTCTGACAACATGTTCAGTTAAGAAAGAGCTTGTGTATCAACGTGTGAATATATGTACAGCATAACACTTTATGTTACTGCATTTACATTTATACATTATGTGATCCTGTTTCTCGCACATGGAATAAGATAATTCTATGTTATATACTCAACAAAGCTACAAAGATCCCTGAAGCAGAAAATGTACAATGTAACACTTTATCTTACTGCATTTACATTCATACACAATGTCACCCTGCTTCTCACATACAAAAATATATTTCTACATAATGTAATCAGTAAAACTACAAAGATCCCTCATGCAGAAATTCAGCCTGACCAATAGACGAGTGTCCATCAGTCAAAGTTATTGTCAGCAGGAAGAGGAAGAGAAGTAAGTACAGCAATCAGTTGAATGTTTTGTGGATGAGAAGACAATCATGTGTAAGTACGCACTGCAGTACAAACCGCGTGTGTTTGTGTATTCACCATTATGCCGTCTATTTTCTGACTCTTGTGGGTTCTGTTTGTTTTTTTGTGTTGTTGGTTTTTTTTTTTTTGTTTTGTTTTGTTGTTGTTTTTTTTTTTTTTTTGGGGGGGGGGGTTGGAGCTCTATATACTCTGTTATTCCTGTTGTTGCTATTGCTGTTGTTGTTGTTTCCAATGTTGTGCGGCAGCTACAACTATTTCTTCAGCTTCGACTCTCCGTTGTCTCACGTGGCCAGGGATGCACTTGCCCACTAATGTGACGTAAACACCGCAGATCCGTAAACAAAGCAGATGGCGCTGTACGCTGGTATGATCAAAAGGTCAAAGGGCGGGAGGCGGTACTGCCCACCACCCACCCAGCCTCTAGCCCCCCACAGCAGCGGACACACCAGCGCCTCCAGAACAAGCACATTGCATACCAAGAGAAGGTACTCACTCAGACAGATGCACACCCGACATTTAGAACTAACCACCTGTTGGTCGACAGAAGTTCCACCTCCTGTCTTCAGCTCAGTCTTCCTCTGGGCTTGTGTGGGAGGAGGAGTCGACAACGGGCGTTCTTTGATGTCGTCTTCGTAATATAGCTGTTGCTCAGGGGAACAGTTGCAGTGCATGCTGGGATATCGGTCTGTAAATAGTTGTTTGGTGTTACACAGGTCGTCCTTTGAATGATGGTTCTGGACCGTAGCAGATGATGAGACTTCAGATTTTAGAACATTTGTTTTGCAGTCACAATGATCAGAAACCCCTGACGACCACCACGTGACCAGTAAGCAAGACAGTGCCAGAGGAAGGATAAAACACAGATAAACAAATATTTCAGTCTGAATATTCTTCACGCATAGCCATGGTGTCTCACTCTCGCATGCCTTGGCCGAGGGCGATGCTTGAACTAGTGCCACATCAACCTGAATACCTGAAGTCTTTTTTCTCTTCCAACTGTTTTCTGTTCCCTCATGTGCGACAGTGTCCCTCTGATCGTACCTTAGCAATTGTACAATCACATAATGTCTTGTCTTTGACAGGGTCAGGTCCGGCTCTCCGCCTTCATCTGTCGAGTGTCGCTCTTGTATCGTCAGCACCTCGCTAAGTCTACGCTCACCCACGTCGCCTTCAGACACTGACTCATCATCTAAAGCATGCATGGACTTCTGAAGACCTCTGACCACTCCCTCCTCCACAGGAAACCTTAAAAATATTTCATTATCGAAGCATGCAGTTTCACAGAAACAGGAATTTGTATTCGGGTACAAATAAAATACCACTGACATCACTAGTGCCACTGTCCACAGGTAAGACAGAAGAAAAGGTAACACAAGCCCAGGTACTTTTCCACCCCGTTTCCTCGAATTCCTGGCAAAGTCTTGTTGCTCACCTTTACCTTGGCAAGTTTCATGAGCTCCTACTGTGATGTGACAAGCGTTTCCTTCTCTGGGTGAGCCCCGACCTAACGATGGGTGACGTGGGTGAGAGGTGGGGAGTGAGCCGGCTCCCTCTTCTACAGTCTCTCCGCCATCAGTATTCTCGGCTGGACAAGAGGAAGAAAAGGTCATCGCGCATGCGCACGCCTGCACCATTAATAGAGCGGGGAAAAGACCAAGGACGCGGCCCAGGAAGTGCTCGAGTGAGGCGAACGGACTTCCGGTCAAGAGCGTGAGCACGTGGTGAAGCAGAATTGCCTCCCCTGATGTCAGCATCCCAACATACGCCGCGCGGGCCGTGAGGGTCAAGGAGGCTTGATGTGGTAACACCAAGTGCAGCAGCAGGGGCAGGGCAAGGGCCATCATCGTGATCATGACGATAGTGACTAGCCAGCTGAAGCAGAGAAGGAGGAACTCCATCTGAAGCAGAACAACACAGGCAAGGATGGACAGATCGATCAATGGATGAATGAATCTCTTCTTATTTTTTCTGTTATACTGTCCATTTCTATAAATATGTCCAAAACAAAACAATCAGTCATGTTTTAAAGATAGCGATTTATAGCTTAATTTGGCAGAATAGGGAAAAAGATTGGGGAAAAAAGGCGAAAGTACAGTCTGTCGGCATCTGTAAGGGTGATGCTAAGCTTAAGACTGACATCGCCTCAGACTAAAGTATCACTCGTCACACACGTGGCAATGTTACACGTGTACATTATATTCCTCACGTTGCTGTCTGGGGGCATGTTTCACAAACTCCGTGTCTGACAGACACAGACAAACATTACAAACTGAGAGGTGGACACAGGCAGAAAGAGAAAAAATTTCTGTAGCCACAAATGTCATGCTCGTAAATGTCTGATAGTCTGCTGGGTGGGATGTAGTGTCCTCCAATGAACTGTGACTGATCAACAGGCACATTTGGACTTTTGCACAACCGACTGTGTTCAAAAATGTAAAGCAAATATATCTGCAATGAGCAGAACGCCCCAAAAATGCAAAAATCGTATTTTAATGAAATGTTTCCTTTTTGTCAAAAGTTCTAACTTTATTGACTGCAAGAAAAAAGTAGTTTCTGATAACATTTGCACTGTCAGACAATAATTATAAACAGAACAGGCCCCGGGTTTCATTTTTAGTCACCTGGTGCCCGCTCTCCTTCTGTCTTTCTTTTTCCTTTTCCTCGCCAAAAACGTCACAAAACAAAATTGCGTCATACTTTAGTGACACAGCAACCCCCTCCTCCCCTCTAGAACTAAAGCTCGAGCTGAGCCAGCATCCCACACGTGACAGCCACATCCAGTCGACATGTCCTGCTAGCGGTTGTCAGCCATCTGGCCATCGACATGGGCCCAGGCTTTGCCTGCAGGAGCTAGTCACTGACACTGCCACATGTGATACCTGTGATACCTGTGATACCTGTGATCAGTTTGTACAGGTGGGTTTGGTCCTTCTCAAGTTCCATGACTTCCAGTTCTGGAAGAGGATCGCCGTCGGCAATGAAACGAAATCACTTCAGGAAGTGGCGATGATGCACATTTAGCCAAAAGGTTCTTTCCCCAGTGTGGGTCCTTTAGTTGGACCAATGAGTGTTTTGCAGAGCTGGTGGAATGGAAGCTCGTTCAAGTGTGACGAGTAAATGAACCACTGCCGAGGGAGACGAGTGTGAAGCTGTAACAGATGTATCACCTCACTGTGATGCCCAGTGTTCACAGCTGTGCTGTGGGCTTCAACTGCCATCATCTTGTCTGTAATTCCCCTTTCTTCAACTGCACTGTCAATGCTATCAGCAATAGCAAAGCTTGTGCCTCGTTCCAGTCTTAAATGACTCAGAGAGAAAGTTCCAGACATCACTACACCCTGGTCACGTCCTTGTAACTTCCTGCAGCGTTCCTCTGGTCCTCCTGAAGCTGTCATCGTGTCCACACAGAAAATGGAAAGACAACCTGGCGCTGGTTTGGTTAGTACCTCTTGCTCCCACACAAGATTTTATTCTCCTTCCTCAACCCATTCATTAAACACCGAGCAAAAGGCTGACTTTCCATGACCCGGCGTGTGAACACCTCCGACTGTAATCACGATGTCACAGATCAATAGGCATGGACGCGTGGATGCATGGATGCGTGGACAAATTATTTTACCTTGCAACAAAAATACAAGACAGGCAGCAGCTTGTTCAGTGCAGTTGTGGGCTTCACATGAGACCCGGGGCTCGCAGTCTGCATCGGAGGACAATACGAGTGGAAAGAAATATAGAGACACAAGGTAGTGAGAGAGTTCAGCCCCCTG
Organism: Pomacea canaliculata; assembly: GCF_003073045.1. Lineage (NCBI taxonomy): Eukaryota > Metazoa > Mollusca > Gastropoda > Architaenioglossa > Ampullariidae > Pomacea > Pomacea canaliculata. Next base: position 42,021,026 of record NC_037590.1, on the reverse strand, counting down.
TGTTCACAGTCTCACCTCGTGACTGGTGTGTAGATGTGCGTGTGTGTGTGGTGTATGTGTGTGTATCTCTGGTGTGTGTGTGGTGTGTGTGTGTGTCTGTAGTGCGTGTGTGTGTTCGTATGCCTGTGGCGTTAGCGAGGCGTAGCTTGGGATAATAAGGTGACGTCACTGTCGCCTACAAGACAGGGGGAGGGGGCGCTGAAGTGGATGGAGGGGAAATCACGTACACAGAGAAGAAAGAAAAATGTTGTTATTGATGAAGACGTGTATTGTTGCTGCTCAGAATTTTGAAATTTTCATCAGCTTTCGGATTCACCGATGTTTGCAAGCTGCTGCAGGACCTTTGACATTACCTTGACCCATCTGCAGGCTTTCCACGATTTTTTCTCTTTTTTTTTTTCTTTTTCTTTCTGTCTTACTCTATTTTTATCCTCCCCTCTCTTTGCTTGTGTAAATGAGAGAGAGAGAATGAGTGAGTGTGTGTTTTCACGCTCATGTGGTCGTTTGTGTGTTTGTATGTCGTGTATGTGTGTGTCTCAGTAGGTGACGAGAAAGTGCGAGAGAGAGAGAGAATTGTTTGAGAGAAATGCAGCATCTGTTACATTTTCATGCCCAGTTCATCCTGTTAACCTCTGCCGTACGATAAGGATGTTAGTTATTTGTTATTATATATCTTACAGACGTGTACTATCGAAAGTTAATTGTATTTTTATTTCCACGCTCCACTTTATGAAGATGTTAATGATGATGGCCGCTCTTGTTCACGTTCCCATGGAAATAGGTTGAGGCCCACTCAGTAAAAATTCGAGTTGTATAGATTGTGCATAAGCTCAGAGATGTCTCAAATAATTCCAGCTGCTGCTGTGATATTAATTTCTGTCAGATACAGCTGGCACAAAATATGTACACAATCTGACCAAAAATAGAGCTCACTATTCCGAACTGACAAGAAAGGAAAATAATTTCGATCTGTTAAAAAAAACGCTGGATATGTGTGTGTATATATATATAAATCGAAAAGAGAGAGTGCCCCTGTGTGGAAGAACTGCTACATATTTCAACAGATGAATATCAAGGCGAGTGAACTCCAATAATCTCATTTTTTGAAAAGTAGTCAAACATGAAACATCATCAAAACTGAACTAGTCCAGTATCACGAGCAAAACAACCCCAGATGGGGGTAAAAAAAAAGCTATAAACAATAATGTTAATCTTACAAATAATATCGTCCAAAAAAGCGAAATAGTGGGAGTAGTCTACTGTAGCCACAATTCGATCCTCACCAAAAGGTTTGCAACAAAATGTCAAAGAGAGACTGGCTCACCAGACTACTTACCTCCCCTGCTCCCAGTGTCCCCGATCAGACTGAAGCCCAAAAAGTTTCAATCGTATCTGTGAGAGGTGTATACCTTGCTTACCTGTCTGGTGCCAGGTGTCAGCAGCACCGCCCCACCCCCAACCATGGTGACCAAAAACCTCCCTGCACATGCGCATTACAACTCGGAGATGAAAATCAACCCATCTGATCCCCGGTCCTGCCTCCCAAGTTCAGCCAACTGTTCTTACAGGCCGCAGGTAAGTCGTACCTGTAGGCTGACAGCGGCGACCTCCACGTGTCTTATTGATTGTTTACCTGTCAAACATGGCAGATACACGTGACCTGACTTCCTCGTCCTTGGGGAGACCAGGTAACCCTAGCATTCGAACCTATGAGCTCAAACCACTTACTTATCTATATTGTTTGTTTATTTGTTATTGTAAAAGTTATTCTGATGCCAATGTCCGGCTGGGCACCACGATCAGACCTTCTACATCTCTAGGATGATCTCACTGTTACTGGTAGCTGCTGGTAAAGTTTGAACTAGAAGTCAGCAATTCAGCGACATACTTTGTGTTGTTGTTGTTGTTGTTGTTGTTGTTGTTGTTGTTGTTGTTGTTGTTGTTGTTGTTAAAGTGTATGTCCCAGAACTTTATGATATAGCGCTCAACACACAAAAGCAAGGTTTTATTGCTAACCTGTACTAACAGCAGCATCTTTCTTTGTCCATGGGGATGTTTCTTCGCGCCATCCTCCTGTCTGCATGCTCCATGTGGGTTCTGCCTGTCCTGGCTGGAAACTGATGAGACAGCATGACAGCTGGTTGTAGGACTCCTACAGTTCTAAAAGTTCAACGAATAAAAAGAGAATCCTATTGTAAATTGTGTTCTTGGCAGTGAATAATTCTCATCAAATATTACATAATCGTTGCCAGTTTCAGGATTAATATTTGTTCAGCTGTTACTCTCTCCCCCGCCCCTTTTGTCTGCCACCCCTATCCCTCAGTCCCTCCTGCCCGAGAAGTTTCGACAATGTTTCACAATATTGTTGTGTAGTATCAGTGGTTGATCATCTGCCAGCCTCTAGTATCAGCATCCAGTCATCTGTCACAGCTTACTGTTGCTTTCCTGTCGTGCTGACGTGTACAACAGCACAGAGCTCTTGTTTCACGACAGACTGATAATAAATCAACGAATTGTTCATTTTTCTGGGCCTTTCCCTCTTTCCTCCCTTCTTTCCTCGCCTCGTGCATCCTTCCTTGTACTCTTAAAGTTTTGTCATCCTGTTTGTCCTTTTTCTGCTCGTTAACCCCTGTTTACTTTTTTTCTAATTTTTTTTGTTGTGCCCCGCACTGTCGTCGTCTTAGTCGTCGTCGTCTTCCTCCTTTTCTCCTCCTCCTCTTCCTCCTCCTCCTCTTCTTCTTCTTTCGCTCTCCTGCTCTCTCTCTCTCTCTCTCTATCTATCTCTTGGTACATTCAACCTTTCAAGCTTATGCAAATTTATGAACGAATGAAACCTTTTCTTTACCATCTGTGACAGCAAGCTTGAGTGTGAACACACATCTTTGCACACTTTCTGTTGATATCGACAGCGAACTGTTTCACTTTGAGCGCGTCCTGTATCCCTAACACATGGACTGTTTGAAAGAATGAAAAAGATTTATTTTCTCATTTAATTCTTTATTTAGGACGCCCCTGTGGTCAGCGTAGAAACTCAATTGCTCTGAGACGCAGACGCTTTTAAAGAAAATGGAAAAACACTAAGAGCAGACAGGAAGGACGGAGACATAAATATGTACTCATGCTAACGAGGTGACATGCAGGCACGGAGGAGGGGTAGTGATCTAGGTTGAAAGCAGAAGTTGACAAAATGGACCAGGCGGCTCCAAAACATTGGCCTGACATTTGCAGCCCGAGGGGAAACTTCATTAAAAGTAAAGGCCACAAAGTGGTTTGTGTGCGGAGAGCTGCGCCATTGCCCGCAGTTCAAACATCCTCTATTGACGTCACATCGTCCTCCTAATCCAGCCTCAGCTCTCCTCCAGTCGTGGCAGGGTGTTTGGCAGGGGCTCGCCCTGTGTCTTCACCGCCCAAAACAATAGCTTGGAGTCGATCAAACATTCCAACACGCAGGTAAAGTTGCATGACACGTTGTACAACACCTCACATCCTTGGGAGTCAGTGCACTCGTGTGTCGGGTACAGTGACGAGGAATGACCCCCCTAGCCACGTGTAACATGTTTGTACGACAGTGAAATATTCAAAACACACAGAAATGTATTCACAGCAAATAAAATGTGGAGCACAAAATTGAAAGCAATCGAAGTTCGACTTAAGGTTGAGGTTAGCCAGACACCAAACAAGTTATTTTGCGGCGAGCGAGAAAAAATAAGCAAATCAACAGAAAAATAATGCAAGGTGTTGTTCCCGAGCTACACTTCATAACGGCAAGATATTCAACAGGACCAGTTGGTGGAATAATCCCATGAGTCACGATTCTTGCGCAGTGGTAATGAGCGCGTGTAATACCCTGCAGCTGGTGCCAGCAGACGACATAATTCCCAACGGTCCGCACGCGACACCAACAAAGCCTAATGAAGGCACGTGACAGCTGGGCCTTGGTGCCGACAGTCAGATGGACGTGTCGAGGGTCGAACCCGAACATGATGACAGCGATCGAGGTATTGAGCGCCTCCCTATGACGTCATCAAAACATGCGGGGAGGACAGGCAGCCTCCCAGTCACTCAAAGGTCACTTGGGTGCTTGCGACACATAATCATTGCTTTTGTTGTGCTTTAATGTTCGGACACTGGAAGAAGAAAGAATGTCATTCCTGCTGCCTGTAGTTTACTTCACCTGTACACGTAAACAAAAACACAGTTGATACGACTGTTGCGGACGATGGAGAGAGCACTCGATCGGCTGTTATTTTCTGTTATATTCATTGAAAGTAAAGTTTAACGAAAGTGAGTCAATAGCAATGCTTTAAAATTATTCTACAATGCACAGGATTCATGAATTTATATTTGATAGCATTTTAGAGCTCTTACTTAGAAGATATAGATTGTGTATACACATGTAATATTACGATTAGGAAAAAAATCAGTTCTAGGTAACCTCTTAATATGAGCAGAAGCCAGAATGCAAAATTTGAAAGGGACTAGGGTCAAAGGATATTTATTACTTTTATTCTTGCATGTGGAGACATGCTACACAATGTACAACTTTCTTGCCGCAGCTCCCGATGCTTTTACTGGTCCAGAATTGTCTGTCCACTTCTCCCCTTCGCCGATGACGTCCATTTCCGGCAGAGTAGCCTCACAAAGCTTGTGGTAAGCTGGTTCTCTCATAATACAGATGGTGGCAAGTTGGTGCCCCTCAAAATGAAGTTTTATTTGTTCATTTTTGAGGTAACTTATGAAGCGTGATAAGAGTCTGACTAGTTTGTAAGCCGTGCACATAAATAGCACCTCACTGCAATAAGAGAAACTTCATCTTTTTTATCGACCTTCGCCAGGTTGACACAAAGCTTCTGGAGGTAGGGAAGATGGCGGCCTTCTGAACTTCATTCGCACCATTTTTGTGCACGATTCACAACTTTATACATCGTTGTGTGTGTGTGTTTGCCAAGAAAATAAGACTACAGGCATGTGGTGTTGTCAGGCCCACAAGCAGGTTTAATACCTTTTAATGTAATACTTAGTACGAGGCATGTTAAGCTTTTAAAATATATTTGTGTATTTACATTTCGTTAAGTAACGCCAGTGTCCTTCTGTGCTGACGACTCACCATGAACACTACTACTAATATTAATAAAAGAACAACAAAAAGGAAAAGAAGGAGACGCTAAAGAAGTAGAAAAAAGGGGTAGAAGTAGGAAAAGGAGTTGATGAACTGGTAAAAGTCGAGGAAGAAGTGAATGATGCGACAGAAGTAGTGGAAGAAAATGTAGAAGATGAAGTAGTGGGAAATAGATGTAAATGAAGTAGTAAAGGTAGAATAAAAAGTAGATGAAGTGGTAGATGTAGAGGAAGAAATAGAAGCAACAGAAGAGCAACATTGCGATTACACCTCGCTCATAGATAAGGGCAGACAAGTGTCTGATGGCCGGTCACCATCCTTGCATCAGCATAGACACACTCACAAACAACTTATTTAAGCATATAAAGTACAGCACAAACTAGTTTATTGTGGCAAATAATTGTAATAAAATGTGGACAGAGCTCAAATACATTAAATATTAAGTTAATTTACATTTATATACATTGAAGAAAAGAGAAGGGGATGATCAAAATGTCCTTTTTAAATTAACAAAAAGAAAATAAAATATTATTTTTAAAAAGTAACATGTTGCAAGTGGAAAGAGGTCGACATCGCCCCACACTCCATGAACAACTAACTCGTCCTCCCACCTGTTCAAGCGGTTATGCCCCTTTTGTTCCGTTGGGCCTTGGCTTGAGTGCACATGGCTGCGATGTCTGCTACCACAAGGAGCAAGAATGGCACCACACAGATGGCAGTGATCATGACCCCACAGGTCACCGCCGACACTCGTCCGTCAGGTGCACTCGTCTTGCGGCGCTTGAGGCTGGACACGTTCCTCCTGTCGACGGCCAAGGCTCTGGCCAACAGCAACGCTCGGGCCTCTGCTTGCTGTACAGCTACCTCTGGGGTCAGCCTGTCACATGACTTGCATCTGCAGGCCACGAGAACTGGAGTCGGTGCTGGCGATGACCCAGAGGTCACATTTTTTGACAGACCGCTGTCAGATGGAGTGACTGCTGAAGTCAAAGATTCTGTCCCGGGTGGCTTCGAAACCTTTGCTCCGCTGAAAGGCGATGTCGAGGGCGACATGACGGAAGTGACGTTAACGGCCTGCGACGTCATTAGAGCCGTTGAAGTGACCCGAGATGTCAAGGACATGGCAGCGCTGACATCACTAGACTGTACACCTGTAGGGTCAGTCACAGGTGTTAAGATGACCTCTTGAGTGCCGAGGTTTCGATCGCTTGTGATTTCGATGCGCGTTACCTCTGACGTCAGAGTCGAACTTTCCTCTGAGTGGCTAGTTTCCATGGATGCGGGAGAAAGCAATTTGCTTCCACTAGTGGAGGCTGTGAGGGAGGAAGCGTTCGGAAAGCCCGAGAGTGTGGAGGTGTCTGTGGTAGGGGCGATGTTGAGGTCGGTGGCCATACTTGAACTGTCCCAGGAGGCTGTGGTGCTGTCTGTGCTGAAGGTCACGAGTTCATCTGTCGCCACACTCGTGCTTTCATCTGCTGCTGTCGTTGTTGCTGTAACAGGAAACGTGTTAGAAATGTCCACAACAATTGATTCAAACACCGTTCCTTAACAAACACAGTAACTGGCAAGTTTGAAGCTTTTTTACTGCACTTGTGAAAATCGTATTGTTGATGTTGCTGACACTAGGAAAACTGAAACGTGAAAAAAGAAATACACGAATAATTGTGATCGAAGAAAATGCAGTCAGCCGTAAAATCAAGATGAAGTTTGTCCACGGAAAGAATTGTTATTGTTGCTGTACATACATAAGGCATACACGACCTTCTGTCGCCACAACTAATATTAAAGATGTGCGAGTAACAGCCGCAGAGATGCTACAGACACTGAGTACAAGTAAACAACCTTGGGGCAGCAATAATATTGAAGGGTCTTAAAAAGACGAGGCAAACATCTACCCTAAATAAACACTTAAGTGAAGAGGAGGAAGACAAAGGCAGATAAAGAAAGATAAATCTGTGAGCAATAATAGAGGACATTAGATTGTCTGAGGAAATGACATTTGATGACAGGAGGAGGCGCCAAGCACATTATCAAAGACAGAAATAGGTGTCTATTAAACTGATGGACTAGGATACAGAGACCTGTACAACTGCCATCTGAAGACTCCAACTACACACAAAGAACCTGTCAACCGGCAGGTCCTACAGGAGGAGGTCTTTATAGTCTTCAACATTTCCAAGGGAGGAAAGCTACTGGTCAAAGGGGCAAACTGCTTGGAGTATAAATGTCACTCTGTGCCAGGAGGGTAGGGAAATAAAACAAAGTATCCACAAGAATAGTCATTTAAACAACAAAGAGAAAACCTTGTACAGTCCCAAGTCATCAGCCGAGTTAGAAGTCCTCCTCTGACAAACTTCTATCAGACAAACAGACTTTACATCAAGCAAATCTTCATTTCTCATATCCTCATACAAAAGCTCAGACCCTAACTCAAATTTGACATGGATGTTTGCATGTCTTCTTTATTCAGCATTTACAAGGATAAATAAAGATATGATGTACTAAAGAAGATGTGTGTGCATGTGTGAGTGTGTGATTGTTTAGTGTGTTTGTAGGGACCTTCGGAATATGGGAATATGTTTTAATAGAGACATCATATATTTCCGTGACTTTTTCCACTGATTTAAATATATGAATCATGTGTTAGCATCCTTAAATAGCTATAGTAGAATGCCATATTAGGTTATAAAATACATTTATTATTGCACTTTATTTGCTGACACACAAAACAACTTTAGGCTAAACTAAAAACTATGAAGATAATTACTATTAGTATTAATAATTATTAATATTGATGATGCTGATATATTGCATATCTTGTACCCATTTGTGAAGTAAATTTCACCATAACTATGTGTAGGGAGTACTTGATGTGAGAAGCTAATCGGGCATTGAACCAGCGCGTTCTCAGTTTGAACGCCAGCGCTTGTGAGTCACGTGAGCCTGACTGACAGACTGTGGTGTGGTCAGTACTCATTACTCAACACCTCAAAGGTCGCTTGAAGATTTATAGGCGGTGTACAGGAGGTCAACTAGCTCACTCCTTCTCAACTGCCCTTTGGGAAATTTGTTTCAGGCTTCAGAAGGATGTTTTCAATGGAGTTTCTCTCTTTGTGCTAGAAAACCTCACAGGACCAGCCCTTAACGACTTTCGTGTTTTCTTCAAAACTGGCTAAACACCTATATATCTGCATCGCCTTTCATGCAAAAGATGGGAAAAAAATAGAGAAAAAAGACATCAGCACCAGACTGGAAAGGGGACGCCACACCAGAGATTTCGATAAACAGAGCACAGCCAGGGGTCAGCTAGGGGTCAGTTAGGTGTCAGCTAGGGTCAGCTAGGGGTCAGCTAGGGGTCAGCAGATTATATTGTGTTGCTGCCTGACATAAATCTGACTCAGAAAAGCACCAGCCGCTAAGGTCAGGTTGAATAAGATTTGGTACAACACAGATTTGCTGCTAAACATCAGTTGTAAAACATGTCTATTCCATCAATGTGCAATAATAACATTTTAAAATGTAAAATTCCTACTCGCCCAGTCTGCCTTCGCTAATTGTACTTTCTACCTCTACCTGAGTTACTCCTAGCATACGACGCACTCACCTGGCAGCACTGTGTAGGTGATGTTAAATCCCCGGTAGGTATATAAAGAGTCAGAAATGAAGAGCATTTGAAGAACATCCCCTGACACCTGGACTGGGAAGAATAAAAACAAACAAAATGTGTGACATACCTTCGCCTTACTTTCATACTATATTGCCCGCTTCTCTCTTCCCAATCCCTTTGTGTTCTTTCATTTTTTTTTCTTTCTTTCTTTTTTTGTCCCTCTTTAAGATCCTTAATGCATGTGTAAAAAAAACCTTGTTTTGTACTCACTTTCTCCTTTCTCACGCACACGCTGTGACAGTTAATAAACAAGATATTGCCAAAGGTAGATAACAGCCTCAAACACTTATTCTGACATTCCTGGCTTGTCCCACAAGCCCTACCTTCAGTGACCAGGGAGCCAGCGCCGCAGTACAGAAGAGAGAAGACTCTCACGTAGTCGTAGCAGAAGCCAGTCTTGCCCTGCAGGTCCAACTCCATGGACAGACGGACCATCAGCGGACCGGAACTGTCCAGGTGGGCCGTGTAGGTCAAATTCAAGTTGTTGCTGTATTGCTTGGGGTAGCCTGGGCTCAGGAAGGTACCCGAGTCCCCATAGACGTTCAGCACTGCCACGGAGGACGATGTTCCTGTAACATCATGGCAGCCGCCAGGAATGGTGAATATTCCGCTAAGATTCTTCACAAACAGCAGCCTTCCATTGACTTGCTCAGGCACTCAGCGTTTTGTTTTGATAAAAATTCCTGTTACCCGATGTTCTAGTTTTCTACTTTCTGCTTTCTCAGAGCTGGCGTTTTAAGATGGCTGCTTCCACACGTGTGAATGATATTCAACTGTTGACAGTATTGTTGCTGCTAGTTATGTTGTATTATTATTGGCTGAATATTAGTCAACGTGTGCTAATACTTCTTACCAGACCTACCTGCCCTCAAAATATCCTCATCAATTGCATTTTTACCTCAGGTACCTAATTTCCTCAGCATTTATCTCCTGGTCAGCAGTAAAATGAATCGCAACAGGTTCTCCACGGTCAATGGCAGTTTTCGTTTATTACAAGTGTCAAGGTGTTTACTTTTTGTTGATAAACATCCTCGATGTTAGAGATTTTAGCCGAAGTGCATAATGACAAGAGCGCAGACCGTAAACCTGGTGATAATCATAGACAGATGCTTGTTGTGTCCCAGTTAATTTGGAGTGTTGTTGTGTTGTTGTTGTTGTTGTTGTTGTTGTTGTTGTTGTTGTTGTTGTTGTTGTTGTTAAAACGTATTTACTGTTCTAACAGCTTCCTGTTTCGGTTCAAAAGGCAATTGGAATATGAAGTCATGTGATTTGTGGAGAAAGAGCAGACAAGCAGTGTCTTACACACAGAGTTGTGAATAATTAGTTTGCAGACATCCTTGACTGTCATCGAAAATAAGTTCTGGAGGAGTTTAGACTAAAGTTTCTTTGTCTCTCTTGACATGAGAGCTACAAGTATCGAGTAGCTGAGTAGTTTCCATAGCAACATTTCCCTCCTTCATTCACGCGCATGTCCTGGGCGCCAGTCTCCTTTCTACTTCCCACAATTAGGCTCAAATCGCTGAGCCTCTAAATTCGACACGGCAGGATTGAAAATTAAATCATGGTTTATAAAAAACAAAAATATAAAAATCCTTTGATTGAAAGTTGTATTTATTCTACAGAACAAATATTGCAGCTGACTGAATGATTCAAACATCGCGAACATAGTGTCATCAGCATTTGACAAGTTGAATTCAAAGATACATGTTGAGTTCTCTTTAAATTGTATTATACTTTAACTCAAATTTAACTTGCTTGGCACTTTCATAACTTTGTTATTATTATCTTTGAAAGGTTTATTATAAATATCAACATTTTGATTATCAGGTACTTGCCTACCTGACTGAACTGAGTCCACAAGGATTCCAGTCAGTAATATCACTGTTACCCGCATTGTTGGTCTCCTTGTTCTCTGTATGTATCCGTATTTGTTCTCTGTATGTATCCTTATGTTCCTTGTTCTCTATGTCTGCAGTTTCCTTGTTCTCTGTATGTCTCCGTAGTTTCCTTGTTGTTTCCTTGTCTGACAGCACGGAGGCGGATAAACAAAATGTCAAGTACTGAGAAAGTCGCCCACGACCATCAGGCAGGGACTGGACGGCAAGTCATCGATACCCTGGTTAAATATCGTTTAGTGATACAAGCAGCTGAGTGGTACTGCGCATGCAAGGCATTTTAAATTCGAATGAAAGAAGCTGGGATAGCGACCGATGCCAACACATGCAAAAACAGTTTTATTATTATGTATTATAATAGTTTTAGTACTGATGTCCTTTTTCATGTCTTTATTATTCCTTTTGATCTCTTATCACTGCTTTGTAGTCGTTTGAACTGTCATTACCCTCCCAGCAGTGCACGTCAATGCCATCCAACAGGAACCATTATTCATTCAGTTCACGGCCATTGCATCGCCATTTGGACCCGAGTCTTGTGGAGCAGGAAGAATGATGGAGCTCCGCATCATCAACCACCTTGAGTCGCCACAGCCTCAATGCTTCTCTCAGGTAACTTGTAAATCTCTGTGGTCATCACAGGTAGACGAGAGTCATTACACTTTCCACACAGAAACTGTGGCATAGAGATCACAGGTGGTGATTCCAGGTGCAAACTGCACGCATGATAGTGTGTCGCTGTTTGCAGGTGTGGACGCCCACACTAATCAATGATAATATTATTGTTATGTTGCCCATCAACAGAGTTTGTCAGGTAAGTGACTTCCTTTGAATGCAGAAGCTAGTGGTCAACTTTTAAACTGCCGACAACATAGAGAGGTCTGGAGTCACATTAATTAATGACAGAGCTGCTTGAGATCAGCATCACAAAGTCGATGTACGCATTATTATGGACTTCTGATGGATTTCCAGATAAAAATCGACGACAGACCAAGTTTTCATCACAGAATTCAAAGTGTTAAAAATCGTTCTCTTGATAAAAAGTTTTCTTTGCTCTGCTTAAGTCAGTTTTGACGACGTAAATAATTCTTACTATTCGGACTTTTTTGTCCTTTCTTTGGGAGATTCTATGTAGTGTAAACATTGTTCCGTTATGTCAGATGTTTTTTTTTCCTTTTATATCACAGTGCATGATAAATAACAGAGTATGATAGCCAGTTCACAGAGTTCAGTCTCTGTAGCGTGGTTCACTGATGATAGTACCACAGGAGATGGGGATGTTCTCAGCCTGCTCGCAGATTTCAAGAAAGAAAGCGAAGCCAGGGGTAGGCTACCTCACCCTTTTGTCTGTTGTGACATCTACTCAAACTGACTCACTGTTATCTACCTGGCTTGGTCATCTCGCTGATATTTAGCTCATTCCACCAGTTCACATACATTTTCCTGCGCAGAAGCGGTACAATGTAGTCCGTAAAAACTGAAACACACTGGCATCAGTGAGTTGACTGTTGATGTCTCACACTCTCGTCTGCTGCACAAACAATCACAGACAAAACTAAGGGACGACAGTCGTTCTCTCTGGAAACTCCCCGTCTGCTTAAAATGTGTGTCACGTGCGTGAAATACATTTAACCAGTCATAATGACATGAAATAATAAAGTCCATTTAACTGGTCACAATGACATAAAGACAACAACGGTAGGTAACTGAACCCAGACAAGAACTTAAGCCAATTCTCACTTGCTGCAGTTACCTTCCCTTGTTGCCTTCCACGTCTTTGGTAGAAGCGGAAACTGGTTCAGAGATGGCGCCCCCACATCATCTCTGAATACTGCGCTAGGGTTCGTAAAAAAATTAAAAACAGCAGAGAAATAAAAAAACATAAGAAAAAACATAATAAGGTGTCTGTAAGTGTATTCTAAATAATTATATTCATGTAACTTTAGCTTTACTTCCTCTGAGTGCAGCTCCTCCTTCCAGAACTAAGTTGGAAAATGAAGGGAAAGAACTTTCGAAGACGCACTTAGTAGTTCTTTCGGGTAAAGTGTTGTTTGAAATTTCAAGTTACACAGGAAAACATTCACAGGCAGACATTGGCAGACAAGGACGGGTAGGACAGACAGACGGATGTAGACAGACAGACAAGCGGACAGAACAGATGACTGAGACACTCAAAATAACAGACACAAAGATCAATGCCCGTAAGGAAAAGGTTGAGTTTTTTCCCTTTATGGGGAGGATTTTTCTCTCTTCATAAAACACTTGTAGGTTCAGCCCCTGCTGGTTTATTTGTTCTACTGTGGAGCAAACCTTTTCAAGAGTGTGACTAAATATAAACTCCATGCTTACCTCACAGCTATGGGCTCTGTAATTACTGCCATTGCGGCGCCATGCTGGCCCTCGTCTTGTGCAGGAAGGAGAAATGGCGGCCACCTTCCGTGTATCCGAGTCTTTATTAGTGTCAGTGCCTGATCTTTCTCTCTGTCATCTAGCTGCCACGTGCTTGTCAAGCCTGTAGATGTCATAAAGATGTGATTTGCCACCACACTGGGTACGACACAGGTCTTGTCGATGGTGGCGCTTCCTGGTGCAGGTAAAAGTCCGCTACAACATCTGCGCATGTTGACGACCACTTTCATCGCTGTTGTCGAACATCGTGCAATTTCAAGACAATAACATTACAGGTAGAGCAATACACGAAATCATCAAGTTTACTGCTTTATAATACAGTGTTTAACAACTAAGACGAAAGATAGAGTACCTAGACATCTTCATCAAGCAGTTGCCACATGCCCATACCTGACTGAGTTTCACGAAATGAAGACACGAGAAATCCACTCAGTAAAACGACTTTTGTTGATATTGTTGTCTGTGTGTCGCTACTTGACGTGTTTGTATAGGCCAGGATCTTTGCTGTTTTCTGAGTCTGTATTTCTGTTTTTTTAAATAATAATAATAATAATAATAATAATAATAATAATAATAATAATAATAATAATAATAATAATAATAATAATAATAATAGACATTGCATTTCATGACTTTCAATAAAGAGCTGTTTAGTAAGAGCTAGCCCAAGCACCCCACACACACACATTCTGATTGACTCCCTCCATCCACTTAATGAAGTTTTTAACAAACTAAATCTTTTTGTCTTTGCTGATGGGTTAGGTGTGGCACTAGTCAAACTTCACAGAATGAGAAAGTCCAACCACTTGAGTCCTGGCCTGTGATGTCCACCTAATACCCTGGGTGGCTCTACTTGAAGTTTACTCGCCATGTTGACTCACCTGTCTACTAACGGCTTACATTTCTAATTTTAAAAAAAATTGCCAACGTTGCATTTTTCCCCTTGAAGTGCTTTAATACTTTTTAAAACTAAAGACATTGTTGTTAATCTATTTCCACTGGGTTATATGGCATTGTGTGCTAACACGACTGCCTCGTGGTTCAACAATTTTTCTCATATCGCAGCGTGTATCCAATATTTATGATCACTGGCTCTGACACATTCTGACAGGCGAAAGCAGGTGACGAAATAATATTTTTACATGGAGTTGATTCAAAGGAAGTATATTAATACTTAACTTTAGCATGAATGTATCTTGGCCTTTTCAGAACTTAACTTTTTTAGCAAAGTTCATGTTCATGAAGTTCATAAAGTGCTTTATAACTACTCGCCAATGAAAGTTGCTCTAAACATCGGTCCTGTGAAAATATCACTTGCGCCACTGACTGAGTTGCTTGGCCTCAAATATTGTTTGCTTTCACTGACTGTGAGCGACAAATTATGAAAACATTACTGTCTTTAGTAAATAAAGATATGTATTTCAGAACCATGTTATAAATGATGCTCACAGGGTACTCAGACGACAGGTAGAACTGTCATAAAATGTCATATCTCAAAATCCCAGAAATTAAGATTTTGTCAAACTTCAGACGTGTCCTGTGTCTTGTTTCCATTTTAGACAAAAGCAGAAACATAAGACATTATTTATCCCAGAGGGCAGTGAGATGCAGGTCTACATGGAAGTATGAAAGATTTGAGAACTTTTAGCAGACTAGAGTCTCACTCATTACCGGAATTAACCAGACAAACAGGTCCACCAACAAAGAATAGCCATCCACCCCACACACCCAATCAAGACAAAACTATTAATCTGTCGATCCTTACACTGTCCTCATCGGGTGAGTTTTTGCGTGTTGAGTTCAATTCCCGGACAAGAAGGTGTGAGTGGACCTCTGCAACTCCACCAGCTTCCCTGCGAGTGGTGAATGGAATTGAAACAAAAGAACAATACCAAAATACAGTCATATCTGATCCACCAAACAGACATACAGTTATGGTTCAGACTTATCATGCACACTTCAATTGTGAATTCGTTGTAAGCCATGGAAAGTACATTTAGTCAGGGCCTCCCTCGCTGCTCACAGCGTGTGAACCCTGATTGATTTTAGCTCAGGTCGCCATGACTGAATACAAGCGATCATACATTGTTGTCAAGCTAAAAATCATGACAAGCTTTAGCCTTTTCCTGAAACATTATTTTCTTTCTCATTCGTTTGAAAGCGATTTAAGGAAACAATGTTTTCTATGAGCAATAACACCCGCCGACCCACCCAACCACACACACACAGACACACAGACACACAGACATCAGACACACAGACACACAGACACACAGACACACAGACATCAGACACACAGACACACAGACACACAGTCCGTGTGTACCTGTCATTGCTTTATCTGCAGAAATAATTATCGACGTCAGGGTTCAGATCTCGTCTCGGGACTCTATGTATGTGACACCTGTCCACACCGAAGGGCGTCGGGGATTTTCTCCGGGTACTCCGGATTCCTCTCTCCTCCCTCTTCCCCTATAGTGCGAAATCGTCGCAAGTTTGAAGCATTTTCCTATTAAATAAACCAACCAACCAACCAGATAGCAAAGAACCTTCGTGCTCTGTCGGGTAGGTGTATGCCGGGGGTGAGAGTGTTGGGAGGCCTGCCGAGCGCCGTGGTGTCCCGGGGATGCTCGATGCTGTTCCCTTGGCTCGGTGCATTCGGAGGGTTCCTCGCCACCTTTACTCCATCCTGTCTTCTGTGGGCGACAGAAGGACACACGTCACTAGCCGCTAAGTGAGTAGAAGGAATATTCCTCCCGCTGTCTTTCTCACCCGATGGCCACTCTGTCCATCATGCAGCTGGCTGCAATGCGTCCTCGAACGTGTCCGGGAGGAGACCTGTGCGCGTGCGTGCATGGACTTTAAACTCTAACCTCTATTGTCAAGGGGTCGGGACTTTGAGAACAATGATCTGTTGCTTGCGACATAGGAGGGTTGTGGGGAAACCGATCTGTGTTCTAATTGTTTTGCGTCAGTGGACGGGCGACGGGGATGGGTGAATATTTTGTAAGAGAGGCACAGGAGGGACTCGTTGGGGGATAACATGGGGGACAGGAAGGGCGCTTTATACTGTGCTTTGTTTCTACAGGCTCAAAAGGGTTCAATAACCTTCAATAACCGTTCAGGTTCTCTGAAATCATCTTCAGAAATCGTCTTCAAAGATTATCTTGGGAAATCGTCCTAAGAATTGACAAAGCAGTAAAATCAGAAATCCTAACACAAAAATACCTCTAAATAAAGAATACAGACATATTCTACTGGCTTCAGTTCGCTGTAAGATAAATATAAAATAATAATGAAAGCTGAAATTCAGTTGCTTTCTGTCAATGGTGATGTTGATGTGTGTCGCCAAGAAAAATGGGCATCGACAGAGAATTTTGGAAATAATAACTTTCAGTGAGCTTTAGGCAGTAACACAATGAACCTCACTAGACATTTAATGAGTAAAATTGTTTAACTTCAAGAACTGAACACATAGCTCATGAATGTTGAAATCAACATTGTATAATTCAAATAAACAACAAAAATTAATAAATTAGTTGCCAGAAAACAGTATAATATGTCAGGAAATGCAAGCACATTCACAGTAAGTACAATCTGGAGTAAAATACCCAATAACGATACCCTTTAAGTAACACGGAGAATGTGTTGGAGAAATGTGCACCTGGGATTGACTGTGTATTTGTTTTGTTTGATATGTGCCATCTCCTAGCGTTGATTGAAGTTGATTGCCTTCCATGCTTTGTGCACTGATGTGTGAAAAACACGATCGAAGTCCCCACTATGAGGTCGAAGGCGCCTGGCTGAATGTTTGTTGATAGTATCGTTGTTGTTTATGTACGATATAATCGTATCCTTGTTGTTGTTTACTCACAATATAAGCTTGATGCAAGTTTGAACTTTTTCCAACATCAGTCGACAATCCAGTTTCCCGTTAGCGCCCCGCACGTGAACAGCATCCGCCGCAAGATCGTTATTCATCCAATCACCTGCCATTGCAAAGCCATTGCTTCTGCACGCAGGAAGGATTTCGCCCGCTTCTGGCGGCTGTTGCTACAGTGTATTTTTATATTTCTCGCAGCTTACAACTGCTTGAAAGCCTTTCTTCCACCCGCCAAAAAATGTTTCATTAAGTGAATAACTGCAGGCAAAGCGATTTCTCTGCCCTTGTACAGTGTGATGTCATGTTGTTGTTTACATGCTTTGTTGGTGTGTGTGGCCAAAATAAAGTGAACAAAATCAATGAGTATCTGGTATTCAGTCCATCCCTGAGATGGACAAGTAAGCCAACTGCTACTAAATGTAGGTTTATGTGGTTTAAATGCTCAACGGTCAGAAAAGATAGTGTATGAGCCTTGCCTAAAAGTCGCCTTAATCCCATCACAATATTCATGTATGTTTCCTGCTGTTGTCAGTCCGACTATTCTGTCCTCTAGTATTTGCTTCCTTATAACATTTGCTCAAGTCCCAAGTTTTAGTCTGGCTATTACTCCACATCTGTAGCAATTACATCATCATATTCATCGTCGTCATCCTCCTCATCATCATCATCCTCATCATTAAAAGATTGAGTAGTCTGAGTTAATAAAAAGTAGGTCTTGCATTTTAATAGAACAAAGACATGCAAACATCCAACAGATTAGTTTATAAGCGTATATATATATAGACAGGTCCTAGTAATAGGGTTCCTTGACATTAGGGTGTCACAAGTTATTTTCTTTATGGCGGGTATTTCAGTTGTTTATAAATCTTTCTCTGTGACCAAGGTTTTGGCTAAAAACAATCGAGTTAGGCAAACTGTCCGATGAATGCAAACAGATGAGAGTGCCTCCTCTTGGATGTTCATGGAGTTTACCTACATACATTCTACACTAGCATTGTGGGAAATCCATACACAGCAAATTAAAAAGTAAACTTATACAAACATAGATGCATTCAACTGCTCAAGCAAACACAAAGCTAAACTAATAATATTTACATGTTACAATACAGTAGTGATAACAATGAGCCAGCAAGGGAGAGAAATCAACAAAGGTGATGATGAATCGGAAGAAAATTAAAATAAAGAAAAGTTTTTAAGGTTGATATTTTGTATGTCATTGAGTTGCATTCTTTCTTCTTGTCTCAAAAGTGTTTCGTCTACAAAGTCCTTTGTTTATTGTCTGCTGGGCAGGTTTAATAATGTATTCACCGAAAGAGGTTATCTGCTGGTCAGCGACCGTTAATGACTGGCACGTGCAGATAAATATGATGACGATGATCACAATCATACGGCGATTCTGCTCTCCATTGTATCTTTGTGTCTCTACTTCTAACAAAAACAGTTGTCTGTGTCCACCACATTACAAACATTTCTGAAAATCTATTTTGTCCTCCACCAAACTCGCATGAACAAGAATTTCTATTACACTGTATATGACATAAAAGCCGCTGGCTGAGAAAAACTTCGTAAAGCCAGTCACTGTCAAAAGATTCTATTCTACATTTCTGTCCTGAAATACAAAAATTTGGTTAGACAGTGAGTTTAACTTGTTAATGAAATGTATCCCACATGCTCTCTAGCACGGTTTATTGAAACATTTTAATACATATGTCAATGTGGACCCAAATCAAATAATGAATTTAATGCTGCTGACCTCTTTACCAATATTAACATAGCAATGGCGAATCACACTGTTTACTTTAGATATTTACTGGCTGCAACAAAATATTTCAAAAGTAGGTATTTACTTAATGGTAATGCAATTAATAAAATTCCAGAAAAGATTTGAAGACTAACTTTATCAGTTTGAAGGATATATCAAAGCAATTAAAATAGTTTCAAGCTAAAGGTTCAAGCGGCTGAAAAAGCAAATGGAAGGGGAAATAATGTGAAGGGGGAATAAGTCTATTCAGTTAGTTATGGGGGAGTCACAGTAGAATGCTACCCCTCCTAACCTAATTAATCTGCCACAGCTGAAATCGAGAACTTTTAACATGAAACAAACAGTTTTGCTTATATTACAAGAGAAAGTGAGATTTTGCAGCCAGTAATTTACAAAAGAAAGAGAAACACGAAAAACGAGAATCTTTAAATACTGAAACATTATCCTTTAAATAAAACATAATATTGCAGTGTTGATACATTATTTCCTCTGTAACATTATATTAATAACAGCTTAACTCTCTACGACTCTATTTTTATCATATAAATAATTACTGTTTTGCAGGATAATGACCCCTGAAACAATAAATGGACGAAATAACAGCAAGGGACCAGTTGCACAACACAGTTACATTGCACTTAAGAGTTCAATCTATTTAGATAGTTTTATCGAAAAAAAAAAAACACTGCACAACTCAATTTTAGAACTTTTTGAAACTAAATTTGTTTCAATTAAAATAAACCTGCTGAAGCGAAATTTGTATTCACTTGTGCAACGCATCTCATCCACAGGAGCGAGTTCTTTTTAAGTTTCTAAATTGACTTGAGAAAAGTTTTAAGTTTATAAACATGTTGCTCACCCACCTCCTCCCCACCCCCTCAACTCCGCCTCATCCACACTAGGATGTGAAGGGAAGGGGGCTTAAATCAACATGTTACAACTCATCTTCCGGTCCGTTCACGCAGTTACGTCCCTTCTGTTCCCTCGGGAATGTGAGTGCGCGAAACTCCCTGCTATGTCCACCACAACCAGCAACAGGAAGGGAAGCACACACACGGCAGTGACCATGACCCCGCAGGTCGTCGCCGTTAGGTGACCGTTGGGGGCGCTGACCTTGCGGCGTTTCTGGCTGGACACGTTGCCCTTGTCAACGGCCAAGGCTCTGGCCAACTGCGACGCCTGCTCTTCTGCTCGCTGTGACGTCACGTCCGCTGTCTCATTGTCACCTGACTGCTGAGGCTGACATCTGCAAGGGGCGAGCACTGGAAGTGGTTTTGATGGTGGAGGAGGAGTCGGTGGTGAACGGCTGTCGTAGGTGACGGTTGGTCTGGACAGCGGTTCGTCCTCTGATGGACTTGCGGTCGTGGTGTCGCTGTAATGAGAGGTCGCTAGGAACATTCCAGAAGTTGCGTGTGTGACGATGGCTGTCCCACTCAAATCACTCGACTGGTTATCCTTGTCACTTGAAAGATAATTGGCAGGTGGAGGGATTCGCTCTGATGTTTGTGGTGGTGGTACTACATCTGTTGAAATGACTCCGGGTGTTACAAATTCATTTTGACCGTCGCCTGCACGTGTTGATAGAGTGTCAAAGGTCGCCAACGTTGCTTGGGACTCCTGTTGATCCGTATTTTCTTTTGAGAGAGAAGTAAATCCCTGATCGCTGAGGTCACTGATGACACTGATGTCACTAGATTGTTTATCCTGTTCCTCTGGATAGTAAATCACAGGTGTCGTGATGTCTTGGATACTGTTTCCGTCACTGTCGGTGGTGACTGGCGTGACCTCTGACACTAGCAGCGAAATGTCGCCCGACCTTGTCTTGTTAACCTCTACATGGCTGGTTTTCACGGACACATCGGATGCTCGATTTTCGGTTCTGGCTGTCGTGGAGGAAGTGCTTGAACTATCAGAGGAAGTCATGATGTCTGTACTCGAGCCGACAGTTTCAACTGTCGCCATACTTGAACTATCCAAGACAGTTTCCTTGTCGTCTGTACTCGAACCGACATTTTGCTCTGTCGCCATGCTATCTGTTCTGGGGTCTGTGATGGAGGAAATGGTTGAGCTATCAAAGGAATCTGTCAGGCTGTCTGTGCTCGAGGCTACACTTTCATCTGTCGCCGTACTTGTACTTGCTTGTGTTTCTCTTGTTTCTGTAGCAGGACAAGTGCAATTTTTTTTTACAACGGACTCAAACATTTCCCGCCCTGCACTTGTGACAATGCAAATACAATACAGATAGAATCTCGATATAACGATTTTCAATGTAACGGTTTCTTTTTCAAAGTAATAACTAAAATTCCAAGTTTAGAAAATTCGTTATAGTGAACTCAGTATGCCAGATGTCACGGCACGTGCCTGACACGAGTTCCTAGCGGACCAAATATAATTCAAGGGCGGGTGCGAGGAGGGGTGAGTTGGGTAAGGAGAGAACCGTTGGTATTTGTGAGATCCAACTCTTTGATCTTGTCTATGGAGTGTCACGTGACAATGACGATGAACAGACAGCCAACCGACAGAAGCTGCGGAGGTTCTTCACTCCAATGACCAGGGACATGAGACCAAAAATAATTTAAATTTTGCCTTCCACAATTAAAAACATGCTGGTAAAGAAATAATTTAAAGCTTGAAGATCTGTAGCCGAAATTGTATGTTGATTGAATCTGTAGCTTCAAATATATTCTACATTGCAATTTTTAATTCTCTGTGGAGTGTCTGCCTTCATAACATTGGATGTGTGCAAAATACTTACCTCGTACCACAGCATATGTAATATTAAATCCGCGGAAGTTAAACGAGCCGTCAGTAATAAACAGCATTGTGAACAGATTTCCCGAAACTTCAACTGGAGAGAATAAAAACAAAAATTATCTCTGACATTCATTTTCCAAACCTTTGTTATTTTTGACAATATTCTCCACATCTATTTCTCTTGTTCAGCTGCATACGTGCAAAAGGAAAATGTTTTGTTTTCTCCACACATACACACTTTACAGTCAATAAACAAACAAACAAAACATTGTCAAAGGTATCTCAACAAGTTTGAACATTCTTTGGTGTGCACTCTCCTTGCTAGTCCGGCAAAGCTTACCTACTGTGAGTTCAGTTTTATTTCCGCAGTGGACAGTGGAACCAATCATGACGTAGTCATAGCAACTATCTCCGATCTTTTCCAGGTCGATGACCATGGACAGACCAACCACCAGCGGGCCCGAGCTGTCCAGGTGCGCCGTGTAAGTCAGGTTCAAGTTCAAGCTGTAAGAGTTCGGGTACCCGGGGCTCAGGAAGATACCCGAATCCCCGTACACATCAAGTCGTGCAGTTGATGTTGCTTGAGTTGATGTCACTGTCATGTCAGACAGCCCAAAACATACGATATAGTATACTATATATATATATGGACATTTCATACAGGTAAGATAGAGTATGTGATACATAGGTAAGACAGTATAAGATCAATATCCTTCATATACGTAAGATATGATATACCATATACATACAAGTAAGATAGAGTATAATTTATATACAGTTCACATAGGTAAGGTATATTACATGATATCTGGAAAAAAATATGCGAGATTGTTTTTAACTTTCTTTACTCTCTAACATCGTGGCAAACATCTTCCCAACTCACCGAAAGATTAATGTATTACTTAGTTTAATCTACAGCTGGAAGGTTTATTTCTAAGTGTTGAGTATTCCTTAGTTTTCAAAAATACCTGTCACTATTTTTTTTTAATTTCACGATTGAAAAAGCTGAAGCGCATTCTACTAATATTTTAATTACAGGTTATTCACCTACCTGAATGATGGACAGAAATTACACCTGTAAGAATGTTAATCAGTAATACAACAGCTGCTGACATTGTCTCTGTATGGGTCTAGAGTTTCTTGTTGTCCTCTCTACGACTGTTTTCCTTGCTGGCATGTAGTACAAAAACGACCAAGCAAAGGCTTTCAAACAGAAGACCACTGAGAGAAACTGCTTTCAACTGTCTCACAAGTAGACTGACAGTCCTCAGAGCTTTACACACATTTAACAATAACGACAATGGAGGCTGAGTGGTACTACCAGTGCAGCTGAGTTAAAGCCTACTACATACTTCGATCATTTTCAGCGCAAATTTGCCAGGGAACAGGTTCTGGTCCCTACATAAGTCTGCCTCCATATTAACTCTGACATCTTATAATATGTGAGTCCCTTTGATATTCTTTCTAATATTTGAGTCTCTTTGATATTCTTTCTAATATGTGAGTCTCTTTGATATTCATTGTAATATGGTCAATCCGACTCTCTGTTCTGTGACCAGGTAGCTTTCCTATCATTTTATGTATCTCCTTGCATTGTTCTTATTATGAGGACCTCATTCCTGTTTTCAGGACCTTATTCCTATTGTAAAGACCTTATTTTTATTATTATGTCACTTTTTCAAAATGAACTGCCAGTCTGCTGTCATCTTCTCTTGCTTCGTTCCTGCGTTGACTTCTTGTGTACTTCTGTAATGTCACAGCCAGGGATGTGTTCAACTGCTGCTTGTAAATACTCCTCTCTATCCATTTCTGATCCTAAGATGTGTAGGTACATAGCAAGAAATGATGATGATGATGATGATGATTGCTATTGTTGCATTAAACATGCACAGCAAATCTGCTATTAGCATAGACTTCTATTCGTCATCATTCAACACTGTTTTCCCTCCAGTTGCTCCGCTCACGTAAACACTGCCCAACCACCGGGAGGGAACTCGATCCTATTGAAAGCCATTATGTCGCCATTTTGGTCTTGATCTTGTGTAGACAGAAACAATGGCGGACCTCCTCCATGTATGCTCCCCGCATCTTGAGTGACTAAAGCGCCTTTCTGTCTGTCACGCCACTCGACTGTTGGTAAATAAATGTTGTGGCTACACAAACAGCGGAACACAGGAGGACAGGTGACACAGGTGTCATTAAGGTGCCGCTTACTGGCTTCAGGTAAACTGTGTCACGATGCTAACGCATGACAACTTCGTGTACACAGCCAGGTAAATCTATCTATGGTTCAAGCACCCAACAGTGAGAGACTGAGACTGAGAGACAGCTTTCAGTTCAAACAGGGGTTAATATATGGAACAGTTAGCGAACCTTAAAGTCAAACGGGTGTTCCATATGTCTAACGGAGAAACGAGATTTTTGAAGTCACATTCAGTAGGTCTTGTAAAGTGTTATTTAAAATCAGGATATCAACAATCGATGAACAGTTCATTACAAAATACACAACACTATGACGGAATGATGGAAGGACAAACAAAAAGCACAGAGACATAGTCAATCATTCTACTCGACAGAATTTAAATGTCAAAACTTGTTTACTTTATCTCTTCATGAGGAAGTTAAGTTTTAGAAATATAAATCTCTTGCGACAAAAGTAATTAATTTTAACGATACAACAAAAATCTTTTACTGTAATTGAAGTTCTAATTTAATTTAGTTTATCTCGTGCTTTGCTTGGAAACACGGTGGATGTGGGTCTTGAGTATGTTGTGTGAGATGGAAGAGGTTGGTTGGCTGTTTGAACTTCACAGCAACTGAAGTTTAGATGGGAAAGGCTCTTTTTTTCTTTTGTATGCCAGGAATTTTAGAGGAAGGGAGGGCGTTTCTTTGTGCAGCTACACAAACCGAGGAGACTGGTGAGGCCATCCACCGACACCCAGCTACTTCAGCCGACATCGACTTTCTTCTTCTCACATCGTCACAACAGTTGCGTCGTCAAACACGAAGTTTACATTGCAGTACGATGTGCATCTCACTTTCCAGTGCCTTCTGTTGCTTGGTGAAAGGCATTGTAAGCACTTATAAAGTGTGTACATACATACATACACGCAAACATTTTCTCTCTTCTAACATTTATCTGGCTCTCTCTCTCTCATAAACACCCTCTCTCACACACACACACTAATACCTCAGCTAGCTGTCTCATTACACGTGGTGTATACTCAGGTAACTAGGAGTCCTAACATGTAACATCCCCAGATAGCTAAGTGGGGTCCTCCTCTAGCTATGATCTTTTTAAGACATATCCTCAGCTGCTATATGTTTAATTAATGTATATTCGATTAGCAATATCTCTTGCATCATGATTCATACTCAGCCTTTTCAAGGTTCTAGATATAAACGAGTGAATAGACAGACCTAGGTATCCGTTTGATCAAAACTTTCAACAATGTTTAGAAAACAAACAAACAAACAAACAAAAGAACGACGCCAACAGAAAACTATCGAAAACTACGACTGGAAACTTCCTGTAATTATCGCAGGTCGATAAGTATTGAATAGCCCTTTGTTTAACACTGACTCTGACAAAAATGTCTGCGGAAATCCTGTTGTATAACAGAATTTGCTTCCAAACTTGCAGAGAAGTCGGATGCACACTGAAGTGCTTATGTGCCCTTGGACACGCGTGGCTGACTTTAGGTTCTGCAATCTCTACAATCAATGCTGGCAGAAAGACAAACACGAAAGATGTCAAGTCAGATTAAAAACTGCCTGACCACTCGATTCAGTATAAAGATTAAAAAGTAATGAAGATTCAAGTTACAGTATAAGAGTAATACAAGATTAGACATAAAGAGATAGTAGAGAAGATCAGTCATAAAAGCAATAGAAAAAAACGACAGAGAGAGAGAAAGAGAGGGGAGGAGACGTCAAAATGGCGAATGAACGAACTAAAATAAAACGGCTTCAAAAGAAATGGGCATTCTAGGATGTATCAATAAGTCAGGGATGAAGACATGTTCAATACAAGTCACATGTGACAAGCTCAACTTTGTGGCATAGCGCTGTGGTGCATCATGAACATGTCATCAAGACATTTCCAGGCCGGCAAACGTTTTTCGTTTTTCTCCGTTACAAAATTTGTAGACTCAAAATTTTTCCTAAATATATTGACTTGCTAATGGTTAAAAATAGTTTCGTCAAACGGAGTCCAAAAGAGGGCGACACTGTCACGTCACGTGTCCTGTAGGCCGCTGTGCACGTGCTCACGCCTGTCATTAAAAGGTCTATTGAAGCGTGCAAGTGTTTAAGATCCACTCGTGGTTGCTAAGAGACGACTAAACATATATATCTGATGGCAGTGACTTGGTGCGCCTTTCCTTGCCTCAGTTTACCAGAGTTACCTCCCCCAGTGAGCTCTTGTGCGCGAGGCGATGTACGTGTTGGTCGTCACTCTTCTCGGCGCCGGGCTAGCAAGTGGTCAGCCGCAAACTGCACTAGGTAGGAGCTGAGAAACATATTTAGAAATGTCAAAATATCTCTGAAAGCTTTCACGTGATATAACGAGTAAAAAAAATAACACCAAATAAAAGCGAAAGAAAGGTAATATGTGGGATAAGTTAATTAAAACCTTTCTCTCCTTCACGTGATAATTGTAAGTGTGCAACGGTTGTCAGTGGGAGGAGAAGAAAAAAAATCAAACAGATGAGGAGGAAGAAATCGTAGTAGTTGTAGTGTGGTTGTTGTAGTAAGGTGGTTTTTGTAAGACATTTGCCAAACCGACAACCATAAACATGCATCATTGCTTGACCGTCTTCAAAAAGGATTTAGCAAATTGTCAGTTGATGCTTGTTCTTGGCAGCAAGAGTTGAAGAAAATGTCTTATTTTTGATTAAAATTATTGATTACGAGGCAAGTAAAACAATTGTAGATTGTAGAGTTGTACACACTGGAGCAGCACAATGCAAAAGATAAAAGTATATCTGTAAGCAACAATTGCAGTAAGTAAATAGGAAGTGGCTCTCGGTGGGCAGAGTATGACCTGTGACAGCAGTAGCACCTCCCATCTTTTGTATCTTTCCTTGCTACTGAAATACCATTGGTGAGTAGACAGAACTTTGTGCCGCAGGCAGAGTCTCAACTATTTAATTTTGTGTGAAGCTTTGAGGGTAATCTGTCATTGCTAGACAACTCACTCCTGTTGTTTTATCCTAGTTCTAGGGACTTGTATGTACTTCAACACTGAGCCTTCCTCCACCGCATGCCTCACCTACTAACATTCTCCTATTATTTCATCCAAGTTCTTGATGTGTATGGCAACAAAGGCTCCTTCTTCAACCCCGGATTTCCACAAGACTACAGAGACTCGCTGGACCTTCTGTACACCGGGCATTTCAACTACTCTCATCCTCAATGGGTGCGCCTGACCCTGGAGTACTCGCTGGACGGTGTCATGCCATCCTGTGCGGACTACATCCACATCATCGGCCAGAACTTCTCACGGTGCGGAAAAGTCAACTCACAGAGAGAGCAGTGTGAGTCGCATTCACATTGCATCCATAAATCCTTTATTTGTATATATTTGCACTTTAGATTCATTCTGTTCTACTTTTTTCTTAATTTTTTGCGTTTGTTCGTCCTTTCTTCTTTTTTCCCTTCTTTATTTTATTGTTTTTCTTCTAGACATACAGTTATCACCGATGTGAAAAGAGATTTCAATGCCGTTAACTTCCTACTGGCAAATTACATGCGAAACGTTTATTCAATAATACACTCTGTCTGTCTGTCTGTCTGTCTGTCTGTCTGTCTGTCTGTCTGTCTGTCTGTCTGTCTGTCTGTCTGTCTGTCTGTCTGTCTGTCTGTCTGTCTGTCTGTCACTTACCAACAGCCCCGCCAACTCAGTTCCCTATTATGATCATTAATGAAGGACCAACATCTTCACTTATTTCTTGTTAAAAACGTAATGGTAATCAAAGTTTAATGGAGCTACTTCTCTGTTTTTGTCGGTGCAGTTGTCCAAGAGGGAGGAATGTTGCAGATGACTGCCTATAGTTCCAACAAACAGTCAAGGAAAGGGTTTAATATCACGTATGAGGTCCTTGGAAGTAAGCTGATAATAGTATTCCATAGACATTAGTCTCAGAACAAATTAGAGCACCTTAGTGGAAAGGATGCCTTTAGTGACGATTGGCATTGGTCATAGGACTTTATGTTTCTCTTTCTTTGTTTCCTGAAAACACCATGACCTGTCAGGAAATAAAGGAGTGGGTTTTTTTTAAATAGGGAAATATACGAGTGGTTAGAGCATCTTTCTTCTTGGCCGGAGGTGCCCACATTAATCGGCTCCCTTGCTTCCCCGCAGTTGATCAAAGGGTACTTGATTCCCTCGAGCATCATTCTTGTGTCAAAAGTCAAAAACATGCCCCCAGATAAGAGTGACCTCTCCTACACTCCTCAAAGATTGCCATGCTACACGACTAGCATTAATATTTTAACTTTTTAACTTTTAATGTGATTTATTATAACCTAATCTGGTTGGGACATTGTTTTCATCGGTTGATTTAATTTTATTTCCGTATACTTATTCTCAAAATATGGACGAAAGCACAAGCCTTCAAACATTGCGAGCCTCGCCTTTGAAAACAAAACAGACTTTATTTACCGTGACGTCACGAAAACAGACCTACTGATTGGACAACTTCTTGGCCAACTCTCGGAACCCACTGACTGCAAGCATTCAGGATTCAGAAGCCAGTCTACGTGTTTTCTCAATAGAAAGAATACACCTTCACCACACATTTTTAACACTAACGGTAGCTGTTGTTCTGTTTGTTGCCAGTAGCTTCTGACATGAACATCAAGTCTAAGATGAGTTCAACATTTCTGTAGATATTTCTAATGTTGTCAATCAGTGCTGTGCCCACAGACTGCTGGCCATGTCTGTTCCAGTCTTGGACCTGTACACCAATGCCGGCAGCTTCACCAGCCCCAACTTTCCCAGCAATTATTGGAACGATCTTGACCTGACCTACACGGCTCACCTGACCTCACCAGGCCCCCAGCTTCTTCACATTATACTCGATTCTAAGCTGGAGATTACAAATGATATTTGCTTCGACTTTGTCACCTTGTTTTTTCAGAACAAGAACGTCAAGTATTGTGGATTCCAGAATTTATCATTCGATGGTAAGTACACCTATTATTTTTGTTTTCCTTTCCTTTCTTTTATGTTTGTCCCTTCCTTCCTCCTCATTAACTGTCGATGACTGTCCTTCAAGATACCTTGGAGGGTGGTCGACGCCTCGGTGGCCACAAGAAGAATCGACTTACGAACTTCAAAGATTGGACTGATGGTGTGGTTACCTGGTGCAAACGTGATGACCTTAGCTGGACCTCTTTCTGTGCATGATGTTTGTACGCGTGGCTCCAGAGCAGACGGGAGATATTTCCCCACATTTAAGGAAACAGTATTCTGCACCGAGCTTTATCCAGTCATTAGTCATGCGCACCCAACAAGACTTTAAAATGCTTGACGAATAAAATGTTTATAAAATTTAACTCCGAGCTTTGCAGCAGAATGCTTTATCTCAATGTGCCTTTTCCCGTGTGGAGGGTCCTGGTCTAATGATGCTGTATCTCAGTCTCTGCTCACTAACAAAACCCTCTCATTTATTGTAGTGGTCGTTGATGGGGACAAGCTGCAGATGTCATTCCACACAGATTTCTCCATCTGCGAAAGGGGCTTCAACGTCACGTACTACGTGATAGGACGTAAGTGTCTGGAAAGGATTCTACCTTCCGTGTGTAACAATATCAGTGTGGGAAGGTCTTTCATGCTGAGAGCAACTTATTAAGATTTACTTTAATGAGGACACGATTATGTCACGCACCAAATTAAAGGAAGGCACGGGCACGTGAAAGTCTTAGATTAAGCAGAATGTGTGTGTGGTGTGTGTGTGGTGTGTGTGTGCGTGCGTGGTGTGTGTGTGTTTGTTTTCAGCCGCCAATACCACATCTTTATCACCTTCGTCAGCTTTTCTGTGGGACAGCAGCTCCCCCTGGACACAGACCTGCACGACTTGCCATGTCCCTGCTCTGTCTTCCACACTCTTCACGGATTGGACAGACGAAACCCCTGTTACAGACCCCCCTCTCTCTACAAAAGTAACGACCGCTACTCTCCTCACAAGCCTCACCCTTTCTACATCCGTCACGAGCTCCACCCTCTCTACACCCTTGACCAATTTCTCGGATGGAGCAACTCCAATAGACGACTATAGGACCAATGGCATTGACCCCACAACCACCGATTCCCTTGTCAGTTATGGCACTGGCGACAACAGTGACGTCATAGATACGATGTTGGAACTGACCACGCGGGACCAGCAACCACTTGATGACGTAATACACATCGTCAGCTCGTCATACATAACAGCTGGTGACGTTAGCGAGGGCTGGCCAGGAGGTATGTTTACACACCTGTGGTGTGCCACTACAGAGGAAACTTGTTCTGGTCTTGTTGTATGTAGGGGAATATAGCATTGTACTCCCCTGCTTTCCAAAATGGCTGAAGCAGATGTTTTTGTTCTTATTTCTCCTCATTTTATAATCTTATTCCATTGTCTAAGCTCTTTTGTCAGACTGAGGGCCGGTTCTACCATTTGGCGAACTAGGACACCAGTGATTTATAACTTTACGACGTTTATAATTTTCAATTAAAGAAAACTATACTTTCTGAATTTTAAGTTTTACACATAAAAAAGTGTAAGACAATAACAGCAGCTCTAGGTGCTAGTACTGTGTAAGCGTGGCTCACTAGAACGTGCAGAGCATATCTCGGAGAACTAAGCCCCGCGAACTTACATGTTTGCAAAAGGAGATACAAAAGAATATGCAACCAAACACTGACTTCTTTTTGATTGTCCTGATAGCGTGACTTCCGACAGCATCAACTTGTATTTTACTTTGTCATAGGAAATGCAAAGGTCACCGTGCCTTCTGACATGGCCTCATCATTGAGTACAACCGGCCTAACACCAATCTATTACTCGCCACAGTCAATCGAAATCATTGCTAGACAAGACATCGATGCCACAGCTACCACTGCAAGTGAGATGGAAGTCCGGACTGTCAACTTGCAGACTCAAACTGCAAGTGATGTGGAAGCCCTCGCCACAATTACAAGTGATACGGACACACAGACTACTGTTACAAGTGACACGGAAACCCTGACTACTCTGACAAGTAACATGGAAACCCAAGCTCTCGCCACAAGTGACCTGAAAACCC
Organism: Pomacea canaliculata; assembly: GCF_003073045.1. Classification (NCBI taxonomy): domain Eukaryota; kingdom Metazoa; phylum Mollusca; class Gastropoda; order Architaenioglossa; family Ampullariidae; genus Pomacea; species Pomacea canaliculata. The sequence continues at coordinate 41,990,249 of NC_037590.1, read as the reverse complement.
AAAATGTCGTTACAAGTGACAGCACAACGCAGACTGTTGCTGCCAATGACACAGAAACCACCATTTCTGTCACCGGCGACAAAAAGACTTCAGCCACACCGCGGACAGAACTGGACCCTCCAGACTGTTGCCGGTGTCAGCTGCTAGGGGGATCAGAGACGGGAAAAGTTTTGAACGCTGAAGACCGCGAGAAGAAAATAGATGAAATCATCACTACGCTGCTCGTCGACAAAGACAACGTATCGTCCACCAAGCGGAAGCACATCTCTGCGCATGACAGCCGACAGTCCGCGGCGGCGCTGGGTTTAGTCGGCGTGGTGCTGTGTGCGCTGCCACTGATCTTCGTGTTGCTAATGGATGTGGCAGGATTCGCTGTTCAAGCTGCCTGCGGCAAAAAGTCGATGAGAGCTAAAAATACCGTAGATGCTTCCTGAAGCTCCGCTTCCTGCGTGGCGATGGACGCTGCCGTCAGAATGAGGCTGAACGATCTGCATTTTATCTGTGCAAATGTGTGCTCGGAAGACAGCTTCCAGACATCTCACAGGAAGTGATACACAAACATCTCCTGCAAAAGCCAGTCTTATCGCGTTTCTTGTTTGTAGCTTGGATTCGCAAGCTTGTCATTGGAATCCAAAAGAGATGGACTTTTTGTTTCCAAATAAAATATGCCAAAAAAAAAAAAAAGGAAGCACCAACACTGATAATCTTTAACCTGTTTGTCGAGATAAGAATATCGGTCAGCGATAGATTGTCCAGATATATAGTCTGATTGGTTTCTGTGCATGCCTTCAAGCCTTTGAAGTTTAAACGCACATTGTAGAAGCCTTTGCAATAGGTGATTTATTCCTTAGAGTTATATCACCGCAGGGTGTTTTCCACTTGCTAGCTATTCTTGATTTATGATAGATGGATGCTAGATTTATGTACACTCTTCAGGCTTTGGGTTTGTTTGGGGTTTTATTTTTTTCTGTCTTTTTATCAAATAAACTACTAGATTGCGAATTTTTTATTACACTCGTAACAAGGCTGGACAAAACGTTCAGTCACCTTATACAGATGCTTCTCAGCTTACAACCGGTTTTATTGAAATACAACACTCGTAGGTTGAAAATGCATTCAATGCACCTAGTCATCATAGCTTGTGCCAGTATACTTACATTAGCATACTCGTGGGCAAAAACCATGTAGCACAAAGCCAGGTTAATAATAAAATAATGATAGGTAATTTACTGAAATAAAGTGCCGAAAAATTCCAAATTTGAAGATCGTTTTCTGTTGAATGCGTATCGTTTTCGCCCTATCTTGAAGTCGAACTATCGTACATCGGGGTTCGCCTGTATTCTAAAGTGCGTGTGACAAGTAAATGTGAAAATAAAGTTAAGCAAAGGCGGCGCACGATTCAACCACCACGTGACCACCACTTGATGTCACACAGCGCACTGAACAGCACTAACGACTAACGCTTCTACAAAAACTCGTTTTCACCGCTCTCTTTGCAAACTGCACACCGACTAGTCACAAACAAAAGCAAACAATTTAAGTGCCCGACTTCCTAGTGTAAACCTCTCCGCTTTTCTTACCCTTTTCCCCACCCACTCCAATCCTCCATTAGGTAACCAAATGTGAGTGGGACAAGGGACACAATCAATGGTTTGCTGCTTGGAGTTCTCCGCCCAACAGATTTTGACCCTCCTAAAGCAAGCACACATCAAGATTATAGTTATTTTAAAATCGAACTTAGTGTAAGCCTAGCAGCACTTTTAAATATGAAAAAATGGCTTTTGGCCTAGTATTATCTGAGATCTTTATGATGCTGCTTTAAATTCCCATATAGAACAAGTCAGGTTAACTCCTGCTTTCCCATCTTACACAAAGACAATCATGTTGAGTTACATATTAGAAACAGTATTTCTAAAGATTGAATCTGGCTTATCATGACTCTATGAATATGGAATAACTACAAAGGACCAAACAAAATAGTAAGCACATGCATTCCTCACAAATACATTAGGAGACCAAAACGTTTCACTCAAATTGCATCCTATCAGTGCTTTTATTCTTTTTGCGATGGTCAGTGTTGATGTCAAGTCAGCAGATCACAACATTCACATTGTAACCTTTGTTTTATTTCTTTTTACATGAATCTAAAATTGGCACACATGCCTATCAATAAAATTGACCCGTTTCGTGCATGATGCTTTTATTCTGTTTTCTTTAACCCATAATCCTAAAACCGGTTATATTACTCAACCACCCATTCAAAAATAAAAACAAAACAAAAAAACAAAAACACTCACACCACCTGCTTAGTTTTCTTCAATGCACACAACAGCCAGATAGTACTTCTAAATTCTCACCAAAAAATAATATAAAAAAAAATTAGATTGGTGTAAAACTACTGTCACATTTCCTACATTATAAAAAAAGCGAAACCAGATGGATAACAGCTTTTGGCCTGGCACAACACAAAGGCGCAACACATTTCATCTTTAGTATTTTACAGGCTGACTGTCCATCTTCATTTGTGACTCAAAAAAACAGGGTCATTATGTATTAAAGATCGGGGTTAGTTGTTTTGAGCATTGCTGGCTGTGTTCTTGGCCTCGCATACTCCATCCTTCATTACTAATGCTAGGTAAGTTCAAGCAAACATTTTCAATACAGAAAGCACCCTGAAATATGTATGAACATGTGGGATCTTTGTACAAGTATTACTGCCTCTGTGACCCCACTTTTTGATGTTTAAGAGAAATGCATGACGCATTATATTGCATGCATCTTCACAAAAGCAACAAAAACCTTAGCAGAATTTTCCGATTTAGTCATAGGCACAATTCAAAAGGATCAAAATTCAATCTGCTAGAACATTGTGTACATCAAAACAAATGCAAAAGCCGGTACGCAACAACTGCAGAACCATCATAGGGCCTCTTCCAACACCCGTTCAATTAGGAAACCTGGATGGGATAAGCTAACTGCTGAAGTTTCTTCAAAAAAAAAAAAAAAGCAGCATGTCCTATAACAAGAAAACTAATTATGGTGCTTTGTGTAATAGCCAAAACATACAGAACCAAAACATAGGCTTGATTTAAAGCATACCTCCTCACATTACATGCTATCTCCCTTTTATTGCAGTCACAGTAATGTGCACTAAAAACTTACTGAAATGTCATATATCAGATTGCTGGAGTAGAGATAAAATCTAAGCCAATGTTGAGATTCACTGCAGTTTGGGTATATTATTAAAAATAGATACTAGAACACTTGGTCCAACAAAAAATGTTTGCCAAGTCTTTAAGCCTTTGACTACACACACTTTATTAATTAAACTAAAAATAGCTGTTGATCAGGTTTTTTTTCACACAACCACTTATCTTAGCACTGTTGTCTTACCATGCATTCAAATATGCACATACACTCATACACTGCTCTGGGAATTGCTCTCTTCCTCTCTTTAAATTTTTGTAGGCTGTTATAATTATGTAAGCTGTCTCATCTGTAGGTTTCTCATCACACATTTCTAGGGTTAGTGACAAGAAATCCACCCATCACTAGCCATCATTTTAAAACATTTCTGACACAAAGGTGCTTAGTTTCTCCCATTCCATCACACATAGGCTCATCTGTCATCTTATGAGCATCAGAAAAAAAGGTTATCCTGGTGTATCAGTAGAGGTTTTCTGCATTTCCTGATCTTGGCTTCTTGATCTTGTCCATGTTCTTATGAATGATGTCATGTAAACTTGCCTGTGGAGGAAAGATCAAATGTTACCTATTAACAACAACCATTATCTTCCTTCCCTGCATTTCTCTCACGACAGACTAATAATTTTGTCAATGCAGAACTTCTACATATTTTAACTCTTGTTGTACTTACCCCTTGATTTTGAAACTATAATCTTGATTACCATCCGCTATAAAATGCCACTTAACTTTTTTAATACTTACATTAAAAGTTATTATATTGCTTTATGAGTACTTATAATTAAAAATTTATAAAATATACTCAAAAAGTTATAAAAATATTTCAGTAAAATGAAGACAAAAATCAGAAAGTCCCATTGTTTCTTTTCCTTTTGCCATAACTGTGAACTAGAGAATTAATCCTTTGTTGTTTCTTTTTACTATTTTTTTTTTTTAATGGTGTAAGTTTAGTCACTTTCCTTTAGTTTGATATCAGAAAGATTATATTAGCACTTTTATTATGTTACAACTCAAAACAAAATAATGGAGACACTCAACAAAGTTAATATAAGCAACGTAAATATCTCAATAGAATTAAGGAAAAAATCTGATGGTCTACAGACAACTGCGATACACTTGAAGTTGAGCAGAAACAAAACCCAAAACCAGGTAGAAGTGCACTCTAAGCAGTTACTCACGTAATGGTTCCTCATCTCACACAAAGTGAGCCGTAAGCATACAATCTGCTTTTCGTCTAGCTCTCTCACTGCTTGTCGATAATCCTCCTGGCAAACAAATGCACATATTAAAAAAAAAAAAATTAACACACCAACACAAAGCAATCCCGTTACAGAGTACCAAAAATGTATAATGTTTAGGCATGAACATAATTTCCTTATCACAGCCACTGAAGTCTCTTATTAGACTACCTGTGGTCCTGTAATTATTAGACCACGTGCATTCAATTAAATTATTAGATCACAAAGAATTTTACTATCAAAATACTCTTGCAGCATTTTTAAGCATTCTACATTTCCAAATCAAAGTTCGTTAAAATAAAGACCTGCTGCAAGCTACACTTAGCAGCATTCATAGCCACCATTGTTCATCTTTGACTACTTTGCAGCTAAATCACATTTAAACCATCTGATCAATACTGTTCTAGGAACTCTTCAGTAAGAACTGTGTTGACAGAAAAAATATGGCAGCCATTAAAATTCAACTTTATTTTTCCCTCTTGTAAAGTAGAAGGAACACCATTTACATCTCTGGGACTTTCATTTTGTTTCACAAAAATTTAAGCTTTCTTTACTCTAAAAAAAGTATTATATAGAGTCTATCTAATATAATTGACCCTACTTTCTAAAATTTACTTCATATCAAACAATACGTTGTATAATTACCACATGTGGATACTTTGCAATTTTGGTGATAATTTTTGCACGTGTGACATAGTAACGTGAAAGCTGGTCCAGGTAAGTAGCTGATTCTGTTTCTACCTGCCGTGCCTCTGCCATAGTATCTTCCTGCAACACACAAGACAGCACACATTACTCCACTAACCCCTACATCATAACTTTCTCTACCCTTTTCCTAACATATCTTTCTCAGAAAAGATTTAAGTTTTTATAGTTTTCAATGATTCAGGAAACTTGTAGAAGCTGTTTAAGAGGTATGCCTGAAATGTAAACCATTGCATTTGTTTCTCCCCTACTATTCTCCTGTATGTGAATGTATCTAAACAGAACACACACACACAAAAAAAAAAGACAAAATCCCTCTCTAAACTGCAGTATTATCTGAATCTTTTACAATAATTTTTGTGCAAGAATTAAACTGGATATGTAACTTATGGTGGGCAGACAGGGCATCGGAGGGCGGAGGGGGGTTGGAGAGGAGAGAAGTAAAAATATTCCATCTAGCAGGAAACCCTCTTACCCTCAGCTAAGCCAGAACAAGCACAATAATGAGCATTAAAAGGAGTGGTAGTAAAAAAATGGCTTCCCTTCAAACAAGTTCTTTTTCCTTGACTCAAACAATTATTCTACCTTTCCCAGCCTTGACTTCGCCTCATGTCCATGAGGAAGTGGATAATAATGAGTAATAAGCACACATTCTGAATACATAATTCTCATAATATACACACATTGTGAATACACATGCATACATTATGACTATATAACACACATAAATTGTGATCATATAATATGGACATATTCATATGCTGTCATTTATTAATGAAGACAAAGTTTATGTACTTTACCAAATGCTTGCTGCTGGCATGTAATATTTATAGTAAAAAGTGTTGCTTTTACATTCACCCACACCATTTCACTACATTTTTCATGACAGTATCTGTAAAGAATTGAATAAGTTTTGTCATTAACCTGAATAGAAACTCCAAAATTGTTCCCATCTTCTATTTTGGGTATCAAGAAGCTGATCCACATTTTAACCTGCAATCATAGCATAACTGAAGTAACCACAACTCATGACCCACATATGCAAGCACAACAATTTTAACTTTTACACACAACTTCACGTACGAACTTCCCAAATATAGAAAAACATGAATCAAATCTAAAAGCACAAAAGTTAGTGATAGATTGTTATTGTTTGTTAATTTGTATACATGCATGCACTTGCATTATGCCTGCCTTTCAGGATGATGTCAAATGTTTCCCTATCCCCAATGTTTCCCTCTTTACAAAGTTTTTGCCGTAGTATCTAAGCAAATGTGATTATATTTTTTGTTATAAATATTGTAATGAACTGCAAAGAATTAAGGTCTAACCATGTTGGCATGTTCCATGAGGTCCATGATAAGAGGTTTAATAGACTCTGCCCAGTTGTGGATTCTGTGATTGTACGACACCTTGCCTTCAGGAAACACCAGAACAGGTGTGCCTAAAATGTATGATCAAATACATTTTGATCAATTAGTTCCATCATGACTGTCAATGTCAAAATCAACAATATGACAGTAATGTGTGAATAAAATTGTTCCAAATATGCTAGACAAGAAGTTTCTGCTTTTTAACTGTCTTTCTAAAGAGCCAAAAATTTTCTAAAAGACACAGAAAAAAGTGAATAAAGTTATTTGATTTTTTTTTTATCAAGGCCCACAAGCAGAAAAATTGTGTGCCAGAAACACTTCAGTGATAATTAATATTTTGTGTGCATACTAGAGCCTACAAACAAAGCAGATTACATAGTAATAGTTCTGACCTAATTTAAGCAATGGAAATATATAAATGGACATTTTCCTTTAATTTAAAGAAAACATTTTCAACACTGGCCACATACCAGAGATTTCAAGTGCACCACTGTGGTTATTCTCAAGTCTTCTCTTCTTTGTTGATGGCTGGAAATAAAAGCATTACTATTTACCATACTATTTTTCTTTTACAAAATCTACCACCAGTTTTAGTTATGTATGGGTTCTGAATAAAGTTATCTTTATACCAGGATAACACTGTTGTATGCTAACATATCCAGTACACTATTCTAACAGGTATCTTGGACACTATGCCAGTATAGCAAGATAGGACCTCGCGTCAAGACTCGAACTCCCCTCGAGGTATGCAGACGCAGTGTTTTCTAGTGTTGCTGAATGGATTAGCAGACATTTTCGTGGTATTTTTTATCAAAACCAAAAATAAAGCTTGAGTTGTATGTGTTTAGCTTTTTTCATGTTATTTTTTTATATAAATTTGACTGTAGTTACTCCTTAGCAGACGATCAAACACCCACTCGCTCAGTGATATCAAAGAAAATAGTCCCACTATACACACCTCTTTGCAAGCTGTAATTATTTGAAACTAAAAGTTTTACGTGTTTCTCTACTGTTAAATTTAATTTTGTAGCATGCACAAACCATTGGTTCACGCTGAGAGTTCGGTTCTGTCCTTACAACACCTCGAGTCTTGACGCGAGGTCCTATCTTGCTACACCAGTACATTTGAAATGATTAAATTTACTCTGGTGTAATATTTCAGTTATGACATCTTTAGGAATAGCACTGAATTTCAAAATACTACATGTTTAGATATTAATTTATATCACTGAAAAAATCTACTATTTCTGTGTGTCTGATCTCTGTCATCCACAAGTTCCTGCCTAGTCTGCCTGCTCAACTACAGACATTAGAATTAATCAATGAACACCCCCACCCCTTTCAAACTAACATTTAAAAATCACTCTGTCCTTGAAGCTACCCTTTAAGCCTTGACATCAAGTCTCATTCAAAAAATATTTACCTCATCCCCATCTGAGACAATGGGCTCTGGAACAGGAATGTTGATCCCTTCATGGACAGCACTAATTTTCTCTGCAATCATTTTCTGGAAAGCAAAAATCATAATGCACTTGCTTAAAGATAAAACAACACACATATGCAACTGAAATAAGTGTGGAATATGGGGTAAAAAGAAACTTTTTAAATCATTAGTTTATTTTAGGACAAAAATTACTTAATAAAGAATTGTGAATAATGTTGCTCACCCACAAACATGTCAAATCTACGTGTTGATTCATGATAATAATTAAGGCACTTAAAGCCAAATGCAGTCTTACAAAAAGAAAAAAAAAAACAAAATGTAGGCCTTACCCGATATACTTCTTCAATATCAAGGACTTTCTGTGGGAAAATATTTGTCACAAGAGCTTCCGTCTGAAAAACAGTATTTTTTTTTTTCCTTCAACAGCACAAATCTGTGTTCCCAATAAATAATTTCTGCTAAAAGACAGTCCTCAAAAGCCCCAAGCTGATGGAGTTGTTTTTTCATGAAAAATGTTTGGATGTAATAGCCAGTAGCAGGAAAGCTCAAGCCTTTTTCAGAAATAAAATTAACTCTTGTAAAGATATCCATTTATATATATAATGATCCCTAATTGGTCGACAATGGTCATCCAAATTTGTCTGGTTAGAAATTGCCTTTTGATGTGAGTTCAGATGTCTTAAATTTGTAGCAGACAGCATTATCACATTTTGTCTTACCTCTTTTTTAAAATTTTCGATGAATTCCGACACCTGTAACAAACATTTTTACTTTAAAAATATAATTTCAATACAAGTAACATTCAATTTATATAACAATGCATCACGAAAATAATTTCTCCTCAGTCTTTGACTATATGCATAATGAAATTATTTATCGGTCAAATGACATTTTACACTATAAATTAGCAATATGATACTTTATGCCTGTAGTCTGAAAGAAAACTGTTTTACCAATTAACTATTAGCTTATTAGCCAAATAAAATCAGTAATCGAACCATTATCTACTGGTATGCACACGTGCTAATATACTTTTTTCGGTAACTCCAACGTATGTGTAGCATATTGCAGCAAGAACAGAACTTATTAACACCTTTTTGGTTGTTGAGTTTGCCATGTCTTTTGAAATTTTCTAAGCTGAAGTCAAACTTCTATAAAATTTTAAAACGTATGTCTTGTATTCCACTCTGACGATCCGCCAAAACCAGGATAAACTTTAGTGTTTTCAGCATAGGAGAGCACTCAGGGGGCATTACCGACTGTCCAACGCTTCGATGCTACATATACCTGTTCTATCGCCACCCACACTCCCCAGATAAAATTGTCTTAAAGTCTAAACATAATTTTTACATATATATCTCTCTTGGTAAATGCAGTCAAAGAGCGGTGGTTAATACAAAGGGTAGTCCTGTGTCATAACTAAAATTGAGAACATCTCATGTATAGGATAAAAATAGTCTTCAGAATTCCCAATACAGTGGAACCTCGGTTAGCGAACGCCTCAGATAGCGAATATTTCGGTTAACGAACAAAAATTTCGTGAAAAGTTTGTCTCGGATAGCGAACAAAATTTCGGATAACGAACAGCCACGTGAACCTCACGTGACCGACCACCATGTCGTCATTCGCGCTCGCGACACAGTTACGATCAGTCGTTCCTTATCTGTGTGCATCCTTCTTATTTAGTGATTTTTGTGCTTTATTTTAATAAGATAATCCTCAATAAAGGCTCCAAAGAAGATTAAGAGCAATTAATAGTAGTGAGGTAAGGACAAGGAAGCGGCCAACAAATGAATTGTAAAAGGAAATGATTTCAAAGTATGAAGGTGGCATGCGTCTGTCGGATGTGTGATGTCGTATTACCCAAGAGTTTTACAAAAAATGCAGAAGCAACAGACACTGGACAAGTTTTTTCCTTTAACCTCAAAGTTAAAGAAAAGGGAAGTCACCCCTGATTTTATAATGTCACGTGTGCTCATGGAGGGGGAATCCAAGCAGTAATTCTACCCCTTCCTCCCCTCACCTGTTTCCAACCACGCCCTCAAAACAGCAAGTTTTCTGATGTTTTAATGATTTCGTTAATGTTTTTATGTTTATTTAACTCCATTTATATTGCATTATAACTGTTCTCATTAAAACAAATACCTATATATATATGTAGCCTGTAACTTTCAAATGTTAGCGAGTCAATAGGGGCTGGGAACCAATTAAATCTATTTCCTTTATTTCTTATGGAAAAAATTGTTTCGGATAACGAACATTTCGGATAACGAACAGCTTTCCAGAACGGATTAAGTTCGTTAACCGAGGTTCCACTGTATTACATGCAGTAATCTGCCAATGTTCCGCCCAGAATGGTTTTGTGATTTTGTCTTAAGAGTGGTTTTTGGAGGAAGGGATAACTATTTTAAAAAATTCAAGCAGCTTGCATTGTTTCTGAAATCTTTTTCACTGCTATGAAAAACGCAAAAAAAAGGAAAAAAATGCTGATTGATATATATATATCGACCATGAGTGAAACTTATACCCTCGACATTGACCGGATTGACCGTCCCCTTGCTCGCAATAGCTGTACAGTGATACCACTTTTCTTGCTTTACTAAACGTATTTACAATGCTTCTCGAGGTGGCCGTGTATGCATGCATACGAGTGCTTCATAGCACATTTGTTGTTCCGCTTGTTGTTTAGAATCTCATACAGCAGCCAAAAATTCAACATTTATTAATTATTAGCCAAGTGGCGATGTATGAGACCGCTGATCACAACTGTACCCCGTTTGTCCGCTATCCATCAGATTGACAGGAACTTCCATTACTCGAAGGTCAGTCTGCGTATAGTAAATGCCACTGTGACGAAGCACGTTTATTTTCTGTGTTCTAGATGTTGTGGGTCCAAATAATAATGCTACACAAAGAAACCGCTCGATCCATACATCTTTTACATAGAAAGAAAATGTAGACAACCGCATATTTCTGATATGACTATGGCAATTCTTCCTTCTTGTAGCACTTCATGAGTCTGACTTGGCTTTAAAAAAAAATCTTCTCTGATGATGATGATGATGATGTCGATTTGTAATGCGCAGGTATCCATTCCGAAGAATGCTCATTGCGCAGAAAAAAAGAACAAATGAAGAACCAAAAAAAAAAAAAAAAATCTGATCTTCAACGGCAAGACACAGGCTGCTGACTCCGAAGGCGATTTCATGAGGATGTAAAGAGGCACACGTTTTTGCTTGCTTATTATGTTATCTTCGATTGTGGATATATATATATAATTTTTTCCTCAATATGGCGATATTTTATGTGGCATCTTACGCGCGATGGGTACCCGCGGACATATTCACCCTTTGGAGGTACAGTCACGAGTTAAAGTTGATAATCTGTTAGTTCTTTACCTTCTTCGTAACCTGATCGGGTTCTTGTCGGAAAGCTTCGTCGGGGCATCCGAAAGACTGCCCTGTTGGAAAACTGCAGACGGTTACGAGTTTCCGGGCCTGCTTATGCGCAGTGGTCGCCATTTCAAAGCCGTTCTGTTAGTTACGTACTTGATGAGTTTGACGTCATCTGGTGAATGTCGCAAGTAGCGCACGTGCTCCTCTTTACCAGCACGTACCTCCGCCCTACACGTGCGCGCACACATACAAGCGTCCCCCGCTCACCCATCCATTAAATATAATTTTCTTAGCAAACCTCAGATTAAGGAAAAATTTAGAAAGTCCGTCTGTTATGCCTGAATCCCTAAATGTCAAAAGATTAGAGGATTACCTCTACACACCACAGATTCATAATCTGGTAATAAATAATCTTTAAATAATCAATACATAATCTGGTAAGACTTACAAATAAGTGCCGTACGTGTGTCTACAGCTCTTTATATCTGATGTCTTCTCTCAGAATAAAAAAAAAAAGAAGAAAATTTTGCAATGGTCACAACTTGTACAAGGTGGCATTCACAAAAACATGGCTGCATGTGAGATCATGACAGTGTGCGAAAAATTATATATAAACACACGTGTGTATCCAAAAGTGGCATGGTTTGTACATAGATGTGAACAGCTAAAATAATAATAATAAATCGCGAAGCACATAAATTATCCAAGCAAGGAGTCTGTGCATGAGAAAAGCATTCAGAAAAGTGGCTGATGAATTTTTATTTTTGAAGCACACAATAAAGGTCATTGAAGATCTGGACGTCACTTACTTATAAAAACAAAAAATAATTCTTCCCGTGGATTTCTTAATTTGCAACAAGAAACTGATGCAATTTTTTTTATATCCTGATGAACATCATGCACAAACAGATATGCACAACATACAAAAGTATGTTTTGTATTTCCTAAAAATCCTGCACTGACATATCATACATATGTTACACTTCTCTTCCAATTCTAAAGTAAGTTAAAAGGCAATGCCAATTACCACAGAAACTGTTGTTTGGTACAATGTGGTATTAGCATACATTTAGAATAAATCTGCATCATACACTTGCATGGATATTTGCAAATGTTTGAACAAAAGATATATGAGACATCTTTGTCCATGTGGACTTGCAATATGCATACCTAGTTTAAAATTTAACTAGTTTAATGTCAGGATTTCTTATCTATAACAGGTTAATTGAGTTTTATGCAATGTCAGCAACAATGGTTATCTCATCGTGAGGACAATATGCGGGGTAACAGAGGGTAACTAGCCCCAGCCCCCAGGTCTTTCACTTCAAAGAAACATAAGCTCATTTCAAATATGAAATGTTTGTTTTATACTTAATCTACCACTTTGACTATTTTACAAATATGGTTAAAATTCTATATTCTTTCAGCAAACATTTTGAGATATTAATTAGAACTAAATTGTTAGAAATAACAATCTGAAAACTTATCATATTTGCTGTGCCATTAATTTCTGTATAACCATGATTCTATCTATCTATTCCTCTTCGTGCATCAGGTTGCACATAAGGCCTCAACCAGAATAACCATGATTACTAAAACAGAAAAATACAAGTTAACATTAAGAAAGAAATGTGAAATATGATTCTGCACAATTTTATATCCTGAAATAACATTTTGAATTAAAATTTTTGCTTTGTAGGATAAGCCTGTCAACTATCAGCTCATAATGTAAAATCTAGGGGATATCACTCCAGGCTTTATCAAATTATACAATTCCACAAACTGAGTGGCAAGTATCCAATAAAAGAAAGATAAAAATGGAGAACAGACCACAATATCTGCCACTATTCCAGGTAGCCATAGCCCTTCAAAAGGAAGATCCACAAAATACCTGCAGTGTAAACATAGGAGGCAGATCCTAACAAGATCTTCAGGACATATATATATATAAAAATCTGTTGCATGGCACTCAATATAAAATCTTGCCTACATGAAGACACACATACTTCACACTCTATATATATATGGATCAGTAATCGGGCTAAATCTAGAGGGAGGCAGTCTTTCAATGGGCAGACAATCTCAATAAGCGAAAAAGCACAGCTCACCTTCTGACCTCTTCACTAGCATGATGCCTGCCAGTGAAAAAGGAAAACACAATCTTTAACCTAGTTTCACTGATAATAAGAATCACAAGTCAGTGGTCTTTACCAATACATAAGCAAATTATTGATAACTTTAAGGCTGCTTCTTTTGAAATAAGTAAGTCTACACCATTAGTAAGCACTTAAATAAGCACCAAGGAGTCTACTTAACCACAAACACATGCACCAAGGACACACACAAAAATAAGGTTTGCTCTACTTTTATCTCATGAAACAAAGGCATGATACTGCTAATACAGTATCCCTGACAACCAGTTCTTTTGGATGTGGAAGCTTATCACAGTTTTATATCCATTTAACTTAAGGCCATACATGAGATGAACGAATCTTAATTAGGAGACCCTGAGGACTGTTACTGACTACTTATCCAGCAACATTTCTATATAACAGAAGACGTACTGTAACTTGACATAGATTTGTCTGTTATGCATTTGGCAGCAAAGGAACTAGGCAGCTGTAAACTTGAGACAAATTACATACTGTTACAAAAATACCTTCATGTATATCATATCAAAATATCCCTAAGAATACAGATTTCAAAAGTATTCACTAAAAGAAAAAGAAACCAGTACATTAATAAGGTGCATTTCTCATCTATTTGGCACTTCTATAAATAGCAAATGAGAAATGGACAAACTTAAGTCATGAATGTGCAAATATTATCAACAATTACACAAAACATCAAAAAACTTCAAGGCACTGTCATTTGTCAGGACTAGGTTGTGATACCCATCTTAAGTATGAAAAACACACAGGTTTGCTAGCATTTATCTTTTAAATAAAACAGCGGAGATATGTTTAATGAAACCTTCTGTAGGACTAAGCATTATTTAGCTACTACTGAACATGCTAAGTGCTGATTATAGGTCATACATCTGCTCCAGTCATGCCGAAACTTAAGTGCAAACTCTCTGTTAAAGAATGATTCAGAACAACCTTTGCACGCTCGATGACAGCAATGTAGCAGTGAGAAAATGCATGACTGGGCACTAAACACAACAATTATCAATCAATCATGATAAAGCTTGGTACAGATGCTGATTGTGAAAACACTTGATTAGGAAAACCAGCTTTGGATGTGTGGTCAGACATGGATGGTCTGTATAAGTCAAGGAGATGAAGCAATAAAGTTTTTCACCTGTCATTTCTTTGAAAACAGGTGGTTACATCTTTCTCAAATCCCGGCAATATTTCATGATTATAATGTTATAGATTTCATCAAACTATTTGTAATTTTTTAATAGTTACATCAATGGCAGCATCTCAAGCCATGATGTTAGTATATCTTGACACAGAGAATATTTTAACTTTTTAGCTGCTCTTGTCATGTCACATAGTATGATTGTCACCAACAATTTGAAAAAAAAGGAAAAGGTGTATGCTATGAGCAGTAAGCATGAATTAAAATTGATTTTTATTTTATTAAACAATCTCTCTACTTCTGCCTAAATGCAAGTGAAAAATTATTGACAAAGGCTGCAGCAATCTTGTAAAATCATGTTGCAAAAAAAAAAAACAAAAAAAAAAAAACAATTAGCAATAGCAATCAGGAATGTCAGGATGAAAGTGAGTTTCAATTACTCCAAGCAATGAGATCATATAAAGTGGCAGCAGAAAGGAGGTATGAAACAGATCTTTATTTATTAAGACTTTCCCAGCACATTGAGGCAATGTTCATCATGTTGTTTACTTTCATAAGACTGGCAATACGATGACCATATTCAGGTGGTGACAGGGAGCCACCCAGAGTTATGCCGGACTTCTGCTGCAACATGTTAGACTCTTGGAAGATGCGTGCAGAACAGTGGAATTCTTTTGCACCAATCTGCAAGATGCGCTCCAGGTTGTCCTCATTAATACCACCTCCTAAAAGAAATACACATAAAATATGTCAACCCGGGTTTATTTCTTGATGCTGCTGTATTTTTCATTTACTACTACTGGTAACTAAAAATGTAGCAACTGTTGTAGTAATAATAGGACATGCATGCATTAACCTTTAACCTCATTAGCAATAAATGGGAAAACTGTTACCGATGTGAAAAAATAGTCAAAGCAAAAAAAATTTCAGAAATAAAAGTGTTTATAAAAAAGTGTTATTATATGTACATGATAAATCATTTTTCCCAACCAAAATTAAAACCCAGAACTTTAAAAAAATTCCAAAACCCTACACATTTCTTTTAGAACTTGATGATACAATGTAGCAATCTAGCTTACCAGGCACAACAATGATATTTCCTCGTGCCTGCAAAAAATAAAAAAAATAAATTGAAAAGACAGTTACAAGCAACAATAATGCTTAACCACAAAACAAATGACAAATGGCCAAATTTATTAATACCAATGAGCAATTATTTCTTGGTAGGTGGAATTGTGATCAGTTACTAGTGCTAGTTACAAAATAGATATGCGTGGAGCACTAAATGCAGGGTATGCATATGCACATGCAAAACACAAGATCACAAAATCTGACATTTAAAGCACTTTGTAATGCATGCCTACATCATATACCCATGCACACACATAACCAAAAATTGAGGACCTGGACTTCTGAGGGCACAAATGATTTTAAGTGCCTATTACTTCTGCATACAGGTATAGCATCATATTTGTCTTAATTCAGTACAACAAATTCTCCTCCTAGTGCACATTCTGGTACTGACAAAATGCTGGTAGCTTTGATGAGAATCAGCTGATCACAGGCCTATTACTATCATGTCATCTTGCTAAAAACAAACATTTCACGCACACAATTGTACACATTAAAACTGGCTCACTTCAGTTATCATTTTATCAATCATAGCTGCTCCATCAAGAGCATTGGCTGCTCCTCCACTGGTCAAAACGCGGTCAAATTTGAGATCTATAAGGGTGCGCAGTGCAACCATCATATTATTGCACATATCAATAGCTGCAACAGAACAGTAATATGACATAAAGCTTTACCTGCTCATCACAAGACATAATAAATGGTTTCCTGTTACATTTTTGATGCAAATGCTATCAAATGCTTCAAGGGTTTTACATTTGAATGAAATTCAAACTTCACACATGCACTTTGTTCAAAATATGATTTTGACTGAGCTAAGCAAAAAAAAAAAATAAATAAAAATAAAAAATAAAACAAAAAACAAAAACTGGTACTGCACAGTATTAATAATAATTTGAGAATACTGTAATAGCTGGGATTACTTTTATGCTTGAGTCAGTCATCTGAAATGTGTTCTTTACCTCTGTGAAATGTAACTGGCAAAGGTGAAATCAACTCTGTAACAAAATTTTAAAATATGCAACTGAAATTAAAATCATGACCTCTAAAATCATAGGATCTTAATATAGAATAAACTTCATGGTAGCAGTGGTAGTCAAATTTTATCATGAGGTTTAGAGCTTCACCATTGTAGTAAGGCATTTCTTTAGCCAAAGAGCTTTTCATCTACTATGCAGAGTAACCTATCTACCCCCCTCCCCCTTCTTCACCCAACACATACTGTTTACAGCAAGATTTAAAGATTTTTTCATGTCATCTGAAGAATATAGCCCACGAACATGTATAAAGAAACATACACACATACAATGTACTACCTATGAATGTTTTGCAACGGTCAGAATCAACAGAGCCATCCCTGTGGAAAGACCAATAACTCTGATTACTGCTCATATCATTCTATACAACTTCAGGAAAATGAAAGGTAAAAGAATAATATTTTTAAAAATAACTGGTAAAATGTAAAAGGATATTCTAATATATTTATTCTAACATCTGAAGACATTTTATGCATCAATATTTCATATATTTAAAAAAAAATTATAAGCAAAAGAACAACAAACAAAAAATCATGAATTGTATAAGCTGCTACTAATCTGGATGGTCTAACATAAGAGGTTCACACAAGAGCATAGTCATCATGCACAGATTATACTAGAGATACAATGAAATCTTAAGTATCTCATTCAAAACCAGTAATATTTACTCACAGATCAATCTGCATTATTGTGCTATATTTCATTTTCACGTTTCAATATGAAAAATATAAATGAGTATGAACTTTATAATGTCAGAACTTATATAAAAGAACAATTTCAGAGCAATTTCTTTCTCTCCCTCTCTGCCGTGCTTGCTTGCTTTTATATCTTTGTTTTTACTGAACCACCAAAAACACAAACAGGAACATTGGAAGCAGTGCTACAACATACTCTTGAAGAAACCCAAAAACAAAGCCGTCAGCGCCATTCTCCTTCAATGCATGGATATCATGTTTCATAACCTCCACTTCTTCCTCAGTGTACAGGAAATCTCCCCCTCTTGGTCTAATCATCACAAACACAGGTATCTTCACTTTTGATTTAACTACTTGAAGCATGCCTGAAAAAGGACAAAAATTCTTTTCTTCATTTTCCTGATATTACTATTTACTGGTTTGACTAACAGACAATGCAAGCGTGGAGTTTCAGTATAACATTTTGGAAAGGTCATGATGTTGCCTCTTAGTAGTCCAATTCCTCAAAATAAATGAGAAACATTAAATATGTCATTAGAAATCAATGTAATGATTTGGCAAAGATGGTAAATTCATTGTAGATTAGTCATCTGCTCAGATACCAAACTGGTGCCCATACTTCCTCAGCTATAGCATACATCTTGGTCTCAGCAATCAGACACTTTATGAATTAAAACCCATTTGCATAAATGTATATTGTAAATGCTAGCCAACTGATAAGACATTCTTTATAACAAAGAAGAAAAACTGATTTTTCATGTATTATCACATTTTAGCATGAAATATGGCATAAGCAAGAAAGCAGCTAAATGATTTAAAATTATATTAAGCTTTTTATTACATTTGAAGTCATGGCCACTTCAATACAGAGAAGAAGGAGGGATTTCCAACCTCAACTAATGTGCAGTAGCAAATGTTGAGTGGCGACATAAACATGACAGGATTGACTGCATGGCACCGCAGACAATGTGACATCACATAGTTTTTATAACTACACGGCCTGCTCCACCATTTCGGTCAGCATTCTATGATCAGTTTTTCCATCATTCATAGCAAGAAATGTTTGCTTTCGTGGGTATATAGTGTGAAAACGTACAGACTCCAAATATTTGAAACTCACCTATCGTAGGCGTAGTTCCTCCCTCCATGAGATTCGAACACAGTTCAAGTCTGGATGCACCTGGGAAATCAAACAATTTCAGGAACATTATAATTCAAACTCATAACGAAATAAGTGTGAACTGTCCTTTTAGCTCTAGTCACTCAAAGGCTGACAGTCACCACATAAGTTTGTAACATTTCCAGATCAGAGCGGACAAAGATCATATGTCAGATACTTGAGAAAAAGCAGGAAAAAAATTACCATAGCACACAGCTCATACTCTGAAATAGTGCAATTATTATCCAAAAAGACATATTTTCATCAAATTCGTTCTCACCTCCTTTTTCGGCATTAATCGCAGATATCACTGAATCTACACACACTTCCATGTTCGTGTCGCAGAGGGTAAGCCGAGACCAAACGGAAGAGAAAGGAATCCTGCCTCGATTTCGTCAGCTGTCGCACTTCCGCTTTTTCCTCGGGCGATCCTGATAGAGGATACTAGCTAGAGAGTAATTTTGTTTTGAAATTCCGCCTTTATCATACTTGCTCCATCTGCCCTAAGTGGACCACTACACTGGTGCTGTGACAGAATGTTTGCTTTATTTATTCCGAAACTTGCTCGTGCCCTGCAGCCATTGTCGTCTGCTCGAAGTTTTACACTTGGAGTTCGTCATTTAGTGCCTAAAGTAAGAATTATATAATCGGAAGCCGATCTTAATTTCCTATATAATTAAGATGAGAGAGAACAAAATACTATAATGTCAGTTTTCTTTTTAATTGCACTTTACAAACAAACACCTATTACTTATTACAATAAGTATCCGAACTATGCAAAAGACACACACCAGAGACGTGTATTAAGTTTGTGTACACACACAGGCAATGCTTTTATTTGCTATGAGATATTTCAAGCAATTTTTCTTTTCATTTTTTTGGGTGGTTGGTTTAGTTTATTCCTTCTTGCTCCTTTGAGGAGCATAGGGCCGCAACAACACCTCGCCAGCGGACCCGGTTTGAGGCAGCCCCCTTCAGTTGGGCCCCGATGGTTCTGATGTCCTTTGCCTTGCTCTCTGCTGTCCATTTCCAAGTCTGCTTCGGTCTCCCAACTCTCCTCTTCCCCTGAGGGTTCCAGTCAAATGCCTGCTTGGCAGTGGTGTCAGCTGGTTTGCACAGGGGGTGTCCTATCCAGCCCCATTTGTGCTTTTTGATGTCTTGGCTAGTGGCATTCTGCTTGGTTCTTTTCCACAGGCAGCTGTTGGAGATCTTTTCAGGCCATCTTATTCCCAGGATATGGCGTATGCATCGGTTGGTAAAGGTCTGGAGCTTGTTGTTGATGGTATTTGTCACTCTCCAGGTTTCAGAGCCATACAGTAGGACTGCTTTCACACTGGTGTTGAAGATGCGGGTCTTACTGCTGAAGTATAATGCTCGAAAGTTCCAGAAGGGGTGTAGGCTGTTGAAAGCATGCCTGGCTTTGTTGATGCGGCTTTTGATATCATCATCCGCTCCACCGCCCTTGTTGCCAAGGCACATCAGTTGTCTAGTGGTAGACCACTCATTTTTTGGTGGGAATGGGGACAAATACTGCAATATACCACACGAGACTTTTACCTGCTTAGCCCAATTTTAACCAATGCAAAAATAAAAAGTATTTCCTTATCATGTGATTCATTATTTCAAGGCAGTTTATTAACAGCACAAAACTTCATGGCCTCACACGTCTCAGTTCAATCTGCTCAGTTCCACTCCCCTCTCTTCGGTAGGATCCTTTGATGAAACATCCTTGAGTAATATGCATTTGTATTTTTTTTTTTCTTTTACTGCAGTGCCCAAATTGTCAGCGAGCTATTCAGATGAACAGATGCTATGCTACCATTTCCCAGAGTCTCAAAGGAACAAAGTCAAGACATAATGCATATATGGTATTTTGATTTTTGTGATTTCTTTCAATGCTGAATTTTTTTTCCATTTATGTTGTCTTGACAACCTTTTATTTCATGACTTAACTCTTTTAACTATGTACAGATATACATTATTGATATGTCTACACCCCCACAAGCATGCACACACACACATTGTATATGAAGAATCTTGGCTTAGCTTCATCACATATTTTGGCATTAAATCATGTTTTATATCAGGAGAACGTGATGATTCATTCTACTTAATAGGCTGTACATTTAGTCAGTGTAGTACACTATCACTATCTGTTGATATAGCCCTAAGACACTGTCCACAATCAACAGCTGATTAATTTTCATTCTTTTCATCAATTAATTTTATCTTTCTTCAGACAAGTGCACTGTTGCGTGGCTTCCAGTCACTGCGGCAGAGCACAATGCGGTCTGGAACTGCAGCAGCAGCAGCAGCTGAGAACATTTCAGTGAGTGCGCAAAAGATTGTTGGGCGCTGGCTTATTGGCTGTTCTGGCATGGTGTTTGGAGCCGTTATTCTTGGCGGTGTTACAAGGTGATTTTAGCATTTATATATATATATCTAATATGTAAAGGTTTCATTATTCCTCTCTAGTTTTTGTTTTAATTCATGAACTCTGCTGATGTTTTATTGTTTTCATTGAAAGCTTAAACAAGAAAGTCAATAAGTTTTCTGTGACATCTGTACTGTCAGCTAGTGACAGTAGATCAGAATGTCATGGTAGTGCAACAGCAGGTACAGCTCCCATTCTCCCAAAATTAAAAAGAAAAGGTAAATACATTTCCATAACTTTTCAGTCATTGGGGAGTGAGGTGTTAGAGACCACTCTTATCTCAGGGCCAGTATTTTCCTTTTTTAGACTTACACCAATCTCTTCCATGCTTCCTTCCCCACCCACCCACGCAAAAGAAAAAAAACATTAGACATGTGATGTCAGGTATCCATTAGATCAGGGATGCCCAACCTACGGCCTGCAGGCCATATCCGGCCCGCGACGCGGTGCCATCCGGCCTGCGAAAATTCTGCCCACAGTGCAGGAAATCAGCATATTAGTAAAAAAAAAAAAAAGACCTACAAAAACGAAAAAAAAGGGAAGAAGAAGTATTTATCCCTACGTAGGGGCATCTCTCAATCTTTTTTTCGATGGACGAACATTTCGATTCAGTGCTCCGACTTGGTGTCTCTACTATGCAGCCGGACATTCAAAACTTGGTTTTGGGTAAACAACTTCAAATATCCCACTAATTACTACATAATTAATGGTAAGTACAACTTGTTTCTAATAAAAATGGTATCTGCTCTATTTTTTTTCTTTTTTTGTATTTTCGCGGTGAAGCGGCCCGTGACACGCATGTCGGAAATGTGTATGGCCCACAGGCCGAAAAAGGTTGGGCATCACTGCATTAGATGATTGGTTCCACTGCACCACATGAGTATTAAGCCATGCACCTGGCCTCGGATGCCAGTTCTTTTACTACTTATTACTTTCTGACAAAACTTCAGAAAAAGCATCACCAAGTTGCACTGTTTACTTGTATGTAGCATTGTACTTTTCTTGCAACAATGCTTATATTCAGCTACAAGTTTCACATTTGCTAGTCAGATCAGTGACCCCTTCCGCTTTGATATTTTACTAGCATATCGCTTTTGTTACAGAAGAAAGTAAAAAAAAAATTTCTCAGAAACCTGACTTACAAGTTTGGTTTGTTTTAATAAAAAAAAGATTGACAGAATCTGGACTGTCCATGGTTGACTGGCGCCTGCTGAAAGACATGAAGCTGCCTCAGAGTGAGGCAGAGTGGACAGCTGAGTTTGAGAAATACAAAACATTTCCAGAGTACAAATAGTAAGTAGAACTGTGCACATCCTATGATAGCACAGTGGTTCTCAAAGTATTTCGGACTGTGGACTGTTTTACTAAAGTAAAAAAAAAGAAGGTGGACCACCAAGGCCAAAAATTACTCAGTCCCCTGAATTTCAAATTTAAATTGCCGCATTTGTTTCATTACACATCACAACTCAATGTACTTTTGTGACAGTAACATAGTAATAAGTTTACATAAAATTACATACTTCGCAAAGTACACATAAAAATGAAAAATAAGGAAGTGCACTAAGTTACTAAGGGTAACTAATGACCCGGTTAAATGACACTATGCTTGTGCTGTGATGTAAAAACTTAGTTGATAAGCGAGCATTTTATGTGAACGAGCAGTTGAGCATTGATAAAATTACAACTCATGTGAAATCAGTACTGGACTAATTAGCATATCTGATGATTTAAACATCATTTTGCTAGCATATGGTGACTGTCAGCTGCAGACCATTTGACATGCGTGCAGCCCACTTTGAGAACCACTGTGATAGCAGAACTTTAGGTAACACTCAAATATAATGTGTTAAAATAGAAAAAAAAGTGTGTTCTTCCTTCTCTTGCACTACTAAGTTTTGCCAGCTGGTTTCCAGCCAGGCAAGCCAAAAGGAGATGACCCTGTCTGACTTCAAGTTTATCTACTTCATGGAGTGGGCACACCGTATGTGGGGGAGAGCAACAGGCATAGCATTTATACTCCCTGCTGTCTACTTCTGGCGCAAAGGCTGGATCTCAAAAGCAATGAAGCCCCGTTTGATCATATATGCTGCTCTTCTTGGTTTCCAGGTAAAGGTTTATGCCTTTCAGTGACATAAGGCACTGGTTCTCAAAGTATTTAGGACCGCGGATCATATTACTAAAGTAAAACAATATGGCGGACCACCAAGGTCTAAAATCACTCTGTATCATGAATTTCAAATTTAAATTGCCGCATTTGTTTCATTACACATCAACTCTAAATGTACTTTTGTGACAGTAGTATACTAATTAGTTTACATAAAATTACATACTTTGCAAAGTACACATAAAAATTAAAGATAAGGAAGTCCTTCATTACTAAGAGGTAATGGATGATACAATACTCACGCTGTGACGTAAAGACTTAGTTGATAAGCGAGCATTTTATGCGAATGAGCAGTTGGACATCTATAAAATTACAACTCATTGAAATCAGTACTGGATGAATTAATGTATCTGGTGATTTAAATATCACTTTGCTGACATATGATGACTGTCAGCCACAGACCACCTAACATGTGCGGCCCACAAGTGGTCTGTGGACCACACTTTGAGAACCACTGACATAAAAGTACAAATCTCTGTGCTTTTCTAAACAAAATCCACTCAGCATTTTTTGTAACACACATATAGCATCTGGATATTTTGCTATCAACTTTCACCTTAATTTCAAACGATGTAAAGTTGTGGTGTTTGTGTGCAGTCAGGGTTTGTAGAGGACATAAAGTTGTGTTTGTATACTGTCAGGGCTTCCTTGGCTGGTACATGGTGAAGAGTGGGCTTGAGGAGAAACCCGGACCTAACGACATTCCTCGTGTCTCCCAGTACCGCCTGGCAGCTCACCTGGGCTCCGCCCTCCTTCTCTACACTCTCTTCCTTTGGGGAGGACTTTCACACCTGACGACACCACAGGCTGTATGCTAACTCTTGTGGGAATTATTTTCTTTTCCCTTTAAAAATGAAGCTGATATTTTACTGGATGTGGTTGTTTAAAAACATCACTGAATTTGAATTTAATGCCATTTTATTTATTTTTTTTACTAATGTTTGAGCTGTAAACTTGTCTGCCTACATAGATGCAGAGTAACTGAAAAGATTTGAGTAAATTTCTTATGGTTAACATCCTGTGAAAATACCCCTTCAGTTCATTGAATGTCAGATAATGGTTGTGCATTGAAATGTGCACAAGGGTGTAGTGATGTCAGCGAATTTAAGATTTAATACAATTTACTATCCTGATTTCAAATATTAAAAAGATTTTGCTCTGCAATAAGCAGAACACTTTGTTACCACAAGAAATATCCTTCAGTCAGAATTTTGATCTGCTATATTTACTTGAAATCTTTAAAAAAGCATGATTTTTGCATGTTTGGGGGCAGAAAAAAAGGTGTTACGCTCATTGCAGATTTCTTTGCTATGCATTTTTGAAGTCATCATAGCTGAGTTGTACAAAACCCCAAATATGCCTGTTGATCTGTTACAATCCATTGGATGACACCACACACAATTACAGATCAATGTGAATTTTTACTGGACGATGTTGCAGTAGATGTCTTATATGTTGTGTAAAGTCTACAAGTCTTTTAAATGATTTAAAATTAATAAATTATTTTTTGAAAGAGTGCTAGTCAATTATTTTCCTTTATAGATCAATTTGCACATGGTCTTTAGAAAACATTCTAACGAAAAGCTGATTTTCTTGTTTTTAACTACAGATGCCAAATGTAAAACAGATGGCAAAGCTGCGTGGCCTGTCCCATGGTTTGATGACAATAATTTTTCTCACAGCACTGTCAGGTAGGGTCGTGATATTTACTTCGTTGATGCTGTAAACATACTTTATTTACATATTATTTTGTCAATGTATGATCTCAGTCTCTTCTTGAAACAAACCCGGTGCCCAGAACACAGTTGGCAAGGAGTTAGCTAAACTGTTAATACTTTAACAAGTATTTAAGCTGACAGCCACTGGTTATTGGAAGTACCCAGTCCACAAATGATTGATTCATATGGCATTTTTTTCCTGCAGTTTCTATAAATGTCTATTGGTACAAAACAGAACTTGTGTGCCAAAAATAATACATTGTATGCATGTTTTAATTCAGTTGTGACATCAAATATTTCAGTTATTTATTGGCTAAAGCCGTAATATCAGATAATAACAATCACAGTAATAATCAACAGATGGTAGCAATGTGACAAAATATATAGATGAATACATGATACAAAAAAATTATATGGAGAGAAATTACTTGAACAGTGATAATGCAGTTTGAATAAATTTGCTTAAATCAAAGATTTAATATTCATTAGCTAGTGAAATTTCATTTGGATGATGCACATAATATACAGGAAGCAGTGCTTTCTGAGAAACAGTTAACAAAGGGTGAGCACACAGAAACTTATAATGAAATTCATCACCTACCTCATCTAAATAACACAATGGACATATTCTTAAATATCTAGATATATCATTTTAGGTAGTAGTTTCTTGCCTAAAGCAGGTAGAAAGGAAGTAAAAAAACTTTCAAAATAACTACATGCAATTGTTGGTGAGCAGCAAACATTCAAGACCTACTATATTGAAATACAGGATCGAATTACTCTCACAAGTGGGATCAGCTTTTAGTGCTTCATGTGGTACACTTTCTCACGCTGACTAGCTCTGTACCTGAATAATTGACTCATCAGCCTCCCTGTTGGTGCATTGCTGGCAATTTTTTTTCAGGTGCTTTTGTGGCAGGACTAGATGCTGGCCTTATCTACAGCTCTTGGCCCAAGATGTCTGACCGATGGATCCCAGATGACCTTATTGCCTTTAGTCCCAAGTGGAAGAACATTTTTGAGAACTCAACTACTGTGCAGTTTAATCATAGACATTTGGTATGACTCTCTGGGTATGTGAGTGCGTCTGTGAAAATGTGCAGCATACTTGAATACGCATACACAAAAAGTAGGTGAGTTGGAGAGAAAAACAGGGAGAAAGGAATAAGAGAAAAAACATGGAGAAAGGAATAAGAGATACTACAGTGGGTGTGAAAGGAAGAGAAAGTAAGGAAGAAGAGATGATGAAGCTTGTTGTATTTTTATTATGGGTCAGTCTTATAACATAAATACATAATTTTTATGTTGGTACTGTTCAGGATTAGTCACTATCATGTCAATCTATCATTTTCAGGGAGAGTCTACTGTCATTCTGATTGCTGCATTCTGGTGGATGTGCCGCAAAATACCGTTGGCACCACGAGCTCGTCTTGCTATCAACTGTCTTTTGGGCATGTCCATTCTGCAGGTAAATAACTTCAATATTTTGTTTAGTAAAGATTCTGTAAATGTTTTCCTAGTATGTATATTAGTTGGATCTTCACAGTCAAGATTCAGGGTTTCTGAGGTAATCAGTATATTTTCTTTTCAGAATTTTCAGTGGCATAATTTGACAGACTGATGTGCTTTGATCTAATTCTTTGTGTGACGTTTATGCTTATGCCTGTGTAACCTCTTGTTAAGATTTATGTAGATATACCTACCCTCCATAAGGTCATTTTACTCACGTTTGTACAGGTTAATGTTCCTGCATTGTGTGTATCTGTGTGTCCTCTTGTTCATGCACACATGCACTTCTTGTGGGTTCATGCACAAAAACATTCATGCATGCACCCTGTATCTGTAATGTGGGCTTGTATGTAGAGTAATACAGCAGGAGAAAAATTATCAAAGAGAAGTGAACTTAATAGGCAGAGCATCATGCCTATTTAAGCTATTGAATAACTAGTTAGAAATCATCGAAAGTTTGATGACCATAAAGAAGTGCATATGTTAACGATTGCAGGCCACCCTGGGTATAACCACCCTGCTGACTTATGTCCCAACATCCTTGGCAGCCACCCACCAGTCTGGTTCCCTGGTCCTGTTGTCCATCGCTGTTTGGTTTGCTCATGAGCTCCGTCGGCTGCCCAAATAGTTATACTACTCAGGCTTCTTCTGCAGTGCTTTGCAGTCCTTTATTGGCAGATTGTGTTTGTTCATTCACATGAATGATATTCTGGAAGACCAATAGCAAGTTTAAAAGTAATTTGACACCTCCAACCACAGACACCCAATTCTGTCCATCATCCTAGCATAGCTTTTAAATTGCTTATCCAGATATTCATGTGTTAAGAAGTTAAAAGAATTTTCGGGTACAAAAATGTTTTAGACAATTATTAAAAATGTGTAAAGTAAATCAGCTTTCCCCACCCCTAGGAACAAAACCGCTATCCATTGAATGCTTCTGTGGCATTTTGTGTGATTGTGTGTGGTTGAAAATATGTGTTGTACTTTTTTGTGAAGAAAGTGCATTTTGCATTGGAAGTTTATCAAAATATATTTTGGAAACTATTAGCCATGGCATGGGATTTCAGTTTTTAATACTTTCATCCACTTTTTAAAATGTGTGTATGTGTGTGCACGCGCGCCTCATTCGTTTTTGTGTGTAAAGTGAAAACAAATTTCAAATTGATGAGGAAATAAAGGGGATTAAGTGAGTGTAACTGCCTCTCAATAGTCGTCTCCCTTGGGTCATTTCTGCACTTTTGAATCTCGTTTGCTGCCACCAGCCCGTCTCGTGCTGGCTGTTAAGAACTAGCTGCTAAGATGTAGCCTCCCTACCTGGCGACTGTGACAAAGAGTCCGTGACAGGAAACAGGAGCAGCCCACCCTGCTTTGCTCGGGTAAAGACGATTGCGTACTGTAGTCCGTCTCGCAGAAGACTTTGCCTGTCTATATACAAGTCACTAAAAGGTTTGACTACAGACAGAAAAATTCCCTGTGGCTATAGGTGGTCCCTGGGATAAGCTTTGATTAAATATCGTTGTGAAGATCTGCAGCTGTCGTGAAGGATCGGAGAAAGAAGTTATGTCTTGTGAAAGTTTGTGTGAAACTTGCAGCGCGCCCTGTGTATGCTGGGTAACTGTAACATGCTTCACCTGGAAACTTGGCGGGACGTTTGATAACTTGAACCGCAGGCAAACATGGAGGCCATGTACGACATTTTCTTTGCACACAAGACAGGAGAAACCTAGCAATTGTAAGGGCTGCTGGCCGCCTCCCGCGATCTCGCATCGTGCGTGAGCAGTGCTCAGCCAGGTCATGCGAACCTTGAAAGTTGAATGAAGTCTGGGGTCAAAGAGCATGACCCTGTCGGTCAGTATTGGTACAGACAGCTTTTTGTAGCGCGTCAGCGCAATACGTGAGATAAGTTCTAGAAACATCCGGCATCTCACTTCCAACTCTATTGTTTCAACCAGGTCTGAAGCTGAAGAATTAAACCATCTCAATAAAAGTAGCAGTCTTGACAATTATTTCAATGACACCCACTACCTATTATGACGGCACGTTTTGTAGAAATATTTTTAAATCCCTAATTTTCCCTATATATGAAACCTGATTTCGTTGTCTCGTATTTGTTTTCTCCTTGCTGTTTTGACAGTAAAACAGAGAGGAGGGTGGTGACTGAGTCCATAAAACATGCACACTCCCACTTTTTGGAATTATGAACGTACCTAAAGAAAAACCTTTTTCTGCAATTCTAGATCAGACCACACTTACAGTAATGACAAATACTCCACTCCCTGTCCTCATCGCCTGTGTCCGTACACAAGCCGTTATGTTCATTAACTGCCGCTGGTCGTTATCAAGTGCGCAAGTCACCAAAGCCCCCTCCAGACTTAAAGTTAACCTCCTTATGCATCCCCCTCCTCGTTACCTCTCTGACGCTGTTGATCATGAATTAAAAAAAAACAAAACAGTTGTCATATAAAATCCATCTCTTTTCATTTCTCGTCGAAAATTCTACCACTTTTATTATTTCACATCCTCTTTTCTGACATTAAGAGGTTCGACACTGTTGGTTCATTTGTCATCCCAGCTGAGATTCAATCCCACCCCGGGTACGTGGTCACATGAACAGAGTGCGAGCTATGCGTAAACTAGACCTGGCCGACACGGACAGACTGTTCAACTGACTCTTTATAACTAACACAAAAACCCATGCAAAATATGGAAGAAAATAGCTGAACAACTAACAATCCGTTTGTGTATCGTCGACATGTTTGTCTGGGCTGCCCAGGACGATAGATCCTTACAGGTAAAGCGACACTCTTTGGGTACCCACGGCCAGCAACATTTCCTCCGGAAATTCCATCTTAAAACACACTATTTGAAATTGAGTGCCAAAAGAAACACAAACACACAAAAGAGAACACATTTAAAATTCTAACCGGAAACGTTAAAAGAGAAGCGAAGGTGACAAGCCATTTCACTTTATCGCGGTATGTCAAGTATGCCTCACTGGTCGGGCCTCCGTGAAGTCCTCGCAACACCAGCTTTGTTGAAGGTGCACATTCCATTGCTTATCCATCAAATACCTTGAATGCGTCTCCCACAACAGAGACGAGCAGACGCGAGGACGTAACAACGAGGTGGAAAAATAAGTGAAACTGTGCCCACAACTAAACACTGCGATTCACCGGGACCTCGAGGGGTTGCCTGTGTCAAGACGCGAACCTTGGTTTTCTTCCACATCTTTTTTTCTTCTTCTTCTTTTGTCGTTTGTTTTCCTGCTAGCAGCATAGGTGGCGCCAACTCTGAATGAAAAAGAGATTTAAGCCCATGAAAATGTTTGCATTTTACGCGCCCATTGAAGGTGTTTTTCGCTCATGGTAAGCCGTGAAAGAAATGAAACGGGTAGGCGAGGAGGGTAGGAGGGGCGAGGTGGGTGGAGGAGGAAAAGGGACGGGGTGTGCATAAATGACGGCCATGTTTCCGAAAAGATCGCGCAAACAGACGGACTGGTGGCTGCTCTGTCAACTCGCACAAAGTCGCAAACAAAGGGACGAGTGAAGACCAAACGATGGCAGCGATGGCAAGTGCTGCTCCGTCTAACGATACTCTCTGGCTTTGTGCTGCTGAAGTGGCGCAAGAACCGAATCGCCCAATATCACATGTCACCTTGTGTACAGAAGTCTGTGGGTGGCTCTTCCGTGGGCCCTTCTTGCATCATAATTATTTTGGGGTCTTCTCTGCTTGCTGGCACGAGATGTGTCCGTCTCTCCGCCAAACGGTTGTCGTGGGCGGGTAGAGAAAGAAAGAATGAAGCGGGTTGGGATAGAGATGGATGTTGGTAGGTTCATGTTCTCTAGCACCGCAGGTAGCTGTCAATTGCTGGGTAGGATCAACACGGCAGATTTTTCTCTGCCAACTACCTTCCAAACCTGTTTGCAGGAGGGCTGACTGGAGGAATGACGCAGAAAAAGTGTGTCACCTATTAACCTATTGTCAGTACTTTGTCTTCTTTGTATATCTCATTGTCTCTGTCTGTCTCTCGTTCGCTCACTTTCAGTTGTCGAGAGTAAAGGCTAACCTAGGTCAAGAATAAAATAAGTTGAAAATACTGACAGGTTAACAGAATAAAGATGTTATTCGGTTGTTACAAAACACTTAAATATCGCTTGTTAGGTTTCCGTGTAGGGGATGGTAAATAAGTTGATTGACCTTAATTGTGACTTCCGATGTCATTGAAGGCAGCAGCCAATGCGAGAACATTAAAGTCATCTTAAAGGTCTAGTTGGGGTACACATTTTTCTGATGACTTTTTCAAGTTTATTGCAAGAGCAAAGTCTGCGTGGGTAAATAACCTGAGTTATTCTCGGGATAACCCTGCAGACTCCACCATGCCCAAATAACAGGTACAATCGTGATGTCACGTTTGAACCAGACACACCTATAACATGTGGACCCAGCTCTCTCATTGGCTGAAACCTTCGCAACGCCAGTGTATCCATGTACACCCCTGACATCCATGTACACCCCTGACATCCTGACATCTTGCACTAAAGCTTTAGAAAAGAAATGTGCACCCTACTAGACCTTTAATGACACGTGGCAGTCACAATCCGCCTACCTTCGTGCCATCACTGGAAATGTTTCTTGCTTATATTCGTTGAATCAATACCTTTCTAACGATTTTATCTAAATTTAGTTTGGCTCTGGAGTGGGGTTATTTGGAAACTACTGTTACGCCCTGTGTACAGTCAAATAACAGATCACACTAAGTGGTCTTTGTATGCATTTTAAAAAGTTCAGTCGTAAGAACCTTTTAGAAAACAAACATATGGGCAAGGATTTTGAAAAAATACTAGGAATTGTAGCAGCAGTTTTGCTATAGCTATAGGAACAGAAGACCCTGTTACACTGGTCACACCACTGTCCAAGTGCCCATCCTACAAGCGTGGACTCCCTGTGACATCCTCGAGCTGTGTGGTCGAGGTTTAGCGGAAGCTGGCAATCGCGGGATGAAACGCCCGTTCCTTCTCCTCCCATTTGAAATTATAAACTCGTTAGACTGTGAGTCGTCTGAATTCGAATTTTCTAAAGTCGGCTTCAGCAGAGTCACGCCGGAGGTGACTGGAGTTCAGAGACCACAGTTTGCTAAAAGCGCCTGCATCCTTTCAGACAAGTAATGGAAATAGCAGTAGCGAGGGGAGATTATAATATGCTGTCTAGTGGCAAGAAAAGCAGACGGTAACAGACAAAGAATGCAGCTTAAATCAGGTGTAAAGGCTTTCAACTTGACCGGGGCAAAGCTACGCATGCGCGAAAGATAGATGGTCTAACATCGCCAGGAGTAAGCCAGTACAGGGAGAGAGAACTGTTCTGTGTGTGAGAGAGAGAGACCACCAGAGCCTTTCTCTTCCCCACCAGCACACCCCCTACAGTCCACCCGACCCACTCATTCTCTCATTATCTCTGTCCTCCACATACACACATTAACCTTCACACCCCACCACCCAACCCCACCTGTACTCGTAGCCAGGGGCCTGACATATTAAACACTCCTTGCTAAAGGAATCAAGAATATAAAAATGTACAGATAGCCTAAGTACTGACTCACTGTTGGTGCTATTGTACAACTGAATGAGAACACGAGGTCCTTACTTCCATATTTTGCAGTATTTGTCTCTCAATAAACAGGACACGTACACAAACATACAATTCATAATCAAGCAGACATGAGCAGAAATAACTGTGAGCTAGTGCAGACTGTGAGAAACTTTCTATTACTGTTTATTTCTTATACTCTCTCTCTAAAGCGTACATAAGGAATTCTAATATGATCCTTGTTCACAATATTAGTATTCTCTTCATGTTCTGTACAGCTTTTGAAACTACAAACCATCTCAAACTTTGAAGGCCAGCATTTCATTTTTGACAACAAATATCCTTCATTCTTACTCTAAATTTCTTCAGACGTGTTTTATCATTGTCAGCTCGGTGAAACAGCCAGACACAACAAAGACCCATAGAAAACAGAGCCATGTTTTTTCGACACAGCTTTCATACTATAATTTATAAAATAAAGCATATCATTTCTTTGAATACCGGGTATCCGGGAGCTTCAGCAAGCGCACCCAGTATTTGAGAGAGAGTCAGTCTAGTGTCAATATATTTGTAGGGTTACCCTGATTAACATATCAGCTCTGCCATTGTTTGTAGCCGACATCATCAGACATCCATGCACTGTCCTAACATCTGTCGTGCTGACCGCGTGCTGTAGTGGTAGTGGTTGTAGGCACGTATCTCCACAACTAAAAGGGTCAAAGTTCACCCACATGTGCGCTACATCTTACTGACCTTGACCAAGTCGTGTTAAGAAATGTACCTACTACAACTTTATATCGACTAATAATGAAAACATAGCATCTTAAGCTTAAAAACAAACAAAGTAAAATAATAATTTGCCCATACAGACCATCCCGCATGTCGCCAAAAGCCAGCACGGACCTCGGGGCAGACGATGATTATTGGTCTTTTGCATTAATCGTTAACTGTAATTGTTGATTACTTTTCCAATATATAACATCATGGCTACAAGTTATAGTTTGGCTGGTAATATGTATTGTAACAATGTTTAGTAGTGTACTATAGACAACGAACGTTAGGGACATCGTACACAACTAGGATGTACTACTGCATAGATGAACATAGAGTAGTATACAGGTGAGCGGCCAGTAAATAGGAGAGCACGAAGTAAACAGATCAAACATTTCGCACCTTTCCTCAGTGGACATGA
Source organism: Pomacea canaliculata (assembly GCF_003073045.1). Taxonomy (NCBI): domain Eukaryota; kingdom Metazoa; phylum Mollusca; class Gastropoda; order Architaenioglossa; family Ampullariidae; genus Pomacea; species Pomacea canaliculata. The sequence goes on along the minus strand of NC_037590.1, from coordinate 41,956,962 downwards.
ACGACAGATTGAAGCAGCACAGACTAAAGACAAGTTTTATATCCTTCACCCTAATGTATGTGTAACATCACAATTATCTCGATTTGGGGACAATTATGGGAGGTAGCAGTGACTCTACCAGTGGGGAGGCCAACACTTTATAACGGTTTGTTTTTTTTTTGTTTTTTTACTCGTGGAAAAATTACTGAGGAGCCATGGCCCCCTCCACAGTCGCGGGCCCGGGTACATCATGCCTCCCTGTCCCCTCCTTCTCTCCCTCCCTCTTGTCAGGTCTGGTGATCAGAGGTTTGAGTCTCGACATTTCACAGACGTAGTCAGGTCGAGTCAACCAGTGACGTACGTCTTCGCCCGGAGGCATGGCCGCCAACGTGGGCTTGGACGCGCTTGACAGACGTTGGCCGTTGTGTAGTAAAGGTTCGCTAGACACGGCGGTTGTTGAAAGAGACGCTGATGTACCGGTGTGACCCCCTTATAGGTTCTTAAGTGGTATCGAAGTAACCTTAACAACCGGAACTCTGAGCGTTCTCTCCTCCTTTCTCTCGCTCGCTCACTCCTTTGCTGTCTGATGTCATTGTTGTACAGTCGCCTGCTTACATCCTGCCAAACAAGATGAAAATACCCGTAAGCCCTTTTCATGTTTCACCGACGGAAAACCCTGAAGCGATTCCATGATAAAAATCAGAGGATCTCCGAAATGGTAATGACAACATGTGGCTTCCGGTGTATGAGTGTCTCGAGTGGAATTCTCTCGGCCATGTCCTGTCCTTTGTCCTGCTACACCACGATGAGGTCATGCCTCACTGAATAAGTATGGTGACATCGAAAACCGATCGTAAAGTGGTCAAGATGCTTTGTAGACATATACGTGTGTCATCGCTTCCTCTTCGACCGCGGTATTTTTCTTTGATTAGGGGCTTTGCTATAAAAAGTTACATCAAACACACCTTGTCTGTATATAACAACTTCTGCCTCCAAAATAATTTGTAAAAATTATTCCTCAATACTGAGCAAAAACCGAGAAACAAACTTTAAAATATTCATGTTCTCCCATAGGTTCAAGAGGTCAAGAATTCACAAAGATAGGCTTACTTGGTGGACAGCCTTTCAAGAACATATGTTCGAATCTTCTACACAAGCGGCATCCGTGGACATACGATCACACTAGTGACTCACGATCATATGAGTAAATACCAATGAACATGCACTTCAAAACCCAGTGGACATACAATTAAAGACTCTAAACGCAAAATTAAAGACCCATTGAAGTTTCAGACACACAACATTCCATTACACACTAAGGACCTGTGGACACTACCTAGAACTCATGAAGTTGTAGGAATCGAGTCTCACTTTATCGTCTCAGTTCTTTCTTTCCGTTCATCATTCCGTCCGTCCGTCCGTCCGTCCGTCCGTCAAGCTATCTTGTCTCTCTGCATCGCTGCTACCTTGAAACACAAGGTATGAGTTTAGTGTGCAATCTCTTGGATTTATAGAAAGACTCCACAGATTTTATTTTTACAAAGCAAAGGGTAGGGGTAGGGGTAGGGGCAGTCAGTGGCAAGCAACATCACTTTGATGACTCACTGTCGGCAGTTGAAGCCTTGTTTGCTTTTTTATTTTGTTTGCTACCTCTCACAAAAAATAAATAAATCTTTGTAATTTTTTGTATTTCTTAATCTGCTGTGTACGAAAGTTTTGAAACATCGCGGAAACAGACACGCAGGCTGCTGGAAGTAAAAAATAAGAATTGAAACTGTTTCTCCTAAAGACATGTTAGCCATCAGGATTCTATCGCTTGCGAAGGTGTTGGCATACAAAAAAAGGCTGGATGGAGTGGTGAACAGATAATCAGTAGACCATAAAAGTGTTGCTAGATGAAGAAAGAAAGAAGAAATATCAGACAAAAACAGTAAAGAGAGAAAGAAAGAAAGAACCAAATAAGAAAGAAAGAATGATGGTCTCTACTCTAAAATTATCCCAAAATTTTACGGTTTCGCCAGATTACAGCCTTTTGCAATTTGTGTTGTCTGAGCTCAGCGTGAGTTGCTACTAAAGGAGATAGTTATCCCCTTCCATTCTCGAGATACAAGCCAATAAAAGTGTCTGTGCATAAAACCACAACCGTGACGTCACAAAGGTACAGAGAAGAGCAGATCACATGTTAGTCACACTTGTCGGCGGGCAGTTCAGTTGGATAAACAGAACTTAGAATCCTCTGAAAAGTCAGATTGTAGTGTACAACCTGCAGCACTAACTCGTGTTTTTAATTGTTTTTAATTGCGAATTAGCTGTTAGCGAGCTAACCTAACCTGAGTCAGCTAACCTCTGTGCCAGGCACCACAGGGGCAACCTGACTCCATTAAGGTTGACATATTGAGGTAACTTTTTATCTGCAGAGAAATCACCTGTGAGGTAGACGCAAACTCTGGACAAACCACATGACATAGGACATTTCTCTTTTTTACATTTTTTTTCTTTGACTGTCTGGTTCGTGGAGGTAACGAGTAGAAGAAAGAGAAAAAAAGAGTGTTTTGTAAACTTTGAGACCACGTGCCCCCTTCCATCACGAGCTTACAGGAGAGTTGGAGAATGGCATCACTGCGGAAAGGTCAACGAAGATGATGATGGGTCAGGAATGTCCGCAGGTAGATGACGTCACGTGTGTGTAGACGAGGATTTTAAGCAGGTGTGAATATGGACGACGATGATATCTCACGGAAAGATGAGGAAGCCGAAAGCCGAGTGGTTAGAGAGCTTGCGTTCGAAATGAGAGTGCGATGGTTCAATACCCGATTGGCGCAGTCGACCCAGCTGGCGGGAACGGGTACCTGACTCTGTAGGAGGTTGGGGAAGGTGAGGCAGCGAGGGAGAGGAGATGTAAGGCTGGCCCCGAGAAAAGACTGGAGAAAGTTAGGGGTGACCTTTACCTTTACCTTACACGGAAGGAGAGGAGGGTTTGGTCAGGTGGCGAATGTGGTGACGTCACACAGGTGAGGCGCATGTGCAAGGTGCGAGGTTTGCTTGGTGAATCATCCAAACAGCAATAAAGGAATCAAAAACTGTTCATTTAACGGAAACCATAGGATACCTCACGACCCATCGCAAGCTGTCGAGGAGGAAAGCAGGGGGAGAAATCTCGTGGAGAACCTCTAACTAGAATCTCGATGTTAGACACAAACTACAAGCATCTCGCGACATTACACGTGGCTACAAGTAATCGTATACTTCATGTATGACCAGAACTACTCCTATATTACATGTGTGAACAGATAATTCTGCTACAACGATTCCTCACACACTTCTATTTGCATTGCACCCTTCTCCCCGTCCCCTACCCTCCCAGCCTTATCTGAATGTTCTAACTCCTTTCCTTTTCCTGTTATTTTATTATCGTTATTTTTTTACGATTTCCAGCCACGCGATTCATGATTCAGTGATCACACAGCTCGCTAAATGCACTCTTGTAATTTTAAGCCGGAGATAAGTTTTTAAAGTCCTTTTAGTTTTAGGTCTTTCCAGAAATGAAAATAATCTGTGTATTTTTGTTCCCACCGTGCAAGGGAGACAGGGTAGAAAGAGTCGGCGGTGAAGGGCAGAGTGTTATCAGCATCTTCAGTGCTATCCCCCCTTCACTCTATCCTCCCACCTCCACATTCTTATCACTAGGCTCTTCTTTTCTGCAGGAAAAGCTGCCACATGAAATGAATGGCGGGCATAACCTACACGCTGGGAGGAGACCAATGGAGGTGCGAGGTCTGGAGGAAGTTGTGGATGAAGGGAAGGAGGAGGAATGAGAGGACTCAGGAAGGTGCCTCATACAGGAGGTTATTGCGACTTTGACCACTTTGCCGACACCGCCAACAATGTACCAGCATTGTGCCAACATTTTGTCATCGTTTATGAGATGGAATCATCATGCAAGAGGATAAGTAAAAAATCACTTTCATAAAAATTAAAATCTTACATTGGGCGAGATGTAAAAGTCTTGACTGACGACTACACCATAGTTTATTAGTTTAATATACTCAGTTATGTGATTTACTTTTTATCTTTCCCTATAATTCAAAAGACAATACTAAATATTAACAGCTGTCGAAGTTTTCAAATAACTGTTCACCTCTCAGGCATGTCTTAATGATGATTTGTCCATGACCTGTTTATACCTGACGAAGTTGAAAGCTGTCAATTTGTTTTATTTGTTTACATGTAACACCATGCTGCCTAGCACAGAATTACAATTATCTGCAAAGCTACAGTTTGTGATAAGTGTGTCGAAAAGCCTGTAATTAGCAGTAACTCATCGAACGTATCAAACCTGTAGACAAGCGATAAATCAGGGAGGTAGCGGAATACGAACCTAGCGGCTCTTGGTACACAGACTGATTAACTCACATTCCTCACTCCCTCGCCCTGCATCTCTTGCAAAATGTTCTAGTTCTTCCCCTCCACCCCACTAATCATGCCGCACGTGCTCACAAATAGCAGCAATTCTCTGGGCTTTAAAATGTGAAAGTGTGACGGCTTGTCTTATGTTCGCAGCACAATTTTTATTTCAAAAAATAGTTTTTTCTTTCTATTTCAATCAATGTGTTATTTTTATGAAGTGTCTGCAGAAAAGGGGTTAAGAAATAAACTTTTGCGTGAATTTGTGCGCGAGAATGTGAAGGGTTAAACACTTCAGCCAGTCTTTTGTGGCCAGGAACAAGCAGTCCGCCCACGCCGCCTCGTCTGCCAGCTCTTTGTCACGGACAACTTTTCACCCGAGTGGTCAACTCTATCGAACGCACCCCGTTCATGACTAAACTCTCCACTTGCTCCTATATCCGCTCGTGTGCACGAGAGAAAAGTGAAATTCTGCCCGCCTCTTCTTGCCATTGACTGCGCAACAATGATTCGAATCCATCAACATGTCAGTCATTCTGTGGCGGCTCTCGAGAGACCCCTACACTGGAGGGAAACACGCGCCATGCAAGGGCAACACTAATTCCACAACCTGCCCTTTCCACCAATCTAAAATTAAGCAAGCCATGTCGGAAAGGCGGCTATTTCTGGCTGGCGGCGCTGGCCTCCCCCCGGTCGGTCACGTGTGCGCTAATGGAGTGCTTCCGCCATCGCCAGACGGCAGCAGCCGCAGCCAGCATCGGCATCCTCCCGGTCTCACATCTCTGTGTATCTCACATCTCTCCCCTCCGTCAGCAGCCGCCACACCACCACTTCTTCCTTCACAATCGCATTCACATACTACATTCTATTATTGCTCCGACAATAACACAATTTCAAAAGGAGGGTAATGATGATGATCATGCTCAACGATGTCGATGATAATGAAATAGTAGTAGTTACAGAAGAGAAAGAAGTACAACAGCAACAAGAATAACATGTTTCACATTGTCGAACAAATCCTTGTTTTCGTTTATCTTAATATAAATACGTTAACAAATAGATAATATTTTAAACATTCGTTTTTCTTTTATTTTGTAAATTTAATATTTCAGATATAAATCAACTAAAGTATAAAACTCTTCAAGTAAGAAATATGTCAAGTCAAACTCTTCGTATAACTAAGACATTATTATTGTTATTATTATTAAATCAAAGAAAAAAAAGTAGCCGTATCCGAAGTAAACTTTCTTACTTTAGAAATAACCACGTGCAAAATGTTTCGCAAATGACTGGTACAGGAGACTGCTCAAAATTTCTCGCAATGAAAGTTTACGATTACTTCATCAGGAATAGATGAAAGATGCCGAAATATATAACGAAAACCACAGCCAATGGAGAGCTGGAAGATTATGTGTTAATTGGCCATCTCCATGGAGATATTTTACTGATAGACATTTATACAGAAAAGTTAAAACTTTCCTGACATTGAAGTCCCGGCACAACTCGTCGAAGTCCCAAATCTTTTCGACATTTTGTCAGGCGCCTGTCCACTTCTCATTTTCAGAGACTGATTTGCTGGTGGCACTAACCACACAAACATATAGTGAACACCGCGTGCACATAGTGCTGCATGCGGCAAAAAGCTCTTCACTCCCTGGTGGAGTGGACAGGGGGAGAGAACTGCACCGACTCCCAGATCCTCAATTTGCTGATGGAGAGATTATTTTTAGCAACCTCGGAGCATCTTCCTTCCCCGTTGCAGACGAATGAGGTCGAGATGGTTAAATTATTTTTCACAAGAATGTTCGCTGACATTATAAAATGGTTTTTACGTTTTTTCATTAAAATGATGTTTTTTTTCTATCTGGGCACTGAGCTTTACTGAAACTGTATTTCATTCCAAAAATTAAGGTCCTTTTGTCCAACAGGCAAATACAGAGCCTGTCATTCACATATTGAGGATTACTCCCCCGTCACAGGGTCATCAAAGAGACATTTTGTACTCAGCCCTTATTTTAAACCTATGAGTCGGTCAAGCGTGGGCGGGAGAGGTTGTGTTGCTGGGTGACAGCAGACCGAGGCTGCTTCAAATGGCGCTCTCGTCTTCATTCACCTTCACAAACAGAATGAAGATGGATGGCTGTTATTTCTGTCTCTACAACTAAAGCTGCCTGCTGGTTGGTGCGGGATCCAAGTCTGTGAAATTTAAAGTAGAGACCAGCTTCCCGACATGCATTGCGCGGGGGACGTGTTTTGTGTGGGCGTTACGAGGTCACGTGACGCGGTGACGTCAGAAAACGAGGAAGCAATTGCTGGCCCGTTACAGCCAGAACATTTTTTGTTAGTGACGGACTGAGGAAACCTGCGACTGGACTGAACGCGATTTCTAACGATCTGTTCCACGATGATAATCGTAAAATTATATAATTATGGGATTACAGAGCTTAATTGGTCTGGTGACCAACATACCAGTTTCAAAATATGTACATGTACTTAGAAACAACCTCATATCAAATCGCCCGACATTTCACGGGAAGCAGAATATACCACTGGTTGAACACAACACTTGAGACTGTAACAGCTTTTTATTGAAGGCATTAAGACCAAGGTGAAGGAAATTGTCAATTTTAAACTTAGAACTGCCAATGTCCGTCTCCACCGTGAGGCACACATAGGAGAAAGGTAGGTCACTGTCCATTGAGTTATTTTGATCATCTACCGACCCTAGGTCATCAACATACATATGGAAGTGGATGAGGCTCGACTGAGATAGCTAAATAAACGAAGTGAAAACTGTAATTAATTCAACGATTGATGTGGAAGAGAGAATATTCCCATCGAATCGCGATTGTGGTAACTGATGTTTCGGCTAATCTTGCCAAGAGTTGCGTCCCTGTATAGCGTCTAGAGGTGAAAATAGAAGCTGCTCCATCAGGAGCACCACAGAAGAGCTGCTAGAAGATCAGGATGACATCGAACCATGTAAAGCACAGTTTTAAGAGATCATGAACTGTCGTGTCCTTATAGAAAGACATCTTCAGCGTCAGCGTGGCCTTCACCACACTTCATTGACTTTAAAAAGGCATCTGACAGAATCCGGCACGATGGCTATGGCATGTGATGCGAAAATTTAGCATCGAAGAAGGTCTTGTTCAAATCATCGAAGCGCTGTACAATAACTCAACGAGTACAGTCCTGCTGAACAACAATTAGGAGCTAACTTTCGAACCACAATAGGCGTACTTCAAGGATGTCAGCTATTTCCGATGATTTTTAATATCTTCTTGGAGAACATTATGCTCGCAGCTCTCCACAACCATCATACTTTCATTTCCATTGGTGGAAAACCGATCTGCAACCTACGCTTTGCAGACGACAGACCTGTTGGCAGCCACTAACACAGACCTGCAAGACCTCACCAAGAGACTGACAGACAGCTCACATGTACATGGAATGGAGACCAGCACTGACAAGACCAAAGTGAGGGACAATGACAGTGACAAAGCACAGATCTCTATGACCGGGGCACAGGCTCCAAGAGGTCAGCAGCTTCAAGTACTTGGGAGCCATCCTCTCCAAGGACGGCAGCTCCACACCAGATACCCACATCAGGATCAGACAACGACAGTGGCAATGGCTGGATTGGAGAGGATCTGGCATAGCTACAAGATAAGGGTCTCTACCAAGTACAAGCTGTACAAATGCCTGGTAGTGTCCATCCTGCTCTACGGATTTGACACGTGGGCTCTGCTCGCCGAAACGGAAAAGAGAATCCAGGCATTCGAGAACAAGTGCCCGAGGGTAGTGAAAGCCGCGGTGGTCAGAGGAAGAACTGACTGACGAAGGTCAAAGACTGGACTGGTCGTCGTGTACAGGACCTGCTGACTGTCGCCCACAGTAGACAAGGGTGAGGGAGGTGCTGTCAGCTGCCGCGTCTATCTATGCGATCCCCCCAACCACAGGTGGCGGTCGAGGGACTGACTGACTGACTGCTCTTGGCTGCCGCTTCCATGACGTCAGAGTTTTACGACCTCTAGCGACGGCCGTGTGCAAACATCCGGATCCAGTCGCTTGGATGCTCTTGACCTGAGAGTCTGTCCCAGCATGCTGTTGGTTCGTTTTCAACGTGAAACTAAAACGGCTACACGAGGCATTCTGTCAACAAACAGGTGTCATGTTTATGTACACCTGGACCTTACGTCAAACAGCTTCCAAGCACTCGCTTAGCCGAGTTTGTAGCAGCTTGCAGAAGGCCACCACACTTCAAGTCCGCGTATTGCTGTGGAGCAGACGATCAGAAGATACTCTAGTGAGAGGTTTGTTGACAACATGTCGAGCACTCTGCACTGGTGTACACACGTGTTTCATCGAAATTATTCTAACATAGTTTTCTTCCCGATTCTCTCTAACACCCCACCCACCCACTTATCTACTCCCTTCACCCGCAGCCTTCCGTCTTTGTTGTTTACTGTTATAGCATGCCCACCCGTTCAAAAAAGCGTGAGTCACAAGGAAGTACCCGGTATTGCTGGAGAGACTCGAAGGTAATCCACCCGACCCTTCCCTGAGTCGAGCTTGTCACGGGTTGTCTTGTGGAGGAGCCGAGTGATGTTTGTCTAGAGGTGGCTGAAGATGTGGCTGACACGAAGTGGGTCTGTGTTACGTGGTACTGTACTGTTCATCTCATTTGGAAATGTCGCCACCCGGCTACAAGTGCAGATCGCCCGACCGACCTTCACCCCCGAGGGCGGACAAGATGGTGCAGGGCAAACTTGATCTGCCATGGCACGTCCTCAGGGCATTGTCCCCGACAAATTATGTAGCGATGTAGCCTCCTCATCTTCATAAGTGTCTGTTGAATTTCTATCGATAGAATCCCGTAGCTGTGGATGTTTGTTTTCTGGTCTGCTGGAGGCTGGAGGTAAAACAGGACAAGTATTAAATATCAACAGTATTAAAACGTGGGGGCTAGGTTAATGCCTCGTACCCTCCCAAGCTGTCCAGAAATAGATCCTCAGTTGCCTCCCCAAGACACCCTCGAACGTGAAATGCTTAATGAAGGCAAATAGCTATTGTAATCGCCATCTTAGTTTGGAATAACAAAGATTTCGCCATTTTTGGTATAATAACCTCAATGGAGGAGCTTTTCGTGGGCAAGAACAACACGCAGGTGACATGCGATGACCTGCTGTCCGTGAGGCTGACACAGAGCTTGAGAAAGTCTCGGCCCACAACATTCAGTGACTGTAACTCTGTGCTGCCTGACCTGTCTACTCATGTCACTCTGTCTTATTGTCTACTCATGTCACTCTGTCTTATTGTCTACTCATTACAACCAACGTTACCTGGTCATTCATACGCACGTGTAGGTGGAGCTACCTGAGCTGTCTTGTCTCACTGTTACCATGACAACAGACTGACAGACGTGCAGCCCTGCCCAGGCCCAGGTGCAGCCACAGACTACAACCATTCAGACTCACGCACTAAGCTCGAATGGTTGATGGGCTTCATTGCTTTCGATTCCCACGGAGAGACTCGGTGAATAGAGCATCAGTGTGGTGGGTGTTGGTCCTCCCCGTTAGAGCTGCCAGCGACACTATACATCACATGTTGCCCACCCTCCTCATCCCCTCACGTTCGTGTTGGGTGTCCTGCTCTTGTCCCTCCATCCAAAGTCTTTCATGTTATCTGCATCTGTAGAGTTCTCCCTGTGTACAGGAAATGTCTGTTTATACAGTTATTTTCAAACCGGACTACATTTGTGGTTTCTTTCTTTGTGAAACTGTATTTAATGAGTTTTCTCACTTCGAGCGACATTGTGCTCACAAAGACTGGAGGCTTACATCACGCGCTCCGACACGTCACAGTCTGCACGAGACTTACACAGAGCGAGGGGCAAAGCGAGTCTGATGAAGAGAAATACGATGATCTGCTCAAAGTTCTGTTTTTCTTATTTTGCTGTGGCAGGCGGGACAACAAAGCAATTCATGTACACGCTGCCGACACCACCACCACCATAGACATCATCAAAAACCACAGCAGCAACTCCGTCTGCCCCAACGCCACGTGTACACCAAACGTAAGGCAGGGGAACATAAGCAGACAGACAGACAGACAGGCAGGCAGACAGACAGACAGGCAGGCAGGCAGGCAGGCAGGCAGGCAGGCAGGCAGACAGACAGGCAGGCAGGCAGGCAGGCAGACAGACAGACAGACAGGCAGACAATCAGACAGCGGTAGCATCAGGCGTTCTGGGGCTTCACTGAAGTAGTTCTGGAAGTTGTCTGAGAGCTGGATTTCGTCATCGGCATCAGATAACTTGCCGGATGAATATTTCGGTAAAGCTGCTCTCTCTCTCTCTCTGCCTATTTTAGCAGATGACTGACATGTTAGCCCTTGAAAAGAACTTGCAGCTTCAGATAGAAGATGCTGAGTTTCCTCAGTGGCGCTGCGTCTGACAAGAGAATAGGATGCTCTGGTCTCCTCCAGCCTCCGTCATGGGTGGTGCCGGGCAGTGGGCGGTAACTCACCTCGCACCCTGGCGTGGGCGGGTGGATAGCAAATATTTAGAAACGTGTTTCATGTACTATTTTTTATTTATAATGGTAATCACTTTCAAATCCTCAAGAACCATAGTATTGCACTGACATCAAAGATCCGAACGCTACCGGAAGTACTGTAAGCAGACGACATAATCTATTTTTAGAGGTCACGTGGGTACCTGTAGGTCTCTGAGCGCGCAAAATTTAGAAACTGTATTAACATCACGTGCAGACCAACATACACTAGATTAAAAGCATGTCAACTAATCGTTAATAATAATAATACGAATAATATCAATATTGTCATTTGCCAGAAGAATTATTATCTAGTTTCTTATCTCCTGCCATTGTTACCACACTTTGAGTATTGCAGGTTACAGGTTTGTTACCACACTTTGAGTATTGCAGGTTACAGGTGTGATACATACTTACCTTGCCGTGTACACCACTGCCCCTAGATGTCCCGCATGTGCCGCCGGCGGAGAGAGTGACAGATGAAGTTGTTGGTGTAGCTCACCGTGGTTGTGACAAGAGACAAGTGGCCATCCCCCTGAACAAGGGGTTGCAAGTCATTCCGTAGTGTCTGCGTCCCCTGGTCAGGAAGAGAGAAATTCATTTCAGTCTGGTTGCGTGTGTGTGTGCCGGGGGAGCGACTCACGTGCGCAGTTTTTCATTCTGTGGAGTCGCACGTAATACTTGTCGCACCTCCGCGGCTCTTTCATGTGCTTCCTCGTTTTTGTCGAGTTGCTTTAATTTATTTCATGGTGTTAAGTCCTACAACATGTTCTTTGTCGTCGGTACATCCTTTTTATTCTAACCTTTGTCCTCATTTGTGATACAACTGGCGATGTGTAGCCTGTAGCTTGTATCACTCTCGACCAACGTGAATCCATCTTGAGACTGTGTGAAGGTGTCAGTCATGTTCAGTACTGAAGACTTCACAAGCTCACCTGTACACCCCGCTAAAGTGTTGTTTGTGAAAACAGAAAGATGTTGGTGTAAGTGGGTTGCGAAATTAAGAAAACCGTCTGAGGTGGCTGACATGACTAACTGACAAACTGGGTCGAGGACTTGAAGGCAACTTGTGAAGGGGTATGTACCCGGCTTCCAGAGACTCGGGTGGAGCAACATGACACCAAAGAGGTCTCCCCCACAAAGCACTCTGGACCTCCACACTCACGTGGAGTGGACTTTGACACATTCCGGCGGCATGGCCGAGGTTAATAAGTACATTGTCAGACTTCTCGCCTCTTCACAGTTTTCTTTATTATTATTTGTCAGTCATCGGCCGACTGGACGACGCTCGTATGGTACAACTCTAGGGCAAACATCTGCAGTCTTCATCGCTTTATCGGCTCTGTTTTTGTTTCTGTTATTGTTCGTTTGTTTGTTTGCTTACCGTGTTTGTTATTCAAAACCTGTCATGAAGTTCAGTGCGCAGGGACCAGCTTAACGTATGTTGTGAAATCTGCTTCCATACACGACCTGATGTGGCACCTACCGGCCTCTACCCGGCCTTTACCAGACCTACCCAGCCCCTACACATAGGAAGTTTACCTTCACGCCTTGATGTCCAGTAAACACGTGTTTGTTGGACATAAACACGGATTATGACAGATTAATCTGTTGTACTCGCATAAACCGCACACATTCTCAAAAATACATCAAAACATTAAAATATTCGTTTCTAGTTATTCTTGTTTGTTCGTTCGTCCTTCACACGTCGATGACAACCATGAGTTCTTCAAACAAAAAAGATTTAGTGTTATGGGTGATGGGTTGAGATGAGACTAGTCCGGACCGGCAAGAGCCTCCTACCTGTAGAGCACAGGTAAGAAGGTGGAGTTCAGGGAGGACATCGTGGCCTGGCGAGCTGCACGTGTCTGACAGCCATGATGCTCGTGGCCTCAGCTGCCTGGCTGCGCGGTCGATGACGAGGGTCTCCACGTTGGCACTCTCGATGCCAGGGTCTTGGAGGGTGGGTCTGAGGTTTTTGTAGCACTGTTTTGTCCTTCAGTCGCGAGGCCATTGCCCTCCCTAGAACAGCTATAGAATATATGTAGCAGGTGACTGGGAGGCATACGGACAACATGTCCAGCCCATGTAGCCTTCCATCTCACAAGAAGAGTGTGGATGCTGGGGATGCAGGCACACCTCAAGACTAAGCTGTCGGAGGTCCTGTACTACCAGGCTGTGAAGCAGATGGGAGGGCAGGTCACGTGGAACTGACTGAGCATCTTGTAGTATCTAGTGTCGATGGTCCAGGTCTCAGTGGTGTAGAGTAGTACATACACCATGTACTGGTGGGTCAGTAGTACACAGTACTCACAGGGCTAGTGGCTTCGTGTAAGAGATTGTTGGCTCGGTGTGATTCCTTTTTAGACGAGGAGACGAGGGGCTGCAAGGGGCACAACATGAAGACACATCGCTGGCACGGACATATCATCTGCTTTCTTCTAAATCCTTTCTGGTGAGACTTTCATCACATACCTGAGTTTTAACGAATCACCTTTATGTATCAGGATGGACTCCAGTGTAAAATAGGGCTAGCAGTGTGCGTGTGTGCGTAGGGCTGGCAGTGTGTGTGTGCGTGTGTGTGTGTGTGTGTGTGTGTAGGGTTGGCAGTGTGTGTGTGCGTGTGCGTGTGTAGGGCTGGCAGTGTGTGTGTGCGTGTGTTTTTACCTGGATTTATGTGGCGCATGTAAAGCACTCGCTAACAACGAGGGCACAGTTTGAAACGACTGAGTCACAATATCGTCAGCAGCGGCAATACCAGAAACAACTTCAAAGACGACGACGACAACGACGATGAGGATGATGATGTCGTCAAACTAACCTAACAAGAAAACAGGCAATGTTCATGAGTGTATACCATTATAAATATGCGTGTGTGGAGAGTAAGATGGAGGAATTGACAGCAAGCAAAGTGGTGCAAAAGGTACAAAAGGAAAGAAGGACTTTGAGGTAGCGCTGCAGGTTCATACGATGTCAGAGTCGAGAGCAGATGTCAGAGGTCGACAGGCAGAGCAGGAGGTCAGACATGACAGACTGGCCTGGTCCGTCCTACAGACGTGAGAGGTCAGACATGACGACAAGGTCTGCTCTCCCAGTCAAGCAGGATGAGCATCTTCCACGTGTCCCCGAGAGACAGAAAGAAAGAAATAAAATATGCCAATCAGTCCTCCAAACTTAAGTTTTGTTTCATGAGTTGGCTGAAGTGTCTCGTATAGTTACACTGATCTCAAAAATCCAGAAACTTTGATACCTGATGTCAAAGCAGAAACAGAAGTTCTAGACTTTGAATATAATTTAATGTTTAAACATTTGTATAGAGTGAGAAGTGAACAAAACCTGTTTGTTGTACGCATGTCAGTTTGAAGCTATTTGTTTGGACGATATTTTGTAATTATTTTGTTTGTTCTGCTACACTACTGGCGAACATTTTTCAAAAAAGTATCAGTTATTCCTAATATAAGACTTTGCCTCTAAAGTTGATAAATTCCTCATGAGAATGTAAAAAGTGAGCTTTATTCACAAATTTATAAATCTGTTCATAACAAACACACACCCAAATGTTATATACCAAAGTATGAACTTTAAGTTAAAGTATATTCCCATTTAATTCAAAACATTTTAAGTTATTTGGCTTGAGCGGGAAACTATAAAGATAGGAAAAATAATTATAAAGTTCGTTTGTCAGTGTGTTTGCCAGCTCCAAGTCTGCTCAGTGAGGACCACCACACGGGTGTTCAAGCTCCGCTCCATCGACGAGCATTTAAACATTACCTTCAATGTTTGTTTTTCTTTAAACACCTGTGACTAAGAACAAAATTTGACGGAAATTATTTTCGGTCCTGTTTCCACTTCTGTAACAAATATTGATGACCAACTGTTGGAACTTTTAGCTTCTTTTTATTTTCACTTGAAAGCTGGGGATGGAATGATTGTCGCTCATTGTAAGTAAAATGCAGTAACACTGAGTGTCCTGTCAGGCTCCTTTGTCTTTAGCTAAAGTATCATAGCAAAATGAACACACCCGTAGTCGGATGATAACTAATGAGACTAATTTTTATTTGAGATGTGTCGCTGTAACAATGCTGACGACTGTAGGTAAGGTGTGGTGAGACCCAATCATTTTCATATTTTTAAAAGGAAATGTTTGTGTGACCGTCACATTTTTGACACGTGATTGTCATTGAGAGGGAAACATTCTGCTGCTTTCACCGCCCATTTCCTGTTTTCTTTCTCTCTCTCACTCACTCACATCTACAGCGCACGCACACACACACACGTGTCCACCTAGTGCATGAGCTCACGCAGCGAATGTTGCCAAGAAAAGATTCGCCGATGAACGCCTACGCCAAACAACGAAATGATTTGGCCAAAGCGGAGGAAATGAGGCTAACTTCAACCTCGACCCATTTTTAATCTCACAAATAAACCCACGCAGTTTGCCCTCTTTCATTTTTGGAGAGAAAACGAACAGAGGTTTTGATTGCCATTGCGACAGTTTAGTTGTGGACAGGAAACACGGGCTCGCGTGCCACACAATGAGATTACGGCAATTGAAGGTGAGGCGGGCGGAAGTGACGTGGCCCTCGCTCCACTACGCAGGTCCACCATGGCTTCCAACGCCCACCCTCCAACGACCCCGTCTGTCCCCTACCTATGTATGTGTGTCTGTAAATAGCTACATAATGACACGTCAGTACTCGTACAGTGTAAACCTTTGCGTGTCTCGAGGTCGAGAAAAGAGAATTGAAACTTCTGGAAGGATGAGGCAGACGGCGACATTTCAGGGGAGAGAGAGAGACACGTGATAGGAACATTGTTTTGCAGGGATGATGATGAAGACAAATATATGAACTTAATGATACAACTTATGGAAGTTAGAGACATAAATCTTTTTATCCCCAGACACAATCGTGACTGTTATCCTAGACAGGTCGCATCACTCAGATGACTGGTCACAAGAAAACTCAGGTAAACAACCAACAACCTGCTTCTGGTGTCTGGGTCACGAACACACTTTCCCTCACGCAGCTCTTCATATTCCATTGTATTATTAATAGAGGAACAAACAAATAACTTCTTAAAGACAACGACAAACTGATGATCGTCTTACACATTTACACTCCAGATGCTCGGTGCTTTCACAGGCAGTTTGATGAGAAATAATCGTAATTAGAACTCATTTAGTGTTGTATCTCAGCCACAGCCAGTCCAGTCAAAGGTCAGGATCGTTTCACGGGTTGACGGTCAACCGCTAAATAATACAAACAAAACTTGTTTCTAGTTCATGGAGTGTGCCCTCTGTTGGTGTAAATATGAAGTACACTCGGGTGTAAGGGTGTCACAGGGAGAGGAACACCCATGTCTTTCCCAATCTACGGCATTAAAGATTTTGAAACGGCCATTTGACAACGGTTTATTTCCACCCTGGCACTGAGAGAGAAAGAGAGAGAAACATTACTCGGGACGAGGAGAGAAGACCTGCCATTGGTATCTTTCTCAACTGGCTTATCGTCTGTCGTTTCTCCACCAGATGCTATTTGAGAAGAACTTTATTATTTCTTTTCAATTTTTTTTATTTGTTTGTCTGCAGACGGGTGTTGGTGGCTTGGGCTACCCTCGTATGAATGTGGGTGGGAGTGAGTGATGGAGCCCAGGTCAAGGGATGCTGACTCACCAGAAGGCTCAGAGTACTCACCCCTGCCTCACAGACCGGCTTCTGCGAGTGTGTGGAGCTGCCAAGAGGTGGCGCTTTGATTCATGTATCAGGCGGCGAGGATCCCACTGATAACACGGGTGAGTAAGTGCAAAAGTGTGGGTTAGCCATTTTGGGATGAGTGATGTTGCAAATATTTTTAGTCGCAGATAGAGAGGCAGACAGACAAAAGTTCTAGTACTTCACTACAGATGATGGAGAAAAAAATGGGTTGAGCGACTACGCACACCCCGGGGACAGGTAACTTTTAGAATGTAAGTACTTAAAGACAGAAAGAAGATAAGGAGAACTCGAAAGGAGTGAGGAAAATAAAAAATAAAGAAAAGGAAAAGGAAACCAGATCAAAAATTAAAAAAACAACAAAAACGGAAAAGAATAAAACTAACGGGAAACGCCAACATAACAACAACAAAAAAGTCCACTCACGAACCAAATAAAAAAAGAAAAATAATTAAACGAATAGCGACAAATCAAGAAAAAATGAAGGAATTTTTTAGATATTCAAAGAAAAATAAAACTGTCTTTTTCCCAGCGAGAACAATACTTTAAAAGAAGTGTAAACAAGCCTGTTGCTACACTTGTTGTCTACAGCCGCGCTGTCGTCCACCCTAACTTCTCGTGGAAGTACACCGAGTGCATGCAGACACACCGGCGCAGTTCCCAGCAGGTGATTGTGTGATTAATGTGAGGTCATCATTAAGGTGCTCGAGATGTAGGGGTGGTGATGGGGAGGGGCTCGCCAAGCCTGTGTAGTCCTGCAGCAACCAGGTGATCGACAGCAAACATTTGATGTCATCAGATGGGATTTTTGCTCACTGCACGCGGATGTTCAGGTGAAATTCCAGACAGGTGGGGGAAACTCACAAGGAGTGTGCAGGTGGCCGAGGGATTTCGGGGGGAAAACCCGCGCGCGATGCTGACGAGCCTGTTATCGAGGTTATCGGTGTGTCGGTACATACGACGAAAGACAACTCTACTTTCCTGAGTGTGACTGAGGTCCGTGGGTCAGTGAGTTACTTTTGTGAGTCGATAACATTTGTGAGTCAGTTCTCCAAGTCACGTGGTCTTACTCGTGTACTCACCACTCCTCGTCTCACTTCACTTGATCCTGTCCGTAAGCATGACCAAACTTTCAGGTGTTCAGTCTTTAAAACTGACCATCCCAAGTTTATGTTTATATTGTGGATGATAATTCAATGGAGGGTGGAGGTGAGCTTGATGCGTCGTACGAACCCACAAACAGACAAACAAGAAACAAGCGTCAATAAAGGAATGATGGCAAACATTAACCAAGTCATGGATGAAGACAAACTGAGAAGTGGGCAGAATAAAGATTATGTCAGATATCGCTTAAAGAGATGGGTCCATGGCTCCGGAAGTAGACAGTTGGAAGAGAATGGCGCACGACATTGCAGACCGACATGTCCAGAGATGGAATCTCTCTCTGATGTTCCTGTCCAGGAGGAGCGGTGAGGGACAGCACAGACTTGTTGTTACTGCCTGTTAGAACGCATTCATACTTTATAAGGTTTGATTATTTGCATGTCTTCAGTACAGACATCTTTGTCAGTAATGTGTAATGCACAGTAATGGCGGTTAATTATTTTAATGTCTCCTTTTAGTTTGGACTAAAACACCAACAGGTGATGGTCGCTGTCCGTCGGGTGCCTAAACCGTTGGCCCAAAGCATCCACGAAGCATGACAGAGAGAGAGAGAGGGAGGGAGTGACCGTTAGCACGGACACCTCGTGTCACGTAGTCACTGGGTCAGTGCAACTTGTGCTCTCCCTTGTGCTGCTTGTGTCTTGCTGTCCACACAAAGTCCGTGGACATCATAGGACAGGAATTGTCATCAACGGTGGCGGGCCCGGCCGTCTTGTCACTTTTGTCATGTTGGTGTTCTGTTCAGGGTACTGTAGTCCATTTTCGATGTCGTTTTCGAGGTCCTCCATTCACTGGGCAGACAACTCTGTGTGTTTCACAGTTGGTGTAGTGTCGCCAGCGAAGGATGCCTGCAGGGGAGAAGATCGGGTAGGTTGTCGCCGTCTGTCACTCCGATCTTGTCCATTCCATTCAGTATGACGTCTGTGTTCCTGGCAGTTGGAGGGACCTAGGGGGACAGTAGCAGGGTAGTCGGGGTCCGTCATGTACTTGTCATCTTCGTTAACTGCTTTGTTACGAGCAACCTCGTTTTCGATGACGTCAGCGGTTCTGGGGCGTGTGCGTACATTGTTATAAACGGCGAACTTGACTTCTTCACGAACTTTAGACACGTTAGTTGGTAACGGCTGTGTGGCCTGGTGGCTACCGACGAGGTCTGAAGACTGAAAGGTGGTGTGTTCAAATCTGACAGTGACAAATCAAGTGAGTGAGTGAGTGAGTGAGTGGAGTGAGTGAGTGGAGTGAGTGAGTGGAGTGAGTGAGTGGAGTGAGTGAGTGAGTGAGTGAGTTGAGTGAGTGGAGTGAGTGAGTGAGTGAGCGAGCTAACGGCTGTTGACTGGCGGCAGCAAGTGTGTCGTGTGCTCGTCTGCCTGCAACACAACAGTGTTCGCACTTCTGCTCGTGTAGACAGCTGCAACACTCGCAAGATGAAAACAAAAATCGTTTCACAATCCCTGGGAAGCTATCCTCCTACGCAGCTGTTAGAGAAATGTGATACAATAAATTGTTTATCTTTCGATGGAAATAGCTATATATTCTGAATATGTTTCTTGGAGAAAGTTCGAGATATTTTAGCACAAAAATGCAGGTGTTTCTCTTCTTGTGGGTCCGAGAAAAGCGTGAAAGGTTGTAGCACGGAGCTAAATTTGTACCCCCAGGGTGGTGATTAAACTGAAAAAGCAACAGATTTCAATTTTTCTGCTTTTTGATAGCAGCGTCCATACCTGGAAACATCTTCAGCACTCTGCTCGCTCCTTCTCTTCATTTCCCACTTGTATTTGTTAACCGAACATGCTTTTAGAATGAGTTTATAGTTTATCCGTTCGCGCGTGTGTGTATAAAATCACTAAAATCTTACGAGCTTGCCTCCTGTTGTTGTATTGCTCTGCATATTTCAAAGAAATATTATACATCAGTGCTCGTATCGTTGGACAAAGGTTACAGGGTCAGGATGTGCACCCAGGCCCAACACTCATCAGAGATGTCATCAAAGTGCGATCAGAGATTGGCTTCATCTGATGCTGCAGACCACGTAGTGAATCACGTGGGCAGTCACGTAGTACCCCAAGTGTCGGCAATGTGAACAAGGGGCTGGATGTGTGGAAGGAAGGAGCGATGTGATTGGAAGACATACCTGTGAGAAGGTGCAGCAGTAACAACACCGGCCATTGACGAGCAACTGTGTGTAACGAGGGCTTGTGAATTTATTATTCATCACTGGAAATACCTTGGAGTTGTCCGCCAGGTGGTCTCCTCTCCCACATCCAGTCTATCATTGCACTCACCCGCCTCCACCATCACCCTCCCCCTCCGCCCTGCCCCGCCCCACCTACCTGTGGTTTTCCTGTTTACCTGAGTGATGTCATCGATGTGCTACAGGAATCTCCTCTCTACCCCTCCCTCCTTCTTAAAGCTGCATTTCTCGCAACTGTAGCTCTCCCTCCCTCTGTAGGTCTTCGTTTATCTCTCTGTGTGTTTCTTTCTTTCTGTCTCTCTGTCTCTCTCTGTATGTTTGTATCTTTCTCTCTCTGTATGTTTGTATCTTTCTGTCTTTCTGTTTATCTCTGTATGTTTCTCTTGCCTCAGCGGCCATGTTTCTTGTTTCCCCATCGCCTTCCTAAAATCTGCAGCTTCTGTGTGTATTTTCATTCATCCCTGCTGTCGGGGCCGGTCCATTCAGCGCCTGTGTCACTATTTTCTGCAAGCGGGGCCTGGGGTAAGTGGCAGATAAGTTTCAGACCAGCCGATCCTCCTCAATGAGTTGTAGCGGAAATAGTGGAACTGCGTGCTCGTGCACGCGCCTCAGCGGCTGAGAGAGAGAAGATAGAAGGAAAGGTGATTAGGGAACAGTTGTTTTGTAGACATAGCCAGAATACAGAAAAGACCCTACAGCCATCTATCGTAAAAAAAAAATAATAAAAGCTATAGCTTGCAAAATACTGTTTGTTTGTTTGTTTGTTTGTTTGTTTGTTTGTTTGTTTGTTTGTTTGTTTGTTTGTGTAGGCACACGACAAACTTAATGAGATTTGTGTTTGACGGTTTGATGATTGTACTCAGTTTTGAGCAATTATTTAGCACTCATGTTTTGACATGTTTAGTAGTAGCCTGATATCAAACCTCTACTTCTGTAACACCACAATGCTGAGCTCAAACTAAGTTTTTGTTGAGCTGTTCAAGCCACACCAACACTCGCCGTGAGCTGTGATCACTGGCTCAAGCAGACGAGCAGACAAACACTGGGGTGTGGAGCCGCCAAAATAAAAGGAAAGACAACTAAAGCAGAAGTCGGTGTTAATGGCAGGAAAATGATTTGCAGCAAGATGGCGCGCGAGGTGTCTGACCGCGATGTGAGGCCGGCCACCCGATACTCTTGTCTCCGGCTCCAACAAAGTGCGGCACCCGCAGCTGATGGCGATGATAAGTGCCAGCCCGCAAGTATCGGGTGCAAATAAAGTTGTCAACAGTCGGGTGCCTGGTGTCGGTTAGAGGCAGAAAAAAGAAAAGAGAAGAAAGTTGCGAGAGGAGGGAGGGTCGAAAGAGAGAGAGACGAGGCGGTAAAAAACGGGTGGGAGGGAGGGAAGGATGGAGGAAAGAATTCAGAGTTCAGAGTACAGAGTTCATCGTGAACTTACCACTGTAGACATTATGGAGTGAATGGATGCTGAGGTGGTGAGTATGTGTAACGGGTTTTGTTAGCGCTCAGAAAAGAAAAGAAGACGATGAATGCAAACAAACACTGCACAAAGCATAAAACAATTTGTTTACTGTGCAGGCGCAATCATTGTTAGCACCACACGTACTCTGGAGTTCTGAGTAGTTTCTTTGTTGTAGCCGTGTCTGCAAGTAGAGACAAACACTTGAAATAAGTGGTGTGGTAGAGTTGTGCTTGGCCGGATCTTTGTGACACTCAGAGTGGTGTTCATACACACCGTTGTCCTCGCGCGTGCGTGCGCGTGCGTGTGCGTGCCTGTGTGCGTGTTCGCGCGCGTGTGTGTGCGCCAGCGTGTGTTTGTGTTTTTACTTTCCTCTGTCTGTGTGTGTGTCCTCACTCAGTTACTTATACTAAACACTGTTTTCTGGGCAGCTGTTGTCACAATGTCACAGGCGGTTGCGTGCGTGATGTCACAAGCACTCGATGAGAACGTCACCCACGTGTACTACCAAGTACACATGTACTCATGCATCCGCCCCAACACACCTTTTTATATACTTATATACATATCATGACCTCGTGCACATACACACGTGCATACCAACAGATGCACACGAACGTGCATGCATACAAATACACAGACATGCATATACAGACACCTACCTATATACAAATGTGATAAGTTCACAGATGTCATACATTCTATACATGGGTAATACATACATCATACATACTATCAAAACACATACACACACACGATCCATTCGTTCGTTAAATATGCCTTGCCACGTGCGAAGTGGCTGCAAGCGTGAAGTGCACGTGCAAATGTTTGATGTGTAGTTCAGTTGAAAGAAATTGTGCGCAGACCACCCAAACATCAATTGTGATTCGCCAATAGGTTTCTCCACAAAATAAAAATGTTTGACACTTAAGATTTGAATCGCACACACGGGTATGAATAGACCACCCATATCTTGCACACACATCGCGCTGGATGCTTGACCTTAGAAATGGGCCATTGGTGGCCCACTCTGTTCCATGTTCACACCATGCAGCTGAACTAACCATCACGAGGCGGCAAATTAATTTCTTCAAACACAGCGCCCGTGTCCCTATTCCACCAGTTCACATTTCTGATCCAAAAGTAAACTGAAGCTCAAAAGACTGGTGTCACAAATGTATCGGGTCCTATGACAGAGCCGTCGTAAACCCTGCTCACCACCATTGCAGTCGGTGTTCGTCCTCCATGACAGTCGTCCTCGTCGTCGTCTCTGGCTGTGGACATGTCCGAGTCAGCGCCACGAAGTATTCTACGACAGTTCTTGCTTTGAAAATATGGTTGTTGCTGATGGTATACCTGATGTTGTACAACTGTGAACACATTGAGAGATGGTCACATGACCAGCTTCTCCGACTACGTCCCACAAAAGAGAAACCCCACAGGGCCTGCAACAGGCCTGCAGGGAGCTGGGGAAGGTTGGAGGGTTGGTTCACTGTGAGATCTGTGTAGTGGGTGTCGTCCCTCACCTACATGTTCAGTCCCTCTTTTTAAATTGTATCTTGAGCTGGTTCATCACACACTGCGGACTTGCACCTGTCGGAGGCTTTGTGTCGAACACGTGATCTCGCCGTCTTGGAGGCCTTCAGCTTGTCGGCGAGATAACGCCGGGTGTAGCGGGTAGCCATAAAAATGTTAACGGCATTCAACTTGAGGAGTATTTAAAAATTGTTTTTCCCTTTCAAGATGTCTTGTGCATCCAACTGTCGGCTGTTGCGCCATTGGCTCTCACCTGCGCTCGTTGCCAGAGTGACGTAAACATTGGCTGCTGTCGGCCTCACGGAAACTTGGCTCACGGAGCTGTTCCTGGGTGGACGCAGTCACCTGCCTCTTTGCTGAATGTGCTGTGTACGACTACAAAAATCAGAATTACAAGCCAACAAATAAGGATTCTGTGTACTGTTCCAAGTCAAAATGTGAACGAGAACTTGTCACAAACTTTTTTTTAATTCCTCACACGAGTGAATCCAGAGGCGAGGGGCATCGAACGGAAGAATGCGAGTAGCTCTTGACTTCAGAAGTTGATTTTCGTCATCTGAGAAACACGAGGAAGCAACTCTATAGACGTTTACTAGCGACACGATGGGGATCAAAGGTCAAGGAGTCGAATTAGTAATTGCCGCCTTCAGCTCCTCCCCGTCGGTTGTGAGTGGCCCGAAGCAGGTAACGCTGAGTAGTGAGGTGGGCGGGCACGTGCGGTTTTGAACGTGTGATCAAACATAAGAGGAACACGTCGACAGTTAGTATAAAAACAACCAACATCGCTCTCGCCCAAGACACCTGTGACATGAAGAGGAAAGGTGAGCATGCGCAGGCGCCTCGTTAGAACCGTCGCACGTGCAGCGATGAACTGACCCGAGACTCGCGCACCTTCGGCAGCAACGAATGGAAGCCTGGGAAACCAATGAAGTGGAACGGCAAGATGCGGCCAGAGATATTGTCAACCCTGGTGTGATAGTGGATAGTCACTCACCTCTACCTCATCGTCTGGTTACGTCCACGTGCAGAAGAGAAGACAGACTGTCACGCTTCCTTGCAGTAAGGTACGTGATTACGTCACTACGTCGTTACCGTCAGTGTGTTGATAGACATGCTTGCCTGAACACGAGCTTTCCCTTGTATTGTCCCTCAACTTCTCTCTTCCTGTCTCTCGCTCTCTCTCTCTCTCCGCCTCTCTGTCTCTACATGTCTTCGTGACTTGTGGGTCCGACATTCCAGTGGTGCCTCCTGAGCCCCAAAGATAAAGAAGGAAACATGAGGTTTCGGTGTCGGGTACTCCACCCTATGGACACGTGTTAAAGTACGGGTAGCATTCATTCATACGTTCATCTTGGACCACGCACGTGGTCCTGGCGCGACAACATTGAGTGTGACACTATACATAATAGACTATGCATGTCTGTACGATACACGGGTGCATCTGGGTGAGACGGACGTGTGGGTCCTGTTACTTAAATGAACTCTGTCCCGTAGTTCACGCTGTCCGTACACAGGTCTCAACCCTCACGGACACTACGCAGACACTCGTGTTCATTCGATGCGTGTTCACAAGAAAGTATTCTCTTTGTTTCTTTGTTCCCTGTTCAACCCTATGCGCTTGTTCAGACCAGTCAATGTTCACAGCAGTCAGACCATGTTCAGAGTATTACACCATGTTCAGTGTATTCAGCGAGGTAAAGAAGGGTGAAGATGGGTGAAGAAGGGGTAAACCAGGGGTGGGCAATTAATTTTCCCAAGCCGCATGATAAATTGGGATGGTTTTAGAGGGCCGGACTAATATAGTTAACTCCGTTTTACCCAATACTGTATATAAAGTATATATGCTGGCGGGCGGGCCAGCGGGCGGGCCGGTCAGAGACAGGAGACGGGCCGGATCCGGCCCGCGGGCCGGCCTTTGCCCAGGTCTGGGGTAGACCATGCTGGGGTTGGTCAGTGGAGGATCACCGGCGATGCTGGAGGAGGCAGGAGGCAGGACTACAAGTCAGAGAATGTACCCAGCAGGCGCAGCAGCAGTTTATTTAAAGCTGTAAAGTTGTCAAGTTATAAAAGGACCGGATGCCTTCACACCCGAGGTGTTTACCCCAGTGCGTGCCTGTGATTGTAACAGCCGTGATACAGGTGTCTAAATACAGGTGTATTGCTACATATTTATAGTCTTCGTACGTGTATGAGACTGCGTGTGTGTGTGACTATGCCTGTATATGTGTGTATAGGTCTATATATATATATGTGTGTGTGCGTTTGCTTGTTTGTACGTGTTTGTATGTGGTTATGTGTATGTGTCCATAACACACGTATCCATGTTGGTGTCTGTGTGTGTGTGGATGTGTGTCGACGACCTGCTTATATGAACGTGTGGATGTGGATTCAACATGCGTGCCTGCGCTTGTAGCTTCATAATGTCTGACTGTGTATGTCTGTCTGTCTGTGTGTGTGTGCACCAGTTTGCCTTTACAAATACACAACTGTGGAGAACCTGTAAGAAAACATGCCCGTTGTGAGTTCTGCTGTATAAATGAGCAACTCATTGTAACTCACGGACAAACGTTTTTTACTAAGTCCTTGTCATATTTTTTTAATTTATGCAAAGACTATTTTTGTCGTATCACAAACATAAGTTTCACGTTTTTTCCACACTTGAATGTTTCCGCCATCATGTGAACAGTAGCCTTATGTTTTCATCGTTACCTGCGCTTCATGGGCGCTTAAACTGCTGTCCTTTCTCACTTGGACTTGTTTGTCTGTCTTTGTTCCTGGCTATTATTCCTTGTCCGCCGATGACATATGACCAGAGCCTCGGTCTGAGCTGTCATCGCTGTCTATTCTCTCTTCATTGCCGGCCTCGCCTGAGCGAAGATGGCTATCGGACCATTTGGCGCTGTGTAATCTCTAAGAGCCGCCAGACATGTTCGAAGTGTTTATGGCGGCCGCGCGAGATTTGCGACTCACGAACGATTGACGGCAACAAATGCCGCCAGAGTTAACTACCCTTGGTCCTTCAAACAAGTTCCTGTCTTCCGAGCGGAAAAAGAAAGACTGCAGCGGAGACTGAACTGGCACATCACCAGCGGCAGACAAGAAGAGAGAAGGAAGGAGGAAGAGAGTGAACAATTCCTGTATTGAGGGGCCTGCTGCGCATGTCACAGGAAAGTGGTTCAGCACCACAAGGTGTGGTTCAGTGCTGCCAAATAAATTGTAATATCAGTGCGGTGCTGTAGCGGCTACACCTACACTACACACGGATAATAACATATATAAGAATCATGAAGGTATTATCTATATTCACTAACATAAACAATAGTAAGGACTATATTATACTTACACACATACATGTGTAAAGAGATGTTACACACTGCTGCAGCTTTTCTCTTTATTTCTCAGAGAGAGAGAGAGGCGGAGATAGGGGGCGTCCCAATGTGTCGGTCTACCACAGAGGTACTGTTAGCACATTGACACTAACCCCACTAAACTCAACTCTGGGGCATCTTCACATATCTTCTCCTACTCTCTTCCCTTCTTCGGGTCTGGTGTTAACAGCACTCGCCTGACACAGGACCTGAGGTTGAGACCTCACTAGAAGTTGTGAGGACAGCCACACCAAACTGGTCTGTTTGTATCGTCAGTGAGGTCTGCCGTGTCACGTGACCAGACTATGACTGCAGTGGAACACTGAAGGAAGTGTGAGGACATGGCATCCTCCACTAGAGCCAGGGCCGCCATGTTGTTATCACATTATCAGTCCGGCATGACAACAACTGGGTATTTGGGGGCAGACGAACACGAAACATAAGGAAAACCATTGTGCTAGCGGATGATGATGATGATGATGATGATGATGATGATGATGATGATGATGATGATGATGATGATGATGATGATGATGATGATGATGATGAACGATAACAAGAGTGCAAAGACCAGAGGAGGGACTACTTTGCAGTGACAGGCCAAGAAGCACTCTTGAGAAACCTCCCAAGGAGTGAGAGAGAAGTGTTTCCAAAGAGACCTTAGGGCGAGAGGGCGGAGGTGGCTGGGGGCAGCAGACTGGCAACCCTTGTGTCGAGCAAATGCCAACTGTCTCGTATCTCATCGACAAGGGGGGCAAGCAAGGGGTGGGGAGGTGGGAGGATGAACCTAAGAGGGTTGCTTGTAGTCTGTATGCTCGCCTTCAAAGATGGTAGTCTAGAGTGTCTGTGTGTGTGTGTGTGCGTGTGTGTGTGTGTGAGTGTCTGTGTATACATGTTTGTGTGTAAGAGATGATAAGCTGTCAGAACAACATCACTATCAACAAATAATCACAATAATTATTTTAGCCGTTGATTACTGACGGTTATTGGTTACTGATGCCGCATTACGCTTACGTCTGTCTCAGTTCTTGTGGAATAACCTGTGAGAACATCACAGCAGGTCGTTAGTCAGGGGAGAGCTCCCTGCACCGAGACTAACACCTTTTCCGCCGAATCAGCAGCAGAGGAGTGTGTGATGTCCTCATGCATACGTCTGTACGCGTTCACTGGGTGCACCGAGCGTGTGTGCAGCGGGTTTCACAGCTGTGTATTGCAGCTGTGTGTTGGAGCTGTGTGCTGCAGCTGTACGTTGCAGCTGTATGCTGCAGCTGTGTGTTGAAGCTGTGTGTTGCAGCTCTACGTCGTGCTACGCGAAGCTCTGCTGTGTTGCAATCACCTTCACTCACATCTGTAGCCACACCTGACTTATTTTGTTGTTCGGCGACTACTAACCGCGATGTGGGAGCCCGATTCGAGTACTAAACGCAGACTGTTTCAGCGTGATTTGATTGTGTGTAAACAACTGTTGGAAAGGATCGAGTCCGTTTCCTAAGAATACGCTCTATTTTATGAGGAATGTAGTCAGAATGGAGTCGTAGATGATCGGTGTGATGTGGATGAGGGATTACATCCAGTTTGATGCAACGAGTGGCCTTCACATTATTGGTCGATTGATAATGCAAAAGTAATTCTTTATCTTCTAAAGCAGGGATGGGGACCTTGTTCTTCCCGAAGGGCCACGGATAATATAAAATCCTTCACAGGCCATGCAAAATTACCAACGGAAATATTCCAATCCTTCCCCGCTCCTGTGATCAACCAACAAACCACAAAACAAACAAAGACACAAAGAAGCAAGTAACCTAGCAACAAGCCAAGTGACCAGTAAATAAGTCAAGCAAGCAAACAACTCTCAGGAAGGAGTTTAGGGCCGGACCTATTTTTAACACGTACATCTTGGTGATATTATTTACAAGTAAAATGCTCTGTTTACGTTTCTGTTATTTTTTCTCTTTCCTCGCCGTCCTCTACTTTACTAGTTAGAGAATACTAACCAGTAGTTCCAACTATACTAACCAGTAGACCAGTGGTTCTTAACCTGGGTTCGATCCAACCCTAGGGGTTCGGTGAGTCGGTCTCAGGGGTTCGGCGGAGCCCCCGCCACGGAGGTCAAGACACACCCGCAATTCGTGATGACACCAAAGAAGGGTTCGGTGAATGTGCAGATGAAACTTGTGGGTTCGGTTAAGAACCACTGCTCTAGAGTCTTTCAAGTTATTTGTGGCCAGGAGCTGCTGCTTACGGAAATGTCGTGGGCGTGGAGCATAAAACACAAGCATCCACATTTATTTGTTTAACCTTTCATTTACCCTCATAAAGATTTAATTTTGTGTCGCAGGAACAAAAGTGATTGCAGTGTAATGCCAGTGCATTGACAACCCGCAGCCTCAAGCGAGTTTTATTGTTCGTGGACAATACACCGGGGCAGATGTTTCAATGTCCATCACTGTATTCGTGGTTATGATCAGCTGGCGATTAGACACTTTATTGCCCCGCTAAGCTGGCGGCAATCGAAAGAATGTAGTCTTGTCTACATGAAAAAATACAGGGATAATTCACACAGACGCCAGTCTTATGAGCGCGGGATGGGAAAGAGATATAGCGGGGTCACGGGGTACAGAAATTCCAAAAATTCTTCACCTACAGCGCATTCTTCGTGCTCGACCTTTTGACAGCAATATCGCGAAGAGAGCCATAGGTGTTCTCAAGAAATATTAGGCCTTGCTGCTCCCATTGTGTAGGGCTCTTCCCTCTCTCGTATTGTACTCAAAACCTAATATTATGTTCGTCCACCTGTTTCTTTGAAGCTGATTGCTGTGAGGACAAGGACCAGAGCGTTGAGCTGTTTATCGTTAAGAACCTCGGTTGCTGCAAACATCTCTCGCCATTTGCGCTTGTCATTGCTCTTGAGGAGGAACAAATACTTTGGGAAACCTAAGTGCAGTGACTGTTTTCTCTTCTCAAAACTCAAATATTTATCAGTTTGTGAGAAGGTGAGCCTGGACTATTTAGGGTGAGCATCGCTGTCGTAAGAGTGTATGAATGGATATTCTTTACACCAAAACACCAACACTCGGGTGGCTTTCTTGGCAAGATGTTGTCCTACATGACTGTGCAGTCAGAATTGTTCGACTGTGACAAATGGTTAACCAGAACGGCTATTATCTTTAGGCTCATGAATTCCAATCACGTTTAAGCCCTTTAATGGCATAAAATTTGAATATCCTCCATCCAAAAAAAATCATGCCTACACTAGCAAATAAGCTAAAAGCAATTCTTGGTGCTGTGAACTTCTTGTGTGGAGAATCCCTCAACTCAGCATGATGGACAGGTCGTCTCAGTTTCCTTCTTGTGTTCTGATATAGCTCTATGTACATCTTAACAACCTTCTGGAGAGGTTCTTTTTTTTTTTTTAATGAAACTGTACTTTTTACAGTTAATTTTTTTTTTAACTTCTCTCGCCCAATCTTTTCATCACCTTTCCTGAAGAAACTAATTTAGAACTGACTCCATAAAAGCCATACTTCTTTCTGCACTCGTGGTCGAATAGTCTGCGAGCCCAGGACACGGAGCTGGTGGGCGGCAGACGTGAAGACCTGCTGATAGACAAGTGGACATAGAAAAGGCTTTTGACGCGGAAGCTAGCGGGAGGAGTAGCGGAGCCGTGTTCAACAGCACTACCCACATCAGTGCACACACAGTTTTTTATGAAGGGCCAGGAAGTGAAGCAGCGCCCCCATGGTGCGTGGGAGCGCCCTCTGTCCGGAAAAGAGAGTGAGCGAAAATGCGCATGGAACGCAGAGAGGAAACGCTTGTGGGCTTTGGAGGGTTCGGAGCAGTGACTTATGCTCCAGTTTCTCCCTCCCTCGCCCTGAGAGGCAAGAGTGCACAAGCAGTTGTTATCGGGGCTTTAAGGGAAACAAAAACAACAACAAATCAAAGCATTGTCTTCACATGTTTGCACCACTGGGGGAGTATCCACCACATACCCTCCTCCCTCTCTTATTAATCCCACTCTAGTGCACAATGTAGTTTTGTTTTTGTTTTTTTACATCCAATAAACAAAAGAATTGGAGTTTTTGGAGAGCAAATGCCCGTGAAGATTATTCTATTATTAACATTATGAGTATGTTTTGCACTTTGTCACCCAGATCACTTCCGCCGTCTGGGGATAGATGGGTGAAACTGGTCAGAATCATTAGTGATGAGAGCAATGAGTCTTACCGCAAGATGACATGGAGAACTGTAATATCCTTCACAGTAAAATTAATTTATCATGATTTTCCTTTTTTTAATGAGGCAGTCGAGCTTCCTTTTTTGTTTTTGCTTTTTGTTTGCTTGTTTGTTTGTTTTGAGGTTCAAAATGCCTAATTAAAGATATATAAATAAAGAAAGGCATAGCAATACTCATTTTTTAAATTGTGACAGTATCTATTTAGAACAGAGGGGGAAGAGGGTAAACAAGGGCAAACACCTGGACGGAGAATAATAAAACATTGCGCAAACAGCGGAATTATCCTGCCTGTGGCTGTCATCTATCATTTCTTAAGTAAGTCCTTCTGCAAAAAGCAGGTTGTTAATAATAGAAACACCTGTAGATGGTAATTTGAAATATGTCTGCAGGCACTTCTAGACGAGTAATATAGAGAGAAGATTGCTGTAGTTTGGCCAGTACACGTAACACGACCTGTTGACGGCGCGCCACCCAAGTCAGAAAATATTAAAAGTTGTTGATGACGCAACACGACGCCGAGCGCCATCAGCAGACATGACGTTGACACCCACGCTGCACGTGAAGATGAAACACGACCGCCGGCCAGTCACCTGCCCGATATCTACATGTATTTCTTTCTAGTCTTCCTGTTTGTTTGTAGGATCTTCGCAAAAGGTGCAAAATACAGCGCATGCGCTCAGACACCAACGCCCCCCGACCCCTTCCTGCCAATGCTCGGGTGGACGGTGTGGGCGACTGGGTCAGACACTTGTCTTTGTTTTGAAAAACATGTTTCTGCTGCGTTTGAGAGACCGGGCATCAAATATCCTCCAGTGTTGTGTACTCGCATGTCAATGGCCTTTCTTCTCGCGAGAAAATGACTTTGGACTGCGTTGTCAGTCCGTGTGCACCCGAGTTGTGCACCGTCTTGTTGACGCCCTCGGCGGCACGACGTTGTGTTGACGTTGCTCTCTCCTCCAGACGTTGTAAAACGTGGCAGGTGTTCAAGATCGCACGTGCTTTTGTTTTCCTCTCACGCATCGTACTGCACGCGAAATCAAGGTGTTCTCGTTTGTAAATTTCTGGACATCACAAATAGTTGTTTCACACCATTACTAATTATTGAATTACCTCGAGTAGTTAGTGGCTCTGACTCTGTAGTGTATTTGTTAGTACAGCTGAGTGGGGCATGTGTGTATTGTTTGTGTGTATTGTGTGTGTGTGTATTGTTTGTGTGTATTGTTGGTGTGTATTGTTTGTGTGTATTGTTGGTGTGTATTGTCTGTGTGTATTGTTTGTGTGTATTGTTTGTGTGTATTGTCTGTGTGTGTCTGTGTGTATGTGTGTATTGTTGTGTGTATTGTCTGTGTGTATTGTTGTGTGTATTGTTTGTGTGTATTGTTTGTGTGTATTGTCTGTGTGTATTGTCTGTGTGTATTGTTTGTGTGTATTGTTTGTGTGTATGTTTGTGTGTATTGTCTGTGTGTATTGTTGTGTGTGTATTGTTTGTGTGTATTGTTTGTGTGTATTGTTGTGTGTATTGTTTGTGTGTATTGTCTGTGTGTATTGTTCTGTGTGTATTGGTGTGTATTGTTTGTGTGTATTGTGTGTGTATTGTTTGTGTGTATTGTTTGTGTGTATTGTCTGTGTGTATTGTTGTGTGTATTGTTTGTGTGTATTGTTTGTGTGTATGTATTGTTTGTGTGTATTGTGTGTATTGTTGTGTGTATTGTCTGTGTGTATTGTTTGTGTGTATTGTTTGTGTGTATTGTTTGTGTGTATTGTTTGTGTGTATTGTCTGTGTGTATTGTCTGTGTGTATGTTTGTGTGTATTGTTTGTGTGTATTGTTTGTGTGTATTGTTTGTGTGTATGTTGTGTGTATTGTTTGTGTGTATTGTTTGTGTGTATTGTTTGTGTGTATTGTTTGTGTGTATGTATTGTCTGTGTGTATTGTTTGTGTGTATTGTTTGTGTGTATTGTTTGTGTGTATTGTTTGTGTGTATTGTCTGTGTGTATTGTTTGTGTGTATTGTTTGTGTGTATTGTTTGTGTGTATTGTTGGTGTGTATTGTTTGTGTGTATTGTTGGTGTGTATTGTTTGTGTGTATTGTTTGTGTGTATTGTTGGTGTGTATTGTTTGTGTGTATTGTCTGTGTGTATTGTCTGTGTGTATTGTTTGTGTGTATTGTTTGTGTGTATTGTTTGTGTGTATTGTTTGTGTGTATTGTCTGTGTGTATTGTCTGTGTGTATTGTTTGTGTGTATTGTTTGTGTGTATTGTTTGTGTGTATTGTTTGTGTGTATTGTTTGTGTGTATTGTCTGTGTGTATTGTTGGTGTGTATTGTTTGTGTGTATTGTTTGTGTGTATTGTTTGTGTGTATTGTCTGTGTGTATTGTCTGTGTGTATTGTTTGTGTGTATTGTTTGTGTGTATTGTTTGGTGTGTATTGTTTGTGTGTATTGTTGTGTGTATTGTTGTGTGTATTGTTTGTGTGTATTGTTGTGTGTATTGTTGGTGTGTATTTTGTGTGTATTGTTTGTGTGTATTGTTTGTGTGTATTGTCTGTGTGTATTGTTGTGTGTATTGTTTGTGTGTATTGTTGGTGTGTATTGTTGGTGTGTATTGTTTGTGTGTATTGTCTGTGTGTATTGTCTGTGTGTATTGTTTGTGTGTATTGTTTGTGTGTATTGTTTGTGTGTATTGTTTGTGTGTATTGTTTGTGTGTATTGTCTGTGTGTATTGTTGGTGTGTATTGTTTGTGTGTATTGTTGGTGTGTATTGTCTGTGTGTATTGTTTGTCCGGTGCCCACCTAATTCTCCAGAGATATTCGCTTGCACTACAGAAGTGTTAGCGCTGTGTTAGCCAGGTGTTCACTACACGCTAACATGTTTTTACCTGTTTAGTGTCTGCATGTTCAGATGTTACCGCTGGCTTCACAGAAAACAATAGTACGCAGAATGAGTTACCACATACATATTTAACTATAAACCATTGTGATGTCATAATTTGAGAAAGCGTGCCGTGAGAGCGAGGGGGAGATGGGGGACGCAGGAGGAGAAGGAAGAAGGCGAGGGAGCCAGAGGAAGTTGGGGGCTGCGAGTGTCTGGCAGCATCCCGTTTGATCTCTCTGTGCAAAATGTCGCAACTGTTTCCGAACTTGATCTTTCAGCCCGTGAGGTTAGGGGGCAGGAATACCCTTGAAGTGATAGACAGAAAGTTGACAATAACAAAACAGCTGCAGTAGCTACCAGCAGATGGCAACCCACGTCAAGATGGCGGCGCTTGCTGGCATCCTGGAGATTAGCGTCTGCCTCTTGGGCGGACAATGCTCGCAATTTGCTGTTGATGGATTCACAAACAATGATGGGAGAAGAAATGGACGACGACGACGACGACGATGATGATGACGATGATGATGATGATGATGATGACTTATATAGCTTTTCTCCCTTTTAAAACATGAATCTGCATCGATCTTCTTGCCGACACGTGTCCTAACAGACACCTACCAGTAGGACCTAACGCGCCTATGACGTCAGCTAACCAAACAGCAAGGCCTCACGTGCCTATTACGTCGGCATGACGTCATAGAAACACTGACGCTGAAGGCCGGTGTCCACTGTGTGACCCTTTAGCTCTACGCACGACTTAAGGCCACGTGGACGGACGTTTATAGTTTTTTCCCTCGCTGTCCTCGTCGTTATCTAACGACCCTAAAACCATCACGTCTTCAAGAAAATAGGGCGAGAGAGAGAGAAAGGGAGAGAAAGAGCTGCACAAACTACGCTGCATACTTAGAACTATGGGGAGATAACTGCGGTCAGAATGCACTGACTAGCACTTACCTGCGTGGCATAAACGCATTGTTTATCAGACCCGGGTACATCTGAGAGCTTAAACACCCGCATCTGGAAACTTGGGAGTGTGAGGACTGACAGGTAGGGACACACGCCACGCCTCGCGCGGCTCAGGTATCGGGCAAATGTAAGCGGCGCTGGCACCGGGGCCTTTGTGTGCGGGGTGGGCGGCCACCGCTCTCTGGGAGCCAGCCGGGTACCACCTGAACACCTTGCCCGGGGTGGGCGACATTGTTGTCATACCTCGCATCTCCTCCTTGAGAGAAGGGGGAAGGTGAGAGAGCTGGACAAAGTGTACACACGACTGACATAACTGACAACATCCATGAGAGTTATCTAACATATATAAGAGTTATCTGAATATATGTACGAGTTATCTTACCAACGTTTAAGAGTTTTCTCAATATCTATTGTAATATCTATGAGTTATTTCAATATGTATTGCAATATCTATCAGTTATCTCAATATCTGTAAGAGTTATCTGAATATTTATGAGAATTATTTCAATGTCTGTAACAGTTATTTCAATGCCTATGAGAGTTATCTCAATATCTGTAAGAGTTATCTCAATATCTAACGGTGGTCACAACACAGAAGGTGTGTGAGGCGGTGAGCGGTCATTCACCTGACACTCGGGCGAAGTAACCAGAAAATCTGCAGTTAGTGGCCAATGAGCGGTGCATTCAGATATCAGTAGCCTTGTTACAGAAATAAGTGGCAGATGCCAGAACAAAAATAGATACATCATGCATCTCTCTTTTTTTCTGTCTCACACACACACCTACACACACATACATAGGCAGAGAGAGATAAAAGGTAGGAAGGTAGATGTTGAAGAGGAAATATAAATAATAAAGTATTGTAGACACGTTGAACCACTTCTATAAAACTGTAATCAGAAATTGAAGATTACCGTCATTTTTTCTTTCTTTCTTGTATTAGAGAATATTGACAAACCTAACAATTAGCTATGGTAGGCGTGGAAGAAAATGATACATGAATAGATGAACGAAAGAGAGAAAACGAATGAATGAAAATACGACGACTAGCAGTGCAATCCCCGAGGTACATGTCTTACTTTCCCTCACCCTCGGCATCTTTCACATCGCTACATCTTATCTGTTTTGCCGACGAGAACATCAGGAGCCCGTGTAATGCTCGCGTTTAAAAGGGACGAGCAGGTAGAAGCCGCGCCGCCCAGGTGCTCGCAGGGAGGAGGCGCGAGGTTTAGTGCCGGGTGCAGCGGCCTGACGCACCGCAGACCTGAGGGAGGCGATAGGTGAGATAAGGTGGCTAAGTCGGGATGTCGTAAACGGCCCAGTAATTCTAGAATGACATTGCTTACGTGTCGCTCACACACAGACTCCCGTGGCACGGAGGGATACCCAACATCCCACCCCCGCGGTTACTGTGGGACGGAGGAGCCATCAGACTGACGATTAGAGTGGGACAGGAGGAGGAGAGACGGTTAGTGAGGGACGGAGGAGCCATCAGGCTTACGACTAGAGTGGGACAGCAGGAGGGACGGTTAGTGTGGGACTAAGAACCGTTTCAGCTCAGGTCAGACCTTTGATCTTGGAGGTTTGAACACACGTGAACTAAGTATCCTGGTGTTTCTTTGTTTCCTTTTCCAAACGTGCTCGAGCCTGTGAGGAGTCAACTCCCCTTCCCACCCAGCAGAAGTGGGCACGTGATTTATCAGGGGAGGTAATGGAGGCCCAACATGGATGGTTAAGTTAATTTCCACATGCCGAGTTCGAGTCCCACCGACGGTTACACTGTACTGTCGCCTTAAAGCCAAGCTATCATGTTTGTGCAGGTGTGAACGAACAAATATATTACACGTAAAGAATATATAAAGAAAGGACAGTTGACTATAACAAATGTTATGATGTCACTTATTGTATAAAAGCTGTTGACATATATACGTATATAAACCCGTACTTACCATCGTCCTTTCCTCACTTTGTAGCACAACTATGTGCGGATACTGTTTTGGCGGCGTCACAAAATCACGTGACCCCTGGTTTACGGAAATCTTGCGGTCACGTGAGCCAACACAAGGGCAAGTAACTGCAATGCTTCAGGGTCAGAAGGCGTTCAATAGCCGCGGCTTTCATTAACATTCCTGTATAATGGCTAATTGCGGGGCTTTCAGTGACTGCCGCCTATTGTCGCCCCGGAATGTGCACCAGTCTAGAGTTGCCTCCCTGGACACGCCTCTGCCTAGGACTGGGAGACAGAAATGTTCACAGCCAGCAGCGCACAGTGAACAGTCTGCTGTCTTCACATCCGTCCGCACGTCCGTCTCGTAGCTGCTCTTGTCTGTAGGTCCTGGAACTTTTGTCCTTTTATTTGTGGGTGCGTCTATGTGTGTATGTGTGTGTGGTCGCCTGAGTCTGACTGTGTATACTCGCGAAAGTGAGTGGCTAAACGTGATTAGTGGGATACTGAAAAATTGTGAATTGTTTTGGTGATGACAAACGTATGACTTGGCGAACCAGGCTTGTCAACTATTTGCATGACAAATGTTTCTCATTCATTTGACGATATTAACGCTAAACAAATGTTGCTTGAAGTTGCTCTGAGCAGAACAAAAGTGCATTTGACGCCATTAATGCTGGACGAACGAGGTTTGACGTTCTCGCTGACGAACGTGGTTTGACGTTCTCGTGCCTGGGACGTAGTTTGACGTGGCTTTACGTGGCACTGGAGCGCTGGTATGTACGAGTGATAACAGACTTGTTGTTGGCCGTCACACGTGTGTCGTGTTTTGTAGGGGTAGGGCAGTGAAAGGCCGGGTTGTCTTCTCTCCCACGTCGTTGATGAGAATCAGTACCCCTTTCCTCCCACCCTCTTGAGATCAGTCAACTCTCCCGGCATTCCTTGCACTCTGGTCCCCCATCGCACCCACGCGCACTGGCCCGTCGTGTGATGTTGACCTCCTCTCGCCATCTTCATGTGAATCAATGCACGCTTCTGCGCGATTATTTTTTAATTTGTGTGGCGGCGACGAACTCCAGATGGGCTTGATACGCCGGGTGGGGAGGGAGAGGTGAGGGGATGAGGGGATGCTGTGGCAGGCAGGGCTTTATCACAGGGGCTGGGGTGGGAGGGGAATCAGATGTCGTCAGAAGGTTTTACGGAAAAACCCGTTTCGCACTAGCGGCGCACAGGCCCTGTAGGGACACCCCTATGAAACTGCGCATGCTTAATGGTCCGTCACGGGTGCGCAAGGTAGACAACTCGAGAATATTTATCTCCCATCAAGCTCGCCTCCCCTCCGTCTAGGGATGGAAACGAAACAACAATAACCAACAACACTATCCATTTCGATAATTATATGGATGTCCGTACGAGTGTACAGATGAGCGAAGTGAGCGCTAAGCTCATGTTCGAGTGGTTCATCGTGTCAAAGTGAAGCGGACTGTAACTTGGTTTTCCTTCTGTCCTCTACTTCCGGTACCCATCAGCGGCTGCACAGGAGCCACTTTCCTGTCAATGGCCAAATCTTCAAAACGTAGATGTTACATTTACAGAGTGAGGTGCATCAGTCGTTTACAGATTGTTAGGTAGCTTGTTTTCGTGTAATTATTTAACAGTGTTTACATTCCGATGGTACTAAATGTTATCAGGGGCCACTGGAATGGCATGACACCAGGCATGATGTGCAAAATCACATAAAAAGGACCAAAGGGCATGAGTATTGTGTCAAGGACGTGACACAGAAAACGTAAGCTAAGCGGTGGATAGAGACTGTAGATGATGAAGAATTATGAACTTGAATGAAGAGTTAAATAAATAAAAAAAGTCATATCTTAGAGTACATTGTAACATCTTATAAGAATCCATTGTAATAGCTTAAAAAAATACATTGTCATGTCTTATAAGCGAACATCACAATATCTTACAAAAGTACATTGTGATTACATTTTATACATTGTTACATTGTAATGCGGGACAACTGCAGGCGAGGAGGAAGGGTTGGGGAGGAGAGAAACACTGAGAACGTGTGCTGCAAAACTGTGCTGCAATTTATGGATAGTTTAAAACTAATAATTCTCAGTGCTATATACAGGAGACAACTCATACAAAGACCTTAATTATGAAAATAGTCAATTCTCAAATTCGCGGCTGTTAGAAACAGGGAAAAACTGAGAAAACGGCTAATGAGCTTTTCAAGAAGAAAACAAAGGAAAAGTCATGCTAAAGAATCAATTATTCTCTTTGTTGTAGAAAGGAATTTCATACCCAGACACAGGAAGCAGTCAACCCCGCCATGGTTTAGTGGGAAAATAAGAGATAACTCAGTCATTAAGACATAGTTATCTCCACTATCCCACATGTAAACAAACAGATAACTCACACTGAGTTGCGGGAAAGAGTCATTACCACTGTCATACAGGTAAACAGGGAGATAACTCATTCCTCAGAGAGAAAAAGAGCCATTTTCTGACTTTTGTAGGGAAACCACCCTCGTCCTCCATTCACTGTCGCAGCATGTGTGTAACACCTGAGCTAGTGCGGCTCCCACGACAAGTGACGAAGCGACTTGTCTTCACGACGACCGTTGTATAGAAAGGAAATTCCGATGAAACGGGTTTTTTCTGCACCCCTTGTTTGCATTCCCTTGTCATTCCCCACCTCCTGCAGCTGGATCGACAATGCAAGTGATTAATCAGCCATCACCCTGCCCCCATGTCCCCCTCCAACTCCACCCCTTCCCCCTCCCCACTCAGCGCTGTCACACTGACCTGCAGGTGAGCGTTGCATCCATCTTCTTTTTATTTTTCTCTCTCATTCTCTCTCTCTCCTGTCCCTGAGAGCGACTCTGGAGAGGGGCCGGGTGTTTACGTCACACGAGGACAGGTAAGCGGTTGGCGATCCCACTGCAGCTTCCTCTTGGAACAGTGTCACGGGACCGATGTCGAAGTTTACTCAGTAATGTAATGAAAATGAGTGAAACTGGCTTCAAAGCTATCACTTTCATTTTTAATTAAACGTCCACTCGACAACCATGCTTCCAAAAACTCGATCTTTTCCGTAAGCCACAGACTGCAATCCCGGGCGACAAAGAGGGTGGTATCCATTCTACTCCTGCGCCTGGCCCGGCCTCGAACAGGTAGACCTGTGTAATTGTTTGCACCTGTTTGGCTCTCACTGTCTCCTGTACCCCACCCCCAGCCCCACCTGTAGTCCTTACTTGCCGCCCTCCTTGTGGTGACTGGAGGCATAAATATTCCAGCACTTTGCATCAAGAACCATCAGCGCGCAGAGATACTTGAGTATTCAACAGGTTACTTACCTACCTTTCAACCGGTCACTAAGCTCGCACCACATAGAGTATATAACAACTACTCAACTGTCACTAAACTCACACTACTCAGTGTATAGAAATCTTACAGTCAACAGGTGACCAGGTGACACTATGTAGTGGCCGAAGTCAACAACAGGCGACTACACTTGTTCTGTGTAGTGAGTGTAGCCAGCAACAGCAATCAACAGGTAAACACTCACCACGTAGACTAGAGTGTATAGTCAACAACAATCAACAAGTAAACACTCACCACGTAGACTAGATTGTATAGTCAACAGCAATCAACAGGTAAACACTCACCACGTAGACTAGAGTGTATAGTCAACAACAATCAACAAGTAAACACTCACCACGTAGACTAGATTGTATAGTCAACAGCAATCAACAGGTAAACACTCACCACGTAGACTAGAGTGTATAGCCAACAACAATCAACAGGTGAATCAGCTCTGACGATGTAGCACACGGCGTTTGTAATAATTCATCATGAATAGATATCATACCTGTACAGTCTTAGTGAGTAGTTGGCGACTGAGGGTAACAGACCTCCATGTTGAATAATTCTCCAAAACTCAAGTCTGAGCTGAATTCTCTGCAGGTGCACTAATATACTTTTTTAAAATGAACTCATGATGCCTGTATATCGACCTGATCATTCACACTTAAGTGATTGCTCCAGGTATGTAGATGCAGAGCTTCCAGTATGGCGGACCCGGATGTAGTCCTATCAAGCCCCTGTACAGAAAGTTTGCCCCAACTTCGTCATTTCCGGAGTCTAGTGGGATCCGCCCTACGTCCTCCAGCCCAAGACGAAAACTGCTTTGTGTGTTTTCTCACCATCCCTGACTCAGCCTGTCCACCACCCTTCTGCTTCCTGTCTTTTATACTTTTTTTTCTCTCCGCCCATCTCTCTCTTTCTCAGTCACTCATTTCTTTCTGCTCTCCCTTTCATTCCTTTCTTCTCTCCCTTTTAATATTTCTTGGTTCTCTTTAAACCCTTCTTCTCTCTCATTCTGATCTGTTTTTCCTTCTTTCTCGTTCTCTCTCTGATAGAAAACATTGTCAATTTAGTTGTCATGTCCAGGGTGGAAGAAAACATTTGTCTCACAGTTTGCCCATTCCGCGTGAAATAACATTAAAAGTCTGAATTTCTTTGGACAAATTCATCAAGAATACAATGCATTCAATGGTGTCACATGAATTCCACACAACAATCAACTTCCGTTAAACAATTTATCCTCCAGTGTTTGGAAAACTGTAATCCTCCTTCACCTGCCGTGTGATTACAGAGACCTACAGCCACGTGTACTTCGCGAAATGTTACAAGTGGCATAAACAGACAGCTGGCATAACTCTAAACTGTAATGCCTTCACAAGCAATCACAATAATTAACTTTAAAAACTGTAGAAGTCTAAGTTTATTGTAGTGGCAAGGTATGACAGGAATGGAGTTCTTGCCATCGTGCGTGCGTGTTGTATGTGTGTTTATGATTGATAATGTTCATCATCTTGTACCGTTACACTTTCATTTGTATCAGTTCCATTACATTTTAAAGCAGTTTTGTTAGTAGTATGAAACGAACTACAGCTGTATGCAGAAAGGACAGCTGAACTAACTGGAAGGAACTGACCTATTTTGATAAAAATAGCTGATGTGACCCAAATACTTGTTGCCAGTCGCATGCCGGTCGCGATTTCTACATGAAAATAAGGTTTGACCCAGATAACTGCCGTGCTGCGCATGCCTGGGTAACTTCTTTCTTGTCTCCTCACTCTGCGTGCTTGTCTCCCCTGCTGGCGTGCTTGTCTCCCCTGTCTGCGTACTTGTCTCCCCTGCTGGCGTGCTTGTCTCCCCGTGTCCGCGTGCTTGGCAACACCTTGCCTGCCCCGCTATTCCAGTGTCGCGTTCTTCACTCGATGGTTGGTGCAGGCTGACACACATCTCGAGGAGCCAACAGAGAATCCTCACCACGAGAACGAGCGGTCACGTGACTACGACACACCTGGCAGGTCCTGGGCTCGGTTACTGTCA
Source organism: Pomacea canaliculata (assembly GCF_003073045.1). Lineage (NCBI taxonomy): Eukaryota > Metazoa > Mollusca > Gastropoda > Architaenioglossa > Ampullariidae > Pomacea > Pomacea canaliculata. Next base: position 41,915,170 of record NC_037590.1, on the reverse strand, counting down.
GGTCTTGAAAATAGGTCTCACCTCGCGGGTCTCAAAGTGCGAGTGGAGTTTGCGAAGTTTGGTCTGAATACTTGACTCGCTACTTGAGACACACTCTCATGATCTCACAAGTCCACCCGCTCATGGAGATTCCTGGCTTTGACTGAAGACCTCATACAACCCACCCTGTAGGTCATCAGGTGTCCCATGAAGCTCGAACTCCTTCACATCAGAGCAACTTAATTTTTCTTTTACAAAAATAGGGGACCCCGACAGTCATTTACAAAAACTGGAATGCATAGATCCATTGGATTGATGAGGAGGAGGATGACGACGATGATGATGATGATCAAGCATTTCAACAGCTGTTCCTGTATATAGGATGTAAGACTTTTCAACTCTCTGACTTGGTGTCGCGAATTTCTAGTCTTTGGTGTTGTTTCTGCCTCCCTAGCCGCTCTTTAATCAAAACCCTGTAAGGGAGAGAAAAGGATCTGAAGTAAATTCGAGGAAAATCACCTCAAGTATGTTGTCGTTTGTCTGACATTTTCCTTCTTTCTTTCCTAAAGAGGGTAGTCAAAGGGGCAGGAAACTCCTGGGCGAAGCAAACATGGGCGTGAGAAGGCGGGTGGAGCCGGGTGTTCACAGGCCGCCACGTCTATTGTTGAGGCGGCAGCAAAGGGAGGTAACAACTGCAGGAAGCGGGGCGTGCTTGTTATTGATTCTTTCTTCTCTCATTGCCCTGTGTTGTCGCCCTTGTGAACTTCTGGTCACCGTTAGACACCATTACACAGGCGGACAAAGTTGTTTTGCTGTCGGCGGCACCTGCATGCGATCTCGCCGTGTCCTGCACGTGTGGTCCCCTCGCCCATGTGTCCTGCACGTGTCCACGAACCTGCGGCCTGGGGGCGCTCGTGCCGCTCCTCCACATCTGCAAACACGTGCAAGCACTCGCCCAAGTTTTCTTCATGCGGTTGCCGACATGTTTTGCAACAATTGTATATGGTTTGCTGCTGGCAGCATGGCTTGAGTCAGTATTTGCTTTGTCTTCTTCACACAATCTCTGGGTTTGTTTGTTTTCTTCTTATTGCAGACTTCTACTTTCAAATATATTGGAACATCATGGCGTGCTGTTGATTTACATTGTATGTACGTCACACTTGTCACCTTGTCATCTCACTCTTTCTTTCCTCACTCCCCTATCCCTGTCTTTTCCACCTGTCCCTAACTTGTGAGTGAGTGAGGGTGTGTGTATGTTTACCCATGAATTATATATCTCTCAGTCAGTGTATTTTTGTTTTGCTGGTGTTTCTGCTTCTGTTTAAGTGAGTGGGTGTGGGAGTTAGGAGAGAGAGACTTGAGACAGAAGGCTGAGAGCGGGACAAAGGAAACAGAAAGAATGAGGGAAAGAGAGAACGAGAGATGGAGGGAAGGATGGAGGAAGGGAGTAAAAGAGAGAAAGAGAGATAAGCGAGTGCAACAAATATTATTGCGGAAAATACGGCGGCGAGGTGGCAACACTCGTGGGTCTCGCGCACACAGCGCCACCAGCAAAGTCGTTGCAGGCAGGAGTGTGGCTCACAGGATGACGATAACGACGATAAGATGTGGATGATGACAGACAGCCGTGAAGATAACAGATGATGTATCAATACAAGCAGACCCACGCAGAGGCAAGCAGCTTAGCATACTAGGCTGTGCAGATATGCAGGCAGTGCACCCAGGGTGGACAGGTGTTGTTTGTGATACAAAGCCACAAATAAAACTGAGGTGACAGAGAATTATCGAAAACTTGAATTTGTTAACAACCTATGAGGGGCTTAGTGAATAAGTTTAGGTTGTAAGCTGAATAATATAATGAGCATAAGGTGTGAAACCATGGTGCACGGGTAGACAGACAGACTGAGCAAAACTTGATGAGAAAGGCGGATGTCATAGAAATTAAGTTTTAATTGCTCACATCAGAGATCATGTTTGCTTAACTCGACATTTGAAGAAGTATTTAGTGACTTCTATGTATAAGATTTGCGAATATTATCAGGACAAAACTTATTCAGAAAAAGAATGATTTTCGTATTATTATTACATGTTTAATCCCCACAATGAGAGGCAGGTAAGTAATGTATTTTAAAAATTAAAAATAACAGAACATTTTGGGCATGAAACCAGCGACTACCATATTTTCTATTAACTTGCCAGTCACTTCAATTTCATGATGGAATCGCGTTGGTCTGAACTCTTCGCTTCTGCTTGGAAGTTTCTAGACGCGAATCGCTTATGTTTGTTATGTTCACACCTGTTCACACCTGCTTGTGTGATGCTGCGGCGTATTAGTAAAGGTCGAGGTTAAGCAAAAGTAATAACAACAGATGTTTAAAAAGCGTGTGGGTGCAGATGAATCTACAGGCACATAGAGAAGATTTATTATTGTTGCTGCAATATTTCTCTTCATCACAATTATTGTCAGTATCGTACCACAAGCATCTACACATCGCGAGGTGCACAGGAAGTAGGTGGAGGGACAGGGTATGATGGGAAGTCAGACTCCGCCAAATGTGGATACAAGGAGGCAGGTGGCACTGGCAACACTCGTGTGCTGCTGTCAGGGTATCGCACATGGAATCTTCCACAGTTTACACGACAACTGCGGATAAGGTGATGGCAGTCAGCGAGGTCAGCAAGGTCAGCACGAGCGCGGTGCGATCTCCTCAGGCACACGCACGCGCACACACACACACAGAGCGAAGCAGGCACGCATGCTGGTGGACTGGCGAGCATGGATCACCGAGGAAGAATATTTAAATGTTGTGTAGCACTTACTACTCATGTGAACAACAAGAATCGCACAGTTAGTCGAGCATTAACCGCCACCCGTAACACTCCCAAGTGGTCTAGTGGTTAGGATTTCGCGCTCTCACCGCGACGGCCGGGGTTCGATTCCCCGCTTGGGAATGATTTTTACGCAGTTTTAGCTGTCCTTAAACATAAATTTCCGTTTTGTTTTTGTTTGGTCTTTGTGTGTGTGTGTGTGTGTTTTTGGGGTTTTTTTGTTCATTTGTTTGTTTGTTTGTTTCTGTAGAATGAACTAGTTTGCGTATTTACAATGTTTTTTTAATATCTCACAAGTGAATGAAGGGCTCTGCTCCCGTTTGCCTGTCTACTTCCGTCAAATCTGTATTCCACCTGTGGTCGTTCTCTTTGCTCCCTTTCCGATCCCACACGACTTGCATTCCTCCAACAACATTTGGTCAACACCGCTTTTCTTTCTCTCGTTCACTCACCTGGAATACGGCGCCCCCTTCTCGCAATTCTTCTTTTAAAACATCTTTGAAATCCTGTCTTTCTCTTGTGTACCTCTGATCTTTACATGGTAACACAATCATATATTTATTGTTCATGTACATCGTTTCTTGTTGTCTGCAAGAGAGAGGGAGAGACATTGAGGTGTGAGTGTGTGAGTGAGGGGACGTGTGTGTGTGTGTGGGTGCATATATATTCGTTCATGCCTTTGTTTATCTTGAATTTCCCAAACAAGAACATAAAACGAATGTAATAATATAATAATTATTATTATTATTTATTTTACCATGGTAATCATTTCAAGAACCATGTAACACAACACTTCACTCTTCAGTTGTTCCTAATCTAGTGATTGTCAAGCCTCGATTTCCTCCAGGACGTTTAGTGGGTTGTTGAAGGGGTACTTGCTGTTGTACATCCGCATTTGTCTCGATGGGACAAGGATGTCGCCCTTCTACTCAGCTAAGATTAATTGTTCATGTCTGTTGTTGTTTACTCTTCTTTCACTAATAAATATTCTTTAGTTACAAGCTTGTTTACAACTTTTGTCTGTTGGTTTCTGTGTTGCTTCTATCGTTGTTGTGTCTCGATGAAAGGTATAATAATGGGAGGCAGGGTGGACTCCTGTCTGTCTGCCGAGACCAACAAAGTTCTCCGCTGTAGTCTCGGCGAGCCTTGACAAGGAATATGACTAAACCGGAAGTTTTGTATACACCTGTCTCGTTTAAGTAGTTAACTGGAAAAAAATCTTCTGCTAGCAGTCTAGTAACATAAGTTCGTGGTGTGAGGTTTCGGGTATTCATGTCGGGTACAGAAGCCCCTCAGTGTATAGGGTAAGGCCGCCACTCTACCCTGGTTCCAACATCCCGACAAGCTACGATCTCGCGCTCTCATCCTAACAGCCGGGATTCGACTCCCAGTTTGGAATTTTTGTCTTATACATCGCACTCCAGAGTTTGCTGTACAGCTCTGTTAGCATTTGCAGATGGAAGCTCGTGCATGCGCGCGCGCACACGCACACACGCAGACACTCACACAAACACACAGACACACGCAGACACGCACACACAAGCAAGGAGCAGCTGCTCGGATGCAGGTCGTGTGAGGCCAGCTGCAGGAACATCGCAAGCCACGATGCCAGACAGACAGACAGACGGACAGATGCACTGCTGTACAAGGCTGGAGAACTGCAGGCAGAGAGCTCGCAGAACATAGAGGCACCGCGCGTGGGTGCTGTCAGGATTCCCAAGTGGTCTAGTGGTTAGGATTTCGCGCTCTCACCGCGACGGCCGGGGTTCGATTCCCCGCTTGGGAATGTTATAATTTTTCTTTAATCTCAGTGATTAGGATCAGGAAACTCACCGGAACTTTCGAGTTTTAAATCCTTAGTGTGATTTCCCCCAAAATTTCTTAAATAATATATTTCTTTTCGCTGTCGCAATATTCTCATCTTTATTTCTGGTACTTTTACTTCACAGCAAACTGAGAGAGTAGCTCTGTTTATTGTGCTCTCATAAACCGCTGTTGGAGAGGCTAATGAGAAAAATCTGAGATTTACGGCGAAAACAGTTGCAGGCCCCGCACCAGTCCTCTCGATGTTTGTCACAGTTTGTGCCAGGGGTTGTCCCCATCCACCCCGAGGGAAACCTGATCTCAGTGTGCACTCTCTCTTGTCGCCGGCCCAGTGGCTACAGCGACAGCGAGCTGCATGCCGGGAATGTCGCAGCAGCTGCAGCTGTGGGTGGCGAACATGATTTATATGGCGGCTTAATGAAGGTCCTCGCCCTCACCTCCCTGGTCACCACCCTAATGAACTTGGACAATAGTTTCCTAACTTGACGTGGACAGCTGTTTGCTAGAGAGACTTGGACTTCTTCCTGCCCTTGTCGGGTACATCGGGTACTTTGAGTTCAACAGCCACTTGCCGGCAACATCCACTCGGCAAAGCTTGCCACCTTCACATCTCCACTGATGTCAACAGCTCGTGGGACTTGGTAAGAGCTCTGGCCGAGACCCTGCGGACATCTTGCCGAGTTGTGGTTGTTGCATGACGACGCAAGAACGCCAATCTTGTTGCTTGTTGCAAATGTTGTTGCGCGTTCCATCGACTGAGATGTTGCGGCGAGCAAACACCACGGGGTGGGCTACAAAAATACGGCCGCCGGAACATGTGGACACAGGAAACAAAGCGCCGCCTGCTGCCGGGTGCCTGACCCCTCGGGTACTGCAGGTTACAGCTCCAGGCGACGAATCAAGACCCCGGGTGGCCCATGCCTTGTCGACATGTGTTGACAGGACTACGATTTGTACAGTGAACGGGTGGGGCAGGGGAACATCAAGGTAGTAGAGAGTTGTTCACTTATCACTGTAACCATCTGTCTTTGTCTGTACATTCCCGTTCTGTCGTTCTCTGACCGTTGGAATCACGCAGAGTTTTGCTGAATAACAACCAAGTCGAGGCGGGTTCTGACCCCAAGAGATTTGATTCTGAGAAAGAACAAGCGCGCGACAGCCGTGTCACGTGACCACCTAGCTGGGGTAGGTGGAACTGCTACTTGGATGGCTGGACCAGCAACTTATTATGTCGTCTGCCGTACCCGGCACTGCCTGTACCCGAGGCCTGCAGTCTGTGGACAAGACTTTTCGCGTCAGGTAGCGCCTGGAGGGTCCATCTATCACACGGACCCCCTGCTGAGCCCTCGTCTAATGACTGGCCGCCAGCTTGTGGTTCAACAGGCAAATCGCTGGGTGCTTGTCCTGCCCACCCTGCCACCCAATATCCATATCTACCACCTCCGTGCGCTGTTTGCACAAGCTTTGCCTCTGATTTATGAGAGCCTTTCCTCATCTGTGAAGGCTGTTTGTAGATGAGATGAGATGTCAGGATTATGTCACCACAAAACCCGCCAACAGTTGAAGACGCTGCCTCTCTCCCGACCCTAGGGGAGGAGATACATATACTGGCGATCATTGATAGGCTTAAAACAAAGTTTAAAATATTGTTGAATGCATTTGTGTCAGGAATCCGAAGCAAACAGATTACCGTTGCTTGCAGATGAAATTAGTTTTTCCTTACCATAATCCTCCATTGTCGCTGGTAGAGCACGTGACCAAGAGAGAGAGAGAAAGACAGAAAGAAGTTACTCTAGAGTCTAGAACAAGGCGCAGAGTACGGCAGGAGGGACCTACCCGTCTGCTAAAATGTCGTGTACATTTATTTTTACTTTTTATATTGAGCCTAGGCTAATTTAATTGAAATTAATTTATCGAGTGCAGTAGCGCTAGAAGTGGTCAGTCTGTCATATACTAAAAGTACAAAGATAACAAACAACAGGCTGACATGTCTGATGGAGTAGAGACCTGCGGCCTTCAAAGCAAACATTGGTTGTGAAGTGTTGTTGTGAGCTCACTCACTCACTTTACTCAATAAACTCAGTAAGTGAAGGTCTGTCTGTACTCATTCCTTATCCATTCCAGCATCACAAAGTTTGTTGTGTAGTCACGTGACCTGGTACTTTGATATTTTACCGGCCACATGGAATATTGAGGGCGGGTCGCAAACACAAAACTTTGCCCACCCCGGGTGTACAGAATGTAATTCTAGTAGTGTGGGCAGTGTTCTGTACCAATGTATCCTAAGATGGCTATCATTGTTGACATCAGGTGAGATTAGAACAACTAATCATTCAGACTCCAGTCAGACATTGTTGCTGCTACACAAAGCACTCAGTTTTCTTTTCCAAACATTGAACAGTAAATATTGACACAGTAAACATGACTACTTCGCACTGAATGCCGCGTGCCACGCACTGAATGTTATAACAAGTAATATTTCCACAATAAAAATTGAATGTTCAGTAAAGAATACTAAATGTTCTCTGCTGAACACTGAATGTGAACTACTGAACACTGAATGTTCTCTACTGAACACTGAGTGTGAACTGTTAAACAGTGACGATGTATTCTGAGGACTGAATGTTACGAGCTCCAACATTTTACACATTTCATTGTCACTTCATAACAACTCTCAGCTTCCTTGCTTTCAACACAAAATAGGATTCCGTATTTTCCGAAATAACACTAATTGGATTTTACATTTTCTGAAATTATAGAAATCATTAAAACGAGAGAGCTACATGAGACCTTGAGCACGAGACCAAGTGTGTGACTAAATTCTTGAATAACTCGCGGTCATTGTGTAATGAACTCAGATAGCTAACTGACTCACCAACCAACTCACTCACTCAGTCAATAGCTACTACCAGTCCTGTACAAGGCGGCGGCAATGTCCACCTGTCCACTGATTGCCATTCACGACCGGCCTGCACGTGACACACGTCTGGAGTCTCGTGACACGTCAGCAAAGGTTAAGTAGGGGGGAACCTCTCCGCTCCGCCAGCCCTCCTGTACAGGCAATTATTAATGCAAACACTTGTAGCTGAAGGCAAAAAATGCGAATAAAACAATAATCTCTTTTATGCCAGGGATCTTTATTCATACCAACGATAGGAGAATAGCAGCAGGGGGTAAGGTTAGCAAGAGTTCTCCTTCCTTACCTGTCGTGTCACACTGCTTTTTTTTTCTCTTTCTTTTTTTCTCTCTCCTTCCTGACATGCGCGGTGTTTTGCAATAGGGTTTTACATTTCAGTTTGGTGGTGGCCTGCCGGGTGCTGTTGTTGCCTTATCACATCTCTTAGTGGTGAAGTCAGTCGTCATAGTAATTAAATCTGTAATCATAAAGCAGATTGCTATTAACGATCGCAACAAAGGTCTTTAAAATAAATGTCTGGGTTTATTTATTTTGTTTGACACGAAAAGGCTGTCACTGCATGAATGAGTGTGAGGGAAGGTCCAACAGGTCTTTGCTGTGGACGATCCGAGTTTCCACCATGTGCTTGTGTATAAAGATTGTCCCCCTCCCATTGAAATGTTCTCTGCCCTTTCCTGTAAACATCTGCAAGCACTTCTATAAAATCTTGTCAGACACTACTGCACATATCGCACGTAATTAACTTTGGAACACATACCATCTGATCATGTTGGCCACTTACATGGAGAAAAGGCTTCTGGTCTGTTAAACCCTGTCTAAAGTCCGTTTAAAGCAACGCAGACACAGTCACGTGATCTGTTTGTGTCGAGTTCTTTATAGAATGCGACATATCCATCAACAATCTTATTTCACCTCAGATGGGGGACCCTATAGGATTTTTTTCTAAGTTGAACGCATCCCACTTAAAGTTGATTTTCAAATTCCATTCATGATGTCAAACATATGTAGTCGAGGGTTTTATGGATCCTTGAATAATCTACAAAATGTACGGAATCCCCTGCAAACCCCTAAATCGTTTACATGATCTTCATCCAAATTCTGTGAAATAGAAAGAAAATCCTACAGAACCCTTCATCCTACTAAATATCACAAGATACTATGTAAACCTGCCTACTAGTATGAGTGTAGTCTCACGAACCCCGATGGTGTCAGTGAAACCCTTCAAATCCCAGTATTCATACTTGTTTTGGGACTTAGATGGTCCCCCTCCCACTGACAAAGCGACCTGATCACGACTGTAACAGCGGATGGCATCAGAAGTGGTCCACTTTGTACTGGGCAGCTCTCCACACACTTGCTGGGCCCTGCAAGGGACCTACCTTTCAAAGGGGCAACAAGGTGGAAGAAGTGGTACAAGGCGGAGGAGAAGGGAGAGGGGTACCATGTGCAGCGAGCAGGTCTCATCACCCCCACACAGCCCCAACACACATTTCCTCTTTCTCTCTCTCCGAGGCTGTCTGGTGGTGCACGAATGTGTCAAACACCTGTTTAAATTAGGGGCCTTTACGGACACCAGGGGGCGCGGGGAGACGACTGGAAGCCTAGACACTCTCAAGGGCTGACTTTTATCCACGAAGCTCGCACCCTCCCCGTCCCTCCCATCGGCAAATAAGCCCCATGGACAGGCTGCCGGCGCTGAATGAAGTTCGAAGAGGAAAAATGAGGCTCGTATATCACGCGCGGCACACGCGACTGTGTCACTGCCGGCCGTCCACGAGTCCCGTCTGACTGTAGACACCCCTAGACACCCGGGGTGATGGCCCCTAGGGACCCACTGGTAGCCAGGACAACTTTCCTCATCAGGTTTGTGTGCGCGCTTATGAGTGCATGGCTAAACAGCATTTTTGTAAAAGAGAACAGAAAAGCTGGATGGAAAGAGCAATTAAGGGCGACAAACGAAGAGAAGGAATCAATGGGAGACAATTTGTACAGCTGGACACAGCAAAGTGCAAAGAGAAGTCACTCAGTCACACGGAAACCGCTTACCATCGTTTTTGCTCACACTTTAGCCGAATTCACAACTCTAAGGTAAATAAGTTTGGGATAAACTGTTGTTAACTTTATACATTGTCTAAGTCTCGTATTAGATAAACCCTCAACTGCTCATTGGACCAGCTTAGAAATATGTCTGTGCAGACCCGTCCTCCTGACAATAAAAGAATGACACAACAAAACCTTAGTCAGTTTCATTGCCAGCAGATGTGCAGATCCCCAGGGCGCCATTTGAAATATTGTCGGCTCAACCAGGGAGGTTCCCTTTTAAATGCTTTGTATGATCACAACGGGAAATCCCTTTTAAAACTCTTGCATCCTCGGTATCGGAGGTCCAGTCGTAAATGTCTTTGTAGGATCAGCCAGGTAGACTTTGTCTTGAAGGTGGGTTTAGCAGGACAGTCAGTAACATATTATCTTTGCCATCAGGCAGGCCGCCCACTCAGTCTTAAATGTCTTTGTGCCTGCATCACTGTCTTGTAGGCTCAACAGGGAGGCTCCATCCCAGTGTCTTGTAGGCTCAACAGGGAGGCTCCATCCCAGTGTCTTGTAGGCTCAACAGGGAGGCTCCATCTCATTGTCTTGTAGGCTCAGCCAGGGAGGCTATAGGTAGTTGATATCCTACAACACACCGATGATCTCCTACACACCCACAACACCTCAGAATGTCGATGATGTACTGGAGTCCCACAAGACCCTCAGTAAGGTGATGATCCCCTACAAGACCCTGGAGAAGGGGCAAGTTTTTAACATTATCTTCCCTCCCTCGTCTGCCTGCCCATCTCATTCCAAAGCCATGACGAGATATTTAGGAGTTAGGGAGAAATTCAAAGGCCGTCCCAGGAGCTGTATATATACTGTGATACACACTTTTTATATTTTACATTCGCCCGCAAGATGGTGGACAGAGGTCTTCGCCCTGAGACACTAGTGTTCCAACTAACAATAAACCTCAGTATAACAAACTAGTCTTCACTCAACTTGAGACGAGGTCGGGAGGCGAGTTTCAGAAACATGGCCAACGGATGTTCGTAAAGGGTTGGACCCTACAGCTTCTTCTCTCCCTTTGGAAACGTTATTCCTTGTCATCATCTCCCCTTGATAACAGCTTGGGAGTAAATTTATTTTTGTTTGCAGACTTTTTATCGGCGTTCATCGGTAACCATGCAATCCTTGACTTTTTCAACGGGGTGGCTGTCCAAGAACCTGTGTAGACGATGAGCCTGTTACAGTGTGTGTCGTTGTGGACTGATAACAAGTCATCTGCACAACTCACAGTGCACTCGTCTATCGATGGTTAATGCGGAAATTCGGCATTTACACAAGATAAACCTATTTCCTTTTGGCGTAAAGTCGGTGTTTCGGCCATTGTCTGCTCGACACGGTTTGTATTTCAGTTGAGCCTGGAGGCTCGTAGCAGTCCAACCTACATCGTCCTGCGGATTACGAGCGAGCCTTCGTGGAAAGCGAGAAAGGGAGAGGAAGAAGGATCAAGGATCGCAAGGGTGAAAAAAAATGGGACAAAAGGTGTGTGCAGTGAAGACCTGGGCCGCTTGATGGAGCCTGATGTATCGGCCTGGGTTACCCCGCCTGATCTTATCGCCGCAGTCGTTAAGGAAACCATCAGATCGCCACCTAGGCCTGTATAAACGGCGGAAGGCTGTGTCTAGACTCGAGCAATTGTGTCGTCCTGTGATCCCCAGTAATCCCCGCAATTTTGCTATCAAAGCTCAAGGGGTCGCCGTACCCTGAAAAGAGTCCCCCCTACCCCCATATCAGGAAATGAAGGTGCTTCAACAGAATGATGAGCTGTAGCTGGCCTCACCTCAACATGAGGAGTGTTCACATTGGACCGCGAGGAGTGTTCACATTGGACCGTGGGGAGCGTTCACATTAGACCGCGAGGAGCGTTCACATTGGACCGCGAGGAGTGTTCACATTAGATCGCGAGGAGTGTTCACATTAGACCGCGAGGAGTGTTCACATTAGACCGCGAGGAGTGTTCACATTGGACCGTGATGAGTTTCCCGTGAATGTTGGCAACATGTTGGGGACAATGTTTGCACATCCATTTTTATGTTCATCTACCTGAGGTCAGCGATGTCACACAACATGCATTGGCCCCCTCCTCTGATGATGACTGGCGCACAAATATCGGCCATCAGAAGTGATTTTTAAACAGCTCTCGGTGTCACACTAAAGACTATAGATGCTCTACTTCATTTCCCTACCTCCAGGGTCCTACACTACCTCCAGGGTCTGACAGGTCTGGATAACAGAAATTAATACAGTGCAAGTGTTTCTTTTCTGCAGAGTGATGTAAAACGATAATCGTTTAAAAACAGCCAGACAGACATAAATCATCCTCAACTGAATAAAATCGTGAAGATAACATTTTTTCGGGTTGCATAAAATCCATCACGTGCCTGTCAAAAGATAAGCAGAATGAAGGAGCAGTTGTGAGCTTTCGACAAACCAAGCATCTGGCATGTGAGACTCGCTGGTGAGCAGGCGACCAACTCTCAGTAACATGCAGAGAAATGTCAGAACTCATCGAGTTGCAGACGATCAGTGAGTGTAACTGGGGCTTATGGTGAAATGTGTACAACTGACCATAAGTCTGACATACACAGCTTGACATACACATCTGCTCAGAGGCGGCGTTAGGAACCGTTAAGAACACGCGGGGCCTGGGGCCGACCATCCGCGCGGGGCCTGGGTAATGGAGTACGTGTATCAACATCCCTATTGATGTGATGCCGGAAGCACTGATTTATATACAGTTAGATAGGCTGGATCCATTTCGCGAAATAACAAATGAATTTAGTGTTTTAATTGTTTGTAACCTTTCCCACCGTTTGTGACAGAAGCGGTTTTTTCTTAAAGCGAAATAATATGGTGACGGTAACTTAATAAACTGCTTGTTATTATTATCGGGTTTAAAGTTAAGACATGGCTTCAATAATTTGCTTAATTAGAACTTAGAAGTGTTTTCTGAACGTCAATTTTTTTTGGTCACAACTTGTTTAACACAGCTACATGTTGCAATAAGTCATAAAGATGACCTCGGGGCTGAAGCGCGGGGCCCCTTCGAGAGCGGGGCCTGGGGCGGCCGCCCCATTTGCCACCCCCTAACGCCGCCTCTGCATCTGCTAATAGGTCACAGCTCATCTACAGGCTAGGTCACACACACACATATATATATATAGTTAGGTCACATAGATATGTAGTTAGGTCTCAATGTGTGTCAGCTCGCAGTAAATGCCAGTTAAGACATTTCCTTTCTTAATGTTTCTCTTAGTCACAGTCACGCAGGCATGCAGTGCGCATAAATCATCATGAAAACTTTGAAGTTCCTGTTCCACCTGCACCCAGTGACCCGTGACACGCATATTTCGCCCACAGGGCGTAGGCGGCGCTGCGCAGGATGCGTATTTCCGGTGTTTGTCTTCCGATGACAGATTCTGTGAAGCTCTTTGAGTTAAAAACTCTTTTAAAAGTCCTGAGTCCTTTCAGCTGCAGCTAACCTGATTGGTGACCTTCGAGAGGTGTTAGGTCATAGGTCGTCATGGTCACAGACTCGTCAGGGTTTCGTCCTGAGGGAGAGCACAGAGGAGGAGAAGGTTATCGCTGGACGTTGGAGTGGAACAATCCGTTGAAAGACAAAAGGAAGATTAAAGAACCCTGAGAACAAAAAGTCGTAGGCTTTGCTTGAAAACAGAGGCCGGAACAAAATTATGCGATACCTGTGGCAGGTGACGAATGTGTACACGTCTGTGGGTGGGTGGGGATGGGGTGGGGCAAGGTTTGTGAGTGCACCACGTACTTTAACGGTCAGCTTTACGTGGGCAAGACGTACTGTCTGAACTCACAGTTGTTTCCGGTGTCGTGAATACCCTATTGTCTGAATCAGTCTCAACATTAAAAATCGTTGCGAGCATTTTGTGGGCGTTGCGAAGGTTCAAGGCCTCTGTCCTGTCTTCAGTCCCATCAGGCTAGTGTAAGGTCTACGGAGTGCTCCAGCAAAGTGTCTGAATAATTGAGAACTTTCTAAAACCTTGGACGATCTGTTACACAGGTCACGACTGCTTCTTGCAATGAATGAAGCGCTGGTGTAGCAGCCCCCGCCATGTGACACCAGGACTGGTGTCAGACCTTCTGATGGCTCTGTGGATGTCTTCAAAGCCACATCGGATCCCCAGCGTGTGGAGGGAGCATTGTAGTTCACTGTCACGCTACCCCACCAAGGTAGCCAAGCTTCAGTGTTTGCCGGAGCGTAAAAGCGATCCACCCGTAATTACGATACAACATGGCGGCCGACATTTGTCAGCGCACAAAGGGCTATGTGGACAGTATTTGTCCTTCTTCACTTCTCGTTTCTTGCCCCTCTTCGAGACTACTTTGACTACATCGTGTCTCGAGCCTCCCAAATAACCGCACAAACAACGACAACAAGTGTTGAGACCCTCACCAAGGTAGTCGCCATTGTGGGACACAGTGGTCTACCTTGCCTCCAGTACACTCACTTGTCCCGGGGATGGGTTTTGGGGTAGAAGTTGAGAGTAGAAGGGGTCAAAGTGACACACTTGTGAATCCTGTCAGTCACAAGCTCATCCTCTCGTCAGCTACTCTCGTCACAACGGAAACTCGTTGTTTCTATCGGCAACACCTTCTTGACACAAGGACTGGCAAATGTTTCTTCCTCTTATTGGATCGGCGCACTATTTCAATGTGAACAAAATCATCCGTTAAAGAAAAAAACCTCAACTCCATCGTGTATTTTTCTTTCATTCCTTGTTTATACTTTTAGAACTTTTTTACTTTTAAAAATTTATGTAATATGTAAATATTGAGTTTTCTAAGCTCAATGATTTGCCATCATCTTTTTTATCCACAGACATAGGATGGAGGCGTTTAAAGTTCTGTATAAAGTATAAATGCATTCAGCGGAAATAAGTTTTAGACAATCTTCTAAGTTTCATTTTTCTGTCGGCCTTCGCAGAGACTTATTTAAATGTAAGGATATGTCTGTGTAACGAACCTAACATGAGAATACAAAAAAAAAAAAAAAAAAGAATCCCCCGGCATGTAACACCAGTACAGATGTCGGGCCTTGTTTATTATTTACTCTTATTTGAGTAGAATTTGTAACTCTCCTTTGAAGAATCTATGTTTGACAACTTGTATTCCTTTGCGATACCCGTAATGGCAAGTTACTACATCTTCATCAAGGGCAATAACTGCGAACAGATCCACTAATTAAAAGCCAAGGATGTTCTTGTCTAACTTGAGATGTGATTATCTTATTGCCATTATTAAGTTGTTACCACCTTCCTTGACCAGAGATGTAATCTTTTGACAAAATTCATGAACCCACGGAATAAACTGAAGCTTGTTTACTGTTAAATGTTGTTGACAGAGTATTGTCTCCCATCCCCAACTCTCAATTCCTAACTCGTTAATAATACTCAGTAGCAAGACTGCCACAGAGTGTATGCAGCAATAACAAGCTACATCCTCAACAAGAGTATCACTGTATGTCAACACACAATATTCCAAATGGAATTCCAAAGTCATGTCAAGTCTCCCTCGTGAAAGGAAAAAAAAAATCTCTGGCATTCATCTTACAAAGCTCCTGCATTCCACGGACTGTTTCTTCATATTAAAAACACATTGCCTCTGTAATGCTGATGTCAGTGTTGACATAGCTTCACACAGCTAACAATAAATGTCAAAGCACACAAAAAACTCTCCATGAGGTGGTGCAAAATACCCTGGGAAATATTTATAGGGATGGGCCTCAGGGACTGCGATACAAAATGTGAACACACTTGTAATCGGACCCCCAGGCAGTCGACAATATGGAGTGGATGGAGTGATGGACTGGGGAGAAACAGAAAATAAGTAATCTATAATCAAAATACCTAAATTTAAAATAAAGAAAGATGTCATAAAGATTGACAGTTCAGCCTCCTCTCGAAGTGATGATCAAAACGAGGCTGGCTACGCTTCATTGCTTCCACAGACGACACAAGGCGGTGGTGGCTACTGGTAGTTGTCGTGGTCATCGCTGGTTGTTGGGCTCGCGACTGTTGATGTAACGACTAGGACCCCACACAGAGACAGGTCTGGAATCTGTGTCTCAAGGGTGTACACTGTACACTGTACACTGTACAGGCTTGGACACTGGACACAGGTGTCAGCTGATGTCAACTGTATCCAGGTGTACAGATCGTACAGAGAGGAAACCTACAGGGATGCTGACAATGGATAAAAAGTAGGGAAAAATAGGCGAAATATATGAGATGTAACAAACAATATATAAACAATCAAACACTGAATTGTATGTTTGCATGACATTTTCGCGAGTCCAGAGTAACCATAGTGACGCAAGGAGCAAACAAGGTCGGGTCGTCGTGCCTCGTCATTTGATAAATATTTACAGGAAAGCCCGCTTGTATTTTGAGGATGGGGAAGGGACAAATGACAATACAGTTATTTCCCGAACAGGAATGCGTGATCTTCTTTGTTCAACAAGTGTCATCGCAAACCTTCGACTGTGAAAGACAAAGCATTTTATTCCTCCGGCACGTCAACCCTGATCTCGAGTACATCCACCTCCCATTGTTGGTGCCACTGACAGACAATGTCAAGTCTGGTCTGCGTTGTTTGGGAATTCCACTCTCACTCTCCTGCCATAGAATTTAAAAGGAGGGGCTGGATACAGGCGGCAATGATATTTTGGGTTGATTGGTTTGGGGTCTGAACCACGCTGTTCCTTTAATTTGGCGATCTGCTGTCTGTGCGCATGCGCCTGTGTCCTGCAACACTCACAGGTTTGCGTTTTCGTCAGTTATCGGTAGATAAAGGCGATGTAAACATAACCTGCAAGCGTCTTCTTGCCATAGCTGTAACAGTTTTTCGTGACCCCATGGATGCTGCTTGGCCACTGGGGTCACACTTATAACGAGGCGACAAGGTATTGTCAAGAAATATTGAGAGACAAGACACTTTTAATGTTTCTCATGCTACCTCCGGGGCAATGACTTGCCCTCACTTCAGGACTAGACCCCATCCCGACCCCCGATGTCGCCGAGCTGCGAGTAGACGACACTGCCTCGGAGTGTGACAGATTGAGACGTGTCCCAACAAACTCGAGTACAAACGGAAAGACTTTACAGGTGTGAACGGGCAGGTGGGGATGGGGGTGGAGAGCTGGGGGGAGGGGCAGGAGGTTAGCCACTTACACTTCCTGTCACGTGAGGTCTTCCAGTGGGCCGTTGGCACCAGATACAGACCACTCGACCAAGCGTCCCCTTCCTGCGCTCACCTGGCCCCACAGCTACCCGATAACCTGCGGGTGCACGATCGGCCGCTGGGGTAGACGAGTGTGTGTAGTGGATGTCGGGGGGTGGGGAAGGGCCGGGGACGGAAGGAAAGAGATGAGATAAAAACAAGTCAAGCGCCGACAGTGGGTTGTCGGGATACTGGTGAGTGGCAGCACTTGCCTAAAACCGCCGGACAAGTGTCGCGCACTTTCGCTTTCCACAGCAACCTGCAGGCTCAGTCTTCGTATCCCACGTCCACTTGCTTTGTGTTTTGTGTTGTACTTTGGCTTTTCTTTCGTTTGTTGTACTTTGTTTTTCTTTGCTTTCTATCTTTTCCTTTTTTTAACGATATGGTAGCCTTATTAGCTGTGTCGATGACACGATGTAGATGACGATGAAGTGTTTTTACTGTTTACAATCATGTTGGAGTAAGTGTTTGTTTACGTGTGTAATTGTGTTTACATGTATAATCCTCGTCGGTAATTCGACCGTCTCTCTTTTTATCTATGTCGTGTCCTAATTCCTTATGTTTCACTCGGGTGAAAGGCGACTTTGAGAGCTGTGTAGTGGAGGTCTGGGATTTGGGGAGCTTTGCATGTGGTGCCCCCTGCAGTACAATAGACTAGTAGGCACTAATCACGTGTCTCAGCGTTTCCAGGTGCTAGTGTCTGTGTCGAGAGCATGGCAGCACGTGCTGCTGACACCGGTGGCAAATACAAAGGTGACAACCACTGGCACTGCTGTCCCACAATATCAGGCGTTGAGACCTAAAGTGTTGTTCGTTCTGTCTCTCAGTCTTCCTCCAAAGCCAACGGAAAATGTAGGAGACACCAGCCTCTCTCTGAAACAAAGTCAATGTCGTCGTCAGTTTCATGTCAGTTGCTGTGAAATATACAAGGTCGGTCAGCTCTTCAGTCAGTTTCGCTCGCGATGCCTCACGGTCCTGTTGTCTAAAGGCCGCCTCACACGGTCTGCGACACAAGCGACAGCGACCTCCGTGCTCACATTGCCTACTAAGAAAGTCGCCCTCGACACCACAATCAGTCCAAATATTCAAAACAGCGGCGAGAAGTGATTGATTGTGCATCCGCCAGCCGTGTAGGAGATATATGCTAAGTGACAACAACAAAACAAAATAAAAAGGATGGACCTGCATCAGAATGAGGACGTTAACGTCAGTGTCTGTTCACGTTGAGGACTGGATATACGTGACACGTACGTGCACGTGTGTGAGAGTGAGAGAGAGAGGAGGGTCGTGAGTCTATATTGCTTTACCTCTCCGTGATTGCGGGAAGGAAATAAAGTATATACACTAGAGAGGGTCAGACATAAAAACAAAAACATACAGAATGGTTGGAATGGATAGAAAACGGATACTACAGAGAAACATACACGAAAAAAAGATTTTAGAAAACCCAATTATTTCGAAATAGACTGAAGCAGGTGGACAGACAGTGTCTAAGTTTGACTGAGTGAAAGCAGTCTTCTTACTGGTCATGATTCTGGGTTGACATAGAAACCACATAACATCACGTAAGATCGCAATAATTATGCGAGACAGAGCCGACACATCACGAGAACACAATCACGGCCTGACGTAGAACCGACACACGTAGAGTCATTACCATTACCGCATCACGTGGAACCGACACTGCTAAGGTCATTACCATTACCGCATCACGTGGAACCGACACACGTACGGTCATTACCATTACCGCACCACGCAGAACCGACAAAGATCACGTGACGCGCTGTGCCTGTCCTCTCGATCCAATCACGATGAATGCTCCTTCATGTTCCGGTTCCAATCACTTGTAGTGGGATCCTGGTTCCCACCTCCCACCCTCTCCACCCGAGCCGTGGCCATCCCCCCCCCCTGACTGCCCCACCACTCCTAGGGTCCCAGGACGAGACGTGGGGCTGTGGTTGTGAACATCATGATAACTCGCCCCTTAATCCACGCGACTACCAGCGGCCGGGACCCCCAGCGGTCTGCGGTCAACCCTGTAGCCCCTCACTCATCCTTTAACTCCGGCTGTGTGGTGGCGGTTCGCGGTGTAGTGGGCTGCCTCCTGGCTCACCGGGACAGACCCCCCTAGTGCTGTTATCTCTCACATCACCACGACCACACTCTACACGACTAGGTGCAACAAGTCGGGCCACATCACACCCTCGGCTTTTGTTCCGCGTTGCTTGAAAAAGAAAAGTAGAAGAGCGGAAATATTGCGTGCCTGCAACGGCTTTTGGCTTTGTTCCTGCAAAGAAAGCAAAGCGAGTGACGAGCGAGGTGCAGACCCACCCCACCCCACGCAACCACCCCACCCCACCTACCTGGCCACACTTTGCATTTATTAGTGACAGTAAATAGTTCTATATAAACGGATTTGCCGTAAGCACGCACACAAAATGTGATGAACTTGGCTGGAGGGACACTGTGCAGCTTATGGGACCTTTTGGTTGCAGTGGAGGAAACATGGCGGCCCCTCGCGACGTTAGTCGTCTGCGTCGTCGATGGTAGGCGCTGGCAGCTGCAGGTGAGCGCCATGAGTGCGTTGGTGCGTGCGTGCATCCATCGGTGCGAGCGGTCACGCGGCGCCCTTATTACACAATCATGGCACAGAGGATTCACAGCTTTCTCTCCGTCCATCATGCCGGATACACGGAAGCCACGTCTGCGCATGTGCCAGAGTGCACCGTCGGGCCATCAAGGGCTTGGAAACGTGTGAGCTATTCAATACTGTGTATTCATTTAGTATTCCAAATAATACTTTCTCTCAGTCTATCCATTCTTCTGTTTTGAATCTTAATCTCAGTTTGTCGGCTAGGCTTGACATTAACTGTATTTACTTGTAATCAGGGCGCAGCATGCAGAGGACAGAAATGTTTATTGTTGTTTGTGTATAACAGTTGTGCTTCTTCTGAGCGATGTCTGCCTTTAGAGAGCAAGTGGTAAAATGGTTAAATTCTGTTTGCTTCCTGTTTCATTTAAAGAGTTTCAATATATTTTTTAGAAAATTTTCTTTCGCCACCTAATTAATCTGTGATATATCTGTCTTCACGAAACTATTACACACACAAACACACACTCGCACATACAAACGCGCTTGAATTCGCCACACGCACTCTTACCCTTATGACTATAAACATAAAAACAAATAACAAAAATAAGGATTGAAATAAATATTTACTTAAATTAAAATTCAATTTAAAATGTCGGTTATGCAACTAATAACAAGTAGTTGGACCAGCCTCTAGACCAGTCGATAAAGCTGTGAGTTAGAAGTGAGTCCTACTCATCGCCATAACAAAGAAGACTATAGAAGTCCTTGCTACAGTTTTTAGGACCATTTCTCATTTCTTATCTTCGATATTGCTTCGTTGAGAACTTTTCCACAAAGGAAATGAGCTTACGGTAGCGCAGTGGATTTGATCTCAAGGGCTTAAGTCTCTAGACAAATTGAAATTTTAATCCAAAGCGAATTACACCCGCAAAGCCAGGTTGGCGTTCAACTCGACCCGAAGTCTTTCTCGCCGCATTCCACTAAACTTACCTGTCGGTGCATTCCATCAAAGCCAATATGTTTCATCTCATGTGCCATTAAATGTACCCTATCCACCACCCATTGTGCTGTATATCTAACATCAAGTAATGAGGTGTGATCATCAAAGATCATCATTGACTAAACACGTCCATGAAATTATTTTTAATTGTTTTGGGGTGTGTTTTTTTAACTAGTTTGTAAAAACAGTGAGGTCATTTATCTATCTTTCTGAATTGGATAATCTACCATTCTTCTAAAAATGCAGGTGTTCATAATTATAATTATTTGATGAATGCGTGCTCAGAGCACCATTGTCTAGTTACCTCCCTTTCGTCCTGTGAGCACAGCCAGTGCACTCATCTCCGCTCGGCCAAATAAGTTTTATGAAGTCTATCATCATCGTCATCGTCGTCGTTATTGCCTCATGATGCTGTCTCCTCTTTAGCCTTATCAGGAATGAAAATGTTCGGTTCCTTTCATTGCCAGACGTGTTTGGCAAACTAATGTCTTGTCTTCTTAACAGCATTTGTCTCTCTCCTGAGTGCTGAGTAGAAGTCGTTGACGAAGGTTTGTTGGCCTTTTTCTTCATAATTCACAACTCTTTTTTATTCTCTGTCTTTTCTCAGTAAAGACAAGCATAATTAGTAATAGAATAATAATAGCTAATTATAGGTTCCAAAACTTAGCTTGACATATTCCCCGATACAATGTTTTTGCCACTAATCTTGTCCCATCATAATGCCATAATATTATTGTGACCTTTAACCTTAATTACTAAGCAAGATATTTACCTCTAGGCAAAAACCTCCCGTCTCAAATACTATTGAGAGAAAAACTAAACTGTTTAAGAAGGCATTTTTCTTCGACAAACGAAGTAGACAGACTTTGTGTCTCGGCTGACTTATAGGGCTACGTCCATTTGCTGTGTAAATAAAGGTAGCAGGAGGCGTGAAGTGAAAGGACACCTGACGTATCTACCCGCCCACCCAACAGCAGTTGTTCTCAGGATTTGCTGTACAAGTGTTTCTGTTACTTGAAGCGAGTGTTCACACGTCTGCCCTGTGAACAGATAAACAACCCACAGTAGGTCTGTAAGTCTTTCAGTTGATGTCCCATCGCTAACCCTGCCTGCTGGCGGGTGTGTGTCCCATCATCAACTGTCCCCCTACCCGCACAATTGCACTTTGTTGAGTGATCAAAGGTGAGGCGGCAGGTAGTACACGAACTCCGCCACCCGCCCGTCAGCTCGGACCAGTTCAACCGAGCGATCGTCATTGACTCGAACACCTTTGCGTCGTTACTCAGGTGAAAATTGACGACCGCAGGTGCGTGCCAGTGTGTCATTTTCTCCTTGGTTTCGCCATCGATGGTGTCGATTCTCACACGACAACGAAAGGAGCAGGCGACCGCGGCCCGATCTGCAGACGACAAAGCGCCCTCGTCTTCTGGTCAGGGGAGGGAACCCTTCACATTAGGATCTAAGCTCCACCCGTGGCCCGACCTCGCTACGACAGTACCCGCAATGTAGCGGACACAAGTCTAATTAATGGGTATACCCCGGGGCTATACTGTTACCTGGAGGGTTTTGATCCTAAGCCTCAGACAGGCCCTCGGTCGTTTAGCAGGGCAGTACGGAGGATTTCAAAGGAGGAGGAAAGAGCACGGTGGGTACAGTGGCTTGATCCTCCAAGACGCCTAGCAGGGATTACACCCCAGACCTGCAGCCACCCATCGGAGCGTCTGGAGAGAACACACTTCGCAACTTGTGACCTTTGGGGACCGCCCCCGGTCCGTCAGCTAATCCTGCACCCGGTGTCGTGGAGAGGTCCGCCGCTGACTTCACGGGTAGTGGGCCACCCGCCGGAGGCTACCCTCGCTTTTCTCTCGCTCAGTCCGTCCACACCTTCCTCAGGGCTTTGTGAGGAGGGCGTTCATTTGCTGGCTACGTGTCCAAACAAACTGTTCACAGGCTCGGTGATTCTTGAACTCGGGTACCCGTGCTGCTGATTAGCTTCATTTATGCGGGACTACCCAGCGTAGTCTTCTCTCTTTTACAAAGAACAAATAATTACTACTAAGACTGACAGAAACAAAATTGTTATCCGTCTGTCTCTGATGAACCATTCATTCACACGCTATCTACATAATTTCTTTCGCTGGTATCAATGAAGCATCACAAAGATCAAGTCTTGCTTCACGCAGAAGACAAGAGAGAAGAAAACTCAAAGTAGACAAAGGCAAGAACACTGTACAGGAAGTTACCATGGTGACCACATGCTGACAAACGATTGTGAATAATTACAGTCCGGGCCGCCACTCGGTCTCAGCATCTCTCAGTCTTTTGGTTCACAATGTTACATTCCTTTCCTCAACCCACCTGTCACGTGTCTGTCACATGAACTGACTGCAAAGTCACGAACAGCACGCGACACATGTCATGTCATGTCAAGGTCGGGTGTGGGGTGCATCTCATTATCTTAATTACAAACGTGTAATTGTGAACTACGAGAAAATTATTAGTGGGATTGCTGTTTAGACAGGATAATTATTAGACACATTACTGTTAGATGGGATAATTATTAGTTGCTTTACCAAATATGGATTGATATTTGTGAATGAATTTTTGTCTCTTATTTTTTCACGAATGGGCTTGTCAAAAGGACTTGTCCATTAAAACTCAGTCTGAATGAATTGACGATTTCGTCAGTCACGTCCGTGTCCTTATCGTCAAACCCAACCCAACCCAACCCAACCCTTCTCAGGTTCGATGTCTGCACATCCACCCCTCCACCCCGCCCTTTCCTCCATCTTTTTCTACCCGCTTTTCTCACACCCTGTGGGCTGCACCCCATCAAAGACTTCCTGTAGCGACCAGTTGGCTGGGCGCCTGGCGGGTCCAAACACGGGGCCGATATCTGGCGAGCAAACAGGGCTTCCGGCCCCCGGGATGTCAAAACAGTCTCGAGAGGTTTGTAACACAAACT
Source organism: Pomacea canaliculata (assembly GCF_003073045.1). Classification (NCBI taxonomy): domain Eukaryota; kingdom Metazoa; phylum Mollusca; class Gastropoda; order Architaenioglossa; family Ampullariidae; genus Pomacea; species Pomacea canaliculata. Next base: position 41,891,715 of record NC_037590.1, on the reverse strand, counting down.
GTCTGTCAAACCGCGGGTCGAAGACAAACTGTCCAGCGTATCACTGAAGGTGGAATGATTGGTTGGAGAGCAGGAGGGAGGGGAAGGGCTCTCAGCCCACACAGGTTCACAGAGTTGACAGGTGGGGTCGGCGGTGGGGTCGGCCTCTCACCGCTGGTCCTTGCGCCTTGGACCCACGGAGCCGACGTTCGAACCTCTCGTCACAGACATTATTAGAGATGATCACATCGCCGGCCGCCATACACAGGATACTTTACAGACAAACTGGGGATAGAGGTGGTATATATATATATGTAAATATATTCTCTACACAGTACAAGTACCTACAGCTGTAGTGCTTGGCTAAACGATGGTAGACCACGTAAGTCAATAAACACATTGTAACTGTTAGAGAAATGTGGACACAAGGACCACTCGATGGTCAAAATAATTTGTATTCAGTCAGGGCAGAGTACAGAGTCATGGCAGTTTCGAGAGTTTTAGACAGAACAATCTTTTTTAAAAATAAATATCCATGTGAACTTGGAATCTTGCAAGTTTTCTATTTTGAAAGATAGAAACAACCTAAACTTTTTTTTATCATGTTTATCGTTCATCTGTGTTAGAGGGTGAGAGAGAGGGAGGGAGAGAGAGGGAGGGAGAAAGAGAGGGAGAGATACACATATAGCAGTATGATATTATCTGTCGGTGTCTAGTGATTGCTGCATGCCTATCTAACCTTGACGAGGTGGTTATCTCTCAGACTGGAGTGCGCTATCTCCGCCATTCATTAATCCATCAGAATGTATGAGAGCTCGGAGAGACGAGTTTCAAACACAGTTTTGCCGACTGAGAGCAGCTCACCCTCCACAACACACACACTTGTTTGAACCCTCGGCAGCACACAGAAGCACAGAGGAGAACTTTCTAGCAAGTTTCTCACTCTCAGACCTGTAAACTGTTTCTTCAGTCCCTCCACAACTAACACGATTCTGGAAACCTGCTGCTGCACACCCTCCACAAGCACACCCGGGTTTAATTACCTCTAAACGAAAAAATTTTCTGGTGAGTGCTGTCAATCGAGAATCGTGTATTAACCAAATTGTTTACTGCTGCTGTCGCCGGTTTTAAAAATTCAGATTAATTACAAAGTATTCAGTTCAAAACAAGACTAACTGACAGTTTTTGGAATCCCACTGGCAGCCATCGTTTGTGTGGGAGGGTCGTTGCATCAACTTTTGTGTGGAATCAGGAACAGCGATTAAATTAATATGTCTTGCTAATTAATGGCAACTATTAGTGGGTTGTTGACAGATCCTCCTCCCACGATTATTATTTTTTAATTGCAAGAACTGATGAATCTGCGAAAGGTGATGAGTGGAGAGACTATTTGCGACTCGCAGCTGTCATGTCCAGCCGTGATTGCTGTGTACTTCTGTCTGCTCGTGACTCCAGTGTTTCACACAATGTTGGACAGACTTTTGATGGACGCAGTTGGCACAGGATATTGTTCATGGTCCGCCATCTTGTGAGGCCACCGTTTACACAGTAAACACACAGTAAACACACAGTACTGTTGTGTGTATATACTACTGTACATACACAGTGATGCCTGTGTGGCTATGTAGACACTGGAGACATTTCGGGTACACTCTCCCCCCTCCTCCATGGCTCTCTCTCTGTGTCACACACACACACGCACGCACACGCACACTGTACGTCACTGTACGCCAGGCGGTTGGTAGCATCAACATCCACTACAACATCATTTACAACTCGAGTAAGAAGAAGCGGGTATGTAAAATAATTTGTGCCTGCTAAGTATTTTGAACTGTGGACAACTGTGCTGTGCCCTAATAAGTTTTAATTAATTCCCTTTTCTGTCCCCCATTTTCGTTTTTCTTTTTTTTTTTTTTTTTTTTTTTTTTTGTTTCGCCTGCCTATCAGTATGAAACGACTGTTATTTGATGAGACTGAGATATAAACTGTCAGGTCACATCCACCTGATGTGCCAACAACTGTTTGTGCTTGCTGCGGCCACACGCACAAACACACAAACACACAAACACACACACACACACACATGTAGTAGACTAATGTTGACAGTGCTACATGCAGCATCTAGAATGCTCTCCTCTCATAATATCAACATTCCAACCGTCTTCACTGTATCACATGATAGCATCAGTGTGATCATTATCGCTACCGAGATAACCTCGCATTCCACACTCCATCGCGGACTGACCTCAAGTACCCTGGGTAGTCGGTCTATAGCCGACAGGCTAGTCTCTCTATATTTGACAGGCTAGTCTGTGAATAGCCGACTGGTTAGTCTGTGTATACTCGACAGACTAGTCTTTCTGTAGCTGACAGGCTAGTCTTTGTATAGGTGATGGCCGACAGGCTAGTCTCTCTATAGCCTCTATAGTCAATGTGTATAGCTGACAGGCTAGTCTCTCTGTAGCTGACAGACTAGTCTTTGTATAGCCGACTGGCTAGTCTGTGTATAGTCGACAGGCTAGACTTTCTAAAGTCTTCTGACTTGCTACCCTTTGACACTCTGTAAAACTTCTCTCTCTCCCCGCGGTTCAGTGGCTGCGCTGATTGGCGAGCAGTGAACCTAATTATCATTAACCTAATTATCATTAACCTAATTATCATCAGTGCTGATGTGTCGGGCGCTAGAGCCCTTGTCTACATGTTCTGTCTATACTTCACACACTCCTACATCCGTTGTGGATACGAAACTGTTTGTGTGTATCGAGTGAATCAGTGTGATTGTGACCTACTTTCAACACACTGTCATTAATTTGAACTCATTTAAAATATTTGTAGAGTACAGTGAGTAGAGTTGTCCATGTTGGACTGTGGTGTGCCAGTAGTTGTACACATTATGTCATGACAACCATCTTTTACCGCCTGTGTGCAGTCACTTGTTGCACCGCAGTCGTTCATGCCTCCACCTTTCACTCCATCCACTTTGAGTGGTGCAAGTGTGTCTCACGCGATGTGCCGTAGTTTGTTGCTGATGATGTTTGTCTATGCTGTCTGTCTATGATGGCCTGATACTTGATGATGTCTGTCTATGATGTCTGTCTATGATGGGCTGATACTTGATGATGTCTGTCTATGATGTCTGTCTATGATGTCTATGATGTCTGTCTATGATGTCTGTCTATGATGTCTGTCTATGATGTCTATGCTGTCTGTCTATGCTATCGTCTATGCTGTCTGTCTATGCTAGCCTGATATACTTGCCCCCTGCACGGGGAGTGTCTGTGGTGTACGGCAAGTATTGACACATTCCTGGGCACATTCCTGGCGAGACCAACATTTTTGTGGTGTGCTGCTGTACAAGTGTGTGTTGGGCCATCTTGTGGGGTGGGGGTGGGGGTCGCCAGGCGGGGTCAGCGTGTGTGACCCCTGTCAGTCCTGTGGCTGCCGTCGGTTCTGCGCCAAGCGCTTCAGTCCACAGACGGTCGCTGAGGTTGTTGAGAGAACTTTCTGGCGCTGGCGGCTTGGTGTGGGAAATAAATGAGTGAAAACAAATAGTTGAACTGTGTCCAATCCTGTTCTACCTTCTCCCCCGTCCTGCACTTTCCCCTCTTCCTCCTGTCTCAAGGGGTTGGGGGGAAGGTGGGGTGTTGGGTCGTCTTACGGAAATTTTCCAAACCAGTTTTTAGCACCTCCAGATGTCAAAGGTTTCGCCCAGTGATTATCATCAAAGTTGTAGCAGTTTATATCGTTCATATGGAATACCGTTTTTATTTTTATTTATTTTAAATCTTTCCCCTTCTCTCTGTCTCTGTGAAAAGAGAAGGGAGCAAGATTTTGTGATTCCTGACACTGAGTGGTGTAACTATCATTGCATTTCCAGAGTATCTCTTTGTTATATATGGAGTGATGTAGATGTTATTATAGTTGAAGACTATATCTCTGTTGCATATGGAGTGGTCTACACATTATTATAATTATTTGAAAAGTATCTATATCTTTCACCTTTTGTCTGGCTGTCTGGCTGTCTGTCTGGCTGTCTGTCTTTCTCCCTAATGGAGGGGCACACGTGTCTGGTCTACATACATACCCGCCCCTAACCATGGTGATAGCATTCTACTCACCTCAGTGTTAAAACTTCCTTTGTATCCTCCACACATTTGATTCCTTTGATGTTTTGTTAGCGACATGGTGTCATCGAGGCTGTCACGTGACACGTGGAATTCATATCATTTAAAACTTTGACATACTTTACATGCTGTGTCAGATTGATACGGAGGATCTTTCTGGACTTTTTGTCACCTCCTCCCTGCTACACGACAGGAACCTAACACATACTCAAATAACCTGAACTCATCCTTCACTCCTTCCTTCCTTACACTTTACAAAGTCTTGTTCATCCGCCCACTAAACATGTTCCCCTCCCCCCACGATATTTGTTTGGCTGTTAATAGGATATTTACGATATCATTAAGTATTAACCTATCAGCCAAACAATACTTTGTACAATCGCACACTTATTATCTCCTTGAGGTACAGCAGGAGATGGAAGGAAGGAGAAGTAGGTGGCTGCTGTCGATAGCAAGTGTTTTTGTCACGACCAGGAAGTACTTGACATCCAATCGAAGGACCTGAGAGAAAATAGCCGAACCACCTCACTGCAGGCTGTAAGTTTTTTCCCTGGAAAGCAAACTGCTATCAGAGGGCAGGTGTTGGGTCCTGTGGCTGCAGCTGTCAGTTATGAGACAGTCAAAGACGACTTGACAGCCAGGAATGTCGCGATGCATTGTGGGGGATGCCAGACAGGGAACTCTGCGATACGCTGTAGATGATTTGATGTTGGGGTCCGCGAGTTTGAGGAGGAGGGATCGTTTGTCAGTCTTCGCCAACACATCGCATCAGGCACGCATGTTGGTATGTGCGTGTGTGGGTACATGCAGCCCACCCTCCCACGCATGCGCACACACGTGAACCACACACGCAAACACGCACAGACACACATACAGACACTTTTACACACACACATGCCGACATGCCCACATGGACATGCACACCAAATGTATTTATTATAAGTGAATTTAAGTCCGTCCCTCCCTCCCGTCCGTCCGTCCGTATGTCTGTCGAATAAAGATATTTATGAGACCAATGGTCAAAGGTGAATCTGAATGTCCATGCTTACTCATGACTTGAGGTGAGCAACACACTGATCTCACTTGTGTGAGTGATGGTAGCGGAGGGGAGAGAGGGAGATGGGGGGCCGAGCCAGACGTTTGCTCAAGTCGTTTATTTGTGTAGGGCAGGGAGTGTCTGTAGGAAGTGCTCAATCTCTGGAGGTGATTTTTACTTTTGAGGTTCACATGATAGAATCTCATCTTTTATACCATCTTCCGGAAATGTTTCCACTGTACCACAACAGTTTGCCAGCTGTTACAAGACAGAAGCCTTGCGATGTCCTCCCAGCCAGCTCCCTCCCCTGTGTTTCTGTACTTCCTGTCTGTGACCGTGGCCATGCTTCTCGTCACCTGGCATCGGTGACTGTAGCTCTCATGTTCTGCATCTTTTTAGTCACTTTTTCTGAGAAATCGTGGGACCAGATGGTGGGAAGATTGAAGCGATAGCAGGTGTCAAACTGTAAAGGTTAGATAACTGCTTTATTTCGAAGTCATAAGGTCAACTGTTTTCAAGGTGGTAACAGGTCATCTGCACAGAACATTAAATGAGCTTTATTTAAAAAAATTAATTACAAGGAAAATTTAGAGTATGAAAAAGCTGGATGAAGCTGAATTCTACTCAGATTATTCTAACGAACGCCTACATAGCTGTAACAAGTGAAAGGCTCGCTAAGTCACGTGGACACAGTCCTGTAGTTCCCGGATGTCAACAATCACAAACACGTGGAGCTGTGGCCAGCAGGGGAAGACAACTCAACAAGACAAAAGATGAAGGAAGATGACGCCGACAAACACTTATGGTCCATCAAAGAGAGACGAGAGGGAAATGTATGACAGGCTGTGGGTCAGACTAGTGGTCATCTGTGAAGGAAAGTGGATGTAGAAAGTTGTAGCAGACACAATGTAGGTGGCGCAGCAGTCAAGACTCGCCTGAGTGATGGACAAGAAAAGTAAACAGGAACGATATTGTGTAATAACTTATTTATTCGAAATAACGTATTTTACTTATTTGCGTGTTGAACCGGAAGTTGACGTGCGGACTCTGTTCCATTTTGTCCCCCAGCAACGGGTTTTTGGCGGGAGATAACTCTGAAGGTCAGTGCTGTGCGTTGGCATTGTCTCCCGCTGCTCAGTCAGCGCCATGCACGCGGCGGCCGTTGGTCCACGCAGCCCAGACCCACGAAGCACTTCACGCCCGGTATTTGCCCCACACTGGGGTCCGACCCACAGGTGTGAGTGGGCCCCGACACCAGCAAGGTGGGCCCGGGTACAGCAAACACCCGTTAGTGCCGTCAGCTCCCATGTTTGTAAGGCGCTAACGGGTAGCTACACGTCAGGGTGGCTTCCACAGTTGCGGGATGTCTTGGCTGCACGCGAGGAAGACTACAGTAAACTGCCAACAGAAGCAAAACAAATACAGCATTATGGGATACCTATTGAAAGTTCTGCACGTGGCCCCACAAAAATGAATTCGTGGGATTCGTTTGTCAACAGTTTTCTCGACAGCACGACCATGAAAAATTGACAGATAATCGTTGTTAGCCTCAGCAATAAATATATATAACAATATAATGGACAGCAGAAGTCAGAGGATTTGTCGGCATTCCTATAAGGCCCAAAGGGGGAGTGGAAAAACCAAATTTGCAATGAGAACGATGTCAAGAATGCACGGAACCCTTTGTATGCCGGGGTTGGGGTTAGGAAGGAGGATTTCTGTCTCCCTGCTGTTTTCTTCGCGAGTCCATTTGGTTAAAAACTAAATCCCCCAAGTGAAGAAACTAGACTCCACCCCAAAAGCTTCAAGGGCTGCTAGTGAAGGTGGGAGGAGTAAGAGAAGCCTGCATGCTGTAGGGGCCATACAACTGTCAGGGGCCAAGGTGTTACCTGACAGTCCACGTCACCGATGTACAATCGTTGATCTCACGCCGCAGCCATAGCAACAAGTCTACACAACCGCCTTCTGCTCCTCCTCTCACACCTGTCTCACGATGCCTCTCACAAACATGTCTACCGACCACCGTCAGCTCTTTGATGCCGGCTTGGGGTCAGTGCTGCTTGACCCGGAACCAAAAGTTTTCAACTGTCGCGATATGACCCAGGCTCTCGTTGTGCTTTGTGGTTCTCAGGGCAGGCTGCACGGTGTGCACAAACACACATAAATATGTTAAAAATTACAAGGAAAATGTGGATTGTTGATGTCGTCATTGAGGGAAAGTGCATCCACTTGTCCTGTGTCCCGTTGACAGTTGTCGTTCTTTGTTATTTGTTTTCGCTGTTGTTGTTGTTTGCCGAGGTCTGACAGCCGACTGCATGTCTGACGGGCCCGTGCAAACCCCGACTGCTCTTTGAACTCTGAGGTTATCAGGCCATACACGCAATCGACTGTGTTGTCGCTGAATACCGCTTGTCATCTTGATTATCGCCCCTTGTGCACGCCAGGGGGCCGACGTATCAGCGCCCTCTGTGTGGCGTCGACATGCCAGGGGCGATAAACCGCTCCCGCTGACAAACTGACAGGTAAAGACGTTTGCTGCGACTCGTTGTTCTGGTGTTGTGCATCATCATCATCAGCAGCAGCATCACCATCACCATCAGCAGCGGTGGTGGTGGTGGTGGTGGTATTATTACAGCGAAAATCATGGCGTTGTGTGAGGAAGTGGAGGGCTGAGTGATTTTCCGAAGCGAGTGGCGCTAAATCTCACGGTTCGATACCAGTGAGGCACAGCATATTTCCCCAGTTGACCCAGTTGTTCAATGGTGCCTGACCACTCAGGGGAGAGAAAGGGAGGGCAGACAGGAGAGGACAACTCCTCCTTTGTCTTCCCCAAGAGTTAGTCTTGTCTTGACTGCATGTCATCCCGTTGTCCACAAGATGGCGTAACCACTGCACTCTTTCTAACTTTTCCCTCTGAGCCAGTCTGGTTTCTTGTCTTCATGCCTGCCTATCTTGATTTCTGCTCATCTTTCTTTCTGTCTCTCTATCAAAGGTGAAAATTCAGCGTGACCAAAACCTTGTTGACGAAAGCCCCTGGAACGAACCCTCCTCCACCTTCGTCACACCCGACCCACCCTCCCTGCTGCCGTCCCCTGCTGATTAAAACTTATCTCGGAGGTCTGGCTGTGTTGCCTGCAACACTTTAATGGAGTATCATAGTTTATTTGCCGTAAGCCAGTGTGTAACGGCGTGGAGAGTGGTGGCTGTGGCGGCAGGCAGGTTAATTAATATTCATGGCACGCGCTGCATAATGCGCCTGCGTGGCTGTAGTTTACCTGTGAGTGAGGAAGACAGGAGGGTCGCGAGATGGCTGGCAGGTATTCCAGCAATGTTTCCGTGAATTTCACTCGCCCCGCCACAGAGGGGAAAACTCCGCTGTACCATCTCTGACTTCACCCACGTTCGTGGGGCCCTGCCCTCCCCCTCCTCCCTCTCCCCCTCTTTTTATTTTAACCCAGCATGCAACTGGAGGCCGTCAAACGTGCTCCGTCATACTCGTGGACAGGACAGCTGGTCCTTACTATGGGCCCCGCCCTGTGTGATGTCACACTTTCACACATCCTTGTCCTCACAGTATTCAAAACTTTTAAAAGGTTCTTTGTTTCTCCAACACTCACACTTCATCATCATCATCATCATCATCATCATCATCATCATCATCATCATCATCATTTCTTTTACATTTTGTTTCCACTAGATAATCCAAAGCAGAACTCTTTAAAAGAATACATAAATTATTTCTCCACTGTACTGTTTTCTTGGCCATCATGGCGACAACACTGCAGCATCTGTGGAAACAGCGGGGCAGACGAGCTGTCAACATAAAGCCCATCAAATCACATGCAAGACATTGCATGACTACAGGGTAGATTGTAGAAACCCTGGTTGATGAATATGACCATCCCAGACCAACTAGATAAACTCGATAGACTGCAAACTCAAGACCAGAAATGTTTCAATCACATTCTGTTCTTTTCTTTATTTTTCTTTCTTTCTTGTACCGTGTTGGTGGAGAGAGTTTCAGTTGCTCATAGACATGTATTGCGGGCGAGTGCATGAGGTTGACAAGTGGTATAAACAGTTCTGACTTTAAGATAACAACTCTGTCTGTATGAATGTATCGGTGAGAAGAGGAAATCACTCCCATGAACGAGAAGCTTGGCCACAAATAAACACTAAACATGGCGTCTCCTGCTGGCCATCTGTCACACGCACTACAAGACAGCAAAAACTAAGCAGTTGCAGCAACCATCACAAGATGCTGCTATAGTCTGGGCTGGGTTCCCCACATCTGCTTAATGTGTAGGACTTGCACCCTCCCTTTTTGTGAGAGCAACTGTCTCGATTGTCAACTGTCACCATCATCTCTCTCTGAACCGACAGAGCTCATCCCATCATCCTCTACGGCCCTCGGTAGGTCCCTCGCTAACTTTCCCAAAAATATTGTTTTCCATGATACCTCGTTATCTCCCTTCACCACTTGATGGCGAATCGCTCGGTGTACACAAGCGGCCTGCAACATTTGTGGTCGCCAGCTAAATCTTGGACGATTTGTTTATTTCATCATTCTTGTTACACAAAAATAACTGTCAAAAATGTTTTTTTGTGAAGAGAATAGGCCGACAGTGGCCACTAGTATCGGACTGTTGTCGTTCCTGTTGCTAATCGATGAAGAGGCGGAGCGTTTTCCTCCCTTGGTCTGGCTCCACGTTCCTCCTGTGGCCGCCACACGTGCAGCACTGGCTGTGGCTTCCTAGAGAATAGAAGTCTGTGAGGCGTGAACGCCGGGAAATAAGTTTGTGGTCATAGATATTTCAAATCGCCCTCCTCACCCTCCTCACCCTCCTCACCCTCCTCACCCACCTCACATTCTTCACCATCCTCACCTACTTCCCCACCTCACCCTCCCACTTTCCTCACACACCTCAGCCATGTAAACCTCTCACCACAACACTCCTCGCATCTCACTCTCATCTTACACTCATCATCCTCCTCACCCTGTTCATCCTCCTCACCCTGTTCACCCACCAGTCTCGGAGAGTGCCCGACACTTTGGTCTGATTCCTCCCTTGACCATCCTGGTCACATCCGTGACACAAATTTTGATAGCTTGTTGTCAACCACGGTGAGCATAATGTTTTATCGATGACGGATGACGACTCTTTGACATCAGCTTGTAACTGTCTGGCCTCATCCACGGCTGGAGGATGTTTGTTATCGCTGTCGGTGACATCTAACTCAAGCGGTTGCTGAGGTAGACACACGCCTGAGGAGCAGAGGAGGGGGATGGTGCATGATGAAGGGGTTCATGAGGAGAGTTGCTGAAGACGATGCCTTGCAATGTTTGACAAACACGAGGTCCTGTACACCCGGGGCTGAGCAGGTATTTCTTTCACGAGGTCTGGACTTGGCACCGAGCAGCTCCATGCAGGTATTTTCTTTCGAATCATTGCCGCAGCAAACAGATGGCGGGCCTATAAATAACGAGTTGGGGAAAACACCGATCGTATTCGTCCCTTGAGACCTAAAATACGCCTGGGCGAGTTCATCCAGACCACCCGACCCACGGTGTGGAAATGAAGCTCTTTGTCTGGGGAGCCTGGCGAGGGCCCAACGCACCCGAGACTATCGTGGTTTGCTTCTTCATCTCCTCGTCATGTTCATTCATTTATTTCTATATTTATCTCCTACCATCAGTTCCTGTGTGTGTTGCTCTCTTTATCTATCTCTCTCACACTCACACACACACACATCGCATGTTGTGTACCCCACTGAGGCGCCTGCTCGGCACCCGACAAAGTTTGTTGTACTTTTTACCCGAATGTGTTCTGATGCAACCAAAGATAACAGCAGTGCAAATGGTTTTGATAACACGTGACGAGGGCATTCCTCGCCTTTCTCTCGTCTACTTGTCTATCACTTGTCTCTCCTTTAGTCCACTTGTCTATCAAGTGTCTCTCTTTCAGTCTACTTGTCTGTCTTCCCACCTGTAGCTGTCTAGGATCAGTTTGTCTGTGACGGGTGGCTGACTTACAAGTGTTGTTACTCGAGCAACCCTCACAGCCACCACCTCTGCTCCCAGTGAAGATATTTCTTCCAATTATTAATTAAAAAATTTTTTTGTTTTCCGGTCGTTTTCTAAGGAACTCTCAAACGGAAATCAGAGATTGTGGGTTTCTACCTGAAGTTCATGTTCGCAAAATCTCTTTCTATTCCTTTGTTTTCCGTCACTCTGTCTTTATCTCTCTACCTCCCCACTCTGTCTACTTACCAAACTATTATATGTAAAGATATATAACACTACATTGGTGAAGTAGGGGGCAGGCTGCAAAGTGGCCTCACTGTCTGAAACACAATGTGAGCAACAAACAAACACCAACACCAGTCACCAACACCACAACACAGTGTTGCTCGCTGAAGACTTGGTTGTACACAGATCACGTGACCGCTGTATGATTATGAATGATAAAGAAACAGAAGTAAAGATCACGAACTGTCGTGTAGGGACCCAGTTAGTGTTGAACTGCCTGACCCTCTAGGGGCACACAGTCTGACAAAACACGCAGGGGCTTCATTATTTACACCTGATTGTAAACAAGTTGAAGATTGTTGCAGCGGAATACCAGAGTTTATATATATATATGTAAGATGTTGATAAAATACACGAGATCATTGATGTGAAGACACGAGTCAGGTGTCATTATTATCTGACTGTCAGACACAAGTGTGGACAGTAAAGGTTTATTAGTTTACATACAGCGGGTGTTGTTGTGTTCACGACAGTGTGAACTCACTGTACAAACTTCTTGTTTATATGTAAACCTAACCTAATGTAATGTAAACCTAACCTAATGTAATGTACGGGCTGGACAAGTCCAGAGAGTGCAATACACTATGAGGTTGTTCTTAAAATAATGGTTACTTTCGTGTAGCACGTGACCGGCAAAATGACCTGTGACTGGGGTCATGAGGTGGACACGTCACGTGACTTGAGGTACAATCTGATGATAAACCCTCGTCAGCTGTCATCAGTTAGAATAGAGCTTACATCATGGCTAGTCGGTCACACTGACTGCAGTCTGACATCTTGACATCACACACAGAGAAAGACAAACACACACACACACACAGACAGACACACAAACACACACACACAAACACACAGACAGACACTCACACACATAACACACACACACATTTTTTGGAATCAGATTTTCTCGCTATGTCCTGTGTTCGGACACCATGCCAGGGTCAGTTATATCAGTCCACCATCCCGAGGTTTATGTGTGGACAACTGTGACGATGTGTGCCACCAAAGCTTTGCCAGAGCACGGTCCCTGTAGGTGTTTGTGACAAACACAGTGTTTGTCTATGGAAGGGTTGTGACCACAGTGTATAAATACTAACAATAAACATGACTGTAGACACAATGGTAAAAACAAACAAGATTTTACAGGACAGGACGAAAACAAGAATATATGACGTGGACAAGTAAGACATTTAATGAAGTCACAGTGGAAACGAAACATAAACGACGAATATTTCAGGTAGTGAAGGTGTAGAATAAAAAGGTAAACGAAGAGAAAGTTCAGGTAAAGGGAGAGTGAGACAAAGCTGAGGTAGACAAGGACTGTCGCGAGATGTAGACAAGGTAAAGAATAGACAGAAGGACAGCTGTGGTGTCAACAAGATGACAGAATGACCGTTGCAGTCTGTAGACAAAGAACAGACAGAAATAGGAGTTAGTGGCCAGGTGCGAATCAGAAAATCAGTGACGTCACTTCCTGTGCAGCTCCTGCGCAAGTCTGTTAGTCATTTGCATGTGATTTACAAAACATTAGAAGTGAGCCTTGGTGAGACCTCCGACAGCCCGACAAGACTACATTAAACTTTCCTCTACTAGGCAATATTTTTTCTTCCATCTCTCTCTCTGTAAGTTTGAGAGAATGTCTTCACATTCCTCGCCTCGTTTTTCTCCTCTCACCGCCTTGTCCTCGCTCTTGACTGTCAACCTCTCCGCCCACTCACCACCCATCCTTCTCCTCTCACACTCTCTTCTTCGATTGGTTTGTGGAGGAGGTTGTGGGTAGTTGAGGTACAGTGTGACTGTGGGAATGGCCGTCACCAGGAACTGTGGCGGATGTCTGCAGGACGGAGAGAAGAGTGGGGGGGAGAGAAGGGGTTGGAGGAGGGAGTCCATCAAAGGCAGGTCAACGCGGCTCTCGGGAAACGAACCAAGACTCACGGACGCGACACAACGAGGGGGAAGCTACAGTATGGATGACAAGAGTCGACAAAATCCAGTGTGAGTACGTGTATGGTAGACAAATGTTGCCAGAAGAAGACAGCTGGCTGTCGGTTTTTCCCCGCGTACGGGGATAACTCTGAATCTTTGAAGGACAAAAAACTCCTGATGTGTTGATTTTTTTGTACTCTCATCTACCTGCTCTCGCTGGCTCTCATCTACCTGCTCTCACCGACTCTCATCTACCTGCTCTCGCCGACTCTCATCTACCTGCTCTCGCCGACTCTCATCTACCTGCTCTCGCCGACTCTCATCTACCTACTCTCGCCGACTCTCATCTACCTGCTCTCACCAACTCTCATCTACCTGCTCTCACCAACTCTCATCTACCTGCTCTCGCCGACTCTCATCTACCTGCTCTCACCGACTCTCATCTACCTGCTCTCGCCGACTCTCATCTACCTGCTCTCGCCGACTCTCATCTACCTACTGTTACCGACTCTCTCAGCCTCACATCTTGTGTCGAATGTGTGACTAACTTGGGCAAATGTCTGGCACTGGCACGGAGAAACCAAAGTTTGTAGACACGTGTGGGAGTGCGGGCATGTGTGAACTTCTAAAGAACAAAAGTGATGACAGGTCACACAAAGTTCACATTTTAGTCCAACATTTGTTAATACTGTTATTACATTTTTATTACAATATTTATTACAACATCGAAGTTCTGAAGGAGTTCGATTACATGACTGTGGTTCAGTTGACAAGCGTTATGAATGTGTTTTCTAATTAAAAGAAATAATTAATATATAAATAATAGAATAATTAATATAATTAATAGAAATCGTGATTTACAAATGCGATCGCTAGTTTGCCGTTACAAAGCTCGGTAACAGTTGTGGTGGCCACTGATGTGTGACCGGACACCAGGCCGACCGTGGACAGCGACCAAACATGTCACTGTGTCGCTCAAGGGACGAACAAGCAAACTCACAGGCCTCGCCTTGTGTCCGTTATGACAGGAAGGAAGAGGTGTGGACCCTGCTACCTCCACACATCGCTCCCTCACAGGACACACGTTGGACAGGGAGTGTGGCCAAGGGGTGTGGGTGGCCTAGGGGCTCGACAAAAGGTGCGTGGCTCAGGGTTGGCGCGAGTTTTCCCTTGTGCCAGTGAGTGAGAGCGATAAAGCCCGGTCCCCGGATGAAGCAGGGTCCCGCCATTATCTACCCCAGTGCACCGCACCGCCTCGTTAGGTGGCAAGAAAAGCGACCACGACTTTCATGGAGGCGCCGCGGCCGCCAAGCCTCTCCCCCCGATCTGTGGCGGGCCCTGGTGGGTCGGAACCGTCCGCCACACGGCGCCATTCATTGACGACATACCCACCCCTCCCACCGGCTCACCCTGGTATGCAGGGGGAAGCAACCACTCGGGGTAGGCTCCCTTGCAACTAAGCTGCTGTGGTCGTTAGCTTGACGGAAATCGGAGTGTAGTTGGTACCCTCCCTACTCAACCTCGCACTCCCCGAACATTTCCTGGAGGGGGGGGGGTAGGGAGTAGGGGGGGGGGCTGTCTGTGGGTTCGAACCTGTGTTCTGACTTTGGTGACTGCAGTGGACACCCAGGGTCACAAGGACATCACGTGATGGAGAGCGCTCTTGTACTCAGTCGTGAGGCTGTAGATGTTCATGGCGGCTTCTCCTTGCTGACTTTGTTTCCTAAGAAATGTCGTTGTTGTTGTTATGGTATGTGATGTTACACGGGGAAAAATCTCCGTCCCTACCTCACCTTCTGTCTGCCTCCTTCACGATAAATGTGGAGGGTAGCCATCTTACCTGACTACAACTTACACACTGATCAGCGTGACTTGGAGACCCAGCACTAACCAGCACTAACCCAGCACTAACCAAGCACTAACCAAGCACTATTTGCACTAACCAGCTGATGATTTGTGTTGTCACAACTAAGTTTGGAAAGAAGTCGGCGCGTGCAGCTCCAAAGATCGTAACCCACGAGGGGAAAGGAAGGATGTAGCAAGAATGGAGAAGTGAATGAGAGAGGTGGCTGTCACGAAAACTCATTTATTTGTTGTCGTCTGCTGGTGGCGTTAGCGGTGACGTGACAGAAGGTGAAGCCGACAGTCCATGTGTGGAGGGTATGGGGACCTATGTGCTCCCTCCACTCTTGCCACAAACCCGCATGTGTATGGGCTGCGTGTTGTCCGTGGACTGGAGAAATGAATAGTTAATCTCCACCCACCGCCATTGTGGGGAGTGTATCCGCGCGCCGGAGCAGCTTTGGAGGAGGAGGAGGCTGGAAAGTGCACGCGCCTGATGGATGCAAGCGCTGCACTCGTCATCCGCTCCTCTTCGTGTTACTCACCAGCAACTTGAGCACCTCCATGCTCGGGTTCACAGTCACTGACATGTCACTGTGCCACAAACAAAACAAAGCTTGGGGCTACAAACTGCTACATTCTACACTCTACAGGTGTCCACTGTAGTCCCCCCACACCGAGAGTAGTGTGACTTCATACTGTTCACACTGTTCACACCAACACCGTGTTCACAAGTAGGATACCACATTCACTGGAATGGTCAAAGTCCAGACTCGCCTCATTCCTCCCTCCCGCACATCTCCCCCCCCCCAGCCGTCAGCACCACTTTCACCTGTCTCAGGACAGACACCAAGATATTTCACATGTAGCAGGAGGACACGGAGGGAGGGGGAAGGGGTGGCGGGGAGGGTGGCCGTAACGCACGAGGCTGAAACACTGGCGCGTGCTCTTCACATCACACGAACGTGCGGTGCCCTCCCCTCCCCCCACCACCACCCCCTGCTAGTGAGAAAGTGTGTGAAGGCCGCAGTGTGAAGTGTTTGCACACAATGAACTGTAACTACTAGTAAATACTCCCGTACTCCTGACACAACGAGAGGCCCTGGCACCCAGGTAGAGGCGGGTAACAAACATACGGGTGAGTACTCCGCGCGCCTCAATGGACGACAGGGTGGGAGGGGGTGTCGGTGGGTAGGCAACAGACGACAGAGCAGGGTTGAGAATATGCTGAGTCGGCACTGGGCACCCCAAGCACCCCGGCCCCTAAGGTATTTCTCCACCCCCTACCCCCCACACCCCACCCCTCTACCCACCCCCTACACACTGCCATGCGTTGCCACTGAAGCTGGTGAATGGCAGGTTGGGACCTCTGTGACCGTCCTTCCTTCCTCTCACTCTCTTCCCCCTCCCGTCGTCTGTCTCTCTCTCTCAATCCCTTCCCGCGCCGAGCCCCAGTCCACACGCGCTGTCGCCGCGCAGCGTCAGCCAATCAGCGCGCGCCTGTGGGCCAAGGGGCGGCCCCGGAAGGGCCAGGACCCGCCCCCGCGGGGTTTGCCTCACCTGCCAGTTGGGGTTTGTGGGTTGCACCTCGCGCCGCCACTACACCCTGAGTGCCGCTAATCGCAGGTTAGCATTCGATCTGTGGAGCGTACCTGGGGCCTGCACCTCTCGTGGCCACTCGTCAGGACCCTACAGTCAATGAGGCGCAGTGTCTACCTGTCCGCTACCTGTGCGTTGGCCTGAGATAGCCAGGTAGACCACTACTACTCCCTACACCCACACGTCGCTGTCGCCCGTTGTGGTGGTGTCCGCCTGTGAGGGGGGAACAGGAAAGTGTGGGATTTAAAAAACTTGCGCTTGGTGACGGGGCTGTACACCAGCGTGAGGAGTCGGCGTGGATACTACTGTCTACTACTGTCTACCTGCTGTCTACACACCTGGCTGTTGTTTGTGAAGGATTAGCTTTGTGTCTGTGATCGACTTCCCCTCTGTACAAGCAGTTCACTTTTTTTAATCGGTGTTTGTGCGACAAATCAGAGCATCAGGCGCGTTGTGTGATCACTACATCCGTGTGTCTCATCCTTTGTCCATCTCGTGGTTCAAAACCCAGCGGCCGGCCAAACACCAAAAGCAAAAAAAGTCCCGGCAATGCTTCTTCTTTCCCTGGCCAGGACTCGAACTCAAAACACGTGGTGGTTGTAAAAGAGGAGTGGAGGGGGACGACATCGGGCCCTCTGGCGGTCGTTGAGAGTCGCGGTGGTGTTGTCATCTCCAGCGCAGCAGAGACTCCTGATGTGGAGGTACAGAGAGGAGGCTGCCGCCGTCACGAGACCACCACCCCCCTGTCGACACTGTCGTCCTGCTCGAGCCCTGTCTCCCGGACCCGCTCATCCATGTAATTATCGGCGTCATCGCACGGAGGCCCAGACATCGTATGTGCCAGAGCTCTGTTTGGAGAAGGGATAACCCTGCGTATGCCGAACACCAGAAATCTTATCAGCAGGTGAAAAAGCCTACCTTTTAGGGTCACAGGGGAGGGAGTTTTACTTTTAAGCATTTAAACGCAGGTGAAATGAGTCCGGGCATAGCTGGGTTGTCTCAATCTTCAACTTTGGTGCAGTTGGTGGGTGCCTGGGGTAGAGTTTGTATGCATGGAAATAGTTTCAGCGTCGTGCATTGTTTGAAGGCCGAGGGTTTGCGAGGCAGGGCCAGCCATAGGTTGACCTATGAACCGCGGCGCTCACCCACCACCGAGGCTGTTGCCGCTTGAAGGGGTCGCGTACCTCCGCACAGGCTCACCCTCAATCTCTGGCTGTTCTCTCCTCGCGTCTGTCGCCTCCGCCACGCTGCCACGCCGCTTGCAACCACCTCCTCCACCACTGCTGCTCCCTTCCTGGATGTTGGCGCCGCCGCTGGTGGTGGTGAGCCCGTGGGTAGTTGTCGCAATGTGTGCGACCAGTTTGCGGGGCTAAACTCACGGGGTGGGTGGAGGGAGGTAGACAGCGGCCGCCACCCCCTTCCCGCGCGCCGCCTGACGGATGCAGCGTCTTGCAGGTGCACGAGGTGTGGGTGGGGGAGGAGAACGTTGAGGAGGATGCAGTGACCGTTTCCAGGCCGAGGGATATAAAGGCCACGTGAAACTCTCTCAGAAGCCACACAAAGTTTGGCGCCGTCCACCAGTTCACCCGGCGATCCACGTGCTCGGCCGGCAGGTAAGACAAGACTGTGCTCACCCGGGTCTGGCAAGCCCGTCTCTCCCTCAGTTCCTAGAGAAGAAGGAATTGCGGTGACCCTTCACCTCCTGACGGACGCGCGCAAGCCCTCGACAAGTCGTGAATAAAGTTCGACACTTCAAGCAGACAAGAAAAGGGAAAAGGAAGAGAGACGAAAACAGAAAAGGTAGCAAAGAGATTGAAATTGTGTTTGCTTCCGTGACAGCAAAACAGAGAAAAGAGCTTTTACTTTTTTTAAATCAGGACTTCATTTTTTTTCTCCTTCCTTCACTTTCATGTACTTTCATTAAGCACGAAGAGGAGAGCAGAGCGATGGATGCCCACCACAGGGAGGTGTAACAGTTGAAGACGTTGAAGGTTGGGGGCAGTGCTGGGGGCGACGGGAGGAGAGTTACCAGCTGTTTGGCCCCCGCTCCCCCGTGTGTGGGGCTCGCACCCCCACCGCCTTGTGCAACTGCCAGTCGGTGTGTACACTCCATCTTGTCCTCGTGGTGCCTGGAGTTTACTGTGAAGCCAAGACGTGTGTTCACTTAGAATGGAACGAAGGAAAAACACCAGGGAGGGAGGGACATTATGAGGCAAAGAGCTTCCGTTTGTGATACTGGCCGACGCAGGTAAGTATCAGGTGTGTGTGTGTTATGTGTGAGAGATGTGACGTAGTATTACACCTGTAAACTTCCGTGTGCTTACAGGTATTCACGTGAAGCATGCAGCTAATTACAACCTTCCATACCTTGACACCTTGCTGTTATTGTCAGCCTCAGTGACACCTTGTTGTTATTGTCTACCTCGTTGTTTTTGTCTACCTCCTCGCTACATAAGTGTTTGGCAAACGCGCTGTTTTCAGGAAACCGTTATTACGCTGCGTTCGATTGCCTTGTCGCTGCCCTCTGACCTCATAATACTTGGAGACACGCCATCCGATATCAGCACGATAAGCCTCAGGCATGCGCACTACATTCCCCGGAGTGTAATCGAGATTATCGTTGTTCACACTTCATCACAAATTACTTACCGCAGCTTTTTGTTTATTTTCTTTTTTCTTCTCTCACTTGAGTCTTATTGTTGAGACCTCGTCCCCTCGTTATCTCCGCTTTCATTGTGAAGAAACTTGTGGGGACCCACGCGGCGATGATGTGTACAACGTGTTGACAGACTGGCGAACACACTGGTGTTGACGGCGCGCGACAGGTGACCAACGCACGTGCGCGGCGCATGACTGGGGTGGGCAGGGGGCGGAGGCAGGGGGTTGCTGGACAGTGTTGCGTCCCTTAAAGCCAGAAAGCAGAGCATCTGCAACACACGGCCCTTTATAGCCAGTAAAGCATGTTTATCGTGGGTAAACACAGGTGTGTCAGGGATAAACACGCGGTTATCGTCCGCGAGCAGCGAGCCGTTAAGGTGAGGACACGTGACAGTTGAGACTGACACAGATGCCTGCTCTCCTGACATTCCTGAGGCTTTCCGTCTGTAGGAGGTGATGAATAAATTACCTGTCCTCCTCCATCCACACCCTACCCACCCTGCTCCTGTTCTTTGCCTCTTCCTCAATTTCCTGATGCTTCACTGTCATCCCTTTCTCACTTTCTCTGCGAATGGGAAAACTTCCGAGGGTGTTCTGTAACTTCCTTTCCTTCCCTCCTGCCTTCCCCCCATCCCCTGTTTAAATAACAGTCAATGTACACGACCTTGAGTGTAAGCCAAACACAGGGTCTCGCGATAACTCAGGGGTAGGGAGGGGTGCGGGGCTCTACATGTTGAGTATCAACATTGATGAGGACAACCACCCACACACTCAAGATGTGCCCCATTCCCCAGTTAAAAGTTACTACAAGGGCTGGGGTGGGATAGTGGGGTGGGGGGGCAGTCGTTGCGAGTAGAAGGAAGGAAGGTGTGAAGATTTGGAGGCTGTCCGTGGCCCTCGTGACATTTTGCTAAGCCCCAAATGAGGTTTGTTTACACGCTGCTTCCTGCCAAAGGTCACAACGGCACTTCATCATAAAACTTTTACGAATTCTTCTCATTCGCAGTGTCGTGTTTCGGGTGAAGTATGGTCCCGGGTCTCCATGCACCCCTTGAGAGCAGAAGTGACAGTGCACAGCATGGCCGAGCCTGCGTTGTTTCATGTAAAGGTGTTCAGGGTGGAGGGTGGGAGAGACAACGGAGTCTGCACCCGGGGTGCGATGCCAGCGAGATGCTCGGCGCTGCGGCGAAGTGTGGTGCGCTTCTAAGGGAGGGTAACTGGGGGGCCTTACAGTCAGCAACCGTGACCGCCATGTGTAATCGATCAGCTGGGTGTCTTGGTTATCGGAATAATGATCAGCCTGTACATGTGTATGTGTGTGTGTGTGAGAGAGAAAACTATTCAAGCATCATTTTCAGGAGCATACCATGTTTCTCGTCTTTCGGAATGAGTGAAGGACGGGTATCAGATTGTGGGCGTGCGCTCTGTGGTAGGCGTCGTACTCGAGTTACAGGCATCGCCACACACCCGGGGTAATGTGACGGGTAGTGTAGAGCAAATAGTTCTCTAGACTCATAAACACAGAAAGAGAGAGGAAGCAACAGTGTGTGTGCGTGCGTGTCACTGAACTGTAAGGATTCAGATGTTCAGAGTCCGCCACCCGCCATCAAGTACACGGGTGGGTATAGTGTTGAGGTCGCCGCAGGATTCCTCGCCGGGGGAACACGGGAACACCCAACCTTGGGCTGTCACACTTGGCCGCAGTGCTGGCCGTGTGCTGTGTGCCCTCCCACCTCCACAACCACCACCACCACCACCACCACCACCACCACCACCACCAACAGCAACACGCTCTAAACACACAGAAAGTAAACTAATAAAGAGAATTCTTGATAAAACATCTCAGAGAAAGTGTAAGCACACACCAAGTCATAATGACCTTGTTAGCTCCCTCCCCGTCCCAACCGCAGAGATCAGGTGTGTGCCGAGGGTAAAACACGGAATAGCAGACTGATTTTTAATTTTTTTTTTGACATATAATTTATGTGTGTGCCGAGTGAGATTGAGGGAAGCAGTCAGGTGGGGGGATGAGGGGGTCGGTAGAGAGGAGGGGGTGTAGAGAGGAAGAGGAGGGACGAGCACGTGGATGCAGGTGTGCCTGCAGTGGGAGGAGGTTGTGAAAGGCGCTGTGCAAGCGAGCTCCTCAAAAACATTGTTGTGCATGTTTGTGTTGGCTTTGCAATGTTTTGAAACGCTTTTGTACCCGCCTTCCGTCTACCCCGCACCCGGTATGCAGTGACCGGGGTGCAGTCAAGGCTGGCCGGGTAAAGATATGAAAGCCTAGCGGGCCCAGCCCACTGTGGCAACAGATCCCCCCTGTCCCCCCCTTGCTCCAGCTCTTGTCACCTTGTGGTTCCATTCATACCTGCGTGTGGCCCCATAATCTCCGGCCTTTGTTTCGATCTGGCAGCCGCAAGGCAACGGGTGGTTGTAGAGATCGGTGCGTGCAAGTGCTGACTAGGCGTCTGTGAAGTCGTGGGGTAGTCAGGTAAGAACACCTTGCTGCACACAGCTCACCACCTGAAGCACACCTGTCATGGGACATTCTGTGTGTGTCTGTGTGATAGAAGGAGAGGTGAGGGATTGTAGACAGTTCTGTGTGGTTTCACTGCCACTGTGCCATGGTGTACCCGGGGTAGCACGTGGCTACATCCGCTGGTCCCGCACATCCCAGGTCATGTCTTGCAGGGGTGGAGGGAGAACAGGTGAGGCTGTGGTGAGGAGGGACGGTGACCTGCTGGTGCACTCCACGTGTGGAGTAGAGTGAGTTCGGTCAGTTGACGGTTGTTGTCATGCATCTGTGTCAGTGCAGCTGACAGACAGACAGCACCTGTCTGTGCACCATTGGTGATGAAGGCCACCATGCAGGCTTGACCGTTACGACTTGGACTGCAGACAGACACACAACACCAACAACACACGTCAACGAAAACAAAACAAAAAAAAAAAAAAAAAACCTGGCGAAAGCTTGGCAAAATCTTGGTTGCTGTAACCTCATGGCAAGAAACATTACTTCAGTGACTTGAAGTAACCGGGCGACTGTTAAACACGGGGCTGTGCTCGTTCTCTTCTTTCTTCTGTTTGCACTAATCCCTTTGAAATCCTGGCAGATACATTCAGAATCGTCAGCCTCAGAAGGGTGGGCAGGACTGTCTCCAGCCCTGAAAGGACACACAGTTTACAGCGTAAGAAAATCTTGGTTTGGGTGAAAGTCGATGCATTACATCAGTTGAAGGGTAGGTAGGGGGAGGAACTCTGCAGGCAAAGGGCAGACAACTCGGGGATTGGCTGTGTTTGAAGGCATTGAGACACAAGATTGGCGGCAGGTTTAGCGGGAGGACAGGAGGACAGATTGCTGTTGAGATCTGCGTTCCCCCGTGTGTTTATGAGGCCTTTGGCGCATTTTTACCCAGCAGCCCAACAATGGTGTCTTGGTCCCGTGTTAAGAGAAGGAAATGACTGTCACTCGAAAGAAACGGCAGGGGACAATGAATGAAAACGTAATTTTACGACGGTCGTCTCCAGGATTACTCCCCCCGCTACCCTCCCCTCCCTCTCGTCTTACCCTTGTACCCTCCCCTCTACCAAACAGGTCTCCTGCAAACAGCCCGCTGCGAATATTTTTCTACCTGTTGTTGTTCGGGGCGGAGTGGGTGGGCCCCTTTGCAAGGACGTCACCGTCTGTTCACGACCCGCAGTAGACAGGTAGACAGTAGACGGCGATAAAAGCCCTCAATCCTCTCCACACACAATTTTGGACAGAAAAAACCTTCGCAGTGTTCAATGTTGCTGTTCTCGGGGGAACCAAATGTTGACATTCCTGTTCTTCTACAAATAGCCGAACGACATTTCCAAGACAAACTTTCCCCTGTGACGTCACAGCAACAGTTGATGCGAGGTGGGACGGTTACGTGTGCATCCGGGGACCCTTGTGACCAGTCTGGTGGCTAAGGTTGGAAGCTGGAGGTTCCGGACAGGGATCCTTGATCCTGTTGGTGGACTAACGGAGTCCAGTGAGGTACAAGAGTCCGAGGTGGTGACAACCAGAGATCGACAGAGACGTGTGCGATGTTAGTGTCGCCCATCTTTGATTATTCGCCATCACAGACACAGTCTCCCCTCTTCCACTGGTAGCCATTTTTCTTAAAAAAAATTTCGTCTTTCCCCTCCTACTTTCTATCACTATTTGTGTTTCGCTAGCTGTTACTGGGATGGTGGTCGTTTTATTCCGACCCCAGAATCGGAACCCTAGTGTGTTTTTGGACCCCAAACCTCCGATCCCAGTAGCTTTCGTGCCTCGTGGGCCTGAAGTCGTGTGACCTCAAGATCACAGGTGTCTCCACAGTAAGGGTCAAGGTCACAGTGCAGCAGAGCGTCTTCAAGTCGTCGTCGTAGTCGTGGTGGTCAGGTTTTGCCTAAAGTTCGTTTTATAAGAAAATTAAACAGAGAAGGAAGAGAGATGTGCTCGTACCCCTGTGAAGGGTGACATACGGACCTGAGCGAATGACTTTGCGTTGTTTTGCAGAAGTTGAAGGAGGGTGTGTATGGTGGGGGGTCTGTTCAACCCAACAGCAATATTTCTTCATTGTTTTGTTTGATGTTGTTGAGTTAATTTTCGCTTATTTTCCCTCATAGGATATTTTAGAAGAGCAGGAATGCACCACTCACTGCTGCACTTCTCACAAAACATTCAAAATATCTTCCCATAGTTGAACCAAGTTCCCACGCACACCACCCCGCCTCCCCCGGCCTCCCGGTGCGTTTGACTGGGGAAGTCGTGGCCGTCAGCAGGAGAAGCCAGCGACAAACAACAATAATGGATAGAATTGTCAGCGTTGACTCTGGTGGTTGTTCAGTCGCTGGTGGGGACGCGACCACAGACGGTGTAAGCGACACGGCGGAGGATTAGGCCCCGAGACGGCCTCAGGTATTTCAAAAATGCAGGTGCGCTCAGGTGACACAATAAAGACCTTGCTGGTATGACACCAGCTTACGTCTGCGCAACAAGTGCACGCACGCACGTACACACGCACAACACAGGCGTACACGCACACCACACGCCCACCAACCCTCCCTCAACCTCTCCAACCTCGCACCCGGAGTCGCGAGCTTGTGTTAAAGTCGCTGGTGTCAGTCCTAAAGGAGAGAAGAATCGCTGACGTTTGGGGCTTACCTGTCTTCTACCTGAGTACATTCACTGACACCCTCCCCTACCCGTTCTTTTCAGTAGAGAGTCCCGCTCTCTCTCTCTCTCCCCGTGTGGATGAGAGCAACGACGATGTAGAGGAGCCGCCATTAGTGCTGACCATGTAGTAGTCCGTTGTACTCAACCTCATGGACCGGCGCCATCAACATTTGGTCTCTGGTCCTGCGTCTCTGTGGCGGGAGATTTTGCTGTTTGTCAGTTTAGTTGAATGACAGTCAGCCATCAGTGACATGACAGTCAGCCATCAGTGACATGACAGTCAGCCATCAGTGACATGACAAACCCACCTGGTCAACTGTCAGCTGGCATCTTCATCACCTGTGGCCACAAGGCATCCGATACTG
Organism: Pomacea canaliculata; assembly: GCF_003073045.1. Taxonomy (NCBI): domain Eukaryota; kingdom Metazoa; phylum Mollusca; class Gastropoda; order Architaenioglossa; family Ampullariidae; genus Pomacea; species Pomacea canaliculata. The sequence goes on along the minus strand of NC_037590.1, from coordinate 41,866,691 downwards.
GAGAGCAGCTTGATTGCCATCTCTTGTCTCACAGACCTCACAGCAACGGTACCGGAAGTGCTTGCATGTGCGGCTGAATCACGTATGCGCATGCTCACGAGCCACACGTGATCTCAGAATTCCCGCCGTTCGTCTCATCGTCGTTGTTTTCACAGGATACTTGTACTCGCCCGCTCTGTGAACTCTCTCATTTGGAACTAATTAGTCCTGTGGGCATGCGCAGCTAACTAAATACTCCTCATCAAGACTAAATTAATTAAATAAGATACATTCAGTACGTCCCTGCAAAGTACGAATTTGAGAAAAATAATTATATGCTCAACAAATTCGTTTTCAGAAATGACTTTTAGAGAAAGAAAACAAATGTTTATAACTAGCTGGACAAAGTAAAAGCAGTGGGTTACATACAAAGGAATTTTGTCTGATTGTCAGAAGGACAGATTGTGTCTGCACGCACATACTCGCATGCTAATAAGGCTAGCTTGGTCGCGAATACAGCCTCGATTTCGTGAAATCGGGGTTTGTTTGATGTGCCCTATGCATGTTTGCTAACTCCATCTTCCCCGTGTCTTGGGTTGCGAGGTAAACAACTTAACTCTTCACTCCCTCCCTCCATCTTCCCCTCCACAGCCAGGCCACCCTTCCGCCTCGGCGTCAGGTGAGGTTGTGAGGTTGTGGTGGTGGTTCCGCTGTGTGAGCCTTGGTGTTGTCTGTCGTCTGTGGCCGGTGTTGTTGCCCGTTGACCTAACAACGGCCAGCGGCGTTCAAAACGTCCACGTGACATGGCCGCGCCTTGGCTCGAAGCATCGCGAGTTGTCTCCCCTTCTGTGTGACATGCGATGGTTGTCTTATCGCCTCGCGACGAGTTCATTAATAAGTTGATCACGGACGACAGTCGAGCTAATCACAATCTCGACACTCGTGCTCTATCGCCGCCATGATCGCCGTCAGACAAAGCAATCGACCGATAAACAGCGCGCGTCAGTCGCCTCGCCTCGGCGCCAGACGGTCCGCGCATGCGCCGCTTGACGGTAACGTCACGATGGCGCCAGCATCAGTTGTTACGTCACCTGTAGGTCACAACTGACGGCAGCGCCATTGCTGACGACTGCGCATGTGCCAGGTGCTGACGAACCCGGAACCAATTGTTGCTCCCTGTGCACCTGTGACGGCGGCAATAAACACGTGGGATGAAGATTGTGTTTATTACGGGGGCGCCTGCCACGTGACGGGTGCCGTTAGCACGAGGGGAGGGGGATCAAATTAGAAAAACCACCGGACGCTGAGCCGGGAGTCGAACGGGATTCCGACAGCTACATGCCGCGCGATGTTAAGTTCTACGATGAACACTTCCGGTTTTATTTGATTCATTCATCACGTGCGGGGTCAGCAGGATTGCTCGACATGACACAGGAAGTCAAAGTTTGTAGAAGTCGTCATCAAGTCCAGTTGTTTACGTCCTGGACGGTTGATATCCAGTTTACATTAGGGATACATTGATGTCAACAATGTTTTCATGCACTGTCCCCCTGTCACAGTCACGTGGTCTCTCTTCATCCTCTTGTCTGCTGTCTTGATCCGTCGATGCGTGTTCGTCCGTGCATCACACACGTGTGTAGATAGGGGAGGGCAGCGGGGAAGATCAAAGTATTCGGCTTCCTGTCACGTGATATATATATCGGAGCATTACACTGGGTTACAGTTGTAGCTGTACAAGTCAACATGAGTGTAGCTGTAGCATTGTAAATATGTCCACCTTGCTACGTCATCACACAGGTGTACACACTAACATTCACACTGACATACACAACGCTTTGAGATAATCTCATAAAACATCTCACACGCACAACATCTCACATAAAACGTCTCACACACAACATCTCTCCTCACATCTCCACACACACACATAAACATCTCACACAACCTTCCAATCATTTCACATTTCTAACAAAGACCCTTTCCCAAGAAACATGTTTTCCAAGCTTGCATAGAATTTCAGTTGTAAAAAAGTCCGATCTAAAAATAGCCTGCCTGTTATTTAAGGAGCGGGACGCGTGGTGGGACAACCTTTGACCTGCAGGTTTCTAACGGGCTCAGCTTTTATTGGTGTTGTATTTTGTGCTCACACCCAGGTCGGGTCTTCACTCGCAAAGTGCACGCAATGCGCATACCTTCCACCTTGTTGTTGTTTTTGTTTTTGCTGTCAGTCTTGTTTGTCTTTTCTTGTGTAACAAAAGCTGGCTGTGCATTCCACTGTCGTGATATTATAACTTCTTTCTAAATAATAATATTCAATCACTTTGGCTGTAAACTACGATTTTTCGTGAAAAGACAACCTCATATATTTACCTGTGATGTTGAGTGTCTGTGGCGGTGTAATGTCCGACACACGTGTGTTGGTTCATGTGTGTGTCTAGAGGCACATCTTACATGTTTGTAAGTGTGTACGAGGCTCGCTTCCTTCCTCTGGACACGGGAACAGTCTGTCCTAACGGTCAAAGAGTTGAAAGGTTTTTGAGAACAACGGGGACAGAAAGTCTTGGATCCCCAGCATCCCTCTGCCTTTGTCTAATGACCGATGTGTGGGGGTCGATTCTCGGTGGTTCTTATCTTTGGGGCAACACTGAGTGTGTGAGGGGGTCAAGACAACAGAAGTAGAGGGGAGGAGGTGGGGATGTCGGGGGAGCTTTGTCTGGGGTGGAGGCACAGCCACACGGTCGATTGCCCCCAGCCACATGGCTGATCATGCAATGCAGCATACCTGTACTGACCTCTGTCTACCTGTACTCCCCATGCGCCGCATACTTTTCCTCTGACACAAAGGGCGGGCTAGAGGAGACATTGGGGGAGGGGTGGAAAGGTGGAAGATAGGAGGCATACGATGGGGGAGGGGAGCTCAAGTTGTTGGGTTTATGAAACGGAACGAAGAAATGCGAATAGAGATTCGTTGTCCTGCAGACCGCTGAGCACCGCTCATCACCGCCGTACTCACAGACCCTGGAGCAGCGCCACCCCCAGTGTACTCACCCCCAGTGTACTCACCCCCAGTGTATCCCCCATCGGGAACTGGAGAGGCCGACGTGTCTACTAAACACTTAATTCCGGAGTGATCTTTGTTTGATTTAAATTGTGGGTCTCGCTCACTCTTGTCTCTGTCTCTCTCACTCCTGTCTCTGTCTCTCTCTCGTCTTACTCTCTCTCTCTCATATTCACCCCCACCCCTCCATCACTCCTCCCAATGTAGCGGCCGAGCAGACGATGTGAGATCAGTATGTACTCTGGGGCCCAGAGCTCTCCCTCCTTTGTATTGCCCTATAATTTTAATGGACAAGTGTTGGTGTACGCGTACGTACGTGCGTGGGTGTGTTTGTGGGTGAGCGCCATTCACACCTTCCGTCTGCTTACCTTGATGCACGTGCATTGGTCACGTGCCAAGCCTCGCGCACGCGCCGTGCTGTGAGATACTTGCCAGCGAGAGACGATGCTCTGTGTTCCAAGACTGCTGTACGGTGTATTTAGTTATTGCGATGTTAACTGACAATTAACCCCTTGTCTGTCAGTTTCGGCTGATGACAGACTGGAAACAATTTTAAAGTATCGGGGAGGGATACGGCAATGCACTTTGTCTTTACTGATTATTGATTTACTGATTGGGAATAAATAATTTTTGTTTCAGTCTCATCTACTTTATATCCGCGGGTCGTTGACACTGTGTTTTTTGTGTCGTTGCAGGTTGTTGACTCTGCTGCTTACATTGCTGCTTGGGTATCTTAGCATTCATACGGTGAGTAGTACTCAGCAATCTGTATCAACTCGTTTGTCTTCTCTTCTGTGTTATCATTACATATATCGATGGTTTTGTCTCGTAGTTTAATTTTCTCTCCCTTTCAATGCTAGAATCACTTTTACAATCTTTCAATCGTTAAAATCCTTGTTTTGCATATTTTGTCAACCTTAGACTTCGGGCAGGAATTTTATTTTCTTTTGGTGAATGTTGCTGACAGCCACTGACACTGTTGTTTACCTTATCACACCTGCTGACTGACCAATAGTTAGCGGACAATCGATGACGTCAACAGGTAAAGTGTTGGCCACTCTACGTCACTCTGTGTCACGTGATCATCCAGTTGTGGTCACGACAAGTTCAAACACTGAGGTTCCTTGCGTTTTGCATGGTGGCCGTGAAGAGATTAAACTTTCAGTCATTCCCTGTCAGCGCTGACTTGTCAAAGGCCAGGAGTTCGTTTCCACCGATGGGTCACGACGCAAAATCAAGTGGACCGCGACCGTCGCTTGATGTTCGGACTGCGTAGCACCAATGTTTCAGCTTCATTACAACTTGTCTCTTCAATAGTTGAGTGCTTGTGTAATAGAGTGATGCTAATCTAGTCCTCCGGAAAAGGTCAGGTCCGTATCACAGTCGGAATCCAGCAAGACTGGACTAGCGATCACACTGAGATCATCGGGTATCGTCACGTGACAATCTCGCCAACAGCTTGAGGAAGCAGCAACCCCGTGACACTGGCGCATGTCTCCTCCCTGGTGAACGAACTAAAGTCGTTGGGTTGTGTGATCGGACTGTCAAACACACAACATAACCACGACATCGCTGTGCTGTGGCGAACTGTCAAACAAGACGGAGGAGGCCATGCAGGCAGACATCTTGTTTCTCCACTGACAGCGAGACTGGCGAAACTCGAACTGCATGGCGTGACCATCGTCACACACTCGGCACGGCTCATCAGTTTCATAGCTTGACCCCGGCATGCTTGACCTCGGCATGCTTGGCGACTGAGTGAAGTTAATGTTGCTGTTACAGCCCGCCGCCCCTTCTATCACAGGTTCACTGGAGTGTGGAATGCGGCGCCAAGTGTTCAGCAGCGGACGACGGGGACAAAAAAAAAAAGACAAAAATTTTAATAGTCGCAACTTTACCTAAACAAGAGTAATAAACATTTTATAATTAAAGGAATGGACGAGTACATTAATTAGAAGTGGGTGGGTTGCTGGATTACACTTCACGTTTCTGGTAACAAGAGGTTTGATAAATGTTTACTCTCGCCGTGTGTGTGGTTTGTTTATTACCATTGTGCGCCCATGCGTGACGAACACCAACGTACTTTACACCTTCTTAAATCTTTACCACGAACTTGTTTACATGTTTGGGCAGTGCGAGTATACAACAGATTGCATAAGCAATGTGACAGTCAGGTAGTTAGTTGGTCATGCCCTCTCATGCCAAATTGTAACTAAGGCAAGACACGTGTACACTGGAGGCAAGACACGTGTACACTGGAGGCAAGACACCTGGGAAGGTGTGCCTGTGTGGAGTAGGTGCTGTTGTCCATAATTGTCTCTCCATCTTTTGTAATTTTTTTTTTCTTCGGAAAAGGAATGTTATTGAATTGGCAGCAAATATTCAAACTACGTGTATAGTTAATACAAGGGTGGCTGTACGGTAGATTCCAGAGAAAATGTTGTTTCGGGACAGGTGTGACCACACCTACCTGACCTTCATCAGTGGGTGAGAACAAGCTACCCCCGTGTTTGTGGCCGGCCCTCGCCTTGTGACTAACATCCAACCTGTCGCCCGTCGTCATCGCTGTGCGCGTCTCTTGTCCCCAGGGAGGCCATTCATTATGCGAGCTTCATAAAGCAAGGCGACACTGTAGATGTTATCTACAAGCACAGGAGACAGAACTGGGTCACACCAGTCTCAGAGCAGGTCTCTCCTCACCTGTACACTCAGGTAACGAGACACGCAGCGCCACCTTTCCGTTTTGTCGGCATAATGTAACTGTTACACGGTACAGCAGGAAACTAGTTGTGGAGGAGCGAGCCCCCCGGACACGACTGCTGCCGCTTTTATTTCTAATAAAAATCCTTTGCTGCCTATTGAGTCGAAAGGAGTCACGTGGGTAGGCTGCAGGTATGTCAGAAAGCTGACTAGGAGACAGGTGGACCAGGTGACACCTTTTGTGTGAGACAAAACTTTAGGGTGGTGATCTCCAACATCCACCCCAGGTGGAACAGAGATAAAATCCGATTGTGCAGTGAACATTGGCAAGGACACTTGCTCGTTAATGGCGTAGTCCAGATTTTTAAAGTCTCCACAACTTAACCCGTAGGTCACCCCATTATTTTTATAAACTAGAACTTTTATAGTTGCTGTCAAGGAAAATATAAACATCCAGGCACACAAGTCTTTTCTAGGTGTAAAAGTAATTTATGTTATTTTTGGACAAATAAGAATTACAAATGAAGCAAGAGAAGACGCAGCTGGTGACAGTTGTGTAGGTGGCTGACACGAACCTCCACCTTCACCAGTGGAGGAGTGGAGATCACAAGTGCCGGACCACCCGGACCTGGAGAATGCGGTCTGGTCACGAGACCCGGCAAATAACCCAGCCTGCCTTTGTTTGTTTGACCATCGTTTGATTAATTATCCTCCTGTTAGTTCTTCGGACCTGCCCTGGGGGGCGAGCAAACGCCAGAGCCTGAAGGCGACGTCCCTCTTTGCCGAGGAGCCTCCCAAGGTGTTTGAACAGGAGGGGACAATAGTTCAAGGGTCAGACTTAGCCAGTGACCACACGTACTTCTGTTCATCTGGACATGCGCCGGGTCGCGGAGTCAACCTCGCGGTATGATCAAACGGTGTGGCCGTTGTTCAAGACACGCCTGGCACCACACAGACCACAGACCACAGAGACACACCTTCCGTTACCTCGGAAGTAACATGGAGACAAGGAGATTTCGAGAAAACTCGGCTAAGATGGTGGGTAGGTGTGGTAGCACGTTCTCCTCCTTGTCCAAATTTGATTTTCAAAGTCCTGAGTATTGGCTTAGCACCGTGAAAGTACTTCAGGAATCGTGTAGACCTGGCGAACAGATGAATGAGTTACGTACAGCGGGGAGATAACCTATTTCTTCCACCCCAGTTGATGAATGACTAGTTTTCATACCCGAGCATCAGTGAAACTTTTTAACTGGTTTGAAACAAAGATTATGGACACAAAAGAAAAAAAACACTGACAGAATTTAGTAATCTTTACGACGGTCGGATCCCAGAGGTTATGTTCAGATTGTCGAATCTCGTACAGTTCCGTAGGGTCTCGTGCAGTCTCGGGGTAGAATTTCTCCGCCTACTCGCACTCGCCGAGAGGTGGCCGCCACAAGCGGGTGTCGCTGATGACACAGAGGTCCGAAACACCGTGACACAATTCCCTCCCGGAGGCGCAAGGCGATCTGCGTGTTGACGCGTACCCGATAGTCCTAGACGGGTAGCTGGCGATAGTCGTAGACGGGTAGCTGGCGATAGTCCCGTCTCGTTTATGGTGCAAGTGTAAGAGCGCGAGTGAGCGGGCCCCAGGGTGGGTCCTTTTCATGTGAAAGCTCGGGGCTTGATGGCTGCCGAAGCAGACAACAATAGCTTCTTCAGTCGCTCCATTTTGACCAGCGAGGCTTGAAGTGGTCATGGGGGTGTACTTGTCGTTGCTGGAGTGTTTCGCATACCTTCACAGTCGCTCTGCCACCCCGCGCCATCTCTTTTATCAGCAGACCAACGACCCTCCCATAGGCGGGCACAAAGGAAAGTTGCTGCTCCTCAGACTGAAGGCACACAGAGACCACAGGACCCAGTCACGGGGTCTACAAATCATCCGCCAGGTATCAAAGCATCCATGTCTTGATGGTATGACAGGGAGCAACCACTGGCCCTCCTTAATTTGTCTCGACTGTGAGTGGTTGACAGTGACGTGGAGATTGTTTGTGTCAGTGTACAGTAGGTGTGTACCCAGACATCAGGTAGTGTGAACCGAGCTACTGCCAGGTGACAAGTCCAACATGTTTGTGGGAACATGAATATTAATATTGCATTGCACAGTGACATAAAGCTGTCATGGAAACAGGCGCTAAACTACTTTTGTATACAGCTTTGTCTTGTTTGTTGTTGTTTTTTTAACTGATGCCTGTCCCATTAGGGCGCCACTCTCTAAGGTAAAGGTCGTTCCATTTTCAAGTCGTGGTCGTTGAGGTGTTAATGACCTCATTGTTCTCGGGGGTCAGCTGTACGAGAGGGCGGTGCCCATCTCTCCCTCCGTGCCTTATCTTCCCCAACCCTCTAAGGAGTCCAGTACCCATTCCAGACAGCTTGTTGATTGGGGGGCGTTTGCTGCGCTACACACTGCAGGTCCTTCTTGTGTCTATAGTACGTCACTTCCGCTTCAAATGCCTCGACAGTATCGAGCTGACATCATGACGGATAAGGTGGCTATAACTTTTGATGCAGATGCCAGACACATTATGGCACGTGGAGGTGGTTGGTGATGATGGTGATGGTGATGGTGGTCAGATGAGACTTACCATGTGATCAGCGATGCTTGTCACGCCCAGCTATAAACGTGGACACAACTGAAGGCAGCCACCCGACATCGTCACATCATGTCATTCCCTGCAGTGACTGGGGTGGAGTGTGGGTGGGAAGGGGTGTGGCAAGGAGGTGGACCGTTTACTGACGCCCGGCGTTTAATTGCAATCTGGTGGTCGGCTCCGCTCGAGGCTCAAACCAAAAAAAAGACTCGAGTGACGCCGGGTACTAGTAGACGGGTGTCTCGTTATCGCACAGTAATAGTTATCTCCCCATATCAAATTCGCGCCAAAATTATCCGCCCTTTTGTCTTCGTTTCCACATCTTATTCTCTGTTATGATGGGTGTGCGCAAGACCCTCGCCTCTAATGTCGATGTAGTGTCAGCGACAGGCGTTAGTCTTCCTCTTCAACTCTCTGTCTTCTCTCTCTTTCTCTCTCTCTCAGGCCGGCGTGTTTTTAAAGTCCGCCCGCTCTGTGGCCTGTCATCTACCCGGTGGAACTCTTTTATTCTCATGCTAATTTCGCTTGGCAGTAAAGGGAAATCTCGGCGCATGAGACTAAGGAATCCGCTTGTCCCTCTTCTTTCTGTGCCGTTGGAAAAGGTTTAGGGGGTCGCAGCGGTGACCTAGGACGGGGCTAAACAACCCGTTTGAGAAATGTAAAGCCTATTTCCATATTCTCAAGTGCTTCTTTCTGGGGCCTGCCGTTGACCTGTGTGCACCCCCACAGTTTTAATGATCTCAATAAAGAGGGCTTGAGAGATGCTATCACTGACCTCGCTGTCTACCTGTGACGGCAAGTTATCTCTCACCTGAAAGCCACAGAGGGTGTCCGACCCGACGACCTGTCGCATCTCTACCAAAGTCTTGTACAGGTCCTTCCACAAGACCTGCTCGACTGGAGCACACGTCTTACTGCTGGATAGCAAGAATTCTCGGTTGACCCACTCAGCCGGGTGGATCCGTTACACGCTTAAATGTATAATAAGCACCAAACAGAGCCGAGAAGTGGGACGTGCATTCCTGGGTACTCCGTGCTTTTGCTTGTAGAAATCGAAGTCGGGTAATTAATCGAGTGTCTTTGCACTCGGCCATCAATTAATCAACCCTCCGCCTGTCAAGCGAGAAAGCTGAGCCAGCAGGCTGGGTACGGGGCTGTCACGAAGTGGTTACAGATCTTGCCCTCAGGGTATCGTGTGGGTGGTTGGCCTCTCGGTTCTTGTGTCCTGCTCTTAATTTATTATTTTATACGTTCTTTGAGACCAGGAGTTGATGTTCCTGTATTCTTGCTTTAGTTTCTGGCCAGTGTCTGTCTGCATTCACATCCATCCGTCTAATTAAATTCACGGACTTCACGTAAGCCACCCGGATTCCGTGACTGTTTTGCAGCTGACAGGAGCAGTAAACTCTTTCAGTTTCTCTGGATGTACAAATTAAAATGAGTGAAAGAAGCAGGTACATGCCTTACTAACGGTCATTCAAGATGTCCGGTCAAGGGAGACGCTCAAACAACGAGACAATGAGAATGTCCGCTCCTCTTACCGGACAGCTGCAGCAACACGAGGACTGAGGTACATCACAGCTGCCAGCAGCTGCACCTTTGTTTGTCTCGACTGTCGTCGGCCTTGAGGACCGTGTGTGGGGCTGCTGACGGGGGGCACCTACAGGACCCGCTAACAGCCGCAGTCATCTGTCACCACCTCCACCGAGGTCTTACTGCAAGTTTGTCATGAAGTGTGGTGTGCAGTGGTTTGTCGCCACGTGCACTGTCGTAAAGCATACCCGATGTTTGAATGTCGTAAAAGCTGTAGTCGCAGCGGCCTGTCGGGTCAAGTACTGACCGAACCGTTGACCTGTGGTTTGTGGCACAAGAGCCTGTGGTTAACAGCCTGGCGATGGCGACACACGGCTACACCTCCACACAGGGTCTCTGACCTCAGTCGCTTGTTAACCTCGAGCGGTGACTGACGACCTCTTGTCTGGCGGCTACCCTGGGTAGCTCGCTTAGCACCGGTAACATTTTCCTCAGCCTTTCCCCCCAACCTAGGACTTGTTTGACCGCCCAGGGGTGCACACCCTTAATGGGAAGTAAACACCTTAGCGGGTCGCACTTTGATGTTTGCACGGGGTATCTCCGACACTCGACTGGCTGACTCCAAGGGAGCAGGTAGCCGGGTAGCGACTTGCTGTCCGCGGTCTCGTGAAGGTGTCGCGAAATCACCGCTGTGCGGAAGCACTTTTCTGTTACAGCCCACAGGGCGATATCGCAATCTGTGGTTGTTGAACTCGGCAGATGAAACTTGTCTGTGAAGTGGCCAGTGAGTGGCTCAGCAACTCACATGTTGAGTGCTGTCCCCTGGGTAGCCATATTAACACTCCGCCCTCGCATGTCAGGAGAGACGCTCATCAACATTCTGCGATGTGCTCCTTCACCCAACTTGTTCAAGAGTTCTGTATTTTCCAGCCTACATTTGCACATCTCAATAGTTATTGTAAACTTCTGTCACCGCCTCTGGGCGGGGACCCTCTTGCTTACAGGGGACTGAGCAGGGCTGGCAGGTGACTGGAAACAGACGAGGAGTGGAGAAAGGGTTAAGCTAATTGCCTGGTAGAGCCCTCGCATATGGTTTGCTTTGTACCCACTTCTATACTTACCTTTAAAGGATCATCATTAAGTCCTCGTCTAAAGGTGATGTCGCCTTTTGCAAAGCTGCCCGACAGCTCATGGCGATGTTATGTGCGGGGAGGGAGCAGGGGGAGCCTTTTAAACCACCCCCACCCGTGTTGAAGTCCAAATTATATGTGCTTGAGACGAGGAGCTGTCACCTGCCAGGTAAAGCAGATTTTAGGAGTTGAGCCCTTTGACTGCAAACATCAGTGCGTAGACTCACTCCGTATGACTTCCATAAATAGCACGTACGGGTCCCCCGTCCTCATGCCCAGGTTGGAATCGCAAGCACAAACCTTTAGGGTTGTTTTTTTTTTTTTTTAAGAAGAAATTTCATCTGTTACGACCTTTTATCCGAATTTTTTTTAGCAGATGATTTTTATCTTGTCTCCCTTCCTTTGATGCCTGTGTTTGAAGATGCCACCAACGACTGTCGAGTGTTTTCATCAACTGCCATTAAATCCGTGGTACGTGTGTGCGCACGCGCCCGCTACCTGCTCAGTGACGTAACCGCCGGTCGGGCCAGGTGAGTGCGTGACCAGCTCGGTGCGATGTAACATCCGGGGTCTGGCTACCTCGTCCACTGGCCTAGGTCACTGTTTGATCTCCGCCTCCCAGTCGCTGGCATCCTCGCACCACGGGGACAAGCTCGCGCTTTGCGTGCCAAACATGGCCTCGGCGAACAAGGCGAGGGCTTCCAGCCACACGTACTTTACACACACCAAAAACAAACGCTCGCACAACGTTACTTTCGCCCACAATCTACAACTTTTGGTGGTGGTGGTGGTGAGGGTGGTGGTGGTGAGGGTGATTGTGGTCGTGGTGGTGGTGGTGTGTCAGAAAGTGGATTGGGAGGGTTTGGGTTTTATAGCGAGGGCTAGTGTGGTGCGAGATGTGTAACGCATGTCTCTTCTCATCATCAGTGTCAGGTTCATTAACTCTATTTGGGTCTTGACAACGAGATTCGATAATCACCCCACTTCCGGAAAGATAATTGTTCTCTCTCTCTTTTTATTTATTTTTTTTTTTCATTTTTGCTGGTCAGGTTGAAGGTTGCTCCAGGTATTCTCAGCTGCTGGCGCACTTTTTACCTTTTCGCATGGCCGCTCCCTCTTCCCCTCCATCTCCCCCTCCACACACAACAAACACTCGTCAGTGTACGGCGGGGGGATCATCCATCACTGTGAAGGGTTAGATCCCTTTGTGGTCGTGAGAGCCGTGGCTGTGTTGTGTCCCTCGAGACACAGTCACACCGGAAGTACCTTGTGGGTTATCCTCCCCTGTCAGCAGAGTACAGCCCCCTGCACGTCTTTGCCCGGAGACCCGAAACACCACTAGACACTGCACTGATGACACCGAGGTCTGGACACCCGACTAGGCTACCCTTGGGGCAGCGCTTGAAGTCAGCAGAGTGTGTGCGCGCTTTTTTAATGAATATACAAAGAAAGAAAATTCAATGAAGAAAGGTCTGATAGTTAATTAACACAGGAACGTGAGGCAAGTTACACTTCTATTGTTGACACACCTTTAATAATTCTTCGCTGAGCTCTACAATAGGGAACATGTATTAATAACGAGGGTTAAACGGCAAACATCAAACGAAGAGATGGTAGACGGTAGATGCGGGGGAGTTGCACACATACCATCTGTTCCTCCTCCTCTCACTAACACACACACGTGGAGGGAGAAGAGAGGGGTACAGCCCAAATGATAACATTGATAACATCATCGACTTAAACCGTGAGATTGGTCTACCTGAGTCTCTCTGTCATCTCCACGCTTGGCCGCTCGGTTGTACGAGTCACGTTTCAGTTGCAATGACTGTAAAGTTTAGCGGAGCAACGCGTCGAGCCTCCCACCTGCGTACTTTACCTGCATTCTCACCTGCGTTTTCACCTGCCTGCTTATCGTTGCCTGCCTTCTGACCTGCCTGAGCTTCTGCTTTGCCCTCATGTTGCTGGCTCGGCGCAAAACACAATCCTCCGCCCACACACACACACTTGATGATTGAAGCGGACAGGTGGACAACCACATGAACTGACGTCCTGCTAACAGAAGCCACCCCCCCCCCTTTGATTACTTTATCTCCTCCCTCCCTCCACACACACGGACACACACTCACACACTTACACAAACACACAGTCTGTAGTTATTTGTCCCTTCAGCCTCTTTTCACGAGCTTAGTGATTTATTTAACAACTGTTTTGCTTGTCGTGCTCTCTCTCTACTATCAGCCATTACGGAGTTGTCACGTGACTTCTTTTCTATGCACACTCTGGCTGCTAAGAAGCCTGTGGCGCACAGGAAGTAATTTCCGTCTTTTCAAACACAGTCCCTGGCCCATTCTTTGCTCCGCACGACAGCTAGACTCCCCTCTTCCACCCGGGGTACAATAAATCAAGCTCCAAAGCGCACGTCTGGCTTAGGTATGGAAGGGGTCGGTGGCTTATCGTCGACAGAGAAGCGAAAGGTTGGGAGGGGGCCACAAGAGATTTCCACCAACGCAATGAAGACAGCTGCTTTGAAATGTTGGGGCCAAAGGAGGCCTTGTGAACAGTTTAATGCACGTCATTAGGTTTGGGTACAGCCAGCCACACTGCAAACCGAGACTGTGGCGGTTATTGTCCACATTTCACTGCTCTGGAGGCTTGAACACCAAGGGTGTGTCGCCAAGCCTTGACAGAAAATGTTGTTGACAATGAGGGACTTTCCCCAAAGGGAGTTGTGAGTGCGCGGGACACGACTAACGATGTCCTGTGACTGTAAAGGAGGGTTGTAGGGGACAGGTGGGACAGGGAGGAGCTCGTGATCGCCGGAGGGTTAAGCACATTTTACAATTCCTATACATTGCAGAAAATTGCATAAGAATTCCTTTTGCGGTTTTTTTTCCCACCTGATAAAAGCATACCTTAACACGCAGGGTGCAATGAAACGATAATCCCGTCTTTTGATAAAACCTACATCTGGGGACCGAGCGAAGCCTCAGATTTGTTTTAAGTCCCGAGCAATGGCGGGGCAAAGGAAGGAGATATTAGTCTTAAGACCTCTTTAGTGCCTACCAAGTGAAAATGTGTATATTTTCCAATAAATCATGTTTTACTTGCGTGCAATAAAGTGGAGCGCCACTGAGGTGTAAAATCCAGCCGTTTGTGGTGCGTGAAGAAGTTAATGGAGCGAAATGGAGGCGCGACACCTGGTTACACTTGGCCTCGTTTCCGCTGGCCCCTGAAGGACACTGACCATGAGGGTCTACCTTGGCTGTCCCTTAATAACAGTCGCCTTGTTTCGCTTTCATTGCTTTATGGTTATGGCATGTTTAAAACTTGATGGTTTGGGTGGCTGGCGGGGTGTTTGTTTTTGTTTTGTTTTCGTCTCGTGGTTTAGCTTCGGCAGGCACCAACTTCTGCCCCTGGACGAGTGGAGTTGTCAGGGTTCATAAGGGTAAAGTGGGTTTATAGAGGTGCACCTCGTTTACTACACGCGATTTCGACACACCACTGGGGACACAAGTTGCTTTCCGCATTAAAAATAAAGTTGTGTACACGAAGCTTTGTCTGTTGTTGACTAGAGGAACAAGAAGAAGACACTAAACTGTTTGACTGACTTGCTTCTACAGGCGACATCAGCTTGTGATTGTTTGAATTCACCTGATAGGTGTGAGAGTCTTGTGGTTTATGACGGAGTGTGCTTTGTTTTATCTCACAGGTCAATGGTTCACCAGCCAACCTGGGGAATCTGTCCGAGCAATTCAGATCCTTGACGGGAGGGACTCCGTTTGTGCGCACCTACCGCCTGTTGTCGCGATGTAGCGATAAGTACGTGCAGATGAAGCTGGGCGACAAGAAAAGGGCCGTGGATGCCAAAGGCTTGAAGAACAGTGACTATGGTAAGCTGCTACGTCACATCTTTCTCTTTGTTACGTCACACTTTTCTCTCACCTCAGACTAGTGGTTACGGCCCTCTCTTACGTCAACTCTCAGAACACTGAGGTTGGCTGCTGACGTCGCACCGGATGTAACCTGGGCTAGTGATGCGCTTTCGTCACGACTGCAAACAAGAGTTGTCTCTCTGACGCTTGACCACTGGGACACCCGGCAAAACATCGGGTGGTCCACCAGGCCTGGGTAGCTTTCGCCGGTCCGTTGCCGAAACGTCACAACAAGACTGAGGTACACAGAACGAAGCTTGTCGAGAGAACTTTGCCAACAACCGGCTTGGAACTCGTGGAGCAAGTCCTCCCCTCCCTCACCTCCACACACACCCCCCGGCATGCACACGGAACTCAGCCATGCGTTACGACGCTACGTAGGCTGATCGACAATAGTCGGCACGTGACCTTTGATGATCGCAGCCTGTTAGCGCCACAGTACACGGGTAGACACCCCAGTACAGATGTACACCACATACCTCGCTACTGGCATGTAACCTGCTGGTGCTGGTCTTAGAGTCCGCACTAGGTGTACACGCAGGTCGGGGTGGGTGTGACATTGGTCTGTCCTCCTGGTGGTGCCCACCATCCAGGCTACGGAATGGATGGAAGTCTTGGTGAATGAGAGGCGAGGGTGAAAGGTGATAATTTAGAGCGCAGTGAACACGAGCATTGTGAAAGGGAAGGGGAATGTGAAGGGTTGGGTGGAAGGCCCTCGATAAGGTGAGGTCGCGTGGCAAAATACTGCAGTGACGGTTGGCATTAGTGCCACAAGTAAATGTCGTTTGCCACCTTGTCCCCTACAGCTGCCCCTAATCCCCTCCGCCTATCTCCTACACTAGCGGGTGGGCGCGGGGTGCACGTGGGTTGCGAGGCTACGCTATCGAGACTACGAGTTGTCGAAAGTACGAGGGTAAATCACATTTTCCCTTGTTTTCTTTATTTCAAACGTCAAAACATATTATTTATCTCCCTCACTGTCCCCTCGCCTCAAAATTGCGACAACCTCCGTCGTCTGTCTGTTTAGGACTGTCACACACTGGTCCTTAGAGGCTGAGACTGGTATTCTGAGACAGGCGGCACTGAGAGAACTTGCACAGTCAACATTGTGTTCTGGAAACACGAAGTTCACCATGCTGATAGGTTCTTGGTTCAGGTGATGTGCAAAGTCCCAGTCAAAGGTCAACCGTGACGCTGACCCGACCAACGTTGGTCAAACAAGTCTGTGGGATGTGACGTGCCCCTCACCTGCCAGCCTGCATACGTCACCCCTGGTCGCCATTGCTGGTTTGTTTATGATTGCACTGCAGCACCTCACCGAGTTTACAAACCGTCGGCGACAGTAGCGGAGACGAGGTTCCCACCTGTCGGTGGTGTGAGTGCTGGCTGTTGTGACGGACTGGGACGACAGTTCACCGGGGGTCACACACCGCGGGGTCACGACACATTGAGCTGATGAAGTGTGTCCAACTCACGTTAACCACCACGTAGTCCAGCCACTGGCACGTTGAAAACAGTTGTCAAGGCTGTTAGCGTCGGCGGCCGCTCGGTTTGTCACGTCTGTATATTTAGTTGTCATCCTGTCTCTCACCTGCCACGACACACACACACAGATACACATACAGCTGCCTACAACAACAAACTCAGATGTGTGTGTGTTGCAACCTGCGAGTGTGAACAAACCCATCTTCACTATTTATGTGCATGTCGAGGGTTCTGGAAGTTGAGATCATGCACGTGTCTGTGGCAACCTCTCTCTCGGCTGCTCGTGACGGTCCGATGCTTCTGGACACTGATAGCCTCGTTTTTTTTTCTTTACGACTTAGTACATACACACTTACATTATTATTATTACTAGCTGGGGAAGAGAGGGGCCTTGAGTTTACATCAAATCAACCAACCAATGAACAGCGACCACGAGGAGGTGAAGACATCAGATCTGACGACTGACGATGACCGCTTATTTATTGTGTTTGAGGCTGGCTGCCACATCAGGCCGGGTGTCTTCAAACCCGATGAACAGCAAGTGTACCCCAGTTGCCAGCCCTGGGTGGCAGTCTCAGTTTCAGGGCGTTGGCTGACTGACCACTCACTCTGTGGACTGCCAGCTGTCTGTGTGTTGACCGAAATTTTATTTTGTCGCGCGAAGGGAAGAGCTTACTCGCAGAGACCTAGATAAACACCTGCCCCTCCACAACCTGGCTTATCTGGCGACTGCTGTGTTTTTTCACCCACAACTGCTGCCTATAAACAAAGAGGGAGGAAGCGTATAAAATAGGGATTTCATTTGAATGCTCTCCCCCTTTTTGTCACTTGGTATGGTGCAGGGGAGAGAGGGGGAGGTATGTTGGAGGATAGGTGCATACACTCAGGTGTGGGTGTCGCCATATTTCGAGTGACGAGCTCAGTGCTGCTCGGGGACAAGGAGGGACAAGGGGGGACGAGGACACAAAGCTGTGCGACAGAAAGTTTGTGATCGAGGTCCTAGAAAATTTATGTACATTTTAAAATTATGTACTCGAGATAATATACTGTTTCTCTTTATATCTCTGACATCACACCCACACACACACAGACGTGCGCACGGAGGTGCAAACATACAAACTCATCCACCCACGTGTCTATAAACCTCTTCTTTGTGGACCGTTTCTATGACAACGAACTCATGTGAGCTCGCGTTAGGGTCATGTCTTCGTCCCTAACCCTCGCTCTCCCTTCCCTCTGCCTTCCACTTTGCTCTCGCCAGTGTTTCCTCGTGCTTTCCTCATCTTCTACCTCACCCGTGTCCTTTATTACTTCCTTTCAAAATCTGTCTAAAGGATCCGTCCAACAAGCGAGCGACATTGACAACGATGCTGTTGATGATGCCATCAAGCTCATCCCGACGATTTAGTTGTGTCCTGGTGGATGAAACGACACCCAGTACAGTACCTAAGTACAATCAGAGTTTCCTTACTCCTCGAGCAGCTTCTGTATTTTGGGTTTATTTTTTTCATGGTTTGCATAAAAAAGTCCGGGTCTTTATTTATTGGCGCTGATGTTAGGGAGGCGCTGGGGAGATTTCACACCCTCATTGCAGGGTCGTGGGCAGGCCCAAGGTTGCTCGCCATCAGGCGCAGTGTCTCTCTGTCAGCGCGCCTTTGGTCGCTCGTGGCATCGGTTTCTCCAACCCTGTCAGTGTCAGCGCGCCCCTGATTTTTAATAGCTTCTTACCTGAGCCCCTCAAGGACATTGGTCGCATAGAAATAAGGAAGGTGTCCCCCATGTAGACAGTCTGAGGATCGTTTATACTGAACATCAGACGCTGGGAAGGCCGCAGTGATGATGTTTGCGACCTCTCCTGCAAGCTGAGGAAGATTAGTTAACCGTTCACAACTTTGCGGCAGTGACAACAGAGCTTTTTTCGCGGTCTGCATCCTTTTTTCTCGACCTTTTCTTCCCATTCGCCCCATACTTCTTGCCCCTCCCACAGGGACGAGCAACGACTGTTTGATTTAATGTGTTTTGTGTATGTTCGCTGGACCGTCCTCCTGACGACAGTTACCTTAGACTCTGCAGTGTGTGAGTATCCTCGAGTCGCTAGAGCTCACGCCATCCCACTAACTCCTGACGCTACAGACTTCTTCCCTTGGAAGTAAGAAGTCACTATCACTAGAACCCCACTGTCTGGGAGATATCATTTGTCAGGAAGAGGAAGAGCTAGTAGATATGAGACTTCTTCCTAGACAGTGTCTGAGAATATACCGCGGCACGAGATTATGCGAGAGCACCTGCAGCTGCTTAGTCAACGAATTTACAAAAAAAAATCTGCAAGAGTGCATGCTGAAAATAGTCAGGAGCCTTTGTAATAAGGGTACAGGGCTTTTGTTGTGGATAAAGGAATATAGCAAAGTCCAGTTAAAACTCTTCTTTTGTTTTTTCCTACCGTCCGTCCGTTCTTTGTTTAGACTGGAAGCCGAGACTAGTGTTGCTCAGGCTATACCAGGACTAGCAGCGCCGCCACACGCCAGGCAAGTAGGAGCAAATAGCCAGGGTGAGAACTCGTGTCGCAAAGTGTGACACTGATGTCACCACTGCCACAGGCCAGTCAAGTATGTCAATAGAAGACCGTTTGACAAATTTCTAGTACCCCCATCGGCAGCACGTTCCCTAACACTTTTCGAACTTAGCTGCACCTGTAATGACCTTCTGATAAAGGGTTGTGAGACTCAAGCCAGGTAATAAAATTAATGGCTTTGGCTCGCTCTCCGTCGGTAGCAACCCGGTAACCACACATGGGAGGAGGGACGGCTCGAGGTTTGGGGAAGTCGGCGCTTAGCGTCTTCGGCATCTGTAGGGACGCCATGAGGTCGGTGTTCGCCTTGAGGACAAACCTCGTGTCTCCATTCACACTAAAGGGATAGTGACTGCTTCATGTCTGTTAAGACCTGGATCTCTCTTACTGATGTACCCATTACTGCAGGATTTCTTGTTACCCCGAACTGGCCCAGTGGTAAGGCCTCGATGTCCAGATGGACGTTGAGAGTGGTTTGACGGGTTAGCTCGGCTAGGATAGTCTTAACTTGATTTTCTTTGTCCCCATGGCGACAAAAATCTGCCTCCTCTCATTGTTAGTGTTGATTGAAAACATTCTTAGGCAGCTTTCTTTTTCACCTTTGAGGGATAAACCAAACATTTTACGAATGGAGGATTAAAAAATCGTCGCCTCCCCTGGTGTTGCTGCATTCAGATGTTTAACATCTGATGTCAGCTGTCGTATCCACTGTCAGTGCTGAGGTGACACTGGCCGGTCCTGTTACAGTGCTAATCTTTCTCCTTTGTCATTAGTACTTCCTGTCCTTTCTCTAAGTTAATCTTTGGAGATTTACTGAAATAAACGTCTTTTATCAGCTGCAAGGAAACTTTGTGAGAAATTCAGCGAATCATCTGTGTACGAAAGCAAGGAAGTGAACAAACAACAACAAAACACAACTCTGGAGGACAAACCGGAGATCCCACCCGTGTGTCACATTAACAGAGAGGGATGATAGCAAGTTGCTAGGACAGTCCTTAGGGATGAGGTGGACCTTTTGCTTGTGCTGTTTACAAGGGCCGGGGAGCAGGACACCGATGTCACGAGCGATGACACCTGTCCAGGTGCCGGGTGATGGGTGACTGTCCTGACTGTCCGCACGCACCTTTGCTTTGTTTCCGGTCATGTGACACGCAGGTGAACGCACCCTCATCACCGCCCCCACTACTGTCCTGTAGTAGTCGACGTCAGACATGATGATGAATGACGTCATCCGGGGGCCAGCGACGTGGGTGACGGTCCCTTCCGGCCAAAGAAGACTGCGAGTTATCGGTCCTGTCCACAGCGGACAGTGGTGCAGAGACTGGCGGGAGGAAACTTTTATTCCATCCTGAGATGATTGCTGACGGAGGTGACGATAAAGGAAAGAGATCATCGTCTTTTTTCTTCTTCTTTATTATCCCCATCGTCTTCTTCTCTGTAAAGCTTAAGACAGCCCCGACTTTTCTGTCCTCTCCTAACGGATGAGTGAATGAATGAATATCCGTGTGGGTCTCATGCTTACTGGGTACATTTGTTCCCGCATTTACTGAATGACTTGGCAGACTCCGAGGACCTCGGTGATCTCGTACTGGTGGATGTGGTTCTGCGCATGAGTGAAACAACTTCCTCCTGCTTCACCTGCTTCACAAACACAATTCTTGTTATGAAAACCTGAAAGATGATAGTCTAAACATGGTTGCCACAATATTCAAACATATGACTTGTTTGTAGGCTCTGACGAATGTTTCAGTTTCTCTTATTTTCGTGTTTCTCTCGAATGTTTCAGCGCTTCTTAAATTTGAATCCCATCCGGGCGGACAGGGGATGTTTCGGATATACGGCGAGTACGCTCAGAAATATCTGTGCTTCAGTAGGAAAGGTCGCCTGATTGTGAGGGTAAGTACCATTGTACACAATACATCCTGCACCTGTCTTCATTTTGTTGTCTTTCTTCTCCTCACCGACTGGGTCTTTCCCTTTTACACTCGTCTATCTTCGTCTTTTCTTCCATTCGACCTATTTCCTCTCCATCTTCCCTCCATCTTTATATCGTCCCATGTGATATATTTTTTGAATCTGAGGGAAATCCCAAGCTCCAGGACTTGCTTTACCTTCTTTTTACTACATACAACCTTAGCAGGACAAGGTAGACAGAGTCACTTCACCCAAGACCGGGAAATTTAACCTTGACCTAAGGATAACTCTGCTTCACAACGACAGTCACGGGAGATAACTACAGCCAAGGGAATGCTCAGAACTTGGTAAACGTTTTTGCACTGTTGTCAGTGAAGTATACAAAGCATTTGGAGTAAGTGTAATTAATACCACGGCCAGGAGGAGGAGAAGAGAGTGTTAGCCTGAGCAAAGTCGCTTTTCAAACTGGGGCGCGTGTGACGAGATCGCTTCCACAAAAACAAGACTTGGGGTCAGCTTATCCGCCCAAGGTGGGGGAGATGCAGACGACAGTGTAAAGGGCCGGGATCGAGGGGACAGGGAGTTCAGCTCCCCCTACCCACCTCTACCCCCCTGGCTATTGTTTGCGGAGGGGCTGTGTGGCAGCTACCGTACCCCTTATCGCAGCCTTTCACGCGAGGGCGTGAAATATTTTTTGCGCAGCAACAGCGGCCCCGCACTTTGAAGTCGACGTCGACGATACCATCGGCGGCTGTGAGGACGGGAAGGTAACTCGGCGATGAAAGATGCCTTTTTTTTTTTTTTGGCGGGCGCGAGAGTTGCTTTGTTCAAGAGAGCAAAGGGGTCTGGACCCTCCAGTCCAGGGTGGCAGTCAGTCGAACTGCAGGTAAACAGAATGAAGATTTTTTGTGCCGATCTTGCGGTCTCCATTTTTGGTGTGTGTGAGTGTTTGTGCAAACAGCATTCACAGATTTTGAAACTCTGCACATTGCTGGCCTTTTTTTAAGTTTTGATGACATCTGCAGGTTGATGGTTCAGGAGTGGGAAGGCTCGATTCGAACACCTAGCAGTCCTGTGGTAATCATGTTTTACAAGAGTTTTAGCTCACTACTAAGGCGTTAGCTCCAGTGTCCTCTGACCCCAGATCGTTCAACGAGAACAGCGATTATATCAGAGAGCTCATGAAAAAGCCGAGGATATGTGCGTCACTTCTGCCACGACCTGGCACCTGGGTGGTTACAAGGATCATTACTTTCCGTCTGAGCCACCACGACGACGTAGCCCAGTGTCGGGTAAAACTACCCTCCCAGGTACCCGGGCACGCTTTGTCAATGTCGCCGTTCTCTAGGGCGCTGGTGACCTGTAGGCAAAGGGAACCCGAGTCTTCAGTTGGATGACCTGGCCAGGTAGCTACAGGTAACACACTGTCAGCGTCCCTTTGTCGCGGGCAAGAAGCAGGTAACAAGGAGCAGGCTCGACAGCAAAACTTGCCACCTTGCATAATCAACGCTTGCAAAGTTGAAAGGTCGCTTGTCGCTCGGTGACCGAAGGGTTTGAGGTGACAGGGTAGGGGTTACAGCCTCACTTTCCATGGTTGTATCATCCTGTCACCGAGTGCGGTTGAGTGAACAGAATCGTCGAGAGGGAGAGAAGAGATAAATATATGTATAGAGAGGGAATGTAGGCGGAAGACACTGCGTAGCCAAGAATTCAACTTAAAAAAGAAAGAAACTCTTGCTATTCACCAGGTTGCGGTTTCAGAAGGAAGCGCCCATTATTGGATGCCTGACAGCTCTCGTCCGCATTTAGGACCGCGGTTTGCATACAATGGAAGTGTCATGCAGACGGCTTCACATGTGTGTAGGGGGGAGGCGAGAAGGTGGGGGGACAAACCGCCAAAAAGAAAAAAATTTCACGCGCCAGTACACGTTGTTCAGGCGTAAAAATCCAAAATGTCGGCTACCATGTGTGTCACACCACTTCCTCCCTTGCCCTCCCCTGCCCTCCCCCCTCTTGCTCTGCTGGATGTTGACAAATCTTTGACGAGCTTCTGTTGACGCTCAGCTCTGCGGTCTGCCGAGGGCAGGGCGGGGCCTGCGCGTTCAGCTCCATGCATATGCGCACCTGGGAGTACGTCGACCCGGGGTAGCATGGTATTCAATACTAATGTCGTCTGCTCCTTTGACGGAAGAACACGCTGCATAAGGGCGGGCGTCGGGCATGCTCAGAACTGAAACCGCCGCGTCAGATATTCAATAGAAAATAGTTTTTTCTTTCTCTCTCTCTTTCCTATTAATCCGGAGCACAGAAAGCCGTTCTTTACAAGCCGGCGCCGCGGGTCCTTCAAAAGGAACATATAATTTCAATCTATTAATAGACAATGGACACTGGAGCAGCGAGGTGTTGTAGGAGTTCAGCCATTCCCGACATTACCTACTCGCTAGGTGGTCACGGGACACGGCAATCTCATCCAACCTGCTGCTGTCCTTTGACCCCTGACAGAGTCTGCCAAGTTCCATGGGGGACCATGACATGGACGTCCTTCACCCCAGCCAATGATATCCGTCTTAAAGTTGGTTTTATCGTGCTTTGCCCCGATAATCTCAACCTTGAGTTTTTTTTTAAACTATTGTTGTTTGAAGACAGTTTTTAAGGGTATCATGATCTACGACAGCGAATGCTATTTTCCCAACACACAAAACTCATTTGTTCTGGCTATAAGCAGGCTTGACTTCTGGAGAGACAAGAGAGAAGAAAAAGTGCAGAAGCATGGAAACTGAAAGTGTCTGTCGAGGCTGAAGTTTTCTGACCTCGCTTTCGTACATCTTGTACATTCCAGAAGATGGCTGCCGTCTGTTGACCTCCTGGACAATGCTTCTGGAATAAACATCGTTCCTAGATAATACGAGGAGGAGCACCGCTCCGTGGACGCTGCGAAAATAAACTGTTAGATTGAACAACGATACAAACTGTAAAGCCAGAGGTCGGGTGCAAATGTTTCCTTCGCTCACTGCTGTAAGTATGTATACATGACAGGTTCACCTCCAGACACGCTGAGCCAGCAAGATGGACGCTCTACAGCCCACGACACCCGACCTCCATCCTTCTCTTCCGGTCTGTCGGCGATCCATTTCCTAATTTGTCCTGGGATTTATTCGGGTATCGTGGTGTCAACGCCGGGCTCCTTCGTGCGACATTCGATGCGCGATTTTTCATGTTTTGCCTGGTGACTTACCTGTGCGTCACCTGTCCTCCTTTTTGATGAATGCACTGAAGGCGAAAAGCCCTACCTGTTCACACCGTGATGTATGGGGGCGGGGGCCGTCTTATTTCCTTCTTGTTTCAGGGGCTACACAATGGCCGGTGCCTCGAAAGAGAAAGGTGTGTCGGGTGGTTTCGACTTTTGTCGAGTTTTTTGTTTGTTTTGGTGTTACAAGACACCAGCGAACTCCTTTGGCGACTTTAGCACTAGCCATGTGTTTTTATTGTGTTCTTGTTATCCACCGGATTTATCTTTGCCGCACAGTCAACTTTCATCCAAGAATAACATTTATTCAAGGTCTTGGGTGACGTCCTTCAGACAGCACTGGACGTCACATTTGTTTGGAACAATGGCGATAAAAGTAATACAGTGCAATTAAATTCTTTTGCCTGAAACTGCCGGGTGTGTGACGGGGTACCGTACACTGATGTGCCACTGCTGGGCCGTGCTTGCAAGGTTTACTGAGTTTTATTGTTGCCCTCGACAAGGCGAGGAATGTTTGCTGACGTCACGAGGCAAAGGCATGGCGCCCCTGGATGCTAGAAGGTGAAGACCAGCTACACGAGGCGTCACGCCACTACTCATGCAGGAAGGCACGTAACAACTCACGTCACGAGTCACCAACACGTAGCCTTCAGCCTTCGCTTGCGGAGGGACTTGTCAGACCTAACGGCCGTTTGTGGTGCTTCTGGTGAGAGAATCCCTCAAACGTGGAATTTTTATAGACAGGAAAAGCGAAGATCAAAGCAGTTATCAAGGTAGGAGTTGGAGGTGGACGGGTGCGGAAGAAAAATTTAGTTGTCCATGTCGGGTGGCACGGCAGGTGGCGCTGACGGTGAAATTCGAAACAGACGATAGGGGTGCGTGGACAAGGTGTGCATGTAAGGCCCGGAGTATGTGTGCGTGCAAGCCTCAGGTAGACACCACGAGGAGAAAGTTCTCGAGTTTAGTAACAGAACTCCCCGGGGTGGGCAGAATGTGCGCTGTACACGATATCAAGCTATCTCTCATCCCCCGAAACACCAGCGTCTTCGGTTGGTACATCTGACAAGAGGGCAGACAACTCTGCTAACTTTTGGGTCGCAGAAACCTCGCGATCGATCTGAGTGCGACTAATATGTGCGCATGCGCGGTGACAATGGCAGCTGTCCACGTGACTACTGACGTAGCAATCAGCATGCGTATCACCGACAGGTAGCAAAAGGGGTTGAGAGGCCGAGGCACCTGATCCCAGCATCGTTTGTCACGTGATTAATAGTCCGCGGTGCAGGCGCCATTTTGTACAGTGCCGACCTGTGAAGCGCGGATTTTATCTGCATTCTTGGAATTTCACCTCGTATTTCAGGTCGGCCATGTCAGCAGCACGCAAGCCACCTTTTTGTTAGGGGCTGCCTGCGTCTCCGCCCCGTGGTGTCCTCACTCGATGTAACTTCATTAACGAGTGTAGACGAGATGCCATATTGAAGGACAGCAACAGAAGATAACACACAGCTGTCTTCTTCCCTTGTCCGCTTGTTTCTCTTAAAGAAAGATTGAAGTAATCGAAAACAAAAGAGTAGTCTGGATGGTAAGAGCGTTTAAGGACACGATATCATACAACGAACAGCAACTCCTGACTAATTATTTGTGTCAATGTGGAGATAATTGATGAAGATTGGTTTAGTATCCTGACACATGTTGTTTTCTGTTCCATCCAAAAAAAAAAAAAAAGTCATGTCAGTGGGGTCTATCAAAAATCTTGTTTATTCCGAAGTTTTGTCTACACGCAGCTGTCGGTAGAGCAGGTAGACAGGTGGAGAGCTCTGTACAGGTGAGGAACGCACGTTGGTGACTGACGTTCATCGCCTATGTGTTTGTGATGTGAGGGTTGTCACTGTCAGTGTCAGTGTCAGTGCAGTGGCAGTGTGTGGCGTTCCTCTGCCACTACAGTGTGACAGGACAAGGGTACACAGGGTAAGAGAAGACGTGTCCATGTTTATTTGCTCGTTAAGCAGCTAGCTATGACAGTTATGCTCTGGCCAAACACGCCTGTAACGTAGCGAGTAGTGACATCACACAATGTTCTCGTCCCTCACACGTGAATAAAGGAGCAGGAGGACGCACACACCGCTGAAGTCTCACTTGTGGCTGTGTCGGGTGTGACAGTGAGTGATGAAGCGCCGGGCAATGAAAGGTGGCCACACATACCCTGACAGGAATGTTAAGCTTCACATAGTCAGTCGGCTTGTATAACGTTTTCAATTCAGTCAGCACTACACCAGCTTGGGTGTCGGGTGTGTCCCTGTCCTCAACCTGCCTCCTTACTTCAAACGGGGAAAGTGTGTGGGGGGTGGGCACGTGACCCTCATCAACTTACCTCCCAGACCTGTGAGCAGGGAAACACTATCACGAAATGTAAAACTGTTACAAAGCGAAATAAATACCCGAAACCATGTTTGGCTACAACTAAAGGAATGTTTAACTTTGCATCAACGGAAGCTTTTTAAAAAAATTGCAATGAGTTATATATGTTTATTCGGAAGTAAACTAAGATATAAAATAGAATGTAAATAATTTACTCTCACTATTTGTATGTTGTCTTTAAAAGTCTAAATTCTGTGACAGCTTTTTTTATGTCACCTGATGTTTAATTATTGCTGAGGTCAAACTAATCAAACTCACTGACGCGTATGAAATCCTGGGTGTGTAACAGGAATAATTATCACAAATCAAGAATAATAATTACAGGTCAAGAAAAAAAAAGAGTGAACACCAGGGAGAGTAAGAGTCAACCAGTCAGAAGCAAGAAAGAACAAAACTGTTGTGAGCATGAGTGAAGGACTTTATTCACGGGATGTAAATAATAAAAATTCACAGAATTTAAAATCCTAGTAAAGTTGAAGCGTCACATTCTTCACAACAAAATCGTTGAAACCAGTGACATAACACTCGTGAAATAATACAAACTTTATTGAGAGAGAGCTTTGCATGTAGAAAATAAAGACATCGTGCATCACCATCACGAAAAGCTCACAGAGGGAGGGATGCACTTTCATCCACCCTCACCCAAACAGAAGTAAGGTTGCCTTGCTGGAAGCTACCTGAGGTTTTGTCGCCTTTACACTCGATTTATGGGGCGGAATGTACACACCCTCCCTGTGCTGGCCCCCTCCTGTCCCTTTATGCAGGCTCAACTTATTAACAGCCAGGGGGAGCGTGTCGCCATGGCTGTGTCATATGCATGTCTATGGGACAGTTTCCACCGACAGTCACAGCACCACCAGCTTCGTACACTCGGCCTGAGGTCAGGAGGTCAGGTGGATGTTGCTGGCAAAACTAGGGGTGGGGGTGGGAAGCCAAGGGTCAGGAATCCTCGCAGGTAGAGCGAGGGAAAGAGAAAGCGTTGGGGCAAGAGCCTGCGGCTGACAAAGCAAAACTTCGATAAACATGTGACATCTGTTTGATGAAGTGAGCCGCTGGCTGCTGTCGTCTGACACAATGGTCACGACATGTGTCTGGGAGCGAGGGCGAGACAGAAGACGAGAGCGCCCCCTACACTCGTCACGCCCCACCTCGTGTGACAAACATGGCGTCGTGAAGCAGAGCTGATGCTGGTTCCATGGACACCTGGGACGCCAAGCTGACATGTCGTGACGTCACGGTCGCTAAGCATAACGAGTGAAACCGTGACGTCACGGCCGGCAAAGCGGGGACAACTCTCTGTAGGTCATGGCGAGGGTAGTGACGTGAGACCAGGAAGATCAAGGGGAGATTACCCTAAAGTACGACACACAATGTAGGACAAGTCCTGGAGCAATATCCCTCCTTCCCAGAACATTTTATCTTTTGTTGATAAAAGTAGGATTAAGGTACCCAGGTCCCCTTCTCATCCTCCTGCCTCCTCCTTCAGATGCAAAATCCCTTCCTGCCATCAACCATCTATCCACCACTGACCATGCTCTCTCACACGTGTAAACATTGAAGACTTGTTGACTGGTTTCTTGCATTGTGTTTTTGTTAGTGTCTTAAGAGGGTGCTTGCGTGATGAGAGTTCGAAATCGCCATTTTGTAATGTCTTTTAACACCAGCAATCTGTGTCTGTGTGTCTGTGTGTGTGTGTGCACGCGTGTCGGTGTGTCTGTATTACAGAGCGAGGCGGAGGAAGACACCTGTGTGTTCCGGGAGAAGGTCGACGACAACTACACCATGCTGCAGTCGCAAGCAAACTCCAACTGGTACGTCGGCTTCAGCCCAAAAGGAAAAAAACTCAAAGGCTTCGGCATTCGCAGGAGGAAGCGACAAAAATGTTTCCACTTCACCAGTCGGGTCGTCTCGCAAGCCACCCCTCGCGCACGCCCCAAGTATGGCCCCCTAGCGCGGGAGGACTTCCCGAAAATCCCGGTACCCAAATACCGATGACCAGCAGCCCCAGGGTGGTCCCTCGGGGGTGGACAGCCAACTTGAAAGTGAGTCCGAGCATCTGCAAAGGGGTGAATAGTTGGAAGGGTGAAGAGAACTTTCTGTTTTGGATCTGCCTTTTCCCACCACCCTGGTTAGGGTGAGGAGCAAGGGTACTAGCAGACATGGGGTGGGTGGGTTAGGCCTCGCCACCGAGGTCACATGACCCTTTTGCAAGTGTCCCACAGTCGAGCTGGTGCCCGTTCGGGGGTCAAGGACGAATGCGCAGGGCTGACACTCAGTGGTACGAGGACTCCAGTTGTACTACCACCTCCACCACCACCAACAGCCGCCGCCGCCGTCGCCTGCCTCCTCCACTTTCTCTCCCACCCCAATCCACCCCAACACCCAACACCACCACCACCACTCTTGCCGGAGTCTAGTAGACTTGTGGGCCAGGTAAGGGGTCACAAAGACGAGTGCCGCCTCAAGTGTAGAGATCGCCGGCTCCCGTCGCCAGGGCGACGCCGATCCGACTAGGCGACCGACAAGTGGCCCCGGGCGGGCGACGGCGCATGGCGGAGAGAGAGAGTAAACACTCGACAGACAACAGAGCCCGTATGTACACATCTTTCTCTACATCACTGTCTCGGCCACTGAGCCGTCCCCTCGCCTGTTCCGCGCATCTGGGGTGCAGAAGTGGAGCCGGAGGTTCGAGTCTCAGGGGAGGACTTTCACCCCTTCCCCACTCCTAAAACTGGAAAAAAAGAAGAAATGGCTGAGTTGAGCTCACGACTTTGCTGGTGCACAGACATGCGTGGATGACAAACTGGCGCGTGACGGTGCGAGACTGACTGTGTCGGCTTGGTGCTAACCTGTCGGAGGATGTTGCACCACGCGCATGCGTGTGTATGAGTGAGTTTGTGTGTGTGGTCGGCTTTCGTCTTCATGTCGTCGTCCCCAGCCTCGTCTGCCGCGTCTTCTGTGGTCGTCAGTGTCCATGCTGGCTAGAGCTTCGCGTCGTCAGCATCCGTCGGCAGCATCGTCCTCGCCTACAAGCTTGGCAAGCCTGTGTTGCCAGGCAACGTGTGTGTGGACCGTTGTGTACTGAACCAAGGGCTGTGCATTTCCGATGACATCAACGCAGTCAAGGGAAGATAACCCTGCTGAAGACAGACTGCTGAGGTTTGTGCGATTCGGACCAGAATTATCTTTGTCATCCTTCGCATCGTCCATGGAGACAGTTTGGCCGTCGTCAGCAGCGATGTGTTGTGATGACTGTGACTCTAGGTGTGGGCTGGGTTCAGCTGGTGATGTGCACTTCAAACACTGCCCGTTCTTTTCACATTTCTCTGTATGTAACACGTAGCTGTATACCAGGCGGATATATCTGTATATGGGATCACATTTGTTCACTTCTGACTACCTTTGGTCTGAGTCGGTTGACAGAGGGGAGGGATGCTAAGCTCAAAAGACAATGCAAGCAAAGCTCGTGCTGACGGTACCCGGAAGTAAATGGAACCAGAAGGAACGTTAGGACGTTGATAAATAATTGGATAATTTGCTGTCTATCGATGACATTAGTTTTCACTGTAAAAAAAGAAAATCTACCTCTTGATGACCGTGTCATTGGTCAGTTACTATCGCCAACATGACTTGCTACACCACACGCACGCGCGCACACACACACAATCACACCACACACCGTGGTCACGTGACATTTCGGTCAACGAGTCACGAGAACTCCGAGAAAAGCCGAGAACGCTGGTGATCCACTGACCAAATACCCGATTATTTGGCACCCGAGTTTTATCTCCTTTCCCTTTGTTTTGTTTTTGGCACGTGCACAATCCTGTCGTTAGTACGAGTCTAACATTGAGGGTAGGAGGGAGAGAAGGAGAAACACTGGTAGGATTATCTGTCGACGCACAAATGTCATTCACACACACAGAGGAGCCGCAATGGTCCAGCGACTTGTAACAAACATTACTTACCATAGTGTCCTACTAGTATTAATCTTGTACAGAGTATGAGAAGGACTGGGGCACTACGGCGCGCGAGCAGTCTGCCTCACGTGGCTGGTACGTCCGTCTCACGTAGCGTGCGGCCGTGGGGACACTGTGAAGGACTCTGTCCGCAGGACTACTGACTGTTGAGAGATTATTCACACATTTAACTGGTGTAAGTTGGACAGAAATAAAAACCGTTGTGTACTTCTTGTAGTTTTTTTTTCCTCCTTTCTGAATTTTCAAGTCATTCCATTCACATAGATTTTGTTGTTGTTGTTGTACATGTATCTTGATGTATATCAGCACTGTGCGCTACTCCACTGTATCACAGTGTAACGGCGGTTTGTCGGTTGGTTCGCTTCCCGCGTAACTGCCACGTCACTTTTCTCGTGAGTTATGTCCCCTAAGGAAAAAATGAAAAATAAAATTAAAGACTATTCTTGAGACGACCCCCACACCACCCCCAGTAGAACGACTTTGATTTGTTGTTAATTTTTGGTGGCAAAAATAATTGTGATGACTTCTCACCCATAATTTTAAAATTTGTGAAATGTTGTACAGGATCAGAATAGTCGCCAACTCCGCTAGCGCCCAAACTTTCTTTTTTAAATCAGTGAACAAGGCATTTGCAGTGGGGATGTTTACTTTGACAATTTGTCAAACATCCTGTTGTTTTCCTTCTTGTGATTACGAAAACACCAAAACAAGTTGAGTCTTGCTCGAGTGAGGGTTACACGAGGAACCATAATGATGGCCAGTATGGACAGCCCCCATCGTCGGGTTCGTCCTTTCCTAAGCCTGTTGGTTCAAGGAAAGTTCTTGCTACTCGGCGACTGTAGGTGAAGTGTGTCTACAATAAGCTTGTATCATTATTGCAGTTTTCTTAATCATTTATCTCATCATGCGCGTCTCTTGTCCTTCTTTAATTGTGAACCCGTCGTGTCTGCTTGTTCCTGACTCACTTCCACCCGATCATCAGCTTAGCTCGTCCTTCACACCCGGGTTTGTTTTTTTTTTCTTCCACAATATCTTGAAAAGTGCAATCTATTTGTTTTTCCTGTGTTAAGAAATTTAAACAAAACAGAAAAATGCGTGTATAGTCTTAGGAAATCTTCTGTCCACTTCGTTCATATGTCGATAATTAAGTTTCGGAAACTGAAAGGTTAAAAGGTTAGCGTAGACAGTGAAGGTTGCTGTCATACAGTAATGGCAGTCACCTTGGCTAGGAACTACTTTCTGCGCAGGAGAGACGATAAATATGTTTTTTTGCCAGAAGGGCTTTTGTAGTACGAGGTAAAGAGGTTGATGTGCTTTCTTCAGCATATCTGATCGTTTCTGGAAAATTATTTCGCGTGGTGAATGTTTATCTTCCATCACCGACAAAGTTAAAGAGGGTAGGGCCCGTAAAGTCTCACGACAAACAACTGGAGGGCAAAGAAGTGCGAAGTTTTGGTGGAGAACGAGTGGATTCCATCCACCCGGGCTTCCTTGTGTTAGAAAGATTACAAGCAATCTCACAGCACAAAGATTGGTGACCTTTGACACTGCTCGGTGATCACTACAGGTGATCTTCCCTCTACTCTTGCCCATGGCAGACGCTTTCCTTTTTTCACTAGTAGCCATGTACTTTCCTGTCGGTTTTTCTTCGGCCTTTGGTTGTTAGTGCCCAAAAGTTCTTCTTTTGGAAGAAATCCGCTTCGATGAGATAGATGCCATGAGTGTCTTTATTATTGCTTTGCCTAAAGCCGGAGTCATTTCCATCTGTTTTGTCTGGTTGTCTGGTCTTTTATTTCTTGTATGAACAGCTGGTGGACGTCCTGGTCTGGCTGTGTGTCTGTGTGCACGGTGAGTGGCCAAGAGGACACAGCCAGCTGGTCCACAGATCACTAGATGTGTGGTCCTCATAGGTCGTTAGTGGAACTGTTCTGGGTCTGGCTTGATGCTTCTGATGGAATTCAAGAACAGTTTTGGCGATATATGTTTTTTAGTTTATTTGTAGCTGTAGTTGTATTTTAATCAGTAACAGAGATCGCCAGGAAGAACACAATAAGGCATTGCTTGTGTGGACTAGATCACGTGATATGGATAATATCACATGACATGAAGAACTCCCGAGCTGCAACTGCTCTGTGCAGAATAGCTTGCTGAGCCTTCTCCCCGACCCTCGCAGATCGCCCACCCTTTCCTGCCACCGTCTGGAAGGTTTCTATGATTTGTGTGCCATGAAAAGGCTCTGCCAGGTCCTTGCCGCCTTTCTCCAAATGTCCATTCAGTGCGTGTCCCGCGCGCACTTCAGTGTTCAAGGCAGACTATGGCTACCTCTCCGTTCTCCGATTTCGATCATAACTCCAGAAAGTAGGGACACATATCCTTTGGTCCGTAAACAGTTTTTCTTCCCGTCCTCTTGTGAGGTCTGGCTGCTACAAAGGAGCCGAGACCTCGGGGGCAGCCTGTTTAGTGCTGACGTGACCCTCCGGGGTCTGGCTCGCCGGGTTCCTGACAACTGGTATCACCGACGATTCGGCGAAAACCGCACTGGATGATGGGAAATACGAAAGAACCGCTGTGAAAACCAGCATCACCTCGGCATGGACGACGTGTGAACACAAGTTGCTGGCTGTGGAGTGGACAAGACACTCGGAAAGTTCCAAGACCGCCACCCCACAATTCCTTGCGTCTGGTGCGGGTAGTAGGCGTCAGACTAGCGCGAGAACTTATCGCTGCTAACAGTTTCTCTTTCCGACTTGTTTGAGGAAAGCGAAGAAACTTTGGATCCCAGGACCATGTTTCCTCGCTCACTTTATAGTTGGGTACCTTTCAGAACCCAGATGTACCAGACATCAACTTCTTTTGCAGCTTCAGGTCTCATCCGGGTTGTTCGCTTAGGCAAGTCGACCTCTGGAAGAGATCTCTAAATATTTCTTTCATTTTTATTGACGATCGTGAGGTCACTAAACGTGGGTCACCTCGAGTTTCTCTGGAGTTTTACGTTCGAGCTAGACTGCAGGTTGCTTTGACGACGACCTTTGCCTCGCGTAGCCTAGCAACGAGATTTCGGTACACGAAGTTTGGTGATGGCGGCGTCCGCATCCTGGCACAATGTCCAAAGGGGCGAAGTGGCTAGAATCCAACAGGCCTCCAGACTCGCCTGTCCGTGACCTTTTGTAGCAGATAACCTCACAGGGGTCACAAAGTGGGGTGTGCATGCACCCGCCTTCCTCACGCACCACCCACCTTCACTCGCTACGGACTCCAGTTCCTAAGTGTCGACCGACAGCTGATGTCGTCCTTTGTGTGAACTGTGTCACTGTGTAAACTGTGTCACTACATCCTGTTTGTGTGAACTGTGTCACTGTGTAAACTGTGTCACTACATCCTGTTTGTGTAAACTGTGTCACACTGTATCGTGTTATTTGAGTGACATTAATGTGTCAGTGCGCCTCACTGTCTCGAGTCTCTCTGACCGTGATGTTCCCAAATGTTTCTTTGTCCTAATCGTGCTTGTTGCAAGTTGTGGGCCACCGGTCACCGCCATCATGGCGGCCACTGGTTGCTGTCCACGGAAGAGTCGAGATCAAATGGCAGAATACTTATGGTTAGACACGGTTTTAGTTTTGGCCGCTGATTGTTCCCCCCGTGTTTTATAATCGTCGGTCCGACCAGCAATATTATCGCTGGCCTTGTACAGTTATCGTAACAATCCTTGGCATTATTTTCCTCGCTGGTTGTCGATGTTATTGGCGTGATCATTACTTAACATTCACATTATCATTTGCAAAGTCATCTTCTTTCCTAGCTTTTGCGATGTCTCATAGGTATTGTCACATAGCGAATGA
Organism: Pomacea canaliculata; assembly: GCF_003073045.1. Classification (NCBI taxonomy): domain Eukaryota; kingdom Metazoa; phylum Mollusca; class Gastropoda; order Architaenioglossa; family Ampullariidae; genus Pomacea; species Pomacea canaliculata. The sequence goes on along the minus strand of NC_037590.1, from coordinate 41,832,277 downwards.
GGGGATTTCCAAGGTAGATGCTGCCTTGGTCAAAATTAGTTTCCACTGATTGCAGAATACAGTTGTTACCATCGATTCCACTGCTTACTTCCCTTTATCCTTAATCTTTTAATAAATTCTTTGCCTTTCTGTTGAAGCTTGGGTTTCGAACGAACGAATGTAATTTTTGTTATAAGCGAGGATTAAGTGGTCAGATACGTGAAATGAAAAGTTGGTGTAGTTTAGTGGGCTTGGCGAGTGGTTAGTGAGACTAGTGAGGCTGACAGGGCTCAGAGAAAGTAGGAGGGAGAGAGTTTGCATCATGGAGGTACATGCAGACAGAGGGGGGAGTGGACCCATGCACCACGTAGCATGGTGTTGTGAAGTTCGAGTACCAAACGGTGCCAGGAGCTTAGGTGGGAGGACCCGCAAGCTGGACACGAGGACCTCGCCCTAGCGTGATGTCCCTTGCCAGCCAGGGTCTTAACACCGGTGTGTCAAGATAACTCCTGGGGTAAGACTTTACCCTCCTTCCCACTGTCTGCGTGCGTGCAGACCTATCTCTCTGCTGCTGTACGATGTAACAAAACGAGGGCCTTTACAATAGATGTATGTAGGCTTGAACCTTTCCCCTTCACCAGGGTTCATCATGACGTAGAACTGTTTCCCTTAGGGTACCGTGACAAATAAATCCCCTTCCTGTACTCAGGTAACTTTTCCTAAAGTTTCGAACCCTCTAACTTCACAACTCCACTTGGTCAGACCAGTAAAGTCAGCAAGCGTGTCATGTCATATGGCAGGTCATGTGATTATTAGCCAAAAGTAGTTTGTGTTGATTTGGAGTTAGAACTAAAAATTCCTTCCCTAAGTAAGCAGTCGAGCTCATGTTCATGCAGGTGTGTGCAGGTGTGCACGAGCAAGCTTGACGGGAACCTCGCGAAGCATAATACCCCATCACCACCCCTAGACATAATTCGGTCTCTGATAAGATACATGAACTCAGATGCCCCCACCTACCTTCCTACTGTTATTCGCCCCTACAGGGGAGGAAAGTAACTTGCTTGGTCGGGTAGCCAGCCAGGCATGTCGCCCTCCTGCATTTTCCGTTTATCTCCCATTAATCATGACGTCACCTTCATTCAGATCTCGTATGCAAAACATGAGTCTGTACGTACATAAGGACTGAATGAGGTTGCTGTATAAGCCAAAGATATATTTATTTAATGAGATGATGTACATATTTGATGCTACTCGTGTCCTGCAAGTTATTTATGCACTGAGTGCAGTAGCCAAATCAACAAACGTAATAATAAAATACGAAAACAGGCACGTGACTTCGTGTGTATGTGTGTGCGTGCGCAGGTGAGTGTTTGCATGCATTGTTTGTTTTCTGTGACGTGTGAGTTGTGAGCAGATGACATACACACCGTAACCAAGGAAACCATAGAAGGACCACAATGAACACCCACGCTGGCGGCAGTTGACATGGTCAGCGAGGGACAGGAAGCAAAGGGAATGGTCTTACAGAAAACCGAAACAACTTAAACAAAACAAAAATAAGGAGACTAATACGCATTATTCCAAGAAACACACGATCATTTCCTTATCCTTCTCTCTGTCTGATCTTCTTCCTTCCCCTTTCTACTTCACGGCAAGAGTACGGTCACATACAAAGGCATCTAGCAAGTATCTCGCCAGGTGTCACGTGCAACCAAAGAGCATGTTTCATACCAAAAAGACTGAAACTAGAGGCCATCAGACAAAATTAATCAGCTTCTTGGAGTAAGATTGCAGACGATACCGTGAGAGTCAATGGCCGACCAGACCGTTAGGTTTGTTTCTGGTTACAGATGCAGGAGGACATCTGTTCTCAGCCTGGTCGTTCTCCGGGTACTCCCCACTCAGTGTGAAATCACTTTCCTGCTAAACCAGTGGTTCTTACCTTTGTTTAAGGTTCCGAACCCAGCAGTTTCATGTGCACATTCACCGAACCCTTCGTTAGTGTCATCACGAATTTAGATAATCAGTCGGGTGTGTCTTGACCTCCGTGGCGGAGGCTCCGCCGAACCCCTGAGACCGACTCACCAAACCCCTAGGGTTCGATAGAACCCTGGTTAAGAACCACTGTGCTAAACCAACCAGCCAACAACCAAAGATACAAAAGTAACCCGGCTGTATAACAATTCGTATTTCTTCCACACATCAACATGTTCCAGATTGAAAACATTTGGCCGGGTGGACGGGACTCTACTGATTGGATGCCAACAACTTACAAATACACAAGTGACCCACTAACGGCCAGGCTGTACACATTTACTCAACTTTATCCCACATGTTCTAACTTCTCCTTTTTCGGGTACATCAAAATATTATCTGAGCACACACACATTCAGTTTTATCTATCAACATAGACAGTTCGAGGTCGTCGAGGATGAATAAAAACAACCAGACGTACTATTTCTCGTTATTTGTCTATTTTTAGTTTGTTTTTGTTTTTAAACAAGATAACAGATTTTAATTTGGGTTATCTTTCCTTTATTTAATATTTTATCTATTGAGATTTATTAATTTATTTATTTGTTCTGGCGCCTGGCTTGTGTCAAGTGTGGTCAGACTGCACTGTCGCTACATCAACCATCAGAATGGCCAACACTGTAGCCGGAGGATCGTACACACTGACAAGTGAATGGTGGAGGGTCCCTCCTGTCCCTGCACCAGCTCGTGCTACGGAGTGAGTCGCACTCAGGCGGCGGTGGTGGCACGAGTTTGCCTTCTATACCCTGAACAAACATCTCCACGCTCGGTGCGCCTCATACACACCATTCAAAGACCGGGTGGCAGGACCAGGCAGACAGACGGTGTGTGCGCCTGGTGTGTGACAAGCCACAAAGTGTTCATTACACATAAACAGCCCACAAAACAGATCCGGTATTTAGTTTGTGAGGGAGGGGGGTGAAGTGAGGGAGGGGGTGAAGTGACAGGGTGGGGGGTGAAGAATCTGTCATAATGTGGAGGGAGAGAGGTTAGTCGGTGTAAGACCCGGTGTGCAGGACTTGCCCGACTTGCTGCTGCCAGTGCTTGTACACATGCACAGAAATGCGTGCACACATGAACACGAACACAAACACACACACGAACACACATATCGACCATGCATGCACACGTACAAGCAAGCATAAGGCAGCCAGAAGGTAGAACAACACAGAGTCTGGTCAGTCTTCAGACGGTGTAAATGCAGGAACATATTTTTGAAATGAGATTCCTAGAAATAAAAGCTTCGTTGACAGTGAGGACACGAGAGATAAATTTCATTATCGTTTCCATTGTTTCAAAGATGCATATTAGTTTGATATGTTAGTGCCATGTAGGACACTAACAAGACTTGTCTGGCACTGGTGGTGTGATTCCCACTAAAATGTCGAAGTGTGGTGCAGGCTTAATGTAAAAAATGTTTGGCTCGAAGCCTCGTGTCTCCTGTTGGCCCATTAAAGTGCCACTTAAGCTTTACTGACCTGTCGAATTGATGGGTCCATTTCGTGTGTGAGAGACAATTGTGAACACAGGCATTCCTGCCTTGGTTAGTGAAGCGTGAGCTCAACTCAAGATTTGCTTCAGCAAATTCTTCATATCAAGTCGAACTGCTTCTGTTCCTCCCTCGCTGGGAGATGGGCTGATGGGGAGAAGGGGTTCACCTGGCGTAATGTTGACACCCGCAGCCCCTCGGGACATCATCTGTCATAACATCCCGATCGTCGGTCGTAACATCTAATCCACACTTTCTAGCCAAAGGGGACTAATTTGCTCCCCAGCTGCTCCACTGCTCCTCCACCCAGCTTTGCCCGAAATAGCCCGCATCCTTCACAAAACACCTGCGGCAAAAATAACACTCATGAAATGTTAGAATTTGTTACAACAAAAATGATAATGCAGTAACAATATAAGGACAAAGAAAGGAAGTTTCTCCCACAATAGTGTTCGCTGGCTAAGTACGACAACCCTGGGGTCAGCAGACACACAGTGGCGCCCTCTGGGAAGTCACCCAGCGAGCCTGGAGCCGGTCTTCATGACAGAAATACGCATCTGCCTCGTTTGGGAAGTGAAGCCCTATCAGCGATAGAGGTGGGGCAAGATTTACACTTTGATAAGTATAGGTTTAGTATTGTAAGAATGCTACACAAGCTGTGGTGGACAAGCGCGGGGGACAGGGGAGGACATCGTGGTGCGCGCTGTTCCCCCGCCAGACAGGACTCGAACACCGAGGTCGTCAAAACAGTCGGTCCCAGGTGATGTTTGCTCGCTGTGCTTTTCACCTGACTCCACAATTTACGACTTGCCATAAAGCGTCCCGGATCCCTCTGAGAAGCCGCTGTCGTCCACCGGCCAGGTAAGGACTTTGACAATCACCTTATGACAAACTCAAAATTCGCTCTTTCACGGAGTTATGAATGGCTGACCTGAAACAGAAATTCCGATATGAAAACCGACTTTTACAACAAGTCTCGGACTCTAGGACTTTGGTCGCTTACCACGTGGACATCACAAGGCCCGCCACGTGTCCAGCTGTGGTGGCGACGAGTGTTTCCGAGGGAGCGAGAGACAAGGTGAAATAAGACTAAGGGTTACTAAATGGCGTGTTTAAGTAATTATTAAGCACGTATATATAATACATTTATACACTGGATACATATATACATCACATATATTACTTATTATGTATTGTCTGGTCACGTGACGTCAGGAATGTGTGTGTGACAGAGAGAGAGTCCTATAAAGTGCATCACAACATGTATATCGTTCAGCAGGTGACTGATTTAAGTGCTAGCTGGCAAGTGTCCCCGCCACTGACCTGATTAACCACGACCCACATCTTTAACACACATATATATCTATATATCATCGGCTTTTTGTTTCTTGTAGCCTTTCGGCAAGTCGTTAGCCCCTGACTCCACCTGCACCAGACTTGACGTGAGATGAACAGACACAACCGACACACTAACCTACAAGCAGTTAACCGGTCAACCAGACATTTCCTTCTTCCTCCTTCTCTCTGTATTTACCCAACCCACATCCACCCCACTTTGTGCTTCCCTTCCCAGCAATATTTAGAAAATAGTATAAAGACGGTTAGAGACGGTTAAGCCTTTGTGAGTGGGCCACCAGATTATTTCCCCCAACTGTACGTCCTCGGACTCGATTTAACTATAAACAGGAAAAATCCTTCTGGTACTTTCAATCCTAATTTTGTTTTATATTATACCTAACTTCTTTTAAAATCTATTGTAGTCGTTGTGACATCCGTCTCTTCAGCATCAGCTGCATTTCACTGGAGAACATTTGTCCACCTCTGTCTTGGTGTCGCCAGCTGGAGGCGTTCGCTACGTGAAGCCCTCGCCGACACCTCGTTACAGGGGACAACGAGTGTGAGTGAGACAAGGGATGAAAGGACCCACTGACGGTTTTCTCACGAAGGTAAGAACAGCTGCACGATCCACCCGCCCACGCGACACCTACGCACAGCACGTGTCCCCGTCACGTGCCAGCCGACGCCCACGCATGTCATAGTCGCTGTGTCCACACACGACAATGCTCGGCCAGAAAAGGTCAAACTTCGTCGACAAACAATGATCAAAGAGATCAATCTTGCCGCTAAACAACGCATCTTCAGAGATTTCTGGAGGGTAATGTCTTCTCTACATCTGCCTCCCGCGGTGACAGCAGCCCAGTTGCCAATTGTTTTTCGACATTCCCCAGGAGACAATCAATCCAGAAAAAAGTCGAATAGCCGAGCATTCTTTAGATGCCCAGCGGGCAAGATTAAAGTTCTTTTAACATCTGCACCTGTTAGCATCAGGGTTAGTGGAGCTACAATGGCTGGGAAAATGTCGACATTAGTATGTCGATTATCTCATGTAAGTACACAGTGTGACTCTAGTGTGTGGACATTATTGTGCAAGTTATGTATCTAATAGTATTGTGCAATGTATCTAATATGTGTATCTAATAGTATTGTACAAGGTGTGTATCTAATATGTGTATCTAATAGTATTGTACAAGGTGTGTATCTAATATGTTTATCTTCAAGGTAAGTAGCTGTACTGTATGTAACCTTCCTACACCGACAGTTGGTGTTGTCCTCGGTCTTTTCGGTCTTTTTAAGGGAAAGTTCTGCAGCCGCCATGCTTCTGTCATCCTTTCCTGGAACCATGGAGCCTCGCGGCCCAAGATTGTGACATTGTCCATGGAGAAGACATGCCCTCTCATGCTCTTTTAGCCTTAGTTTTATTCTTCTCTCCGTTTTCCCATCTTAGCTTGGTCACAGTCATGGCACTCCATTTTGTTTGTCCTGACTCGGGAGTTTGTCAGTCTTGTCTTTGGGCGCCACTAGTCCCTGTGGACCGTGTTGCAGTTCTTGACATGCACAGTGACCCCGTTCTTCCGGACCTTACAGACGATGGTTTCTGTGACACCTTGACGACAAATCCAAGCTGAAGATCTCTTTGATGAATGAGAGGTGAGAAACGATCTTAAGGTCCAGGTAAGTGTCGTGTCCATTTAAGTAGCCTGAAATATTCAGCACTTCATTCAGGTGTTAAAGTTCTCTGTCCAGAGTTTCATTGGATGAGCAGATGGCTATAGCAAAGCTGAGTTCGTTTAGATAGTTCTTTAATATTCATTATTACTTTAAATATTTAATAAGCATGACATATTTAATAGATGCTAATATATAATGACAATCGCAGAAGCCCTTTTCCACTTCCCAATTTAAAAGTCGGGACAGGGTTTTATGAAAAGGCTTATTTATGTGACTAATTTAGTGTTTAGTTTAGTTAAGTACAATGTAGTTAAAAATTGAGAAACCATAAACTAGACAAAAATATTTAATGGATTTTACTGCTACTACGCAATAAGTACCGAGTGACAACACACAGAAGGTCGGATGAAGGAACGTGTACAGTGCCATGAAGCAAAATATAAAGATGAACACTAGTCACACTGGACAACACGTGGCAGTCCCCAGGTCACTGGCCATCTGACATGTTTACAGCAACATACTCACAGCAACATACTCACAGCAACATACTCACAGCAACATACTCACAGTTGGGTACTTCACACGTCCAACGTCTTCAAACTATTCTGTCCGTGAGTTTGCACTGCTTCCTTCCGACGGCTTGTGAACTTATTTTAGTTTTTTCAAATGTGTTCTTCAGACAACTCTATGAGTAGCACCAAAGAACAAACTTCTTTTTATCTATTAATCCGTTCTATGACTGGGCCTGTGGTGTGCAAAGTGGCTTTTGTAGCCTGGATTTTTCAAATGAATTGTGAACATTAGGAGCAGCTTCTGGCGACATATCTGTCCTCCTACACAACATTCTGTAGACAACATGTTTGCATGTTGTTCGCGTGCGTCTGTGTGTGTGGTGGGGGTGATTGGGGTAGTTTTTTTTTTCTTTTTTGTTGAGTTTGCCGAGATATGGTGCGATGTCAGCGAACTTTATTCTTATGATTAAAAGCTCATTCGTTATAACATGATGAGCCAACATCGTGGTGAGATAACGCGACGGGAAGCTGTTGGAATCCTTATATGGTCTGATTTCAGGGAGGAGACTAAGTGGAGGTCTTAAATTTCCTCGGGCGTCGAGGGTTTAATTACTAAGACATTGCGTGAGTCATCCGCCGTCTAAATACAGCTGATTTCCATAAATTCCTGGAGCGGAATAAAACTACTCTTTGCATTCCTCTACAGCACCTGTATAAGCAAGTGGCGGCCATGTTTCGCTGATTGCTTGACATCCGTGAGACAGACAGGTATACTCGAAAGGCAAATAGCATTATGCTCGGTTAAATAAAAAATAAATGTCGAGATGGAGGGGGAAAAATAGTTCAAAGCGTGTGAATGAGACTTGTTGTAGAGGTGACCGGAGGGTTCACCAGATAAAGTGTCTGAAGGCCTTGTCTAAAGCTGACAAATGCCGCCGTTGACCAAGTTTGGCAAAGGTTACAAAAAATCAGTAACTTTGGGGTAAACGTTTGAGACATTGTAACTTTGGCCATCATGATAATAATTAATAATAAAAGTTGGCTTGTATAGCGCCATGTCCTGCACTATAGACAGGCTCAAGGCAATCACAATATCAACATGTCATACAAGCAGGATACACTCCACAGCCAATACAGTCCCAGCAACACACTCAACAGACGACATCAGTGGAACTGGAACAACGCACAAGTTCACTGATCGACAAAGGTCAAGTGGACATGAAGCTCATTGAACTGCGCCGATCGTCAAGTCTGCAGGTCGAGAAGGAACACAGCCACCTACTCGGAAGACTCCACATTCCACACAATGGCATGTCCACCATGACACAGTCACAAGTCCGACACCAGGATGTCAGATAAAACACAAATACAGCAAATCTCTCCCCTCCAGCCACATCCCTCTATCTTATCATCATGCTGGGTCCAAAATTGTTTTCCAATCCACAAAACATTGTCTAAACATTTGCCAATATAATGTGAGTGGAGCATTTCCGAGGTTTGATGCTTCGACACTTCGCCGTGTTAACAACGGCGATGAGGTCAAACGAGATCCAGGCGTTGATACCAGTGAAGGGGGGAGTCAGTTGTCACTTATTCATGCGAAACTGGTGGGAAACGTATGGATCCCTACATTATTGACATTGAATCCTCAGCTACGATTATCAATCTCCATCAATCATTCATCAATAATCATCAATAATCATAAAAAGACAAAAGGCCTCGTGAAGCAGCCAACAAAAAGCAAGAATCATGATGTCAATGCAGACTTGGACACACAGACAGACAGATAGTATCTACAGACATATAAATATATTTCTCTATCTTGTCTGACATGTTCATTCACATAGCTCTGCCACCATGCACGTGCTACTTCAGGAACCAATCATTAATGTCTGCCTCAACTACGAACATTCCTAGTCAGGGTCACCGTAAACGTCTGTCGATGTATGATGACACTTTGAGACTTTACACTGTATGATGACACTTTACACTTCTGTATGATGACATGGTGCACTGATGTGGAAAATATCCAGGTCATGATGATGGAGATATTTGCTAGTCAACAATTTTGACCGTTAGCGGTATCTTAAAGCTAAAAGTCGGAGACGAGGAACAAAAGGACACACACAGACCAGACACAGACACAGACCAGGAAACAGTCCGCCATGAGCAGGTAATTCCGGCAAGACGGAAGATCAAACAAACACAAACAAACAAATCTTCTCACATCGACGCAGATAACCAGAAATGCAGAGAGCCACCCCACTAAAGCCGGCTCGACACAGGCCATCCCTCTCCCAGGCCTCTGTCGATGAGTTGATAACGCGGATGCTTTTCACATTTCTCAGATGTAATTAAATCGACAACATCGGTGTTCACGACGACGATCTTCCCACAGACCGACCAGGTTGGACGATTTTTGCAGTAGTTTCCACAAGCCGACTGTACCTTCGTTGTTTTAAATTTCTGCTCAGGCTTGTTGCCCGTGGGAGTGGAGGGAGGGTCCGGGGTGTGGAGGAAGCAGACGAAGTGTCAGACGGTATCTCGCGGAGTCCTACCCCAGCACCAGACACCCCGGGGGCAAGAGTGCATCGTTTTCATGCATGCGTCATGTCCGTGCAATGATCGTAACACCCATACGATGAAACCCGACACCGCCGATGTATTTACCTCCCAGGTAAAATCCCAGGTAAAATCTTGATTCATTGCATTCCAAGCGGTCCATTGTGCGCGAACATTCCCCAGCTTTCGTAATGATTCCTTTACCAGGAGGTCGTAAACGTTACTGCTGCCTTCGGGTGGCTTTCAATCCTTTTTCCCACCCCGATTTTAGATGCAAGAGGGTGCAAGAAAAAGGCAATAACTTAACACCAGTGATTCCCCTTTTAGTTCATGGACTGAATGTGTTTGTTCCCTTTCTTGGTTATTTACTCCCGTCCCTTCATCTGTCTTCTTTTCTCGCTCCTTCTGTGAGAGAGAGAGAGGAGAGGGAGAGAACGTGTTGTCAAGTTTTAAATGTGGTTAGTCTCGTAGAATTTTACATGCAAAGCAGGTAATACAGTTTTGCGTTGTTTTGGTTTGGTTTTTGTTTGTCGTTTTTTTTAGTTTGTTTGTTTTTGTTTTTGTTCTTTTTTTTTTTTTTTTTTTTGGGGGGGGGTTGTTTTTTTGCAGTCTAGAAGTTCAATCACCTCAGCTGCTTGTTGTAGAAACTTTACCTCTGTCAACTAGTGGAAGTGTCTTTTTTTCGCTCGATTTGTGAGGTTTATTTATTTATTGAGGGTGGAGGCTAATACAAGATATGAAACAGTTTCATTCAGCCTTTAATACTGGGTAACCACGGATAGCCTGGTGATAAGTGAATGTTTAGGTGAGATATGGTCTTCATCTCCTCCTCCATTGTTGACACTCATTTAGCTCAAAGAGTATGGATAAAATAAAATCAGCCTCCGTTATCACCAGTGAAGCTAATCGTCACCTCTCTTCTTGATTATGATCCTTCTCTTCCTCTATGTTCTCTCCACCAGAAGTAGTCTTCAGAAAATAATCTCTAGTAAGTTCTTTGTCCACATTTTTTCTTGTGTTTCCTTCTTCGCCCTCTTTACACGCCTTTCCATTGTTGTCATCGTCGTTTTATTGACTTTGGCAACGATTTTTTAAAATGTATTGCTTTTACCCCCTCCTTCAGCTTTTTTTTTTTTTTTTTTTTGACTCTAAACTCTTCCTTGCTTTCATCTCTCCTCGGTTTTCGAGATCCTTATCTTCAGGTGGCTTCAAGTCTTGACGCCGACAGACACACAGCTGTAGAGCTGAGAGGTTTACACACGGAGGAGAAACACAAGCAAAGGCAACACAGCTGATGGAGGCGGAGCATTGGTTCTGAGAAACAGGTTGCTAAGTCAAGAGAGAGGAGAGGGACATATCCAGGTAACAGCTATGTGGCAGTCAATGGACAGGTAACGGGTAGCTATGTGTCAGTCAATGGACAGGTAACAGCTATGTGGCAGTCAATGGACAGGTAACGGGTAGCTATGTGGCAGTCAATGGACAGGTAACGGGTAGCTATGTGGCAGTCAATGGACAGGTAACGGGTAGTGATGAAAAGTAGACGAGATGAGATCAAGGCCACGAGATGGAAGATGAGGGCAGGTGGGAGATGATGATGATGTCAGGCTTCGAAGTAAAGCATCCGCGCAATCAGCAGGTGAAATAAGAGATTACATGTAAGCAGTATGTAGGGGCGATTCACCTGTGACAACCAACCAAACAGTGTGGATTATAGTCGGTGGCTGGGTTTATCCGGCTCCACAGACACGCCAACAGGACAACGCGAGGCTGGCGGCGGCGTTGCTCAGGAGAGACAGATGGTGGGAGGGAATCTTAACAATATCAAACACTCCAACGCAATCTCTGTATGTCACAAATACGCTAATAAATGTTACCATGTATCACCAACGTAACCAAATTATGTCCGTGTCCTGCAGCGAGCACAAGAATACTCCCAAACTTTTTAAAATCTTTTTTTCTTTTGCTAGCCTCCAGCCATCTCGCCCTCCCATGGCTCCTCCATGCTCCCCAAGGGCTGTGGCCTGTTATACAAACTTTTCAACACGATTTTAAATATTGTACAGACAAACAGCTCGGTACCGACATTTACTGATAACGTTTTGTTTGCGCATGCGCTGTGTGCGTGTCACGTGGAACGTCCACGTCTCCAGAGGTCTACATGAGGATAAGTGTTCATCTGGTCTCAAACGACTTATCTCGACAAAATAAACTTAGAAAACAAACCGTCAAGGTGTCATGTCGGACAACTGGACCAAAGAGCGGGGGGACGGTCCCACGGTACCGTGAACTACCCCCCAAGACACCCGCGCCCCAAAATATCTGTGGCACCGGGGAAAGGTACCTCAACTACAGAATAAAATGAAAAGTGAGAGCGAGAAGAAGGAAAGAATGTAGCTGGAACCTCGCTACCCGACATATATTGGTCCCCCTCACCCGATAGACTGGGAGTCACGTGGCTTTGTTACGTAGGACACTAACCGGATAGGCAAGGGTGTTTGAATCCCAGTTTCAGGTGGGAAAAATAATTTTGCGTACCGGCGTCCCACCTCATCCTTTCCTCCCCAAGTCAACTCCACCCACCTTCCCACCTACCCGGCATCTCCTACATGCATTGTAACCTTGGCATTCGTGGGTGTCACAAGAATCTAATGTCAGTTCCTCCTTTAAGCCTCTCCCTCCCCTTTTTTTTCTACCTGCTAAATAATTTTCTTTTAGGGTCGGGAGGAGGGGGAAAGGGAGATAATCAGAAAAGGTTTCCGTCTAGCCTGTGAGTACATCAGTCCTGCAGCCCACCCATCCCATTTCTCTCTGGAACTATCACGACCCTGTTGACCTATGGTCCTTGGGATGACGCCTTGCAGTGGTCAGGTTACCTGCAGGTACAATTTGTGCGACAGGCGACGTCTGTAAGGGCCTGCGACGGAGACCGAAAGGGATTCGTTATGCAAATTAGCCGCGAACTACCCCTAAGAAGACGTTGGACTGGCGACACAATAAAATGCCAGCGTCCCTCCCTCCCGCCTCGTGCGTCTGCTCTCTGTGGCTAATGGCGATGTGTGAAGGCTACGTGTCTGACACACACACACAGATCGCCGCTACTGCTGATTCAGAGACAGACTTCACTGCTTAGATTTTCTTCTTCATTATTGAAAACAAAATTAGCAGAATGCAGCCTCTCTACTTGTTTCCATCGTTCTGCAAATTCTGTAAAAATGAATTGTTTTTATCGTTGAGTGACTAGAAAACTACCTCATTCCCGATGAGTTCTATTGTCCTCAGTGCAAATACAAAGTCAACAGCGCAAATACAGTAAATACGAGTGCTGCCGTCCATTGTTGTCAAAGTTCCAGAGTGCCATTGTTTTCAAATCATGTTTAAGCTCAAGAAGCTTTTTGCACAATCTAAATCACCCCTCGTTAGTTCTCGAGATACAAACCTACCGTCCTGGTAACACAAACGTTTCCGTGTGTGATTCTAATGAAAAGGATTTTGAAATTCTCTTTGTAGCCGTTTATTTCCAGAAAGAAAGGTGCTTGAGTCTGGCCAATCATCGCAACATTTTCTTTGACTGGATCCATATCCAGATATTAGTGTCTGTACAGACTACAGTATTGTGTATTGCCCTACAAACACTTACTATTACTTGAGAAAATCACACGACTACTTGTTTGTTCATATTTCTCGGATTTTTCTGTTTATCCATTGCTTATTGTTGTTTTATCTTTCATGCGTCGTAAATACATTTGAATTTAGAAGTTGATATAAATCTTCGTCCTCTCTCTCTCCTGCTTCTCTGGTTGTGGCCTGAGTTTGTTTTTGTGTCTTTTTAATTTTCACAAGTACGCACAGACACACGCATTCATCTACTTACCCGCGGACCTACCCACCTTCACACACACATTGAGAAGGAGAGACAAGGAGAGAGGAGATAGTCCACCTAAGACATCCCCCACCTCGCACAACATTATGTGCATAACCAAACATCCGCGCCATATCGGGACTTGATCCCCCCAATAAAATGTCTCCGGGTCCTGAAAGGAGAGAAATCCCGAGTGTATGGCGCCACGTGTGGAGCTGGCCGAGCGTCAGAGGGAGTCTGAGCAATTATGTCGATCCCTTGTGATCCTGGCGAGGAGGAATGTCGCCTGTCGGAGGGTCCAAGATAAAGACAGATGGTAACCCAGTCCTCCGTCCCTTCCTCCCGCAGCCTTGATCACTCGACCTTGAAACCATTGCTTGTAGACCTTTGTGTTCGCATGGAGAGGTGTTGTCTGCTTGTTTGCACACCTGTACCTGGAGGTTGCATGTGGAGATGCTGTTATGGAGGCAGTTGGTGCGCGCGACTGTGTTTATGAAGGATTGTGAGGCTGACAGCGTGAGTGGCTTAACGTGCCAACTTGTTGCTACTTTAAAGCGATTGTGAGCGTGTGTCTTGCCTTCACAAACATTACTCCAAGCTAAAGGCGACTAACATCGCAAAAAGCGATTTTCATTCACTACAAATATAAATTATATTTTCAAAAGGATTTTCAGCGTCCCGAATTCGAACGCCTGGAGTGAACTTTCCGTGTGTAGGACAAGCTTTTAAATGATTATACTGAACAAACTGCGCGCACAGAATACACAATAAAGCGTGTGGAGTGAGCGTTCAGATCGGGAAATGGACGGCTGAGCTGCTCAACTCTGAGGCTCCGACTCAACTGTCGCTTGAACTGCACTGCCAAAGGTCACGATGAATGTTTAACGAGTCGAGTGAACATTTAAAGTCTCGCGGCTTTGTTATGCTCTCCGCCATCTTGGAAGGCGTTTGAGTTCAGTTTGTGTGGGACACAACAACAACGACGACGACACCCAACGCCCGCCGCGCATTTGTTATCTCCCCTGACAATGCGCCTGGTCGCTTGTCTGCCCCTGGCGCGGCGGCTGCGTCACCGATACTCGCTGTAGGTGTCGCCACTGGGCTGCAAGAGGCGCAACCAGCGACACGTAAAACGTCGGCACAATGCAGGGGGCGCTGCGCGTGTGAGTCTGCCACCCTGCAAATAAAGGTCAGCAGCTCGACGGGCAGCAAACGGCGGGATTCCGTGCCATCCGCGCTTTTGCGTGCTTGTCGCTTCCAGACACGGTTCAGCGACCTGCAAGCCAGCTACAAATAAAAACAATCTGAAACTTGTTGGAACCAAACGTCCCTACCCCAGTCTACCCTCAACAATAGTGCAGAAGTGGCAAAGCACTTATCCACGATACTAAAGATAGAAGTCTCATAACCTAGTAGCCAAGGAAGCAGTAGTCGTGAGTGGCTCACTGTGGCTAAGGCACGGGATGTGAAGGCTGAGCCCACTTCAATCCTTCCGCTGTCTTTACCTCCCCTGACAGATCATCTCCGCTAACCACGAACAGATGCTGGGTGGGTAGGGACGGAGGGGAGTGTCTTCCAATCGTCTCCAGAGCGGACCGCGAACCACCCATCTTTTGTTTCACTGTCGAGTTCCTGAGTCACATAGATACAAGTGTCCCAACAAGAGAAGAGAAACGTTTCTTTAAAAAAAAATCAAAAACCATTTAAGGAAAAACCAAAGACAATCATTTAAACGCCAATAAATTCACCGCTGAAACTGATGTCAATGAGCACATCAATTCTGTTCTGCAATTTATTCGGTATTTATTGATTTGTTTATTTCTTTGATGTGATCTAGAATTTCAATGAATACTGCGCTGACATCTTTGTCAAATTTTATTTGCGGTAGAAAATTGCAATAAGTTCATGGTCATTTACTTGTT
Source organism: Pomacea canaliculata (assembly GCF_003073045.1). Classification (NCBI taxonomy): domain Eukaryota; kingdom Metazoa; phylum Mollusca; class Gastropoda; order Architaenioglossa; family Ampullariidae; genus Pomacea; species Pomacea canaliculata. The sequence goes on along the minus strand of NC_037590.1, from coordinate 41,816,908 downwards.
TATTTTGTATTATTTGGGGATGGCGACTGTGTAAGCTCGATCTGCACCAATCACCTCTCCCCGTACAGACGGCCACGTGACTTTGTACCAAACAGGAAAAGGTAGGCAGCGCCTCCAATGCCAGGAAGGGTAACCCAGTGTGTGTTGGTCCTCACTGATACGTCTCAACTGTGAGAGGCAGGGACCTAAATCATTTAATAAGCACCCTGTCTTGTCACAGGGAGACGTATCATTAACATCACTTGAGCCGCACTCCTCCTCCAAAGGTGCAGGACGGGAAGTCGCTTGCGCCGGGCTTTGGTGGATCGAGTGGATGATTTGTTGAACACGACTCATCCTCAGGTTCGTTGCCGCCATCGTCCCAAGCCAGGCCCCGCCCTGCCTATCGCCTGTCGTCTGCTCCTCGCCCGACACCAGGACAGTACCCGGTGATAAGGCTACTGCACCGTCGCCACCAGCGACCTCACATACATCACGGATGCTGGCGGCTAATTTATTTCAACCTTCGGGGAAAGTAACTCTTCCTCACCACGAGGAGAGCGGCTGCAGCCTTGGTAAACAAAACACGAAGATGGAGAATGTCGCCAGTGTGGGGACAGGACCTGACGAACAGCTGACAGTCGGAGGGAAAGCGGAGAAATAATTGTTGTATCGCAACAACGGTAACAACATCATTACTTTTTATCATCATTGTTCCTATTTGATATCATCATTAGTTTTCTTGTTGATGTCGAGTAACAGCCTACCTTCTCACGATAAACTTGCTCGAAATAAACTTTTACATCACAACAAGGGCAACAAAATCGCATGTTTACTACATCATCATCTGTTTATTCGTCTCATCGACAACATTTCCTCTATCCGTCTACTAGCTATTTAAACACATGAACTAGTGTTGTTGGTTTTTTTTTCTTTCCTGTCTTTCCTTCTTTCGTTCCGCATATTTCTTCATTTGTTTATTCCCTTTTCACGTCCATTCGGTCTTCCTCATAAATTCCTTCTCTCTTTCCACTTTTCTTTTACCTTCGTTGCACTTTCCGTTGCCAAATGTCATCGTACGCGATGGCCATGATTGATGCTGGCATGAGATTCAAAGTAAGTTAATAGACCCTCGGCAATAAACATTTGTTTTTATATTCAGGAAGTCCTCACGTGCGGCACGCATAATCTAAATACTCGGTCAGCATATATTTTCTTATCGACGGGCTAATCACACACAATATTCACTTTTTTCCGACCAAAACTCATCTTGTTTCCTTTTTTTTCGGGGTGTCGGGTGGAGGGGAGAGTAGGGGAGTGAACTGCCGCGGGCACCGTAGAGTCGCCGTTATTGCACGTAGCAGCTGCATGTCGAGCTGGCGATAAAAGTTCGCCGAGCGTAACGACTGTACGTCACGGCTACGTGAAGCGTTTATGGAGCGCGTGTGAGTACACAGGCCGCCAGGGGGCGCACGGCTGCTAACAGCCACCTACGTGACCCTAACGTGGCGAGAACGTCCAGCATCACGGCGATGACTACAACTACGTCGTCAACACATTTCCGCCTTCCCAAAGTATCTTTTTATTTCCAGATTTGTAGCCTCTTCTTCATCTTCATCAGATTCTTCGTTTTCTTTTTGTCTTCGATCTTCTTGTTCTTGTGCTGACCTCTTCTGTTGTAATTGTTTCTTTCTCCCTGTCACTTTTCGTATTCGTCTTGTTCTTGGTCTTCGTCGTTGTCATCATCATCGTCAACATCATCACCATTGTCGTTGCAATAGAATGACTTTGGTCGCCTTCGCATGTGAACGAGGCTGTACTTCCACACACGTGCTTTGACACAATGAGCCACTTACTTCGCTGTCCCTATAACCATCAGGTTATTTTTGATGGTGCATCGCTCTGCCCACCCTTCACAACCCTGCACACCGGGTGTCATAAGCAGAAGAAGTGTTAAGTGAGTATTATCTTTGTTGTTGTATTATTATCTTCTCCCTGAATGTCGAGGCTGAACCTATAACTTATCTTGTCCTGTCCAGGAATGCAGACCTGTCCAACCTCTTCAGCTGCCCTGGTTGTTGAAAACACACCTCGCGGGTCTGCTTCGACATTTCTCGTTATTCTGGATTCAGGACAATGGCTTAGTTTAAATCATTTGTGTTTCTGTGTTAATATGACAGAGTCCATATCCATGGAGTTTACATTATTATTTCTATTTTCTAGGCAACCTCCTTCTTAAACTGTCTTTAGCTTTTGTCCTGTGATGAATTCGACAACCCTTCATCATGCATCATTCCTCCATCTCTGTTTATGTTTGTGTTAGTGTGTGTGTTTATGTTGGGTGTGTATGTGTGTACAAAGAGAAGGAGATAGAGGAAGGCTTTCTATGTGGTAGTTATTCTCGCTACATAAAATAAATGAAATCACCAGGACAGTCGGGTAGACCAGATTGCAAGATTGCAGCGGCCCTCGCGAGGCCTGAGGCGGGTAGGCTGCATTAAATGCAATGGAGTGTCGTGGGGTAGCCATGCCGATAACCGAATTGTCTCGTTGTCAAGTCCGATAATAGCTTTGAAGTGTGTAGTTCAGCTTCTTTCTTCGACTTAAAATAAAAGTTTATGCGCTGTTGTCTTCTGTAAAGGAGATCGTTACATAACAAATTGAGCTTGATTCGTGTTTCATTACATTTGGAAACATCCAGTGTGCAACAACCGCCTCGCCAGTCGAGGACTTCTCTAAAAAGCATTATAGCAAGTGGTCCAGGATCTCAGTCTTGCTCTTTGTTTGCTGGGAGTTGGGTGTATATTTACGAGAACAAAACACATCTTCAAATATATATATATATCTTTATTGAGCCATGCTGCCGACAACACACTGACTGTCGAGTAGACATAACAAAAACCTCCAACACATACCACGATCACACCAATGCTCACAGCAGACACTGGACAAGACACACTGACCACCGGTCCCCCACGTGACTGCCTACAATACTTACATGGACAGTCGGCAAAGTCCAAGATCGCCAAGAGATGCACGTGGACCAAGGTCTTCGGGTGACAAAGACTCGCGCCAAGGCCACGTCTCTCAGCGACTACAAAGACCCGGATGTCAAAGGAATTTAGTAGACGGCCCTACAGACGTGGGGGACCTGTGAGCACAGAGTCAGGCCTCCCTTCAAAATGCGCTCAGGCGGCGAGGACACACACGATCGTCACACCTGAACTCCTCCAGTGTACCTGTCGCTCCTCTGGCAAAGTTCGGACAGGTCTTACGCACGGTGGCGCCACGTGCTCTTCGGGGTTACCCTCGGCAAAGGACCGTCGCCGACAGGCTGGACAAAAGACGGATTGCAAAGGAGTGGACGGACCTGAAGACTGAAGTCCACATCAGATCAGAGATACAATTAGAGAAATGATGGGAGGGCAGTTCGGTCGGCCTCCTCCCACCGCGACCCGCCATTAAGATTGCGACGAAACCATTAAATGTGATGGATGGACTACAAACGTGAGCAAAGCGACCATTAATTTCACCGAGTTGACCGATTTCGTCCTGCGGGGAGGGGAACATAACAGTTTAGGTCGAGGTCAAAAGACATTCCTTCGTGTGCGTGGACATCCTTCTTCTACTTCATGTACTTTATGGTGGCGACACCTGACGACGTAGCAGCACAAAGTACGGCAGTTGAAGTCATGTTGGAAGTAAATGGAAATGGCAGCATTTTATTGTAAATTTTGTTAATAAGTAGATTGAGGCAGATTGACAAAACTTTGGGAGTAAAGACTTAAGTATTGAAATGTTCTGTTTATTGTTACTATTGTTACAAAGTCCCCCTCCCCACCTTCTACCTTTCAGCTCACTTGCTGCTGTAGCGGCTATGAATAAACCTTTTCTACTCTGGCTTTTCTTTTCCTGCTTGCGATCTTCTCTTCCCGGAAACAACGGAAATCTGCCTTCTGTGACTTCTGCTCTTTGTGTTTGTCCGCCTTGCCTTCGTCGCGCACGTGATACCGTACTGTGTGTGTTACAGTTGTCTACCTGCGTGTGTGTGTGTGTGTGCGTGTGTGTTACAGCTGTCTACATGCGTGTGTGTGTGTAAATGTCGGTTATGTGTGCGCACCTGCGAGAAATGCGCGTGCGCGAGGGCTTTACACACCTGGGAGTGTGTGAAGTGCCTTGTGTACCTGTCTGCACTGTGCGCGCGCTGTATCAACACACAGGTGGGAAAAAGTTCTCGCGCTGAAGTCACAGACGAATAATTTAAGATCATACTATTAGAAAAAAAACACAGAAAAACAAAAACAGCGACGAACCGCCGTGCGGTAGGTAGTAACCTCCCCTGTGTGTGACGTAAGTGGCGCTGTGGTGCCGTCAGTCAGCGCCATACTCGACTGCGCATGCGCGATGGTCGTAGAATATGTCCGATTGTTCTGTTTATCTGGCGGGTGGCTGGGTGCAGTCTTGATGCGTGTGGCGGTGAAGATGAGAAGACTTGGACTGAGTGAGTGTACGGCAGACAACTCTCTCGTGTCGGTGGTTTTGCCCCTTTCCTCCACATTTACAAACATTTACAAACATTTACAGCTGTTAGTGAAGTCCTCACTTCTACAGCCTGACGGCCATGGGGCGACTGCAGTCCTGTCAAGGGTCAGACTCCATGACCTAGTCTGACAGCGCCACCAACTCGAGACAAGCAGTGAAAATGGAAGCAGTTACCTCCACCTTTGTACAGGTGGTTCTGTTACGTGGGTCGCAGACTATGGGATTTTTTCACTTTTTATTCCACCCTGGGTAGAAAAGCGATGGGTTAAACATGCACGTGCCGCCAAGTAACGGTGTTGTCCCCGGTAGTAGCAATCACATGATTATAGTCCGGCTGTCCAATGACCGCCCACAGACTGGTTACAGTCGGGTATGCGCCATGCCGGGTATCAGCTTAGTCCAAACTGTCAACACGAGAGGTCAAAGCATCACTGACTAGCCTCATAAACACAGGTCTTATCGTTGTTGATAGCTGGAGTGTGTACAGGGTTGTTTTGTCCCAAACCAAAGCACACCATAGCAGACAGACTTCCATCTCATCAGTATCTCAGCATCTAAACACTTTTATTACAGCGGGTGGCTTGTCGGGTAGCAGCTGTAAAAACCAGCGCACGCACGCACGCACGCACGCACGCACGCACGCACGCACGCATGAGATTTCCCAGTCACTGGTCAGTTCACCCCGGTTATATCAGCCCACAGTGCAAGTAGTTCCAGCGATAAGTCCATTTCGCTCCAAGACCGAAAAATCACATCATCCCTGGCCCAGAAGAGGAATCGATCACCAATGACACAAGAAGCCATTAACATTAAATATATAAAACAGCCATTGGTTGTTGGAGCAATGTAGATACTCAAGTCCGTTGCTTATACAGGGAACATCTATTACAACGGCCAATGAACGGGATTTTTCTCTGTAAACAATCTTTTAAATTATGATGTTGTCATCGTTTTATTGTAAACCCGTATTTTGATGGTTTTTTTTAGCCTTTATTAGTATATGCTGATCGCTGGGACGATTTGACTTTCGGTCTTGGGACCAGCTGGACATGGCTGGGACGAATTAACGTAGGCGATTGACCGGGGCAATATGACTGGAATGGTCTTGGGGCAGAGTGACCGGCCCCCAGTTCCCCCAGTTCCCCTTGTCGATAGTCTTCACCATGAGTTAGAAGAGAGCGCTCTCCACGAGAGACGAACCACCTCCTGATGGTTTCATCTGTGCTTGCTTCGCTGTCTCATACACAATGGATGATGCTGGACCGATGGCCTAACACTCAAGATTGTGACCCTGCCCTCGCGCTCTCTCTGGTCACGTGACCAAGAGCGTTGACCTGCTTCTTTCCCCGAGCAGCACGACACGCAGGTGACGCAGTGGGACCTAAAGTGGGTCACGCAGCCCATTAACTGGGTCACAACCACACCAGCGGTCCGCGCGTTCAGTGCGTGCACAAACTTCATCTTCACGGGGTTCCCTTCACGCTGCCTGGACTCCTCGAAGGGAAGTCATTATTATTATTTTTTTTTTATTTATTATTTTTGTGTCACCGGGGCCGAGAATTGAAATTACCGCAAAACGGCGCCTGTCTGCCAGCGGGCATCGATGTCGCGAAACTGGAGCATCATCACAGTCCGAGCGAGTAGCTAGCATCACCTTCCCCCATTGTCCACCCCCAGCCCCCAGTGGCCGGACACCGTCAGTCTGACGGCCAACCGTGACGGCACATCAAAGAGCCCGCTGCAGGCTGAGCGCGTGAGTCGTAGCGCGTGGCCTCCTGCAGGTCGTGATGTGGAGATTAACGGCATCCGTCAAAACACTCGGGTGGGGTGGGGTGGGGTGGGGTGGAGGAAGACCAAGGGCAAGGCTGGTGGTTACTGGTGATCACAACCTTAATGTTGCTCTGTCGCTGTCATGATATTCTCCTTATCTCTTTATCAACCGGGATTCATCGATCCTCCGTCCCCTCCATCAACGTCTGCCAGTCTGGCTGTGGGGTCGTCTCATGGACTGTCTGTCATCCTATGCTATCTCTCCATCTTTCTCTCGGCCTCCACACTGTCTGCCTGTCTGCCTGTCTGTCTGTAGTAGAAACAGGGCGGGGTGCTGTATGAGAACCGTTCACAAGTGTCTGCACTCATCAAGTGGATTGTTATAAAATACAGTAAGAATAAAATACAGGTAAAATACAGTGAGAATAAATACAGGTAAAATACAGTGCAATTCCTTTGCTCCGCTGTCTTACCTAAACCAACACAAGTTATTTTAACACTTTACCGTTAATCAAACCTACTTCTCTCACTGTACACCTCCATGCCAAAGGTCACTGGGTAAAGGGTCAAATGTTATGTGTACTGATTGCCTCAGCCACGTAGTTTGGTTGCTGACCGTCAACATCACGTAGTAATCACTGATAGCTAAACAATTTTGATTGCGATGATTGTCAAACCACATATTTTGTATATTTACTGGCTAAACCAGCTTCTTTGGCTACTGACTGGAAGAAAAACAAAGTAAGGGTCGTCCCCTGATCTTTTCAGGTCGTTGTGGAGTGAGGTGTCAGCTTTATATGAGAGCGGTGCCCTCTTCCTAATCCTCCATGTCCTCTTACCAATCCTCTATGTACTCTTAAAAATTCTCCATGTCCTCTTACCAATCCTCAATGTACTCTTACCAATCCTCCATGTACTCTTACCAATCCTCAATGTACTCTTACCAATTCTCCATGCCCTCTTACCAATCCTCCATGTAGTCAACTACTCATTTCTGACAGCTGTGGGTGGACTATGGTCAGCTTTGTTGCACCATATGGGTTTCGAACCGGCTGCCCTCTCGGTTCTGACGCCAGTACTCTAACCACTCGACTGTAACATACTCTAACATACCCCGCTTTCCACACTGACCGACTAAAGTCTCCATCAACCGACAAAGTTAATCTGCTCGTCTTATTGACGAGAGTTATTTTAATACAAAAGGTCAACAGTTCTTCACCTCTGACAATCGTGCACTTACAATCGTCCAAGTATCCAGGAAGATGATGTTGCAGGTCTCGCAAAATCCTGTTCATGTTTTCGGACATAAGGGAAAGCCTCCCTTTGTTTTCTTAGAAAAAGACTGGATGTGAATGTTATAAATAATAATCTCCATAAAAATCATCTCATCGGACGTCTGCGTCATCAGCGCGTTATCTCCTACATTCACGTGGTGCGCGCGCTACCACCGCCACACCCAGTCCCCCACCCCACTACCCCGTTCATCCTGTTACTCTTTCTTTCTCTTTCTCTCCATCGCTTGATGTCGTTCTGTGTCTCTGTTTCTCTCTCTTTCTCTATCCCTCTCGCCCCTTGCTCTGTGCTATACATGGACATCGTTGACACAAAGGACAGAAGTTATTGACAGCAATTGCTTAGTTACAGAGCTTACAACCAGTACAGCTTTCCCACCCTGCACCTGTCTTTGTTTCCTTGTTTGTTTTTGTGGACAAATCACCTGTTGCTTGCTGATGTGTCGGACGACGCTTCCTCGGTGGGTTCCGAAGGAGCCGCCATGACTGTGCAAGTAGCTGGGGGCTCAGGACTCGAACCTGTGGGGTGAAAATATTGCGCCATAAAAGCAGGATGTACGGACAAAGATAAAGACCCTCTCTCCTCGCGCAACGCACCTCCGTGATAGTCACTTGATTTCAGATCCTTTTCTTTATTGCGGCACTTGGCCGGGTGGAGCTGCCGAGCTAGACCTTTATCACGATCGGATTACATTTTTAAAGATTTCGGGACTTCCCCTAGGGCTGCAGTCGTCTCCCTGTCATTTGCTAATCTTTGACTTCCGTGTTGTTTTTATACATCGAACATAAAACAGATAGACAGACAAATACACTACTGATACTACTACCCTCATTCCCTCCCCCTCCCCCCCAAAAAAAAACAAACAAAATAAATAAACAGCAAATAATAGTGACGATGAGGAGGAAAACACAACCACCAACATACCAACACTCACGAACACACACACAAACACACACAAACACACAGCAAACATTGTCTCATTCACAAATAAACTGTACTCAAAGTACATTAACTAAAGGTCCATTAACAGGACACATGAACGAGTATTTGACCAGGTTGGACAAAGCTGACATACCCGCCATGTACATCCTGTGCCCACCTGGTCAGATGTACACGGTGCAGGTGACTGACTGTTGCTGTCGTCGTCACAGCTCGAAACAAAGGAAGTTCACCCTTCTCTAGGTCTGAACCCTTGTTTGATTATTCACGATACTGCCATTGCTACGTGGCTAACCGGCATGCCTGTAGGACGTAGATGATGACATCAGGATGAAAGGAAAAGGACGACTAGAAGTTGAACACAAAAAAGAACAAACAAGCAAGGTCATCAGCTTGTCCTTCAGCAATGATTGCATCCATTGGCAACCAGAACACAATACTCTACAACATGTGTGTGATGACGATGATGATGATTGATGATGATTGATGATTGACGACGACGACGACGACGACGACGATGATGATGATGACAGTTGCTGGGCTTATGTTCTATAATTAGTTCTCATTTACCTGTCACATGACACCCGGCCTGCCGAGGTGAGATGAAAGGACTTGAAAGCGGCGATACGTGGAGTTAGCAAATGATAGACTATGGAGGGCATTGCAGTGGCGTGAAGATATCAGTTTGTATCCTGGAGATATTCTTTTATTTGTTTTCGTGGAAACATCACTCAGGTAGCTGCTTCCTCCTTGAGGACTAAAGGAAGTATTGTAGTCACTACCCGACCCACTTGCACAGCAATGACGGGTGTGAGATGTCCAGGTTCCAGTCCCATTCCACTCAGTCAGTTTGTGTTTGCTGGCTGCTGACCTGACTCTCAATTCTAATGAAGATTTTATCAAGTATTATGCACAGAACATAGGTTTGTCCGTAGATGTCTGGTTACGAAGGGGAAGATCAAACACTTTTGTCTGAGAGAAAAATGTTCAGAGCAGTCACGGATTGCAAGTTGACATAACATCGTCTTAAATATTGCTTTGTACTGGCGTTTGTTAATATGAACACATTTTATTATCAATCTTCACAAACAGAAAAGAAATCTGATTTGTTATGACTTCAGTCAGACAACATCGACACTTCCAGGTTCCTCCATAATAACTGCAAACCAATTCCTGTTCACAAACTACAAACACACTTTCGCTCTAAGTTTTCGTAAATGACAGGTTAAAGGTCGAACTTTTGCATCAAGCCCGTGACATCTTCAAAGTGCCTGTCGTCTTTTGAACCCGTAACACGACTTCGTTTACTGGTCATTTACTCATTCATTCGCTCAGTCTAGTCCATCTGTTTTCAGCACGAGGCAAGTATCTGTGTATCTGTGTATCTGTGTATGTGTGTATGTGTGTATGTGTGTATCTGTGTATCTGTGTATCTGTGTATCTGTGTATATGTGTATTTGTGCATCTGTGTGTCTGTGTATTTGTGTATCTGTGTATCTGTGTATCTGTGTATTTGTGTATCTGTGTATCTGTGTATCTGTGTATCTGTGTCGCCACCACTCGCTCACCACACACGGCGCCATGTTGTTGTGTTGTTTACTAACTCTGCTATTCCCTTTTATTCGTACAAGGACCTGTCCAATGTATTGGCTCTTGTATTTATGTCTAAAAGCACTTTTAGCTTACTGTTGTGTGTCGAAGTGCGTTCCTATTCATTTTATCCACGGATTGATGTCCAAACTGTTATCTACGAATGGACATTTCTGTTTTCACGATTTACGTTTAGTGTTATCCATGAACACATGTTTATTTTTCCCAGTTTTCATGAAAAGGACATTGCTATTTACCTATTTGAAGGAAACGATATATCAGCTTATCTGTGAAAGGACAGGTTTTTAACCTGTTAGACATAAAAGGACATCACAGTCCTGTTATCCATGAAACGTTTCCGTTCCGTTATCTTTTAGAGATGTTTAGAGAGCAAAAAACGACTTACTGAAGACAAATTATTTGACAGCTAAGTAAACAACACACATATTCAGAATAAACATATATAAAATAATGTGAAATGTTCAATTAATCTACTTTCTGTAGGCAGCTGTGTGTAAAGTGTGTTGCGGCTGTGGACATCGTCTGTCTCCATTAATCAATGGCCATCTGTCATCTGTAAAGCTGCTCTCTACGTCTGCGCTCTTTATCCAGATAACATCCAGGTGGTTGTAAATTTCTCTCATGTTATCTATGCAGTCTTGGTATGTGAAGATCGCCCACCTGGTATTTACGAAGGGGTGTTGTGGAATACCTGTCCATTGATATTACCTTTCCTCATTCTCTTTGAGGAGTGCACTCATTGTTTTTTCTCCTCTAACATTGAGAGCTTGGGACTTCGTGCATCGCTGCTTTGATGACAATGCTTAGTTCTTCAAAAATATTAATGATTTTAGCTGACTGTACAGCAGGGCCCCTGAACGCCATCTGACGACCAGGTACTGGAGGAGTCAGGTTTGACGCTCCATATAAACCATGGAGAGTGAGGGAGGGAGTGATGGGACAGAGAGTGGGTGAACTAACAAGAGAGCAACTACTATCTCCCTTTCATTCCAAACCTCGTACCCCTGTTGCCCAACATGTTGTACCCTCGGGGCGGGGCATCAAGAGCAGTCGTGTTACACTGACGCCGGGCACGTGATCACATGATGCTACAGAGCAAAAGTTCACAAGAACACGACAGTTCCTAGAGTCATCGCCAGAAGTCCACCCATGGCCAGCCGTGCACCCCGGTTAGATTCCAATAAAACCCGTGTGATGCCAAGTTCCAGTGTTCACTGCCACATTTTGGAGGTGCATCTCGTCACAAGTTAACTCAGGTTCACCGAGTGCTCAATATGACTATTCACCTGTTAAACTTACAACGGGTACAGCAATACTGATAGGTCCAACATCCTGACCTTAACTGTTAGTTTATGTCGGGAAAGAATGGTTCGACCCGCCTGAGAGAGGCGAGGAGCACACGTTGTGTCGGTTACCCCAGTGGTCATTCTTCTACCCTCGTGGTTATTCTTCACTAATTTCTGCTAGTTGGCCCGACGAGTACTCTCACCCCCCTCTACTACACTGAATCCATTCTTTCCTGCAAAAGTTCGGCCTGTAAGTATTACTTTGAAGCGAAAATTCAGAACATTTATACTTTCTGGCCATCCCGTCTCCATGGAGACTGCGGTCGTATGTTTATCTTGCGGTTGGTGGACAGGAGCACGGGGGCAGGTGTGAGAAAGGGTGAGGGGGGTAGCGATAGAACAAGGAGTTTTGGTGTCAGAGTTGTCTTTGGAGGAGCAAAGTTCAGAAACGAGCTTCTTGCCACAAGTGTTCTATAAATCGCGGTGTCAGTTCAAAGGTGTGCGGTGGCAGCCCCGGTGTTATTACTTCCACTTTTTGTCTGCTTACCTGCTAAAAACTCCTCCAGCAGTCGGCCTGCCCGAGTTTACAGGTAAGAAAAAATACAGTTGCAAAGGTTTAGGAATTGTTATGGATACGCTTTGCACCCACTCACCTGTGGTTCTTTCTCTTCTCTTCAGTGTTGTCTCCCCATTTCTCTCCCACCTGCTCCCCCCTGTTGTCAGCCTGCTTCTGATGTGTGGTGCGTGCACGTGTGTGTGTGTGTTGGGTATGAGTGTACTGTGCTTAGAGATGCTTTGTTTCGTGTACTTGCGAGTGTGTCTGTTAAATGTGTAGATGATGATGATGATAATAATAATAATAATTAATAATAATATTTATGTAGCAAATGTATAATGACAATAATAATAACAAAAATAATAATAAATAATTAATAATAATATTTATGTAGCAAATGTATAATGACAATAATAATCACAATAATCGCAATAACAACAACAATAATAATAGCACATTTCCCACACGGAAGCGAGCTCAGTGAACTTTACTAGACACAAGGGGGAGGAGATAATGATATTGTATGACAGAGAATGGCTTCACAGTGAGGAAAACACCAACACACATGAACAGTGAACATTACCAGCATATCAGTGTGTCCTCATTGTCAAAGCTGTAGTAAAGACATCTACAACAGCAGCAACAGCAGCAACAACTTGCTTTTAGTCTTGTGAAGGGCTGGTATGTGGCAAATTCCTTTCTGTTTCCAAGGCTCTGCGCAAGATGCTATTCCGCAAATGTTGATGGATACACGCAGCATGTTATCAGGAATCAAGTCTACGATCATCACCAGGTACAGAAAGGGATCAACATCGCCACCCCGTGTGTACACAGAGATGACCCCGGCGCTTGTATTGGCCGAGGTCCTGGACAACGGAAACGTCTGCGAGTACAATCGTGACGTCAGCTTGCGGATCACGAGAACGGAAGTAGGGTCTTCATCCAGATGTGGAGAAAGTGTACCTTACACTAGTAAGTAATTCTGACAAGAAATGTACATGCCACTAGTCCTTTAGTGCCACGTGTGACACGAGTCGTGCTTCAGACACACAGTGATTAAATGAACAGACTGTCCGTGCTCTATCACGTGAGGTTTTTGTGTTTTCCTCCCAGGGGGAACCCACATGGCGCGGGTAATAAGTAGAGTCATGGTGAGGAAACTATACGCTGTTTAGTTTTCTGACCGGTCTTGTCTCCTGTGAGAACATTTTTGTGTTGACAAGACAGACACTCGGTGGACTGGATGCGAATGTGGGTCGGGCATTACGGACTGCAAAATATTCATTCTGAAATGATTCTTTGTAAATAGGACGTGTCGAAAGGTTCGTGGTGATGGAGCTATGATGTAGCTATTATTTTTCAGAGGCCGTGGCATATTCTTAGAAATAAATTTGTGCACACTCTGTTGTCGAGTTTATTTGTCTTGATGAAGAGTGTTTCGCGCGAGGAAAAATTTAATATCAGCAAGAGGAACACTGAGCTCGTCAGACATTTTCTTTGTTGGTCATAAAAGTAATTGTCGGGCAGACACCTTAGTTACAGTCTCCATCATCACAGTGTCGATTCTCGGGTCAAACAAGTTATACGCTTCCAAGCCTGGTGAACTGTGAGTGGTTCACTGGGACTCGCCATACCACAGGTCGGACCACAACCCCTCTGTCCAGGGGGCAGTGAAGTTTCTAGTGACCGGCCAAGGTGATCTCCTGTTTTACTAACGGACTAGTCTCAAGGTCCTCAGGCTGATTGAACTCACGTGCTGTGAGTATTAATGTGTTCAGGTCACAATAAAAATAATAAATTTACACTTTTTCTACGAGAAGCGAGCATCTGCCTTTGTTCATTGCAATAGTTGTAAAAAAAAGAAAGAGAGATTCTATTTTTAGCCTCACTTTCATCTGGCGGTTGAATTTACCATCCGATATTAAATGTCTCTTTATCGGAGAGTGAGGACAGTCTCGTGTTGACCGTAGAAAGTTTTGGCGATAACAGTGAATGCACGGCGAAGACACTTCTCCACTACATCACCAGACTGGCAGAAATACAAGTCTTTAATCACGTGGTCGGCCTCAGGCAGCAGGTGATTCGTCATCGTGAGGACACCACTGCCCTCCTGGTGATGACGGTGATCTCACGACATCGGGTACACGTGACTGTGGGGGGCACTGACCGTGGGGTGCCTGCTAGCATGCAAACATACAGTGAAGAAACCACGGGTAGCAGCGGGTAGCAGTCTACCCCCTTCAGACGCCATCACACAAGTCACATGCTTGGTGAAGGCGCAACAACGAATTTAGTTTGTTCTCAAGATTATTTGATGGAAAGAAATGTTCTTGCAGCAAAATATGTGTGTGGGTGTGTTTTATTATTAATTGTCAATACTCTCTCACTCTCTCACTCTCTCACTCTCACTCTCTCTCTCTCTCGTACAAGCATATGTAAATGGAAACAAACAGACAAGCAAAGGTATTATTTCTCTGTGAAGAGTGAACTATTTGATGCTTCATTAAACTATGGTGTTAGCAATTAAGAATTAATGACAATTAACTTTGACGAAATACTACCACTGAAGTCAGCCACCCTTAATTGAATAGGAATTTAACAATTTAGAATTTGAAAATGATTATTTTCCCGGCATGTAATGTGACTGATATTAAGTTTAAGCCCACTTTTGTATCTGGGTTGGGGGGAAACTTTACTGGTTACTGGTTACAGAAAGTCAGAAAATTAAAAAACGATATTCAAATATTTGAAGCAAACACTAACCCGAAGAAGCAGCTATTCATGTACTAACCACAGAACTACAGTAGAAAACAAAATGTGACCTAAAACAAGAACTAGGTTTGGACATTAAAACAAGAACTAAATTCCAAGACAAACACCCCAAAGAAGCAAAATGTTCTGTATCACGTGACCAGAGATTCGTCGTTAACGCTCGTCGCACATTTAACTTGTGAAGTCGTTTATTATTCCCCGCTGTCGCAAAGCTTTTAAAGCAAAGATAACAGATAAAAGCCGCTCAGTCTATATAATAATGCCTGTGTATCTGGAAAATGAGGAAACACACCACCGCTAACTCTTTCCTCCGTCATTCCTATTTCTGTTTTGTTAACACCTTTTCTTCCTCTTTTGCTGCTTGTCTATCTATCTTACTTGTTCCTTCTCTGTGTTTTCCTGTTTTTCTCATTGGAAGAGATTTGTCATTCTATATATATATAAGCACCCATCCCCTGTAGGTAAGAAAGGAGAGGAATGATGCTTTGATTTGTTAATTATAGTTTTCAACCGCCACTTTCAAACTTTAATTATTCAATGTAATTGTAGCCCAAGGCAGGTACAGACAACACGGTGTTGATGTTTTCTGAGTTGACAAAGGTCACGAGTGCAAGATTGTGCGGGTGCCCCCGACGTGGCAGCAAGAATCTTCACTCCTACACGAACTTGCGGTTGCCTCCCTTGTCGCGCTCACGAGTTGCCATCCTTCATCGTCAAGGAACCTCGTTCTCAGAACCTCCTTATCCTCTCGCTCGCTCCCTCTTTGATGTGAGACCGCCATCCGAATATTGACACGTAAAACACGACGATCGCCATCTTGTCGCGAGGCTCGCATTGAAACCAGGGGCAGAGTAAGGGGCCACAACTCCCAGCGTGATAAGGGAGTGACGTCCCCTGGTGAGAAAGTATTAATTTAAAAGGTGCAACGGAAGAAGACCCTCTGCCTTTAACGAGCAATCGCTCACCTGAGCAGAGAGGAGAGCAGAGAAATACCTGCTGCTCCAGTACCGGTAACAAAAGGGGGATAATATACATTCAAAGGGGGATAATATACATCCAATCTCTCTGACACAATCAAAGCAGCGGGACAAACGTGTGCCACACCCGCTTAATGTACTGATACAATATGATACAGTGTAGTAAGTTTGCTTTTTGATATCCCATTATTTCGGAACTAAAGAGAGGCTCTGCCTGGGATAATAGTTTGATGAATGATTAGTAAACGAGGGAGAAACCCGTCAATAAAAATGTGGCCTGGGAAAAATGGATTAAAATTACTTAGATGTCCGTTCTGTCATAAAGACCTTACTTCTCGAGATACAATAGCTTTTGTGTAAAATGCAGCGAGGTAACAATAATAAGCAATTATAAAATGTGTGTGTGCATAGGATGTGAGGGAATGTCGACTGGGGAACATATAAAATATTACCCTTAGGAATATTGAAGGACACACTCACGCACGCATAAACAAATAGAGAGAGAAAGATCTTGGTTTCTTTTGTGTAGAATGTTGGTGCGTCCTTGTCAAATATGACAACTCAGCCTCACCACATGTCTTAGGGCTTCTGTCACTGCAGCTGTCTTAGGTCTTCTGTCACTGCAGCTGTCTGAAAAGTAACCGTTAGATTGTGGTTGCTACAGACAACGCGGGGTGCAGGTGTGTATCTCGGGCTGCTCTAACAAATGTCATTGGCAGTCACAAAGCAGTTATGAGAAAACTATATTTTAAACACGTGGTGCGATCATCTCTTACGAAAAGGAAAATAGCCGCCAGGGATTTTCATGTTTACATTCCAGACTACATCCCATTCATCTTCTTCTCCTCATCTTCATCTCCATCGCCGCCTCCTACAACCGCCATCACCATCATCATCATCTCAACATCACATCGCCAGCAACAAAACCCTCACCACCTCCTCACCACAAACATTCTCGGCATTCCACTTGTGCCACTACCGGACATTAATTGCCCGCTAAACATCCTGAGCTGCCGTTTGAAGGCTAAATTTTGTTTTCCTCTAAACTATCTTACATCAAAGAATCGTCCTTTTTGCCGGCTGATTTCTTATGTAAGCCCTCGCTCTCCGTGTTTAGAGTCGGAATTCCTGGCGTCTGGAAGCACAGGCAGCCGCTACTTTCTTCTGCGCACAAAGTCTGCGCAATATTGCGCGCGACACCCTGAAGGGACCGAAGTCTGGCCGTCCAAAGACATGTCTCTACTGCCTGGATTTACTTGTCTCCTCCATCATCTTTCAGCCTTCTGAGCGATGCTGCCATTCCTGGGTTGTCGACTAGCCACGGGTGTGACCGGCCGCTGTGTGGGCGCAAAGGCAATGAAAGTTTAATAAAAGCGATAATGTCCTGCTCTCTGGCCTCTGATCTTTGTCATCCATACACTGGGTGTACAGAGGGGACCTGCGCCTCTTCCCCGGCTTTGACTTGGGCCTGGGGCGACATCTGGACGACAGTCACTCCATCTTTGTGAATCAGTCCGCTGTGGAGGATGGACGTCGTCACAAGGGTTTGTGGCAGCCCCTCCATTGCCCGGCTTGCTTCTCGCGGACGCTCGCGCTCCATGTTCCCGTTTCTTGTAAAATGTACCCTATACTAAGCACACTTCGTCCCTGGTGCATGTTGAGGCTCCCAGAAACCACACAATGCGTGCAGTCAGCTTCCAAATGTTGGATTTGTCCTTTCGAACAAATCTGAACCTAGGTTGTGATGAACAAAACACTTTATCGGGGATGACACCATATTGGAGACTGTTTGGACCCTTTACCTGTGTCCAGGTAGATACCGTGACGTGTGTACCGAGGCTGTACTACATACCTCATCCTTATTACACCTTCTCCTCAATACCATTGACCTTTACATTAAAACCAGCCGAGCACCCGACCCAAATAAATAACAGTTGAGATCTTTGCGGGGCGGTAGATGTTGGTTTACCCTCAACACATTTTTCTGTTCTTGTTGTCTGTGTAAGGGAGGATCGCACCCGACGGTGGGACCAGTTGGGGCTGCGCTCCTACAGAAAGCTTCACGCCCTGTCGCCCTCAATCATGTCAAGTGTCTTACTTGACCTGCCTGCCTTGTCCTGGCTTTCTGATGTAACCTGATGCTTACTGCCAGCTCCTCGGGTGGCTTCTGTTGCACCCGGTCCGCGCTTTGTCGCTGATTTTCTTTATTTTCACTAGGAGTGGCCCATCGGGTCAATCTCTGACGCTCGTCTGAAGAGTAAGGGAAAAAAAGATGTAAGTTAGGTGGGATATCTTCTGACTGACTTTCTACCTGCGGTGGCCTGATATAGACTACAGAACTTGTAACATTCTCACTCGCCATCAGCTTCGTTAGGTGAAGATCTACTCTCGAGGTAAAAACATTTCTTTCTGAAAGATAGAACCACGTTCACAAAGCTGGGGTAAATTTTTTCTATGTCCTAATACCCTGTTTTCTGTCTCCTCGATCATCTTTTCCTTGCCCAAGGTGCGAAATGAGCTCCAGGTGAAAGCTTGTTCCACCAACCAACCAGTCAGTTGTATATTCTATGTCGCTGGCTACAGTCCTCTGTCCATCAAGATCGTTTGCCAAGACATCCACAGACTCGCATCATCATTAAGCTAATGATACCCGACTGTGTGTATTTACACCTGTCTACCCCACAGCCCCCGAGAAGAGGTCCGACCTGCTCGCTCAGTTTCCCGCAGGTACCAATAGTTGACATTCTTCACATGCGCAGCATTGCTGTGATGCACGCGGGAATGGAGTAGGTGTACACAAGCTCGTAAACAAAACTCAAGACACATAAGTTAAAAATGTGATTTAATTGAGTGAACCCGTTAGTGCTCGGGCCTTGCGGGGATCTCCTAGCCAAAGTTTTCATGCGGAGGAGGTCTTCAAAGACTTAACCACGGAAAGGTGTGCAGCCAGCACAGGTAATCAAATGGCAAAGACAGGTGGAGGCTTGCATGCAGGTGTTGGAGTATTTTTATATCGAATAAAAATTTCCCTTTGTGAACTGAAAGTTCTAATCACACGAAAGCCAAGCGTGAGCGCCCTCTGGTCCAGACCTGAATGGGATCACGACTTCCCACGTGACCAAGAACCGGCCATGTCGTTGTCGTGTCGTCTTCTTTCAAATAGTCGTGTGACGGTAATGCGCGTGGTGACCACGTGATGAGATACGTCACACCGAGAGAACCTTATGAGGGCGTTAATACATCCGACCACACGCTCGGTTTAAAGACCTAGTGGACTGCGATGTTTTCTTCCTGAGTGAGTGAAGCTCAGTGCAAGATGCTATAGTTCATCACAGCTGACGTATGAGGTGTTCATTAGACAGGAAAGCTGGCGAAAACTGACCTATGAACGAGAGCTCTCACACCTTTTACACCTTTTGTCCAACGACTCCACAGTACATCAGCCGCACTGCTTTGATCATATCTCGGGTGTTAATTCAGCAACAAGACGGAGAAAAGGTGAAGCGACGTGAGTCACGTGACCCATGCACGAGCCGAGAGACAGGTACAGCGAGTTAGTGAAGAAGACCAAACAGTTGTGACCTACATCGTGAGGAAAGGCGACGAGGACAGTGAGGGAAGCGACACAAGACGAGCCGATATCAAACGGAGGACCGCGTTTCGCAGGTGTTTGTGTCTTGACAGGTAAACGTTGTGGAGCCGGAGCGCGTGGCCGAGGTGACAAGGGAGGTTTTGTCCGACACCGTGCGCTGAATAGAGAGATGGGCCAATACTGCTGACCCGCTACTTCCCACTTGCTCCAATTTCACACCACATCCGGGGCTTGCACCACGGTCCACACACAACTGTGGTGTGCATGGGTGCGTGCGTGCGTGTGTGCGAGTCAGACAGTCGCACCTACAGAGAGAGGAAACATTTGAAGGGGAAATAACACTGGAATACTTTGAGTATTGTTGTACCTGTCTAACCTCTTTCCCTCCCGCGCTCTCTCTCTCTGTCCCAACCGCATTCTTATTGACATCAGCACGCACAGCAAACCTGCGTACTCTTCATTCGTACCCAAACTCAGCCACCCTGTAGATAGATACATCGCTCCACATCACAGCTGCTACTGAGGGCAAGGAATCCCCAGACATGACAATTTAATTGCTGATGACTCCAAACTCGTCTCGCGCCCCAAGAATTACTGAAAAATTCTTCACCGATTGCTCTGTGAGACGAGTCCAGCACCAGCGGGTGGAAGCCAACGGTCTCTCTCTCTTACCAAGTGTTACATTCACCAAGCTCTCACACGGCGAGAGAACCTGTGTGGTGTTTGCCACCCTCTCGTCTCGAGGCTGTGACTGATGCAGTCAGGTGGTCGTGTTGTGCTGTCACTGAAGTATGTAGTGTCGTCGTCAACGTCGTCACGGTCGCAGCTGCGGCTACAGCGCCGTCTGGTGGACATGATGGCTGCAGTCACTGAGAGAGAGTTCGTCTACAGATGGTTGTTTGCTTATTTTGTTTTGTTGTTTTGCTTGCCTGCTCTGTTGGTTTTGTTGTTTGTTTTGCTTTACTTCACTGCTTTGTTTGTTGTTTTGAAAGTTTTTGTTGATTTTCTTGTTTGATGTTTTGTACATTTCTCTTGTTTGCTTTGTTTGTTGTTTTGCTTGTACTAGTTTGGCTTTTTGTCTTGTTCACCTTTTTGTTTATTTTGTGCGTTATTGTATTTTCAGTTTTGTTTTGGTCTGTTTGCTCTCTGAGCTGTTTCTCCTGTTTCGTCGGGATGGATTTTGTTGTTTTGCCTATTTATTTTATCTGTTTGTTGGTTTGTACTGTTTCTTTTGGTTTCTTTGTCGTGTTGCTAGTCCTGTTTCTTTGTGCGGTAGTGTCGGTGTTGTGATTGTTTTGTGTCAATGAAATATGAAATGTGTTGGCACCTCCTTTGTGTGAACTGACGACAGTTTTAGGTAAGTTCCCTTTCATTCACCTCCGAGCGTCTTCCTGTCTAGGTTGCCCTTTCTGCTAGAGTTATTGTTTAGCGAGGGTTTCTCCTCTTACAGAAACGGGTGGGTGGCACCCGCGTGTGTGCCGCAACATCACAGCAGACGACCCCGCACCACCACCCTGGCAACAGCCACCCGGCCTCGCATGATGTTGTAAGCCTTTGCCTCTCGGGTAACTCGATACAGCTAGAAAAGAAGGACAAACATTTGGTGAATCGGGTGTACAGACTGCCCGTGCTAGGTCTGCCCTGTAAACCGGGTACAATGATGCGAGCTGGCGCTGAAAATACCAGCTTTAGTGGAGTCTTGCTGAAGTTGTCTTTATTCAAGGGACTGGAAGCAGGATTTCTGTCTTCAGCTTTGTGATGTGCGTGCAACGTGCACGACACGTGCACACTGAACAGACACGCGCACAGACAGACAAAGAATATTCAGACTACGTTCTTGCAGCATCGTAATTAGTTTCACCTGCTTACTCTGCACCCCACAAAACGCACTGTGAAAAGAAAACCAACCCTATAGTAGACAACACTTTGTCTCCCCTCTTCCTCCCTGCCCACGTGTGTTACCTGTAGCTTGGAGTCGCCCACCTGTCGCATGTTAGTCGTCAGCGCACGTGCACCCACCAGGTTCAAGTCCGTTAGACGAAGATGAGCCCCGCCATCGTCTGTGTGAACATTGTAAGGATCCTGCTGATGTTGCCGAGTTGTGTGTGAGGAAGGCATTATCTATTCTCTGTCATTGAGTTCCTACCTTCTCCCCAACCCCACCTGTCAAAACTATTGCCGTGACACTTGAAGTTGACTGAAGTTTAAAATGTGTTTTAGCACTGAAGGGACAGGTGAGGACTGCACTTTCATCAGGACCACAGCTACAACATGTGTTAGCAGCTTCCTTTCACCTTCATGGTTGCCACCGCCAGTCGCTTCATCGTCTCGTGTCGACGTAGTCTATCGATACCTCCTTCACCATCACTAACACCACCACGACCACCTATAACAACAAACGGAGGCCGGCAACCTCAAGCAAATGGGGAAACGTTGTCCATCTTTAGTGTAGTTCTAGAGCCAGGTCAAGTAAGTAGCGAATACAATATAAATATTTGAGTTCAGTGATGTCGGTACCCACCCACATGGCCGCTGTGCACCCGGTTCCTTGTGTGTGAGAAAAAGAAAAACAAAAAAAATCGCTGTAAAAATTTGGCTTTCTGCGTTTTATTTTCAAATTTCTTTCCATTCGGAAAATACGGAACATTGTCTGTCACATTCCAACAGAATATCACACAAAAATGTAGTGTCAGGTACAGGTGTCAAGAAACATCAGGCGACGATGACAGACTTAAAATAGCTCCGTGTGACGTCATAGACTGGGGAATACCTGTTACTAACGGTTGTAACAGCCGACACTCGCAGGTAATTCAGACTAGTGACAATAAGATGAGGACAATAGTTCCACTCTTGGGTTTGGTTGGTTGGTTGGTCTGTGGACAGCGATAAGACAGTATTACAATAGGAATACATATTATCACGACCAATCAAAACATTCTTTACACATTTTCTTCCAAAAAAAAAAAAAAAGCAATGTCAAGGACTCTTGAGTACTCGCATCCTCTCCAGCTGCCCGAGAAAACCTGATATTGAAGTCACGTGGGCTTTCTTTGACCTGCAGAGAACTCATTCACCAGGCGAGTGTTCCTCCCAACTTGCTCTCAATGACCTCGCCCGTGGAATCGGGTCCGCGGTGGCGCTGCTGAAACACAACTACGGTGGGAGAGGGCCTGTGCCCCTCGTCTGTCAGCAGCTCTGCTTCCTTGCTTGCAGCCTCCACTGCCACTTAGTCCATCAGCGGCATCGCCAGCCAGCACCACATGAAAGATTGGCGATAATTTCCCACTTTTCCTCCCGCTGTCGCTACTTGACGAACTCACATCCTGAGGGGACTGAGTTCATGGCGAGCGGCCTGATCCCTCCTGCTTCACCGACCTTCTCTTGGTTTTGTTCCTCCACTAAAATTATGACATTTCTCGTTTTAAATGATCTCCTTTCAAATGATTGAAACAACATGAACGATTTGAAATACTGGCAGTCCTGTAACACCACTCCCGATTGGTCAATACTATTGACATTCGTGAAGAGATTGTCTGTTGCCCTGAGTAACGCAGTGTGATCTTTGTTTTCACTCCATCACCCAGACTTGAGTGACTCACGGCGGAAGCTCTTGCCTTATAGTCGTGCTGTGAGAATGTGTCGAGCAAACTGCACCGCAGTGGTTGCAAGCCAACGAGTTGCAGGTGAATAGTTGTCTGCATCCCTGTGGAGTCCCCCAGGTCATCACCTGCCTGTCAGGGACCAACATGTCGCTTCTCACCTGTCCTCTAAGTTCAGGTAAACTTCGTGGGTTCAGCGAGCTGTGGGTTGGAAAGGGGGTGGGGGTGGAGGAGAGGGAGATGGGGGACAGAAGGGTAGGACACTGCTGGGAATGTCTTCGTGTGCTTTTATCAGAGATATACCTTCTCAGTGTTGACATCTGCTATTTCAGGCATCTATTTTAATTTTATTATTAGGGAAGATGATGAAAAGATAATTTTAGCAAGTAATACTTATATCTTGAAAGCTAAGAAATGGATTATTTGTTCTAACTTGCAATAAATATGGTGTCAAAGGCTGTAATAAGAGATCTTTCGAAAATATTGTCTGTTTCTGTGACAATAGCACTGAGCCTGAAGTAAGTCAGTGACCACAGGATGGACCACCCCTCAACGCCGAATCATCCGATCCAGTTACTGCCCTTATTACCTCCCTTTAATACCTTCATTACAGCCCCCAGCCCCCAGCACACCCTTTGTGGAGGTGAGTGAGGATCATGCGCAAGGTGGCGACCTCTAGATTGTCAGTTAATCTCAGCTAACCCTTAGGTATCCTTATTTGTCCTCCATGCACTCGGCCCCTGTTTTAAGGAGGCAGGCAGTACTGAGGGGTTTACAGGGATTTAAAGTGCAGTTACTCCAAGTCTTCTTTATTCCTTTGGGGAACAATGGATTCTGTTAGCCTAGTTTAATAATTTACAAATTCATTTTCTAGCTAGGGACTTCAAAAAGGAAGAACAAGAAAAGAAAGTCTCTCAACCGTAAATCATAAAGAGGTTTTAAAGTGTGGCAGTATATTGCGAAAAGCAAGGCAGAAATATGAGTTGAAAATCATCCAAGCGCACAGTGCGGATCACGCTTGGTTGAAATCTTGACTGACTCGGTGCATTGCACTGAACTCATCCCTCATGTGGTCTTCCGCTCAGATGGTGACAAGCATGAGAATGAGCAGGAAGCGGGGCAAGCCGCACCGCACGAGGTCTGACCCCTCGTCGCCCAACTTCTCGCGAGATGGCGAGAGATGAGGGTCACGCGCGAGAGTCTACGAGATCCCAGCGCGAATACTTCCCGTAGGACAGTAGTCTCCCCTTGTCCATCGGTGTCCTCCACGTTAGTCTCCTCGTTACTGTCTCCTCGTTAGTCTCCTCGTTACTGTCTGCTCGTTACTGTCTCCGTCACTGCCGGACCACGTGGGCTGAGGCAAGGAGGAAGTGCAATGTGTAAACTTTATGATGTAACCCTTACAATGTGATCGTGACGATTACAGATGTTTAGTGTCTCAGTGCGTGACCATCATGTTTTAAACACACGTTTATTGTGCGCAAAGAAGTGGTGTGTAAACACAGTTTTCACATGTAAATACACGAAGTGTTCTCCTAATTGCTGTGGGGGAGGAGAGGGACACGAATAATTGGTCAATCAGGAAGCAGGGGAGATAGTAAGGTACCGACCCACTAAGACCTAGTCACCTACAGACACGTAGACAGGTTCACACCATCGTCTCAGTCTCTTGCTGGTCTCCAGAAGGACGGTCAGGTGGTCTCGAGTGTACCATGGACAAATCACACTAACTGCGCGTCGACTGTGGGGTTTGTGTCCTACTAGTGAAGACATGTTCTCTGTACATACCCCTGTGTCTTGTGTGTATCCTCAAAGAAAGTTCAGATAAACTAAGGCTCGAATGTTCTCAAATGTCTGGATTCCTCTATCGCGTCCGCAAAGTTAAAGTGGACTTGTTGCACCCCTCAGAGCAAGATGAGAAATATGAGATTAGTCAGCACTGGGTAGGAAGAGATGGTGTTGCTGTGTCAAATCCTCTTGTCTGGCAATTTCTGTTATTCCTATTGTAATCCTTCAGACGGATTTCTGCATTACTCCAAGATAACTAAATCACTTTTACATTTTTCATAGCTATAGAGCGATAGAGAAATGGATAAAGATATAGAGAGGTGTAGAGATACGAATAGAATAGAGATGCACAGAGAGAAGCTAGCGAGACATATACATCCATGTGTTGGTCCTTATCCTTCAGATACCTGCTTTGTCTGTCCATCTGTTGGCAGTGTTGACGATGTCATCAACTTTGTCTACAAGTCATGTCTGTGACCAGTAGAGACAACAATGAAGTAGACATGGGGTTATCATTATTTTATTTTACTTCATCAAAGATGTACAATACGGGTGAGATATGATTGCCTCTGAAAGAGTTCCTGTACTTGTGGCTTCAGAAACACTGCTTTCTTCTACATCCCTCAGTGCACTGACTTTAACGTGTTTTTGTGTGGAAATGTATCAGGACATGCTGTTGGTGCTGTTGGTGTCACACATTTCCTCTAACACCTATTAAAGTCGACGTAGTTTCTGTTAGAAGATGTTTTTCTATCGGGACGAGACAAAAACATTTTTGCCTGGTCGACACCCAAGCTTTTTTTCGGTTCTTTAGCGATAGTTCGTTTCACCTAATAAACTATAAATACAAAAAATCTGCAATTATAATGTTGAAAACTGGATGTAAACAACAAGTCCTTCAAGAACCTTGAGAAGTGCTGTGAGGCCTTGTGTCACCAGCCTGAAAACAAGAAAAGGAAGAAAACGTGCAAACAAAGAGAAACAGTTCTCACCTGATGCATTCCTCAGACAGAATCACAAAGCAACAAAAAGAAGGACCCGGGTGGGTCCACACACCCCACGTCCACATTTTCATTTTATCGACTATTACTGTCAGTGTTATGTTATATTCAACAAAAGTGTCTTACACCAGGACTTGGCGAGAACAGATGTTGAAGTTTATTTCAGGTGTTAATTATTACTTAATTACAGGTAAGCGGGCTCTATTACAGTTTAATGGAACCTTAATGTCATTGCTGTGCGACAGCCGTCTTGCCAAGCATCAGCGGTAGTAGGACGATGTATAGGGCCCTTGGACATGTCGGGAATCTTGCTGGCGACCTTTGACCTCTCGTGTGGCGACGACGTTGAGATGATACCTAAATGTCCGGATTTTTCAAATCTTCTTGTATTTAAATGCTAATGTGACTCAAATATGAAATTAACTCTAAGTTAATGGCGAATTAACAGCAGATGCAGCGTTTATGGTGCCAGACGCCAGAACAATGCCAGTCAAGCCAGGATAGCAGTCGGTCTGCAGGTCAGGTGTTAGAAAACACCAAGGTGCTTCATCACCTGCCTGATATGTTTTCCAATTACTTTCTAAATATAAAAACAACAAGAGGGTAGGGAGGACAACAGTCAGTCCTAGTCATGCTGTTTACCTCGCAATACTGACTGTGTACCTGTCACCCAGTGCCGATGTCAGTCTCGAGGCGATTGTCATCATGTCCCGAATTAAATTCTGCGATCACGACCCACCTCCGACATTCCTCCTACTTCAGGAGACTCTTGACTGGAGGATTTCAGTTATCATCCATTTCATCAATCAGTTCGTCAACTGGTGCTGTACCCTCGTTGTTTACTCATGCTGTCATCACCTCACCTTTACAAGAAACTCAGCCTCGACCTTCATAACCTCAGACACTACTTTCTGTTTGTAATCTCCGTTTTGCCAGATAAACAAACTGTGCGGCTCTCTACCTCCAAACCGTTCTGAAAGGCGAATTAGTCGCTGAACACAAAGCATTGAATGACAGATTGCAATCTGATAGTTGGTGTCAATTTATTTTCATTCTTTTTCCCGCATTTTGTAAATACCTGAACAGGTACTAAAGGGAGAATTTATGTTCAGTTCAGGTAACCTCTATGTTGTGTCTGTATGTAGCAGCTGAAATCGTTCAGCTACTCAGTGACAGATGAATTGTCACTGCTGTGTCTGTGAGAGAGAGAGAGGTTGTAGGACGATTGTGTGTTGTGTTCTGTTTTTGTTTCGCTTTTATTTGTGTTTGTTTTTCTTTAGATTGTGTCACTTGCCCATAATTTCACATTGTAACCTAGAACTTGTATCCAGTAGCTGAGCACATTTCCCATGTTCACATTACTCATTAATAATTAATACATTGGTCCTTGTCATCGTCATCTTCTTCTCGGCTTTCTTGTGACTTCCGGTCTCTGCCACTGCTTTGAAGTGCTTCCTCGTTCCACCCGACAGACGCATGAAGTCTGTGATTGCAGGACATGATTTTCAAAGACATCTTAACGTATACCGGGTGGCTGTCCTGAAATCACGTAGTCAGTCGATGGTCGCTCTATCGCCATTCTTCTCAGTCCTTGATTTGCGTCTTGAGAGTCGCTTCCAGACAGGAAGTTGGCTTCTGACTCAGCTGTCCACTGAGGACAGTAACTGTTTAGTCACTGGAGACGCTTCATCTGTAACAACTGTACATATGTAACAACTGTAACATCTTTAACAGGTGTAACATGTAACAACTGTAACAACCTGCACTCTAATGACACCAACAACCTGATGTCACCTTTTTCTCGAAAATCTGCGTAAAGAATAAACTCAGCGTGTATCAGCACTGCCGTGTCTCCACCCCGTCCTCGTCTCTCATATCATCACCCACACGGTTGTCTCCACTGATTCTCGGTACCTAATCACGTGATCACGCCATTGCGTCACGCGCGGGGATATTTTTAGCCTGTGACTTTGCAGTTGTGACATTCCGCAGGCTCTCATTTCGTCACGTGAGTCCCAAAATGCGGTCAAGAAGGTCAAGAAGGTTCGCAGAAGGTCAAGGACTGGCAAGACTGGCAAAGTTGAAGAATGCCAGGGACCGGAAGTAGGTGTCTACCCCCGGTGTATCGTAGTTCACACGCCAATGTAGAGAAAGATCAGCGGACCCATGACGGGATTAGAACACAGCGAAGTCGGGTGAATGCAAGTGTAAAAAGTTGTCCTGGGCGCTAGAATCTCGGCTAACAGTCTGATAATGACGGCGGCTTGTGTTACGGAAGTACCCGGAATAAACGAACCTGACCGTTTTCATGTTAACAACCACCTCGTGAGTGCACCCTTAATCACCGACACTCAGGGTATGAAAATTATGTCCTCCACCCAACACCACCTACCGCCTCTTTTTTCTTTTTAGTTGTCCAACCTCGCCATTAACGCCATTCAATATGGCGCAGGAATGCAGTGACGTCATAACCCGTGGGGTAGGGGTGCATGGGGAAGGTGGGGGGCAAGGTGAGTAACGGACGCCGTGTAATGTACCGTCAAATTGAATTTCATTCACAGAAAATCACGTGACCCACGCGTCACTCTCTCGTCTGTTGGAACTGACGGCCCCTGTCGCTTTCCAATCTCGCGTCTTTTCACCTGCGCTTTGACCCAATTATCTAAAGTGTTGTCAGCACTTTGACCTTTGTCAGGTATTTTGTCAGGACGTCTACTGATGTAGTTTATGTACGTATATCCTCAGGAAGGAAAGACGAGAAGATTAGGATGTATCTCCTCACCGCACCTGTAGGTCTCGTCCGGTACCTGTCGCCTGTATAAGGACTGTGGGTCCAAACAACGGTCCCTGACCACCGAGCCTGCACACCTCAACCCTAGAGCCTGGAGCCTGCAGACCTCTTTATGTCGAGGGGAGGGGCACTGATGGGGCACTGACCTGTCCTACGCATGCGCGAACAGCCAAACGCGGTTGGCAGCTTGACAAACTTTGACCTCGATTGTTACGTCTACAACCTAAGCCCTCACCTTAACCCCTATTCAAAACCCAAACTATCATTCACAGCTATCGAGTTGAAATGTTATCATCACACGCTCCACACATAAACACTCCAGTTTACAGCTGTATACTAAAAACACAAATCACAACAAACCGCGGACAATGGAAGCCATTCAGTCTCCTGACGACACATTAGCAACTACAAAGAAAATACCATTTGTGTTTATTTTTGCATGTTGGGTGGACATGATGCAAGGACACGTGACACGTTGCCGCCATCTGTGACGGGGTCTGTCAGTCTTGTAACACCACAGAATATGGTATGATCTTCACTGTCACTAAATATTGTTTGTTAACCCTGTCTCTGAGACTGTGTAACACAAGTGACCCGTTACCTGTCGCATCTGTCCCTCACGTGGACGTAGACATGACGTAGACCGGTCGTTAGAGAGTGACGTCAGATCACGAGACCGCCTACGATTGGTTGTTCTCTTTTGCCGCCTTCACTTTCCCATCCTTAGGTTCAGCGAGATACCTAGTGGGCAGCTGGTGAACTCGGTGAAGTACATTGTGCCACTGTCACCCGCTGGAATCACACCAGGTAGAGTGTGTCACGACCTCGGCAAGCGGTGTTGTAACCACCTACCTGTCACTTTCCTACCCCAGCGACACAAATAATCAGGACCTCTCTCTGTGTCTTCCTTTCTCTCAAAATCTCTGAACATTTGTCGGATTTGACCAGAGTAAACAGCTGTCCCGAGTAACCAGTAGAAGGACCCGACCCTTTCAAACGAAAGTACTTTGTCCCACGCGGCCCCTAGTCATCGCTGTTAGCCGACGACGAGAACTGGGACCACACTTGGGGCTGTCCTGCTGGTAGACGATCTCACCAGGCTTCTGAGGCAGAGAAGTACTGTCACCTGTCATTCGTGTTTGTAATTTTACCCTCAGCCTGAAAAACATCTTGTTCTCACCGCCAAGTGCCCCACCACGTACAGCCGACCTTTGCTTTTCACGTGATCTGTCGTCTCCTCCCTGAGGGTCCAATATTCTCACACGGTGTCCCCTTATTCATCGCTTTAGGCTAGATGTGAATAACAGTGCTATTATTATTTGTTACTTCTTGTACACCGCGCGGTATCGGATATTTACAATTCATTCAAGGTTTGAAGTGAAATATTTATTCGAGTATCCAGATTGAAGAAAATTTCTCTGGATCTCTCGTGGATTTCGTTTTAGCTTTTGTATTTTTTCTCTCTCTCTCTCTCTTCAAAACTATTCCGTAACTAATCAAAGGAAAATACTGCATCCCGAGTATTCATCTCCCACAACCATCAGCCTCTTGACAGTGGCCCATCCTCACCTCGCATCGCCGCCGGCGGCAGCACGTAACTGCACCGTAGTGACGTTGTGATGGACGAGGTCGTCTCTCTCGCGGACGAAGCTATCATCGCTGACGTCCCCGTGACCATTCTTCTTCCTCCACCTCCCCCACAACACCCTCACCTACCTTCCCCCTCCCCGGGCGTCGGTCTTGAGCGACAAGTGGCGACAGCCTGTGGTGACCTTGATAGATGGGTGGCCTTGATAGATGGCTGACCTTGATAGATGAGTGAGGATGAGAGCGAGGAAGAAAATATGAAAGTGCAGACATTGTTGTAAAGGATGCATGCGGTCAGCACCCACGAAGGTTTCCACAGTATTGCTGATGTCGACCCTGGTAACGGACCAGACACGTTGTGTCATGACCCTGACGTAGACGTGAACCAATATGGCGGACGGCAGCCAGTATGGCGGACGATATCGCTGGTATAGTGTTTGTATTTAAAATATGGTTGGTGTATTCCCTGGTGATTTTTGGAACTAAGTGTTACTACTTCCTGCTGCCAGAATGCACGTGAAGCACGAGAACTGTCCACGTGACTGCTACGGCAAGCACGTAGTGTCTCACCTGCTGACGCTCGAAGTAGACTCTCACACTCCATCTCATGGTGTTGGTCGGATCTGAACCCACAGCGGAGTCGGTGTGTGTTGTGCTCAGGTGTCGAGTGACAAGCAGGCGCATGACTCTAGAGAAATATTAGTTTGACTGTCTGACAAACTGCAGCAACGACAGATGCTGACACCAGTGTCCCCACCACCTCCCCCTCCCCAGCTCGGACCTTGGAGCTTGATGTTTCACTTTGTAGTCGGTGACCCCGACCGTCCGGGCCACCAGCACTTGGGAGCCACTCGGCAAAAAGAGAGAAGGTAGAGGGGTCAAGGTAGTTCGGGGTCGGCATTGCTGATGTGGATGGAGTGACTGCGTGCAGATGTATGAGGCGGAGGGGGGAACAGCGAAAAGGTTGGGAGGGTCACTCTCCCCTTACCCTCTATCTTCAACTGTCACATGATCAACCTTACTCCACTACAAGATAATACGCAAGACTTTTCAAAGACGACAAGTCGACATTTCGGTCATCAACATATCATCATCAGGGGTCACACCAGTGGCATCAGGACCAGGAGACATAGTCACGTGACTGATCAGTCCACCGGACATACAAGGGAATGTGGAGCTTCCTTTGGATCTCTCTGGATCTTGGGCAATGTAGGGGTCACGAGGTGCCTCCTGTGGATCTTAGGGCAATGTAGGGGGTAAGAAGGTGCCTCCTGTGGATCTTCCTGTGTCATACCTTCAGACCCTGGAGCACTGCGCCCTGTACGGATGACAAGCGGCAGGAGGCATGAGGCACTGGCCACCTCTCCCCTCACAACCCTCCACAATGTAGGTGACTGTGTCACCTAAGCCCAGGACACCCACAGTTCGCGCCCGATTTTTCTAAATCTTGATAAGCGAGAGACAAAAATGTCCGTGTCATGTGAAGCCTCATCTGTGAGTTAGTCGCCATCCTGCTGCAGGACAAAATGTTGATGGAGGTCTGCACGGTCATGTGGGGCCTGTACGTGGGGTGGGGACAGCCCCGGCAGATTTGCTGATATTACACGCACCCACATGTACAGACATCTCGCCAGCCGCTCGTAATGCCACAATTTCCTGTGACCTTTGACCTGGCGTCCAAAGTAACGGGTATATTGCCGTCAGCGCCTTGTCACAACCACGTTTGTGTAGGCGGCCAGTGACTCCTGACAGACGACAAGGCTTGTCGCCTGCTGACAAAGGTTGAAGGTTACAATAATTTCAAATTGAGTCTCAGGTAGGTGTTTATGGTGCAATGACATTTGATGGAAAAACCTTACATGACAGTGCCAGCAGTGCCGACATGTTTACACACAACACAGTGTGTGTCGGTGTGTGTGTCAGTGTGTGTCAGTGTGTGTCAGTGTGTAGTCCACTGCCCTCGGTACAGAAAAATGTTTGATGACAATACAGAAACTCTGTCTGTTGTGAGAGGGTTCAGGGACAGAATGCCCAGTCCTCAGTTCTTTTTCCTGCTCATCAGTGATATTATTCGACTCTGAAGCCCCACTTTACTCAAGCTCAAAGGAGCAAAGGGCACTAAGGGTCACTGATGGTTCCCACTCTCTACTGACCAGCTGCACTACTCGCAAGGTTTCGACCATCATCTGCGTGGTACACACAGCCCATCATCTATTCCTTTGTCCTCCGCATTGTCTAATCATTCATCTCCATAGTCCACACTTTCGCCACGACCTGTTATCTTGACATCCTCAACATCCACATCTTCGTCCGCACTCAACGGAATCATCCACACCCTCATCCGGCACTAATCTGCATCATCCACATCCACTCTGTCATCCTCTACATTCCATGCTTGTCCACACCCTTTCTCCCCTCCAAGAGAAGCTGCCTGCAATGAGAGTGTAGCAGGCCCTAGGGCCAGCCCCTGTCAGCCCTGACAATGAGTTGATCACAACTACTTGTCTCCACTAGTCGGTAGGTGGGAGGTTCACACTCGAGGTGTTCCTCCCAGCATGCGTGTGAGCGGGGGAGTGGTGTGTGGCCCAAGAAATGTCAACATCAGTTTCGACAAGTTCACTTTAATTTCAAAGTTGCAGACAGAGGGGTGCACAAAGGGGTGCACAAAGGGGTGCACAGTCACGAACTTGACTTTGGTAAACTCTCGCCGAACTGACTGTTTATTGCGCTGGTTGCCGACATTTGCCTTGCGTAGAATAGCTGACTGCTTCACATGGAAATTACATGACACCTACAGAATAATGAATTTAACAAATTTAATCTGTTCTGAGCAAAGGAGCGACTGAAATAAACAAATGAACAAAGGGTGTCTGCTGTCACTTTGTTACAGAATAATCGCGACAGTACTTACAACTCCCACCTCTCTTCTCTACAGTCTCTATTTTTTCTGTCATTTGAATCACAATGTCTCTTTTTGTTTTCTTGTATCTTTCTGTAATCATATCATCGGTGTATCTATCAGCAGTCACAGGAGAGTGTTGTTATTGTATGCTGAACCTGTCCTCTACCATAGAACTAACAACTACAGCAAATCACACAGAAATTATTCTCTTGAACTTTATTACTTTACACGTTCGACAGAAAATACATGTCCAGCTCTGGTTTTGTCATTTTGTCAGACTAAGTACTAACAATTGTACAAAAACAGTTTACTATTGTTGTCTACAGGTAGTAATTAACATTCTACATGATTTTGTTTTCAACGAGATATACAGAAACACGAACAGAGAGGTGGGGTAGGGTTGGTGTATCACTTCGAGCCAGCAACTAAGACTATAATACATATATTATCATGCGATATCATCATGGCAAGGCAGTCCACCCTGTAAACAGATGCCACATGCAGAGAAAGAACAGTGTGCCCGAGACGAGATCTGAACCCAGGACACCCAACCTTCACCGTGTTGCTGACCTTTGTGCTGTCAGCAGCGGCAGCAGCCATGTCTCGTTGGTTCTCGTCTCCTCACGTGCAGCCGTTAATCAAATACACGTTGTCTACAGTTGGAGGTGGGGGAGGACCTCATACAACATTCTTCAGCGGTGTTGGCATCAGGGCCTCTAAAAACACATCTATCAGAAGCTTGTGACAATCTTTCTTCCCTTGCTGACCGTCGTGCTGATCTTGCTAGCGCCACAGCTATGTCGCGAGGGCAGGAGTTTGGCCGGATGCCTCCCTCGTCGTGGGGAGCGTTGTCAAGCAAGTGCTGGCCAGTGGGGGGAGAGGCTGTGGTGGCTGATTAATGCTTGCCTCCGCATCTTTGTCGCCCCTCATCCACTGGCTGGGGGCGGCGGGGGACGAGTGGTTCTCGCCGAGCTCGACAGCAACTGTAGCAGCCGGGGGGGGCCACTGAGCTGTTTTCACCTTCCTGTCGTCGTGTCCAGCCTCGAGGTTACCTGCCTCAAGCCCCGCGATTGACGAGAGGCTTGTTTTACGGCTGACTGTGCTCGGGTGGGTGTTTGCGGGTGGATTTGCATGTCATTGAGAAACGCGGCGATGGAGAACTTGGTCCTGGAGGGACTCGCGGCTGTAGCGTGTCGACAGAGGCTCGACAATCTCGCCGGGTGCTTAGCTACCCTCGTCACCATCGCAGCTTTACGGGTGCAAGGAGAGGACGGGGCTGAGAGTCACTGAGAGTTACACCATCACGTCGACGACTGACAACGATGCGACAGCAGATGTGGGCGGCGACAGAAAGCTAGATGGTGTCCACAAACAAGAACATGTTTATCATGTGTCACCATGTGTTTATCGCACATAAACAGTTTATCATCCAGGAAGCAAGTATTTCCCGCATAAATACCCGCTTAGGACGAAACTGTTTGCCATAAATAATGTTTGCTATAAGTAAACACTTGTTTGTCATGCGAGACCAGTTGTCACACACAATGAAGGGAGGAAGGGGGAGAGGTGTGCGGCGAGTGAACAGCGATGACCCAGGGGAGGGGCTGCTCCATGAGGACCCACAATGTTCACCACCCGACCAGCAAAACATATTAATTCTCTTAAACCACTTCTTTCGTTCTTTTTTTTCGCTGTCAATCTTTCGACTTCTCTTTCCTTTTCTTTTTTGTCTTTTTTCGATCCTTCATTCTTTATGTCTTTTTTTTTCTTTTGTTTCTTTCTATATCTTTTCTTCTGCTTATGTTTCTTATTACTTTCGATTATTCGTTTTTATGTTGGTCTTTTATTCTCTCCTTAGTTCGTTCTTTCTTTCTATTTCTTTCTTTTTCTTTCTGTCTTTCGTTTTTGTTACTGCATTTCTTTCTGTCTTCTTTTCTTCCATCTTTTTTCTGTCTTATTTCGTAGTCTGTTCTTCGTTCTTAGGGATT
Organism: Pomacea canaliculata; assembly: GCF_003073045.1. Taxonomy (NCBI): domain Eukaryota; kingdom Metazoa; phylum Mollusca; class Gastropoda; order Architaenioglossa; family Ampullariidae; genus Pomacea; species Pomacea canaliculata. The sequence goes on along the minus strand of NC_037590.1, from coordinate 41,781,935 downwards.
TCCCCCTTTTTTCTTCTCCCTACTTCCTTCGACCTATTTACTTTTTTGTTTCCCCATTTTCATTTTTTCTCCCTATCTTACAGATAGTTTTGAACATTTCCCAAGTGGATCATCGTTAGAATTATCAGGCGCATCACACGAAATAGAGGACCTTCATAAAATCTCCTTAGTATTTATTTTCCGCTGTAACAGGAGTTCTCGATACGGGATGTAAGCTAGAAGTAAATCTTTATAGCACTCTTCCAGGAACTCCTACCTGTGACTCCCCTGACCCCTAGGACGGATCTTACAATAACAACAAGCATGTTCTCTTGTTCTAACCCTGAAACATAAAGCCGGTGTCCTACACTCGTGTCCAGTATATTCGCCACGTCATCAATCGCAAAACTTGTCCACATAAAATGTGAAAACAGCGAAGGGGTGTAGAGAAAGTGGGGTGGATGGTAGGACTCGGTAGGTAAACTCGGCTCATGAGGTTAAAGGTCACGTGGGAATTATTGACGAACATCGTCAACACAACAAGAAGAGGGACAGAACTGTCGTCTGCTCCAAAGCTGTCTTCACTGGGGGCAGTTGGAGGGAGAGGGTTTTATTTTGACGATCAGGGAGGAGTGTCAATGAAAAGAAGACTAGTTTGGTCCTCCACCCACCATACCCCGTAATTTGTGGAGTTGGGGAAGAAGACAGGGATCGCACACCCTCACACTCACCCTTACCCACCACTTAGAGTGTAAAGGTGTGTTATTTGTAGGTGGGAGTAAGCTGTCTACGCTGTCTACACACGACAGATAGACACAGCTATGCCAGCTATGCCACCCTAGCCTCTCTTCTCCATATCTGTCTTCTCTTGTAAGTCTCCTAAGGTAAATAGGATAGGCAGAGAATATTCATAAATTATCCCGACATCAGCTGCACAGACACGCAGACACATGCCCGCTCGAGCTCACAAACGCATAGATATATGCATCTACTACACAGGGTGTGCGGCCACACAGCCGTCCACCCGTCTACACCTGTAGGGACAAAGAAACAAAGACTGTCGGACACCACTATCACATGTTAGTTTAATCCTACTTTTTAATCTCCCTGTCAGTTATATTGACAGACTGACCAACAGACGAGGGAGCCATTCAATCACTCGCAAGACGCATTCAATCACACTGGCATATTTATTAGTGTGCTCAATACAAACATCTCCTGACAGTCGGGGGGACAGGCGGGGGAACACACTAGGAGACGAAAAGACAAACAAATGTACAGAGAACTAGGCGGCCAGACAAACAGTCAAACATTATTGACAAAACCGGTATCCACGTGAACAGTCATACAGGCAGACTATTTCACAAACAGGTAAATAAAAAGGTGACAAATAAACAGACATATAAACGTGAACAACCAGGTGTGTAAAAATTGTATGTGCAGGTATGTAAATAACTAAGATGGCAAGGAAAAGACAACGACTGAGAAGTGAACATTGAAGGTGACGACAGATGTACACGTGATCACGTGATGTGGGTACAGCGACAGGTGTCAAGATGACAGGACAGATTGAATTAGAAAGCAACAGATACTTTGAACCATCACCCTACACACGCAGCTAGACATCAACCGTTGTAAAGTTTGTTTAGCATCAAACGCCGACAGTCTGTGATGTTTGAATGTTCCTCTCACTGAACAGACCCACAACTGTCTTCGCCTTCTCCACTTTCCTGTGTCAAATAGGAATGAGGGGGAGAGATGGGTCGCGGGAGGGGCAGAGACACAAAGATCAAATGAAAGATGCAAGCGCGTGCACACGTGAAATGGTGGCGCTGACGTTCCTCCACCCGGGGTGAAGGACGCGAGGACAGGGTCTGGCGCTGACATCTTTCCGTTGGTCCCCGCCAGCGTCGTGGGAGACGAGGAGGCCGCGAGGGGTGCGCGCCGCCCAAGGCATTGATTTCGCTGGGCCCCCAGGGTGGTGCACAGTCACCTGCACGGCGGTGCAGCGGCCACTTCAACCTGACAACTCCGCCAACACCGCCCCACTCGTCTCCTCCCGCTGGACTGAAACAAAAGCTCCACATCTGGGCCCCACTCGCCTCCTGCTCAGTTGACGCCGACATGCCCCGCCACCCATACCCCACCACAAATGCCCCCCACACCTCTGCCCCCCACCTCTGCCCCGCCACCCATGCCCCACACTCCTTGAGCACTTGTCCCCACCGACTTTCAATTCCGTCGTCCGCTGGCCAAACATTGTCATTCCACTCTCCTCTCATCTTTGCTCTCCTCACTAGCCCACCTCCACACAGCCACCCCAAGTCGCTGAGCAACTGATAAACACTCCGCCCCCACCTGTATACCTCTCTCGTATAATATACCTGTAATATTGTGTCCAGATATTGCAATTAGCTCTAATTATCCGGGTAGCAAAGCCAGACTCGAGCCCTCGAGGTAGGAAAGAGTAAGTGTGACCGCGGTGTACATCTGAGTGTGTGTCGGTGGACTGTCGTCACTGTCGCTCAGGTGGCACAGGTGAGCAGGTCCTCATCTTCTTTGATCCACAAACATGTCGTGGTGCTTGTGGTTTCGCCTCAAATTATCTCCAGGTATTTTCCCACTCACTCACAGATCTCGTCCATTTCTGACCATCAGGCTGGGTGGGGGACAGATGGGCAGGAGTGGGGAGGGGCAGGTGAGAACACGCGCCTTACCTGGGGTGTCTTTGCTGGTAGAGACGGAAGTTGAATGGAGTCACGGTCATCGTTGTCGACCTCAAATATCTTTGTCTCTCTCCGATCACAACAGAGTTTATTCCAGTGCCGGAACCTGACCTTTGCCCTTCAGTGTTAATCTCGAGTCTCTGCATGATGTTCCCTTTCTACCCTCCGTCCCTCCCGCCCTCCTCCCCAGTGTCATGTCAGTTGTGACAGAAGTGTACACGGACAGAAACCTGCTCAGCTTTATTTTTCCTGTTTCATTTTTTTATTTGTATCTTTTTGTTTCTTTATTTTAATCGTTTTATTGTAAGCACGACATCGATGTTGGTCGTTAAAAATAAACAGCTGAGTCTGTGGATATCATGTGTGTGTGTGTGTGTGTGTCTGTGTCTGTGTGTGTGTGTGTCTGTGTGTGTGTGTGTGTGTGTGTGTCTGTGTGTGTGTCTGTGTGTGTGTCTGTGTGTGTGTGTGTGTGTCTGTCTGTGTGTGTGTCTGTGTGTGTGTGTGTCTGTGTGTGTGTGTGTCTGTGTGTGTGTCTGTGTGTGTGTGTGTGTGTGTCTGTGTGTGTGTGTCTGTGTGTGTGTGTGTGTCTGTGTGTGTCTGTCTGTGTGTGTGTCTGTGTGTGTGTGTGTCTGTGTGTGTGTCTGTGTGTGTGTCTGTGTGTGTGTCTGTGTGTGTGTGTCTGTGTGTGTGTCTGTGTGTGTGTGTGTGTGTGTGTGTGTGTCTGTGTGTGTGTCTGTGTGTGTGTCTGTGTGTGTGTGTGTCTGTGTGTGTGTCTGTGTGTGTGTCTGTGTGTGTGCGTCTGTGTGTGTGTCTGTGTGTGTGTGTGTGTGTGTGTGTGTGTGTCTCTGTGTGTGTGTCTCTGTGTGTGTGTCTCTGTGTGTGTGTGTGTGTGGTTTCTACAGTTCAACACTAGTTGTTGTCATTGTTAGTCTTGCTATCAGTTAGCTTATTTCTCCCCTGCTGCCGGGGAATTCGCAACGTTTGCTGATCTCTCTGTCTCTCTGTTTGTCTCTCTCTCTGTCTGTTTGTCTAAATATATATCTCTGTTTGTCCCTCTCTCTCTCTGTCTCTCTGTTTGTCTCTCTCTCTCTGTGTCTGAATATATATATATCTGTCTCTCTCTCTCTGTTTGTCCCTCTCTCTCTCTCTGTCTCTCTGTTTGTCTCTCTCTCTCTGTTCGCTTGCGTGTTGTTTCATCACGTGCGCTTATGAAGATGTCTGTCAAGTGTCTGTCCTGACACGGTGCCAGACCAAGGCACACAGCCGTCAGTTCAAAGGTTGTTATCGCCGCGTACATCGCTGTTTACTCAAGCTCGTGCTGCGTGTTCTGATAGAGTCCTCGCTGCTAGGGTCAAGGTTACGACGACTACTTCCTGCTGACGACTGCTAGGGGCGATAACCATTCAGATGTGTGTTGACGATAGGTGTGTGTGTGATTAGTTTACAAACACTGTGTCTTTAATCTCGTCCCTTGTCTCTTTGTTGTCAACACAAGAAGAAAGGAATCGTCCCTTTTATTTTCCTTGACCCTGATTGGAGGAGTGATCAAAGTTTAAAGTTGATTTGCAGTTCATGGGTCATGTGTTGAACCTGTTTTAACTTTTTCACTCTCTGATGTATAGTTTCTTTCCGAGACAACAAGTGACAATTCATTTTGCCAAGTATGCAGTAGGTCCACATGCACTTCCAACAGAAGTCTTCTAACTTGTATCCTCAACAGAACTTGTGTATGTAATCTCTCCTGTTGGCCTCTTCGTATGAACATCTGTCCACTGATATTGTGTGTGTGAATATGTATTTATTAGTCTTTCTAGTTATTCACTAGTTTTATCTGCACCCCAAAGCCAACAAAGTCAACAAAACGAAGCACTCTGTTGTCTTTGGATGAATAGTCGTGCTATAATAGAATGTCTGCAAAGCTGCGTGGACCAACTGATCATAAAGACACAATGTCAGCATTGTTTGGATGGAATAAACCTTTCCCAATACTTCAGGCTTTTTGCAAAATTGTTTGCACAGATAAAACAGTCTGCAAATTTGGATTCATTAATTGGAAAGGAACTTTCAACACAAATAATTAAGAATTAACTCTTCTACTTCTTTTTAAAAAATAAACCCTTTATCTGCTTAAGACAAGTTGTGGCTGACATTTTGACTGGACACTCACATTTATAAAAGAAACACCTGATATGAGACTGAGACTGCGAGTAAACACACCGAGTATATGTGACATGTTACATTTATATCAACACTTGTATATGCCACATGTCACATGCTATATCAACACTTGTATATGCTATACGTCACATGTTATATCAGCACTTGTATATACTATACGTCACATGTTATATCAACACTTCTATATGCTATGTCACATGCTATATCAACACTGTAGCGACTACTCCTAGCTAGCTACCCCGCTACCCGTAACAAGGCCATGCGCTCTCCACTGGCTTTAGAAAACAAATTGAGTTTGCAAGTTCAAAGGCGCAAGGCCGCCATTGTGGCTGCAGCTTAGTGGGAAGGACACCAATGAGCGCCCTCTATCGCCACAAGATTTATTGTTAATAATTTTGGGCGACAGCGCGGCGTGAGATAGTGGCCTCCCTTTTCCTAATGAAAAGCGCTACCTGGCGGAGCACTGTCGGGGGGGAGGCTGCGGCCCCCGCTCCCCCCACAGGTCAGGCTCTGTCCAAGACCTTACGCAAGGGGTCATGGGAAAGGCAGGAGGGTGACAAATGAGTTGTATTATCGTCGATATCATGCTGTCCATTAATGTGATAATATAGGGCGGCGGCCATTGTGCGCGAGATACCATTTGTCACGAAGTGCATTATGGGAATGTATTGATAGAATTTATTTCGTCGTGAATACGCTTCTTGTCACTGCAGACTTTAAGCTTTTATTTCTTTAAATTTCCGGCTGTCGCGGTCGCAGTTGCTTTTTTGTGACAAGGGTTTTTTTCTGGGGTGCTGATAATGGGGTGGTGGTGAGGGTGCTCCTGGAGGACTGAAGCTCCTGTGTCGGGTATCTCACCCCTTATCCTACTCTTGTCGACAGGAGTATAAAGTAAATGACTGGGTTAAGCAGCTCGCTTCCTCCCAGAAGAGGGTATAAGCGACTTGGTTTTATGTCGAGTCGAGAACTGAAGCGAAACTACATTTCAAGGCTAAGCCTGTGAAGGTCGATGAGTCTTTACCAGGTAGACACAGGTGTGGCGGGCCTCCACTGTAGTCTCTTATCTTGTCGTCTGTCTGTCGTCAAGTCGCTGTCTCAGTCTTCTTATCGAGTGCACATCAACCTCCAAAGTTTGGACGATTTCGCTGCCCGATTTTTTAACCTTTCCGCACAGCCGGAGGTGAACCTGGTTCTAGAAGGTTCCTGCAGTAAGTCTCCTGCCGCTCACACGCTCACACACCGACTCCTACACCGTCTGCAGTCGTGAGCACCTGGTGCAGGTGTGAACGAAGACTTCATTGACAAGTCACGTTTGCTGTCAGGTGTCTGCTTGTGTCTGAATAGAGGGCACGTGACCCTCCTAGCCTTATTGTCATTGGCTGCTGAGACGCAGGAAACGCTCGGATCCTCTAAAGTCCTTTTCAATGGCATATCTACTGGAAATATTTTGCCTTTCTATAACTTTTTTCAATTTGCCTGCCCGTATCTTTCTACACCTACGTCTAGCTATCTTACCTAGGTTGTCTTTCGATTTGTTTTTTTTTTAATCGCTTCCTTTCTTCTCCCCCCTCCTCTCTCTCATTTTCTTTCTGAATGAGTCTGCTGCCATGTCCAACAGGACGTAAACATCAAAGGAGCGGTGAATTTTATGAATGACAAGTATAGTGAGTCACGTGTCGGTCTCAAATCTGCCTGCAGAGTCATTTCTATTCATGGGGTTCATGGGAAGTTGCAAAATCCTGTCCCTCGTTACTGTTCACTCGAACTTATGCTCCCACCCACTCACTCCCACCCACTCCCTCTCACTCCCACTCACTCACTCCCACCCACTCCCTCTCACTCCCACTCACTCACTCCCACCCACTCCCTCTCACTCCCACTCACTCACTCCCACCCACTCCCTCTCACTCCCACTCACTCACTCACTCCCACCCACTCCCTCTCACTCACTCACTCCCACTCACTCACTCCCACACCCACCCACTCACAGACATAAACATTTCTACAGACACATTCAGAAAGTAAACGGCAATGAATCCTAAAGCTTTGTGGTCCTGAATGTAAGTGGCTCACTGTGTGCAGGGCACGGCATGTCGAAGGTGGGTCCCAGCCCTTACTTTCCATCGTCGTTTACCTCCCATGATATTTGAAGTCCTCCTCCTGCTGGATGGACAGGGGGAGATAATCCAGCCACGCGCCCCCCAGCGGTGCTGCAACACGCGCCCTTTGCTCGACAGTCGAGCTCTGGCTCCTCCCGACAGATATACACAGAAGTGTATAGATAGACACAGAAGCTTTATAATAAATATAGGTAAGTGTATAGTTGTAAACAGGAACTTATTGATATACATGATAGAAATACACAAGCGTCTATATGTTACAGAAGGGGACGGATATACACAGGCGTATATACAACCTAAGTTGTGTCCAAGGCTCTGTACATGTGGACACGATTATCAACCTACCGCCTGTTCGCTTACAGGATCACACAATAATTACAGTCAATGGCTATCCCCGGAGTAACGATATTTCTAACGGCGGCCACTGGGGTCACGTGACCTTTGCTCTATGACTGTGGCCCTGGGGGGTGGAGCTATCTTTGTTGCACATGCTGACATCACTCCAAGTCTAAGTCTATGTCTACCTGGGAAATGGAGGGGAGGGGCGTTGTCTTATCCTGCTCCCTCTACCTGAAGGAGGGAAGATGTCTGAGATTACTTCTCGTTGACAAGCGCTTAACCCCTGAGTCCCGGTTAACCCCTTTGTCTGACAAGACCTCCGTCACTCGTACTATCTCTAACGAACTCTGCTGTCTGTGGAGACGTCTGCATCTGATAACACCTCCACCGGTATCTGAGAAAAATTCCATCGGTGTCTGATAAAACCTTCACTGCGATCTGATAAAATCTTCATCGGTGTCTGATGAAACCTCCATCAGTAATTGATTAACCGGCATCTGACGAAACCTCCATCGGTATCTCACCAAACCTCCGACGGCGAGCACCTAACAACGAGTAGTCTCTAAGAGAGACAGAAGCTGACCGGAAGCAAGTCTCGGAGACAGAGTCCGTGAAGAGAGACACCCTGACTCTTGGCTGCCCCTGGTCCACCCACATCTTGTGCACCCGTCGTGACTGCGGCCACCGGGTGGCGTCTGGTACCATGATGGTGGGGGAACGACAAGACCTCCCATGTGTTGGGAGATGTGTTGGGAGGGTGTGGGGGGTTTCAGGTGATGGGTGAGAAAGGCGGTGGTGGGACATCAAACACTAGCGGTGGTGGAGTGCACAGGGCAGGTCAGGTCGGCCTGAGAAATTCAGCTTTTGAAGTCGTGGTTACAGGACCCTCCGTGCGCCTCCACCCGGACTTTTCCTAACTTTCCTCCTGCTTGGTCTCTGAGCTACATTTTCTTTTCACCTTCTACATGCGAACACTGCGTGTGTGTTCTGACATGTTTATGATGATTTATTAACTGAAAGTTAAACAAATCAGAGAAAATATTTACATTTTTTTCTCTCTGGGTGTGTGGCTTTGACACGGTTGTGTGGCTCGTACGTCTCCAGCACGGAAGATGTACATCAAGCAGCTTTGCCGCCACCTCACCAACCTCCCACAAAGGGCGTTGACCTCTCCCTAATTCATCGCAGTCACCCTCCCGCCTTTTGAACAGACATCAGACATAAGACATAAGCTCGGCATTGTGCGTGTTTTTTTCATCATCATGAGTGCAAGCTACACACAACAGACAGACAATACAAGAAAGCACAAAAGAACAAGCTTTATGACAACTAACCTCAGTAAAGAGAAAACTGTGTGGAGACAGTGCACTTGTCTGGTACAAGGATCAGAAGTCACACTGAAGGTGTTGGTGATCATCATGTAACTTCAACTTACCTGGTCACCTGGTGGTAAACACGTGTTCTACCTGTAAACACCTGTAATTTCTCTACCACCGTCTCACCCAATCTGAAGTAGCTGTTTCTTCTCCATGTGAAGTGGTTTAACCTGTTTTCGGTATTTCCTGTCAACCAGAAGACGATCCGAGAAGTCATCACCAGTGTAACGGATGACACCAGCACGATTCCTACCCGAGAAAGTGCTGCCACCCGCACTGAAACTGGCCAACAGAGGGCGCAGGTAACTCCCTCACCCCACAACCATGTCACGTCCTCACCAAGTCGCAAAACTTCAAACAAAAGCATCATCTATACAGAACTTGACAATGTGTCTATAAGGAACAGTCAGACCTTCCAAATGTTAGCTTACTTTCAATTTCCTAGTGTTCACATGTCACGTGAAGAGTGAACGCGTGAAGCCTATGTGAACAATATGAACAAGCAGGCCAGCATAATTGTCCACAGCGACTTGTAAACAAAACCATCTCTCTGGAGCAAACACCTGAGCATTTTGTCCGTGGGCACCTCGATGGGTGGATGTACACGTGTGCACAAGTACCCTTTCTCTTACCCCGACCCCCTCTCCTCCTGTTCCCCTTGACCCTTGTCTGTGCCACCTAATCACCGCATTCTTTAAATCTCAGATTCTTGTGCTAGAATGTGGGGACCCTCGCCAAATACATGCATCAACTTTAAAACAAAGATTCCCACGGCCGTAAAGGGAAAGATGCAACTGCCATTACAGGTGATGCATGTCGGGAATGCATGGAGGGTGAGAGACTCTCTGAGGGTGTCCTTTGGCCCTCGGGCGAATTAACTTGCAAATTACAAGTAATGCAATCCTCCTCCAGAGAACACCGGGATGTCCTCAAAACTACCAGCAGAACCTGCACACAGTCCTGGCGACTTGATGCTCCTCCCTGCATCTCCTGCCGCAGGTGCCAAGCATTCTCCTTCTCCACCTCATTTTCTTAAACGCACCTGCAAACCTTTCTTTGATTGTAAGAAACTGTGTGTAACCTTGTGGCTAAGATTCGTTGCTATTGGTCACACGCCAAACACAGACAGGGATGGGGGTCAATTCAATTCAATTCAATTTAACTTTATTATCTCACTAGGAGAAATTAAAAGACGTGGTAAAACAACTGGCTGATAATAAAACTTATAATAAAAACTTAATAACAACTTAATTCCACTCAAACTATCATCTCACACAAACACCTACAGTCCATGTAAATACCCGACTAAATAAGAAACAACACTAAAACTATATTCCCAAAACCATACACCCACACCCTCACACTCACAAATCCTTCCAACACTTATTCAGTAATACAACAGACTGGTGTATAAAACTATTCCGAGAACGGGCAGTGGAAGCTCTGGGTACAATAAAACGTCTCTTGGACGGAAGAAGGTTATAGTACTGGTTGCTGGGAGGGAACAAATCCCGTCTTACATTAACGACGAAATGTTCTTCTCAGATGAATGTTTGGATGCCAGCAACAAGACCGTCTCCATAAATGTTTTAATGAGCTTTTGAGATTTTCCTTCCGCTAACTCAACCAATCGACGAGTGTCACGTGATTAACCTCACCACGCTATAAACTAAAAGAAAAGTTTTTTTTCCGGGAACATCAGTGGAGTGCGCATGCGCGCCAGTCTCAGTGGATGGGGTGTTCAATGATGACAACAGTGTTTATCAGAGAAAGCCGTTGGTCACTTCAAACTGAAAGATTTATTTCTGTTTCGCCTTGTTGGAGACTTCCGTTGAGTTTGTTCCTTCTCTCTCTCCCTCTCCATATACATAAGTCGTGTCAATATCACTCTATATATATATCACTATATGTTCTGCAGTAATGTGATGCACTCCATTTCACAACTACTGAAAGGGGAAACAATCGATCATTTTCATCATAATTCTCATCATCATGATCATCGTTGTTTTAAAAGCGATTTTATTTTCATCACGTGTGCTCAGGGTTAATGTAACCTCCTCAGTCCTACTTAACAGTTCCCTCCCACCTTCTCTCTCTCCGCGCTCGTGGCGGTGTCGTCAAATGAGAGCCGACGAGCAGGTTATGATAATGACTGTGGCCCCTGTCATGGCTATCGCCTCTTCAAACGAGGCCACTGTGGCTGACAAGTTCTTTCTTGTTCCCCTGTTCTTCCCTCCCTCATTTCACCCTTTTAATCTTGTTGCTTCCCGTCATTTGTAAAGCATTTTCTCCTTGGATGCACCTTGCCACAACCAGGAAATTGGAGGAAAAGTCCTGTCGACCAACATTGCTACCTGAGGTCCCCTTACAAACAAGTTGTCTACCCTAGATGAGTTATTCCCCTTGTTCCTGTAAAGGTGATGCACACTGACCTGTCCCTCCTGTCACCAGGCTACAGGCTACTTAGCGAGAGCTGCTTTGTCCCCGTCACCCGGCCGTCCTCGCACTTCTTGCTGGTGATGCTGGCGGTACATCAAGGCATTGTGCTGCGCATGACCGACGACCTGCGACCCTTACAAGGAAAGCGCGCGACTGACACTAAGGTGAAGGGTAGAGTTCGGCTGACGAGACGGGTGGGTAGGGGTGGAGCGAGCGAGGAGGGTGGCCAAGAGAGAGAGAGTTGCGTAACAGAACCGCAAACATTCCGGGTATGTGTACTAGCGGTAAGGTCAAGCCTTGCTACTCAGCGGTAATTTTAGGTCTGATTGTAAAGGATTGACAATCATCGTGGATCCAAGTTTCCAGCTCGCGTTTAACTAAACTCAAAAGCATAAAGGTTAAAACTATGGAAACCGTTTCTCTGGCTGCTATTTCTCGGGTGGAGCTAGAGGCGTTTGTCCACAAGGAGGATCCTGGGCAATGGGTTCAGACTTCTGTCGATGTGCATGTCATGTACTACCCAGCTGCACCAACCCGCCGTGATGTAACCTCACCATGCGATGCTCAACACAACCACCCAGAGAGCCAGCCAGCCAGCATGTGGACACCAAGATATTCCAGCAATTCGTGTACATTTCTTGCCCAGGACACTGTATCGTGCTGCGTGCTTTCAGACGACAAACGCTGAACATTGTTTGTTGTTTGATGACGACTGTAGTCACTGAACATAAACAAGATGGCTGACTGGCCACCCGACAACATCGTACGTAGACAATAGAAAGGACCCCGGATGTGGCATCACAGGCTAACTCTAATCAACCAAGGAGAACAAATTATTCATGAATTTCAGACCTTGATTATCAGCCTTGCCAGCTTCCCAACAGCTATTGTCCTCGTTTTGGATTATTACTGACGACCACCATAGATTAGCAGCTTCCGGTGAGGATGTAATGAGCGAAGTAGGCGCGTGCATGAGCGGCGAGCAGCGCGCACCCAGTCCACCCGAGACGTTTCTTGCCGGCGGCACGTGTCACGTGGTATGCAGCACGTGGTGTGCACCAAGCCCGCCCACGACGTGTGACCGGTGAACCACAACATCAACAGATTGCCGGGTGTCTAACCTTTGACCCTCGCTACATCCCGTTTTCTCTCCAGACCGTTGCGTAACGATGTCCTGAAAGTTCTTGCTGCTCAACACATCAAGTCTTGCTTGACTGACCCACTCTGCCACTGAGTCTTCTACCTGTCTTCTCCTCTAGTTTGTCCTTCTTTCATTCTATTGGATCCTCCTTACAGCAACACACATCACTGACTTCTCACATCAGTTTGGTCACAGTCTGCTTCTGGCTGCCCCAATCCCCCCTTCACACACACACGCACACACACACGCGCACAGGTGTCTGTAAGAGTTCAGACTCAGCAAGTCAATAACAAGCAGTTTCCGGATTAGAAGGACGCTGTTGGTGCGCTAGGTCACCGCCAGAGGGCTCACTTCCGACCAGCGCCAGGCGGCGTGCGCAGTAAATCATCCCAGCATTCCTCCTGTCTCTACCCGACTTCACCTGCCGCTAATTGCCAGCAGCCTTGAACATTGTCCATGAGCATTATCTTGAAAGTAATTCATGAACCTGTCTGCCGTCCTTTCTCTGTCTTCCTGTTATTGTCTTTGTTTCTAACTGCCTGTGTGTGTATTTCTATCTTCATTATTTCCTTCCTGATACACGCACGAACACACTCACACAGACACACACACACTCCTGCGACTAACGGTCATTCCTGTGGCGCCAGAGAAGCAGTCTGTGAGTCTGTGAGTCTGTCGTCTGTGTCGTGGTCAGTCAGACTGTCTGACACTTCCTGACAATGATTGTCGACACCTGCTCTAAAAACTGACTTTGTCCGACAGGTAAAAATACATTTCTAGCCCCCGACAGGTGTGCAGGCGAAATCTTAGCTATGAAGTCCACACACTGAGAGAAGAAAGAACTCACGGAAGAAGGAAGACACGCACACACATAATAACACACAAACACACACATCGAAAATATTTTTGTCTCTGAAAAGTGTGATTTATTGGAAATTTTCTTTAGGTCCAAAATAGATTAGATGCAACATCAAAAGAAAACGTTGTTTACGCAGTTTGTTAGAAACATTGAGGACAGTACTTTGCGATCAGTCAGGTTGTCAACATTACATCAGGTAGTTACACAGGTAGTCAAGATTACATCAGGTAGTTACGACAGGTAGTTACGACAGGTAGTCAAGATTACAACAGGTAGTTACGACAGGTAGTTACAACAGGTAGTCAAGATTACAACAGGTTGCCAACATTACATCAAGTAGTCAACATTACGCCGTGTGTGGTCATCCATGCGTGAAATTGTGGAGCACGCATCTCTTCATGCTCGTGTGCGCCTGTCTCTCGAGCGAGGGTCATGAGGCAGTCATAAGGCTACCTCCAGGTTAGCTATGGACTAGCTAAAGCTAGAACTAGAAAAATCATCGGCGTTGTTATCAATGACATCGTCACGAACATGATTTTGACTTCGCTAGACCCCACCTCTCCCAAATATTTCCCCCTGTTTGGGTTGCCTGGGTAGACCTACCCACAAGTACTGCCAGCTGTTGTCCAGCGCGCTCTCCCGCCACCCGTATGAAGTCGCCGGAGGTGTTCCATGCGTGTCCCCCTGAAACAAATATGTACCCGGTTTTAGCCGAGGTGCAAACCTTTGCGGCCGCTTGTGTGCGAAAGGGAAAACGATACTTAGTTAAATTCTGGCTTGTGGACACGACTGATGGTGGAGACCCGTCTTCTGTGTCCCCCAGTGCAGTTTGCTCAGCCTCCTCAAACACGACCGCAAAGGACTAGTGTTTCCATGACCAGCGGTAACTTGGAGACCGGGTGGATTATCTGGATCCGAATAGACTAGGTGGAACATCCGGACTTGCGAGGACCCCAAGTTGACTAGCGAGAATGTGTAGACTAGTGGGGGTGGAGGACCACAAGGACTGGCCATAGACTGGCAGGTGACTATCTTCAAGATGGACGTAGCATGTAGAGGGTGGGTTACTGGACGAAGATCATTTTGACCATCGGGGTGTGTGTGTGGATAGGGGTACTAATGAGGCCATGCGAAACCGCGCAAACCGTCTATCACATCAGAAGAGAAAACACGTGTCCCCAGGAAAGATTCGAACCTTACAATCACTGTCGTAGTGCAGTGCTTGCAAGAAGCTTTCTAATCACTACGTCACCGCACCAAGGGTACAAATTTAGGGTAGGTTTCGGTTGATAATGTGGCTGACAGTATGTTTACGAGCTTAAAGTAAGAATGAAAATATCTATTATTGACTATCCTGAGGCAAAGTTATCTTACGAAGCATTCGCAGCTACCACGACAAGGGGCAGAGAGAACCACCTTTATACAAATGATACAAAGTACCCCGTGTACAAACATGGTATCTAGGGACCGCTGACTGACGTGTTACCTACAGACCGTTGCTTTGTCTACAGACAGACGCAGTTTTGGGGGTGAAGGGGGCCGTGCTGTCTGTCGCTCGTTGTTCTGACCGACGAGCGAGGAAGATGTTGACGACCATTGAGTTCGTTGAGTTCGATGCACAAACGCGAGGATGCCGCATCAACAACGATGTGTTTGCCACCATCCACACCGCCCACAGCTCTTCTGACACCTGCATTTCCTCACAACCATGACAACGGGGTGGGGTCACAGAGGTCACAGAGGCAGATTTGTTTTCTGGTGTGACAATGCGAGCACCAGCTGCACCTGTTGATTGCCAGAAAGTAACCACTTTCATCAAACGCCCGCCACCGCACCTAGTCGCCAGGTAAACAGTCAAGGCCTCGGTATCCACGAGGAGAGGGTATCGGGTGGCGATGGTTCATGATGCGCTGACCAGCTGGGAGGATGATGACACGTCACCAGGAACTGTTAGCACGTCACCCGACGGTCAGAGGAGGGAGACGGCGTGGGTAGGATGGAAAGGGACCACACAAGGAGTTTCGAGTCAACAAGGGTGTGATGGTGATGTGAAGTGAAGACATCTTGTGCTGTGTCTCCATCAGCGCAGTTCACCCTCCGTCAGCTGGTCAGCAACACGGGTGCGAGGGTCAGGGTGCCTGGCGGTGTAGTGTCGGTCGTCTTGTCTTGATGTGTCTAATCAAATGGCTACAACCACAACTGTCTATTTCTAATCTATTATTCTCGAACGTTCGACTCAAAAAAAGGACCATTAAAGAAACTTGTCACGTGATGCGTGTATTTTTAGAAGGATGTCAACTATGTGAGATGAGCTAATAGACGTTTGAGAGGCAATATCTAACAGCTTATTCACTGATCACGGGGTCAGTCACATCTAACATCACGTCTATGGCGGTCGCTGGGGTCATGTCTTAGTAGCGCCCTCTGTGATCATGAGGTCGCATCTAGCAATTTTTATGTTTATGGGTGGTCGTGGGGGTCAATTCTAACAAAGCCCCCATGTGACTAGGGGTCACATCTAGCCGTATGTTCACGGGTGGTCGTGGAGTATGACTAGCGCAGTGTTCACAGGCGGACAGGGGGTCACGTGTAGCACAGCGTTCACACAGTCTTTCTCTCTCTGTGCTCAAACTGTCGTCAGAATAACGAGCGAAAGGTGATCGGTCGCAGCCTTTGTGTCAATGCTTATTTTCTGTGGCTGCAAGTCCAGGGAGAATCACTCGGGGTGCACCAAGCGACAGGGACAGAAGTCGACGCAAGTGTGAAAAGAACGAGAGTTGTGACGTCATGATAGATACGACCCTTCGACCCCAAGACGCTCGGCTAAACAGCGACACAGCTGACCTTTGACACCCCTGGGCTCTCATTTCAGGGCAAGACAACATCATTTGGGCAGCGCGCCGGCGGGAAAACTACAACAAGGCGACGTGTTTAGCATGCGGGAGGCCACCCAGACCCCACTTCCCCTCCCCCATCACCTGCCACCCATGCATGTCAAAAAGACTAACGGACCTCGACAACAGGCTGATGAGGGAGAGAACATCACCAAGAGCTGCTGCGACAGCTGAAGCTTCACAGACTGAGACTGTCTTTGTCACAAATATTTAGTTTTTCGCCAAGACGGGGGCTAAACTAGAGGAGGGAGATGGAGGAGCACACCCGATACCCACTGCAGTCTTAGCTACCCGGTCTTCTACCGGACGTGTGCGCAAGATTTTTGGCGGTGACCGAGTGTTGAAAGGGTGGAGGGGGATGGAAGAGAGCTACATCGACGACATTCTGTACTTGGTCGTCAACGTCAATGTGGCCTCTGTTCTCGATGGAAGAGAATCGTATTCGTAGAGGAAAGGGGTGGGTCGGGTGGAGGAGGGTCAGTGTTAATGTATGGCGCAGTCCACACGACGTTGTAGTTCCGGTACTAGTCTTCCTCCTGCCATGATGCTCGGCACCTGGGTGTCGAAGGCCGTGGATGGATGAAGGTCTGATAGTTGGCGGTGCATCGTGTGCAGTGACAGGGGGAGACCACGACATGCGGGTACTGGCGACAGCCTTCCCCATCCCTGCCACACACCCTACCTACGAGGTCAGTGGTGTGTCCTGTCCTCGTTACAGTCGGTCTCGTGAGTGGCTCATCGCGAGCAGTATCATCTGTCACAACGGTCCTCCGGGTGTCTCGTGGCCGCTTCTTTCACCCTTGTAGGTTTTGGGAAGATTTCCCGCCCCCTATTCTTCTCCTCTCCCCTTCTCCCCCTCTCCCCCACTTTCTTGCCACTGGGATCGGACGGCGAGTTTGAACAGCCCGGGGTCAGGGGTTAACAGGAGGGGATGATTTGTTTCCGGACTGGTGGCGCTGGTGGACGTAAGGGGCTGTGGTGTTTGACTCGTAGCGCCACTCCAGACGGGTGGCGGGTGCACGCTGTTACTATTGTTCGTTGCGGAAAAGAGCGAGTGGTGGCGGGGAGGAGAAGGGACTTCAAAGGGCAGGACAGCAAACAGTGAGGACAGTGACGGTTAAATGAGGAGGACACCTTTGAACCCTCTTCAGCAGTGTGTTTGGTTTGTTTGGGGTTTTATTTCATATTTATTTATTTTTGATAGCAAAAAGCCTGATTCTGGTCCTCGTATTTCTGTTGGTCAATAAAGGATCTCATAGTGCTGCTCACACAGGGGTCATTAATGTGAGCGGCTCACAGTGTCTAAGTCATGACACTAGAAGCTCCACTAGAAACAGCAGTTTTCAAGGTCAGTTTTTCCTCCTTTGTTCTCTATTCGACCCTCGATCGCCATATTTGTTTTCGCCGACTACGTTTCCTCTTGCTGTCTATCAGATGTCTAACGAAGGGCTACTTTGGGTGGTGCCTCTGGTTCCATTCTGCACACGTACCCTAGCCATCTCCATCTTTTCTGGATTATGTTTGTTATATTTGTGCAGATTGCTCTTGTAAGGATTTCTTCATCAATTATTGGTGTTAAGGAATTATTAGCTAGTATTAATTGTATTTGGCTAGAATATCTGAAAAATGTTCTTCAGACATTTGGTTTGGAAGGTGTCTAGTTTCTCTCTGATTATTGCTGACATCTTTCAGCATTTACATCCACAGAGTGAGACCGAAAGGATACTGCTTCTGCAGATTCTTATTTTTGCATTGCTGTTTAGAACTGTGCCATTGCACATTTCTTTTAGCATGGTAACTGCTTGATTTGCCTTTGCTTGATTTGCTTTGATGAGTCTGTTCTTCTCATCCTTTCTGTATCCCCGTCTGTTGCTGCCAGACTTCTAAGATACGCAAATTCTTGGACTTTGTCTACTTCTTTGCCATCATTTGTGATAAGCTCTGTCATCGCTACATTCCTGGATAAAAGTAGTTACCCGTTGCTGCTGGACAGTTGCTGGGTGGGCAGGAGGGGTTTAGTTTGGCAAATAAAAATGTGAAAAGGCTCCAGTCACCTGCCACTAGGCTGCGGAATCCCTGTTTGGATTAGAGAGTTCTTTAAAGGCGATAGGATTTCTTTCCGTGGGGCAGCCCCTGTGACCGGTGTCTTGCTTGGTCCTTTGTTTGCTTTAATGTTTTCTTCCTTGCGCAAGAGGCCTGGCAGAGAAAGATAAGGATGTTTAATCATCTGCAATCACATTTTCCACGCCTTGATCGATGTCTCTTGCCGACAAACACCTCGACGCCGCTCGACAATGAGACATCTTGGGAGGTCAACTGAAAGACCTCTGTGCCAAAACATATTTTATGGGAAAAGATCACATGATGTAAGCTACCTTCTACAGCAAGCCCCGATTGTCGATCGTATCTAGCTTCCAAAGAGAGTCAGGTGAAATCGCTTACCTATGAACTCGGCAAGACCCTTCTCAGCGGGTAGTGGCAGGACAAAGCCCTAGGGATCTGGTGAAGAATACCTACTCCCTGCATGTCGCGTACGGTGGGGCTTGGCGGGCCCGGGGACCGCTATTGTCAGGCCAACCACACACGCCAACAGCTTCATCACACTTCACAGGCCGGTTTCGACATGTCCTCTTTCTTCCTGTTGATGTTCATCGAAACTTGACTCTGCAGAATCTCCCATAATGCCACGCGAGTGAATGGCAGCCACCCTGACTCCCAGCAGGCAGCGTTCAGTGTCATTAACTCCTGGGAACCAACCACGACTCTTGCCGTGACACCCGCGGTAAGCCTGTCTGTGTGGTCTCCACCCCGCGGTAGCCTATGTTTCAGGTGGCAGTTCATATAGATATTATGAAAATAACCAAAATAACACATTTTATTGGAAAGCGAGCGCAATGGGCTTCACCAATGAATACAACACAAACGACATTAAAATGGAATAATTAGGATATGAGAGTCTTGTGGACTGGAAGGACGTGTGTTGCCATTCCACTGTCCAAGATATGAGATTCCAACACGCGCCATATTTATGTAGATGTGAGATAAAACTTTTATTATTCTTACTGTTACAATATTGCTCATGTAGGGCTGACTTCTCAAGCTTGCCAACAAGAAGTTTGATTCTTGCCCATACAACATTTTTAGCATAATCA
Source organism: Pomacea canaliculata (assembly GCF_003073045.1). NCBI lineage: Eukaryota > Metazoa > Mollusca > Gastropoda > Architaenioglossa > Ampullariidae > Pomacea > Pomacea canaliculata. The sequence goes on along the minus strand of NC_037590.1, from coordinate 41,762,732 downwards.
GGACCACCATGACTATGTTCCTTTCCACGTGAGTTATTTCCCTTTGGCTGGTAGGCTAAGGTAATCATCTCCCCTTGTTTCCGTGTTGTGCATGCACTCAAAAATTAAAAAGAAAGTCTTTTCATTGAGTTTCAGCGAATAAACTCAAGTGACCGTCAGCATTTTGCTGTTTCATGCGTCACTGGTCAAGATTTATTTATATCACAAGATATTATATCGCTAACCCTCGTGTTCTGAAATTTTTGGCAATGTGTCTTCATCACGTCTGTAGTCATCGCCCTTCACGTCGCGAGTCTTCTCGGTCTTTGCTGTACATCAGTGCCACGGCATTGTGGAATTTTTAAAGCTGACAAGTGATTGGTTGTCTTTCCTTTAGAGTTTTGTTGATGCTCAGTGATCAGACGGTATGTCAAGCACGCGGCACACACACACACGCACACAAACACCAACATCTGCCCCCTTGTCGTCGCAGTCGTTTGACGAGCGAGGCTACAACTAGTCACGTGACAGGACTCCATGGCTGGTGGTGGGTGAGGTAAGCAAAGGCGACATCTGTCGGTGCAGCAAGTGGGATGTAACAAGGAGACGTGTTTGGTCGTTCATTAAGAGGCACAGAGGCCTGCGTCATCAGGGCTGAGTAAATGTCACTAGCTTGTACTTCTTACCTGCCCGTCCTTTCACCCCGGCCTTCCTTTTTAGTGAGAGTTGCTTTGGGGTTTTTTTTTAATATGTAACTTTTTGTGGGTCTTTGCCAGTGGCCCCAAAGAGGTAAAAACACTTTAAAAAGAAAAAAAAAACATACAACACCTGAAAACCTAACTGGATTGTTACAAATCGTTAGGCAATTCTAGCCTTCTGAAATACTGTTATCAATTCCTTTCATCGCTACTAATCGTTTCTGGCCAGTTGACAAAATGGGTTTAAATTACTACATGGTTGGTGCATATTTTATCACGACTGTTGACTTCTGGGTAGCTTTGAGAAAAGCGGACTTCACCCTAAACGCACTGTTGGTGCTGCGTGAGTGCGAAGTTGATGGTACACGAGAAATAAAGGACACCCTATGGTCCCTTAGCAAACCCGGAGAAAAGTCCTGTCGATCGATCTTAAACCCTTAACTTTATTTGCTCCCCCCCCCCCAAAACCACAATGTGTTTTTGTACACCTCCATCATCCTGCGCTCCAGCGAACACAATGCTAGGAAGTCATTCAAGTTTGACCTTTAACCTCACCAAGTGAAATTCAATAGAAAAAGTCAAACGACCGCTTGAAACGTGAAGCAAAAAATATTTTTATTCAAAAGCAAAGTGAAAAGAAATTGAGACAGTAGAGAAAAAACCAAATATGAGTCAGTGATCTTGTCACTATAAATATCGTTTACATCGATGATATTGTCAACAGAGGTTAATGTCCTGCGCACTCGATATCAATATTGAAGGTCTACTTCTTGGCTGGTGGCTTCTTGGCTTTCTTGCCTGCCTGTAACATCCACAACGAAAAATACTGCAGATCATTTTAATGGCAGACACTGAAAGAAATGTGTGAACTCTCAAAGCATGGATTGCTAGTCTTGTTTTTTGTGTCATGCATACAAGAGTTTCAAGTGTGAGCAAGTGTGAGGATCAGCATTCGACAAATAATTTACAATTTACAAATATTTGTTTAACTTGAGCGGGGTCGAAGTGTTTACTTATGTACGACGAAAGATTTACAATCTAATCCAAATCGAAAATTAATTCTGTGACCTAGTTTAGTTCAAGATTTTGATTTTTACAGATATGTCCGTTTCACAAGAAACATCCGAGTTATCGCAGGCGAATTTCAGGACCAACAGGTTATTCAAGGTATACTGGAGACCTGTGGTCTTCAAGCCATGCAATCCCTTGAAGTCACCCACAATGCTGGCATGCCAATCTGGAAATCAGAACCGTGTCGTCTGTTGTACCCGTCTGACATACACGTCAGCTTGTTTCACACGGACATACCCAATCCTGGTAGTTGATTTGTTTTCCGCCGTACCAGCAACTAAGGCGACATCACACCGAATCAAATGAAATCTTTCGCTCGTTCGGCACCGACTGAAATTCCAGAGAAAGAAGCTCTGTTGTCTGTCCTGTGTCCTCAGGTAAGTGAGTTCCACGTGTCTGGTGATACCTGCCATGTAGTCCACACCTCCTCCCCACTCCTCCCTACCCTTAGTCTACCACCAGGTGCCAACACTGCTCACTCCTGCTCCTCCGCCTGAGCGCCCACGTGGGTTTCTGAGGTCACGTACGTCAGGAGTCGAACTCCTCGCTTTCATTGTGATTGCCAGACTGGTAACCAGAGCTGCAGTGGTTCACCAGGTGTCGTCTTTCTGTTCCTTATTCATCAAGCCACTTAACCCCTCCACAGCCCTCGATACGTGATATCCAGACTACGAGCTGGGGATCGTTGCACGCCCTTTCCAACAATAGTCAACGGGGACTTCCCTCCATTTGTTGAACTAATCGTCCAAGTGACCTTTCCGAACTCACCTGGGTCCTATCATGTGATCGCTCGCCACCACCCAACGACAAAAACTCCAACAATTTCGAACCAAGTTTTATCTCCTCCGTGCTATGTGATCGCTACTGGGTGATCTCAGTCAATGGTCATGATGACAGTTTTCTCTATCTCACAAATATTTGTCTCTCACTTTCCTAGTGTATGTGTCACTCACGCAACACACGCACTCTTCATGATACAACCGGGTGTTTAAATACGAATGTCTTTTGTCATAGATAAGCGGGGTTGTTGGCCAATCGTGTTCCTGTATGATGTTATGCTTGGCTGGAAAAATGATTGGATTCCATCTTGAGTAGGGCTGGGATACTAATTTGTTTGGGAGTAGGGTAGGGGATGACATGTATGGTCGGTCACCTCCCCTCTCATTCAGTAAAGAAGGCCTCTTGTATACAGGGTGTATTCTGTATGGAGCAATATTCTGATCGTGCGGAGTAACTCTTAGTCGGTCATTTGTCTGCCAAACATTATTGACTAAGTAGGATTCCAGCCGAAGCACGATGAAACACTATGGCATTCAACTTCACACCTTTGTGAAGACCACCGTGAGATTTGTTTCAAGTTCCTCTTCAGCTGCAAGTCCTGTAGTCGACTGTCCTCACATTCAGGTCAAATTGAGATAAAAGCCAAAGTCGCAATCTCAACATGTCGGTCGAGCTTGCGGCGGTCAACAGCCGACAGAAGGTCTCAGGAGAAGCAAGGTCGGCAATTCAACCACGAACTTGTATTACTGGACTGCAGGCAGACGATTTTTTACAGTTAACTACTAAAACGACGCATGCTACTACAGAGCTTCCGGTTTAATCACAGTCTTTGTTTAGGCTCGCCGAGACTAACAGCGGAGAAGTTCACAAGAGGCTAAGCGTTGGTCTCGGCAGACAGACAGCCGTCCACCTACACACGTCTGTGGTTCAAGCAGTGGAAGGAAGGAGAAAAGCAGACCCCTATATTTCTGATCTTTGTTCGCGACAGGGTGATCCTCCCCGTCGCCATCACACATAATTGCGAGATGGTTTTTCCCCAATTTTATTTTACATCCGGAACTTGCGCAGTTGAAACTGCAGAAGCAAGGAGGACTTGGAAGCCAGCTCAACTCGAATTCTCTCAGCACAGCCCCGCGAAGATTTCTCTCTCAGATTTCGTTAAATGGGACCAAACGCTGACTTGGTCACATCCGGGTTCACAACTGCAGAAGATGAGAAGCGCGATTCCACCTTTGCACCGGACGCCATGGAGAAGACCTAAGCCACTTCATCCACAGAGCAAAAGTCGAGCAGTAACTCGACCAAGCCACCAGCAGACTGACTCATTGTCAGTATTCCACTTTGTCAGCAACACTTTTTGAGCAAATGCCATTGGGGAGCGATCACTCAACATGTTTTAGAAAACTGTCTTACAACGAAGAAAGGTCAAGACACTCCATGTTTTGGTCAACAATAAATGTTTTTTAATAGCCATCACGGTTAACGATGGCCTCCCCCTGGCGTCTGTAGTTCTAATGAGTTCGTTGGCGACAAGACTGTTAAAACTTGTGTGAAATGGTCAGTAAAACTCTAGAATAATGCTTCTACTTTCAGTTACCGTTAAGGGCATTGTCAAAACTCTGAGAAGGGACAGACAGCATGCTACGACACCCTCCGTGGGGACAAAGGACCCACACCTTCTGAAGAAAGCAGGAAACTTCCTTAAAGGTAATGTCAGCGCAGACAGATGACTAACCTTCTCTAGAGGATTAACTAGTCTGTAGACAATACTCGTTTCTTTCCACTTTTTACTTTAACATTGCAACAGAAGAAAGATGTCATCGAGATTTTCTGGATTTTCCGATCTTTTTTGTCTTATAGTGAAGGATTTGTTAGTTCCTGTACAAACGGCAGAAAAAAAATATGAAAGCACACTATCCTATTTCAGGCAATCTAGGAAGTTGGGAAATGTGAAGGCTTAGAGGTTCATTACTCTTTTCCTCCAGTTTATTCGTGAAAAAACAACGATCAAGGTCTCGACCAGCACAGGCTGTCAGAAGCCGACGACGAAGACCTTGTAACTTGCTGAACAAAAGGGGAGTGATAGGGAAAGGGAAGAATCGAGGCCTGTTTTCACGGGTAACATTAATTGATACTCTCTGTTAGTCGCCGACCCTCGTTGTACACAATGAACAAAGGCACTTGTTCGCCAGGAAGGGAGAGCAAACAGGAGCGCAAACGCTGTTTTCTCGCCTTAAACATTCGCAAGAATCTGCGCCCCTCGCCAGCGCCAATTAGGAGGGACATCCGCTAGAGAGCCGCCGCCATGAATGAAGTGAGCGAGCAGGCCACACCAAACCCTACAAGACGCCAATCACAAAAACCAAACAAAAACTTATATGCCAAGTCAAACATTTATTCAGACTAAGCCTGCAATCGGAGCCACCAGAGGAAACAGGTCTACTATGCCAGGGGTCGTAGGTCACCTGTAGATATCGCTGTGTATCCCCCTGAAAAAAGTCGGCCATCGAGTAACTTGTGAAGCTTACTCATCACTTTTCTCCATATCCCTTGAGGACTAATCTAGAGACGAGTACAAAATGTGAAAACCGAAAAACCTTCGGTGTTTGACTCGCAAACCTATTGTAAAGGTTGTAATGGGAGCTGAACACTGGATACAAACCTTCCAATGGCGGTGGCTCGGGGCTGGCGGCCAGCCATGTGTCCCCAAATTGAGCTTCTGCAATGATGTGACACACGAGAAGACCTTTGGCTATTGTCAACAAGCACACATGGGGGGAAAATTAGCTTATATTGTCGCTGTTCGTTAGGAACAGTTTCTATTAGTGCACGTTGCTGTGTGTTCAACGTTCACTTGTGCAAAGTTCATGGATGACACCACTGAGAGGCATTTATGAACTGATGGCCTCCCGCGCTTGACACTAATCTCAGAAGACACAGCTCCTATCCTGCTTTAGTGTGCCAACACCTGCAATCCTGGGTCCCCCTCCCTACAGCTGTTTCACCATCCGGATATGACATCATATGGTCACATGACCTATTGCGTGAAGGATTCATTCCAACTGTAACAACGGTGTGTCCCGTCTGTTGTCCGTAGGCGGAGAGCTGATCTCAGAGGCTGTTTGCAGCCTCAGTCTCATCAGGTGTGTGTCCACGTGATCACTACGTTGTCACCACGCGCGCACGACAGCACGTGCTGCTATTTACCTGTTGTCTCAGGAAACGGCTCACGAGCATTCACACCAATGCAGTTTTTTGTCGTTGAGAATGTGGTGCAGACAAGAAATGTATCCCAGACCCCACACCCCACACCCCACACCTTTGTTTGGGTCCTCATCATATGAACACAATAGGCTTATTTCGTTACAGTGATGAACAAGTATCGTAGGAAAGATTTCACGCACACAAACACACAACATAAAGCTTTCAGGATTTACCTTCGAAGTTGTTGCGGATCCTTTCTCTTTCTTTGACTGTCCCGCCTGAAAGAAAGATTTGAATTTTTGAGAAATTTCTGCCTTAAACTGAGTGATGACAGTGAATATTTCTATGTTCGTTTGTTAATATTTCCGTAAACTAAAATCATGGTAGCTGTTAATTTATGTTTACAAAACTATGCATGCACACAGGACACATCTGCTCACACGTGCGTACCACACTGGGTCGGAGAGTGTTACACATCTCTTACATGCTTTTCGTACAGAATTTGATTTTTCTTATTTTTGTTCATCTGTCATTATACGTAAGTCTCTTGGAGTATCACCTTTAACCCACGAAGAAAAAAAACAACAACAACCAGCCATCGTCTCAAAAACTTGAATCGGACGCAATCGGACCACATAAATAAACAATCGAGGAAAGTTAGAACACTCCTATCTTGTGTATAATTAAAATTCATTTTATTTTGTATTTGTTGTTTATCAACAAACAGTCCACATGGTGACAGTCTTTCCTCGGAGAGCTCAGCAACGTGTTTGAAATTGTTGGGAACAAACGTGTGCACCCCCCTGCACTTTCCCGACATACCGACAGCGCATGTGCGGAACTGAAACCTCAGGGCGAGTAACTGTTTAGGGTCAACTTGCTTTCTCGGCTTTCAGGTGGGTTAGCAAGGATACAGAGACAAACCACCCTGAGTTCTGCCTCCCATTACACGAAACATGTCCTCACTGCTCCCCTCGTCAACTGGATCCACCACAGAAGGTCAGGTTTCAAAGACTTGACCCCGAGAAGACAAACCAACCTGTCTGATGCAGTTATCGTGTGACATGTCAGGTAGTGCACGCGCGCTTGCGTGCTCAGTCGATTCACACACCTGCAAGCTCGCTATGGACATTATCAAAAGCATGAACACGAAGGTAGACAGGTCGGACCTCGACTCCGGAAGTGTTTAGGCGCAGATGCCGTGACTATCACGCATGCGCCGACTAAAGGAAGTGAGCGAGCCATGCCGTTAACTTTGTTTTCCCGTGGCTTTGGCCGCACAATGGCTGTGTGTGGTTACAGAAATGAGTTTTTCTCGCCGCCAGATGTCGCACAAAGCAGCCGAAGGCGACCAGCAGTTGGTTCTGACTATCGTCAAGGGAGTTAAGGCCGCTAAGCTCGCGACTTGATTCCCGGACATGAAGCACCCGGCGCTAGTGGCCACAAGCAGGACGGCCTCAAAGTCCACCAAATCCCAGATCGTATTTCCAGCGGCCAAGAAACCGTGCATCATGGGAAGGGGAACACATGCCGATGTCATCACACCTTGCTGTGTTAAGTGTCGTGATACGAGCCACGGAACGGTCAGTTGGAAACCGGATGTCAACTTGGCGGCTGGCTGCTTGTTAATGGGAGGATGCTTGCTAATGATTACTTGTCAAACACAAAAAACCACGAAAGGTCTGCTCTACGACAGAGGATGGAGCAGGAGGACATTGACCCCTCGTGCATATTCTAACTTTACTGATAGCGAGTCTTTGACCTCCTCTCACTAACGCCTCTGTGCGATGTTCCTACCTTTACTATTTCATCGATGACACCTCTAATGCTCACCTGTCCTACCTTCCCCACTTCCTCAACACCTACTGCCTCAAGCTGTCCACCTGTGAACGACAGAGTTCCAGCTCTGCCATTGGTTGTAGCCTTGACAACGCACCATGCAAGTTCCTGACCACCGTTTTAAACATCTTTCCTGCCTATTCTGGTGTTTCCCAAAATGGGTTATCGTCCTGCTGGGGTTAAAGGTAGCAAGAACGGTTTTATCCAAGTTGGTGTAATGAGTACAAAACACCATTTTCATGATTTTGTCAAGTGCGAGTCCGCCTACTACGTACTCAGCGCCTCGCACCGGGACCACCAGAGTTCCAGCACCGACTTTACTGATGTTCTGTGGATGAACACCTGCAACAGCAGGGCGTGTCCTATCGCCATGTTCACAACCACGTGATGCCACGTACGACTAGCGGCAGAGGGCGAGATAACGCGGGATTTATGCCGGTGATCACAACAAGGCGACTCCTCGCGCTGACCCTTGGCACTGCGCGTGCGTGGAGGACGAGTTTTCCTCCCCTTATCGACTTGAGGGTGCCGGTAGCACCGACTGTGAGCTCTAAACTGTTTTATCGCGATTTTCACACAAGGATTCATCTAGTTGTGGGACACTTTATTGCTGCAAGAACAAATTAGGTACGAGTTACTGTATCGCTTTTTCTGTCTGAGAACAAACGATTTCAGTTTAATGGGACACCGACACCGCCATTTACTCTCTAAAAACCACTTTATTAGGATTGTTAACAGTAGACTGCGGCCCTATGCTCGTCGAGGAGTAACAAGAAATAAACGAAAGAGTAGACTGCAGGGTGGGGCCCGTCCACCATGTCCCAAACACATGACCATGACTAAGAGCCAGCAATGTCCACAGCTGCACACCGAGTTCTTGGGGAGGAAGATGCTCCCACAAGCTGCGGAAAGTATCGGACATGCTCTCTCTTCCTCCCTGTCTATCGTCACACTCATTGCACACTCCCAACTCCATTCATAGCCACATTCTCTTCTTATTCTTACAAAACCAGCGAATGGTGATGCCGTGTGTCTTGCTTGTAAAAGTTTTCATTTCTTCAAAGTTTTCGGCGCCAACGGACAGCATTGAACACTTCGTAAGTCACTGCCGGTGAGGAGTTAATGGTGGTAATGTATCTACTACAGCGGATCCACACCTAGGTACTATCCTCCCCAGCTTCAAGTGCGCTTTGTGCATAAATATTACAAATACAATGATAATCTGATGCACCATACTTTGCGCTATCAACACGGTGTCAAACGAAAGCAATGAGAATTCATACAAATAGTTTTTCCAACCTTGGTCAATATTTCATGTCTCGCTCTTTACTCGCTTGGGGAACAAATTAAGTCATGCGAAGAAATACAACGAAGAACGCAAAAAACTAAACTTTCTAAGAAGAAAGATAAAAGACACATGAGAAAGGGGGGAATGGTGGTGAAGAATGGACGAATAAATGAAAATTAAAAGCGGTATCATCCAGCACCCGGTTCTTCCTACGTAACTCGCGTCACAAAACTGGGTAGGGGAGGGTGACCGGAGGGGTATGTGCACCACCCGCACATGTCTACCCACCTAGCTTCTACTCCCAGCTCTATTCTTCACGAAAGCTGGCAGATTATCGGGGCTTAACCCAAGCAGATCCTTCAGTCCCATCTGACAAAGTTTCCCGATGGCTAGTAGTTGTGTATCGTGATGCACTTCCTGGGCCGGCCAATGGAGCAGCCAGCCAAGCGAGTCCTGGTGTTTGTCACTGGAACCCAAGCTTCATTGTCGAAGGAAGGACCGCGTCTGGTGACGGGAAGCAGGCTCCAGCCCCCTTTGTGAGCAGATTAACTGAGCTGTGCGAAAAATATCTCGACAATACGCATCTTGCATTTAACGCAAGCCCCCGGTCTTACCGACACTATACATTACTTTTCTCTCTTTTCTGTGGCCAGCGGCAATAAGGGATTAAACTGAGCACCGGAAGTAGAATCGAGCCCCACCCATTCTCATTCCTTTGAACGGCGGGAAAAGACCAGAGACCACGAATGAAGATAAGGGACAAGTTTGTGGGTCTGCCATTATCAGTCAGGATCCACAGCAAAGCTGCAAAATGATATTGTAAGACCCCATCATTGACTGCAAGTTAGAAGCAAGGTTAACCCACCCAAGCTCTTACCCATTACCAAGCCAGGAAGCGTGTACCTAAAGCAGCCTAGAAACTTTTAAGGTGGAGACTATCTACAGATTGCTTATACCCGAAGCCACCACAGATAAACCACCATCCAATTAAAGGACTACCTGCGAGGAGTTTTTAAACGACTGGTGTTCAGCTAACTTGTAATCTTTCTCGCTGATCAAATATCTCCAAGCATGTAGAGCTGAAGAAATCTGTGACAAATGATCACGAATGTCTCTTGATAAACATAAAACCAGGTTGCCACCCGATGTCACACCATGCACGTGCAGCCTGCACTCATGACATCACAGTCTTTATGTGGGCGTGCGGTGGCTCGCGTGCTGCCATCTCGACAATGTCACGTGGTTATTCATTCAGATTTGGGGAGTTAACGAGGTAGACGCTATTTAGAATAATGGAGAGACAAGCTAGAAATTGTTTGAGTACTTAAAGAAACACCCATCCTAACAGGGCCAACGATTGCGAATCTTAAAGTTTTAGCTAAGGACAGAGGTAGTGACCGTTCTGTCGTTGGGTGGGTTAGCTGGACCAACGCGGGTATCGCACCTCGGCACTCCCGATTCAATTGTTTTAATCACTCGGCTACTCGCTTCTAGTTTGTTGTGGACTCGCGTGCCAAAAGGTTTTAATGAAAATATTGACAAATGTTTATTTAGTCACCTCGCTTCTCCTGATTGTTGCGAAGGAAATTGCGAAGGACGCGCCGTGGGTTCACAAGACTACCTGGCCGCCCACCTGCTCTTTGCTTACGAAAGGCTTACCGGTGGTTATCACTCCACCATTTTACAGCTTTTTTTATTCTCCATCATCTCCCCTCATCACCCTTGCCCCATCCGTTCACCCGACTCCACGACTTCGCGGGACACTTTCAGAATGAAGGTGAGACTGGTGAGGGAACATTAAAATGTTTTAAGTGCCATCTTGTGACATTTTACACTTCAGCCAAACGACTTTCACAGGTCTGACAGTCATTGTGCCAAGTCCACACCAGACAAAGCAAGGGACACTTGAGACGAATGCTACTCGATAGGGACGATCAGAATCAAAGGAGGGCCTCCTCCATTATCAGTAACCAAAGCTGTTACAGACAAAATATTAAAACTTGTCTACATTTATTTCAAACACAAGCTTAGAGGACCAATTCTTTTCCCTAAAAAATCTGCGGAGGGAAATGAAAGCAAGCCCAGGAAACCATCACAAAAAGCCGGGGTCTAGTGTTGTGACCTTTAGGTCTCACTGTAAAGGTGTGCAAATACTGTGATAGAAAGATATGTTTGTGGACAAATAAATACCTGCATTTGATACATGGGCATGTGTGCACATCCTTCACGCTCCCTCTTCTCTTCCTTCCATTCTCTCTACAACCTATTGCCATGCCATCAAACTTTAGCTCTTGAAATCATGTAAACCTACAAGTTGATCACTGTACACTAAATAATGATCACTGTACTAGACGACAGTTGAAAACTACTCACCTTTCCTTTCTTCTTCCTCGCCCTGTAACAAACAAAAATATTATTATATAAATATTTGTAATAAAACCCTCAAGTTATATATTTGCTCCTCGGCAAGTATCAGGGCATGTCTAAGCAACATCAAGTTCAGTTTTAATGTTGTGGACACATTTTTGCTTTCATTTTACTTGTCAGTACTTAACATATAAAGAGAAGAAATCCGAACAAAAGACCCCAAGCGACGGGTACATCACTTGGGTAGCTGTGTAGAACTCGGGTAGTGTTTAGGACATCAGTAAACAGTTGATTACACTTGTCATCCTCAACAGGATAAGGAGTTAGCTGCTGAAAGCTTCCAGGTCTTTCTATGTGTTTATACTACTTTTGGCTTAAGTTCGTCCTGTTGATGTTGTCTTGAGTCATTAGTGATTAATTAGTGAGCTGCACGTGCTTGAGGCATAGAGCAGTACAATAAACACAGCAGTACAACAAATTAATACAGCAGTACAAATTCAAGACAACAAATTCAAACGGGTGGGAAAGAGAGAAGCCCGTGGGAACAGTAGGGGAGACCATCAGGTGCTGGGAGGTACCCACGAGAAGGGGAGCCAGCCAGACATGATAATATTGCTGACTCTGTGGAGGACGATGGAGTAAAGGTTACAGCTGGACAGACTCTGTCACCGACAAGTTTCACCGTGCGCGTGGGTGTGTCACCAACATCTGTGGACTTTTCTACGAATTGTTTACAGCAACATCCGAGATAAGACCCGCCAGACACTGACAAACACACTGCTGAACTACATTTCCCCACCCGCCTCCCAAACTTCACCTTGTCTCAAATGTCGGCCTGTTGAGTTGAGGCTCACCTGCTGAAATCTTTTGAAAGACTCGGGGTGCGATGACTCCGGTAAGAAAAGCATTACGTCAGCATTTGACACCAGCAGGCGCAGGTAAGCAAGTGTCTGTCGACTGCCACCTGAGTGTTTGTTTACAGGGCGACATTTGGCCATCTGTGAACGCCAGCAACTGGCCTTGAGCGAGTCCGAGTGTACTTCAGTGTTTTGAAAGGCGTTCTCCAAAGTTTGTTCTCTTCCTACTCATTTCAGCTTAATGAAATACTTGACGGAGCCGGCGATGACAACACTCCCCTTCCAGCTTGCAATAAGCTTGGGTGAGCAGATCAGCTTGCTAAAAGCTCGACTAGTCCTCGTCACAAGGTTCGCTGTCTGTGTTCTGTCTACCCCACAGAGAACTTGTGTTGATCGAGGGAAAAAACTCTCCAGGATATGGGCAGAGAATGAACCATTGTCACACCTTCAGGTTACCGTCTGACTGCGCGTTCATCGTCTTCAAGGACCAAACATATTCTCGGCTTGTCAGTAGTGTTGTGCAAGTGTGTTTGGGCAAGTGTCTGTAATAGTGGAACAGACATTGTGTATGTGAAGGATGTGTTGAGAATGTGTTTATGTGTAGACGTGTGTAAGTGAAAATAAATACATTCTTATCACCATCACTATCCACTACAGGTGTGGACAAGGTTGTATTTTTTCTTGCCTTATCTCGCCATCTGACTTCCGCTTATTCACGCGCTAAAGTTCTTACCTACCAACAGGTGTACTGTAACCGGGTATACAGACGGCGGTGTTCACATCAAAGTTATCACGAACTTTGTATCGGAGGAGAATGTTTGGCGAGATAAAACTTTGGACTCTCCGGAGCTATTATACGCATTTCATAGTCAAGTAGATGATCTTGTAGACTGCAAGAGCTAAATTTCGAGTCGCTTATATCTATATCTCAGTGCACGATAGTTCCCCAAATCCACCATCTCCTCCTTTCAGTTCTCGAGATAAAAGTCATCATCATGCTTATAAAAGGTCAAATCCACAGACATTACATAAGTTGAGGTTGTCAATGCCTCAGCCAATGGGAGAACTGGGATTAAAGGTTAATTGAGGATGTCTATGTACAATCATGACATCAGGCAATTCTCTAGACATCGTGTATACTATCTCGGAAGCGAAAGAGGCGTTGCTTTCCCAGGTTTGGGAGACAGTACTTTGCTCCGAGTTCGACTAAGTCATTGGAAAACACGTTTGCACCCGAGTAGACATTGAAAGGGTAAGCTCGAGAATTCTGACAAATACACGTGGACTGATTCACAATTCCTCCCTTGTTTCTGAAGGCCACAAAAGCACGAGATCTTCCAAGTAAATGCTAACGAGGCTAATGGGGGAGTCTACCTGTCTAACGTGTGGGGGAAATAAGTCTTGTCCTCTTTACAAAATCCAGGTGAAGACTGCAATGTCCAAAAGCTGACATCTCGAGAACGAAATAGTTTTCTTCGCTAGCACTGGTAGAATATCAATGAATCGGATGTTAAATAATTTGACTGTCGGGGTAGCCTGTACACGTGGAGCGAGCGGCTGGTGACAACTTGACATACTGTGAGGACGTCCCGGTCTCCATGGCGACGCTAGAGCGCTGTTAAAAGGGAGGTCTAAACACCCGAATGTTGGAGGGTTGCTGTTGGCGGGGTGCGTGGCCTCGCTAGTTGACAGGTGACGGAGACTTGTGTCCACGACCTTACGGCGTGCACTGCGCATGCACTTGTCCAACTTTGCACCTTTCGTTTTTCACCCGATCACTTGATGTCTTTACTTAAGCTGCCTGGGGTAGGGACCGATCAGCAGGGTTTAGCTGAAGGAATTATCAAAGTTGAAGGCGGGTGGACAGGAGGTGTGCGTGCGAGCGGGGAGTTAGCTTGCAGGCTGCTGATGTGTGCACGCATTTGCACGCGCATTTACCACCAACAGGCCTGACTAACTGTGCCTAATGGCACCAAGTGTGGGATGCAGCAGAAAACATCGAGCTTCAACATCTTTAGAGTAGACTTCTATGAGCGGATACAGTCGTTAGAGCGCTGCATCCGGACTGAGAGGGGAGCGGGTTCGATACCCGTGTAGCGCAGCGCTGCTTCCCCAGTCGGCCCAGCTGGCGAGAATGGGTACCTGACTAACGAGGGTTGGAGGAGATGAAGGTAAGGCACGACAGAGATGGGTCTCTAACACCTCACTCCTTAACGAACTTAGAAATGGTCACGGGCCGACCTTTACTTTCATGAACAGATTATGGCGATTTATTTTATTATTTCTGGGGATGGGGGGCGAGAGGCTGATGTAATAACCCGTTTCATTCAAACTATGATATTGTTTCTTGTAATACGACCTGAAATAATTCTCGGCAGCCCGGGTGACCGATCACAAAACAAAAGCCTACTGTTCTGATGGACTTTCTAAGAAGTTGTGGTCCTTGTGTCGCTGATATAATTCTTCGATTGCAGGCGAGCGTTCTGAGCACTTCATGAACCTATACTCATGAACTCATGAGTTACGGCCTCATTATCTGCAGTCTAGGTGTTTGTCGATTTTCAAGATGAACTTCAAATATTCAAATATGAAATATGATACAGGAAGGTTGGCGACACACGCAGCTGCCATTGGTCAAGAAAATGCAGAGTGAAGTTGATTGTTTTAGCCCTCCTGGATTGAGTAAATGTTCTCTAACATCTCCGCTCAGGAAAGAAAATTTCTAGTCTATACTAGTGAGCCCATGTCCAGTCAGTCAGCAAGCCTGCTTTTAGGACTTCTCGGCAAATGAGGTTTCGACCTCTTAACAAAACCTTTGGAAAAAAGCCTACATTTAAAAGTTTGAAAATCGTGAAAGAAACGAGTTTTCCCTCTCCGTTTGAAAATTACTGTCTTTAACTAAAAATCATTTGAAAATGGCGATCGTGAAACATTAGTACAAGAAATAGAAGAACATGTGTATGAGACGACCATTGTCGAGTAGGCCATGCCACTTCAGGACTGGCCCCCGGGTGGCACCAGCCAATTAAAGACTCCTCATATTTTACGCCGAGTTTGGCACCTTCAAGGTCCTGGCGGAGAGCGGGTGTATCTGGCAGTCAGCTGTGACAAATGGAAGGGAAACACTTTACAGTGATAAATCTGTTTGCCGTTACTTCACGTTGGCTGGCCGGCTGTAATGTAGCGGAGCTGTGTGCAGGCTGGGCGGGTGGACTGGGGTGGAGACCTAACGGAGGGAAGGGGTGCTGCGCCTTACTGGTCTTTGGATTATTGCGTCAGTATTCACGCCGGTGTTACGGGCAGCAATACAAGCAACAGCACCAGTAATAATCGTAGTGTCATCGCCATCATCATCTCTGAGAAACAGTTCTCCTCGTCTCTAAGTTTGGGTGTTGATTGCCCAGTTGCTGATTGTCTCTGCGACCGTTTGTGTGACAAAGTCCACGCACTTACTGTTCACACTGTTCACACCGCGACTAAGGCCGCCTGCATGTTCATGCCATTAGGAATGTTAATATAAATGAGACTGTTGGTGCCTCAATGCCGTACAGAAATGTTCATGCAATGAATAAGACCACAAATACTCACGAGGACAGATCGAAATGGTCATCCCACTCAGAATCCTCGCTGTCCTGCACACAATATCGAGTGTTGTCAGAGGCCAGTTGCACGACATGGTTCTAATTTTAAACACTTTTACACCTTACACTTATTCGAATAATCAGTTGTATAAAAACACAAAACACAACATAATTTCAAAACTTTTAAAACTAAAATTGTTTTGAAATAAAACTGCCGCGCTTTCGTTCCCATCAGCACGATTTTTCGCATGCGCTTCAACTTATTGAAATGGTATAGGAGCAATTATTGAAATTAATCTTTCTAAATAAGTTTTTTTTTAAGAATAGTTTTACGTTTGAGAACCATTTTTGTACAACGAGACAGCGAAGACACAAAACATGGGAGTAGAAACAATAACTGACCTCGTCCTCTTCACTGTCTGAATCCTTGGGCTCCATCTTGCTTTTCTGCTGACAACCGAACCAAATTCATTTATTAATAATTATGCGTGATTAGCTTTTCATACAGCAACTGTGAACACATCGTCTAAGTAATGCCGAATTCCAAGCCAGTTCCAGCCTAGAAAGTCATTCGAACAGAACACATCAATAAATGGTAAGTGCATTCCAGTTTTGAAAGAAAACAAAAACTATTCACCTTAGGTTTTGAAACTTTGGTGTGGGGGCTGCTGCTGCCGCTGCCTCGTCTCTTTTTGGATTTGCTCTTCAATTTCGACACGCCTTCTTCATCGTCGTCATCATCGTGTTCTTCGGAAATCTCCGTTACCTCGTCACCGTTGAAGGAGTCATCTTGAGAGAAGTCTTCCTTTGGTACCTCTGGAAAACGAAAGGGAATTTATCAAGCATCTCTATCACAGCTTCTTTGCCTCGCTTTAAAACTTTTGTTGGAGCAAACCACGGAGCACATGTAGGTTCCTCCAGCAACAAAGACCAAGGTCTGGTTGCCACGGATGCCCCTCGACACCAAGGTGCACTGACCTGTGGATGCTTTGTATAAGACTGTCAGTCTTATCTCCAGACCTTGTTCCAAGTACGATATATTAAAGAAACAAAAATTAAAAAGTAAGCTAACGAGAACAACAAACCTGTTTGTTGCACTTCTTGCTTATATAACCTAGCCAAAACAACAAATAACATAAAGCATTATCTGTACTTCTAGAAAAAAGAATTCTCTTCCTTGTGAGTAAAGATTCTATTCGATGTTGCTGGGGTTCCTGTGCACTTGTGGTCGTCAGTTTTCATTCAATATGTGTGGGTTAATATACTGGATTATCTTAATGATCGATGATCCAACCAATTAACATCCGAAATTGCTTGTTCAGTGAGCCCCAACAGCTGCTTCTTTAATTCCCTCAAGATGGTAGTGAGTTCATATCACCAAGTGTCTAATAAAGTAGAAATTACAAGTTTTTGTATATTTTCTCACCCACTAAATGGTGACCTGACAAGTAGACTGGGCCTGACCCTTCAGTCAGTCGGAACACTGTTTTGAACTTGCCAGAGAAACTCATGTCAAGGGCAACCTAGAGAACAAAGAGAGAAATTAAATATTTATTCTAATTAATTTTGAAGTTTATTGTGCAATGTTAGATTGACATTTAAAAAAAGTAGGTAACTCAACAGCTGAGTGCAACTTTTCTAACCCCGACTTCCACACATCCAAACCAAAAGAAATAAAATGTGAAAAGCTGGAAGACAGCACATTGACCTAAAACTGATTGATGCTTGAACAGATGTAAAGGACGAATAGCAGAGGTAGAAATATACTTTCACAGGTGAGATAAGTCTAAAACTAATGTCATGGCGACAAGGAATGTCTTCACCGACCGTGTTGTTGACGCCAGCAACCATGTTGACCAGTGGTTGCTTGACCGTGATGTTGTTGTAGTTGACCGCCTCCACCTGTACAATGTTCTCTTCCTTACTAACAGCTGCCTTGCCCAGTGTCACCTGTCAACAAATGTCATGTCAGGGCTGTTATGCTAGCCTTTTGCTCGCCCAGTTTCTTTTAAACTCAATCAAAATTGAAATTAATATCTTTTTGTCCAATATTTCGAGACATATCTACTTCATGTTAATTAGGAAATGAACAGCGTTGCTGAAACATGTTTAACCATCAGCTTTGTTGCTAAATGTTTCACATGCATTTTTATTGTACATGCCGACTAACGGGTGGCACGATGTTGAGAAACAACAGGTGCCTTATATGTTTGAATGGAGAAATCGCAGAAACGAGATTTGTGGAAAACAACTTATCACAAACCACTTTCAAGAAGAGTGTATGAATAGCAAAATCGTCGTCGTCTTCATCTTCGCTTATGTCGCCTTTCATGTCCCATATGAGCTCAGGCTTATCCCGAGTTAGTTCTCCACCTGCAGACCACAAAGCAGAATTCATTCCAAGTTCGTTGGTGTAAACTGAACTTTACCCGTGAACCTGATTAACTGCTTTGTAACCGAGGGTTAGTGTAAGTATCACTGTATGTACACTACAACAGCAAAGGTAACACTGCATAACTAAATCCTATCGGTTAAAGTTTATCTACAAAACTAAACGACTGAAGGGTTCGATGTTTTACAAGATCAATGCATTGACTTCTTTGAGTTAACAGTTCTCTTCAAGCCTCACTACACACTTCATATGTCGCATATCAATATTTGAATTAAAAACAAGATGCTACAGGTGAGAAGAAGACAGAAAAAAACCATACTTAATAAGAAGACAGTGAAACTCACCCCAGAAGTACTCGACACTGTCGCTGCGGTCTAACATGGAAGCATCAAGAGACATGTCGGAGGTAGGTGGGAGTCAGCAGCCACTACTGTCGGTGTATCCTCCGTAGGTGTATCCTCGGTAGGTGCTATCCTCTGTAAGTGTCACTGGATTGCCACTTGGTCTTCAGCCTCTAAGTGATGTTCACCTGTCATTCACGTGCGTTTCGTGTTTCTGTCTCAAGTTTCCACCTCACGGGATTCATACACTACTGTCATCAGCACCGACTACTGTCATGAGCTCTGACGGCAAAAGTAAAATCTTGAATTTGTGGAGGTGGGTTAGGTGCATGTGTACGTGTGTTTGCACGTGCGTGTGCATTTCCATACATATGTTTGTGCATGTGTGCAACTGCATATCTTTGTGTGTGTGTGTTTACCGAATACGTAGTAAGAGGATATGATTTTATTTTTTAATTGCACCACAGCAAACTTACGATTGTACAAGAGAGAAAGTGTGTGTGTGCGCGCTCTCGCACCTACTCAGTTTTCTGTTGTTTCGACTATCACAGTTGCGAGTAATAAAACTATGTAGGAAAGGAAAGGGGAGAATGGAATAGGTGCGTGGGGTGTGTAACATGGAAATTTGTTTGCACTAAAAACTCTTTAGAAACTGGCGCCAGCCATGTCCACCCCTCTCCCACCTCTGAAGGTCGCCTCTTGACGGTTACTGCCGGTGGAGCAATGGGTGCTCACAGTCGACTACAGGTCCGGAGGAGAGGCGTCAAGTAGGGAGAGAATACCACACCCACAGCAAAACACATCGCCAGTGTCATCGTCAGTTCAATTGACACTTATAAACTTCAGGAGTAGTCTGAACACCACTCAGTTCTTTATGTTGCTTCGATTATCAAGGTTGCGAGTTGTAAAACTATGTCGGAGGGGAAGGGTGAGAATCGCATAGGTGTGTGGGGTGAGTAGCACGGAAATGTGGGTGATATTTGTGTATCCTGGTCTGTGAATACGTGCACGCAAGGGAAAAAAGCAGAAATGTAGACAGGAAAAGCTTTTATGAAAATGTGTGATTTATCTGTATGTGTTTAAGCTGTGAGAGTGCGTGTCAAAGGTCTTACGTGCACTGCAAACTCTTAAGAAACTCGCTCAAGTACAGTTAACACCCGACTTACGAATGTTCTAGTAACAAACTTAGGTACATACGAACAAAATTGTCCTCAAGTTCAGAAGTAGTTTATACCTGTACTGTAATTATAAACTTTATTTCGTGCTCATCTAAAAACAACAGAAAACTATTGTTTATATCGGTACGTGCGGAAGTAGAGCTGGTTGCACATGTACTGTAATCACAACACACGTCCGTCCCAGTTCCGACTAAACAAATAAATTACATACATGTACATATGTATGAACATCCTCCTACAACGGCACCTGTCGGTAAGTTGGGGGCGTCTTGCAATGCCCACCCTCTTTCACCTATGAGGGGTACCCCTTGACGATTACTGCCGGTGCTAGACGATCAGTGTTCACAGTCGACTGTACGACCTGGCGAAGAGGCGTCAAGTATGGGGGGAGAGACTACCACACCAAAATCAAAAATAATCATCAATGTGATTTTTGTTTCCACTGATACTTAAACATTTAAGGAGTCTGAACATCGCTAGCAACTGCAACGACGTGTATAATTATATCAAAGACTATCATGTGACCAACAGACACACACCTATCAGTCTCATCGCATTATCCCGTAGAAACCCTTCCACAGAGCAAATATTTTAAGTTTCCTGTTTTGACTGAATAGTGTACATGTAGTTACAATTCATTATGGCGATAACACAGGCCCGCATACACCACCCTGCCTTTACGCTTTCGATGATTTAAGGATCTGGACAATATAATAGTCGATTGATATTATTGTTGCTGACCCCACTGCAAATAGTATTGTATTTTGATTTTTGTTTGGCTTTTTCGTATGGTTTACGTGGAGCGACGACAAACCGCCAAGTTGCAAACTGATGCAAGGTCTTTGAAAATAAATATTTTAATAGAATGTATAACGGTGAATTTAAATGCGCTGGTTCTGTCTAATAATAGATGTTATTTTTAAAATTTAGCTCTCCCAAATAATTAAGATCGAAGCAACTGTCACTCGTTGTGTGCATCTAGTGATCCCAACTCGAGCGTTCTAACCAGGTGAGATGAATATTTGAGATAATTTGAGTTTCTTATACATCTCTTCATTAATCACAAGAAGTTTCTTTTTTGTCATTTTTCTAGCACACATTGCACCATCTTTCGCAGTCTTAACCATTCAAAAATTTTACAAAGTGTATAATGATGGTGTCCACCCTCTCTTTATTTCATGAGATGATTTATGTTTTGAATAGATACCAAAACTTTATTTCTCTCTGTCTATCTCTCAATGCTGTCCGCCAGCTCCAGCTCTTGGACCTGCTCCCTCCTGGAAAATACCAAAAAAATTCAGTAACGACCTTGACAAAATCAACAAGTTTTATATAGACAACTAACTTAGTCGACCTTCTGTTTAAACAGAAGAACTTAAAAGGGATGGTACAAAATCGACGGTAAAATGTTTTAAGAAAATAGCATACCCTGATTGGTCGGACTAGGCAGGGAATGGGAAGTGTTCGATCTTTCCTGTCCTCATGTGAACGGCTGTGCACCACTTTGGAGTGGAGAGCACAGGACACGCAGTAGAATAGCTCGGCATACAGCTTGGGCAGGGTATAGCCTGTTAAAGAAACATCAACGTGAGTAATGAAATGAATCCACAATTTTTACAAATCTGTTACTTTGAAAGCAATCAGATAAAAATGTCAGCGGCCATTCCGTCAAGCAAAATGAAGCTGCCTGAAACTTTGTATAAACAATGTTATAAACTAGACAGAAAATTATTACCAGAAAACATTAATCGCAAAACAAAAATTCACACATAAAGGCAAATCAATAAGAGCACAGAACATTAAAACTGACAGCAAGTACTAAGATTATCTGCCCAAGAGCTGCAGCATCAGTCTGCAAAAGTCACAG
Organism: Pomacea canaliculata; assembly: GCF_003073045.1. NCBI lineage: Eukaryota > Metazoa > Mollusca > Gastropoda > Architaenioglossa > Ampullariidae > Pomacea > Pomacea canaliculata. Next base: position 41,741,290 of record NC_037590.1, on the reverse strand, counting down.
CAAGTTTTGGGGGAATGGGAACCCTTAGCCTTCAAAAATTTAATCCTTAAATCCTGCTATTCCAACCCATCAGGAGATGTGTCTGGCAACTAGAGTTATGGTACCCTTGATTTTTCATCCTTTCAAATCTTAAATCCAAGCACACTTTTAATAGACACTTAGTCTGGAATAACCCACCTTCATAAACACTGGCATCTGAAATATCCCGAACAGCTGCTGCTTCTACAATGTTTCTGGCGACAGATTTCCTGATGGCCTTGTCCTTGGGAACGCAACAAGCACAATTGTTGCAGCGGACAGAGTTCACGTGTCCGCGTCCCTTCTTGGAGCGACCATTGTTCCTGCGCTTCTGAGTCTGCCAAATGCACATAAAATTAGACATAAATGGCAGCTATACTAATATTACCAATTTATTGATCTATCAGTTACACAACTTTTTATTTCAGTAGTAATATACCTTGCTTTTGTAAAATTCCAATGTTAAAGCAAATGAAAATTATACAATCCACATCGCACACACACACACACACACACACACAAAAATCGACAGATACTGCAGCTTTTCTTCAGAAAATTGTTGTAATCTCAAAATACATTTATCGATTGTATTAGTCAGTAGGCTCGGCGTTTAGATTCTTAAAACACCGTACACTACGCGCTTGGTTATCAGTTATGTACATACATGTCTGGAACAAGCCTCTTGAGCCTACAACAGCTCACCAACCCCTTCCCTTTAGTCAGAACTTCCTTATTTCGTATTTATGCAATTTACATTTCAGTCAGTCACACCTTCAAAGTATGTCTCTGGACCGGTAATCAGAACTCTAATTGGCTAAAATGACCAATCTCAATGATTTAAAATCAAACTTCAACGAATCCAGTCCATATTGTTCACAAAGACTAATTTTCTCGAAGGTTCAATGCTGCCCTCTGCTTCACATTTTGAGGACCTGCTCACATTATGGTCTTACTACATACAACTGTCTACGCCATGGCCATGGACAGCGACTTATCGAAGCACGTGGTCTTTACACAAATTTACAAAACGTTACAGCTATCCATAAAATAAACCTCCAGTATCTAAAACGTGTAAATCAAGCTTAATCAATATTTTGGAAAAATGTCAACACAAGTAATTCATCCGAGGATTGATAACAGATAAAATTAGTTACAATCATGTTGTCTCACCATCTTGCCTCACTTTCCGACGCGAAAAAGGAAGTTGACAAATGCTTCATGGGAAATATTCATACGCGGTAAAAAGAGAAAGCCTAATACTTGCTTTTGTACTTAAACCCTATCGTAGATTACTTTGTAACTGGTCCGACTTTTGCTTCATATTTATCTGAACTGCAAAGAAACATATCAAATTTCTTTTACTTTGTTGATGTTGCTGTAGTTGTCACCTGATACACAAGACGTCGGCCGCCATTTTGCGTTCTCAGCAGACGATAATAGACTTCCACACATCCAAACCAAAAGAAATAAAATGTGAAAAGCTGGAAGACAGCACATTGACCTAAAGCTGATTTATGCTGGCACAGATGTAAAGGACGAATAGCAGAGGGAGAAATATACTTTCACAGGTGAGATAGGTCTCAAACTAATGTCATGGCGACAAGGAATGTCTTCACCGACCGTGTTGTTGACGCCAGCAACCATGTTGACCAGTGGTTGCTTGACCGTGATGTTGTTGTAGTTGACCGCCTCCACCTGTACAATGTTCTCTTCTTTACTAACAGCTGCCTTGCCCAGTGTCACCTGTCAACAAATGTCATGTCATAGCTGTTATGCTAGCCTTTTGCTCGCCCACTTTCTTTTAAACTCAATCGAAATTGAAAGGACTATCTTTTTGTCCAATATTTCGAGACATATCTACTTCATGTTAATTAGGAAAAGAACGGCGTTGCTGAAACATGTTTAACCATCAGCTTTGTTGCTAAATGTTTCACATGCATTTTTATTGTACATGCCGACTAACGGGTGGCATGATGTTGAGAAACAACAGATGTCTCATATGTTTGAATGGAGAAATCGCAGAAACGAGATTTGTGGAAAACAACTTATCACAAACCACTTTCAAGAAGAGTGTATGAATAGCAAAATCGTCGTCGTCTTCATCTTCACTAATGTCGCCTTTCATGTCCCATAGGAGCTCAGGCTTATCCCGAGTTAGTTCTCCACCTGCAGACCACAAAGCAGAATTCATTCCACGTTCGTTCATGTAAACTGAACTTTACCTGTGAACCTGATAACCTGTTTTGTAACCGAGGGTTAGTGTAAGTATCACTGTATTTACACTGAACCCAGGACACCCAATCCTTGCTGTATTGGTGACAGGTACTTGTTTACTAATGAAAACGAAAGCTAACTCGATTAACTTGTCCATGCTCAACAGGAAGATTTAATTAATTGCGGTGATTGCTGCAACAATTCTGAATCATGCTACCATAGACTTAATAACCTAATATGGACCAACTCTGGTTTGAGGCCTTGTCTAATTTTGGCCCAGACCAAAACCTTACATTTTCCTCTGGCACCACACACGTTGGCAAAAACGAGAAAAAATGAACAATTTTAAGGCCACGAGCAAGAGAATTGTCGACCGAATATTAGATTTATTAAATTTTAGTTTTCGCTACGAATACCAAACGAATAATAATAAAAGAAGTTGACACTTATAAAAACTTAAGGAGTCTGAATATCGCTGAACAACTGTAACGACGTGTATAATTATATCAAAGACTATCATGTGACCAACAGACACACACCTATCAGTCTCATCGCATTATCCCGTAGAAACCCTTCCACAGAGCAAATATTTTAAGTTTCCTGTTTTGACTGAATAGTGTACATGTAGTTACAATTCATTATGGCGATAACACAGGCCCGCATACACCACCCTGCCTTTACGCTTTCGATGATTTAAGGATCTGGACAATATAATAGTCGATTGATATTATTGTTGCTGACCCCACTGCAAATAGTATTGTATTTTGATTTTTGTTTGGCTTTTTCTAGCACTGTTATTGGCTGGAAGTAAATAAAACAAATTAGACTATCCACGAGTGCAACATGCAGACGACACACCCTCAAGCAGACCGGGATCGGTGATTTTTTAAAAACTGCGATCGGAAACTTGAAGAATTTATTTATCTATTATTTTCCCGTTTTCATCAATAGGTTTTCGGTAATAATTTGAATAATAGTTTTTTTCAGATTTATCACATAGCTCATACATAAGAATACTAAATACTACAACGTTTTAAAAAAATAATTCTACGAGTATTTCGATAAATACTTAGTTCCACTTTTGTATGCATCTTCGTATGGTTTACGTGGAGCGACGACAAACCGCCAAGTTGCAAACTGATGCAAGGTCTTTGAAAATAAATATTTTAATAGAATGTAAAACGGTGAAGTTAAATGCGCTGGTTCTGTCTAATAATAGATGTTATTTTTAAAATTTAGCTCTCCAAAATAATTAAGATCGAAACAACTGTCACTCGTTGTGTGCATCTAGTGATCCCAACTCGAACGTTCTAACCAGGTGAGATGAATATTTGAGATAATTTGAGTTTCTTATACATCTCTTCATTAATCACAAGAAATTTCATTTTTATCATTTTTCTATTACGCATTGCACCATCTTTCGCAGTCTTAATCATTCAAAAACTTTACAACGTGTATAATGATGGTGTCCACCCTCTCTTTATTTCATGAGATGATTTATTTTTAGAGTTGATACCGAAACTTTATTTTAGGTTCCATCTGAAATACATTACCACGTCGGTTTCTTGCAGGGCTGTTCATGAGTCAGAATGAGCTGGATTTCGACATTGTTCAAGACCATGCACTTGACTGTCTTGCTCCTTGCTTGTGCTCTTTCTCTGTATACTTTGAGTGCTAAAAGTGAGGTGCCATCCGATTCACAGGAAAATCAAAGCAGCAAGACTGGAGCGCTGAGCATTGTTCCAAGTGAAAACACAGACGATGACGGTCAGAAACAAGGAGTTAGTGAATAGAGTGTGTGCATGTGCATCCATTCATGTGTGCGTGAGAGTGTACTGTCATGAATAGTAAGTGATTTGTTCATCTCTGTGCGTTCTAACTTTAAAACATTGAAAGACAGGCATCTCTCCTGACATTCATATAGTCCTGTGTGTTTCTACCCAAGACCATTTTATCTCTCAATTTTCTTTTGGGAGAATCAGTTGTGATAAAAGATTATGCTAGCCGAAGTATCAGAATAATTTCCTTTATTTTAATACATTCATTGCAGATGGTATTGTACAAGTAGATACATCCGAGGAAATTGCCATTGAAAATGCTGAGAAATTCATTCCCACTAAAGAATGGCAAAAGGTTAAGAAAGGTATGAAACTAGTCTGGAATTATCAGTGTCACTTTGAATGTCGTATTGATTTATACTTTACATCAGGCTTAGAGTGTGTCTTTGTTACAAAGTGTGTGTCAAATGAAAACGTGTTTACAGATGGCTTACAGAAAATTTAAGGCTACAGTCTGAAATTTTTTTAAAGGTCAAGCCATTCCCAAGGGTCTTCATGTCCGAATGAATATTCAGACTGGTGACTTGGAAGCCAAGTTAATGGAGGAGGATAACACTGATGCACCTTTGAACCCTGGAAATGGAATTCACTTGAATATTGATACGAGTCAGGGTAAGGCAAAAAGAGTAATTTGTTTACATGTGGAGCCAGTTAGTTGTCAGTAAACTAGTCTGTTAACAGGATCTCACAGGATGCATATTCAAATTGAACAATTAAAACTTTTAACAAAGTAAACAAGTAATTAATCATTTAGTATTAAAACAGCTATATTTATTTGTACAGGCACAGAACAGGTGGATAATACCAAATATACTCTGGAAGAGCTAAAGGAAGCAGTTAAGACCATGAAATCAGAAAATATACAGCACATGGACATGGAGGTAGCTATTTTATATGTTTATATGCATACAGAGAATGTCCTGAGACAAGATCTGAACCCTGAGCTGCTCACTGCAGTGGTGAGACGCTACACTATCAGGCGCCCCTTTTTCAGATAGCTTTTGAAGATCCCTAATTAATGTATTCTTTTGTTTCTTTGGGTGGGAGTTCAAGCACTAGATTAAGTACATAATTATTGCCATAGCAGCAGTAGGCTTAAGCAATGTCCATTAGAGGCAACACCTCTGGGTTAGAATGTTGAAAGTTGTATAATTTAATAGTTTATGATACTAACATTTTTATCACTTATATTTATATCATTATTCTTTATTATCAGGGCTTCTGCTAAGGCTAAATTCTTTGGGGTCCCAGGGACCCTTTCTTCAGATTTTTAAGGGGTCCCTGTTCTTCGCCCAAATTTGAAGGGGACCCCATTGACGAAAATGGAAGGGGTCCTCCGAACTTTTAATGCGTACTGTACGCAATTTTTTGCGTAAGCAGAAGCCCTGATAATATAACTTTTGTATAGCTTATATTCACCTGCTTATCATTCACTTTTTCACTTTTTTAGTGCTTTATGATTTTTTTATACCTATAGACACTGAAGGAAAAGAAAAAATTCCGAAGCTATGAAGATTTGAAGAAAGCCTTTGAGGAAATTAATGCATCTATAAAAACTGATGCAGAGATTGTGACAGAGCTTGTACAAGAGTTCCAAGGTGTGTCACAAACTGAAGATGATGTCTCTAGTATTCTGAATCAACTGGAATACTACCTCCACCAGGTTGGTGTTTTTAAAGGGTGTCTATATTGAAGCTATCACCCATGTAGAGACTAGGCCAACTGCCTGTCATTGGTTTCTTGAGGTTTGTTAACCCCCTGAGCCCTGTATAAAAGTATAAGTATTACAAAGACTGGCTAATAACTGAAGACTGTGAAGATGACAGTGGGTGAAGTTTGTTTTATATTATTGCTGCTCTCTGGTAAACATTAGACCAAGAAACGTATACATTTTTGGAAAGGAGAAAGTTTGAACTTTGCAGTAAAAGTAATGAAAATTGCCTTCCCTGTGCTTCTCCGGCAAAGCCACTGTCATACCCAAAGAGTTAAGGAGTTTTATCTGTTTGCTTGTATTGTTACGTCACTATGTGAAACACTATGCTGTAACTCCTTCATTGAGAATTTACCTAAAGCAGAGAAAACTCAGTTTTGCACCCCACAGAAACCATTTTTTCTATGGATACTCTTTATAAAGTTAGCACATTTTTTATTTTAAAGGAAAATGGCCTATATCTACTACTTGCCCTCTGGGATAAATAAAGTCTTGTCTTATCTTAGATTGACAACGCAATGCTTTTTTGCGATCTTGGAGCCATGCCACTGCTTCTAAGGTGTCTGAACAACACCAGGGACACCGTGCGTTCTGAAGCTGCACTAACTCTTGGCTCTGCCCTGCAGAGGTTTGGAACCTTAAAATCCTTTAAAAATCCATTACACCCAATAGCCATGCACCATGATTGAAATGCATCTGTTTCTTTGCTATCATCTTTAGAAGGTCCTTCAGCAGCTGCTACTTTAAGAGTTTCATTGGCATTTTAGAACAGACTAGACAGCCCTAAGTCAGTATGTCTGCATCGGCTCTGGTTTCGCATTTCAGTTAGGACACACAAATAGAATAGCACATTCTTAGATGTTAGAGATTTTTTGTAAAGATTTTTCATCTGACTTTGCTTTCTTTGTCACTGGTCTGTTATTTCTTACTCTAGCACCATCTTTCTATATTCTGAACAAGTCCTACACAAGAACAAATTACAAGTATACTCTGTGTATGTGTAAATGATGCATTTCGCAGTATAGATACATCTACCTGTGGTGTCATTTCTCAGTATAAATCCATCTACCTGTGGTTTCATTTTGAATTGGTATGTTTTAATGTGATGCTAACTGTAATTAACACTGATTTCAAGTTTTCCCAACAATGCATTTTCCAAATCAGCATTAGTAATCACAGTTTATTGACTCCAAAGAATGTGTTAAATTCTGAAAAAAAGTACTCTAATGTTAATATGTCCTACTGCAAGAGGTAACTTGCATTTACTGGATGTTTGCTGGATGTTTGAATACTGTACAATAGTGATTACTACCTATATGATACCCAGGCAACACCAGAGATGTGTTAAGTTCTCTGGTGCTGCCTGGGTATCATATAGGTAGTAATCACTATTGTACAGTATTGCAGGAAGATTTCATGGAGACAGAATGCAGCATGCTGTTTTCTCTCATGTAATTTGGGCATTAATTTGAATGAATTCCTAAAATTTTATAACAAAAGAAAAGTGCATTCATTTCACTAAGCACATTAATTCTGTATTTTACATGTGTTGAATATGTGTGCATCATTACTAAAGCCATCAGCTAGATATTTGTTCACCCTTCACTTCTTTGTCATGACAGCAACCCAAAGGTCCAAGTTCAGGCAATTGAAAGTGGTGCCATGCGGGATGTTCTTCGCGTGCTAGCCACTGACCCTTCTCCTGCTGTGCGCAAGCGTGCTTTGTTTGCGCTTTCTACAATGATTCGCCATTTCCCATTTGCACAGAAACGTTTTGTAGAACTTGGTGGACTTTCAGTGCTGGGGAAACTCTTTGAGAGCGACTCAGCAGAAAACCTTCAAGTTCGAGTAGTTACTTTGCTCACAGACCTGGTGAAAGAAAAGGTAGTTTATTCCTAAATTGTTGATAGATACTGTATTAAGAAATAGTTAAAACAAAATTTTGAAGATTGAGAATAAAACATTAGATTCATCCTACGCATAAAAACATACTCCACTTTCAAAGAGTGGTTTCTATTGATATATTTTATTCAGTGTGTAAAGGATATATTTGATTGTCACAAACCACATAAGAATTTTGTAACAAACAGGAATTCTGCAACAAATATAAGAATTCTGTAAGAAAACATTGAAATTTTGTTTCCTTTGGTCTTTTTAACATGTTTGAAATCGAATTTCAGTAACCCTTATGGTTATAGTCTTCTAGTAAGGCTGAAACATTACTGTCTTAGATTCTATGTTCCAAGTTAATAGTTCAGCTGTTTATAAATTTACTGAGAAGTAAAGCTAAACCTTCTATGTTATTGTTGCACAGGATTTGCATACTGAACACTCGGATAGAGAAGATCCAACACAAATGGAGAGACTCCGACAGTATGGGGAGTAAGTATCTTTCTGTTTTGATGTAGAGGGTTTCTTCAGCTCACCGTGTGTGTGCAGGTTGATCAGCTAGCCAAGTAGTGTCTTATGTGGTTGTAGAGTACAGTAACTACTCGAGAATGAGCATATGATTTTACATACAATCACATCCATTCACAAAGAACCATTCTTCAAAACAAGATGTGGAAGTGTATGCAATTGCATGTGCTTGATAGAGACCGCTGGTATGGTATAGCTGACTATAGCAGATATGCTTTAACCTCCTAACCTCATGAGACAAACTGATAAACTTTAATTGCCTACTAGCGACAAAGGGATGATTCATTTTTGTAAACAAGATCTTAAAATTCTTTTTTTATGTTCACTGGAGAAATAAAGAGTTGTAAACTCTCACATCCATCGCTGTTTGACAAAAGATGACATTATGGCTCACCCAGCTGCCATGTGCTTGTTATCATATACATGTCCTAACTGAATATAAATGAACTTTTCCTCATCATAATATTTTCACGTGTATCTCCTTTCATTTTTCTGCCCTTGTTCTGGGGAATGCCCCAGATGCATGCACATTCACATCCCGTTTTCAGCTGGCCCAGGTTACTTAGCTTTGAATGGCATCAAATGGACCTTGTACAAGGTACATGTTCATCTATTAAAGGTCTAGTGGTGAGCAATTTTTATTCTGATGACTGGGTTAAGATCAGTACAAGATACTATTTCCTAAAATCTGGGTGAATAATAAACATTTTAAAGATGTGCACCTACAGGCATCACCATGCACATGGAGGTCCCACCTGACCACATGTACACATATGCCTCGTTAATATTAGTAACTTGCTGCTCGAGGAATCTAAGATTCTTCTGTCCAAATTAAAGCATAGGGTGTTGATGTAACCTGATGAGGAGAACGGACAATGGCCTGGTCTAGTTATCTTTCAGAATCCTTTCGCTTTTGAATCATGTACATGTGGCACACCATAGTTCAATTAATGGTGTTAGTCTACAATCTATGAATGAGTAATAAGACTTCATGAAGTATAGTTATAGATGATGGGGTGTTGTGATCTTCCTGACAGACCACGATGATTCAAAGAAACGTCGGTTGTGGTAGCTGATCTCGCAGAACGACAAAATTAAAGACATACATACATCATATATTCCTTGGTAATTAGATTAGGCAGGCTGTTGCCACACAGAAGAGACAATAAGGCAAGGGAACCAGAGACCTGTGCTAGCGGGGCTGTGAAGGGCCCGGGGCGTCTGCCTTGTCCCAGTTTATCGTCACGCACTGAGCTACAGCTGAAGACGGAGTGTGGCTGTCAGCACACTTGATGGCCGAGGACCGGTGTGGAGGGTGGGGGAACCAGCGAAGAAAGACCCTGCTTGGCCGTGCGGTATGCAGACATCTTTGTGACCAGGGCGAGATTATTCCTTGTTTCCCCGCACCGACAGGGGGAGCTCACGCGCACACACCTGTTCCTGCACGTTACGCTGCGGAGCACAGGGAATTCCCATTCCGTTTCCTTGTTTTCCTCTTGGCAGGGCGTGCTCGGCAAGCAGGAGTCATTCTCTCTCGCGTTCGCAGGCGCTGGCCGTTGGCGGTGTCTATGATTTACGATATATTTTGTTGCAAGGGAACAGCATGAAGCGGCTGTTAGCTTGTCACCAGTTGATAAGGACACGTATTAACCCGGGCAGCCTCTCTTTGATCTCTCAAGGCGGGGAAGTCGGTGCGTGATTGTCGACGGTGCCCGGCGCAGTTAACAACACGGAGGCAATGAAGAGAAGTTGAAGGGATCGGGAGGGGGGAAGAGTCGGAAGGGAGGAAAAATGGCTGCTTAGGTTAGTTTTTTTGTGTTTGGGAGGGGGAGGGGTCTGGGTGGTTTCTGACAATGAAGTGTAGGTCAAACGGAAAGGAACATAGAGCGAGGAAGATAGAATGGTTCAGCTGAACCGCAAAAGTTTAGAGAAGGGAGGCACTACCTTTTCCATACTCCGTTTTGGCGGCTAGGTATGTCGGAGAAATTGGTACGTTGCAGAGTTCGCTATGTCGCTCATGCAAGTTTTCCTTCGGACACCTGCACTCTTGTGTGAAGGATGGCCGCTGATGGCCAGTACGCTGGTAGTCTGGTGCCACTCCTCCATTCTGCTCCCAGCGAGTCCCCCTTCCCCATTCAGCTCAACCAGGTCTTAGTTCACAGGAGAACGGTAGAAAAGATCACAGACAAAAGGAGCCAGAGGGGCCAGTGGAAACCAGTGAGGGAAGTGCACGGTGGTGCTGTTTAGTGGGCGTCCGCAGGCTATTGGTCTGCTCACGTGACCGACCTGTTTATGGCTGTTTGTTTACGAGAATCTCAGGAACAACAAGGGAGACCAGAAGACGTGGGATATGGACAGCTTGCTTGCTTGGTGAAGTGAGCTTTAACAAGAGAGACGGATGGTCTTGTTGTGACAAAAAAGCGCAGTCTTCAATCTTTTGTTAAGGTGGGTGAGGGTGGGAGAAGACCAGACAACAGAAGCGGGACAAACTCGGTGCGCGGGGCTGGTTTGTTGCTGTTGACGCCGGTGGAGGTCTTGTTACCACGTCTTGTTTGCCCTACCCTTCTCCAACTCCTTTTCTTACTGTTCTTCTTTCGTTTACCCTCTCGTGGCGCTGTTTGTTGTGGAGACTTCTCATCGCTGGCCTGATGAGGACAAGCTGGGTTCTCGGCTACAGACCTGTGACTTGGGGTTAGGAGGCTTTCATCACTGGCGTTGCGAGAACGCATCTGTTCACGTTTCGAGGGGTAATTTCTGGTGACTGGCACTCGTCATTGCTATCATCATTCTTATCGCTGGCAGCAGTTGACAACAACGACAGATGTATGTCCAAACCTTGTCTTCAACGCGCCCGGCTTTGGGATGTGCGGATCGATGACGTCAGTCAAGTGGTGGACATGAACACGAAGGCGAGGTGAGGTCAGGTCAGAAGACTGTGACCTTTGCTTGTTCTTACACTCCGACAATAGAATTTCTCACCAGCAAGGTGGCCTTTGACCCCCTCCCATTTTTGAAAACATTAAAAACAACGAGCAATGTTTATGGTATCAGTAAGCGAAGTGCTGTACGCACAGTACTCGATGCAGGTAAACACTAGTAAATCAGTTTGAAGCGGTCGCGAAGGGCATTCCATTTGAGCATCTTTCCTCCCCCCCCCCCCTTTTCACCCATGTATTTGTTTCCTTGCGGTTGCGTATGTTCCCGTCTGCTCCCGTCTTCACTTTGTTTATCTCAGGTAATGACGCTGATGCCTCGTCTTTATTTCCACGTGCGAGACATCGACAGACAGGAAATGTGTCATGCACTTTGACGTAGTCTCATAATCCACTTAAAAACAAAACAGCCCACCTGTAGGTTCTGATGTAGTCTCACAGCTCACCTGTAGGTTCTGATGTAGTCTCACAGCTCACCTGTAGGTTCTGATGTTGTCTCACAGCTCAGCTGTAGGTTCTGATGTAGTCTCACAGCTCACCTGTATGTTCTGATGTAGTCTCACAGCCCGGCTGGACGTACTGACATTCTTAGACGAGCTGTGCATTTGGACGTATCACAGTCCGTCTGTGTTTTGACAATGTTAAGCTGATGGAAGGACAATGTGAAGGAAAAATAGGAAGAGCCACTCCCGAGTCCCCTTTCCACCTTTGTCTCTTCTTCTGCCCCCACTCACATTTGCTCAGCATAACAACACTAATACTAGCTCTCAAGAAAGTGAAGCCACAAGCGCAAGGTACTTGGCTGGGTGTTTAAAATGGAGACGAAGAGCTCCGAGAGTTAAGTGTCACCTACCAAATAATGGATCATATAATCTGCACCCATCCACTCCTGGCTTCGCCCCCACCCATCCACGGACCTCAGTTTCCCTTTGTAAACAAAGCAGTTGTTGTTGATGGCGTGTATATTTCGCCACCTTTCAGCCTTGTGCATGTGGGGGAACTTCGGCGTTAGTGTTTGTCAGACACGATCCTTTTCTTTTCATGTTCTTTTCTTCGCATCCTGTTTGATGTTGGCATAGTTTTCCAATCGTAAAGGTTAGGGCTGGCAATGGTGCCTTGGGGGTGGGGAGTAGAAGGACGCTGGGGGAGCTGCCGACAGAGTGGACTCAAATAGCACCAGGTGAAGGCCATTCAGTCGCCCATGAAGTTCTAAGAGAGTGTAAGTGAATACGGACACTGGGAGAGGGGGGAAATAAGGATTTAATGTATGGTTTACTTGGCCTTTCCACCAACATTGTCGTTCTCCCAAATACTTTTCATGTTTGTTAGAGAGAGTGAGGGAGGGCATGCATGGTACTAGTAGAGACAACCTTGTTTGTGCACACAACCATTTTATTGCACGTGCTTTAGCCAGCATATTGTCAACAGGATTAATCTTCAAAAGGCCATGGTGGAGGGCGGCTGGTGCCGGTATCTCCCCGCCCTGCTTCGTCTGCAAGACCACGACAGCCGCGAGAAGGTCATGGTCGCCATGGACACGCTGCTTCCCGACTGCTCTTCGACCTTTCGCTCGGCCTTGCCCTTGTTGAGGTCACTGCAGGCGGAGTACGAGCGGCTGTCGCAGGAAGAACAAAAGGAACAGCAAGGGGACATGTACTTCCAGGGTCTGTTGGCCACCACCTCCGGGCTCATACAGCACCTGAGTGAGGCCAGAGAGGAGCTTTGATGAGCTGGACAGATAAGCTGTGACGTGCCGACTGTGGAGCCGTCGTGCCACCCAGTAGGAGGGTGCAACACGCTGCTGAAGAGGAGAGGCGAAGAAACCCCGACCCAAGATGAGATGGTGCTGTTATATGTTAGCGACTGCGCTACACCAACAGGTTGGGACTGGTCCGTTGGAGGTTTCAGCTTGCTGTCAACTACCAGGGTTTCTTTTTTCTCTTTTTTTTTTTTTTTTTACAAGAAAACCGTGTTTGCGTGGTGTGTGCGCGTAACACTTAAACTTAAAACATAGAAAATACATTCCACACGTTTAATGGTTTAAAGCAAAAGCCAACATACAGTATAAGTATGTGTGTTCATGAAAGACTGATGTGGCGGGTTTATGCAATTTATTTGCCACTTGACTCGTAACTATGACTGCTCAAGAATTATTATTATTGTTGTTTCAATCTTTGCTTGGAATATGACGTATTATTAAAATATAGGTATTGGAATTCTGTATATGAAAACGTTGAAGTAGTTGACCAGCTACACACTGGGAAATGTTTAAAACTACAGACATTAAAGGATAATGCCATCAAATTTCAAGTGTAGAGTGTGATTTAACTTTATTATCACTCCAGACTTGAGCGCTACCACAGTTATACTATCTCGCATTCACAGAGACCCTCACTGCATGTCCATACAGCTACACGCCTGCGTGTTGGAATATATAATACGCTCATACAGTCGCACTTGTGCATGTAAGAATATCTTAGCATTCATGCATGTACGAATGTCGCTTACCTGCTCATTCGCTCTTACGCACGCACAGTCGGAGGGAGGAGATCGTGTATCCAAAGGTCAGTCGGTTCTCAAAACTTTGTCGGTGTGGGCGTGAACAATCCCCAAACGGCGTAAGTAATGGCAGCCGTATTAAAAGCGTAATGTGCCTTTAAAAAAAAGGTAATCCCAGTTGCTCGATCACTGAATAGTCCTCGGTGCTTGGGTGTTCTTTCTGTTCTTTCGTTTATGGGTTAAACGGCCCTTTTCTGTGTTTTGTGTGCAGGTAAGTGAGGCGCCGGCCTACTGACTTTGTCATGCAAACAAACGCCTCCTTGTTCCTTGAAGATCGCATTACCCATTCAAATACATATTAAATGCTGCAAAGCCGATTCCCGGACTCCGCGAAAAGACACTCTCTGTCTCACATTCTTTGTGTCTCTGTCTCTCTCCACCCGTATGTCGTGACCCATTGCGCAGCAGGTGGAGACTCCAGTTCACGTAATCACGTCTTGCGTGCAGTTTAGGGCTGACAGCCGAGGGGTACTACGTGCTGCGAGGGTGGAAGAGTGTGCAGGCTGCATGATGCACCAGGAGGGATGTTACCCTATACGTGACCGTACATCTGGACCAGTCGACCTTGTTTTAATTAATTTAGCCTGACAGATAACCTCTTGTACAAACATATATGTAGTCCAGTGTAACCTCCCTGCTACTGTACCACCCATTCATTCTTCCTGTCCCAGAGAGCACAGCCATAAAAATTGTTTCACTTTAAATATTTTGCGAAAAGCATTCTCTTTTGGATTTTTCTATGCATTAAGGACAAAAATGAAAGCTGAGATTGACTGCTAAGTTACAAGATCTTGCTGGCATTTGTTTCAGCGTCGGAAGTCGTTATGTTGAGAATTGATTCTTTTCTGACTGCACTAGTTCAAAAATCATTTCTCTTGAATGCACGTAGACTTGTTTGGAAGTGACTTCTCTGTGTGAATATAAAACAGACAAAGGCAGTGCGAGCGCAAAGCCCTTCTGGTTTTTTCGAGTCCTCGAACAAAGGGTGTTGTTGTAGGTGAGGGAAATAGAGCTAGCAAGACACTCAAAAAGCACACAATCATTTATCTTCTTCTAAGCAGCAGGACTTGCATTAACACAAAATTAATAACAACTACTGTACGTGGAAAGTCTTCGCTTCAAAAATATATTAAACACGATCTCGCGCACACACATTAGAGATTATCATCAACCTGCTCACGGACGTAAATGCGACCTTTGGCCCCACCCGCCATTCTTTTAAACCCTTCCCGAAGATTCGTCGAGTGGTTTCCAGGTGACAGCGCTGAACTTTCCCCTACCTACCCGCCCCACGTGTCCCTTAGCCTCAGCGTTTCCTTCTTGAAGTGCACCTTTTATTTATCTGTCGCTAAAAATTCATTTATTTAATGAAGTTTTCTCGCGGTGTCTGCATGGACACACCCCCGGGCAAGTTAGTGTCATTCACACTGACAATGAGGGACTGACAAAGTGGTGAGTCCACATGTCTTGTCGCTCATCTCTATACATTCTCTCCAGACGAAGCTATTTTTGAAGACTGTTCCTCACATGGCAAGAGGACATTCCCATAATTTTAGTTGTCGCAGCATAAATTGTCAGTTAAAGTGCAGAAATATTGTGAAATATTGTTCTGATGCATCTGTTATTCGTGCAGTTAGCTTCAAGTTTTTAGTTATTTCCTCAGGCACGTGCCGAGAAGTTGGTCTCAGCAGCAGCAATTTTTAGAGCTGGGGGAGGGTGTGTTGAGGGGCGAATCACAGATGCCTGGACTATTTTTGGTTCACTCTAAATATTTTTCCTTCAAAAACTAGTATTTGATGTCGGAATATTCCAGAAGTTGTATTTATGCTCTTTAAAGGTCTACCAGAGTGCAGATGTTTTTTTTTTAAACTGAGGGAGTTGATTTGACTATAAAGTAACATTTCTTAACTTCCTACAAAGATCCAAACGTGAGGTAAATTTCTGTGGATACGCCTCTGGTGTCAGCTCTACCCTTGACAAAAACAAATAATAGTAATCTGCGTTGTCATGTTTTTAACCTTTTTCTGTGCGTTTAGATGTTTGTAAGGTTGTATTTTCGAAAAGAGGATGGAGTTATTCAGATTTTCAAATACTATCAACTACTTGTGGGATCCAGCCATATCAGCGACAACTTCTCAGAGTTGGCCCAGAAGTAAGGTTGGTCGGAGTGAGTGCCTGCGTTGTCAGGTGAGCTTGCGAGTTCTCAAGGTGTGAACAAGTGATTTATATATATAAAGGGACATTTAATTTTGATTGGCAAAAAATAGTCTCCATGTGAACGTGTCCCATATGTGACCAAAAAGTGGACCTAACATTGGTAGCCCTTAAAACGAAGACTAGTACATGTTACATGAAACATCATAAAATATACAAGCAAAGACAAAAATGGACGTTTGTTGTTACCATCTTACATTTTGCTGACTGCAGGTGGTTTTGAACCAGAGAAGTCTTTTTTTGCAAGAATCAGTTTATTTTACAGAATTCACCAGGAGCTGGCGTCTCAGAAAGAGTGACGCTAACAGGGTGCGAACTTGTTTACCCGACAGTCCCAACTGCGCTTCCAATAGCTGGATAAGGATAAATTTATGACCAAGCAAAAGGCGATAATGTCATTTTTCAAAGTCAATATATGGGTCGAAGTGGCATATCTTTGAACGACAAAGAATTTAGGTCAAAGCTGACAACATAATACGTTACATCCGCTGAGACCTCCGCACACAAAGCACACAAGGTGATGTCGAGCATAGGTGCGAACAATATCTTGTCATGCGTGCGCGACAGGAGATATTCAGATGTCACTTGTAGCTCCCCCACACACCCCGTTACATTCCATGGTATTTGCTGCTTTGTGGGGGAGTTGGTGGGAGCAACAAACATGGCTGGGGACAGGGAAGAGGAAAGCTTCGACATTATCCACTTGCTTCTACTGGAGATGAAATTGATTAGACAAAAATAATGAACGACTCGTCGAAACTGTTTAAAGGTTCTTGGGGTGGAGTCCATTGCCATCCGTGAAAAAGAGAGAGCCATCCGTTCAAAATATGACATCCGTCATTCTTAATTCATACTTTGAAAGAGTTTGGTGTGAAGATGTGGTGGGCGAGAGAAAGAGAGAAAAAAGTGACTTTTATTATTCCTTCTGCTTCAGCTGTCAGTCGCCGAAATACATTTACAGCGAGTACGGGAAAAGAAAAGCAAACAGCTGATTATCTTCACGATCTCTCAGGCTCCCCCTGACAAAGTTATCTAAGCCATATAACAGAAATTAATCATGAATTGCTTTATTCGAGAGTTCTACAAACTGGTCAGTCTTCTATTTTCCAAGTACTAACATTTTATTCTTAAAGAAACAACAATATGAAGATGCCATGTCGATTCTTGGAGTTCGAGAGAAAGCATAAAACGACCTTTTTCGGTACTTCTTCGTGATTTCAGTAGTTTTATTTTTAATGTGATTGCCCATGCTCTGTGTCAAAAGAATGCAGAATGACCTGGAGGTCAGATCACACTTGATTCTGTCGAGATAAACCACTTAATAGGTGACGTAGTTTGGGGTGTTTTTTTAAGTAAAGAATGGGTGATCTGAAAATAAAGCCGCTCAGAACCTTTAAGCGAGGGGAAAAGACCGAACAAGTGAGAAAGAGAGAGAAGGAGGGACGGAATCAATTATCACTGAGTGTCGTGGAGCCTTCTGTCGCCCATCGGGGATTTTAAGCTTGTTGACCCTCTCCAACTACCCTCGGTAACTATTCTTAGTTTCCGCCAGCCATAACTTAAGTCGGGAAGACCAACACCTTACAGAAAGAGTAAACAACTCCCGCAGCGATCTATCTGAGCTTTGAGGGGGTTTAGGAGCCCCCTGCACCGACCCCCGCAAAGTTGAAGGGCATAAAGCATCTCGTGCGGTCACGTGACGTTTGCGGGAGGCGCTCGAAAACTTGTCAAGAATGCGACACTTTAAACACATGCGCACAACCTTCGTGATTCAACATCACGCATACCACTGGTGCTGATGATGAAGAGGAAATAATTATCGAGTGCAATCCTACACCTCCTTATTCTATTGCAGCCTCCCTAGAGTGCAATCTCCACAATACAGTTGCACTCCGTTCCTTATCAGCAGGGAAATTCACACCTGCATGTGCAGGTGACTCAGAAGAGGTGTCGTCCGCATCGCGAGGGTAGTTCCAAGAGTTATAAAGCTAGACAAATAGACGGATAAGAGAAAGAGGAGGATGAAAAAAAAAAAAGAATACTAAGCGAACAAAAGACAGACACGCCTTTCCATGTCTAGCTCGACCATTTTTCGTGAGATGTGCGGTGGGTAAGGTAGACCCAGCATCCGACTTGTCCTACCCACTACTTCTCAGTTGAACGGAATCGAAAGTCGGTGCAAGGGTAACCCGGTTCAATGGTAAAAGGAAGGGATGGCACTTGAAAGAAAACTCAACTCTACGTTGCAAAGAATAAATCGTGTTTGTATGACTTATGGCCTCGAGCTTTCAAGTTTGACATGAACAAAATAGAACATTCGTTATATCAGCCTCGCCCCAACTTCATCCGTCAAAATTCCTATGTCGAAAATTTGAACCAGTCAGCGAACAGGGAGAAAAACTAATGACAGAACTAGTTGCTGACCTTACAAATGATTGAGGGCACAGCTGCTGCCCTCACTCCATCCTCCAGAGAAAATTCCTTTGTCACGAACATGTCACTACGGAAACGTACTTGTCACGCGATATAAACCGGAAGTCATCGCGTCACTTGAACACACCCGACCGATCTCCTAACCAAATGTAGCAACTAACTCGTGCGTGTGTGTTAATAGACTTTCATAAACCTGAGTTTACACGTTTATATTTTTAAACTCAGTATATGGGGTTATGTTGACAGGAATCGTGTCTCCGTCCTTATCCGGCATCTTTGCATAATACAGACATGTTGTTGCCCACGCAGACACTAACTCAGTCGCTAGTTTGACCCAACAACTCGCTGCCAGCTTTTAAATGTATCGTGCGCACCGACTACTCTTTATGGCGTCTATACAGCCAATAAACAGGACAAACTGCACGCCTTAAGAAACATAATGTCGGACTATTTGTGAAGGATATGGTGCGAAAAGGAAGAAGGGTGATAAACTGAAAGCAGGTCAGGGATTTGTGTTACTACCACATGGTTACCCACAGGGGGTAGATCATAACAGGCAGTACATTTTTTCCCGGTGCTCGAAGCCTGTTCCTGATCGATTAAGATCTCAACTCAGCGCCGAGGGAATTCCATTCACAGGTCACGTGAACAGGACCAAGTACATTCCAGAACCCAACCTTTGTTTGGTGTCATGTGCTGCAGAAGATTGTTGTTTTCCCGTTCACCCACACCCTCACCCTGCCATTTAACATTCCTTAGATCGTCGTCAATGGTATCGGTTGATGCATAGATGAATGGAAAGAGAGGAATTTGTTCTTTTTGTAGGTTTCCACCCGCCCCTTCGTGTTCAGTCATTTTTATTTAAAGCACTATACGCTTCTTAGGAGCATATCCTTATCAAGTAAAGTACTGTACCTTTCTTAGGCTAACGTGACCAGATGTTTCGGGGGCGAAAGCGGGACACGTGCCGATGATGGTGTCGTCACCGTCAAAGAACGCCGAAAAAAGTGATTTTTAAAGACAACTGGGACATTTGATAGACTTGCTAGAAAGCCAGAAAGCGGGACATTGGGCGTCCCGCCCGATGAGCTGGCGGGACACGAGGTCAAAAGCGGGACTGTCCCGCCTAAAGCGGGACGTCTGGTCACCTTACTTAGGCACATATCCTCAGTTATTTAAATCAAATCAAATCAAACCAAACTTTATTAAAGGACACATTTTCAAAAAATACACTGTCGATCTTTTTCTATCTAGTTTGCACAGAGGCTGCGATCCATAATGTCAAAAGTTTTTAGCATGAGTACTTATTCAGCTGCTTAGAAGCCACTCCTTATATCAAACTGTGTGTGTACCCAAGCAAGATGTTGGTGCGATTTGACAATGCTGTCAACATGGCTGAAGTTCGCCTTTACGTTTGCTAATTAAGCCATTTCATTTGTTTGTACAATGCAAATTAATTTGGACTAACAAATGGTGCAAGTTTAATGATTTTCACATGGTTAGTATTAGCTAGTATATTGCAAATACCCAGAGACCTTGCTCAAGACAAAAATAACCCAATAGCTATATATATATCTACTGAATACAGGGGCAGTGATCTGTGGGAAAATTTTGCGCACCTGGGTGGCTATGAAATGCGGAAATACTACAGCACAACTGGGAAAGACCTTAAACGTTTGTTTTGGGAGGTGTTCGTCATAACCTGTGGACATTGCTTTTCTGTTTACTGCACAGATCTCTGGATCATGTCTGTGATGCTGGGCAAGTGGGTTTTCTCGTTGTAAGGGAGACAGCTGCGACGTTATCGTAACATAGTAAAGTAGTCTCCCCTTTTCTTGACTGCTCGACGATCTGATACCCCGAGGCTAAATGCGCTTGTGTAGCCTGTTTAATCAATTAGCATTAATAACAAGGTAGATTTATCTGATCAAAACTATAAAACCAATGGTCAGATTTCCCATTCCCCTGTAGCTAAATGTATTGTGAACGAAAATGTCTTTACGACACATTCATAGGGCCACTAGTTTCAAAACTGTATTGGCTAATTAGCGGATTTTTAATACAAGAAACGACTAACCAACCATAGAGTCAAAGAATCGTCATACATGTGATACCTAAACAAAGCAGATATACACAACTGACTGAGTATACTGAATGGGGGTCCATAGTTCACAGGGTGGTTTTTTTTAACACTTTCTCCTTCACACACACTCTGAAATGATGCAAACAGATGTGTATGGTAGTATTATGGACTGTTATTCCATCAGTCTAGTAATTTTTAGATCAGACTCACAAGAACAGTTAAAAATACATTCATTCGTGTGCTTTATCAACCCCAATTCTTTCACCAAATTTAACAGACTTCAATGAGAAGATGAGATTGATTTTTTTTTTATATTTAAAGTAGACAATAGTCTTGACTACACCATCCTTAACACACTTCACCTAGCCAGTTACTACCAAACACATTATCTTTTTCATGTGCAGTAACTGTACAGTAACTAACCGTATTAAGTAGGATATATAAATGGAGCAGACCTGATACCAAATGGAGATAGTGCCAAATATAGCTCTGAGAACTGGAAACTCTCTCTGCTAAACAATGAAAATATTAGTGAATTTAATTACACAGAGTGATGGTAAATATTATGATCTCAAGGAAATATTCAACAAATGGTGAAATAAACATATACTATATATTCTCCTGGTACACAGACTAAGTTCCTATCTCCAGAACATCTTTAACGAACAAACCCCCCCACACACTCCCTCTCAAAACAAAGACTAGATTTTAACCCTTTATATAAGTATCCAAGTTTGTTTTGCTAATAGCTGGAGGTCATTTGGAAATCAGAAGCCAGATATCCTACAAACCTATTGTGCACAATAATGATTTGAACACGTCACATCACATCCCACAGGGCTCTAAGCCTTTCAAAAAAATAAATAAATAAATAAAAGAGGGGGGCCGAGGAGGTTATAAAGTAGTATGAAATTAACATTACCTCAGCAAAGCATGTTAAGATAGAGCAAAGAAAGATTATGACAATCAAAAATCACGAAAAGCAGTCTATATCCGTGCTATCCTGCCACAAAAATATATTGTGGGGAGGGGCGTGGGGGAGCGGCATAATTATCAACACCAAACTTCATTTAAACATGAAATTTTTTCTCTCGCTCTCTTTTAAACAACTATCAAGACTGACCACTTCCTGAAGTGTACGTGGATGAAGAAATGTGGCAGTATGTTCGTGCTGATGGATATTTGCATGTACATATGAACCAAAAAACTCCTCTTTTCTCAGGGTTTTACATGCTTCCTAACCCATTTCATTCATAAAACAAACTTTCACATTTAGCAAATATACTGAGAATGTATATCAGCCATACCCGCAAGAAAGTTTATGACCTGCAAAGATTATATTAATTATATATATTAATTCATGTAGGAAAACATTGGTAACAAGGTTAGATAACAATGGCAAACAGCTTTAACAACAGATTTGATTCCACAGATCCCATTATCTCCTTGCACACTTGTGAAAGACTTGGTAACTTGCTCACAGCTAAATAAACATGAAACATAATCATGCATATAACACGTCTGAGCCACAACTGTCTTCCATTTTCACATCAGCATCAGATTTCTGATGAAAAACAAACAAAAGAGGTGACTGATCACTTATCATGAAGTACATTCACAGACTCTTCTAAAACTAAAACATAGTGACCATGTTTCCCTAAAATAAGACCTAACTTGAAAATAAATTCTAAAATGATCTTTTAGGTTGTGTATGCTATGAGCCCTACCTCAAATAAAAGCCCTAGCTAAGATCGTCAGCCAGACGGACGGATTTCGTTTGTCCATTGAAACACAACGGATGTACTGAATAATAAAGCAATGATATTATTTATTAATCATGTTTTAAATAAATGATAATGAGAGATATGCACCTTTGCATAAATGGAGTCACAAGAAATTCAGACCAAAAGTCAGGGTTTGGAGACGGTTTGGAGACGGTTTGGAGAGTTATGATGATGTTTCATCAGACGATGACATGACTGTACTAGAAGAAATGTAGATTTTTATACATGAAAAAATAAGATATTTAGTGGGAAAAAAGTTCTATTACCTTTTTTTTAGTGCAAAAATTAATATGACCCAGTTATTTTGGGGAAAAGATGGTACAAACTAGCTCTTAAATGTTACTTCATTTAAAAAACTTTGCATGCATTATTAGACCACACATACCTATCCTACATTTTTCCAAAAGTACATATTCGGCACATTTTCCAATTTTTAATGAATAGTTTAACCTTACTGTTCTGCAGCAATGGATGTGAAACCACATTTACTTACTTTTTTAAATTAAGGTTAAAGCATTACAGCTGACGTAATTTTGACAAAAAGATTTATCTAACCAGAAAATAGGCCATAAAAATTTACAAAAAGTCTTTTATCAACAGCCAATAAATCTCTTAAAAGATAGAAGTATCAATTTTAACTTGTACTTACTAGGAGAGTACCCAATTTCCTATTTATTATGTGCAAAATCTCAGTCTGGCTTAGCACAACAAAGAATTCACACGACAAACTTAGTTTACTAAGCCCAGCTTATTTCCTGCTTAATTCCTACTGTATTAATAGTGTGACCAAATGTTACATGATGCCTATAGCGATGATCTGTGTTTGCTTGTCAAAACAGGCCTTTACAATGCTGTGTGGTATAAATGTGGTAAAAGGGCAGCAGCAACATTGTTTAACTCACTGGACATGCAATACACTTAGTAATTCTGACCACTAATAACTCAAAGTGACCAAAAGGTCCAGTGTGTTAACAGCTTTGTTTTCATTTTACAGCAAAGAAAAGACACATTCTGGTCACCTCTCAGGACAGCTCATGATGAACAAGTATAAAAGATCAAGCTCATCTCTCATGAGACAAAATCTGATGCTGTCCTGCTCTCTCAGAGTCACAGGAGCAGATAAACCAAACATTAGACATTTAAAGCTGATTTAAAATGAACAAAGCTTCTTTGCAGAAGATTAATTATCTCCTATAATTTCTTCCCCTTGTGCAAAGTTTAACCAAAGCCCAGGACAATATCTTTTAGGCATGTAAATACATACTGCAGACATGTGTATACATGCATGGGCACACACACAAACACACACTTACAATCACTCCATCATCATCGCCCTTTCTCTTTCTATTCCTCATTCTCTCTCTTCACAAAAAATTTTTTTAATTTAAAATGCACATCACTTTGCAACAGATATACATACATCCATCTGTCATGAATGTAAGAATTGTGCATGAGCATGCAGTCATGAACTCAAAGTATTGCAAAACAGATCTACAAGTACAGACACCAAGAAGCCCCGATAATAGCAAGCATGTCTTGTGCAGCCGCTAGTAAGGATGGGGCGCTGCCTTCATCTGACGGAAAAGTCCATCATGTTGAGTCCCATGTCCAATGCCACATAGAGACGATGAACATCGCTTGCCATGGAGTATACAGGACTGCTCTGATTCCCTGTGTAGTAGGCCTGACCAAGCAGCATATTCACAATTGTCTGAATTTCAAATTTAATGCATTTCACATCAGTAGTTGTTTTCAAAAAAGAATTTTTTGGGGCGATTTTATGGCAACTTCCTTTCAAACTCTTGCAAAATTACCAAATTTTCAAACACTACCGTCCCTCCACTAATACAGGCAATAAGCTGAGTTACTGTAACCCAAGGTATATTTTAATGCCCAGGAATGTAAAGCGTTTGGGGTGTGGGGGCCAGTAACATGGGAAAAGAATGATCTCATGTCTATCCATGCTAATTAATGGTTTCTTAATTATGACTAATCTGTTTTATTCAATGCCTGCAATCAAGGTGATAAAGTGGGAACCCAAAGTTCAAATGAGCAGAAGGGCACAGTTGCTATTAATTTACATTTTGAGAAAACGCCCCTCTCAATATGCGTGGTAACAAAATAGATTTTGGACATGTAAAGAATATCTATCTACCTGGATGTGGTCCTTTTGTCGCTTGTCCCATAGCCGTACCAAACCATGACGAGCTGTTCCCGTGATTACTGTATTCTGGCCATCTGTCTGTAGGCAGTACACCGCCGAGTCAAAAGGGTCTTCCCACAACTGGACACTGAAAAGCACTTGAGATGAGTCTACATATATTCAACATTATAGTAAAGTCTACTTGAGTCAAACTGTTTCTCCAAGCTCAGGGATTGCAATTATTTAACTGAATCCATAAAATATGGCTTGAATCACTGACAGGACCCTTGCTGAATACAGTGGTACCTCGACATATGAGTGCCCTGACATACGAGTGTTTTGAGATACGAGCCGCCGAGCGAGCGATATTTTGCTTCGAGATAAGAGCAAGATTTGAGATACGAGGAATCGCACACTACACCGCTGCACACGACCCCGACATGCGGGGCGGATGTTGGGGTCGTGTGCAGCGTCTAACAGTTTCTCCCACCTCAGACTAGACCTCAGTCTGTGTGCTTGTTTCCCTCGTTTTCGAAGCATTTTTGATAAGTTGGGTTCGCGTTTTTTTGCTTTTTGTACATTTACAAAACATTATCACATTTATTTTTGTAACCATGGGTCCGAAGAAGAAGATGATGTCTATTGAATTAAAGCGCGAAATCGTAGAAAAACATGAGCAAGGTGTGCGAGGAATTGACTTGGCGAGGATGTACGGGTGTAGCACATCAATGATATGTTCTGAGCTTAAACAGGAGTTGATAAAGGGTACAACGCCAGCTAGGGGCGTTACAATAATTTCTAAGCTCCGGACTTCTCTCCATGAAAAGATGGAGAAACTATTGACTGTGTGGGTGACAGAGAAGCAGCTTCAAGGAGGAACCTTAACACAAAGCATCATGTGTGAGAAGGCACGAGCGATTTACGGTGATTTGCTGAAGCAGATCCCACACACTTCCACAAACGAAGAATTTAATTAATATGTTTTTATAGAATATGTATTTGTTATTCATAAATAAATGTTTCTTCTTGTAAATACAGTTTTTCCTATTCAAAAACACTTAACAAAAACAACTGAGGTGGTGTTTTGGGAGCTGGAACGGATTAATGGCATTTCAATGAATTTCAATGGGGAAAATTGCTTTGAGATACGAGCAATTTGACATACGAGCAAGGTTACGGAACGAATTAAACTCGTATGTCGAGGTACCACTGTACAACAAAATAAAAGATTCTGAAAAGCTAGGTCTTTAAATGGAATCATGGGCTAATGTCTTACAGACTGCCCTGGCACAAAACTTTGAAAATTGCAAAACATTTTTTTCATTTGGAGTATTATTTAAAGTGAATCTTATGCAAGTGCGACTCTATATTAATATGAATAATTTCCAGAACAGGTAAAAATTTAAATGGGTAGTGCTTCTGAATGGGAAATATGAGGGCCTGATTTTAAGAAAAGCAGTCCATCAGCTGATCTTCCAGCCAACCAAATGACGCATCTATATCTTACCCTAAGACAGTGTATATAAACCAAGAAATAATTTTGAGAACAAGTAGTAACATGCCACAGTCATAAGATGGAAAAACAATTCAAAAAAAAATTCTCCTACCTTTTTATATTCTCAAGCTGCAAATATTCTTAAGTGATAGGCTATAAAAGGGTTTTCAAAGACTAAAACTGGAATTCAAAATGAGCAAAAAGGTATTTCTGATACATTACCAGGTGTGTGTGCGCAAGTCCCACATACGAAGATAGGTATCATGCCCTCCAGTCAATAAAATGTTGGGGGACTCAAAGGCCATGTCCATAACTCCCGCTCCTCGTTTGTGTCCATCACCAAGATGACCCAGCAGAAAACCACTGCAAGTATAACATTCTGGGCTATATTGGATTTTTAATAGGTAGGCAGTCAATGTACAGAAACTACCATAATATTTTTAAAAAATCAGACAACGTATCACCTCTCTAGTTCAAGTACTTTTCACAAAACAAACAAGAATGGAGGGCTGACTGGTATTTTACGCCGAGCTCTCAACTAAGGTTATATCACAGAAAAAAGCCAGTGCTGTACACAAAACATACCAGGCCTTGCTATGGATAAAAGAAAAAAATTAAATATATATATATAAACTGTAGTTGGTCAGATATTTTAATGTCAAAGACTTCACAATGAACTGCTATTGCCTGTTTTGTGGATTTCTTTTTTTGCAGATTAATGTTCACCACAATGAATGTAGCAGTAGATGTCAAGAATGATCAGAAGATTTTAAATACTGCCACTGCGCACTAGCTTACTCTGAGGTACTTAAATATACATTTACATGCAATAAACAGAAACTGGAACTGTACCTGGACAGATCAATCAGGCTGACTGGTGGGTTATTATGACAGGCACCCCCCACAGCTAAGGTCCTGTCAACAAATGAGGAAATGAATGATTCTTGATAAAAGTGAAAGGGCATCAATTATTATAAAACTATGTTAGTCTACTACTGTCTTGTGAATAGACTGGTATTACACAAGAAACTAGATGATCAGTAATGAAGAAATTGTGAAAACATCAAGACAATTGACTACCACTGTTGCAGGTCTTTCTGCCTGTGAAATGTTCTTCAAGTTAAGCATTAAGCTTTAACATTACTAAAACATTAAGCATTAATGTTTTCACATGAAATATTTGTTAGGTTACTTTCAATATGTGGGAGGTAAAAATCATGTTTTAATGACATTTGTAAATAGTCACTTCAAAAAATTATGTTTTCTGCTACAACTTACTTTTTGTCTGGTGACACAGACAAAGACCAGACTCGATCACCAATCTTAAAGGACTTCACCACAGTCAGGTCCTTACGGAACATTGGTGTAAACTGCAGCAGATTTCAAATGTCATCAGTAAAGTTATCCCAAACAGAAAAATATTTATCTGGATTTTACTCCAATTTCTCAAAAAGACAGACATGACCATGTTGAACAAGGCCAATGTGTCTCCAGTTATCATTACTATTAAATTAATGGTATCATGGCTAACATTACATATAAGAGGTTCCAAGATGTGACATTTTTACCTTCACTGTCTTGTCCTTTGACCCTGAAATGAGAAGGTCATCCACCATATCTACACATTGTGTGTCGCTCCTGTGAAGGTAGCTGTGTCGCAACAGAAGCACACAGGATGTAGCTTCCCATGCACATACACCTCCTCCTCTGGATGCAAGACAAAGCCCTGATTAGTACCACTTCAAAGTTTTTGGTATATTTCTTCTGACTCTACTAGTGTGAGTATATTCTGTATTGTCTACACACTGCATGAACTTTCCTTCAAGGTCACTAATACAGTGTTGAAGTTAATGTTTTCCCATCTGTTAGTAATATAAAGACTTGCATCCCCAAAGACGATTGAAAAGCTAAAAAAAAAAACAACAGGGAAAACGTTGCAAAGATTGTAATAAATGTTATTACTGATGTCTCAACAACATCATGATTAGGGGATGATGATGAGGAGGAGGAGGAAGAGATACTCCCTTTGTTTTGCCCTGAGAGAGCCCCTACCAACATATTGACATTTTACTGCACTGTCAGTCAAGCCCTTGAACTAAATGCAAAGTGGTCTGCACAAAGTATAACAGCTAAACAAGAAACCAAACATGTTCCGCAGAAGAATCTTTCCATCATGAAACAGGCACGGTGAATGAAACAGGAGCTAAGAGAAAGGGAAAGATTGCTACAGAAAGTTTTCACACACCACAAATATTTTACTTTTTATTTCAGTCCCTATACACATCAGCCTCTATCATGATAACTCAAATACTGTGGATCCAAGTAAACTTAAAATGTTTCAAATATAGTTCCTTTAAAATATACTTAGTTTATTGGAACAAACAATGTTGTTCTTCTTTTTGCATTTAATGTTTATTAATCTCACCTACATCCACTGACTACAAGGCCATTTTTGACAACAAATCGAGTCACATCTGCCTCCAGACCACGCAGAGGACCAATCTGGTACTCCCGTAAATGGCCACTGCTTTTGACATGAAATTTACAGATTTGGTTACCCCTTGATATCCATAGGATATTTTCATCCTTCTGCACCCATGGGAGAAGTCTGTGCTCAAAAAATGAAAAAAAAGTTGCAACACAGTTATCAGAAAAAATCTAAAGATAATTTTGTTGACAATTATGTAGAGTGAAGGAGTCTTAATTGATCAAATGTCATCGAAAAACTGAGCTGAAGTAATCTGAGCCAGACATTAAAAACTGCAGTGTACAGATAATTGAAAATAATTTTTAAAAAATTGTTCTATTAAATTAATTTTATTAATTTATTTTTAAAAAGTCAAAACCAACCTGATGTTATGTCTCAACAACCATGAATCTTGGTGATGACCTTTCTCCCAGTTCACAGCAACTCGATACCTTTCTTTCAGTCCATACACCTTTCTGCAAATAAAATACAATTTTTTAAAACCAATGTTCCATGACAATCAAAAACAAAATATTAATATATGGAAAATGTTTACTCCTGTCATAATGTCAGTTGGTACCGATTTGAAAAACATTTCTGACAAATCTGAACACTTCTGATATGATTGATTGTAAGTAGAAACAAACACAATATAGATGCTACTTCTATGTAACTGGCTTACAGTCTCATTTTATGTGTTTATATGTTATATGTCACTTTTCTTTCCCAAGTTTTGACACTATGAATTAATCTTGTTGCATAATACAGTGTTCCAAACGAAGAATTGTTTGAATAGTATTACATGTGCGATAAAAAAATATAAACAATTCTCAACAAAATAACATGACAATAAAAGGCTGTATCAAGGGGAGATAAAACCTATTTATTTTAGCCTAGTCTATATATCTCAGATATGCAAAATATGCAGATATTTTCATGTCATAAATACTTCCCCTCTAGAATTTCGTACACACAATACCAAAGACGACTGTCATTTAATTTAGAAAACCGTTCAATGTATGTTTATAACTGAGAATAATGCTGGGTTGTAAAATGTATGAACAGCGAAAAGCTTTATTTTTTTTTACATGCATTTGTTGAAGGAAATTCATCATTTCACGGTGCATATCTCTACAAAAGAAGTTATTACCGGTTTTGTTTCAGTCTCATAACGGTTCTCTCTCTTTCATGTCGTTGCCAGACGCAGTCTTCTGAAGCCAGCATACGCAAACGTCTACAGACTCTTGATATCGTGCAAAGAATTCCCGGGCTGCAGTAGTCGAAGATAATGTAAAGAACATCGTCTGGAAGATCGAGTAAGGTAAACGACAAGGAGGTAGACACGCGTTCCCCCGACTGATTATCAATCTCTCCCACCGATGATCGGGAAGTAGGACTGATAGATATTTGACCCGCTCTTTCCATTTTCTCACAACTTGATTTATGCTGCTGCTAAAGCGCGAAGATTTGGAACTTATTTTGCACGGCTTTCTGATCATCTTAGATTTGTCCAACTGGATAAGAATTTCTTTATATTACAAAAGTGATGTTGCAATACTTGCACCAACCGTCTCCATGTTGTTGTAAAGTCACGTGAGCAACAGAAACGGAAGAGAGATAACCTTAAGCCCATAAAATGATTTCATCATATATTTTAAAAAAAATGTCAAAATGCAGAAATATAATTTTCTATGTTAGAGAAAGTTATGTTTTTCCTTTTAGTGTATTTTTTATTTATTTATTATTTAGAACTGTCGATAAATGACGTCACCGCTAAGTGTTGCTGGAAACAATCTTTTACTTCTATTTTATGTAGAAAATTTTCACTAAAAGACATCTATGTATTTAAGTTTTTCACACACACACACATGTGTCTACGTATAAAAGTTCTTATATATGAATTTACTTGTGTAAGTGTTGTCGCTACATTGTTTACATCGCTGACATAGCTGGCGAGTCTCATGACTCTTTTGATTGACGACTTGCCATTTACATAAAAATAATCTACATCATTACGTGCAATAATATTAACAGCTTTTCATTTTCGGAGAGGTTGTACCAGCGATTTTTGTTCCTTTTAAATTCCAATGGTGTAACTGTCTGTAAGTATCTGTAAGAAGCTACTTAGATGATGCGGAGCGTAATACGTCGTTATTTAAACAAAAAATGGTGAAAAGATGCCAACGATATGGATTACAAAGCACAGTTTAAAAACAGTCAGAACTTATGTGCGTCTTAGCAATAGTATGATAATCTCAGGTAATAAGAAACTGAGGAGAATCCAAAACAACAGAGATTTCTAGTAAGGTATTTCTCATAGCAAAATAATAGTGAACAAAAAGCAAGCAAGTGTTCTCAAAATCAAGTATCTTTAGGAAAACTCATCATGGCTTGCTGGCAGAGAATCAGATATACATGACAAAACAAACACAGAAATTGGGAAAATTGTGATTATTCTAAAAGCTAAGCCAACAACTTGCCAGTTATAGATCCAATACCCACAAGCCTTCTTGAGTTTTTAGATATTCCTACCATCCCAAATATTGTAAATGTCAGTTTTTCAAAGGGTGTGTTCCCATCTTTGTTTAAAAATGCCCTTGTGAGGCCACTACTTAAGAACTCCACTCTTGACATCAATGTGTTGAGCAACTGTTGCCCAGTTTCCAATTTGTCATTTCTCTCCAAGATTATGGAGAAAGTAGTTTTGACACAGTTCTGGACCTTTTTTCAAAACCATCTTATCCCACAAGCTCATTCGGCATATAGAACTTTTCATAGCATCGAGACTACTCTAATTAAAGTAACCACAGGCATTATCTGCCTTGATAGTGATGATGTTTCTGCCTCAACTCGATCTATTGGACCTGTCTGCTGCATTCAACACTATCAACCACTCATTGCTTCTTCATAGACTTTACACCCTCTATGAAATATCTAGACCTGCACTCTCATGGTTCAACTCCTATCTCACAAACAGGACCCAGACTATGTTGATCAGGGGTGGGCAATTAATTTTCCCAAGGGACCGCATGAGAAATTGGGATGGTTTTAGAGGGCCGGACTAATATAGTTAACTCAGTTTTACCCAATACTGTATATATAGTATATATACTAGCGGGTGGGCCAGCGGACGGGCCTGTCAGAGACAGGAGGCAGGCCGGATCCAGCCCGCGGGCTGGCCTTTGCCCAGGTCTGATGTTGATGGTCAAACATCTAACCCTGTTCCACTTTCCTGTGGGGTCCCCCAAGCTTCAGTACTTAGCCCAGTTTTGTTCATTCTTTATATGAAACCACTTTCATTATGCATCCAGTCTCACCATGTTTCTTACCAGTTATATGCTGACAACACGCAGTCAACCATACAAGAAACATAAGCATCAGCAAAGCAATGAAACCATAACAAACATTAAATAAGTGCATAGATAAAGATGAGCCTGCTTGATTATGCTAGACTTTTCTTAAAGAGATGAGGCTGAATTTGAATGCTTGTACTATTACACTTTTACTACTTCTGATGCAGCATCATTTTGCCATGTTCACTGACAGACCGCAGTGTTTGCTGCTGCTGCCAAGATGTTTCTAGATGCACAGCAGAGATAAGCCATGTCGGACACACAGACCTCAACTCTGCCATTCAACACATCGCTTCCACTGTTGGGAGTTGGCATGCTGACTTTGCTTCTTAGCTTTTGTTTCTGCTGTTACCTTTGGCGGTGAGCAGCATACAGCCATCACACACAAGAAAGCTGATAAAACTATATGCTTTGTACACACCAGAACTGATAGCCCTTTTCTCTGTCCATCTATATAATACTTAGCTGAAGTATTCCGCAGAATCTGCGGTATGTCACTTTAGACTAGGATAAGAAACATTTTAATACTGGAGGTTGCATAATTTGTACCTCTTTGTGTCTTTAATCCCCTTTCCAACAACTATAATTAGTGTCTTGTTTATTGCATCAACTTCTGTGGAGGTGGTGTTAGCTATCTGCTTAGTCATATGAGATGCCATATATTAACCTACATTGAATAATAGCCTTTTTTTAATCTACACTAGAACATACAGAACTGAAGTCTGTAAATGACTAATTTTTTATCACCATGTGAGCTATTTTTATTTCTTAGTTAACATTTTTGCTGTAGGCTTAAACGACAGTCTGCAGAAGAGCGTGGTTACAGCCAGGTAAGTGAAGATGCAATGTTAAATAAAATCTAGAGGTTCATATCTTCATTTTTAAATGAAAAGAATTTTGAAAAGCAGTTCATACATTTTCTTGGTCAGTCTTCCCACAGACATAGCCTGTTGTTGTTGCCATCACCAAATTGACACATCTCTCTCAATCATTTAGTGAAAAGTTACATGCATAAAACTCCACCCTTTTTATTATTCCTAATGTCCTGTCAACCACATAGCTCTTGTCTTTTCATGCAGACCTCCTGCATTTGCCTCACATCATAGGAGAGATTGTGGCAGTGTTTCATCCCTTTCTTTGGCCCCTTTGGAGTGTCACACCCCTGTCACTTCACTAGTTATTAATAAAACCTTTAGCAGCTGCCGGTATCTCTTCTGCTGGTTTTTATTTTGTGCTGTTTATTTTTAAGCACATTGAAGTCCTGTCAAGCAGAGAATTAAATATATCATATAAGCGATTTTATAATTTTTTTAATTATACAGATACTAATTTTGTACTATCATGGACACTGCAAATTGCAAATAACTGTAAATAGGTTATGTTACCTATGTGATACAAACAGTATTGCACACTCAAATCATTTATTGTAATTGCAATCACCAAAGAACAAGAAGAATATTTGTGTGATTTTTCACATACTTGACTTTTTCTTGGGTTCGAAAAAGTGCATAGATGGCTGTGTATATAAATATATGCTTGCAAATCTTAAGATGGTGGCACATAATGTTCTGTTGTACTGGACCACTGGATATTTCTACTAAATGCTGTCTTTTTTTACCCTCTACTCCAAACAGTTGAAGTATTCACCTCAGAGCAAAAAGCTGAAAAATGATGTAAGTTATATTTTAAAATTGATTTTTGTCTTATGCTCTTGATAAAAGCAACTCTTAGTAATCACCTGTACAGGGAAGTGAAAAGTGCCATGATTGCAAACAAATTTGCTTAGGACATGTATGGTGGACATGTATTAAGATGAAAATAGGTGTTGCCATTGCCAGTATGGCTTTGTTATCTCCTCAGCCTTAAAAATAGATGTAGGTTGTAGGAAAGAACAATGGGAAAATGATTACAACTTTCACCTTTTTTTTTTTTTCTGAAATGTACGGAGATCCTTAATAAATAGTGTCTCACTAGTTTGAATGAGCAATAATTTATTGAGCAGGTATAGTTACTATGTAAAAGTAATGTCCAGTACAGTGTGATATATTTCTACATATTTCTGAATGGCTCCATTTAAAAAAAATCAAAGACTAGTCTTTCACTAATCTGGAATATCTAGCTATGGGTCTTTTATCAGGTGTGTCCTGTATGCCTAGACGAGTTTCATGATGAGGAGAAGATTGCTTTGTGCCCTTGTCGCCATGGCTTCCATACAAAGTAAATTAGTTTTTTTCTCCATTGTTGGGTACATTGTAAAGACTGTTTTGTTGAGATCACTGACAGTCACCCAAAATATTTTCTTTATTCCAAAGTAGTCTATTTTATTTACAAAGTCCTCAAAAGTTCAGTTTTACTTTATTCTTCATCCTTATGCAGCCTGTATAGCCTTGTGATGTTATCTTCATAGTTTTTATAGAGTTAGAAATTTACTGTCCAGCACAGAATTCCTTGTATTATTAGTTGCACAATATTTAGATTTTTAAAAATGTAAGTTTTTATTCACTGTTAATTTTTTCAAGAAGATTCAAATTTTTTCCTTTTATTATGTATTTTTCCTCATAGGTTTTCATCTCCATCTTTCTCCTTGGGTTTTCCTTCTGCTTCATATGCATTATCCTCTAGATCTTTACTAGCCACAAGACTTTGAAATTATTTAATCCAACTTATGCAAAGATTTCATGTTGATGTAAGTGGGCCAGATGTGTTGTTTTATATAGGTAACTTTTGCCTTCAGTATGAATCAGTATGGCTATCGTTTATCTTTTGAGTAATGTGTAGTGCACCTACATGTATCTGAAACATACATGTCCCTCACATCAGATATTCATTACTTGCATTTTGGTATTCTGTGAAAATTCACAAAATATTTTGGCAATTCTACTTCTTGCCAGATGTTTACAACAGTGGCTTGATCAGCACAACACCTGTCCAATGTGCAAGACAAAGGTTATGTCCCTTCCTGGTGAAAGGACTGGCCTTATGTATGCAGCAGCAAACTCCACCAGTGCTGTCTGAGATGTAGGTCATGGGTGCTGTTCTTTCCACGTCCCTGACAAAGCCATGGTAGTTGGGGGGCGATTCATCTGCTACAACTGTTGATGCCTTGCACACGTATCTCACTCCAGTGTGTTTATGGATTCACATAGTCAAGACATAAAAGCAAACAGTGTGGGTTATCTTCTGTGCAATCTTCAGTTCTCCCTCTTTCGGGCATTTTTCTCAAAAGAAAAGTGGATTTCTGTATGACGTACAATTAATAATAGGATATGTGAATGTGCTAAGCTTTTAGAACGCCTTAACACAAAGTACATATGGCCGTCTACTTCCTTGCATAGCAATATAGCAAAATTGCATCCTCCTATCATATGCATTCCACCAACTTACCTTTTGATATTGAGATAATAAACCTAATTAGTCACACAAGCTTACAGTTACAACTGAAATAAACAGTTTTGGGACATGACTTTGCAGCCCTGGCATCGGTGCAATGCTTACCTGAACAAGCATAGTAGTTTCAGAAATGCATTATTGAAATCTTGTATCCTTTCTGCAGATAAACTCCTTGCACATCACATTGCCACCAACCAGCATATACAAGATATGGAAAGAATAGCAACTTCATGCAGGTAGATGCCAGTCCGACATATACAGTACCCCTATTATTTGTATCATTAGGAAAATCTTTCGTATTGCGTTTAAAGTTTTGTATTTAGGGCTGTTAATTATCTGCAAAAAACATGAACCTGATGACTGTGCTTGAAGTATTAAGAGTATAGTTTATGTAATTGCTTTAAATTCATCTTACAGCAGTATTTATTGGCCAAGATGGTATGGTGTTTGCATTTAAATGTGAAAGTAAGAGCATGCAGGGTTGTTTTTTTTTTAATATGCTTTCAAGAGGCCAGACCTTTGTGATTTTCAGATGCTATTCAGACTGAAATGCCATCCTGCAGAGTATAATGCAGGTGGTGATTATTTCAGCGGATATTTTACCACTTTTGTTTTGAAGTGTCAGGGAGACCTGCATTTACTCTCAACTGTTGTCTTCCTATCCAACAAGTGATTCATAAATGCATGACAGTTCCTTGAAAGCCACCATTTTCTTCCCTTGCCAAAAGTTAGGTCACAAACAATGCTTTTATATTGTTCATTTTATGTTTGTGGTAAACTGGGTCTTTTCGGCCTTTAATTTAAATATCGTAGTGCAATTTGATTTTGTTACAGTAATATTTTTAAAGAGAGAAGGGGTGTAAGGTGGTGGTTTCCAAGACTTGCTTAATCTATAACAGAAGATCTTTGAACTAATTGTTGTGTTTTGTTTTTTTTAAAAACAAGAAATGCAGGTGTATATCATGAAGGTAAGTAGCAGTATGTGCAATTACGGTTTGTTGGAAGTGACCTGATGGTGGAATGTACTGGTTGCCGTCATATCAGTTTATCTGCAAAATATCATGTACAGTTTTGTTTGATACACCAAGGAAAAAATATGTTCTACATGTCTGTAAGTCTGTGTGTGCATGGATGTATGCTTATGCGCTTGCTAAGGTATGAGGTGCATGAACTTTTACTAAGGAAATTATGAAAATAACAGCATTTTATAATACTGATAAGATAAACAGCTTGTATTGTAATTGCCTTACAATCTTCTCAATAAACCAGAAAAAAGCAGGATTGTCAATTGAATAAATTCTTTAGCAGACTAAGTATGCTTGTGCTATTGGCCATTTTAAAAAGAACCTTAAAGAGAATGGATTCTGTGCACTATTCTACTACCCTAACACTTCAGGTTAATTTTTTTCAGTTGCAAACTACAACTTTTATATAATTTTGCCCATAACTGGTATTTTGGCGAAATGCTCTGTTGACAAGAAAGTAAACAGGTTTTCAATTGTTCTTTCATTTTATGCTATGATAATGCAACATGCATATCCCGTGCGTTCACTATGTTGATGATGAAAGAAGTATTTCAACAGCAGCCTCTTTCAAAATGAACTTCTGTTATTGACCATTTCTGTGAGCATTTAGGTATTCTTTACCAGCTGTTATGTTTGAAAGATTGTTTTAGCAAGCTTCTGAAAGGCAGAAAAAATGATCCCAAGTATTATTTTATATATAAGAGATGTAGATCAATAACACACCCTTTATAAAATAAGGAATGAAGCCAGGAGCCTGATCTCATAAAGATATAACTTGAGAGACATTTTTATTTCAAATGATTTTTGCATAGAAAAAAATCCACCTGTATTGACACACTTTTTGCACAAAATTAAAAAATTAGACTTTTCAAGAAAGACCTTTATGCAGTTGTAATTTCAACCTTCATTTTTGATGATCAACATCACCTTAATTTTTCTGTCAAAAATATGACAGGATGGTTGATTTCACATCATCCATGAGCACACTCTCCCAAACCATAACTGTGATTACAAAGCAAAGTCAAAGAAATGATGATTTTTAGTTGACGTGCGTGAATGCACACAAAATTGTGCTTGCATTATGCTGCCACATGCACCATGAGTAATTTTTTTCACATCCACATGTCAAACACTTATAAAATTAGGAAATCAGACATTTTAAACAGTTATAAAATCAAGAATGAGCAGCTTATGAACAGTGTGACGTTGCATTTGACCACATTTTCACTAACTTTTGAACTTGAGCAGTCACCATATGTGTCAACTTAAATCTCAATTTTGAGAATATCATACAAAGGATGGACAAAGACCTATTACAATCAAAGAAAGCAAAGAAATATTCACAAGTATTGCTTGACAGATGACATATCTTAACAAACAGTTAAGT
The DNA here is from genome assembly GCF_003073045.1 of Pomacea canaliculata. NCBI lineage: Eukaryota > Metazoa > Mollusca > Gastropoda > Architaenioglossa > Ampullariidae > Pomacea > Pomacea canaliculata. The sequence continues at coordinate 41,703,825 of NC_037590.1, read as the reverse complement.
GGGACAGCCAGAAATAACCTTTTCACATATATAGGAAAAACTACATCAGTGCAAATTTACCACTACTGCTGTGAATGAAAATTCACAATAGTTTAAAAATTAAGAGAAAACTATCTGTTGGTAAAAATAAATATATTGCAGAATCTTATGTAGAAGATAAAATGATTTCAAAACTGTTGAAGTGTGTATTCACAGAATACAAAAAATTTCATACCCAACTTCTGAGGTCTGGGAAAAGGATTCACAAAGCTACAAACATTTTTAAAATCTGTTTTATGGCAGCAGTTTGAAGCATTACCATTCTGAATCTGTTGTTTCAAGCATATAACAAAAATACATGCACCATTTAATTTTTTAAATTGGTAATTTGATTATTTACAGACTATCTGAATCAGTAATGCAACAAGAAAGTTTTGTAGTTATGGAAATCCAAGTGCTCTGCTTAGAAAATGAAGGGCCTCGCAATTTAGCTTATCCACAAAGCTTCCTCAGTGACAGCAGTACAACAGACATGAACTTAGCACAAAAGTGTTTTAACTTAAAACAAATAAAGCAGAATTTCAACATTATGCTGCTGTAGACAATGCTATCTATACATCCATTGGGGTGATGCAAGTGACATCACACTAACATAAAACAGGCTGATGAAAGTATTGAAAATGATGCCTTAATTTGAGAAACACAATCTAGAAGCCAGTATTTATCAAGCTGGAATGGACTTAAGTTGTAATATTTGCTTTAATGTAACGCAGTAGTTCTCAAAGTGTGGTCCGCAGGCACAAGTCAGGTGGTCCGCGGCTGACAGTCATCATATGTTAGCAAAGTGATGTTTAAATCGCCAGATACACTAATTAGTGCAGCATTGATTTTACACAAGTTTTAATTTTATCGATGCCCAATAGCTCGTTTGCATAAAACACTTGCTTACCAACTAAGTCTTTATGTCACAGTGCTAGCACAATGTCATTTCACCACGCCATTCGTTACTCTTAGTAATGCAGTGCACTTCCTTATTTTTAATTTTAATGTGTACTTTGCGAAGTATGTAATTTTATGTAAACTTATTACTATACTACTGTCAAAAGTGCATTTAGTTTTGAATTATAATGAAGCAAATTTAAATTTTGAAATTCATGGTACAGAGTGATTTTAGGCCTTGGTGCTCTGCCATATTTTTTACTTTAGTAAAGTGGTCCACGGTCCAAAATACTTTGAGTACCTCTAAAGTAACACATCAAACCATTGTACTTTGTGTTTAAACATTTTCAGAAGAAAACAGATTAGCACATCATGTTCATATACAGTCGGACCTTGATAAGTTGAACTGAAAGGGACCTGAAAAAAAATGCAACTTACGGAGTTTTCGAGTTAGGGAAAATGGCGTAATAGGCGCAGGTATTTGGCCAGGAACTAACAATTAATTCGATATAGGGAGGTTTTCGGCTTAGGGAAGGTCTACTTATTGAGGTCCGACTGTACAATGCCAACAGTTCATTTTTTGCAATAAAATACTCAAAAACACGGGCAGGAAGAAGTGAGGGGGTAGAATCAAGGCTATCCACATGAAGTATTGTTGCTATCATGGCAATGCATAATTCAATAAGTTCCTCTAAATCAAATAAAATGGTCAAATACAATCTATGAAGATAATGATACAAAGATATGAAATTCATCATTTGAAAACAGAAAAAGTCTTTATAACAATTCCAGATAAGTGATCTTGGAACTGTAGTTCTTGCAACATTGCAATGAGGTACACACATCGCCCAGTTAAGAGTTGAGACATCGTGAAAGAAAACTCCCCATGACACATTAAACATATATATATGCCATGGTGAAGGCTTTGACCTGAACACGGTTGACAGCCAAGGACTGCATTTCAGTGGATCTGAGAGAGAACAGAAATATACGGTTTTACAGACCTGTGTTGCACAGATATTATTACCCTTTAGCTTTCAATCTTCTAGTTCACTCCAGAGTTTGGTTTATGTTTCTCAAACCATCACCAACAACTGCACATAAAACAACTTTTTGACTATGCAAATCCACATATAGATCAAATATAAGGCATCTACCTCTTTCAAGATGAAGGTCGAGTGCGAACGGTCACTAACCCATCAGCTGTTCCAAAATATGCAGCTTTGGCCATGTTCAAGAAGAGCCCTGTTTCCAGAACACCTAGCAGAAAAAAAGACACCATGTACTGAGAAATTAGTCTTATCAAATAAGGTTTGCAGCTGAAAATACACTACTTCACAACCTAGCCTTTAAGGGGTTGGTGGAGGGGGGAAGGAACCTCAAAAAGCTACAGGAATAGTGACAGTTAAGATTTAATTTGCCGTAGCAAGGAAAAAAATTTGACTCACCATAAATAGCTAAGGTAGAATCCATCTTTTTTACCCAGACACTTCCTTTTTTCCCAGAAGTTCAATATACAGGGTTACTCAAAATAATATTAACACTTAAATGGAGAAAAATAATCCATTAGTGTTAACATAATTTTGACTAATGCTGTGTATAATGATCTGACCTGGTATACAGTGGAGCTTTCTGTCTGCTTCAATCCATTCTGGTGTGGGTTCCGAGCTGAACATCCAGTCCAAGATGAAATTGCCGTTGTCGGTGACAATAGGTCCCTGTTGCCCAATTCCAGTGAAAAAAAAAAGCTGTGAGTTTCTTTCCATAAATGACTAATGCACTTAAATTTTGAAAAGAATAAGGTTAAAAAGATAAAAATTGAATACCATTCAATTGTGTGTTTGCAACATACTCTTTTTCTATCCAGCTTTTATGTAACAGCTAAAATGACAGATCTACCAATACCAGAAATCCTGGTCAGACAAATGAAGGTAGCTCAAAATTATCTTGTAGCTAAAGAATTTGCAAATTACCATGTAATTTACTAGAGATTCCATCATCCAGTAGTAAACTACAGCAGTTTTTGTGATAAACAGCTTACACTCAGAAAAAGAAAGCTGTTGGATAACAACTACTAGCCATTCTGTAGGCTAAATAAAGATAAACTTTCAGTGTGTTATGCAAAACTATTGGTTATGCCAACGTACAGCCTTTCTGTGGGCCATACGGAGAACAGCTTTTCCTCCAAGCTGCTGCTGAATCTTGAGCTGTACAGGACAGTACGCCATTGGAACAACTTCAATAGGTATCCCTTTGTTCCAGTATCTACCAAGAACTGCAGAGTCCTTCCTGTTATAGAAGCAGTGAAAGGCTTGATGACATGGGTAATATGATAAGTCTGCTACACTTCAAAGTTGTTTGATTGCTGGTATGAATGAGTATAGTCACAGGTTTGAAACACAAGCACCCCCTTCTGCAAAGACTGGGAAAAGAAATGTCATCTTAAAGATATGTCTGCTGTTGTTTTTTTTTAACTGAAGAGGAATTTATTTGCCCCATGACATCCCACAGGGAGAGTTTTGATGACAGCTGCCACTTACTTAACAAATACCAATCACACACAATTGCATACACCACTACTCGCATTATTATATTTCAACCTAAGATAAGCAAAAGAACATTTCTCTTCTTATGCTCACATAAGATGCCCACACTCCTTCCAGTCACTCCCTCTTTCACATACAGTCATACACTATACCTTACCCACGCATTTCAGATTCACCACTGACTGCACACGTAGACATACCTTAATATATATGCATGCATAAATGCTCACACACACACACACACAATTGCATGATAAACATTGCCCACAGACTTCAGACATTCAACATTCAGTCGTAACTCATGGCAAAGCACTATAATAGTAATACTGCTACTCTGATGGTCAAATAACTGCACACCTATCATCAGCTATGATAATGAACTCTTTTGCACATGATGCTATAATCTTCTCTTGAGTCAGGCAACCACCACCACCTTTGATCAGATTGAGATCTGCATCTACTTCATCAGCCCCATCAAGAGCAATGTCCAGCTGAAAAATGTGAAAATATAAATAGTTATTTCAAGTATCTTTAAAAATGATTAACTTTTATGATTGGTTACATATTACTGAAAAGCCTATTTCATCCTTAGAATGGAGGATAATCCTCAGCACACATGAAGTATCTATCAGTTAATACGAAGTCTTAACTCCCTAAACCTAGGCTATTTACTGTGTAATTCTGAACCTTACTGCATTATTGTGGAGCGATGAAAAGTCAAATGACATTCATAGTCATGAGCCAGGCCAAATATGTTAAAAGCATAGACTTCAAAACTGAGGTGATCTGACTTCAAAACACGATCAAAGAAAACTAGATGCATACCAGGTAAAGATCATTCCCTGACCTTTTCAGGTGTTTGGGGAGTGAGGTGTTAAAGACCTCACTTTTCTCAGCGCTAGCTTTACACGAGAGCCGTGTCCATCTCCTCTCCCTCCATGCCTTATTTTCCCCAACCCTCTAAGGAGTCAGTTATCAATTCCTGCCAGCTGGGTCAACTTGGGGAAGTTTGCTGTGCTACTTGGATATCTCAGTCAGATGCCAGCACTCTAACCACTTCATTATTCCCTTCCCCACAAGAAGTAAACAGGAATTATGTAATTCTAAGCACTTTTTATATAAAATACAATATTTGTTGTTTCAATGTGATTTTTAACTCCTTTATTTGTTGGGAGAAAGGTAATATTCTACATCTATGGAAAAGGACGTACCTGAGGATACTGATCCAATGTTCCCAAAGGAAGATGGTTTTCAAGAATAAGCTGCTTGGCCTAGACAGCATATAAGAGACAGCATGAAATATATTGTCCTAGCCTAAGAAAATCCACTTACTCTATCTGTGCACATGCAAAGCTAGGTATATAATTATGTTTTCTTAACTGAAGAAGCACCTTAAATATTAAGAACTACATTTCAGCATTACATTATTAGGAAAGAACTTTCCACCTTCAATGATGTATACTGAAATAGGCATTTGTTACAATCTGCCTCTCATAATTTACTGTACTAAGACAGCTTTTCTCTATCTAACCTCCTCAGCTTTGACATTCTAGTCAGTGGACTTTGCTCCGTTTTTGGTATTCCTGACAATGGTCTTTCTCATCACACAGTTTCCTCCAAGAAAAACATCAGACTTTCCCAGGTCCTCTATGACATTGCCCAAGTTTCCATCCTGGGTACTGTTCTCTACACACAGTCCCTGTCATCAAGTGCCACGACCTCCATGATCTCACTTCACAGACAAGATATGTTAGTTCTCCAGTGACAGAATTTATAGCCTTCTCTTTTCCATTAGTCATTGCTATTTTGACATCCAGAATAAAGCAGTTGAAAACAAACTCATGCTGAACTTTGACAAGTTTGAAGGATCGATCACTGGCTCTAGACCCCAACTTTCAACCCTTTTTCTCTACTAATCTCCAACTGTCACCGAAATCTCTCTATTGTTCAGTATTAAGAATCTTGGCATCATTCTGGACTCTACATTCTCCATGCAGCATCACATCTCATCTTCAACAACTGACTATATGTCACATTCAACAGATGTCTCCTTCTTATCTCAAGCCTGGATTATTACAGCTCCCTATTTGCTGGTCTCCCTTTTCCACACTCCACATCCTTCAAGTTGCTTAGAGCACTGTTGTCCATCTGGTGTTCAGGTTTCATAAAACTTCCTGCTTCACCTATTTCATTGACTGCCTTTCATTGAACATATCACAAACTAGACTGTCTTTGCTATAACTGTCTCCATCTCTGTGCTGCTCATTATCATTCTTTCTGCCTTATCATCCACATTCTGTCCTGCACACTTTATTCAGCAACCATTACATTCCAGCTCCACATTACCTATACCATACCATGCTCTGCTGGAAGTCAGATTATGCCAGCTCCTCTGCTTGGAACACTTCCCTCTTTAAGCCGTTTCAAGTGGCAGTTTATGACTCACCTCCTTCAAATGAATTTCCAGTGCTTTGAACTGTTTTATATCAGTGCACTCTAACAGATAAACCAGGAGTAAAAGATTTTGAAAATAATTGAAGTCCTCCTGTTGGTCAGCAGCAAAGACCATGCTTGAAGATTGCATTAGCCAATATTAAACATCCATCCCAATTAAGGACATGATTTCTCATAAACATCAACACTAATTCAAAGATTTACTTTTTTCTCAGAAAATATAAAGATGCACTGCATGTATTAATATACATATCTACACTAAAAGAACATTATAACCTGTTGATATCTTACCTGGAACGATGTTGGAATGCACACAATGCTGAGGTTTTCTGCCCTTACCCTTTCAACTGAACCGATGTTAAAAGACACCAAACATGTAATGTTAGTGGGAATGGAAATAAATTATATGAGTAACTGACATACTTTTAAAAAAAAGTTAATGGCTCAAAAAAGACAACCTATTTTTAAAACATAATTTTAATCAAAAGAAATTTTTATTACAAAATTCAAGAAGAGTTTATAATATAAATTATAATAATACAATATTTATTCTGAGAGCATGTTTTTATTTCAAAGTGTAGCTTTTATCATGATTCCTCTTAATATTGTGTTTACTTGGCAAGGAGGCTTCACATAAAGGGAATAACTACTGATAAGTGAACACAGAAAATAATTGCTCAGTTTACTGCACCTATTCGCTCCACTGCTGACACAATGGTTGTTCCACTGCCAATGCCAACAATTTGATTATCCTAATAACAAAACAAAACCATGAATGATAGGTCATAACAAGAGGTGGACAGAAAATATGTTTACAATTGGATTGGCAAAGAGAAAATTCATTCATTCATTCCTTTACTGGTACTGGTCACTGGTGGGCAGCACATGGATAGACAAAGCAGCTAACAATGTCCACCACTCACACCTGCTTCGGGAAATAAGTGAGCAGGTCCTGCACAGGATGGCCAGTTCACATTTGTAAGCCAGTTCTTCCTCTGGCCACCGCAGTATTGACCACCCTGCACTGGCCTTGAACAAGGTGTCACACAGAACCATAAGTCGAAAACAGACCAGCTTATGTCACTTCACTGTTGCAAGTAGGGGATCCTGATCTCCTTCAAGTGTAGCAACAGTACTTTGTAGAAAGTCACAAGTTTTATGCTCTCTGTATAAGATGCCTCCTAAAGCACTTGTTGTGCGATGCCTGGATTCTCCTCTTCATGTCAGAGAAAACCCACATAACCAAAATCAATGGACAACAAGAAACAGCAGAAAAGTCTTACTATAAGCTTTCTACCACCACATTTAACATACACAAAAAGAAAGTTATTTTTTAATTTCCTTACTAACATTATTCACTCCAATCTAGCCCCTTCTCTCCAATCACTCTATTTTGCAAGAAACTGACTATCAAAACACAGCACTCTTATCCATGCACAGAAAGAGGCTAATTCACTAATCCCATTAGCTCACTAACTGAAAACATCTTGGGAATTATAATTTTTTAATTATCTAAACAAAACTACCTAAAAAAGAATCTGACACTTGGATGGATCAAGTGTTCCTTGATTACCATATATCAATGACCTCATCACCATAGTCTTAACCAAATCTGATGAAAATGAACAATTCTAACTCTGGGTAACAATTATATGCTAACAGGAAACACATGGCTTGTACCAGGAACACATGCTACAAAGTATTTACATCAACAAGAACTGATCACATGTTTGAATCAGCAAAAGTAATTTAGGAAGACTAACAATAAAGAGCAGCATTGTCCATGTATCTATTAGTTTATGTAGTTCTTCTACGCATAAACAGTTGCCTGATTTATAGTATACATTCTATATTTTGATTGCCCAGTGAATTTTCTTTCTCCATGCATGCACATGCCTCTTATCCGTCGTAAACTTGTATTCATGCGATCTGATTTGTTTTTCCCCGAAGCTCATACTGAAATTGCTCAATTAAACTGGGACGGACAATTTCACTGTTGGATGGGGGTGTGTCAATAAAAGGCCAATCAAACTGGACATGAGCAATAAGATGATTTTATTTGTGTGCATTCACCTTCTTATGTGAAAAATATTCTTTCGTATATGTACTGATATGAATCTACTTCAATGCTCGTGAATGTGTAGTTCTCCTCAGTGTCAAAGATTACCAAGGAAAACAAATATATTTATAATCACTATAGTATTTCTACTACTATCTGCACTAGGCGAAGGAACTGATCATTTACTCACTCGAATGTGCTCGTCAACAGCTCTATAAGCTGCTGCCCTCTTTCCTGCCAAGGCTGGGTCTTCGGTGACATCGTTTTCACTCGTCTTTCCCATCTTGGTATAGTTTGTAATCTGGGTCTTGAGCTGACAGCTCGAGATCGTCAGTCCAGCGTGCAGCGAGCGCGGAATACTTGGCCTAGCCAACCACATGTTTACCGGATGTGACCTCCGCAGTTTGCATACAGATGATTGACCTCCACTAAGATATAAGCGATATTTTGATTGGCAAAGGACGCGATCTCACTGACCTTTGGCCCTTAGTGACCCGCTGGCAGACAGCAAAGAAGGTCCGTTGGTGTCATGACTCATGACACACTAAGAATTATTGCTGAAGCGTATGAACATAACCATTTTAATTAAAGGATTCCTATTGATGACACAGATCGATTTTCCTAGCGATGTAGGCGCAGATGTCGTTGACTTCGGGCTGTGCACATTTAGTAACGAGCCCGACAGTTCGAAACGTTCAATCATTATCCGAATTAAGTGATGTAGAATGGTCGACTCCTCTTACAGAAGACAATACCAGCAGCTTCGAGACGAATAGATCATTGATGGGGTAGACGCACGCCGGGTGACTATAACTCGTAACGAAGTGTGTTACTCAGATATAATAACACACCTCTCCAGTGTACTTAGTGTGACCTGAATCTCTTCGTTGCAGTGCACTGGGGTATGTACCCACCCCCAGGGCCGGCGCTAGGCTGTGTTGCGCCCTAGGCGAAAGAAAAATTCTGCGCCCCCCCCCCCCCCCCACCTCACAAAAAGTGAACCATGTTATATCATTTATTTTGCAATTTATTTAGTCCTGGTCATGAAATTGATGTTTAAAACCTCACTTTTCTTGGTTTTTGCTGTGCAAAACGAGTTATCAGTTCCTTCATATTGAGTGCATTTGCCAAGTCATGCTCAATAGACATGGTGGCCAGCCCAGTCAGTCTCTCTTGCAACATTGTTGATCTCATATGGTTTTTAATTAATTTTAATTTTGAGAAACTCCCTTCTGCACTGGCAACAGAAATTGGAAGGATCAGTAAAATTCTGAGAGACACTACAACATTCGGCACAATATCAAATAGCTTATGTTGGATTATGAATGTTAAGACTTCTTTGGGGTTCATTTTAGGCTTGGGAAGTCTTCTAGCCACAACCTGTAATTCAGAACAGAGTTCCTCCGCGTCAATGTCTTTGCTGTCTCTGTGCATTAGTGCCTTTGCCAAGACCTGAAGATAGTAGAATGTCCTTCCTTGGTTTTTCAGAAATGCTTTGGATATCATAAAGAAATCCAAATAATGCACTGTGCTCCTGAATCTGTTTAAATCTGTCTTCAATGGACGCAGTTCAAACAAGAAAGCTAGGCTTAAATATCACCAGTAATGCTTGCGGCGGTCTGTCTCAGAACTCAACGCGACTGTGATGTGACAAAGACCACCAGACTGTCACTGACCCGTTTGTGCAATGAACAGTTTTGCAAAAAGTTACACCAGCGCTATCGCAACCCGTTGCATCCACACAATCAAAATAAGCACTATAAGAAATAAGGAAATGAAATTAATGTAAAGAAAGACATAAATCGTGTTAATAAACTATATACAGCTATGTCACAGTGTATAAAATTCATGCGAACTTATCTTTACAAACTCTCATGAAGTGGCTGTAGGACAGTAGCACTGTTCAGTCTGGCAGGCTAAATGCAGTTCACAACCTTTACTGATTCAACTGTGGAAGGATGATAGCTCCAAGCACCCGAACAGACGATTACAAAGTAAATTCAAACAGCAGCACGAGATGTCAGCAGCCGCTCAGAAAAGTGAGGTTTTCACATCGTCCAGTGGGTTTTAAGTTCAAAGTTACAACTACCTCTTCCCCACTCTGGCTGTCCAGCCCTGGTAATGTGATCTGACTTTCTTTAAAGTGGTAGAGATTTATCTCTACCCTTCTCCACTAAGCCACCCCACTGAGGTCCTTTCAATCTTTCTCTCTTCTCTCTTTCTCATCTCACGGACAACTATCAAGTGACATCGCACCACCTTTGTCCAGTCTGCTAGTCTGATCCGACTGGTCATTAACTGCGACAGATTTATCGCTACCTGTGGGCCTGTCCACCTATAGCACCTCCATCGGCAAGTGCTTTCAATGGTTCTCTTCTTTCTCATCTTACAGATGAACTAACAAGTAAAACCGAACTGACTACATGTTTGCTGCTTAAAAATAGTAGAAAAGTGGTTTTCTACAAGAACTCATTACGACCAGAGGCGTTAGAACCCAGAAGTGTCAAAGAATGGCTTATTAAAATTAAATCTTTTTCGAGAATTTGCTGTCAGATTTGATTAATAACTTATAAGTAAGAACTACTTTTTGTCAAGAAAAAGCACGTCTGTTTTTCAATTGCAGGCGTGCATCATACACACATGGATATTGCATGCCTCCCAAATCAGACCTACACTTATGAGTAGGGGATCTCAAACACTCGTGTAAAAGGCTTTATGGAGTGCACACTGATGGAGACAAGAAATCTGTAGCACCTTGCTCTGGTCTTATTTTGCTGTGTGGTCTAAAACTCAAGTTATCACAGTTTCAAGCATCTAGACCACCCTGATAGCAGCTTCCTCATGTTCCCATCCAAAGTCAAACCTCACAGGTGGGCGGGCAATGAAAGAGTCTGTCAAGAGAGAGTCTTCTGGACACTAACAATACAAAGTTGTAAATCAGGTGTCAGGGCAGCTCCCCAAACACAAGCCAATGATCAACACTGCGTATTGTCCAGCATAGGGTTTGTTGAAAACAAGAGAAGTATGTAGACTGTAGGTCTTAGTACGCATTATCTCTTAATAACCAATTTCAAATATTCTGTCAATGGAGCATAACAACAAGCTATCCGTTCAAACTGTAGACAAACAGATGCACTCTTAGATAATAAAAATAAACATTACAAGTTGACAACTAAATTAAGCGTAATACACCAATCGAACAGAAATTTAATAATTAATAAGAAAGTTAAATATTCACGACCATGAGTCACAACAGTAAGTACAAGACTATAGGACATCAGTGTCAGTAAATAGATATGCTATAGACTTCCAATGGCTCTACCTTGATGTTTGTCTGCTAAAGACTTTAATACAGTCAAATCTCCCTACTATGCCACCTACCGGGACCGAGCAAAAGTGGCATAGTAGCGGGAGTGGCATAGTAGAGAGGGTTCGTAAAAACGGCTTTATTTGTTCAAGTTACCCGTCAGTCCAAAGCAATGGTGGGCAATTAATTTTCCCAAGGGGCCGCATGATAAATTGGGATGGTTTTAGAGGGCCGGACTAATATAGTTAACTCAGTTTTACCCAATACTGTATGTATAGTATATATATACTGGCGGGCGGGCTGGTCAGAGACAGGAGGCCTTTGCCCAGGTCTGGTCCAAAGCTCTCAAGAATCGTCGGCTTCGCTAGCTGTCTCCTCTCATTCTCCCCCTCACCTCTTCATCCTCCACCCCTCCCAACCACATCCGCGCACCTGCATCCTGTCGCTAGTCGACTCCATCACACCTTCCCTCTGTCACATGGCTGTCACCCGGCCAGCCTCCACCCTCCCTGTGTGCGTGCTATGTTCCATCCCCACTAACAGCGATGTCCCACACTACCTACCATACAGTATAATAATCGAGCACTGCGCGGAATTTTACAACTTGTGTCTTTTAACAATCACAAAAAAGTGGCATAGTAGCGAGAGTAGGGGTGGCATAGTAAATTTTTTTTTACATTGAATTTATAGTCGGGACCGAGCAAAAGTGGCATAATACCGAGTGGCATAGTAGTGGGGTGGCATAGTAGGGAGATTTGACTGTACTCTTATTAACTAAGAACGCGTTGGTGACATTAGCTAAGTTCCTTCGGGTTGAAAGTTCGTAAGTGTAAACAATATTGAGCATAAAACTGTTGTCAGAACCACAGAGAAACTCGCGTAGCAAACTCAAGTCAGTGTTGTTGTCCCTGATATCAGCTGCAGTATTTTCAATGCATAAGTGTGGAACCTCTTCAATAGTAAGATAGAGGAAAGAAAGGTGAGCTTGGTATTAGTGGAATGTGGTCCACTCCATCGTAGGGGTCCGCACTGACCAGGCCCCATCCATCAACCCGCCCCTCTGCTGTCTATTCTCCGCCCTCTTCTTCCCCGCTGGTTAGCTGGTCACTTCAAGTGCGGCCAGTAATAATGGGTTTTCCTGTACTACATCACTACATGAACTGGCAAACTCGGTGGTGAAGTCAACCTACAAGCAGAGGAAAAGGTGCCTTCCACCAACGCCGCCCCTCTCAGCACCCTTCCCCGCCCCTCTCCCGCCCCTCTGCCTGCCGGTTAGCTGTGGTCACTGCAAGTGCGCCCTGGGATAATGCGATAATGGGGTTTTCCTGTCATACATGTACTGAGAAACTAGCGTGGTGGTCAGTCTACAAGCAGAGGAAAAGTGTCCTGCTAATATAATTTTGTGAAAATGACATTTTCCCCTAAAATTATTCATTAAAAAAAAAAAAAAAAAAAGCAGGCCATATTTTCCGCCCCCCTCGGTCGCTGCGCCCTAGGCGATTGCCTAGTTCGCCTAATAGGTAGAACCGGGCCTGCCCACCCCTGTGCGGACCTTGTAGTAATGTAGTTAAACAGATGTATAAGGTCTTGAGTGAGGATTTTGTCTGTGCGTGCTTGTACTGGTTTCACCATCATCGATCATCTGTCAGGTGGACAGGGTTGGCGACAGCAAGGATCGAAGGAAATGGCGTGGACTTACAAAACTAGTTAGGGCGATAAGAAATATAGGGACTTACACTAAGACTAACATGAATGAATAATAATGTTTCAAACCATGCCATTTTAATACAACTCGCAAGGTTCCACATCTGAGCATATTACCCCTCTTCGATTACGAGACTTAACTTTCTCAGCTCACTCAGCAAGTTATAGTCGAAAAACCACGTCTACTCTCGGTGGACAGGCAAGAAGCCCAGGTTTGTAAAGTGTTAACGAATGCTAATTAAAATTGCCAGTCTTGAAAGCAGAACAACATGCGCAGGAGGGGTTATAGGCTTTGTGATAAATACTTAAAGACAGGACTGAGACATGAAAGGGTGTGGTGAAGCAAAGAATGAGTTTTGTTTGATCGTGTGTGCACACACACACACGTGTGAGATGTAAAGAGATATATATACCACTGGCTACATATATTAGTGAGAAATTAAGATGTAAGTTGAGGAAGTATATAACAACAGAATGGAGTGATCTGTGCATTAGTCAGGCATCTCTTAACCACAGAACAGCAATTTTGAAATGGCTTTTATTTTGAGAAAATATTTTAGATTTCCATTTAATCATCACTTGTTGAAATATTATGGGTCTTCACTTTGTCTCGTGTACGTGTTTGATCCATCCGAATTGTCTGTCAGAGTAGTTGAAGACCCGTTGATACTACAGGGGCCATAGGAAGAGAAAGTTGGTGTAGCGGGGCATCATAGGCAATATGCCAAGTGTCCTGTGTTCGTAGTTATAAAGTGAATTCGAGACCCTGAGGATATTGCTTTATGTTAACCCCAGGGCATCTTTGCTTGGCGGCCTCGGGAGTACAGCAACATCCGCGGGATCTGGACATCGCTTTATAACGACGGTGACGAGACGCTTATTCTTGATTTTTCCATGTTTCCCCGATCGAGGCAACGGCTTCAGTCAGTTTTAATAACTATGGCCCCAACTTGATGAGATGCGGTCGTTGTCCCATCGCCAACGCTGGATTTGCATCCCAAGATCAGAAGCACGAGCAGAACACAGAAAATCAATCACATAATTGTAAAACTAAAATATATCATCTGTTCCCACTTATTAACAGAAAATATGTTATTTATTAATTAGCACAACAGTTTTAAAAAAGATGTCATGAAGGGCCTTCATCAGTATCTTATCTCCTATTTAAATTAGAATCTAATTTACAAGCTTTCTGGTCTGGTATAAGAAGCCATATTCCCCTGTGAGGTGATTTGGTACAATATGCCACATTCCCCTGCGCGGTGAATTGGTATGTCACCGTGTAGTCGCAATCTGCAGACCAGTCTTCTTGTCCTCTCACCTCACGATTGCGTCCTTATATTATATTAATCAGATTGTGACATTGTTGTCAAAATCCACTTCAGGTACGGCTGAACGGCAGTGTAACCGCTGGGAAAAGCGAAAGGGTCATCTTTGTGTACGAAGGACAGGAAGCCTGCCATCACCATCTCGCCTCCATGGATCTCGCACATCAAGGCGTCGCCGCTGTCACCCTGTCACCCAACAACATTCGTTGCTGAAATCAGGCAAAATTGAAATCCGGCTAGCATCATGGCTTACATCCTTGTTTTGAGGACATGCACCTATTGACCTTTACGTGTATGATGACTAGACATGTCTGTGCTTGCAGGATACATTAACAGGATATGCTTAAATTATTTGCAGCTGATACTGTTCTATACACACAGACAAAAAGACACAACACTAGCAACAAACATACACAAAACATATGATGATCTTTCATGGCTTATGTATATCACCATTGACGTCTGGCGACTACTACAGCACACGAGACCAACATATCTGAAGTTCAATACACTGAGTAATGAAGCGCCTGTAGAAAATGTACCAGTAAGATATACAAGAAACAGTTAATCAATCTATCAATAAAGCATCAAGATTAATAATAATAAAATAACAAAACGTTCATTGAGGAGTATTTTATCACATTAATTTTCTCATCTGACAAATCCTTGTAAATATGAAAACCATCGCCTGAAAAATCTGTTCCCGCAAAACGTTACCCCTTACCCCACAGACGCCCTGGCGAGCGTTTTTCTTGCCCGCGCACAGCTTGTCGGACCAGTCATCCATGGCGTAGACCTTGCACATGTCTGGGTGGTTTATCGGCATGGGAACAACATAAGCCACACATGACGAGTGTTCTCTGGCTGCAACACAGTCTACATGTGAGAGAATGGCAACCCAGTGTACACCCGCCAGTCTATGGACCATACTGGACCAAGGCAGCTAAAGGCTCACCAGCCAGTCGAACAGTGATTTAAAGTGCGAAGACAGAAAGACTACATAATACACACAGCCAGTCTACATGTTATATCATTGGTCGATGCTGAATGACTGGAAAATATTCACCAAATAATCTGCATGCACTAAAATGAACCAAGCCCGAACGATGCAAAATATTCCTCAGCTAGTGTGCGAGCATTATAATGGGACAGGAATGAAAATAATTGAATGCAGCATGTTTTACAACATTGCCCATCTGTTCACATGACCTTTAGGAAGGGTAGTGACAAAGTGCGGGGTGCCTGCTTTAATTGGCTCTGAGCATTATTATTATTATCTGAGCATTGAAAGGAGACTACCACCGCCAGTCACGACGGCATCTACTCACCGGAACGTGGACATTTCCAACCAGTTGTAACGCAATCCGTTCCATTCTTAAAGGTGATGTTCTCGTGCAACGGAAGTGGCGCCGTGGCAATTTTGTGAGTCGACGACAGGGTGGAGATGGCACTACTGAGGCGTACCAGTGCGATGTCAGCGACAACATTCGCTGAAAGTGAAAGGTAATCTCAGGTCGTATTATAGTCACTTCCCCTAGCTCGTAAACAGCGTGTGGCTACTTCACCACCACCGTGACTAGAACCTATATAGTTATATATAACATCTAACATCTCGTGAACTAATATAATTCTATAAAACGTCTTCTGACCAGTATTTCGTCTCCAGAAGGAAGTTTCTGCCCTCGAGGCAGTCTCAGCTTTAAATGGTCATTTACTATTGTGATGAAAATGGATTAACTTTTGTACCTGTTTGAATAATAATAATAATAATAATAATAATAATAATAATAATAATAACAACAACAACAACAACAACATGTAATGTAGTAGTGCATGAAGCCAAATACAGGATATTTCTGCTCTGTTTCTGTTTGACTTTTTTCTTGGATGTCACCGAAGAGTATTCCTCGTGCATGCTCTCCATCTTCTGTTCTTCCTTTTCTTGCCCATTCTGTAATTTTTCTTCTACATTGATTCTTTGCTTCTGTTAACAAACAAAACTCAAAGGAAAAAGGGTTGGAGACCGCATACACGCGAAGGGACAGTGCTCCGGTGGTTTTACATCAAATGCAGATAACAGGATTATGATGATGAGGAGGAGAAGGGCGACAACGATGACAAGAAGAAGACGACAACGATGAAAATATCTTATTGCGCACTTCCCGATGTTTTTAATGCGCTCTTGTTAACGAAGGACTAGCATGAATAGTGAATGGAATGGCACGGGTTATAAGATGCACACATTTTACAGGTTCGAGACTTTGGTGAGGAGGGTGACATTCTACATGACGTCACTCACTGCGGTTGTATCTGGGGTGACGCACGATTTGGCTGACTCCCAAGGCGTGTGCTTTTGAGGCGAGCTGTCCGCTCAGGCTCTTCCACCCGGTTCTCAACTTGTGGGCCTACAAAGACGAAGGATGTGGGGTTAGGGTGTATGGGTATCGGCCGGCTATCAAACCTCTATACTGAAAGTTGAATAGCCTCCATCGACATGTCTATCAGTTCCTACCATAATATACCATCGTATCGTTACCTACCACTACACGCCATTTCTCTCAGTTTACTTGCGCAAAAAGGAAGAACATGTTTACCAGTTCGTGGTGATTAAAACACTCGCTATCCCCACTGAGTTCTGATGTCTGTTTACAGAGCTGACCGTCAGGGTTTTCTCCGGTTTTCTGTCCCTTCCCTCTAACAGTGGCAGATCACCTCTAGGTGGAAGCATTTTCCCGGCAAAGAAACAACCCGTTATCACTCTTGAGGCGCCAGGTGTAATGGCTAAGACACTCGCTTGTCATCACTGCAGAGAAAGTGTCCTGGTTCATATCTCGTCTGGGGACACCTGTTCGCGGGACTGACCGTGAAGGCGGAAGTACTTTCCTTCTGAACTAACCAACTTACCTTTCTCTTTCTGATTGTATCCAGAGGTGTAAATCACAGGCGTTTAGTGTTGTCACATCGCTGTCCTGGATAAGGTTTGTGTTGAACTATGTAACCTTTCATACTTTGCGATTAATTTGGCGTTGTATCTTTTACATGCTCACCGTGAAAGGCCAGTTGATCAGACGATCGTTTTATTCTATTTTCGCAGTGAAAATTTATGAAGTTTAATAAATTATGTTTAATAAATACTGTTCTGGAATTTTTGTCGTGGGGAACAGAGCAGTTTATGGAGGACTGATTTCCCTTGCATGCGTGGCTGGTATTATCCACGTATGCCGAGTGTTTCGGTTTCTGAATACCACGGATGCCTTTTGATCTTTGGTGTAACTTTGTACTGTCACACGAGGCTAATAGAAATGTACGAGTTTACATGAGTTTGTTGTCATGTGGTCAGCCCTATATGGCTAAATCCCACCACGGGGTACATGTATTAGGCATATTAGTTACAGTGATTTGGCAAAATTTACTGATTGATTTTTTTTTCAGTGCTTGGCTTTCTGTTCTGTTTGCTCCCTTTGTTTATCTGTTCACCTTTTTGTTATCGTCTCTCCGTTTCTCTACCTTTTAGTTTAGTTATGATAATCAGTCAGGAATATTAATGTGGTTTTTACTGAGTGTACTCGTGTGTGTAAGTGACGTGACTGGTAATTGGAATTTAGGAACTAGATTCTCCCTTTTGCCAATACATTTGAAAGGCAAGCAATAAAGAGATTTTATAGAAACTTATATGTTCTGGCCATTTTATTGAACTAAACATTTACAAAACATTGTTCCTTGATGATCAAGAGAAAGCATAAGTTACATCCGCCTGTATGAGTGAATAAGAAAATGTGAGAGAAACAGAGAAATGAAAGGAAGCGAAGTCTTTGTTGGGTGTTGATCATAACTGATGTGTGTGCATTTGTGGTATGTGTGATAAACAAAAGGGAGACCGCTGTTCATTACCTGGAAACCGTCGTCAGAGAAGCGGGCCCTCCAGGTTGCTGGTTCATTGCCTCCTGCCTGTCTGATAGCCGACCCCAAAAAGACAAGCACAAGGTTTTAAACAACTCTAAATGCGAGTGGCGCTAGGGTGTGGGGCAGTCGAACTGCCAAATCTTTCTCGAATTATACTTCTTTCGTGAAAATGCTTATTACAACGTATTTCTATCTATTAATACTTGATTATTACTAATTTCTTATTTTCTATTAACAACAATTTTAACTAGTCTTTTAAATTCTCTGTTTGTTTATCTTCCACAAAAAAAAAGCACAGTACATTAACTGATGATAACAAGGGGCTATCTCCCCGGTCACCGGTCGATTCGACCACGACCCTTAGTTGATTCGTCCATAACCCAGAGTCGATTCCACCACTGAAGGAGACTGCATCAAATTTCACTTATTTCGCGGCCAAATTATTGTATAGATGATGATGTGGTGGAATCGACTCGTGCCATAGTCGAATCGACTGATGGTCGAATTGAGAAATTATCGAATTGACCTGCCCCCATCGTACCGGGGCTTAGGACTGACATTGAACAGTGCACAAGGTATTTCAGTGGTGTAGGAAGATGCTCGGCTTTGGTGGGAGAGGGTAAACTGAATGCTGACAGTGAACTTCGAAGTTTGCACTCTTACATTACGAAGAAAAGGTCGGTGGTAGCATCACAACATATGTTTCTTTCCGTGTTAGATGACAAAGCAACATTTAACAAGAAACAAAACTCATTAAAAAAAACGACTCACCCAGGCTATCGCAATCACAATAAATTATGTAATATTCAGAATAAGATAAATTTATAATCCTATATTGATCATATTCAAGGTTTGCAAGTCGTGTGCCAAAAAAACGCATGCGTCATGCTTTTGTTTTGCAGTAAACTATTTTTTCCCCCTTTCTTTAGATCAAGGGCGAGAAGTAAAAATTAAGCATAACTTTTCCTTATTCTGTTATCATCATAAATCAAGATTTGTCATTCGTCCGCTCTCTCTCTCTCTGTGTGCTTGTCTACCTAGCTGTTACCTAATGTGTGAAGAATCACATCTAAAGCATTGGGCCGAGAGCGGGGCCCGGCGGATATATCCGACTAATCAACAACAAACCTACTCAAGAAACTGCTTACTATAACAATCTTACGTAAATTGCAATCTACCTGTCAAAGCAGTGAGAGGCAGTCAGAATCCAGTACTGGTTGAGAACCGACCCACCACAGAAATGTTGGTGAGACCATGTCACATCGCTCGCCACATGTGGAGAGGCAAGGTTTCTGGTGATACCCCTGACGTCCGACATCAGCGACACCAGCCATGACCAGCTGCTGCTGTGAAGGTTGGCCTTCTCAAGGTGGATGTGAGCACCGTCTGGCAGATACAAATATTTGATTGAGCTTTGTGACGTTCCCAAAATATTCCACTAAAATAACTGCATCTTTATTTTTCTCAATTCAGGCACAAGTCTAGTTGGGGAAGTTCTCGATATCTAGTTAAAGGGAAGCAACAAGGATCTTTCTCTTTTCTATCGGCATTTACGAGTTTGTTCCCTTCCAAAGCGTCAACGGGTCTTTGCCTATCTTTTCATAAGAGTGTGCTAGTGATAAATCGTAAATATGAACCACAAGACTGCCGCAAACTCTACAATGTTCCTTTTATTGCAAAAGTGAATTATGAGAACATATTCTACATCTATTTTGCCTTTTGAGTTAAATAAAAACTGAGAACACGACTAATAACTGCTTACCTGCCCATAACATGTTTAAGCGATCAAGCTGTCCAAAAAGCATTAATTCCCAAACAAGCGTCAAAATTCTGAAAAAAATTGCTATTTGAATAAATATATGCGTTCAAAACAGTTTAACAAATGTTTCGTTGATAAAAACACATCATCATGTACTTATTTGGATTTTGTTTCTCAAAGTTTTCGTGGAGTAGATGCTGTGTGTGTATACATATATAAAGAGAAAGAGATGGAGAACAAGCTCGCTTTAGTAATACCCATGATCTTGGAACGTGTCGGGGGGTCATGAATAATACAATTCGTGACCAGGATTTCCTCCAAGATCGTAAAGATTGCTGTAAAACTTAAATTAGACGAGAAACTTCAAACTAGTCATAGAACATGCCAGTGTCATTCATTTGACCGCTCAGGTAAGAATATTAAACTACCTATTCGTCATTAACTTAATCGAATGATAACGATGCAACACTTTGCTTTTTTTTAAATCTAAAAAAATGCACGCAGATCGACCTCTGTTCTAAGATCTGGTGATACTGAAGGTCACAGTATACCTAACTCAATATATGAGAGAAACTGATTAATTTTACCCTTGGGTTAACTTTAAAGAAGCATCACGCACGTAATGAAACTCTTTATATTGTCATATCTCTAAAGTTTGAACCATATTCACTCAGAAATTTTATATTCTGAAAATGTAAAAGTTAACACAAAAATTTTGACTTTTGGTCTTGATTTCAGCGTTTAATCAATTCTGCAATATATGAATGTAGAGGGATTTCAAAAGAGTACGAAAATCTTTTGTAGTGCATCAGTTGTGTTCATATTCTCTTCTCCTGGGCTGTTCAAATATTGTTAAATGCTCGGCGACCATACGTACTGAGTTCTGCGACGTGTGGCGAAAACTTTCTTTTGATAGACGGGCGTTTGAAAAGTACAGTTCAAATAAAAACAAAACTATTTTATATTAAATATTTAAAAAAACAAATTTCTATATTATATGCATTATGAAAAGTTTAATTAAAATATATTACAGAATAAACCATACGTCGTGCCCCAAAAGTACGTTTACGCAAAAACTACACAAGCATATATAGGCATGAGAACCAATTAAATCTCTGAGGTAGCGGACAAACTGAAAAGTAGATGAATGATTTTCGAGTTTACCTTGGCCATAGTTGCATGCTGTGATTTGTGCAAAGATAAAGAAAAGCACTTTGAAAGCCTGTCTGAACAGAATGAACACTGCAAGAAGGGAAAAGCAGTGAAAGGAGGCGTGTCCCTTGTCAATCATCTGCTGCTGTCATCACGCTCGTGGTGCGCATGCCAGTGACGTCACCGTGTTAACCTGGCGGCCGGTCTGTCAACGGACGCTCCGGACGATGAGATGCGATCTAACTTTTTTCTTTATAAAGAATGCTTCAATTGTTTCATTTCCATCAGCAAGTTCTAAAATGACAAGCGCATCGGAGACCAGAAGATGTGCCATCACAGGTGTTTGTTTTTCCAGTTCTGGGTTTGTCATTTCTCTGTTGTGCCACAAGAACTTCAGCACAATAGCCCAAAGCCAGCAGGGAATAGTGAAGATTTGGTGTTTTACTGACTACAGAAAAATACCCGTCGTGTATATCTAACGAGACAGTCTGATACTACGAACAGAACCTATAACCTTCACTCAAGCATTCACACCTAACTCTTAGCTCCAGCACACACACAAATTAATTTGCCACAATTCCCTTGCCCTGCATTATCAACAAGTTTAATTACATAAAATACAGGTGTATGGTCATGTGAGGTTTTCATCACTTACTTAACATGAGAAACTGTCATAAACACCTGCTTTAATAATAATTAATGTTCACTGGCTAAGTAAAAAAATGAAAGCTAACACCAGAAGAAAAAGAGAGAGGATGAACAAAGGGGATAAAGAATCAGTCTGATGTTTCGCCAAATGTTTAAGGCAATGATATCAGAAACATACAACAAACTGTCTGCTATGAATGGATTATGCCTGAAAATTTGTGGAATAACATTTAACAAAGGATATAAAATGAATTTGTTATCAAAAACAAAGGTGAAATTGAAAAGAGCAGGTTGTTTGAGATTCGTTTCTTATGATAATTATAGATTAACTTGACAAATTGCTGCTATAGACAGCACCTAAATGTTTCTGCATCACACTTTATACCTACACACACAAACATACAAAGGTTACTTCATACAGGCACATACACACTGAGTAATATATCACCTCATGCACATTCAAAATAAATGTGCACATCACAGACTTTATCACGTCTATGGTATACATGCATACTAAAAACAAAAGACACCAAGAAAAAACAAGCATAAAAATGATCAATCGCCATATGAATTAAAAAGAGAACCATGGTAACCATAATAACAGTCAAAAATAACAGCATGTAGGTCAAAATTCTTTTGTTTAGCCTTTGTCACTTTAAATAAATCAGAACACAATAATTCTAATTCAATTTTTAAAAATCACAATACATCACGGGGCATATTTTGGTCCAAAATCTATGGACTTCACACTCTTTGGTATTATTGCAGACAATTGTGTCACTGATATTCTGATGAACAATTATGAACAAACAAAGGCAGCAGAGACAATATGGGCACACAATTCAATTCTGTTTCATCACTTCTAGCATCTTTACATACGACTTTACTGCTGACAAAAAGACAGTAGGCAAATTAATAATGTTATTAATGTGCTCATTTCACCTCTCTCTTCTGTTTTAAGTGCTCGTCAGCATGTTGTCAGTAACCTTGCCAGTTAAGCATATGGAGTGACCAAAAGTAATTCCAACAAGGTTACTATTCCATACTAAGGCATAGTCGTCATTTGAGCTAATTCTGACAAGATTGTTTTCCCATACTAAGGCATAGTTGTCACTTGAGTTCTTTCATGAGGAAGAAACGTAAGCCTTTGAATGAAAGAAAGGCACCCAGCAACAGTTTCTAAGTGAAGTGTATGAGAGAAAGCAACAACAGAGAATTGAATCTGTGAAAAAAGAGCATATTGGGTGCCCCACACGTTACAGAAAGAAACATCACTGATTTAAATGTGATCAGATGATTTATGTGACATTATTATTACTGCTTTATACTGGAGATATATATAGATATAAACAACTTTCTGCTGACAAAAGTGAGATAAATGGCATTATCAGGTTGATCTGTAATCCAGTTGATAAAATCAACAAGTTAATGCATACATTTTGCCCTTTTTTTCACCCATGCATGCACCCACACACACACATACACATTTTTGTGCTTCTGCAAATATTCTTTTATATACACTAATTAAAATTATTAAAACATGAAAAAATCATATTCAAAGCTGATTGCAAGTCAAATATGATTTACCCGTCATCATTTAACCTGACCTTTTGATTCTTTTTTTAAACAAGACTGTTAAAGTGAAAACATCTCTCATTGCCATCAACAAAATCTAGGCCAGCGGTTCTCAACCTTTTAGTTGTGATGCCCCCTTGACGAACAAAGGTACATCCGCGCGCCCCCCTTAGCCAGCAATGTAAGCTACTTTCACTAATACCGGTATAAGAAACTGACCACCTTCGCGCCCCCCTTGTAAGCACGTCGTTTGAGAACCGCGGGTCTAGGCCTTTCAGCATCACACTAATACAATTGTTCCTTCTAATTTCACACTAATACAATTGTTCCTGCTTGTGAATTGAGACAACATGGCATTCAAACAGTATTGAAAAAAAATCTGAATTTCGGGAGCTCAAGAGTTGAGGGAAGAAGTTTGACATATTCCTCATTGAGCAAAGTCCCTCCCCTTTTTTTATGTAAAAAAAAAAAACAGCAGTTGTGTTGTTCTAGAATCATAATAAAGTTCTGTATCACAAGTTTATGATGAAAGAGCTGAAATGTCAACAAGTCATGTAAAGAATCATGTTCCTAATAAATAAAAAATAGTACAAAAATATATATTGCTTCACATAGAACACTATACCTACAACATTCAAACAAAACATTCTTGTTAAATTTTCAGAAGTTACTGACTTATTACAAAATCTTTTATACCTGTTTTTTTCTGTGGTTTTCTAGTATTTCCTTCAACTTTTAAAGCAATCTGAAAAAGCATCAAATCATGTTTAGAAAACAGTTTTTAAAAAATGAAGACAAGAATCAAATGATGCAGCCCACACATTTGTTTCTCTGAAAAAATGGTACGTTTCAGTGAGTACCTAGCATTGTTTGTTAGTTTTTTTAATTTGTTTGACTTTCTATTTCTCAGTTTCAAAAAAACCTTCTTGTCAACAATGTTAAAAAAAAATTAACATAACCATGGACATAACATAACACATGGACATAACACAAAAGTGAAGTTCAAATTATAATGTGGAGCATAGTGCAATATTTCAGAAGTATTGTTAGGGCTCGTAGTTATGACTAAACACATTATAAACATTAAATGGAATGGAATGGACAAAGGCAAGATCTTGTTATTAAAAACTTTATGGTTTATACATGTAAAATATATAGTATTTGAAAGGCCAGCCAGTCAGATGAACCTGAAAATGTCCATGTAGTTCTTATAATGCATGTTCTTTGTTTCAGTACTTATTCAATTTTTAGTTTTTTTTAGAAAGTGATTGACAAGAATATTGGTCATCGATAAAACAATCAGTATGGAACACAAAAATTATTGATACGAGAATGTCATCAGATGAAAAAGAATCAATTAAAGACATCAATTTCCAAAAATGCTCCTAACATTTCACTCCCATGATCATAGTTGGGTTCAGACTGACATTTTTCCTAAGACACCCTCTTTGCTATGGGAGACAACTTTCTCATCTCCCAAAAAGACAAACCTGAAACACCATTTAGGATAAAGGGTTAATGATATGATCACTCATTCGGTTACGTCTTCTCAACAGCCAAAAGAGTTTTCAGAAGAATAATCATTTTGTTTCATAATGAACAGAAGTACCGATGCATTCTTCCTGCGATCTTGTCGAAAGGCAAAAAACGCAGACCTCTGAATGTCAAGACACAGGTAGTAAGCATGTCTGTCATGCAAGAAAATCTTTCAGAAAAAAGTTTCAGCATGTGTTAAGCAATTCTGTTCCTCGTGATAATTTGGAGAAGTGTTTGTCAATTTCCACATGGCCAAAGTCTGCATGGCTTTTGAAGATTGAACACATACAGGGATGTGCACGCACACACACACACACAGCCTCAGGGTATTTATTTTTATTTCTGTCTGCTCTGGGCCATATTCAGTTTGTAGTAGAATCCTTGTTTATTCATGAGTTCTGCGTGCTTTCCTTCTTCAGTAACAATGCCATGACGAATAACACAGATCTTGTCAGCATTGACGATTGTGGACAGACGGTGAGCTATGACGATACAGGTGCGGCCTTCCCGGGCTTTATCCAAAGCCTCCTGCACCACCTGAAGAATCAAAGACATGAATAAGAATCGAGCTCTATACCTACATGCAGCAAAAACTTCTCAGGTTAATGAAGTGTGGGAACTACACAACACACAACAACATATGCACACTACCCTACATGAAACATCGCGCACACAAAAATACTCTCTCTTCTTCTCACCTTTTCGCTCTCTGTGTCCAAAGCAGATGTTGCTTCGTCCAGAAGCAAGATGCGAGGGTTGCGGACCAATGCACGTGCTATGGCTATCCGCTGCTTCTGCCCTCCACTGAGTTGAGCCCCTTTATCTCCAGCTAGCGTTTCATAGCCCTAAACATGGAAACTGGCATGTATGTACAACTGATACTGAAATCAGCCAAGAAAAAAAAGCCAAACTTTGACACAAGACTTACTGGAATTAATGAAGGTATTTATAAAAATAATCTCATTATAATAATAATGATGATGTTCATTGAAACATGTACCACATCAAAAAGCTTTCTTCCTCAGCAATCTGTACAGAGTGATTTCATAAAAAACATATTGATGCTATCAATTCTTACTCCAGTATAACTCACATTAGGCAGCGATGCAATGAACTCATGAATGTTGGCTGCACGAGCTGCAGAAATGATCTCATCCATGCCTATGACCCGTGAGTTGTCACCATAAGCAATGTTCTCTGCCAGACTGCGATCAAACAGCACTGGTTCTTGTGAGACAATGCCAATCTGAGCTCGCAACCACTGTACATTTAAATTCTTGATGTCGTGGTTATCCAAGTACTGCAGATACACAAGCATAAGGGATGACCACAGGTAATTCTTACTTAGCAGTCTTTCATTATTTAAAAAAAAAAACAAACCTTCCTCCAATTTTAAGTCAGTGTACACATAGCATACGTAGCCCAGTAATTATAAAAAAAGATTATTTCTGAGCTCTCAAAACTTGTACTGTGAATTCTTTGCCTTTTGCAACCACTGGTATAATCCATTACTTCTTGCAGAAGATAAGTCGTTTACTTGTGGCTATCTCACACTAAATTTACTTTTCACATTACATCTAAAGAAGAGGTGACTGCTTACCACAATCCCTTCCTCAGCATCATAAAAACGTTCAATAAGTTGAACTGTTGTACTTTTGCCACAGCCACTTGAGCCAACTAGAGCCACTGTCTGACCTTGCCTGATCGTGACGTTCAGCCCTTGCAAAATTTTGGCATCTGGTCGGGTTGGGTAGTGGAATCGGACATCTTTAAATACTACATTTGATGTGTAGCCCTGTATCAGATGCACAGTAACTATTAGTCAATTGACACCAGTCCACTGTTCCTTTCTTACATGCCTGTTAAATTCTGTCAGTTAATGAAAATAGGTTTACTTTTTAATAAATCTGAAAAATATAAATGCTCAAAAAAATAAATCAACATGAACAATTCTTTTGGTATATGCAAAAAATTCTATCTTCCTCATTAAAGTTCGATAATTTTATCTTTGGTAGACCTGAACTATATGTGAATTTTACTTTGTACTTTCAAAAACATTACTCTCCCATTTTAATAATTAAAAAAAAAAATAATGAATACTTTGCACTAGAGAACGGATTTTCCTCTTACTTGTAGTTTATCTCCATCTTGAGACTCGCTGTCAATGACTGGTTGCTTGTCCAGCAGCTTGATGATGCGCTGTGCTGACACTTGTGCCTTGCCTGCATCTGGGGCAAATGCACTGGCATTGCCAAGTGCCATTGCACCAAAAACAATGGCACTGAAAACCCTGAAAACATCATCAAATATTCCTTATATGGAGAACATACAAGTAACACCCTTGAACATGTTTCACATCATAAAAAAACTGAGCTAGAATAATTTTGTTGTTATAAGTGCCTATATCTAGATGCAAGCTCTTACAGCCAACAACCCCTACTCTCTCTTGCTTTCTCTATATAAACAAGTGCACACTTCTCTGTGCACAAACACATACGCACACTAACTCTGGTGTGTGAGTGCACACACACATGGATTACTTACAACATGACATCTCCAAAGACCATTTTACCCTCCTGAATCAGGTAAGCCCCAAGGACAAAGGCAGCAGCATAGACAAAGTAGATCACAGCCTGTGAAAAACCAAAGGCAAAGCCAACAACATGCGCTTTCTTCAAAGCTGCTTTGTATGGTGTTTCCAAATGACCCAGGAATCGTTTGTGCATGGTCTCCTCCCGCCCAAGGGAAACAACTGTGCGAATATTTTCAATGGCTTCTGTTGCTGTCTGCAAAATAAAATCCCAGATATACACTTTAATAAGAATGCTTATGTAAAACATATCCTTAAGAAGCTAATTATTATAATTAGTAGTAGTAGCAGCAGTCTATAAATTCACAGATTATAGTTTCAATGAAACTGCTGGAAAAGTAGACACAAAACTTTTTTACAACTAATAAATTTCGGAGTATTTAACTTGTACTTAAAATCATGTTTCACATGTTTACTGCATGATCAAACACATTTGAAAGCACACATTTATGTAAGTGCTCATGCATGTGATTATGTGTAACATGGAACATTGTCAGCTACAAGGCCAAGGCCACCAAATCAAAAGAAATACCTTTCCAGCCTCCTCTAGAGCAGTTTTGTTACTTCCTGCAACGCCTGCCATGATGCGAATCTGCATGTATCCACCAGCAATGATGAATGGCAAGAACCCGATGATAAGCAGAGTCAACTGCCAGCCATATATGAAGGAGATGACAAGAGCTGTGCCCATGTTGGCGACATTTTGAATCATCATGCCAAGTTTGATGCCAGTCGCCTGCACAGGTGATCAAGAAAACATTGATTAAAATCCCATTTCTCATTTTAAGTAGTCAGAAGCATTTTTGTGCTATTTATATTTTGCACTTCTGTCAACACGAGAGTTTGCATCTGCTCTTCCTCTTCTTGTTGATAGCACAACGTTAACCAAATACTTACTTGCAAAAGCCTTGTTTTAGGATTTAGCCTGGAAGGTTCGTCTGCTGCCACTTTATTTTGTATATATGAGGTTCGTTCAAAAAAAGTTCTACAGGAAACCTTAGCAGAGTGAACGTGCACGTTATCCTGGAGCAAGAGCACACCTGCCCTCAGCTTCCATCTGCGTTTCAACTTGACAGCGTTCTTCAGTTATGTTAATTTTGATGCATAGTACTTTCCATTAATAGTTTTTCCCTTTTCCAGAGAGTCTGTCATGATGATTACACCTTCAGAATCCCAAAAAGTAGAAGTCATCACCTTGCCAGCCGACGCTTTTATGACTGCTTGGGCCTCTGTTTTGTCCATTTTTAGATGTCACACTACCCTTCACCTCTGTATGGGCCTCACCCCCACACAAATTAAAACAGAAATTTGTATTCATTTTTATAGTTTTATAAGAGGTAGTGTGTTACCACAACAAAAATTTCAGCTATGGCTCTTCTTTCTGGGCCAGGCTTAGAACTTTTTGAACAACCCTCATATGATCCTTAATTTGTTTCAACTCCATCAGTGACTTCATTGGTTCTTTATAGCCTG
Organism: Pomacea canaliculata; assembly: GCF_003073045.1. Classification (NCBI taxonomy): domain Eukaryota; kingdom Metazoa; phylum Mollusca; class Gastropoda; order Architaenioglossa; family Ampullariidae; genus Pomacea; species Pomacea canaliculata. Next base: position 41,674,873 of record NC_037590.1, on the reverse strand, counting down.
GTGGCAGCCAAGTACATCTTAAACCAGACCTGGGCAAAGGCCGGCCCGCGTATCTTTTATTCCTAAACGATGAAGCAGCTTCGGAAGCTTTCAGAACTTCGGAAGCCTTCGGAAGCGTGACGTCAGCGACCTTGCACACTTCCCTTCTAAGCCAACCTCCACTTCACTCTTTGACAGCTATGAAACTTGTTCTGGGGGCTAATTCTACAACTTTTAAATACTGTGAAGGGTGACATAAAGTGAATTGTGACAGGCAAAATAGCTCAAGGCCTTAAACTGATGACAGGTCAAGGTAAAATCAATGAGGGCCCATCCAACACAAGCCAGACGATATTTCTACAAGTACGTTAGATTACAAAGCTTAGTGTGCTTCGCCTCTGTAGTCTGGTGGTTACATGTGAGGCGTGATGTTTGAGAGTAGGTGTGTTCGAAACTTGGGGTGGCGATCGTTTTTATTTTGCTTTGGAATGTTTTTCGTTTGATGTGATACTTATATTTCTGAATCTAAAACTTATGAAAGTAAAATTTATTTATTTATGAATTTAGGCGGAATACCATAGTGGTTCATCAGCAATTATTTAAGGCTGTTGAATCTTCAACAAAATTGAGTAAAGAACATTTGAGAACATTATATCACTTTTAAGACTATACGCAGCTAGATTACATGACTTCTCTGGGCAATCAACAGGTTTTAATGAAAGGCTTGATAGAAAATTGATCATATTAGAGAACGAAAAACATTCCAAAGCAAAATAAAAACGATCACCATACCAAAATTCCAACACACCTACTTTCAATCATCAGGCCTCACACTTAACCACTAGACTACAGAGACGAAGCTCACTAAGCTTTGCAATCTAACGTACTTGTAGAAACATCGTGTCGCTCGTGTTGGATGGGCCCTCATTGATTTTACCTTGACCTGTCATCAGTTTAAGGCCTTGAGCTATTTTGCCTGTCACAATTCACTTTATGTCACCCTTCACAGTATTTAAAAGTTGTAGAATTAGTCCCCCAGAACAAGTTTCATAGCTTTCAAAGAGTGAAGCGGAGGTTGGCTTAGAAGGGAAGTGTGCAAGGTCACTGACGTCACGCTTCCGAAGACTTCCGAAGGCTTCCGAAGTTCCGAAGGCTTCCGAAGCTGCTTCATCGTTTAGGAATAAAAGATACGCGGCCGGCCCGCCTCCTGTCTCTGACCGGCCCGCCCACCAGTATATATACTATATATACAGTATTGGGTAAAACTGAGTTAACTATATTAGTCCGGCCCTCTAAAACCATCCCAATTTCTCATGCGGCCCCTTGGGAAAATTAATTGCCCACCCCTGTCTTAAACCATTTGGAGAGGTAGCGACTGGAGTTTATAGTGCTTCTGCTATCAACTATCCTTGAAATCAAATTTGCAATACTTCCATGCTTCCACTACCCTTCATTCTCGATGTCGCCATTCGATAACAGAGCCCATTTACCCACATGAAGGCAAAGTCAATGCATGCTACAAGATACAAGGGCCAAGGGGAGTAGGTAGTAAAATTGTACAACAGAGAAGAGTATCACAATCAGGCAAGCATACAAACGTACATAAACAATGAACACTGCCAGGAAGATGAAGGAATGCAGAGAGGAGAAGGTGAAGAAAGGAACAGCAAGTGATGAGATTACGTGCTGTGGCTACATACCCCTTGCACTTGTGAGGCATCTGTGGCCAGCCGAGTGGTCAATGCTCCAGTGTTGTTATCATTATCATCAAACCACGCTATTTCCTGCAAAAAAATAACAAATAAATTCTTAGTTTGCTCTGTAATGAAAGGTTGCACAAAGTATGCAAAATTAATTACAAACCAGACAAAGAAAAGTAACACCTACAAGTTAAACTGCAGCATATCCCATTGATTTACTTCAATAATAAATTCTAAGCATATTTTGTTCTGTTTCTCTCTGCACAGATTAAAAGGACGAACCTGTCGTATCATTGCTCGGAAGGTCAAATCTCGAACACGTACTGTCAGATTCTCCCCAGATACTGCAAAGAAGTACCCCTTTAAAACAAAAGAAAATCACAGAATCAAAAAACAATTATTAAACAATGTAACACCAAGAACTTAACACTGGTTTAAGAATGAGACACAAATATGGACATATTTTCAAAATAATATTTAAATCAGGTATGTATTTTTTAGAGGGGAGCATATAGAGAATAGAAAACTTCAGGAAATGACTTGAACCTGCATGAACATGCAAAGGCATGAGAGGACACCCAAGCCGACCAAGATGAGGCTGTACATCATTATGTCGTGCTCCTGTTTGTTCGTGTCCAACTCTGAGAAGACCTGCACAGGATTCAAACATTCAAGAGTTGTCTCTGTCAAAAAGAGGAGTTTAATTAAGCTTTGCACAATAAGTGTAGAACTGTCATAACGTGTTCTTTCCCCCTTCTACAGAAGCAAAATATATTTCTAAGCATCAAAATTTCTCATATTCACTTGCATCCATGCAGCTTAAGTTCAACTCTTCATCAGAAACACTTTCTTTGAACTCTTTGTTATTTTTCCAATAGTTATAATAAAAAAGTATTATAAATGTCTTGTAGATATTTTGTGTTTTAGTGGGACTATGTGAATAACTTTTGCTGGTCTAAGAAATGGATAAACTACTATGTAGGTTACAGAAACTGGTAGACAAGGTTCGACATCAAGAATATCCTGGCATTTCTTTAACTTGAGAAACTGATGGAAACTCCAATCAGACAACATTATCCACACCTGACTCATCTCTGTCTCTTAAGAATAAATAAAGAATGTTTTACAGCTGCAGTTAAGAGGTTACACAAACACAAATCATTTTCACTTAGGTTTCACACTTAGTGGGATGGTTTTAGCTGCTTCTGTGAACACCGCTGATGATTGTAAACAATTTTTCCTTTTTGCTTTGTTGTGCACTGTACTTATGTTCTACTGGACTCCAAGCTGGCTGGAGAATCCTTCACTTGCAGTACTTTGCCACTGACCCTTCACTAGAACCACTACTGATTACCTTTCTGAAATGAAATTTATGCACTAAGAAATAAAACAGCTTTCGCAACAATTGATGAGAGAAGAAGCAGGACAACTTACAGTAATGATTTTGCTGAAGATGATGGCAAACGCAGGCTGGATTCCACCATTGATGATAGCTGCAATACAGCCAAACAAAATCCAAAGCCACTCAGGGCCGTTCATCTTCATCAGGCGGGTAAACGGAGCAGGAGGCAGCTTCTCTTCCTCCTATAAAGATGATTTCACAAAGAAAAAGATGGTGATGACAATGTTAAAAAAAAAAAAAAAAGGCACTCCACCATCTTATTCTAATTAAATGCCAGTAATTCTGATGAATATCATGCAGTCTTAGATAGAGAATAAGCATCTAATCTCTATAATAGATGACATACCTTCTTTTCCTTCTTCTTTTCTTCCTCTGCGCTAAGCATCCGTTCCAGTTTTTTACCATCATCAGACATCATACGGTTAAGTTGGCGTGCACTTCTACGACCTGATCCAATCCGCTCAAAACCCTCAATTTCATCTGAAAATTTATTACATATTTCAAAAAATTAACTAGCTTAATTTTGTATCTGCCCTTGAATTCCCCAATTACACAAAAGATGAAAAAGACCACTAGGCAAAAATCACAACCTTCAAACTATATATGTCCTTTTCCACTGTTTTCATTTGAGATATTTTAAGATAACCCTAAATGTTTTTATCTTTCTCAATTTTTAAAATTGAAACAAATTAATTGGATAAGCAAAACCTAATTAATAAATAAATAAATTTGCAAATAAGGGGTTGGGGAAGGAATGGGAAGGAAGCCATTGAGTAAATTTTTAATGCTACAAAAACTTTTTTAAAGTGCTCATGCATCTTGTTAAAAAAATGAGTGTATATTATGTAGTGTAGTAATATATGTGTGTGCATATATGGTAGTGTGAATAGTGTGGGATAGAAGTAGGATGGAAGATGGCCCGCACACCCACGCACACAGGGAAGGTACAGGGTGGCGAGGGGGTAATCACTGGCCGGGTGACAACCCCGTGACCGAAGGAGAGCGGGAGGGGGTCGACTAGTGACAGGGTGTAGGTGTGTGGGTGTGTTTGTGGGGAGTGGAGCGTAAAGGTCGTGGGAAGAGGCTAGGGGGGGGGGGAGTTCGTGAGGAGACAGCGCAGAGATGGGAGCACATTCCACCCAGAGCGCTAGTGTGTTGTGTAGAGTTTCGCCATAGCCAGCACCATCAACTGGCGTTGGAGTAAATGATCTAGAACCCACGAAAGCGTTGTGTTTTGTTGTTGAGGAAAGATTGGGGAAGAGAACCGCATCTTACCCTGCTACACACACACATCCAAACACAGTTGTACAAAACACACACATACAGCTGTACAAAACACATAAATTCACAAAACAAATTCACACACATACAAGAAACAAACAAGTGAAATAAATGGTCAAGAGTGGAATTAAGTGGCTAAAGCAACAGGTGACATCAATTTTACTGATATCTCAGGTATACTCTGATTATTCTGATACCAGATATCAGTAGTAACTCCACATTAGGGGAATGAACTAAAATATGTAGGTGATAAATACAATAGACTGGTTTGCTAGCTTATATTACTCTTTTGAAAGTAATCGCCAATAAACTGCCCACATAAAATTATTTTACCAATCATTTAAACACCTCCAAGTTAACATGCTGAATCTTATAGTGTACTGTTAGTGCTTGATGAGTGATCTGTTAACTTTAGGACAAACTGCTGTCAAATGAGCCACATATAAATTTACTTTTCATGGTAAGATCCAGATTAAAGTGTTAAATGCAGCTTAAGTCATAAAAAGATTAATTGCATAGTGACATTTTTATAAGAAAACAGTATTTATTATTTTTATTATTTTATGTTAAGAAAGCAGAAGGGGTAAATATGTCACGGACATAATATATTAATATGCATGACCCTTGCTAAGATTCTTGAAATTATTATAAGAATTATAAAAAATACACAAGATAAAAAAATTATGGGTTATGCAAGTCTTAAGACATCTGCTAAATTAAAAAAAATATATATTAAATTCTGGGCCAACTGTGTCTTAAAATCATATTCACTTTCTTCATGAATGAAGTTTATTCCATTAGGAAAAAATGGTATATAACAGTATTAACAGGACTATCTGTAGTTTGGGGTCTAAAAAGTAGATATAAGCAGCGTTTCTTTATATTTTCATTTAAATGTACACATACTGTTATATTTGTATGACTGGTAAAACAAGTATACAGATTTTATTTTGAGATTGAGCAGTTCACTAAAAATTGTACTGTCCAAAATAAAATAGTTTTGAGGGCAGAGGAGGTTAAGAGTTCAGGACAATGCAAAATTGGGACATTGTTTAAAATATTGTCACCTTCTTCCTCCATGTCATCTGGCAGCATTGTAGAAATAAGACATTTATAAATAAGACAGCACAAGAAATAAGTCTAAACATATATAAACAATGATCTATATGTTACCAATGCAATTATAAAATTAACAGCAGAAGATATAGTTCTACTACATCTCTAAACAAATGATAAATTCACCCATGATAAGGAAAACAATTTTTGTTAACATAGATAAGGGAATAAGTAGTATCCCCATGCCAAAAACAACCTGTTTTTTATTTTTCATTCTGTACTTAAAATTGTAAATAATGTTTTAAGTTTACCTTCATCCTCATCTTTATTGTGCTCCTTGGTCTGGAAAAATGATTTCAAAAACATTTATCTATTTGGATATATTAAATATATCTCTTGTCTAAAAATGATTAAAAAAGAAAATTACATTTTTGTGCACATTAAAAAAATTTAAGCAAATATTTTTTACTCTTTACCTTCTCTACATCCTTCCAATTGTCAAACATGGATAGAATGATGCAAAAAATATGCCTGAACTTATTACTGGGTTGATGCAAAAATCAAGCAGCAAGAAATGCTGTTACTGAACTTGTTCACGTGATTGAGTGTTGTTTAAATGACTTCTTTCAGTAAAATTCTTCAGTTTTGTGATTATCCATAACTATATCTGTACAACATAATTAAATTTAATTTTGAAATTAAATCATATGATGGTAACCATACAATGATAAGCTAGTTAATGCTGAATGGGCCACTTCTGAGCATGTCTTCAAGGGCACACTTTCGTACCTGATTTGTAACGAGCTGATGATAAATTCCATTCCTAGCCATCAGCTCCTCATGGGTTCCTTGCTCAAAGATTTCACCATCCTTGAAGCTGGAGATCTTATCTGCTGTCTTGATTGTCGAGAGTCGATGAGCAATGACAATAGTGGTCCGCCCTCTGCTTGCCTAAAATATAAGATGTTCTTTATATGTATGAAACAAGCTTAACATATATCTACACACAGAAGTTCTTATTATATAATGTAAAATAAGTTATTGATTTACAATTAATTCAGTCATGGGAAAGGAACAATAAGAAAATGTAGAAGGTGAATTCTGAGACAGTTCTGACATTTTGAAAATGTTGATGTTTATACCAATTTCTTTTCTTTTTTTTTTTTTTTAATGAAAAACACCATCTGATTCAAACAACAGGTCAGAATTGACATGGCATTATCTGACAAAAAACTTACAGTGAACAAAACCTTTTTAACAGTAGCAGGGACAAAAGCAATGCCATTATATAAACCCTAAAATATTTTGATCTAGATTATGACAGACTAATGGAATCATTTCACTTTCAGTGGGATACTAGATATACTCTTTAATATAGTCAAAAGTGTATTAACCATTATGAGCATCATACTGGATATTCTAACATGAAGTTTAAAAAAAAAAACCAGCATAACACAAAAGGAAATTAACCAACCTTATCAAGGGCATCCTGAACAATTTTCTCACTCTCAGTGTCCAGAGCTGATGTTGCTTCATCTAACAAGAGTATACGGGGATTGCGCACCAGGGCCCGGGCTATAGCCACACGCTGCTTCTGTCCGCCACTCAACTGAGCACCACGCTCACCAACCATGGTTTCATATTTCTGAAATATGACACATACAATAAATCATACAAAGCACTGACCAAATGTTGTCACTTCATTCCCAACTGTGATAAGTTCAAATGAGAATATTATTGAAAAAGAACAAAGTATACAATAATTGTTGAGGCAGAGGCCTGATAGGACCTGTGGCTGAATTACTCCCCACATTCTCCCAGCAGCAGCCTTGAAGAAATGGGTACTTCATTTTTCAGGAAAAGAGGGTTGGGCTTTCCCTTCCATAATCTAGGCTCTAGCTGCAGTCAACCACATTTACAGCATCTATGGCCTATAGAAAATGGTATTCTAGAATGTGGGAAGACCTGCATGTACCTTTGTATTTTCTATCACTGATCAGAAACAAGAGCAAATAACTTACTTCAGGCAGAGCCATGATGAAGTCATGAGCATTGGCATTTTTAGCAGCCTGCTCTATTTCAGCTTGTGTGACCCCATCACGACCATAGCGAATATTTTCAGCAATGGTTGTAGCAAAAAGTACTGGCTCTTGGGACACAACTCCTATGTTGCTGCGAAGCCAGCGGACATTTAGCTCTCGGATGTCAATCCCATCCAGCAGAACCTGTAATCATAAGACAATGTTAGACACATTTCATCTTCAAATCATAAGAATTGCATGCACTGGAAATAACAGCTGCATTTTCTACTGATTAAAAAGAAATAAATCAATAAAATAATTGACTAGAAACTAAGTGAAATCAAAATAGTTATATTAAGGATATCTGAATACTGTCATATATGTCATAGTCAGTGGAACAACTTTGCCTCACCTGTCCTTCCTGGGGGTCATAGAAACGCTGCAGGAGCTGCACTGTGGTGCTTTTGCCACAGCCACTTGAACCAACCAGTGCCATTGTCTGTCCTGGTTGGATTGTAAGGTTTAAGCCATTCAGTACCTACAGGTCAATAAATTATTAAGAAATTATCAGCATGTGCTGATAAACAAAAGAAGAAATATCTCTTCTACCAACATATCATAAATGAACGAATCAAGAACTACCCGTGGATGTTTGTCTTCCTTTGTTGTCCACTGGTTATTTCCAGAAAAGGTATGATTTACTATACATTGTATCCTTGACTTTCACAGAACTTTACCTACCTTAACTTCTGGCCTTGATGGATAGCTGAAGTGAATATTCTTGAATGTTATTGTGCCATGAACTGACTCAGGTCTTCTACCACTCTCCATCATGTTGTCAATTTTAGATTTCTAAGTAAACAGTTTGTAGAAATACTTATTACTTCTCATATATCTTACGCCCTAAAAATTATACAGCCATCCTAATCATCTTAAAAAAAAAAACCAGCTGAAACTGGTGCCACCACAATGTGAATCAAAGCATTTAACCCCTTATCAAGGGTATAGCTGTTAATGCCAATCCTTATAACAGGCACAATTACACGCAGCTGAAAAGATCAAGAAAAAAATCTACAGTGTCGTCTGAGAAGATTTCAGCTGTAAATTCAATTGAAAACAAAAATTGTACAACAGCATATTTTTCATTTGTTAATGTAGCTGGTTCTGTGGAATAATTGTTATAATTTTATATCCCTGGATGGTTTGATTTGCATTTGGTTTGGTCGGTTGAATACACGTTTGTTGTGGCAATAGTCAGGAGTCCATTGTGTGATTTGGGGTCTTGTCTATAGGTTTTATCCACACACTTATCCAAGCATGAATTCCACAGTCAAGATGTAAACTGGTTACAAGACACAAAGTATAAATGTAAATGCAGAGGATATGTAAACTATTTTCTTGAGGTGCAGTTGCATGTTAACCCCACCTGATCTATCAGCTGGAATATGGTGTAGGCAGCACCCCGTGCGTTTGCCAAAGTCTGGAAATTGGGACTAGCATTTCCCAGAGAGAATGCACCAATAAGAACGCTGAAGAACACCTAGGAAAAAGAGCATCAAGATATTACAAAAAGTACTGCAGAAAGAAATACAACATCCATCAACTAGGCATTGGGCACTGCAACCATAAATTCTCAAACATGGATATGTCAATGCTAATGCTATCATGTTCCACACTTTCTTTGTTTCTGTCTCTTTTACACTCTTTGATTTCTCTTGCACATGCCCATACACACAAATGCATATGCATGCATGCATCCACACACACACACACGTACAAATCATACCACAAGCACAAAATGTTAGAGAATGAAAGCTTACCACTAGCATCTTGCCAATGGAGTAATTTTCTGGCTCGTCTCGTGTCAGTTTACCACCATACCAGAAACCCAGTGCATAGCAGCCAAAGATGATAAGCCACACGATGCCCATGACCATGCCATTGGTAAAACCTTTCTTTATGCCAAAAGCTCTAGCCTCAGTAAGGTTATCGGCATACCTGTAAATTATTTTTAACTTTGTTGACCTTTTTATAATTCAGAAAACAATGCAGATTCCCTATTTTCTTATTAGGTGATGTGATGAGATTGTGCTTATTCATAATAAAGTTTATAATCAGCTACATGGATGAGCATTATTTATACCTACGCAAATACATTTTTCACTCTGCCATTGGTATGTATACAACCCACCTCTTTGCCTCTTTTGCCTGTCCCCCAAATGACACCACTGTGCGAATGGAGCTAAAAACCTCCTCTGCTATAGATCCTGCTTTGGCATAGGCTGAGAGTTCTTTGCTCGTCATGGTAGAAGCAAGCTTAAAAACCAAAAGAGCATTACATGATGTAATTATAACTTAGAGAACCTGGTAATCAAGACACAAAGCTATAAATAAACAAAACACAGTGTTGGATGTTGAACAGGTCTGTGTTTTCTTCTTAGTATTTTCTGTATTTCTCAAAATATGATTTGTAATTAAACCATACAAAGTATAAACACATGACCACATTTTCATTCAAGATGCATCAGTACTAAAGCCACATGGAATACCCTCAGAAAAAATCTACATTAATCACAGCACAACATGTAAGTAAACAACAACAGGTGCCCTCATCTCTAATTGAAAAAAAGAATTAAATAAACACATTGCACCACAAATGTATACCTAAACTTTCTTTTAAAAAAATGGAAGAAAGCACAACAAACTTAATAGTGGATGATAAGGACAAACCTTGCTAAAAGCACCAGCAGAGACCGCCAACAATGGGCTAACTGACAGAATGACCAAGGTCAGTTTCCACCCATAGTAAAAGCCGATGACAAAACCAGCAATTGCACCTGCTACAAATTGGAATAGACTGCCAATCTTGTCTCCAATGCCATCATGTATTTTGAGAATGTCCCTGCACAGTATCACATTTTCATCAATCTACTTCATGCCATCATGCTAACATCATGCTAGCTATCAGAACAGTGTTTAATCCACAAGCTTGTCTAAGTCAGTGTCCTGCACAGAACAGTTGTGGATCAACCCTCTCAAGTCAACACAGTTATAAAATCTTATGGATCAATTACTATGGGACGAAGTCTTGTCCAACAAAATCAACTACATGTATTAGTGTCCTGTATTATATATATATTATTTACTGTTATTGTAATTTGTACCTTGAATGTGTGGGTCCACAGTTAAAAAAAAAAATCATTTTACTTTTTCTTTTCTACTTACTAAGCAAGCAGAGTAGTGTAGAAACTATTCTCCAACTTACTCTGCTAGGCGAGTATTGAGTTCTCCTGTCTCATGTGTGTCGAACCAACCAATGTCTTGGCTCAAGACACTGTAAAAAAATTTATTCCTAATGCGATGGGACTGCCGCTCTGATGCCGTCATCCAGAAAGACACCTGAGCATAGCCGCAGACTAGCACAATCACACCAATGACTACAACAGCCAACACACACACACACACAATGCCATTGTGAGTAATCTATAAAATGTTTTCCTTAATATATTACGACACATAAAGTGAGATTTTCCAGAATTTGAAAGTTCTGATAGAGGGCAATGCTTTTTTTTAGTGACTGGGTTCAATACAAGAGTTACTTCCCAAATTCCAAGGGAGTTAACTTTTTCTATTTTTGAGACACAAGCCACCATGAACAGAAAGAAGAAGTCAAAAGCCCTTAAAATAAATGTAGGTGAATACAGTCATAATGTTAGAGTTTTAACTTATTTTATGGAAGATGATACTTGAAAGCTACTATCTCCAGTTTGGAAGGGTTAATCACTCTATTTTGTAAGACAGTATCATGTGCTGAGTTCAATCATCTAACAAGAATTATGCTCTGGTTGACCATAAACAGTTTGTTTATCCACAGAGTTTTATGTATAACTCCGTGGTTTATCAGCTGGTGTACATTGTGGTGGAATTATTTTGACCCTAGCAAATCTTGCTAGCTAAAAATCTGTTTTGTGAAAAGAAAAATTCTAAGCAGCCACTGGGCTCCAAAAATTACGTACTGCAATAGTATATTGCAAACTCAGTCATTTTGTCGAGTAGCTTTTCCGTCATATCCAGACGCTTACAGGTGATGTTTCCACCGTAGAAATCAGTTATGTTGGGACAGAGAGATCTGTAAAAATCAACTGCATCATGAATACTACAGAAAATTACTAAATGAACTGACCTGTAATTTTAAACAGCATATCAAGTGCTTGTGTTACTGTGCAAATGTGAATGCCAGTAATTCTTTACGCGTAGGCCAGATGAATGAATATATGTACATATATGCAGACATCTCAACATGTTTATTAGTGCAAGTAAACATGATGCAGGTTCTTGGGGAGAGTGCACTGCATTAGTATTTGTGTTGTGTGTGCATGTGCATGTATGTGGGTGCATATATGTGTGTGTGTGTGAATGCAGAATGCACATGTGGAATGTTTAAGGTTAGGAGCAAGTAGAGAACAAAGAGAACTCACAAAAGTAGTTTTGGATTTTCAGACAACATCTCTGAAGTGATATTCTGAGCAAACAGAAAGCCACTTATGTCCTTAATAAAAGCGTCAGCAATCCCAGAGTTGACAAACAGATCAATCATGTCACCGAAAACAATAATCATGGCTGGGAGAGCAGCTCCATTAGCTGCTGCACAAAATAAGCCCACAATCATCAACAGCCGGTCCCATTTATCTGAAAAACGAAACTGAAAAACACAAAGTCACAAAAATGCATTCATGCACACGCACACACGCACACACACACAAAATTTGGTTAACAAATGGTCAGAACCCCAATATAAAGATACAGATACACGAAGAGAAAGAAACGGATCCTAGCATGAAATAGATTATGCATTAGCAATGCTATCTTCCAGTTCATTAGTTTAATTCTCACAAGACATTAAAATGGCAATTTAGAAGGTCGCACTGTACGCTGCTGCTTAATGGCATGGTTTAACACTCATTTCAATTTTGTTTTCCAAGTTCAAGTACTATGGTTGCTCAAAGGAAGGGCCACTGGAAAAAATTCTCTACATTGTTACTTAAAAAGAAGATCAGTTCTGCATGAATTCATAATTGATATAGTTTTGCAATATTGGGAGTTCCTGTTCTAACATGCAAATGATCCTTTGCTAATAAAAAGTGCAGTTGTCCAGATGTTCTGATTTACAAACAATATAACATACCAGTGTATCTAAACACAATTCTACGATACCAGAAAATACTTTTTCAGTCATTTACTTCCTTCTATTTGTTGTACTGTAGACATGCACACACCCAAATGTACAATCACAGCAAACTTCTTAGGTTTTTTCCCCTTCCTGTTGTAAAGCAGTTTTTTGTGACAATTATTTTAACTATGAACTACAAGAGGTTCAGCAGAATTTCACCCGAATTATACTTCAGTTATATTTCACAAAGGCTGATAATTGGGTTTGTGTAATGTATAGCGGTTACAGCAAAGAGTACATCCTCTTAGGTTACAATAATGCAATAATGGGCAGACTATGAAAATAAACAAAATAACGAATGAAACATACGACTTCCAATGGTCCAACCATTTTGGGCTTTTCCTCCTTTTTGTTTTTATCATTTTGTTTGTCATCAAGCAGTTCCAAGGCCACCTGTGCATCAGAGGGACTTGTTCGGCCATGACCATCTGAAATCAATAATGGAAACAATTTTTAATGCTGAATAAGCAAATTTATTAGCATACCACACTCTGTGCTTTACCTGTCACAGAATCGTGTAAAACATGTATTTTTTCTTCTTAAGCCTGGTAACATGAACAGCCATCAGAGTGATTTTGATTTACTTTGTGAGCTTTTAATTCGTTAGCAGTCTTCCAAGTTTCAATTTCCAGTTACTATCAAAAGACTGAGAAGATATTCTTGCTTAAGATACATGGCTGAAATATTTGTCCAGAATAATACTTGCCTTTTCTTAATTTTGACCGTTTCCTCATGGTCAAGAACTGAAGAAAGTGTTATCAATATTTCTATAAGCTACACAAAGCAGTGGCACAGCAGTTCTATCATGAGGTCTTGTTTTCTTATATGCAAGTGGCCTACACACCGTCAGATTTCACTGTTTGAACTGAAGGCTAAACACTGCTTCACCAATAAATTCGAGGAATTAGACCGTGAGAGAAAAGTTTCAGGTTGTTCTATTACATGTTGACAAACACCTTTTCCCAGCTACTGTGAATGCCAATTAACATTTGTAAACGAGATTTATGCTTTCAGTTTTTCTGCTGCACGGCACACAACACGGCGGTGAGCTGGCAGCTCGATGTCGCTATCACACACGACTTACACTCAAAAATACCATCGATAGCAAAGAATCATCGAAACATCATCTCATCGATGAATCGGACATCTTCTACATCACGCGCATTGCAAACATCAGAGAAAACAAATCAGAGAAAAGTCAGGGAACTTGACATAGTCATGCCACACAGGGACACACCAGGACCCACGAACCTGTGTGGAAGGGCGCGCCTGGCGCTGCGTGCACTCTGGTCTTTGAGCGCATCCTGGCAGCCGTGCGATGACGTCATGGACGACTGTGCTTCCCTCGTCGTGAGATTCGCCCTCGCCCCTTGTTCTCGTCTGCTTCCAGCACATTGATTTTCATGGCATCGCCTTTATACTTTCCCTGATATTCTTCTCCTCCGTCGGTCCTGCTCGGTTAAATCGTTAGCACTGAGAGTGAGCGCGCTAATCGCACGTGCATATAATTATATCATTCACTCTTAGACGGATTGTTTGGAAAAAAAAAAAACAGCCTTCAGTCAACGTTCGCCGTGGACGACTTTTAAAACCGCGCACAACGGGCTGGGCCAACCCTACATTCTTGAGTAGCAGGCTATTTGCAGAAGCTGCTGCCGGCCTTGTCGGTAAACATCAAAGGCAGATGCAGATGGGGCGCTATGAGTACATTGAGTACATGCTTCCCCCATAATAAGGTCAGTTGCCATGGTTGCATGACGCCGTTAGCCGGATGCGGCTCTTCGATCGCAGAACATGCATGGCTGTGGTACTCCGCAGGCTGAGCGGGGAGAGGGATGGGGAATGTTATGGGGAGTTTTACGCCGAGCCAGCAACTACGACTACATCACGGCAAGGCAGTCAACACTGTAAACAGATGCCACTTGCACGGAAAGAACTGCATGCCCCCGACGGGAGCTGAACCCAGGACAACCAACTTTCACAGCACTGGTGACAGGTGTCAACCGCTGTGCCACCAGGCCGCCCCCGCATCGAATATTTTTGCGACCATTTCCTTGCTAAGTTTTTAAACCGTGAGAGAATATCCAAAAAATACAACATTCATGACCGAACAGGTGATTGATGGGCATCCTTGTTTGCACAGAACAGAGAAGAACCGGTGCACCTACCTGTACAAAAGCCTAAAATAGAAAGTTGACCTACCTTGTTTGCTGACGTCACTCTTGTGGCCGTTGGCATGAACTGTTCCTACTGAATTCCGATTTAGGGACTGGTTTGATGCTCTCGAGTTTCCTTCTCCGTTATTTAACTGCGTCATGTTTCTTCAGACTAGATTTTCTTCCTCTCGTGTTTTATTGCTGTCAGTTCTGCTTCTTGTTATCTGCAACCGACAAGAAATAAAGTTCAAAGACGGCAGGTAGCTGACATCGTGAAGGGGGGACTGACTGGTGGGACTACAGAGCTCTCCAAAATGTTGGCTGTGCTCAATACCCATAAAAATTGTCTTATTTAATTTATATTACACCAGTTTTATTTTCGTTGGCAATTCTAGAAAAAGGTTTGTTCCTCTTCACCTTGGAAAGGTGCACAGACACACCACGAGACGGTTGCTTCAGATGATGGGGACACTATCAGCTTCAAGTGATTTCCATCATAAGAACGGCTATCAACACTGACTGTAAACAATCCGACAATGTGACCGATGCTGTTAGCCTCGAACTCGCACTGGACTCGGAATAAGCATCTTATTCACTCGAACGCCATCTTGACACCAAAACGAGACTCAATGTGCCGGTGTCTTGGCTATGGAAACTAATATGTATTAAACGGTCCGTGATACTGATTTTGGAATCCACTCCATTATGACTGGGAATGAAAGCCCCACAAAGCTGATGCTGCAATCTGTGTTTCACTTGCAAGATAATAAAAGTATGTTTGTGTGTCTGCTTTGTAACTAGCAGCTTGATGTCAAACTTTTCTTTGGTAATGTGCTCATACTTTTCTTAAGAGTTTGAAAAGTGAAACAAAAGATTAGTACGTATGTTGGTACTAGTTTTCATTTTTGCCAAGTCCGTTTAACACATATGCTACTTAGCTTCTGTCACTTTTACATGCGTCTCTAACATGTACAATTTTCTTTGTCTAATGTGTACATATTACACACTGTACATAAACTTATGTCCCCATTATTTTGCTGTTCCTCATGCGAATATATTGCATGGTGTGTATATTCATAAATCTTATGTTCATGGTTTTCAATTCACTAAAATATAATTCTTCTGCAAACCATCAACTGAGAAATTGTGATTATGCTTAATTTAATAGTTGTGATTATGTTGCCTCCAGACATTTTAATAGAACATACTAGTATAAAAACATTGCTGGCTTACACGTGGCATACCATAAATTCCAGACATTGTAAGAAATTTGGAAAACCAACCACAGAAGCAAAAACAAATAGTTCTACAGTTAAAATATTACATTTTATGACAAAATTTACCATATACAAATATTAGGTACTTTTATATTTATACCTAGCACTTGTGTATTCCTACTGAAGCTTCGAAGAAAGACAAAATGTTAAAATTATTTAACCACCATTTAACCGCGGTAATCATACTTAGCTGATAAAATGTTATACTACGTGCCACCATATTATTGTTGTAAGAGATATTTTTAAACTTTGAGCCTGTAAATAAATGTAAGCCTCGTTTAAGACAGGATCTCCGCGTGAATAAGGTCTCTCTTGTTCACAACTCCTCCTTACCATCAGGGAGGGACAAAATGCGATGGGCGAGGTGGCAGCGGTAATGTTCACGACCGCCTCTCGAACAAACCGGACCAGACACCAAGTACAATTTACAACCACATCGCCAAGACAAACACCAAAGCCAATAAAAGTGTGTGCTACACTCCCTGGGCCAACCCCAAGTGGCGGCTGTAAAAGCCAGTCCACCCAAGATTGACGAGTTCTGACACTGTGCAAGTACCCTGCTCTTACTCCAAATAAGAGGAAATTCTTGACTTGCTGTTGTTTCATACGAGATAAGCTATAGTACAACCGATGATGTTTCGCCAGTAACAAGCACGTGATGTTCAGACGGTTGTAACTGGTCACGTGTTGTGACGTCCATAAACATCTTCAAGGGAGTCACGATGTGACGTGCAAAAGCGAACAAAATGTTTTCAAAGTCTGTGTTGGTGTCCTGCTGTTGATGTTTTGTTATGTCCATAAACACAGCACTTTTCTGGATCTTACAAAAGTGCATGATATTAGTGGAGTTTTTCTCCCGTACACGATCAGAAGAAACTGTCACTGCTGTCACGGGGTTGTGAGAACTGCAAAGAAAGGCTGAACTATTTAATGTTTTGTGACTTTCGGACCTCTCGTCTTTATGTTTCTCTACAGGTGTCCACACAAGTCTGTCACTGAGTCCTGATGGGTTGGCGTTTGGGGACTACTTCACAATATGTTGAACAAAGCTGTTCTGAAGAAGCGAATTTGGAACCGCCTTTCAAAAATATTTAAGGTCTAAAAGTTTATAAAAATTGTGTTTGCAACTGCAATTCCGTCCTGTTGCTATCCTCTGAATCCCTCTTCGCTGCATGCGTCTTCTGCTCCCACTAATAATTCCCGTCTCCCCCATAACAAAGAGATTGTGAGGTCGAGATGAGCCACAAAAGTCAAATATTTTTCTCAATACCTCGTTCAAACTGTAAGCCTATAACAAAGCAATATTTTTAGGACTATTGTAATTTTTTTCTCTCGATGTTCTACTGACCCAAGCTGACCTCTGCGTCACGTGGTTTGGTGGCCTTGCCTTATTGGCTGACACTTGCTTGGCGATCACCCAGTACATCGTGCTTCACCTATGCTTTTTCGGGTCCTGATCCTAAGACCAAAGAGCCCTTTGTCGAGAAATGGGCGGGGATGCATGTGAGATATTAAATCGGACTTTACATTAAGCCCAAGCTTTTTGGCTTAACTTCCCAAAGATGGCGTTAGCTGGTGAGCATGGAAAGTCTTGAAAATGAGTCTCAAGTGGAAGTCGACTTTGGTCAGTTTGGTTTCAATATTTCAGACATTTTTAAGACCTCCCGTGCTACTCTCCTCCCGATCTTGTGATGTAACTAGAGTATCTTGCCTCACTGCTGATTATAGGTCAGAGTGTGAGGTGAGAAGAGAGAAGTACCACAACTTTGATCCATTTCAACGCGTGTTTCAGAGAAGAAAAACAACAGCAGATGTTCACATGGCTTGTGACTATACCGTCAGGATACATCCACATTCAAACGGCACTACATTGCAGTTGTCATAACCAACACCACACAAGATTATGTCAAGGTAGTTCATTCACAGAGCGCCACATTGTAACACCAAAGGTGATCCATATTTACACGGACGGGGCAAATTTTGTTAACTGGGTTTTTTCCCCCAAGGCCAAAAGCGTGTCCTGGTTAGGACAAACTAATATTGGTTCTACTCAAGCTGCTCAGTTTAGCACAGTGGCTACAATCCCGACTGCCAAGCGCTAAGCAAAGTCGTAGTAAAAATTTACTCACCTCAAGCAAGAGCCTCAAAATATTTTAAGAATCATGAACCTCGACAACAACTCCATTTTTGGTCAACCGCCATGATAGTTACACTAACACAGTTTCATCTGATCGATAATCATTCGACTGGAACTGACCTAGTCTTTACTGAAGTAAGAGACGGCGGACAAGAAGTTGGCAACAGAGCAGACATGCACCTACCGTGTCGACCTTCACAGTCTGTTTACTGACCCGCAGGCTTGTCCTTCCGATGTCGAGACTGAACCCTGTCTGTCGTCTCACCGTTGAATGTTTATCTGATAAACTATCTGGATGTGTGAATGCGCATACGCATGCTGCCTCCCGACTCCTGCATCTCCGCGCAACACACGGGGTTAGTGCTTGGGTCGATGGTTGGTACAGGCGCACTCGGTGTGACTATCCGCCACCCAACTCCTCTACAGCCACTACTCCCTCAGGCGAGTAAAAACTACACTACAACGGGTGTTACCTTTCCTCACGGGGACAGGATCCCATGTCAAGACTGTAACTTTACTCAAGCTAAAAGTCAGTCGCTTAGTCGCCCTGCACACAAACACGAGGGGAAAAAAAATCTGTCTTTAACAGTTTGCCTGTTCTCAAGCCTGGCCTGTCCATACTCAGAAAAAAAGTCAAATTAAAATCCTTCCCGAGTTCTCTTCATCCTACAATATTACACGACAATACAACATTAATGAATCGTGTCCCCCATCCTTCTCTACCGTCTGTCAGCATCATACCAAGGCCTTGCAGGAAGCTGACTCTTACAATTCATATTGGCTTCCGCTCAGAGAATGTTGACAAACCAGGACTTGGCCTGCATAGCTGACTACATCAGCGGATGGCGATACGTTATAAACACAATTTCTGTTTCCGTATTAATTAGTTTCCCGATTATCATAATCCTGACACTGACACACAAAACAACGCACACACACACACAAAAACACACACACAAACACACACATAAACACACACACACACACACAAACACACACACACAAACACACACACAAACACACACACATACACACACACAAACACACACACACACCCAAAGCCAGCGTCGCTCACCTTAGGAAGACGTCTTCACTTCGAGCCAGACAATCGGTGAATGGAAGTTGAAGCGGGGCTATCAGATACCCCACAAAGCCTGCAGGAAACCCCCCAGCCTCAGTCTGACCGGGTGGTAAAAAGGTCATGTGACTGGAGCCAGGTGAAAGAACGCAGCCGCGTCTTGCGCGTGACCCACTGACGAAAGTTCGCGCACACTTGCACGAGACGTGACGTCACAAGCCCGCCCCAATATCGCCAGAGCTCGGCACTCCCATTCCCAGGTAAGCACGAACGGTCATGTTACAGAAGATTTTATCGTTAGTTTAACTAATAGCTTGTCAGTGGATCCCGGTTACAGAGACAAAGGCTGCCCAATAAAATGCAGAAGAAATGAAGAAAAAAATAGTCCTCAACACAACGGAGAGTGAAAAAAAGAGGGTTGTTGTTGTTGTTGCTACCCTTAGAGGTCAATGGCAGATACAGAAGGATGAAGTTTCTAAAATTGACTCGCATTACACATTTTCTGATCTTCATCACAATAGCTTACCAGGGCTTCTGCTAAGGCTAAATTCTTTGGGGTCCCTTCTTCAGATTTTTAAGGGGTCCCTGTTCTTCGCCCAACTTTGGAGGGGACCTCATTGACGAAAATTGAAGGGGTCCTCCGAACTTTTAATGCGTACTGTACGCAATTTTTTTCGTAAACAGAAGCCCTGGCTTACACTTAACAGTATAAACAGCTGTTCCTGCTGTTGTTTTAATAGGTTTTTTTCCTTTATTTTTGTGGTGGGGTTGGGGGTGGGAGAGGCAGCAAAATCCGAAAGAAAACATTCAAATTAATAACAAGTTTAATATTTTCAGAGAAATATTAATTTATTCTTTGGGGGAATTACCAAGGACTCTTTGAAAGAGTACATTTTATTTCGACAATTTTTTAAAAATATTTATATTGTATGTATATGTATGTGTATATATAGTTAAAGATCTGTATTTTGATAACTTAGATGCATACAGTGCACATAAACAAGAAGTATCCGGCGCACACTGTTCAACACACGTGCAAATACATGCACTCGCCGCTTTTTAACTACTTACACTGTACACTACCCACACATGTCAGATCCAACACTGTGTTCACAGACATACCCATGCAGAGAACACATGCCAGCATGCACATCTGGGGACATGCACGCTCATCCACACACTTGCACTCGCCCCTTGCACACAGACTTCAAGGAGACACAGTTTAGGGAGGCTACTGCTTTGGCAAAGAAACTGTTTCTCAAGTATAATGTTCTGACCAGGACATGACCCCACAGGCATGCACCTAAAAAGGCCATTGGCCGGGTGGGATGCGTCGTGTGCCACAGCCTCACGCGCCCTGCACAGATTGCGTCACAGGGTGAGGCAAAGGCCAAAAGTTCGGCTACCACCCGGTCAGGTTGGACTGTCATCTGCTTCTGGGTGGTGCTGCCGTACCAGAAAGTGATTGAGTGTTAATTAATACCCTCTCGATGACCGCCCAGTGAAGCGACCACAATGCCTCGACTCAAGCCGTAAATATTCTCCTCGCGCACAAAGTCGTTAGGTCTTGATAATCGCCACCATACTGTTTTCTCACCTGATGACTCGTTTATATCATACTTATTGTGTACATGTGATATATGTTTAGATTAGAAATATCTCGATCTATGTTCACTCATGCTGGCGACGACGAAAGAATACTTTTTCACGCGTGTACACGCACACACGCACACGTGCTCCCGCAGCCGTTAAACTGATGACCGTTGCTAACGGCTTGACACTATCTATCTACATCTATATCTATATGATCGTTCAGCTCACAGTTGGTCCATCGGTTCTACAGGTGTTAACCTAGTTTCAAAGCACAGCAAGAGACTATTTCTACTTTAGCTATGTACGGATAGCAGTTTCACTGGATGGCGCAATAGGATGAAGGAGGTTGAGACTCCTACTTGCTGTCTAGCATGTCGGGGTTGAAGTGGAGATAAATTCCCCCTGTGTCCTTTACATTTTACACAATAAGCACGATGGTCTCTCCAAATCGCCTCCTTTCCCCTAATTTTCTGTATTTTCTGGCAGACTGACAAAGTCCTTGCCGACACAATGACGGATTCTTTCACGGACCTAATGACTCAGCAAAGCTAGAGACCAGAAGCACATTACTAGTACAAATAATAATGCCACTCAAAACCCTACACACTGCACGGACAACCAAACAATGTCACTAATTTCAACTTTTGAAAACACAGTTGAATTCTCTACAAAACAACTACTCTTCAATTCATCAACTAGTTTTTTCCCCTGTGCTTAAACTAAATAAATTGCCCTTTGCTGACAGTATTCTGAGATAAAAGAACAACTGTGTTTGAACCAAAGTTTCCTAGTCTTGCTTCCTTGCAGCAGAAACTTCTGAAAACTACATACGGCTTCTCTTGAACTTGAAGGAACCCCAGTTATTTGAAGCAAAGTGTTTTTAAGTTTAGGACAAATCTTAAAATAGTTTGAATAGTTAAAATAAACAGAGTTTGCCTTGCTTGTTTGGAGAACACCATGCTTCACAATGAGAAAGCCTTCTCTGGTTTCCTCCTCCCTTCCCCACTCTCTCCCTCACAATGCGAAATCACTTCTAGGTGTAAGCACTTTCCCGCTAAAACAACCAACCAAGCCAGTCTAGACCCCGAGACGAACTTTCTCAGTGACAAACAGATGAACTAGGTTCGATGGAAAGAATGTTGGGTTGACCCAAGTTGACCGATAAGAGGTGAGACGTCAGCTGATAACGATAACCTTGCAACCAGTTGCCTCACTTTCCGCAAAGTCGTGGAGTGGGGTAGCCTGTGCCGGGTGGCCTGTACTCTATGACCCACCAGGACAGTTGAACTTGGCCAAATTAAAAAAAATAAAAAATAAAGGTGAGCATTTGTTTTAGCTTGCATGTGAGTGAGTGAATCTCACAAGAGGTCTATTGACGTAGATGGGTTGGTATGTCTCCCTGTCGGGTTCACGGCGAGGGCGAAAAACAAACAAAAAACAAAAACCAAAGAAACCAAGATCCTGGCAGAGGGACATCTGATCCAAGAAACGGACCTGTGGGTGGAAATCTGACCAGTAGAAGCGTTAGTGCGACACATCATTAGGTGTTGATGGAATGGCAAGTGCCAGGCAGCCTGAGCAACTTGCTAATTTATTGCCATCTGCCAGAGGCACCGGGCGTTGTCTGGGGAGTTCACGGCACAAACCGTTTGTCCCAGGATTTATTTCTCTCGCAAACTTTTCCCCTGTAATTTTCTTGACAGCCTTCGATCTGTCAATTCATTTGTGCCAAGCTTGGTGCAATCGTGATGTCACTTGAAATAATGAAACACTTGTTCCAAGAAGCTGACTGGTCATCAAGTGCTCGCTATAACTCATCGTCTCACTCACTCACATGGAAGGACGGGCTGCAATTTACAGGTTAATTTTATATCACCTGTATCTATCGGTATCTGAACAAAACGCAAACCATTCAGGTTGATCTTTAAAGAGGACCTATTGATAGCGAGTTTCATCAACGATATAAATACAGTAGGCTCTAGGTATTCGCAGGTGTTCAGGATGTATAAAATCTGCCTTCACCTCTAACCTTAGCGTTTAACACCGTCGACCATACTTAAAACACAGAATATAAAACAATATATTATTAAGGTGTATACTATACTGCAACAGTACAGTTTATGGTTTTAAAATTATTATATCAAGAGTGCAGGCTACCCATGTACACTCTTTCACTTGCACAAAAAAAAAAAAAAAACCACACATATCCTTCCCAGTGGTCCAGTTGTTTGGCGCACTGAAACTTTTCGCAAAATTTAACTTTTTATAACAATTAAAATGTATTGATAATGAGAGATATGATGTCGGTAGGATTTGTAAACTTTTTTCGTTTTTTTTATTTTTTTTTTTTGTTGTTTTTTTTTTTGTTTTTTTGTTTACTCCTTCGTCGTCTGCGATTTTCCGCAGTAGGCCTAAAAAAATTATAATAATGGCAAACTAATAATCAAAATCGTGAAAGTGAAACCCCTAAATGCTGAAAGCTGAGTGATGTTCGCCTCTAACGACTTCACGCGCCAGTGAGCTTCAGACACAACGTTTAGACTCGCTACTCTCGGCTGGACCTGTACACAAACAACTGTGGGGGAAACACGACCCCCACTGCATGCAGACAGTTACATGACTATGAGGCGCAAAGAGGGCAATTTTTGTAATTTTCTCTCTATGTATACAATTCATTTGTTAATTACAAACAGCATTTAATTATAGAATAAATTTTGTAGCTGCCTAATGCATTATATACTTAAACAATAAATTGTATCGCTAGAGAGAGAGAGGTCAAAGTATAAAAATGCCCTTTGTAGCGCCCCACACACAAGCCACACTCACCTGTGACAGACACGTGCTTCACAAGTCACCGACTATTCAGAGTAATTCACGCGTGACCACCAGGGGAGTGTCTCTTCGCGCAGACGACTGATCCGTTTCCAATTGAAACGGCGACTGAAGTGCTTTGCTCAAGGGTCGAGAGCAAGGGTTTCTGGGTGGGAAAGACACACCGCTCTTCAAAAGTTTTTTTTTTTTAACGCCCGTTTGAATGCAGTCGGGGTGTTGTAAATGGTCAAGTAAACGAAGGCAAGATCCGAACTGGCTAAACCACAGTGAATGAGGCTTTAAAAGGCTGGCCGTCAGCTACGTCACATCACGTGACCGTGCAGATCACCTTGACTCACTCAGGTAATTCATATTTTCCCCCGGGACCTACACAGTCCACTGGTTCTTGAACTGAACTATCAGCACTCACAGTGGAGGGTACATGTGCGAGGGGTGGGAAAGAAAGGTTGACAGTGAAGAAGCGGAATACGATACTTTTTTTGTAATGATCCAGACTCAATTCTATAGAGTGAGAGAAAGAGAAAAAAAGAGAAGAAGGAGAAGCGGATTAAAAGAATAACAGCAAACAAAAGTAAATCTTCTACGATCTCACTCACACACAGAGAAATTTAATTAAGTGCACATGTACCAAAGAAACAGTCGCCCAGAAGATGTGTCAGCGACAATCAACTTAATTCCTTTCCATCACTCTGACTTGTGATATCACGGAAAATCGTGACTTATCACTTCTCATGGTCTTATTTTTAATTGGTGGCCAAGGTGAGAGCAAGATGGTCTTATATCCGCCACAGACATACATGGATGCCTCGATTAATTGTCTCTGACATCCTTCAGCTTACAGTTTGTGATCGCCACATAATGATAATGATAATAATCTGTGTGTTGAAATGAGCAGTCATCTAGCTTCGCGAGATAAAAGTGGATAACAATTATGTGTATATACCAGATATACTGACTGATAGAGTGGAATCATACAAACACAAACACACGTGTTCACGCCCACAGCCTCATTGACAACCTCTGTGAACAGTCCACGTCGTTTTCCGCAAGTTTGCGTCAAAGTTATTTTCGGATGTTCGCTCAGTCCGCACCCGACACAGTGTATGAAAAGTCACGTGACAGCACGCGAGTTGCTTGACGAAGGTACCCATGTACCACTGAAACAGCGGGGTACACCGTACACGTCCTCTGTATCCGCTTACAGATTGTCTAATCAGATTTTAACAACACACACACGCAGGCCCGGTTCTACCTATTAGGCGAACTAGGCAATCGCCTAGGGCGCAGCGACCGAGGGGGGCGGAAAAAATGGCCTGTTTTTTTTTTTTTTTTAATGAATAATTTTAGGGGAAAATGTCATTTTCACAAAATTATATTAGCAGGACACTTTTCCTCTGCTTGTAGACTGACCACCACGCTAGTTTCTCAGTACATGTATGACAGGAAAACCCCACTGTCGCATTATCCCAGGGCGCACCTGCATTGACCACAGCTAACCGGCAGGCAGAGGGGCGGGAGAGGGGCGGGGAAGGGTGCTGAGAGGGGCGGCGTTGGTGGAAGGCACCTTTTCCTCTGCTTGTAGGTTGACTTCACCACCGAGTTTGCCAGTTCATGTAGTGATGTAGTACAGGAAAACCCATTATTACTGGCCGCACTTGAAGTGACCAGCTAACCAGCGGGGAAGAAGAGGGCGGAGAATAGACAGCAGAGGGGCGGGTTGATGGATGGGCCTGGTCAGTGCGGACCCCTACGATGGAGTGGACCACATTCCACTAATACCAAGCTCACCTTTCTTTCCTCTATCTTACTATTGAAGAGGTTCCACACTTATGCATTGAAAATACTGCAGCTGATATCAGGGACAACAACACTGACTTGAGTTTGCTACGCGAGTTTCTCTGTGGTTCTGACAACAGTTTTATGCTCAATATTGTTTACACTTACGAACTTTCAACCCGAAGGAACTTAGCTAATGTCACCAACGCGTTCTTAGTTAATAAGAGTACAGTCAAATCTCCCTACTATGCCACCCCACTACTATGCCACTCGGTATTATGCCACTTTTGCTCGGTCCCGACTATAAATTCAATGTAAAAAAAAATTTACTATGCCACCCCTACTCTCGCTACTATGCCACTTTTTTGTGATTGTTAAAAGACACAAGTTGTAAAATTCCGCGCAGTACTCGATTACTATACTGTATGGTAGTGTGGGACATCGCTGTTAGTGGGGATGGAACATAGCACGCACACAGGGAGGGTGGAGGCTGGCAATGTGGGGGGGGGGTGGTCGCTGGCCGGGTGACAGCCAGGTGACAGAGGGAAGGTGTGATGGAGTCGACTAGCGACAGGATGCAGGTGCGCGGATGTGGTTGGGAGGGGTGGAGGATGAAGAGGTGAGGGGGAGAATGAGAGGAGACAGCTAGCGAAGCCGACGATTCTTGAGAGCTTTGGACCAGACCTGGGCAAAGGCCTCCTGTCTCTGACCAGCCCGCCCGCCAGTATATATATATACTATACATACAGTATTGGGTAAAACTGAGTTAACTATATTAGTCCGGCCCTCTAAAACCATCCCAATTTATCATGCGGCCCCTTGGGAAAATTAATTGCCCACCCCTGCTTTGGACTGACGGGTAACTTGAACAAATAAAGCCGTTTTTACGAACCCTCTCTACTATGCCACTCCCGCTACTATGCCACTTTTGCTCGGTCCCGGTAGGTGGCATAGTAGGGAGATTTGACTGTATTAAAGTCTTTAGCAGACAAACATCAAGGTAGAGCCATTTGAAGTCTATAGCATATCTATTTACTGACACTGATGTCCTATAGTCTTGTACTTACTGTTGTGACTCATGGTCGTGAATATTTAACTTTCTTATTAATTATTAAATTTCTGTTCGATTGGTGTATTACGCTTAATTTAGTTGTCAACTTGTAATGTTTATTTTTATTATCTAAGAGTGCATCTGTTTGTCTACAGTTTGAACGGATAGCTTGTTGTTATGCTCCATTGACAGAATATTTGAAATTGGTTATTAAGAGATAATGCGTACTAAGACCTACAGTCTATATACTTCTCTTGTTTTCAACAAACCCTATGCTGGACAATACGCAGTGTTGATCATTGGCTTGTGTTTGGGGAGCTGCCCTGACACCTGATTTACAACTTTGTATTGTTAGTGTCCAGAAGACTCTCTCTTGACAGACTCTTTCATTGCCCGCCCACCTGTGAGGTGTGACTTTGGATGGGAACAAAGTAGCTGCTATCAGGGTGGTCTAGAGGCTGGAAGCTGTGATAGCTTGAGTTTTAGACCACACAGCAAAATAAGACCAGAGCAAGGTGCTACACTTTCTTGTCTCCATCAGTGTGCACTCCATAAAACCTTTTACACGAGTGTTTGAAATCCCCTACTCATAAGTGTAGGTCTGATTTGGGAGGCATGCAATATCCATGTGTGTATGATGCACGCCTGCAATTGAAAAACAGACGTGCTTTTTCTTGACAAAAAGTAGTTCTTACTTATAAGTTATTAATCAAATCTGACAGCAAATTCTCGAAAAAGATTTAATTTTAATAAGCCATTCTTTGACACTTCTGGGTTCTAACGCCTCTGGTCGTAATGAGTTCTTGTAGAAAACCACTTTTCTACTATTTTTAAGCAGCAAACATGTAGACAGTTCGGTTTTACTTGTTAGTTCGTCTATAAGATGAGAAAGAAGAGAACGATTGAAAGCACTTGCCGATGGAGGTGCTATAGGTGGACAGGCCCACAGGTAGCGATAAATCTGTCACAGGTAATGACCAGTCGGATCAGACTAGAAGACTGGACAAAGAAGGTGGTGCGATGTTACTTGATAGTTGTCCGTGAGATGAGAAAGAGAGAAGAGAGAAAGATTGAAAGGACCTCAGTGGGGTGGCTTAGTGGAGAAGGGTAGAGATAAATCTCTACCACTTTAAAGAAAGTCAGATCACATTACCAGGGCTGGACAGCCAGAGTGGGGAAGAGGTAGTTGTAACTTTGAACTTAAAACCCACAGGACGATGTGAAAACCTCACTTTTCTGAGCGGCTGCTGACATCTCGTGCTGCTGTTTGAATTGACTTTGTAATCGTCTGTTCGGGTGCTTGGAGCGATCATCCTTCCACAGTTGAATCAGTAAAGGTTGTGAACTGCATTTAGCCATGCCAGACTGAACAGTGCTACTGTCCTACAGCCACTTCATGAGAGTTTGTAAAGATAAGTTCGCATGAATTTTATACACTGTGACATAGCTGTATATAGTTTATTAACACGATTTATGTCTTTCTTTACATTAATTTCATTTCCTTATTTCTTATAGTGCTTATTTTGATTGTGTGGATGCAACGGGTTGCGATAGTGGTGGTGTCACTTTTTGCAAAACTGTTCATTGCACAAACGGGTCAGTGACAGTCTTGTGGTCTTTATCACATCACAAGCGAGTTGAGTTCTGAGACAGACCGCCGCAATCATTACTGGTGATATTTAAGCCTAGCTTTCTTGTTTGAACTGCGTCCATTGAAGACAGATTTAAAGAGATTCAGGAGCACAGTGCATTATTTGGATTTCTTTATGATATCCAAAGCATTTCTGAAAAACCAAGGAAGGACATTCTACTATCTTGCGAGGTCTTGGCAAAGGCACTAATGCACACAGAGACAGCAAAGACATTGAAGTGGAGGAACTCTGTTCTGAATTACAGGTTGTGGCTAGAAGACTTCCCAAGCCTAAAATGAACCCCAAAGAAGTCTTAACATTCATAATCCAACATAAGCTATTTGATATTGTGCCGAATGTTGTAGTGTCTCTCAGAATTTTACTGATCCTTCCAATTTCTGTTGCCAGTGCAGAAGGGAGTTTCTCAAAATTAAAATTAATTAAAAACCATATGAGATCAACAATGTTGCAAGAGAGACTGACTGGGCTGGCCACCATATCTATTGAGCATGACTTGGCAAATGCACTCAATCTGAAGGAACTGATAACTCGTTTTGCACAGCAAAAACCAAGAAAAGTGAGGTTTTAAACATCAATTTCATGACCAGGACTAAATAAATTGCAAAATAAATGATATAACATGGTTCACTTTTTGTGAGGTGGGGGGCGCAGAATTTTTCTTTCGCCTAGGGCGCAACACAGCCTAGCGCCGGCCCTGCACACACGCGAACACACACACACTTGATAAAGTTGTCCCTCGTTTCCCCGTGACATCACGTGACAGCAAAGCTGTTTCGATCAGATGCTATATATGGCATTGCTCAAATCCACATTTGTTTGTGGGATGGAGATAAGGAAATTTATTTTATCTTACAATTAAAACCGAGAAAGAGTAAGAACATGAAGTTACAACAAACAAGATAAAGAAATTAGGGCCATTAGAAACCGACTTGTTCAGATCCAAATTAAACTAATAGACACTCAAGCCTGACGAGAGGGGGTGGGAACAGTCTGGTGTACCCGGTATACCCGTGGCTGTGAAGTGGTGCAAGCCTTGGTCAGTTTTATTTTTCCTTCTTCTTTTCTCTTACCTTTTCTGTTACAGAAAGGCTGACGCAACATTCCTCACTCTGGGATTTTTGTTATGGAGCTGGTACTATAAGTTTTATCCTTTGACAATGTCATGTTTCCTCATTTACTAACCACTCACATATAAACAACTCTATGTTCAAGTAGTAATATTGACCCTATTGTGTACTTGTCCTAATGTTTGCAGTCTATGTTACTTTATTGAATGAAATGCAGATATTGACAATGGAATTGTAAGCATATTATAATTATGGGAAAATAAGTTACAAATACAATTAAGGGGTCCTGTATACACTGTGACATTCACACCCAAATAAGGCGGCTGTCCCTAGTGTGCCGTATATTGCCTGACATATTCTGTCATATATTCTCATCTACACAGCCAAATCTGTGTGTGTGTGTGTGTGTGTGTGTGTGTGTGTGTGTGTGTGTGTGTGTGTGTGTGTGTGTGTGTGTGTGTTGTTTGGACTAGTATACAGAGTTGTCACGGTGTAGCCAGGTGAGTAAGTTATCCATTAATGGGCATGTAGGCGACCGCTGTTATCTTTTCCCTCGAAATCTCGGACTGAAGTTGAGCGGTGAGTAATGACTGTGCTGTGGGGCGACAGGACGATATGTTCGATGCAAAGATCAGCAACACTCTTGTGAACTTACAGAAGATCAACGAAGCAGACTTTTGCGGTTCACAAAGTACAATTTGACAGTTGCTTACATTCTGTTTTGTCCACGTGGTCCACGTGTGCGCGCGCTCTCGCTGGTCCAAGCTCTGTCCTCCTTCTTATCCCTCTTTCTCGTTCTCGCTCTCACTTTCTTTCTTTTCCATTTCCCTTTTGGAAGCTGTAAACATCTCAGAAAACCAATTGTAAGCAACAATATTCGTCTTAAAATAAGCTCCAATTAGTGTAGTCAAACGAGTTCACACACACACACATACACATTCTCTCTTTTTCTCAATCTCTCTGGAGATAATGAAAACGACTGCCAGCATGAAACTTCCCGAGCAAAGACAGTCGAACGACTCAACAAGTTGTGTAATTCCTTAGTGTGTATGTTACACTGTATAAGTGTTACTTAATGGTTTTTGTAAGGGTGACTACCGGAGATTCTACTTATATATTTCTCCCCATGGTTGTAGTGTGATAGATTATTATTATAATGTCAGAGGAACTCATGGATTTACAAAATCTAAATCTTGAAAACTGTATTGATTCACGGCATTTATCAATCAAATTAAAATTGAAAAATATTGAAATCAGAAACAAAAAGACAGTCAAAGAGGTCTTTGAAGGAAACCACATGGTTTGGCCCGAGAAGATGCTAGAAGATTATACATTAGAACACATGTCGGATAGTGTCCTAATAACCTACACCGAATCAATGATGAGTTTGACAAAGATGTGGACATGTCAGTAGAAACTGTGTCCAAGGCTTTATACAACTCTGCTCTGGGAATGTTGAAAGGCAAGAATCAGGAGCAACGCCAACGATTGGTGTGATAGGGAATGTAAGCAGGAAAAAAAACGAAGAGTTAAAAAATCTTTGAATAGTTTTAAAAATCTAAGGCAATGGACGAGGAGGAACCTGAAAGAAAGGAATATAAACGACTCCTAAGAGACAAGAAACTTTCTTTCACAAACAAAAAAACAGAAGTCCTAGGAAAATATGTAATTGATCCTCAACTATTTTAGCACACCATCAGGTACACGAATAAGCAGCACCGAGCAATAATACCAGTACTTTGCCAGATGTTTAATGAAAGTGCTTTAGCTCTAGACATATTTAACGAAAATGTAATTTTTACTGAAATAATAGAAGATGAACTACACTGATTCCTTGATGATGCGATCTCCAGTACTACACATCTTAAACGGAATCAAGTATATGGACCAGATGGGATAGTAGAAAGTATGATAATTCATTCTGATGACAAAGTTATAGATCACCTTGTTAAATTGTTCAATAAGCTTTAATTTTCAGTACAAAAAATTTCCCACGAGAACGGTCAAAATTTATTACTGCGCCAGTTTATGAAAAAGGTCATGAGATAACACGACAACCACCGTGGTATCTTAAACAGAAGATTAATTTTATAACCCCACAGTCCCACTTGTCTTGATGTTGAAGACTATAAACAATGTCAATGTCAAGCTCTCTCTCTCTCACAGAGCACACACACAGAGGCACAAAGAGAGAAAAAGAACAAAAGGATGAATGAATAAGAAAGAAAGGAGAGAGAGAGAGGGGGGGGGAATCTATAACGAACAGTTTTTAATTAAAATTTCCTTCGAACCCACTGAAATAAATAAAGTAAATAAAAACATGGGGTGTAACTTAATTTACTTATCTGGCAAACAAAACAAAAGAGATGTATAAGTACTTGACTGAAGTAACATTAATTGAGGCCATTTGCATTTGTAAATAGAAGAGAATAGTTTGTAAATAGTTTGTAATGATTTTGTACAGCTCTGAAGGGAAAAAATGTTTGTGGAGGGCGGAAAATGGAGGCGTGTCGAAACCATTTTGTGTAACACTAAATTTCTTTTTCATCCTCTTAAAGAAATCACAGGTTGAACTGAACTTTCTATGACCCTTTGTCAGCCTATCTGATGGAGGCGGACAGACAGGTGAAGCGCAGTTATAGGTGTTGAACGTAACCCAGTAAGGAGGTAAGTGTCGGGAGATATAATTTACACCAGAAGATGAGAGTGCGCCGCTTTTTGGATAAGTCGCCTGACCGTACTTACTACTTAGGTACACCTGTGCCTGTTGCCAGAGGTATCTATTTCGTCATTCTTTCCGTACCTGTTCAGGTAAGCTCGATCTCGCAACAATAATATTCCACGAACAACTACACGAGGTGTGGTCAGCGACCCGTAGCGACAGAATTTTCAAGTGGTTGTCACCTGACAAAGCTGTTTTTTTCTCGTGTTCCTTAAGCTACAATAAAGTATGGGGGGGGGGGGGATTTAAAGACCAGTTCGAATACAGTTTGGGAGAACGGGTAAACGGTCGAGTTTATTTCATCAAAAGACACCAGGGATTGGTTTCATGTGAGGTATTGAATCGGACTTGACCATCAGCCAAAACTTGTTGGCTAAACTTTCAAAAATATCCGTCAGGTGGTAAATAAGTGTAGTCTTAGAGATAAAATCAGCTTAAGTAGCCAGTATCAAATACAAATCATGTGTAGTCTGAATAGTCTTAGTGTGCACACACTCTGATGCCACTTTGTCCACAACAACTTCGTAGCTTTCAAGTTTGTCTATGTGAACAACTTAATTTGTAGACAGTCGTATTTCTATACAGAAACTTCACACACACGTGTTTATGTACACAACAACTTTACATCATTAGCATCATTCTGTGTGGAGTCCCAGCTGCTGAAGGAATCTGTGAACATAAGCTTCACATCAATCACGTTTTTGTTTTTGTTTTGTTTTGATTTTAACAGAGGTGAGATGAGAGATGGTTAAAACTTATATTTTCGAACGAAAAGGGTGTTGTTCTGTCAGATTTTATATTTTCGAATGAACTAGGCCTAGTCGTTTGAAAAAGTGCACTCAGGCTGGTCTTTAAGACGGTGCTCGGACAGAGAAAGTAAAGTAGCGCCTGGTGTAAAGGTACAGGTAGACCTTCTTTGTTTGAAGGGCTCCCTACACTTTTCTCTCTGTGGCTCGCAGGCTGGTAACAAGAGGACAATTAAACTCGATAGCGACACAGTGCTCCTTACAAGTTAGGAGAATCTGGAGTGATTGATGGAAGCACTGAAGTACTTAACTGAGTAATAAAAGGTGTCAGGGTGGATGAGGGTGTAGGTAGAGGGAGATTACGTTCAGAAAACTAAAATTCATGTGGGTACCAGTAGACCCATAAAGACACGAGTGTAAAAGTAAAAAGACAGGAAGCACTCATGAGTCTTTTCCTTGTGTATGAACGGAGGTTTTAGACTGGGCGTCATCATCCATCAATCCATCATCATCATCCAAACATTCTCTCCCGACGAAGGAAATATGTCACAAGAAATTTAATAATAGTTCTTCCCCAAAAGAAACACTCTTGAAGGAAAGGCAAAATGAACACGTTTTTAAATAACCGTTTTAACGTCTCTTATAACAAGACTATCAAGCTAGTGCGTACGTACACACACACACAAAGACATTGTCAAACACGCATGTATACTTATACATACAGACATACGTATCCCACTCATCCAATATATATATTTTGTATCATCAGGGATTTTATCATTCCATAGTCACTGTTTGTAACGAGAGTAATTCACTCAGTTCAAACAAAGAGCCAGCCTTCACACGCTTACATTATGTGATGCTAAATTTGCATGAATGAGTAAAAAGATGTTATAGTGCAGCGCCTATACAATATATTTATGTATACAATAAGTGTCTGTACACATCGTTATGGTAACGAGGACACCATCTAATTCCGGCTCTCACTAGTAAATGAGTCCAACATCGTATAGCATACGATCCTGATTCAAACCTGAACATCCAGGTGTAGGATGCATGTAGCTAAGTTTAGAGACCGTTATCGGGGTGGCCTAGCCTTCTGGTACTTTGAGTACTTTGGGTACAGCTAAACCTATGGGGATCGAGCGGAATGATGTCGCGCTCCGGTACCTATGTATGCACATGTACAGCGCTGTTTCATCTAGTTTCAGAATGTGATCGAATGACAAAGCAGGAAGACATTTAATACGATCCATGTCTCTCGTACACAGAGAGAACATCAATTATTCATGGATTGCCTTTTAAGGAGATGAACAAGTACTACTGTCTGCCACTCCCGGCATGCAGCTTTAGTGTCTGGAGTTTATGGCTGTCCTCTCGTTGACATATGTTTTGGTCGATATCAGTGTGTGTGCTATGTAAATTTTGTGTAAAGTATGTAAAGCCTTCTGTCAAATTGGGTAGATGCGTTTTATAAATTCCATTTATTCTCTCTCTCACACACACACACACACATTTTTAATGCCTCTTAATACATGAACTCCCATTCGATGATTTATATTTTGTCAAGACTGAGCACTCTGCAAATTCGTTTCGTTTGTCCGATACTGTTCAAATCTTGCAGGACTATTACTGGCATTTTTGCAGTGTTTATCTCCCTTCGAAATGGGCCTGTCAGCGAAGTTGAACACATTCTTCAGCAGGAATCGACTGAAGTGTAAAGTGACAGATCGAACAAATCATCACCGTGTGACTTGTACTGATAGTTGAGTGCCGAGATTCATAACTTACTGCAACTGGCTCTGAGATATACGAAGTTACCGCGAAATAAATAAGTCGTCTCGCTTGCATATCATATATCTTTCTTACTGATCGTCGATTCTTTCATCTTTAACGCACGAACACACACACATCAAGAGGAAAGGGCCTTCAACAAGATGTCATTTGTAACTCAGCACCGCAGTCTCAGTGTCATGTGAAGGAAGGTATGCAGACTTGAATGTTGGAGGAAGTAATCTGGACAACTTTAAAAAAAAATGATGTAGGTACAAGTAACAGGTAGGATTCGCATCTGTCAACCACGATTATTTTCTAATCTTTAGCCTTAATTATTAGGAGTATTATACAGCGTCAAAGGGTTTGAAGGCACCATGTTAAAATGTGTTTGTGGAGTTATTCATATCGAGGAACAGCCAAAGATGCTTTGTGTAGGCAAAGATCCCGATGCCATATGGTGAGGATGAAGGCATTGGCATCAAAGGTACTCAACTCAGATAAAAATCTAAAGGAACCAAAGACGAGTGCTTTCCCTTGTGTTGTAAACGGTAGATTCTGATGTCCGGTGTGAACTGGTCGGACAAGAGCAGTTTGAACTGTGTTGTAAACACTTGCATCAAAGTTACTGGGATGGCGAGCGAACAGTATATTCTACAAAGTGCTCGACTGTGGACAGCGTTGCCACCGCCGTCAGGTCCGAAGCTTCACCAAACAAACCCGATAGTCTTTTCGCAGTTGTCGCCCCTCTTGAAATTTGGTTAGATACCGTGCACCCGCCAACGACGAACACAAGAAGATAAAAAAAAAAAAAAAAGATTAAATAAAACCTAGACAGAATATTTAAAAATCACTTAAATACATTTTATCACTATTATCTAATTAAACTTACATTAAGCAATTCAAAAATAAACCGCCAAACTCACCTCAACATGTTTCTGTGCATCATGCATGTGCAGTGGTATGATTGTGAACGAGAGAAGTAGAGATAGTGAAAGTGTGGAAAGGAATTTTGAGAAAATGTATTTTACCTTGTTAATCAGTCATTAGAAAAAATACATTCATCTAGACCTTTTAGAAGACTAACTTTAAAGTGCGTTTTTTTCCTCCATATCACCCAACAACAACAACAACAACAACAACAACACGTACAGCGATAAAGCGAGACATAAAATTATGCCTTTTCTGACGTAATGTATGAAATTGGAGATAAGAGGTATAAAGGTCGTCCCCTATGCCTATAGCGTTTCGGTCTTCCTTTTCTCGCGGCCGAAGGGTGTGAGTGGTGCCTCTCCAGTGGCGTAGGAACCAGGACTCACTCACTCACTCACTCACTCACTCACTCACTCACTCACTCACTTTTTTGATTTTTGTCACTGTCAGATTTGAACACACCACCTTTCAGTCTTCAGACCTCGCTGGTATCCACCAGGCTATTCAGCCGTTACCAACTAACGTGTCTAAACTTCGTGAAAAAGTCAAGTTCGCCGTTTACAACAATGAACAAATCCGCTGAACCGAGACGCACACGCCCCAGAACCGGTGACGTCATCGACAACGAGGCTGCGGTTAACGAAGATGACTAGTGCACGACGGACCACGAACACTCTGCTACTAGGTCCCTCCAACTGCCAGGAACACACACGTCATACTCAATGGAGTGAACAAGATCGGAGTGACAGACGGCAACAACCTACCCGATCCTCTCCCCTCCAGACATCATTGTACGCGTGGTCAGAGTTGTCTGCCCAGTCAATGGAGGACATCGAAAATGGACTACAGTACCCCACATCATTTCTCATCTCCATCTCTTCCCCAGAAGCACATTTTCCCGAGTTCCTCGACCATCTCACCGGAACATGGAGATGAAGCTGACTTTGTAAGGTGGCCAGTGACAAATCACTGTCATGTGACCCCCAGCTTTCATGCTCGTTGACCAACGGTGACCTCGCCACCAGCTCTGTCCATTTTTCACGGTTCCTCAAAGCCCCATGGGGAGTTAATCACACCAGCGCTGTCCACACTTTCCATGTATCCTCCTCCCTGTATCTTTCCTCTTCTTCTGTCTTCTCTTCTCCACTTTCCTTATTGTTGGCATCGTGGTGTTGATTCCCTCTCCGATTTAAAACAAATGATATCACAGATGGTTGGCCTCTTCGAAAGTGAGACGTTTGCGATTTGTTTGTGGCTGTCGAACCTTTGCAGTCAGATGTTCCGAAATGTTTGTAAAGGAGACATGCAGGACATATAAGTCACAGGGCAGAGACATTCATTTTGTCCTTTTCAGTTCGGAAAAGAATTACCTGCAGCTGATATAAATTACATCAAGCCTTATGAAACTGATATAAAGCCTTGTGCTTACTACTTCATAGCAGCTCTCAGTTCCACGTTCGCTTGGCCCAGTGACAAGAAAAAGCTCTTCTAGGAGCCTAGAGCCAGTAAACCACTCACAGTTAGCCCACTCAATGCATCATCATCGTTATTTCCTAAGATAGCACTGTCATAATCCACTTACCAGAAATTGGTCATGAAGCCTTTGTTGAAGCGAGACATTCGATGAGATAAAATCTGAGAAGAAGGGGAACTGCCAGGGTCAAGACTGGAACTGTTTTCCCGTCAGACAATGTTTCAAAGTACAGCACCCTTTCCTTTCTTTAGCAACCAGTAGGTGAGACAAACACAAATGTTTAGCTTAGTCTCGGGATTTTTTCTAAACCGAAGATATTTGACGGCGCCATCGTTAGGACAACAAGGAAAGGACTTTCTTTGAAGTTATAAGTTGTCGGTAGCCGTGAGATCAGATCCCGTCCCCAACACACCTTTTTCTTTTTTTATTATTACCTTCTTTTACGTACTCCCACCCGGCTAGCCTCTTGGTGACAAATTATGGGTAATGATCAGTAATGCAGTGGCGTAGGAAGATGTTCGGCGTTGGGGGGGGGGCAAACTCCCTGCTGACAGTGAACGGCGTTCGCACTCGCACGGTGATGACCGTCTCCTCTCTACGTTCCCCTACCTTTCTTCTGTTCTTTGGTCTTTGTGAGGAATTACGTCTCAAATAGTGAGTGAGTGAGTGAGTGAGTAATAGGGTGAGGAAAATCGTGGACCCTTAGTGGCGTGAGTGAGTGAGTGTGTGGTTTTTTTTTTTATGTAATGTGCGAGTGCGAACGCCGTTCACTGTCAGCAGGGAGTTTGCCCCCCCCCCCCCCCCCCAACGCCGAACATCTTCCTACGCCACTGCTCTCCCTCACCGACTTACCTTCCCCAATCCTCTTAGTCTTAAATATCCATTCCCGACAGCTGAGTCAACTGGGAAAAGTTCGCTTCGCTTCAAAGGTATCGAACCGGCACTTTAGAAGTAGAAGTAGTACAGGTAGATCGATTGACGTTGGTATGTGTGTGCGCGCGCTCGTGAATAGACAGTATATATACTCACGAAATTTGAAAGAATGTTCATATGCTTGCCTTAAAAGATAAATACGTCTGTTTTTATTCTAAGTTTTATTTATCCCTTAAACTACATAAGCGCGCTGAATTTTTTTTTATTATTTTTTTTAATTACGTTTTTTTTCACTTTTAGTGGAAGTGACCCCCCCCCCCCAAAAAAAAAAAATGTGAGCGCTCGATCCTTATCGATCAGTGTTATAAATAGTTATTTTCCCCTTATGCATTTTAAAATTTTATATTGTTTGTTAACTGATTGATCAAGCATTAAAACAAAGTGTGCTTATTAGCAGTGATTGAATTATCATCATAATTATATATATACGTACTGTATAAAGTATTAATTGTAGCGGGAGCGCTGTTTAGGTCAGACCTAATGTACTCGCTCCCAAGTACATTAGTGTATTAAA
The DNA here is from genome assembly GCF_003073045.1 of Pomacea canaliculata. Taxonomy (NCBI): domain Eukaryota; kingdom Metazoa; phylum Mollusca; class Gastropoda; order Architaenioglossa; family Ampullariidae; genus Pomacea; species Pomacea canaliculata. The sequence goes on along the minus strand of NC_037590.1, from coordinate 41,636,490 downwards.
TTAATTTAGCGCAGTTACCCAGTATTGCATCTTATATATTTGGTGATAATATGATGTTTAAAGCAGTTCTATTCTTAAATATATGATTGTTCTCACGTTTAATAACAAGTGCATATAGCTTCGATCTCTTAACATAAATTTATTTGTCTTCAACAAAATGAGCAATTAGTGTGTTTGGTGACCGTTCACTGTTTGATCGAGTCCCCCCGGCGACGAAATGCCACTCGATACACCACTGTATTTAGCTTTTTTAAAAATCTGGTTTGCATTCAACTCTTCTCATAAAGATATTTGCTTATACTCAACTCAATGCCTGGCTGTTCTTTTTGCATGTTTACAAGTTTCAAGACGGTCACCAACCTCATCTCTCAGTTCCTTGAAATACCTGCGCACACTTGATTTTTAAAATAACTAAAGTTAAAACAAAGGACTATTTTGTCATTTTTTATCTTTTATTATAAGACATACAAGACGGAATAATAGAAATAGTGCATAATTTAGCATAATATTGCTAAAATAATACAAAATATTGTATGTCCTTTTTGTAACTATGGTGTACGGAAATGCGTAGGACTACATCCAAGCATCGCTTACATTGACGACTAGGCCAGCATTGACCCGACGTTTCGTCTAAAATGTGGAAACACTAGACTGGTGATAACTAATCCTCGACTGAACGGGTCAAATCAAAAGTTTCTGAATGTTTTGGTTAGAAATGTCGGTGTCAGATTTGAATATACACAAATAACGCATGTAATCGGCATCAGCTTTGCCGCAGATCCGAATACTAAAATGGCGACTGGCAAAATGTCATTTAACTACTATCAAAATGGCAAGTATGGATTGCTGCCTCATAATCCGCAGAAGGACATGGAGGTTACGCAGGATATGCATCTTAAAATGTCCAAAAAAATTGCCCAGCTTACTAAGGTGAGCCATTTTATATTTCAATCTTAACTATGGGCAACAAGGACGCTGTCTCCCCCAGTTCAGTACAGCTCACACCAGAAGGGATGTTTGATTTAAAATGAACGCTTTGTGTGTATGAGAGAGAGAGAGAGTGTGTGTGTTAAAAATATAGTAATGTTATCGCTTGTCAGAATAGATTTTTTTTTCAAAATGTCATAAACATTAATAAATCTGTAAATATAATATAAGTATCTTTACTCCTAACTGCGTGTTAATTGTCTGTATGAGTATGTATGCCTGCCCTTGTGAGCGAAGAACAATTTCTGTCCTGGGTATCCGCGACAGACAATAAAGTTTGCTTTGATTTGATTTGATTTGTAAACACATGCCATAGGTTTTTAAATGTCAACATTTATTTAGTCATACACAATAACTGTCTCGTCCACCTATATGTTTTCCTTCTTCTGCTGCAAATTTGGAGCAGCATGCTTGATTACATTTTAACTGACTCATTTCATGCACCTTCTATATGATGGCGTATTTTTCTTTTTTTTCTTCTTCCATGCATGATGTTTGGTGGATTTGTTTTAGGGTTTTATGTTTATATCCCTCCCTTTTTGTTTTCCTTTTTCTCTTGTATGTAGTGTTGTGCAATTTTGATACATAAATGTTGTAATATTTATCAGATTTAAGCCACTCATCAAAAATTTATGCAGACATGCTTACAGATTAATCTTCATGTAAACAAATAATAATTAAGCAATACTTAAGCTGAACCCAAAAAAAGAAAATGAAAATCACAATTAAAAAGACACCTTGTAAAGGAGGCTTATTGAACAAGTTGTGTTAGAAACGAGATATCTGAGTCCTTATCATTATTTTGAGATGTTTATTTTGAAAAGCCATGTCCTTTCCTTTCTTTTCCTTTATTTTATTTGTCTTTCTTCTGTGCAGGTGATCTATGCTCTCAACACTAAAAATGATGAGAATGAAGTAGTTCTTCAGATTTTCAAAGATCAGCATGAAGAAGAAAAAAAGAGTCTTTTAGCTGATATGGAAACAAAAATAAAACATTACAGGTAAGTTTTTTGATCTTGCCATGGCAAAAGATATTCATGCTGTGAGCATCCAGCAGCACATCTGATTAAATCAGAGGCAAGAAGGAAAACAGACTACTATTTTGTCACTGCTTGAAGATATCTGGTTTCTCGAATGCAAGTGTAAAACTACTACTTTTTAAAAAATTGGAATGGAGTTTTTATTTTGTTGACAGATTGGCTGAGATTAAAACAGGGTGTGTGTGTGTAAGTGTCAGATGAATTTGTAGGTTTTTATGTTTGAGTCAAAAGGCATAAATATATAGTGAGAGAGAGGATCAGCATCGTTTTAAAATTAAGTACAGGTTAGTGTACAATAAATAAGACTAGGACTTTTTTCTTGTTAAGTTTCTCACGTGTACAGGGATTGAGCTAACTTTTTAATATTTGATTGTCATTTAAATTTGTTTGGTAGAAAATGTGTTGTAACAGAAGGGAAGACAGTGAATGTGCTGAATCACTTTGTAATCAGCACATTGAATGTGGCAACAGCAAGTCCAGGGGATGATAGCAGCCTTGGGAGCTTTTGTTATTCAGATTTTTGATGCAAGATATGGAAAATATATCTTGAGCAATGTTATTGCGATATCCTTCCCTAGGAGTAAGCTGGAGGAGGAAAGTGACCATCGACGACAAATGAACATTCTACAGACCCGCATAAGTGATTTTGAGCAACAGCAAAGCTCAGTGGAAGAACAAATAGCTCAGCTCAAAGAAGAGGCAAAAGCTCGCGAGCAGCTGCTGGAGGGGTCATACTCACGACAAATGCAGCAACTGACGCAAGATGTGTTGCGAGCCAAACGGGAATTTGAAGAGCACATGGAGGTGAAAAGATTATAGTTTGTGTGTGTAAGAGAGAGAGAGCGCACTAGTAAACTGATAGCACAGTGTTTTGGAGTCACTGAGCGACAGCACTTAATGGTCAATGTCAAGGGCTTATGTTTCACTATACTTTCTTTAAATTACTTTTAAAAAAAAAATCTGTTTTTACTTGTAAATATATAATATAAAAGAAGTCAGACTGGAAAAAAGAGTGTTCCTTGATACTACTTTTAATTTTAGCAACTACTAAATCCTTGCTAATTTTTAACACTAGTGGCAGAAATAATGAATTATTCTGTGCCAGTGTCCTATCTTTAGAGAATCTTTCTGTTAAGGGCTTTGAAGCGTGGAAAATGCAAGCAGAGAAAAAACACATGACAGAACTTCAAGAAGTAGAAATCAAGCATGCCCAAGAGCTTGAGCAACTGAGGAGCTTTCAGCGTAACCAGGATACAGAGTGGTTGAACCAGTGTGCAGTGATTGAGGAAAAATATAGTGATGAAATCAGACAGCTGAAAGAGAAGCTGGAAGCTTCTCATGTGGAGAGACTCAAAATGGAAGAGGACTATGTTGAAAAGCTAGCCAAAGCCCAAGCATTTTATGAACAAGAATTAAAGGCCTTGCAGCAGAGTGAGACTTCCAGTTTCGAAGGAGAATTAAATGCTTTGCGGGTCCAGCAAGAGAAACTGAGGAATGACTTCTCGGCACAAGAGAGAGAGCTTCGAAAACAGATAGACAGTCTGGTGCGACAGCTTGCAGATGCTGAGGACCTTGCAGATGCTTTGAAACAAGAAAATGAGAAACTGACGCAAGAAATGAAAAGCAAGGACAGCAGCGCAGAATCCACAGTCCAGCAGGTAGATCTGATAAGATGTGTTTTTTTTATTTACATGATCTTTTGTTTCATGTAAGGGTTCATTAAATTGCAGCACCTACTAATTTGTTATTTTAGGTAGGCTTGGCAGTGGGAATGTAGCTAGTGAGTCCTTAAATATGTGTACAGCTCAGCACTTAAATAGTGAATTATAAAATTTATTATTACAGTGTTCCCTCGTTTATCGCGGGGGATAGGTGCTAGGATCAGCCGCGATAAACGAATTTCCGCGAAATAGGGACATACATGCAATAATAATATATACATGTAAAACAATATCATGTGAGTGTAAAGTAATATATTAATCATGGTATTAATACAGTACAATAACAAATTAGTGTAAAAAAAATTATAACTGTACTCAGAGAAACCCAAAAAACTGATGCGAACTGGCTGCGAGATGGGAGATAACAATCATGGCTCGTCGCTTACGCAGAGCAATGGATTTATGTTACACAATTATTTCTTTCTATCTACAAAATAACCATGGTATTTTAATAGAAATACAAATATAGCTACATTTTTCGTCTTTTTCCTGTTGAAGTATCTATGGTATTTTGTAGAACGACAATTCCCAGCGCGGAAGTATTGCTCGATACTTCACTCAAAAAAACCCGTGAAGTAGTGAATACGCGATAGATGAACCGCGAAGTAGCGAGGGAACACTGTATTATTTTGCAAATAAGATATTGTTGCACTTCCATGTCATGTCTTTTTTCAATTTATGCTTTATCTGCAATGTATATTTATGGATCTTTATTCCCTGCACATTTCCAGGTTGTTTCTGTAGTATAACCTCCATATTAAGACTTGCCAAAATCCACCAAAATCAGGTCATAACTGAGAGAGGTCTTATGAGGGAAGTCTTCTTTCATTTCACAAACCATGACATCAACCTATAAATTCAACTTCATTTATTTAAGCGTTGGAAATAATGCTCTTAAAACCTTAGCACGGGACATTTATTTGTCATTTTTGCTTTTGCTTGGTCATGCTTTCTTATTCCATTATTGTTATGCTTGAGTGAAGATTTATAGAAGTAAGAATAACTGATCAATACACTGTAGTGTGGTAGACAAAGATGCTCTCTTAAAATGCACTCTTTATACTTTTTTTAATGTGATTTCTTAAAATAGCGACAACAGAGTATAAGCAGTCGCATGAATTTCTTTTTTTAATGAACACATGACTTCCACAAAAGGTCATTAATAATAATAATAAAGCTTAATTTAAGTACGCTGGTAAACAAAGAGACAGTAATGATAGTGGGTCTGGTAAACAAAGAGACAATGATAATGGTGGATCAGTGGGGGCAGTCGCTTTGACTCAAAAACAGGTCAACCTGCATCATAGTCGTCAACATTGTTGATCATCCCAACACCAATAGTCCAGTCCAGTCAAGGAGTAACAAAGAATAAACTAAACTCATAGCAAAATATGTCTGGGAAAAAATTGTTGGTCTGTCTAAGAAGGGGTCACAATACAAAGGGTGTTATGAGGAGGTTTTAGTGTACTATCACACAGTGATTTTTGCTGTCGGAATTTTCGACATTAAAGAAATAGCATTCAAAACCCCTTGAATCATTTCATTTGAATAATATAAATATAATAATATTGATGGTGGGCTTAATTATTGTGTTCATGTCATCATCACTGCTTTTATTCCTTTTGAAAGATTCTGGTGTACTGTACTCAATCAGCAAAGTTCTGCACAAACTTGTTTGGGAAATTATTTCGTAATTCATATTGCACAACCACGAAAGTTATTTTTCCTTGGAAAGTTAACCAAGCTTAGGCACTAGATACTGCTAATATGAGAATGTCTTTGACTTTGGAAATATAAACGCAAGATGATATGGCACGCCTCTACAATATTTGCTTGAATCTTGTCGGTCTGCAATACATAGCATGTGGGTGGACCTCAAGAGAATGATCAGACATGTTAGTCCTGTTTTTCTGTGGTGCAGCCTGAGTTTGCTGCTAGCACAGCTGGAGGACAGCACATCATGGTATCAGATTAGTTACAGTCTTTCATTATAGGCACAGCACAACAGCACATTTTTCTTTGTTGCTTTTTTTTGACAATATTAATCTGCACTTACAAATGGATATGTGAATACTTGCTTGAACACACACACAAAGCCACTGTTAGAAGAACAAATTCACCTAATTATATATGAAGGCACATAAATTTGTTGTTATTCATTGATGCTAATGTTTGAAAAATAAGATAGGTGATGATTAAAACTGTCACTTTACATATTTTATTAGATACATGTACATTATATTGATTCTCTCTCTCTTTTACAATAGTTTTCATGACAATAGTGTTAACTTTTATTTTATGATTCTGCTAACAACACATATAAAAGGGATGTATATCATATCAGTTGTTCAGATTTCTGCATCTGCATATTCAAGTGTACATGCACTCGCACACACACATGTCCAGGGAATGTTTGACAATTGATGCCTTTTATTCACCCTGGACCATTTCTGTTCCAAGAAAAAAGACTCTGCTTCAGAGTATGACTGGCTTATTTACCTCCCCCTCTATCTCTTCTGATTATCAGCTTCAGCAAGCTCTGCAGAACAAGGAAGCAGCTTTAGTTCAGCTGCAGGATGTAGAAAGAAATCTTGCAGCCTCAAAAGAGCGCTGTTTAGATCAAGCTGCAGATCTTCTCAAAAAGTCTGGTTTGTGTCCTAATTGTTCTTGTTTTGGTAGAGCGTACCATTTTTGTTTTTGTTTCAGCATTTTAATATAAATCACAAAATGTTGAGTAGCATCTATGACATCTTATGGAAGACAGAATGAAAGGATATGTTGAGTAATGTTAGACAATGGGTGTGACTGTGCAAGCAGATACACATGCACTTGCACATTACTTTTCTTATAAGTGTCATATATTTTTTGTCTCATTTGCTTTCGTGCTCACACACCTGTCTGTTTCTCTCTCTTTTTCTCTTTTGTGAGCATGTGCCTCCATGCGTGTGTATAATGATAGGGTACATCACCTAACCTCCTCCTCTCTTCATGTCATTCTTGGCACTGTCTTGTTTTATTACTGACTATAGCTCTCATTGGTGAGCTGGAGGCTCACAGGGTGCAGAGAGCAGCACAGGTGGAGGAAATGATGAAACAAATTGAGCACCTGAAGCAGGAGCTGAGCCGTGCAGAAGCAGAGCAGAAAACTCTACAGCTGTGTCAGAAATCTCAAACCACAGAGCAGGTGTCCCAGCTTGAGTTTCTCAAGCAGGTGAGAACCATTTTTTAAAAAATCTTTACTATTGAGTTTACACTCAATAATGGATGCTTACTGGTATTTACATTGAGAGGAACAATAAAGACATTTTCAAGACTATATTAATGCACAGGCTTTGGCTTTTGGACATATTTCAGCATTATTGAAAGGCAAAACATTTTGTTCAGAAGTTAATGAATGAGTTGACTCTGGCTTTTTTGTTTTTTGGTTTTTTGTAGAAGTTAAGAAATAAGTTGAATGCTTGAAATATAGGATGGAATAGTAAGGAGAGGGTTAAATGATGATATTGGGTTATTTACCGTCTATATTTGTGAACTTATTTAGAATTTTTCAACTAGTTTAAGGTTAGACACCGGTCGAAAAAAATTTTTGTTTGTTTCACGGGATAGCGCGGATTTTTTTGTATCAGCTATTTAGCCCTTGAATGGAGTTTCAAAAAATGGTTTTACTGCACTCGTCGCGCTATCGGTTGCCATGGAAACAATCCAAAATGGCGCCAAAACAAACAATTTTAAAAGCTAACTCCTTCTTCAATTTTGTGAGTAGACTCAAAATTCTTTTTGAAATAGTTACCTAAAAGACAGATCTACATTTCTATGATAAATAATTTGCGAATTCCTCTTAGTTTTTTTTTTATAATTTTTTTTGTAAAAAAGTGTGTTAAATTTTAAGAAATTTTGATGGAAAACGGTATAACTACCAAACTACTAAGTAATTTTTAAAAATCTATCATAGAAATGTTTTTATATGTATAAAGAAAAGCTCAACCAAATTGCAGATCTATATCTCTTGTCAAAAAGAAGGAGTTAGCTTTTGAAGTAAACAGTCTCTAACCAAAACAAGAAGCTGAGAAAATGAGGAAAGAAAAACTGAAAGTTTAGTAACTACTAAACTACTCAATATTTTTTTAAAAGCTCTCATAGAAATGTTTAAATATGAATAAAGAAAACTTCAACCCAATTTTAGGCCTGTATCAAATGCCAATATAAAGTTATAAGCTTTTGAACTAAACAAGCTTACTAAAACAAGAAACTGAAAAGGCGAAGGAAAACAAAGTGAAAGCTTAGTAACTACTAAACCACTAAATATTTTTTAAAAAGCTCTCACTGAAATGTTTACATATGTATGAAGAAAACTTCATTCAAATTTTAGGCCTGTATCACATGTCAATATAAAGTTATAGGGATTTTAAGTAAACAAACTGTAACAAAAACAATGAACGGAAAAAGCGCGAGCAGAAATATCAAGCTTAGTAACTTTGTTTTATCTAAGCCTTTCATGTAATTTACCTGCTGAATGAAAAATATAACCATCTTTCAATGTGTTACTACATATAACTTTAACATAACTAATAAAATTAATTATTTTATTCACTTTTAGAAAAGTCAACATGGTTGTGTTGTGTACCCAAGTGCTGACCAGGCTTCAGAGAAGTACACAGTAATAAAAACAATGGTGTTTGCAAACATTGAGCAACACAGTTATAGGTTTAGTTAGTTATATAGAAGTTCAGTGTCCACTAGCTTCATGGTTTTTGCCATCTTTGGTCTTTTGCTATCTAACATTTAGTGATGCTGTCGCATATTGCTTCCAATTTTTGCGAGCATCTACTGAAGTAGCAGCATTAGTAGGAAACACTCTCATCTTTCTTAGCCTTCAGTTGCAGGGTGATGGGATGAACATCAATTAAAGAAATTATTTCAAAAGCTTTTAGGGGAGTATAACCAATTCTTGCAGCCCTATGCTCCACTGGGGGCAAATAGGAATAAGAATAACCTATTCATGAAATCTAGAGATACATCACTGAGTGCACCAGAATTTAAGCAGCTGCTCATGTTCTGTTCCTCTGTATGCTAGGATTATTTTATGAATTACCTCTGTAGTCACATGGATTAAAGATGGTTGATTTTTGTGGCTAGGGGGTATCTTATTTTCTGTCAAAGATTTCTGGGAAAAGCACTACAGCTGTCTGGCCTTTTAGGGGGCTGACAATGATGTGCTCTCTAGACACTGAATGGCTACAAACTTGACTAGATAGCAGTTTTCATTGTTTGTTAGGAATGCTATACATAATTGTCTTCACATTCTGTTTGTTACATTTGGTTGGAGTAAGACCATCCAACCCCCACCCAACCTTTGTTTTCTGTGCAAATGATGTAAGCTCTGTTTCCCTACATTCCTGACAAAGTACATAAATAACTAGCATTGCAAGTTGACTCAAATGTGTAAATGTTCACATCTAGTCCTGATTACTACCGAGATTTGCAGCAGAAATGAAAACTTCGCTTTATTTTCAGCTCGCTTACCACATGACTGATGGTGTTTTCGACAGCCGAATTCGGTTCACTAAGTTACTTTTTTTAGCTGCTACGACGGTCTAAGAATGTCCACGTGGTTTTTATTTTTTGCACGTGGTATTGTGAGAAGAAATGAGCGTCTGACAGTCACAATAAACATTTAATATCAACGTTAATGTCTTAGAAAAGAAAATATCCCAGAACTAGCTTTGACTTGCTGTCGCATTTGTTTATACATCCGGAGGCCATGACAGTGCCTTGTGGATACCCGAGCACAGCCGAAGCGTGTTCGTGTGCCCTATGACCCCGTCTAGGTCGCATTAGTGAATTCTGATTGGCTATATGCAAAGTATGTTACGCATACATCCATATAAGGAAGTTTCGACCCTTTGTGTCGTCTAGAAAAGAGCTTGTATCATAGCTTGGGCCTTCTAAGGGTTTTGACTCAGCCTTTGTTTGAAAATTCATGTCATGACCTTTCGACCGATATACGATGTGACACAGTTGCCCACGTGGCGAGGTGTGTTGCTATGTCTCAAACATTCTCTATTCTCGCTAATTCTGCGCTCGGGAAAAGTAAATAGGATAGAAGTAGATGTTTTCATTGACAAAATAGACATATTTCTAGATTATTCTATGAAAAACCACTTGGTGAGTGAATAGAACAAAATATGAACTTTGACAGTATGAAGTAATCTGAAAATGGCCAAAATGAAAAATTTTTGACAATTTTTCGACCGGTGTCTGGCCTTAATTGAGTTTAAAATGAATTCTGTTGTAAAATTTTTTATCATTAATCTCTCCTAACATTTGGCTTGATCAAATTTATGTAGTTAGTTAGGTTTAGCTTTTTAAAACATGTTGAATAGTTACAGACTTAACTGGTTTAGCTTTAACAGGCATCATAACTTATAATCCCAATTAGCTCTCCTTTCACTGAAATGAAGACAAGTTGCTTAGATTTGTAATGAATGTGTTCAGCCTACAGCCTACTGAGTCTGATGGCATTCCATTAACTGTCAATTGTAATTCATTGATTAATTTATATTCACCCAGAGGATTGAAGAGCTGTCTGTGGAGAGGGAAGTGACAAAGCAGAGACATGAGCGTGAGATTCACAGCTTGAAAAAGGCCAGTGAAGAGCATTTGCATCAAGTCCAGACTTCACTGCAAGAGAAATTAGCAGCAATAGAGAAACAACATTTGGAGGAAAAAGAGAAGGACAGAAAGGCCGCTCTTGATGATTTGCAGCAGAGTAAACAGGTAGTAATGGCCACAGATGCAGTGGGTGACAATGATTTGCTGTGTTTGCCACCCCTTTTCCTCTCAAAAATAAATAAATAAATGACTAATAATATTTAGAGAGATGTTCATTATATTTTGTCAAAATATTTTCTTTTTAGTCTTATGGATTTGACATGTGCGGATAACTTCACTGTAATGCATCACTGCTCATATAGATTTGGAATCCTAATGATTCCTAATTAACAGGGTGGTGGTGGTGGTGGTGGTGGTGGTAGTGGTGGTGGTGGTTTACAGACACTTGTCAGTGTGAGAAACTTTTTGACAGGATCTGGAGGCCAAGTTTTGGGAAGAAAAGACTAAGCTGAATGATGAGAAAAATTCTATTCAAGCAGAATTTGAACAAGTTAAGGCAGAGCTGCTGGCCAAGTGCAAACAGGCAGAAGAGGAAGTGAGTCTATGAATTCATATGTTTGCCATCCGCCTTCTGTATTGTATTCAGTTTCGATTTGTGAGAAAGGAAAGAGATAAAAACTTTGTGGAGGTGAGAAGTTAGGTGTGCGCATACACACAAGCAGGTGCAAGTGTGAGTTGATGTGGGCATATTTGTTTATATTTGCTTTAGTTTCCTTTTCTTCTATCTCTAGCATCAGTGAATTCTCTACTTAGTGGAAAAGTAATCTAACATTTAGCTTTAGCTATAATAAAATGTATATATATATAATAACATTTCATAATTCATATACCCATCCTGTCGTCCATCCCTGGCTTTGATCAAATAACAGCAGCCATTTTGGGATCATGTGACAGGTGGCTCGACTTAGCTCCCTGGTGCAGGAGAGCGAGAATGGTCTTGGTGCTGCTTCATCCCACATCAGCAGCTTGAAGGATGCAGCTGCCACCTTGAAGGCCGAACTTGACAAAACTCGCACAGAACTGAAGAACACAAAACTCCACAGTGCCAGTCTTCAGGTAGGTATTCCACATCTCATCAGAACCCAAGCTTATGGTGGGCAACATTGTTTTTGTTTTTGTTCATATTGTACCAAACAGATATGGAGCTGACAACTCACCCTTTAGACTACAATCTATCTACTGAATCTACCTTTGAGGTCTTGATATGACCCACAGGGGTCACGGGGAATCTTTAAAAACCAAATACATCTATCCATTCAGAATCTCTCAACAGAAACCTAACATCCTACCAGTTGCAACCAGAGTAAAACTTTGGTCTATCCTTGGCATTGGTTTTTGCTGACAGGGCAGGAGGTGCTTTGTGTAGGAATAATAGCGTTTTATAACTTTGATATTGCTTACGTTTACAAAGAAGGATGCTTCTACAATGATTGCAAAAAAACGCCTGACATGTCAATGATAACAGAAACTGGTTGCCAAGCCCATATTTTGTTGCTTTTCTTTAAGATGAATTATCATTTCAAGGTGCCAGCTACAAGCTTCTGACCAAGATAAACATATCAAAAACCTTGTTACAAATTAGCATAGCCACCTGTGTAATTTGCAGAAACATCTGACCTACATTTGCTAGTTTGATACTTGTTGATACTTGCAGATGTGCTATTGTATATTTGAACATGGCAGGGGTGATCTGTAAAACACTTGCCACCTGTTCATTCAGAATGTGGGTTCAGATCTGGCTTCAGGCATTGTTTTTCTTTGTATCTGCATGTTGGCTACTTTGCTGTGATATAGCCTTAATTGCTGACTTGGTGCAGTGGCATTTATTCTGTTGTGCTTGCATGCACAGCTTATTTGTTCTACCTGCACTGTGATAAGTCACTATACTGTACATGACATTTTTATACTGGTATTTTCAAAAATCCCACAAAATTGAATGGAGATGTGTTTGGTCCAATTAAGAATGACTTTATTTATCTCAGAAGGCAGTCAGAAGCAGCTGTAAAAGGAAATACAATAATCAACATTACCACAACACTTTCATATCCTCTTTTTTTTAAATACAAACTCAAATCCAGATCCTTATTTTAACTCATACCTTAGCACTTACTCATGCAGTAGTGAGAGAGCTTGAAGCTGTCAGACTTCTTCACATGGGCACTGAGACCAAGGAACACATGAAAAATATTTGAAGACACAGCAGGAACACATCAGAGAAGACCAGCACTGTGTGTGTCGAAGCAGTTGATGAGTGACAACATCGCCTTGCATATCAGTATCACCAGGCTCAGGACATTGTCTAGGATACCCAGGATGATGAGCAGTGGAATGAGCAGCAGGTAGTCCAGAGGAGGAGAGAGGGTCCCATGAGTACTGCTCCTGATGGCCATGTGTTCAGGGTGGCCATCGTCAAAACTGCTGACCATATGGGCTTGCTAGGGACAGAGAGGTCACAGTGCTGGTCAGGATGTGGTCGATGGTGCTGGTGGTCATTGTGTTCATTACAGCAACTGAAAGTTTGATTTTTGCTTAAGGAATCTCTTTTTGCTAAAATGTGCTTTTTCCATTTCTAAATATATGTTATGGACATAACCCTCAATGCCTTATCAACAGGAAGGTCTGAATTATCTCAGAAAGCTTGTTCTTGTGTCTTTCTAAGAATGGTAGTTTTGCTTCAAGTGAACCTGTCAGATATAAAGAGAAGTAATGGCAGACTTCAGTTGTACATCAGCTGTATCATAGACGAAGACCTAAGGTTTAAGGGCTGGGAGTTTGCTGTTTGTGCACCCAGTCAACCCACATACAGTTTAATGACACACATCATTTACTGTACCTCTCACAAAATCCCTCTTCCAGTCTCCCCCACATTTGTAGATGTTGGCCAGATGTGAGCTCATAATTTCACAATCAAACATGGACTTTTTTTTTAATTTCTCAAAGGGGGGCTTGTATAGCAAGAGATGTGAACTGTGTACATGTACTACCCCCACACTGTGTCTAAATGTGCATCAGTCCTGTTTCAGTCACATCCTTCGCCTTACATCAGACCAGTAGATAAATAAACAAGATAAGAAGCAAGGAAGGCTTCATGTTTATGTGTGGCACAGAACACAGAAGTCATTGGTGACATTTACAACCCCACCACCCACCACACACACATGCTAGGAACAAATCAATGACAAAAGAATTCTTGTATTGAGGGAAGTGCAAGTGCCAGCATGTCTGTGCTCAGATGCAACATATACTGTTGTATAATACAACTTGGTTTCCCAGAGGTTATTCAGCTCATATGTTATAAGAATGACATCTGTTTTGGGGAAAAAGGTGTGGGGGGGGGAGTTGTCCAATCCCAAACTTTGCATGAAAACTGTTTTGTACTCTGTTTGGTTGTCGTTTTTACTCCAGAACAGCATTTTGATTTTTTTTAAACAATACATCTCACCTTTAACTTTAGAACTGCATACGGGAAGTAACTCTGCACACACCATAACCGACGCGGTGTTACCGCTCTTGGAACAGTTTGCGAGAAAAGGCAAGTACGGCAATGTTCAGTAGGGTCTGCAGTAAGCTACCAAAGAAAACAAGTGTTATTTCAAGAGATCACGGGGTATTCTGTGTGGCGATACCAAGTGTTTCGCTGTTTCATTATACTGAAAGTGAAGCATGTCAATTACTTAATTGAGCGCACATAATTATGAAATAATAAAGTTGGCAATATAATCACATTTGGAAGAGCACTGTAGTGTTTACCTGAATGTGAAGGCAGGCTGTGAATTACATGTTAATGGGTAGTGCTAATCATCTGACGCTGATGTTAGTCTTATGCTTACGCTTACTTGATTTGCACGGTGTAAAGAGGATTTCATTATCATCACCTTTCTCATTTTTCTAGGAAAGCGTTTGACGACATTGCACTTCTTATGACGTTTATGACATATAGGTGTTTGCATTTGGGACAGAAGCTTGTGTCAGGTACAGGGTTATCAAATAGCTGTATACAGTATATGCATATACCCGACTAGATGTGTGTGTGCATGCTAGACAGTGCAAAGATATCAGTTTGTATAATGTTGATGTGTCATGGGTGTGTTGGCAGCACCTTTAAGTTTGCATCTGCTGGTTGCTTCACCTGGTATTCTTGTCTTTCATTCAGTAAAAACGTTGACTAGTTTTTTTAATAACGCGCTGAACCTGGCTTTGGATACAAAGTTAAATAAACTCAGTTATTATTATCGTTATTATTATTATTATTATTATTATTATTATTATTATTAGTTTGCTGCCAGTCGCGTGGCTTATTCAAAAATAGACGTAAATCGGAAACTTGTATTTTCTTAAGTGCTGCTGCGGGCTAAACCATTGTTACATACATATATAACATATAAAGCCACGTGCTAACATGAAAACATGCACAGACATTCCATCATTTAGACCTGCGCATGAATTCGCGCACGTGCAAAAGCAGCCACTCTCCTTACTTCTTGTCAGCATACTTCTGTTAAAAAGTTTCTCAAGAGACTGTACTTTGAAATAGTTTTATTTATTGTATACATCTTGATCTATGTACAAATAATGCACTCTGGGCCTTTTTGAGATTGTACCACTCTTTAACTAACGCCCAGTGTTTGCTCTTTGATTTGCACAGGGAGGTTCGATACGTCAATGAATGTAAAAAGTTGCAGTGGTCTTTATTTGTCGTGTTTATTCTGCTGCCTCTAACCAGTTTTGATCAGATCACATTCGACGAAATTTAAAGACCCGACGAAAAATGTTTTAGATGATACGGTGAGGGTGAAGGTGGAGTTCGAGGATTGCTGAGAGAAAGAATGAGGTCTTTGTTTCCTTGATTTTTGAGTGCAGTGGAACGTGCAGACGACTGCTGTCTTGTGCAAAGGGCGGTCCACAGTGTCTAATATCAACCCGTAAAAAAAATGGTCAAACACATGGACACACAGTTTGGACAGGCGATTTTTAAAGAGCGGACATTTGTAACGATCGTTATGTGATACAAGGATAGCTTTGCTATAACGTACAGTGTAAAAGTTGTTTCACATCTACAGAACATACAAAGTTTATATTATTGACATGTTGGCACGGGATGAAGGATATTTACAGCATATTCCTCGTTCAGAAATATTTTCCCTCTCCAACCTAAAGCCCAGATACAGGAGACACCAACCAGCGATTAAGGTACAGAGTGTGGTCATAGCTTCGATCTGCAAGGCGTGCATGTCAGTGTATGTAATTACATTTCTCTAGAAGTGTGCGCAGTTTGACTCAATTCGTTCTGTACAAATGATTTTACAATTCCCTACAACTCTTTACATCGTTTTCTGTTGTTTCCGTGGCTTGGTGTGGAAATCTGTTTGACTTCACAGTTCGAGTTCATATGTACAACACTTTTTATACAGACACATAACAGCTGTCTGGCCCGTAACCAAAGGAGGGTGTCTATGTCGTTTCATAGGATGGGCAGAGATTCCGAATCAGAGACTTTTACAAGCTTGATTGGCCTTGTGCTTTCATGCACTCAGCGCACACAAAAAAATCACCGGTCTCCGCCAAGGAGATGTCCGCCTGCCGGCGTAGAGGCACCTATAGTTCACCATGATTGTCTTTGGCTGCTCTCGTCTTTAGTCACTATTTGGATACACTTAGGCTCCTGACTAACAGGTGCTGAAGAGAAATGAAACAGGTGCTACCTCAAAATATTAGCGAGAAGGGAAGCCCTTTATCATCGACTTTGCTGCTGCTGCTGCTTTTAGTGTCGTCGATGATTTTTTTTTTTCCTACAGCGTGTGGTTACGACGCGTGTTATCTTCTCATAAAACAGCGTTCCTGTGTGAATAAGTGTATTCAGTTCGACATTCATCTCAGCCCACTTTCATGTCCGTTCCTGTTCTTATCAAGTTGGTTCCAGGGAGAAATAGAAACCTCTTGGCTAAGTCTGCCACCGTCTTGACAAACACTTTTCCTATATTTGTTATCCGCCCATGGAAGGGGTCACCATATCTTTATTTTGACATTTGGTGAAAAATTTTAACATTTCGGGAAGGGTTTACTTAACTGTTCGCAGGGGAGTGCTATTTGCATCGGTATATTTATAAATAAGGCACGGTCCAGCATTCCAGGATTCAGACATCTGTGATAGCGTCTATAAATGTCTGAAGTGCTGCTGAACTATTTTTCTTGTGCCTTCTGTAAATTGATCAGCTAGCACTAGTTTCTTCCTCCTTCCCCTCACCTCACACTGCTCTCTAGCCTACTACCCGACAGTGAAGAACAAAGAGGGTAGCATTGATCTTTGGACTTTGTGCAACAAGGGCACCCTTGATTTACACCCACTCCTTTCCTGACACAGTTGGCGTGTGTTACGTTTAACACTCATCTACAAATGTCAACAGGGGCTATGAATTTCTAAAATGAAATGAATGTCTAAAACCACTTCTGTGTCTGTGAATCTTTTGTCCACCCAGTGATAAACGTGTTTATTGCTGTGCCGCCGCGAAAACGTTTCGTGTTATCCAAAACTGAAGCGATAAACATAATAAATAAATGATATTTAGTCGACGATATCTTACGAGGGCTAACCAGAAAAATACATTTAGTTTGCACTGTAAACCGTTTCCCCTTTTCGTGGCACTGTCGTCTTAGATGAATCAGATGTGTTTTTCTGAGGTTTCAGAAATCATTTTGCTATTGGCCTTCTTTCTGTCCCGCCCCATACTCAAACTCACCTTTGCATGCCTTCCTTGCTGTCTGCTTTACAATTTTTTTCAGTTTGTCTTTATCACCTTTTTGAAATATTTTTTATCAGTGCGTGGTATTTGTTAAGCTCTAGTTTCAAGTTAGTTAAGTTCTACAGCCATATTTTCAAGACTTGATATAACTGTGAAGAACATAATAAAGTAGCACTCAGTGGCTATAGACAACATTGATTGTAGCCAACTAATGCGATATTCATGCCAACTGATTACAGTTTTAAATACGAGCATTGTTAAGATAGCAAACCTAGAAAACCTTTTTTAAAAAATCATCTGATGAAGTAGTGGAGAGTGACATAATGACTGGCCTGTCTGATAATGGCTACGTGGCTGAATATATTCCGCAGTCAGCGACCATTAAATGGCAGTTTAACTGCAGAAGGCCAGAGAGCCTGCGTGAAAGACTGAAAATGAAACAAGTCAGATGTCTTGCTCTCTATCGCGGTGACGGATAAGAGAGAGAATGAGAGAAGGTGTGTGCCTGTGTAGCTGCGTGTTTGTCTGTGCGTTTGCGACGAGTAGGTTGGTGTGATGTGGGTTCAAATGTAAATTATTTATAGCTAGAAACGATAGTCTTTCATCCTTTTGCCCTGTGTTCGTTTTCTCTTTCGAAACATTCTAGAGTAGGTTGAGAGCCCCAGATAACAACTACAGGGTGTCCCTGTCGTCTGAAGAATCCTTGTCCAGACATTACTAATATGTAACAAATTTGCTTTATACTAGTAATATCCGCTGCAAGGGGTTACCAGTCAAAGGGGAACTTGAAAAATTTGACAACTGCCCTCATTTTCCGTACAAAGACCGCCATGGTACCACTGCCTAAATCGTTTGTTATTATTACTGAAATATGTTTTAGAGTGCGGTCACTGGGAGGGAAGGAGGAGGCTGTGAAGAGCCTCTTGTCCTGCGTGTGGTATCAGTTGAACGAACTTCATTTACCAGCAGATCTTTGACGTCAGTGCTTTGACGACTGCGGGTCATATAGGATTACTTCTACTGCGTAGCTCGCTTGATAAAATGTTTTCACCAACGGGTCTTAAGCAAGGTTGTGAGGTTGCAAGGTGGTGGTTCCCTGGCCCAGCAGTCAAGCAACAAGGCCGCTGTTCAGAGGGCCCGGTGGCGCAACGGTTAGCGCCTGTCACCAATACAGTGAAGGTTGGCTGCCCCGAGTTCATTTCTCGTCTCGGGCACGCTGTTCTTTCTCTGCACGTGGCATCTGTTTACAGGGCTGGCTGCCTTGCCGTAATATAGCCTTAGTTGCTGGCACGGCGTAAAACACCAATTCCCCCCCCCCCCTGTTCAGAGCTCGCCCCCAGCACGTAATGTTTCTCACAGAAGGATGGACTAGTTTAGCTAATATATTCGTTATACAGCACCAGCAGACTACCACCCACCCCCTACTTCGTTGTAATATGTTGGTTGTCTCCCCTGTCAGCCATCTCATCTCATTGTCAGTACTGTCTTTTGGAGCACCTGTTTCCTCCCCTGGTATTTGCACCACAACGTGGCAGTCCATACACAGGGCCTTATTTTCTCCCGTACAGAGCCAAATAGAGATTACAGTCTTCTCGTCTTTCTTGCTAACCCTTGGCAACGCAGCTGACGTTGATTTTTATAAGGATGCACGAATATATTTCTAAATATTTGGTTATTGTTCCTGTCATAAACCCCTTTTTTTCTTTTTTTTTTTTCAAGTCTTGTGGAGTGCGACAGTTTCGCTTTGCCGCGCAATTTAAAAGTATCTTGGCTTAGGCGCTTGGCGCAGCAGCTGCAGGCCATCTGCACGCGATGCCGCAGTCGGCACTGGCGCGACGCTTGGCAAAAAAGGAGGCGGCAGGGAATCTGCCTTCTTGACAGATCACAACTCCACGTTGTCCGACCTGCGTGAGGAGGTGGTAGAGGCCGACGGATGTAGCGCGAAGGTCTCACTGCCCTTGGCGTGGTCGCCGTTGGCGCGGGTGTAGCCGTTGGTGTTGGCGGTGCGGACGCTGACGGCGGTGGCCATGCTGTTCTCGCTGAGCGGCATGGGTACGGACCAGGAGCTGTTCTTGCCGGACAGAAGGCGCTGGCAGAAGACAGACCCGAACATCTTGCGGAACTTGCGGCTGATGCTGTAGTAGAGGATGAAGTTGATGCTGGAGTTGACCACTATGAGCAAACCGTTGACGTGCTTAAAGGTCAAGAAGAGGTAGTCGGAGAAGATCTTGTGGCGGCCGTGCATGGCGATGTTGATTGCCAGGAAGACACCCAGCGAGTGGCAGACCACAAAGACTAACACCACGGCTACCACCACGCCGCTGACGTGCAGCATGTCTACGCTGGTCGTGCCGCCCACGGTGGCGCCCGAAGCGCTGACCGATTTGTGCTTCAGCATACGACGGCGGTGCGTGGCCAGGAAGTAGATGAGGAAGGTGTTGAAGATGACGAGAGCGACGATGGGCACGAGGGCGGCTAGCGAGATGTTGATGAAGTGCATGGCCTTGTCGTAATGGGCATTCTTGCTCAGCTCCGTGGGCAGCAAAGGGTCGGGCTTGCTGAGGTTGAGGTTGGGCACATACTCGAAGAACTTGGAGAAGTGGAAGAGAAATGAGGCGAGGAATATAGCGATGATGGCGCGCTTGGCCCGTGACGTGGAGCAGAGGATCCGCGGGTGCATCATGAAGCGCAGGGACAGGAAGCGCTCCACCGTGACGGCCACCGTCAGCCAGCCCGTGCATGTCAGGAAGACGTTGACCATCACGTACCTGTACACACAACGGGACTTCAGCATAATTCAAGACAGACGTTTGTTTATTGATATAGTGCGAGAGAGAGAGAGTCACAGTGCCATTTCTTTAATTACGGTGATTGAATAAACAAATTGATGTGACAGTAAATTTTTACCTATGGCCCTCGCCAGAATAAGGGAATAAACTATGTTAACAATTTTTTTGTTTTATTAACAAAATAAGATTATTTATGAAAGGCTAACAGGAAACGTTAAAAGTGTACTTGAGGTAATAATTATAAGATGATCAAAACGAGAAGTGTTTTCTTTCACTTTTTATCTTCCCTTTGTGAACAGTGAAATAGCTACTACAATCATAATGCTTCACTTGGATGCAGATTATCATCATCATCATAATCATCATTGGTGAGTTATAATTGTCGACATAATTTGATTAATCTAACCTGCAGCTTTGTCATACACAGTTATGGAATGGCATTATCTGGGCGTGTGTGTGTGTGTGTTAATGTAGGAGACTTTAACAATGATAGAAAAAAAAAGTAAATTCTTAGGCTAATGTTTTTGTTAGCAATACATAATGCTTTCATAACAATAATCCGTCTGGGATTTTAATCCTTAGACAGGTCCGTGCTAAGATGAGACTCGTAACTGTCTTTTACACTAACAATTGTCTTTTTTTACACGTGTAGCTGCATGAATATGCATTTCGGTGTGGATTGTAGGAGTCCAGCTGATGAGGATATACTTTGTAAAGCGCATTTTCCTGTGTGGGTTTGAACTCAGTACACTACCACACAAGAAAAACGTTTCATCCCTTATAGGCTGCTGGGGCCCAGCATTATTAACATCATTCTGATGACATATGGAAGAATTTTTTTAATGCTTAGAAAGAACGAAACAAAACTGCACGGTTTTCGTTGTAACTCCATCGTTTGTATGAAGGGTTAGATAGCACATACATTCTGAATAGAATTTGTACAGTTTGGGCTCCAGGTTGTACATTTTGTTGCATGGTTCTAATCTAACTATCCATTCCCTGATTGCAGTCGTTATCTCACGAGTAAGGGCTTCCTGCGTGTGTGCGGGAGTGTTATTATATTGTGTTAAGATGCTGAGTTAGCCGTGAGTGGCTAATTAATAGTCTTTGTTACACTGCGGTTTGTAGCCACGGCAGTTGTCAGGCGAAGTGAGGGAAGCTAGTGTGGCGAGTGTGAAATGTGATAATTAGCACGCGGCGCCGGTCCGTCTGGCTTTCTGTGGACCAGTAGTTCACAACGGAAGTACTCACTGTCTTGGGAGGCTGGGGGAGAGTACAGGTCTATATATAGGGGCGTTTGAACGCTGTACTTGAAAGGAGCAGGCTGTTTCCTCCACTTGTCTTCGTTACTTTTAATGACGTCAAAGAAGCTCTTCAGCGTCTGAGGTCCGAACCGCAAGTCGAGGTCAGCGTCTTGAAGGAGAGAAGAAAAAAAAAATGCTGGCACCAAGTAAATGGCGGTGCTTGTAGCAGAACAATGGGGCGTCTATGTGCCTGTGATACGGTCGCACGCAGGAGCTTATTTTAGCTTCGATGTTTTCACGGCACCGCGTGAAGCGTCCTGCTGATAACAACCTTCACAGGCTCGTTCGTGCGCACGCCAGGCACACAGACACGGGTACAGTCCAACTCTGTGTCAAATTAACTAGATTATAAGACGTGGCAACATCACGAGTGACTCACTGGTGGAGAATCTTATCCCTCCTTATCCCGCTGTCAACCATCTGTCCCTCTTTCTCTCTGTCATTCACCTTTTTTCCCCGCTCATTTTTCTTCCTTCTCGTCGTCGTCATTATCACCATTAAAATTGTTTCTGGCTAAAGACAGCACGAGCACAGCGTGATTTATTTCACTCTTGTTACATGTGTAATCAACGTGCAACCATCATCATCGTCGTCATCATCATCAGCACCATCATGATCCTCCCAACTTCCATGTTTACGAGTTTTCGGTTAACCCGTTGCAACCAGTGCGTGATATCTCTGCCTGTCAGTACTGTATGGGTAGACAGAACGACTACGTGATGCGTTGGCACATCCCTGCTGTTAGTCTTCCAGCGTCAGAGATGATGGCGCCTGCACCATTCCTTTCCTCACTACCGCCAACGTTGTGGTAGCCAAACCGATTCCATATCTGCCCCAGCAGTTCCTCCCCCCTTCAGCACTTATCATGCGATGGAACGTGGAGACAGGCGGGGTAAGGGAGGATGAAGGCCCGTCAGGATCTCGAGAAGTTTTTTACGCTTTATGGCCCTTTAGGGCGTCTGGTTCCCCTCTTGTCGTGACGGCTCCGGTCGGAAATCAAGGTCTCGGCTAGTTGGAGTGGAGTGTCGCGCAGGGCAACTATGGTCTCATTAACAGGTGATAAATTCTCGAGCATACCCTTTGCAGCCCCACCTTGTCTCTTCCGCAGCTCTGTTAGTGGGTGTATGTCTTGTCATTAGACATCGTCCTTACTGTCTGGCGAGACATGTTTGTCGCCAGCTTGTTGCAAGACGTTGGCACCGATGAGGGTCAAGAGCAACAGGTGCTGCAGGAGCGGCAGCAGGAAGGTGTCGCGTGTAAGACTTCCGTCTGGCCGTCACACTGAGCTGTTGTAAGTCTCTGACACAGGCTCTTTGCCTCAGAGCAATGTGCGGTGTTCGGTCTTCGGCATCTCGACCCTCCCCATCCGTTGCCTTTCCCCTGATAAAACGGGGATCAATTTCTGGGGACAGGTTTTTTTTTCTTTGTGATAAATTTATTAAAATGGCTTTATTTGGTATTAGTACTAATACAGTTTTGATTGTCCTCTGATCATTGTCGTCTGCTGGATGACGGTTAGTTGTTTATCTTCTTTTTCGCTCTTTTCTAATTTAGTCTCAAGACCTTGTCTCTTTTTTTCTTCTGGCGTGCTCTTAGTCTTGGCACAAGGAACTGTAGCAGCTAAAAGTTTTGCTGTGGGTAGTAACCAAATGAATAAATTAAAATTAATAGGCCCCGGATGAGGACCGCGCTGATGTCTTTTGACCTTAAGGGTTAAGAAGCTATAAGAAGGAAGGAGTGTGGCGGGAGGTGCTTATCAAGTTCCACCTTGAGAAAAATCGACAGTAGGACACGAGCACATCATGATTTCACTGTCCAGGGTCTCGACTCACAAGGTGGAAGTTAGGATAGTTTTGAAGGATTGTCTCTCTTTGTAACCCAAATTAGTCCCTCATGATGCGAAAGGAGGGAGTTAGGACGAAGGGGAGAGCACCTCCGCTTAAAGTCAGACAGCCAGAGTGCAGGTAGCCCTTTGTGGCCCGTCTTCCGCCTTTGCCGCAGACTTTGGGCGGAACCCATCCTGGCAGTTGGAGAGAGCGATACGGTTGGATACAAAAAGCAGGAAGTGGCAGGCGAGGTAGTAAGGGTTATCTCCCGTATTTGTATCCTTTTCGGGTGTTTGATAGCCAAATCGGCAAATTAAGGTAACCAAAGGTGGCCTGGCATGCAGAAGGATCATCCCCACACCGCACTTCCCAGGAAGAGCTGTGTGAAGAACTGCACGTCTGCATGGAAGAAAACGAGTTTATCAGAAGATTTTTTTAAGTTGCTCTGAGGGGCATTAACCTTTTCCTAGACCAGATGGTCGGCAGGAAGAATGTTAGTTGTCTCATTAGCAGGGCGATCACTGCACAGGAGCAGACATCACGCTCTGTCTGCTTCAGCCCGAGTATTTTTCTGCCGGATTAGATGCAAGTTCATGAGGCAAATCGACTTCGGCAAGTGCCAGACGGCATTTTGTGCTGCAGGTGTATGCTCGCCCGCATGTACACCTTAGGAAATGGCTTCCATAGTGACAGCCTTTTGGACTCGTCAGGGTTGTCTCGGAGGTGCACACCAGCTTGTTAAACGCCTCATATTTTATTAGAGCTTTTCCAATGTTCCTACCGTAGGAGTGGGGATGGGTTGTTTTCCTTTAAGTTGCTATGGTTTGTGGCAATGAAAAAGACTGTTGCGTGTTTAACTTTGGAGAATCTCTAAGCGCACGCGCGCGCGCACGCACACACACACACACAAAATATCTTCATTTGCAGGCGAGTAAATGCTGTAGATGTAGGATGCATGTTTGTAATTGAAGGATTGGTGCCAGTGTTTAAAAGATATATAATCATTTTTGTTTTGCTTTGTTTTGCTTTTTGTAGCGGTAGCTGACACGGTATAATCCCATAGCCTGATGAAATAAGTGTTTGGTATTGTTGTTATTACTATTAAATAATATATATAGTAATAGTAATAGAATTTGTAGAGTGCTTTCCCCGTGTGGAGGTGAGATTAATTCGATGTACACAAAAGACTCCAACGGAACTGGCAGTCAACCAGACAACAAAGCAAACAGATGACACCGCGACAAACACGAACAAAGCGTTTGGATAAAGGAGGGAAAAGAAGAGAGGAATGAGCAACAGGCCGGAATCATCGATGTCACTTCCAAAGCCGTGTACATGTGGATGTATAGACACTTTATGTCTAGCACACAGAGCTCGCTGACACTGTCTGGAGACGATTCACTTTATGTGAATGTGCATCTAAACCTCCGGAGACGTGTGCGGAGGTAGCTGATGGAAATCAGCTCGTAACAACTTTTTGTACTCGCACATCAAATACATTTCTGATAGATGACAGAAATCAGTTGTAAACACCTTGTAGTTGTGGCCTGTGCCCGGCGTTACTCATGTGTTACGAGAAATGCATTAGCCAGTCCGATGTGTGATGGGGTAGCGGCTGCTCAGATATTGCAATTCGCGCCCCTCTGAGCTACCTGGAATTTATGGTGCAAAGCCACGTGGCTGTCAATTAAGTAATTGTATTTTTACATCCGTGGCTATTGCCCTCTCGTGATTACAAATTGGATAGTTGCGCCCTGCGCTTTTACACCCACCACTGGCATTGCTGCTTAGATAAGGTGACCAGACGTTTCGGGGGCGAAAGCGGGACACGTGCCGATGATGGTGTCGTCACCGTCAAAGAACGCCGAATCAGCGTACGGTATTCAGATTTTTAAAGACAACCGGGACATTTGATGGACTTGCCATAAAGCCAGAAAGCGGGACATTGGACGTCCAGCCCGATGAGCAGGCGGGACACGAGGTCAAAAGCGGGACGTCTGGTCACCTTAGCTTAGATTAGAAAGTATATTTTCTTTTAGCTTTTGAGCTTGTGACGTGAAAGTAGGAAACTGATATTCTTTAAGAAAACTTCCCAACGAATTCTTGAGAAAAAGTATCACACCCCGAGTAAAGTACGGCGCCTTTAAACGAGATCTGAAGCCAAGAGTATACTGTCTTCCTATAGCGGTGACAAGCAAGGTCTTTAGGGCATATGGCCTACATATGGTCATTGGAAGGTGTTTTAAGGTCCTGTGTCATTGAAAGGTGCTTAATGTTGTGCGTCACTCGAATGTATCAAAGGTATTTATTAGGCACGGACTAGGGTTTTAAGTGAATCCCAGAATGGGGCTTATTTTTGTTTACTGTGGTTTGGTAGGGTAAGTGCGGTACTCACAATATGACGGTGTAGTACCTCACGAAGAGCATGAAGCTGTTGGACTTTGCCACGTTGTCGTTGAAACCAAAGAACATGGGGATCCGCAGACACAGCAGGGACACGTCCGAGATAGCCAGCGCCGTCAGGAAGCAGTTGGTGGGTGACGACATCTCCTTGCGTGTCAGCACCACCAAGCTCAGCAGGTTGCCTAGGATACCCAGGGTGACGACCAGTGGGACGAGCACACGGTCACACACAAACTGCGTCTGCAGCAGGTATTGCGGGGGAGGAGACAGAGCCCCCGCGG
Organism: Pomacea canaliculata; assembly: GCF_003073045.1. NCBI lineage: Eukaryota > Metazoa > Mollusca > Gastropoda > Architaenioglossa > Ampullariidae > Pomacea > Pomacea canaliculata. The sequence goes on along the minus strand of NC_037590.1, from coordinate 41,610,727 downwards.
ACGCCGCCACTGGTCCTGAAGCAGCCATGGTGGTCGTCGGCAAGGCCACACTGCTGACCATGTCGTCGGCGTAGCCAGGACCTGGGGCCAGAGAGGAGGTCAGGGTGCTGGTGAGGACCTCGTAGATGGCGCTTGTGGTCATTATGCTGTCTTGCGGAGACACTTCGGATAACTGATGGAGCGATCGCTTGTTGCCAAAAAACGTCTTCACTTTTTCCCAACTTGTCCTACTAGAACTCCATGCAGACAGCGGTCATAGCACTATCCTTAGGACACAACTCTCGATGACTGTTGAAGGAGATTTCTGGACGCTAAAGGGTCCTAATATTTGTCCTGTGCCAAAAAGCTGGACTCTTTAGGTAATTTCGTTTCAGATATTCCTTCTAAACTTTGAACACAAAGGCGAAGGCAAGATCTTAATTTTCGAACATCACCAGGAGAATCAAGGATGTTGCTGTCGCTCTGTATATGCTCTATGTAGCTAAGGACAAAAGCGGCTCACGAGACAGTGGGTGACGAGGACAATAGAGAGACTGGATGAAACGCAGGCGAGAGCTGCTGTATTTAAAACTGCGAGCCCCAGGTCTGGGGGCGGGGTTTTGTTTTGCTGCCAGCCACTCAGACCCACGAGCAGCAGCCCGAAAGCATCCACTGCCTGCCTCCCGCGCGCTCCCTCGCCTAGGCGCTCGCCCTCCGCGCTGACCGCACGTGAGCGCATCATCACGCAATGGTACGCAGGCCTACATGGGTGCAAGTCTGTCTCTCTCCACCCCACTGCCACCTCACTCTCTCAAGCCGTCTCTTCACCTCGCCCTCCATGTCTTCTTCCATCTCTGCTTCAGAGTTTTCACCTTTATGTCTGTTTTCTCTCTCCGTTCTTCCACCCTCTCTCTCTCTCACTCTTTTGTTCGATACTGTAATTTGACAGAGAAACTGACCGTGTTTTTATCTTATGTGTTTTATTACATTCTGTATGACAATGATCTTGAGTAAATTGATCACTAAATCAGTCTCTCCATATCTGCCTCTCTCTCATTCTTTCTTTTCATTTACCGTTTTATCTTTCCCTGTCTTTTCCTCTTCCCTCTTTCGTCACACTTTCTTTCTTTCCCTGATTTCACCATCAATGTATTGTAAAAGCAAAGTATTTTAAAAGCCCCTATTTCTACAACGTACTTCATTGGTATACAGCTACACAAAGGCTTCGCAGATCACTCAAAAAAAAAAAAAAAAGAAAAAAGAAAGAAAGAAAACAGATGACCGCAATTTGCGAAGGAAAATAAAAGACTGGTAAAGTGCAGAAAGCAGTACTACCAGTATGTCACCAGGTATGGATGGTGACCCTGCAGCCGTGTCGCTGACTTTGTTGTCTTTATAATGTTGGCCTTTGTTTCACAGACATCGTAGAGGAAGCAGCACCAGTCATCAACGACCTTTCAGGTTCTTGTGTGTGAGATGGAGATGAAGGGGGGAGGGGCGGCTTGCATGCCATCAGTGGTTGCCGGCCTCAGTGCGCCGCTGCCTGACCCTAGTCGAGGTGCTGGGGTTTCTTTTGGAGACTCCGTGCGCGTGTTTTGCAGTTTTAAATGTAAACTCATCGGGACGCACTCACTGGCCGATGACAGATATCGTTGCCGCTCGCCTCCGGCGTCGGAGGAACACGGTACACTTGTTCCCTGCCCAGCCCACCTGTATGAGGCCTCCTGTCTGCACCTTGATACAGTCCACTTACCTGGCGTCTTCCACACCTTAGCCCGACGTCGTCTGCCCGGCATCAGATTCTGTCATTGTTCGGAGCAGAAGAAAAACAGATTGGAAGAGAGAGAGGCATGCTGTAGAGAGTTGTGCTTCAGGATTTCAAGTTTTGGTATTTGATGGACAGAGGCGATGGAGTCTCTCTCTCTCGTCTGTGTGTGTGTGTGCATAATAATGCCAATTTATTGATAGGTGTGCAGTCGTTATTTTGTAGCAAAAGGGATTTACCCTAAAGTTGTTCTATTTATGGATCCTGTACCCTCTTTATGTCATCACCCTCGCCTCTCGCCCAACATTTTGTGTTTGACATGGTGGCGACACGAGGAGTTGTGACTGTGTTACGAATGTAATGTTTTGTTTGTGCGAGGCCGCCGGCGAAGGTATGTCACCTTGGCGGAATAGCGGTGTTGACGTCAGACGCATTACGTCATTTTTTTGTTTTACTTTAGCATCTAGAGCAGGGTGGGCAATTAATTTTCCCATGAAGCCGCATGCGACATTGGGATGGTTTAGAGGGCCGGACTACTGTAGTTAACTCAGTTTTACCCAATACTGTATCTATAGTATATATACTGGCGGGCGGGCCGGTCAGAGACAGGAGCCGGGCCGGATCCGGCCCGCGGGCCGGCCTTTGCCCAGGTCTGATCTAGAGGAATCCATGGAAACAGGAAAAGAGTGGAGGTCCGATGTTTCTGGAAGAGTGGTGTAACGTACACAGATGAGTGAACGTTGACGTGACAGTGGTCGAATATTGGGGAATTTAGTACTCTTCGTGAGTTGGAAGTACGAAGCAGTAGTAGGCCTGTGTGGCTGTCAGCCTGTTATGTTGTCTCAGGGTTAGGTCTCAGTTTGAGTGGTCGTAACATTGACACAACGCGTAGTGTATATTACAGTGTGAACTGAAGTATTAAATAAAGTGGGTTTTTTCTGTTTCACACGGTGACTGGAGTGACTTTGCTACCGGAGAGTTGACATCGCAGATTCTAGTTTTTTTGGGTTTTTTTTTAACGAACCAAGTTACCGACAGACGGAGATCGGGGAAATAGAATCTTCAACTAACCCATTCTCTTCCTCATTTGTCATCAATCTAACCGTCACAGTCGTAACATCTGCGGGCCTGTCCGGGATCTGCACCGTCATCGTTCTCTACAGAGAAGCTGCTGCAGTAAAGACAAGAGAACTGTGGGTGAATCTTTTCAGTTTTATTAGTGTACAGCCATGGAAGTCACGAAGGAGTTAGTGAAGTAAGGCAAAGAGTTAGGCCTGGAGGGAGAAGAGTTAAGAGAGTTTGTAGAACAGAAGGAGAGGGAAAGAGAGCAGAAACAGATGGAAAGAGAACAAAGAGAGAGGAAGAAAGAGAAGAAAGAGCTGCAGAGCGAGAACTACGGAAATTACAACTGGAACACGAAGAGAAAGACAACGCGCGCATGAATTGGAGATGGCGCGTCGGAGGCCAGCAGTTACCACATCGAAGGTGTCTGTGAAATGTGAGAGGAGTGGTCGTAGTGTATATTACAGTGTGAACTGCCGTATGAAGTATTAAGTAAAGTGGGTTTTTTTTCTGTTTCACACGGTGACTGGAGTGACTTTGCTACCGGAGAGTTAACATCGCAGATTCTAGTTTTTTTGGGTTTTTTGTAACGAACCAAGTTACCGACAGACGGAGATCGGGGAAATTGAATCTTCAACTAACCCATTCTCTTCCTCATTTGTCATCAATCTAACCGTCACAGTCGTAACAGACTGTACTGGTATGCCTTCACTTCACAACTACGTGTTTAGAGTCCGATGACTTTTTTCTTAAACACTTTATTTATTTTGTTTATTTTGTTCATTCACCCTCGCCTCTCGCCCAACATTTTGTATTTGACATGGTGGCGACATGAGGAGTTGTGACTGTACTGGTATGCCTTCACTTCACAACTAGTCCGATGACTTATTTTCTTAAACACTTTATTTATTTTGTTTATTTTATTCATAGTTTTCGACAGGCATTGTTACTACATTTTATAAAACTTACACGTGATCATGAAACGTCGGCCTGACAGGTTTTGGGTGATGGAATCTTAAGCATAAGCTGTCATTAGACAAGAGAAATATGGCGAGATTTGAAAAAAATAAAAACCCAACGAATTTCATGATCCCCTCAAAGTACTCGCATGTCATCTTATTCTAACCTGCACCGTTGTAGCATGCTTGTCGCGAAACTCTTAATAATATTCGTCACTTTTCGTGTGATTTTCATCCGAGTTTTTCGAAAGCTGGAACCTAAAGCTTAACCGGATTATGTATACGTTTAGCCTTTATTTCCTGTTTATAAACATGTACAAATTTTCTGAAAAATAGATACAATCTCAGTGGTATCCGGACAAGACATCCTTAAAACCTATAGTGTCAGGATCCAAGTCAGCATCGGCATCTTACTTAACGTACATGAAAGTTTGGCTCCATCTACACATCCTGGTGGGACGCTGGGGCTGACAGTACATGACAACGGACTGAACTGAACTCCCGTAAACCCTAACCCACCCACGACAATCACCATGCAGTTGATTGGTGGTGATGGTATTTATTAATGCAGACTGTTTATGAAAACCGTGTTGAAGGACATTGCAGCGTACATCCGTGCAGTCTTGCCTGTATCCGGATCAGGGTAATAGCGATGGGCAGTGAGATGCAGCATCCACTGTAAATACATAATCCACGAATATAAAACAGATTCTTCCGTTACTAAGTCCTGCCTCTCTAAAATCACTTGCTGGTTTCGTCGATAACGGACTTGGAAAGAATGTGCAGGAAGACAATATTGAAGACAGAATCCAGCCTTTATCAGATGTGATGATACCGAATTTCATAACTTCTGGGTTTTGAAAATGTTTTTCCATGATGGCATAACTTTGGTTTACAGACGGCAGTACTGTAGACTTGTCAGACTTTCTTTCGTACTGGCATGACTGCTGGTCTGCGGTCAATTTTCTTGTATGAGGACGTTTTGGACATTATTCAGAAGGGTGGGGGAGTCAAGAGTTTCAGAGACACCAATGAGGCTTCCACAATGCCACTTTGTCTTTACGTAATGCTTCTTCGTTTGTTTGATTTGAATACTGACTGCGTCTCTTTGGCCATGCGAGCTCAGCCTTTCGTGTTCTCAAATGTACAAACACACGATCGGGTATTGGATGCTATTACATCCTCCCATCGTGAAACTTGGTCGAAATGCCATTCTTCCTAGTTGACACTCCCCTTCGATTCTCGAGATGCACGTCTACAAGTATGACGGTGTACAGAAAGAGGTCATACAACCCAGATGACAGGATCGTACATGGAGGATTTAGGTTTCCCAGGGTACAGCCAGTGGAAGAGCTGAGACGATCAGTTAATTTGGCGTCCTTCTGTGCATCATGATGTTTCTAGCCATGTATCTGAAGAACACACAAATTTTGTGGAATAGTATCTTGCACCAAAATTAATCCCGTCATTACAAAAAATAAATAAAAAGAACATTTCTCCCTAGACCTGTAGTATTTTGTGCAATAAAGTTTAAGATGAAATGGAGGGTTGTGGTCCTCTGCATTATAGAAGAGGAAAGATGGCCAGCTATTGCCTTCACCCTGAAGTAGTTGCGCATCAGTCCTGTTCCAACCACGTCTGTGTATTTAAACCCTTACATAAACATCTGTGATAAGAAGCAGGGAGTGTCTCGTGTTGGTATGAAGCACAGAACACAGAGGCCATTGGCGATATAGTGGCGTCATCAAGGCAGGTAACCCAAACACTTTGCCTCTCAAACGCGCAGCCCCCCCCCCCCCCAACATACACACACTTACTTCAGGTTGTCAGAAAATAATAATAATGATAATTAAAATGACCTCATTCCCTACTGCCCTCTGTAAAGCGCAGCGAGCTCGTCTCTGTGTGTGGAAATGCGCTATACATCATCATCATCATCCAGCATCAGCTCATGTCTGTTTTTGTGTTCTCGTGGCTAGTTTACCACACTTGTCTTTACTTCACGATCTCCCTCACTGCCTACTGGACAAACTAAGAGATGATGCCGCTTGTATTTTCTTCCAAAGACGAAAAGCAGGGTGGGCTACACTCCCTCTGTCGCGGGCTTTACTGGCTGCTAGTTCCTGCTGGCACTGTGCTACCCTCGTCTTCAGGGTATCGCCCCCGTATACCTGTCTCAGCTACTGACTCTCTGCTACCCGAGTCAGTCTCTTCAGTCTGTTGGTTTTGCTCTTCTGTTTGTGCCACGCATCAGACGGGAGAAATTCGGAGGACGCTACTTCTCCTTCTCAGGCCCCACTTTCTTTTGGAACTGTCTTTGTTGGAAATTTTGGAGTCAAACCCCAGCTCTTATCTTTCATAATGACGCTCGCTATTCTGCTCAATCCTCGGTACTGCATCTTCATCCTTGCTTTTCGCTCATTTCTTCTCTTGTCATCTCTTGTCTTTCCTCAATTGTTGACTATCTGTTCGTTTGTTTCTTGTGTAAGCTTCGTGAGCTCTCCTCACTAAGGCGCTTTACAATCATTCCCTCCCCCCTCTCTCTCACACACCACACGACGAGAACTCTCGGCAAGTTTCTCATGAAAGTTTAAGGGGTCGCTAACACAATGAGTGTTCCCAAGTGCAGCTATGTTCTAACATTATTACATGCTCGACAGTCCTTCAGATACAAAAAAAAAAAAAAGCCAACAAAATCTCCTCCACTTGATGTTTGTCCACCATTTGTTGCCTCTTATATCTACATCTTTCACAGTAATGTTACAGATGCTGGAAGTTCGCTTATTTGTTTTAAAACAATGTTTTGGTCGTCATGGGCTGTGTTGTTTACTTGTGCTGGAAAGATATCGCGATCTGAACTGAAATATTTGTAGGGGGTGTGTGGAGGGCTCCATGCAGTGTAACACTGACAGTATGCGTGTGTCGTCTGCTGTCAGCCTCCGGTGATGATGAAAGTAAGGTATCAGTCTGTCAGTGTGTCTGTCAGTCTGTTTACGTCTCTACAGGTCACAAACCAGCACACTAGGGCCATGTACTGAAACTATTTACCACAAACAAAGGTGGTCTCAGCTGTGTGTGGCACAGACCACTTGGACGTTACAGAGCTTCTTCATCGTCCATGTACCCTCCCATACTTGGTGGTGTTCTCCGGTGCTTGTGTTCTTAGAGACCGGCTATGGCGCCCAGTGTTGCAAAGATAGTATTAAGTTTATTTGCTTCCTCTTTTCCTTTTCTGTACTTGTTTTTATTTATCATTAGTACTGCTGTTTATTCTTTCTTAGTTCATGCGTTAGTCGTTTGTTTTCCTGTCCCTCGTTCTTGTTCTTCGGCGGTAAGAGCATGCTTCTTAGAAGTGTGAGTGTGCGCTTTAAAAATGTTACATTTATTATTGTTATTAAGTTTCTAGACAACGTATTATGCTGCGAAAGGCTTCTTCTCCTTTCCTGTATAGACTAACTTTTGAAGATCGTCTGAGTCAGGTTTTACCAGAAAATTGGCTGTTCATCCAGTAGTGCAGATCTTTAAATTCTCTTATAAAGCATTAACAGAGACTATTTTTTACATTTAATTCCTTACAGTATTTTAGACTGAATTGAGTGCATTCTCAAAACTGACAAAACACCAGGACCCCTCCCCCCGCTCTTTATTACAGGTTTATTTTCCATTGGATTTTTCACAGCTCAGATAGCAGCAGAGCAGCAGAAAAACAGGTTTATATACACATTTCGGACAATAAATATCAGCATTTGATCAGGCTAAATAAACTAAAACAGTTTGAAAGCAAATGCTAATTGTGTTAATTAATTATTTCAGCTGAATTTATACTTTTTAAAATCTTGTTTTATGTAATTTCCTTATATTCGGGGTGATTATTTTTAATCTCGTACTTGTGCTGTATATCTCTGACAGTAAATTACATTTTGGCTTTTACAATATCTGGATTTGTTAAAGTGAGCACTTTTTGTGTTTCTGTGATCTTTATGCCCTAACCGAAGGATGTAGGTGTCGCTCTTTCCTCTGATCTTTCTGTACCTCTCCTTATAGCAGCTGCCTAGGACTTGCACGAGGGCATCAGGCTCTCAGTTTCAACTGTCTTGAAAGGGAGGGGCTCGATCATCACTTACACTGGTATGCGATGATAGATTTTGTTGCTGAAACTGCACGGCAGGTTGGGCTAGGTAAACAAGTTTGGCTGACAGCTGTCGGGTGGGTAGAGGATAGGTATGGGTTGATAGAGCGCACTGAGGACACTTTGCCAGACGACTTACAGAATTCTTGCACAGAAAGTTAGCGCTCTTCTCTGATACCTGTCTCCGCTTGTGCTAGGCCTGGAGTTCATTCTCGTGCACAGGGGCTTGGACACGGGTTCAGACGAACACCTAGATCCGTGCGAACAAAATTTTATTTACGTTAATCTTTGGAAGGATAAAGATAACAACAACAACCAAAAGAAAGAAAAAAGAAAAGCCCGACTTTCGCCTTTACTTTGAGGTGGAGATGTGTTAACGTAAACGTTTTGCGGGTAGTTGGGCAGAAGCAGCTATCTCCGTGTTTCGGTGTTGGGTGGGGAGATTGATGCCTTGGCTGACATGTAGATGTTTACAAACATGCACTTTTTTGTGGAACGTCGGCTTTCACTTGATACCATTGCGGACATTTATACTTGAAGATGTGTGGTCTTATCGACGCTTCACAAATGAAAGTTCCTTCAGAAAAAGACGAAAGTCATGGGACTCTGAGAGTCCAGACTTCTACATAGCCTTAATTTTGCGAGAGTATTTTTGTCTAACAGTTGTCAGCACAGAATCATCGAGTTTTGTAAGTTGTGAATGGACTACGGCAGTGAAGAAGAAGAGTTTAAAAAGGATTAGTTTGTTTTAACAGGTTATGGGGACGCAAAGATGTAGTAAATCCACGTAAGGTGCATAAATCTGGTGGGGGATAGCATTATTGGTCAATTGTCTACCCACAATATTTAGTGGTATTTGTTCTCGGTAAAAATAGAAGTAAGGTTCTTCTGGTGAGGAAATGGATAAGCATGGAGGTGTAGAGGAAACCTCACATCTGTCACTGGTAGGCTGGATTACAACGGTATGACATGTCACTAGTGGGCAGGATGACACGGGCATGACATGTCATTAGTGGGCTGGATGACACGGGCATGACATGTCACTAGTGGGCTGGATGACACGGGCATGACATGTCACCAATGTGCTGGATGACACGGGTATGACTTGCGTCACTGGCGCGCTGAAGGACGTAGACACGAGAAATATTACAATCACATAGATGATATGACTTGCATCACCTGACTGAATGAAAAAGCTGAATATTTGCGAAGATTTTTCTAGAGAAGAAACTTACGTAAACAGGTAGAGGTTATTTGACGCAAATGTGCGGATTTCACACTTATATGACTGTGTGCCTGCATGACAGAAAGGGCGTGGTGTTTGAGATTAGGATGTCTGGATGTTGTCAGGTCATGTCCTGTGTCACTGGTATGTCTGGATGTTGTCAGGTCATGTTCTGTGTCACTGGTATGTCTGGATGTTGTGGTCAGGTCATGTCCTGTGTCACTGGTATGTCTGGATGATGTCGTCAAGTCATGTCCTGTGTCACTGGTATGTCTGGATGATGTCGTCAAGTCATGTCCTGTGTCACTGGTATGTCTGGATGATGTCGTCAAGTCATGTCCTGTGTCACTGGTATGTCTGGATGTTGTGGTCAGGTCATGTCCTGTGTCACTGGTATGTCTGGACGCTGCAGGCTGCAGTAAGACATGAGCGACACCACTAAACTGAGGTCTTTTCGTCTGTTGCATTTTTTCTTAAACACTCAAGTCAAAACTAAGAAAAATTATGTCAACAAAAGTCTGTTGTTCTCAGTTTTGACAGGAGTGCTGTTCTGTTTTAAATAAATGTACTGACGTTGTCAAGGCTGCAGCCAGTGGAAGTCTGCGTCACGAAAACGTGTCGGTGTACTATGATGACGTCACAGTTTGTCCCCTGATCTCGCGCGTATAAGGAGGAGCTTTTAGCTGATATTTAGCGAGCTATCAGTTTGTAGTGCTATCAGAGAAACAGCGTAGGCGGCGACTTTTCCTGCTGACACCGGTACTCGCTACTAGATGACTGCCCAGCAAGTCAACGACAACCAATGAGAAAGAGAGGTTGTGGTTGTGGTTGTGACGTCGCAAAGTCTAAGATTGTTGTCATCGGGATGGAAGACGGAAGTGCTCAGTAGTAGTGCCAAATAGTAATAGGAGCTTGCATGCCGTTCAAGGAAGTCGACTTCCGGTGTAGCCCTCCCGCCCCGAGCCATTATCGCCACCCAGACGCCCGCCGCTTAGTTCCTTCTGGAAGTAAGAAATAGAAATCCGTGGTAAAAGTATTTCTGGAGGCTGAGAATCTCCTCCGCTATCTCTCCCCCTCTCTGCCCCTGCCCCACCCCCCGCAGCCCCTATCTTCCCTTGTGGCATGCGCAGTTACCTTGTCCGAGGAGGCGGGGCTGGGCTGGGCAATGAAGAGCATCATTGTGTGCTGACTACCTTTAAAACACTAGGCGCTTGTTCTTTGTTGGGTTCGCGCCTACCTAACGGTAACAGCGTTCAGAGGTCATTGTTTGGGGGCGACTGAGAGGTCTTTGAAGGATAATGTGGGAAAAACTTTTAATTCACAATCTTTTTTTATTTAAACAAAATCTTAAGAGCAAAGAAGCTGACTTTTCCCATATCACCAGCGGCGGAAGGAATGACAAGAGGAAGGGAAGAAGAAATAAAAGAAAAAGGAACAGAAAGCGTGTTTATGGTTGCGTGCAGACTGAGTTATTTCCCGTGACAAGTCTGATATAAACACATTAGACTGAGGTCTGTTTACTTTATGCGCAATAAAATCTTATCGAAAAATGTATTCCATTCACAAGGTTCACGTGACTTTTTTCCCTGCTATCTACATCCTCGGTTATCATAGGACTGACTTTTTGATGGTTTAACATTCCGTTAATGCCTAGTGCCTGAACCGTTTTTCCAACTAGTGCACATCTAAAGGCTTGTGCAAAAGTACTCCCTGTTGGATTTTACTTGAAGCACATCCCTTATGAAGACACAAAAGCTACAGCGCGATGGAGAGAAAGGAACTAGAGACATAGTTTATGTGATTTTTTTTTTTTTTTTTTTTGTGTAGACAACGTAGCGTGAGTTTTGTGATAAAGTCGGGACCTGCCTTAATATTAAAAGATACATTAGATGTTAGGGCTAGTAGTCAATGCAAGCATCATTGTTATGTCTCTAGAAAAGGTATATCTATTTCATATGGAAATTGCTCATATGGAGACCAGTACATAACTGTCGTAGACGTGCACAAGTTTTGGAGCCACTGTATTGGGACCAGGACATATCTGTTGTAAACAAGTACAACTGTAGAAGGTCATGCATATCCTCAAATCTTTCTCACGGTCTGTAGAGCCAGCGTGTTGGAAACCGACACCTGTTGCTGCAACTTTCAGAATGAAATTGCAGGACTGTTATCTTCCAAATAGTGATAACAGTTGTAAACACTTAAAGATCTTTTCTACGATAACCCTTCGTTTGTACAGCATAAGAAATGTTAGCATTAGAAGTGCTTCAGTTAAAGTTAAAGCTCGCCTTAACGGGGTAAGTATGGATGAACGACAAACGTTTGGCAAATTTGTTATATTGCTGCCACGAACCAGCCTGTATTTTGAATTGTGCTGAACAACCGGAGTAATGGTTAATTTTCCGCTAAAAGAGAGGCCAAGCACATTTCTCAGCTGCTCGGAGCCTCATACATCATCCACCCGGCGGTGGGGGCGGTGGGGCGACCCGGCAAGGTCTGTCACGGGCCACGATCCCCTTAAAACCCACTGTCTTTACGCGCCACCGCGATACGGGTGAGCCCTGCTCACTCACCTTTCACAGCCTGGCTGTGCCCTTTCGCACCACCTGGCTTACACCACGTGACCCGAGAGCGAGTAATCATCCTCCGGCATCGTGGGGGTCGCCATGAAAGGAATAGGTCGGCAATTGTTTGAATAAAAACAGGGCGGGCGGTCAACAACAAGTTGCGCGTGCCATTCTCGGACCGGGGACAGCACCGGAATCTGGCGAGATGATTAGCTCCCCTTCTGCCCAGCAGGCAATGAAGCTGTGTTGCTTGTAGCGCTGCCGGCGGTAACTCCGTACAGTCCTCCCCCCACACACACACCTTCCGGAACTCTACCGGCCTTTCTGTTCCTCCAGAAACAGAACTTCATCTCTTTGAAGTTCTTTGATAGGGACTGTGGTTTGCCACATGACATTTCGCTGCTCCAATCATGAAGTGGGTTGTTTTAAGTCATAGTCATTCACCTGCAACGTCTTCTTGGTCGCTGTCGTAGAAGTAGTGCTGGTTATAAAGGTAGTGGCTCTGATGCTAGTAGACAATCTACAAGAGAAGGCAAAGCTATATTCGCGGTTACTCGGGTATTCTCTCGCTCTCTCTCACACACACACACAAGTGTGAACGAACACTGTCTCATTTTGTCGCTCACACGTCCACCCACTTACCCACCCGAAAGATCTTTAGAGTTACTGTTCTGGGAAATGTCTTTTAGGTTTGCTTTTCTCTTGTAAGAAATTGTCATTCCAATTCCCTTTGAGAAATCCTTCGAAGCCAGGTAATTCTTGATAGGAATTGCTTTCTTTGTAACGAATCATTTCTTGCTGCCCGTCAGCTGCTTCTTTGTGGAGGCTTTATTTCACTTTAGCCATTTAAATCTTGTAAGAAGGATGGTTTAGTTCTTGTATGAATGATGTTTTAACATCCGTTTGTTTCTTGAAGACAGGAAGCTTTGAAGTCTATTTCTGGCAAATTATACTTTAGTCAGCTATGCGTGGCTAGTGTTTCTACATTGTGGACCCCAAGAACAGGCGGGAAAGAAGCCCAACTGATGTCCGCAGTGCTGTTGCTATGTTGATGTTTAATAAAAGTGGGCTGGATAAGGGTTCAGGCTCCATGTGAGGGGGGGGGGGGAACCTTACCTCCGCCCCTCCCCTGCAATTCTTGTGAGGGTCAAGCTGTCAGTCGGGAGGCGAGTATTAGAACCCCTAAACCAAACGGAAGTTGAAACGGGTGCTTTTCCTGTTTCGGGTGGAACGAACTTGAGGAGGTTATGGGAGAATATTAACAGGTGTACTTTTTATCATTCTCACATCTGCAGTCGGCGAAGGAGTCGCGATGATGAAGAGAATATTGGTGTTGAGCTGCATCCAGTCTCCGGCAAACAAACTCTTCCTGTTTTCTTTTTGCGACCAGACCTTAGCTTGAAGATAGCGGGCTCGGCCTTTCATGGAGTTTATGGTTCGCCGCTACAGAGTATTAGAAGGCAGTAAGCTTTCCGAAAGGAAGAAAAGAGAAGGAAGAAAGATAGGCACAGTTTCACTTCCACTGAAGTAGTAAAGATCCAGTCCACAGAGTCCTTGGTGGAGAAATCACCTGATACTGGAAGTCGACTTTTAGATGAAGTTTCTTGATGAGGAGGTGGAAGTGATACATACTTTATTTCTAGATCAAGTTATATGTTCTCATTTTAAGAGGTTTTATGCTTGGGTCATTTTTGTAATAAGATTTTATACTAGATGCGTGTGATTTTGTGCTTGTGTTGCAGAATCCTTGGGCCGAGGTCTTAAAGCCACTTACAGACCGGTAAAGGGCGACCGAGTATCTAAGTGCGATAAAGGTCTTGTCGTAACTTAAAGCCACTTAACGGCCGATCCGTCCTCCAAGCTAGACACCCCTCACCACATCTCTAACTCGCGGAAAGAAATATTCGCAGAAACAATTTCGAGATAGAACCAGTCCCATCGATTCATGGAAAGATTAAGATTTCGCCGACAGGGCGTCTTGGAGATCGTCGATGATACAGAACCTGACTAATTGCGAACCGGAGGCTCAATGTCACACTGACATTTGCAAGTGAAGCGAAGATTTCTTTCCGCTTGACACAGCATCAAGGGTACAACAGCCATCTTTAGCGGGCCTCCAACGGTTTAGAGACAGGGAGGCCGCATCTAGCTCGGAGGACGGATCGGCCGGCGGAAGTGACTGAAAGTGGCTTCGAGAGTGACAAGACTTTAGCCCCTTGGCTTTTCAATGGTAAATCTGTGATCAAGTCTTTAAGGTGAAGTTTTAAGTCATCAGAATTCAATGATCAAGAACTTGTAAGACACGTTATCACCTCAGGCCGGAAATACTTGATATACTATACAGTACGGTGAATAAAAAGTTCGGCCTGCACGACGATGGGCTGGTCACGTGCTTAGCACCTGGTGCTGGGTGTAAAGATAGCCAGCATCACAGCCTTCCATGATGTCACTTGTAGTCTGGGCCAAGTAGTCGCTTCTTGTGCTACAGTGCAAGCTGCAGACCTACGGGTGGATAGCTGTCTGCCTTCTCGCTTTACTGAAGGGGTGGGCGCGAGGCTTCAGGTCTGTTGGTTGTGTGTGCGTGGGCAGTACTGATTTCCTGTAATTTTTATATCGAACTTGAGCATTAAGTACATTACTTTATTTGCAACGAAAATGTATGAAGAACACAAGCTGGAAGATTTTTTTTTAAATTTTGTTTTGTTTTTAGATGTAGAATTCAAATTTGGGCATGTTAGTCATAGTGCATTGTACAGACGACAATGTGTATTACGACTTGCCAAGTATCAGACGACTTGCCGTATTACGTGACCAGAGTCCAGTATTCCATCAGAAATGCCAGGCAAGCTGTCCACCGGGTTTCGTTGGCAGCTTGGAGCGCGAGAGCAGCTATTTTCGTGAAGGTTCTGCGGAGGTCGGGCGCCCTTCCCACGTGACCCGCAAAGAAAGTGCCAGACCTCACGTGATTTGCTTATCGAAGACGGTCTCGCGCAGTTTAACCTCGAGATGTATTTATTGAGGACAACGGCGATTGTGAGGGTTTGGTGTAAGCAATTATGGCCGCTTACAAGAAAGAGAACAGAAAAGTCATAAGAAAAACTAGCTTTGCAGCCAAGCTGTCTGTGGTGGTCCTCGCATAGTTAGGGGCAAAGTCTCTGTCATGGAGCACCGCACTGCTTGATATTTACTTACGTGTGCTGCAGTCATGGCCTGCACGTTTCTGTGTGTTGTTGATGATGCCTGGCATGAAATATGTTTGTACTCAAAGCGAGTTCTTGTGTGCGTTGAGCTGACTGTGTAACGTGTGTGGTCGGCTGATAGGCTCGGCGTGACGTGTCGTCTCGCCAGCCTGTCTGATTACGTCACAGGTGTAACGGACCTACAGGCTGCGGCTGGCGGCACCCATCTTCTGATGTCTCTCACGCCGTGATAAGCAGCCGTTGTTGTACAGTCTGGTGGTGTCATCGACGGGATGGATAGAGCAGACCTTCGCTGACCGCTGACTGATGCTGAGCTGACAATGACATCATTCACATTGTTCACAAGATAAACCTGCCAAAACCTCTTGTTGAGGGGTGGTGGCAGAGGGTAACGTTTATTTCTTGTTATTTCATTTGTGTCCCTACGACAGCTTTCAACATTTAGCGCAAGGATGGTGCTTTCTCCCCGCCCTGTAAAGGGGGGAATTCATTTCTCACTCCAGCGCGAAGTCTTACGGTAAGATAATCAGTCGTAATCGTCTGGGGTCGCAGGTCAAGTTGTTTGCCTGAGAGGCCGAAGGGGCGATAAGTTGAAGGTTCCTAGTAGGCCAGCGGAGAGGGCCATATTGTTACGTACACAAGAGAGGGTGCCCATCTCAAGCATTTCCATTGTAAAGGCCTGAACTTCCGGTGGCCAGGCCTCCGCTCCTAGCCTTGCCTTCCTCACTTAGCCTGGCAGCCAGAGCTGTCCACTTAGCTGGCGTCGAGAGCTTCAAGAGGCCATCGGGCACCTCCCCCTATTATTCGAGCTACAGTATCTGACTGCCCCCTGATCTTGCTCTGTGTTGGGGCTTAATTTGTTTTCATGCTTTGTTTGTGAGCGTTCCCCCCCTACCCCCGCCTCCTTGTCTGTAGACTTGGCTGGAGGCGTGGCAGTTGTGGAGTAAGATTCAACTGAAGTCTCAGGATATTTATAGCCTGTCATGGGTCATTAGGTATTCTTTGTGTAAGTGTGTTAGCGTGAGTTGTAGCAGATTTGTTAGTTTGTGTCCCTATGTATGTGTGTGCGTGAGTGTGTTAGAGTAAAAGACGGGAAGAGTTTTAAATTCGTGTAAGTGTGTGTGCACTCTCTCACACGTGCTTGCTGCATTGCACATGTATATTATACATCTGGGACAGTGTGTGTGTACCTAAAACGCGAGGAAGCGTCAGGTAAACGCACGTTCATGTCTGGCTGTGCACACATCCGTTATGACCTCGTCGGCGAGGGGACTGTCCAGACGATCAGTGTTTAAACAAAACCGGGTGGCTGCCGCTTGGTCTGGAATCCGATTCCTCTGTTTGTGTAAATAACCATCACTAAGCGGCACTTAGCCTCACACGTAGTTTCACCAAAGTTGATATTATCTACGGGTTTTTGATTTCACTCTCTTAAAATTCCTACCTTCGGAGACGGTTTTACGACTATGAAGCAGAGGTCGTGTTTGTTTGCTTTCACCTCGGAGGTTAGTGGCAGGAGGCAGAGGCAAGGCCGAGAGGTCCACGCCGTGGATATGGAAGTGTCGTCCACGTCAGCAGCTGAAGCATCCCACAGTGAGGAGAGACAATGACATCTTTCACAAGGTAGGCATCGTCTGGCGCCGATGAAAGCCGTGCTGTCCATACGCGGCTGTCGCGCTGCCTTCCGCAGATAGTCACTGGCGTCAGGTAGGTTAGGAATCGCCCCATGCTACTGCTACCCTCCCTTCTTCTCTCTCTCTCCATTCGTCTTCCCCACACACTTCTGTCTTTTCATCCCTCTTCCATTCACCTACAGTTCCCCCCGCCTTTCTTTTTTACTCTTCCTTTTCCTCCCTCTTTCATTTGTAGATTCTCTTCCTCTTTTTTGACTCACCCCGATTCTCTCTCACACACAGGCATGTGAGGGAGAATTTTTTTTTTTTTTTGGGGGGGGGGGGTAGGTCCGAGTTCGTTCTTTCTCGTTAGTCGGCTTCTGTTGCGGTTGGGGGCCTTGAGCTATGGAGACCTCAAAGAACGGACGCCACAAGGTCGACCCGCTGACCCTACGAGCAAAAGTCTGCTTCCTGATGATGATACTGCTCTCGGCATCAGCTGGACACACGGGCCCCTGGTGTCGCACAGTACCCACTCTCATGCTCGTTCTTTCTCAGGCTCCTTGACGCCTCCTGAAGCCTTACATCTCTCTCTCTGTTGTGTTTTATTTTGTGTTGTGGTCTGTTTGTACAAACATTCGGGAAATAAAAATCCATTGGTCGCCACGGCGCTAGGGTCGCAGACACCTGCCCGGGCCTACGTGCAGGTGGGCGAGTTCGCCAGGCCGCTCAGGTGGAAGCAGTCAGGTGCCACGTCTTTGTGGGTGCCAGAAGAGAGGCGGCGCTTGTGTGAGCTGACAGAGGCCTGCCGTTGTTGGCGGACTCCCCCAGTTGACGGAGCCAGGCGCCTGCGGCACCACTGCAGGACGCCCGCCAGGCGGCGCTGTGCGCTCCCTGCAGAAAGAAGTCTTTCTTAGCCGCACGCGGGCTTGCGAGTTTTGTAAATGCAGACGATAAAATAGACTGTAGATTTGTCAGGACAAACTTTTTTTTATCAAATTAAACTAGCTGGAGAGGAAGTGGTCTTGACAAAGAAGTCAATGTCATCGTCACGTGACCTGGCTACCGCTCTCCCGAAATAGAGTTTGTTTCAAACAACCTCGCTCACACGGCACTCGCGTCATTTGTTTGGCCAAGACCTGGCGGCAGAGAAGAGCCTCATTAAAGGCTGATTTGATTGGCGGCCTCTTGCTGCTTTCAAAACGGAAGGCATGTTTGTTTTGGGGGGAGGGCCAGGACAGTGCGCCGCTTGTCTTCGGTGGGCCGCTGATGATTTCGGATGAGCGGCTTTTGAAGGAGAGTTTCTTCTGTCTCGGACGTTCCCATAGCAGAGACCATTGGCAAGGTGGCGCTTGTCTGTGATCTGTGACGTGCGAAGGTCATGTGACGTAGGCTGACCTCACGGTAGACTTCACACAACATGTAGCCAACCATGCTGTCCCTGTCTTTCTCTCACTCTGTCTTCCTTTGTCTCTCTCTCACGCTGTGCCTTCCATTGCCTTCAGCCCGTCAGCCTTGTTCCATACCAGCGGCGTCTTTCCCTCTACTTCTCAAACATGGTTTATTTTGACGGGTAGAAGAAACAAAGCAAGAAAGACAGGAACGGTGGGAAAAGAGAAGAAAGAAAAAGGGAGGAGAGAGAGGAATGAGGTGGATGAGTGGCTTTCACTGTAAGAAGGATGCGCCTGACGGGTGAGACAGTGGGCATGCTAGGTCTGTGGCTGGTGGAACAGATGTTGAGTTTATTGTCTGACAGGCAGACGAGAGGCGAAAAGATTTTGTTTTGTACCATGTATGAGCGGTGGGCATGCCTTGAGGCCGCCATCGGCTGTTGTCTTCACAAGATGTAATCACCAGAGAGTTTGTATGGAAGTAGATTGCAACCAGTCCATGTTACTTGTTGCTCACCACCGCCGCTACTCCATCAACCTGCAAGTGAAGGAGGGGTGGGAGTGGTGTTTTACGCCGTGCCAGCAACTGAGGCTAGATTACGGCAGATCCCACGTGCACAGAAAGAACAGCGTGCCCGATACGAGAAATGAACTCTGGGCAGCCAACCTTCACTGTATTGGTGACAGGCGCTAACCGTTTGCAAGTGAAGGAAAACATGTATTTCGTAAATTATTCCGCACGGTAATGTTTGTGTGTTGTTTTGTTCTCTTGTCTTGCATGTTTTATTTATTTAACTTTGATTTCTATGCTGTTAGACATTTGATTATCTTAATTTGATTTCGTGTTGTTTTTATTAGCTGCAACAAGTAGTGTGTGCAGAATGCGCAGTGCAGTAGTATTAATATTATGAATATTGTTATTGTAGGTGAAAGTGCAAAGCGGAAGAGGGAGCAAGCGAGATCGCAATATACAGATACGCCAGCTTGTTAAAAACAGAAAAATTGTTGTTTTCCATGAGAACGATGTAAACACACTGATATAAACGTAGATGTAGCAAAGCCTGCAATCAAGGGAGTGTTTGAGAACAGATAAAGGACATTGGTGAGACGCGGAGAATCTGACAGGCTGCTAATTGAATGTCGGGCTTGTTGAGCGCTTCCTATTCAGGTCTTTAATGTTCCTGTTATGTCCTCGGTGTTAATGGTCATCTCCTCGGTGTGGCTGTTGATATCATCGGCGCCTCATCGTAATGTGACCTGCGCCGAGGTCCCCGGGATCAGCACTCCTGTCACGTGTGCAAGACCTCGAAGGTTGTGGTTTTACACTTGAGAGAAAGAAGGAAAAGTCTGCGTTTGCTTCCATTGTCATCTAACCTGGGAGTTCAAAACCATGCAAGCTGACGACCAGATCTACTCTTCCAGAATGTTCGGCATTTTGTTGCCAACTTGTTTGCCCATCAGGCGAGCGTTTTCTGCATGTTCGTTCCAAGTCATGTTTAAAAAAATGGGAGAGACGAGCTTACTCTGATTTGTTTGCTGAAAGAAGTAAGAGAGGAGCGGATGACGTGGTGCAGGTGCAGGCAGGGCTGTAGTGGCGCCACCTTTGTGAATTATCGCC
Organism: Pomacea canaliculata; assembly: GCF_003073045.1. NCBI lineage: Eukaryota > Metazoa > Mollusca > Gastropoda > Architaenioglossa > Ampullariidae > Pomacea > Pomacea canaliculata. The sequence continues at coordinate 41,591,219 of NC_037590.1, read as the reverse complement.
CTTTCCCCACCTAACCAAGCGCTCATTAGCGGTCGTCAGCGAGCGATTAGCCTGGTGTTGCCTTGCGTGTAACCCGACACTGACAGTATTAAAACTTCATTTATTGTCAGCCGCAAAGCTTGCAGAATAAAACATTTTCTCTCACTCTTAAAAAATAGAGGTTAAAAAAAAAAAAGAGGCCAAAATACCCCCCCGACATTTTGTGATGTAGGCGTGCTTCCGGTTAAAGGTTACAGAGGACGAGGTTAAGTTGCTTCATCCTGCTCCTCCGATCTTACTCCTATCTCACTCCTATCTCACCGTCAGTCTGCCTGCAGCCGCCGTCTGCGTGTGTGTGTGTGGCGAGTGTGTGTGTGAGAGAGGTGTGTGTGTGTGGCGTGTGTGTGTGATAGAGAGAGAGGTGTGTGTGTTTGTTTTTCAGTAACATTTGTTGGTCCTATTTTTTAGTGCGTGATGAGGGATGGTGCTGTGTGACGACTAACAGCATGTTCTATTTATAGAGCACAAGAAAGGTAGCACTTATCTTTCCTGTTTCCGGTGGTAGCACTGTAACCTCATGGTGGTGTCCTAATCATAGCGTGTAAGTCGATGCCAGCCACTCGCAGTTTCCGTGATATACACGCATTCGGTCTGCCAGCTCTGTACTTACTCCAAATACACTTTTTTGTAAAAAAACAAGAAGAAAGTAAGGAACATGACTTGGTCTTTGTCGTCATTCCACGACTTTGTTAATAGTAAATATGTTCACAGTGATTTCCCCCAAACCCGAAGATCTCTTCTTTCCCACACCATCGTCACTTCATCACTTTTAATACCTTCTCGCCGTCCAGCACCTCATCCTCATAGTGAGGACTGCGGAGGAGGCGCTAGGCTTCGCATCTGTCAGCGAGTGACTTTAAAATGAACAGTTGAACTGATGCTGTGAATACACATGACCGTTTTGTGACTACACCTCTCTCTCTCTCTGTGCGAGGCTGTGTTCTTCTCTGGCATTGAGTCCTGTTGAAGTGACTATCGACAACGCACGCGGCGACCTCGTGTACATCCACCTCCTTCCTTCTTTCCTTCTCTTTTTCCCCTCCCCCCACCTTCGGTGTCGACGTTAAAGCTTATGACCAATGCCGGCAGTGTTTAAGAGTCAACGGTCTGTTGATTTTGCGAAGAATTAGCCACAAAACATTGTTTCTTGTTTGCCGTTTACCTTACATTTGTTTTCTGTTGCTGCTTCGTACTGCCCAAAATCTTTTCAAAAATACTAAAATAAACTGTTGTGTTAATCAAACCTTTTGAAGGAAAGGGTCTTCAGCTGTAGGACTGTGAGGGTCATCGATGTTGTGTGCGTCAGACACCGGACACCTATACTCCTCCGTGTCGGCTGTGATGCTGTTGCCGTTAGAACATGTGTGAACGTACTTAGTCGACTGCTTTGTAATCGTTCATACTTTGTCGGTTCCAGAACTGACAGATATATGTGCCTCTTGGCACATCATCGTCATTCATTGTTTTGTTTTGTTTTGGTTAGGTTTTTGTTTTGTTTGTTGTTGTTGTTGGTTTTTTTTTTTTTGGGGGGGGGGAATTGTAAAACTCTTTTTGTTCTTCTTAAAGGGAAGAGGTGTTGTTGTTGTTGTTAAAATTAGATTAATCGATCTGCTGCAATAAAGTGGCAGAAAATGAACCGCAGTTGAGCTCATCGCTTAAGAACCAATCACAGCGCGCTAACTTAACTTGGCAGAGTCAGGTAACGGGTTAGGGCAACAGGTCTTCTGGCGACGGCTTGATCGGGATTCGGAGGAGTCTTTTATTCTCAACTTCCCCTTTGTGGCTTTCTGCCGAACGTTGTGTGTCTGTCGCCACCACACAGATGATAGCTTACCTCGTTAACGCCTGTTCTCTTACCTGGCAGGTGGAACTTGACAAGCTGCAGCTTCTCTACAACACCAAGTCGGCGGAGTGGCAGCTCGAACTCAAGTCTCTCCTGGAGTCGCTGGCAGCGGAGCTGGACGCTAAATGGGCGGAAACGATGAGGTAAGCCTTAAATATGCACAAAGTCCCCCCAGCCGCACACACACACACGAGATACATTAAAACACGCACGTAGACATCTCCCCTCCTAACAGCCACACACATTAAAGAAGCATGTTGACACCCCTCCCTCCACAGAGAGAGAGAAAAAAATAGAAAGAACCACCCACAAACACACACACACACACACACGCGCGCGATATACATTAAACACGCGTGCACACACCACCTACCACACGCGCACGACACACTTTTCCTGTAAGCAACCATCATTTCTCCTAACCTACAATAGGACATTGTTGGTTGAGATGAAAGACCGCCACATCTTCGTAAGGTCAGAGAAAGATGGACGTTTGGAGATTGAAGGCAAATGGTGCGTGTCACAGAATTGCTAGGCTTGCATTTGATGGCGAATATTTTAATTTTTGTTATCAGCCTGGGGGCGCAACCCTTCTGGAGAACGAGAAACACATTTGGCTGATGAGAAATAAGCACACTGGCCTTCTTTTGGCTTTTTTATACAAATTGTCTGTAGGCTGCAGAGTTAACAAGTGTCGGTTTTCGAACGAATAGAAATCAGTTTTGTTGCCAGTTTTTATCAGTTTAAAAAATTGTGAACGAAGGGAGCTGTTATGCCTGCAGACTATCCATTAAAAAAAATTAGTCACGCAGCAGAAAGAGGTTCGTTTGGTTATGGAAGAAAATAAAAACCTCACTGTCGCTAGCTATTCTGTTTTTAGAAATCATTTAGGGAAAATAAAGAAAAGTCGTATTGTGATTTTCTGAGATGTCTGTAAATGAAAGTTAGGAAATGTCTGTGTAAGCTCTTGGGTCTTTTTAATCTCACACAAACTAGTCTTAGCTAGTCTAACTGCTGTGCCCGAACGTGCTAGTTCAGCAGTAAAACAAACTGCATGGTTTGGGTTTTTTAATAATTATTATTGAATATTCTTTCTGTATAATAGGTACGTGCATACAGCTACCTGATCACAACCTGTTGTAGTATCTCTGAAAATCAACAGACATATGACATGCTGGACATGGATAGTTCTTCCCGCCCTCCTCCTTCCACCACCAAACTACTCTCGTTTGAAGATTATGAACCCTATGTTAAAACATCTGTCTCTGTCTCTCTCCTTCTCTCTCTCTCTGAGTTTTGATGTTCAAACTTTGTATTTTTATTTTTCTTTATATTTTTATATTTCTATATTCTATATATTTTCATGCACATTTGACTGCTAGAAGGGGGATAGGGGGAGAGAAGAGGGTGTTGGGGAAGGTTGTAAGTTAACCTTGTCCTCATGACCATGTGATTGTACATGTTCGCACGGCAGGACGGAGTGCAGCAAGCTGCGACAGGAAGTCACGGCGCAGAAGGATGACGAGCGACGCGCGGCGCTGGAGCATCTGGCCCGCCTCAAGGACGAGGAGATGGTCACCGACAGGGCGGGCCTGGCCAGCCACATCACCTACCTCAAGGGACAGGTATGTACCGCTAACCGCTTGCTTGTGATGCCGTAGGAGGCAACACCAGTCGGCCAACTTTGGTGCTGGGCAACACCAGTGCCGTAAGCTCACTCCACGTCACGGCTGTAAGCTCACTTCACGTCACGGCTGTAAGCTCCCTCCACGTCACGGCTGTAAGCCTTCTCGGTGTATGTAGGTCTCGCAAGCCCCAGTGCGCACGGCACACAGCCATTTACACCGTTATTGCCGAAAACGAATACATAAAGAAAGGCGGCAATGTCAAAGGCTGATGAACGCGTCCGGACGAAAGACGATGAGATCCGATTCGAAAAACAACTTCATTGGCGAAGAAAGAAAACAAACGTAAGACGATTCCCGTCAGCCGCTGACAGAAGGTTATCACGATCTTTTCTGTCTTTTTGAACTGTGGCGGCCGCCCGACGAGGTGCGAGTCACGCCTGCGCAACACTCGCAGATTACCGCAAAGGCGATGCCACGCTCCACACGGCTCCTCTCCGTCCTCGCCAGTTATCTCGAAAGATGAAAGCAGGGTGGCGGGAAAACTGTCGAGAGAGAAGTGTAGAGCTATCGTTAGGTGACAGCGTCATTTCATCTTCAGCCGACAGCTTAGCGTCCTGTTACACAGGCAGAACGACTATCACTTTCCACCCCCTACCCGTGACCTTCCTTGGGTGGAGCTAGCTTCGCTGGGCCAATAACTCGTTGAACTTTGTGACTTCTGCCACGGTACGTGGAGCACTAATGGGTGGATCATCTGGCACCTATCGCACGCGAGTCCTTCCAGCCACAGGCTGCCGCGGAACGAAGTCAGCCTTGTTATTTCCCAGATTTAAAAAAATATTTATGATAGTAAACACGTGCCTAACCTGTCAGCCAGCATGGGGGCGACAGAAGCGGCAGGATTGTCGCAATATACAGATACAGCAGGAACGCCACCCAGCGCCATATTTTCTCCTCCCCCAATCCCCAACCAACCCGATATTGCCACCGCGGCACCTGTGAGTGATTTGTATGCACATTCCCACAGCTCTCTTGTCTGTGTGTGGTTTGGACTGTTTAGGTGTTTAGGATAATCAGTGTTATCAGTTTTAGTGATTTATTGTACTTCATTTGTGTAGAGATTCCTCCCCCCATGCAGTGTGGGAAACTATGGTTACAGTACTGAAGCTGTCGACTCTTCTGGGATGATGCCCACTCCCACCCCATTGCCACCCCACTTCTTCGCTTTTGTGTACAAGAGTGGGACAGAGAGAGAGAGGAGGGAGTGTCACGTTCTTGGGTCTGTTTTTCTGATTTCCAGGCAGTTTTCATATTTCCACTTTTCTCACCAATTCCAGAAGTCATTAGTTAGCACTGCTAGTGACATTGTTGATGTATTTATTAGGATATTGAATATATCTTTGCTCATAGTTTTGCCTGCCCCATCCACTACAACTATTGGAATATGTTGAAGTAGAATTTTGTGTTCTTTCTTTTGCTTTTTCTAGCTTTTTTTCTTTATTGACAACCCAGTTTGACAAGTGCATGACAAGATATGTATTTTCTTTACTCTTCATGATTTAGTGAACAATTTAAGGTCTAAAAAAAATATGCATACTCATCAAGGTTTAGTGAATCATTTACAGTCCAAAATCCCATGTGAACTCATTAAAGGATGAGTAGGAAATGCAGAACTGTAAAGAGTTAAACAGTCAGAGGCAACTAAGTGATGATAGTGTACAGAGTGAGACAAAAGTTTGCCTTCACAAATGTTCACATTATTTAACAAGAAATATGCTATTTCCTGTCTCCCGTTGGCTGTGGCTTTCTGATGCTAACATATCTATGTACATTTGTGATACTAGCAGTTATCTATTTTCTCTATCTTTGTGCTTAGGTTTGTAGCCTTCTGTCTCAATATCTTGACAGTGAGAAGGGGAATTGCTGGTGTTCATGCCTATTTTGAAAAATAATACCTTTTTCTCAGTTCGGCCAAGCCATTTGTAAAACTAGTGGTTCTTTTTAAACTCTTGCTAAGAACTAATGCTGCAGGAGTAGAGTGCACAAATAACTTTCCATCCATCTACTGGCATGATTTTACTGTGTAGGTGTCTGAACTTAACCACAAGCTTGACCTTGCACACTCGTCGCGGGAAGATGACAAGAACAACATGCAGGCAGCTCTGGAGGTGGAGAGGGCCAGGCTGGAGGCAGAACTGCACAAGGCGCAGCAGGATCATAAGGTAGCAGTCCAGGAGCTTGAAGAGAAGCACCAGAACTCCCTCCTCCAAACCATACAGCAAAAAGATGCTGAGAGAGAGGTCAGTTGGCAAGACTTTCTAGGCCATTCTGAATACAGTATGAAGAGTAGGTATCTAATAAAAAATATATACATAGAAAATGCCAAGAACTTGCTACAAAAGAATGTTAGTGTTTAGTCAGGGCATCCTGTCACTAGAGACTTTGTTTCTGTTAGAGCACATGCTATAACCTTTTGAAGGATCTGTAGCCATTCAGATTTAAGAATTATGGCATGGGACAGTGTGGATTTTTAGTTTTAGAAAAAGATTTTGGTTTTTTTGTTTGTGAGAGATGATATGTCACAGCTGGTCCAGTTTATGTACTTTTGTGGGGAACTATAAACAGACCCAAAAAATATAAAAGACAATGATGCAAAGGAGTGCTGAATAGGAGGATGGCATGTTGAATACAGGTAAAGAGGAGAGAATAGGGGTGGCATGTAGAATACCAGGGAAGATAAGAGAATTTGAATGGCACATAAAGTACCACTGAAGAGAGAATATAGATGGCATATAGAATAGCAGTAAAGAGAAGAGTGTACTGATGGCATGTAGAAAACCAGTGATGAGAGAATGGGAACATATATGAATGCATACACAGTGTGATAGAAGGTAGGAGAGATAGGGTGTACGGTACATGGGTACACTTGTAATTCACAGGAAGGGGAGAAGGCATTGAAAGCAATCCACTTGGAAGACATGCAGGCTCAGCTGTCAGCACACAAGCTGGCCTTGGTGGCCGCAAAAGAGGAGGCAGAACAGCTTCTGAAGGCCCGACTGAAGGATGTGCAAGAAGCCCACTGCCTGAAGCAAGGCAAGTACATTCTACAACAGGTATCACATATCATTGACTCTGGAGGCAAGAGAGAAGGGAATAGCAGGGACAGCATTGTGTTTTGGCATGACAGAAGGAGTGGTTGGTAAATATGGAGTGTGAGGAGTGTTCTGCTAATTAAACTTGTTCACACAATCCACAACTGTGCACCTCTTTGTAAATGTATGTGTGGGTAGGAACACCTACATGTCATTCATTCTTATTATTTCCTGTGGTCCAGATGACATTAGCACGTTCTTGCTTATAGATTTTCTAAAGCCTCATTTTGATTACACATGAGGAAGATGTCGGGAAAGATCTAGATAAGTGGTGTGGATGATTGTGTTCGCTTATGGGTTTTCTAAATCTTGTATGCAGAAGTGAGTAGTGTTTGTGCAACTTAACACTTATGTATTCATTAAAGAGTCTGTCTTATTATTTCAGTCCCTAGCTCTCATATGTTGTTTGTACATATTCTCTATTCTCTTGCATATTTTATGATTGTCATGCCATGTGTATACTTAATTCCAGGCCAACTGCAGACTGAGCTAGAGGAGAGGCATGAGGAAATCTTAAGAAAAGTGCAGAGGGATCATGCCTCTGTCATACAGGCGGCCCGTTTGGAGCTAGACAGAGCTGTGGAGATCTCTAAACAGAAGGCAAGCAGACATCAAGCTTCAACAATGTTCTCATTCACCATGTTATAACCATTTTCCCCATGTCATGGAGAAATAAGTTTCATTCAACTGCTTTTGTTTACTTTACTGAGATAAACTGAATTCTCTTGAAATTTATTTCTAAAAGTTTTATGGTTATGTATATGTGAATCATTTTGTCTGTTGTACATAATGACCTTTTTTGTCTTGTGTTGTAGTGCAAAAGAATGGTTTTGTCCTGTTGATTTTGTGTGTAGGTCTTTGTTGGGGCACTTATTAAAGTTACTGCTTTTGCATGTACTTTGCCACTTTGTTTAAAACAAGTTTGTTCTCATTACCTTGTTTACTTTTAAATATCTGTTGTCCCCTCGTCTTGTGTGCTTTTCATGAAGGTATTCACTTTGTCAGCCATACAGATATTTCACTATTTGTTTGATCTATTCATGATCTGAGTGATGTTGACCATCTGCTGAAGTGTTTGTATTAGTGTGTTCAGGTGCACATATATTTATGTATGCTTGTATGGTGACAGACACGTGATCACCAGCTGCAGGTGCAGGAGCTGCAGGAAAATATCAGTCAGCATGAGACACACATCGTCAAGCTCAAGGATGAAGTCAGGAAGCTGCAGGCAGGCATCAGCTCACTTAATGTCATCATCGTTCAGAAAGATCACGATGCTCAGCAAGCACAGGTTGATGCAAAAGAACATCTGAGGTAATTTACTTTGAATTACTTTCTCATCTCTCTTGCCGCCTTGTAGTCTTGTATTAGCCCACTTAATGTGAACAGTTTAACACACTTGATTCAGTGGGGGGAAAAATTTGCAAGCATTTACTTTTTTAGTGTGAAAATGTGTGTTACATTAACTAACACAACAGCTATAGATAATGTGTGACCTTTAGCTGCTTTGTTACATGGAAACATTAAAAAACATATATATAACCAGAATGACACAAGATAATATGTGTATATGAATACAAGGTAACCAAAGATGTGTGTAATGTGCTCTTTTGTGTAGATTGAAGTGAAAAGGGATGGTGTGTGCGAGAGAGAGAGAAATTATTTCAACATGTATATGTATTATCTCTATATATTACTAGTACGAACACTATCTAAAATTGCCCTTGTGGATAAATAAAGTTGTAATGCATTGTTGTATGTAATTTAAACTTCTTCATGTCTGCAGACAAGTTGAAGAACAGTTAAAGAAGGAACAAATTAGAGCATTGGATAACCAGGCTGCTGACCACAAGCATGAACATGAGATGATGATCGTACAGTTTAACAAAGCACAGGAAATTCTCAAAGATAAAATATCAGAGCTTCAGATACTGTGAGTGATAAGCTCAAAATGTATCAGGGCAGTTTAATTCATGATTTTTATGTCTTCTTTTAATTTTTGGGGAGAGGATGATTGTTGTACAGAGAGAAAACATATCTGTAAAATATGCTACTGTGGTTGAATGAAGCACACCTATTTATCTATAAAAATTTATTCATATCTTTACCTGATAATAAGTAGACCTTGATTTTCAGACATAGTGATAACCATTCTGAAAAAATTATGTCATCTAAGCAGTTCATATGTATGCACTAAATTTGACAACAATGAAAATAGGAAAAGGCTAGCTTAGTCTCTGGGAATCTTACACCCAAAGTATGACCATCATTAAACAGATTGAAATGTGGAGTACATCCTGTTCTTTGCTTAGTATTAAGCTCTCTTTTCTCATACTTTTCATATTTAGACTTTTGGAAGCTGAAGAGCGGTACCGCCAGAGAGATTCCCGTCCCGAAGACCTGGAGCTTATCCACCAACTGAGACTGGAAGTACAGGAGAGAGAACTACGAGTTGCACAACTCATTGTGAGTGCACCTCATTTATGTCCGAGTTTCCTTGTTTCTTGCATTTCCTGTCTTATGATTTTAGTACCATAATTGTGGTAAAGTGTGGCTAGTAATGAGTAATGAAATATGTATCTTAGTCTTTGTCCAGCGTTTACAGTAAAACATGAAATATAACAATATATATATCAGTATATTGCTGAATTTCTTCATTTGTTTCCTATTTAATAATAATAATAAATACAAAATTTGTAAAGCGCATATTTACACTCCTAAGGAACATGCTCTTAGCACTTTAGAACAAGAACGAAACATGAACAGCATACGAGGGACAGGAAAACAAACAAATAACATATGAACTATAAAAGAATAAAACCGTACTAAACAAAGAATAAAATTGAAATCAGTAAACACAAAGAGGAATCAAATAACAAGAACAAGAGCTGAGAGTAACATGATATTGGAAAAGGAAGGATGGGAAAAAGGACTAGCATTATGGAAAAGATTGTTAATAGTAATAGTGGGAATTTATAAAGCGCAATATCTTTTGCGCTGAACAAGATCATGAAATAGTAACAGAGATGTAGAACAAGTTAACAAAAAGTAACAAAGATGTAGAACAAAATCATGAAATAGTAACAAATATGTCAAAGGAAGAACAATGCGAGGACTTGCTGCATTCCGACAGTATTTACATGCATACTGTTGACATTTGCCAGTCTTGCTAAAAAGTCAGTGATGAAAGTTTCTGTTTTTCAGTATCAAATTCATGTTATAGTTATTTTTTTATTTTGTACACATACTTTTGTTGTGCAGGAGGAGAAGCGGTTTTATCAGTTGGAGCTGGTCAACAGGGAAACAAATTTCAATAAAGTTTTTAGTTCTTCCCCAAATGTAGGCCTCCTTAACCCCCTGCAGCTCAAGGTCAGTACTAGCTATGAGGGAATAATGCATGATTGCATCTTCCGACTTCATCTACTTATGCCTGTGAAGATGAACATACAGTGACCTTGTACTACCATTCTGGCTGTTTTACATTTCTGTGCATAGAAGCACATGCACACAGAAACAGAAAGTGCTATTTTGGCAGCATCTCTAAGTTTACAGAATATCAGATTCGATATTTATTTTATTTGGAGTTTATTTAAAATATACAAAATTTGTCCAATATTGTATTTTTTCTTGCATAATATTTTCTACTTTAAATATGTGTCTGTGTGTGCACACATGTGTAAGAGAAAAGGACAAAAATACATTTATTGTTCTTTGGACTATTTGAAGATATTTTTATTAATCACAATTTGTTTTTAAAAAAGTAGTCATCACCACTAGACTTCTTTTTCAAACCTAACAGCAATTAACATCATCTTTCTTGTCAATCTTCTTGTCAGGATCATCATATCCTGTAATGTAGGAAGTTGCTTTGTTTGCAGAACAAGAAGAAGGGAGCGGAGGGTGTACCTGCCAAATATTTGAGTGCACCCTCTCTTGGAGCGCCTACCCGACTTGATCCACTCCCTGGCTCGCCCATGCATGACAGCATCCTCAACCCCACCAAGCCCCTGCCACAACCTGCCTTCACAAAAAAATTTGTTAGATGAATAGTTCCTTCTAACATATAAATACGAAAGTCTTTTTCCAAGACCCATAGGATACTGAACTTTTTTAAATTCTAAAGTAAAAATTCCACTTCAATTAGATACAGACAAATGCTAAAACTTTCAATCAGGTTCCCCTATGGAATGGAATAATCAGATCAAGATCACAGCAGTCTGTGTGTTGGTATTAGATGTTCGTTCTGTAACTTATGAAGATTTGTTTTCAGGTAAAACATTCAATGGTAATGAAATCAAAGAGAGACTAATAGAAGATGCCTGACCTTGGAGAGCTGGTGTGTCCCTGAGCAACATGGCTACAAATGTAACTTTGGTTTGGCAGACTTAAAACTTCTTAAAACTAGTATCAAAAATCCATTCCCCAGTGGCTTTCATTTCCAGCAAGTACCATAGTTGATGACTGTATGTGGTATGCTTGGTACAACTGTCCTTAATTAAGGAGAAATGTGCTGTCATTTGACTGTAAACAAAGTCAAAATATAGCAGGATTTACCTAGCAGCATCTGGTCAAATCCACAAAGAGATGAATTTATCTGTAACTCTGGAAACACTTCATTTTAGTTGTCTGTTCTTGTTTTGGTCTTATATTTTCATTCTGTCAGAAATTATGTCAACAAAACTTTGTCTTTGTGAACAAGCTCCCTTTCTGTAAATTTTACTTAATGACTTCTCTTGAAAAACTACTTCCTATTTCTGTGTTTGATTTTTATATCTGATTTTTCCCCCTCTTCCTCACTTTGTTATGGCTTTTTTGAATTTCTAGCATGCTAATGATTTTGCTTCCATGTGTTATAGGTAGCAGAATCCCATTTTTAGCCTTTGCCATCAGGCCAGTTGAGGACTGTTTAAAATTCCATATACCATTTTTTCCAGATTTTTTGTCTGTTGTCAGTGTAGCAAGAAAAACCATTTTCTGACATAAACTGTCCAGTATTGTTATGTAATAGATACTTTTCTTATGCAGACTGTGAACCTCTGATTGCATGAAAGTAGGAGACAGATTGGCGAATGGAAGAAAGTACCTTTTATGTGATTCTGAAAATCATCATCACATGTAAACATTGAAAGTCCCAGTCAGTTTGCTGACAGTATTCAGTGTCATATTTATGAAGCCCTAGAGTCTACTGTCTGTTATGGTTGTGTGAAGTTTGTGTTTATCTTTGTGCATGCATGTGTGTGTTTTTATAGCATACACATGAAAAAACTTGCACTCGTGTGGGTGAGCTAAAAAGAAACTGTGTGCCTGTGCAGTTATGCCGGTCTGTAGTTCTTTTTCTTGAGTGACTCATGGACAGAAAGATGTCTTTTTACGCAAAGATCTTTATTTTTTTACTCATCTCCAAAGCCAGTTTGTATATACAGTTGTGTGTATTATACACTGTTGACATCTGTTTCTTAGTTCCATAAATCTGCTGCTGATACAAGTGTGCCAATATTTTTTCCTGACTCCGTCCTCTTATACCATATTGACATTTTACAAAATGGGCTGTTTTTGCTTTTATACATTTATTAGGTGATAAAGATTGTCTTTTTCAAATATTAACCCATGTTTTACCTTTGATCTGATCTTGGTGAACTTGACGCACAATGTTGATACCCTAAAGTGGTTACTTTTCTTGCTGAAAGAGATTTGAGTTTATAGGTGGCTAGGTTCTTCATCCCTGATCCCTTTTATTTTCCCTAAAGAAAAATCTTTATCTCTCTAATGTTACCTATGACTGAGATTTTCTTGTTTAGAGGGTATTTCTATGATGATTACTGGTAGATGCATATTCTTGTGTGTAAGGACTTGTAAATCTCCCTGTAGCATTTTATAGTTGTATTTACTGTATTTTCCGGTGTATTTTCTATGTCTTAATGACTTCTAAGGAAACTTCAAAGATGGGTCTTGGCATCCCACACTATATGACAAATCATAAAGACTTTATTTTTCAGACACTGCATGGACTGATTGCTTTTTACCTCCTGTGATCTATATAATAAAAATTTCTAAAACTAAATCACATTGGATATTAATTTATTAACACTAAAATATTGATCCTACTTACATTCACAAAAAACTGTTTCATAAATAATCTGGTACATAATTGTTCATTCTCTGCATACATTGTTTTTTGCTTTTTCTACCTATGACTATTCAGTTGTTTTCCTCCTCTGATGATAGCAAACATGGAATGATTGCATTGCTCTCAATGTGAACGCTCCTTGCTAATGTAATCTGAAAGATAATCTGAAAGGCTTAGTTACTCTGTAGTGTCATTGTGTGAAAGCCATATAAATTGTAAAATATCACAGTTGTATACCTGAGAATCCATGTAGCTGCCATGCAAACATCGGACAGTCTATATTCTATAAGAATCTCCACTCTCATCTTAACATCCCATTCTTAATGAGTCTGGTTTCTGCTGCTTTTTGTTGAAAGATGTCTCAAAAAAATTGGAAGCATCCAGAATATCTTCTTTAGGATACAATTCCAAGCTTTTGTGGTAAAATTGATTGTTTTAAATTAGATTTTGTAATCTCTTTGAAGCAAATTTGTCTCCACATCCAGTGGTACTAACTTTAAGCTTCACAAACAAAAATGTGATCTTGGATCACGTGACAATAAGAAAGCCAAACCGTAGTATTGAAGAAGGGAGCACCATTTCACCATAAATATTTAAAATAACATCAACGTCTGCCCGAACATAATCACGATATGATATCTAAAGTTTCACTGGCCCATAGGATGACACAAGCTGTGATTAGCCAGCGAGGGCTCGGGTTGGCGCGAAGCGGAGTAGCTAACCCTAACATGTAGACGTTGTGACCTCATCTAGGTCTGAAGTCTACTGTTCTGATCTTCCGTCAACTTTCGCCATGGCAATGAGGACCACATTCTCACCGGAAGGACTGCGGGTAATAAGCTGCTGGATACAGCAGGGGTGAACAGTTGAAAGCTGGATTCATGTCCCCTTGATATTTTATCGCCTTCAGAGGGGAATCAGGGGTCAGGGCCGATGTTACACTGGACCTTGCTGGAGTTGCACCAGACAAGGTGGAGGAGGCTTGGGCATTGTGCAGCGCCGTTGAGGTCTGGTACGATTGCTGCATGCAGGAATGAGATGTCAGGGGAGGTAGATAGAAGAAAGTCGATGCTCCTGACGACAACGTCAATGAAGGAGAAATCAATGACGGCGCATCAGGAAAATGAAAGATAGGTTGATGGTGAAGAGAAAAGATGGAAGGAACATTGGGAGGCTGCGAACCCGTGGACAGGCCAGCGTAAGGCTGGACTGTGCTGAACGACTCTGTGCAAGGCCTCCGTGACTGACTAGTGATGTCACCATTGGCAGAGCAGCCATCAATGTCGCTGCTGTTGTCACCAGTCATTTCTTCAGAAACTGGCGACGCCTCCCCCCGCGCCTGTTTCGTGCGAGCCACCCCGTCCTGTGTGCGGGTCAACCGGTCGACGGGCAAGGGCAAGGACGAAGGCGCTGCGAAGGAACCAAGTGGATGCTGTAGGACCTGGAATAGCGGAAGTGACGATACTGATGACGTCATGTAGGTAAAAGGCAACGCCGTTGACGTGGAGGACCACGCCGCCAGTCTGCAGACGTTTGTTGGCATGGTCGGACGAGCACCGATGGCGGGACGACCTGCGGGCTGCACGTGGGGCTCCGCGCGGTCGGCAGAATACTTGTGCACCACCATGTTGGTCAGGTCCCGGATGTTGATCCCGCCGGTGGGCATGCCTTCAGCCTTGTTCTCCCGCTTGTCCTTCATGCGGCGATTTTGAAACCATGTCTTCACCTGAGAAAACGAATTGACAATCAGTCACTACCTGTTTCTTCTGGCAGAAATAGTAATGGACGCTTTAGTCGTCGTCATTCCAGTCATTGTGCTGGTGGTGGTAGTAATGATAGCAAGAGAAAACGAAGAACAGGCTCAAAAAAAAAAATAAATAAATAAATTAAGAAGAAATTTCAAAAGGAAGGTGAAGGGGGTTCAAAGTCAAAAGAAGCGAACCTGTATCTGGAGTAGTCCAACGGTCTTGGCAAATCCCGCTCGCTTGTAGGGGGGCAGGTACTTGTTGGCGCTGTACTCTCTCTCCAGGGCAGACAACTGAGCTTTGGTGAACTTTGTGCGATGCTTTCGTTTACTTTCGCCAGACGCATCATCGGTGCCTTCATCACACACACTCCCCAACTCATTGTCTGTACCTGCAGACGATGACGTCAGTGCTTACAATGAAATAAAAAATACTTTACCCCGCACCCCGCAAAAATGTCAAACGTGCCCCTGAAACAGGTAGATGAGGATGATAAGACAACAACAATAAAATTATTATTACAAGTATATTTTCAACGATATGCTTTTAAAGAAGTTTAATGTATTAGCCGCCTCAAAATAAAAAATGGTGTGGGCTGGAGGTTAGGAGGAGGGGGGGGGGCTATAGGAGAAAAAACTCACGTGACTGGCGGGGGGACTGTAGTTGTGGATTTTTCCTCTTCGCTGTCAATTTTCTCCTGTTGCTGCTGCGGGTTCGTTTCGCGCGTTCGTCGGAGTTTGTCGATGTTGTCAAAAAAGATTTCTCGTTTTCTTTCTTCGGTTCATCAGAGGCAGGGACATCCAGGATCGAGGTCACGTGATTCTCACAGGACATATTGCCGGTCGTTTGGCTTGAACTGTCCAGAAGTGAGGGATTGGATTCCGAGGACAGCGGATCTGGGGTGGAGCTAGTTAGTGATGGGGATGCTGCTGGTGATGATAATGAGGAGAAGGAGGATGAGGATGAAGAGGATGATGAGGATGATATGGAGATGTTCAATTGAGGAGTCACTGGAGAAAAGTCTGTGATGTAAGGGGTGAGAATTGGAGACATCGAGGAACAGAAAAAGGTTGGTTCGGCAGTAAAGTCCGGAGTGTGAAGACTAGCCGGAGAATCGAGCCATTGACTATCAACGAGAGGCACCGGGGTTGACCGAGAGAGCAGGTTGACTTGCGAGTTCAAGGTTACCTGCGGCAGGTGTTGCTCCAAGGTGAGCTGCGGAGGTGGAGTCCCTGGAATCAATGTTTGTTCACAGTTTATTGGTGTTCTCGATTTGGATTCCGTCTCAACGCTTGTTGACGTGACGGCCTGCGGTGGTTCGCAAGGAACAGCTCTTCCCTGATCCAGGGTCAGGCAGGTGGGCGGACGGACAGGTGGGTGGACGGAGGGCTGGCGCCCCTTGCTTCTGGCTGCGTCGCAGAGCAACTCGAAGGCGGAGTCGTGAGAAACTTCGTCTCCCTCCCGGCCGCTGCAGCAGGCGGAGACGTCGACGTTCGTTGATGACGTCATCATCTTCGGCATCGCCGCGCCGCGTTCTTCGGGAGAGAGAAACATCTCGTCCCCACTCCCTGCGTGCGAGAGTCCTGTCCCGATGCCCTGGTCCGCGGCGTGGGAGGTTGGCCCGGTTGGTGAGCCTGCTGGCTGGGGCATGAGGGCAGGGGAAGAGGGCGGAAGTGTGGTCACAGGCAGGGCACAAGGCGGGGACATACTGCAGCCACTTGTAGCTGCTGACTGGCACAGAGACATGACATCGCAGTTGACTGTGGAGTACCTTAGTCTGGGTGGTGACTGGAGCTCAGGCAGGACGCCGTAGTCAGCGTAGTGAATGCAAGAGTCACTCGGGCTGGGTGGTGACTGACACACAGGTGGGTCCCTGCAGGGGATCATGGGATGGGTTGCACTGCTTTTGGCAAGGTAATCTATGGTGAAGGGCTGTCTTTTGAACGCCACCTCTGATATCTGTAGAATAAAGAGAACAAACTGTAAGACACGGAGTAGTATAAAACAAACAAACAAACAAACAAAACCCCAAAATAAAGAAAGGACAGGTGTTGCTTGCATTTTCTTGGTCTCATAACCTGCGGCTTAGGTTTCGAAAATACCAGAGCGACATCTATGCTCATTACAGACTAATTGGTTTCCTCTACTTACCGCGCGGACAAGTCGCTTGCCGCGGTCCCAGTCAGATGGTGGAGATGTACTGTACCTCTCCATTGTCGAAACTGAGAAGGATCATAATGGGAAAGTCGACCACTCTGCTTTCATTCCAGGAACCCTGACTCCCTTGTACTTTTGTATGGGAAGACACGCGTGACACCCGTGCTAACTATCATTATTATTATAAGAATTACAAAAGTTTTTATGATTTACAAGCCTGTGGGAAACGGTTACAATCGATGTTTGCGTTTGATTAAAACACCAGACAGCTCGAAATGTCTTCACCAGTCCGTCAGGCTTGGAGTGTTTGCACCACAACATGTCGAAACAGAAGTCCTTACCCTTTCACACAGTGAGCTAGAAAGCTCGTGGGCTCTGCTCATTAGACTTCTGTCATCAGAGCTGGTGTAAACAACTGTAATGAACTGCTGGTTGTGTAAGTGTGTGTGAGTATGATGCTGTATGTGAGCTTTACGACTGACTTTATATGTAATGTAAAGAAAACAACAACATACACACACAATCACCACACACGCTGCTTTGGCATTGGTCTAAGAAATGCGACCTTTCACAAGAAAACAAAAGGCCATGAAACTTATTTATAAACTCTGAACTTAAAATAAAATATTCACTTACCTGCATTAGTTCCAGCGAAGGCTCGATTTGGACTGGAGACTGGTCATGTAAATGGCTAGATGCTGAAATCAAATCGGATTCATCATGACCTGCAAAGATCTTCTCTTCCATGTGCATCGGAAACAACTCGAGGTCACTGAATTTATATGAAGACATATATGTAGCTTCAAAGTATTCACAAGAACTTCAAATAAAATTCCCAAATCACTTCCAGGTATGGCTTCAAATGAACACAGTGTTGCAGAGTGACCTACAAATGTTATGAGATTTCTCTCAAATATCACTGCGATTTTAGGCTCTGCTGTGTTTTAGGTCGACACCCGCTACACCACTTGGGTACGAAGGACTTGCCCTGACTGTCGAGGTCTTTATATCGACACCGTCGGTTTCGCTTGGGTGGCCTTCTCGGGTACTGAACGACAGCCTACGGGCACGTTGACCTGTCTCGTTGACCTGTCAATCACACTAATCCCCATTACGGATGGGCAAGAGTGTGGCGGGGGAGGTAAATAATCCGCACCCTCCACCCCTCCCTCCTGTAGTCAGGCAAAGTCGAGATGACCTCAGGCGTCAACATCCGAGGTAGCAGGGTCTCTCCCAGCCCCTACTCGCCACCTTCAGACACTTCATGTCGTCAGGTGCTTGGCAGCAATTAAAAAGTTAGCTTGTCTTTTAACATGTTAGCGAGGCTCAGATGAGAAGCTAGACCACCCCACTCCTACTTATTGAAAACTTATTACTTTGAAGCAATTTACACCTCGTTGGGTGGGGTTAATGACTGTCAGCTGACACTTACATAACACCTGGAAAAGTATGATTCGCTCTTTTATGTTACTAGTCACTAGAAATTTCTATCAATGTCGTTGCTTTTTGAAAGTGAATACACATGCACTTACACTTATAGTGTATTCAACGCGCTGGTGTCTAGATTCTGAATAAACCTACATCTAGGGATCTTGTTACAATTTCTGACAAAGACATGCTGTTTATACTGGTATGCTCATACCCGTGTGTTTATGTAAACATCTGTCTGCATATGCGTTTGGTATCCATGTATATCTTAGATTTAAACTATATTTAATAAATCCTTTCATAAATCATTCCAGTCGACAGAATGTTGTCTGACAGATAGATACAATAAACACACACATATATACACAAGCGGGTGCCCCATTGGGGATGGGGGGCGCTACTGTGTGGCTTGACCCCGGCTCACTATCGTTCTGTACGGTTTTTGACTTGTTTGAATTCTACGGGAATTTGTCTGCCTTCAGCCTGTGCATGAATACACATAAGTGTTACTGCAACACGTCTGACTGTGGTATCGTATTCCTGTGTGTGAGTCCCTGTACACAGGCCAGGTTCTACCTGTTAGGCGAACTAGGCAACTACCGAGGGCGCAGCGACCGAGGGGTTAGGGTTCAAATGGCCTGCTGGTGTTTTGGGGTTGTTTTTTTTTTTTTTTTGAGATGAATGATTATAGGGAAAAATATCATTTTCACAAAATGATATTAGCAGGACACATTTCCTCTGCTTGTAGACTGACCACCACGCTAGTTTCTCAGTACATGTAGTACAGCCTGTACGGGAGAATTTTCTTTTACCAAACCGCGTCCATTGCAAATGGCGACGCGACCGTTAGTTTGATCTAGAAATATTCAGAAACGGACTGCATGTGCGGCCAGTCAGGACTATCTGGCTGACAACAATCCCTTCAGTGACTGAGTGTCGTCCCTACCAAGTAGAGCTATTCAATCACAACCCATAGTTGAATCGGCGAGAGACCTGCCATGATCGTGCTATGAGCAGTGTACTCTGTGATGTGAGCAGTGCACTCAGTGCTATGAGCAGTGTACTGTGTGCTGTGAGCAGTGTACTGTGTGCTATGAGCAATGTACTGTGGGATATGAGCAGTGTTCTGTGTGATATGAGCAGTGTACTGTGTGCTGTGAGCAGTGTACTGTGTGCTATGAGCAATGTACTGTGGGATATGAGCAGTGTTCTGTGTGATATGAGCAGTGTACTGTGTGCTGTGAGCAGTGTACTGTGTGCTATGAGCAATGTACTGTGGGATATGAGCAGTGTTCTGTGTGATATGAGCAGTGTACTCTGTGATGTGAGCAGTGTACTGTGTGCTATGAGCAATGTACTGTGGGATATGAGCAGTGTTCTGTGTGATATGAGCAGTGTACTCTGTGATGTGAGCAGTGTACTGTGTGCTATGAGCAATGTTCTGTGTGATATGAGCAGTGTACTCTGATTTGAGCAGTGTACTCTGATATGAGCAGTGTACTCTGTGATGTGAGCAGTGTACTGTGTGCTATGAGCAATGTTCTGTGTGATATGAGCAGTGTACTCTGATATGAGCAGTGTACTCTGTGATGTGAGCAGTGTACTGTGTGCTATGAGCAATGTTCTGTGTGATATGAGCAGTGTACTCTGATATGAGCAGTGTACTCTGTGATGTGAGCAGTGTACTAAGTGCTATGAGCAGTGACCTGTGCTGTGAGCAGCTGTCGTCATGCTGATTTACAGATGAGGAGACATTCGGACTTGAAGGATACACAACGATTCGATTTGCCAGGAATGCACAAGCGACAAATAAGCATGTAGGGGGAGGCTTGTGTATGCTTGCAAATGAGAAATGGGCCACGAACTACACAGTACGAGAACAGACTAGTGCCCCCCATTATGAGATACTGACAGTGTCCTTCAGGCCGCATTATTTACCTCGTGAATTCGGTCAAATCACTGTGGTCCTCGTCTATGTGCCCGGCCCAGACTTCAACCTTGCAGCTGAGCACATTGCAGATACATATAATCGTTCGACAACAAGATCAGTTGATCAGCCTGTATTTTTGCTCGGTGACTTCAACTGCTGTGATGTTAGTAAGCTGCTCCCCTCTGTCCATCAATACGTCACGTGTCCCCCCCGCCTCGACAGAACGCTAGACAGGTGTTTCGGTAATGTGCCGGGTGCTTATGTTTCCAAGTGCCGGCCGCCGCTGGGCAGATCGGACCACAACATTGTTCATCTGCTACCCACATACAGACAGCTCAGTGAAAAGCCAACACCACTATGTATTAGGACCTGGACAGTTGAAGCAACTGAGATGCTCAGCGACTGCCTCGAGGCCACTGACTGGGATTTGTTCTTGGCTAGCTGTGGAGCCGACCTGGACTGTCTGGCAGACACAATCACCTCTTACATCACCTTCTGTGAAGAGTCAAACATCCCTACCAAGCACATCTTCAGCTATCCGAATAACAAACCATGGCTGGGTAAAGAACTCAAACACTGTCTCAATGAAAAGAAGATTGCTTTTATGCAAGGAGACAAACAGTGAAAGACAAGGAGAAGGAGTTCAGGGCAAAGGCAAGAACAGCTACAGTGGAATACAGAAAGAAGGTAGAAAAGCAACTAAGTGCAACTAAGCCCCTGGACCTGACCACGTGAGAGGCAAGGTCCTCAAAGAGTGTGCTAGTCAGCTGAGTGGTGTTTTTACCAGACTTTTCCAGCTCTCCCTTGACTCTCATAGTGTCCCCCGCGCTAGGGCCGCATTTTGCACACCCCTGGTTAAGGGCAAACTCGTCTAGGAGTCTTCTAGCTAGGATATGTGGCTGAATAGTGTTGAAGCCCGACAAGAAATCAGCAAACTAAAGTCGAGCATGGGCTTGAGGATTCTCTAGGTGTTTGAGTAAAGTGTGGAGGATGAACAGTTTAGCATCATCAATACTTCGTTTGGACTGGTATGCATATTGCAAGGGATCATGACAATTGTTAGTGGCTTGAAGAGTCAATGCCTTGATGATTGTCTCAAATACTTTCATCTTTTGAGCAAAAGAAAAATTTCTGTCTTGAGTCTCCTCGACAGACAATAAAGTCTGATTTGATTTGATTGTACAGAGACCCCCCCCCCTATAGTTGCTTACCATGAGCCGTTGGAACAGACTGTGGCTATTAGTGGTGTCAATGGTTGCCACATTTTTCTTAGTTCTGCTGTCAGCACACGTACCCCGTCCATTCAAAGTGATGTTAGTTTTTAGCGACAACCTGTAAAGTGCTGGACTTGTGACCACAATTCAACAACAGTTCCGATTACACCTGGACACCTTCAGGGCACGCGAACAGGATTACGACCTCTGACATCTTGTAAGACTAACTCAGGATTATTCAACACCCCTTGCCTAGACACTCTGTCCCCACCCTCACCACGCCCTACTCATCTTTCTGTCATTTCTCGGTCTTCTTTCATTACAACATGCCACTGATAGGTATGACACCAGCTGTCTGGGAGCGTGACGATCGTGCTTCTGGGATATAGGACGGTAGCCTGGCTGCATCTTTGTTTTTTTTTTGGACGTTAGTTTTATATTTTCTGGCTTTTATATTGCGCATTGCATGCAGAAAAGGTAATTAGGTAACCATAACCCTGGTGGTTACCTGTCCATCCATACAACCATCTTCGTTATCATCCAGCCAGTATGTCCCGTGTGTTCGGCTGATTCATAAGCACACCTCTTCCCTCCCGCACCACCACCACCACACACACACCATACAAAATTTGTGCAAGCAGGATGACCACACTACCGACGATAGTCTAACAAACAAAGCAGAGATTCGCAAACAAAGATCAGAAACCAACAAAACGTATTTCCGCTCAACACATTAAGATGACAAGCGTATCTCCGCTTTACACTTCAATGATTGTCTCTGCAGTCCTCACCTCTTAATACTCAGCGAGTTCCCCATGTGTTGACATCGTGTTGGTGCTTAACACCTCCTGATTGGGGGGGGGGGGGACAGTCGACGGCGCGCAGTTGAAGTGGTTAATAACCTGTACTCGGCGTTGTTAGGGATTCAACGAAGCGTGACGACCACCTGGGTAGAGCTATCATGGTCAGTTCCTCTTGAACGAACTTTGAATGGCGATTAACGCTTGTCTGGATGATCTACAGTAGAAGTGTGCTCATAACCCACCACGGGCGATCATGTGTGACTGGCGCACTACACCTGTAATCACCACAGGTGATGACATCCAGTCCGTGGGGTCCATGAACCGCGAAGCAGAACTTAGTACCTCCCCCTCCCCCAAGCTCTGTTGGTTCTCTCATGCGAGAGGATTAATTTCTTGTCTGATTTTTCTTCCCTTGATTTAAAGTAGGATTATGGTGATACTTAAAGGTGTCACTGAAAAATAAGTATGTGAAAGTTCGCTGATGCCATGAACCCTTTTGTCAGACTCGTTCAGTGAAAACCGTGCAGCACGTGACACACGTAGTGCTACGTGACGAGGTCGAAGTGTAATGGGGAAGGAGGGGATGGTGGTGCATGACAAACAAAAGTGTTTAAAGACAACGAATTTCCTCTTTTACACACACACACACACAAAATTGTCCCATCGGATTGCAGTTTGCCAGACCACGTGACATATCAATGAAATGTTCTTAGCAAAGGAGTGGGTGAGCCAATTGTAAGCACAGTTCTTATTTTAAGAACCCTGAATGTATAAAAGAAGCGAACAATTAAAAAATTAGACAAACAGGAAAGCAAACTAAAACACACACAAGCAAGCAAAAAGCGCTTTTCATTCACCACCCTGAAGATCTTCTGCTTTGGGGTGCAGCTCTTGCCTAGTCTCGGGGAAAAAAAATATTATCTTTTTTCTGATATTTGCGGGTGTCGTTCGCTATACATCTCCAACTCAAGCAGATGGAAGATGGAAGAACTCTTTACCAGCTAAAAGTAACCAACCAACAGCTATGCGAGTATCTGTACCCTGACAGACATGATGTCTTCTATGTTTCTAAGTGCACCGTCTGTAAGGTGACCAGAAGTTTCGGGAGCGAAAGCGGGACGCGTGCCGATGATGGTGTCGTCACCGACAATGAAAGCCAAAAAACTGAGAAGCATCACAGACACCTCCTAAACGAGGGCTAAACTCTTCGAAACTAGACGCAACGGTTAGTGACGCATCAGTAACGGGAGGAAACTCACCGACCACACTTCCGCCCCGACCTCTGGCTCACGAAATGGTGAACACAGCTTGATGTGAGTGATAGAGGAAACAAACCCTCACCGGACGGATTAATCAGACCTGACTAAGGTGACCAGACGTTTCGGGAGCGAAAGCGGGACCCGTGCCGATGATGGTGTCGTCACCGACAATGAAAGCCGAAAAACTCTGACTGGCCGAGTGGTGATGCTTTCAACGGCAGATATGTCCACGCCGATACAGTATTCCATTTTAAAAGGAAAAAAAAAAGAAAAACGGCTTTTAAAATTTCAATAGAAATCTTCCTACCTTATCTCCCGCTCAGCTAACTTTGCGGACGTGCGGGTGAGGTCTGTAACAAATGAGCATGCCGACGATGGTCCGGCACCTTCATCGTCTTGCGTTCGCTGTCAAAATTGCACTTCACAATTAAAAGTCCTTTCAGTGTTTCCACCTTTAACTGTGTCTTTTCATTGGTCCACATGGCGTTCATTGCAGAGAATACTCTTTCAGTAACAGCGTTAGTTCCTGGTAGACACAAGACAAACTCAACAATCTTTTGTATTTGTCCATAGGGCACAAAATTCTTCTGAAAATTAAAAAAAAAAAATTCAACCCATTGAGCATCGATGGTTGTCTTCTGGGAATTCCAATCCGAAATCTTGTCTGAGGAAGCGAACTTTGCCGCATAATTAATCTCGTCAAATAACTCATTATCGTTTATCTCTATAGGAGGGAGTTTTGACCCAAATAACTGAAGGTTTTCTGAAACATTTTCCCAGGATGGAACATCTTTCAGTGCGATCCAACCGAAAGCGTTGACATTGTCAAATTGGCCGCTTCTCTCACTGAGATACTTAGCACAATTATCATAAAACTTTACAATTGTTGCAACTACATCAGTTCTTCTAACCGACCCGGCGTGCTCCAAATCAGTAAGTCGCACCCATACCATGGTGTTAATAATTGTTGAATTCTTTTGATCTGATCAGTCCTTCACCTTTGACAAATACTACGCCCCCCTTCTCTCTCCAAAAGTGAACTACATGTAGTTTCATTATAGAATACTTGATAACATCCCTGCAAGATAAAAAGCGTTTAAAGTATGTTGTCATTGAAAATACAGGCTGTCTTTGGTTTATGGTCTTGACAGTTCTATCTAGACTTCGGTAGTTATGTTGTCTGCAATCAAAGGTTTTCTCGATACAAATGTAAACAATTAAATCTATAAAAAGAAGAAAAAAATTGTAAGTCTCTTACTTTTAAATTAATTATTTTAATGTGTCTGTTTTGTTATATTTAACAAGATGCATCAGGATGGAACTTTTACTACACAAATATATCACACAGGAAAGTTAAAGAATGGACGAGATGACTTTTCTGTTCATTTAGTCTTCTAGTCGTTTAGTTTTAATTCTCAAGCTTTTCTACTGAATGAAGAAGTAGCGTTTACACCAGATACAATGATGTCTTTATTCATAATTTTTTTCTATTTTCGATATCTAATCGATCACTAGCAATGATTGTGCAAGGGAAGACCGTCTCCGCCAACACTGGTTTTCAGTTGTAATACACAACCGCCGCACACGCACCGCTGACCCCTCCCGCAAATTGATGGCTCAGCAATGTCCACGCAGTGAATCGGCATGAGAAGGCGGGGTGGGTGGGTCGGCCTAGCTTTACCACTGGGCAAGAGCACCACCCTGGCTGCAAGGCGGGGTGGGTGGGTCGGCCTAGCTTTACCACTGGGCAAGAGCACCACCCGGCTGCAAGGCGGGGTGGGTGGGTCGGCCTAGCTTTACCACTGGGCAAGAGCACCACCCCGGCTGCAAAGGCGGGGTGGGTGGGTCGGCCTAGCTTTACCACTGGGCAAGAGCACCACCCTGGCTGCAAGGCGGGGTGGGTGGGTCGGCCTAGCTTTACCACTGGGCAAGAGCACCACCCCGGCTGCAAGGCGGGTGGGTGGGTCGGCCTAGCTTTACCACTGGGCAAGAGCACCACCCCTGGCTGCAAGGCGGGGTGGGTGGGTCGGCCTAGCTTTACCACTGGGCAAGAGCACCACCCTGGCTGCAAGGCGGGTGGGTGGGTCGGCCTAGCTTTACCACTGGGCAAGAGCACACCCCGGCTGCAAGGCGGGGTGGGTGGGTCGGCCTAGCTTTACCACTGGGCAAGAGCACCACCCTGGCTGCAAGGCGGGGTGGGTGGGTCGGCCTAGCTTTACCACTGGGCAAGAGCACCACCCCGGCTGCAAGGCGGGTGGGTGGGTCGGCCTAGCTTTACCACTGGGCAAGAGCACCACCCTGGCTGCAAGGCGGGGTGGGTGGGTCGGCCTAGCTTTACCACTGGGCAAGAGCACCACCCGGCTGCAAGGCGGGGTGGGTGGGTCGGCCTAGCTTTACCACTGGGCAAGAGCACCACCCTGGCTGCAAGGCGGGGTGGGTGGGTCGGCCTAGCTTTACCACTGGGCAAGAGCACCACCCCGGCTGCAAGGCGGGGTGGGTGGGTCGGCCTAGCTTTACCACTGGGCAAGAGCACCACCCGGCTGCAAGGCGGGGTGGGTGGGTCGGCCTAGCTTTACCACTGGGCAAGAGCACCACCCGGCTGCAAGGCGGGGTGGGTGGGTCGGCCTAGCTTTACCACTGGGCAAGAGCACCACCCCGGCTGCAAGGCGGGTGGGTGGGTCGGCCTAGCTTTACCACTGGGCAAGAGCACCACCCGGCTGCAAGGCGGGTGGGTGGGTCGGCCTAGCTTTACCACTGGGCAAGAGCACCACCCCGGCTGCAAGGCGGGTGGGTGGGTCGGCCTAGCTTTACCACTGGGCAAGAGCACCACCCGGCTGCAAGGCGGGGTGGGTGGGTCGGCCTAGCTTTACCACTGGGCAAGAGCACCACCCTGGCTGCAAGGCGGGGTGGGTGGGTCGGCCTAGCTTTACCACTGGGCAAGAGCACCACCCCGGCTGCAAGGCGGGGTGGGTGGGTCGGCCTAGCTTTACCACTGGGCAAGAGCACCACCCCTGGCTGCAAGGCGGGGTGGGTGGGTCGGCCTAGCTTTACCACTGGGCAAGAGCACCACCCCTGGCTGCAAGGCGGGGTGGGTGGGTCGGCCTAGCTTTACCACTGGGCAAGAGCACCACCCTGGCTGCAAGGCGGGGTGGGTGGGTCGGCCTAGCTTTACCACTGGGCAAGAGCACCACCCTGGCTGCAAGGCGGGTGGGTGGGTCGGCCTAGCTTACACTGGGCAAGAGCACCACCCTGGCTGCAAGGCGGGGTGGGTGGGTCGGCCTAGCTTTTACCACTGGGCAAGGAGCACCACCCCGGCTGCAAGGCGGGGTGGGTGGGTCGGCCTAGCTTTACCACTGGGCAAGAGCACCACCCCGGGCTGCAGGCAAGGGGGTGGGTGGGTCGGCCTAGCTTTACCACTGGGCAAGAGCACCACCCCTGGCTGCAAGGCGGGGTGGGTGGGTCGGCCTAGCTTTACCACTGGGCAAGAGCACCACCCTGGCTGCAAGGCGGGGTGGGTGGGTCGGCCTAGCTTTACCACTGGGCAAGAGCACCACTGCAAGGCGGTGGGTGGGTCGGCCTAGCTTTACCACTGGGCAAGAGCACCACCCTGGCTGCAAAGGCGGGGTGGGTGGGTCGGCCTAGCTTTACCACTGGGCAAGAGCACCACCCCTGGCTGCAAGGCGGGGTGGGTGGGTCGGCCTAGCTTTACCACTGGGCAAGAGCACCACCCTGGCTGCAAGGCGGGTGGGTGGGTCGGCACCTAGCTTTACCACTGGGCAAGAGCACCACCCCTGGCTGCAAGGCGGGGTGGGTGGGTCGGCCTAGCTTTACCACTGGGCAAGAGCACCACCCTGGCTGCAAGGCGGGGTGGGTGGGTCGGCCTAGCTTTACCACTGGGCAAGAGCACCACCCTGGCTGCAAGGCGGGGTGGGTGGGTCGGCCTAGCTTTACCACTGGGCAAGAGCACCACCTGCTGCAAGGCGGGGTGGGTGGTCGGCCTAGCTTTACCACTGGGCAAGAGCACCACCCTGGCTGCAAGGCGGGGTGGGTGGGTCGGCCTAGCTTTACCACTGGGCAAGAGCACCACCCTGGCTGCAAGGCGGGGTGGGTGGGTCGGCCTAGCTTTACCACTGGGCAAGAGCACCACCCTGGCTGCAAGGCGGGGTGGGTGGGTCGGCCTAGCTTTACCACTGGGCAAGAGCACCACCCCTGGCTGCAAGGCGGGGTGGGTGGTCGGCCTAGCTTTACCACTGGGCAAGAGCACCACCCTGGCTGCAAGGCGGGGTGGGTGGGTCGGCCTAGCTTTACCACTGGGCAAGAGCACCACCCTGGCTGCAAGGCGGGTGGGTGGGTCGGCCTAGCTTTACCACTGGGCAAGAGCACCACCCTGGCCTGCAAGGCGGGGTGGGTGGGTCGGCCTAGCTTTACCACTGGGCAAGAGCACCACCCTGGCTGCAAGGCGGGGTGGGTGGGTCGCCTAGCTTTACCACTGGGCAAGAGCACCACCCTGGCTGCAAGGCGGGGTGGGTGGGTCGGCCTAGCTTTACCACTGGGCAAGAGCACCACCCTGGCTGCAAGGCGGGTGGGTGGGTCGGCCTAGCTTTACCACTGGGCAAGAGCACCACCCCTGGCTGCAAGGCGGGGTGGGTGGGTCGGCCTAGCTTTACCACTGGGCAAGAGCACCACCCTGGCTGCAAGGCGGGGTGGGTGGGTCGGCCTAGCTTTACCACTGGGCAAGAGCACCACCCTGGCTGCAAGGCGGGTGGGTGGGTCGGCCTAGCTTTACCACTGGGCAAGAGCACCACCCGGCTGCAAGGCGGGGTGGGTGGGTCGGCCTAGCTTTACCACTGGGCAAGAGCACCACCCCTGGCTGCAAGGCGGGGTGGGGTGGGTCGGCCTAGCTTTACCACTGGGCAAGAGCACCACCCCTGGCTGCAAGGCGGGGTGGGTGGGTCGGCCTAGCTTTACCACTGGGCAAGAGCACCACCCTGGCTGCAAGGCGGGGTGGGTGGGTCGGCCTAGCTTTACCACTGGGCAAGAGCACCACCCTGGCTGCAAGGCGGGGTGGGTGGGTCGGCCTAGCTTACCACTGGGCAAGAGCACCACCCCGGCTGCAAGGCGGGGTGGGTGGGTCGGCCTAGCTTTACCACTGGGCAAGAGCACCACCCCGGCTGCAAGGCGGGGTGGGTGGGTCGGCCTAGCTTTACCACTGGGCAAGAGCACCACCCCGGCTGCAAGGCGGGGTGGGTGGGTCGGCCTAGCTTTACCACTGGGCAAGAGCACCACCCCTGGCTGCAAGGCGGGGTGGGTGGGTCGGCCTAGCTTTACCACTGGGCAAGAGCACCACCCGGCTGCAAGGCGGGGTGGGTGGGTCGGCACCTAGCTTTACCACTGGGCAAGAGCACCACCCTGGCTGCAAGGCGGGGTGGGTGGGTCGGCCTAGCTTTACCACTGGGCAAGAGCACCACCCTGGCTGCAAGGCGGGGTGGGTGGGTCGGCCTAGCTTTACCACTGGGCAAGAGCACCACCCTGGCTGCAAGGCGGGGTGGGTGGGTCGGCCTAGCTTTACCACTGGGCAAGAGCACCACCCCGGCTGCAAGGCGGGGTGGGTGGGTCGGCCTAGCTTTACCACTGGGCAAGAGCACCACCCTGGCTGCAAGGCGGGGTGGGTGGGTCGGCCTAGCTTTACCACTGGGCAAGAGCACCACCCGCTGCAAGGCGGGGTGGGTGGTCGGCCTAGCTTTACCACTGGGCAAGAGCACCACCCTGGCTGCAAGGCGGGGTGGGTGGGTCGGCCTAGCTTTACCACTGGGCAAGAGCACCACCCTGGCTGCAAGGCGGGGTGGGTGGGTCGGCCTAGCTTTACCACTGGGCAAGAGCACCACCCCTGGCTGCAAGGCGGGGTGGGTGGGTCGGCCTAGCTTTACCACTGGGCAAGAGCACCACCCCTGGCTGCAAGGCGGGGTGGGTGGGTCGGCCTAGCTTTACCACTGGGCAAGAGCACCACCCGGCTGCAAGGCGGGGTGGGTGGGTCGGCCTAGCTTTACCACTGGGCAAGAGCACCACCCTGGCTGCAAAGGCGGGTGGGTGGGTCGGCCTAGCTTTACCACTGGGCAAGAGCACCACCCCGGCTGCAAGGCGGGGTGGGTGGGTCGGCCTAGCTTTACCACTGGGCAAGAGCACCACCCCGGCTGCAAGGCGGGGTGGGTGGGTCGGCCTAGCTTTACCACTGGGCAAGAGCACCACCCCGGCTGCAAGGCGGGGTGGGTGGGTCGGCACCAGCTTTACCACTGGGCAAGAGCACCACCCTGGCTGCAAGGCGGGGTGGGTGGGTCGGCCTAGCTTTACCACTGGGCAAGAGCACCACCCCGGCTGCAAGGCGGGGTGGGTGGGTCGGCCTAGCTTTACCACTGGGCAAGAGCACCACCCCGGCTGCAAGGCGGGGTGGGTGGGTCGGCCTAGCTTTACCACTGGGCAAGAGCACCACCCCGGCTGCAAGGCGGGGTGGGTGGGTCGGCCTAGCTTTACCACTGGCAAGAGCACCACCCCGGCTGCAAGGCGGGGTGGGTGGGTCGGCCTAGCTTTACCACTGGGCAAGAGCACCACCCCGGCTGCAAGGCGGGGTGGGTGGGTCGGCCAGCTTTACCACTGGGCAAGAGCACCACCCCGGCTGCAAGGCGGGGTGGGTGGGTCGGCCTAGCTTTACCACTGGGCAAGAGCACCACCCCGGCTGCAAGGCGGGGTGGGTGGGTCGGCACCAGCTTTACCACTGGGCAAGAGCACCACCCCGGCTGCAAGGCGGGGTGGGTGGGTCGGCCTAGCTTTACCACTGGGCAAGAGCACCACCCCGGCTGCAAGGCGGGGTGGGTGGGTCGGCCTAGCTTTACCACTGGGCAAGAGCACCACCCCGGCTGCAAGGCGGGGTGGGTGGGTCGGCCTAGCTTTACCACTGGGCAAGAGCACCACCCGGCTGCAAGGCGGGGTGGGTGGGTCGGCCTAGCTTTACCACTGGCAAGAGCACCACCCCGGCTGCAAGGCGGGGTGGGTGGGTCGGCCTAGCTTTACCACTGGGCAAGAGCACCACCCCGGCTGCAAGGCGGGTGGGTGGGTCGGCACCTAGCTTTACCACTGGGCAAGAGCACCACCCCGGCTGCAAGGCGGGGTGGGTGGGTCGGCCTAGCTTTACCACTGGGCAAGAGCACCACCCCGGCTGCAAGGCGGGGTGGGTGGGTCGGCCAGCTTTACCACTGGGCAAGAGCACCACCCCGGCTGCAAGGCGGGGTGGGTGGGTCGGCCTAGCTTTACCACTGGGCAAGAGCACCACCCCGGCTGCAAAGGCGGGGTGGGTGGGTCGGCCTAGCTTTACCACTGGGCAAGAGCACCACCCCGGCTGCAAAGGCGGGGTGGGTGGGTCGGCCTAGCTTTACCACTGGGCAAGAGCACCACCCCGGCTGCAAAGGCGGGGTGGGTGGGTCGGCCTAGCTTTACCACTGGGCAAGAGCACCACCCCGGCTGCAAAGGCGGGGTGGGTGGGTCGGCCTAGCTTTACCACTGGGCAAGAGCACCACCCCGGCTGCAAAGGCGGGGTGGGTGGGTCGGCCTAGCTTTACCACTGGGCAAGAGCACCACCCCGGCTGCAAAGGCGGGGTGGGTGGGTCGGCCTAGCTTTACCACTGGGCAAGAGCACCACCCGGCTGCAAGGCGGGGTGGGTGGGTCGGCCTAGCTTTACCACTGGGCAAGAGCACCACCCGGCTGCAAGGCGGGGTGGGTGGGTCGGCACCTAGCTTTACCACTGGGCAAGAGCACCACCCCGGCTGCAAAGGCGGGGTGGGTGGGTCGGCCTAGCTTTACCACTGGGCAAGAGCACCACCCCGGCTGCAAAGGCGGGGTGGGTGGGTCGGCCTAGCTTTACCACTGGGCAAGAGCACCACCCCGGCTGCAAGGCGGGGTGGGTGGGTCGGCCTAGCTTTACCACTGGGCAAGAGCACCACCCCTGGCTGCAAGGCGGGGTGGGTGGGTCGGCCTAGCTTTACCACTGGGCAAGAGCACCACCCGGCTGCAAGGCGGGGTGGGTGGGTCGGCCTAGCTTTACCACTGGGCAAGAGCACCACCCCGGCTGCAAGGCGGGGTGGGTGGGTCGGCCTAGCTTTACCACTGGGCAAGAGCACCACCCCGGCTGCAAGGCGGGGTGGGTGGGTCGGCCTAGCTTTACCACTGGGCAAGAGCACCACCCCGGCTGCAAGGCGGGGTGGGTGGGTCGGCCTAGCTTTACCACTGGGCAAGAGCACCACCCGCTGCAAGGCGGGGTGGGTGGGTCGGCCTAGCTTTACCACTGGGCAAGAGCACCACCCTGGCTGCAAGGCGGGGTGGGTGGGTCGGCCTAGCTTTACCACTGGGCAAGAGCACCACCCCGGCTGCAAGGCGGGGTGGGTGGGTCGGCCTAGCTTTACCACTGGGCAAGAGCACCACCCCTGGCTGCAAGGCGGGGTGGGTGGGTCGGCCTAGCTTTACCACTGGGCAAGAGCACCACCCTGGCTGCAAGGCGGGGTGGGTGGGTCGGCCTAGCTTTACCACTGGGCAAGAGCACCACCGGCTGCAAGGCGGGTGGGTGGGTCGGCCTAGCTTTACCACTGGGCAAGAGCACCACCCTGGCTGCAAGGCGGGGTGGTGGGTCGGCCTAGCTTTACCACTGGGCAAGAGCACCACCCTGGCTGCAAGGCGGGTGGGTGGGTCGGCCTAGCTTTACCACTGGGCAAGAGCACCACCCTGGCTGCAGGCGGGGTGGGTGGGTCGGCCTAGCTTTACCACTGGGCAAGAGCACCACCCGGCTGCAAGGCGGGTGGGTGGGTCGGCCTAGCTTTACCACTGGGCAAGAGCACCACCCTGGCTGCAAGGCGGGGTGGGTGGGTCGGCCTAGCTTTACCACTGGGCAAGAGCACCACCCGGCTGCAAGGCGGGGTGGGTGGGTCGGCCTAGCTTTACCACTGGGCAAGAGCACCACCCCGGCTGCAAGGCGGGGTGGGTGGGTCGGCCTAGCTTTACCACTGGGCAAGAGCACCACCCTGGCTGCAAGGCGGGGTGGGTGGGTCGGCCTAGCTTTACCACTGGGCAAGAGCACCACCCTGGCTGCAAGGCGGGGTGGGTGGGTCGGCCTAGCTTTACCACTGGGCAAGAGCACCACCCTGGCTGCAAGGCGGGGTGGGTGGGTCGGCCTAGCTTTACCACTGGGCAAGAGCACCACCCCGGCTGCAAGGCGGGGTGGGTGGGTCGGCCTAGCTTTACCACTGGGCAAGAGCACCACCCCGGCTGCAAGGCGGGGTGGGTGGGTCGGCCTAGCTTTACCACTGGGCAAGAGCACCACCCCGGCTGCAAGGCGGGTGGGTGGGTCGGCCTAGCTTTACCACTGGGCAAGAGCACCACCCGGCTGCAAAGGCGGGTGGGTGGGTCGGCCTAGCTTTACCACTGGGCAAGAGCACCACCCGGCTGCAAGGCGGGGTGGGTGGGTCGGCCTAGCTTTACCACTGGGCAAGAGCACCACCCGGCTGCAAGGCGGGGTGGGTGGGTCGGCACCTAGCTTTACCACTGGGCAAGAGCACCACCCGGCTGCAAGGCGGGGTGGGTGGGTCGGCACCTAGCTTTACCACTGGGCAAGAGCACCACCCCTGGCTGCAAGGCGGGTGGGTGGGTCGGCACCAGCTTTACCACTGGGCAAGAGCACCACCCCGGCTGCAAGGCGGGGTGGGTGGGTCGGCACCTAGCTTTACCACTGGGCAAGAGCACCACCCCGGCTGCAAAGGCGGGGTGGGTGGGTCGGCCTAGCTTTACCACTGGGCAAGAGCACCACCCCGGCTGCAAGGCGGGGTGGGTGGGTCGGCACCTAGCTTTACCACTGGCAAGAGCACCACCCCGGCTGCAAGGCGGGGTGGGTGGGTCGGCACCTAGCTTTACCACTGGGCAAGAGCACCACCCCGGCTGCAAGGCGGGGTGGGTGGGTCGGCCTAGCTTTACCACTGGGCAAGAGCACCACCCCGGCTGCAAGGCGGGGTGGGTGGGTCGGCACCAGCTTTACCACTGGGCAAGAGCACCACCCCGGCTGCAAGGCGGGGTGGGTGGGTCGGCACCTAGCTTTACCACTGGGCAAGAGCACCACCCCGGCTGCAAGGCGGGGTGGGTGGGTCGGCCTAGCTTTACCACTGGGCAAGAGCACCACCCCGGCTGCAAGGCGGGGTGGGTGGGTCGGCACCTAGCTTTACCACTGGGCAAGAGCACCACCCGGCTGCAAGGCGGGGTGGGTGGGTCGGCACCTAGCTTTACCACTGGGCAAGAGCACCACCCGGCTGCAAGGCGGGGTGGGTGGGTCGGCCAGCTTTACCACTGGGCAAGAGCACCACCCCTGGCTGCAAGGCGGGGTGGGTGGGTCGGCCTAGCTTTACCACTGGGCAAGAGCACCACCCCGGCTGCAAGGCGGGGTGGGTGGGTCGGCACCAGCTTTACCACTGGGCAAGAGCACCACCCGGCTGCAAGGCGGGGTGGGTGGGTCGGCCTAGCTTTACCACTGGGCAAGAGCACCACCCCGGCTGCAAGGCGGGGTGGGTGGGTCGGCACCAGCTTTACACTGGGCAAGAGCACCACCCCTGGCTGCAAGGCGGGGTGGGTGGGTCGGCCAGCTTTACCACTGGGCAAGAGCACCACCCCTGGCTGCAAGGCGGGGTGGGTGGGTCGGCACCAGCTTTACCACTGGGCAAGAGCACCACCCGGCTGCAAGGCGGGTGGGTGGGTCGGCACCTAGCTTTACCACTGGGCAAGAGCACCACCCGGCTGCAAGGCGGGGTGGGTGGGTCGGCACCTAGCTTTACCACTGGGCAAGAGCACCACCCGGCTGCAAGGCGGGGTGGGTGGGTCGGCCAGCTTTACCACTGGGCAAGAGCACCACCCTGGCTGCAAGGCGGGGTGGGTGGGTCGGCACCAGCTTTACCACTGGGCAAGAGCACCACCCCGGCTGCAAGGCGGGGTGGGTGGGTCGGCACCAGCTTTACCACTGGGCAAGAGCACCACCCCTGGCTGCAAGGCGGGGTGGGTGGGTCGGCCTAGCTTTACCACTGGGCAAGAGCACCACCCGGCTGCAAGGCGGGGTGGGTGGGTCGGCCTAGCTTTACCACTGGGCAAGAGCACCACCCGGCTGCAAGGCGGTGGGTGGGTCGGCCAGCTTTACCACTGGGCAAGAGCACCACCCCGGCTGCAAGGCGGGGTGGGTGGGTCGGCACCAGCTTTACCACTGGGCAAGAGCACCACCCGGCTGCAAGGCGGGGTGGGTGGGTCGGCCAGCTTTACCACTGGGCAAGAGCACCACCCCGGCTGCAAGGCGGGGTGGGTGGGTCGGCACCAGCTTTACCACTGGGCAAGAGCACCACCCCGGCTGCAAGGCGGGGTGGGTGGGTCGGCACCAGCTTTACCACTGGGCAAGAGCACCACCCCGGCTGCAAGGCGGGGTGGGTGGGTCGGCACCAGCTTTACACTGGGCAAGAGCACCACCCGGCTGCAAGGCGGGGTGGGTGGGTCGGCCAGCTTTACCACTGGGCAAGAGCACCACCCCGGCTGCAAGGCGGGGTGGGTGGGTCGGCACCAGCTTTACCACTGGGCAAGAGCACCACCCCGGCTGCAAGGCGGGGTGGGTGGGTCGGCACCAGCTTTACCACTGGGCAAGAGCACCACCCGGCTGCAAGGCGGGGTGGGTGGGTCGGCCAGCTTTACCACTGGGCAAGAGCACCACCCCGGCTGCAAGGCGGGTGGGTGGGTCGGCACCAGCTTTACCACTGGGCAAGAGCACCACCCCGGCTGCAAGGCGGGGTGGGTGGGTCGGCCAGCTTTACCACTGGGCAAGAGCACCACCCGGCTGCAAGGCGGGGTGGGTGGGTCGGCCTAGCTTTACCACTGGGCAAGAGCACCACCCCGGCTGCAAGGCGGGGTGGGTGGGTCGGCACCTAGCTTTACCACTGGGCAAGAGCACCACCCCGGCTGCAAGGCGGGGTGGGTGGGTCGGCCAGCTTTACCACTGGGCAAGAGCACCACCCCGGCTGCAAGGCGGGGTGGGTGGGTCGGCACCTAGCTTTACCACTGGGCAAGAGCACCACCCCTGGCTGCAAGGCGGGGTGGGTGGGTCGGCACCAGCTTTACCACTGGGCAAGAGCACCACCCGGCTGCAAGGCGGGGTGGGTGGGTCGGCCTAGCTTTACCACTGGGCAAGAGCACCACCCTGGCTGCAAGGCGGGGTGGGTGGGTCGGCACCTAGCTTTACCACTGGGCAAGAGCACCACCCCGGCTGCAAGGCGGGGTGGGTGGGTCGGCACCAGCTTTACCACTGGGCAAGAGCACCACCCCGGCTGCAAGGCGGGGTGGGTGGGTCGGCACCAGCTTTACCACTGGGCAAGAGCACCACCCCGGCTGCAAGGCGGGGTGGGTGGGTCGGCACCAGCTTTACCACTGGGCAAGAGCACCACCCCGGCTGCAAGGCGGGTGGGTGGGTCGGCACCTAGCTTTACCACTGGGCAAGAGCACCACCCGGCTGCAAGGCGGGGTGGGTGGGTCGGCACCAGCTTTACCACTGGGCAAGAGCACCACCCTGGCTGCAAGGCGGGGTGGGTGGGTCGGCCAGCTTTACCACTGGGCAAGAGCACCACCCGGCTGCAAGGCGGGGTGGGTGGGTCGGCACCAGCTTTACCACTGGGCAAGAGCACCACCCCGGCTGCAAGGCGGGTGGGTGGGTCGGCACCAGCTTTACCACTGGGCAAGAGCACCACCCCGGCTGCAAGGCGGGGTGGGTGGGTCGGCACCAGCTTTACCACTGGGCAAGAGCACCACCCCGGCTGCAAGGCGGGGTGGGTGGGTCGGCCAGCTTTACCACTGGGCAAGAGCACCACCCCGGCTGCAAGGCGGGGTGGGTGGGTCGGCACCAGCTTTTACCACTGGGCAAGAGCACCACCCCGGCTGCAAGGCGGGGTGGGTGGGTCGGCACCAGCTTTACCACTGGGCAAGAGCACCACCCCGGCTGCAAGGCGGGGTGGGTGGGTCGGCACCAGCTTTACCACTGGGCAAGAGCACCACCCCGGCTGCAAGGCGGGGTGGGTGGGTCGGCACCAGCTTTACCACTGGGCAAGAGCACCACCCCGGCTGCAAGGCGGGGTGGGTGGGTCGGCACCTAGCTTTACCACTGGGCAAGAGCACCACCCCGGCTGCAAGGCGGGGTGGGTGGGTCGGCACCAGCTTTACCACTGGCAAGAGCACCACCCCGGCTGCAAGGCGGGGTGGGTGGGTCGGCACCAGCTTTACCACTGGGCAAGAGCACCACCCCGGCTGCAAGGCGGGGTGGGTGGGTCGGCACCAGCTTTTACCACTGGGCAAGAGCACCACCCCGGCTGCAAGGCGGGGTGGGTGGGTCGGCACCAGCTTTACCACTGGCTGCAAGGCACCAGCTTTCACCACACCCGGCTGCAAGGCGGGGTGGGTGGGTCGGCACCAGCTTTTACCACTGGGCAAGAGCACCACCCCCGGCTGCAAGGCGGGGTGGGTGGGTCGGCACCAGCTTACTACCACTGGGCTGGGAAGAGCACCACCCCGGCTGCAAGGCGGGGTGGGTGGGTCGGCACCAGCTTTACCCCGGCTGCACTGGGCAAGAGCACCACCCGGCTGCAAGGCGGGGTGGGTGGGTCGGCACCAGCTTTACCACTGGGCAAGAGCACCACCCGGCTGCAAGGCGGGGTGGGTGGGTCGGCACCAGCTTTACCACTGGGCAAGAGCACCACCCCGGCTGCAAGGCGGGGTGGGTGGGTCGGCACCAGCTTTACCACTGGGCAAGAGCACCACCCCGGCTGCAAAGGCGGGGTGGGTGGGTCGGCACCAGCTTTACCACTGGGCAAGGAGCACCACCCGGCTGCAAGGCGGGGTGGGTGGTCGGCACCAGCTTTCACTGGGCAAGAGCACCACCCCGGCTGCAAGGCGGGGTGGGTGGGTCGGCACCAGCTTTCCTTTACTGGGCAAGAGCACCACCCCGGCTGCAAGGCGGGTGGGTGGGTCGGCACCAGCTTTACCACTGGGCAAGAGCACCACCCCGGCTGCAAGGCGGGGTGGGTGGGTCGGCACCTAGCTTTACCACTGGGCAAGAGCACCACCCCGGCTGCAAGGCGGGGTGGGTGGGTCGGCACCAGCTTTACCACTGGGCAAGAGCACCACCCCGGCTGCAAGGCGGGGTGGGGTGGGTCGGCACCAGCTTTCACTGGGCAAGGAGCACCACCGGCTGCAAGGCGGGGTGGGTGGGTCGGCACCAGCTTTCACTGGGCAAAGCACCACCCCGGCTGCAAGGCGGGGTGGGTGGGTCGGCACCAGGGGGGCGAGCAGACCCCGGCTGCAAGGCGGGGTGGGTGGGTCGGCACCAGCTTTACTGGGCAAGGAGCACCACCCCGGCTGCAAGGCGGGGTGGGTGGGTCGGCACCAGCTTTACCACTGGGCAAGAGCACCACCCGGCTGCAAGGCGGGGTGGGTGGGTCGGCACCAGCTTTTACCACTGGGCAGAGCACCCCCGGCTGCAAGGCGGGGTGGGTGGGTCGGCACCAGCTTTACCACTGGGCAGGAGCACCACCCCGGCTGCAAGGCGGGGTGGGTGGGTCGGCACCAGCTTTACCACTGGGCAGAGCACCACCCGGCTGCAAGGCGGGGTGGGTGGGTCGGCACCAGCTTTACCTTACTGGGCAGGAGCACCACCCCGGCTGCAAGGCGGGGTGGGTGGGTCGGCACCAGCTTTACCACTGGGCAGGAGCACCACCCCGGCTGCAAGGCGGGGTGGGTGGGTCGGCACCAGCTTTTTTACTGGGCAGAGCACCACCCGGCTGCAAGGCGGGGTGGGTGGGTCGGCACCAGCTTTTACTGGGCAGGAGCACCACCCGGCTGCAAGGCGGGGTGGGTGGGTCGGCACCAGCTTTACTGGGCAGGAGCACACCCCGGCTGCAAGGCGGGGTGGGTGGGTCGGCACCAGCTTTACCACTGGGCAAGGAGCACCACCGGCTGCAAGGCGGGGTGGGTGGGTCGGCACCAGCTTTACTGGGCAAGAGCACCACCCGGCTGCAAGGCGGGGTGGGTGGGTCGGCACCAGCTTTCTTTACTGGGCAGGAGCACCACCCCGGCTGCAAGGCGGGGTGGGTGGGTCGGCACCAGCTTTCTTTACTGGGCAAGGAGCACCACCCCGGCTGCAAGGCGGGGTGGGTGGGTCGGCACCAGCTTTCACTGGGCAAGGAGCACACCCGGCTGCAAGGCGGGGTGGGTGGGTCGGCACCAGCTTTACTGGGCAGGAGCACCACCCGGCTGCAAGGCGGGGTGGGTGGGTCGGCACCAGCTTTACTGGGCGGAGCACCACCCCGGCTGCAAGGCGGGGTGGGTGGGTCGGCACCAGCTTTCTTACTGGGCAAGGAGCACACCCGGCTGCAAGGCGGGGTGGGTGGGTCGGCACCAGCTTTCTTACTGGGCAAGGAGCACCACCCGGCTGCAAGGCGGGGTGGGTGGGTCGGCACCAGCTTTCTTTACTGGGCAGAGCACCACCCCGGCTGCAAGGCGGGGTGGGTGGGTCGGCACCAGCTTTCTTACTGGGCAGGAGCACCACCCGGCTGCAAGGCGGGGTGGGTGGGTCGGCACCAGCTTACTGGGCAGGAGCACCACCCGGCTGCAAGGCGGGTGGGTGGGTCGGCACCAGCTTCTTTACTGGGCAAGGAGCACCACCCCGGCTGCAAGGCGGGGTGGGTGGGTCGGCACCAGCTTTACTGGGCAGGAGCACCACCCCGGCTGCAAGGCGGGGTGGGTGGGTCGGCACCAGCTTTCTTACTGGGCAGGAGCACCACCCCGGCTGCAAGGCGGGGTGGGTGGGTCGGCACCAGCTTTACTGGGCAGGAGCACCACCCCGGCTGCAAGGCGGGGTGGGTGGGTCGGCACCAGCTTTCTTACTGGGCAGGAGCACCACCGGCTGCAAGGCGGGGTGGGTGGGTCGGCACCAGCTTTCTTACTGGGCAGGAGCACCACCGGCTGCAAGGCGGGGTGGGTGGGTCGGCACCAGCTTTCTTACTGGGCAGGAGCACACCCCGGCTGCAAGGCGGGGTGGGTGGGTCGGCACCAGCTTTCACTGGGCAGGAGCACCACCCGGCTGCAAGGCGGGGTGGGTGGGTCGGCACCAGCTTTCTTACTGGGCAGGAGCACCACCCGGCTGCAAGGCGGGGTGGGTGGGTCGGCACCAGCTTACTGGGCAGGAGCACCACCCCGGCTGCAAGGCGGGGTGGGTGGGTCGGCACCAGCTTTCTTACTGGGCAGGAGCACCACCCCGGCTGCAAGGCGGGGTGGGTGGGTCGGCACCAGCTTTTTACTGGGCAGGAGCACCACCCGGCTGCAAGGCGGGGTGGGTGGGTCGGCACCAGCTTTCACTGGGCAGAGCACCACCCCGGCTGCAAGGCGGGGTGGGTGGGTCGGCACCAGCTTTCTTTACTGGGCAGGAGCACCACCCCGGCTGCAAGGCGGGGTGGGTGGGTCGGCACCAGCTTTTTTACTGGGCAGGAGCACCACCCCGGCTGCAAGGCGGGGTGGGTGGGTCGGCACCAGCTTTCTTTACTGGGCAGGAGCACCACCCCGGCTGCAAGGCGGGGTGGGTGGGTCGGCACCAGCTTTTTACTGGGCAGGAGCACCACCCGGCTGCAAGGCGGGGTGGGTGGGTCGGCACCAGCTTTCTTTACTGGGAAGGAGCACCACCCCGGCTGCAAGGCGGGGTGGGTGGGTCGGCACCAGCTTTCTTACTGGGCAAGGAGCACCACCCCGGCTGCAAGGCGGGGTGGGTGGGTCGGCACCAGCTTTTTACTGGGCAGGAGCACCACCCCGGCTGCAAGGCGGGGTGGGTGGGTCGGCACCAGCTTTCTTTACTGGGAAGGAGCACCACCCCGGCTGCAAGGCGGGGTGGGTGGGTCGGCACCAGCTTTCTTTACTGGGAAGGAGCACCACCCCGGCTGCAAGG
The DNA here is from genome assembly GCF_003073045.1 of Pomacea canaliculata. Taxonomy (NCBI): domain Eukaryota; kingdom Metazoa; phylum Mollusca; class Gastropoda; order Architaenioglossa; family Ampullariidae; genus Pomacea; species Pomacea canaliculata. The sequence continues at coordinate 41,550,858 of NC_037590.1, read as the reverse complement.
CGGGGTGGGTGGGTCGGCACCAGCTTTCTTTACTGGGAAGGAGCACCACCCCGGCTGCAAGGCGGGGTGGGTGGGTCGGCACCAGCTTTCTTTACTGGGAAGGAGCACCACCCCGGCTGCAAGGCGGGGTGGGTGGGTCGGCACCAGCTTTCTTTACTGGGAAGGAGCACCACCCCGGCTGCAAGGCGGGGTGGGTGGGTCGGCACCAGCTTTCTTTACTGGGAAGGAGCACCACCCCGGCTGCAAGGCGGGGTGGGTGGGTCGGCACCAGCTTTCTTACTGGGCAGGAGCACCACCCCGGCTGCAAGGCGGGGTGGGTGGGTCGGCACCAGCTTTCTTACTGGGCAGGAGCACCACCCCGGCTGCAAGGCGGGGTGGGTGGGTCGGCACCAGCTTTCTTACTGGGCAGGAGCACCACCCCGGCTGCAAGGCGGGGTGGGTGGGTCGGCACCAGCTTTCTTTACTGGGCAGGAGCACCACCCGGCTGCAAGGCGGGGTGGGTGGGTCGGCACCAGCTTTCTTTACTGGGCAGGAGCACCACCCCGGCTGCAAGGCGGGGTGGGTGGGTCGGCACCAGCTTTCTTTACTGGGCAAGGAGCACCACCCCGGCTGCAAGGCGGGGTGGGTGGGTCGGCACCAGCTTTCTTACTGGGCAGGAGCACCACCCCGGCTGCAAGGCGGGGTGGGTGGGTCGGCACCAGCTTTCTTTACTGGGCAGGAGCACCACCCGGCTGCAAGGCGGGGTGGGTGGGTCGGCACCAGCTTTCTTTACTGGGAAGGAGCACCACCCCGGCTGCAAGGCGGGGTGGGTGGGTCGGCACCAGCTTTCTTTACTGGGAAGGAGCACCACCCCGGCTGCAAGGCGGGGTGGGTGGGTCGGCACCAGCTTTCTTTACTGGGAAGGAGCACCACCCCGGCTGCAAGGCGGGGTGGGTGGGTCGGCACCAGCTTTCTTTACTGGGAAGGAGCACCACCCCGGCTGCAAGGCGGGGTGGGTGGGTCGGCACCAGCTTTCTTTACTGGGAAGGAGCACCACCCCGGCTGCAAGGCGGGGTGGGTGGGTCGGCACCAGCTTTACTGGGCAAGGAGCACCACCCCGGCTGCAAGGCGGGGTGGGTGGGTCGGCACCAGCTTCTTTACTGGGCAGGAGCACCACCCGGCTGCAAGGCGGGGTGGGTGGGTCGGCACCAGCTTTCTTACTGGGCAGGAGCACCACCCGGCTGCAAGGCGGGGTGGGTGGGTCGGCACCAGCTTTCTTTACTGGGCAGGAGCACCACCCCGGCTGCAAGGCGGGGTGGGTGGGTCGGCACCAGCTTTTTACTGGGCAGGAGCACCACCCCGGCTGCAAGGCGGGGTGGGTGGGTCGGCACCAGCTTTTTTACTGGGCAAGGAGCACCACCCCGGCTGCAAGGCGGGGTGGGTGGGTCGGCACCAGCTTTCTTACTGGGCAGGAGCACCACCCGGCTGCAAGGCGGGGTGGGTGGGTCGGCACCAGCTTTCACTGGGCAGGAGCACCACCCGGCTGCAAGGCGGGGTGGGTGGGTCGGCACCAGCTTTCTTTACTGGGAAGGAGCACCACCCCGGCTGCAAGGCGGGGTGGGTGGGTCGGCACCAGCTTTCTTTACTGGGAAGGAGCACCACCCCGGCTGCAAGGCGGGGTGGGTGGGTCGGCACCAGCTTTCTTTACTGGGAAGGAGCACCACCCCGGCTGCAAGGCGGGGTGGGTGGGTCGGCACCAGCTTTCTTTACTGGGAAGGAGCACCACCCCGGCTGCAAGGCGGGGTGGGTGGGTCGGCACCAGCTTTCTTTACTGGGAAGGAGCACCACCCCGGCTGCAAGGCGGGGTGGGTGGGTCGGCACCAGCTTTCTTTACTGGGAAGGAGCACCACCCCGGCTGCAAGGCGGGGTGGGTGGGTCGGCACCAGCTTTCACTGGGCAGGAGCACCACCCCGGCTGCAAGGCGGGGTGGGTGGGTCGGCACCAGCTTTCTTACTGGGAGGAGCACCACCCGGCTGCAAGGCGGGGTGGGTGGGTCGGCACCAGCTTTTTACTGGGCAGGAGCACCACCCCGGCTGCAAGGCGGGGTGGGTGGGTCGGCACCAGCTTTCTTACTGGGCAGGAGCACCACCCGGCTGCAAGGCGGGGTGGGTGGGTCGGCACCAGCTTTCTTACTGGGCAGGAGCACCACCCCGGCTGCAAGGCGGGGTGGGTGGGTCGGCACCAGCTTTCTTACTGGGCAGGAGCACCACCCCGGCTGCAAGGCGGGGTGGGTGGGTCGGCACCAGCTTTCTTACTGGGCAGGAGCACCACCCCGGCTGCAAGGCGGGGTGGGTGGGTCGGCACCAGCTTTCTTTACTGGGCAGGAGCACCACCCGGCTGCAAGGCGGGGTGGGTGGGTCGGCACCAGCTTTCTTACTGGCTGCAAGGCGGGGTGGGTGGGTCGGCACCAGCTTTCTTTACTGGGCAGGAGCACCACCCCGGCTGCAAGGCGGGGTGGGTGGGTCGGCACCAGCTTTCTTACTGGGCAGGAGCACCACCGGCTGCAAGGCGGGGTGGGTGGGTCGGCACCAGCTTTCTTTACTGGGCAGGAGCACCACCCCGGCTGCAAGGCGGGTGTGGGTGGGTCGGCACCAGCTTTTTACTGGGCACATGGCGCTGTTGGCTGTTGGCTGTTGGCTGTTGGCTGTTGGCTGTTGGCTGTTGGCTGTTGGCTGTTGGCTGTTGGCTGTTGGCTGTTGGCTGTTGGCTGTTGTGGCTGTTGGCTGTTGGCTGTTGGCTGTTGGCTGTTGGCTGTTGGCTGTTGGCTGTTGGCTGTTGGCTGTTGGCTGTTGGCTGTTGGCTGTTGGCTGTTGGCTGTTGGCTGTTGGCTGTTGGCTGTTGGCTGTTGGCTGTTGGCTGTTGGCTGTTGGCTGTTGGCTGTTGGCTGTTGGCTGTTGGCTGTTGGCTGTTGGCTGTTGGCTGTTGGCTGTTGGCTGTTGGCTGTTGGCTGTTGGCTGTTGGCTGTTGGCTGTTGGCTGTTGGCTGTTGGCTGTTGGCTGTTGGCTGTTGGCTGTTGGCTGTTGGCTGTTGGCTGTTGGCTGTTGGCTGTTGGCTGTTGGCTGTTGGCTGTTGCTGTTGGCTGTTGGCTGTTGGCTGTTGGCTGTTGGCTGTTGGCTGTTGGCTGTTGGCTGTTGGCTGTTGGCTGTTGGCTGTTGGCTGTTGGCTGTTGGCTGTTGGCTGTTGGCTGTTGGCTGTTGGCTGTTGGCTGTTGGCTGTTGGCTGTTGGCTGTTGGCTGTTGGCTGTTGGCTGTTGGCTGTTGGCTGTTGGCTGTTGGCTGTTGGCTGTTGGCTGTTGGCTGTTGGCTGTTGGCTGTTGGCTGTTGGCTGTTGGCTGTTGGCTGTTGGCTGTTGGCTGTTGGCTGTTGGCTGTTGGCTGTTGGCTGTTGGCTGTTGGCTGTTGGCTGTTGGCTGTTGGCTGTTGGCTGTTGGCTGTTGGCTGTTGGCTGTTGGCTGTTGGCTGTTGGCTGTTGGCTGTTGGCTGTTGGCTGTTGGCTGTTGGCTGTTGGCTGTTGGCTGTTGGCTGTTGGCTGTTGGCTGTTGGCTGTTGGCTGTTGGCTGTTGGCTGTTGGCTGTTGGCTGTTGGCTGTTGGCTGTTGGCTGTTGGCTGTTGGCTGTTGGCTGTTGGCTGTTGGCTGTTGGCTGTTGGCTGTTGGCTGTTGGCTGTTGGCTGTTGGCTGTTGGCTGTTGGCTGTTGGCTGTTGGCTGTTGGCTGTTGGCTGTTGGCTGTTGGCTGTTGGCTGTTGGCTGTTGGCTGTTGGCTGTTGGCTGTTGGCTGTTGGCTGTTGGCTGTTGGCTGTTGGCTGTTGGCTGTTGGCTGTTGGCTGTTGGCTGTTGGCTGTTGGCTGTTGGCTGTTGGCTGTTGGCTGTTGGCTGTTGGCTGTTGGCTGTTGGCTGTTGGCTGTTGGCTGTTGGCTGTTGGCTGTTGGCTGTTGGCTGTTGGCTGTTGGCTGTTGGCTGTTGGCTGTTGGCTGTTGGCTGTTGGCTGTTGGCTGTTGGCTGTTGGCTGTTGGCTGTTGGCTGTTGGCTGTTGGCTGTTGGCTGTTGGCTGTTGGCTGTTGGCTGTTGGCTGTTGGCTGTTGGCTGTTGGCTGTTGGCTGTTGGCTGTTGGCTGTTGGCTGTTGGCTGTTGGCTGTTGGCTGTTGGCTGTTGGCTGTTGGCTGTTGGCTGTTGGCTGTTGGCTGTTGGCTGTTGGCTGTTGGCTGTTGGCTGTTGGCTGTTGGCTGTTGGCTGTTGGCTGTTGGCTGTTGGCTGTTGGCTGTTGGCTGTTGGCTGTTGGCTGTTGGCTGTTGGCTGTTGGCTGTTGGCTGTTGGCTGTTGGCTGTTGGCTGTTCGCTGTTCGCTGTTCGCTGTTCGCTGTTCGCTGTTCGCTGTTCGCTGTTCGCTGTTCGCTGTTCGCTGTTCGCTGTTCGCTGTTCGCTGTTCGCTGTTCGCTGTTCGCTGTTCGCTGTTCGCTGTTCGCTGTTCGCTGTTCGCTGTTCGCTGTTCGCTGTTCGCTGTTCGCTGTTCGCTGTTCGCTGTCGCTGTTCGCTGTTCGCTGTTCGCTGTTCGCTGTTCGCTGTTCGCTGTTCGCTGTTCGCTGTTCGCTGTTCGCTGTTCGCTGTTCGCTGTTCGCTGTTCGCTGTTCGCTGTTGGCTGTTGGCTGTTGGCTGTTGGCTGTTGGCTGTTGGCTGTTGGCTGTTGGCTGTTGGCTGTTCGCTGTTCGCTGTTCGCTGTTCGCTGTTCGCTGTTCGCTGTTCGCTGTTCGCTGTTCGCTGTTCGCTGTTCGCTGTTCGCTGTTCGCTGTTCGCTGTTCGCTGTTCGCTGTTCGCTGTTCATCCAACAACAACAACAATCATCGTCATCAACAATCATCAACAATCATCATCAACATCAACAACCATCATCAACATCAAACCACATCAACCAATCAACAACCACCACAACAACATCATCATCAACAACAACAACATCAGCAATCATCATCATCATCATCACATCATCATCAATCATCATCATCAACAACAATTATCATCAAATCAACATAACCACAACAATCATCAATCAACAATCACTCAATATCATCATTAATCATCAACAACCATCAATCGTCAATCATCATCATCAATCAATCATCATCATCATCATATCATCATCATTAATCATCATCATCAATCATCATTAACAATCATCATCAATCATCAAATCAACAAGCAACTATCAACAGCTATCATCAACAACTATCAACAACTTTCAACAATTGACAACATTTATTAACAAGTAACAATTCTATCAGCTTCTGCTTTCTTGGCAATGTCTAAGCTGTCCGCTTGTTTATTTGCTCTACTTTCCACATTTCTGTCATAACGATCGATACTCTGCATTATGTATGTAGTCACAGCTTTACCTTCTAATCCTGTCATTTCGCCTTCTTTCTTACATGAGATCACATCAAATACTAGTGGGATCCATGTTGCACACAAAGACAGCAAATAATACAAAAATAAAATCACCTAAAATTATCTCACAAATACAGTCGGGATAGAAATGTAATCACAGCATCAAAATGTGTCTTCACAATGATTCGCAAAATAAAATAAGGAATAAAATCCCTAAGTCAACTACAGATGTAAACACTTCAAGGTGTAAGCCCTAGTTCAATCAAGGCTAGTCAGGAAACAACTATACTCAATCATCAATCAAAGCAGTCAGTGTACACACATCTCAAATCCAAATCTCAGTAAACACAATAAAGCCCACAATGGCAATTTCTCTCTAGAGATGCAATAAACACACAAGCAATCCTATCGAGCAAACAAAGAGCAATCCAGTTCTTTACGTGTAATAATGTGAACACTACTATTCATCAAGATTTAAAGTTCAATATAGGTTTGAGGAACAGCCAAACATTTTTTTCTTAAAACAATAAAATAGAGTAGCTAATGGGAGATAATCACACGCTCAGACACTTCCAAGCTTCTTCCAATAAAAGCAACACTCAGGGTAAGGTGAAGGTAGCAGGGAAAGAAAGAAAGAATACAGTAGCGACAGAGGCTATGCCCTTACTAGGGGTAGAACTTCAGACCTCTGGAGCTGGAGACGGGGAAGAAAATGTTAAAATGAACCATAAACATCAACAGAAAGACCACGAGACTCCTCAAAGGACAATCTGTTTACTACAACTGTTTACAAGACAGACAGCCTCGCAATCTCGTCGGGTCACCAATTGTCACAGACAATCACAGATGATGGCAGATAGATGATGGTAGATAGATAATGGCAGATAGAAGATAGTAGATAGATGATGGCAGATGACAAATGTTTTTAAGCTGGTTCAGGTCACATCACAATAACACAAATCCTCTGCCCCAATACACGGTCAAACACCAAAGAACTCTCGCACAGAGAAAACTCAAAGCTAACTTTACCATCTCGCAATTCTTAGCTCCTCGCCAAAAATGAAAAGTTTCTTATATTTGTCCTCACGTCTGTCTACTTGCTGATTAGATGAATGGGATATCGTCATGGAACTATGTCCGATGACTAGTGGTCAAATTAAAATATTGTGAAAATTTGAAAACTTGGAGTAAGTCAAAGATAACACTTACAATTCCCGTCATCTGCAGTCCCGATGTAGGATGCTCTCACGAACCTCAGCGCCTGGGATGCTCTTCTCCCACCCAATCACTGCCAGGCAGGTGAGGTGCGCTGTCACACCTAGCAACTACACGAACACGCCACTGCACATGTTTCCATGGAAACACCAATGCTGGTAGAGCTTCCAGACTCTTTGGCCAGGACATTAGTGGAAACGTTGACAGGATGCTCGATTCCTCGACGACCCACAAGGGAAGAAACTCCAGGGCTACCCGGATAACATCGAGCCACCCAGTCCTGCCTCGGTTGACAGTCACCCTGGGTGGGTCCGGTGTAGGAAGAAGGTTCACAGGCCCTCCTGTAGCTAGGGATCCGTTCAGCGGGTCCTCCTTAACTGTTTCTCCACATGAGTTCCTGTAACTTAATTACTAATGAGACTCTACCATTCACTGCTAATATTAGTCTCCCTGAGTTAAACTCATCACGTGATTTCTTACTGAACGTTAAGATTTTTCTCATGAAACAATTTAACAATACTTTTGCCGTGAAATCAGAATTTAGAATTCAGGACAATATAAAACATATTTGTTTACCTTTACTCGGCAAGGAACTAAAAGCACAGACTCGCTGTCTGTATTCACACCTGCACAGGTAGGACCAAGCGTCTCGGCGGCTGCGTTGGGAATGTCACACACTGTTCACTGAGCGAAACACCTGGAGGTGAGCTGTCGTCTCTAGTGTCACGTGTCATCAGTTGTGCTCCTGCACGGGGTGTACGAATTACAGAGACACACTCGCACACACTCGCGAACTACGCGTACACAGGAAATAAGGCCTTTCCCTGACACATTATCCTTATTTTGTAATCACCTTGTAACTAACACTTGTTTGCTTAGTTTATTTTTTACTCTTTTGTTTATTTTTGTGTGTGAGCACACTTGTTAGTATCCCTGCAAGATGAACAGCGTTTAAGGTATGTTGTCATTCCGAAATACAGATATAAAAAATTAAATATATTAAAACAGAAGAAAACATTGTTACTCTCTCAGTGTTTTAAATTGGTTATTTTAATTTGTCTGAATTTTTTTTATCTTTATCAAGATGCATCCTGAGGAAACTTTTGTTTACAAGTAAATCACACTGGAAAAGGAAGCATGCACACGTTGACTTTTTCTGTTCATTTATTCCTCTTAGTCTTTCCGTCTACATTCTGGCGATTTTCTGGTGAAAGATGAAGTCACGTTTACACCAGATACAACGATGTTTTTAATTATAATAATTTATATTTTTGATATCGAGTCGGATTTTAGCAGTGATAGTGTGTGGGATAACCGTTACCGACAACCCAGGTTCTTAGTTGTAATACACAAACACCCACACCCACACCCACACCGACACACACACACAAACAAAAAGAATAGACAGAAACGGGAGACAGATGCACGAGTTAAACAGACATTTAAAGATTTCCGTTTCGCTGAAATCTTTATGAGTATTACACAGCATAATAATATTCTTTCAATGGAAAACAAAAGCAAAATCGGATTGGTTCACAAGTCCTTTATTTTCCAAGACATGAACTGTAATGTTGTGTCAAAAATGATTTCGTCGTCAGACGTCAACTCCCGAGCGACAGACAAAAGAATGTTTAGGCATGCGGACTTAATCGTTCATCTTCAACTAATAAGAATAATAATAATTTGCTGGAAATAACAGTAATTAAATGCGACTTTTTCTATATATCTTTAGTAAACGTAGGCTTTCGGTTTTTAATTTAGTCATACGCACAATTGTTACACAGACACCACCACTACCACCCGACTTCATTCCAAATACATTCACGCATCAGTGGAATAAAGATTTCGAGTTCCTTGTTCATCGATGTCTTTCCAGCTGTTGTTACATGCTACCAATAGGTGTAGTCACTTGTCTACGGCTTGTTAGTATCTCTGTAAGATGAAAAGCGTTTGAAGCATGTTGTCATTCCAAAATACGTCTGTCTCTAGGCTCCATTTGTCTCATTCGTGTAAAGCTTTAAAGTTTATTTCTTGCTGTAGTCACTCATATTTCTTTCTTGGTAACATTTTCAAAGGTCCACCTGAATTAAGATGTTGTTTAATTACTTAGTTAAGCTATTAAAATAATACTCAAGCTAATAACATGAGCATTTTGACTATGTGCATAGACGCCACACTAAACAACTCATTCAAACTGACAGAGAAACTAATCAAAGGGACGTAAGACACACACAAAAAAAGGTTTCGCTTGTTATCTCCCATTGTTCATTGTTTTGTTTGCTATCTGATCCGCACTGAAAAATTGTTTTCTCAGGATATATATATAATCAAGTCTTTAAAAGAAGATAGAATAAATCAGTGTTATCTCCCTTACTGAAATTGTTTATTTTAATCGACCTGTTTTTGTTTTCTTTAACAAAATAACCTCTACGCTACGGAGACGTGCTCGCGATCTTCACTGATCTAACCTACTTGTAGTTGAACATTGTCTCGGTTGTTTGGGCCCTCATTTATTTTACCTTTACCTGTCATCAGTTTTAAGCCTTGAGTTATTTTTCATGTCGCAATCAACTTTATCCAGCCCTTCATAGTGTTTAAAAGTTGTTGAATTAGCCTCAGAACAAGTTTCATGGCTGGCAATGAGAGGCCTCGCTTAACACGGACTGCCAAGGTTGCTGACGTCACGCTTCCGAAGACTCCCGAAGGCTCCCGAAGTTTTTCCCTTCACTGAGACCTTTACAAAAATAATCAGCTTCCCGCCCATCACCAAGCTACTGTGTGCAGCTCTCACTCTCGTCTGTCCCGACCTGAATGTCAAACGAATTTAGTGGGTAATTTTACTTTAGCGATTGTTTTTTTTATGAAGGAGGCTGAGGTTCAATCCTGACCTCAATCAGAAACGTCAAGTTCTATAACTGATGTGCGGACGATCAAGCCTAGCCTGACCTACGAAGTCTTTTGGAAAAGCTGTGTGATTCGGACGTAAATTGCCAATGTAGCTTATTATTATTATTATTATTATTATTATTATTATTATTATTATTATTATTATAGCCTTTCCACGAAAGGCAATATAGGGCCACCAGTCAAATGTCATGATTTAACCTAAAAAAAAAATTACATGTTTTGTAAGCATGACAACCACGCGTACAAAATAATTCTGAGGCTGATTTCTCGTTGTGAGTGTTGCACTCTATCGTCATTCAGAGGACATCGTTGTCGTCTCGTCGTCTCGTCGTCATCATCACCATCATCCATCATCATCATCATAAAAAAAAACCCTCTTGAGGTGAATGAGTACAATTCTTGAGTATTTTTCATGCGTTATATATAAATAATGTTTACTGCCAGCAGTGAAGCCACATGACATGCTTCCGATGTCACGTGAACAAACTTCCCCACTAATAATCGTCAGGTGGAGAAGACAATGAGCTCAGCTCATGTGAGCCGACCGTGAGTCAAATGTCCATGATTAACTGCTCGTAATGAGAAGCAAACAATCTCACGGTGCTTCGCAAACTAATGCAGAGACTAAAACAATTATTAACAATGCATAAAAATAATCTAGTCAATTTGGGTTTGTAGTTGTAGTGATGGCTAATTGTCATCTAGCAGGTGTACAACTGAATCACTGAGTGGCGAGTGACTTTGAGCGATGAGTAATCCAGCAGTCGTCCATTTGAGTCACTGAGTGATGAGTAGTGAGTGATAATTGAAAGCAGGTGATGGTCAACTGCTTGGTGCTGGTCGCAGTCGTCCTGGTCCTGATGAACCATTGTTATTACTAAGTTGCTATGACCATTTCTCACAGCCACAAATGCATGTGCATGTTCCAACACATATCAAGAAGCATTATAAATGGCTTATCTGACACAAATACTTATCATTTAGTTCGAGAACGGTAAAAAGTGTCTCGTCTTTGATTATCTGATAACAGCAGTAGGAACTGCAGTCAATCAATCGATCGAGCAAACAATCAATTCAAATTAATGACGATGATTAAATTAAACACTAGCAATAATATTTGAGAATATTTATATATTGCAAAACTCCACACACAAACACATAGATACCATAATGAAAAATATAAGACACACACACACACCCATATGCACACGCACACGCACACAAAAGAAAGAATACAAGAGATGCAGAGAGAAAATTCTTCATTAACGAGAGTTACAGGATAGGCAGGGCACGTGTTAGCATCTTCCTCTTGCCCAAAAGAAGTAGACGTATTTAATCACAAAATTACTTCAACAGTAGGTGTGTCAACAGACAGACAGACAAACAGACAGACAAACAGAATGTATGTGAAGGAAGAGGCTGAGCTGAATAAAAAGGGAAGGGGATAGAATTTGACTCCCCTCCCCTGTCCCCTGTCAGTCCAAGTCGTGTATCCAACACTCTACAGTTCCTTCCCCATTTCCTTGTGTCTCGCCTTACTTCTCAGGTCTCTCAGCTTTGTTTTCAAACCCCGAACACTCGCGACAACTGGCACAGAAAGCAAACGATTTTTTTTTAAATCAGGAAACTAGGAGGCTGGAGTGATTTTTCTTAGAGGATAAAACCTCTCCGGCACCCACACACCCACACCCACCCTGCCTCTGACACTGGTTCCCTGCAGCCTGCAGCCAGCACCGGGCAATTTGGCGGAGAAACCACGCCTCGGAACAAATTGAATAAACTCGAGATAGCATCCCGCTCTATAAATCTTTAGGCCCATCTTATGATATGTTGAGACATGATATCAATTTCAAAATTCATTTTCCAGTTAGTTTCCTATCAGCCGGCACACAATCTCTCGGGGGACTTGCGTGCAACGCGCACATTACCTCTGGGGCCTGGGCCCAAGATGGTCGCAGAAGCGCCGCCTGGGGCTGAGTGGTACTCACCAAGATCTTGTCATGTTAGTCATCCCACGGCGCTCTCCTCATTTGGCGATGACTCTGTGTGCTCCGACTCTACATGAGAATAATTATGATTGTGTAAGGGAGGGTCTCTGTTTATTTGCTAGTTTGTGTTTATATGTGTCCATGTGTGTTTATTTATTTATTCATTTTGATTGATTCTTTTATTTTTTAGCAGATTTTTCCCAATGAGTTTTAAATCCGGAAAACCACTGTTGAACAGCCGCTGTTTATTCAATTTCTAACCAGTTGATTAGATGGTGTAAGTGGGTCTCATTTTTATTATTCTGTCTTAAACCATTTTCTTTCGTTAATTTGTAGTTGTATCTTTATTTCTCCGTGCCTGGTACTCGTCCTGCCTTCTGTTTTTTCCTCAGTGACTGGTGACTGGTGCCACACAACATGCAGGACACGTTACGACCAGTGAGTGGCAGTGCAAAGACCAGGCGGCGCCACAGAGCTTCATGCCGTCGCTTCGTGTTGCCATGTGAACGTGGAAGCCAGGCGATGCCGACCTGTGGTCACAACGGGAAAGTGAGATGTCTTGTTAGAGCGACGCCCCCTATTTGAGGAAACCATCTCTCAGGAACGGGAAGATTTGGGGAGCCGAGATGAGGTGGGTTTTTTTTTCCCCAACTCACAAATTTAAAAATGGAACAAGAAAATGAGCACGTATTTATGTAAGGATAGAAAAAAAATTCCTTGCAAACCAGCGAAGAATGTCAGATGTGGTCCACATGTGGAACAGAAACCTCTGTATGTATCTTGGACTACAATCTTATTTAATACAACATCAAAAGCAGGATTAACATGGTGCCGTTGGCATGGCATGTCCATGTCACCATTTTAGAAGGATGTACCAGTTTGAAATCCAGCTTTTAAATATTTTTTTTCTAATTTTTTTTTTAAAGACGTGGATCGTGGATTGTTCAGACGGTTAATTAAATGTTCAAGAAGGACGTGGACCAAACACTAAGACTTTGTACCTGTAGTTTGGGAGGATGCAACGCATGGCTTCAGCCACTGTCCATCTTGCAGTGGCCAGCCAGACGCGGCCAGCCGTCCAACCGACGTCGGCGAGTCGTGCAGGCCAAGGAGGAGAGCAGACTAACCCGGAAGCAGCATCTGGCCAGGCCCTGCACGCCTCTCCTCCCGCGCATGCGCGCGCATCCTGGCGGGTAATTGAAAATCACGGCACGGAACAAATAGATGAAAGCAGCGATAACATGCAATGGTGGAGCCACCATTTTGCCCTCGGCAGCGAGGGGCGCGACTTTCATATTAGTTTCATAATTCATTATCGACTTTTCTTCTCTCCGCGCAAGAAAGATGTCTCATTTGAGAGTATCATGCACGTTTAGCGTGCCGAGTCCCCGATAGCCTGCATCGAGACTATTTCACCGCGATATCCTTTTCGTTGTTTTCTCTTAAGGCTCTCATTAACCTTTAGCGATGCTGAAGCCGTGGGGACGCGTGACGAAATGATGCGCACATACACGATTACGTGACAACAGTAGGAAAGAAAGAAAGAACGAAAGAAAGTAAGAAAGAAAGAAAGAGCCGTGCTCATAACGAGGTGTATCGATCCCGATATTTTTTTTTCTTTTTTTCTTTTTTTTTTAATTATTCCTTTTTCACTGTCACCAATGTTTTCAAATGTAAAGAACAGCTGGAGTCGATGCTGGAGAAATTACATCACATTTCGGTTATCAGCGTGTTCGTCAAAATTCGTTTGACTGGGAATCCGTTCTGCTGACAGCGGCCAGAAAAGAGAACATCAACAATGTTAAGGATATATATCTTTTAGAGAGTCTTGAACATTCACAATACTTCTATTGAAGACTTTTATTAATAAATACCAGTCTGTACAGTTGCAATAGCAGACTTTGTACGACAGGCTTTATCTCTTTCTTCTTTTTTTTTTTCATCCTGCTCTGCTGTTTTCTTTTCATTTCTTGTTTTATTCCCTGTTCCACTTTCCAAAATTACTAATTACAAATTGTTGACACCGGCTTGACATGAACCATAAACTTTATAAATGACAGCTGCATAGTATTTACATCTATTCAAAGGTCGCCTTAAGTGAAGAAAGCAGAGAAGGAATTGTTGAAAAAAAAAAAGGTTAGAAAGTGGGAGGACTGAAAGAGCAGAGGAAGATAAGGTAAAAGAAAAGCAAGATAGAAGAAGTTGAAGGAATGGGATAAACTAAGCTGATGTGAAGAGAGGAGAAAGAGAAGAAGCAGAATGCAGTAGTGAGGAGGGAGAAAATAAATTAAGCCATCGAATAACCGTCAGACGGGGAGGGACTGTCCACCACCATAACAGCCTGCCCGCAGTGACCAACGACCTCCGCCTCAGTGGCTACACAAGACTTCTTTCGATCATGTCCTCTGCCATACCCTCCTAGACATTTTTTTTCTTGAGGACGCTCGTGGGAAGGGACGTTGGGGCACGCGCTTATTGACGGAGAGCCTCGGGTATAAGAAATAAGTGACCAATGGACCGGCGGGTGGCTGTCACGGTCAGCTGGGTACTGAGTACTGTAAGTATTGAGTGAAGTTTGAAAACATCCCTGAGAGAGTTGAGAGCTTGGACAACAAGAAATGTCTCAGTAACAATGTCAGAGTTCTTGAGAGCTGATGCTTTGGGGTCCATCGAGAGAAATCTGTTGTGTCGTCGATAAAACAACAGAGTACATCATGAAACAGCAGGGTACATCATGAAACAACAGGGTACATCATGAAACAGCAGGGTACATCACGCCAACCAGCAGACGAGTACAGAGCATATTATCTGAAGGTATGAACATTTGCAATAAAAATGATTACAATTCTAAGGCATCACAGTATTACAGCATTGTAGGTACTTTGTAAACCACGTGACTGTACCTTAATTCCTATTGTAAGAGATTTTTCCAGAGACTTTTCTCACAAGGGGAGAACAGCATACACATTGAAGATTATAATTACTGACCAGTCTGTTTAGTTGTGACTCAAGCTAAAGCTAAAAAACTTTAGTTGTTCACAACTTGTGCTTAGAAACAGGTTGTACACGACCAGTTGAAATTGGAGGGGAGAGTGGGTGGCGGGAGAATATGTGTGTGTGTGTGTGTGTGTGTGTGTGTGTGTGTGTGTGTGTGTGTGTGTGTGTGTGTGTGTGTGTGTGTGTGTGGTGTGTGTGTGTGTGTGTGTGTGTGTGAGTGAGTGTGAGTGAGTGAGTGTGTGTGTGTGTGTGTGTGTGTCCAGGGAGGGGGAAGAGAAAGGCTTTGAAAGGAAACAGCAAGGCATAACTAATTGATAGGCAAATACGCGGCCATGTCAGGGGCGGCGGCAAATGTTGACCCGAGCTGTTAATTACAATCATCATCACACGGATTCAATTAGGAGGAATTAGCGTCTGTTTGCTGTGATCTCAGAGTCTCGAGACTACCCAGAGAGTGTTGCACGGGTTCAGAGCGATTGTCTGAGCCACCAAAGACTGACAACGACCGGTGGACAATGACCCTACAAGGTCCTTTGACTGCTGGTCTGCAGATAAAAGCTTTTGTGTTTGACAGGACCTTGCATCACGACACAATGCTTGGATTCTTCTTCTTTCATCATCATCGTTGTCGTCATGGTCGTTGTCGTCATGACATCATCCTTGTTTCTTCCTGTACTGTTGCTGCATAATGAAGTTGTTAGATTCTTCGATGATAATAACGATTAAGACAAATTGTAATCAATCACCCAAACTTTAATTCGATCGAACACTCTCCTAATCTCACTTGCGCATGCACGCATATATATATATAGTTAATAATTAATAACGGTATGTAAACTATGTATCCCAGTTATTAATTTGGCATCCAAGTTTTTTCTGTACAGATGCCCAACACTCTTTTCCAGCAACACCGCACGTGGACGCCTACGCCTGTTACATCGCCGACGACTCTCGGACACGAACAGTCTGTGAGGGCAGGCCAGATCGCCAGCCAGCAGGCCGGACACCAAACACAGCACGACTGCCACCGGCCTGCAGGCACCACGGCCTCAAACACTTGTTGCATCACCGCCTCACTTATCCATCCACCCCTTTCCCCAAGTCTCGTCACTGCTGGCACCCTTTGACCTCTCGAAGACAACGGTACTGGCGGCGGAAGTGACGGCGGATTTACTTGAATTACTCATAGTATCAAGGTTGCAAACATTTAATTGCTTAAACTTGGATTTATGCAAATAGGAGATAGTTTTTTATATGAGAAGAGGCCAAAACTTATCTTGTTTGGGAACCAGTCCAGAAAGCTTCCAAACAAAGCTAGTAAAGAATCCGAATGACAATGTATACGTAAAGGTCTATAGCCCTACACAAAAGTTAAATCATTGTTACTAAATTATAAGAGGTTGCATCAGTCCTGTGCACGTCTTTAATTGTTTTCAACCGACCCGACTAAGGTGAGATGTGAGAGATGCTGACATCAAAGAAACTAATCCGAGAAACTTTTGCTCATGTCCTACTTGCAAAATAAGTCCAACGACTATATACGAAACTCACCTTCACAGTGGGGTCTCAGAAACTCATTCTGGTCAGAGAAAAAATTGTCTTAACTAAGCAATCGTTTGTAGCCACGACATTGTTTAAGGAGTTAAAGGTCCGTTTTTGACTGACCTCGTTCTAGAAGTCAGCGCAGAAAATGTGTCTGCAAGCAGTCCAGAGACTGTATCCGTGATACATTGGTCAGTGCCAACATGTTCCGGTCGGCCCTCCACCTCCCACTGGCTTCGTTGTGGCTTCAAGATGGCGCTTGCTTGAATACGGGGAATTGTTCTCTAAGGAGAATACCTTTATTGCCAACCTCTTCAACTCCTACAAGCGCAGACAAGGAAGACAACCGTTCATGAAAGCAGTATTTAGACAGATAAACGGAAGAAAAAAAAAATGTAATGATGCATGTCTCCACGAACAACCCAGACAACTCTTCGTGTGTGTGTGTCGTACCCCCTCTAGCGGCAGGTCTTGCTGCGCGGGCCTGATGCGCGGACGTGGCGGGTTAATTCAATAAGATGGCGAGATGCAGCTCTAGTCGTGGCGGCCATTGATCACAGCAACGACATTGTAGCGGCCGTTGTCTTTATCTTCCTGCTTGTAGGCACATGAAGCTCCAAACGGTTCGGTAATGCTTCAACAAACACTCCAGTCATGGCGCCAATTTCCTGTGACAGCGGTTTTACAACAGGCAGCTTTTGGTGGGGAAACCGACTGACTTCCGCCTGCGCGCGCATCACGAACCTGATATTGTGTGACTCTCCCTTTGATTATGGAGAGAGGGAAGGAGGCGGCGCAGGAGATTGGGGGGTGTTTTGCCGAGAAATTTAATCATACAATTTCCTGAACGTCAAATATCAGGATCGGAGCAAAATGTGGGTTTGACATTCATTTGGTGTTAATCAAACATAAATATTTCTTGATTTTTGTCGATTAAATCTGCCCCGGTTACCAGGGCAGTTCAGGGGCAGGCAACCGTACAGAAGGAGGTCGCAGTTGTGGTTCAGTGTTTTCAGAGAAAGCAGGCAAGCATGGTGCTGTTCTAACCTCAAACTGCGAGGCTCATGAGAAGATAGTTCCAGCCACAACATCGACGGCGTCTTCCCTGCCTCCTCCCAGATGCAAATTATCCGGTCGTTGAAAATGGAGGCGAACTTCCGGGAGCGTGCGTTGTGTTTCCCCAGCACCCAGATAACCTAGCTCTTTACTCGCCGGACACGTCCAGGTCCACACACTGCTTTCGCCAAGTAAATAGTTAAGCAACATACTTGATGCACATTGTTCGAGTCCCCGGCCTGGGGGAAAACAATGGGCTGTCGTCTTCTCCATAAAGCCTCTTCGTTGCAGAGGGAGGAAGAGAACGAGAGACAGCAACAGAAACTTGGAATAAGAACCGCAATCGCGTACAGCACTTCCGGTGTCTGAAGTGCTTATGCTGCAAACAGTGTTTTGCAAGAGGACAAGTTACCGACAAACACAGCAGGCCGCTTAGGAAAACATAATTTTTATTTTGTAATAAAGCCTTCTCGGAAACGCAGGATTCCGCTGCATCACTAACTTAATTTTAAGCAAAATGCAGGACATTCTTTGATTGCATTCTGTGAGTGTTTGTTTTGCTGCTAGCTTTCTGATAAAGAAGTTCTCTAGCAAACAGAGGGATGTTTTGAGTTTTGCAAGAGCTGTTTAGAATAATTACCTTACTTGGCTTGCTATATGCCTCTGCACAGGGAGGGAGAGAGGTGGACCTTTTACTTTATACGACAAACAAACCAAAAAGGAAAACAAACAAAACAGTAAAAAAAAGGGAGACATATCCTAAATACCATGCACTTTCCTCCGGGACTGCAGACGAGTGTTGGCATAACAAGGTGTCTGTTGTGTGCCAAACCGCTCTCGGTAGTGGGCGCAAAGAGTTCCTTTTGAACAGGGAGTCCGGGCAAAGCGCAGCCCGGTTTGATAACCAGAACATTTAAGGATGCTAGAAATATAGTTAAAACAGTCAAGGCTTTAGACAGGGATCGATCACAATAGCTCCAGCCACGACCTGGCCTTCTAATGGGGTGGGTGGCAAAGATGGGAGGTGGATGGAATAAAGAAAGTACAATGGTACTACTTTTTTAACTGGGTAGAATATTTGGAGAATGCTGGAGTGGGTTGGAGGCCGAGGACTGGTGGTATGTAGGTCCATGTTTTGAGGCTCAATTTGTTTCCACATACAGAAAAGGGGGAACTTTTTGGTTAAAGTGAGAAGACGAGGAAAGAAGAGATGGCTGGGCTTCGCCTTTAATAAACTGTGATCTGGACACGGTGAACCACTTATAGGCGGCGCGGCTGCCTATTCCACAAAGTTTTCCAGGCACAGGTGAAATTCGAAGTTGATTGTTGACCTTCTATGCACTAACAACCAGACTACGGGCCCTTAAAGGCCCTTCGAGCCCCTTCCATACTAATATTTCCCCGGGCTATGACTTCATAGTTTTATTGTCTTTGTTTTTCTGGAACACTGCTAGGTAGGTAGTGGTAGAAGGTGGGGAGAGTTCCAGCTGCAAGCTAAAGCAGGCCTCCAACCGGTGATAGTCTATTCATTGTTTGGACATTCCACAAAAATAAAAATAAATTCAAATATATTTCTTTCCTGGTTGGTTATTTACTTCTGTAATCTCTTTTCCTTAAAGTTGTTTCCCGGCATTCATGTGCTTTTTATATGATGGTCGAAGAATTGTTTCCCGTCTAGCTACTGTATCACCAATGAATGGAATACTAGCTAGTAAGAACAATTTTTGTCAGCTTGGGGCTTGAAAGTCTTTCCACTTGGACATGCTGAATGGTCTTTCGAAATACTGTTCTATCAAGTCTCCCTAAGAAAGAAAGTTTTAAAAAAATGAAGTGAGTACTGCAATACGAAGCATGCAACTCATTAAGCAATAAGTTTAACGTGCTCTAGTCAAGCTCAGAGCCTTCACTGAAAACTAAAAAGTTAAAGAAAAAAAAAATAGACGAAGCATGAATATGTTAAAAAACGGACTTCGTTTTCCATGCTTTTACGGCGCACATGCCACAAAAACTGTTTGACATCTTCTTACAGATGTTGCCTAGTTCCAGGCTTACATGTATTTCACATTAAGCTCACATTTTTTTCTAACAAAAAATTGCAACAAACTTTCCATTCCTTGCACAAGTTTGTTATAATTCTCATTCACCCACCCACCAACCCACCCACCCCTATGTTAACTTATCATCGCTTGAATCTCATCGACGTGGCAGTTAAAACACGATAAAAGCGGTTTACACCTTTTTTTCACTCCGTACGTACGTTGTGCAGATTGAAAAGTAAACAAATAAAATATCCTTCATCCCTGTCGGTACAGACAACATTGATTGAAATAATGATTGTTGATTCAGCACTTCTCACCAACAAGCTCTTGTGAGTCCCTGGCAATGCACAGTTTAACTAACTCTGATTTATCTCGCCCATCGCCAAGCAGGAGCCTAATCTTCGTCCTGGCTCTGGCGGGGCCTCGGCAAACATCAGCTGCCTCTTTGTCGTCGACATCGTGTGCCGGCCTCGGATTGCATTGACGATGTCGACGGTGTAGGAGGACTTAAAGGCAGTTAAATATTTGCCGATTGCACGGCGGCGAAGTGTCTTTTCGCCGGGGATCGAGAGGTGGATGCTAACAAAAGGTGGTGCACGGTGAGTACAGCTCACCCACGCGCAATGTCTCTCTTCAGGTTCCCTTAAGCTTGTTAGTGTTGATTGCTGATAGCCACAACTCTGTCGTGGGTTCTAGGGAATCCGACAGAACGCAGTGGTGTTGCTGTCGTTTGTTGTCAATAGAAGACAACACTTCTTTCTTTCTTCTGAATTCTGACTCCATCTCCACTGTGTGCACGTGCGCGTGTATTTGTGTGTGTGTGTGTGAGAGATATTATGTTAATACGCATCTTACCTATTTCATTTCCGTGATATACAGACATTTCAAACCCACACAAACTCATGTCATAAATTTCAAGCATTCATTTCTTGGACTCATGCGCTCACCCGCATTTTCAACCACCCAATCTCAAACGCAGTATCCAACACAGAGCAAACTCAAGTGAGAAAGTGAATCCACCCTACAGAGGATAGCATGACATGCAGGTAGCCTCCTCCCCAGCCCCTGGGATCCGGCAGCACGCCAATATTCCGCTTACCTCCCCTGCTTCTCCAAGATGGCCGGCGATTAGCGGAGCGTTGACCTGCGTAATCGTTGATCAGCAGTTAGTGTTGTCGCTAAGCGAATTCGGCGCTGGATTGCTGTGTCCTGGTGTTTGTACACTGGAATCAATTACATCTACTTTTCCGTCGGCCATCACCAGAGGGCGCCCGCTGCGTAGCGCTGGCCATTGATTGGTTGAAGACGTGCCCTGCTGATCAATGGGAGGAACGGTCGGCTTGTTTGCGCGCTGATTCAACGCTTGATATCATTTAATTAGGCGGGATATTGCAAACTAACAGTTTTGCAGGCCGTGTGACCTGGAGAGCTGCTCGTTGAGTTTGTTGGCTGGGGGTGGGGTTGGGGAAGGGGTGGACTGGGGGAAGTAGATGCATTGCGCCTGGGAGAAAGTCAAGTCTGGAAAATTTTTGAATAAAAGAAGTCCGTTTGGGGAGATAAGGGTGGGTGGGTGTGTGTGAGAAGGCTGGGGAAGTGGGGGAGGGGATGGAGAGGAGGAAATGCTCGTCGGGTCGTGACTGCGATGGACGGGACTGGCGTGACATGGAGGCTGTGTGATGAAGTGAAACTGATCGGCTTTGAGTTTCGGGGGACGTTGCTGACGCCGGTATCGCCGGGTACTGAACTACAATGGGAATCAATAGAGCTGCAAGCACCATCAGCAGTGGTGGTGTGCGTTGTCCACATCAATGTGTCGGCAAAAATATCTGTCCATCTATCTATCTCTTAAGAAATGTTCAAGAAGCTGGAAAGTGTTTTAGAGTGTTAAAGCATCCAGGTGATATGTCCAGCCGAATACTAACTAAATGGGAAGAAATCCAAACTATCATGAGGGTCCATCTGTTCAGGTTTAATAAGGTTAAGTTATTTTGGTTTTGGGTTTTTCCAAGACTGTTGGCAATAATGGCGCAGTTTGTGCTATGTTCATTAATGACAAAAATAACTTCCTTTGTTTGGTTGCCATTAAATGTACGAACACTTGTCGAACAATATAGGGATAACTGTGACACAAAATGTAAAAATAACACGAAAAAGTGTATTGTTAAAAATAATGACAGACCTTGATTGATAGCAATATTTGAAATGCTTGGTAACAATCAAAACAAGCAATGAGTTGACAACAAAACCGGAAGAGGTCAAACCAGTAATTTGGGGTGATGGTCACATGCATGCATAATTCTTTGAAATCGTCCTCCATAAGTAGTTAGTGTCTGTCCTGCCAGCTCTACATACTAAGTAGTTACCGGCTGTCCGCTAACTCTTGGGATCTTTCTGTCCTGCAGCTAGCTGGCCATCATCCTCTGGATTGGGCCGGGGTCACAGCACGTTTGACCTCGAGTGAAGGGCTGCTTGAGTGAGCAGACGATGTCTGCTCTTGTTGACGATTAAACTGTTGTAGAACATTTCAAGGATGAAGAATTGGTTGTTATCTCTTAAGTGATTTATTTTCAATGAAAGTGCGACACGACCATTTATTCCTGCAGTTATGGGGAATTTTGAAAGAGTTTTCCACTTCCTGTGTGGCTACTCATTCAGAGAAGTTGTAAGGTGATTTGTGGAGTGTGGCGATGACATTTCAGAAGTCTTGAGTTATAGAAATGATTGAACAGAGGTATCGGGTATGATCCCATTGAACAGAAGGGAGTGGAACTGAGCAAATTGAGCCGAGGGGAGGGGGGCGTGGAGTTGTGAGTGCCGTTAATGAACTTCCTTTAATGAAGCCTTTAGGTCTCCCCACTCCTATAGAGGCCAGGGGCTTGTAAAGTCACATTTCTAACTTTAAGGCTATGTCCATTTTTCAGGAGACACATTAATTGAATGGAGCCTCCACTGCTCCCCCTCCCCACCCTAAATCAAATTTCTTTCTTTGCATATGTCTTGCTTAGTCAAACCCGTCGTTGCATTCATTTATTTCTTTGTTTTCCTTTTTCTTGCATTCCCTCTACAACTTTAATTACCTTTCTTTAGTTCTTGCCAGTCGACTTGTCGAGAAGTAGTGATGTATAAAGACAAGACACGACTCACTGCCGGAGCTATTTGGCCGGAAGCTACGGGTCTGTGTCACAGCTGTGTGGAAGGAAGAAAATAATGGGGGGATGGGGATGGGTCGGGTGGGGAGGAAAAGTCGCCCTCTGTACAGGCTCGTCCGCTGCCTCGCGATTCATAAATATGGCGGGCAGCGCGTCGCGGGACTCGACCTGCAGTAGCCCGCTGATCACGTGGGGGAAAACCTAATTACGCCCCGTGTTCATTGCATCAAAACAACTGCTGATTAATTCAAATTTAATTTCTCCCCTACTTTGTGCGCGGCGCGCGCTGCTCGGACCCCTGCGCGCCCGTCACTTGGATGTGCAGATAGGATCTTAAATGCTCGAGCAGGCGTGATCTCTGATAGCCAGCCTCCATTTCAATGGAAATGACGGCCATTTTCTTGCATTAGGTACCAAAGCTCGCTGCCACTTTGCATCACGCCTAATCCCGGGGATTCGCGCGTTGATTGGACGGGAAGGTCAGGGAGGATGGCCCTGGCGACATCGATGGACGCTGCCGCCAGAAGGCGCAGCGAATCTTTATCTGGCGACTGTAAGAAGAAGGTTTGGCACGCCAAAGCTCTCCCCGTGATGGCACTCTTTTATGGGGCGGCAGCTTTGATCTGGCGTGTCCCGTTTCGTCGGTCCCTATCATGATTTCGCTGACTCCTGATTTCTTCAGTGGTCTTAATTACCCACGAGAGTAATGTGGCATTTCCTCCCCCTCCACTACTTGTACATTCTGCGGTTTGATTTATTTGGATGATGGGTCTGAGGATGTGTAAGTGTGGGGTCCTTGTGTCGTGTGTGTATTGTGCAATTAAAATAAGCACTTCCGGTAGAGTTGTGAGCAATACGGGTTTACACCCGCTGACCTTTCCAGTCCTTTGACCATTTGCTAGAAGGGAGGGACAACGCGCTATTTCCAACGGCGAAACTGCCGTATAAACGGCAACCTTTTTGTGGATTCAATAAAACAGACAGCAATATCCAAACATCAACACCACAAAGGGATGGGAGATTACCATAAAGTGAAAAAACAACAACAACAAAAAAAAACAACAAAAACGAAATTAGTCTCCAAAACCAAACAATAGGGTGTTTACAGATCGCTTGTCACCGACTGAAACTCTAGTCTGTCAAGCCACTCACACTCACGCAGTTGCCTTGTGCGTTCTTTTCTTCGTTGTAAACAGAACAATTCAGGCCCTGTATCCCTTTCATTGTATTTTTTAAATATGGTAAAGTACTTAACAAAATGTAAAAGTATTATACTACAATAGTTGAAAAAAAAATTCTTAGTATGCATCCAGAAATTTACTAATTATTCAACAACTCTAATCATCAAATATTGAAAGTTTCATTTTCTCACTTTGGTTGTTGATAGAAGAATACCAGAGTTTATAGTCCGGCACAATCATTTTTTTAACCGTTCACACTTGATAATGTTCTTTTACAACAGCATTATGGTCAATGGAGTCTGATGTTGTCCTGATCCAAGTATACATAGATATTTTTTCTACAAGTTATCTTTTTTAAAAAAATCACTGCCGCCTCCTCTGGGGGAACAGAAGTTATACAAACTGTCGTTGCCTCTTGTTGACGAGCGGCCACAACTACACTGGGCCAAATACTCCAGGATAACAATAATTGAGCCTATAAAAGTTACAAAGAAAAACAACATAACTTAGACAAAAATACAACAAAAAATTCAAATGTTGCATAAATTCAAAGTACAAAATAAATGTGATTTTTGCATCTTCATTCCCTACACGTAGTGTCTTTGAATTTGCCGTGTGTCAATAGAAAGTGAAGCGTTGGCCGGCGACACTTAATTATGTTGTCTCCTCAGACTATTTAAAAAAAAACAACAACAAAAAAACAAAACAAACAAAAAACTCATTGAGCATGTACAGCTTGGCCACCCGCGCTGTGCTAACTAGTTAACCTTATGTCACCTCTCTGTGACATCTCCATCCTCTTTCAAAAAAAAATTTCCCCAAATCTTCACACTTTATGAATTCTCTACTTGTATTCTTTTTACAACAGAATGTTGTTATCTTATTTTCATAGAAACAAGTCAGTAGCTTGGACGGGTATTTTAATGAGTCGCACAGGTTGATTACACCCCGGTGTGGAAGTTCTTTGTGTTAACAAAATTTGACTAACCCTGCGCGTGCTCGCGTGCGCGATTGTGTTAGTGAGTGCGTGTGGGTCAGTGAGAAGTGTGCGAGGGTGGGGAAAAGAGTTGGATGAACAGAATGTGTCCGTTTGATAATTATGTGCTGGGTACATGCACGTGTGTGTCGCTTGTGTATGTTTTGTGATCGAATGATGGCTTATGTCTGTTTGCTTGGTTTCCATGGTCCCGTGTGCATGCAAGAGCCAGAGATGAGGGCGCGCGATAGCATACCATTCGTTTATTCATTCAGTTATTTACTTTTATTGTGCAACTGTAGCCTCCACCAGACACCCCAGCGACCAGCAAGGTCAAGATACTGAACACAACTGAACAACATATTCATCCGACTCCACCCGACCCCACCGGACCCAAACAGAATAGAATCAAACCGAACTAAATAAAAGCATAAGACATAAACATAACAATACAGTGGTGCGCATAAATCAACAAATCATTGGTCGAGGAACTAAGTCGTGTCTCGTGCGGAGGGACTCGTTTGCAGGCATCACGTGACACTCAAACACTGCTGACACGTGGGCTGTAGTAAGTGGAGAAAGGGAATTCTTATGTCGGGATGTTGATGAACTCTCCGCCATCTCTCAGGTCTTGTGGTGGACATGCTGCTGACATGCGCAGAGAGGACTCGATGAAAGGTTTGATATTTGTGCACAGAACAAAGCCAGTGTCAAGGCAAAGGACATTGTTTTAATCTGTAAATAGAGAGGATGGGTTAATTGTGTGAAGGGGAGGAGGGCGAGGTGGGAAACTTTATCCTTAGTAGTCTGACTGTACACCCGTCAGGACCGCAATCAGTTACTGTCTTATTTAGTTGTACATACCCTCGTATGTAAGGTTTAAATGTATTTTCTTACGAACAATCTCCGACATTAAATTTCTTTCTCACTCTCAGTGTATGTGTGCGCATTTGTGGTTGTCTGTGTGTGTTTACATCTTCATCAAATTGTGAATATACACTTTTTATTTTTTTTTTATTTTTCTAGAAGCATATGATATTGCTCTGTTGATTGTATTTTTTTCACTTCTCTTCCCACCAGCTGTTTTTAGTATTTTGTCACTAAAGCCTGTTTGTTACTTCATAGTTTAAAAAAGTATTTTGATTGATAACCTGCAGGTAATCAACTGAAACACCAGTGTAATTTACTGAAACGAAGAGGTGCAGATGAAACAGTGGAAAATATGTGAGATCTGCTGTCGCTTGGGAAGGTTACCTGGCCACAGGAGGTCGTGAATCGGTTGCCATGGAGAAGTGGGCAGTTCACCTGATGGGGATTGTTGACACTAGGTGGCGTTTATTGTAACGTGTTTATTAGTTTTTCTGTGCAAACATTATCTATAATAGTTCTAGTTAATATTTTACAGCCATGAGTCATTATATACTCTCTCTCTCTGTCTCTTTCGGTACTTGCGTGCTTGTGTGTGTGTGTGTGCAATTGCGTGTGTGTGTGTGTGATTGAGAGTGTGCTGCGGTCATTTATTCACGAAAGCATGTGCATATCGCTGCTTTCATAAATACACATCACCTGCCTTCTCGACCTTTATTAGACAACTATTTATAACCAAACCTTATTTATCGGAACACTAGTCCAAGCAGAAGAACAACAAAATTTCCATAATTTTTTTTCCAAGCAAAATGAATCTTTATTCTGATTCCTGCACATTTCTGTATAAGCCATGTTGACAACTTCACCATTTCACGTGAAAAAAGGATAACCCCGCTGTGTCACGTGAGGTTACTAGGGATGAATGAAAGAATGAAATTCCCCCCTCTCTCTTTCCACTACCTATCAGGTAAAGGAAATAAAAATATTATTGATGCCTCTCTGTGCAAGGTATAATAATGACAAGAAAACAAACAAAAAATATATGTCCACAATATCACAAATAATCAAATTGATTCACGCTGTGATAAAGCCACAGCCCTGGGCGAAAGGCATCAGCACTTTAGTCCCATTGTGTCATACATAAAAACCACGTGGTGTGTTCTTATGAAAACCTTTCAGGGCAAACATTCTCAAGGGGCTCTTTAGCATGCGACAGAGTACACGCCGACACTCACGTAGTCATCCTCTGGAGCAGTGAAAGGACAAGTCGATTTCAACAGAAGATGAAGAGGAAAGCTGAAAGAAGATTTTGTAAAAAAAAAAAATAAATAAAATAAAAAACTCAGAATGACTCGTATAGTTTCCCCATAAAATTTGATTGTTATGTCTGGTTTACCCATAAAGTGTGATTGTTATGTCTGGTTTTCTCGTCAAAGCCACAATATTGAAGTTATCAAAGTCTTCTTGTGGAGTCTGATGCAATGTTCAACTTACAGAACAGATGTTTCCATGTGAGCTATGTGGCAGTTGCATTCAACTTTATTTTCAATCAAAATAGTTTGTCTTTTTGTGCTAGACAGTCTTGTTCTCAGCCCGTTCCCGGGGCATACTTAAGAAAAACAATTTCTGTAAATAGGTGTCGGTCCAAAAATAATTTTTTAACAGCAATAAATCATTGCTGTATATACTTGATGTCGTGCTTGCAGCCGGAAAGGTGGACTGGTCGTTCCATGCTTCTCTGCACGTGACACTCGCTGGCTGCTTTGACGATACACCCTCGGTAGCTGGCTCCGAGTAAAACATCTTTTCCCTCCTCATCCCTTCCACGCAGGACCCGCTAAAAACCGCTCAAGACAGAATCTTTCTACAAATCAGTGTCTATAGTCATATTTCTTTTTTCAGCGTATTTTACACCAAAAGACAAATAGGAAGTTTGGTATTTCCTCCCCTAGCACTTGCATTGACAGATTCTGGAATATCTCTGACCTCACAGAGTTCTGCTAGCTATAGAATAAAGTTGCATATTCTTTACTATGCATATTCTCAGTTTTGTTTTAATTAAAAACAGTTATCACACGAGGACATCACAGACGGTTACTTTGACCCACAGTGTCGTAGGTTCAGATGTCGCATCACACCATCGTCGAAAAAACCTTGGGCGGAAGGCAAGACCTCCCAGCAGTCAATCGTTTAGTCTGTGTGTTCTATCAAGTCTTCGGATGCATCACCAACAACATTGTGTTCGACGGTTTGATCCACGGCATCCATGCTGCATTCATTCCCCCTTTCCTCATCTGCTTCTGTCAGCGAGTTTCCTCCCTCGCTGAAATTCGATTTATCCCCCTTGCCTCCTTCCTGCTCTTCGCTGACTACGTCGATGTCGTCCTCGGCGTCGCGGGGCGGTTTTTTCTCGTTCATTGACTCCTGTTCGGCGGGGTCCGCGCGGCATCCGCTGGTCTCTCGGTGCACGCGCCTCCACAACTGTTCAGCCTGCCGCTCCAGCTTCCCGCTGCTCACCGTGCGCGGCAAGTGCTCGGACACCGCCCGCCGCGCCGGCTCCGCTTGGCTGGTGGACGTGAGCCTGTGCAGGAACTTTTCTCCTGACTCTCTGTGAGACCGAGGAGGAGATGCACGTGCATCCTCCGACTGCAGCTGCTCGACCAGGAAGCCTACGGGCTGCGTGATCTGGAAAAGCGGGAGCATACCCAAGGCCAGCGGCCCGAGGGACTTGCACGCCTGCACGCGCGGGTACTTGGAGTTGGGTCTCCTGCCGCGCGGAACTCTCGGCACCTCCAGAAGTTTCTCGATGGAGAAAGGACATTTGCTGGTGCTCCTGACGACCTCGGGTATGCAACCTTTCGCCATTGAGGCATCCCTGGTGTCTTTGCCGCCAGAGTCCGTGTCCTCTCCGCTGCTGGCACCGTTAGACGAGGCATCCGTGGAGTTGAAGGGTGAAGACGCCCGGGTTGTCTCGCTCGTCCCCGGTTGCCCGAAATCGGAGCATGGCAGACCTTGGTCCTCCAGTCGTGAGAGAGTGATCTCCCCGCTGTCCTCGCTTGCGGTCGCGTGCCCGCTGCGTCTGTGATGGAGTCGCCGCAGTCGCTCTTCGTGCTTTCGTCGCTTCTTCTCCTGTCGCAGCTGCTCCCGTCGCTCGATCTCGCTGGGGTCCAGTGGCTCGCCGCTGCACGTTTGCGGGTGGGCGTTGTGGGCCGGCCTGCCGGGCCCCTTTCTCG
Organism: Pomacea canaliculata; assembly: GCF_003073045.1. Taxonomy (NCBI): domain Eukaryota; kingdom Metazoa; phylum Mollusca; class Gastropoda; order Architaenioglossa; family Ampullariidae; genus Pomacea; species Pomacea canaliculata. The sequence goes on along the minus strand of NC_037590.1, from coordinate 41,522,294 downwards.
TATTCTCTTTCTTCCGCCATTTCGCTCTTCTGTTCTGGAACCAAACCTGCACAAAAATATCCTCAATGTAAATGCTTTGAACTGAGCATATAATTATGTTCTCAATGAAACATAAGGTTGTGTCCTGCCTTGTCGGTATAGTGAAGCAGGATAAAGAATCGGCTAATTGCTTTCACAGTCTCATAATTATAGAACATTTATTTTATTATGAACTTTGGGGAGCTATTTATTTTTGTTACATTTCGTGAACTACAATAGTAATTATTTCATATTTTACCTCCTTCAATATAGCTTTTGTATCCACCATCATCACCTCCCATATTCAACAATTCCAACATGTTGTCATTTCCGTGCTCTAAGAGTCATATTAATTAACATTTAATGTTCCCAGATTTGTCTCGTTTGCTGATGACAATTACTCTGTTCTCGCACCATCATTTAGTTGCCAGCATTTGATTTGTTTGACAAATGCAAATTGAACTTTGCCGCCCCGTGCAATGACAAGGACGATGCGATCATGTACCGGCATTCCGGATCCCTAGCTGAAGGCAAAGATGGCGAATTCACGAAACACAATCTCTCTCCCCTGAAATCGACGATCGTCAACAACGCCCCGGGCGGCACATTATCAACAAACGAGTAACCCAGACTAATTTCGAATTCATTTTGCCATTAGGAAGAGTAAAAAAGCAAATATGACGAAAGATTAACAAGCCTGCTGCTTGCAAATGGCGGAGGACACCACCGAAGCCTCCGGCCGAACATCAGCAGCGCTGTCTGGCGAGGAGGAGGGGAGGACCCCGTAGCACGTGCCCTTTTCTCGCGCATGCGCACTGGCCCCTTCCGCTTAGCGATCAATGGCCGGGCCGCAAGTCTGTGATTGACATAGCTCCTAACATTATTGAGCCGGCGCACGTTTAATTGCCACACAAGCGTCTATTGACACACGGCTTTTATGCCACGCTGTGTTGCAGTTGGGCCATTTGGTTGGCAAACAAGATAAATGTTTATGCAGAGTTTCTGCCCTGATGCCTGGCAGTAATGTAGTTAAGGAATTAAAAAAAAAAGCAACTGTTCGTTTCTTTTTCTGGTGAAAGCCTGGCGAGAGCGCGACAACAGGACACGAGGACGCGGTGAATGAGTGCGCTTGTTGGAGACTAGGGTTTGGTGAAGATATTTGGCCGATACAAGAAGTGAACGGGAGATGTCACAAGGGCATGGCAGGAGTTCTGTGACGTTTCCATCCATCCTTGTCATGTCACAATAAACAAGTATAGAATGTAAGCAATCCTACCTGCGCGCACACACACTCACACACTATACGTGAACTTAGATATTCAGGTACAGATATGAATAAATTGTAAGAAGGGTAGTTTAAAAATTTAGCTTGTCACCGACACAGAAAAACTCGGACCAATCCAAAATTTAGGTAAAACCTGTAAAGTGCGAATGTTGATTTTTTTTAATGTCATGAGTAGATGCTAGCAATGGTTTAAAATCAGCTTTCGTAGTTTTTGTTGAATATTCAATTTTGATACGACTTTCTGGAAGGTAATCTATAAGCATCAGAGGGGAAAGGAAAGAAAGACCCGACGAGCCCCCGACGTTCGTCGTCGGATATCCATTGCCGCTAACGTCGTCAATTTTCTCGAGGGCTCTCGAGGGTGATTCCCGTCGTGACGACGATTCATCGTCCTCAGTAGTGTCTCTCCAGCGACCTGAGTAATCAATTGATCCACAAGGGATCAGGACCTGCCGGCCACCTTGTAGCTCGCGCATGTGCAGTCACATCTGACCTTCTGTCGGAGGTCTAAGACCGCCGCCACCCCCACCTTTCCTTTTGTTTGCCTTTTGTCGCCGCTGTCGTTGTCGGGAGATGAAGCCAACGACGTGACTCGTGCCGCCGCGAACAAAAGACGGGAGGGCATGGTTCGGCCCCCCAACGACGCTGACACCGGATCCGCTGCCCAGTGTTTAACGACTGGCCGCGTGGGACAGGTCCGACCATTTTCCATCCGCCGACTTTCTCCTCCCGTTCTGTTGCGCGGCCTCAGAATCAATTTTCTTGCATGTCCCACCCGTTGCCTCTGCTCCCCTCTAGGGACACATCGGACTCTAGATGAAGTGCAGAAGGCGGTGATCCTTGGGTCCCCAGGCATCTCCGCTGACGACGACGTCGCCATACCTCTCCCCTTGCTCCTTTTACAGAAAGTTGAGGGCGTATAGTTAATTATCTGACCTAGCTGGCAGCCCCGGACTCCCTGAACATCACAGTGGATTTGCAAGGATTGTGGGATTTGCAAAGGTTATAGGATTTGAAAGGATCAGAGGGCGCGGTGCGAGAAACACTGCCGATCCTTGGTTTGAGAGGCTAAAGTCGAAAACAGCGGTAACTGCTCGAAAGAGAGGGTCTGGCAGACTTTTTAGCATCATCGACAAATCGCAGGAACCTCAAGACAACAAACAAAATAAACTGATAGATGAAGAATCGGATCACAAGGAAAGAAACTTGAAGGCTGTTTCCAACAGTGTATTATTTGTTGCTGTGTCTCGTTCTGAATCGGTGTTGCTATGTTGCGGGACGTCGGCATGTTGCTGTTTCAGTTTCTGCAGTAACTGGTGTCAGAAATGATGAACCTCAAACCACTCATCCTAGCCTCTTGAGTAAATGTTTTAGTGGGACATCACATAAAATTGGGAATTTATTTCCGTTATAGATCTCAGAGGAATATTTATTGTTCAAACTTTTGTTCTTGTCTAAACAACTGTACAAACATCGGTTTTATGTCAATGAGCGGGATAGATAAGGAAGAAGAGCTCGAAAATGATTAGAATTTTAGAATAATTCATTAATTTATATTTTGATGTCCTTAGAGACTTGAGAGACGAAGTCAGTGGTCATGCGGCGGGAATTAGAGCATTTCATTTTTCAGGATGAGGATTAGAAAAAATAAAAGCAATTATCAGAAATGAGGGGAGGAACTTGTAGAGCCACGCTTGGTACATGACCACACAGAGGACAATCAGGATGAAAGACTGATTTAAGCCAGAAGCAGGACTAGGATTAGGAGAGGGTCAACGATCAGGTGTGCTAAATATAACGGGACACCGTAACAACGTGACAGAATAGTCTGATGCCATCACGTGCAGAACGTGACTGACGTCCAGCGTGATGACGTCAGGAAAAACTGCGAGAAACAGGATTGTGGGAACTGCGTGCCCCTGTTTGTTTATTTATTTATTTATTTTTTTTTTATAATTTTATTTTATTTAAAGAGAAAATTGTCATGATACGCCCAGTCTCGCGCTTCCTGACTCACCTGCACGCGGGACTCCACGAGATCGAGTTTGAGGGCGAGCGCCTCGCGCATGAAGACGTCAGGATAGTGCGAGTCCTGGAAGGCGGCCTCCAGCTGCTCCAGCTGCCAGCCCGTGAAGTTAGTTCGAGTCCGTCGCCGTTTGGACCCTCCCTCTTTCCCATCATTCCCTCCTTTGTCGGCTGCAACAGAATTTATTTATTTATTTATGGTTGGTTTGAAGGAGGCAGGGGTATCTTACAATAAAACTGCTGTGTGACAGGAGGACTTGGTACTTGATACACGCACCTCCCCCCTACACGCACCCACTCAAGCATATGCATAGCGAGAACTCGAGAGAAACAGGAAAATATAATAAAATTCTATTTAAATATTACTGATCTTCACCTCATAAATCTTAAACTCAGGATTTTATTGGAACGATTCTCTGCTGTTTAACCGGAGAGACAGGAATCATACCCTCCCATCAGCCCTCCCCTTAAAAAAAAAGTCCTATTAAATATTCAGCGATGGGTACAATAACAAAGAAATGCGAAAGGGTTGATGGCAATCTGAAGAAAAACGGAAAAAGCTAATATTAGCCGTCGATGCGAGCGATAACCAGCCATGCAGAACATTAGCCCCTCGCTACGTAGACCTATCAAACGGACCGCAGCTCTATCTGGACCATTCATCGGCATCGCAAGAGGACAGCAATGATGTTGTCATTTAATTAATATTCAACGAGGCGCACCCTGCCGCCTATATCAAGAATATTTAGTGAATAAATCAGTTTAGTGAGGGTGCCGCCGGCACTGTTTACCTGCAAACTGCAGGTGAAATTGTCCCCTGGTGTTTCTCCGGCGTTTTCTTTTTCCAAAAGTATTTTAGTCATGCGTTTTACATTCACTTACAGACAGACGGTTAACTTTTCAGATAGAATAACTAAATAAGGGGAAGCTGAGTGGTTAAATCACTGGCGTCCAAACCTGGCGGCGTCCCGATTCGATGCCCGTGTCGCGCAGCAAAGTTTCCCAAGTCGACTCCATAGATTCTAGAATATCTACTGCCCCTTGTTTTCTGCGGTGCAAATCGTTATCTATTCGTAAACTGGAGAAATAAAGGAAAGCTGGGAGGAAATAAAGAGAATCAGATAGACATACAGAGAGACTAAAAGTGAACAGCCACGAAGACAACAATGACCGGACATCGCGAGAATGCCAAATATGTGATGTCGAGGAAATAATATTTTTCATGTTAAACAAACGTTACAGAAAAGAAACATCACAGTTCTTTGTAAATTAAGATGGAGAAAATAATATGCTGTGAACTTGTGTCATTACATTTATTCATTTTTCTTCCTCCCTTCATATTGTTATTACTTGGAAATATACAGCACATTGCAAACTCCTTTGCATGCAGATCAATCTACTTTCAGGGAATGGTGTGTGTGTGGGAGGGGATGGTGTGAGGTGGCCTTGGGGCAAGAGTGTGCAGACATCTAGTATTCACATCGGTTGCAATAATAAATTCACATTCCAGATGGCGAGTGCCGGAATGTGTTTGTCGAGTCATACGAAGATCCTTCGACTGTTTAATGCTCGCCTGCGAAGCAGACAGGGATGTAACGAGAGGAATGAAATTAGAATTCTAGTCTTGTGACAATGTTGTCAGACAAAAGAAGCTTTTTGTCATTTTAACACGGAGCTTTTGCTCTATAGCTCTGAAAATCCTACTTTTTTTAGCTTGGGTTTGTGACAATAATTTTGCCGACACCACCTTGTGAACATCTTTGTCCAAATCACAGACTAGTGCCACTGAGGCAATTACTGACATTATTTTTCAGTTTTCGCAGATATCACATCAAGGAAATATTACTTTATCGAACACACCCTCTTCAAATAGTTATATTGTAAATTGCATCACATGTTTACCCAGAGAACAAAGAAACAAACACATAAAACACCTCACAGAGACAGAGACAGAGACAGAGACAGAGACAGAGACAGAGACAGAGAGAGACTTGCGTAGTTAAGCTTGTAGTTTAAGTCCTTCAAGTCCATCTTCATTTGTATACTTTACACATAATTATCACAATGTAGAGCAATGATAGCTGTTCTTGGTTATCCACTTGTTATCCTCTATCTGGTGTGTGCAGACGATATTGATATTGTTGCTGACTTCAGAATAAAATAAATTTTCTAGAAGCACTTTGTAACAAGTGGGGCTTCGTGGTCAACGTGGGTAAAGTAAAGACAAAAGTTTCTTCTTAAATGAGTATGTGGAAAGATACTATGTTAGTAAAGCGATTTTGGTATAACTAATACTTACATAGCCTAAACAATTACTCGCTGTTATTTTCACATCTGATTTGAACTAGGCTGGATGGGAGAGAAAAAAAAAAAAAAACACTAAAAGCGCTTGTGGAAACTTTTTCAGATGCGAAAACATCCCAGTATAAACTATGTTCAGAATATTCCCAGAATGGTAAATTCAATATTTCTTTATGGATTAGAGATCTTGGGAGTGAAACGATATAAGGAAATGGAAAGGGTGCACTTATAAGTCTGAAACTTTTACTGGTATAGTTCTACTGTAAAAGTCTTATGAAGACAAATAGTCAATTATTATTATTATTATTATTATTATTATTATTATTATTATTATTATTATTATTATTATTATTATTATTATTATTATTATTATTAACACAGGCACAAGGACGGACACACACACACATCTTTTGCCTCCTATGCTATAAGTCTTGAGGGAAAGATCATGCACTCGCCAGTCTCTCAGGCCAAGTTAGGCAGAAGCTCCGCTCGACAATAATATGTTTGACCTCTCAGAACTGCGTCCTGTAAGACAAAGTGCAGCAACGCAGGGCTGTGAACCTTCCACGAACCTTCGAGACTATTATTTCTCGAACTCCGACAGAAAGGACAGATGAGTTCCTTTGATTGAGAAGCCCTCCATGCCTTCATCTTCCGTTCTGGTAACACACACAAGGGGAGGAGCACTTGTTCATGTAGTGCAGAACCCAGATCTTTTACCGCATTTGCATTTCATTTCTCCTTTGCACATTCATCTGCCGTTTTTTTTTTTTTTTTTCTATTGAGAACAATAATATTCAGAAGTGCATTGCGCACCACGTGCAATGCGAAGTGAAAGCTATACCCTCACTCCTTTCTTTTCCTCCTCTCTTTCATCATTCACCTCTGACCTGACCTGCTTGCTCCCTGCAGGGCGCCAACGACAAGGTATTCCTCCGTCTCCAGAATATTAGCGATACAAGTACATACATTGATAGATACATCTATACATATATAAAACTTTCTTTAGATTACACTACTTTATCACTTTTTGAATAATTTATCAACAGGTAAACAATGACTGCTGAGTGCTGACTGGTCCAAAATAAGAAATAAAAAGTTCCTGAACAGTTATGACTAAAACGCACTTTTTTTTAAGTTCAATGATGGTTACAGTTCTTTCTTTCTTTGTTTGTTTCTTGCTTTTTCCCTGAAAGCAGACGTGGGATGGCAGCTTATCTGGGCGAGTCAATCTGTGAGCGCGTGACGGCCGGCAGCATCTTGGCGCTGTTCATCCGCACGCGCGGCTTGCGACGTCAGCGCACGATGGCGTGTCCGGCGCGCCTGGCAGCGGAGTGATTTAAGACTTGGCTCGTGCAGGTTCTCACCCTGCATCATTTTTACACAGATGCATTCCCTGGCATGATCTAGCACTTGCAGCTACTGTTCATCCTTTTATCTTCCATCTCTCCTTTCTACCTTCCTCTTTCTTTCTTTTCTCCTCTCGTTCCCCACTTCATGTTTCTTTCACACTTAGCTGCGCGTCGGTGTGTGTTTGTTTATGTGAAAGATGGGTTTCAGGTATTTAGGAAAGATAGGTTTAGCATGGAAGTGATGAAGAGTGTAGTCTTGGCATATTTTCAAGTAAAACGTGTTTTCTCTTTCAGTTGAATGTTTTTCTATTTCTGTCACGTGTTGTGATCAGAATATTGCCAGCATTCTGCTGATGTGTAACTTCTGGCTAAAATACTGGTTACAAAAAAAAAAAAAAAAAAAGAAAAAAAAAGATGAGATACCTTAAACACCTGTAGTGAAAAATAAAATGCGAATTAAAGAAAATATGTTTTCCCCATTCAATGCCACTGGGACCTTTGGCATGATAATGTCAACAAGGATGTGTTTATTCCAATATTCTACCTCATACTGAAATAACCTTTTCTTTTAGTACTTGAAGTTGAATATAATCTTTGAAACTTGCATACTCAAGTCTAGTGAATGAAGGAAGCATAGTATGCAATTTGTTCAGCTCATGATTGTATTGTCTGCAAAATCATTTTCTGGCATGCTATGTCATGATGCCACAGAAATAAAATGTTATTAAAGAAATCTTTTCGCTTTATGAAAGGACCTATATCACTAACTGAAATTCTTTAAACACCGAACGCCGTGGATCATTATTTTGACATCTATTACACACCACACTTTGACCCCAGACAATAAAAAGCCAATGTACCACACACACACACACACACACACAAACATTTATAAAAACAATCCAGTTGCATATAAACATTAAATCTCAAATATATAAGTCAAATCATCAGAAGTAACGGTTCTGGTATATCCTATAAGGACTGTTTAATGTAAGTGGTTCACCGTGCCCAGCTTGTACAAAACGGATTCCAACTCTCTCCACTGTCTTTAAGTTCATCTAAAATATCAGGTACCTCAACATGTCCAACACCGAACCAGGAATGGGATGAGTGTCTCAGTAATGTAGGCAAGTATTACACGTGTCATCTATAACAAAATATACATATTATACAAATATACATATTGTGTGGCAAGGCATTGAATGTCCACATTTTCGAAGTCGTGGGTGTCGTTTCCATGAGTGACCAACTTAGACAATGTTTGTGGTTAGCATTTGACCCTGTTGTAGTCTAGGTGACTCAGAGCCAGTGGATAGTAACCTTTAACCTCGCCTGGGATACATTGTAGCTAGAAACAAAGCGAGGACAAAAGAATTTGTCAGAGAGCTGACGGGTTTGAGAGCAGTGTGTATAAAACATACATATACTACATATACCAAGAGTTGTGTGTTGTTAAGATATTACAGTGGAATCATCTATGGATACGATCCTCCCAGCGATTTGAGTGACACCTAGCCTACAAACCTAATTTCACTACAATCTCAGGATAATCAAGTAACTTTGGCAACTTTTTTTTTGGCAGTAGGTAGCAGAAAATTAAAATTTTTATGCGAAGACAGGAGATTGTGATTTGAAGTTATTTGATGTGTCGAGCGACTTAAAGCACAATGCTGGACATGTGAGACACTAGACATGACAGTAGACATCAGATGAAGTGCTCGGTGACAAACCTAATCACACAAAGTGAGGACAAGTCCATGTATATGACAACTAACGACAATGTGATATTCATGTATATTGTAACCTTAGTCGAACTTTCCATGAGTCGAGTACATAGTTGTGTTAGCTGGCTGCAGGCGGGCTGGCACTCAGTTAAAATGTTACTAAATGTTAGCATCCAGCCAGTTCGTCCCCTGCGTGTGAGGGCAGAAAATAATAATTCGACACAAACGCAAGCTGCAAAGTTACTGTTAGAGACAAATAGCACTGCACCATGGTCACTTAACCCCGCCTGGAAACCCTCCGGGTAACCTGCTATAGTGCTATCCCAAGCCCGGATGAAGGAGGAGGGTTGGGCGTGGGGCTAGCAACCCCACCCTGTCAAAAGACCTCTGCTACTGAAACCGCAAATACAACACAAATGCTCCACTGGGGGTGATTAGGAGCAAGAACAAGAAGAATGGTCACCGTAATCACATCAGCAGTTGGTCAAAAATTAAAAAGGATCTCGTTTGCATTAACTATCTGTTTTCCTTCTTCCTTCCTTTTTTCTTTCTTGACAAAGCCACCATTTACAGTTTTGTTTGTAAGACAAGTGATTTAAATGAAATACTTGTAAACACATTTTCTGCCTATTGCGAATCAAACACGATACTAAACCGACGATCACACGAAAAAGTATTACATAATTTTTTCACATTTATGATAGAAACATAAAAAGAAAAAAAAAAAAACCGAGTCACACATTTAAATCGATCGCCCACTCAGTTCCATCACCTGTGAGTCATATTAAGATTTTCCTCAAATGGTTCCCAATTTTGAGGTAGAGTTTATGTTTGTATTAATTTATTTTGAAACTTTAGGGATATACAATCATATCGTCTGTTAATAGTAAAACTGTTTCCGGTTTATTGAATAATTACGAAAAAAACTTCGATAAAAGATGTTAAGAAAATAACCGCCACCAACAATCTGGGATAGTAACAAATGAAATAACTCGATAAACTTCACAGGCTATTTAAAGAAAAAATAATCTACCCTTTTCTCACCTTTACCACTTCTGCCTCCCTCCACGCCTACCCCTATGGAGGAGTCGTCAGTGACGTCATCAGAGGGGGAGGCGGTGACGGCGGAAGAGTTGTCGACGCCTGTTGCGAGGATGCGGTCGACAGAAAAGGAGACGTCACTGAAGTGATGATGACGGTGATTCTGGTGGTGATGGTGATGCGGATGCTGATGTTGGTGATCCTGGAAGCGCGACGGGCGCAAAGAGCAATCCAAGGCCGACACCTGCTCGTCCACAGGTGTGTGGAAGGTGGGAAAGCCAGCGGCGAGGGTGTTGGAGAAGTGGGTGAAGGTGGCGAATGTTGCGTACCCGGGGTACGAACTGGGGTAGGCGGTAGCCAGGATATTCATAGTCTCGGCTTTAAAAAAAAATAAATAAAAAAGACTGAGGACCTCCGGGAGGAAGGACCTCACGATGGGTGTAGTCTGTTTCTGCGAAGAAAACGCGGTTTGAGTAATGTCAGCGTGAGTTTTCTTGGCAAGAACTGTCTCTCAAGACATACCCCATTATGTCAACGAAATGTCCAACAAGAAACGAGAGCCTTTGATGTCTAATCTCAGGGTGGAGCAGTCAGAGCCCAATTTTTCTGTCAGCCTGTTAACAAGACTCGAACTGTCTTCCTCTCACACCAAGCTGCCCTTGAGACAGCCTCGAAAATTTCCAGTCCTCCTGAAGTCAGCGGGAGAGAAATGTGACGCTGAAAGTGTGACCGTTACAAGTTTGTGTTGCTAGGTGGTTGACAGCAGACGATGGAGGTGCAGTAAATGCGATACTGTTTCCCGGACACGAGCCCTCCCCTTGTCTCCTCTCGGTCTTTAACATCACACCCCGAGGCCCCGCCCACGACAGCTCCGTGCCAATGGCGAGCGTCCAATCGGCGTTTAAAGAAGCGGCAATCAAGCCTAAGCCCCGCCCAGCAGGGCGTGGCTAGAAGGATCTTGCGCGGTGACAGGTACACAATTGATTGATTTTCAGCAAACGTTCGCGAGGAACGCTGCGCTCGGGCAACGAGGGGACGAGGGACATGCACGGCCTTCCTTCCTCATATTCTCGACAATCTTCGGGAAAAATCTGTCACTCACCCCGGGTTCATTTCGCCGACTTAGTAAAACAATATATCCAGCAGACATTGGACTGAGGGAGGGAGAGGAAAAATATGTCAGTGAGAGATATACAAGCTTCCCTCCCTCCACCACTCGCACACACTCACCCATCCACAGCAGGAAGGAGAGAGAAATAATGAGTTATATAAACTGACAGAGCGAAATAGCGCGCGCGCGCACAGACACACAAACAGAGAGATGCTTTGTTTCAACACCCAGGACAGGTCATATCGGGGGAATCATCTAGAAGTTCATGACATTTAGTAGCAGTTAAAGTAGGCTTGAATCTCAAAAATGCATCTCCTACATTTCACCTACTGGTTCCTCGCTGCAGGCCACAGAGATATACAAGATGATGTGAAAAACACTGAATTAACGAACACATTATTCCTCCAGATAACGCTTGTCGACATTCTATCTCTCTCTCTATCTTTTAAAAAAAATGTCATTCCAAGTACCTCCAATGTCATAAAGCAAAAACCAGATTTATTAGGTGATCAACACGAGATACATTACCTACTAGCTCTTGTACTCCTTATTTCGTCTTTTCGGATTACAAATGAACGAGCTGGACGAGAGTCAAAACAGCGCAGAACATTTGTATTGGTCTTGTTTGTTTGTTTGTTTGTTTGTTTGATTTGTTTGTTTTTTTTTTTGTTTGTTTGTTTGTTGTTGTTGTTTTTTTGTTTTTTTTGGTTATATTTTGTCTAAGATTTCTTGGTTTGATTTTCACTTATCTTTTTTAGAAGATGGGAGGTGGGGAGGTTAGTAGGGAAACAAAACCTCACTAACCTTTCGATTTTATTTATTTATTAATTTATTTATTTTAACTTAGCCGACATTTGCGTTTCGTCTCTCTCCATCCCACCTGCAGTTTCAATACGATTCGTGTTTGCAGGCAGCAATGTTTCGCCTGCGCACGGAATCAATAATTTCCCATGAACTCGATCTTCACTTCCCATGAACTGAATGTTTACTCCCGTGTACGAACGATAACGTCTGTGCACGACAACTGATTCCAGTTGGAAACCGTCCGTTATAAAGCACTTAACACATTCTTTCAAGAAAAGAAAGGAAACTACCGTTGATGACATTGTCCAACACTCGTTAAAGATCTGCCTGCTCCCGCAAAGTGTCGAAAAGTGAACCGGAAGTAGAATACTGACAAACGAGTCAGTCCCAGTACACTAACTTATCCGTGACGAAGTCATGACAATGACTGACTACACTGCATTGCTCTCCGACGAGAGGCTAAACGATCTCAAACGCTGAAGAAAAAGGAATATGGAGTCCCAGTAGGTAGAGTGTAAATGTAAGTGGCCCACCGTGTCTAGGGCACAGCATGCTGAAGGTGCAGCTCAGTTCTCTCCTTTTGCTGCTTTTATCTCTCCTGCTAACAGGTACCCATTTCTGCTGACTCAGCAGGGAGAGTTTCCTAGCAACAGGCCCAAACGGGCCTAGAACCAGAGACTTTCTGCTTACTGGTCAAGTCGAGCACACGACATAGTCCAGTCAAAAATAAAATAAAATGAAATAAAATAAAATAAATCTTCGTTTCGTGTCTGTTCTCAAGAACGACAACTTGTTTTTGCCTGTCTTACCTTACGTCTCCTTGAAGTCGCTAAGACAAGGATTTGTTGGTACTGTTTCATGTGTGATAGTCTCACCTTGCCAGTTCACTTTGTTGCACAGTCCTCCGACACGCAAGAATGAACTAAACTAGACTGAAGTTAATGTACCCATGACTATACAAATGTTAAGATTTTTCGTGCACCCATGAATTTTTAAATATTCAATTTTTCAATAGCACCTTTCATTAAGTCTTTCTTTTTTACTGTCTGACTGTCTGTTCTTTCTTTCTGTCTATATGTCTGTTCTTTCCTTTATATCTCTCATTCTATTTTTCTTTATTTATTTTCTTCTTTTGAATAAGCATTTGCTGTTGTGTTTAACGTTTATTTTTGCTATTACCTTTTTCGCCAGCTGTTCTTTGTATTATTTGTTAAGCTTTCCCTTCAGTTAAGTTTTTTCTTTATGAAAACGCTTGTAATTAGTAACATGCGGATAGTCAAATGAGGCACCGCAGTAGTTTACTAGAACAAATGGCTCGAGCTGAGACAGGTGTGTCAGTTGTCATAGACAGAGAGAAAGTTCATTTGAGAATAGTTGGCAGTGTTTTTTGACAGCTGAGAGTTGTTGAGAGTTGTTCCAGGACACGTATGAATGAGCAAACAGCACCGAACACAAAACACAACGAGAAATAAGTCGATTTACGACACTTCCCCCTTTCTCCACCTTTTAACGATTCCTATTGTCGAAAAGCCTCTATGATGCATCGAACACTTTCTCGACAACAATCACAAGCTTGTCGATCTGCACCTCGTCCTGCATCAAGAACCGATGGTGGCTGCTTTCAGGTGGGTTTTCTTCCCTTTGTCTGGAAAAACATCAACGGCCGACAACACCCGACAACACCCGTGAAAATGGCGCCTCACCGTTGAACTCTTTACAAGATTTCCTGTCAGGCGAACATGTAAATGAATATTTTAAGAACATTGTGCAGGGCAATTAAATAAGGACCAGCCACCATTCATTTTCAACCTCTCAACTGAAGTCATTTCAACGACTCCATAGAAGCTCTTCATAAAGGGACGAGAAAAAATTTGTTAAAACACAATCTCTGTTCTTTTTTTTTTGGGGGGGAGGATTGCATATGCAGACAGAATAGACTGTTTGCTCGAGTTTGCTGCATGACATGATGTCCAAAAATGACATAGGAAGAGTGAAACAATAGCAATCATGGCAGCATTGGAAGTATGCTCACTTCGTTATGGACCCTGAGCAGGTGTATTGTGTGCACCGTTACATTCATTTATTCATCCCACGCTGCAGGTAGTTGCTATTGTCAGCTGTTCTAACCACTAAAAGATATGGAAGTGCTGTTCTTTTATAAGACCAACTGGTTTATTTGTATATCAGTTTTATTGTATCTAAGTTTTTGCTTCTAACGGTCATTGTTCCATGTCCGACAGGCATGAGAATAAGTGAATCCGGTAAAGACCTGTATGTTGGGTGTAAAAGTCACTAATTCTTGCTGTGATTTTATCATTGTCCTCATCCAATAGTTTCTCACGCACCAGAACATTTTGATAGCTGCGGAAGCAAGAGACCATCACAGGTTATCTCTCCCAGGAAACAGAATTCCTTTTCGTTTTATTATTTTATTTTGTTGGGGTTTTGGGGGATGAGTGGGGTTTGTTGGAGTTTTTCTAAATTTTGGAGTTAATAAAAGGAGGCTTTTAGTGTTTAGCCATCACCAAGAAATGCCGGTCAACTAAAGGAGGTATTAAGGTATATATTAAAAATTATTTACATTACTTATCCTCCAGTGCAATACTGTAGTATCGTCTGGTGAAACGTAAGTCAAAGAATAAATTATTCATCTTTTGAGGTAACAGGCTTGGCTACAGTCCATATGTCTTCTGTTCCTCCTCACTGCCTTGTCCGCGAATTCATATTAAACGTGTCCTTTCGTCCAGCATACTTCCGGGTAGCAATAGACTTGCTGGATGAATGGCGACAATTAATGACCGTCAGTGACAGAAGGAGGGATTAGAAGAGGATGAAAGCTGTTATGGGGGTTTATCAATTGTAGTATCATGTCCAGCAGGACATCTCAACATTGAGGACGTCTCAACAGGCGACTCCCATAACAATCAGTCGTGTGCATGAAAGCTCGACAGACAAGATGAGTTGTTCAGATTGTGACAGACCAATGACGAAGAGGTAAACAGCTTCTGTCGCTCTCGCTAGAGAAGTAGAGATGTAGCTGTATAGCCTGGCGATGGACGGGCGAGGACGATGAAGGCGCCTGACATGACACGAGAGCCTTCTGATGGATCATGACTGGTCCACGTCTTGATAGATGCGGGTAGACAATGACGAAGAATTCGACAGGTACCTTGAGCCTTACCGGACCATAGTACTTGCCAAGTGCTCCATCACTTGCTGGTATCATCATGTGAGAGAAAGAGAAAGAGAGATAAATCAGAGCAGCTCTCTCAATTACATTATGCACGTGCATGCATGTATGTGAATGTGTATGGATAGATAAAAGAATCAAGTAACACCAGCGCAGTTCAGCAGTCCGGAAGAAGCATTCCCTACCCATTTCCCCAATCTCCAACCTTATCAACATCCTTGATTGAAACCACCACCCATCTGGATCATTAGCATGTGATGTGCACACCGATCAACGGTCAACCCAGCAGTCCAGCCACGCGGCTTCACTGCCTGCTAATTGTCGCCACAGAAGCGGCAAAGTTCCCAGGAAAAACTCTTTTGTTCAGCAGCGATCATCCCTTCGATAATGGCGTCGATGACCCAAAGCTCAACTCTTATCCGCATCAGATCTTCATCGTCTGCCTTTTCACAAAACCCTGTGCGACGCCGCAAGATGCGTTCATTGGCTGCGAGGCCAGAAGAAGGGTCCTTTCATGTTCTCCACGTGCTGTCTGTCCTCAAGGGAAGGTTCGGGTGTGTAGTTCCTGGGGTACTTTTTATCCCTTGGCCTCTATGCCCGGCTTTCCTGCCCTGGAGACCGCGATGGGACTCTGGGAAAACTCAAACGCAGGTCTGCGCTTAGGGGTCCTACATCCAGTCCAGCGGCTTTATCTGATGCAGCAAGGATCAAAGGTCAAACCAGTGGGAAAGCTCGTCAGCAGCAACTCTCTCTCTCGCTCGCTCTCCCTCCCTTTCGCTTTCATCCTGAATCAGTAACCCCCAACTCAAGAAGACACTGCACCGTTAATCCGCGAGGTCAGTCGGTACAAGCGGCAACCAGGACCACTAAGGAGACTTCGACAGCAGATCATCATCATCGTCGTCGTCGTCGTCAACAGCAGTAGAAATATTCCTGCTGTATTTACCATCAATATTAGGTCCCTTAACTGGCTTTCGTTTACCTGTTCCCCACATGGAACTGTCCAGATTTATCTTGCAAAATGAATACGAAGCCAGATTTCAAACAGACTGGGTTTCCGCGAATAAGTATCAACCGATGAAGCAACAAAATGTTTCGTAGAGTATATTAACACCTGTACATGACCTGTGACTGTGCCTCACTTCCCTGATTACCTATTATAACTCCGTGTAAAAACTTTACCTAGAGAGAAGGATTCTCGTTTGACTCGAATGACCACGCATCTGTCAGCCATATTGCACGACTTTCATTGGCGCATTTCACAGAAGGACTTTTGGTTTAGGCTGTCCTTTTTATTTATTTATTTTTGTCAAATCAGCTATTTCTTCCTTCGTTCTTATTTCGAAAACGTTTTCTAATGAAACTTTCCTGGAAAAAAAAGGACCATTACTTTCGTTCGAAATTTGTTTCTATCCTCAGAATTATCTAACCTTCCGATCGTGAATCGCGAGCACGGCAATTCGTTAAAATAGAGTGTGCTAACTGATTTATTCTGGACTCGTTAGCATTGCATTTTCTGAAGCTCGTTTAAATCAGATGCTATCGGTCGTGCAGCAGTCAAATCAGAAGAGCTAATTTTACAAACCGCTGGCGAGCAGTAATTTGAAGGAAGTTTGACTGTGATCGCGGGCGACATTGCCCAACTGTCACCGATGATATCTTCACTCCTGCTCTAAAGAACTGTGAAGATGAAATTCGACAAAGCTTAGACCGCTAAAAATGGAAATCGGAGAATGATAGTGGTTTTCTTCCTTTCTTCTTTTTTAATTCAGTCTCTCTTTCCTTTATCCTCCCACCTTTCTTTTCCCTTTTCCTTCCTTTTCTTTTTTTTTAAAGCTGTACCGTACAATATTATCAAAGATTCTGGTGATTCGATCTGGCTGGGCGCTCATCATGGCCCTCTAGCAAGAACGATTACTCGAGTGGTAGCCTCAGAAGTCAGCGAGCCGCGGACAGATAAGATGGCCTCGATGCCCCTTTGACCTGTTCCGACTTCAAGGCTGTTAAATCGTAGCCAAGCGAACTGATAATGAATATGGATATAAATTCTGCAAGCGATGAAACCGATAGTCTGTCACCGGCCATCTGTCCTAAGATATGGCACGAATTAATATTAAGGAGTCATCAAAAAACCTGAAAAAGCTGCTCATCACACAGCGAAAGAAAAACCGCAAACTTAGATGCGAGGTGGTATAAAACCACAACCACATTTTAAAAATTATTTTTATGCCTGGTAAGTCTGCACTGATGTCGATCTTTGGATTGATTGCAGATGAATTTTCCCGCGTTAACTTCTAGAACAAAAGCACTAATTGACTTCTGGTTGAACTATAAACACCAAGAGGAAGAGAAAAGACTGACTCTCGCGTGACGGAGGTACAAAAGCTGAAACTTTATGGTCTGTTGTGTTTTCATTTTATCTCCCATCCTTGCATCGTGTCCCCTTCCCACGCCCATCTCTGGCACCCTCCCTCGTCAAACAGGGTGTGATGATGTCCAGGCATCAGATACTGGTGATACGGCGGCCATGTGAAAACACTCCTCACTCCGACAAACCTTTGCGGTCAGTTCCCACAAACCCCTGCGGCAACTGATGTTATAGTCGAGAGAATTCGAATCAATCATTCCATTATTCTTGACTTCTTTATGGCTGATTGTACGATGACTTGTCGATGGTTGATTTACAATACAAACCGATCTTGCTTTTACAAACGTGGTGTGAGAACAGTTAAAAAACCTGAATGTAAAAGTGTTGTCTTCTGAACTGAATTTATCTGGTACATTTGTGGACAAAATTTCATACTATATTATAACACTATATTATAATCAATAAAATAAAGAGAGAGACTTTGCAAAAAACTGATAAGATACTTACAAAAAAAAAAAAACCATGCTTGTATTAAGAAAATTTTTCAGTACTTTAATATTTCAAGCTGGTTCTTCCTTTGTGCTCATCGCGGTGTAACAAACGATATTTGTAAATAATTTTAATCGGCTTTCCTTGAGTATTTGTGCATGTGCAAATGCGTGTGTGTTTTCTGTGTATATTTAACATGTGTAAAGAGATCACAGACGCCCTCAAAAGACACAAGTGCTAACGAACTTTTAACACCTCATTTGCCACCAAATGTACGAATTATTAAGAGAGGAGAATATATCTTATTTAATAGATTGCACTTTATCGCGAATGACTGCGATGAAAAACTGACCTCAAGTGTTGGGGCTTTGACAGGACAAACCCTTGTATGTTATTTTTTTATAAAAAAAGATATCTCAATGTCTTGCATTTGAGTACGATAAACTAGCGGCGCTCATTACTGTCAGAGTTATAATTATACTCAATGTCTTGAAATGTATGTATGCAATAACAAATAGTTAAATACTTAAATACTTCATTAGTAGGTTTTATATATCACGTGACTTTATATATCACGTGGTTGAGTCCATAGCGAAGATTCTAATAATGCAAATAAAATAGTTCTTGTAAGTTGTCATGCCAACAATGTTGGCTAATGAGTAATGCCCATGAATATCGAAAAGCAATTTGAGTAAGCGAAATATGAGTTAAATAAGTTTATTCACTGTAGGTTAATGTTATACCTGTAAACAGAACTGAAGCTCTTACAAAATATGCTCATAAAAACATCCCCAGTTTATAAATAAAGATCCAGAAACGTGTGAAAGAAAACCGGAGTACCCGGAGGGAAAAAAATAGCAAGCAGACACGGGGTGAACGTGCACACCCCGCAAAGACACTGGTCCAGGGAGGAAATCGATTGGTTTCCTCTCATCACCGTTATCACCAAACGACGTGAGGATTGACTGGATTGTCAGCTTGGACTATGCATGCACGTACCGCTACTTACGTGGTCTTTACGTGGTGCCATCAAACCCTCAAACCTTGACTCTAGCCCTAACACTAACCCTTAACTCCTTACCCTAATCCAACACTAATTTGTGCAGTAACCCTAGAGGTACAGTTCTAGATCCATCTAAAAACACAAACCCTTGAAAATATTCAACACAAATAAACAACAACAACCAACAGTATTGAAACATGCATTAAGAAAGTATCACTGTGATGAAAATCAAACCCACGAAGGAACTGGTGCTCTTACTTTATAATAAGTCAACCTGACAGAAACACAGCCAGAAAAGATGAAGCCTTTCGTAACTGACGGCAGTGATGATGACAATACGACATGGTACGATGGTTATGACAATAAATGAAAAGAAGAGGGAGGGAGAGAGGGAGGGAGAACTTTAGCTCCGTCTCAAGTGTTACCTAAAGGAGCGAAATTCGGAGAGATCAAAGCATAACAGCAGATGGCGATGCATCATGTTTGAGGGCGCAGTCATTCTCTGATGGATTCGAACATACATTATCAGAGGGGATTTCACCTGGATTTCTTGACGTTCAAAGAAAACAGGTGTGGGCGATGACGGTGTTATGTATGTGCTCCTGACACTCCATTTGTCATCGAGTGTGGGCGTACAAACGGAATGAAATTGCGCGAATATAGTCTGTACGAAAACTTTACAGAGTGAGTCAATAAATGAATAAAAGTACAAATAAACGAACAAACAAACAGAAGAATAAATAAGTAAAGAAATGTTAGGTTAGAAAGGTGTCGAAGTTTTGTTGACATTAAAGTTAAACTAAGACTCGATCTGTAGTCTGTTGTTTACTGCGCAGAATGTTGACTGTTCTTCACTTTTGATTTTTTTTATTCTTTGGAATGTCACTGACACCAAAGAAAGAAGTGCAGGCAAGATAATAAAACTCATAGGCGAGAGTGAAGCCAACGGCTTCCTTTATGCTCATTTTTTCGTTCCTTCAAACACTTTAATAGTGTCAAACCGTCCTTCCAAACTGAAGGCATTGTTTTTAAAGAAACCCTAAAAAAATAACCCAGGTCTCTAGCTGCCGTTGACATGTCAGGCTGTAGCCTGATTTTTTTGTCATTGTATTTCTGATTTTATCATTAATATTTTTTATTTATTTTTTTCATTTAAAAAAAAAAAGTTTTGTTCGATCCTTGATGGAAGCTGGCGTTATGATTCTTGACTTGCAGGATGCAAGAACTTGGTTGTCTGCTGCAAGCCGCCTGCCGTCTGGTCCGACTCTTCGCCGACAAATCCTCTCCCTTTGCTCCGGGAGGGCCCCAAGTCAGCAGCGTTGGAGGAGTTCCCTGGGGGAATGCCGGGGAAGAATCTCCTGGCAGCAAATTCATAGGCGCTGAGACCAGAAAATGACGGAGCCTGTCCTTGTAATCGGTACCAGAATCAATGAAGGAGCCGGCCATTTGTCAGCAATCGGCGTTGTTAATGAAAAGCGGGCAGCACAACTCCGCGCTGTAAGCCGCCCAGCGCGCCCTCTACGCGACTGATGTAATCTCGTGCGTCCTCCGAGACTCTCGGCCAGCCCGAGACGAGGCCGGGATGGGAAAAGGGAGAGCAGCAAGTTTACGAGGCAATGCCGGCGCCCGTTCAATAAGCCAGTGATTAGCCTGATATTACATATGTCATCTTTTGGAGCCCGCTCCGATCTAAACACCGAAAACTCAATTATCCCACGTGTTCATGGCGTTAACTACGGAGCTGATTAATTCAAATTTAATTACTTCATACATGCGAAAAGAGACAGGGGCTGGCAGGCCTATCGCCTTCATCTTGCTCCCGTGCCGTGGGTCGCTGAGTCCCCCCAGTGCTGCGGCACGGTCGCGGAAGAGATGCTATTACCATATAGATGGCGCTGCAACTCTTCGTCTATTTCACGCCGGGCTGGGCAAGAAGAGGAGAGATGCGCCGTGCAGCAATCTCTATGGCGCGAAGAGAAGCGCCTCCAGCTCTGGCTAAGCTGCTGGGAATGAGATGTAATGCCCATTACATGTGTAAGTTGCCGTGCCTTTGTCGCGAGGAGAGTGAGAAAACAAACTTACTTTTCTCCACTACTTTTTCTGTCTCTGTCTCTGTTACCGTCTGTCTCATCTGTCCTCTCCTCTGATCCCACTTTTTTTTTTTCGTTCTCTCTTTCTTTGCGCGCGCACGAGTGTGAGTACATGCGTATGTGGGTGTGCATGGGAGAGGGAATTAGGGTGAGGAAATGGTGGATTATAAGGGTGAGAAGAGATGGAGAGGGGGGCTGGGGGAGATGGACAGAATGAAGAATTTCTCTGTCAACTTTTGTCATCAGCTGCTGTCCCCACCCCCAAACTCTCTCAGTCACCCTCCTTCTTTTCTTAACTATGGTGTCGATTGTCTGTTTGTTATTTGTTTCTTTGTTTGCATCTATAGCAGGAAATAAAGAAAATGATAATTCTGCGCAAAGATTGGTGTCCCCTCGCATAGCTGCACTCCAGAACCCTTTTCCTCAATCGCCCTTTCTTGTAGGGTGCGACCTGTCTGCCACCGTCCACAGCCATGACTAGGCACCTTGCATGTGAATGAAGGAGTCCAGCAGCCGCAAGCCGTCATCGAGGATAGAAGAATAAGATGTAGATATTATTTGATGAGCCGACGTCACGTGACCCATCCATCAAGCGCCATCAACATGCGGTGGCACATGCCAGGGGCCATAACCACAGAATGGTTTGCTTACATCACGGCGACATGTCACTCAGACAACACTCGGGTGATAGGTATTCGCGACCTTTCATCTCCCCCACCACCCCCACCCCGACATTTTGACCTTCCACCCGAGTTCTAGTTTTATCTACGACAGACACTTAGAGATTAACCATGTTTTACTAAATAATGAATGCTACAAAGAGCTGGAAATGTTATTTTGGTTAGCTGTGATCCGTCAGCCTCCTTTTTCGTTTCTTTAAAGCGAGATTTAATATTATTTATTCTTTCACCCTTTCAGAGGTATTGAGATATTCAGAAGATTAGTAAGCGGACACACTTTCTTAGCACTGTACAAAATGGGTCCATCCATCCATCGTCACCATCAGCAAAGCCTTTTTTCATTTATGTCTGTTTTACTGTGTTGAGTTATTCCTGCTATACTGTTTGATTTTGTTTGCAAGGGCGCACGATTGAGAGAGAGATAAATAAAGAGGCAGGAGATTTCTTGTTTTGTAAGCACATAAAGTATCATGCAAATTTAGGAAATGCGTTGTACAAATCCTCTCTTATTATTATTGTTACTACATCAGAGATGAACGAATGTTGTTAATCCTTAAAAATTAATAAACAAATAAATAACCTATTGGTGACTGAAATACGTCATTGTTGATTTCTTATGTCTTGATTTTGTTGTTGGTTTTACTATTGTTAGTGTTGCCACTACAACAGTTTTCCAGTTGCTGCTCAACATTCTTTTCATTGCAGAGTAACACTAAGTACTGTAACAAAAGTAACTTTCTTTGATGTAAATTCCATGTGCCGAAAAAATAGTTCGTATCAGTCGAAGGTGACAGGAAAATGTATTACCTGAGCACAGTCGTACCTGGACCCTGTCTTCATTTAGAATTCTTCTTCCTAATAAATGAAGATCGCTCACGGGTGACGACTTCAAAGTAATGAGACAGATTACACACTTGTATTCGTTGACAAATCAACCACAGACTTATTAGTATCTGATCCCTGCAGGAGGCTTTGTTCAGGTGTTGTCGCCATTCGCGCGTCGTGGGGGTCGATCCATCTCTGTCCAACATTCCGATGATTCATAATACAGTAATGTCACATGTCGAACAATTTACCTTTGTAAGCTGAGGCTGTGTGAAGACTTTTGTGTTATATTTCACAGATCAGGGATCCTTTGAAAACAGGACTGCTGTATAAAAAAATAAAAAAATAAAAGAAAAAAATCTTATCTTTAAACATCATCAAAAAGTGAGAGAGGGACGTCATTAAAGAATTAAAGGATGACCCACAGGGATTACATCGACTAATAAATTTTTTTTATATATCTGCTGCCTTCAAAGACTAATTTTTCTTAAAAACATGACCAAAATGCTTCGCACACTTGCCATACATACAGACCTCGCCTCCTCTCCTCTTCCACCTGTGTGTGTGTGTGTGTGTGTGATAGAGAGAGGTCAACAATTAAAGAATAACAAAATTGGATTAAGCTGACTTGGATTGGATTGGATTAAGATTAATATGACTTCTAAGACTTTTGTCTTTTGTTTTGCTGTACCTTCCTAATACATCAGGACATGGAGCCCTTCACCTAAGGACCATTCGTTGCGCCACTTTCGTCACAAAGAATAACTTCTTCGCCGAGAATAAGAATGTTGACATAATCTGCAAGGCATTAATTTGCTGCCTGATGATGGAAGTGTGCGGATGCTCAGGGAATGCGGCTGTCTGTCGGACACGACTCCCGGGACGAGCATACTTGGCAGCCGACAGTAACGGCTAGAAGGCCCCTACCGTGGATTTAACAGCTTAGGGTTGTCGTGAAAAGCCGGTGTTTTTCATCTGTCGGCAGAGAGTGCCTCCAGAGAGAAGCGACAAAAGATGTTTTTTCGCAAATCATGTCAGATGTCGAGTACTTGAAGGACAAAAGGTTTGTGATGTACGCCACACTGTAGCTAGAGGGGAGAGGGTGTTGGAGGGGAGCTGGGGTACGTAGCTTATACGACCAGTGAAGATGTGTGTATAAAAATAAAAGAGTTGGTAATGGGTGAACGAGTGGTAAAAATCTTTTATTAGGAAATGGAGAGAGATGAGACTTTACTGACTGGACTGGACTCTGTTAAATCTATTTAGATTGTGCAATTTCACAAAAAGGGAGAAAGCTAAACGGAAAATATCTGACCCAAAATAAGGGTGCTTATCTAGCCAGGAGTGCGGGGTGGGGGAAGGTATGCATCCCCGTTACCTAGAAGTATGCCACTGCAGCTTGCGATGACCTCATCAGCTTCAGCACGAGTAGAACTACTTTTACAACGCCTATTGTTCACTTGTTTAAACGCTTTATCCATTCGTTTGTTAATTGGTTCTTCGTAATGATCATTACTTCATTTATTCTAACCTTTCACACGCCAAGCTGCATTATTAAGAGATGTTATATAATATTTCACTATATCCGTTAACACAAATGTGCTGGAGTACGCATGACTTTAAATTTCAATACGACGAAAAGCGAACTCATTTTTCTCCATTGTCAGCATCTAACAGACATATATATATATGTGGTTAGAAGCAGCAGTGACAGCTATTCAAAACCACTTGGAAGCATAAAAATAAATGCGTCGCCGACAGGATTCGAACCTGTGCGGGGAGACCCCAATGGATTTCGAGTCCATCGCCTTAACCACTCGGCCACGACGACTCATGACATTCCGCGTGGATTTTTAGTTTGATATCTATGAACTGTGTTCGCAGTTGACTCATTGTTTTTTTTTTAAATAATAAAAACTGTTACATTCATTACATTTTTTACTCCATGTACGTAATTTATTACTATTTTATATTCTTGAGTACAAAATCTTTAACTCTAATCCATAAATGATCTTTGAGGATTTCTTTTTTTTTTTTTTTTTTTGCTTCGTGGCTGACCACTTCACACGTCACTCACGATATCGTTAATAAATCTAAAACCAATTTTTATAAATAAAACACATAAAATATAGTAATTTATATCATACTTATATCATACTACTATTAAAAACGTGTTATAAATACAAATTCTTATCTAATGCAAAACAGTCTGACCCAATAATGAGTTGTCTATTCAATAATATTATTTACACATATCATAAAAAGTACGATTATAAATCTAAAATTAAAAACGATACAATACGTAATATTAAAATATACACATACTTATTTAATAATTTACATTTTACATTGTATGACTTAGAAAATAAGTTTTATTTAGTCGTAGTAACTTTTCTAAAACCATTTCGGAGAACTTGGTTTTAAAGAATCCCTTATATAAAGGTTGAAACCCTGAAATCTCGGAGCATTGTGTCCTAGGTGACACATCTGAACATCGATCGCTGAGAAAACATTACGGCTGATCTGTCCAGATTCGTTGTCCCAATCAGCACGTTTGCGTTTACTGGGGTTTCCCGTGCCTGCGTCGCACGGTAGAGACTCTCTGTAACAGCTCACTGCTTTCAAACAGTTCCAGAGCTTAAAGGGTATAAATAGATCTTCTGGCTTCCTAGGCAAATTCTATAATTGGGAAGTTGGGGAACTCGAAATCTTTCTGAATGCTCCATATCGGCACTGCACGTGGCAGCTTGCCATTTTTTTTGACCAAATGACATACAGGTTGTTTTGTCTCAGGTGTTAACAGTCATATTTAGAGAGGAGGCTGTATACATACTCAAAAATGAGAGCTGTTCAACTTTTTGTGTATACCAGTGACTCCAAATAACAGTTTTTACAACGAAAACAAAATTATTAAATAAATAATTTTAGAGATAACTGGTTTTCAGTTATACATAACTAACAAGACAGTATTTTCTGATTTAAAAAAAAAATTAAGATATATATATACTATCAAAAGTTTTGACTGACAGTCCGAACGAACCATCCCCCTTTATAAAAATTTAACTCAGATGGCCCCAAAACAGCTTTTTGTATTTTCCCGAGATATGGTATAACACCATCGAGATGAATTATACCATGTAAATACACCATCTATACTTTAAACACTGCTCCCAACACCGGTAATAGTCCCTCGTTTCACACCCTTACCCCCTTTGGCTGCTTCCCTGCTCATCTTCTTTTTTGCAAAATCACGATACTCCCAGTCCTTGTTTCTTGGATTATCTTTAGGTTTTCTTTATTCAACATTATGGTACTGTTGTTTATTCTTGTTCTACCCATGTCTTGTTCTTTTGCACAAAGAGCATAATCCTTAGGAGTGTGAGTATGCGCTATCCAGTGGTTCTAAGTTTTTCGGACCGCGGCCACTTTACTTGTCCTCCAGTCTGGTTCATTTGCACTAAATGTTAAGGATGTTACATCATTAGGAGTGTATGTGCTATGCAATACAAATTTTTAGTGAGAGAAATACACATGCAACAGTGACTACTCATCAAGTATTATATGGCGTTTATAAGAACAGATTTTATCTTCACAGCTTGCTTCCATGCATAAATGCCACTTACCATTTGCTTTTGACACTAATGCAAACAGACAACTTTAACTGAAGATGATAAACTAGGCGCAAGTTCATTAATTTATGCTTTATTACATTTTAAAATTATCCAAATACTTTCTTGCCACATAATGTTCTTGGTTTTACTAAAATATATTCTGTTCAAACATGTTGAAAATGTTTGTTTTTAAACTCTTAGTGTGGTGAAGAATACGAGTTGAGCATGGTAATGCGTACAGTAAATACAAAAAAGAATAATAGACGTATTTTTTAATTTTGTGGTGGTTTCCCTTGAGTTAGAGTTTGTTGACGATGGATGGCAGTTTCTGGTTGTCCTGTTTATTAAAATAAGCACCTTTCAAGAGTCTGGAAGAGTTTTGACACTCATACACTGTGAAGAGAAATTAACAAGAGACAAAATAATTTGCACCAGTTTATTCAGCAATACACTAATATCACAAGCAAAAATAAATATTGGCAATTTTGGAATGATTATTTTATGAAAATATAAAAGGAAGTCTGTATCAAATGTTCATTCACTTAATTATGTTAAAGATTCAAAACCGTTATTTTGGCATACAATTTGTACAGGCTAACAGCATTTTACAAAATCTGCCTACACTTTTAGAAATGTCTCATTCAGCAAACCCTCTTCCTGTGTCACAGACAAAACCTACACAGGGCCTATAAGTACAAAGCATAAATCAGTTCACCGCTCAGTCTGATCGATGGCACAAAAAGAGAGAGAGAAAGGGGAGCAATAATCTTAAATAATAAGAAGAGGCAGGCTCTGTTTAGATAAGGTAGAGTTTTTTTTTTGTCATCAGTCTGTGATGCTCAATGCATCCCTTTTGATTTAAGCCATTGTTGTAGATGGGGTAGTTGAGACCAGGGACCAGAAGATGGGAGTGTCGTAAAGATAGAAGCAATAACTATGAGAAAAAAGAATATAGTATGTGGTCTAAACAGACATGGACACAATTGTATAAGCCCGAGATCTCATTTCAAGTTACCACAATGGTCCAGAATGGCAAGGATAGCATAGAAAGGTACATCTGATGAATATGGTGGGCAAATCAGGCGTGAAATCTAAACAGTAAATAGATCGCCAAATAATGAGTATGAGGAATGAAGAAGCGGGAGGAATGGAAGTCAACGTCAGCAAGCAGCCGGGCCAAGGGACATCACTCATATTCAACTCACAATTCTTGGTGGAAGCTTGTGCCCTAACACTTTCATATAGACTTTCTTCTGTAGTTTTAATTACTGCTCATTTGAGCAAATATGAAATATAAACATATCTTCACTATGCCACTCATTAAAAACTTTACTTTCGTGGTTTTATGTTGTAGATATTGGTGGAGATGAGAAATTGAAGAAGTAGTTTTCCATGAAGGTTCCATCAGCACTGTAGATTGGATTGTAGTTATCTATCAAAGCATCTGCTTCTTCTTGCAGTGAAGGAAATCTATGGGTACTCTTTCGTGCTGAACACATAAAAAATACCTCAATGTAACAAACATGATGAAGGAAATAAATTACGTTTTTCACTACCAAGTGACTAGAATAGCAGACTGCCACAACTCATCTACACAGCTAACGTAATCATACAGAGCATTAATATATTTATAAATGTGCATGAATTTTTCTTTAACTGGTACAATGTCAATATAATCCAAGACAATCTTCAGCTGCACTTGTTTTAAATGTTATTTGGTACAGTCAAGAAAAAAAAAAAAAAACAGGTTTAAGGCCTGCCAACAAATCACTTTCAGGACCTACCATCCTTGTTTCAGTATTTAGGACTTCAAACATAACTTGTTTAAGAACCAAAAGGTGCTGCTATCACTCTTTATGAAGGAACACATAGCTGTGATTTATGGTCTGCTATGTGAGGACACGCATATCCGAATCTTTAAATTGTAAAATAATGACATTTTTAGTCATAAAATGTTCTAAAATATGTCCCATAAGATTCAATCAAGTTTGTTAATGTAATAAGACTACCTATTGATTTACATGGTTTAATGTTAACAAAAATAAAAACAAATATTACCTAAACTCACTCTCTCTCACATCTACACTAACACACCACACACAAATGCAGAGCTTTTGAACCTAAGTTTGCCTACCCTCATTTACGAAAAAATTGGCAAAATACTGGGCAACTCTGACAGCATGTGCATCATGGTTGATGACATAACGTGGATCCCAGTTGAAGGCATTCTTTTCAGGGTGCCACTGAGTTCCATATATGGGATATTTGTATGCTGAAACAAAAGTCATTTTTTAAAACGATACATGAATATGCAATGAAGAAGAAATATTCACAGGTACAATCAGAATGACTAAATTACTGATAAACGTTCAGAAGTATTTTAAGTGTATCAATATGTTATATAAATGGAATCACAATGAAAATCATTGTAAGTGAACAGACATAAAAACAGTGCAGATATTTCCTACCTTCAAAAGTAGATATGAATGTAGTTTTAGTCTTCCCCTGGTTAGTTGAGAGAATACGGTAGAAACTTGAAAGTTCCTTATTCTTGTTGAAAACCTGACAAACACGAACAATAACTAATAGAATCCATTTTTAACAGAAGTGTACACACTAAGCATTTCTGCCTTTTTAATGTGCAGATGTTTGAGCACACGAACAAAAAATATAACAACAAAAATATGATAGCGTAACCACATCTAGCCCATGTATGAACCTCACAAAATATCATTTTGGAACTGCAAATATTCACTCTCACGAAAAAAGTCATAAAATTTTCATGAAATTGTACATATGCACTTAAAATAAATTCTTACTTCTGTTTTCTTTATATTTATTTTTAAATTGTACACCTTAGCTTCTTTACATTCTGTTCCTTACATCATTAAATATACAAGAGAGTCTAAGGGAAAACTTTTTCTTATAAAGTAAAATGTAGCAATGACCTGTTTTAATTGAATGACCATCAGTTTATAATCAAAAGTATTTCCCAGACTTCCTTGCTCACCTCAGGCAGCATGCCATATTGATGTTCATTCTGTGTAACACTCTCTTTGGTCAGATAAGAAAGAACATCATCTGGAACATTTTCAATAGTCTGCTGTTCCTAAAGCCTGAAATTAACCCAAACAATTCAACCACAATTATTATCATTAATAATATGTGTACTTGTATTGCGCAGCATCACGACCGAGATAAGTCGCACTCTCTGCACTGACCAGTAATGATAAACGAACATTAGACAATGGACAGTGAACTACGTATAGGCACCCTGAACAACATAAGATCAAGTACAAAGAGTAAAACATAATGCAATGGATAAAGATATGAAGGGATATAGGGAATATAAACAGAGTAGAGATGGAGTGGTTACATAATGGTGCACATAACAAACAATACTACAAAAGAAATACAGGATAGTACTTAATATGATGATACATTCTCACACAAAATGAGTGCTAAACTATTGTTTCACAACTGTAAATATTTTGTAATGGCAAGGAAAAAGACAGAGGGGTATCTATTGCAAACATCAGAAATTCTCTAAGCAAATGTAAGGTTTACGTAATTTTAAAAGATTCATTAAGTATGATTTAAACAAAATAAAATGTACATTCAAGCAAATAACCTGATAAGAATACTTATCAAATCCACAATTATTACAATTTGTGAAAATCAAATAAATAAGTATGAATGATACTCATACAGCACAAAAAAGTGCTTGCGCATGAGAAAAACTCTCTTTTACTTGCATGCAAACACAAACACACACATATACATATATAATGGGCAAAATAAAGTAATTACCATCAACTAGGTCTAGGGGCAAAGTGATATTCTCTGCATCCACAGGCTGCAAGCAGGTTCTGACCAGCAGTAATTGTGTTCAGTAGTTCAAATCCCAGACAGGTGCCCCACAGAGGGAATATATCGCCTACAGCAGCAGCCTGTGAAACAGAAGATGCAGCATTATATCTCTTGTGGTTGTAATTTAAAGAATTTTCTCTGAATATGTTAAATGTCAGTGAAAAGACAATTCTTCTGCTTTCTTCTGGTTATTTTAAAACCATTACTTAGTTCTTCAATTGGCAAAATTAAATGGCATTATTTCTCAATTATTTGCAGTTCGGTTTCTTGCTCATGTACAGAGTTAATGTAGTTTCTTGAATAACACTTTTTTACTGAACTGTAAATGGTTAATTATCTTAATGAAATCAGCTCCTGCAATAAATGGGAAGTATATATTGTGAGAAGCTTTAAGACTATCACAGTTTTTGTTAGCAGATTGTGGATGCAAGGAAAGGACTCGATTACAGAAAGTGAAAAAAAAAATTAATAAACAGCATAAAAAGGTTACCTAAAGGGATTCTAATGCCCTGCAAAGTCAATGACCAAGATGGATGGGGCAGTATTTGATTGGTGTCTCAGACAAGATTATATTTTCTTTGGTTACTGTACTGTTTCATGAACATTTTGGTTTTCTACATACCTTGAGAGTAAGATTGTACAAGATGCGACCAGTTCGGGCGTACTGACTCTCTGTCACACTAACTGATCCTCCAGGAAAAAGAGCCCTGGGAAAAAAGGTTTTATTAACTTTAATATGACTGCATCAAATAAGAGTTCCAATTTTACTGACAAAGTAGAATGAAGTCCTAAGCAACAGAAACAAACTGATCATACCCATTAATTTTACTGAAGAGATTGTTGTAATAATCCTCTTGCTCCCCAGCTCTGTTCAAGTAGAAACAGAAATCAGTATTAGATTCACAAACATCACATATCTGTTATCATCTAAACAGATATAAATATAATGAAGTCATAAACTAAACTTTAAACTTTAAAATAAACATGACTTAAAATTTACTTATTAAGATTTATTAATATACATAAATATTTAGTATAAGATATTAAATATTGGCAATGATGCCAAATTGCGCTCTGTTTACTACTGTCCAGAAAACAAAACAATGATTACAATTACTAGGGAAAGCTATGGAGCCTGGTGATTAGATGTAGGCACAAAGGTGGAGATCAGGAGAACTCTCACCACTGATGGGCACTCAATAAGAGGGTTTAGGCAGTATTTTTAACATGGTCAGCCATTTACAGTTCACCATTCGTGTTGTCCATAGGCCACAGGACTTGGACCCTTTTAGTAACAGTTTTACTCATCCTCAAAGTTGATTGTAGAGGTAAGATTGATAAAAGGTAATTCACGTAGATTAAGAATGATATAGTTATTTATAAATCAATGACTATAATTGGAGATTAAGCTATATCTTAACAGATCTCACACTCACCAATGTTACCACCCTATGGCAGCATCAAACTCTTAAAGAACAAATCCACTTGCACTTGCATGCTGACATATCAGGCTGGCATGGCATGTATCTATCCTAAGAGAAAATCTGCTAGACAGGGAAATCTAAAGACAGATACTGCTTGTTATATAAAGCTGCTATTGCTGACATTATTTCATTCTACGTTTGATGTATATCCAAGACAAAGTGCAGGTAGCTGTAAATGTCAATAATCTGAACAGCCTCATTATATGTACTACAGTCTTACTTTATGATGGCCTTTTTTAGCTTCTGAAATTAGTAACTCACTCTTTTGTCTTCAGCACATTAAGAACAAAGTATAATTATGATCATAACAATTGGGGAATCCCAGCAAGCATGACATAATAGTCACGGTCATTACATCCACAGTCATGTTCTTCAGCTAACAACAGCTGTGGCATCACACATCTCTCCAGCTGCTTCCGCTGTTACTGTACATAAGGAATAAGATACAATGATAGCTGGTAGAAGTCCCTACATGTGCTGTAAAATAGTAATGAGAGCAAACTGGACGTACCGAATAGGAACTACACGTGCACCTGCTTGCTCCAGATACTTAATATAGGAGGCTGGAATATATGTGTCACCAACCCTTTTAGAGAAGGTTTCTTGTGCAGCAACACCTGACATAAAAAACATGCACATCAGAGAGGAAGAATGAAAAAGAGAGCGACACGATAAAGAGCTTTTTTATATCTAGCCCTTACCTTAAATAAAAAAAGTTTGTTGAACTGCTAGACTGATAAAATAAATATAGGCAAAAAATGAAGTTCCTATTAAGCCTTTTATGTCATTTATTCTTTATGTAGATTCAAGATGGGTCATACTCAGTTTGCTAATGGTGGCTACATAACCCCATCCAGTGATTATGGGATTGGAAACAGTGATGTAATTCTAAGCAAACACTTGATTTTGTTTGTTGCAGATTGGAAAGGCTGTTCCACAGTGTGTGAGAAGGGAGGGAGAGAAAGCGGATGAAACATGAATTTTGAACAACAAAAAGAAACAGAGAAATGAAGAATGGGAGATAAAAACTTCTGTAGTAATAAAGTGAAAGACGTGTTAAATGTTGTCTTTTAATCAAATGTGCAGAATGTTGATTCAAATTATTGATTTTCTTAAATTTCAAAGTGTGTGTATGCGTTTAGGGCTGGGGGAATACATGCTGCAGAGACTATTAAAATATAAATGGAAAAAGAAACACAAACACTCATAAAGGCATGTAACTGAGCAAGCATAAATGGTATATATCATAATACACACAGAATTTTACTTAAGTGAAAATGAAAACGCAGGAAAAGTCACATTCGTAATAATTTCACAATTAACTATAAAATACCACTGCGGATAGACTGCTTTGTCAGGTTTTGTTTTTATTGATACAATGGGTTTAAACATAAGTAAGCAGTGATGTTTCGTCAGCTGTAATGAGAGGCAATATGGCGCAAGTGTTACATAACAGAATTATTTAAAGTCTGATTCAAAGTCTGTGTGAAACTGCACATTAAATTTCTTTCGACTAATTCAACTAACAATGCTGGCAACAATGTGGGTTAGTGGGTGTCATTTTGAGTCACAAGTGTCACAATCTTTTTCATGGACAGATCATAGTTTACCGAAACTGTTATAGCTGATACAGTCACAAAGACAGTCATTACTGAAAAAATAAAGAAGGAAAACAAATTGAATGAGGCAGGTGCATTCACATTAGATGGATATTCCCGAGCACACGAGGATACCTATATGCATCCTGTGAATGAGGCAGGTTGCTCATTAAAGCCACTACAAGAATGCTAAAAAATAAGTTACTTACCGATAATAGGTCTGTCATTAAGGATAGAGAAAAACTCCACTGGGCTGGCAATGGACAATTTATAAGAGAAAGATGCACGAGAGCTTTCATCCACTTTTCCATTTTTCTTTCTGTCTGCCGCTATCCGTCGTCATGTGTAAAGCAAGGGAGGCTACTTTGGAAAGATGCTGACTGCAAGGGAAGCAATCCAGTGTTAGAGAAAATAACTTCCTTATCATTGCATCCGTGTTCGTAGCTGAGTCACTCGTATATTTACTTCCTTGTTGATATAATAGTTAAAAGTTGTTGATGATAGATTCTCCTTTCATCCCTTCACGCATTTCAAATGACTATGGGCGTTTTTAAATGTTCTCAAGTGTAAGATATTTTGGCAGGGTCCTAGATGAAAGAATCCAACTCTTACAGCGCCCTTAGCCTGCACGAAGAAACCAGAGTACCTTGCAAAGTACATGTATTTTAAATATTCCCTAAAGGAAAGTTATTACGTGTGGTGGGCATAAAACGAAACTGATAACCTGACAATCTTTTTCCGGGACGGAACTGACAAGAGTTTGAAACTCTCATATGGACCACTGCAATAATAGGTTGGTTGCCGAGCCCAAACGCCCTCCTCCTTGTTTGGTACCTCGCTACCGCCAACCCCCCTTTTTATTTTTATTTTTTTTTTTTCTTGTTGGTAAGAAATCTCATATGATTGTAGTGTGCTTTAGTTTACCATTAAATTTTCGAACTGCGACATTTTCCTTTGTTACTATAGTTACCAAACAAAGCAAAGTGCATGCACATGGAAGTATAGACATCCATACCCTATATACCCATCTATCCATTAACCACACACATGCCATTATTATGCATTATTATTTCGTCACTTTTAATGTCATACTCGAGAAAGAGGGATATCACAAACAGATAAGTTATTCAAGCAAGCCTTTATTTACGTCCGTAAATACATAGCTGAATATGAACCCTATTGAGGTGTATATATATTAGAGAAATCCGCCCTACCAGTGTCTAACCAGAGGCGAGGTTGGCGAGATAACGAGTTCCCATTTTGTGTTATTGTAATCTCGTCTGTTGCTTCATTTGAGTCTTAATAATACCATCCAGCATATTATTATCGCGGTCGTATCATTAAAAATTGTGTGAACAGCCTCTCATTAATATAACCTAACAGCTGACCACAATGTACACGAACATTTTTACATTTAGTTCTGGTATATTTCATATTTCTCTTTTCTGCATAGAGACTGTAATTCATAATTTGTCATGGGTATATGTGCTTCCGTTCTCTAAAAGCTCTAATATAGTTGTTCAAATTTAGTATTCTTGGCGACCTCTGTATATATCAGTGCAAGTCATCTGTGCAGTGTCTGTTGTGGAGGCAGTTTTCTGCATCGTCTCCCAGTTCCAGCGGTAGGCGGGCCTTAGACAAGAGCGTTGTGTGTAGCGCATGTGTATCGTGCTCACCGAGCTGCACGACACGCGCCTACCCTTGGCAGCTGTGCCCAGCGCTGATCGACGGAGGGGCTGTCCGGACTCAACCCCCGGGGTACCGTTCCAGACCTCCCTAACTTTGTGGGCATAAGACGAGGACACGACCTTCCCCTCCTTTTGCTGCAGGCCCAGACGTTGCTGCGAGGCTGCCGAGCTCTTAATGTTCCCGCACCCGTCACAGGTCTTACCCAGGTGGCGCTGCTGAACATCGCCACCCGGTTCTGGGTCAGCCAAGCGTTCCAACCATGCGCCGTACGGTCCAGGGACACTAGAGGGTAGACGGGAGGCATCTGCATGGATTGCCGTGGCCTCCACACTGTCTTCGTTGTGCAGGGACGACGAGGGCGCACAGGAAGTGTATTCCACGTCGGACTCGGCATCGGCCTGAGAGGAATCGTCGGACAGGTGGCTGAGGCGGTCGAACACGTAGTCGAACAGAGCGCTGTCCACACGGTCGGCGTCAAAAGAGCTGACTGTCTCTGTCTCTTCACGGTCATCGGGGTTACCACATCCAGACTCAGTCCCGTCTTTACGAGGTGGATCTGCTGAATTTAGTGCGTGGACCTTCATGCGATCCTGGGTAAACACTTGTTGGCTGCACACCTGCTGACTGCAGTTCGATGCTCCATGTTTCTCGGGATCTGTGGACAGGCAAGTGAGACAGCGTGATCGAACTAAACTTCGTTCTATCTATCATGCAAGAACTAAGGGAAGTAAATATAAATCTTGCTAGCAAATTACTGCCAAAGGCTTTGCCATCAGGACCTATTTTCCACGAGGTAAAGCCCACAAAAATCTCACTCGGCATGCAGTGTTCGGAACTGAAACAACACACGTACACAAAATAAAGCTGAACTAATACAAGCTGGCTGTGAGGGAGACATTACCTGATGTCTGACTCTGGGCGGACGCTTTGCCGAGCATGTGTCGAAGAGACTGGCGAGCATCGCGAAGAAGCGCCGTATCCGGAGAATCTTCCGCGCTGTGCTGCACGTCGATCTGCAGCATGGGCAGGTGAACGACTCGTTTACGCAGAGCTTGCTGCGCCGATCCACCCCAGTCCAGCTCCCGCCGGGCGACCACCAGCCGCAGCTTGTTCTTCATGTCCTGCACCCTCGCTGGACCTCGTTCGGACATCGTCGACACCGCACGTCCTCAAGACCCCAGTCAGTCGTCGATGACGACCTGGCAAAGTCGTAGTGTTCCACAGGCACGCGCAGACGTGACTGGAGGTCGAGGTACAGCCGTCCGTGCTCTGTGTCACCAAAGCTTTTGCCAAGGTGGCGAAAACCTACAACTCGCGAACCAGGTCTAAGTTCCGGGGAAGGTTCGGCAAACCTGTTCTTGACAGTGCCCAGTGGCCGAACTAGCGCCGGGCTGCTTGTCACTTGGGGCGCATACTTACTGTAAAGCACCTGCAAATGTCGAGATTCCAGGGAAACTTTAGTATATTCTGAATGCATCACTAATTGTGTTCATTAATCCCACTAGTTACAACTGTATTATCCTAAATGTGCAACATAGTCATGTTCTGGTACTCATAATTATAGCTGTCACAACTACATTCTTCTGTCTTATTATCCAGTTTTTTCAGCCATGTTTTGGTGTTCACAGGTGTATTTTTGCTACTCGCACTCCAAAACTACATCCTTCGTAGAAGTCAATCTCAAATTGTTTTACCTCCGCAAAGAAAGACAAACATATTTCAAAGGTCTCCGTACACTTTATCACACGTTGAATCATTCTTCATTATTTCTGTCTTGCAGGTAACTTTACACGCAGTCATAGAAATATTCCACAAAACGATGAATTAATGTCAAATTAAAAGAACAAAGATTAGTTGTCCGGGATCTCACATTGTACATCACTGTCAGAAAACAAGAGGCTCTGGCTCGCTGGATACAGTCCGAAGCCTAGGTAAGATTACTTCCCAATCTGTTAGCACTGACAGAAGTAGATGGTCAGGAATGTTCACCAAATGGTCAATATAATCTTTCCAGATGATACGTGGTACTGTGCTAAACATGTTTCCAAATCTCACAGGCAAGACATTTTGTTATCGACTCATCGATCAGCCGTTATACTGTATCGATCGGAGGTCGAAGACCGTCTGCAGCAGTCTGGGTCAGTCCGAACACACTGAGCTTTAAGAATAATATTGGCTTGTCAGAAGTTAACGCAGACTCGAGGGAGTACTTTCATTGCTCCCGGACGACGATGATCCCTTGTGAAGAATTGCTTCTTCGTTGCCCGGCTTCACTGGGCTGGCTTTTCAACATTACGCACGCGCAGACCGACGGTTGGAGGACAAAACTGTTTAAACCTTATTGCGGAAGCGACGCAGGCAGGTGTCCCATCAACGGTGATCGAAACGCCATCCTTTGAGCGAGCACGCGGATTTTCTGATAGGGCTGTCCAACTTGCACTGGGTGGTGGCGCGGGGAGACCGGCGATAAAAGGCCAAAACTCTGAAGTGGTGCCAGCTGAATGCAGATGGGGCGTGAGAAAATCTCCTCCTTGCACTCAGAGTCACGCCCCGGTGACGGCGACTCTGGCTGTCTCGTTGCAAAATCATCATACGGTTATTTGCAGATTACTAAGCCGCCCAAACAATCAGATTAAGCCTTCTGGGTTCCACGTGGGAGAGTAAGCGTCTTTGACCACCGGATCGAAGATACCCCCTCCTCAGCTCAATCTTAGTTTCTTCCCCCTTCTCTCTCTCTCTCTCTTCTTTCTCTCTTTCAGACTTTAGGTAGCTTTCCCCAAAAGTTTAAGAGAGCTGGAATGTGGCTAGAGAAGCCAAACATTTTTATTTCAGGTACGCCTACGACGACTATGCTGAACACGTATTTACCTTTTTCTTGTCAGTATTCGCTAAACGATGCAGGATAACGGCTATTTGCATAGCATTTACATTGTATTAAATATTATTACTAATTTAGAGATCATTTAAAATATACAGGACATGTACAGATTCTATGCAAACAATAAGTCATTTTTTAATGCATGAATATCCGCGGGGAAGCCATAGAAGTGTGCAGGTAAAGTAAAAAGGGGAGATAATTGTTGTGACCTACGTAATGACACAGATTACTTCCCTTACAACACGCTATGTTTTCTTTTACTCGCACCTGCACTTCATGGAAGTGGAGAGAAGGCGGACCACAGTGGAGAAAAGAATGGAAAATATAAAATATGGACTGGAAATGGAAATTACTATTTGGATTGCGGAAATAAATATTCCAAGCAGAAAACAGTTTAACGAAGGGTATTTTACTCAGTTTGTCGTTATTGGGATATTTAAAACAAAAATAACTTTCCTTATTACCTTCGTTGATAGTCAACAGAAATGATGGAAATTTTATATGCAAGTATACTACCACGTTAAAGTCAACGCTTATGTGATTCCGACGTCCTTTGCCTCGCTCTCTGCTGTTTTTTTTTTTTTTCCAAGTCTGTTTTGGTCTCCTAACTCTCCTCTTCCCCTGAGGTCTCCTGACTGAAAATAGTAGTGAGTTACATTGAAAAATATAGAGAAACAAGCTTGTCGAGTCTTTGTAAGACTTTGGCTGGCCCATCAGATTTTATAAAAAAAACGGGACATTGTTTTTGAATCAATCATATTTAGTTTGTTAGATATTTAGCGCGATTTGAAGCTATAAAAATTGCTTTTAATTTAAATGATTTTTTTCAGTCCATTTTGAACAGTTTTCTGACACTGGATATTGGATAACTAGAAATGTAAGTGTTTATGATATATATCACTGACAAAAAATAGTTTTGATGTTTTAGAAATATAATGCTCTTATAACTGTTTAAAAAGTGCAAAGCATATCGACCCCAAAATTAATTGTATGTTCAATTATCACAAATGAAATTTATGCTTTTAAAGTGTAGTTTTACTGCACACTAATTTTGTCTCAGCTTTTACAGGTCGCTCGTCAAAAGTTAGTGTATAATAAATTATCATTCTAAATTCTATATGAAATAGGTGTAAAATCAATTTTATGTGTGTTTACGGTTTATTTTGAAAGTAATATTTGGTTGTACTTTATGGAAATAAATAAAAGAACGCGCCTGAAAAAATAGCCTCCTGAGTGAAAACGTATCTGTAACAGAGTAACTGATGAATTGCAAATTGTGGATAGAAATATTTGTACTTAAAGGACAAACATAAAATTATTTCTCAACTTTTCTTTGTTCCTACTTTTATCGCCTCTGTTGTCTGTTTTCGTTGTGGATCTCGAATAACTAGTAAAAAATAAATCAAAACAATTACTAATGAAAGTGTCTTTAAACAAAGAAATAGTTGCAGTATTAATAATGATCAACATCTGACAACAGTGAAAGTGTCTAACCGAGCAAAATGTTTATCTTGTTGTTGCTGGCGAGCTTAACCAGGAAATGTGTTTAAACCTAAAGACAGTTTGGCATTAAAGAAATTATCGTGGTTGAATTAAAATGGTTAAAACATTAATATAATGTTCGCTTTCTTCTGATAGTCAGGTTTTCTACAACTTGAATAACTCGACTTCATGACATGCTACACAATCAGAAGGAAGTGTACTGTCACTTCAGTCAGTCATGTCCAGTTCACACAATTTTACTTACCTGCTTCCAGCAGGAAATCGTGGCAAAATTTTCTGTGTAAATCGCATAAAACAATGTCTGCGGTTGTTTTCGGCGAGAATTGCGGTACGCGGACAAGAAAGGACAGACAATAAATCCTCCACCCGCAAGGGATCGCGTGAGCATTAATCATCCAATAAACATTACCTAAATCAAAAAAAGGAAAGCACGGCCTATTTTGCTGAGTATGATCTTTCAAACCCGAGTTAATTACTGCTGTAAGAGCATCTGTTAGGCTAATGGCTGTGTGTGTGTGTGTGTGTGTGTGCATGCATGTGTGTATGTGTGTGCACACGTACATTCATACCTGCTGTTTTTAGACATTTAGACAAAAAGAGAAAAAAAAGCAAAGTACCGCATTCGTCGCCTATGTAGTCAAGGTATCCGTCGCAGCGATCGCCGGATGGTTTTCCGTTAATCCAGGCAATTTGTCTGCTTCCTAACACGAAGGCCGGCAAGCCATTGGACCTGGAGATGTTGAAGTTGCCCACAGGCCACATCCACGGGAGCAATTTTCCACTGCTGTCTGCGGCCACGCTCATCAAGGTGTACCTACCCTCACTCTCACCGCGGTCGTTAATGTAGACATGGAAACCTTGACTACCTGGAGACAAGACATCAGCTTTCAAATGATTAATTGGCTTCTTGATACCTTGTGCAGCACGATAAAGTCATCGTAGGGTAGCAATCTTTCTTTTTCATAATCGTGATGATAACGATTTAAGCACGTAGAAATAATAATAATAATAATAATAATAATAATCATCATCATCATCATCATCATCAGCAGCAGCAGCAGCAGCAGCAGCAGCAGCAGCCATATCATGGCATCTGATTGAGTGTAGAGGAAATGTGATGTTCTTTTCACCAAGCCTCTCTATCCACATTTCTGTTGCCCTAGTGTTTGGTTATTGAAAACTCTCATCTCTCTATGATTTCCATTTCGTCACTTCCTGTTTTATCCGCAAATCCAGGTTTGATTAGGAGAAAAACATTTAAATAATATTTTTAGTGCCTTTTTGTCATAAAATACCACCGAAATATGTTTTTGTGATATTTTATGCTCTATTTTCAGCGATTTTCGCTGAGCGCTCGATTTGTCTTCTAAGAAGAAGCGGGAGAAGACATCTTACTTTTTCTGTTGGTGCTCCGCAAATTGTTCACTACGTTTTGTGCATTATATGGATCGTGGCCTGATTTCATCAACTGGCGAACGGCTTCCCCATAATGCATCACGGCGTCGTAGATGTAGAAAGCTTCTTGGCGCAGTTTCGGCTGTAACACAACATCGCTCATGTCGTTAAATAAACAGTTTAAACTTCAATTCAAAGTTAGTCGTGCTCTAGGTTTAAGTCCAAGCGGTATAAACAAAATTAGAAGCGAATTTCACTTAGGACCAATAAAACCTCATCCATGTGAAGCTTTCAATTGATAACCAAGAAACCGTTTGTACAATGGTCACTGTATTCTAGTTCATATGCACGCGTGCACGCACAAAAGCACAAACACGTAAACGTGCTCTCTCTCTTTCTCTTACACACACACACAGAGACTTCCTAAGAGGGACAGAGCCTTGTACCACAAGTCGATGAATAAAAAATAAATAACACTTCAGTGAAGATGCTGATAGGGGTGTCAAGGGAAACAAACAAATAGTGATTGCCATAAAAATGGTTTATTATACTGCACTCAATGAAGCCTGACCAAGTACATACAACAGCAGAAATGGTCGGCCTGGACAAGTTGATAGGATCCTGGTAGTTATGCTTGTACACCTCTTTGCGAAGTCCTTCTGCTCAATTGTCGGCTGCAGACTCCGTAATAGCAGCACGTTTCTGAACACCTCTAGGTCATGTGGGGTCACATCACGATTGGTTTCGTCAATACCTACAAAGGGCACGAACGACAACAAAGGTCAACAGGACCAGTTTCAATAGCACATACTTTACAAATGCAAACAGGACTAAAGACATTCAAGATTGTTGTTTGGACTAGCTGAAACTAAGGAAGGCTTTCTTCTTATCATCTTTTGTCAAAAGGCGACAAAGAGACCATCGCCCAACCCTTGCGAGCCACATATAGGAAAGGGTTGACTGTTGTACTGTATGCGTAGTTATCATCGTTACTCTCAACGCTTCATTATTTATAACAATAATACATGATGTTGATGATTTTGGTTATTAATATTATTATTAAAGAGCACACAATAAAGCAGTTCCTGACTGAGTAGAGAGCTCAACGTGCTCCATAACAAATCCCCAAAGACATAAAATGGGAAAATTAAGAGATAACATTCTTGTTGCATGTCCTGGCAATGGAAGCTCAAATTTGTCCATTCAGCCTTGTGCTGCTTTTTCCAGTTTAAAGGTTCAGACAGCGGGTGGTGACATCATAATTTATGTCTACATTCAGCGGACTATTTATCCCAAGGACGAAGAAGAAAAATGAAGAAAAAGTTGTATATAGTTTCCATATCAAAACCAGACAAACAACAATACCCCTGGTCAAAGCAATTGACAAACAATGAACTAGGCTAAACTCAAACTTTGGGCTGGTTCTGAAAAATAATATCCTGACTTTCCTTCTTCCTAGCTGTTAGCTATTAGGGAGAAAGAAAACAAATAGACAATCGTGACACCAAGGCGTTTGAAGAAAAACTCACGGAGGAAGCTGGTCTTGTTACTTCGTTGTTGCTTCGTGTCGTCCAATGCCACGACTACATACTCTCCTCTCGTGGACCCTGTCCTGTCATGTAGCGCGCGCACAAAGTCCACCAGTGCATTGTAGTCTCCCAGAAAAACATAGACTGGACAGAGACAATGACATCAGGTATGATTAGGATACTGGACAGAGACAATCACATCAGGTATGATTAGGATACTGGACAGAGACAATCACATCAGGTATGATTAGGATACTGGACAGAGACAATCACTACACTACACTACACTACAACCTTCAGTTAGTTCAGTTATGCCCTTCGCCCCTCCTGGTGCATAGGCCATCGACGACCGCCCTCCAACGCCTCCTGTCCTGGGCTACCGTCACCAGCTGACCCCATCCAAATCCGGTGAGCTTGGTGTCGGCGGCGAGGTCCCGTCTCCAGGTGTTTCTCGGCCTTCCTCGCTTTCTCTTTCCCTGGGGGTTCCACGTCAGCGACTGTCTTGTGACGTTGGATGTTGGTTTCCTTAGGGTGTGTCCTAGCCAACCCATCTTCTCCGCAGGATTTCCTCTTCTATGGGCTGTTGTTTCGTTCTCTGCCACAGGTCGGTGTTGCTTATCCTCTCTGGCCAGTGAATTCTGAGGATCCTGCGCAGGCACTGGTTGACAAACGTTTGATCTTCTTCGTTGTGCCCTTGGTCGTCCTCCATGTTTCTGCTCCGTATAGTAGACTGACTTGACGTTGGAGTTGAAGAGACGGATCTTTGTCGTGTAGCCTATGCTCCGGAGCTCAGACCCTTCCAAGCTTTATGAAAGCGCCTCTTGCCTTGTTAATTCTTGTCTTTACATCCGCGTCTGTCCCTCCCTGTTTGTCCACCACACTCCCGAGGTAGGTAAAGGTGTCGACTTCTTCTAGCGGCTCCCCATCCAACCTGATTGGTCTTCGCAGTCAGTGTTGACCTTCAGGATCTTGGTCTTGCCCTTATGGATGTGTAGCCCCACTTGTGCCGAGGCTGACTGGATCTCTGATGTCTTTTCTTGCATCTGTCGGTGGCTGTGGGACAGGAGTGCCAGATCGTCTGCAAAGTCAAGGTCGTCTAGTTGGTTCCACAGAGTCCACTGGATTCCATTTCGCCTTTCATTGGTGGCTTGCTTCATCACCCAGTCGATTGCGATCAGGAACAGCAACGGTGAAAGCAGGCAGCCTTGCCTGACCCCTGTCCTCACCTCGAAGCTTCTTGTTAGCTGTCTTTCATGCACTACTCGGCACGTCATTCCCTCATATGAGTGCGGATCAGGTTGACGATCTTCCTCGGGATGCCATAGTGTCTCAGCAGTTTCCACAGCGTCTCTCGGTCCACACTGTCGAATGCCTTCTCGTAGTCACGAAATTGACGTAGAGAGGCGAGTTCCACTCTATAGACTGTTCTACGATGATCCGCAGTGTTGCTATCTGGTCTGTGCACGATCGGTCTTGTCTGAAGCCTGCCTGCTGCTCTCGAAGTATCTGGTCCACTGGCCCTTCAGTCTCTCCAGTATGACTCTGTTGAAGACCTTGCCAGGCACGGACAAAAGAGTGATGCCTCTGTAGTTCTCGCATCGGCTGAGGTCCCCCTTCTTGGGGATCTTTATGAGATGTCCTTCTTTCCAGTCTGCCGGACCTGTTCCTCTTTCCAACCTCTCAAACAGTCTGTGCAACATGTTGACGGATAGG
The DNA here is from genome assembly GCF_003073045.1 of Pomacea canaliculata. NCBI lineage: Eukaryota > Metazoa > Mollusca > Gastropoda > Architaenioglossa > Ampullariidae > Pomacea > Pomacea canaliculata. Next base: position 41,478,718 of record NC_037590.1, on the reverse strand, counting down.
TCAGATCGGCTTTCAGTGCCTCTGCTGGTATCTCGTCTGGTCCTGGGGCTTTACTATTCTTCAGTTGTGTTATGGCTCTTCTGATCTCGGTTTTGGTTGGTTTGTTGCAGTTGATCGGTAGGTCTCTCGCTGCTTCTTCGATGTCTGGTGGATTTACTGGTGGTGGTCGGTTGAGCAATTCCTCAAAGTGTTCGGCCCATCTGTTCAGCTGCTGGTCTGTTCCCATCAGTGTGTTGCCGTCTCTGTCCTTGACTGGTCGCTCTGAATGTCTAATCTTTCCTGTCAGCTTTTTGGTCGTATCGTACAGTCTCTTCATGTTCCTACTTGCTGCTGCCTCTTCTGCTTCTGTTGCTAGCTCCTCTATGTGGTTCCTCTTGTCTTGTTTGATGCTCCGCTTCACTTCGGCATTCGCTGTGCTATACTCTTTCTGCGCTATTGCCTTCTCCGATCTAGTTCTACTGTTGTTGACTTCAGTTTTCTTTCTCTTTCTTTCGAGCAAACCTCGTTGAAGATAAGTTTTCTCGGGAAATCGAAGTCGAAATCTGTCAGGCGATCAATCGTCGCATTCCTTTAAGCTTACTCTCACCACGTGACCGTCAAAAGGCACTCAACTTTGTTGTTTTACAACCTGCTCAGTATTACGCGTTGTAAAAGCCAGTGCAGTCTGTCATTTTATATCTACTATATTCACAGACTCTTGGTTCATCATCATAGTGAGCTTTACTTATGGCAGAATCCATGGGCTTATCATCCAAGTGTCAAGAAGTAGTACCTTCAAGTGCATGCTCAATATCCTTACTGTTACATACAAACTGTACGAAAATACCTTCATTCACCTTCAAGCATACAACGTAACCATCAAACTGCAATGTTTGTTAAAAATTACCAACCGCGTGTCTTCCTTGTCGACTGATTGATGATATCAGGATAAGGATTGTGACTAGAGGTTTTAGAAGAATGGTAAGCGTCGTTCAGAGGCTCGCGGTTAATGCCGTTTAGGGTTAACCCCTGTCTGGTAGCCAAGGAGTTGAGGATGCTAGTTGAGTCCGCCCATACGTTGGTCACTCCTTCGGCCCCACCAACGAGCCAGAAGGACTTCCAGCCAAAACCTTGAAGCACGGAGACGATGAACTTCGAAACATAAATTCCAGAAGGTTCCTCGTTGATGATCAAGTAGTCGCTCATGTTGCGAGTGAGACTGTGGATGTCTCTGCAGCCCTGTTGAAAAAAAAAAACCTAGAAGATGAAGATTTGTGCAAAGCTGTGGGAAGCTTTCAGCTAAAGTCATTAAAAGGTCAGACCAATATTATTGTGAAACGTTTCGCATAGATGCTGGACAAGTATGTCTAGTAAAATAGCGTTGTTTTTCATCTTAATGCTGTAGTAAGAAGAGTTGGAAATATTTATTTATAAACCTATCGCCACAAAACATGCCAAAACAAATAGAAGAAAGGTAATAAGCATGCTAGATGACTATATTGCCATGCGTGGAAAATATCATTATACAAAATACGTAAGATGTAATACTAATTATACAAGTAAACTACTTATAAAACTTTCATGCTTTCGTTGAATACAACTGAAGCAAACATGTCTCAACGCACACTTCATGTACTCCCGGCATGCAACACTCACGTAGGACATGTAAGGAATGTCGAAGGAGGTGGCCAGGACAGCGGCGTTACTACAGAAGTCAGGTGGTCCTATGAAGACAGACACGTTGTTCTTGTCGCAGTGGGTGTCCACCATGGCGCGCATCGCCATCGTGTCCATGTTCATAGTATCTTTGAAGACGTAGTTGAAGTGTAGCCTGATGTTGTCATCACTCTTGTTGGCGTTCAGGTGCTCCAGAGCCAAGAAGAAGGCGCCGCCTGTCAGCTTCCCGTGGCCCTTGTTGCTCGTGGCCGTTAAGAAAGCCAGCGTGAAGTTGGCGGTGAGTTGTGCCGAAGGATTTTGTTGATTCCAGACTTGCATGGCCTTCCAAATAAGAATTACTGCAATACTCCATATCTTAAATCGCGGCATTTTTCTGTTAAACTGATAATCAGAACAGCGTGAAATCAGCGAGTCAATGATGTAATCTAAGGTCTCTGAAGATGAAACAGGTTTTCTTCGGGGTGATGTTGGATGGATCCTTCTACCTTCACAACTCAGTTAACATGTTTAGTACCACATGATATTTTTAAAACGAAGCTAGTTTCAATTTCTAGTTACGTTCCTTATTTTACTTTTGGTTTCTGTCCCAACTGAACTGGCAAGAAAAAATATCACCATGTACTTCTTTCAATGTTTTAGTGATGTTTAAAATGACTTTTTACAGAAAACTCAGAACTTGTCCCTTTTTAGAGTTAACTTTTCGAACATTATTTAGCTCCAGAACTAAAGTTAAACAGAATAACATAAATTTGGAAATGTTATCTAGTAGTTCAAGTGTGCGATCGTCGTCGTCGATGAGTAAAGAGCAGAATAGTAGTTACAGAAGTTATGCACACACTACTAAGTATTAACAACCACGATCTTCACAAGATCCTCTCAGTTGTCCTGCCTCTTCCCGATGTTGGTGAAACATAGTCCTGAACAGTTTACTCACTCCTGAGCAACGTCACGAGCCTGAAACAGTGAGACACAACTTAAAGTAAATCCATAAGAATAAGTATAAATATAGGTACCGGCACACAAACTGTTTTAAAATGAGCATTTTTATGTTTTCATGAAAGTAAAAGAACATGTACGAAAAACAAAACAAAAGCATGACTTGACTGGTTAGCCGCCATTGTGACTGCACGTTCGTACCAACTGTTTGTAACAGGATCTGACTCTTTACCCGGGATGCGGATGGCTACCATGAACTGGAAACTTACAAGTCACATGACATCAGATTCAGCACAAAATGGTCTTTCACCCTCACTTAGGGACGTGCACGTGCTTCGAGCTACGTCATTTCACAGTGACGAGTATTTTGCGTCATCTTGTGTTGTGCTTTAGAACTGTTACGTTTTATTAAAAATACGTAGGCATTTCTGTCAAATCTTCGCTGATGTAATTCAATATATATTCAATATGTCTACATCAATATGTATTCAATATGTCTACATCAATATGTATTCAATATGTCTACATCAATATGTATTCAATATGTATTCAATATGTCTACATCAATATGTATTCAATATGTCTACATCAATATGTATTCAATATGTCTACATCAATATGTATTCAATATGTCTACATCAATATGTATTCAATATGTCTACATCAATATGTATTCAATATGTCTACATCATATGTATTCAATATGTATACATCAATATGTATTCAATATGTCTACATCAAATATCAATATGTCTACACATATCAATATGTCGCGAGCCACATCAATATGTATCAATATGTCTACATCATATGTATTCATATGCTCTACATCAATATGTATTCAATATGTCTACATCAATGTTCCAAGCCTCGTTTAGCAGTTAAGCTTGAGAAAAAAAAATCGTTTGCACTGACCCAGGGATCATCAAAACGCGCGACACTGCACACGGACAATGGCGTCCACACGGCTTGCCCATGTTTGTGCCGGGTTATTTATTGTCACAAATACACATGATTGTCCCTGTTACATGAACCAAAGCGCCATCATCGCACTTGCATTTACCAAGTGTGTATTTTGTCTTATGGGTAATTACCAGCCACCAAAACAACTCACAAGGACAGAGGAAACTGGGAAGGAAGAGATTCTCACTGAACGCCGGGTTCTCGTTCTAGTAAATGCTACACATTTCACACATTTGTGCTAAGTTTTGGTGTTTTTGTCGCTTGATTATTACTTTACTAGGTAGATTATCACTCATTTTTTTCAAGATCCCGTACTCCCTGCGCTTTGCAGTGAAATTAAAATAAGACAAGTTTAATGTTGGTTGGGAAATGGGATATCAGAAAGACTTCACTTATCTTAAGAGCCAGTATTTTTGTGAAGGCAGTGCCCATTTTCTCCCCCATCTCTGTCATACCTTCCCCCTTCCTCATAAGAGTCAGGTACCGTTCTAAAGCTGGGACATCTACGGGAAGTACCTTGTGCCTCAAGGGTTTCGAACCAGCAAGTTCGCCCATTCGGCTTCTGATGTTTCTGCTCTAACCGCTAGGTTACCGTTTCCATAAAATTCAAATATATCCTAAAATGATAAATCTTCCTAGAAACTAAATACAGCGACTGCCTCCATACTAGGTGAGGACTCGCCATGTATGACAGGCAGCAACCAATGTCTGGACGACTGTAACAACAGGTAGGAGTGGCGGCCCTGTCAGCGTCTATTCACGTGATCCCCCCAACAACAGGGGCCTGCCCTGACTGACTGTCCGCTCTGACAGGTGAAACACAAACCACGAGAGCGACCTCGCAAACAAACACAACTCGAGACTGAAGATCAACATCTTGTGACGAGTGGGTCACATGACCCTGGCAGTGACAGATCGAACACGATCAAAGTCCTCGCAGTTGTCTAGAGCCGAGAACCCATGGCAACAGGCTGTCAGACAGGCGTGCCCTCACTGCGGCCAGTCGACAGGCAAACATGTTGACAGATATTCGTTAGGTAATGAGCTTGTGTACCACCAGCCCGTTACTTGTGGTGTCTCCCAGAAAGCAGACGTCAAGAGCCATCCACTGCCAACCGACAACTTTGAACTTTTAGAATCAGAAGCGGTGGTACAAGAGATCATTTGGACAAAAACGAAAAAGGCTGGATTCCAGAGAGTGGCTAAACACATGAAAGGCGTCCTGCAAAATGTCATTCATTGTAAGAAAGTCAGATCTGAAGACAAAATGTGCGAGTAGTTCTATGTTCTGCTCATTAATTGATTCAGGTGCAACGAAGGTGGAAGTTTTAAAGGTTATGAGTGATGGTTATTAAGTTTATGATTATAATCACTAGGGATAGCAGATAGCATAATAACTACTACAAAGGATTCTGAACCCGAAAGCGTTTGCTAGTCAGTTCCATACCAGTGTGATAGAATGTACTTACTCCAGCTGGGTACCTGACTCTCTCTAGAGAAGTACAGGTGAGGCAGCCAGAGTAATCACCTAGCAACAGCTAGTCCCTAGATAAGTGTGAAAATTTCCCTCCCTTATCACTCTAAGGTCAAGGTATTGCTTTTACCTTTTAATAGTTAAAAGAGATGAACTCTGAGAGGAGAAAACCTAGTATCTGATGATCAAGAGAGAAATATGCCAAAAAGACAAAAAGACTCAAATTCCTGTGAAGGGGGTGTAAGTCGTCTTGTAACTACGACTTGTAGTTAAGAATTGTAGAAAAAAGGATTTTTAACCCGTTGCAAAGCAGTTACATGTGTGAATTCTGTAAGTGAAAGTTAACATATTTGGCCAAACTGACTTACAGGATCACCGCCAGTGTAAGAGCTACCATAGTCACCCTTTCCATCACTACCAACAGCACCATGCACACAAAATAATAAAAAAAAACCAAAACGTGAAGCTAAAAAAAATTTAAATAACAAATATTTACTAAATTACCTGAACTCTGAAATCAGCAAGAAATACGGTGACAGATTTTTAATACTTACCAATCTTACAAGGCAGATGATGTCGGGTTTAGTTATGTTTGATGTAGAAATTTGAGAACCGGGAAGTACCAGAGACCAGATAAAGCACTGACATCAAGCTAGCTAATGAGACATGAGTAATTGACTTTCCACCGGAGAGGCGTGTCTGTATTTTGTCGATACTCACAGGATACATCTGTTATTTGAGGCCTGAATTAGGCTTATCATCGGCAACCCCGTCATCCTTTTCGACAAAAATAAAACCACGATTTCAGTTACCGGTTTCGCTTTACTTTCAACAAAATGACAGTTACAGCGGACAGCACAGAAAAGTCTGATGAAGTGGTGAGTACACAAGAGGGATGAAGATTCTTTGAACTACACTGGCTGACATCAGGATGATTTACACCAGATGTAGTGCCAGGGCTCATACTGTCATGTCAGCCTGTAAATCATGAAAAACTAACCAAACACTATTTATGTCTGTTGTTCAGAGGATGGTGTATGTTTACATCTAAAGTAATAAAACTCATTTTGGAAGTCAGTAGGCAAACATTACAGGAAAAAAAAATTTCTGTAGTTTATGTTCCAAAGAAGGCCCTACATTACTTCCCTTGAAACTTGTTAGAGTTATCGAACCTTGTACCCGCATCCCAGCGAGAAGAGAGAAGGCGAATACATGCAAAGGTGTAAATCGCACCTAAAGAATATACCAGCTCAACAGACATAATCAAATGTGTACATGCATAATGCGCAAAACTGAAGAACGAAGTAGTAGTCTTTTATTGCATGAGTGGAAGTAAACAGATCTGACCATGTTGAAATATGGGCTCACGGTTTGTGCAAGAGCAAACATTATGTTTTCATTCACCTGTAACTTTCGAGACAATATTTACCAAACCCCTGATATTATATATTTATTTTAAATGTCAGGCTACTTGTAAAAGTGTTTTGAGACTAATACCGTTCGTTGAAATACAAACAACTAGACCATGACCCGTGTTTACATGACTGGGATATCAACAAGGCGGCGCTTTCTGTCTGTTCCAGACGTCAGTAGTGATTTGCTATGGCGATTATGGTTTATTTGGTTTAAGCTTGCGGTCCTCGACAACAAGTCTAGTCTCTTTAGTTCCCTTTCCGGCTAAAATTTAAAGGGAGATAATAGCTATGATTTACGGAGTCAAACATCCCTGGATTACTTCCCTTGACTCTCGCGCTCAGTGTGTGTGCGCGAGCATATTATCGACTCGCATATTATAGACTCATGTTTTGTGTCCAGTGACCTGCCCAGCGTTGATTTATTAATTTCTATCAATTTCTATCACATTAAAATATGTATAAGTATGTTTAATTTTAAAATCGGCATGTCTTAGCAGCTTCACAATCGAAAGACAAACAGGCGTGATTGTGGACTTGCACAGTGCACCTGGCCCCTTTGAGACTTTTAATTGTTGCTGTTTTAATTGATGAGCCAGCAATTTAAAGGCTACATCAAGGCAGAGCAGCCAGCCTTGTCAACAAGATGCTACATGAAGAGAAAGAACAGCGTATCCGAGATGAGATCTGAACCCTAGACAGTCAATCCTCACAGTACTGCTCCTTTGATTAGGGATTCAGAGATGGCGAAAGAGACTTATAAACATTTTAAGTTTTTATTTTTCATTGCATGATACAGCCGGAGTGGCAAACTGGTATTTGTTACATCCTCGAAAAGTGTTTCAATCATCAGCTATGTTATCTATGATGATATGTATCTATCTACCAGCTGCAACTCACCACCCAGCATCTCTTCTCCCCCCTAATGCTTCTGTAAGATACAAAGAGATACAGAGAAGGAGAGAGAAGAACTCGTGGTCGAGAAGAAAACATGACAGAGACATTAATCTCCCTCGGGTGGTTCAAAGGAAAAAAAAAATCATCATTATCATACTTTTACCTCAACAGTCATACCTTCATACCTTGCAGGCACGGCGGGGTTGTTTTTTTTTTTTTTTTTTTTTTTTTTGAGACTTTTTTTTATAGATACCAGGTATGGAATTATAGTCACTGCAAAGATACCTGTGATTACTGGGTACTTATAAAAATTTCACTGAACATCACTACGCATCAAAAGACAACTCCTACTGGGGTTAAATCTAGTTGCCTACATTTGAAATGCAAATGATATACATTTTAAAATATGATAGCGAACAAAAATAGAAATAGACTGTCATTCTATCGTGTAAAAACAAGCTAAATTAAGAGCAATTTAGGCTAAAAATTATTTCAGATATAGTCTCTGATTGCTTGGTGAAATATGTGGTCGAGGCTCCGTGTAATTACTGTCTGGACTGTTTACTCTGAGGCTGTCATGGAGTTTGATAAAATTCATCTCGTCTTGTCATTAAGTGTCGTTCGTTGATAAAGGCAGACAGCATCTTACAGAAAGTTGTGTATGCAGTCCAGAATCTGGATAAGACAAAATTCATAAATATTCTAAGGTTGTAGAGATAACTACAAGATGGATGTCAGCACAGTTTTGAAGAGATCATGTATGGGAAGAAAATTCCTGTTTACTACTCAGTGCATGAAGAGAAAGTTTGGGATCCATTCGATAATTCTGAAGACTGTTTAATATGCATATAGCCAAGTTGTGAGTGAAATCGTAAACAATGTAGCACGGAACTATATACTAATCTAAGGTAAAGTACTAAAGTAAAAGCCACAGTTCCTTGGAATCTCAGTCCGTCTGAGTACAATAAAGTACAATAAAGAGCAAATCATTTTCTCTGCGCAGCCAGCTCTGAGAATTGTATTGTTCTTCTCTGTCCAAGAAGTCATTCCGTGCTCTGACATTCTATCCCACCCCTATACATTTTCTCCATAAATAAAAGTTTGTACGCAAACTCAAAAGATGGTTGCCAACTACAAAGTTGATGATGCAGTTTGCTTTTATCGAGGTTCGGTTTCAATGCAAGAAACAAAAGTTTAAAAGCTATGCGATCGGCCAATGAAAAGAGCAGATGATGGATGTTATATGTTTATATTTATTATAATGATATGAATAAAATTTCAACAGGGATTTGTCGAAGCAATAACATCAGTCTTGATGTCAAGGACAGAGTGTACAAGGCTGTCATAATTCCTTCCTGCTGTGCAAGAGGTGGACGCTGCTGTCTGAAACAGAAAAAAAGAATCCAGGCATTCCAGGATGACTAAGAAAATTGATCATAATCTCCTCCAGGCAAAGAAAGAACCACAAAGCACATTATTTCGTATGCATTTGTATTGTCAGATCAGGAACCGTTTATGAAACAGTGAAGCGACACAAGCAGGTCCGTTTGGCCATCAGCCACCAGGTCTCGGTGTCGGCCCAGCATAGCTGGTGAGTGGTCAGATGGTTCTAGCCAAGCCACGAGTGATGATGAGATACGGTTCGAGGAAATTGGCCTGTTTAGTATTACCAATTGTTTCATACTGAGCATTGTTTTTATAATACAGCTTCAACCCAGAAATATCTATCATCAAAGCTAAAAATGTAGCCTTGAATCTTTTATTTACTTCAGTAGAAGGAGCGCGCTACACATAGAACAAAGAAGAAAGCAAGTTTGGAGAGAGAAAAAGATGGGTAGAGGGAGGAGAGGACGGAAAGAAGGGGAGAAGTCAATCAGGAAGCCATGCAGCCAGCCAGCCATAAAAACGAAAATGAAAATGCAGTATGGCGGCAGCTGCTGCTGAGGTCGGAGAACCGCGAGGTGCACGTGCCACAGAAGTGAGATGCATGGATGACACTAAAACCATCGCGGGATGCCAGGTGCGAACAATGCAAGCCTTGGAATGCAACTGTCTACTTTAAAGGCAAGTTTTTGATTGTTTCTTTTTTTTGTATATTTGTGTATTAATATATTTGGTATGTGCTTGAAGATGTGCTATTTATCATGAATTATTACTTCTATTTTTTTTCGAGTCAACTCTGCAATTGAAAAATATGCTTTATACATCCTATTATATTGGCTGGGATCCTGTCTATAAATTACTTGCTTAGATGGTTTGGGTAGGCACTGAATACGGAGTTTTAGCTACTATATGTGAAAGTTGCTAATTTACCCAGCAAGGACAGGGTAGCAGGCTGGGTAAAGATGCTCCATGAATACGACCCCAGCTTGGTTCTAGTTAGTATCTGCTTTTTTTTATTTTTAATTCTGCGTATTTAGCAACACATGCTTGGTTTATAAACGAAACGTAAACCAAAACTCTTGTACCTATGAATAATGCTAGTGTAGTCCTACTATCTAGAAACACGAGGACTTTTTGTGCCTTTTAAAATAAATATAACAGCTTCAAATTGGAATAATCGCAACCTTGAGTTTTTCTTAACTTTTGTTTATAAACGAGTTTGTAGACTAACCTCATCCAAACAGTTTTATTTTCATCTAAACTACTTTACAGCTATCACAAGGATTCTAGTTCTCGTGCTAGTATATCTAATATCTTATATTCTCCTCACAGCTGGCAATACAAAAAGGAAATCTCTTTTCCTCGATTTTATAGTATCTCAATAATAATTCAGTAATAATAAAACATTTTTTTTTTTTAAAAAAAATCATGTAAACACTTTTATAAAATATAAAAGACACGCATCATAGTTTACAGGGATGGTATTAGAACTATTTAGAGTGAAGTTACACTTGCACACTTCTGAAACAGACTTGAACTGCTTCATTCATTCTTTCTCCTCTCTGTACGACATCCGGGGTAGATGATCCTGGCAGCCTGACAATTGGCCTAAATTCTTGCTACACTTTTCTGCAGAAGGTAACCGTGTATCTAGTTTACAGACAAATAATTCTTCACTAGAGAACACCACAGTACCACCATCTCTGTGAAATACAAGATTCCTACACACCTTCGGACTCAAACTCTGGACTTCGTGGTTCTGTTCATTCTCAGACCCGTTGCATGATTATCTGCGGTTTATCTTCAACATTTCAGTTCGGTACCTAACCCTCCCTCGTTCTCTTTTCTACATCCATTCCTCCTTTATGCAGGCGTTGTGAGGTGGAGGCGCGCGTGCGATCGCATCTGATGAGATTGGATTCGCAACCTCAGCTGTGCACGTGCAACCTCACGGTCTCTGACGTCTGCGCCTTTCTTCCGCCGCAAGTAAATTAGGGAGGGAAGATTCGCCAGCCCCTGCCCTGGAATAGGATCTCATCTTGTCCCAGAAACGCTCTGAATTACTAGAATCAAGATAACATCAAGATAACATGAGAACATAGAAGGCCGCTGGCATAATGACGAGACATAGAAAGTCTACCGTACGCTCCTGTTCCTTGCAATTGCATGTGAGTACGGACATTATTAACATGAGGTCCTCTCTGACTGTGGTAGTGCGAGTTCTATGGACTACAAGTCTAGACAACTTGGCTGTAAACTGATAGCATGGAGGGCAAAATCTGGGTGCAAGAGACGGTTGGCGAATAAAGGATGTTCTGAAGCGGATAAAATGACAAAAGCTTGGACATGTTTGGCAAACATTTTATATAACGAGTATTTAAAACCTTTGGCAAACGTTTGTCCATGTTTGCCCTGTTAAGCATCTATGTCTGTTCTACAGTTACGGTTGTGGTGGTGCTGCAATGCGACACAGGTAATAAAATAAAATAAAATAAAATAAAATAAAATAAAATAAAATAAAATAAAATAAAATAAAATAAAAGGTTCTCTAAAATCAAAACTTCGGAGAAACGCCTGTCAGAAGTCACTGATATTCTCCTTTCACACAAACGAGTGATGAATTAAACCCTTGTGTCCCACCCCACGCACACATTTACGGTGTGAACGCGTAAACAAGCTGGTTATTAACAAAGTGAGACCATCTGAGGGCAGATACCCAGTCCCAAAACATTGCCCTGGCTCAGGTAATACAATCTTGTTTGGCAATACAGGGGAACAGATAAACTAATGGAGGGCAATACGGAGGTTGTTTTGAAAGGCCATGCAAGAGAAGGCCGTAGCTTTGATGGCTGAGTGGGATGCTGGGAATACATCGTGGTTGCGAAACGATTAAATTTTGTTGTTACAGACGAAAGAGAATAAGAGAATGCTGCCATTACAGAAGAGGACTGAATAACATGTTAACATTACACAGACTGAAAAGCATGCTGGAAACACCAGAGATTCCACAGCATGAATAAAATTGAATAATGGGATATCACCCCTATGATGATGATGATCACGAGGACGAGGAAGAGGATGAGGATGATGACGATGGAAAGCAAAGCTTGCAGCATACTGCAAAAGTAGTTTCTCTAAATATGACCTCGTGACCCTGAGTTCAAGTTACCTGGGAGATTGATACGATGGCAAGCAGGCGCGGAACTCGAATGTCGGCAGATGACTTGCTTCCCTCCTCGCGTCACGATGAAAGTCACGACCCACTGGAAGCTGTCTATGACCATAACTATGGACACAATCTGTAGGAGCTTCTGAAGTAGCTGAACATACCTCGGGTATAGCCACGGCCTCTGAGCATCAACGAACGTAACCGTCATAGACCAACGGTTCACCATGAAGTAAGTTTCGGTTGGTCTATTCCACTGCCGGCGGTATACATCGGAAATGACAAATGACATTGGGAAATGACAAAGTCGGTCTCATGGGGCCGATAACCACTGGCTTTACTTCTTTGAAAGACAGTGTGAAATGGTGATTATTATCTTTGTTCATTCCATGCGTCAACGGCTACACAACTGTCCGGTGTGAGCTTATCCCAAGAAGTAGTAACTTGCAAGCCCTGAATAACTTACCAGAAAACCTTTTGTCCTTCTGTTCCATTCTTGGCATCCAAGCGGCCAAGCATCGCGTTGCACAGACGAAGATCGAATCAGCAACACCGCCGAGGGTAGACTTTGTATCCGGTAAAACGAGCTTTGGAAATCTGATATCTTCACATAATAACTTTCTGAAACTTAGTGAAACTTAAATTTGTAAAAATGGGAGTGTGCTAGGTCTACCTCAGGTCCAGATCATGAGACCTGCGACTGCTGACCCAGTGTCTTGGCTTGAGAGTTTATGATAAACAATTAAAAGGCAATGAAAATGATAATGGCAATCCAGAAGTAATTTCTTCGAAATTGATAAGCAATTAGAAGAAAAAAGAAAGAAAGAAGAAAGGAAGGAAAGAAAGAAGGAAAGAAAGAAACAAAGAAAGTAAGACTGCTGCAGCCATGTGTGTTGTATCTCCAAGGTAAAGGCGGGAAATTCATTTTGTTGGATGCCCTCCCTTCTATCCATCACTACCTGACCTTCCGGCGCCACTGTTTGGACAGGAACTAATTCTTCGTACTGACGATACACAAATGCAGGTTAGCGGCAAATCCGTCTGAAAGGTTTTTTTTTTCCCAAGGAGTCAACTCTGTCTTCAAACTTTGATCGCCTCCCTTGACACACAGCTTAAAAGAAAAAAAATAATGAGAGCACGAACAGAGCATCAACACCTTAAACCTACAGCAACACGAAGACACACAGAGCTTCTCCAGTAACTATCCTCATCAGCGATATATTTCCTTTACCAGGCAGCTTCCTCCCCTTCAACCCCAAAAGTTTTTAAGGGCAGCAACTCCTGAACCTATGAGGACCTTCAGCCGCCATCCCCACTTAACCTCTTCATCTTTACTTTGCGTGTCGCCACTGAAAGGGGATTCGTCTCTCCCCAGCGGAGAAGGTGAATATTTTTCTTGGGCTTTGGTACTGAAGCAGAACCTGCCTCCTCCACTTATCCCCCTGCCACCGCCAGCAACTCCTTTGCCTCTCCAATAAACCACCGAGGCGCTTTAATGTTTGTTGTTCTTTTAGGTTGGTTGTTCTCCTGATTTGTGCTTTGGTTCTGAGTTCTTTAAGCTGAGTTGGACATGTGGACATGTCGTGCTGAGTTCTTCAGACTGGGTTAGAAACATGGTTTTCTATTGCCACCGGAGAAAGCAGTGTTTGCTACACCAAGTCTGCTCGCGCAAAAGCTATAGACAGAAATGGCACTCGAAATATTTTGATTAAAAAGGTCAAACAAACAGCATCAGAAATAACAGCAGTAATAATTTATTTGACAAAACATCACTTGATTCAAACAGATACTACCTGGCATTTGCCAGGCTGCAGAATGGAAATGCAAAGAAGAAACTGGATAACTTGATGCCACCGAGGGACAGCTGCCTTTAGTTTCCCATTGGGTGTCTAATTTACGGTTTGTCTCTGTCTGTCTGTCTGTCTGTCTGTCTGTCTGTCTGTCTGTCTGTCTGTCTGTCTGTCTGTCTGTCTGTCTGTCTGTCTGTCTGTCTGTCTGTCTGTCTGTCTGTCTGTCTGTCTGTCTGTCTGTCTGTCTGTCTGTCTGTCTGTCTGTCTGTCTGTCTGTCTGTCTGTCTGTCTGTCTGTCTGTCTGTCTGTCTGTCTGTCTTTGCTCTTATTCTCTCTTTCTCTCATTTCGCACACACTCAAGCCACTGCTACTTTCATCTAAGAAAGAGAAGCTGTTGAGGTCTGGGATGCTGAGCTTGGAAACCATAGAGGAACCAGTCACTGGAAAGTTCGATATACAATATCGCCGCCACCGTGTTCATCCAGGTGTATCAACACACTAACCACCTCACTTGTAATGCACACAATATGTCAGATCAACATTATGCCAAAACTCACCAGACTCACCGGCAACCCCTTTGCACCCAGTCAGTGAACTTTGCTCACCCTGTTAGTCATAGTCACCACGAGAACACTAGAACCATTCCCAGCACAATGCAGTCACAACATAGAATCTTTTCTCCTGAGAAAAAATATAATTACAGTCGTTTGGTGTCTAATCCTTGACGAGACAGCGGACGGTTGGGCAATCACTGTCTCCATCGTCGTGCGCCGGTCGATGCTGGTATTCTTAACCCGAACTACTTTTATTTCAGAAAATGTTTCGTTGCTTATATTTGAGTCTTAGTCAAATATATTTTAGTTTAGTTTTCTCTTGTGTATTTTGGAAATCTGATCTTGTGGGTCATTGGAGTCTAGTTGTGTGAAGTATAGTTTATTTGTTGCTCTTGACTCTATTCTGTCTGGAAGCTAGGATTGCAACACGAGTTGCGGGTGCTACAGAAGCCTGTAGATGGCATTGCACCATTTTGTCATCATCAATGCTAGCTGGATCATCTTCCAGGCAGTCCATCTCTCCTTTCCACACCCTCGTGTTCGCTTTTGTGATGACAGATCTTTTAATAAAATACTTGACATCGCTGTTGGTAGGGTGGAGGGCAGAGAGAGAGAAAAGAGAGTGAAGGTGGTTGGGGTAGAGAGAGAGAGAGGAGGTACAGGGTAAAAGATAAGAGTGAAATATTTCTAGGTCTGAGAATGCGAAGAGAGTTCTCGAGGTGTTGAGTGGAGTTTGTGAGGAGAAACATATTTGTAAAAATATTTAGGGCAATTCAGTTGTAAACAGTAAAATTCTGGCACAGAGGATGCAAAGACGACTGCTGACAACAAACACACAAGGAGCAAGATGAAGGATGACACAAAACTCATTTTATCACCAGACGACAGCACTGAAGAGCTTGTGTCCAACATGGTCCGTAAATTTTAAAAGCATTGGAAAGCAACCTATCATTGTCCGCACTTGTCTCCATTCCCAACCTGTCATTACCCAAATAATTAGTGGAATAGACCTGGGACCAGTTGCACAACATATTTGTAATTTTAAACACTTTAAGGCATTAAATATAGTTAGATAATCAGTTTATATATACAGTGCACAACACAATTACATAAACTTTTTAAAACTAAAATCGTTTTAAATAAGATAAAACCGTTTAATCCAGATTTTCTTTCCCGTCAGCACATTTTTCATATGCAGTGGGAGGGACATCGCTTGTGCAACACTTTAAATGCCAAAGGAATGATTTATGGGAAACATTTTCAAATATGTTTCTAAAAAAACATTTTTAGGTTTTAGAAACGCGGTGAGTAAATCTTAGATGGCCAAGATGGCCTATGATACAGTTTCTTGTTATAAAGAAGCGACAGTAACGCGTAAAACGTTTGATGAACAGTATATACAATGAGTTTCCAACTGTTGTGTGCATGCTTCGAGGTTAACAATGGATCTCCATCATCGCAGGTTTCAACGACTTTGCCAGTTCTTTAATTGCATCGCCATCATGGTCTTGGACGCGCTTGGGAACAGCAATGGGAGGGAGGCAGGAGGTGTGAGATCAGTCGTTGAGAGAAAAACTATTGAGGGGAGAGGTGGCGAACGTGAGATGTTGAGGGGTGTTGGTGGGAGAAAGTGGCGAACGTGAGATGTTGAGGGGTAGAGAGGTAACCTGAGATGTGGAGATAACAATCAGGTCAAACGATCCATGAGGTCACGCTCATCGTGCATGTTCCAGCGCATGCTGCTATTTTTCTGTTCTTGCTGCCAGTGAAACAAAATTCTTTAATGTCAAATGTATTAAATAAAAGAAATATTAAGAAAAACACTGTAACACGATTTACTTGATGCTGGCCTAGCAGCAATGTGACTAAATATGATTAGCCTTTATTTTTGGATTCTTCTGTCTCTGTTTTTGTGTTTGTTTTTGTTTTTTTCGTTTTTGTTTTGGGGGAGGGGATTTGATTTATCCAATTGTGCATTAAGTCTAAAACAGTTTCTCGCTAGTATATGTGCCTTAAATGTAAGATAATATTTTACTAGTATCTTTATGTCTGTTCGTGTATATGTGTGTGGGCGTTCGTGTGTGCATGCATACTACTCACCCAGCATTACACGGGAAGTTATTGCCTCGCTCAAGGCTGGTACTTACTATAAGAACAAGACTGAAAAGGAATGAAAATTACCGTTTTCACAAGTCTTTGGTGCTGTATTACCTCTGGGCTGGAGAAGCAAACTCCTTCCTTCTCAGGAATATTGGATTCTTGCGGTTTGAGAAGACATTCACTGGAAAGCATGACACCGACACTCACCAAAGTGTATCACTATATCTAGTGACGACCACTACCGGCTATACAAGTGAATGGTGCAGATGGATAGTATACTCGATCTTTCTTTTCAAAGCCACTCTTGCATCTGAGATTCTAGTCTTTATCTGATACAACAACACACACTGGCATTGCTCCTGATACCTTTTACACTTTATTGCTGTTGTTTCTGTGATTGTCGGTTTTATTTTTTCAAAAGTTTTATTTAATTTTGACACATTAAATAAGCTTACATGAGTATACATAGAGACCACAAACAATTTCTTAAACACATTTTTGCATATCCTGTGTCCTTTAGCACATTGTTTGGCACTAGCCTTTCTTCCTACTATAATAAAATAAACCTTAATTAAACGGCGAGACAAACCGTCAGTGACCTTTGTCATCAGAAGAGAGGAAGGGGATGCTTGTGTTCCCCCAGGGTCCGCCGGAGAAGATTCGTCAAATATTATTCTACTACTTTATTTATTTCATATCATTTTCAATATATTAGTCTACACCTGTGTATTTTGTTAGTATAGATTACAATACTTTGATATACATATTTGTTTTCTTCCATATTTGTCAGCCATGATCTCGCCTTCGAAGTAACACTTTTTTCTTCGTTACCTCTTCAGTTGCTTTGCATGGTCTAGCATTATGTGTCGGTATTCAACTTGTGCCAGTTTGATAAACAAAACACAGGACACATGCTTTAAGGTTTAAATATTTTTGGTGGTTATGGAATTTTTGTGGGGTTCTTTTTTGAATGTTTTTCTTCTCTTTTTTTAGCTCTTTCTTCGAGTCTTCTATCTCCTTTTGTAACGAGCCTTTCCGTTAGACCATCACCCCCACCACAACCGCTACGACTGCTTCCCCACCCAAACCCCATCATTATCTCCGCGACTGAGGTCATGGGCTTTTTATTTCTTGCATCCCAGTGTCGCTAGGAGAACAGACCGCAATTATTTGGAGAAATCAACCCAAAGTTCATGTCGCACAGCAACGAATTTTTTTTTTCTTTAAAATTCAAGCTGACTGAGTTTTCTGAATAAATTCTCCTTATTGTTGTACTCACTCCCCCGCTCCGGCCTGCTACCCACGCGAGACACAAATATATTTTCACACAGCACCCAGCAGCGTGGTGTTGGCCTGTCCAGGCCATGTTACAAAACCTTTTTCTGTCTTCTTTCAATTATCTAGTAAGTCCACACAGTTTCTGCATTTGAAATGGAAACAACGTGCGCTGAGAAAACCCAGTACGACTGCCAATCGATCTACCGAATGGTAAACAATGTTTCCTTTTCTTTCTTTGTTTCTTTCTTTGTTTCTTTCTTTGTTTCTTTCTTTGTTTCTTTCTTTGTTTCTTTCTTTCTTTCTTTTCTTTCTTTTTCTTTCTTTCTTTTTTTCTGCCGTTTTTGAGTTTATGTTGGTCTGGATTCTCTGTTTTTCTTTCTTGCCTCACAGGTAAAATTTAATGTGATTTGAGACATCTATCTACCCGTTACTCTTACAACAAATTCTTCCTATGCCTCAGACAGACAGACAGACAGACAGACAGACAGACAGACAGACAGACAGACAGACAGACAGACAGACAGACAGACAGACAGACAGACAGACAGACAGACAGACAGACAGACAGATCAAGATAAAAATATTCAAGTATCATTTCAAACACCAATGTCAAGCTGTCCTCACAATCATTATTCTGACTAGTGTCGGCATCGAGCACGCTCCGATCTTGTTTCTGGAGAGGGAAGCGACGTGCGCGCACGTGATTAATGACGTCACGCTTGTCTGCTATTGGTGTCCTTGTTGGTAAACGAAGTTGGAAACGCAAGAGAGCCATCCCTTCTGATCTGTTTAGGGTCTTCTAATGCAAATACGACATGTCGAGGCGGCATTCGAGAGAACTCTTGGTTTGTTTTGCTTGGTAATAATAATAATTATTTATTTAATCCTTTTATTTTGTTGTCTACTTCCTCATGCTCAATAATCTTCACCTAAGCTGGTAGACTGGAGGATTTAGTAACTGGAAAATAGTTAAATATACCCTACCGTATTCTTACGAGTTTTTTGGAAGGGTTGAGGGACGCCTCTTTGTCCTAACATTTCTCCAAGTTCCAATATAAAACAGACCATCAACAGGTAGCCTGACTACAATCAGTGTAACTGTTATCTCAGTGACTCAAATAACAATACAATGTCCCTAGAGATTGAGATTTGATTGACCAAACTTTTCAAGGGGCCAGCATTTTTTAAGTTCGGTTCCCCTCTCCTCTCTCTTTCCCAACCGTATACTGAGTCAGGTACCCGTTTATCAACTGTTGGAAGTTTCTGCGGATGTCGATCCCCTTCGCCTCTTGGTAGCCAGTATTGTAGCCAGTGGGTTACTCGGATCTCCAATAACGAAACTGTTGGCCACTGGTGGCCACCCTTATCTGTACCCTGCCCACCCGTGACTATGCTGTAGGCCAGACCAGACATTCCTCCATTCATCGTCTTTGTTCTTTTCCCATCATAGCCTGCAACTCCCTCCCTCCCCCAAACGCTCCCAGCTAGAAGCTGAAATTTATTCTTCATGTTTTTCTTGGAATGTTGCTTCTGAGAACTTGATCTTGGTGCATGTAATTACTTGTTATATTTTTATTTTTTATTTTTTGTTGTAATCCCTACTGAAGTCGATAGGATTCTTGTGGAGGTTCAGATGATGAGCTTATTCTGACCTTCCTTGTTCTTGTTGTTGCTGAATCTGTTTTTCCTGTCAATACTTTTTAAGACTGCTGAGATTTTTTTAAAGTTATTTAGGAATGCTTCTGTAGCCTGTTATAGCGAAAAATGTCCACACCATGCTGCTACCTAGAGGTCTTCAAGTTTTCTCGTAGAGCGAATACAGGTTTCACTGAAAGACTTCCCGCCATCCTCCGAGTCAGTCTTGCTGCTCCATTATCGTGCATTGCTTCACAGTTTCATTGTATATTTGTTTTTCTTTCCTTCCCTATACACATAAGAATAATTACAATAATAGTAATGCTGAATAGTGGTTATTATTCTTCGCCTATATATATATTATGTATAAGGAATGAGAGATATAGAAAAGCGCGCAATGGGATGGACTGATGGAGCAACGCGTCATAAATCAATATATAAACAAAGTTATATAGTAATAAATTTTTTATCATTCTTCTTGCACATTCTCCTCCGAAGTAGTTTACACGAGCTACAGTGCTCTTGTCACAAGTACCCCACAAGTACCCTTCCTTCCGAATTTTCTTGATGTTCTTTAAGGACCATTCAGGGCGACATGCCGGTCTGACCTCGTCCCCTGTGACTAACGAGAGCCGCAGGGAACATCTTCGTCCACCAGAAAACCTACTTTGAATCTTTCAGCCGCAGTTAGAGAATTCTCGAGAAACTTGTTATTGAAGTAACTATACATGGACCAAGTTACTCCGGAGTGAATATTCGAATGGTGAAGGTCTGCATAGGGTCGTTCGATAAAGATAATTATTCTGGTCGACCTAATAGATATTTCTTTCCACAGAATAGAATTCCATATTTAAAAACTTATTTGTGAAAATATTGCGCAATGTATGATTTAAAATAAAAGTTTCGGGAACCCAAAGAAGGTGACCACATTGACAGCCATCCTTGTAGATAAGAGTAAAAGTAACATTTTCCCTTTCTAAAGCAAAGTGTTCCACTTCTGAGCAGACAAGAAACTGCTTGCAGACACGAAAGGGAAGCTCCAGGCATTCCACAGCAAGTACCCGAGGAGGCTGCTCCGGATCTTTGTAGGAAGCAAGGTTGCCACACTCGTAGAGCACCAGGAACCCCTGCTTACAACTGTTCTACCTTGGTAAACCGTGGTGGTCACAGGAAGAAGTAGTTTACGAACATCAAAGACTGGACAGGTCGCCTCAATAGACGGAAATGGTCCTGTCTGTCCATGTGCTAACCACCAAGAACAGACACCAGTCAAATGACGAATGAGTGACTTGTAGAGAATGAAGAAATATGGACTGGTGAAAATGTAAAAATATTTACTATTTTACACTTTGTGTCATACAATTTTTGTTTGTAACAGTCATGCTACCCCTATCTCACACCAACGCCCCACGTGACATATGAACCAGTTCTCGGGTCATCAGGTCATCTCTCGTCTTTGACCTCGACCAGAACGGACGAGAACCGATCCCGCGCAAAAGTTAACAGGTAGGGGGCGTCACTCAACGATAGTCATGACTGTTTGTGAGACGGAAGTATCGTCCACTGGGAGGACACCTGACACCTCCATTTGGGATCTCGTTTCCGACCATTGGGCAGGTTTCCTGTGTGTTATTGCCGGTGTTAATCAGCAGGGGGAGATAATGGCTGACATACAGTCCCTGAAGACTCAAGAGGGCGCTTCACTAGAGGCTGTCGAGTATCTAGTTTCAAAGTACCATCTGATCTGCACTGATACAACGACTCACCAGAAACAATAACCGAGCTATGTACTTTTGATGATTGAAAGATGAAGGTGTATGACTAGTGACATCTGCCTATGAGAATGAAAGAATGACTGACTTCCGGAAGAGTTTCCTATAAACTATTAAGTTACAGAATAAAACAATGACACTTGTTTGCAGGGCTGGCTGTCGGGTTTTCCCGGGTATTCCGGTTTCCTCCCCCGCTCCATCTATTCCCATAGTGCGAAATGACATTTAGTGAAAGTATTTTCAAGCCACACCAGGAAACCATGGAAACAAACCCTTGTCCGTGCAGCAAATGTAACCACACTTTCAGGTAACCGTGTGATCTCGACAATTCTCTCGTAGAATGCTTCCTGACCAGTGTTTTATTTTATTTTTGTTCAAATCGCATGTTTCCACCATAACTGTTGTAACAATTGCTGTGTACAAGGACCTGTTCACTCAATTCTGAACTGACAATCTTTTTGTCCTAGCTATGCCATGTGTAAACAGGATTTCAGCCATTACTATCCCCTTTTCCCCAGCTTGGTATGTTAGTTTTAGTGGATGCATATGAATAATTTAGAAAAGCTCTTAAAATTATTTTGAATTATAAAGGTTTTGTGCAAGTGACCTCTGGTCTGTAAGAGCAGATAGCAGCAAACTAGCACTTTTAATCAGGAGAAATATTAGGAAGATGAGGAATAGAGAAGAACAAGACGATAATGTAGCAGTTGTGACAATCTTGACGATGGTAATGGCGACAAAAACGGTCATATATAATCTGTAATTTTAGACAAAAGTTTGGACTAGATATATAATCTGCCTATACACACCCCACAACCTCCTACACTTGGATTACTTGGGTCACACATTTCTAAAAAAAAAAAAACTCTCTGAAGTTTGCACTCCTCTTATAAGTGCAGTCGTTCCTTTCCTAGAACAGCAGAAAATGTTGATAATGACTGCAAGTCCTGCTGCTGGTCAGCAACGAACGATGAAACCTTAATGAAATGGCCATTACAGTATTGCAGGATTGAGTTAATTGCTTCTCTGGGTTCTGAACAGCCACACAAAAGCAGAGAGCCTGGGAGAATATTCGAGTGAAGCAAGACCACATTGTCGGAACAGCACCAGGAGGGACGCAGACAGCTGCAAGGAGCTGCACAAGATGGACATGCAAAACGCAATTTGTATCCCGTTATAGCAAACCCTAAAAAAAACGAACCCATCGAGGCTGTAGGAATCGACTGGAGGATGGCCAGGTCAAGGCCCTGATGCTGTTTATGTGGATCTTCACGACGACAGCTGCAGTGAACGATTAGATGACAAGGCTGGAGCTCGAGAGCGCTGTGTAATCTCCCCTTACAGGAAGCAGGGACACAAAGGGTTTGCGAAACGATGTGAGAGAAGCCGTAGAAAACTGAGCGATCGTGAATAATTTTTGAAATGTCTTTTTTAAGTGTAGCATTCTAGTTAAGCCGAGATTTTGCAGATATCTGTCTTGCTGACTGTTTAACGGTTAAAGTAATTCAAAAAGCCTATTTGCTTGGAATTCTATGCTATCGTGAAGACATACACTGCTTCTACACAGCCCCGATGACAAATTCCTTGGTTAGTTACCTAATCCCTTTAATATAACTGGAAAAGGAAAGAAGGAGGAGTGGAAAAAAAATAAACTAAAAAAAAAAAACTTTTAAAACTTGTGACCCGAGTAAGCGGCCTCACGTTCTCTTCAGATGGACGGAGAGGTCAGGGCTATCTTGACCTTATTTTTCTGCATGAATAAGCAAACGCCACGCATGCATGAAAGGTATGGTCACGGATGAACTTTACTGAGCGTTAAAATATCAGAATTATAGATGTCAAGATTTACTTGTTTAAGATATCATCAAAAAATTTGAAACTAAATTACGATATTGCAGACGACTTCTTTATGTACGAGGAAGCCCACACCACACTCATACTTGGTTTCCTCTCAGACACACTCAAGTTTGTCAACTTCTATCTCTTCAAAGCCCGTCCATCTGGTTTCCACCCAGACCAACGATACCCAACGTGTGTGAGCTCGTGGACCGACACTCGCACCTTCCGTGTTGATGTCACGTGCGGGCAGTCTATATACTGATGACAGCTCCCTCTAGTAACATTACTGATGACCTAATGACTCCAGCAACATACCTTTCTCCTCCCTGGAGGCTGCTGGAGGGGTGTGAGGCAGCTGTTGACCCGGCACGCGATCTGTCCGGTCTGTTGTTAGCTTTGCTGAGACCAACTCATCACTACCTTTACTTTGTGTTTATTTATCTGGCGGCGCCTATCTCTTCTCCAAGCATGCAGGACTTCAAATAGTTTTTTAAAAGCCGTTTGAACAGAGGAAATGAAAAGAAGATAGTACACGATAACACATCCGACCAGCCAGAACCTTCTCTTCAGCTCAGTTTTGTAACTGGCTTCCCAGTTGGCGGCTCGACTGGCAGACATGGGACATGGATAGGCCCCAGTGGCTCGTCCCTCATCTTCTTAATTGCTTTGCAAGCAGAATGCCGCCCCGCCTCCAACTGTCTGCAGCTTGGATGTAGGACAGTAATTTCATTCTTCCGGTAGGAGAGAACCTGAGCAATCCAGCTCTGGCTTTTCTACTTTTATTTGAGGTTTTGACACTTGGGGCCAAGTGTTGTGTCTTGACGACTTCGGGTGGACATTCCTCTGTCAGCTGCTGATTACTAAACAGAGGAAAATGGCAGGAAGTGATTTTTGTGTCCTATTATTTATATATCTCTCTAAACGAGATCACGCAATATATTTATATTCTCCACTATCTACCTGTCCAGGCTCTATACAAATATAAACTTTCTATACTCTAGCGACTAGCGCTTGTCACCAGTACAGTGAGGATTGGCTGTCCTCAGTTCCAATCCCGTATCGGCCAAGAAGTTCTTTCTCTGCATGTGACACAGTCCAGCTGATTTCCGGTGATAAGACAATTAACAACAATTTAAAACTCTTACACACCTCATAAACTAAAACAGAAAAAAGATATAACTGTCTGTCGAAAGAACACTTTTCAAGTAAGTGTCCAATTGTAGTGTTCGTAACATAATTGATGGGCCTCAGTAAATTTAACATTTATCTTCATTTTCTTCAACTCTGCCTGCCACCGCTAATCAACATTTTCTTTTATTATTATTATTTTTATGGTTTCTTGCGGTTAGCTGCGAAGGAAAGATGTTTGCCTGTTATCCAGCTGCCAAGGAACGATTTTAGCCAACACGCAAAGTGTAAACATTGTCGACTTCCGGATCTCGGAATCTGCTTTGACAGCCTTTGTTGAGGGTTTCCTAGGACAGTATCGTATACCAGCTGCCTTGTGTATTCAGCGAATGTAATTTTCAAAAAAGTAAACAGAGCCTCCAGTTCTCTGAAAACAAGATGAAAGCGCGCGGTCTGGTGGTGATGCAGCTGCAAGATGGATGCCGGAACAGGCTGCGAGCTCGCGCATGTTTGTTGGCATTGTTGACAAACGTGTCCACGAAATGAAAGTGAAGTCTTACGAGAGTTTGTTATTTTAAAGTGCCTGGCGCCTGGCGGTGTGGACAGGCTGTGCACAAGTGAACACGTGTCGACACCAGCACGGGATGCACGTGCACGAGCTGCGTGGAAGTCGGGAAGGTGAGGACAAGAAGAACATCGAGTGACTGGGATGTTGAGATGGTAGCTCCACTCTGTGTGTGTGTGTGTGATTTGTCAGCTCGGAGTCTCCTCCTGCGGTTACCGTTACTTGGCATCGTCTGCCACTGTCCTCAGCTACCTCCCGACACAATTATTTATCAGCTACTTTTTTGTTTGTAAACAAGTTTTAAGAATACTGTGGACACAAACTAACCGCTAAACTTGTCACAACATGGGTGACATCAAAAGTAAACATTTTTATATAATAGTTCTGATATACCCGCAGACAACCTCTTTCGGTTAAAAAAAGATAGTATTCTGTGTTTTTCACTGGGATGAAGGTCACATTTGAAAATAATATTTTCTGCTTTCTGGCTCAAGAAACCTGTTCAGGGTCGATACACAACTCCTTACCTCAGGTGTGAAAACAAACAGCCCCAGATTGATGCACTTTTATTTGTATCCCTCCCATCAAGCAGCTGTTTCCATCTCAGCTCCGGCCCCATGAGGGAGTTGCCTCCTTCCTCTTGGACATTTTTTGTGTTGCTTATCAGTTTATTCACAGAGGAACAGTTCAGGCAAGAAGATTAGCTTCAGAAGAAACTTTTATTTCAGTGGACAGACCAGATGCCTGGCAACCCAAGTCCTGGCACAAGGGAGCAACCACGTGTGTTTGTGTTATGACTGATTTCCTCAGGGACATGGATTTTTTTGCCATGAAAACACAAATTATTTTTCAACCTTTCAACTTAACCTGTTTATACAAACTTGTGCTAAAATAAGAACTGCGTGTATTGTCGGGATCCTTGGGGAGTAGACAAGCGGAATAGTGTCGTAATCGAGCCACTACTAATTATATTCTAATTACTCGGGCTAATTATACTCTCGACTATTCCGCCCCCCGCATATACACGTACAATACACTTACACTGAATTGTTTGCTAACGATTTCAAAATCGACTTTGTGTACTTTGTCAATAAACAACTCAACGCAGTTTAATGTGCAATATATATGCAAGTCATTAATATGGTCGAGAGCTTTAAAAAATTTACAACATGGGATCAAACATCAAATAACCCCGCTCAGAAAAGTTCCTACTGGTAATCCACATAACAAGTGAGCCGTTTCCTTAATTATCACACACCACACACTACATTTGTTGATGCAGTCATCTGCCTCTTAGCTTGTACACAATTGTCTTCTGGAACGTGGAAGGCCCTCCTGGCGCTCTTGAAGAACCTGTTGATGTGATGACCGTTTATTTCGTCATCACTCGATGATGGCTTCGTTCCTGCACCGAGATGCGAACCACGTGCCCTTGGGATTACGTCGACTGCTCGCGCAAGCAATCCCCTGGCACCAGCACGTGTCTGCCTCGTCACTCACAGGAATCGCTCAACACTCTTGTCACTGTTCGGGTATGAGCATCTCCGGGTATTTCGTTCTGGAACAATCACAATAGCAAGACCACACACAAAACATAAGTACCGCACCAAAGGTACATCACGTGGCTCATCTGCCTCATCACATATTTATCATCTGACTATTGTAGACAGATTTGTCTCTCATATCTATCATCTGACTGATCGTCTCATCACACATTTATCATCTGACGGATCGTCTCATCACACATCTATCATCTGACGGATCGTAGACAGATTTTCTGATGCCCTTACCCCTTTTCCAAAGAGATGTTCTCGATGCCACGCCCTTTTGACTAGGGACTGGGACTAAAGAGGTAGTGAAGGGGCAGAAAGTGGTCCATCAGGGATACTTCTAAGATAATAATGCCTCAGCAGGGATCATTCTCTCCCAAAAACACAGGGGCTGGCGGTGGACTGTTCCCGAGGGAGGAAACCGTACAGACGCTGACTTGCGGAGCTCTGCAACTGTCACAGACCCCTCCCGGCACTGAATGATAATGTCAAAGCAGGAGTGACAGAAGCAAACAACATTTAAGCCAGCAGTTTGATATGTTAATTATTCTTAGTTGACCGAAAACCAAGTTTCATTCTGGACGAGGGAAAGTTCATGGAGGTGATGTTTCTTCTTGACTAACCTTCGCCATCCCTGTTTTGTTGTTGTTGTTGTTGTTTTTGTTTTTGTTTTTTGTTTTTGTTTGTTTTTTGTTTGTTTGTTTTTTGTTTTTGTTTTTGTTTTGTTTTTTTGACGTGCATTTATGTGATTTCAATGCACGAATGTTGTCTGCAATGGTTTGAAAAGAATATAAAAGCGGTAAATTTATTTTCAGATTGTGCCTGTCGTGTCGAATAATAGAAATTTTAAACAGAAACTCTGCCAAAGTTTCAAGGCTCGTGATTCATGAAGCTGCTTCCCTGAGCGGTTTCTATAAAAACGATTATAAATTTAAATTTGCTTTTCATTTCCTGTTACTTTGTCAATCGTCCGAGTGTCTTGATGTGAATTGCTTTTTTTTTCTTACATGTGAACGTGGAAAAGGCAGGACTGCTATATTTTAACTGAGTAGTTTCTATGTTTATATTTGTTATATTTTGAAGATGGTATAACAAATAAAGCTCAGTTCAATTCCTGGCATGTGTGAGTGTGTGTGTGTGTGCGCGCGTGATAAAGAGACTTTACGATACGATACTCTGAAATTCAAACTCTTTGCTTCATTGCCACGAAAGTATGATATCTGAGAATATCTTCCGGCAATAAAATATAGAGAAATATAGCATCTTTTTTGATTACCCACTTTCTCTTTGCTTTCTTCCGCCAATATTTCTGACTTTTTTTATTTTCCTGTCATCGCTAGTGCTGAACTTGTAAACATCATGGCGATGACAGGTTTGACCGTTAGTCACATGACAGCTCCAACGATTAAACGTCAAAATGAAGACACACGTGGTTTCAGGGCCGGACGGGGCATAACAACAGATGTTTATCCCTGACTGTGAACTCAATGACCTCACATCAAGTTTGATACCAAGCTGTTTGTCCTTCGTGTATACTTTCAAAATCCAGAAGCCTGGAGCAGTGGCAGAATCAACATCTGGAACAAACATCTACCCTGTAGTAAGGTGCGAGAGTGTTTCTCACGTAGTGTGTTTGTTTGTGTTCGGTCGTCGCGAGGGAGGATAAATAAAACCCTCCTCCTACAAAATACTGCGATTCATGGCGCCTCAAAGTCGGATTAAACACCCGGACCAGGCTTGTGGAATTTGAGGCCAGCAGCTGCCAGTTCGCTTTAGAAGAAAGCATCCAAGGAGAGGAGTGTGGAGGTAGGGATAGACAGAAGAAGAAAGCATCCAAGGAGAGGAGTGTGGAGGTAGGGATAGACAGAAGAAGAAAGTATCCAAGGAGAGGAGTGTGGAGGTAGGGATAGACAGAAGAAGAAAGTATCCAAGGAGAGGAGTGTGGAGGTAGGGATAGACAGAAGAAGAAAGTATCCAAGGAGAGGAGTGTGGAGGTAGGGATAGACAGAAGAAGAAAGCTTCCAAGGGGAGGAGTGTGGAGGTAGGGGTAGACAGAGAGGAAGGGACTGAAAGTCAAAGAAAATAAGCTCCTGTACCTTCTGAACCTGACCGAATCACAACTTTTGCACACGTTACCTGGTTAAAGGTCCGACAGACGAAACCTGAGTCCTGCTGCAGCAGGTTTTGTTGGCAAAGATGGAGAGCGGAGACACTTTGTTGTTTCATTTTTAACTCTATGCATGATCGAATTAGAACTCCTAAAGGCATTTGACTTTTTATTTTGACATTTATTTTTATGTATTCACTCTTTTAGGGGTATGGTGTGATTTAACTATCCAATATTAGCAGTTAACCCATGGAAGAGAACAATTCACACTATAATCATAACAAAAGTACCGTTAGAGGAGTGCAAGTATTCATACATTATTACACAGTATTGATAGAAAGGATTACAGCTAGAAGGATACAAAGGCCACCATAATAATGTTTAATTAGGCCAAAGGGTAATATTACCACCACAATCAGGGAACAAATTACCGTAGAGGATACAATTACCATAATAATCATTTCAAGCCGTTGGCTGAGTGACAAGGAGAAAGAGCAAATGCTTTTGTTCACGATACGAGGTTCACTTTGGTCATGTCAGACCAGACCTTGTCCACTTCTGGTGGCTGCGCGGGCAACCATTTGCGACAATAACAATCTTAATGTCATCCACTCACATTTGATATGAGTTTGTACATTTATCGTCTTTGTATTATAGCATCGTGTTCAAATTCTTTCAGATTTCTAATTCTGTTTTCTAAGCCTGGCAGGACTAGCTCGAACGGATAGATGACTTTTAACCCAGCAACTGTTAAAACGATTTCCTGACGATTTCGAATCAATGGCAATGCTCGCAGCTGTTGAAGTCCCCTCTACATCCCTACAACTAGCTGCTGGTTCTATGGAGCAAACGATGATAACATCGGCAAATTGCTGCAAACGATCGCCACAGCTTCTGTCACCGCGCGGCAAACAACCGCGTCAACCTTAACACCTTTCGGAAAACGTTCGCAACGATTCCTGCAGTCTGAGGCAAGCAACCTCGACAACTTTGACCTCTGAGGGCAAATGATGGTGACAGTCTTTGCTCTTTGTATCAAACGTTCGCTACCCCCTTCTCTCTGTGAAGCCGATGAGCTCGTCACCCTGCGGCGAGGGATGGGACGACCTCGGCTCGGCGACACACGAATGTCAGCATAAGGTTTCACAATAATTACCATGTGATAACTGTGATTATTTTATCCTTACCTTCCCCAGACCTTTGATTGCATCCGTTTATAGAGGGGCCTGGTCCTGCTTATATACCAACACTTCCCTAAGTAGTTTATCACCTTATACACATCTTGATCTCAGTATCACATCCAATATTCTGGCAGAATAAATCAGTTTATTTTGTTTTAATGTTTTGGATAAATTATGAATCAAGTTATCACATTTATCATCGAAGGCGTGGGAAGCCTTTCTTTTCCTCCGAAGGCTGTTTGGATATTAATAGCATTATTGGAGGACCATACACAATTATCTACCTAAACATTTGTTGTTGTGTTTGTTGAGGCTGTAGCTTGACCACAGTGTGTAAACACTTCTACAACGTGTATATCCCAGCCTGCCCGGCACTACTGTCCTCTGAGTCACCACAGTCCTCCTGATGGAGGAGTTGATGGCATTTACATAGTGTCTACCCACATGCTACACACACGGACTTGTTTACACATCCACAAATACACTCACAACACAAACTTTTACCAGAAAAAACTGTTTGATTTGTTTATTATTTGGAAATCCATGAAATGATAATGTTGGACATTTAGTTACCTTATACAGCAATGTCAACGATCATTATTTTCTAATTATTATTTTAATTGCCTGTGTCTATCTTGTCATATATGTATTGTGTCTGATTGACGTTCCTTGCTTGTCTCTCAGCATTTATGTTATTATTATGTACGTAATATACATTTATACTAATATGCAAAAAGCTTACTGGTTTATAATAAAATCTGTGGTTGTTTTGGCGGGCCAGACATTCCCCAACCCTTGACCTCACTTTAAAAAAAAAACTTTTAAGACTGTCGTGAAGCACGAACCAAACATTTTGCCCAAAAGTGTGAAAAGGGAGCAAGGCTGACAAATACCCTGCCACCACCCGTACAGACATGCGCCAAGCACTGCTCACGAACGAAGAGGCAGGAACATCAGAGGTCATCTTGCACCCGGCCTCGGTGTCTGTACCCGAACCGGAGAAAATGCGGAGACCGTCTCCTGTATGGCTGACTGTGATGGCGCCTCGCCCCCTTACCCCCATTAAACCCCCATCACCACCACCACCCTGACACCACCACCACCACCACCACGACACCAGCAACAACTAGGGGGCGCAGGGTGTCGGACGCCTGGCTGTGAAGACTTGCGAACTTTTCTCTTCCGCCTGGCAACTCTCGCCCAGTCCGAGCTCTCGGGACGCGGTTTGTCATTTCCGCCTCTCAAACTGCACGCGCGAGCTCGCATCTATTTTTATGCTGATAAGGCTGCTGGTGGTGGTGGTGGTGTGAGGCTGGTGCACGTCGCTGCTGGTGTACGTCGCGGCGTGTTACAACACCCAGCATCGCTGTCGTCGAGTGACAGAAGGCGGGACTGACTGTGTGTCTCATCTGTCTGTCGGTCTGTCTGTCCGTGCGCCCACTACCACGACCGCACTCTAGTCGCTGGCTTGTATCGCATGAATGGCTACTTTTTAAATTTTTTTCTCTCCTGACCTTGCACTGTGAACCACTTACCGGCTGGTGAACAAACTTTGTGTACAGCGCGTACAGTCGTTGGTGTAGCTGTTACCGAGAACTACAAAGACGAGGGCGAAGTGGTGTTACCCTGGTGTTAACTATGTCTGCCTCATGTCAGAGGCTGAGTTGCGAGGATGTTTGTGAAGTTCAGTGTCGGGATTGTAAAACTTCGACAGAACTTCCGTGGGTGTTGTTAAACATGGAGCAGCTGATTCAACAAGTCGGTGCAGGGTGAGTTGTCAAACAATTTTCTTCTATTTGATGTAAGTTTGTAGACGAGTGATGTGAGAAAGGTCTGGGGATAACCACCCGAGGTGATATTCAGACTGCATTTTCTTCGTTGATGGAATGCATCTTTATTTATGAAGTGATTGTTGCGTGAGGTGTAGCGAGGATGTGGGTGCTCCCTTGATTGTGTTGTCAGAGTAAATCATTCAGGAAGGTAAATACAGTTGCACACGACTTGTCCCAAGTGTTATCACAGGCTTTCTCACTGTCGGAGTAATGACAACAGTGTGCATACTTTTGTGTGTTTTTCTTACCTCGTAAATAAACTTGGGACTTTATTTCTTTCTTTTCACCTCTCGTCTCTTTCTTCAGACTTTTCTGTTCTCTTTCTCTGCCCGCTCTCGTTTCACTTGCTCTCTCGACCCCACCCTGTTTAACAGTAGCCTTCCTTTCTCATTCTCAATTTTCACTTTGTTATTTTTTTATTAGTTCAACTTGTTCAGGTTAATGATCATCTAACGAGAAAGTACTGAGAGAGTGAGACCTACTTATTTTGCCTCCCTCCCACTAATTATTTTATCTCGCAAGTACAACATTTACTGACACACAAACACAGCCTCAGCGGCTTTGTTCATCGTGTCCACCCGAAGATTTGATGTTTCATTCATTACCTGCTTATGTGTTTGTTCATTTGTATTCTACTCATCTTCATTTGATGAACGCTGATACTAGTTTGTGTTGTGTAAGTTAGTGGCGCCTGTCACCTCGACAGTAAGACTTGGATGCTGTGGGTTCGTTTCTCGGCCTCGACATACCTTGTTCAGGGCGTGACATCTTTTTTACAGGGCTGACCATGTGTGTATATGTGTGTGCGTGACTTTTTGTGTATGTTAAGCACTTTGAGGGACATAGTTTAAATATTCACTGTTATGTTATTCAGTGTGAGCATCACTTTACACAACCACGTTAGCAAATCATCGGAGTTCATTTTACAGTTGGTACCACTTTGCACAGTTCTCGATGATAATTTGAGATTGTTATCGTAATTACATTTACACTACTGTAGTGTTTCAAGTTATATTTAGAAAGCAAATTGTTTGGTCACACACAAGTCCCGTTGTAAACGCTAACGGTCTCCACTTTAAAGTCAACAACCCTGGCTGTTGGGCAGTGACTACCACTCACTATTATTAGCAAAGCAGGATGTTGTTTAGAGACAACCGTACCATGCATTCGAAAAATTCAATGTAGTGGAGACACCAGGGTCAGTGTGCGCGTCTCTCGACAACGACTCGACCTGTTCCTGTCCCACCGGCGCCGCTTTCCGTTGTAGCAGACGTGGTGGGGATGGAGAACTGTAGCGTCTGTGTGATGGCTCTCACATCCTCCTGGGACCCTTGCTACAAACTAGGAGCCATGGACAGAAATAATTGCGGGATCCTTTAATTACACCCTGGAGTTATACCTCTGAAGTCAATGTGTCATGTTTACCCTTTGGGAAGAGGATACCCGAGTTGTTTGAGTACTGCAGTCCGAACCCGAGAATAATCGGTTCGATACCCGTGTGCCGCGGCGAAGTTTCTATAATCAAACCAGATGTTGAGAGCGAGTACCTGACTCCATGAAGAGTTGGGGACAGGTATGGGGTAAGAAAAGTCAGGTCTCTGATACCTCCCTACCCGACGACCTGAACAAAGTTAAGGGACGCCTATACTTTTTTTTCAAGGGAGCTTTGTAGGGCTGGAGTCACGGATCGTTGAGGGGCCATTGAGACACCCACAGTCCCCTATAAATGCAGTGAGTGGAAAGGCGCTGAAACCCTTTCAACCCTCACCTGATTCAATCTCCTTTTCTCTGCATGCACCGACTGAGCTCTCTAACTGCTTTCCCTCTCCTCTACAAATTAATCGAGAAAAAAACGGGAGAAATACGTGAAGAGAGCAAAGTGTTATCCATTACTCCAACACCCGCCGCCGTCTGTCATGACACGCCCCAAAACACTCCGAAAAAAAAAAACCCTTCTAACCCTAAAATACTTGGGTCCGCGTGCACCTGCGATTCTTTTTAAAAGTGAACCCAAGCGGAAATTATTTTTAGTGGGTTTAAATCGTTATAAAGTATTTCAAGATTATTTTAGGTGCACTCAAACGGTTTTACATATTAAAAATAGTATTTTTGAGGGCTCGATACAATACTATAAAAGTATTTAGAGCGGTACCGTTATTAAATACTATTTACTGAAATATGAGTAAAACTTTCTTATCTGGGTTCAAGAGGTCAAGACCCCTTTTTGCCTCTCGTAACTGGGAATCCCCTCATGATCATAATATTTTCAAGGCTCGCGAACTGCCTCATGACCTCAACATAAGTCAGGTCGTCTGTGTTTTTCTGTAATAAAAATATTGTTAAATTCACATATTTGTTGTCAAGAAATAATATCGTTATATTCAGCAAAACATGATGGACACAAAAATGATTCTGGGAACAAACATCAAGGATGGAGATTGTCATAAATCTGCAGAGAGAGACGGACAGGCGGACTAGTTAATTGACTGTAATCACAAATATTGACAGCTGTGTTGGTTGATGTCAGGAGTGATGGAACAGATGTGTTTAGTGCCCCTTTAAAGCCTTTGATGGCGGGTAGATGTCGGATGTGGAGGTGAAGAGAGAGCACTATTTATCAATAAATATTTCCACTCAGAAGACATATGGTCAGACAGTCCTCCTAGTGTCCATGGCAAAGTCTGCAATCCTTAGTTCTGGAGGTCAGTGCCAGCTGTCTGGCATCCTGTCCCATCCTGACCTGGTCAGTCACTGATGGCCGAGACATGCACACCATTCCTGAACATCTACAAACATCAATTTGTGTATTCAACGTAGATATTAAATCAACATATTATAAGAAAAGATGAGAGAAAGACAAGCTTCGTGATCACAGCAATATTCATGGATGCACAACAAATTAGCATATATATGCATTTATATACACACATGTTCGCGTGCACGCGCGCACACACATATTTATTATTTAGTGTATTTTATATATATATAAGTGAGAGAGTGAGGTAGAGAAAGAAATAAATGAATTACAATCGATAGCTAACACAATGCCTACAGACCAATGTTGAATTAAATATAAACGGCTTTCACGGCTTTTTTCATCAGGTCCTTGCAAAAGATGGGAAAGTGTTTCCCCGATGGCCACCTTCGCTCGTGAAGAGATCTTTGATAAACAGATTACAATACGGGGTTGTTCATTCACAGTCTCAAGCCTGACATCAAATGTTGGGTGGGTTTGAGGTTTGCTGGCGTGGGGTGGATTCAGAAACTCGTCTTTGCGGGTGTGATAGCGAGGGCTCACGGGTGACTAGACACAATTTCATTGGACATGGAACCTGTTGACGAGGCTACACACCGTGTTCCAGCCTCATTTGCTTGTAAAACACCACCACAAACAACACCAACATTTGTGAAGGTAGTCAACGAACTCTTGCAGTTTGGTTTCACCAAGATTGTGTCCATACATCCACCGCCACATGAAGCTTCTGTGAGTTGTATTCACTCCGCTGAATGAAACCCAAACAAAAGTTAATAAAGCTTTTCGCTTACCACCTGGAGGAGAGTGAAGCTAAAGTGACCAGACATGTTGCAGCAAGGATTGTGTGATCTCTGGACACATCAAGCAGACCAAGGCTTACAACAGGAGAGTGATGTCCCTTCGCATTACCGGCTTGAGAGGACGAGCTGTCCCTGTCCTCTTTTTTTTTTTCTTCTTGTAGTGACCTTGGATTTTATCGTGTTTGGTGTCAGTTGATTACTGTTGTTTTGTGCTTTTTTATATCGCCAGGCACTGCTCTGAACTGTTTTCTTGAGTCTGTGCCCAATTGTTGTCTTCTTCGTCGCCATGTCTGCGTCATCTCGACTCGGAGTTTTTATTTGTTTGTTGGATTAATTCCCAACTTCCTTGCAGGTGTTGAACACTTTTTTGCTGTACGATCCAGTTTCTTCGCAGCACTCCAGAATTTCATCAAATTCTGGATCCCCGTGAGTTGAGTCAACAAGCGCAGACTTCATCATCTGACCTCTCGTCTACAGTCTTGCCCCCTGGTTCCTCACCACCAATGTATTGCTGCCACATCCGTGACAATCATGTGTGCGCCAAAACTGGACAAATATATTATGTTGCTGCTACATAATTAAATGTTATCTACATAATTAAATAGAAGTCATACAAATACAACTAATAAATGTTACTATACAACATCTGGCTTTCATGTTTCTAATAATCAGTTGCAGTAATAATATACCGACATTATTCTTGCTTAATATAGACATAATTGATAGACAAAATAAATTACACCTCGGTATGGTTGAGCTAACCACAAGTCCGTATTTTACTTTTGACTTTTTTTGTTATTATTATTATTTCTGTTGATTTTACCACCAGCTGATCCGCTTTGTCGATAGAGATTAAGCCCACGTGTCAGAGTAGCTTCTGACTTGTGCAGCCTCCCAGGTGGCGTTGTGCATGCAGCAGGGGTCCTTATGTTTTGCACAGCTGCTCCCTGTCGTCACACCATTAATAACAGAATGCAGATCACGTGCATCTGCTGCTAAATATAGAAAACCAGGGGCGGATTTGACATAAATGAGGTTTCGCAATGATAAATCCGGGGCTACCGTCATGTCTGGCTGCTGCTGCAAAGTAGGTTGCATCACCCAACCTGTTGCGAAGGGAAGGAGGGAGACTACTAGACGAGCCTCCTTGTCCATATTATTGCGATGGAATCGGCGATGTTTACCGCTGGGCTGTACCATGACAACAGTGTAATATTGCGAACATATCTGCGCGCGGTGATGGAGTCGTGCGGGGTTGAAATTCCTGGTGCCGAGCTTCTTCCATCCGAGGGCCTTCCCGACAGATCCACAGGTCTTGAAGGTCAAGAGAGAGACTTGATGCAGGATGACTTGTTTACCTTCAAAATATGTTTTTCTCCAAATGTTGAAAATAGAAGTCCTATAAACTCTTGCCTTTGAGTTTCTTTTCTCAACTTTTTTAAAAGAAAAAAAATATAATTATAGTGTTATATCTATTAGAGAGTAGACGTGTAAACAATTTTTTCTAAAGCTGTTTACAACAAAAAATCTGAGCCTAAACTGTTTTCTTAAAATGGCATATTTGAATTTGTGACTGTACATTTTTAACATGGCCCGATAGCCTAGTGTTCTAGGGGCAGTAAACGTGAGTGGTTCACTGTGTCTAAAGTGCAACATGTGGAAAGTGAAGCAGAACAATCACCTTCCGCTTCAATTATTTTTTTGTCTGATAATAAGATATTCGTTTCGTCTTTGCTAAGTGGACAGGACGGAGTTCTCCACCCACTGACCCCGGAGACGCCATCTGTTGCACAGGGGAGGTCACTGACCACCAAGCTAGGGAACGTCCCCTGCGATGGTCGTCTAAAATCTTTGTCCAACACAGTCCATGTTGGATGGAATGTGTCCGATTAGGAAAGCTTATACGGGTTCTTGTTCCGGTGTGCGTGCGCACACGTTTGTCTCGTTTGTCTCGAGGGTAGACTGGAAGGCTACACAATGGGGGGTCGACAGGTGTGTGGTGGGACGGTCTCGCTCTTTTCCTGTTTTCAGCTCAAAAAGAAAAATAATGCTTCCCTCGGTAGTCTCGCATGATACGGATAAAATACTCCGCGTGCGTCAGCTGGGCCTACATGTTGCTGCATCATTACAGTGATTTAGTTCTCGGTCTGACTTCTCTGGTCTACCACCCTCCATGCTGTCTCTCTTTTATTCTCGCAACATTTTATTTGCCTCTTTCTCAATCAGCCTGTCAATCTCTCAATGCCCACTCTGTAAATCGTCTTTCTCGTCACTATCCCAACCATCACCTCATCATCATCGTCGTCATCGTCACTTTTGAAGGACTTGTTTCTTTGTTACAAGTAACATTTTTTAAAATACAAAATTACAAATCAGACGAGGATATAAAAATAAAGTCTTTGCTGAAATGACAAAGGTTCTACCTATTTGATCACAAAGCTGGTCTGATTATTCTTCCCACTTTTTCCTTCATCACTTTGTTCTATTTTTAATTGAAACCCTAGTAAAGGTTTTAGAGGGAGAGAGGTCTGTACTGTTTGAAAGAAGTGTGGAAGAACGGAGGAGAGGCACAGGAGACTTGACTTTTGTCCAAGGGTTCGTTGGGATTGCTTAAGGACAGCTTCCAAAAACCCGTTAGCCTTCTTACAATTTGCCCCGGATGTGAATAATAACATGCGTGAAGACATTGAACTCGGAGCTATTCCAGTCACCTTTCAAACTGACCTTTTATCTACAAGTCTCGTATTTTCCGTGAGACTTTCTACTCCTCCGAGTTTTATATCTCACACCTTATGTACTCTTGGCATGCAGAGTCTTCCAAAGGGTTTTCTAGATAATGTTGCTGCTTGACCAGCCTCAACAGAAAATATCAGTCGTAATTTCTGTTTTTATGTGCTCGTGGCGCCAGACGATAAGAAAAAAAGTCTCGTAAATAATTGCTATTGCGAGCATGAAGATGTCGACTGGTGAGTTGAAGCTGACAGACAGGGGAACCGTTGTATGAACTTTGACCTTTGCTAACAAAAGAAGGATGCCTTACACAGGGTCAAATGTTAGTTATCCCTTGTTATTTAGAGTTTGTTATGTAGGCGTAATTCTCGAAAAAAATTTTTCGATAATGAGGAAACCTGAAAATGTATTATGAATGACGTCACTCCTGGCGAGTGGTTGAGAAAGTTTGAGCAGAGAGAATGAATGTTAATAGAATTCCACTCGGATTTGAAAGTAAAATTTCTCGGTTAAGTCTCGTCCAAAATAAAACAATCCAGGGAATTTATATTCCACAAGTAATCTTTCTCAAAAATTGAAAAAAGTTCTAACTACAGAGTGCAGCTTTTTTCCTTAACATTGAAAAACTGTAAAACTAAATGTCCGCCAGGATGCAAAGAACTCGACAAGATTTTTTTCTGAGCTAAAGACAGAGAAGCAGCTGCTTAGACCAACGAAAGTCACAGTTAATTGGAAAAGAAACCTAACTCAGAAAAGGTCGATCAGCTCGATTTCTTCTTAGGGGAAGTTCGATGACTACAGAGTAAGTAGCACTACTACATGAAACTAGTATGTGGGTGAGATGTAATAAATGGTTTTGTCTTCTGCGCGTAGGATGAA
Organism: Pomacea canaliculata; assembly: GCF_003073045.1. NCBI lineage: Eukaryota > Metazoa > Mollusca > Gastropoda > Architaenioglossa > Ampullariidae > Pomacea > Pomacea canaliculata. The sequence continues at coordinate 41,440,336 of NC_037590.1, read as the reverse complement.
TATCTCGTAATTAGCGGGGCCACTGTGTGACCATCGGTTGGGTTGTACAGACAAAGATGTATTGGTGGAAGCTGCTCTGGCTTCTGTGAGTTCGATCACCTGAGAAGGAGAACGGTAAATGGAAGCGAAAGTCTTTTGTCTCTTACCTTAGCGTCTCAAGCTTTCGGTGTCTCATTCTGTCTCTTTCTCTCGTCTGTTATGAACTTTGTTGAACTTTAGACTTAGGTGTAAGATGTGTTGAGCGTCAGCTGTAACATCCATCCCCTTGATTGGGATGCTACAGCATGCATCCCTACTTTACATCCTATCTAACATTTGCTAAGATTGATGACCGCCGCTTACTCTTCCAGCAGTAATTTGATTTTTATTGTCAGCTTTGGATTAGTCCATTCACTTGAGTCGAGCTTATTTATACACAGCTTTCAGGGTAAAGAAATCAAGAAACACTCTAACAATCATTGCCCCTTTCTTAACTTGACAGGTTGACAACAGAAACGTGTCGTTTTGAATGAGGAGGGAGATAAAACTACGGTGGTGCCAGCAGCAAAGTGGCTCGCTATGTTCCTCTCGCTTTTTCTAACAGCTGCCTCGTTGAGTGACAGACAACAAATAAAAAAAGACATCGCTAGACTCTGCTTTATTTATAAGATAAAGCTTGACACATACGTGGTAAAAAAAATTCAGGATTGATACACACCTTGTAGTATCTGCCAAGTCAGTGCACTTTGATCATACGAACGCCCTCCGGACCAAACGACAGTGCTCTGTTTTTATCTGTCTTTCTTTTTTTTTTTTTTCACCTTATCTGCAGCATACGTTGGCCCGATGCCTGGTACGTAAATTGAATTAAGACAACCGGCGAGTGCTTAGAAATGATTGGCTAACAGCACCGTTGGCTTTAATCTGTGCCGCTGTCCCGGGCAATTAAACAAACGAACATCAGCCTAACACCGTCTTCCCATCCCCACACCATGCTCACCAAGGATTTATGTTTATTATTTATAGGGATGACTAGCATAGGGTAGGCTTACCCGTCAGGTCGTGGAGGGCGCCTGGCTGGTCGAGAATAACTGTGTTGCATGGACATCCAGAACAACATGAGCGCGAGAGGAAACAAAGATTGTTCTCTTTACAAAACAAGGGATCGAGTCCGAAACGGTCTGTTTAACTCCCACAAGACAGTTGATACTACCTCCTCTTCTTTGCTGTCCATTGTTTCCAGGGAATCAGCACGGCTGCCGAGGCTGTACAATCGTTCTGGTCTCCGTGAAAGCTTTGTTTAGCCAAGAGCAGGGTATGTCAGAGTATTTTTGTTCCAGGGGGATGTTCCCATCAATTTAGCTAAAACATCTTTTGCTCGTGAAAAAGTTCTATGATGTACCAAGCGATCAAATCTGTTGTGAACAAATTTGTTGACAACAACAACAACAACAAAAAAAGAGAAAAAAAACCCTTAGCCACAAATTTTATGCAATAACTCGTGTTTTTGTTAATAAAGTTTTTCCAATAAAAAAGCTCAGACTGTCTTGTCGCCTTAAGAAAGACTTCATCATGCGGAAGAGAAACTGAGAGGAGGAACGATTTGTTGAGGGTTTTGTTGACAAGCGCCACCACTTCAAGTATCACACAAGGCCGATTGTTTTCGTTTTTTATTGTCACAAGCGTGGTTTATGGGCAATAAAGTCTCAGTCCGCACGCAGTGAGGTATGTTAAATGTTATGTTAAATACTAGAAGCCATGAATTTAAATGACCTGTGTCCTCGCATGAGTAGCCGCCATCGTCAGTGTTACCGTGAGAATTCGCCGCGATCTTCAGGTAAGCAGGGTACTGCTTTGGTTCATGTTACCTGTAAGTGTTTTATGTCAACAGGTAGGACATCAAAACAAATCTCAGGCTTTCTGTCTTTCTCTCTCTCACACTCAGTTCATTCCATGAAGGTTTTTTTTTTCGCAACCATCCTTTGCTTCCCTCAGAATTCTTTCAACGCTGAAATATCACTCCACTACCTGTACAGCCCAGCCTCTGAATGGTTTGCTCACATATCGTCTGTAATGTCAGTGAACTTGTCCACCTAAGTGAACGCATTGACAGACTGAAGGAGAAAATAAAATGTCATTAAACTCACCTCAGTCTGGGGGGAAGCGGAGAAGCTCGGGGTTTCGGGATGAAGGGAAATGGTTGTTTACTTTCAACACTAGGAAGTAAATCCTTCTCCCATACGCTTCCTTCTTGCTTTTAATGTTTATGGCGAGTTTAATGTTTATTGTTGGTTTTAAAATTGCCAAGCCCATATAAGTTTCGTATTTCCTCTCTCTGCCACTTGTACACCCACATGGATGTCACACCATGCTCCGGAGTCCCCATCCCTAGTAAAAATCTCCTGTTAAGAGAATGGGATAAACACATTTCTTTATCTCATGGTTACAGACGGCAATAATAACCAAACATAAAATGTTAATAGAATGTGTATTGCAAGCTCGATTATCCTATTATTTATTTCTCCAAACCCAGCAATAAAACTGTGTGATGTCTAGCAGTGTCCACATGAATTATCTGAATCAGACGGTAAACATTACAAAAAATTATTTTTCTTCTCTAAAGTTCAGTACTTGTAGCAACACTTCACATTGTCAAAGATAAATGCACTTGAGAGCCGTGTAAATGTCATCTGGAGTGAATAAAGTAGTATCACGGAAACAAAATACCATCGAAACCTAATACAAAGACTGAAGGAAGAATGAATTGTGGGTAACAAGAAAAGTAGTTTCGATGATATGGTAATGTAGAACACACAACAGAGGGAGATACCGGTCCTCGCAAAGCAGACGACTGTAGTCGAGACAAATGTCGGTAACGAGATGGCGGAAGACTGGGGGTTGGTCAGGCGCAGATGCTATGGAGCCGGATGCGTCACTTCCGACTTGCAGGAAGTTCGATAGCGGCTGACTTTTGCGAAGGATGAAGGTCGGATGTCTGGTCTGGTTCTTCCAAAAATCTCCACGAATTTTCTTAAGGGCGTGGCTGCTTGAGTCGGCTTCCTTGTTGGCTGAATGAGCATCAGCTCGACTCACACATGCGTGACTTTTCATCTTTATCTACATGAGTAACTTTAACTTATCATCCACTACCACTGGTTCAAGTTTTCAAGTCGAGGTAGGAACCGCCGAGGGGACAACACCAGGACGACCTTTTCCTCCCGATCCCACACGACGAACTAGTTCAGACAAAATAACCAATAAGACTTAATATAATTTTATCGTCTGCACTCTAATTAATGGAGGACTCCAGTCGAAGATGTTTGGGGAGATGAAACCGAGCACCTGACCCAACTCCCACTGCTGGCACTTCACGAATGTTCCTGTGAATAAAGTTTGAACACTCGTCATAAATCACTGACAGAAACCGAGAAAATTTGGCTTATTGGACCCGAAGAAGCACCCCGAAGACAAGTTACAAAGTGATTTTCTTAGATTCTTTTGTCTTGCTTCCTTTTTCTTTATCTTTCTTTTCTCCTCTGTTTCTGCGTTTATTTTTTTCCCCACTACAAGTTTACAGAGGTGTAACTATTTGTGATCAGAGTGTTAATACCGAGTAAAAAATATAAACCAAGTGATTTAATGCCCAGGTTTTGCACATTTAGGCTCCAATGTCCTTCTTTATAACCAGCATTAATTATGTGTTTATGTCCTTTCCGTCTGCCGAAACTGCTGGAATTTGTTTTTTGTTTCCCCACGCATGCGCAGCTTTCAGAGGGTGATAAATAGCTTGGTAATCTTCTTATGGGCTTCTTGGGGTGTAACTCCCACAGCAAACCCGTCTTGGAGAAAACATTCTCTATAGTTTTTGAAATAAGTGTTTGGCAGGTATTAAATGAGAGAAAAAGGTGACGTATGATTAAGCAGAGGTCCTGCAAGTCTGTAACGTGACAAAGAAACCCGCCCTCCGCAATTTTCTTTCATTTTCGGAGGCAAACCGAGCTGCAGGAAGTACCCTGAATTACAGTCTGTAGATCGTTGCCATGGATAGCCCAAGCCGACGATTAAACTGTTAAGCTCAGCGGCGTGAGTTTGAAGAAAGCGATGGTCTGCTGTCCTGTAGGTAGAGGATAAGTGAAGGATCACGTGACTAATGACTGAAGGTGAGATTTACAGATTAATTGATAAATAGGATTTATAGCATCATCTTAGGAAGCAAGAAAACAAACAAACAAGCAACCGATCGTGTTAAATTTCCGTTTTCTTTTTTCGGACCACCTGGACTGTAGAATGAACCACAATCGGTGTCTGGTGTCCGTTACCATGGAGACCTGGCGCCACAGTTACACGACGGTGCTGTGAGTAACGTCTGGGAAAACCGCGGATGTCAGCACAGGCCGAGGACGTAAGCCACCCACAAGATGACGTAATCGAACGACGCCATATTTTTTGTGGGACGTGGTAAAGGCGTCCACCAGTGACGTCACTGGCGCCACTGTGGGGAGAGAGGGGAGGGGGGAAGGCAAGGGAAGGAATCTGTGGGAGGTAACCGGAGCTAGATGAAGATGCGTTCTGGTGTTGTGGCTTGGAGGGCTGCGTGTCGTGCTGGAGACGAATTTCTCAACAGGTCGTGAAGCAGGCTCGACTTGCAGCTGCACGTGAGAGCGCATGCGCACATGCACTTCCTCCATCGCCCCTGGGACAACGGATCACTCAGCCGCAAGGCTCTGGCTGAGACAACTTATTATTTTATTATACATCTGTGACGACACTAACAACGACAACGATAAAACAAGCTAACCATGTCTTTGAAATTCAGGTCTGAACTGTTGTAGTCGGGTGGCTTGGTGGCTGAAGTGCAGTAACAATTAAAATATTTAAAAGCTTACATACCCAGAGATAAGGTTTGGAGGAAACCTTTCCACCACAAAGTTTGCCAAGAAATAAATGTAATTTGTATTAGCACTTTAGTTGATACCACGGGCCGTGATTCTGTGTACCTGTCTGTGTACCTGTATGTTTACCTGTCTGTGTACCTGTATGTGTACCTGTATGCAGGACCAACAGACTGAGGCTGTCCTTTGTCGTTTCGGTCGTGCGACTTCTGAATGTTACTGAGTGCCAATGCATCACAAGAAACAAAAACAGACAGCACGCGTGCAAACTACAAAAATTAAGTGGTGCAGGGGAGAGGGAGCGAGAGAATGTGGGGAAAGGAAGAGGCCACCTAATGGGTTATTATGCACCATTGCACCTACCTTCATGCTGTTCTTATATTACTGCACCTCAGTCAGCAAAACTCTGGCACCAAGACAGAGAGACTATTGACACTGAGTAGCTCGGCTTCAAGCTCACTACAGAGGAATGTAATATCTTGTGGAATTCAGCTACTTATCTGTAGACGCGCGCGGGGAGAAATTTCGGAGGAAAAAAAAGCAAAAGTCAATAAGAAAAGAAATGATGGAAGGAAGGAGGAATTATTGAAACATAGCCCATCCAGTCTTCCCCACTACCACCACCACCCAGAACATACCAGTGGATATGGCTAAGAGCTGCCACAAATTGTGATTTATGATTCTGAATGCTCTAGTGAGGTACATTTTTTTTGGTTATTTTGTTTGTTTGTTTTGTTTTTTGTTTTTTGGTTTTTTGTGTGTGTGTGTGTGTGTGTCTGGCTTAAGCTCAACGCAAGATACAAAAAAATCTCGGTTAAATAGCTCTCACCATTCCATTGTGGAGATGTACACCTACAGCAAATATTAGCTACAGAAACCCACTTCATCATGATTGTCCACACGTACACCTAATTAATAGTCTCTGTTCTCTCATTGGCTGTAGACAATGGGTTTATTGGTGGTAATCAAAGAAATATTACAGATTCATGCAAATGGAACTTTGAGGACGCCCAGACCACAAGGTGCACTGACAGGTCTTCATCAGTGAGAGTCTGATGGCGATCTTTCTCAGGTTGCTGCAGCAGGTAGCCGAGTGACCTTTGACCCCAGAGGTCAGTCGGGGTGACAGTGCATCTCGCTGAGTCTGCCCCGGACAGTAATCACAGCTTGAATGAGAACACTTGGGGAAAACCCCTGAACTGTCAGCTTCTTTCCCCAATTCTTAAGAATGAACTCCACATTTGCATGAAACCATCGTCTACCACTGTCATGCACCCCACCCAGTGTAGTGGTGACAAGGATTATGTCATGCCACCCAGTATAGTGGGGACAAGGGCTGTGTCATGCCACCCAGTATAGTGGTGTATAATGAAGTGTATAATGAGTTGGGTTCGTGTCCTCTCACTCGTTGCAGCACCAAGGAATGGCGGGTAAACAAGGTCCCAGACATCGATTGTGGACTGAAGGTTATCCTCAAAGAACGTTCTCGTTTCACTTCAGCTTTGAGGAGAATAATAATGTGACACAAAAGATTTACTTTCCTCGGACAGAAGCAGCTAATAATGCTCTGGTTTGCTTCTTGTCTGATGGGGGGAAGGGAGGCCAGGAGAGTAGGCAGGGGATGGAAGGATGCTGGGGATACCTTGGGAGCAGCTCTTTGCTGTCTGGACGGGCAGTCAACGCACGTTCAGCACTGTTTAGGAAACAAAATAAGTTCTTTCTCTCGAATAGTTTGCACAAATTTGTTTTCATTATGCCGGAGCTTATCATAATTCTTGTTAAAATAAGAATGTTTTCTAACTGTTTGATAATTTTAAATTTTTTCTCTTTTTCTTTATTCTTTTTTGTTTATTTATTTTTTTTTTTATCTCCTGGAGATACCCGTTCGCCATGTACCCACATGTGTACAACCCTTTTTGTGAATGCACAAGCAGATGTGTGTGTGTGGTTGTTTTGTTGTTTTTTTTTGTTGTTGGTTTGATGTCGTGCCGTATTTTTTTCTTGAAAACAGAAAGAGGATATCCTTATATCCTTATTTTTTTTCTTCACTGGCATCATTTGATCACGCGTGTCTCTGCTATAAGCTCAGAAAGATAGTAATTTGGTGAACCTTATCCATAAATATCGATTCATGAGAGACTGGGGTACTGAGGAAACCTTACCCTAACAATCATGAGACTTACATTAGAATAGATGTATAGGTGGGTGGATGCGTGCGTGTTACTAATATATCTTGGTGGTTTGGTTTGGTTTGGTTTTTTTGCGCGCGTGCGTGTCTACTTGTGTGTGTGGGTTTTTTTTTAAGAGAATAAGAACATCCAGCCGATTATTGTTGTTTTTGTCATTTTGATGAGAGTTTTTACAACACCATGACTTTAAGCAACAAAAGTAGGTTGCAATAGTTAATGTCGAGACCATGATATTCACTCCAGACGTGCTCGCCGAGTAAAGTTATTTATCTCTCAGCTGCCCTGCTCTGTGTTTCTCAACCTAAATGGCGCATTTGACACGATTATCTCGTGTGTCATCATTATCATGCGATCTGTGATCTGTCATACACAACAACAAGCTGCGGTTACTCGCGCCGTGCCTGCACGAACACCGGCACGTGCACAACAGTTCGTCTTTGGTGACGTGTGACACGTGACTCTGGCCTCCCTTGTCCTCATCCTACCATCGTCAGTCTCCTGATGTGACATGGATGTGTGACATGGCGGGACAGACGCCTGGACTGATGGGAAGGGTTGGTGGGAAGGGGGGAGAGGCTGCCCTTATGGTGCAACCTGGGTGCACTAGAGAGGTATCATTGTCTGGGAGGTTCTCGAGTGGCAGAAACACCAGCAGGTGATGGAAGCTCACGACGAAGCCCTGCTGAGCATGGTGGAAAACTTTGTCTGACGGATGAGATTATGCATACAGATGGCCTGTTCCCCCGCCCGCATACTTCCCGACCCCCCTGACCCCCTGACCTCCGCTACGTGGCATCCCGCGTTACCGTGACGCTGCCGTGAAGGATGTCTCGCCAACGTGTTTATGAATTATTGAACTCAGAGAAACTTCCGACAACTCAAAACCAATTCTTTATGGTCAGGAAGAGGGACTGGGAAAAGAAAAAATGAATAAATACAACTGTCTGTATATTTGTCTTACTCTCTTTAAGAGAGAAGCTGCAAAAACACTGTAGAAAATGTAATAACTGTTTAAATAAGTAAAGACAAGTCTTGTAAAGTGTGACTATAGGAGCCTGGATAGACGCTTGCATCAAAGGTTTAGTACTTGTAATCCGGCAGTAAACAAAATTATAAAAAAAATAAATAAAAGTACAACAGTGTGTGAGTAGTGTGACTGTCGTGTGAATGGCTGCTCGAATAGGTCAGGACTTTTAGAAATGCTAAATTTCATTTTAAAGATCATTCTTTTCCAAAGTTCTACAAGTAAGAAATAAGAAGCGACACATGGGATACGGGTCATCAGCCATCATTTACGGTCTTTCTGGTTTAAAAAGTGCAGTTCTTTCGCCATTATCTCTTGAATAGTTAATGTCCTGGTGAGTGTTCTTCGTATTAGTTTTTTTTTTTTTATCCTCCTTCATTTTTTATCTATCATTTTTTTACTGACTCATTTTTTCCCGTATCATTTCACTCACTGCCCTTACAGCGTGTTATAGCATTTTAAATTAAATACAATTTCAGGATGATGACTAATTGCCGTCAATGGGGTGGATAATCATGTACATTTTGTGTCCACTACAGAACACAGTTATCCTCAGATTCAAGCTTGATAATTTACTGTAAGCCTTGAAGTTTGTCAGACACCGGCAAACAGTAATTTTTGATGTTTTGTTGTCGGGTTATATCAGCTACTTTCTGATCAGTGTTGATGAGTTACATCGTATGTCAGTAGAGTGAGTACCCTTCACACATTCTTCACTTGGCAATGCTATTTTTTATTTTTTTTTTTTTTTTGGCAAGCTGCTTCTCAGGTCATCATTATTGTGCGTTCATACAGGGCGTAACGAATTTAAATTAAGTGATACGTGATATAAAAAAGGCTTTCTGCATCCAAACAACTTTTTTTTCCTGCAGTAATTCATCTCAAATTTTCCCCCAAACTACAGTGTTTAGTAGGTACAGTCTGGCAGATAACACGACAGCAAACAGCACGACCATTCCAGAAGATGAGTGATTTTCATGTGGCGAAGTTATCTCCTTAATGGACTTGCACCTGTTGCTAAAGTTTGGTGCACTTGATTTAGTGTTCGAACGATAAACCCTCGTGTGGCTATGGCAGTAATTATCCACATAATCAAGCTTGTTTGAGAGGAGTCTTTGGGTTTTGACACTCGGGCGGATACCGCGTGAAAATTCTCGTTGGCAGAGTCAGTAATGAGAAGGAAAGACAATTTTTTTCTAGTCAGGTTTTGTTTACGTGTTGTGGTGTTTTGGTGTGGTGTAAATAAACAACCCTTCTGTTTTTTGTTTTTTGTTTTTTGTTTTTTTTTTCTCACAAGTTTCTTGGTAACTTTAGTACTATCGTTTATACATGCTATTGGTTGTCTGTTGGTCAGGAGGACGTTCGTTGCACCATGACGACAGCACGAGTCGCACTTCCGGTTATAATCAACTCTTGGGACCGGAAGCCCAGACGCTGTGATTGGATGATATCAGTCAGATAAACACTAAATATTGTATGAGTAGTTAATATTCAAAACAACACTTTACAAGGTGGGAGAACAAATACAAAACATCGTAGTGTGATGTTTTCCAAATATCTTACTTATTCTGCAAGTATGTGTCGTGTTTATACTCACCATAAACACAGGCAGTCCAACGGTTAACAGATGTCTGAGTTGTGGACGTCTGCCAAAAGGTCCGTTACTTTAGACATCAGAAATACAGACAAGCTGCTCGTGACAAAAACCCGTGAATAAGTTTGTTGCGCTTTGATGACTGTGTTTAAGATGTGAAATGGTCTTTCAATGTGTTTTTGAAATATAAATTTGCATAGAGAAGTGAACTGCACGACTGATGCTAAAGACGAACCATGCATATGGGACAATTCAAAACACCTCCTCCCGAAATCTCCTTTGCGGATGTATTAAAGAAGTTTTTCAGACCAGATTAATGGCTGACTTCATTGGGAAAAGATTTAAAGATGGTCTCGGGATGCCAGCTCACTTCGTGCCCGCAGAGATTGCCTTACCTGAGTTAATCACTGCACCTGTGTGTCAGCAGGACTCGTGTAGCCACGAGAGAACACGTGTGTTGTACATCCATACATTACCCTCGTTAAGTTGCCGGGGTATGTTGGGGAGGGCGAGACTGGACTACTGCCAGGAGCTATTCCGCACTTTCTTCTGTTGATATTCGCTGCGACGTCCAACATCAAACTCTCGTTACTAACTGCGATAAGCCACCTTCGTCTTCAGACTCCAAAAAAGCAATTTTCTCCCTCAAACTCACGTGAGTATTTATAAAAATGTTAAGGCTAGATTAAACAAGCTCCAGTAGCCGAATATTTGCAAATAAATGCAAAGTATATTCATAAATACTGAATTTAATCTCAATCCATTTTATTTTCAGCAGTAGGCACAATGATCACCCGACAGTAGTACATGAAAAAGTCCCGATTGTTACCTGGTCGAAATTCATGCGCTCAGTTCACTAATGTGCGTGAAAATCGTTTAACCACGAACAGTCTCTTGCGAAGTTCTCCATTGTGAGTCTCGGCGAGCAATGGACAGTCAAATCTTGGTTCTCAAGATATTTAAACTTTTGTCTGAGGTGCTAGAGCGTGAATTAGAGCCGCTCGCCACTCGTCTTGCTCTTTCGATACACCTGCCCGCGGAAAATAAAATAATAATAAAAAAAGCAACTACAGAAAAACATTTTACACCTACACAGGGCATCCTTCCACGTCACAGTATAAACCACCTCCTGACTGTTTATTGTTGTTTCTCGCGGACTCTGCTGACATAGTCATTGGTCGTCATTAGCTAAACCGGAAGCTGTTCTATCAATAGCCTCGTTCTAGGAGGTAATTGAAAAAAAAAAAACCTGCGAGCCATCTAGAGATTCGTGGTTTAAAGTTCTGGGTCTTGGAACGTATCGTCCACGTAGACGTGGGGAGCAGTGCACTCTAGCGGCTGGTGAAGTTGTCCTCTACCAAGGCAGAGAACTCGCTCGGTCTTAAGGGATTCGGTGTTTTACGTCAGCATTCAGAGAATCCGAAAGACTGAAAACTGGGTTATCTTCTCTCTCTCACACACACACACATTCACCTAACTCCCGTAACACACACACACACGCACACACACACCTCCCCGCGGACAGAAAGTTTTCAAGTTTACAGATTCCATGCAAACAATAACCATTCCTCCCAGAAGGTGAAAGAGTTAAGGAGACTTGAAACCTAGCACGCGGTAGACCTCCCTGACCTCGTCACGTGCCAACATGTGACTCTTCACTAATCGACATCAGCAACGGCGCAGCCTCGGGCGATGACGGCGGAGTGACGCCCTTAGGTACTCCTCACACGGCGCGACAAGTTGAAATGGGTTTTTACTCGCTAGTGTGATCTTCGTCGAGGAAGGTTCCACTCCGACATCGGTCAAAATCAAGAGCTCCTCGCCGCAGTGATCTCATCAAATTTTGCTGAAATTAACTAAAACTTTTCTGAAATATTGACAGATTACAGGTTGCATGAACTATTTTGCCATTGTCGGATCGAGCGTGTGACGTGAGCGGAAGCTTTGTTGAGTTTCTGGAACAATCTTCCCAAAGTCTTGGGGACAAATGTGAACCGACCCGCAGATGACTTGTCCCCCATGGGACTTGCCCTAAAGCACAGTCTTTCGCAAAGTTGCGTGTTGGAAACCCTGTCAGACCCTTATGACCGGGGCTTGAGGAACATGAAGATCGCCTTTAACGACTTTTTTCATTTGTTTGAAGGTGTCAGTACCGCCATTTGAATCTCTTTCTGCCTGCTGGCCTTAGAAGTGTCATCTTGAGGGATAACAGTCTCTCAAAGACAATCGTTCAGTTAATCAATTATTCCTCAATTGTAGGATTTCGTAAAGGAAGTGTTTTTCTAAACGTCTAAACTTTGTCAGAAAAAAAACGTTGTTTTTATTCATTCCCACTAGTCACTATCTCACTAGTCACGAGTTCCACTTGTCACGACTTTCACTTGTCACTATCCCACTAGTCACTATCCCACTTTTCACTATCCCACTAGTCACGAGTTTCACTTGTCACTATCCCACTAGTCACTATCCACTTGTCACTACCCACTAGTCACGAGTTCCACTTGTCACTATTCCCACGTGTTTTACCCAAATAATTAGGATTTTTTGAGGATGAGAAACGTGTTCGTCAATGATCTCTGCAAGCTACCCCTCCTCTCCTCTTCTCTAGAAAATTCTAACCCTTGACAATATGCAAATAAAGACCTCTGGGGATTTGTCGTAATCAATTTTTACTGCTCTTACATTCCAAAGGCCCAAAGCCAGGGTTGTTTATTCTTGTAGTATTCTTATCTCCTCAGCTACTTTACTCAGCTCCTGGCCCTTAGAGCACAATAAGTGACAGTTTTAAATAGAAAAGTCAATCCAGAACATCCAGGAACAAATATAAAGTGCCATAGAAAACAGAAAGCAGAGACCCTATCAGGAATGATGTGTCTGAAAAAGTAATTAAATGGTCAAATTAGAAAATTGGTAAGTTTAGCGTCTTTGACAATTTCACGACGGTTTTGGTCAGTTTGAGAATCTGTACAGTTAGGGTTTGCCTATGTTTGTCGATCAGCATATCGAAAAATCAGTAAGGTCTCGTCAGAAAACAAAGTTTTAACACACGCAGTATTGTCTTTTTTTTTTGTTTGTTTGTTTTTGTTTTCAAAGAATTTTTTTCTGATTTGTCTTGCTGCGACATTTCTTTCTTGGCCATCAGATACTCTCATCCCTAGTGATAATAATCATAAACCGTCACCTTCGTTGCACCTGAATCAATTAATGAGCAGAACATAGAACTACTCACTCATTATCTGACTTTCTTACGATGAATGACATTTTGCAGGACGCCTTTCATGTGGTTAGCCACTCGCTGGAATCCAGCCTTTTTCGTTTTTGTCCTAATGATTTCTTCTATCACAGCTTCTGATTCTTAAAGTTCAAAGTTGTCGGTTGGCAGTGGATGGCTCTTGACGTCTGCTTTCTGGGAGACACCACAAGTAACGGGCTGGTGGTACACAAGCTCATTACCTAACGAATATCTGTCAGCGTGTTTGCCTGTCGACTGGCCGCAGTGAGGACACGCCTGTCTGACAGCCTGTTGCCATGGGTTCTCGGCTCTAGACAACTGCGAGGACTTTGATCATGTTCGATCTGTCACTGCCAGGGTCATGTGACCCACTCATCACAAGATGTTGATCTTCAGTCTCGAGTTGTGTTTGTTTGCGAGGTCGCTCTCTGTGGTTTGTGCTTCACCTGTCAGAGCGGACAGAGGTGGTGTTGTCCTTCTGTAAGCACACAGGATTTGTATGGCTTGTGAGTTTTGTGGTTGATAACAACACGTGCAGCGATGTTCTGAGAGTCGAGAAGTAATGTAACCATGGTAACACACATAAAACACTTTTTCCCAGGCTGTGGAAACTTGTCATCTAGGTCTCAACCTTTCATTTTCGTTTGATAAAGAGGCTTCTGGAAGTCTGAGAATAATCTTCGCGAGGACTTGCTGAACAGCACCCGTAAATGTTTGTAAAGGACAGAAATGCACTTCACAGACTCAAATCACAGGATTTAACGATTGATTGGCGGAGGGTGTGAAAAACTGTGAAGCAGAAATTGGTTATTTAATGCGCGCAAAACAAGAATATTTGACCCCTCACTCGCGGTATAACCTGGTTGATAGTTGGCGACATGAGAGTACCATTATCAAGTCCATCCCTGGACATTGCAACTCAGTTGCTGCCTGTCATACACGACATTCAAGAGTTAAACTTCATCTTCAAAGAGTTTAATAACATGTGGAAGATACGGATCCTTCACAATATCGAGTTTCTACCCCTTGGATCCCATTTATTCTTCAATTAGGCGCCGAGGTCTAGGCTTTCACAAAACATCCGCTTACTTATCTTTGACCTTTGATGTCTTGTGAGTTACAATGCCTTGTCTTACAATTTAATTAAACTAATGATCCCACCTGTGATCTTGTAAAAGATGGCTGCACCATGTTTGCTGCTCTCAAGAACATCCAGTCTCCAAAAGCAGGAAACAAAGATGTGTGGCAGACGACAAGTCGGAGAAAGAAACAGATGACAGAAACAAAAAACGAAACAAACAAACACACACAGAGAGTGCAATGAAAATTTTCTCTCTTCTGTTTACTTATTTATCTTTTCTTTATGATGTTCTTAAGAAGTTTCATGATATCAGTATCCTGATGTCCTGGCTTACATACCTCACTCAATCCGTTGTCATCTGGATTACTGAGGTTCCACGTGGAATTGATATTAATGGTTTCTCTACCTTCTTTTTTTCTCTTTCTTTCTCTCACTTATTCTCGGTCTTTTTATGAACATCTTTCTGGGAGTTTTATATTCTTTGTTTCGTTAGTTCATTCCTTCTTTCTTCATTAGTAGACTAGTAGCCTCCATATCGGTGTATCTTTGTCTTGTTGAGTCTGGTAACGGTGCTGCATTTTCACTAATCACAGCCGCCATCCATTCCAATTCATCTGGGAACATGAGCACACAAGAGTTCCAAAGTTTGCTTCTAATTTCCCAACGCCCTCTTTATTTTCGACTTCCATTAGGTATGATTACATTTTGTCCGTGACAGTTCGTTTCCCGTGGGACCTGTAAACCCTCTTTCTCGGTGAACCTAATAAGGTTCTGCCCCTGACATCTGGATTCCTCAAAGTCGCCTCCGCTTTGGATCATGCTCTGCCCTTGACCAAGATATCAGATGAAGAATAAAAGTGTGTCGACATCCCACGACAGAAAACAAACTAAAGCAGATTTTCTTGGTAACCAGGCAGTTTCCTTTTATCTATATTTAGTAGGTCAGGGGTGGGGAGGTACTGACAGGGAGGAGAAGGCTGAAAGCAGCATCTTTAACGAAGGAGAAAGAAATAATGAGGGAATAAAGAACAAAAGACATTAAAGAGAAAAAAAGTATTCTCCACATCTTGGTTGTTGGTCCCAGCCTCTGACTTGTCTTTGGTTTTGCGCAAAGTACGTTTATCAAACTTTTGAGTCTTATCTGACTTTTCTAGGCTTCACGATCTATAATTATTTGGGAAATGGGAGTTCTTGTGTTGATTAGACATGCTGCCTCATGATGTTTAGCAGACTGGTGAGCTAGATTGTAGCTTTAACAGAAAAATATATTTGTACCTATTCAACTTCACCTGAGCATCACCACCATCACAGTTCCCATGATGCTCTACATCCCCCCTTTCCCAAACCTCGATTGCTGATGCTTATCATGAGACATGAGGAGCTGGAGTCTGGTGTTCTGCGAGCTCCCCGCCATGTTTAACCGGTCCTAACGTTGTTATTAGCAGACGGCAGACAGGGACAGACACAAATGGAGGCGGAAGTCCACATCTCCACTCAGGCTATAAATAGCGGCGTGAGCAAAATTCATCCTGAGCTTCGCAAGTGGCCGCCAATGTAAACCCTGGCACCTGTCACGTGAACCAATTTCCTCTCTCGCTCACCATCTGTAAGTCAGACTTGCTCGCTTCCGGCAAACTTCTCCGTCTGTGTATTATGACATTTCTAATTACTAGGAAAATCGAGATCACTTTTTTGTTTAGTGGATCGACTCGGATTGTCTGTCAGTTCACAGCACCAACGAGATCATGGTTATATCTTCAGGGACGATTGACAAATATTTGAGTTAATTCTTCGCAATGTTCCTGTTTCTATTCTATCTGCCTAAAGCTAAATAATGATACTATGTATTAAAGATGTATGAAAGTTTGGAGACCAGCAAATCCTTGCCAATAATTTTTAAACAGTGCAATGAGTCAGATATAACTCATGTAAAATATTTAAGGGCTATTTTAAAAGCCGAGTAAAAGGTAAGCTAATATTTATTATAGCACTGTAGAAATGTGTAGAAATGTTTTCTTACTAGACTTAAATATTTTGATGTATCACACGATCCTTCATTGCAAGATAGTCAAGATGTTATTTGGTTTTTGTATTTTGTTTTTTTGTTGTTGTTTTTTTTAAGTTTCATTTTTATCAACTGGGATTTATTTCTTTAATCTTTGTTTTAATCATATTACTCCTACTTTTTATTCATCCAATAATTAAATATATATAACTTAAGTATGCTTGTAGAAGGGATTTATAATCGGAGAAAAAATTTCTTTCTAAAGCAGTCTAAAGCGGATTGTAGAGAAAACTATGGAGTAGCCCATGCGATGACTAGGCTCTCCCTCTCTCATCACCTATGACCAAATCTGAACTCCCTGACCTCTCGTCTTAGTGAAAATATCTGTCACAGTTCAGCCAAAGAGACCGTTGACCAACTTTGTGATATCGTAGCAGGGACTTGTCCCTGGGTGGTGTTTATCACAAGAACCACAATTACCGCCTAACAATATTTATTTCCCTAAAATGAGGCTACATCAGTCCACTCGTAATTCAGCTGTGCAATATCATTAGCCTGTATATGTTTCTTTGAGGAGTCTGTCATCGCTTATCGCCATTGCCAGATTAGGGACCCTTAATGTTCTGACAGTCCTTCTCACTAGCTCCGTAAACATCTCTCACGTCCATTCTACAAAAAAATTTCTTCCCCCAATTATTTGTGTGCAAATAAATAAAGTGAAGACCAGTATACCTTGTGAACAGTCTGATAGTCATCGCAGAAGGAGTGTGTCCAACATCTGTATGGACCATTAAGATCAAATTTTCATCATAAAAGCTTGTTGTCTAGTAGGAAATATTGAGGCTGTCATAGATAATACACAGCCACATGTCCTTCCAACAAATTATGGATCTGCAGGTTGATGAGGACCAGCAGCAAATCAGCTTACAACTTCTTTCATCGGCTCAGGACGATGATGTCCTTGTTGTAAAGCGAGCAGAGAAAATCCCCCAAAAGGACAACTCAATGAAAGCATCGTGTCTGTCATGATTAGGAGCAAGCAGGACAAAGTCCTGAAAGGAAGAAGCCAATAATAAATATGTTCTGTATAATGCCAAGTACATTTTAAAGGCAAATCCGAGAGCAAAATGATTGTAGATGACTGGGTTTTGTTCAGTGCATGAAATCCAACCCTCGTCCTCTTCCCAATATCACCGAGAAAATAACATTGTTTCCGTCGCGACATGCCTTTGAATATCTCAGATTTTCTCTGAATTTTATGAAGAGGCTAAGACTTCGTATGATGGTTGTCATAGTAACGCCTCATTAGAAAATGTTTTTAATCAGAGTAATATGAGTGAGTTCGCACCTTTGCCGTATTCGTTTTCTGCGAGTCTTCCGTTGTACTTGCAAAGGGGCAATAAAATAATAAGCAATAAAGCTCGCAACCGCCATCTTCTCTCTCTCCCTTCCCCATCTCTCTCTCTCTCTGTTGTATGTAAGGGTCTTCGGGTGAGGTCTCCGTCTGACATGCTGTCAACCTTCATTGCACTCGCCGGCCAGATGAAAGAGCAGTGGGGAAGCTTGGCGACCGTTTACAATGAAGAGGAGATAAATATTGTGGTGCTGGAAGCCACTGCGTCTCTCTCTCTCATTCTTAGAGCTCTATCTAAAATAAATTATGTCAAAATTTTCTCAGAGTGATAAATATTTTAACTTGAGGGCCTCGTGTAGCATCTTATGACATGTGAAGTAAACATAAAAATGGACCCGAGCCAAATGCGCAAACCTAGTCCCCAGATAAAAGATGTAGTCCTGCAAAATTTGATTAGGACAAAATGAAAAAAACATGCACGCGCACGCTCTCTGTCTCTATCTCAGTCTCTCTCTCTCTGCTTATAACATTTACATGACTTCAGTGAAATACATTTCAATAGACGTCATCTCTTTCTTTGCTGAATGAACCGAATACATACTTCAGATGCATATTTCAGCAATTCTTTCTCGCATCTTGACCAAAAGCACGACACGTGCATCCCGTAAAGCAATACTGTGTTGTGGCTGACAACTCCTACAGACTCAGTCTTTTTTGGAGAATATTAATACCCTTGGTACATATAAATATTTTCAGTATTTTAAATCATTGACATGAACATAGTAACTCGCTCTTGCCCGTGAGAACAGTCATCATCGAGGCCTAACTTTTGGTGCAATGAGATAAAGAAGAAGATGAGGAATCGCAGAGATCGCAAGAAGCCAGACTCCCACAGGACGACTGATAAAACTGAGTAGAGTAGGCACTGGGCTTTGTCATCTTGAGTGGAACCCTGGCAAATCTGGCCGTTGGGCGGAACTGCCTTCGCGAGACGCACGAGTCCTCGATGGTCCTTGGCGGGCCCTTCCCGAGAAATGAAAGCGACTTTTATCTTTTATCGTCCGGCCCGCGGAAAACGTTTTCTTTCACGTGTATGATAATAATACCGAGCTATTATATTTAATTTGACAGCTGTTACATAACTGACCATATTTTAGTGTGTGGTTGCCGGGTAGCAGCTGGCGGTGCGTGCAAATGGACGTCAGCAGTACCGGAACAAAGCGAACTTCAAAAACTCTCAAAGTCCTCTCAGCCTCCATTTAGTCTTGCGACGGAAGTGGCATGGCGAACACAGCAACGGAATGAAGAGCATTGGCCTTGCAGAGGAATATGATAGGACTAGGTAACTGGGCTTCTCGGCGATTTAAATGATTAGGAAGATTGGTCTGGATATGGACAAATTGTTTTGTCTGTTTCTAGCGCGTTGAATAATCGGTGTTGGACTGGGGGAGCCAGGCGAAATGTTAGGCTTCTTTTGTTGACGAAAATGCAAAAATAAAAACAAGAATAAATGAACGAAAGAAGGAATAAATGAAAAGTCAGACATGGGAACAAGAGAGAGAGAGGGAGAAAATAATTAAGGTTTAAATGCATAAACAATGAGTCATCAATGTCCATTACCCCAGAAATCTCCTACTGTAATATTTGTTTTACCTTGTCTCAATTATAAACATTTGTGTGTGTATTTGTAAATGGTCACACACACACACACGTTGGTGTGTCTCTGTCAAACAACACATCAGCTGTTAGCTGCAGCTGCCAGTTCCGTTATGTCTACGTCATGCAGCTGTACACACGAGCAGTTCCAGACGAGAAGCTGCTCGTCCCTCACTCACATAACAACATCAGCCAAGTGCCCTCAGCCCTTGGAAAAGAACCATTTCTTCCCGAAATTAACTTTGAGAGATATTTGCACTCCGAACCTTTGCGGCTGTCGAGCTCGCACCCATCTCTTGATGAGTTCATCACTTTAGTGAGCAAACCGAGGTGGAGAACTTGTTCTGAACACACGTGCAGCTACTTGTTTCACACTTTAAAAACAAAAATTAGAAATTGTTCTTCAGCACTTTTTGTGATGCCTGTCTGTATGTTAGAAGCAAGTGCAACTTTTAGAACTTCAGGTATGTAGAAATGGAATTTTTGTTTACATTCCAGAATCTGTGTCTGTAAATCCTTCTCACTTAAGTTTCAAAGGTTTAAAGTGACTGGCACACCTGTTACATCAACGTTTCGGTGCATAAATAATAGTTCAGCAAAGAAGCAATTTTCCTGCCATAGAAATCGCGTATTGTATTATTTGTTTTGCCTTATATCAATTTGTTTTTAAATTATCCTTCGAGTATAGTTTAACTGGTATCACTTGGCTTGATTTGTCCGAATTCTTCCAATTGTTATTTTATTGTCAAATATGATCTTCCACATAAGTCAAGCGTATCCCACTGGGTAACTCATATGAATGGTGTGAAATAGTGAAACGTGTGCACTTGCTGTACTCTCTATGTCCCTTCCTACCTTGCTGAGGTTGACAGCACGTCATGTGACCAAGGGGCGCCGCCGTCTACTTTACTGCGAGAGAACGAGTTCTGGTGGCGACAGCGGCCATGCAACTCACCTTACAACTCCTTTCTATCTGTCAGTCCTTTCTCTCTCCTGGGGTGTCTTCTGAAACTACGAAGTTGTCAAAGTTCGCTCTCAACAACAAACGCCAACCAAATGAGAAGTCTACGACCTTATTCCTGTAGATGACAGCCGTGTTGTTGATGTTGTGTTATTGGTTTGTGGGTATTAGAGGTGGCACTCATTAAACTGTCCAGTTAGAAAACACACAAGAGACAGCTTCATGTCGGCTCCCGCCCAAGTATATTTAAATCTCTTAACCGGAACTAAACCTTTACGTATTGTTCATTTTGGGAATAAGGCCAACACTTGCCTTATGTCACATCTCCTTTCTTTAAATGGACATTGTTTCAATATAACTTAATTAAACATTAATTTTAATATTCTTGAATTTCCTATTCAAGTCTATGTGCGTTTGCTTCGAGTCAATCATTTACAGTCAAAGTCTCTGTGGGATCTTGATGATGCGACCATCTTGGTCGTCTTGACAGGCTGGTCTGGAGGAGCGATGACTTGGACGCTGGCACTTCCTGGCTGCGGCTCCTGGACATGGCTCTGATTGTCAACAGTAACGTCTGGATCGTCTGAGTGTAGACAGACAAGGGGTCGGATCCTCTTCGGATTTGGGTTTGTTGGAATAAGGGACGACAGAGTCTTTGGGATAGGTCTGGGAGTCTCTGGATTGGGATCTCTGGGAATCAAGAGACGGCGGTTGCGTCGTTGGCGACCGTAGGGAGTCTCTACCTCATATGATCTGTTGGGCAGAGACTTGATGATTGTCCCTGGTGTCTGGGTTGGCTTCACCCAAACTGGCTGACCTGGTTCCAACTCAGCGGCTGATCTGGCACGGTGTGCTCTGTCGAAGTTCTGTTTATGTTTCAACTTCTGCATCTCGTCTTTCTTCTGAAAGTCCTTCCTTTCTTTTTCCTTTTCTCGGAAAACTGAGATGGTATGGTGGGGACAAGGTGCGTAGTCTTCTCCCGAACAACAGTTCTGCTGGACTGAGACCTTGCTGAAGTGGCGTAGCGCGATATGTGAGAATCGCTAAATAAGGATCATCTGCCTTCTTCAGGATTGATTTCACGGTTTGAACGGCGCGTTCGGCTTCGCCATTCGCTTGTGGATAGTACGGCTGCTTGTTGTGTGAGTGAACTCGTACTGTTGAGCGAACGTTTGGAACTGCTTGTTGGAGAACTGCGGGCGTTGTCTGAGATGACAATTGTGGAATTCCATGGCGGAAAATATGCTCTTAACATGGTTGATGACTGTTTCCGCCGAAGTATTCTTTAGGATGTGCCAACTCAATATAACGTGAATAATAGTCCACCACCAGTAAGTACTGTTCTTTTTTCAGTTCAAAGATGTCCATGCCAATTTCTGCAAGGGAATGCTGGTGTGACAGAGGGAATGAGTGGTCAGGGGAATTGGCCTCTCTTGATGCAAATTGTGCACTTCTGTACCATGGACTCTATCTGCTTAGAAAGCTTTGGCACCAAACGCTCTCTCTGGCCAAGGCAACATTTTACGATGCCTTGATGTCCAATGTGAAGTCTGTGGAGAAATGTCTGTTCTCAGACTTCAGGGATGATCAGTCTTGATCTGTAGAGAAGAAGTCCATCATGTTCTGTGACTTCTGAACGTACTGTCCAAAATGCTTCAGTTCTTCATGTTCTGGACTAGAAACGTGGCCA
This sequence comes from Pomacea canaliculata, assembly GCF_003073045.1. Taxonomy (NCBI): domain Eukaryota; kingdom Metazoa; phylum Mollusca; class Gastropoda; order Architaenioglossa; family Ampullariidae; genus Pomacea; species Pomacea canaliculata. Next base: position 41,418,679 of record NC_037590.1, on the reverse strand, counting down.
TCCATTGTGGAGATAATACAGCACTGTCGTACAAACAGTATCTTGCAGTCTCATTCTTGATTTCTTCGATGCGTTTTCACTGGCTGGCAAGCTCTGAATCACTTGCTTGATGAAGATCTCTTCTTCTTCATTCTCTCATCTTTCTGAGTGTTCTTACTGGGGCTCGTGAGAGTGTGTCAGCAGTCACGAGATTCTTGCCTTTTGTGTAGACAATGTTGTACTTGAACTCATCAGGCGCATCCGGAATCTCTGAATTCTCGGAGGTAGATCTTCAAGGTTCTTTGTTTTCAGTAGAGCAATAATGGCTTGTGGTCAGTTTCGATTGTCAGATCACGAAGTCTGTGATGTAGTCACAGAACTTTTTCACACGCCCAAGTCACTGCGATGCTTCACGCTCAACTTGCGCGTACCTGCGCTCAGTTTCCGTCATACTTCTTGAAGCGTAGAAAACTGGCTTGAGGTGACCATCTGACTGTTTCTGAGTAATACTGCACCGAGACCGAAAGATGAAGCATCTGTTGAGACGACGGTCGTTTTGTCAGTACCATAGTGTGCCACACTGGAGCTTCAGTCAGCTGTTTCTTAATCTTCTCAAACGAGATTTCTTGAGCAGTGTCCCAACACACTCTATGTTTTTCTTGAGCAGTCACGTAGCGGTTTGCTGTCGTTTGCGAGGTTAGGGCCTGCAAACTTCGCAACGTGTTAACCATTCCTAAACATCTTCTGAGATCAGAAATGTTCTTGGCTTGGGAAAATTCTTCACAGCAGACAGTTTCTCTAGGTCGATGGCGATCCCGTCTTTCGAGATGATGTGCCCGAGAAAGGATATCTTCTCTTTGGCAAACTGGCACTTCTCATCGTTCAGGGTAATGCCCGCTCTTGAAGCGTCGACATCACTTTCTTCAAGTACGATCATGTTCTTGCTTGTTCTTACCGAAATATGAGCAGGTCGTCAATGTCACAAATCACATTTTCATGGTTCGCCAGAAGTTGAGACATTCGTCGTTGAAATACTTCTGGCCTGACTTATCCGAAGGGTAAGCGTGTATAACAGTACTTCCAAAGGTGTAATGAAGGTTGTTAACTCCTGACTTCCTTCATCCAGTGGAAGTTGATGGAAACCCTTTTGCAATCAAGCTTTGTGAACATTTTTGCTCCTGACAGCTGGGCTAACAGTTCATCTGTTGACGGCAACGGGTAGTTCTCTCTGCGAACTGCTTCATTTAGTTTGCTCAGATCGACGCAGATTCTGACTCTCTCGTCGCTCTGGGCACCACTACTATTGGGGCGCACCAATCACTGGGCTTAGTGACTGTGCGAATCACTCCCTGTTCTTCAAGTTGATCCAATTCTGCCTTGACTTTCTGTTTCAAGGGCAAAGGTAAGCGTCTTGGAGCTGCTACTACTGCATATGGAACAGCTTGTTCTTTCAGACGAATCTTGTAAGGATCTTGTAGACTTCCTAGTCTCTGAAGAGTTTTGGGATTCTTCCTTGTACTGTTTTTCGTGGTCTTCTATAACTGTGTTGATTCTCTCAATCAACTTCAACGCTGTAATGGCTGGTCGACCTAGCAATGGTTCTTCAAGTGTTTTTACGACATACACATCTTGCAGTGTGAGACATTCTTGTATGTCAGTTTTGCCTTGAACATGCCTTCCACAGCTATCTCAACGACTGGACCATACGTTTCTTGTGCACTTTCTGCAATGGTCGCTTGGCTGCTGGAACTGCGGTCTGAGGTACAACAGTAACATCAGCTCCGGTGTCAAGCTTAAATACAATCTCTGTGTCTTCCATCAGGAGACTGACTTTCCAAGGATCTGTTGTCACACTGCTACAATCATACCATGTAAGCTTCTTCGTCTTCTTCTTCTCTTCCACTGTGTGAATCTTAGAAGAACCTGAAGAGCGACAGACTGCAGCGTAGTGACCAATCTTGGAACATTTTCTGCATTTAGCGTTCTTTGCAGGACAACCATCTCTGTTGTGGGAACCTTTTCCGCATCGAGAGCATGGCTTAGTCTCTGGTTTTCCCCGAAGGCCTGGCTTCGTACGCAACGAACTTTTTCGATGACCTTTCTGAATCTTGTTGATGGTTTTTCTCAACTGTACTCTCGCTGTTGCTTGCAACATCGAGTGTGCTTGAGTCTTGGACGTCTCATGAGCTCTGCAAATTTCTATTGCTTCTGGAAGCTTGAGTGTTTTCTTCTGCAACAATTTTTCACGCATAGTGTCATCTTGAACACGATCACAAGTCTGTCACGAATCATGCGGTCAACATCCTTGAAATCACATGATTTTGCTAACTTGCGTAAAGCTGTGACGTAAGTATCAACTGACTCATCCTTGTTTTGGTTTCGGCTATGAAACTGTAGCTCTCATACACCTCAGGTGTGCTACCCAAACAAAAGTCGTTGAACTTGTCGATGACAGTCTGAATATCTTTGTCGTTCTCCCCTTCTGCAAAGGACAATCCTTCGTAGATTTCTTGTGCGTCCTCACCAATGCAAGCTAATAGAACTGCACAACGATAAGCTGAATCTTCTTTATCAAGGCGCGTAGCTACCTCATAGTTCTGCCACTGACGAATAAATTTTTTCCAATTTACTTCAATGTTAGAAGACAAATCCAGCTTTGAGGGAACAGGAACGTTTGCAGTGAAGTGTTTTCTCTGATGTGTCTCCGCCATCTTGCGAGAAATTTCACTTTGCGAACTGACGGCGCAATATTTCAAAATGAGAAAAACGTGCCACCTGAAAGTTTCTGGAGAAATCACACAGCTAGCACTTTGCTGCTCACTTCTGACACCATGTTGTGTTATTGGTTTGTGGGTATTAGAGGTGGCACTCATTAAACTGTCCAGTTAGAAAACACACAAGAGACAGCTTCATGTCGGCTCCCGCCCAAGTATATTTAAATCTCTTAACCGGAACTAAACCTTTTACGTATTGTTCATTTTGGGAATAAGGCCAACACTTGCCTTATGTCACAGTTGAGAACTGAACAAAAGGTGTATTTTTACATAATTATCAACCTCCCCCCACTCCAAACACTCTCTCTCTCTCTCTCTGTTTCTTAGCTCTCTTTGTCAGACGAATGAATGATCAAAAGTGAAATTGAATTTCACAGGGAAACTTCTAAAAGCACATCCCACTAACCATTAGCGACTACAGAAAGTTCGATTAAACTCTTTAGTGTCCAAGAATCTCAGCTTCACTCGAGCATCAGCTGTGTCTCTAAAAAGGACACACATCGAAAAAGCGATGACGGTATTTCGTAAGTTATTCAGCGCATGCGCCGTACACACTCATCAGTGGTTCAAACTCACCTGCCTTTAGAAAAATATTCTCTAGGTGGAAGAGCCAGACACAGAAAGACCTTGCTGGACTCCTTCACAAACTAAGTCACCCTTCGCTTTCTGCTACCCTCTAACTAAAATTATTACTTATAATAATAATTATTACTTCGATAAGTGCAGACAACTGTAAGAAGTACTCAGAACTTCTCTTTGATTTCCATCGCTGTTTATCCAGGTGAATGAAGCTCGTGTAGCCTGTAAAAGACACTTACAACGGAACACACGCTCGACCCTTGTTCCCATTTTGCACACGGCACTGAGAGAACTGTTAGACGCTGATTGGATGTTGCCATGGGAAACCAGTCTCAACGAAAGACCCCCATTTAGTGATGCGAGGGCCAGATTGCCTAGAAAAAGTCTTTGCTTTCTTCCCCTTGAACTGAATCAATTACGATTTCCGCCATATTTGTCCCGCACGGGAGACAATCACTGAATGGAGTTCCTGCGTCAGATTATCGGTCGCTGAAACAATTTACTAGGTCTACCCTCAACATGAATACGAGGTTATAGCCGCTGTTTTACTCAATTAGGATGACACGCTGGGAAAAGTAGCCTCATGAATACGAGTAGGTTTGTTTGTTTGTTTTCTTGTTTTCGTGGGGTGGGTGAGTGGGTACGTTATCCACCCAGCTAGCGCCTAGTCACGCGCTCTGTATCCAAGCGCAGGTTAAAAAAACTTCGTCGATTCATAAGTACGAGGGAAATCGCGTGTGGAAAATGGAAGTCGAATCAAGCTCTGAACAATTCTGTTGGGTGCGGGTAGCTGTTGTAAGGAGCCCAAGCGACAGTGGTAGGGAACATCCGGGTGTCGTTTTCTGCGAAATCAGAGGTAATTAGCGAAACGCTTCGTCACAAAAATGGCAGGAAAAATGCATCCTCACAAAAAGGAAAAAAACTGTCCAACGCTTTGATTTTACATTACAATAGCCATCTAGCCGGGTGAAGACCGTTTTCTGCACCGAGCTGGGGGAAGGGAGGGGAGGAGAAAGCAGACGACAGAGAGAGGGAACAGGCATGGGGAGGTGAAGGCATGCCGTGAGAAACACCTCCATCTTCTGTCTCTTCCTGGTGTTGGTGTCGGTGTCGTCGCTGGTGTCTCTGCTGTCGGTGTCAGCTAGCGCCAGACTGACTGGACCACAGCAAGTGGCTGCATTAATTCCTGCCTCGGACCGGGAGAATCTTTCTCATCCCACCAGGGTGTGACTCGCTCAGTACCGAGTACTCGGGGTGAGATAGAGAGGTTAAAACGAAGAACAGTAACACAGAAGATTCTCGGATTTGGGGTTGAGTGGGGAGGAGGCAGACTCCATGCTGACAGTGAACGATGTTTACTTTCTTGCCTCCTCGGTATCTTTTTGATGGAGCGGCTGCCCCTCCTACCCCAACCTCTCTGTTCCTACCACTGAAGGAGCGGGGTTGTGGGGGAACTGTCACACACTAGGCAATCCAGACAGTGTGCCAGGCCATGAAGGACCACAAGAGGAGGCAAAGAGACATCCAGGTTTAAAGAATGGATGGTTAGGTTATGTTCACAGGGAACCTTACTCACGTGGTCACAATGTACATAGTATACATGGACACAAATGTTTACAGGGGACAGGTGCTACAAAATTATGTGTAAGACCTTTTCATATTTCGTTTTGCTCTGCGAATATGCGCGCACAAATATTCAATATTATTAATATTCTTCATCATTGTCATGCTCCATTACTACTGTCTTTAATCTCATAATTAACCATAGATCAAAATCAAATTCAATTAAGCAGTCAAGATACCCTGTAAAATTAATACTCTGGAAGCATTATGATTATAATGTCTTGCTCTCAAAAACACAAAAAAGAGAAAGGAAATAGAAGAAGAAAAGAAAACCGATAAGCTGACAAGGGAAAAAAGGAATTTTGACAAAATCTCCCCTGCAGCGTGAAAAGGCAAGCTGCCTCTCCTTGTGATTCATCCCTTCTTTGCGGCTGCTTTTTGACAGCTCATTCTTGTTGCATCCTACTCATGATTAATTTATGAGAGAGGCTAGCGATAAAACATCGCCGATGACCGCGACTAAACTTGTATTATGTCTGTCGCAGCACGCTTTCATCGGATAACTTTTTCCCTCAACCGTATCATTGTCCTCCTGACATCTCGCTGCCAGGAGGGATTACCTGCCCGTCACTCACCTTTTGTTTGTTCTCACACGGAGGGTGGGCAGCTAACGGTGCGGCTTGTGACGTAATGATACGGGGGTAGGGGGAGAGGATAGGTTTGTGCGCGTGCGATCGGCACTACATCAAAGGCGACAGGTAACCTTGATGGTCAAGTCGGGATGAGAGTAGAGCTAACGGTGAGATTCCTCCTGCTTTCTTTTTTTCGTTCTTCACCTCTTCACTCCATATGCATGCGTGTTGATATTCGTGTTTATATGTGTTTGTGTGTGCGTGGGTGTGTGTATGTTGTGTATGTTCCTGTCCGAGGATAGGATTGGAGGTAAATTTATATGAACCTCAAAGTGTCTTCACTACCATTCTACGAACCTCAGAGTTCATACATGTATTCTTCAAAACTTGTTTTGAACATTTCTCGATACTTTCTTGTACACCATAGACACACAAGCACGCACACACATAAACTCCAAGTTCCTCAAGTTGCCCCGGGACATATATAAGTCCTTCCCTGGCAAAGAGGTTTGTTTTATTTTGTTTTATTTATTTACACCCTTATTTACTTGTGTCCTGCGCAAATACAGGAGAATTTGCTCTAACCCTTTTCCCCGTAATTCCTCGTATTCTTTATGGCTTATGCCGACCCGCGACATTTATTCTTGATTGTAGAACTCACAGCTAAATCCTGGCGCAGCCTCGTATCTATGCCATGTCGGGGCCACCAGCCTCTGATCAGTTTACGGGAGGTAATGGGTCTTCATAGCCAACTGTCTCTCGCATCCCTGTCGACCCCTCCTCCCCTTCCTCCCCGCCCACCTTCCTCACCAGTTTCCTTCTTCACGTCTGCTCGATATTTTCTAGGGGACGAGAGGGAGGAGAAGGGGAGGGCGGCGGCCACTTGACGGTGAGATCCTTGGCTTTTCAGTCTGCGATATGGTCTTTCAGACGCTCGACAAATCCATTTTCCTCACTTTTCTGGACTTTTTTCATTACCAAACTTTGTGACAGGTTTACAGATTGGTTCATATCCTTCCTTCCCCCGGATTGTTTATGTCCGAGGGCGCCGCCGTGTTAAAGCTGGCTGGCAGCGACCGCCTTCAGGAATATATCATATACAATATACATATATATCCCGCACAGAGCGAGCACGTGACCACCTCCTATCCAATGCTGCATCGCCTGCGGTCCTTTCCTGGTCCAGGACCAACATCGTTTGCCTCGTCCTCTTTGTGGTTGTTGTTGTTGTTGTTGTTGTTGTTGTTGTTGTTGTTGTTGTTGTTGTTGTTGTTGTTGTTGTTGTTGTAGCTGTTTGGTAATTCTTTCCTCATCTTTGGAACACCGGGATTTTGTTCTTTTTATTTATTTATTGGCAACAGTATTCGGATTGGTGACCACTGATCTGCCCACTTCATGACTGATTGTTTTGAATAGTCTTCTCCCACTCAAATGCTTTTCTTGACCTTTTTCTATAATTTTTCTGTACTGTATATCATTGCCTTAACTTCTCTTCTTTTCCGGTCTTGTCTAAGTGTTTCCCTTTTTATTTTCTGTTCAATTGTCTGTAGGAAACAAAGCACACAAAAAAATCTTTAACTGAAAAGATTGTCCATTCTCTCTCAATTTTTATCTGGTTAATTCACACACACACACACACACCTATCAATGTGCAAGCTATAACTTTAGTCTGATTGCTTTATAGAGGCGCATCTTTCATCAAAATATTCATCTCCCTTTCTGTATCTAACTCCAATAGTTACATTTACCCCACCCTCACCAAACAATCCCCAGTCCTCCCCCTGACGCGACAGTACATGAACGAATCTTCCCCTAACATGTGAAATATCTCTCAAAATCACCAATAATAACGCTAATAGCTTTCCCGGTTTTCAAACAAGTGGAAGAAAAATATGACCACGCGAGGTTTTCCAGTCCTCCTTGTGCAAAAAACCAAATTTCTCGCGCACTCTCGTGTGGTGGAAACGGTAATCTCTCACGTCACACGTGTTTTTGACCGGCAGGCGGCCATGGAAGCGACATTAATCTCGCTTCTTTAGGTCTGTGTGGCTCCAAACAGATGGCTGTGGTCCCAAAGTGTTGCGTGTGTGAGCCCCTTTTTTCCCCAGCGCATCCCTCTTTCACAGAAACTGCGCATGGGCAAAAATCTGGAGCTATGGCATCTCTCGATTAAACTTATTTTTTGTTGTTGTGATGACTGGGTAAGGATGTGTGAAGGATCAAATTTCCAAAAACATCTGGAAGAAAAATTCCGTCCCCTTCTTGTTTTCAAGATGCATGTCTACAAACATCGTCATGGGACTACGAGAGGTCAGACGTGTCACCTTACATTTAGGGACCGATAATACTAATTAACATAATTATGGTCCCAGACGCTCGTCCATGTACAGTCCCAATGTCTGTGATGTTGACCTCTTTCTACACAGGAAGATGTTTGTAGGCGTGTATTTAGTAAATGAAAGGTGAGGTGTATTAGCTTGGATTTGTGGAAATAATACCTTCCGATAAACTTTATTCCATTTTTAAAAAAATGTGCTCCATTATATTTGGGTTGCTGTGTGGTGTATGGCGATACAGGGCTAATCTTTCTGTCTGTCTCTCGTGTCTCATGCTGACTCCGAGGATGAGGAACGACTGCCATGAGGTAACTAGGTAATGAGGTACAAAGACCCGTGAATACCTGCACTGTCCGTATCCTCTCCACCTGTGCTTGCGGTGTCGGAGTGATGGAAGAGACACGTGTCCACAAATGAATACAACATTGTGGAATCAAAGGAGGGGTGAGCACGTCGACCTGTTTTCCCAGGCGTGCAGACAGTCACCACTCGGAGTCAGGCACGTTGGTCCTATACATCCTACCCGGGGTAGCGGGTAGCCGAGTCTAAAACGAGGTCACAGAAGACGTGATGCAGATGCCGATGCTCTGCGCGTCTGTTGAAGAAGACGATCGGCCTTCTGCGTGTTCGCGATGCCCACAGTTTCCCTTGGCCTCGTGGATGGTCAATACATGGAGCAAAAGAATGTTCTCTGTAACTCTTTGTACCCGCCTTTAGGTAGTACAACCCTTCCATTCTTACGTAGAACATGTTAAGTTTGGGTCTGACACGGACTGTTCTGGTTGTGCAATGTGTGTGGATTTTATTTTCCATCTAACACTCCCTGGATAGCTCTATCAATCTCTCCCTGTGTGTGTATGTGCGCTCGTAGTTAGGTGTGCATCATGTATTGTATGTACGCATGCAAAGTATCATTCCTTTGTGCCAAGTTTCCAGAGAGTTCAGTCACAAAGTTTGGGTCATTTCGCTAAGTTCTAAAGTTTTACATGGCGTTCATCCTCCGAACTGATGAATGCGCTAGAGCGTGTGTTGAATAGAACTCGTAATAAGAACGAGAAAACTTTTTCGTTCTCTCTTTCCTGTTCACAAAGTGCCAAGCGCCGAGGGCTTCCTGTTCACTAACCAACAACAATGAATTCAGAGAGTGCTGTCCCCTGATCGAACGTCATCAGTTGAAGCATGGCCGTGTTCGTTAGCGGATACCCCTGAGCCAGAGATATACTGTTTAGAAGCAGGAAACAGCATGGAAACTTTAATCTGGATTATCTAGCTTAAAGCATTGGTTTTTGTCTTTTCTTCTTCTCATTTTTCTTAAAATAGTTTGCTTCGTGACAGTCCACGTTTGTCACGCGCAGTCACAAGCGCATGTGTGCACACACGCTGTCTGTCTGACTGTTCAACGGCATCTTCTCCGTTACCCATCCTCTCCAAACCCATTTGTCTTTTTCTTCGCAATATCTCACTCTATTTTTCTTTCAGTGGCTGTCTGTTGATTAATGGCAGGTTTTCATGAAGCATTTCAGCACAAAAGAACCTCATCCATTACCCTAAGAGGTTGTCATTTTGGAAAATCATTAGTGTTTCCGACCTGGTTCTTTTCTCGCATAAGCAGATTACTGGACCTGTTCATAGAGAATGAAACTTTTTTAATTGTTTCGTTTTTTATCCATTCAGAAATTTACATCTTTGTTTTTTACTTACTTTGATTAAGGACAGAAACATCCATATGCTTTTACTGTGATTTACATTTTTTTGTTTCATAATGAAGTAAAACCGAGAACCGTTCTGAAACATTTTAGAGACTTGACCAAAAGTTCTTTTATGTCCCCGCGCTTTTATTCCAATTTGACTTTCTGCACATAGCTGATGGCGAAATTACAAACTTTTTCTAGCCAACTTTTTCTACTCAGACTGTAACATTAAAAAGAGTGAAACAAAAGTTTGTTAATGGCAAAGATCATGTACAATTGATGAAGCATTGAGAAAAACACAAAACACCATTTATGGTCTACAGAAAAATGCATTAGCATGAATGGAAACAACAATACAGAACAAAAATGTCCAGACATCATGCACAGTCTGTCACGTGCCCACAACCCACAGCGCTGGACTCGAGATGAAAATAAACCTCGAGTGTCAGGTCCAGCAGGGAAGACAGTCTGCGAGTCTCTGCTCAAAGGACCCTGACCCCTGGTAATTTGTCTGACGAATCTCAGCGATGCAAACTGCTCTGGTGAAGTGGTACTTATTTTGCCCCAGATGGTAGAGCTATTCCCCGGACAGACGACGCCACTCCTCGGGCCAGGCGTCACGTGACCCCGAGCCTGCCGCACTCGGAGCACGGTGTCTGTTGATACACAGAGAACCAAGGGTTTTGTTTCCCTCCTTTAAAAGCTACCGTAATTTTCTTGAGGAGGAGGAGTAAGGAGGGAGATGAGATGGTGGAAGGGACAAAGAATGTGTGGACCTGCATGGAAATGCTCGTGTCTTTGTGTTTGACTTCACGACCCCTGACACTCTTATGAGAGAAGGGCCTGCAAGGTTGTAAAGAATCGCCTGGGTTCGATCCCTTAAGAAGGGAGGACTCCAGCTGCTTGTCCTGACAGTGACATCGGGATTTGAATATCTCATCTTTATTAGATGTTTTGCCTAATTTCCTTTTCTGCCATGTTACTCATGGAATGTCCACTGCTCTAGTCTAATACAAGGCAAGACAGGTAAGGGTCGGGGTTGTTAATTCCTTCTTTCTCACATGTTAAAAAAACTTGAGTGTTAAAATGCGAATGTCTAAGAGCAGAAGTCTAACGAATTGAGACGATGCCTTCGGATGTCATTTAACACTTTCCCCAAAAACATAATAGGACTGAAAGAGCAGAAAAGTTAATCCAGTTTTCACCAACCTACTCCCGCTAGTGGTTGTCATTTTAAGGTGGAGAGGGAGTGCCAACCTTACTTAGTACTAACCGTATTTGTACAACAGATTCACTTAGTTTTATTGAAAAAGCTTTAGAGTGGTGTTCTAAATGCTCTCTCTTTCCCTCAATCTTCACATTAAAACTTAACCTACAACCAACGCTTAACTCTTTTAATAGTTTAAAAAAAAGGTTCGAAACAAAAATGAAGATGGACAAACTTTTGCAGTTAGTGTCAAAACTGTCCTCTTTATAGTTCATTATGTCTTTTCCATTGCTTGCGTGTGAATCTGGTTTTAGCCACACAAGTCGGCTTCAGACCGCAGTTTTGTCATCGACGCCGGCAGGTATCGGCGTCAGCCTCATGCAGCGGGGCCCAGCAGACGCCTACTGGACGACCAGACTTAGTCCTGCCCCTCGTCCAAGTGCGCTATTTTTATCCCGAGGGTATAAATACCTAACTACCGGCATTTACATCCTCTATTACTCTCTCGCGTGCTGAAGGGAGAGAACCCTCTGAGCAAGACATTTCCCTCAGTGTGGCATCCTCCAACCCTACCCTACCCCACCCCTATACCCACGCCCCCGACTGTGTGCTAGTCGCTGCCGAGACTTCGACCTAGTAATCTTTAAAAGGCCATGTGCTCGCCATTGCTCTCAAAAATTGCCCTTTACTGTATATATAGTAAAGATCCATCTTCGCAGAAAAAGTCATTGTGAACTGTTTTCCTAACGACCATCAATGATACGGAAGGGTCTGTTTACCACTTGTTAATTTTAGCTCTATGATAATGCACTATCTATCTATTTATCCACCTACATACCTATTTATTTTCAAGTACAGGCAGCCAAGCCCAGATAGTTCAGTGGCCGACGCAAATACTACCACCGAGAAAAAAGTTTCTCCAGCCCACGAGCTTTTCTGAAGGTTTGACATGCGCAAACTCGAATTAGAGACCGTTTTTATTAAAATATTTGGACAGAGTTTACAGTTCATGACACTAGCTGTAAAATGTAGTTTTTCCCTCTGGGAGAAGGTGGAAATGGAGTCACATGCCTTGCTGTTGTGTTATCAGTTAACAAGTCTGGAAGTGCGTTGAAAGCTTGTGTAAGATCGGCACAGTTTTAGTTTTATTCCCTCAAGTCCCAGTAGCTCTCCGGTATCGCTTCTCGCGTCAGGCGATGACAAAATGTGCGTGTTGATGGCAGAACAAGTCTGATTACCTTTGCAAGATGCATCATCCAGTAATCTGATCAAGAAAGCGGGAAAAGCAAGCAAAAGGAGAAAGGCTGCGTAGAGCAAGTTAACGAGAGCACGTGAGAGGGAGACTACTCTATTGATATTGCGTGCTTTTCTGGTGATGGATCATGTCGACGGCTGTGGTGAAGGGAAGTCACTCGCATTAAGCGTTTAGTATCTCTTAGTCATTCGGTCCTTTGGTCTACGTGCTTTGGTTTTCGATAACTCGATGGTTAGTTCGGTCTCGCCCAGGATCGACCGCAGGTTATTTCTGGAAGCGTAGGAAAATGTGAAATTATATCACGTGACGCTAGCATATGACATTGTCTCCCCTTGATGAATATTTGCTGAGTGGCTACATTCCGCTCCGAGAAGATTAACAAATTCAAAGGCAGTAATATGTTGTGGGGAATAGTTCCTGGAATATTTAGTTTCTGCTGTTTTCGTTGGTAAAGTGTGGTTGTAGTCATCATCATCATCATCATCATCATCATCACATCATCATCGGCGGCACCACCAGCACCACGTTTCTCAAGACACGGTCGTCTTTGTTTCAAATAACCTCTGAAAATTTCTAAGTACAGAAAGGAGTTACACAATTCGAAATCATGTGAGTGTTCTCAAGATTTAAGATTCTGTATTAATCTGTCACCCTCTAAGAGGTATTGTGATATTCATATATATATATATATACATGTATTTTCACACACATTTCTGTACATATCTCTCACTGACACCCACACACACACACATACTGTTGCACAGACACTTAGCCACGAAATAGAGAACGCAGGAAGAAAGTATTTGCATTTTGTATTCATAAATGAATCTGGCGGAAGTAGGCTTTGATGTTTCCTTTCAGCCCTCGAAGGTGTCTCTCATACATTTTTTGCCCTTTCTATCTCTCTTGCTGAAGAGCTCACTCCCTTTATTCCGGTCGATCAGGGATGGTGGTGGAGGAATGATGAAATCAATGTGGTCATAGGCACGATGTGGATCATTGCTAGGGTAGTGGGACTCATCGCCGTTCGTACCGGTACCGTTCGTACCGTTCTCGTTCAGGCTGGAACCTCTTTCCGCACATCGCACCTTCCTTAATAACGGAAGAGCCGAGCTCTTCGATCTCCGATAACCGCTGATGAAGAGAAGAGAAACAGATGTCAGAGCGCAGAGCCTACCTATCCAGGGTGGGCTACGTGCCAGGGTGCTCTGATCTCTGCTCCACAAACACTCGGGGTGGACCACTACAGCGCCCTCTGACGCTGATGCTTCTCAGGAGCGAGAGTGAGTGGCCTTGGAAATGTCAACATCGACAAGATCTTACATTCTGCTCCCCTTCCTCTCTCCTGTCTTCATCTCTACCCTGATGGTGAGGACTTGAAGGAATAATCTCGAATATTTCTCGACTTTGTAGAGTTTCTCGCAGAAGTTCGTAATGGAGCTTATTAAATGCGTTCCTGCTCTGGGTGTCTTTAAAATAAGCATAGACACGCGCACTCTAACATACTGCACACACGCGCATGCGCAGACAAGAGTAGATTACTGTATAGTCTTTCAGCTCGTTGCATAAGAGATAAAGTAGAGTGTATGCCTTCCTTTGTGTGTCAGAGAGCAGTAATTGCCATGCTAAGATGCCGAGGACAAATCTGATATGTTCATCTCCTTTTTTGCAGACCTGTTTGTAGATGAAATGATTTCTCTGAAGGAGTAACCTAATCGGGTAGAACCTTCAACGCTCCTAAAATTCTCTTCAATCTTTCCTTTGATTTCTGGAAGAAAAAGACCTCCATTTACTCAGCTCCACTTATTACTCATTTTCCAGACTTGCCTCCCACTGAAGTGGGTGAATCACAGAGTTAATGCTCAGGAGAAATAGGTTTTTGACCTGGAGGTCAGATGGGTCTCTCAGGGTCTTGATTTGTTGGTTTTTTCACTTTTTGTACGTGCAGCTCGCGGCGTTCCCTTCTAATGTTTCTGTGTTCGCAGATTAACCGATCCTTTACGTGGATAAACATAGCCACCCAGGTTTGGAACCTCGCGCTAGTCACGTCTGTAGACTCATCAGCTTTTTCGTCGCTGGCACAAGTCCAGTGGAAGGACAAACAACTCTGTGATGAAGCGCTAGCAAACGAAAGATGAATAGTTCAAGGACATTAATTATATGATGCTTAGAGGAGATTTCAAACACAGGGCTCGCACAGGTGCGGTTTTTTTTTCCCTTTTTAAAGACGGAAGAGGTTCTTGAAGTTCTACATTGCAACAAGACACATTTGGTCACGCTTTCCCTTGTTTCTTAAGATTGCTTTTATGAAATATTTGGCTAAAACACTTCATTTCGACCTTTCAATATGCAATCAAATATTATAAACTAAAATAAACAATTAATTCTTTTTTTTTTTTACCTAGCATTTAGCAGTTTAGCGTTTTTTCTTCTTCCGATTTTCTTTATCTTTTCCTGCCTACTTCCTTTCCTCTGTCAGGTTCTTCAAACTGTGGGATTCTTGTAGGACTTCAGCACTTGAGTGCAGCTCCAAGAACAGTTTTCCCAGCTTCCAGGCCCCCACTCGATGCTCGGAAGACTGTTCTTCTGATGGCTTCTCTGATCCGCCTCAAAGTGACCCTGTCCATGAAATGTTCTCATTTCACGACATGAGTGGTGTTCGTTCCCTACTTTACTTCAACTCAGTGGAGACAAAAGCAACAAATTTATCATCGACTTCATTGTGAGAAACTTACCTACAAACATAAACGTGTTTTACCAGCTTATGGTTTATACTGTCATAATTATTTGTAATGTGACTAAATGTGAATACTTTGCTAATTTTTTTATTTTGTTTTTGTTGTTTTTGTTTTGTTTGTTGTTTGTTTTTGTTTTTGTTTTGATTTGTTTGTTGTTGTTTTTGTTTTTTTTTTTGTTTTTTTTTTTTTTTTTTTTTTTTATATTCGGCTAACTAGCTTTGATGTGACTGTGAAATGATAGGAGAGAAGGAAAAGCGATAGAATAAAGTAAGCATAGGTCGGTAGGTTAGCGTCAAGTATTCACTGAAGCAGTTATGAAAATGCAAGCATGGAGATACAATATTCCCTACTATATTTATGATATTAATCATTATAAGGAATTAACATTGTATTTTATTGAAATAACTGATTTTTATACAAAATGACTTGGTTAGCCTATTTTGGTGAAAAAAATAAGTATTTCTAATCTTTTACCTCGAGGGAAAGTTCTACGATCATCTGTGTCAACAACCGAAATTAATTCCGGACACTTTCGTTCAGACCGCCAAATGACGGCTACAGATTTTTCACTGATACTACGAGTGCAACTGTCATCTAATTGCACCGATCTGAGCCCGCAAAGCACAGTGATTATGTACGCCATCGAATCACTCACGTGGCTGCTTGAACAAGAACGGAGTTGTCTCCCTCCCGGATGTACGTGTTGCGGAGGAAATGAAAATTGGGTTTTTCCGTCACATGCGGCTTTCTCCGCGCGAGACGCCATTGTTAGATGAGGAGGAATGGCGAATATGTGAAATATTAACTAGGGGCGTTTATCAAACACATCACAGCTGTGGCCGAATTACTTCGTAGCAACAGAACATGTGTGACTTCTGGCTTTTAACCGAGCAGGAAACAGAGGAAGGTGGATGATGAGAGTGGGTGTGGAGGCCTAACTCGTGGTGACAAGTATGGAGGGAGGCAGGTAGTCGGTTTCTATGTATTTAGTTTCAATAGGAAAGTGCTGAAAGCAGGTTGAAATATGTAGCAGCGCTCCAACGGGAAAAACAATTTAGAACGATCTTACGAAGAGAACTCAAGGGAGGACACAAAAGTCCAGAGCCATTTATCAAAGACAGAAGAAGCCAGGGGGAGAGAGAAAGATGAGGGGCAGTCTCGCCATTCACATTCTAGAGTCTTACGAGTGTCTTCCTTTTGCTGAGGATCTTCGCCATGTCTGACAGAGCAGTTGTCTTTAAACCCGCTCTATAAACAGTCCATCTTTCTTCACTTCATTTCTCTCTCTCTCTCTCTGTGGTGTTATTAATATCATCTGGCTTCTAGTTCCTTTAGTTTTTGCATCCGGAAAGGTGCGATAAGATTCTGTTTACCACGAGTTATTTGTCAGGCAAGAAAGTAAAACCAGGATTCTGCTGTGGTGTTAAGATAAAAGTAATTTCAGGGGCATAACCCAGACTCAAACATCGGAATTTTTTTAGCTGTTTTTTTTTCTTTTTCACCCTCAGTGAAACACAGGGGCGCATCTACACCCTGCGTCGGATCCGGGTCTGGGCGTCTTCCAGGTGGACCATGTCCTGCCAGCTGTCTCCGCCTCTCAGTGGACCGATCTCCTCCATGTCTGTTTGGGTTTCCCAACCTTGCGCCGTTCCTATGGGTTCCAGCCCAGAGTTTGTCTTGTTAAATTGTTATCCGGCTTTTTCAAGGTGTGACAAATTCAGCCCCACTTCTGCTTGATGTCTTGGCTGCCAGGGTTTTGGTCGATTCTCTCCCACAGGTCTGTATTGGAGATCTTCTCGGACCATCTGATGTTGAGAATGTGGCGCAGACGTCTGTAGAGGAATGTCTGAATCTTGTTGGTGATGGTGTTTATCACACACCATGTCTAAGATCCATATAGAGGGACTGACTTTACATTTGTGTTAGAGATGCAGATCTTGGTGTGTAGATAAAGCCTAATTGGAGTTCCAGATAGGTCGCAGGGTGTGTGTTTTAGGCAGCTCTTTCCTTTTTAAGGACTCGGCACACTGTTTGTTGTGCAATCCTTATACACTGAAGTGAAATGTAGTTAATGACAGCCCACACGTGTACACACCGCCCATCAAATAAGCAGACGTAACTGCAATGGTGCTATTTATAGCAGCATGGGGAGAAGAGGGACAAGACATTATGGTAGTGGAACTGGTGGTGGTGGACTGGTATTTGCACGTTTAGACCCAGTGGAAAAGGAATACAAGGAGAACCGGAAATGGACAGTTTCGTCGAAGGAATCCCAGAGGGACTGAGTGTTATCAAACGAACAAACAAGGGCGCGTGTCTGGAGTCATTAGAATGCGACTCTCAGGCCCTCACTGACCTCTCTCTCTCTTGGCCTCGAGTCTTGTTTCTCGAGACATGGTCGATGGATCCGACTGTTAGTGATCCTCTTCTGTTTCTCGAGAGTTTTTCATTGGGATATAATTTTTTTAGGGAAACGGTAACCTGGTGGTTAGAGCACAGGCATCAGAAGCCGAATGGGCGAACTTGCTGGTTTGAATTCCTTGAGGCACAAGGTACTTCCCGTAGATGGCCCAGCTTTAGAATGGTACCCGACTCTTATGATCGAAGGGGGAGGTATGACAGAGAGAGGGAGAAGACGGCCACTGCATTCGCAAAAATACTGACTCTAAGATATCTCTGTTCCCACACAACAACACGAGACTTCTATTATTTTAATTTTACTGCAAGCTCAAGTACGGCATCTAAAAGAAAGTGAGTGGTTATCTACCTAGTAAAGTAATAAACAAGCGACAAAAACAGCAAAAATTAGCACAAATGTGTGAAATGTGTATTATTCACTAGTGATCTGACGAAACATGAACATCTGACACATTGTTTACCAGAGAATGCAGATCTCTTAAAGGAAATGCACGTGTCACCTCCCACATGGACGTGAATCGCGGCGTTCAGTGAGAAAACTCTTCCTTCCCTCTCTCCTTGTCCGGTTTGTTTCTTTGTTTTGTTTTTGTTTTTTGTCGGTTGTCGTCCCCACGGCGAGCCCAGCACCGCGCATTTGTGACAGACAGAGAAGCTTAAGAACGTCACAGTTCCTGTCCTGTCAGCCTGTGACGTATGTCCGTGTGGCCGCCAGGCGCTCAGTCACCCACAATACACACTTGGTGAATGCACGTGTGAGGAAAGGGAAGATGAGTGATCTCCGACATGAGTGATTGTGATTGAAAGAACTGAGAATTAATTGTTTGTCAGTGTTTCGTCATTCTGCTCTCTTTGAGGCCTTTTATACTTATTCTTATGCGTTTACTTGAAGTTGTGTCTCACTGTTTCAGGCTCGTGACGTTGCTCAGGAGTGAGTAAACTGTTCAGGACTATGTTTCGCCAACATCGGAAAGAGGCAGGACAACTGAGAGGATCTTGGGAAGATCGTGGTTGTTAAAACTTCGATACCACACTTGAGCTATTAATAACATTTTACATTTATTTTATGCTGTTTCAGCTGTATTTTGGGAACTAAATAATGTTGGAAAAAGTGAACTATCGAAAAAGAGGAGTTCCGATTTTTCTCCAGAAAGTCGTTTTAAAAATCATCAGAAAGCTGAAAGAAGAAGTGCAAAGGGACATTTTCTCTTGCCAGTTAAGACGAGACAGAAACCAAAAGTGAAATAAGGAGGAAAATGAAAAGGTAGTTGGAAATGGAAACTAGTTCTGTTTAAAAAATACCATGTGATACTAAACCTTTTAACCGAGTTGAGTAGGTAGAGGGATCCATCCAACATCACCCACTGGAGAAAACCTTTGTTTCATCTTCAGAGACGTTAGATTACTAATTCATTGATTTCTCGCTGTCCTGGTTATCACTCAACAGAACAATGCCTCGATTCAAGATGTGAGTATTCCAGTAATTTTTGTATGGACGGTCCATGCAAGTCTGGAATCAGCAAAATCCTTCGGCACAACTCACCGCCAACTTCACGCTGGCTTTCTTAACGGCCACGAGCAACAAGGGCCACGGGAAGCTGACAGGTGGCGCCTTCTTCCTGGCCCTGGAGCATCTGAACGCCAACCAGAGCGACGACAACATCAGGCTACATTTCGACTACGTCTTCAAAGATACTATGAACATGGACACGATGGCGATGCGCGCCATGGTGGACACCCACTGCGACAAGAACAACGTGTCTGTCTTCATAGGACCACCTGACTTCTGTAGTAACGCCGCTGTCCTGGCCACCTCCTTCGACATTCCTTACATGTCCTACGTGAGTGTTGCATGCCGGGAGTACATGAAGTGTGCGTTGAAACATGTTTGCTCAAGTTGTTTTCAACACAAGCATTGAAATTTTATAAGTAGTATACTAGTATTATTAGTATTACATTCTATGTATTTTGTATAATGATATTCTCAACGCATGTCAATGTAGTCATCAATTATGCTTATTATTTATTTGGCATGATTTGTAACTATAGGTTTTGCAACTCTTTTCACTACAGCATTAAGGTGAAAATCAACACTATACTACTAGACATACCTTGTCCAGCATCAATATTGGTCTGACCTTATGACTTTAGCTAAAAGCTTCCCACAACTTTGCACAAATCTTCATCTTCTTGGCTTTTTTCCCAACAGGACTGTAACGAGATGCACAGTCTAACGCGCAACATGAGCGACTACTTGATCATCAACGAGGAACCTTCTGGAATTTATGTTTCGAAGTTCATCGTCTCCGTGCTTCAAGGTTTTGGCTGGAAGTCCTTCTGGCTCGTTGGTGGGGCCGAAGGAGTGACCAACGTATGGGCGGACACAACTAACATCCTCAATTCCTTGGCTACCAGTCATGGGTTAACCCTAAACGGCATTAACCGCGAGCCTCTGAACGACGCTTACCATTCTTCTAAAACCTCTAGTCACAATCCTTATCCTGATATCATCAATAATTCCACAAGAAAGACACGTGGTTGGTACTTTTACCAATTTTTTTTTAAAACCTTTGTGTGATGGTTATGTTGATGGTTATGTTGAAGATGAACGAACGTATTTTCGTACAGTTTGTATGTTATGCTCACGGCACTCAAACTCCCGATGCTAGTGACAAACCAAATTACTCCTCATCGCACCGACAAACACACACATGGGTAGAATACAAAGTATATATTTATCGGTGGTCGAAAAATGTGGCCGACTACCTTAAAAAGCGATTTGAGTCTGCAGAAGAACGATGCACATTAGAGTTCAATGGCCGGAAGCAAAACCTCATCTCCTGCGTTGCTGTTTAGCTGACCCACCGTGCCTCCCTTTCGAATATCCCCCCTCTCATTGTGAATAACAAACCTCATCATCTAAATCTCCCCCTCCCCTTGAGCACACACACACACAAAAGTCTTCCTTGGCGTTTCACGTTCAATCGCACACCAGCACACAGGTCAGGTAGCCATTGGCCTAGGGTTAACATGGCGGCAGGAGTGACCCCAACTACTTACCCGACTGCTCGTGCTGTGTGTTGATGCTGTGGTACACAGAAAACTCAGACAAAGACGCTGATTGCTAGGGTCTGTCCCACGCCCTGAGCCAGGGTCTGCAGCGAGCTCAGCCCTAGGCAGACCATTATCCTAAGCGCCAAAGCTCTTCTCTTCCTTCCGCAGCGAAACCTTCCCAGGCGCCTTCCGCTCTGTCGTCTGCTGCCCAGCTTAAAACCATTCGTCACTGCACGCGACAATTACGTAAAAGCGCAATGACGTAAAAGTGTTCACGTTCTATCACAGAGGACCAACATCCGGGTACCCCCTCTCACCGCGCTTCTAAAGGCAGCGTGCGGCACGCGATGGTAGTGTAGATCTGCAAAGAATACCTGCTCCACTTTTAAACAAGTTGTATTAGAGTAATATTGCAGATGACTGCAGTTTGCCCTTATCACATGTTTCATTGAACTTCTGAGACCATTTCTATAAATACTTCACGTGGAACAGAAATTCTTCATCCATTATCCAAAATTAAAAGCTATTTTCTTTGTCCAAAAATGTACCCGGGTTACACGTATGAAACTTTACGTCCCTGCTACACACTTGAAATATTCTTGTAAACTTTACTGTGATTTTGTTTGTTCTAAGCTGGTGTGTGTTGACACGCGTAACCAGGACAACCTGTGTGGATGTGTGGCTCGTGAATAAAAGATGCTGCTTTACTGGTAGATAAAATAACAGACATAAACTAATCAATCCTGTCGATCAACTTTCCTGGAAGTGTACATGCTGTCCTTCTCAATATTATGGTCTACACTGAAGTATTTAATGACATCACTACATCATTCTAGAATAACGAAAACACAGGCCATAAATACTTTCACACTTTTAATCCTCAAAATTATCCAAAACCAGCTTTCTACTGATCTTGTAACTGAAGTCTGATTGTCTCTGTCCAGTATCCTAATCATATCTGACGTGATTGTCTCTGTCCAGCATCCTAATCATACCTGATGTGATTGTCTCTGTCCAGTATCCTAATCATATCTGACGTGATTGTCTCTGTCCAGCATCCTAATCATACTTGATGTGATTGTCTCTGTCCAGTATCCTAATCATATCTGACGTGATTGTCTCTGTCCAGCATCCTAATCATACCTGATGTGATTGTCTCTGTCCAGTATTCTAATCATACCTGATGTGATTGTCTCTGTCCAGTATCCTAATCATACCTGATGTGATTGTCTCTGTCCAGTCTATGTTTTTCTGGGAGACTATAATGCACTGGTGGACTTTGTGCGCGCGCTACATGACAGGACAGGGTCCGCGAGAGGAGAGTATGTTGTCGTGGCATTGGACGACACGAAGCAACAACGTAATAACAAGACCAGCTTCCTCCGTGAGTTTTTCTTCAAACGCTTTGGTGTTACGATTGTCTTTTTTTTTTCTTTCTCCCTAATAGCTAACAGCTAGGAAGAAGGAGATTGAGGATATAAAATGATTACGCGAAGGGCAATTTTCTGAAACATTAATTAATTTTATTTAAATTCTTGCACAGCATATTCTTGTCTTTAGGAACTAGAATTTTTTTAAGCCAAGGTTTGCGTTTGCAAATGGCTTTGACCACCGGTATTGTTTGTCTGGTTTTGATATGGGAACTATATACAAATTGTACTTTATAAATTAACGTTTTTCTACTTTGTGCTTGGGGTAAATAGTCTGCTGAATGTAGACATAAATTATGATGTCGCCACGATGTCTGAATCACTGAACTGTGGAAAAGCAGCACAAGGATGAATGGACAAATTTGAGCTTCCGTTGTCCTAATTTAAGCTTTTATTGTTAGGACATGCAACAAGAATGTTATCTCCTCAAGTTCCACTTGATGCCTTTGTTGTATTATGGAGCACGTTGAGTCGCTACTCAGTCAGGAACTGCTTTATTAAGTGTTCTTTAAGAATAATATGAATAATCAAAACCGTCAACATTATATATTATTGATATAAATAATGACATTTGAGAGCAACAATCGTAACTACGCACACAGTACATCAGTCAACCCTTTCCTATCTGTGGCTCGCAACGGTTTGGCGCTGGTCTCTTTGTCGCCTTTGGACAAAAGATGGTAGGAAGGAAACCTTCATTAGTTTCAGCTAGTCCAAACAACAATCTTGAATGTCTTTAGTCCTGTTTGCATTTGTAAAGTATGTGCTATTGAAACCGGTCCTGTTGACCTTTGTACTGTCGTTCGTGCCCTTTGTAGGTATTGACGAGACCAATCGTAATGTGACCTCCAATGACCTGGAGGTGTTCAGAAACGTGCTGCTATTACGGAGTCTGCAGCCGACAACTGAGCAGAAGGACTTCGCCAAATTGGTGTACGAGTATAACTACCAGGATCCTATCAACTTGACCAAGGGGATCATTTCTGCTGTTGTATGTACTTCGTAAGCATGGAGATGTCGTCAATATAATAAACCGCTTTTTGTTTAGAAAACGTTTTGCTTGCCATCCCTGTGAGCATCTTTAACAAAGTGTTATTTCTTCTTTTATCCATCGACCTTAAGCACAAGTTTCTGTCTCTCAAATGCATGCGTCTGTGCGTGGGTATGTACTAGAATACAGTGACCATTGTACAAACGGTTTCTTGGTTAAAAATTGAAAGTTCCAGTAAAAGCGGGTTTCATTGGTCTTAAGTGAAATTTGCATCGCGTTCCTCTAATTTTTCTTTTATACCACTTGGACTTTAATCTAGAGCACGACTAACTTTGAATTTGAAGTTTAAACTGTTTATTTAACGACATGAGCGATGTTGTGTTGCAGCCGAAACTGCGCCAAGAAGCTTTCTATATCTACGACGCCGTGATGCATTATGGGGAAGCCGTTCGCCAGCTGATTAAATTAGGCCAGGATCCATATAACGGACAAAACGTAGTGAACACTTTGCGGAGCACCTACAGAAAAAGTAAGATGCCTACTTCCGCTTCTTCTTAAAGGACAACACGAGCGCTCAGTGAAAACTCGATGGAAATAGAGCATAAAATATCACAAAAATATATTCCGGTGGTATTTTTTTTTAACGAAAAGGCACGAGAAATATTGTATTGAACGTTTTTCTTTTAATCAGACCTTGAATTTGTGGATAAACAGGAAGTGACAAAAGGAAATTATTTCTATAAATAGCGTTGTCTGCATGAACTTAATTCGAAGACAAAGGATGCAATACTCGGTAAACGAAAACAAACCAGGACACAATGTACTACTGCTGAATGTTATCTTCGACACAGATGGAGTTTGTACTCATTTAGGAAATAACAATGGCAACAAATGCATTGGATTAACTTTGCTATTAGATCTGTAAATACTATGCGAACTTCGTACCCACACCATACGCAAGAATTTGCTCACAACATTCTAAAACCTATTGTTATCCAGTCACTTAAACAGTGCAAAAAAAGTTTGGGAATTATTAATTCAAAAAAAAAATGTTCCGCTCGGGTTGTCCTTTAAGTTTTTTTTCAAAAGCACTATTGCTATTGTCTAATGCCTTCTTGGTCACGTGTTGTTGACTATTTGAACTATGGACATTTTTTTATGTTCAAATACTATTTTCATGATGGTTATGTTAAAACATTGTCAAACGTTTGTTCATATTTGTCCAATAAGCATCTTTAGTCACTTGAAGAACAATTTAAATGCGGTTCTTCATCTGGCTTAGGACGACCATTTCTTAAAGAACATGGAAATGCGAGGAGACTGAAATAAGCTCCTCGTCTGATGATTGTCTTATTACTCTTCCTGTCACCAGAACAACATATGAACACTGGATTTTTAGTTTTTGTACATCGAAACAATGGAACTCTCTGCCTTTACCTACCTGCCACCTACCTCACTATTGAATCCTTTAAATGTGCACTGAAAATGGACCTCTTCCCTAAATATTACTCCTCACAACCTTTCCCATAATGCTAGTCCTTCACACACTTCCTTTTGTAATATCATGTTACTCTCAGCTCTTGTTCTTGTTATTTGGTTCCTCTTTGTGTTTTTTGTACTTGATTTTATTCTTCGTTTAGTACGTTGTTTATTATTTTATAGTTCATGTGTTCTTTGTTTGTTTTCCTGTCCCTTTCCTTTCCTTTCATGTTTCGTTCTTGTTTTTTAAGAGCTAAGAGTGTGAGTATGTGATTTACAAAATTTCCCATTTTATTATTATTAGTAGTATTAGTATTCAATCACCACATTTCGCTGTCCTATCTGTTGCAAACGAGAGGCTCCGATGAAGGCGCAGTGAGACAGTTCCGGCTGTTTTCTTATGTCTGCCTTGTCGTCATAACATTTTACCCCTTTGTACTTTTGTCGACTCTTTTACTGCATTTCTTCTATTTCACAGGAATTATTACATTACTTCAGTCTTTTCCTAGTCTCCTGCTGTAATCGTTTCACTGTCAAAAGTAAAATTTTCTGAACAACACTCTAGAACATTTCTGGACGATGTCATCGGCAAATTTATTGACATGAACCCATCCCTTAAAACCAGAAACGCAATTTTCAACAATGCCATTGACAATTTTATCAACAACATAGATATTGTCACTACGTCATAGACATGATATCATATCGCATGATCATCTCAAACGCCATTCAAAGCTACTATTAAAGGATGTTACAAATTTACCTCTCTCACCCATCATATTTTTTATTTGACTTCTTTATGAAAGAAAAAATAACGAGGAAGTCCTCTATAGTAGACTAATTCTGTCTGCTGGACAACAATATGCATTGCGGAAGATTTGGGGAATCAATGAGGCTTTGCAAGGTTCGCTGACAATAACAAGAGAAAAAAACAAGAGTATAAATTATGATGTGAAGAAAAGGTCAAGGAGGTCAGCAAAACAGACGTTAGCGGCGGACAAGTCTGCAAACAGCCCTAGAATAGTAGAATGTAGCATAAAGCTTTAAGTGCCATTTGTTTGGGCTAGTGAGGGGAGGATTTCTTTCTACCGAAATTACAGATTTAAATCTTTGCTGCAGACGGTGGGGACTAAGTTGTCGACTTTGACGACCCTATTTTGTTTGACTGTGGTCAAGTCTGTGAGATCGCCATTACAAAAAGCCGCTGCAAGAAGTGTAAACATCAGACAGACTAATGGCATTCTGCAAGTTTGCCCATAAACCTTGCGAGGGAAAGGCCGTCCTTATTAGGAGAATCGCCACACACCGTAAAATATGGGGTTTGTTTGAAGGAGGCGGGGAGGAGCGGTGCTTGGGGCGAGATAAGAGGCCGTTTTTCTTTTGTCCTGTGTCTGGCATCCATTGTGCTGTGGTCGTGGTGAGTCTTGTTCAGACACTGATAAAAGGTCTTGAAAAGCGGGGTCACTTCCTGTGGCTTTGCATCTTGGACCATGACGTCAGAAACCGCACATTTTACAGAGGAAAAGTTTTGCAAAGACAGCGATGACTTTCTTTTTAATAATCTTTAACATATATAAGACAGCATCTCCTTCCAACCAATTTTTATTCGCTTCTGCTTTAGTTGTAGCAGTACTAGGCCAGAGTTCAGAGTTCAGCTGAGGTCATAGAAAGTGACATCACAAGAGAGAATGACGTCAATCAGTAATGACACTTATTAAAGCTTACTGATACGTCATTTATTTTGATCCCGCTTCCATGTTATACGTCACCCTTCCATGCGTCAATACCGGTTTACGTCATTCTCTCTTGTGATGTTAGTGTCTATGACTTTAGCTGAACTTTCGACCTAGTACTACTACATGCCAAGCCCGGATGTGGTCTACTTGGAAAGCTTAATATGTATATGTAATAAGTCTGATGCCTCTGTCTGCAGGTATTCAAGGTTTTAATGTCTACATTAACGACCGCGGTGAGAGTGAGGGTACGTACGCCTTGATGAGCGTGGCTTCGGACAGAAGTGGAAAACTGCTCCCGTGGATGTGGCCGGTGGGCAACTTCAATGTCAGCTCTTACAATGGATCAGCTAATTACTCCCCCGGAGATAAAACTATCGCCTGGATTAACGGAAAACCAAATCATGAACCACAATGTGGTTTTGATGGCGCCAAATGCGAGAATAAGGACAGTAAGTAGTATTAGTCCGGGTACTTTGAAGGTTCAGAATTTAGTTCTCATTAACTTTAAGAATTATTTAGGGGCAAATGTAAAACTCTAAATATATAGTAATATAGTAATATAGTAAATTAGTAATATAGTAATAGCGTAATAGAGTAATATTGTAATATAGTCTGCAGCTCGGCATTTGTAGAGGATACCCTGGTAAAATTCTGACTATGAGACTGTTACGATGAAGAATGGGAAGTATTTCTGCTCCTTACAAACATAACTCTGTACTAATTATTAAATAACATTCTGAGACATGTTCTTTACACCCAGTGTTGGCAAATGTATTGGCAAACAAATTTAAACTTAGCATGTTCACCGAAGCTGTGAACAACCCCTCAAAACCAAATATTGCTTTTCTGTGACCTTAAACACAGCTTTGACGAAACTGGTCAACCATTTAATGGCACTTAACAAGCACTTAAAGTGTTTAAGTAATAGAGGGCAGTTCAAATTTACATTTTATTTTCCATGACAGAGCCGTGGGAGCATCCTCTGATGATCGCTGGACTGGTCCTGTCGTTGGTGTTGGCTGTAGGAGCAGCCTTCCTCATCTTCAGGTACAGACACCGCGCCAAGCAGTTGCAGGCGTTCTTGGAACGTGCCGACGGTTCCAAAAGCTTCGTGCACCTGCAGGCTGCAGACGACGAGGGCCTGCTGACCTAGGCAGGTCCTTGACCCCCTGCTGACCTAGGGCAGGTCCTTGACCCCCTGCTGACCTAGGGCAGGTCCTTGACCCTGCGATGAGCTGCCAGCAGCGTGAGACTAACTTCTCACACTCTGTAAGGCCGGTGCAAGCAAGGAAACTGACTCTCAAAACATTTTCCCCGCGTTTTTTCTGATTTTGGCTCTGATCTCAGAGTAATGTTATCCCCTTTAGTCAGCCATCTGTCCATCCATTTCACACTAACTTCTCACATCAAGCGAAATGATGTTAACTTTCCCTCATTAATTGTCAATGGCGTTAAGTTGGTTTTTGGTATTTCTGTTGCGTCTCCCTGCGATTAACAAAGATGTTTGTTTTTCTGAATTCAATGTCTTGTAATTTCCTTTTAATAACAGTTAAAAGGATGTTTAAAAGTATGATCAGTTTCTAAGCTTGTACCTAGACCGGATGACAATCCTCGCAGATTTTCACACTCGTATAATTCATGAACATTTTTGTCATCACTTTCTATGGGGTAGGTAAACAACACTTTGCTCAAATAACCACCCAGCTAGAGGTTTGCAGCGTGTTTTTCACCTGGACCTAGGATTTATTAAAACAAGGTGACGTGTGACAGTCTCGTTGACGTGACTACGCCGTCTGAACACATGGCCGATAAGCCAAAGTAGGTAAAGCATGTGTTGCCTGGGTTACCTGGGCAAGAGAATGACAGCAAGACAGTAAACAACAGTACAGAGGGTTTGATGTCGCGTAATCTAACTCCTGTCGTTTAATTCCCGTAAAGTGGGCGGAAAATAAAACCGTTAAGCAGCCCCAAATCATTCAGACTAATTTACTTGTTTTTCTTGAACATAGTCGTACATCAGCGACGTATGGAGAGAGAAGATGTAATGGTTTGACCTCACTCTCACACTCACACTCGCGCGCGTACACACGCACACACCTGTATCAGAAATACTATTTCTGCGAGGATTGTCAAGCAGCTGTTGTATGGTGTCACGTTACACGATGCGTATGTCACGCACTTGGTCAGGATGTTGTGGACCGAAATTTGAATTGGGCATCTTGGCCAGAAAAGAAAAAAAAACAAAATTAAAGACAAATAAAATAAAAAATAAAAAACAATTATTATTATAAATTGGAAGACGCTCATTCTTCATTATTCCTGATGAATTGTGAAGAAAGTAATGTTTTAATATTTTTTTTTTTTTTTTTTTTTGCTGAGCAGATCCTGACCACGTGACTTTTTTTATTGGTGTATTGTATTGCTCAGCAGCTGA
This sequence comes from Pomacea canaliculata, assembly GCF_003073045.1. Classification (NCBI taxonomy): domain Eukaryota; kingdom Metazoa; phylum Mollusca; class Gastropoda; order Architaenioglossa; family Ampullariidae; genus Pomacea; species Pomacea canaliculata. The sequence goes on along the minus strand of NC_037590.1, from coordinate 41,390,386 downwards.
CATATATTCATTATGTCCTTTTCACAGCATCTACACTCAATCCCGGTTTTTTCACTCAAATAACTCTATTGGTTGTGTATTCACATACGTATCTTTATATTTAATCAACCCCTTTGATCATGTATTCAATGTTTATCTATATACTTAATCTCATTGGTTGTGTAATCAAATGCGTGTGTTTTCAATGAATTACATCAAGTGGTTGTGTACCCAGAAACTCATCCCTGTGACATATTGTCATTCTACTTTTGTCGGGCTTTAACCACATCCGACAAAATTTGTCATGCGCTGATGTAGCGTCGGATAATTATTCAGTTTCTGATTTTAAAGTTTTCAAAGTATATCACTCTGAGAATTAAGAAATGTTCACTTTACAAATCATTTTAGTCCATGTATACCCATCGCTGTGGCAGCTACATTTTTACTTCTTGCTCGCACGCACTAGTTGTGACAATTTTGTTGTGAACATTTGTTGTTGGCTGGTCCTGTCAGACATCCAAAGTCTGGAATGTAGTCATCTGAGTTCCAATGCCGTGCACTATAACATAGTTTCTTCGTTATTAAGCATTAGGCATTCCGATTTTTGTCTTCAGTAGATGTGAGCCAGCCTTCTTTTTCACCGGTTAATGTGATCCCAGCTTTACTCTGTTGTCAGCTGATGTGATCCAGGCTTTATTCTGGAAGCCAATTTATAGCGAGGTTTGTAAGCCTGGATTCAGGATAGTCTGCTTTTGTCGTGATGTAGTCTTAGTGACTGGCTCATCGTTCAACGCCAGTTCCTGCCCATTGTCACCAGTAAATATGTTCCCTCCTTCGCTCTGTCCTTGGTAGCTGTGGTCAGAGTTTCACTCACTCATTAGTAAGTGTGACCAGACCTTCACTTTGTCACCAATAAATTTGGTCCCCGATGTTACTTATCTCCAACATGTTGAACCAACATTGTGCGATCTGGACAGTTGTGCATCTTGTTTGAGGACGTGGGTGGGTGGATGTGGGTTTTCTTCGTGTACATTCATGACTAATTGAGAGGCCAAACCTCTGCATCACAGTTGAGAAAGTAAGATTGCTTTGACTTTTCGTTTCTGTCCGATGACTAGTCTTCAGCCTGTGTCAGGTCTTGGATAGAGTTATTTCCTTCACATTCTTTTTCTTTCGAATTTTGTTTCTTTTGAAATTTATTCTGAGGATTGTATTTGGCAGGATCAAAGGGGAAGTTCGTGGGTGTCATTGCTCTTTATTTGTTGCATGCTTTGCTTGTGAATTTTATTGTCTTGTAGTGTAATTGAGTATAAACTCATCAAGTTTGCTACAAAATTTCAATAAAGTTTTTAAAAGTGTTCTCTCAGATCTTGGCTCTCTATCTTTATATTTTATGATTCCGGATTTCATTCACAATGCCAGTCAAACTATAAGACATAATTTTGTGTGTACCAGTCTACAACAGGCAATGTTTGTAAAAAAAAATAATAATAAAATAAAAGGTGTACAAAACAATTTCGCTTTTAGCATTTGCCAAGCTCTGTGCAGTAGTTGGAGGGAAGGGATGTTGGGAAATGGCTTAGGGCTGAAATTATCCGAGTATTTCAAGAACAAAGGGATGGGTGAATTACTACACTCTATCTACTGAGACTCCGCGCTGTGGGGGACAAGCTGTAGATGATAACCAAGCACTCCCCACTTCCCCCCAGGCAAACCTCCAATCCATCTTATTACGAGATTCCGGAAATCGTTTTCAGGCACTTGCCGGGCCCAAAAAAGGAATAGGAAGAGCTATCTTCCTAGAGGATCTGTCTGATGCTATGAGGCTAGGGGAGGGGACAAGCCAAGAGATCATGAGTCCAAGTCGGTGCAAAGCAATTATTTTTACCCCACCCCTCTTTATTCTTCTTTCTTTCTTCTTTTTGCCTGTAATTAAATAATGGACTTGAATTAGATTTTTACGGCTCATTCAGTTTCGTGATGCAGAATATGTTATTCTCTCCTGCGCCCCAGGGCTCGCTGGGGATGGAGTAGGGCTAAGTGGGAAGGGATCTGTGTAGTCGATTAGTTGGCTATTTAATTAGCGAGTGGGGGCTGTTGTAAGTGTATGAACCTGCGAAGCCATCTGATCTTCATGATCAGATATTTGCATGTCTGCACTTTTGTGAAGTTATTTTGAAGCCGGAAGGTTGAATGTCTAAACTGTTTCACGCCAGACTAGGAGTAAAGATAAATATGTCTGAACCTGAGTCATAAATATAATGATCTGTTTGTCTTCTTGCCTGCTGGGACTACTTGCTTCTAAAATTGATAATTTGTCTTTCACTTTTTACCCACAATAAGCATGATTGATAAATGTAGATGTCAAGATTGCCAAAAATTCGCATAAAATCTCACAAAATTCTTACAATCCTCTACCAGCCAGTTGCACTTGTCGCAGAAGTATGAATTGTCTTTAAAATATTTTGAAGCACCAAAAGTCATCCTGTTAAAATAATTTTCACAAAACTTTTGTGTATGAATGTATTGGTGCTTGAAAAAATATAACAACAGGACAGTGGGAAGGTCTTGTGCTCTGATGATTGGTACATGTTCTACTGGCCGGTCTGTTCTCTGTTAGACATTTTCTATATCACATTCTACTTTCTTTCAGCTTTTTCCATGGAAATCTTCGTTGATGGGTTGCGACTCACGCAGTGTTCCATCTCCTAACCTGCCTTCCACTTCCAGTTCTTTCGTGTTTACTATGTCCTTACCTTCAGGGTTACACTGTTTTTTTTTTTTCCATTTTATAATCAAGTCACAACACAAACTCTATGCATATGAAAGACCTATAAATGCGTAAATACATGTATATATTCATAATACATACAAAATGTAATATCAACTACAAAAATTCTCAAAATCTCTTCAATCCCAGCAAACTAGAACCAGTAAAAGATTCTGCTAACACTGCCACATCCACTTGCTTAATGATTTTAACTGAGATGACATTATTAAACGGTAGTTACATCAAAAGAATATTGAAAACATTTCATCACAATAAACAAATATTGAACAGTTTTAATTACGACACGTGAAAATAAATGATTAAGAAGGTCCCCAAAAAAAAACCGCGAAAGGAGTGAATTGAGAATCCCTTATTGTTTCTCAGTCAGAACAAAATTTCGATTAATTTGCGATTTTTTTCATTCAATAATTATTTATCCAATTAGATGAATACGATTAAAAGAGAAATTGATTAGTTAGAAAAAGACGACGAGCCTATTCAGGCAGGTTAAGAAAAAAAACAACAAATAAACAAAACAAAAAAAAAACCAAAGTGAATCAATGCTCCTCCATGCCTGGTCAATACTCTCCCATGGCTTCTGAAAACTTAAAAAAATATATTCGATTAATTTCTGATTCAAGGTTTGTTTGTTTGTTTGGTTGTTTGTTGTTTGTTTTTTGTTTTTGTTCTTTTGGTTTTTTTTTTTTTTTTTAGTTTCTGGTTGTTTTAAGCTAAGTTCGCTATTAATAACTACCTTCGTGCAAGGACTTGCATCTTGCGAAGAAAGCAAGACAGTAGAATCTTATTATGTAAGCTGTTAACATTGTTGCTCCCTTGAAGAGGGGAGTACCTGGCAGGTGTGTATGTTGGTGGTTGTGCCCATTGCAGGCACGTGTTGTACGAGCAGCGACTGGACCGCTTGTCCTGGAAGATCGAGTTCTCCGCCATCGAGCTGCTGGATGCTGGGCAGGTTCGCCAGATGATATCGCCTGGAAGACCACGGGTAAGTTGTTCTGCACGCACGCACGAGCATGAGAGAAAGAGAGAAGAAAGGACAAAAAAATCGCAAGGTGAATCTCTAGCAATAATAATTGATGTTAGTATTGTAAGTGGCAGAAAGAGCAGTTACTCTAATTAGTTCCAAGGTAATGCAGAGGTTTTCGTAATTCCAGCGGCCAGTTGGAAATAATGTGTTTTTTGGTCTGATAGTAATAAATTAATCGATCAATCATTCATTCCGTCGGCCAATCAATCAGTCGATGAATGAAATCAATTCATCGCTTTATCGCTTTGCTTAATTTCAGCCAGCTTAGTTTTCAACATTCCCCTGAATATTTTTTATTTATGTCACTTTAGCTAGCCCAGTTGTTAACTTTTCTCAGAATACTTCATTTCAGCCTCCTCAATTTTAGACATTACCCCAAAATACTACCCACTTATGTACCATTTTTTGTGCCAGGCCAATATTTTTTACAGAATGTTATCGCTATGTCCTTTTAATCAGCCCATTCCTCAGCTCTTTTAATGTCTGCTGAGGCAGCCCAGTTTTTAGTATTCCTCAAAATATTATTTCTTCCTCTCATTTTAGCCGGCCCGATTTTAATATTACTCAAAATACTATCTCATTATGCCATCGTTTCATGCCATTTCAGCTAGCCCAATTTTTAACACTACCCATTACACTATCTGTGTTATTGTAGACTCCCCAGATTTTAACATTCCTTAGACTACCAGCATCTTGAGCTTCTAAAGATTACTTTCGGTTAGCTTTTTTTGAACACAAAAAGCAACTTTGCAATAATCAAAACAGAAGTGGAAGGAAGGAAGCCCAGAGTAGTGATTCCTCCAGTAGCTAGCTAAGTTGTGTCTGTGGCAAACAGAAAAAAGTCCAGAGCCGCTGGAAGGCGTTCCTGGGTTCCACGGACATGGCGATGGCATCCGAGCAGGAGCGAGAGAGGAAGCTGCGCAAGGAGAGCCTGCTAGGAGCAGCCGGCATCAAGGTTGGCGTGTACAGAGGAAGTCACGTGGCGGTGCGCATGGTGGTGCGCAAGCACGTGGAGGTCAACCGCGCTCTGAAGAAGGCGCTGATGATGCGCAAGGAGATGAACCACGAGAACATCAACCGCTTCATCGGCGCGTGCATCGACCTTCCCCGCGTCTACATCGTCAGTCAGTTCTGCTCGCGACACAGCCTGCAGGTGAGTGGTGCTCAGCCAGCAAGTGCAATAATTAAAACGCCGTTTAGTAGAGAACACAAGGCCCGTTATTCTGAAAGCCAGTTGGGTGTCTTTCTGACTCCAGGTCTCTGCTTGCTCAACAAGGCTTCTTTATGATTTCAGGACATCTTGAAGAACGAAGATTCGCCTCTAGATGACATGTTCATCACCTCCCTGGTGCAGGATCTCTACAAGGCGAGTAACCTTTGACCCTAGCACCGGAATCTTGTTTACGCAATTAGACTTGTTATCAGTGGTGCAGAACTCGCCTCGCCCTGATAACACGGAAATTTGTATTATTTGTTCATTTGTGATTTTTTGTGAACCCTTTTCAGCAGCAGTTTCTACCTCTTAAACTCAAGGTACTCTGTCTTCCTTCTTTTAGGGCATGACCTTTATCCACGATAGTGAGTTCGGGTACCATGGCAACCTGAAATCCTCCAAGTGTCTGGTGGACAGCCGCTGGGTTCTCAAGATAAACGACTTCGGTGTTGGTGCTTTGATGGCCAGGACGTGCCTGAGCCCAGTCTTCAGGGCGACGAGTACTGTGCCGGTGAGCACCCGGTTCCCTCCCTTTCTTCCGCGCTTATCTGATTCTTGTTTCTTTCTTCTTCCCTGGTCTTGCCTTCCTGCTTCGTCCTTTCAGTTTTTTCTTTTCTCACCTTCTTTCAAAATCACTTCTCTTTACCTTTCTCTTTCTCTCACTCACACACACACTCACATATATTTATATCATTAGATATTTATTTAGAAACATTGTAACTCTAGAAGGTGTCCGTGTATATACGTAGATATTTGTGAGATGATTCGTGTTTGCATTGCTGTAGTTTTCTTTAGATCATCAAAATGGCGCAGGGAAAGTCATCGATATTAATATTCTAGACAAACATTAATTTCCGGTCGGTGGAAAACTCGGAAGCAGACGCCGTGAGGTTGTTGTCATGTATTCACTGTTTTCGACGAGAAACTTCCCCTCCTATGTCTATTTTTTCCTTTTTTGCTTGGACTGGATCCCGTTGCTTCTGTCACGTGTCTGATATCCTTCCTTTAGAACTGTCTACAGAGTTTATTCTAACTCTACATTACTGGGGCGGTAGTCATGAAGCGAGGCGTAAATTGGACCATTGGGCAACATGGGGAGTTGTAGGACAAGTATCTTGTTTCCAAATTATAAAGCAATGTTCATGTTTTGCAGATGTTTTATCATAAACTTGCAGATATAAAGTGGTAACAAACGTACCCTGGTATAAATAAACATGAAAAGTGCCCTCTGGGTCTGGACACAGCTTTATAACTTCGGAAACAAGAAACTTCTCCTCTCGTTCTCTTTTCTGCCCTGGGGAAACGTCTTACTCTCGTTTCGTTACTACTGCCTTTGGGCTGTTTCTCACCTGGTCAAACGAATGTACCTGAAATCCTTAATTCTGCAGTGGTTTGAGGGTGATTTAAAATTCCCGCTGACTTTGGCCACAGGTCTGCTGTGGAGAGCCCCAGAGCTGCTGAGGACAGGTATCCCACCGCCACAGGGCTCTCAGAAGGGGGATGTGTACAGCTTCGCCATCATCCTGTATGAACTCTATGGACGTCGCGGGCCTTGGGGGGACACCAAGCTTTCAAACTCAGGTCTGTAAACAGCCTCGTCTCGAATTAGGTTAGATCAGCCTACGTCACTTCCTATAGGGGGGGGGGAATGAATATGCTGAGCTGAAAACTTCTATTGCGAAACATTCATCATCGTCGTCGTCCATAATCTTCACTATCATGACAAGTAACTTTGTTGGGGATTTTATCTCACGCAGGCTGTCAACAAAGAGTTCCTTAGTCTAACATGTAAACTATTTTCGCTGGCTCGTTGGTTGGCTGGTTTGATGTGTTTACGCCTTGCCAGCAATGAAGGCTGCATCGCAATGTTTAGCTGTGAAAGAAAACATCTATTGTCAGAAGACAATGTATTTGTGCATTCTTGTAAGTAAACTTTGAGAACCCTGAACTCGCATATGAGTGTTACAAAAGCCCTGCATAACGGGAGTGCCGTGGGGTCGTGACTGACTTGACTGATCGCCGTAGGGTCGTGACTACCCAGGCGTGAAAGTATGTGAAGTATATAATATAATTGTCCTGACGCCATGAATCACGTGACATTTGTGATTGTACAGACATTGTAAGGCGCCTACGGACCGAGGACTACACCAAGCAAGCCAGCGTGCCTCCCTTCAGACCCGACACCAGTGTCCTGCAGGTCAAGGCCGGGGTCGTGCCCCTCATTCACGAGTGTTGGCACCCGGACCCTGACCAGCGGCCGGACTTCAAGAACACCATCCGCCTCAAGCTGAAACCTCTTCAGCAGGGACTGCTGTAAGTTGTGAGGGAGGGATGGGACAGGAAGGTTGGTGGGTGTTGAACTCACATGCACATACACACGCATGCAGAGGTACACAGACGAGCGCGTGCACACACGCATAAACGTAAAAGCACGTGTGTTGACGTACACGCACACAGATACACGCTTTTAGTAGAGGGGAGAGATGTCTGTGTGTGTGTGTGTGTGTGTGTGTGTGTGTGAGTTCTGTGTGTGTGTCTGTGTGTGTGTGTCTGTGTGTGTGTGTCTGCGTGTGTCTGTGTGTGTCAGTGTGTGTGTGTGTGTCTGTGTGTGTGTGTGATCCCCAGTGTGATGTGATGCGTGCGTCTGTCTCACATTCTGTGGCATCAGCGGTCAAAGGTTTTTTTGTGATCTAGTGGCGATGTCGCTGAAGTTTTCAAACTCTTTCGAAAGAAAACGAATTTTTCATTTCTTTGACTCTCTTCAGAAAAAAAATTTGTCCTCTCCTGAATCTTATTTTATAATCTTTTTCTATTACACAGACAAATGATTATCTGGTCTACAAAAATAAATAAACTCATTTTCAGACATTTATGACAAGACACGAGAACTGTGCCATTTATCTGTTAACCTCAGGTCTGACCCTCCCCACTGTTAACAAAATCAAGTGCAGATTTGTGAGATTAATGTTATTGGGATTAGAAAACACACACGCACTCATCCACACATGCACATTCTTTCTCTCACTCACACACACACTGCTAGTGTTCAGAAGTTTGTTTTTGAGAGAGAGAGAGCTGCTGACGCCGGTACTGATGTCCACAGCAAGTCCAACATCATCGACAACATGCTCGCCATGATGGAGAAGCACGCGCAGAACCTGGAGGTGGTGGTGGCGGAAAGGACAGAACAGCTGTCGATGGAGAAGCGGATGACCGAGAACCTGCTGCTGCGCATGCTCCCAAGGTACCGACAACAGTCACGAGAGTGCTCTCCCTTGAGTTAATGTAGCACGTTCATGATTGTTGTGATATAAATTACTGCGCGTATTAAGCTACGGAAATATTATTTTTAATTATTCTGATGTCGTGGTGTTGAGAGCATGCAGAACAGTTCTATTTGGTGCTTCAATCACCAAAGACAGCTAAACGAAAGGATGCCATTAGACTAGGAACGAGTTCTCGCCCTTTGCCTTATTTATTGTCCTGTTCCAATAAAGTCAGAGGGGGTCACAGGGTAGGGGAAGGGTCACAGTCGTTCATCTCGTTATTAGTTTTGGGGTAGAGTTATCGTTCTTAATAAATGGAATTTCGGTAAGGGGACTTACTAAATTCACAGATATTAAAATAGTCGTGGTTGTGTGTGTGTGTGTTGGGGAGGGTGTGGGTTAGCTTTAATATGGGTGAGGTTAGCATAGAGGTAGAGCTTAAGTGAGCGGGAGAGAGAGAGAGAGAAAATAGAGGTGAAGACAGAACGAGCAACAGCGTGTGTGTCTTTGCGTCTCGTTTGCAAGTCTGACTGACTTCTTCTTACATGTCAAAGGTCAGTAGCAGAGCTGCTAAAGCACGGGCAGCCTGTGGCTCCGGAGCAGTACGACCAGGTGTCCATCTACTTCAGCGACATCGTCGGCTTCACAGAACTGTCGGCGCAGAGTACGCCCATGCAGGTGAGTTCCTACCGCTGCAGCACACCTGTGACATGCATCATGAGTTATCTGTCCGGTAGCATCTGGTTGGCATAGTACTCCTTCACACAGTACTTCCCTGAGCTATGCTAGTTGTGCGGCCGTTATCCTGTGAGCCTAAAGACATGATTATCATGTCCTTGATGAGAGAGAAAATTACCTTGATGTTTATAATCTCTGGGAGTGTGATTTTTCTTTCTGAAGTGACCAGCTGCTGTTCGCCATGTTGCAGATCGTGGACATGCTCAACGACCTCTACACGTGCTTTGACTCCATCGTTGAGAATTATGACGTGTACAAAGTGGAGACCATTGGTGACGCCTACATGGTGGTGAGTGGTCTGCCCCTGCGTAACGGCATGCGGCACGCGGGCGAGATCGCATCCATGTCGCTGCACGTGCTGGCCGCAGTCACCACCTTCCGCATCCGCCACCGTCCGGACGCCACGCTCAAAATCCGGATAGGGATCCACACAGGTAGCTAGCCCCAGAAAGGCAAATCTCCTGTTTCAGTCTCTCTTTCTCTCCGTCTCTCTATCTTACACTCTATTGCCTTTCTTTTTCTTTCCTCTCGCACTCTATTGTACTCTTTTATCTTTCTCTTTCTCGCATTTTATTCTCGTTCTCTCGAACTTTCTTTCTCTCTTGCTCAATCGATTACACTTTTTCTTTTTTTTTGTCTTTCTCTCTTTTGAATTCTTTTAGACTGAGCATGTGAGCACTGCCTCATCCTGATGAGCTGAGCTCACTGATAGTCCATGTTGTGTCTGTCGCAGGTCCTTGCTGTGCCGGTGTCGTGGGGCTCAAGATGCCGCGCTACTGCCTCTTCGGCGACACCGTCAACACCGCCTCCCGCCTGGAGACCACTGGCGAGGGTGAGCCTACAGCCGCCACCTCTCTTATGTCGGATGATTAAAGGTTTACTAGGGTGCACATTTTGTCCTAATGATTGGATAAAGCTCAGTGCACCGTACTATTCCCAATACAAAGACAAATCATTCAACTTCTTTATCGATATAAACGCCTGCAAAAATCAGTGATACACAGAGGTCAACAAATAACATGCACAGAGGTCAATAGCTAGGATTGTATGTGATACTTGTACGTTATGATGGCCACAGCCAATGGGAAAGCTAACAACATTAGTGTATATGTCTACTCATTAGAAAAAAGTGCACCATACTTAAGCCTTTTAGATTGTTAAAGTTAACAGTAACTCCAAGAACCTAAGGATAATGCTCAGACAATGTTGACACAAGACCAGTTAGACATTGTTCACAAAGTCAGCCTTACATATAAATTTGTTCTCCACTTGCACATGTCAGTGTGTCCTGCCAGACAGTATTTCAGATGGGTTTCTTTTTTTTTTTTTTTTTTTTTTTTTTTTTGGGGGGGGGGTGTTGTTCTTTGCCTGGCGAAAGGAGGTATGATTTTTCGTTATTAAATTTTTAAACTTCCTTTTCAGTTATTTTTTGCCATACACATTCTTCTGTTTGTATTTCCAGCACTCAAGATCCACTGCAGCCAGGAGTGTCGAGACATTCTTGAAGTGCTTGGCGGTTATCACTTAATTCAGCGCGGTCTAATCGACATGAAGGTGAGGTGTCTGTGCTATTTATTACATCGATACTTGGGTTATAGTCTTTACTGTTTATTATATTATTTCGTAAATAAACCACAGTGTTAGTGTCTTTAGCCCGCTGTTTAAAACAGGCAAATCTCCAGTCTGTCCCATTCTCACCAAATGTGGCGGGAATATATCTATCAATTATGTATCTTCGTGTGAAGTCTCTGGTATACACGGCTCTGGTGTATGTTTAGTGGTGATGTTTATTTTCTCCGTTCTAAGATCTTTATCGAAATCTTTGAGAAGAACATAGATATTTTTAAAGTCACCTTTGTCGTATTATTATTATTATTATTATTATTATTATTATTATTATTATTATTATTATTATTATTATTATTATTATTATTATTATTATTATTATTATTATTGACGAACAGGGTAAAGGCAAGAAGATGACGTATTTCCTGCTAAGCGAGGATACCTCGCAGCGCATGCGTCGTATCAGTGAGGAGAGACTGAGTCCTGGAGGCTGGCGAGAACAAAGATGTGTATCAGCCAGCAACATGGACTACAACGGCAAGATCTTCTTCATGGAGAACGGCACGGTTCGCAAGCTCAGCGGGGATCACTACTCCAGGCACCAGCACCTGGAACTGTCCAATGACAGCGCAGGCTGTAACCACGTGACCAGGCACAGCCTCTCCAGCATCGCATCTTCGGGTGCGTCTGGCACAGTCACCTCTCCCAGCAACTCGCAGAACGGTGCCGGGGTGTTCGAAGAACTGGCGGAGATGCAGTGCCTGCTGGACAACACCCGGACTAAGACAGTCCCGGCCACCCGATCCAGTCTCAGTATGTTCAGTAGAGACGGTCTGGAAACTCACTTGTAGCCAAAGCTGTGCTTCGGTACTCCACTTTCGCGATGTGAACACAACGAGAAAAAGGCGCTTGAGGAACCGGAAGTCCCGTGACTAAAGGACATCGACGCAGTTCTTGTTGATTCACTTCTTGTTTTGCTAGTGCCACGATTCCAGATATATTTTACAGAGTCCGAAACCTATTGTACATAGTATCTGTTATTTTTGGTTACTGTTGACATTCTGTCAGTCCCTGCCATATTTAATGGACGCCCAAAATGTGCATAATATGAAATTATTGCTTTCTTCTCGGCATATTGATGATATTTAAGACTGATTATCACACACTTACATCGGCATTGACGAGGTTCTAGCCAGATGTGTCTTTTAATTGTACTTTCTTTCATCGAAAGTTGGGTTTTTTTTTTTATCTTCTCCTGGCCGCATTTCTGTTTGTACATTTTCTCCTCGCACCGTTTTACATGTACAGCATTCTGTGATTTGAAACTCGCTAGCCTCGCGCCTTCATGAAGACAGTTTCTAAACACATTACTCAGTGCACTCTATAATTAACTGAATAAATATTTTGCACGTGATCCATGTAAATGTCACATCCAGGTCATCGTCAGCCCTTCCTGTGCAGTCTCGAGAATCTTCCTCACTCATTGTGGCTTCAGCGACAAACGACGGAGGATGTCACGACATCACGTGACATTCACTGTCATGTCCACCGTGACATCGTCTGCATGCTAAAGTGTGTGACCATCATGTCACAGTTTATGAAATGTCATAGTATTATATGTCGAAATGGGTGATATGTGTGACATATGCTAAGATGTGTGTATGTCATAGAGTGTGATATATATATATATACTGTTGAAGTTTACATGTAATTTGTTGTTGAGATTATTGCCCGACTTTCATTCTGTGATGGCATGATGTCTGGGACAGGGATAGCAGGTGTGTCTGTTCAGACAACAAGATATCAAAACCTTTGTCAAGAAGAAAAATACTTAAGGTAAGGAGGGAGGGAACTGTGGTTTTCGTTGTTGCACTTTGTTTTGTATAAAATATTCCTTTCTTTGGAAATGATAGTCAATATTTTGTCACATTTTTTTCATGTAGAACAACTTCTGCAAAAGTAATCAAGGCGAGTGTATGTCAAAGGGAGAATACCAGTTGTTACCGTTAAGGGAATCTGGAGTTATCTACCTTCCCGCTGACTTCGACTCGACTTCTATATCTACCTGACAGTCGTCAAAGCCAAAGTAATCCAACTCCACGGTCCTGTTACCTGGGACAAAATGATCTCATCAAGTCAACTGTTTTATATGCGAATTTCTGGATCGCGAATCTTGTTTGTATTTATTCTTCAAACATTTATTCTTCAGTTTCGTTTTCAATTTTATTTTTAGATTTTTGTTTGCTGTAAGTGGCCATTTGCTCACCTGTTGGCACTATATCCCTATTTATTATCCAGATACAAACAATAATTGTAGAAGCAACGAGGTGGCTAAAATGATTGTCTTTCGTCTGCCCTGTTGTAGGCCTGTCGAGTCGATGACTAGTTCCACACTTATCTGTTCTTTTTATTTAGTTAGACTTTCACGCTAATTAATTTTATTTAATTAGACATTCACGCTAAGGTCAAAGTTAATTGACATAATACTCGAATGTGCTTCTCTGAGGGGCTGCTTCTACAGTTTCGACATGAATGTCAGTTTAGAAGAAAAACAGGATAGAAAGAAGGAAATCATTTATCTAAAGCAGGCAGATGACTGCTTACAGCACTTTCCTCTTTTCTTCTCTCCTAGCATGGAAAAGTATTCTAAAATTTATTATTATTATTATTATTATTATTATTATTATTATTATTATTATTATTATTTACAGCGTGATTATGTCGCCTTTACAGAGGCACTACACTGTGCACTCACTCAGTGCCTCTTCTATGCTCTACGTGTCAACGGCATAGTAATTAATAAATGGATGTACACTGTATATCAGAGTGTTTACTAAGCTCATATGCCCAAAATCCAAGAAGTCACATACTTTTACAAATGTTGCACTATGCTTGCATTATCTACCTTTTTTTAGTGTAACATCTGGTCAATGTTTAAAGAAAAAGTCATGGAGAAGGGCAAGTTGGTTTCTATAGAAACTGGCTTTCTGCACTGTTTGTCCGCAAAATATTGGGCCGCAAAACAATCGTTAATTACAATTGAGTTTTAAAACAACATTAGAGCCACAAAAAGAGGATGTCATGCTGTACTGTCGAGTGATGTCAATAAAACCATCAGGTATGGGAGTTAAAAGAGCAGTGGGGTGAACACTTCTAATGAATGGGTAAAGCTCGGCTCCAGCTGGTATTTCTTTCAGTTCTCGAGCTACACGCCCACAAATATAATCATGCACAGAAAGAGACCAACAGCTCATACATCTGGTATGTACATAGATACCTTACTTTATAAAGGTCTCAGCAGGACCATCTGTTAAACACACGTATCTGTGTACAAATGAGTGGTCATGATGTTGAACTCTTGCTTGTTTGGTAATGTTTGGCGATTGCTTTCTCGAGAAGGGAGGATTTGGAATGTACCAGATTTAGGTGGGTAACTTCTTATTTTCACTTTTATCCAATAATTACACCTATTACTCCTTGAACTGACAGTATCCTAAGCGAGTTCGTCAAAACGCTGAAACCCAGGGCTCGGCGCAAACACATTTTGAATATTGAAAACATTTAAGTCTGCAGTTTATTTAGTTTTACAGAAAGCTTTGAAACGCAGTTTTAAAACATTGTAAACTAAAATCATTTTTTTTTTAAGTTTAATTAGGATTTTCGCCTCCATTAGAACACCCTGGTACAAAAAAACAACAACAACAACAACAACGGCGGCTCCCATTGAAAATATAATTATAACATAATATTTCAATGTCGCAGATGCATGCTTTGATGTAGCAAACGTCGAAGACGTTGTCTGGATAAAGATCTCTGTGAGAATGAAGAAGAGCATTGCAAAACTGAATGCACCTCCTTGTTTCCTTGTTTGATTACTTGCGTTGAGACCAGTCCCCTTCATCTCTCCATTTTATTTTATTTGTTTGGTCACGTGCTAGAGTCGGTTTGCTTTCGCCAAAGAGTATGTAAACATGGCGGTGCACATAAATCGTCCCGAAGCTGTGTTTTAGATGCTGTTGTGTGTATTTGATTCCTTGGCAACCTGACATTTTTAGAAGACAGCATTCAAAACCTTAGTACCTATTATTTAAGCTCACATTGACAGCTGTACCTTTCGAAATGATGGGTTTGTAAAAAAAAAGTTAAATCTTAAATTTTTCTGTCTTGCTCGAGTTTGGCCAGATCGCATTGCGAGGATAAAATTGGACAAATCCGATGCTTTCTCAATAGCTCATTATTTTCACCAACTGAAAAAGTACAGAGGACACTGGTTTATCAGGTGCAAATGTTGAAATTCATCCACGTGATATCCCTGTCTTACATGTGTTAACATATTTACTCATCGTTAGAGCTGCAGCTCGTGTGGTGCCAGTCCACGTGACTTGTTAGAACTGAATATTGTAAAAAGGTGAGAGCAGGACTCACGACAGGTTTTCACCGAACTATCACTGATATGAGTGAAGACTAAACAAGGTTCAAAGCGAGAGGAATAGTTTTCTGTGGAAACATTGGTGACTAGTGTTTGTGAGCGTGCGTGCGTGCGTGTGTTCCTATGTGCAGGTCTTGTATTTAGGTGCAATGTGCATGTGGGTGCAAATTGTGTGTGTTAGTGTGTGCGTGTGCGTATAATTCAGGACCAATCAGGTAAATTGAACTTTCGACTGAGTGAAGACACGAGGGAAAAAACCATGCTTAAAATGTTACTCAATCTGCAGTTCTTCTATTTTTGGGGGGTAGTGGTAAGTTGGGGTTTGACAAGTATTTTTCTTGTTACTTTGTTCGTCTTCAGAAGTTAGTCGTTCCGTGCGAATATTTAATGTTTCCACCCATATGACCACTGAACTGTGCCTTTGTCAGTACTATACTTCTCATAAAAATTCTCAGAATTAAAACAAATCCCTTACCCTCGCTAGCTTACACTGGTGCTGTTGGTACAGTTTCTTGAATCTTAATTCACTTCTGAATGTGTGTTTGCTTATTGTGTGTGTGTGTGAACATCTCGACTTTGTTTTTTAAAGGTATGTGCATGAAGACGCTGCGGACACACACATATACATATGAATGTCAAACATTCCAGGAAAGCAAAGAAAAGAGAAAGAAAACAAACGACAGGGATATTTTTAGAATTGTTCTTTATTGTAGTCGTGGCCGGTGAACGGCCTGCAGTAGAAAAAGAGGCAAGATGCGAGTGTTCTGCCCCCTAGGTTCCTATCACAGATACGCAGCTTGGCACAAATCGTCCCACTCATCCCACCCACAACTACAGGCCTTTCCCTACCAGAAAACTGTTCTTCAGTTCCTTTAGCGAAGTCAAAGAATTCATCAATTATTGTTATTCTTTTTTATTTACTATCCTCTCTTGGACGATTTCCTTGTAAACTATCTTCAACATCTTTTCCGCTGAGAAGGATAATCTTGTTTAAACGGGCTTAAAAACTTAAATATACACATCAAGGTTTCCTCTTTTAAATCTCGCTTTAAATTTCTTGAAGAGATTTGGGGAGAATTATATGGTTAGTGATAAAGTCTTGTTTATCACCAAATGAGAGGACAACCCTGAGGAGACCTTAAACGAGTTCAACAGAATTCTCGAGATTGTTACCAAATGTTCTTGTTTGTAACTTCATTGCACATTTACACAGAACAATATAGTTATATTCACATCTTTCCTCTTTCCCCTTTTAATTAAACACAAATATGTACAAACAGGACCAAACAATTTACAGAAAAGAAGCAAACAGCACCAATTAAAATACACTGCTCTTCTGCAATGACATTTGTGAAAAAAACGCACATCCATGAGCTGGCAAAAACGCAAGAGAGGCATGGGAGGAACTATTTAAAAACTGTAAATCAAGGACAGCTGGCTATCTGGACCTTCTCCTTCCAATTTTATGAGAGAAATATCAAAAGGTTTATGTTCCTGCAGGCACA
Organism: Pomacea canaliculata; assembly: GCF_003073045.1. Classification (NCBI taxonomy): domain Eukaryota; kingdom Metazoa; phylum Mollusca; class Gastropoda; order Architaenioglossa; family Ampullariidae; genus Pomacea; species Pomacea canaliculata. The sequence goes on along the minus strand of NC_037590.1, from coordinate 41,373,875 downwards.
TAAATCTAGAGAGAAACCTCTTCATTGCCCACAAATATTCTCCCAAAAAGAAAATACTAGCATGTGCATAAAAAAAGGTTTTCTGTAGCCTTGTGGAAATCCGTCTCTGATGTAGAAATACTTCTCAGATATATCTTTTCTTTGCGAGTGAGAATTTAGCCAGCAACACATAAAAATCCTTTACTACAGTCAAGCAAAGGGCGACAAATGGATATTTTGAGCAACTTGTTTGGGTGTCACGGAGGGTGAACATAAAAATGGGGAGGTGATGAACTGTGGGTAAGAACTGTGTGTGAAGTCTAAGAACTGAACTATCGTTGCAGATTTCTCAAAGACCTACGACTTTGGCTTGTGGTGATGCACTTCATAGCTTGCAGCTAGTACTTTGTGGAAATGTTTTTGTTCTGTGTCCGGAACTCTTTCTCTAGGCACAGCCTCAACGTACCATAGGCCCGCAGCCTTAGCAGTTTCGTCTGCTTCGCTGAGTACTGCTCACTGCAAATGTCTTGACCTTTCTGTCCATGAACCTTAGTGGCTTTGCTCTGAGCGAAGCTCGCTGCAATACGGTTCATTTGTATAATTAGCCGGTGTTGCCACCTCAACTGATAAATGTGCCGCATTCCTGGTTGGTTTTCTAAGATTTTAGTTTGTGTATTGTTTCTGGTACGTGCTTGTGATACTTGATGACAGTCAGCGAGGTGTTCTTGACATTTGCCTTCTCAACAGCATCTCTTCCTCCCTCAGGAAGTAGTGCTTGTCTCCCCTCGTCTCGAAGCAGGACCAGCCCTGTCTGCTTTAGAAAGCCACCGATTATCCTCCTCTCGTTTCATGGTAACTTCCCTTTTGTCTGATGATTAGCTTCCCTTCTCTCACCAGAGACTTTTCTTTTTTATCTGAGGATCTTCTCTTGTCGCACTACGGGAATTTCCTTGGTCTTTTCATTTCATGGATATTTTCTTTCTGTGACCATGTATTTTTCGTTCCTTTATCCTCTAGATTTTCGTTCTCCTGAGGTCAAACCTCGTTTCCCGTGTGTTGATAATCAGCAGTCGACGGGCTCACAGTTCTGCCTCTAGACCACAGCGATATGCGGTGTCGAGGCCATGCCTGCCATTCCAAGAGCCAGCTTCTTTAGTTTGTATCTGTAACATCAATCATAATATATACAATATAAATATTTATCTGTAACATTAATCACATCATAAAATATATCGCTTTTTTCATCAATCATAACATCAGGGAAGATTGCAATACCAAAACAGATTATCACACCAAATGCCAAAACATTCATAATTTCTGATACAGCTAACAAATTACCTAAGTTTTGTGGGGTATTTTTTTTTCAATTGAAAAATTGTTTCTGAAAACTCCTCAGGTTACAAAGTGACAGCAGTGGAAAACATATTTACAGACTATTTAAACATCTCCTGGGTCGAGGTTGGAAGAAAAACATTTTTATAAGGAGGGACAGGGGTATGTTAACTGACAAATTAGTAATCTACGATAGTTACAGTAAATCAGCCTCCACTTGAAAACAGTTTAGTTTTGATTCGACAAATCTTTATATCGTAATGAGTGTTACAAACTTGACAGACGGGAGCTAACGAGCTGTTTGTGTCTCAGACACAATGACATGCCATGGACTGCATCTTTCAGCAACATGTAATAGACCTATACAACTGTTTGTCTACGTACCCCACTAGGCCTATACTAAGGACATGCTTTGCTAGGTTTTTGTGAAATAAATACAAATAATAATAAATAATCAAATTATTAACAAATAGTAATAAAACCCAAGCAACTCGAGGACTTAGACCATGACATCTCACACTTAAAACCAAGGCGATAATCACAAAGAAAGAAAAGACTTGCACCTGTGATTGAAGATACCCCCTGCTTAGGGTTCCGGTCACTTGGTTTCACCTGTAGATATAAACAGCTAAGGTTGAGTACAGAATGAGTATGAAGCACAAGTACGCCAAAAGACAGTTGCACAGAGAAATTGAGATGAACACAAATACAGAAACGAGATAACAGGGGAAAAAGCCAAATTTGCTTAAAATTCACGTTCTTTAGAAAATTGTGAGTATTTACAGATGTTAATATATTTTATATGAGCCTTTGTCAACATCTTCTTTAAAATGCAACGCATGAATAAATCAATTGAAGATTCTGTACACACTTTCTTTCGTCATCACAAGATATTTTCATAATAAGCTCAAATCCTACCTTTAACGTTTTGTTTTGCTCGAGTTTATTTTTAAGAAAAAAGAAAGTAAAGCATTTCTGTGAAAAACAAATTTTCAAGTGTTTATTTATTATTTGTCTTTGTATAAACATTGTGTATTATTAAAATGATGATTTAGAAAAATTATTCTAACAGCTGTATAAAAAAACCCAACAATCTGTCCATATCAAACAGCAAATGTTTGTGCCAATTAGCACTTACTTCGAAACTTTGAAAAACTTTTTCGGCTTCTGTAACCAGCTGGAGTCCAGAAACCGGTTGCGAGACTTCTTCTTGTCATCATAGGAGGGTGGAGGAGAGCCTGTCCCTTCTCCATCAGAACCCGATGACCCCCGACGTATCCTAGATCCTTCCCCGAACTTCCTCCACCTTTGCCATGGGCCTCTGTTTCCGATGACACGCAAGTCCCAGCTTCTGTTGGCTGAGCCTTTAACGAGACCCCCAGGTCGAAAGACATCGACTGCTTGCAAAGCACCCCGATCGTCTCCTTCCTCTCGGTCCCACCCCGCCGTTCCTGACTCTTAGGAGATGAAAGTTTAACTTTTGTGGAATCTGTGCTACTACATTTACTTTTGGTGCAGGATGACGACTGACAACATAAGGCGTTCTTGCTCTTGGTCGACGAGGAAGGCGAGATTTTCTGGCTGTCGCCTTCCTCGGGAGTAAGCCTTGGATGGAGAAGGTCCTCGCCGATCAGCTCGATGGATTCTCCGTTGACTGACTGTTGCTGCAGAGATCGTGGACGTTCAGCTTCTTTTACGCTGTACGTTGCGGCCCGCGCTCTCCCTACGTCCACAGGCAGCGGCGCGGCCGTGTCGGAAGACAGCGATGGCATGGACGCATGGCTTGTGGGACTTATAGTTGAGTCTGGTTTCGCTTCTAGTAGGGCATGCAGTCTGGACACTGACGGTGGCAGCGTGGCAGTGAGTGATTCCCCTCCATCTTCTCCGCTCCCCATCCTGTCCAGACCATCCGTGTCTAATAGCTGATGCTCACCTGGAGCGCATGCGTCGTCCGCGCTGAAGACGTGCGTCAGCTGCTTGACTTGCCCTTCGTTGCTCAGGTCCTTCAAGGGAGTCTTATGTGGCTTGTGAGGTTCTGGTCCGCCGGAAGAGGACAGTTTCTGTACGACATGCGAGACGAACTCCGAACACGCCTTAGGTGAATCGGTTCTCTGAAAGGACAGGGATAAAGACGAGTTGGTGCTTGATGATCCCAAGCTTCTAGCAGGCGTTCCCTCGCGGGAAAGCCTCTGGACGATTGCCTGGACGTAGCCTTGCCCCGAAACGTTTTCTTTGCCCTGTGCGGTTGTCCCGCCGGGCGGCGGAGGTTTTGCGGGTGGAGGCGGTAGATAGCGCTGCATGATGCGGGTGGCATACACGGTGTGGCCGCTGCGGTACCGCTGGCTCTCCTGCAGCAGTTCAGCAGCGGGCTTCAGACGACGGACGCGAGACACGAGCCCCACGCGCGGTAGGTGCAGTGTCGGGCTGGGTGTCTTTCGGAACTCTAGCTTCCTCTCCTCAGTCTCGCACACCGTTGCGCACTTCTCCAGCCGGCTCATGACGTCACGAGCAGGCAGCCGCTCGCCTCCAGCATCCTCCGCCATTGCGCCATCCACGTCGCCCACGCTCTTGGAGCGCTTCGAAGTGGGAGGAGACTGAGGGGTGCTTTGCCGGGGCAGCGGGGGTTTTCCAGTGGCTTTCCTACCTGGGTCATCGTTGTCCTTCTCCTCCTTCTGTTGACGAAAGTGTTTTTGTTGTTGGACTGATCTTCTGACAGGCTTGGGTTGATGCTTGCTGCTACTGATACCTACATCGCCGGTACCTTCAGTGCTGGTGCCATGAAGATGACCGGCATCTAACGCTGAATCTGTACATTCCATCACAGTCTTGGTAGGGGAATATGTTTCATCAACAACCAGGGCCGAAGAAGCAGACGAGGGGTCGTCCTCCCCTGCTTCCGGCCGCTGTGGAATGAGTGCTCGAGGGGTCTCGGTCTCCAGGGCATAAAGCTCATTATTTCCAGATGGAATCACATTTCTATCGTTTTTCCGACTCAGCAAAGTGGGAGACCCCTTCGCCACTTTGCCGATGCCAGGCCCACTAGGATGAGGCAGCACGTCTTGAGGCCTGGAAGTAACTGCCGCCCTTTGACCAGCGCCAGCAGCAGTGTCGCCGGCTTGCGTTGTTGAGGTCAGGGGCGACGCGTGTGTGGAGTCCATTTGCTGCACAACGGTTGGGGTGAAACAGGACGGCTCGGCGGGGGTGTGGGCGGAGCCAGATGAGGCTTGGTGTCGTTCCACTTGCCCCCTGCTGTCTTTGGGAGCAGCCTCAAAGGGATACAACTCGAAGGCCGTCCTGACCTCTCCATTCTCCACCTTTACTCCCAGCGCAGGAACCCTAATCTCTTTGTCTGTTTCGTGGAAGAAAGAAAAGTTATTGCAGTAAAAAAGTCATTACCACTCATTTGACAAAAAAACTTCAAGAATTCATGCAGAGCTATGAGACTTCTGAAAGGATCTCTGAAACTGTGTAAGAATGATAATGCGCACTGGAGTACCTTTACAAAATTGACTTCGCTGGCTACTTTTTTAGAAAAACTGGCGATCATCTTTATCATCATCATTATAGATCGTTTACCAAACAGCTAAATGCACTTGCTGTTAAAATTATGGTTATGAAAAAGACAATAAGACAACAATGACGATGATGGCGACACTACATAGGTGGAATAGAAAAAAATACTGCCTCAGTGAAGCAGAGGAAATACCTCAGAACATACCTGGTTTTTCTCCTTTGATTTTCCTTTTAATGCCGCATTTCAAAACAGAAAGACCTTACTTATTGCCTCTTCGCACATTTATTACATGAACATCTTGCACATTACCTTCTACTAAGATGCGCATGTCCGTTATCACAAAACAAACTGTGAGTTAAAGGTAACTTTTATCACACTACCTACAACACACTGGGTATTAATTCTTTAGAAAACAATCCTCCCAGTTTCACTATCATCTAAGCTATTCACTAGAAAATGTTCTCTGCCAGCTTGCGAAACTACATTCCTAATTGTAGACATTTCTTTCATTTTTATAACTAAGTTCAGATGACAATATCAAGCATGAAAACTGGACAAGATTCTGTCATAAGTACTCGTACTAAAGTTTGTAGAAGAAGTATTGTGAGAACAATGAACTGTATATCTGCTTCTCAGGGGTATTAATAGTTACCGTTGTTTCGGCAATAAATGCATTAAATATAAAGAAATCAACTAGACTAGAAATTCCCAAAATCTGACTGCCTCTTTGTGACAAAATATTTCATGACAAAACAATTGTTTAAAGATATCTTTCAGCCTGGGAGAAATGGCAGTCAATGTCATGGTTATGTGCCCTCAAAGGGAGATAACAGTGAGTACCTGAAGTTAATGGAATGTCATGCTTGGCCTTGGCAGTTGTAGAGACCAGCGGCTGGTCAGACTCGCGCAAACTGTTATTACGCAGCAAAGGTGGACGAAACTCTGGGCCACTCTGTGAACACAGGCACAAAGTGAACGTCACTTCCGGTATTCTTATGCGACTTGTTAGACACAGAATAAGTGCATCGTTAAACATCCCTTGCAGCCTAACACAAGGCACACAAACGTACCCGACCTTAAAGGCCTAGAGGGGAACAATCTGGTGTAATGTTTGTCTAAATCTTATCAGTGATTGGCTAAATTAGTCCAAGATGCTATTTCATAAACTCTGAGTGAATATCTTTTTTCAGTTCACCAGATCAACGAACATCCCTAAACACATAGAAGGGAGCAGTTTTAGTAGTGCTTTGTTTTTGAAAGTGGGAGAAAAGCTATTTTTTATCTCTGTTCCCGATGTTCTTTTTAATGTCTCGTCACCTGACTGCGTCCTGCGCGATCGGAGGTGGAGAAGGTGCTCCAGCGCTTGACAGCCGCGTGGCGCCGCGCCTCCCGGTATTGGTACAGCTCCACCTCGCGGCGAGTTATGTGCGCTTGCAGCAGAACGTTGTTGACCTCCTGCAGCAGCAGCTGCCGCTTGATCAGCATGATCTCCTTGTTGCGCTCCAGCTGGCTCACGCGCAGGTTGTTCATCTGTTCACGAACAGTCAAAGACATGAGCCGTCAGCTAGTAGGTGAGGGACACACATCCTACTGACACGAACAGACAGACGAGACCAGGACGCACAGTAAAGACAGCAAAAGACAAGAAAAAATAAACAAGAGAACAGCAGACAAAACAAAAAGGAACAGACAAGAGCGGCCAGAACAACAAAAAAGTGAACAAGAATAGATGAAGATAGTTCAAACAAGACAAAATATATGGAACAAGGCTAGATATGGAGACGACTAGCTGTACATATTCTAAAAAAAAACTTAAAACTGTTCCAAAGCAAGCAAATTTAGAAACATTTTTTACAATCATATAGAAAAACGTGCTGTGAGCTTTGTTTTCATATAATGGATTTTATAACTAGAATTATGGCCTAAAAGCGTTTAAAATAAAATAATGTGTAACTCCCCCAAAAAGGACAAGAAAAGAAGAAAAATTGACTGATAATACAAAACAATAAAGATATTAATCCAGAAACAGTCTAGACAGACAAGGCAAAAACGACTAAAGCAGAAACAGAAAAAAAAACGACCAGACAAAGCTTAGACAAAACAAACAAGACAGGACAAGACAATGACAATGACAATGCTTTATTTACGAGAGGTAAAATAAGCAAGGAAATGTTGGGGTTTTTTTTTCCATTTACCCTCGGAAACGAGCAGGAGTACAGATTCCTTACCTGCACTTGCAGCTTCATGGCCTGACTGTACACCTTCTCAAAGTTCTGAAGCGCAACGGTCTTCTGAGTCTCTTCCTCTGTTGGAAGAAAAAAAAACTCAGACATCAGACATTTTATGTGTATTTATACACAAAATGTAAGTTGTTATTCCTATTGTTATTACTTCTCACGTTGTCGTTGTTGTTGTGATGTTGTTGTTGTTGTTGTTGTTGTTGTTGGATGATCAAATGTTCTAAGCCAAATAATCCTCTGTCTTGTTTGACCAGTTAATAAAATCAGTTTGTCTACGAAGGGAAGTAATGGACTCGAAGTCCGCGAAGATGCTTAATGAAAAGGAGTAGTTCCCCCTTCCTTCAGAAGGCAATAGTGTTGTGCAAGATGTGTTTTCCGTGGTCTGAGCTCCACGCGAGTTGTGTGTGGTTAGCCCTTATTCCTCATTTAGAATGCATGGGTAAAGTCTAACATACTTAACACCTTAAAATATATTCCTAAGTTAACTCACATTTATGTTAACTCACAGCTGACTACATTCACACACAAAAGAGCAAACTGCACAGTACAAACTTGCTTTTCTGACAAAATACACGGAGTATACCATGAACACACTCGAAATGCGGAAAAAACTCTAAGAAATTATTAGACTTTAGCATGTGAAGAAGCTTCGTCATACTGTAAGCATTAGAAACATTTTAACACATTGTTAGTCGACGACTGTAATTAATACTGTTATCTTTCAACCAAACTTTTTCAATATTCTTAATTAGTTAAGGTCAACCTTGTTATGTAACAGCAATGGTTTGCATTCATAGCTACCAAGTTACCAACTTGTCATTTCCTAGACACAAAAAGTAATAGCAGGGCAAAGAGAGAATGCTGCAAGGTTTGGCTTATAAATACTTCTTGAAGGTTTAACAAAAAGGTTGGTTCCAGAAACTGTAAATCAGATATCCAATTAAAAATGTATTATATCAGTCTGATCACTGAGTCCGTTAAATGTGATAGTTAGCTTTTAAATCACCAAGTCACCAGCAAGACGAACAAGCTTTCACGAATTTTTAGTTGACAAGAAAGACAATGCCACAGGACGCTGGACTCAGATCGGACACCAAACAGGCTGCAAGTGGTTCTAGAATGTAACAGAACGAGGTTGACCTCGAATGGCCTGCTGCACGCTGGGGACTGACTCACTGGTGTGGGCCGCCTGCACCAACATGTTCCGCATCTGGTCCACCATGTCCACCAGTTCATGACTTCACTGCCTCCTCCCCTTCCACGCTCTGCCATTTGCCAATCTGCACAGAGGTACACATGTAGCCACATGTCAACACACACACAAACACATGTACAATATAAGCAGTAGCGCATAATCATTTCATTTTCATTTCTTTTAAAATTGCATTCCACTTAGACCTTAAAGTAATTATTTTACTTCCATCCATCTGATCGTTAGTATGAGTGTCAGAACCATCATCGCATCCCTTTCCACCATGCAAGTATAATTAAATGATAGAAAGGTTTTCATGTTTGTAACAGACAGGCTGTTGCTGAAAACTCTGAAAGATGAAGTGTCCCTCACTGCTGCATTCTCCATTGACTCTGCCAGTTGATCACCAGCGCTCTCCATCTGCGAAATTTTCTCTTCCAGTTCTCGTACGGTAGTTTCCAGGTCGCCAACCTCCAAGACGACAGGACCGGAATAAATTCCCGCCTCCAGATCTCGCCTGAACCTGACTAGAAACACATTCGCCGATGAGCTGAAGATTTGATGATCAGAAAAAATATCTTGTCTTTGTTCGTCTTAGAGAAGGGGTTGGATACTACTTTGAACACTACCAGCATTCAAAATATCGCAAAATCATGATTGTCCCCGTCTATGAGTTTCCTGGCATGCCATGTGCAGAAACATTCAAGAGTAAAACTCTTTGAGGACTGTTTACCTCAGTCGGTTAATCGTTCTCAAAACACTAGCTGGTACCATGACGATTAAACAGCTGCAACCCAGTGTTTGGAACATACACACTAGACACGTTTATTTTATGAATGTTTTCAGACTTTAGGTTACTATCTTGGTCGAAAGAATTTATTATCAAGAAGGTTGCACTTTTTTTCAAGTGAAAACATTTTCTGTAAAACCAATCATTATTCTTCAAGATTTTCAAGTTTTTACTGTCATTAGAAAGTGTGCCTGTCTGGGCAAGAAAGTTGTTGAATTTAAGCAGGGTATAAGCAGACGACCACTATTTTAATAAAATCACCAACCCATTTCTGCAGCGTGGTCCTGTCGCACTTTGTCCAGCTTGGAGCCAAGCCTGGTAACCTCTTCCTGCAAGTCCCTGTACTCCTGCTCCTTCCGGGTGACCTCAGCCAGCAGCTTGTTGTTGGCGCGCTCCAAGCTGTAAAAGAGTGGGACGCTGGTCAGACAAAGACTTAGAAACTATGAGCAGACACACTGTTGGTAGTTAGCTTGCAGCGCCACCTCTTGGTCCTGTTCTGCGACAACACTTTCTGTCTGTGGTTTGACTTATTTCTTTCATCATTGTTCCTTCCTTTTGTTGTAATGAAAAAATGGTGCCGAGACTAACAGCGAAGAACTTCGCAAGAGGCTAAGCTTTAGTCTCGGCAGACTATATGGGTTCCTGAGCTGATATTCTGAGCCGTGGAGCCAATAATGATTACATTCTAAAAATTAACATATCCCACATTTCCCCAATGGTACTGGGATACCAAGTATTAAAAATCTCCTCTACATCTCTCCCAGCCCTCTTTCTAATTCTCTCTAAGGATAACAGGCCTCAGATGGCAACAGAAGTCGTTTAAAAGCCTCTGCAAACTGAGAAGGATTGGTTCAGACCCAGGGCAGCTGTAGAAGTTTGTTCATCAGACAAGACTAATCGATCCTATCAGCAGTAAAACCCAAGGCAGAGAAAGGCTTGTTGCTGGTGTTAGCAGTAAGCTGAGCCAGAATAAGTCTTGACCTTTCTGAGACACGTCCAGCAATGTAACAATAACAGTAAGTAACAATCATATAAGACTTGGACAAAGTCAAACTTTCGACAATGTGTGTCTTGATAAACTTTCACATCGAGAGCTACAAACAATTAAAGTCTGTTTCATGCATCAAGCTGAGCTGGAATCGCTACCCTATGGGATTCGTCGAGCGAGAAAATCACGAGATTTCTCTGGCCCGAGGCTGTGTGACGTCAGGAGGGGGGCTCAAACCGGTTTTGTAATATTACTTGCTTTTATCACCTAATGGTGTTCGCGGTGAAGTGTTCCCTAATCAATGTTGTGCGATCTAGTCTATAACTCCACATGAAAGCAAGTTTATGTATCCTTTAAGTTTTTGCTATGATGTTATCCACTCCTTGTCCATTTGACATCGCTGGCAGCACCTCTCAGATTGTAAAGACGGAAACAGTTATGTTTATAGATTTCAGTGAATTTCTGAGGGGTGAGAAGTTTTCATGCATGTATATAAAGAGTATTCCACTCTCTGTAGTTCGGAAAAGTGAGTCAGTGAATCTTCTGATTGATGTAAGTTTGTTGTGCCTTCAAAGTTTGTTTAAAAGAGCATGTTATTGCTCCACACTTGCCATCTCGGAGCGTGATCAGGTCATTGGAATATTTCTTTGTACTAGATCACTTGCAAAATGTATCATTGACATAACCACTCTTTCTTTCTTTCTTTTTTTTTCTTTGTACACCAAAGAAGCTCAAGACCGCCCGCGCGCGCACATACACACACACTGGTATCAGGTTCAGATATTGACAAAGATTGAAAGGACAATGTTGACCTGAAAAGACATTTACGCTATTCTCCAAAAGGCTTGTCGTGTATTATTGTGTTATTGTATTATTATATTATTGTACTTTCGGTTTTCGCCCTGACAAGATTAGTTCCCATGATCACTGGGACATGGTGGAATGTTTTGTCTCATTACATGATCAATAGCACAGCCCATCCGCCCCCGCATCCCTCCCGCCTTCATGGAACCCACACACTCATCCCTCTCGCTGTGTGCCCCAGTAATGAGCTGCCTTTTATCATTTTCATCAATCATCTCAATAAATGCGATGAGAGCTTGTAACTTTTATAAATCATGAACCGCAGATACGAGTGGTGTTCCACTTCTCGACGCTTTGTGATTGTGTGTCTGTTGGAGGTTGGCACTGAGGGTCCTTCTGACCATCTTGGGCTTTGTCGTGGCAACACTGGCCTAGTAGTAGTGTTGTTGCCTGGCATTTAAGGAAGTCCTACTGTAGATCTTCATTAAGTGTATTTTTCTTGTCAGTATTTTGTTACTGGAGGGACTAATGGCATCTCACTTCTGTAAGAATCCAATGACAACACACATGTCCCAAATATTTTCTGACATTAAACTTACACGTTCAAGGACCATAATCAAAGATAAAGCCAACTGAAATTCTTCCTTCTGTTAGTAACTACATGTCTAATGATCTTCATTTATCAGGACAGGATGGTTTGTACGTTCTTTGTGTACTTCTTTTTTTTTCCCTATCTCTCCTGGTTTTTTTTCGTCTTCTTAACAATTATGTTGTTGTTGTTTTTTAATTTTTTTTTAACTTTCTTCTCATTTTTCACAGTTAGTTTGGCTTCCGCATCTTTGTTCAGCTCTTCTGTTGCTAATTGTATCCATTTTATTCCTTCTTCCATTTCTCCCTTTTCTTGTCTTCCTTCTTTTTAATATTTGACCGCTTTGTCTACTTTGAATTAGGCCAGCCTGTATTTTTAAAAAATAGTTTTCTTACACAAAGTCGTAAAAAGTGCAGATCACTTGAGTTCTAAAGATCACAGCTTGCATATTACATGGAAACAAAAGCCGGCTCAACCCGGGGGTTAAAGGTGAGACCGCTGAGTCTGACTGTGGAGGATGAGTGAGAGAATCATAAGAAAACTCCGCTGACTGCCTTGACCCTGGCTTGGTGCCAGGAAGCAAGGTCGATCCTTGTGTCCTCTCGTCTTCACTCATCTGTCTGTATCCCTTCTTAACAGTAATCTTTCCTGATATCCATTCATCTCTCTCCCTCGCTCTCCCGTGCTGCCTCTCGAAGCGCGCGCGCGCGCGTGCGTGCGTGTAAAAGGGAGTAAGAACACGGACGAGGATGAGGCTGCAGGGTTCAGATCCGGGAGACAACTCTAGCTAGAGGAATGAGTGGGTTATCGGCCTTAGATGCCTGGCCCTCAATACATCATGCAAGATAAATCGAGCACTGACAACTGAAGTGCTGAAGATCCGATTCATTTTATTTTTAATGTAAGCGCGTGGAGAGTATCTCCATTAACACTTTTTTTTTCAATTTATTCTTTCGACCCGCTGTCAGGTAAGGTGGTTTTTTTACGTTATTCATACCAGAAAAGTTTGGGGGTTTTAAGCAGCAGTCAGCCCTGTGCTCTTAGATCATCGCATCACATTCTGTCATCGTCTGTTTTCAGGGAATATTCTCGAACGCTTTTGCTTACGCTTTGCTGTCTACAGTCAGAGCGGGTGTTGAAAGATTGTTTTGAGGATTTGCGAGGGTTACAGTGGAAAGCAAAAGGTTCAGAATGCCCCCAACATCGTGACTCACCTGGCGATTTTCGACTTCGTCACGTTCTCATCCGTGACGCTGGCGTCATCCCCGTAACTGACCTCTGACGTCTTGTCTACGGGTGACGTTTCCTCCGGTGAGTCCATGTACGGCTGCAGCGTCAGAGGCGGGGGACGACCTTGACCGCCAGGGCTGCCAGGGGCTACGACAACACCTGCCTCCTGACCCCCAGCCCCTTTCATCATCTCCCACTCCTGCAGCTTGCGAGCGAAGTCGGCGGAGACCTTGTACTTGGCCAACGGGTCCTCCTGCGCGGCGGGAGACGGGGGTAGAGTGGTAACGAGGCCCGGAGAAGGTAGTGGACTTCCGGAAGGGGCTTCGGCGTCGGCCTGCGACAGGCGATCCTTCATGCGCTCCAGCTTGGCCTGGCGCTCCAGAGCGCGCTGCCTCTCCTTCTCGATGCGTGACTTCTCCTTCTCCAGTTTGACCTGCTCGCGCTCCACCTTCTGCATCTCGCGCTCACGGGCCTTCTCCTGGCGCTCGCGTTCCTTCTCTTCTCGGGACTTCTTACTCCGGCCCCGCTCCTCCTTCTCGCGTCTGCTCCTCCCGCTGCCTTTGCGCTCCATGTCCGGCGTGTCCGGCCGGCGGTACTTGCGCCTCTCCCACTCGGCAAGCTTGCGACAGAAAGACTCGCTGATGCGCCGCTGCAGCTCCTCCACGTTCACTGATGGTCCGAGGAGGTCCAGTGGTGTCAACTCGGACACTGCAGCCTCTGGCGGGATCTCCCCGCTCTGCTGAAAAGAACCTGCAAGAGAAATGCAAAAAAACCGAGTTTAAATCCGATTTGCATCAGCCAGTTACTATCACTCACTTTGCATAGCATGCATCGACAAAACTTCACCTGGAGAAATATTTTTTATTAGGGGAAAGGTAATGGTCGTCCTCTAAATCTTTTAAGTTATTTGATGAGATGTTAGAAACCCGACGAAGCCAGTTTTTATGGGAGAAGTTTGGTGCGCGTCACGGGTTTCGAACCGGCTCGCCTTCGTGTTCGAGCGCCAGTTCTCCAACCACTCGGCTGTCTGCTTCCATTATCAGGCAGTCATTTCGTATAACATGTATCAACAAGATTTGACTTAATGCCCATCACTAAAGAAAGCAGCCATTGCATATGACATGCATCCACAAGATTCAAGTCGCGGCTTCCACCACCGGAAGGAACAATCGTTAATTATGACAAGACTTAGTTCCTGCGCCATCACGCCGATCTATCTCCAACCACAAAAAATAATGTGACCCTAGACGGCAAGAAATCTTTCAGCGAAGATTCTTTGCCAGTCTTGCAATGATACATACTTCCATTTCTGCTTTAGTCTAGTCGGGCCCTCGAGCAAAAAGAAGAGGACGAAGGTCAATGATGCAAATCACTCCTCAGGCTTCTCGGCGCCTGAACATATTTCCAGGTGAAGGGGTTTGAAATGTTTCTAGTGGCGCCGTCTGTAAGCACCGAGGCCAAGGCGGTTCAGTGTTGGTTAGACAAGGCAGTACATTACATTTCTAGTACATTACATTACTAGTACATTATTCAGAGGTTATATAAGAGCAGAGGTTATGTCATAGTTTTGACATTTTCAGCATCATGCTGCTTCTCTGCTCTGTTGAACCAAGATCAATGATGACATGCACTCCCTGCAGTTGCAATGTTTAAAAACAGATTTGAAATGAAACTAGAGGAAAACGATACTTTTATCGAGAGTTTTGATGAAAAGATGAATCGGTCTACATAGCAACCAGACTGGCACTGCACACTCAACACTGTTTCCACAAACACCAAATGTTATCGTAGGGTCCAGTCTAAGGCGTAGACACTAGACCACCACATCTTCTGTTATCTAATCATTCAGCAAGAACCTGTGACAAACTGCAGCTACCATCTGGTAAGAAGACAGCACTTAACTTAATGTAAGAGCATCTAGAAAACCTCTTTCTGAAAGAATAATTGTGCCCTTTCTTCCAAGTGTTAGCATGCACGCGCACAAACACACAACCACCACTGCAACGACAGCAGGCTGTGTACCTCGGATGATAAGACCGCTCGTGGTCTTCCATTTAACACAGCAAATCCTCAATTACTTTATCTCGCCCTCGCCGAGAGCTGTCTCATCTTCGAGTGAAACATAGCTGAGGTGTTTTATCCGGCAACTCCGAGTTCTCCTAAATTTTTATTTAATGAAAAGCAATTTCAAAATAACATACCGTAAACTGCGGGGGGATTTTGGCAACATGTCGGTCGCCGGTCGAAATGGCGCGAGCACGTCCCGCATAAACGTGTGGCTGAAGTAAGGGCCACGAGAAAGCTCGTGCTGTACACTATCACGGAGACTTTACTCAGCATCTTTAAGAATGGTGTTAACCTCTCACCTTTAGTTTTTGCCCTGTCTGCAGTTTCCTGGGTCTGAAGGGGCTCCTGATTATCCCCCGTACTGTCTGTACCCAGGACCTCGCCTTCACCTTCTGTCGGTGTCGCTGCAAGAAGGAAAGAGAAAGAAAATTTAAACCAGGTTTGTGTAATCGCGATGTGTGGTGGATGTTGTTCAGTCGCCGGCAGTTGGCTGATTCTGCTACGAGTCTTTCTTACGCAGAGCTCCCTGCAAGCATGGCATAATTTTTAGGTGACTAATTTGTTTACCTGCGAAACTACACCGCCTAAACACAGGAGTTCTCTGAAAAAAAAACTCAGTACCTTTACAGGTACTCCTCCCACACCGTTGTACCCCTTCACTCACCAACCGTGAGAGGGGCGTGGGGGGGATCCCTGTTGTCGTCTTTATCTCAAGTCACTGAACACAGAGATGCCTTTCCATTTCATCATAGTTAGAGCATCCCCGGACAGCTGGATGCAGACTGCGCCAGAGCAGCCCGACTATAGCTCCTCTGTCTCGCAGCCAAACTCGCCCTGCTTCCTCCCTCTGTACACACCGCCGTGTACCTGTCTGTCTCCTCCTGACGCCGACCGTCGAGTGGTCTTGAAAAGAAAGGTGGCGAGGACTTTCCTACAAGTCGCTCTTTAATAAATGTTGCCTTTGGGTTCAAGAGATAAGTTGAGCACCCCCTCCTCCTCCTCCTGCCCCGTGTCTGTGAAATTCGTTCGTCAATATCGCACGTGCACGCGATTGAGCGCCTTCATGCCGGCCTGACACATCTGACCGCACGGATCCATCCTTTTCTCGCCACGGGTAGCTGTACACGCAACCCTCTCGCAGCCCACTTCCTCCCGCTCCCCTCTTGAAGACCAGAGTTTAAAGCAAGAAATATAAGTGCTCTCTCTCTCTCCCCTACGGGAAGCAGTTATCTTAATTCTGCTAACGCAGGTAGCGCGCCATAGGCCGACATAAGCAAACAGTGGACGACAGGGCTGCCTGCAGGTTCCTGGGGGAGCCAGACTCTTGCGGGACTCTTGAAGCTGCAGAGTTTCTAGAAAAGGAGGCAAGACGAGGGTGCAGTTCGTATAAACGTTTGAAGAGCAATGAAAACTCTGTTGCCAACACTGCACCGTTGTGCACACTAGGTTGGTTTGGGGTTTTTTTTGGGGGGGAGTCCCCAAAAACCGTGTGCTACAAGGCTTTAAATTTAACAACAGCAGAACAGTCATTTTAACATTCATGTCTGCTAGCCAAAAGCCCCTCTCTTAAAAACAAACACTCACACACCTCCACCCTAGTCATAGTCTCGTCCCTTTCCCCCTCGGGGGTCCGAGCCAATTGGCTGGATTGCAATCCGACACAAAACACAAGGCGAAGAGCTCGCAGATGATGAACGAGCCGGCAGCTGAGGTTGGGAATAAAAACGTGCAATTCTTACCGAGGCGTCTTCTCTCGCTAAACACCTCCCCATCCCCCGTATATGCGGAGGCAGACAGGCGGGAGGGACATCTTGGATCTCCCAGGCTGCGAAGCACGGCACCACAACAACACGACGCCAAGCCCTGGCTCTTGGCAATCACTCAACCACCTTCTCCCCCTTCTCTTCGTCTTGCTGGATTTGGTGGGCGGGGTGGACAACTGGAGGGCAGGAGGCGGGTGGAGCCAACACGGTTGTCCGCTTTATTGGAGTTGAGTATTGAATCGGTGCCGTGGCCTCGGGGTCTTACCGTTCGATCGACTAAATGTTCTCTGGCAACTGCTGTATCTTCATCGCGGTCACCAACGATCCATCACAAAAGGAGTACAGTGCATATGTCCACACGTGTGCCCACCACTCAGGTCAGCTGCTGCTGCTGCTGCTGCTGCTGCTGCTGCTGATGATGATGATGATGATGATTATGATGATGATGATGATGATAATAATAACAATAATAATAATAGCTCTTTAGTGAGTCTTGTGAGAAGTCTCGAGGGTTCTTTCAGGTCTGGCGTGGCAATTGTCACACTCATCAAAGCACCTACAAATTCAGCTTGGAGAATCCAATCCACTGCAATGCCAGTGCCAATCACATCAAAGCGCGACCTTTCGTCCTTTTAAATTGGAAATTCATCATCTCCTCAAGATGGAGGAGCCGTGCCAGAATTAATCAGTCTTTTTTGCTGGCACACGTTTGACTTTCTTCAAGGGAAATGAAGAAAGACAACATACACAATATCAAGTAGCTGATCTGCTGCAAAAGGTCAGGAAGTAAATATTAATGTAATTAAACTCAAATCGTTTATACCTCCTTGTCTTAAACTTCTGAATTAATTTTTTTTTTTTTTTGCTTTGTGTGCTCGGTTCATATGTATGTTCCCGTTGTGTTTTTCCCCAACGTGCGCCAACAGCCAACAGCTGGCAGTGAAAGGAGGTCTTCAACCTTCAACCATCTGTTCAGGTCGTAAAACCTAACTTCACACAAACGTTCAACCAGCCTGCAGACAGCAAACAAGCATTTAAATATATACAAAAAAGTGTGTGTTATCGTTGGAATAAACACCTTCAGAACGTAACCTTCTGCCAGCGCTCTGACACAGCACCAAGGAAGCCCTCGTTGCCAATGGCGACCATCATTAAAACGTGGAAGCCAGCCAATTTTCTACCACCTTCTGCAAGCTTTCAAGCATGAAAGTGAACTCGTACTCCATTTCGTGAAATATTTCTGGATCACTTCCAGCACAAAGGTTGGCTTTATAATGCCGTTGCTGTGGTGTTGTTGCTGCCGAAGCTGCTGGAGGCAATTGGCATCTTGACATCCGTCTTGTGAGTTCATCTACAAAGCAGCCTTCGCCGTGAAACTGCCTT
Organism: Pomacea canaliculata; assembly: GCF_003073045.1. NCBI lineage: Eukaryota > Metazoa > Mollusca > Gastropoda > Architaenioglossa > Ampullariidae > Pomacea > Pomacea canaliculata. The sequence goes on along the minus strand of NC_037590.1, from coordinate 41,356,004 downwards.
CGTGTTGAATCACAAGCAGACAAATTTTCGGTAAATATTTCGATAATCGTTTTTATCCACATCTCCAAAACATGGAAGATTGGTCTTTCTGATGTTCAGGTGAATCTCCAGGCAAAGCCACATTCGTACACATAAAAGAACCAATACTGAGGTGTTGGAGTATCCTAACACTAACAAACCAAAATATAAAACAAACCCAACAAAATCCACAATCATGGAAACCACCACCAAAAATAATAATAATAAATAAATATGTGGAAAGCATCCGCCTGCACTGACAGCAGAGGCGAAATGTCGTAGCCGAAAGCGTTAACCTTACCTGCAGACTAAGCTGCCTTGCAATTCAGGTGCAACCTGGCGAAAAGCCCGCTGCAAGGAAAGATGGAGGTGTGGGTAAGAAAAACAGGAAGGGAGAGGGCTAGAAAAGCACCACCAGCAGCAGCAGCTCATATCGAAAGACAACAATGACTGTACAAGTCTTTTCTCGCCCTTTTCCCGACCATCGGTCGTCACCATCCTTGTTAGCCGGCCGTTGCTAAGGTAACTGCAGGTCTACAGTCTTAATGTTGTGTGCTTTCTTAGCTTGTTTCTAATGTCAGCCTCGGGGGCCATTCTTCCTTCCAGTTTCAAAGAATAAGATCTTGTTTTTTGAAAACTTATTATAAAAATGGTGTCCGGTGTTACCCCAGCTGATGTCCCTTTGCCTGACAGGCTGTCAGCGCTCTGCTCGCGGACCACATCAACAGACAGTTGTATTTACCACAGAAAAGTTTTCTCCCTGTTGAAAGTCAGCCTCCGCTTAATAAGGACAGTTCTGTGAAATGTCTAAAAATAGCACTGAACGCATCCTTGCATGCATTTTTCTGATGTGATACTTTGACTCATCTCTTGCCAACATACATCGGTCACAGATACCAATCTTCTCAAAGAACTTTACATCGTCAGCCTTTAGGTAAGTTGGTCTGAGCTCCTTATTGGGCCATAGCCAGGGTTTTGGATGTCGAGAAGTGGCATTGCCTGTCGGTAGCACAAATTAAAACATTCAACGTATGTTTCACGAGTGATTCCGTTATTTTTAATAATAAATTATTATTGTTGTTGTTGTTGTTGTTGTTGTTGTTGTTGTTGTTGTTGTCAACCTAATCTGGGGCTGTCAAAACAGTGTTTCCCTCATTTCTCACACTTTTTGTGTAGTAGAGAGAGAGAAAGAGCGAACACAAAGACAGGAGAAAGAGTTTATATTAAAGATACAGAGACAGAGCGTGATAGATACACAATGTGCAAGAATGCAGAAATAATCAAAGAAAGAAGACATTTCTAATACATAAACCAGACAGTTTTAAATTTTGAGTTAAGAGACTGCTGTTATAAATAAAGCATTATGTGACAATGTGTGTGTGTGGGACGGACGGACGGACGGACGGGAGGTGCTAGAGACATGCGAACCTACACTGTTTGTACCATACTTACCAAGTTTGGTGCAAATATTCCTGTCACTATTGGACAATAAGTTGGTTTATATGTTTATTTTACTCATTCTAAGATGTTACCGGTGAATAGGTTGCACTCAAAGTGAAACTATAGATCAAGCGATGACAACAAAATCATGGCTGGGAGTCACCGACAGAAATAAATCATTGCGAGGCCGGGTATCCCGGGTAGTACTAAATAAATCATAAGTATGACAACAGCAACAAAAAAAGAGCGAGGACGAACAGACGAGAATCGAACACGAGCTGAAAGAAAACTGGTGCGCATAGGACATTAACTCCTATCTTTATTGCTCGTCAATTTTTTACGACGGCCATGACATCAGGCCACATCAACACATCAAGTGCTTTTAAGGATGCACTCTGCGCATGCCTGGAACTGTGGCATCTGCGCACGACTGATGCGCGTGCTCACTGCAGACAAATTTTCCAGTCATTAAAAGCCTTGCGCAACTCCCCGCTACCTTGGTCGGCCAAGTTCTGGCTCCTTGCCTCAGCCTGATGCTAACCATGTGACAGATCATGGAAACTGATAAAAGCAATGTGAAATTTAGAAAGCTTTTCTTACAAAAGATCGAAATTTGAGTTAAAGGTGAGGAAAGATTATAACCACCATTAAACAGAGTAGTCAGTTTTTCTGAAAACACTATTTTGGCTAAAGCTTTGATTTACATGTCTGGAAATTATGCGTTCTAAAGGCTAAAAAAACTGAAAAATATTTAATTATTTACTGGGCGGTCAACATCAAAATAAATATTGTAAATGAGGAAAATGTTTCAACCAATTACTGAGCGTCTCTTCAAAGTCGACGATCAAACCAAGAATATGTCCCGGAAATTGGAAGACATACCGGAAGTAGAGAGCTTGCACCGGTAGCAAAGGTTACAAATCCATCGTTGCTGAAAACTTTTGCCTCAACTTCAGCGTCTTATCTTGCTGATTAGGAAGGACCAGCAAATCACATTGCCAAACATAACTGGCGACAGCTGCAATAAAACTTCTTGCTGGAGCAAAAACAGCCTGGTACTAGGGAGAAGCAAGGGACATAAACAAGCTGTAACCCTGTACGTAGTTATCGGTCCGTTTGCTTTATTTCAGCGCAAGTTAATCACAACTGGCTCTGCTTCCCTTGCAACCATCGGTCCAGAGAGCGGTGGTCGAATGAGGCGAGTTACCTCCCTGCAAGCGGGAAGACGCGCGTGCGGACCGTTCACAACAAGTTCAAAGTGATAAGATAAAAGTCGTTGTTCGCGGCATAAAAGCAGTTGTGTGATTGAGGTAAACAAAAGCCTCGTATTTCAGTGATATTCAAGAACTGAATGAGTGGTTATTCCATTTCTTGCACAACATTTTCACAAGTTGTTTACCAAGTAGATGGACGTAGGTGTCCGTCCAACCAATTCACACACAAAAAAAGTTATGTAGACTTTCCTGATGATTTTGGAGGGATCGCTTTGATAAACATTTGCAGCAAAGATTTATAGTTACATAAAGATTAAGTAGTTGGAAAGACAAAGATGAACATGTTCATAAAATACAGACATAAAAATAACCGCGCTATTGACCATGCTCACCAACATTTTCATGGCGCAGAAACAGCTCATAAACCATAACAAACTGTATGTATCATTCTCTGATTTAACTAAATTATTCAAAATTTCAGTTTTAGTTTAATGGATAACACCATCCAAAAAATATGTTGTAGTTTAAAAAAAATAAAGTTATTGAAAAAAAATAACAGATTCTTTGCTAATACAATAGTTTAGAAAAAGACAAAATCCGTTGCATAGTAATATAATTTAAATAGTTTCAAAGCTGGCTGCATATTCTGGGGATGTCTCATAACGGATTATATTGTGCTATCAAACCTGTATAACTAGAACTAGATCAAACTGGCTTCTTCCATTTTTTTATCTTAGTATTGTTTATATCGTTTTGATGTTTTAAACACATTTGACAAAGATAAGGGGTTGTAAAACCAGATTACTGTGTTTCAACGTTTAAGAAGATATTGCAGGACTGTTACCAGAAACAAACCGCATTTTGAAATTTCTTTTAGGGAACTATCTCGATTTTATTTCCTATGAGGTCTAACTTTTACAGTAAGCCCTCATCTTATCTGTCATGTCCAGGCGGTGTCTATGAAAGCACAGAGTGTAGTCGCTCGTCCCCGAGAGGCAGAACCAATCTGTTTGAAAGTCTGTCCTCTAGCGGAGGCCTCAATGATCTCTCAGATATTTGTATATGTTTTCTCTGATCAGTGGGACATCAGGTTTCAGTGACTGAAATTAATGTTGTTTAAAACAGTATTAAGTGCGAACGGTATAAAAGTGACCTTTTGGAACTATAAACTCTAGTGTTCTTCTGTCAAACTAAGAAAAGGAACAGTTTTATTGGAAAATTTGATAATTAGTAACTTTCTGGATGTGCATTACGTATTAGTTTTTTTAAACAATTATTATATAATTTATTAAATATTGTACCATATATTTTAGTATAATTTAATGTATATAGGACCTGAAAAGAGGCAGATTTAGTTGTTTTGTTTACAACTGAACTGAAGAAAGGAACTCGCAAATGCTCGATGACTGCGAGCGTCTGTAACAACTGTACACATCCACCCCTTGTGCTATGGTGCCAACGGCCCAAACTGAATCTCCGTATTCCCTGTTAGCTGATGGCATTAAACTGACAAATGTTTTGTCAACCTTCAGGAAAATAGTTGCCTGGCTGCTTGGTTGGTTGATTAGATTTCACTTTAGTTGCATAATGAAGAGGTAGTCAACCAAAGTACCCAAAGAAAAGCGACTCTGAACCCTACAAGCAAGAAATAAGCGTGACCCGCAAAACGAGCTTTGAACCGACGACTGCACGATTCTCACTGTAGTGGTGAGAAGCTGGTGTTATCCGCTGCGCTAGCGGGGCAGCCCCACCCTGCACCAACCGTCGGGAGCGACAACCACCACCACCTGCGCAGTAAAACACCGGCTGTCGCTCGGCTAAGTGCACGATGCCGCCGCACACAGGCAGTCTTCAACTTTTATCACCCATTTATTCCACTCTCACTCTCTCTTGGATTTTTTTAAATACATACAGCCTGTAAGACACAATAACCGGCATTTCTCTAACGTTTCTAATAGAGAAGTTACAACTGTTTATATAAACAATGGATGCGCTAGTAATATCTTAATGTTACTGTTTATTTGGTAAGTAAGATTGTTTTTGTTTTACAGTCATGAATGCTCATTTAGAAGATGGTTTGCTCAACTTTGTATAAGTACTGCTTATGTTTTGGAAAAGCATTTTTTTTTTTAGTTCGAACAGAATTTTTTCAATAATAAAGACATCAAAGCTGGTTGCACACATCCGCTAGGATGTCTAGTCTATTCATGAAATAAACAGAAACATGCTGAGGCACATGCGAAACAAAAAATGTGTAGAATGATGTTGTTACAGTTAAGTTAAAAATAGAACTAAACTATATCAAAGCTGCAACAACAGCGCCTCGTTTATGAGCATAGTACACCGCAGACTTGCTTTTGTTCCTCCCCTCCACACCCCTCAGCCTTTCTTCTAGTATTCACTCCCTTCTCCACTTTCCTTCCTCCACTCCCCAATGTTCTTCTACACTACAATTGTTTATTTTAAGCGTGTAGAAATGAACGGAAAAAAGCACGAACTTTTATTACTGGACTGCGGGCAGACGATTTTTTCCAGTTAACTGCAAATAAATTAAACAAAACTAATTAACAAAAAATGAGCAGAACACGTGACTGTCAAAACAACATATGCAAAGCAAATTGAGGATCGTCCCGTGCTACTTCGATGGGACATCATGATCAACCAGCCTACTGGTGTATGTCAAGGGGAAAAGATAGTTTCAGATAGTGACCTATTAAGAGAAAACACATCTGGGGATCCGATTTTTTTTTTTTTTTTGGGGGGCGGTGCCATCTCTTCCATCTCGTTGCTTTCCTTCCTCAGTCCTCTAAGGGATTAATTACCTATTCAAAAGCTGAGTCTCTCCGCGCGATGTGGGTATCGAACCGGACTGTGTTGGCGTCTAGGGCCCCGAACTGCGGTTTTCTAACCACTCGACTCCCTTTCCTCCATTGTGTTCACGCCGTCGTTCTAAAGATTAGCGTTCACAAACATCGCAGTCACACGAAACGTCGCAGGTGCGCAGGTGTTAGGCAGGTTCAAAAGCCACGTTACCATGGCTACAGCCCTATGTCTAGCCATCCGTTTCTCTATCCATCCAGCCAAATTCCATTTCTCAGTCTTTTGCCGTTGACGCTACCTAGGAAAAAAATGCTGGTGGGATTCTCCTCTTCATCTCCCCTAGAGAAGAGGGTGGAAGCTTCCTGCCGACAACTGATTTTATCTGGCTTTGATGTCGCTCTCTTGTGTAGGTAGGCAGCATCACAGCCCTTCTCTGTAATATCATTGCTAATGGAAAACACCTTGCTTCCGCTTTCCGCGTAACGGAGCGAGGAAAGAAAAAAAATTAATAAAAAAGTTTAAAATGTCACAAGCGTGTTTAGTGCATATATGTACAAAGATGTCGAATGAAATCTCTTTTGATTTTATTTACGGCTTTTGTGTCTTGTTTTAATTTTTTTTATTTAAATATCATAAACGTTTACTCTTTCCAGTCTTAATCACAACAAATGGCATGATTCTAAAGCCTTTTTCATTTGGAGGAGACGAGTAGGGCGTCCACTGTGGTGGTTTCCGGGGAGTCGGTGAAGACTTCAGGTCTCAGCCAGGAGACTGTGTACTTCTATAAAGACTGAGTACTTCTATCTTCATCAAAGAACAGGCGGCAGAGCTACCCACTCGCTGTCCAGAAGGAGAAGTTCTTCGCTGTTTTCTAACAATAATTCTGCGACTTTCCGCTGGGTCCCATGTGTGTAACCGATCCCTTTCTCCTGGCTCTTGAGCTGGCACTGGGCCGGCCAACCTTCCTGCTCCCCGTTTCCAGCCAACAACTTACAAACCATTGATCTAGGCCGGGTTGCATGTGAGGACTTAACAATAAGTTTTAAGTCGCCGCTCTCAACTGAAAGTCTGCTTCGCTAATTTTGGTCTGAATAGTCGATTTATCATAAATCAGGCACCTAAAGGTTCGTTTATAAGTCTCATGCACACCAGTCAATGGCGATTTTGGGAGTTAACAGAAAAAACTCAGGCTTAACGTAAAGTCCGACTTAAGAAGCTTACATGCAACCCAGCCCAGGGTCCCGCTGACCAACCTAACTGACCTTCAGACTGATCTCAGCGCCATTAAAAAACCCAACGGCTGCAAGCTGCCAGAATTTCCTTGCTCTACAAAACTGACAAACTAGTTCTTTGGTGTTCAAGAACACATAGAGATTGCTTCTCTCTAAATACGGTTCACCACACGATAACCCAGCACTGGACCATAATCCACGAGAAATAAAATCCATGAAGTATAGAGCAAATTATAGAGACACACACAAGCTAAATATTTATGCAGTACTGGCATTTATATTGCACGTGTATTTTCTGTATACATTTATTTAATTTGTTTCTGTCAGTTGACCCTTTGTGTTCCATCACATTACACTTCCAGCGTTCGTCTCTGCGTGTGTGTGTGTGTGCGGGCGTGCGTACGTGTGTGGACCTGATGTGGAGCATACTGTAATGAAGGCATGCATGTCCTCTCTTTGAACTCATTACCAAGAGTTCATCCTCATTTCTAACAGAGACCGGCTTCATTAAGAGCTCGTTGGTGACGTAGCAGTTCCGCCTCTCGCTTTTTACTACTTGTGTTGGCCGCCAGCACAAAGACCGCCATTCCGCTGCGCCGACTACAACCTGGTGTTATGGCTGACAGCCTGCACTTGAAAGGACATGAACCGGCTGAGCAACAGTTTAGATGCGATAATGATGAGTGCTTTCAAACAGGGTTTCCAAAATATTCAGTGTTAATGTTTTGGCATAAAAATCAACAAAACAACCACCACAACAACAACAACACCACCAACAACAACTGCATTCCCAGAGTCTAGAAGGTAAAGTCACGTGTCAAATCCACCTTTAACTGACTTTTATCACCTGCAGTCCCGTCGTGCAATGCTAGAATTTGTTTTTCTAATCTGCGTGTATCCTCTATTATCTAATTATAACCATCAGCATCAAGCTGCCATCTTTTCCGTACAGTTTCTGTTATTCCAACTGATGAATGCAAGAAAAGTATGGGGTAGGCTGCAGAGTCTTCCATTTCCCAGTTATTCTACACACAGTACCACGATTTTCTCTCCCTCTCACTTTATTTAATATTAACATTATCACACCGATCACACGTTTCGAATACTGATAAATCATCACCTTACTGCACTGTACAATCGTTTTCATAGTAACTAGTCAATACATTATTGCATCGAACAACCGTTTTATATATTAATAAGGAGCTCTGGTATTACACTGAGTAAATATTAAATATCAACAGTCGTTGTTGTGATAAAATGATTCAAATATAAGGAAGTAAACTAAGCAGTCTCTGTTGTTCAATTGACTCTTTGTTGAATGAACAGGAGGACAAGGTGTTTCCTTGGTTACACAGCATGTCCTAATGTAAAATAAACCAAACGAATGTTTCACTTTGAGCTCAGTTGATAATGTGAGACTGAACGCAAACTGGAAAAACAAACAACATAAAAAAGGCAAAGCAAAACAAAAACGAAGCTGATGCTAAACGTCCGAGAACCCAACTGAAATAACAGCCTACACAAACAAAAAGCCAGAAACACCTTGTGACATCGCCATTTTCATCCCGATGAAGCGCTCACCTTTCCGAAAAGAACAGCAGAACATGGTTGGGGAAGAGAACTTGCCGCTGTGTTATCCTGTGTGACCGGCGCTCGGTCGCCTCCTCACTCCGCTGCTGACCGACAGCTACGCCAACTCCACCACCGACTGCTGCCACCGCCGCATGTCGCGGAACTTATCGCCAGCGTCCTTCCACAGCACCCTCCCTCTACCCCCAGGCCTCCAGTCTTGCTGGCCGCTTGCTGCTACTGATAGGTCTGGTCGCTGATCAATTCTTGCTGCCCGGGCGTGTCCTTTTTTCCTGTACTCCTCTCATCCTTTTCTCTCTTTGTCCTTCTCTCTCTCTCTCTTCCCCGACCCCAATCTGCCTTTTCTTTGACCCTCTTTCCTCCCTGTAACATCTTTCTCCCTGTCTCTCAATCATTGGTCCACTAAAATGTGTTTACAATGTCTAATGTCTCTGTTCTTGCTTCCCAATGAGCAGCGGCTCGCGCATCCCCCACAAATAGCAACGGTTGCACCCAGGAAGCCAGGCCAAGCCACTCAACGCCGCAGTGTCGACAGTGACGAACTGTTTGAGTTCATGCACTGCATGCTACCTTCCACCCACCCCGCACACACTCCCCCACCCCTGTACATATGCACGCACTTTACTCGCTTTTTACAGGTTCCAAAATGTCTTACACCCTCCTGCACATCCTGTGTCTGCCTGTTACTTTGTCTGGCTCCTCTCGCACTCTTATGTTGTTATTATTTCATCTTTCGTCTTTCACTCGTAACAACAATATTTACGAAGGTTAGCCTCGTGTCTCTTTACAACCGTAAAACATAACTAGATGAACCTCTTAACTCAGGCCACACCGGAACTACTCTACTCCAACCTGACCCGAGCAGACATTTATTTGCCAAGTCTCACTTGGGTTTTAATGCATTTTGGTTCAAAAGTGTTATAATAAAATAATAAATATAATTCATTAAGAAAAGTCTTGGGGACAGCCATCTTAACTAGCGACTATGAAATGATAAGGCGGGACGGGAAGTCTGGGGAATATGGGTTGCTATAAAAGAAGATTAAAACAGAAAAGTTCCAGGAAAAGCTGTAAAACTAGAGAGAACCCTCTCACTCATGACAAGTTGAATATTTTATTTCATGGGAAGGCGCTTTCCTCCTGGTGGTTATTTCCCATTATGGGTGGGTTAGGAGGTAAGGGGTGATGTAGGAGTTAACAAAAGTACCCGCATATCTGAACCCTAGATCATCATACCAGTCAACTCCTTCCAAGATGGTGTTTTGCAAATCCAAACTCCATTTCAGGAACACCATCCAAATGTATAAATGACTAATAAAAATAAAATGATTATATAGCTAAAGTGGATTTCCTTTTATCGACTATCTAGAGAAAAATGGGCTTTCATCGTGGTTATTTTTTCAACATGTGAGAACTGAGAGATGATTCTAGAACCTGCAGAAAGAGCTTGAAGCTTGCAGTAAGCCACAGCCTCACTTAATGCCACAGTAAACTAAACTGTCATCTCCTTATAAGGTATTAACTATAAGCCGTCAATAAACATTTTGCAAGCTACCAGTACCACAGATCCTTCCCCTTTCCTCTGCGACACAGTTGAGAACCTTCGAGAAGGGTGGGGAAACGCAGGTTAATCACGCCAGATAGTTAATGGAAGAAGTTTAAGAAACAAAGCTTGAAAATATACCCAGTACAGACACAAATGCATGCAAGACCCTTCTGTCGACATTTCTACTGATTGTCCCTCATGTGATTGATATTGAGTGCGTGTGTGTGAGTTTGTGTGGACCTTGGGCCCTAAGGTTAGGCTACATATAAAAGTAATCATTATCATCTCCGACTCAGCATAATACACCACTGATGTCACGTGAGTGCACGTTGGACTGCAGCCTCGTTTTGGACTAGTGGGTCATTTGTCTTGCAGTAGTAGTAGTAATTAATAATAATAATTTGTATTTTACAACGCTCTTCCACAACATTTGTGTCATGAGCACCAATCAAGCAAAGCCCATTATAAACGATAAAACTGTAGAACTAATACAAACGGGAAAGCTAGAGATAAAGAAACAATAGCAAGGCTCGGACTTGTGGTCCAGAACTCATGGGGTCGTAGTTATGAAACAAGCAAGTCGCTGTCCTGGACAATGTGAAAAACTTAAGAGAAAGCATCTTCCAAAGTTATAAATCGGAATCCAGACCCCACGGAGTGTTTTACCCTCTGAAATTGTAATTATATAGCGGTGAAAAATGTGCTCTGGTGTCAAAAACATGAAGTAGTGCCTGCTTTATGGGTTCGAAAACAAAACGCTTTATCTCCATTTTACCCAAGGGAATCGACTTGCTCTCGCCTCAGGACTATCCCCAGATCTTTCTTTAAAGCGTTTTCAAGGCACATTTCGAACGAAATACTATTGTCTGCTGATGACAAGTCACATAAGGGAGTGAGTTCCAAAAAGTTCATGCTGAATGGGCAAACATGCGTCTACAAAAGAGGTTGTCGTTCAGATTCCGGTAATGGAAAGCAAGCGAATATCTTGAGAAGTACGGAGATGCCTGTTTGGACTTCATGAATCCGGAAGTGGAAGAAGACACAAGTAGCAGAGCTTGCAAAGACCAGGAGGCTCTGTGAAGCAAGTTCTCATTCTATACCAGCATTGACAGGAAGTCAGGGAAGGACATACAGAAAAAGTTTTCGCATGATCTCCTTTGGTGGGTTGTATTTTTTCTGTATTAAAGCAATATTTTATTGACGCTGTGGGAGAATTTATATTTTTGTACTTTTGTTCTTTACGTGGAAGGAATAGTAGTCGGTAATGGGGTTTCACACTAATTTTTAATTTTTAATGCATGTCGTGTCGCTGCACGAAAAGATTTTAATACATTTTCGGGAAGCCATTGTTCTCAAAGCACATGCTCACCACATCGGTCGTACTTCGCATGCGCACTTCTTAGGTTGAAAAAGAAATTTTCTGAAACGGCAGACGACAGAACTGATGTTCAGCCTAAGAACTAACTTTTAAAAAAATAAGTAAACACCATAGATAAGAGAATGAATGAGCGTGGATGAGTTCAATAAGATATTTGAGAGGTTTGTTTGTAAAAGTGGGAGGAGATCGGTTACAGAGTGACAAAGATAAAGAAATATCTCGGTGATATCATTGCCGAACTGGCGCCAACAATGAAAAGTGCTGCGACCGCTAAGAGGGTTGCATTTTCGAGAATAAATGTTATTCCCCGGGATATATCATCGCTGCATAATCACAGCGAAATGTCGCCGAGCCGTCGCCATCAATAAGAATAATTATTGGGATGTGTCGCACCCGCTGAGAAAGTGTTATTTCCTCTGGCTATTACCCAAGCAATGTGAGTAGACGACTTGATTTCTTAATTTCAAAAATATGGTTGGATCACAAATTGCATAATCCGGCGGACGAGGTGAGAATAACAGCATTAAGAGGAGAAGAGGATGGGAGAAAATAACTTTGGTGTCATATAAACTACTTGCCTAGATAATATCAACAGTTACATGATTGGATGGGTAGGGGGCAGGACTAGTGAATAATGACTAGTGAATGGGCTAGAAGGTAGGTTCATATTGATTGTTGTTTGTCTTTAGTGGTCTCCAGCACTACCCAGGCCTATATGATTTGTTAGTCAAAGAGTTTATCTATTTATTTTATCTATTTCTTTCACTTGTAGAGTAATAATAAATGGAAACCCACGATCAGATCGAGGAGACTAGTTCTGAACGATAGAGCTTGTAACTGTGTGTAGTGCCAAAGTGACAGGTCACGACCCCGACACTCAGACGAAATCAGTGTTTTTCATGCCCTCAATAAACAGCAAGGAGCAAGCGAGCTTGCCAGCTCCCCCAACAGAAAACATCGACCGATTCTCAGTCGAGACAATTTAATAACCTACTCCGACGTGTATTCGTGTCTGTCTTCCTTATCGCTGACTTTTGTTGAAATCGCGAGAAGTTTGGCATTCCTTACCATCTCTTTCCATCACGTGACCTCACCTTTTCTTGAAAGGGATGATGGGAGGCTCCAAAATGTCAACAATCGCTTTCTGTTTCTTGTGTATGAGGTGGAAATGGCGCTCACTGATCCCAGCCTCCTTCCCCTTCTCCATTTATCTCCTATCTCCGGCTCCGAGGTCCTGATCAATTGCCATTCAATTCCAGAAGTGGAGTCACGGAGTCTCTGCCTACCCCACCCCACCATCCCTGTGCCCGACTTCCCCACTGGCATGGCAGCCTGAGGACGGGTTGAAGAGCTCGCAGTTTGAGTGGAGACTGAGGACTTCAACGAGACTTTTTGTTAACCTGTCGTCTTTTGGCCTCGACCACACGGCCCTGTTTCTGCCGACTCAAGATTCCCCCGATTCTCAAGACAGGACTCTCTGTGTGTAATGTCAGATGCTCCTTTTCGCTGTAACCGCCTTCAAGGCCGGTCACGTGCGTAGAATGTATGCACGCGACTGAGAGAGCAAAAAAAAAAATAAAATTATGCTCACTTTTCAGTTTGGGAAACCAGATAAAAAAAAATAATTTCCTTTGTCAGTCTTGAGGAAATGGGAACAAAATTAAGACTTGTAATATATTTTGAGAGTCAGCAAGACTTTATTCCCACAACTATTATCTCCCTCCCACACACATACATAACTGTTGTCATTGACGATCACAGTAGAGAAAACTTATCGATCTAGTTAAGTGCTTTACTTAATTCTGCTTGGAAATATTCAAAGATGTGGGTTTTTTTTCAAAAAATAAAGTACAAACAGCAAGTGGCACTGGCTGCTGTAACTCTTACTGCTCTCTCGCCAGTTTAGAAGACGTGTTCACGTGACCCGCCAATCCTCTAGTCAAGCGTGACTATGGCTGTTGTATGCGCCATCTATGCCATGGAATTTTTCACTTTTAAGAACTTTGCTTCCGAGGCAAGTAAGTTAGTCTGCTGGGGGTAGTGTGCTCGACTTCGGAGGAAGAGTCATCTCTTCGTAGATCACCGAGGCCTGAGAACGAAAGGAACTTCTCCTTTTCTTCAGGAAAAAGAAACAGATGACAGAAGTAGACCGTTCATCTGCTCTTTAGACACGGTGGACCACTTCACAGTTAGTTCCGTCTACGACTGCTAGGCAAGGATCGTTGTACAAGACTAATCGAATTGCAATCCGTGGTTTTATTGACAGACCTGTCCTCTTTCCGTCACATCTACCCAGACCGATCCCACCTGTCCTCTCTCTCCCACTCACCCACGCACGTCACCAATCCATTAGGAAATTATTTCTGGCCCATAATGCCCTAGGTCAGGCTAGTGCACTCATTCTGCCTCGTTTTAACGGCTTGGAAACGCAACAGTAACAGTGAGTTGCTGATTAACAATGGAGGAATATGGGCCACCACTGCGCATGTCCGTGATGGCGATCCCCGCTACCCTCAAACTTTAGTGACAATAATCTCCGCACGTGATCGTCGAACTTCCGTTTTCTCGGGGTATGGTGATGGTTGTGTTGCTATTACCCCGACTGGATTTCTGTTCACGTTTTACTTTTATTTTTTACCGAAGGCGTTTTTGTAAAATTATTATTTTATTTCTCTGTGAAATCGCACTGGCCTCTCTCTACTCGTCACGTGTCGTGTGCGTTGGGGTCAAGTTGAGGTGACAGTGACAGCAACATTCTGTGACCTCTTCCTGTCTCGTGCTGGGTTTGTGGATGGCAATGTCTGGAGCTTCATCCACGTGTCTGACATGTCACCACAGATTTTGGTGTGTTTCGCTGAAGAGACCTTTTTTCCCGGTTCGCCGATTATGTTTTCTGAAGTTTTCACCAAATTGTTTTGATTAAGAGGAACGAGAAGCAGCAGCTTTTAATCATCGCAAGCCACCATCACTGTCACGTGATCAATCATCATTAATATCATCTATTAACACTTGAACACATTTTACATTTTTTAAACAGGTTGGGGGATATCCCTTGCAAGAGCCTGTGAATCTAATTCAGCATAATCTGTACAGTTTGATGATATAGAAATTAGCTGTTTACTGTTTTGGATGACTTCATACTGATGCCAAAACATAGTTTTATTTCCTGTCTGTGTTTGCTAGCACCAGCTGTCTGACTCTTCATTGCATGAGACTCATTTTCATAATGTTTGCTAAAGTAACACTGACAGCTTCAGGCTTGCTAACTTTGTATTCCAGATTAGTTTATGCCTTTCTTCAATAATAAATAGTAATTACTGTTGTTTTCTAAAGCAGCTAACTGCTAATTAACTGTCTGGCTTGTATTATAGGATTAACTTCCTGCCTGATGTTTGCTGAAGTAACACTAACTGGCAACTTACTGTCTGATGTTTGATAACATAATATTAACTGTCTGATGCTTGATAACATAATATTAACTGTCTGATGCTTGATAACATAATATTAACTGTCTGATACTTGATAACATAATATTAACTGTCTGATACTTGATAACATAATATTAACTGTCTGATGTTAGCTAGTGTAACACTATCTCTCTGTTTCAAGGCCTGTTGACAATTTACTGCTTGTTGCTAGGCAACAGAATGATCCTCCCTGTCCACTGCTTGGTAACAGCGGTAATTTGCGGTCTGAAGCACTGCAGTAATTCCTTCATCTTTCTGATGATGTCCAGTTCTGCTTTAGGAGAGCCAGTAAACAGCAAGCTAGGGTTAAAGAGGGTCAGCAATGAGTGATGGCCTCTCCCTGCGAAGAGATGTTGATAAATGATGAAGATGGGACACGAACTGTTCCGTTGATCTGACTCACACAACGACCGGAGGTAGGGGTAAGGAAGCGCGTGCACGGTACAGCCATTGATATGTAACATACATTGATATGTAACACTCTTTAATACACAGCAAACTGTAATCAAACTGTAACGAGTACAGACTAACGAAAGATGCGACCCCAAACACCGACACACGCACGCATGCCAGACGCACAATCTAATCAGTCTTCTGGGCAGCAAGGAAGGGCAGGGCATGATGGGATCGATCGCGTGGTGAGTGCAATGACCAGTGAACGATTGCCAAGACTTTTGGCGTCACAATGATCACAGGGGCTTCCCGTCAGCCATTGCAAACAGACGGATGGCGGTGTCGTCAAGATCCGAGCGACGGCACCGGCAGCTGCACTCACTGCCTCGGACCTTGTCCTGACCGGAAGTCAACTTGCCTCCAGCAACAGGCAGAACAACGGCTGCTAGCGAACTTATTAGTATCAATCTCCTAGCCTTTGGGTTGGGTCACTAAGGTCAACTTTTGCGGCTACTGTGCCCGGGTATCTCGGTCCTCAATGTGGTTTTTTATCATTATGGAGCTTACATGCTCTATTGATATGAAGCTTTGCATGTTGATGACATGTTGATGACATTCTGCACTGATATGATGTCTTGCACAGAGACAACCCATTGAGATGAGACTTGCAATGAGGAGATGATGTTCTGTACCTAGATGACCTTCTTGTGCGTAAGCTGACGAACTGCACCGAGCTTGGGTTAGCGAGTACAATTGGCTGCTGCAACTGTCCTGCCCTTTTTTAGAAGAATACGTTTTTTTTCCAAATGTAAAATAAAATCCCTCATAATTACCCTTTGTAATCCACTAACCGTAGTGAGACGAGTGCGTCCTGAGGTTGCCATGCAGGTCAAGTACACTCCACTTAATAAGTGCATCCCCCCTACATTAAACTTGTCCCGCCTCCCTGTCCATCATAAACAGGCGACGCGGTTGAAGCCTGTGCCACGTACGCTTAACAGCAAAGGCTGCACCTGATTTAACGCAGGTGAATGCCAGACTCGACTAAACAGGATGGCAAGCGCATGCCTGCGCTCGATAATCGAAAAGGAACAAGCTACTCAGAAAACTCATTACGGCCGCGCGCGAGAGAGAGAAGGAATGAAGTTGGCGCGCTCTGGGTAGGCGGCGTGACGTCACCAGTCTGGGCTCTTGTGGTCGCAGTCTGTCTTGGCGGACCACACCAAGGCCTGGCAGGCGGCGAGAGACAAGTATGCGACCCGCTGCACCAATCCGTGGGCCTTTCCTCCAAGGAACCTCTGCCTTTCTAATCGTAAACGAATGTTACTCAAAAGTTCCGTTGGAGGCGACTGGGAAGTTTGGGTAGGGGTGGAAATAAGGGTGGGAAAGGTGCTTTACACCGAGCCAGCAACTAAGCAAAGAAGCCAACCCTGTGAATAGGTGCGACATGCAAGAAAAAGACCAGCGTGCCCGAAACGAGATCTGAACCCAGGGCAGCCAGTCCTCACTGTTTTGGTGACAGGCTTAACCGTTGTGCCACCGGGGGTTACTTTCTGTCATGTGAATGATTTGGAAGCTTTTTGAAAAAAAAAACCTAATTCCTGCTACCTCAATGTCCAATCCTCGTTTTCTCTATGTCTTTACGTTCAAGATGTCAAAGCCACTGTATTTGTAACGATTTTCGATAACGATGGAAAAAAAAACGGATTATACAGTTTGTTCCGAGTTTGTTTTTTTACTTTTTGTTTCAGCGCATACGCTAGTAAAAAATATCCTTTCTGCGCATCTTTTAAAGGCTACAATATCTATTACAATGCAATAAGGGATGCTGGAGAGGTTTGTTCTTAGCCTTATTGATAATTTTTTTGTCTTTTTCACATAAATTTTCTTGCTTATGACATCGTCTGAAAATATTTACAATACAAATTCCTTTAGTATAATGACAGTAAATTTCATTGTAGGCCACTCATTTTGTTGCCATGACATAACATGTCAAAGATTGAAAGTACAGATACACGCACACGTGTATGGATGGACACACACACGCACACACACAGAAAAAAAGCACACCACACACACATTCTTTACAGCTTTGCATTACTTAGGTTATGCATAGATGTTTTCCAAACTCAGTTCAATTCATTATAACAAATCAATGTAGTACAAGTCCTTTTTTAAGAACGGGACGACAAAAAAAATCAAGATATTCATACAAAATGTCAACAAAAATTATTAGTGGATAAAGTGATTGATGTATGGATACACTATAGTAGCTAAAGTTTACAAAAAAATTCTATTTTATTTCCATTCCACAATGCCGTAGGAACCAGGGGGGACAAAGATGGGCAGCCGCCGTTCAAAAAAGAAACTGAGGAGGCAAGGATGTGAACACTGTTTGTCAACATGGAGTTTGCTCCCCACCTCCCACCCTCAAAGCTGAACATCTTACCCACGCCACTGCATCAGCATTTATGGAACTCATCATAATGTAGTTATATTGTATAAGCACATGAATGCTGTTAGTATGTAAACAAGAAGCAGAATGCCTAAATGAGAGAAAGAAAAGTCCGTGATCCTGAAATAAAACTTTTTAATAGAAAAAAAGCGAGACTTCCTTGACCACTGAAAACAACCAACGTGACATTTAATAACATTTCCTTGTATTGTATCTAAAATAATCTCACTTATATATTTATTACACCTTTAATGATGCTCAATGACATGAAACAATGATAAAAAGTGTAGTCATACAGCAAAGGATTGTTCAAGTGGGACCATCACCATCCTTTCATCCTCACACCAAACTGACTTTGGTTTTCATCAGACAAGACATTCCATTTTTTTTAAACCTTAACTCAGTAATACTAATCAGGAATCTGAACAGAGATGAGATTCGAACTTGAAAAGTTAACAGTGCACTTCAAGCTTGTGTTGTATTTGTCAAGCAAAACACTCACTTTTGAAGGACGGGGATTTTTTCAGCTGGATCTCCTGCCACTCAATCATTTTCTGGGTGAATTTCTCGCTCATGGATCCCGCTGCAACAGAATAAATGGTTTGCTAGTCACTCTTGGACACTTGCAGTTTCTTCAGTTCTATGGGAAGATTTCCAATCAAAGCCACCCATCCACCCACCACACCACCACCACCACCACTACCACTACCACCACTACCATCATCATCATCATCATCATCATCATCATCATCATCACGGCTACCATCCTCATCTCGTGCTAATTTCTCCGCCTATAGTTATGACATGCGCGCACTCATCGCCATCAAGGTCGTCCTCCCAGACGCCGCTGCCTCGTCTCTGTAAATACAAACTTCCGGTGCGTTGATGAATCCGGGCGCAGCGCTTGTCAGTAAACAGTTTCGGGTATTGGGACAGCATGCCTAACCCACATCAGAACCTACTGCCGCCATGATAAGAAACCTAAATGGAACTGAGGAAGATAGACAGATGGACAGGAAATAAGAAGAGTATATATAAAAAATTACGACACAACAGGAAGATGAGCAGACAGACGCTGGAAAAAAATGCAAAAATAAACAAAAATGTCCTTAGATTGGCCCGGCTTCTAAGGTTAGCAGATTGTGAGAAATCCGCTTTGATAATCATCGCAAGCCCTTCGAACGCTGGTTATCTTCATTTTTCTGGAATGGATCTTTCGGGTAGAATGTATGATCCTAGTTACCACCCAGCTGTTACTTATCACTTGGCGAGTGAGTCCTCGTGTCCATCGCCCCAGCACATGTCCCTGTGGTGATGTTGGCATTTCACAGTTTGGGTTATCAGCGTTGCTACGCACTGAATGCCGGCATCGTCCATCAGGGCTTTGCTCCCTTTGATGTAACCGATTATTTTGTCTGAAATAATAGTTAATCATGGCCTCTATGATCCGTTGTCCTTTCCGTCAGTATCGAACACTACTCATTAGTTCGTGATGGGGCGTGTGGGAGGGGTAGAAAATCAACTACAGGATGTTGTCAACGCCAACAGCAACTCAAGGGCCTTAATAGACTTAAACAAATTAATGGCTGCTCGTCTGCGCACAGTAGAGCACAAGACAACAGTACATTAGAGCACTAGACAGCAGTACTTGGAGCACTAGACAGCATCTAAAGAGCTCTAGACAGTGTATAATGTTATAAAGTTGTAAAAGGGCAACAACTCTGATTAGGATTCTCTGGGGAATAAGTAATAAGATAATAATGTTGTTACCACCATTGCTGCGCAGACGATCACTGCGAGCTCACGCTTCTAGAGATTATGATTGTGTTTTATTCTACTCGCCACTGATATCGCTATCCTCCTGTCAAAATAACAGCTATACCCTATAAGCAAGCTTCAGATGTCGGCAGCAGTCTGTGAAGTCCACTGTATCACATGTTTTATTGCTGCTTGGTTATTGCTGTGTCTACAAGGAACTCGGTGAACAAATAACGAGCAGCATTCGTTACAGAAATTCCTCACACAGACACACCAACCCGCCCAGCCTACAACGAAACAAAGAAGATAAAAAAGGAAAGAAAAAAGTGGATAAAAAAACAAATAAAACAACCAAAACTAAAAAATTAGGAAGCAAAAATAAATAAATAAATAACAAAAGAACAAAAAAGCAAAAAAAAACTGAAATCAAATAAAAAGCAAAGAAACGAATAAAAAAACTAAATAAATAAAACAGACTAAAAGAAAAAGAAAAAAACTAAAAAAATAAAAGATCAAAAGACCAAAAAACAATATATAGAGATAAACGAACAAAAAAAAAGGAAAAAATATTAAAGACAAAAAAAGGAACAAGCAAAAAATAATAAAATCAAAAAAAAGTTTGAAAAAAAATTAAAAACAAAGAACAAAGAGAGAATAAAGCCTGGGGGAGCTACTATCGGGACCAGAAGAACCGACGATGCAAAAAAGACAGAGTAGAGACAGATGAAGACAGAAAAAAACAAGAAAGTTAGGTTACTGAGAGAGAAAAAGATATTATAATACGGAGAATGATACCGGAAGAGTGCCAACTGAGAATTCCTTTTACTGGGACGCCAACAGATTGACTTCGCTCTTCCGGCAACAGCTAAAGGGTGCCATCCACATCAGTCTCCTGGGCCTCAAAGTGACTATGACACTTCACACATGCTTCACTCTCAGAAAGCTTAACAACTGCAAACGTAGATAAGAACACTTGTCTTTAACAGAAATATCAAAAATGCTAACAAAAAAAAAAGTACTTTGCACTCGTCTACTGGGTCCCACTTTTGTTTTGTTCTTCCTATTTGATGTACTGATAAGCGCCAAAAGCTTTGCTGCTAATTTTAGATCCTATCTAATTCCTCTTTGCCCTCGTCCAAAATAGTTTCCAGAACATGCATCCGTTTCCAGTAACAGCCCTTGAGGTATGTAGACCCTTGATTCAACACCCTGGAGAATCGTTATCGTCTGTGCCTCAAGATCCAAGAGCTAAAACAATGTGCGGCTCTCAGAACATCAAAGTGTTCAAAAGTTGAAAACTAAAGACAATTGTTTTCTAATTAAGCCAAGACTTCCACCTACCCTCCAAATAATTCTTTGACCAGGAGGAAAATTCTCCAGTGGTAGTGATCAACGGCTTTAACAGAAAATGGGGTTTAAGGTTCTTTATGACAACAAAACTTGAATCCAATTTTTCGAAACACAAAAGACAGGAATGATATGTCAAATGTAGGTTTTAAAATAAAGATGAATTCCAATTAGATGTCAATAGTATTTTCTCAGACACGACAGTAGAATGATGACCACACTGCATAAGTCTACAAGTAGAGGGCAACACTTGTCCTGCCGAATGGATATTAAAACCAGTATGGTGTCAATATTTGTGTTAATCTGAAATTGCTGCCAGACCTTCTATCAAAGAACTTCTCGTCTCTAGTCACATTTGTGTCTGTGAACATGAATGTAAGACTCGCTGCATCTCTCCAGTGTAATGTCTGCTTTGAGACTATAAGTCCTCTACATCAGCTTCAGAACATCGACACCACTCTTTGAAAACAATATTCAAAAGGAATCCTATTTTCTTTCTCTTCATGTCTTTCATTCCACTTTCATCAAATCAAAGATAAAATAAACTGGTAAATGTTTTACGGCTGATAGAAAAACTGGTTTCGAAGACTCGGACCAAAAAAAAAATCTTTTCAAATATTATGTCCGGTGTCTACTCTCCAGGGACTAAGAAGGTTACATGATTGTCTTTTCGTTTTTTTTCCTTGAAGGTAAAGAAAGACATGAAAATCCTCTTATGGAAAGAAAGTCTTCGTTCGAATGCCAAAGTGACCACAGCAATGATGTTGCTGCTGCTGCTGCTGCTGCTGCTGCTGCTGCTGCTGCTGCTGCTGCTGCTGCTGCCCTCTCAACTATTGCTCTCCTCCGGACCAACCCACCCATCCTGTGGATTAGGTCCGCGGCCTCTATTAGAGGCGGGAAAGATTCATCCGCACAAATCATGGGACACTGCAATTATGGCGATGAACTGTGTGCAAGACACATCCCACTTGACAGATTTAATACTTTGTACTCTTCATAACCCCTTTGAAACGATTCTCATATCAAATCATCCAGTGCTAACGAGTAAACATTAGTGCGACAAAACCCATAATGCGCAAAAAAACTCCAAATCTTTTTTTTTTAAACCAACTGAATCCTTTTACATTGTCCTTCTTAACCAGATACTTTATATATCTCTATAATGTCAGTCACACACTCGACAATTTTATATATTTCGAGCTTTTCTGAACACTATTATTATATTCCGGTTACAGATGGCCTATAAAAAATGCAGATTTATTGCAGTTATCTTGTTTCCCAAAGCTGAAGTTGTCATGGGACTAAGTATAGAGGTTTTTTAACAAAGTGAAGCCCGCGGGTGGTCGGAATCTTAAAATTTGCACTGGAATCGTGCCTGCAATGAGGTTGACAGCTCCGGGAGTTTTTCTTGCTCGAACCGTGCTCGAGGGCTTCCAGCGAAGTAATCCAAAACGATATTAGTGGACATCACTCCTGAAGTTTCTGTACACATTTCAATTTCCCCTCGCAAATACAAACTCTTGCTGGTTTACTTCGAGATGTTACCGGACTGTAGCGGGCCTCGGCAAGAGAGGCGAGCCTATCAGAGACCTGACACTTGACCTTTTCTCCGTCCAGCCAATGCCTTTGTTTTCATTGGAATGTTTCCATGGACCTGCCAGTGTTCACCGATTTCACTTTTCGGAATCGATTGATCCTCGGCGTTGTGAAGTGCGAATCCATAGACAGGTGATGGAGAGGGCGGTTGACCAGTGTTGTGTGTACAGTTAGCAGTGAAGTGGGTAGGTTCTGTCTCTCTCTCTCTACTCTTTCTCTCTCTCTCTCCCATTGTTCTTTCGTGTCGGAGCTCTGAACCTGACGGCGGAGGTCTTCAAAGAAAACTTTCTATGGAAGTGAACTGTAAGACTCACCATAAAAGTGGGACTAACTGTTTTATGGGTCATAATGTATTTTTTAATTAAGTTAATCATTTTGTTGGTTGAGTATTTTTCTGATATTACATTTGTTTCTTAAATTCAGATTTTTGTTGGTGTTTTCTATATCGTCTGAAAGTAGCTGAAGACTTGCATGTGGCACCCGGTATTTGGGTGAAGAGTACAGACGTCCTGTAATAAAGTTCTATACAAATGCAGATTATAGCAGTTATCTTGCTTCCTAAGGCTTAAGTTGTCACGTGGGACTAAATATAAACAGGCCTTCCAACAAAGTGAAGCTGGCGGGCGGTCACAATCTGAATATCTGCACTGGAATCGTGCCTGCAGTGAGGTCGACAGCTCCGGGAGGCCATGCAGAAAAAAGTTTGGGCTCCGCCGGCAACCGAGTTAGACGATGGGTGGAGAATGGACAGAGAACCCTGGAGATCCACATCAGAGATCAGAGGAAGGGCTCCTCTCCCTTGAACTGAGGCTGGAATACACGACCTAACGGCTACGGCGAGGGACGATGTGAACACAGCTCAGCAGAAATAACGCCTTAACAATCATTTCACCTGACGAGGACCTCAACTGTTTGTTCTTATTTTCTGTTTTTAAAAATATATCTACGGATATCTACATTCTTTTATACCTGAAGACAATTCAAACTAAAGCATCGTGTTCCCGTTTTGCGAATGTAGGTCAGTTTACGTCATCTAATGTGTGTGACGTCACTGTCGCCCACTGTGCCTCTTTTTCTGGGTCTCGAGAAAAGCCTTTGTCTTGTGTCTTTTCTTTTTATCCATCTGGCGTGTGTGAACAAGTCAAGTTTCCCAGAACAGCAGGTGGAGGCGTAGAGAGACCACGAACTTGTATTACTAGACTGCTGGCAGACGATTTTTTTTCCAGTTAACCACTAAAACGAGGCTGGTGTGTACACAGCTTCCGACACTCATTGTTAAGGCTCGGCGAGACTAACAACGGAGAACTTCGCAATACACCACTTACGGCGCCTGCCCCATCAAAAAAAAAAAAAAAAAATTTAAAAAAAAAAATGCCGTTTTCAATTCAGTTCGGATGTAAGTGCCCCTCGTGTCTGTACAAAACTAAGACATCATACTGTGTACCATCTGCGTTGCCTGAATGTTTGCTTCAAAATCCGAAGTTCATCATGTCGAATCCCTGCAACAAAACTGTCATGTTCGCCTATTCCTGGAGGCGATATCAAAATCTCCCTCCACTTCCCTCTCCACACTGTCGGGTGTCTGCGTCAAATCTGCCACCCGTAAATGCTCTGTAATGGTTTGTACCAGGCTGCTCTCCTGGGCTGGAAGAGTTTCAGACAGGTTTCACACCGTCTACTCCTTCACTCCTTTTTGCTCCTTCCTTCACTCCTTTTTGCTCCCTTAGCTAAACTCAGGGAAGAGACATTTACTACTGTCTTAACCGGTGCGCTCCTAAAGAATGTTAACTAAGTTAATATTTCGGCTGTCTCATCAGAAAATAGAGGTGCCAGAAACATAAAGAAAGGAACAAAATATTCGTTCTAAATATTCGGGTTTTTTTTAATTATGTATTATGTTAAAAGATTTATCTGAGTAAGTTTCAACTGTAAGGTTACGGACAAACCACCACAGCCTCTGTTTCTATGGTCAGCTGCTTCTCATAGGATAAGGAATGATGAGAGGATGATGACAGATTATGTGTACATCGCCAGTGTACATTTATGAGAACATGTTATTTTATGTAAATTGTTTTATGTGGTAGTATTTTATTTGTGCATTATTATTATTATTTTGAGTGTTCCGGAAGAAAACAACTTTACCTGCGTTCACATGTCGGATCAAATGTCAAACAAAATATTGAAGATGATAATGACTACATTGTCACACCTAACAAAATCATTTCTTTCTAATCAAAAAGAGCTCATGGAGCAAAGCAACACCTGTTTACCTGTTTATCTGAAAGGGATTGGGGTCTATATTTTAAATACCATCGTATGAAAAACGGGCAAATATCATCATCATGTCAACGGTGAAGTTTCCTTTATCTCAGCCCACACTAGCATCAAAAACACTGTCTATTTAGTAAAGAATAGTTAATACACCAACGACATTTAATAGATAAAATAGTTTAATTTACGGGTGTTTTTACATGTTTCTGTTGTTTGTTTTCTTAGTTCTAATCAGAAACTAATGTTATCAGTTGTATGATAGTATGCTGGTATTGAAATAACTTTTATTTTGAAACTGAGTGGCATTGACTCTAATAAAATGTTAAAAATGAAAGGTTTGCTTCAGATAAGGGTTGTGAGACAGCTGCGAGGAAACATCATCATCTCCCGAACAACCGACTTGCTGACACCATCAGTAAACTGACATCCCGGCGACGATGAAAATCGTGTAGAAAAACAGCTGGGACTGTAAAGTTCTGGTGTTATCACCCAGAGCAGGCTGGAAACAGCTTGTATTTACACTTTGTGTCCGGACAACGCCCGGTATGTAGCGGCGAGATGAAATATAAATACCTGGGGTGAGGATAAGCCGTCAGGTTGTTTGAGCAGCAGGATGGTGCCCAAGCCAAATCCACCCCACCCCCAACCGATACTGCAGCTAAGCCCTATGATCATTCTTAACCCTTGTCACACGTCTGCACACTAACAGAAAAGCTTATGAGGCTAAACATAACTACAAAACGGACAAACAAAACCTGTTGTTCGGAGAAAACCCTATGATCTCATAGGAAACATTTTATTTTTAGGGTAAGAATACCACTGATGTTATTTATTTCTAGTTCACGATTTCGAGTTAAGATTATGATTCAAGCCATATCTCATGTAACATTTCTTCCTTTGCATTTGGTGATATGCAGAAAGATGGAGGAAGTGAAGATTAAAAAAAATAAAAGTAATACAGACTGAGCGACAACGTGTGTCGGTGGGTGGATTGCTGGGTGTGATCAGTGAGTCAGTGAAACAGCCATGCAAGAAAGCTATCGAACATATGACACCCCCGCCACCCACCCCGACCCTCCACTATCAAGCACATGATGGTTCAAACATCCGGAAGGTGGTGAAGGGTTGTGTCGAGGGGTGGGCGGCAAGACGGGAGGTAAATAGTCCTGTCTAAGTGGGGGAGAGACTGAAGCATTTTTCTACCTGTACGAAAATAGATCACTGAGCCCGCAGGTTCCGGACAAAAACAGTGTGCGCCCCAAGCACGGCGGGCGCCCCGTCTTTTGCCGGTATGATTCATCTCCCTGAGCTCTGCCTCTCCCCCACCCCTCCGGCAAGCGAGCATCCTTCATACACTTCTCTTTCATCTCTTCACCACACAAATAACCCCGCCCCTTCCACAACCACCACCCCTTTCCCATCCTTCCCCGTACCTTTACTACACCAAAGAAACACTCACTCACACCTGATGCCTGCCAGCCAACGTGGACTAAAAATAACTGGGTCCTGGAAGTCTGGCACTTGCCACACACTTTAACGATATCATGCTCGGTCGCAAAATCTGCCTTTGCACTACTCCAGTGCGCGTGCGTTGCGCGCGTTGTGGAGAACAGAACTACGTCTGCTACACCAGTCCCCCAGTAATAAATGTCCTCCCCAAGCCACCCAGGGTTTACACTAGCCACGGCCCACATGTCAGCACTATAACCAGGGTCAGCGCCCCAAGGTCCATTATCGTTATTGTCAAGTGGCACGCAGACAAAGGGATGGTCGGAGAATAAATTACTGTACTTAACCTCCAGCCCAACCCCTCTTTGTAGTACACATGTAGATAACTGTCGACTTACATCGGTTTTGTTGCTTCTTTACCCTACCCTTGCGCCTACCCCTACCACAACCACTGTCCTATCACATAACTTTAACGAACGAACGCACGTGCACACACACACAAATGTCTCCATTTCCACCTTGCTGGGCATTTTATTGAACGACAAATAAAAGCTGGACATACCCCAGGCAAGAAAGTCTAGGGCCGTGTGCAAAGACGCGTTAGCTGGATACTAACTGCCTAGCAGTAAGCTAAACTCCTTGTGAACTATTACTAGAGCTATCGTCCAGTGTACGTGGCCACAGCACCAAAGAAATCAAATCTTCGTTAATGTGTAATCGACTGTCATCATTGTCACCAGTTATGTCAAAAGTGATGAGAGTCAGAGACCGGTGAGTGAAAGACAGGTGATGTCTCATGTAAGGAATAGTGCCAGCTGTCATGAGGTCAAACTTTGTGTTGACATGTTCTGCACCTCCACGATGTGTTGAAAATAAATAAACTGGAGTCTTAGTGACAAGTTCCATGTCACCTCCAAGCGTGGTCCATCACTGTACTACTCTACCCTAAGGTCACGACCTCTTTTGCTTCTCATGAGTCTACTGGGCTTATGCGCCTGCAAAGAAGCACGAGCCACGTGTTCAGTAAGTCGTTGTGTTACAGTTTCTCTGCAACAAACCGAGCTTTTCACAGGTAGCCATCACCTGGATTCTCAAGATCTGCTCGCTGTTAGTCTTTAGCAGGGGGTTCACATTCCACGGCGGAGAGGAGGATGAGTACGGTGAAGAAGAGAAGTGGATGTAGAACAATTTTGCGTGTTTGTGTTTTGCACGCTGCTCGACCAAAATTTCGGAAGCAAAAAAAAAAAAAAATGCGATACACGCAGCACTGAGAGGCTGCTATCTCTTTTTGCCTCTGTTTCTATAATTAGATAGTATGTGATTTACAAGCAAGAACAGCTGCATGTACGTGTTCCTGAGCGAGCAAGAAGGTGAGAGAAACTGAGGGTGAAGACTGCGAAACAGAGATGGATGAAAAAATTTCATCTATAAATATAGCCCGCCCAGCAAACCTGCCATTGGAGAGAAATAAATAGAGGTGGGATAAAGAAAGAAACACACACGCACATAAAAAAAGAGAAAGAGTTGAAAAAAGACAAGAGAAATCGAAGAAGAAGACGGGGGAAAAAAAAAAAAACGTTTTCAGTGGTAGGGTGTTTGTCAAAAAGTATTTAAAAGATCGAGATGCTCTTCTCACCCAGCAAAGCTGCCATCTCGGCGCTGCCGGCTGACGACGCCATTCTGGAAGGAGGAGAGGCGTCCAAGGTGATCTGCGGGGGCGACTCGCTGAAGCTCTTGGTGTTGGCCTGGCGTGGCACCACCATTGGCGACGTCCTTGGGGTGGAGCGGCTCATGACGCCATCGGCGAAGTCTCCAGACCAGTTCTCCTCCATCAGCCCTTCCACATCGCCCTCGGAGACATCCTCTCCCTGGCTCAGCTCCAGGCCGTCTCGATCGCGGTGAGACCGCTTCTTCACGCTGTCCTTCCGCACGTGCATCATCTCCTTCACGCGCCCCCAGGCGGTGCGGTAGGTCTTTTTAGCGTCCCGCTCACTTTTTCCCATCGAGACCTCTTTGGACAGGTCCAGGTCTTCGCCTTTGCAGCTGGAAGAGCGGTGCACTTGGTTCAAGTTCTTCGGCCTGCGCCTGTGCTTTGTCATCCACGTCCTTGCTGGTCAGGCTGGGACTGGACTGTCGGCGTGTCAGCGGCTTAACCCTCAGCAAGCGCTCCGAGTCCTTCTGCTTGCTGCCCAGGTACATGGTCTTCACCTCTATCACTGAGCTGACGTCGCTGGACGAGGCTTCACTCTGTTTGCGGGCCTCGTACTGCTCCCACCACCCGGGTGGGCCCATCCAGATCTCCGTGCCCAGCTCCTCCACCACTCCCGCCGTCTCACCCGTCTGGTTAGGTGAGCGACCCGAGCTGGAAGGCTCGGTGGAAGAGGTGGAGGTGCGGGGCAAGCGGGCGGCGCTGTCGGTGTCAAGGCTTGTGCTGACCCCGCTGTCCAGGGACCGGTTCTCCACCATCCGTTGTGAAGGCGGGCTGAGGTCGTGAGTGGTGCTCACAGAAGAATACCTCTGTGACGAACGCCCTAGCTCCTTCAGGGATCGGATGGTGGTGCCTAGATCTTCATAAAGCTTTTGCCCAGTCAACACCTTTTTCACGCGCGCCCACTTCGAACTTTTGGCTTTTTGCTTGCTACCAGGTGACTTAGTTCCTAAAATGTTCTTCCCGCTCTTTGACTTGGAAATTAAAACTTCTCGGCCGTGGCTGGTTGTGGTTTCATCGATTATCTCCACTTCTAAAGACCCTGTTGAAAAACTGCGCTTGTGAATCGAGCCTTTCTGGCGTTCGGATCTGTGGTCCGATGCCGATTCCGAAATATCCATGCACTGTACATCCTCGGCACTGGGCAGACGAGGGCGAACTGTGCGATGGACATCCTTTTCCTTTCGTTTCTCCTGCGATTTGTGTTTCTGCTTGACTGGCAGCGACCGGAGCGAGCCAGTGTGAGGATCCACGAGAACCAGCTCGTTCCGGGCCTGCAGCAGCTGCTTGGTCGTCTCCAGGTAGTCACACTTCTTCCGCAGTCGCATGTTCTCGTCGCGCAGAGTAGACAGCTGTTCCATGAGGCGGATGAGGTTGTCCAGATGACTGAGCCCGACGCTGGCATGCAGGGAGCTGGGACTCGGCGAGCGAGGCGACTTCTGGGACGGGGTGTGGACGGCAGGCACCACCAATAGGCTCAAGCTCGGGCTCCCTTCCTCCAGCGAGTGATCCTGCTCCTCGAAGAATTCTAGGATCTGGGCACTCTCTTCCTTTGGGAACTGCTGCGAGAAATGCATCGTGTTGCTGCCTAAAGCTCTGCTATCATGATCTTTAGTGTCTTGTTTCGTTCCAGATCGTGTTTGTTCTTGGTTGATTTCTTGAAGTTCTTTGCTTTGTTCTTGGGTTTTGAAAGTTGTTTCCTTGGTTACGCAAATAGATTCTTGGGTTGGTGTTGTTGGTTTCTCTTCGGTTTTGTTTTGTTCCTCTGATCTGGTTCCCTGTGGCCGGTGTTCCTCGGTCTGAACTTTTGCTGTGTCTGTCGGATCTTGCTGACGGTGACCGTTGGCAGTGGCCACCTGCCGGGAACTGTCCTCTTCCGGCGGACCTTTCTCACCCACAATTCTGGTCCTTGTGTTGTCGTTCGGTGAGTCACTGATGGATGCGATGCTCTGGGGGGAGGCATGGCCGGGTGGGGGGTTGAGCATGCTGATTTGCTTCCTCTCGAGCCGAACAGTTGGAACGACGTAACGGTACTCCTTCTTGATGTCGACTTTTAACTGCTTCTCTTCTACATCCCCCAGCAGACGCCTTTCCATCTGCTTGGGCAAGATTTCTGAAATACACACAAATTCTTAAATTTATAGTGTGACCTTCAGAAACATTCACACAACCTTGCTCTTAATTCAGCCACTAATGGAAGATTCATGCTTACATCATCCAGCACCTGTTTTACGGATTTCTATCGTTTAGCTTAAAAATCTTTAATAAATAAAACAAAACAAAAACACACAAAAACAATGTAATTAATCAATAATGTTTTCTACGAAAACGCACAAAAGGTATTCATAATTATATACATTGGTTTTTGTGACTGTTTGCCATTTCTTTTAAAAGAAGAAGCTCGTGTTAACATGCAGGTCCTAACCGACCTGAGTTTTCTATTGGTAAGGAAAGTGATCTATTGGAACTGTGGTGGCCCCCTCTCGAGAAACTGTGTACTGGCTTTGTGATTGTGCTCCTATCACGTCCTCGGTACCTGTGTGGCTACAGCAATCACTACATATTCCTAAATGCACTTTTCTGCGGTTCTAGTCCATTCTACGATTATGCCAAATGCCTCCACATTGGTGACTGGCCTCTTCTGAATGCCAGAGCTCGTTTGTGTGACCTGTGGTTCGACATGAGAAGTCAGTAAACTTACTTGACAATAATAGTCAACCAAAACTTCAATCGCTCAAGTCCTGAACCCTAAAGGTTATGTGAATGAGGTCATACAGCGACCAGTCGTGCAATTCACTAAACAAAACACTTTCGTTAACACTTATAGACATGAAGTAACACAATGATTGTTGCAGGCTTCTTCCTGCAAGGGAAAGTGAAATTTTTTTTAAAAGAAGCTGAACTTTAGAAGCTGTTTCTGAAATGTCCTACATAGAGACAGGTGAGTGGGAGAGGAGAAAATAAGGTGGATAGAGAAAGAGTAAAGGAGTATCAGAGGGAGACAACCCAAATAATGAGAAGAGAAGTCGGTGCACGACATTGCAAGCGATGTCTTGGTGTTCCTCTAGTCCTTCAACACATTACAAGACATACAGTTAGACTTCGACGGCGAGGTTTGCACTTGTTGACAAAAGTCCACCATCACAAATTAATACGTTATGGTTAACCATCCGTCACAAACCTTCTAGATCCTTCTGTTTTCGCTGTGTGCTTACATTCTGCCGCTTAGGCCTCTACACACCAAAAAAACCGCCAGCAGCCGGAACTTTAAACCCACTTGTGTCACTCTTCTCATGTCCAGCAGTTGCGAGTCCACTTACAGCCAGTCTTTTGTAACTGCGCCCTCTCTTGTGATGTCACACGCACACACGCACACACGCATTCACGCACGCACATCGATTTCTTGAATACATTAAATCGACAGTGGGATGGAAAACCGGAACTTGCAACTTCCCTGTTTTGCACTTGTTTCCTGTGGTATTTATTCGTTCCGCTTATTCCTAGAAAGAGTTTTTTTTTTAAAGCGTGTGTTACAAGTTTCCTTAAAGAAGCATGATAAGATTAGTACTCAATAATATTAACTTCAGACACAAAAGATTCTGTCAAACGAAGTTGCATTCTACAGGCTAGCGTCTAGAAAAAAATTGAATCTTGAAAACTCAAAAAAAGGCCTAGACCAGTTTCACACCGAAAGGGTTAACGTTGGTGTGGGACTGAATCGGGAATTTTCAAAGATCAAACATCAGAACATCATGACTTGGTGAATCGTTTTTGACAGGGTGCGTGTGATAAAGGAAGTTAAAGCAGTTCTGATTACCTGTGTGTTAACAGTTGATTCTTCTGATCTTGATGTTAGTTGCGATGATCTCTGCTTCTTCCTGTTCCTGGAGGAAGTCACGTGCCGCTCGGTGACGTCACGTCTGGATTCTCCTTGTCCGCGTTCGAAGCAGTTCGGCTAGATGAAGCAAGCGATGGCTGTTGTTGTTGTTTTGGTTGATGTACTTAGGTATATGATTTGCCCCCTGTCCAGTCACCTGCCCAAAGAAGAATGGTTCACCTTGAAAACTTTCCTCAGACACATTTTGTGTCCATCGCTCCGTTCATATCCTAACCCTAATCCTAATCACCTTAGCTTAATCCTAAGCTAATCGTCTTGTATGATGGCAGTGATCTGCACTTGTTTTATTTCCCTTTCATATTCTTGATCCTAGTACAGCCTAACCCAATTCCCTACAATAAACATAAGAGCAAAATGTAGCCATTAGACGAACTATTTCTCTTCCCTTGATAATAGTGAGAGAAAAAAGTGTCTTACCATCGGTAACCACCCCTTCCCCCAAGCTAGCCAAGCACCCTCTTTTCAGCGCCTTGCGCTGTACCCGTAATGAGTTTATAGCACACAAGCTTCTGCTATCAAATATATTAGTTGTGTGAACTCTGGTTAACACAACCGCGTTTCGACTCACTTTCTTCCTGTATTTAACTGGTAAATATTTTAACCCGCTGGCTATTTCGCCCTATTAGGGAATAGTGTCTTGCTTGGGGAGGAAGCCGCAGTAGCCAGCGAATCTCTCAACTAGACACATATCCAGCCAGTCCTGTGAACAATGCGATTTTTTTTTCGGAGAAAAGACGAGATGTGAAACCTGTAGCTTTCGATCATTACTGTCGTGGCGACTAGCGGGTGTTTTACCCGCTGCGCTACTGGGATGCCTCAAAACACAACAGAATTCGGAGGCTGCGGCTAGAAATGCACAGTAAAAATCGTAGGTGGAGTGTGCTAGACATACGAAGTATTCACGACTACCCAGCATGACATAGAGACTAGACTGTGTTCCTAGCTGCAGAGAGAAAAATATTTCTGGTGACTGTTGTGGTCAACGTCGTCACCGAACCAACCCTGCCGGGCATGAGATGTTAGTGACAAGGAGGATGATCTCCTTGTGGTTCATTGTAAAGTGGCCGTCAAACTGTCGTCTGCGACATGGGATAAAAGCTTAATTTACATGAAAGTAATCACGGATCCAAGCTGTAGAGTACAAAGTTCTCTGTGTAGTTTTTTCACACAATCGTCTCTCTCTCTTGTAGACACAATGACCTGAAAGCTATTAGGTATTTAGCGCCTTAAAACAATGGTAGCTGCATTTTTATCAGTATTTCACTGCAGACCTCTAAAGCTCTCGCCAAAGGATTCATTTAGACTACTGATTATTATACTGTCAAGCTTTTAACCTTTGGCATTGTATACGGAAGGTTTTCATGCTGCATTCTTATAGGTATGTAACAGTAAAACTAAATAAAAGTAGATCACGAGATTCTGACTGGACAACCGTCTACTCTGGGTATGCGTTCTTCCAGTCCATCCTTTCCTCATTAACATTCTCAAACCTTTAACATTCTACAAAACTGTGGTCAGCTGGTAGGGGGTTAAAGAGTGCAATAAAGTTTGTCAAATAGAGCCCTGTGTGCCTGTGTCTGAGAGTGTGGCTGTGTGTGTGTGTTACTACATGCTCGCAATTTCTCAATTAAAACAAATAATAATAAAACTCCGTGGAATTGAAGTTGGCAACGCAAGCGCCCCCACAAGGACCAGGGGCGACGCCTAGCGGTGAGGAGCCAGGGGTGTGGCATGTAGCTGATAGCGAGGTTTACATCATCCGGCATGGCCAACACATAAGTGTCACACTGACCCAGATAACATTCCTCTGCCGCTACAGCCAGAAAAAAAAGTCCCAGGCTGAGAGCAAGAGGTGGGTGCGATTACTGGCTGAGTCCCATCTTAAAACCCTTTCTGTGCATTTAATAGAATGAGACAGCTCTGTGTGTGTGTGTAAAGTTTACACCTAACATACTTCATCCGTAAGGTATTCATAAAAGGGAGATCACCGCAGTATCAATAAAGGGGGGATAAACAAAAGTTAACTGCGCTATGAAATGATCTGTTTATATAAATCGTGTTCTCCTTCAGAGCCCTAATAATGCAGATATTCACAGCATTAAGGATATAAATATGACACAACCTTAATGATAAAAATATATAAACAGCACAGTATGCACGCATGTAAAACAGGGGAGCAAACAGGTTCACAAAATAATAAGAGTTATGTCAGCTAATCTAGAAGGTCCACATTTCTAGCATTGCTTCTGAGTATCGTTCCAAACACTTAAAAAGCCATAACGGTTCCCGGAAGCAACTAAACTTTCCGAGTAGATGGTGGGGTCCATATGACACGTGTTTAAGATTTATTACTCTCGAAATCCAGGATGCACTTTCCTAAAAGGAGACAAAATGTTGGAAAGTTGACTTCACCAACCGAGAAAGGAAGGTGTAAGTTTGAAAACATTTGTAGCCGCTAACTTCAAATTCACCTCAGGGGAAAACTAAAGATTTCTTAATATTCACTAACACCAAGAATCCACATCGGTAAGCACTTATTTTTATGCCCACTTGCGTGGTTTAGGCTGTTTTTATATTGTGCTTGCAATCACAGAATATCCTTTTTAAAATGTGCAATATATCGTTAACTGCTCTGTTAAAGATAAGACAACTCTGGGTTATGTCTGCTGTCTCAGACTGTATACA
Source organism: Pomacea canaliculata (assembly GCF_003073045.1). Taxonomy (NCBI): domain Eukaryota; kingdom Metazoa; phylum Mollusca; class Gastropoda; order Architaenioglossa; family Ampullariidae; genus Pomacea; species Pomacea canaliculata. The sequence goes on along the minus strand of NC_037590.1, from coordinate 41,321,739 downwards.
GCGAGGGCCTTATAACTGCAGCAGCTTCCACACAACACGCGTCGGTAGACACATATTTCTGCGAAAAGATTGCACAAAGATACGAACCAGAAGGTAGATTCCTGACTACAGTATTACACTTGTCTACATTAACAGTCAATCCCACAGGGGTTGTTGTATTCCTCCCTCAAACACAGCACTGGGATTGTCTGTGCTTACCAAAATGTCCTCAGAACCCACAGTGGCAGGCTTGTCCACTCTGACAGCCACACTCAAATGATGTGGTACTTCACGGACTGATGGAGCTCACTTATTTGCTGTGGGATGCAACAGTTTCAAACGACTACAGACGATTCTTGACATTTTATACCCCAACAATTAAACGAAAATTAAATAGCCCAAACTGCCACTTGAGTTTGTCCTAAATAAAAACAATCGCATGCATATTCATATCCTGAAGATAATCGTAAAGATAATCGATAAAGGCGAGCTTTAGGAGTACAAATATAGACGGAAAGCTTGAACACTTTTGCCAATGTTTTTATACTACCATGATGTGAACACTTTGCTGAACTGAATCAAATGTTCTTCCTTTATTTATTTGGTTAAGAGTGGTCTTGAAGAAATGAATTCGCAGAGGTGTATCCAGCAAAGTGCAATTAAAATTAAACATCCAATAGAAGTTTTGCAGCCGTAAGTACTCCTTCCTTTCGTTGACAATGACTGTCACTATTTTCTTAAAGAATTATAAATTGTGCGTTTCTCTTCCTACAGGAAATATAAATAAGCATATCACAGACTCAGCTTAAACTGTGATTTATTGCAGATGGAGATCAACGAGGAAGAGACTAAAGGAGAGAACATATGCGGGATGTACAGAATCCGCGGCATCAAAGTTTATAGATGAAATCAACCATTTAAAAAAAACGAGACGGTCTGTTGTCCATTTTTAACTTACGAAAAATTACATTTTTAGGGGGGAAATCCGTTATCACTTGTAAAGGGCGAAACAAATGACAGCGAATGTACAAGAGAAAGAAGTGAGGACGCGAAGCACTTCACTTTACAAGTGGACGAACATTAGATGTTACTTTCGATGTAATACCAAACGGGCCTCACGGAACCTCCTTAATTGCAGTCTCTCGCTTAATGAGCTATCGAATTAGCACATTTTGTTCTCTGCTCGCTCACACTCTCGCGCATAGACAAGTACACTCGCAGCCACTACAGCTGCCGTGACAGCTGTCGATGGCATGCTCGGTCGCCGCACCTCCTTCAGCTCGTCTCAGTCCCACCCACCCCAGCCCACTCTCCCACCCGTAAACTCCTGGCGCCCTTGGCGTCAATTGCACTCTTGTTTACACGTGCACGAGAAAGAGGCTGATGATCCTCATCATCACTCAGGCCCGGTTATCGCGGCCTGCACTCTCCCGCGCGATCAACACATTCCTGACAAATGACATAGTTATTCTTCACCCAGCTAGCCGAGCCACGCAAAATGTCAGTACACAGGCCAAGAACTCGCATTTTGCCGTGTAGGACCACATCCCACAAAAGCCCCGAGCTAACTACCAGCGGTACTTGCGGTGAACCGTTTGCCAAAACCTGATCCATCCTCCGCCGCAGTTAGGTTCGCTCGAACGCGGAGCCACTGGCAAGCGTTCGAGTTGACCCCGCACGTGTAAAATTTCTGGAGTCCGTAGACTTCTTGGGGATGGGGGAGGGGATGAGGGAGGGGAAGGGGTTTCTATACAGCTTTTGAAACGCATTTGAAGTCATGTGGAGAACAAAGTTGTCATATGCTCATGAATAAATAAAATTGGGTGCACTTTCTGCAAAGATGATCTCTGGAACGAAGAGTTCTTCCCTGGGAATCGAAAGAATGTTCAGGTAGTCTTTTACCGCGGCTTGGTGCTAGTAGTTAGTCCTTGCAACATACCCTATGCCCCAGACCTACAGAAAATACAGGAAAGTCAGTGGCATAACATATGCTTGTCCGTACATAACTGAGAACGGTATGGCCATCGCCTGTTGCTGAGCTGTATCAGCTTCTCAGTTCTGGAACAGTCCAATGATGTCGTAAAGCATAATAGTTTTACCTGATAAAAAAAAAACGGAAGCCTTGAAATAGTCCAATAAAACTTTCAAACAGTACAACATTATCATAAAATGTTACAAAATCCTTTTGCAATCACAACAGCTGTATAATTAAAAACTATTTTGCTGTAATTGTGGCTACAAACTTCCAGGAAGTGTGAACAATGAGAAATTTAGTTGCTGTGGTGCATCTCAAGTGAACTGAAGTAGTCGAAACGCGCTGAGTGTTAATGCTGGGAGTTTCCTTCTGATGATAAACAGCCCAACTAACTATTATGCGAAAAACTATGGGACATTAAATTTAGAATTGCTTGCAAAGCTTTGAGCACAGTCGTTAAACTGTTCACAAACCGACACCTCCTTGTTATTGCCATTTTTTCCCCATACATGCGACGGCTACCTGACTTCCGCCTGATCACAGAGTTCACCTTCAGAAGGTGCGCACTTGACTGACAGCTAGTCTTTTTTTTTTATTTATTTAACTGGCTTGATGGTTGAACTCAAAGTTCTGGTTAGAAGGTGTTAACAAAACATCTATAAATTTTTTTTTTCAGTTGGAGTAGTGGCGCGATCCAAGCAGCCAACAAAACCCGTTTTCAAACATACATGCACCCTGGTGAACCAAAACAAATGAACTGAGGCGAATAATTTAAAAAGTTATGACAGCAGAAAGAGGGGAAAGGAAAAGAGGAAAAAGAGATCGAACGAAAAATGTGGGCAAGGAGGAAAGACCTTACAAATCCCTCGCAGCCTGCTCAAAATAAATTATGTGTGCATCCTTTTCCACAAGAGGTATGTAGGTATGCATAGACAAATGGTAGACTGAGAACTTGTGTCAGGCAGGCTTCGGAACATGGTTAGTTGCTAAGAAGGGGCAGTCAAGAGCCAAACAAAAAAAGTGTTTGTTTCTTACCTCAGTCCACTAGTGAAGAAGGGTCGTTATCAATCAGGTGTGGTTGAAAAGCACCCGACTGCTGGTTAAAGTCGAAAGATCGAGATAATTGTGGGTAGAAAGCTCGCACAGGTAAAACCAGATTCAACCATAAGAGTGCCATGCCTGAGTTTGTGCTGGAATGGCAGCGGGGCCTGCCGCTGGTGCTGCCGCCTTGATGCCGAGTTGCCGCGGGTGCGAGGGGGATATCTGGGAGGGGTCAGAAAGAGGGGCCGCGGGGAGCGAGAAGATGGGTAGGAGGAGGGGAAAGAGGAGCAGCGGCACAGGGTAAGGTGGTGGGGCCAGCGGCAGAAACAGCGAAAGGAATCAAAGGGAGAGAAGATGAGGGAAGGGGATGGAGAAAAATCGGTGTGTGCGTGCTTTCGTCCGAGAACGCGGATGCGTGCTCGTGTGGCCATGTGTGCACGCGTGTATGTGTGCCTTTAAGTGTGCGTGCGCATGTTGCTATCGCTGTGTTGATGGCACTTTTTTTGTTTTCTTCTTTTACTTCTGTTTTATATATATATTCGTGACGCGAGAAACGTGGCAGCTCGAGATCTCTTCACCCCCATACACACACCATCGGAGCACGCACGCACACAGTGTCCGCGTGCTTCTCTGGCGAACCTCGCCTCGCGTTGGGAAGCGAACTCCATCGCCGTGCCGTGCGTCTCCCGCTCTCCTTACCCCCGCCCCAGACTCCTGGCCCGACGTAGATGTCGTATCTATCTCTCCTCGTCTGCTGCGCACCCAACCCCAACCCAGTACCCCGCTCCTGCTGCAACCACCTACCGCTCCCTCACCATATCGTACTGCCAGCGCACTTATCTGTGTGGGCCATTTACACCGATTCCGCGCGAACACATCCGCGATGTCGCGTGTTTGCGTGTACTGCGTGCGTGCGTGTATGTGTGTGTGTGCCTGCGTGCTTGTGTGGGTTTGAGCTTGTGCGCCTGGTGGTGATATACCGGACAAGAAGACTGAAAGTTAGACACCAAGAAGTAGACAGAATAAGACAGAAAAAAAGTACGGGTTCACCGCTGGAATTCACATCGACCATTTGGGGTTTTTTGTTTCTTGGGTTTTGGTGGTGGTTTCGGGGGGGGGGGGGGGTGGGTTCACACTTACCAGTAGAGAGATAATAATGGAGCAGAAGTCGAGTAAGTGTTGAAAAAGGAACAGATCGACACCTGCTGTGTACAAAAACTACCAACGGGGATGGCAATATTACGATGTAGGAGTGGTCATTGTTGAAGTGGGAGGGATAGTAGCTGCTGCCGCTGCCGCCCCCGCCGCTGTTGTTGTTGTAGTAGAGAAAAGCAGCAGTAGAAGACGAACGCTCCCATGCTGTACCCGTGACTCGAATTCCCCGCCTCTAGCACATCTCCCCAGCCCAACCTACCAGCTTACCTCACCTTTGGCCTCTCTCTACCTGTGTGCAGTGTGAGGTCGGGAAAACAAGCAACGCCGTGTCTTGGCACCATGCCAGGCCGTGACGTCAGCCTGTGGAGCCAGCTCGTGACGTCGCCTGTGAAGCCAGTCCGTGACGTCAGCCTGTGAAGCCAGTCCGTGACGTCGGCCTGTGAAGCCAGCCCGTAACCTCAGCCTCTGGAGCCAGTCCGTGACGTCGGCCTGTGGAGCCAGTCCGTGACGTCGGCTTGTGGAGCCAGTCCGTGACGTCGGCCTGTGGAGCCAGTCCGTACAGGTTCAGGCACTTATCTGTGGCGTGAGTTACGGATGTACTGGTAACTGGTTGATTGACAACCCACAGGTAATGGTAGCGTCAGATTTCTGGGAGGTCAGCAATGTCCGGAGAGATGACAGTAACCAGGCAACCAGTCCTCCTCAATGACTCATCCTTGATTATAGTGGATTTTTAGCCAGAGGCAAGCAGTAGTGAATTCTCATATTTGAGTGGTTTTCGCCTTTTTTGTGTTTCTTTTTATTTACTTATTGCTTTTTTGGCTTTAAAGAATTTTTAAATTGTATTTCCTATTCAATAGTCCTGGAGCCGTAGTTATCAAGCAGGGGTAAGTCGTTGCCCTGGGACAACATGGGAAACTTAAGGACAAGCGTCTTATTTCTGAAGTTATAAAGCGGTGTCCGGATGCCGCACATGTTGTTGTGCCCCTCGACCCGTAGTTATGAGGTGACAGTAAAAATGCCCTGGAGGTAAAGAAACAAGAATATCCGCGTGGTCTGGGCATAGGACTGTAGCTGCGAAAATAAGATCCTTTTCTTTGAGTTCCCCATAATACCCTGTGGAAAAGACTTTCGCTTCATAACTAAGGCCGTTGCAGCAAATTCTTCGGGAGGTCAGTCCTGGTACCACACTTGCACCACAAATTTGACGCTGGTAGCTAAATAACCAGGTCTGCTTCAATAAAAATTTCTGCAGAATTTGTATCCAGTGCGCAAGCCTCGATCCCGGATGCCGGTCTGGTTTCAGAGCTTGTAGTCTGAATACCACCAGACCCGCAATAAAGGTTATGTAAACTGCTCAGGGACCGTCTCCGCGGTCGCACTTTATTCCACTATTTCCACACCCAAAACAAATGTGAATTTTACCAGTAAGGGTTCCTGTCATGAGTCGCATGTCACTGACGTTCACTTTTAGCTGCGCGCGCATGCGGTCAGCCGACTGTGACCAGTTCACGTGATTGCAAAAGAGGTATAAAAAAGATGCGAATAGCATGAGCTGAAAGCCACATTCTTCCCACCGCCGTCAGAACTTGGCATCTAGCCAGATTCCACCCTGTACCTCACGGCAGCTACAGTGGAGTTCAGCCTGAGGTTCTAGCCGCCCCGGCAACATGAGTAAGAAGACGTCTGCTTCGACTTGACACTCACTAGCTTCCTGCTCGCAGGGATGACATCGTCGTCCCCGACGCTTGCGCCATCTGGCGAGCGCCTAGCAGGGTCTGGTGCACAATGCATAGTCATAGCAACCTTCTAAACTGCTGAAGTTTTTTTTTTTTATCATTTTAGCGGACTGCCACACATTAGCCATCCAGCTACTCCTTGGCCCCAGCTGTCTTGTAGTTCTGCTCATCTTGTGGAATATCTTGTCCACAGGCCTCACAGGTGGGAGGGGCAGGGAGGGATGGCTGTGGAGGGAGTCCGGCCTTGGTCAGTATTTTTTTTCTTTTAAATAAAAGGGAAAAGAAAAGGCATCGCGAAGAAAAATAACCTGGATTTCAAAGAACATTATAAAGCGTAGGTTTGACAACTAAAGCTACATCCAATAATTGTACCCAAATCTGTGACGCCTGTGACATCACACATGCATTAGGGTGAAAGATATCAACTTTGTGTTGTCTTTAGTCTTCGTTTCTTTAATCTGTTGAGTTGTTCATGTTCACTGGTGACATTTTTCATAGAAGGGATGCAAAAGTTTGAAATGTGTACATCCTTTTCCCCCTCATTTACTGACCATCGCGTGCACACAGCTCTAAAATGTTCAACTCATGATCCTGGTTGTATATGCTTTTCCTAACGTTTGCTGTCTATATTAGGTTACTAAACGAAATGTACATCTCGGCAGCCGAATTATAGCTTGTAAACAGTTTTATACTCTAAAAAATAATAAACGATTACATGTACAGTTAATGATAAATGCAAAGGGCCCGCCAAGGTTGTCTGCCTCGGGGCTCGTGCTAGCTTCCTACGGCCCTGCTTGTCCACCCTCTTATCGGACACTATACAGTCATTCAAAAAATTCGATTTCGGCATGACCATTAAGAAAATGCTGGTCATCGGCCTTGTGCTGATTAATTTTAATTTGTGATCCACGAATTCTCCGTTCGCAGACCCCATTATTGGCGATAGTTAATGGATGGTTAGGAATCTGCTTATAAAAGCGGGCCCTGTCTAAATGTAATGCATTGCACTACGGACGTGTACAGGTGGATTGCTGTCTGTCTGCCGAGACCAACTCTGGGCATCTTTCGAAGTTCTCCGTTGTTAATCTCAGTGAGCTTAAACAATGAATATAACTAAACCTGAAGCTTTGTACACACCTGTCTCATTTTAGTAGGAAAAAAAATCGTCTGCCAGCAGTCCAGTAATACAAGTTCGTGACTGTACTGCAGTATCATTCAAGTGTAGAGGGCCGGACGTGCCAGGTAATTATAGGTAGGCGGGGATCAGTAACAGCGGACAGTGGGGGAAACCTTACTGTCCGATTTTACGACTTGACAGGGCGCTGTGACTTAGGAGGGGAGCGAGAACTAAAGCCGGGGGTGGCAGATGTAGTAGGTACGGGAATAGCGCGGTAGGCAGTAGTAGCGTTAGTACTAGAGCGATAGCGTTAGGCACAGGTAGATTAGGTGACGAGTAGTCACGTGGTTGATTAGTATATAGTTAGGGGTAGATGTTTAGTCGGGGCCTTTCTTCCCAAACACATTACAGTAGCAAGTCTGTGGGGGCCCGTTCTACAAGAACGTATTGCGCTGAACGGAGACAGAGACAGCGCTGACTGCTGGACGATACGAGCAGCCGTGGCCATTGTACAAGCACGTGTAATAAAGGTTCGCACACCCGCTGACAAGTTCCTGCCTTTTGGTTGAGTGTTGGACTGTTGTTGCAACCATACAACCCCACCTTACCACTCGGTCACATCTTTGGCGCTGCGAGCAGGATGTGTCAGCAGGTGTACACAATGGCTGCAGAGGGTGACAATACAGCAGAGGCTGTACGAACGTGTCATTTCGTCCATCTTCAGAAGTTTGCCGGAGGGCCAAGTGTCGACGACTTTGAAAGAGAGGTCGAGATAGCTCTCGCCCTAAGCCCGATGCCTGAGAGTGCCGCGTGTGTTTATATTCTGAACGCACTGGAGGGACGTGCAAGACGGCGAGTGCTGATGTTCCCTCATGACATGATAAACACGCCAGAAAAGATTTTGGATATTTTGAGAGAGGCATACGGCGAGCGGAGAGATGTTATAGACATTATCGCCAGTTTTTATAACCGCCGACAACAGAGTGAGGAGGCGGTCATCGAATATGCTGCGACACTGCGAAATTTACAGGCGAAAGCAAATCGCCTGCTGAGCGACGCCATATCCAGTACACACCTGGCGACACGCTTCGTGAAAGGACTTAAACACAGCCAGGTACGACGTGAAACATCCAGACAGCTGGGCGACCATGGGTCTTCTTTTGCCGATCTCCTCAAGACGGCCCGACGTGTAGAGAGAGAGGAGATGTGTAATGACAGGGAGGATGAGATAGCTCGTCTGACTGCACGAATAACACAGTTGGAGATGGAGGCGGCCACCCGACTTCACACGACACAGCAAAGTGATTTCCCCTCCGAGGCTGATCGTCATCACAAACATAAATATTTGCGACGACAGCAGACAAGACAACGGAGCGGCCAGCGACCAGCACCTTCCCATGACAGCGATGGTGGAGGGGGCAGAAGGCGAGGTTTCTGCAGGTGGTTCAACGTGGCAAAGGGATGGGGGTTCATCACACCTGATAATGGCGGTCAAGACGTCTTTGTCCACCATTCAGTTATTCACAAGGCAGGCTTTCGCAGCCTAGGTAAAGGTGAATTGGTGGAATTTGAACCCAGACTGTCATACAAGGGCGTTGAAGCCACGTTCGTCTGTGGTATCGGAGGAGTGAAATGCCGAGGCAGTGATCGCCGGCCGATTTCAAGGGAAAAGGTTCAAAACAAGCCGGTGCAACTACAACAGCGGCAACCACCACGACGGCAGAGCCAAGCAGAACTGCAACGAGACAGATTCCATGAGCGGAGCGGCCGGAGTACCTGTAATATCACCAGCCGGCCAGTGAATGACAGTGTTGTGTACACAGTCAGGCCCCTTGTTGACGGCCCTGCACGTGCCCGCAGTAACGACATCAAAACAGCGAAGCCGTCTCTGGAGTTAGAGGAGAGTCAACTGCCGGAGACACAGAATTGTCAAGACTACGACAGTGACGAAGAAACAACGTTTTGGTATACTACTGTCCCACCCCGTCAAGCCAGAACTACAGTGATACCAAAAGTGACAGTGCCTGTGGTTCCAGAAGTGACAGTGTGTGGGATGTCAGAAGTGACAATGCCTGTGGTTCCAGAAGTGACAGTGCCTGTGGTGCCAGATATGACAGTAACTGTGATTCCAGAAGTGACAGTGCCTGCAGAGCACAGCAAATTGCAGCGGCTTGCTGCGAGACAGGCATAAACTCAGATGTGTGAGAAAACTCTTTCGTGTGACGCTACTCCGGGACACATGAATACCATGGACATATTTTAGTTCACGGCGATGATTGACACTGCAGATAACCATTAATATTTTGTACCATTGATTAGTTTGTTTATATTGCTATTTTTGTGCATTTTCTTTTCGCTTTGCCACGGCTGCGCCTACGAAATGTTATTATGACTGGACTATGACACACGGGACAGATTGACGGAATGCCTGCCCTTATGCACACATAGTGCCCCCGCAACAGCGACTTAGAAAACATCAGTCGGTCAGATTCAGTGGTTAGTTGGAGTACAGATATTTTGTTTAAGGCAAGTCTATACTCTGCTAGGTAAATAATACCAGCTGCTGGTATGACCAGGCGTTGCTTAGAACTTCGATGTTGGAGTCCCCCCCCGTAGCAAGCATATTAGGCGAGCTTGTATATCAGCCCTAGTATAGTTAGCTAAAGCTCATCAGCGAGGACGCTGTTGGAGAAAGAGTCGGCGGGGATGTAGAGGGCCGGACGTGCCAGGTAATTATAGGTAGGCGGGGATCAGTAACAGCGGACAGTGGGGGAAACCTTACTGTCCGATTTTACGACTTGACAGGGCGCTGTGACTTAGGAGGGGAGCGAGAACTAAAGCCGGGGGTGGCAGATGTAGTAGGTACGGGAATAGCGCGGTAGGCAGTAGTAGCGTTAGTACTAGAGCGATAGCGTTAGGCACAGGTAGATTAGGTGACGAGTAGTCACGTGGTTGATTAGTATATAGTTAGGGGTAGATGTTTAGTCGGGGCCTTTCTTCCCAAACACATTACAGTAGCAAGTCTGTGGGGCCGTTCTACAAGAACGTATTGCGCTGAACGGAGACAGAGACAGCGCTGACTGCTGGACGATACGAGCAGCCGTGGCCATTGTACAAGCACGTGTAATAAAGGTTCGCACACCCGCTGACAAGTTCCTGCCTTTTGGTTGAGTGTTGGACTGTTGTTGCAACCATACAACCCCACCTTACCACTCGGTTACACAAGCATGCTCTCCTTCCTCCAAAACGCACACACACAATGCCTTGCCTACTCTTGGGTTTTGTCCGGGAACACTAACGCTCGTAGCGTATAAACTGTTAGCCGGATACAGTCATGCACTTAGTGAGTGGTACTCACGTGCCATTCTGGTCACAGTTCTTCTCTCGGGGCGACCCATGTCCTTTGGACTATGGCCGAATGAGCGATTATCACATCCGTGCAACAACTGCATAGCTGAGCGGCACCGCGGTGTCCCTGTTCCAACTGATTGAAGTATCCAAGCGGTAATGAGGGCAACACAGAAACGATGTCCAGTGTTCCAAACGAAGGGCTAATAGTCCTTCACTTGATCGGTGAGTGGCGTCCAGCAGGCTCTCCGCCCCACAAACTGGGGCCTACAAAATTATTTTACTACTACTGTTACTACACACGTCAAGACAAAGGTATACTACAGTATACTGCTCAGAGGAGCGAGAATCTTATTAAACCTAATTCAATTTGCAAATATATACCGTTCCTGAGTTTTAAAAATATCTTCTGCTAGCTACAGCAGTTTTTAGCAGTTCACCCTTTTCCCTAGTTACTGACTCCGGAAGAAGACTATTTTTAAAAGCAAAAGAGTCAAACAGATGACACCCGAAGACAAATCTTTAACTCTTTTACTGCATTCACCGCGGAAGGAGTGTGGAGCACAAAAAAAAGAACAAGATGGAAAGCCTAAATTTTGGCTTCTAGTCACGACTGCACGTGGCCCATCGTAATGTGTTATGTTAATTTCCTTCTGCTCCACGTTGGAGCTGTGTGTATACACTATTCGAGTGTATATGAAATGGGTGGCCTAGTTGATGACGGGACCACCAGCTTTTTGTTTGTTTGTCGGGGTTTTTTATGAACAGTATTTCAGCAAAACCATTACACAACCTGTCATCCAGGAGGCAGCTCTTTGGCATCTTCAAGAAGAGGGCCTGTGATGCTAGATGCTTTGACGAGGGAGGCCAGTCCGTGTCAGACCCAATCTCGACGTGTTATGTGCTGTCTAAATAAGAAGGGAAAAAAAGAGGGTTTTTAAAAAATGGCTAAAATGAGATAGATGAATGAGAATCGTGAATGTGCGTGGTTTATGCGATGAAAATTTGTGTTAGCTCTAAGGGAACGACTGTACATTTGCTCCTTGTAAAAATTATTATTAATATTATTGAAAATATCTCCTGTTATAGAAAGCAGATTTTTTTTTCCTCGGCCTAACTAGCGTGACATGTCCAAGGGGATGGAGGCAGGGAAGGGCTTGTGAACCAGCACTACACCCTGTCGAAGATTTTAAAGGTATCCTGGAGGGTGGTTGACGCCGCGGTGGCCAGAAGAACTTGCTTACATACATGAAGGAGTGGACTGGTTGTTGGCCGTCCTGTGTAGGACCTACTCACTAACCTCCAAAACAAGTGTCACTGGATAAGTGTGTTTGTGGGAAAATGGGCAAAAACTGAGTAATGAATACAGTTCATGAATGTCAGCTTCTGCTTCTTTCTCGTTTTGTGTCATGACATTGTCCCTTTAGCGCTCGTCATCTAGCAGTTCAGTCATTCATTTATGGTAGCTCCTAAGAAACTTGCTGCTGTTCTTCCAATGAAAAAACATTTTAAAGCTCCAGAGACTGAAGAAACAAATATACAGCCGCTGATATATATCTCGTCTGCTGTGTGAAAGTGTGAAGCTATCCACATGCAACTTCCGCTTTTTCTATTAAGCTATATAGAAGCACACATTTTTTTTGATATCGAAGAAATTTAATCCTTGGTTAAGCTTTGATACATGTAATTATTTCAACAAAGAAGATTCAGAAAAGTGTTAAATGAACTTCTACATACATTAAGAGTTCTGCTGGTTTTGTCAGTGAGCTAACCTTCAGGTTCGAGTGTTTAGCGACATTTTGTAACGATTTTCCTAGTTTCACTGTTGAATTTAGTTCATATTAAGGATGCAAGGAATGTATCCAAACTTCATCGATTTCTCAACGTGTATCGAATATGCGATGACACCAGTTTCGTGCCGAAAAGAAAGGGCGCAATAACTTTTTATTGTAATTTTACTTTTACTTCATTGTTGTTAATGAAATGCTTACTCAATATATTTAAACCTTTCAATATTACACGTTATATTGTTAAAGAGTCCCTAGAGTTTATATTTGTTGGTTTACCCCTTTAATGTTCCCTGTAATCGGTCTTCCACTAATTAACCAAGTAGTTTTACTGGTGGGGGCCAGCGGAGTGTTGTGGCACTGGTGCTGAAAACAAGATTCGTTTTGCTACTGGAGCACACACGGGGGGGGGGGGGGGGTTCTGTTTTGTGTGTATGTGTCACAGTGAAGAGCGGGAAAGATAGTGAGGGGGGGGTTAAAGAGCTTCCACTCCCCTTTTCTATCTTTATTCTGTTGCGCTTTTCTGCTTCCAGGAGGTCTTCCTGAAATTGTTGACTGCACAGAGGTAGGGACGGAAATTTTTGGAAGAGAAACACATCTAAACGAATCAAGTAGCTTATTTGCCTCTCGTCACCCGGTAAAGATGCTGTACAAAATCTTTTATTAGCAAAGCTTTTCTAATGAAGTTTAAGACTGGAAAGAAATTAAAATTGATGAAATTCATTCCAATTCTAAGCAAATTCTCTGTATACATCACCTCTGCCATTCAAGAGATGGTGGTCTGTCTGCTTTAACTTGATTGAAGTTAGAATTACAACTGTTTACAGCTCTCACAAGAGTAATTTTTTTGTTAACTTTCTGGTCTTTGTATACGGACAAACCTTTGTGTCGATGTTTCCATGCAGGGTGGCCTACAGTCGTACAGTTAGTGCCTGGCATCTCCAAAATAATTACGATAGTAGCCCCATCACGAACTAGTAGAAAGAAAAACCGGAAAAGACGATCGAAGGGAGACGCCAGTCTAGCGCATGCGTATTGCAAGTCATCTTTCAAAGCGCGGGAGACAGTGGTCCATCTGATTTAATTTGAACAATCTCAGCAGGTAGCATGGCCTTTAAATTGTCTTCATAAATCACGTGTATGCTCAAGGAGTAGCCTTTTCACTGGCGATGTCCACTCGAGAGGACACTGGCTTCCTCATTTCCCGACAGTCGGGGTGGCCATCGCCACTGCAGTGAGGATCGTAATGTTTCGTCTCGCTACACACGTAGTTCTCGCTGGGTGTGATATACCTGCTCGCATGACTGGTCCTTTCTTCGCTATACAGTGTGAAACCCCAATAAAAGCACTTACCAATCAAATCAATCATCATTATGATCCAAACAAACAACTGGCCATTTCCTCTGCTGGGTCCGGTGTCTACAAGAAGCAGAAATGATAAAAGCGACGATCGTAAATCGTACGTAGGACAACTGGCCAATCAAAGCCTGAAAAATAATGCACGAACACGTGATATTCCACGTGCCTACCAAGCATGCGCACTTTGAACAATCAGCAAGTGAACAACCAGAGAATAACATACACCACACACAGTAACCTCTTCAAACTTTGCCCATCGAGAGTTAAACTTGACTCACTGAAAGCTGTTTTTAATAAGGCAAATATAACAGGTCCTGCATAAGACCACCAGTCTAGTGTTTGACGTTCGCAAGCCAGTGCTGACACCACTGCAGTGAATCCAAAAAAAAGCAACAGCAAAAACCATAAAAAACAAGTGTAACAGAAAATATCTACACATGCAAATTCATTCAATCACTCAAATGAAGTATGGCAAGTTCAAATCATTTATTGACACCAGAACTGGAGTATAACTTCACGCCACGATGGTAGAGAGATGGGAGATAATCCATTATACCTTAAAGTAGGTAGCATGGCGACTCCACATCCTTCTCAGTCAACGACATAACCTTTCGCTGTTGTGCACCAGAAACGGGGGACATATCAATGATGACTGATACACAATTTGTTACCACACCTTCCTACCACCCATCTGCTGAGACATCCATCAATGGAGACGAGAGGTTGATGAAATGTGATATAACATTTTCCTACTGCTTACTAAGTTATCCATTCATGACCGCCTTTAAACGTGCATTTGAACAGCAGAGTCAAAAATTACCACAAAAAATCCAAATTTGCAACAACAACAAAAAAATGCATTACATTGTGTTCTCCCTTAATTTACAATTCCATTTACACTTTACACTATCCGTCCATGCTGCAACTCCAGTGGTTATTTAAACATATATGCATTGAATATGTAAGAAACCCACAAAAGTATTAATTGGAATTTTACTTGGTGGCCTATGCAGCCCTCCCCTCCCACCCACCCCCAAAAAAGTGTTTCTCAGTCAGATCATGATGCTCTCTTTAAACTGCCTCAAAGTAATTGGCACTTGGAAATAATTTTGTACACCAGCAAATGACACATAAGACAATAACAGTCACATTTAAAAAAAACGTATCCTTTCAAAAGTTAAGATTACAGCAACTTGCCACTGATATTCTGTTCAGCAAAAATTACTTAAAACTTGTCATTTATACAGGGTAAAAGGAAAGAAAATTAGCTAGCTACAAACAGGCACACACCCACACACAGATTCAGAATGATGGCATACAGGTATAAATGAAAATATAAGATGGACCAGGTGTGCACAAGGTGTGACATTTTCTGGTTTAAATTTTATTAACAAATAAAAAAATGCAAGTTTCTACAGTACCAAAGTCATCTAGTCTAAGCAATGGCAAAGACCTTTCTCAAGGTTTTGCAATGTTTTTGATAAGGTGGTTAGTTCAACAAGTGGGGAGGTGCACTGCTTAGTTTCCTTATGATGGTTTCACAATGTGATTAAATGTTTATGATGGTTTCACAATGTGATTTTAAAAAAAGCTTGTTAAATTTACTATTTCTTCACTTCCATGATAAATCTAGATCCTGTCTCTCTTATGACCCACCTCCTCTTCTTGACACACACATTTTCCTCTAAGCCAGATGAATATACTCATAAAAGAAACATTTTAAGACAGCAGACCATAAACTGGAGGGTAACTAATGAATACACTTGATCAGCCTTGAGAATATATATTAACACAACCAAAAAACATCCAGACCTGTCTACCATTTGCTTGTATTATTAAATCTTGCATCCACACTTATGAGAAATATAAAACCTGACTCATCCCTTGGGCATCAACTGAAAGGCTGCCTCCAATATGAAATGGATTTAACTTTCTTCATTTCATGTATCCTAATCTACAGACTGCTTCACACAGAAGCCTTTTTCCCCCGTCATCATCTGGTTCCTTAAATAAAGGACATGTACTTTGTGAATATCTTGAACATAATGCACAAATCTGCATATGCTTATAACACAACATTAGCAGCAGAAAACTTGTGAATGCACTGAAGCACATCAAAGATAACTCAGAAAAACATTATTTCTATATAACCAACACATACAGCTGCCAAGTCACAAATCTCATCTGTGACTACCACAGGAATCCAGTAGCAAATGCAAAATACATGATAAGATCTGAAATGGTAAATCTACTCCACCTTTCTCCACACTTAGCGATAGATGTTCTCTCTCTTCCACAGAAGTAAAGAATTTTTGCAAAAGCACTGCTCATTATTCACTAATTTCACAGTTGACCAGTCCCCTGGTATTGGTCATGGGGAAACAACTGGACAGACTGGCTGAGAAGGCTTGCCACTGGGACCTGTTTTGAGTGGTCAGCAGTTACTGCAAGTAGTGACGAGCCCACTCCTTCACATTTGTAAACTATTTTTTGTCCATCTCTACGTTTACTCCTTTTCCATGAGACCCCAAAGAACAGTCTTAAGAGCGTCATGCCAGGTCCCATGGCCAAACCAGACCAGCTTGAGTTATGGAAGAGATCTTGCTGGTGTTGTAGATGTTTACTATCAAAATGTGACAGTTGTGCTCCTTCCTGGTTTGACGCCAGCCTGTTCTGCTAGCAGTTCTTCAGTGATAGTGTTGATGTATTTAGAGATTATTTTAGTATGATTTTGCTTGGGTGGCTGATAGGTTTATGGTTTTGTAGTTTAAGACTGTTTACTGTTTACAGAATAGTGCTGCTACCTACTGAAATATAGATATGCACAAAACTGTTTCAAAGCTGGAGAGTAAATACTGGCCACTGTCGATTCAATGCCTACCTGAAATCTATGAACATAGATACAAGCCACATCTGCCAGGAATGCTCACACCAGAAAACCAACTCTCTGATGAAGCAAGCTTCCAAGTATTCAGGAGATGACAGCACAGCTTCTACCCTAGAGAATACAAGCTTATCTCTACATGTCTTTGAACGCAGGGGCTCCTCAGCGTCTTCAGATTTATTGGGGTTTTTATATTCTTATTCTAATCATGCATCACAAAAACTGCAGTCATGGTAGTCATATTTTCTATTCCCTCTGCCCCAGTCATGGATCAGAATGACCACACCTTTTACCCTCCTTGTCATCCTCTATCCGAGATCTCCAACAGAAAGCAGTGAGAAACACATTTCATGCCCTACCTGTGGTAATCACTTGAAATTTAAAAGACCATTCAAGTAGCTGGAAAATTTGGGAAACCAGCCAACAGCTTCAAAACCAGATACTTTTCATTTTCTACAAACATGCCAAGTTCCACAGCTATAAACCAGAGGTTTCCATGGACTATGCAAACAGGCTTCTCAGATTCTTATTTTGTTTCTCATCTATAGATATGCCTCAAAGTTGGAATTCTATGTGGCCAAATATACACAGACTGGAGGCAAGGACTTTAACCAACAACAAAAAAATCTGAAATGCCATGAGTAGTAGATCAACTACCATCCACAAACACTACTTACACTATTAATATTTCAAATATATTAGGAAAGAGTTAAGTGAGAGACTGTGCGTGCATGCAAGCACATTTTTTAATGAATCATCATAAAAAGCTACAAGGATGGTGCACCAATCTCAGGGAAAACACTTCTTTTGTATAAGCCAATGGTTTTGTGTAGCCATTTTGAATGCAAAAATCATTATTCCACAATTTCTTAACTTGCTAAGAAAACTCCTGTTCTATATTCAGTGAATGTACAATTTTCGTCAGATGACTTCTATTGATAAAATCAAGATGCAATATTCTTAAGATTAAACAAAAATGAAGTTATCTGCATCTCTAATATTCAAGGACTTCTCTTATTATCATAAATTAATCAGCATTTTCTGCTTCTCTCATATATATATATGTGTGTGTGTGTAGATAAATGCATGTGCACAGGCATGCAACAATGGATACTTGTATGATAATTGTGCCTGTAACCAAGGCAGGATAAAATTTCTCTTTAAAATACAAGTACACCCACAATCCACTAAGACATTAATACAATTGCTACTAATCACATGAAATTCAAATCTTTAAAAAGTCTTTCCAGTACTTCTCATTGAGAACCTTATTTACTTCTCATATCTTTCATTCAATTCAACATCATCCTGACATAATAAACTGGGGCACAGGGATGGGCTAAAAGCTATTGCTACATGCAGACTTGCCAACATGCTTACAACTCTCAGCACTCATTTGATGAGAAACCAGCTCAACTAACAAAAAACAAGACATTTAATCTCCTGAAGCTGCATGCACCCCACATGAAAGGACAAAATGCCCGTTACAAGTCTGTATCAAAGGCTTTTGGTGTTGATTCCATAGTCAGGCAAGGATCTTAATGACAACAGCTGTCATTCAGTTTGTGCACTATGCTGTCTCTTGTTGAGCCTGAACATGTCTGAAGTATTGTCACTAGCAACAGACTGCAGTTCCTGCTGCTCTTACATGCTTTTTCTTTTTGTACAAAATGTTCTCTGGCCTGAGTGTGATTTTCAATGATGATGCTTGCAGTCACTTTTATTGCCATACATTTCTGTTACCATCAATAGAAAACAAGAACGAAGAAGTCTCTAGGCACATCAACATTACAAACTGCTCTACTTCTCCACTTTTCTAAGAAACAGAAAGCATATCTAAATATAACTGTATAAGAATCAGTACATCAACAATACTGTAGGATGTAAAAGGAATGGTGTTAAAAATGTTATGTATATGTTGCTCAATGGCATTCAAGAGGAAAAAACAAAAGCTTAACACCTACGCAGAAATCAGCTTGTAAACAAATTTACTAATTGAAAGAATCCTTCTCGGTATCTTGCAAATGTCATCATCAGAGTTAGCATTTACTGAACACACTTTCATTCCGTCAAAAGTCATGCTCCACAGACACAAGTGGGACAAAAAAGGGAAAAAGAATCGTAAAAGAACGTCAAGAAGGTACCGATTTACAGTTCAGTTGAGCAGCAACAAATGGACATACAGGGCATCTAAAACATGTCTTTTAGTTGCTGTTATCTATTCGTTGCACCTGCATATCATTTTGCAATGCTCTGGGAGACATGGCATGCATTCTTGCAAAAGATACACTAGCATACATCTCTGCTTATCCAAAATGAAAGGAAAAGCCACCAGGAAAGCCACTAGGTCCTGCTCCACTTTGAGGTCCACCAAATGAGAAGCTATGCATGCCTCCCGGACCCATTCCACCACCAAAGAATGCCTGGAAAATCTGGTTAGGGTCTATATCTGAAAGGAAAAAAAAAAAAAAAAAAAAAAAAAAAAAAAAGCTGTGATGCATAATCCACAAAACTAATTCAAATCAATTAAAAATAAATGCTGTGCACAATTTTGCAGCAGGGCAGGGAGCTGGGGTAGGGGAGAAGATTTGGTTTTGACAACTTCACTGTGTACAATAACTTTAACTTTATCTTAGTGCTATTTGTTTTTTAATATTAAAAATCCAACCCTACTGCAGGGCAAGACTTGAAATTCAATATATCTAATAGTTTTCATAGCAACATAAATCTATTATATTAAGTAAATCATGATAATGATGGAAATTTGGAGGGACAAGCATGGGATATTCATTACAGGACAGAGAGGACGCATGCAAGTACATGATGGGAGTATATAATTCTCGTTGGCTGTCTGCGGTGACTCACAGTGCAGTCAGTTTCTGGCAGGCTGGGATTGTACATGTTGCAAAAGTGTTAAAATACTATTGTGAAACTCTACCCCGGCTTTAAAAGATAAACTTGACAGGAAAATGGTAAAAAATGGTAAAAAAAAAGAAAAAGAAAAAGAAATGTATTACCACTAAAGCCTCCACATGAGTCATCCAAGTCCTGTCCATTATCATAGCGTGCACGCTTTTTGTCATCTGATAAAACACTATATGCCTCTCCAAGTTCTTTGAACTTCTTTTCTTCCTCTTTCTGCACTTCTACAGTTGCATGAGAGTGTCGATCTGTCCAACAAAGCAAGAAATTATGGAAGGGTTTCAAGCAAATCATCTCTACAATGACAATCAAAGCTGAGTGCTGACAACCAACAAAAATGGAGGCTTATATACCTGGGTGATGAATAAGGGCACGTTTCTTGTAAGCCTTTTTGATTTCATCGTCTGATGCAGACCTGGTAACACCCAGGATTTTGTAGTAATCTTTTCTTTTACTCTGCTTTAAAGCAACTTTGGCTTCATGAAGTAGCTGTTTGTTCTCTGCCACAAACAAGTCATAGAACACTAATTATAAAGACATGCAACACACAATAAATTATATACTTGTGCCAAAACATGACACCAAAAAACAAGTAATCAATTACTGTAACTGGTTAACAATCACATATTTCTGGTGATGTGGAAAAAAATGCTAGTAATAGAAAACTTTATCAAACCTACTGATGTTCTTGACATTCCGAAGAATACGAGATTAAGCCAGTGTTTTATGTATTTAACCAGGCTGCCAAACAAAGGTGTCACCAACCTGCTAGGCAATGCTCATCTGGCACCACTATTGTATGCATGTTTCTTCTTTCATACACTCCTCCCCTTCCTGCTTGTGTGTGTGTGTGTTATTTCTTAAGTATTAAGCTATGATGAAAAAATTATCAAACTACATGCTGAAATATTAAATAACAAAAATTATCAATGATAGTGAAAAGATTATATTAACATATAAAGAAGCTAAAGTTAATATTTTAGTAGACATTGAAACACTTTGCTCACCTTGTGACTTCTGTAATTTGATTACTTTCTCATAATCTCGGACTGCTTCTTCATACTGTTCTGTATCCATGTAACTGAAAAACACACGTGTTCAAACACAGAGTAAAATGTCTTTAAATGAACAGCTTGATACACATTAATACAATGTATTTTTATCTTAAATAAATCATGCTTCTGATCAGTCATGCTACTGGCGTCACTGAAAACTGTCTGCAAAGAAATCCAAGCAAACATTAATGTAGAGAAGACCAAGTTAAAAAAAAAAAAGAAAGACTGAATTCACTGAAGGACAGAAAATCATTAAGCACAATAGAAGCACAAACGTTTACCATTGCAACCCTTCCTTATCTCAAACTTGGGCCATTGTAAGACTCCAAAGCAAGTTACCTGCACACAAGTAACCACAATACTATAAAGTTCTTAATTTCCAATTCACCGAATAAATTACGACATGTGGCTGATTCCCACCTACCTTTTCTTGGGGGGAGGGGGGGGGGTAAGAATTTATCAAATTCTTTTATGTGGGTATATTACACAAGAAATGTGTTTTAAACATGCAAGCATGTGTATATATTAGTTTATGGACTTCTTTTGCATAAAAAAGTCGATTTTGCACAGAGCAGTAAATTTAAAAGTTGTGGAAAACCTGGGAAAGATTTGATATGTTTGAGGTTAAACTGACTTTCATTTCATTATTGTTTATTCGTTATCCTTCAGAAATTTGGATGATTTTCAGTCAAGGCCTTGGCTCTGATCTCACCTATCTCTTAAGCAGAGATCAGCTTCTTCATCTACTAACCCAGCAGTGGCTCCAGTTACAGAAGTCTCCATATTTACATTTCTGTAAAAAGAAGCTTCCCTCAGCTTCAAAATTTTCTTGGCTGATCTTACAAAAATAAATATTGGGTGCAATATCCTAGAGGGCAAAACCCTCACTTTATCCACAAGTACACAAATTGTTGAAGTCTAAGATTCATGCTTAGATTGGTCAATGGTACGGTGCTTCATGACAGTCTGAATAATTAATGCTTGTCCAAAATTTCACCAAGAAATGGAAGCATTTTTTTACCTTTTATATTTCTTGTTATTTTGCATGTTTCTGGTGGGAAGCACCATCATTCTTCGGACCATAAAATTCACCATCCCTTAAATTACTGCAGCTTGAGTTATAAAGAAGGGAAGACAGAATTTCTTGTTAGTTTTCCACTAACACAATAAGACCTTTATGGCCTTTTTAAGTCCATGTCTTCTGTACAAAAAGGATTCTAAGATGGCTGCTTACAAAACAGATGACCTGTCTTCAAACATTCAAGAGAACATCAACCCATCTGAAAGCAGCTGTAAACCAATTTTATAGATGCCAGGCTTCCACTCCTAAGCTTCCGCTATTGAAATAATCAACTCCTTTATACAAACCTCCCAGCTGCAATGAACATGCCACAAAACATCTAAGAACATTTTCCAAATTCTTGATAAACATAGAGCTAAACCCATGCTTTCAAAGAAAATATACACAGAATAAGCAAAGCCGGATAATCCTAACATAAAAGAATTGCTTATCACTCTGACACAATTGTAAACCCACAACAAACACCACTGAGTGATGAAATTACAAAATTCTGTCATAAGGCTGAAGCACAAAATGCATTCTTAAATTTAATTAAAGAAGCAGAATTCACATAGCAAAAACATTGTCCCAAAACACTTCGATAGCTTTATCTCTCCTTTCAAGGCTAATAAGTCGTATTTAGAGTTGCTATCACATTAACATAACAGTTTGTTACAAAAAAGTGTTTTGAATTTTGATTAATTTTAGAAAAGCACATGCATATTGTCTAAATTCTAACTAGTGATGTCTCAGAAAGCCACAGCCAGACATAAGCTTTTCAAGCTTTACCCAATTCCTGTTTTGTAACATCAGTAAAAATGAGATGATCCTATTTCCGAAACCCAGGTGAGAAATGGATTTTTAAAGGTTTTTATTTCATAAACAGAACCATGTTTTGACAGATCTTTTTTTCGAATTAGTATCTTATAATAAACTCAACTCACTAGTCTCAAAATAATTGTATACTAAGGTTAGCCTCATAAGCAGCCTATCCATAACACTAGACTCTTGAGACATATTTTAGATGAGCAGAGTCCACCATTTCTAATGACACACACAAGCATCCTGTGTGTCAACAATGTAATTAAGAACATATTTAAAAGAAAAGAGTGGGACGTTTTGTCTTTAACACCCTTAGATTTCTCTTCCGGTTTAAGTTGAGAAAATAATCTTTGATAAGGGACGTTACATGGAAAAGCTGTTAAGCATATTTTTAAAAAAAGATAACTTATTAAAAAAACTGTACTGCACAGATAAATACAACATAAGTTAAGACATTTAAACTTTTTGTTTGAAAAAAAGAATATATATATATATATCATGAAAACAGATGGATTAGAGTGGAATCCTAAATGTAACTCACCATTTAGCACGTCGTAAATAAGCTTTCACATAAGTTTCATCAAGTTTTATTGCTTGATTGCAATCTTCTATAGCTTGGTCTAGCCTGTTAAGCTGAAACACAATTATTAAAATCTCACTATTTGTTCATAAAACACAAAGCAGCTTGTAGATTTTAAGAAAGCTCTTACATGCCTCAACCCAATATATTTCTTCAATATGGTTTTTTTCCAGCATTAAAATATGCACGTATCTAAAACATGAATTAGACGTGATGCATACATATAGTGCAGGTGCATGTGCGCACACACCACCAACCTTAGCACTGACAGTGGCCCGATTATTGTAGAGTTTAGAATTCGTAGAGCGATTGTGTGGATCAATTTGTAGAGCCTGTGTATACAGATCATATGCATCCTGGAACTTGCCTCCTCGGAAAGCGCCATTGCCAGCCTCCTTTTGTGTTGTTAACTGCTTGGCTCTCTGCAGTTCCAAAAATAACCAGAACACTGTTCACTAACACAAAATTAAGTATTTGGAAAAACACAGAGTAAAAAAATATATCCAATACTATGAAAGATAAATGCAAATGTTGTTTGAAGGACAGTTAAAGAGGCAACTTCAGACCAGCTAAATGTAAATATCATCATCAGGATTTGGAGTTAAGAACCAAACAAGCTGATAATTGCATGTCTCTTACCCTTAAAGCATCACGAGCTTTGCTGTGGTCAGGAGCCAGACGCAGCACCTGCTGAAAGTGCTGAAAAGCCTTTTCTGTGTTGTCTTGATAGTATAGACATAATCCACGCACATATATGGCATCTGCGTTCATACCTTCTCGAGTGAGGATATCACTGCAGTTAAATAAAGTATATCACAAGTTATAGATTATTGGGATAAATTCAAAAGAATGCTTGGAACTTAGCAAATAAAAATCCAAAGGTAAAGGTCTAACATTTTCAGCTCACAGGTTTTCAGCTTCAGAACAAGCTTTTCTGATGGAGTAAGGTACCCAGCTGGGTCAACTGGAGGAAGTTTGCAGCACTACTCAGATATCGATCCATTGCACCTCTCAGTTCACACACCAACACTCTAACCACTCGGCTATCTACTTCCCAAAGCAAATATAACACAATAAAAAGAGAACCCCATAATTCTGCTGGCTATTGCATCAATGAACAAAGAGTAAAGGTTGCATAATGGCTAAATTCAATAGTATGGGTTGGCACGTTCATACACAATGTATTTATGTGTTTGGTCATAAATGAGCACATGCATGCACACACACATTTTTAAGCCCAATATAAAATGAGCTACAGGTAGACTTCAGTAAGTTGGTTTGTTTTTGGTAAAATGGAACTTGACAGTTTACATTAAAAACATTAACATGCAATTTCAACCATTTCTAGGATTCAGGGATTTCTAGTATTTTTAGATCAACTTTAAGCAATAAACCATCATATAAAAACACTCCTTTTAAAGGATACTACAACACTTAATAGATATTAATGTTGATAAATTTTCCAAAAGAGGCAACACCACAAAAGTCAACAAAATACAACAACTTACTTTGCTATCTCCTGGGCTTCCTGAAACCGACTAAGGTATGTGAAGGCCTCAGCTTTGAGAACTTTATACCGAGTGCAAGCTGGACTTATATCCAGACAGCGATCAAGGTTAAATATAGCCTGACAAATAATGATAATTGCATGAAATGTTAGTCTCGTACACTAAAATTAAATTATAAGAAAAATTATAACATATTAATTGAACTGTATATTATACTTTTTTTAATGTGAAAATCAACCTCAGTAAAAGACATTTTTAAGAGCAGAGTGCTGCTCTCTAAGACAGAATGGTGAAAAGTAACTGTTTTTGCTGCACTACTAATTTTTCCCACATTTGTCTAAGTCTCAGTTTAACTTGTGCCCCCTTTGCTGCAAGTAAGCTACCAAAATGTATACATTATGCTTAGTAAAAGTTTAAAACAAGCATCCAAGCATGACTCAGGCAACCAAAGAAGTTCACATCCTACAACAATTAGCTAATACTTAGAAACTTGTCACAGAATGACAATATTTTTTTTAAATAACAGATTCATCAATGATGCCCAAATTATAAATACATCTATAGATGATATACTTTCTGACTGACCGTTCTTACTACGTATCAAATTGTAAACTCATAAGAAAGAAAATAACCGAGAAATAAGCTGTCAACAGTCAGCAGCATAAAGCACACACTCTTTAGGCTAACTCATTCAATATGGACATATAGAAGGAGCTGAGCTTTAACTATGAAGACATTTGCATTCTTAGGTTCAAACTGGATGGGAAAAGTTAAAGAACTCACCGTCCGGTAATCTCCTTTTCCAAAGTTAAGTTCCACTTTTGCATCATGATCTTGTAAGCTTTTGAGACTATTTACCTGTAATAAAATCAATGCTTCTACTGCATTTGTCCATGGGGTAACTGAGGCAGGTGACTTAGAACAAATCTTTACAAGAAAGCTAACAATAGCTTACAAACTAAGCTGATTTAAAATCATTTTATCAGTTTATGTGTAGCCAGTCAAAGAAAGTGTTGCAGGGTTAACTTTGCCAAAATAAAGATTTACATAGGCCCTTATACTTTAATGAATCTGAGCACAAATTTTTTTTCTGTTGAGTACTATTTTGCTCTAAAAAAAATTTTAATGCATCTTTCTTCGTTCAGTAAATGGTAATTTGTCTCTATGTACATTTTAAAGTAAAATTTGTCACAGTTAGGGTCGTCACTTAATTAAAACAAAGGTTTCTACCTTTTCTTCCAAATTACCAAAATCATTTGTGTGATGAATTCCATTAATCTCTAAAATAACTCTAAAATAAAAGACATCTAAAAACTATTTTAAAAAATGGAGTGAAAAATAATCCATTATTATTGAATAAAACATATAATAAAAATATAACTATCAAATAATATATTTAACATATGATGTAAAATTTGTCATTCCTAAAATTATCCTGAAATACAAACTCTGTATTAATTGGAACAAGTATGAGCATGAATCTATTAACCTCTAGACATTTCGCCTATGTAGCAACATGACCAATCGTATCGTGACTTTTGAGAATCTGAGAGAGTAATTTTGCCAGGTAGAGTTACTTCGCCCGTTCTGAGACAAGCACCATGTCTAGTACTAGTATGTTCATTGATTTCAACGAAGCAATCGTGGTAAAAAAGATGCGATTGGGGCTTGTGCAAACACCGATTCTAGGTACCCTGAAAGACTTGAAATCAGACAAGTTCATACCATTTCCAAGATAGTATCAGGAAACAATAAAACTTTCCAAACAGCTACAAGGGCAGCTTAGCATGGAGTGTCTGGTCAACAAGTACACCTTCTGAGTTTGAACCCAAATAAGGCAAATAATTTAACACCAATATATAAAAAAATGTAATGAAAAAAGTGTCAAGACAAGCAATATTCAAAACGTAATTTTTTTTTTTAAAGTGGTGAATGTCAAACACTGCCATGAATGCCCATGTTCATTATTCATAGTACAACACCTATTACAGGGATGCAGATTTAACATCTATGCAACTGTACGAACAAAACTTTTATATACGATCATACCAGTTGAAGCTAGGAATAACTTTTAAGTGAAGGCCAGCATCAATGAAAACACTGAATGCGGTGTTTAGTTAATGATGTAAAGCTGTGTTTCTTACATTGCAACCACAATGGGCTTCTATAACTGTGGTGGCTCATGGCCATATGAATTCGATGTTGCACTGACTGTATGAGGCATTTAGCCTGAATGTTAATCATGCTAGCAATACAGCCTCAAAAAAGTTTGATATCATAAACTTAGTGTTCTTTTTTTTTTTCCAAAAAAAAAAAAAAAAAAGGCTGTGCGGGCTTTGGCAGAGTCGATCACCAAAGTCAAGTAGCAGAGACATGAGGTTCACTTCACACATAGCCATGTTTGTCTCAGACCGGGCCATTTGTATCATGCATCATCAATGGGTAGAGAAAGAGGCGGCATTACTAGGTCAATATGACACACAGAACAATACCTCTGCAAGGACAACACTGTTATCAGCTTCAAGCTCCAATGCATGATTAAAACTTTTTGAAGCTGCTAATGCATTTCCCAAGGCCATATGACATTTGCCTTCTCGTATATAGCCCTGAAACCATGAACAGTTCTTTAACAACAAAAACACAATACAAAAAACATGCATGAATGCAGTGTAAAATATCATACAAAATCATGTAATGATAGGAATAGTTTGAATAGCATTGTCCACATCTGTTCCAAGATAATTGGTATCAAACAGAGGGACTTGACTTCCTTCTGTGATCAACAACTAGTTAGGAAAGCTTCCCGCATTCTGTCAATACCTGAACATGTGCTAGCAGGAGAATTTGTTTTATTAAGCTCCGGTAAATGCTATGCCATGCCAGTATGCAAAAGCAATAGGCATCTGAAATCTTTTGTGCCATCCACAGTCCAGCTACTCAATCATAGATGAACTGTCAGCGGTGTGTGTGTGATGTGTAGGTGTGCATGGTTTTTTTTTCATATAAATATATTTTGGAAACACACCTCCCATTTAAATTGCCCATTGGGACTAATAAAGTTGGTTGTTATTGTTATTATGTAATGAATCTGCAGCCACCAATCAAATAGGAGGGGAAAAAACAAATCTTTATAAATTAAATAAGCAGCTTTTTTAAATACACAAAAGCCCTTGTTTGAAATCTGCCATATTTGCTTATTTCTGCAACTTTTTTCTCCCTAGAAACAAATCACATTTGTGATTAGAGAAATGAAATTTCTCTGCCTGACTGAAGCATATAATATCATCATTCTCCACCATCACCTCACCAACCACGTTTTGCAAAAGACTGAAGACTCATCTGTTTCTTTCAAACCAGTCTTAAACAACCACGAAACACTTCTGCCTATATTTTTTACTTTCATGGTGTTTTATATATTTGTTCGCTTTACTTTTTCTTCTTTTGTTTTTTCTGCGCAATGAGCATTCTTTTGAATGGATACCTGCGCATTACAAAGCGACATCATCATCATCATCTCTCAATGTTGTTATCTGACCTTGACAAAATTAGGGTCCATGTTAACTGCTTGTTGAGCATCAGCCAGTGCATCTTTGTATCTGTTTAACATAATAAATGTAGCTGCCCGGTTTCCATAGTATGCTGCACATGTTGGACACAAATCTGACAAAGAAAAAGAATAAAATGCAATAACATTCACTCTTTCTTTGTAGCCATGAACAATATTAAGGGGAAAAAAACTTCAAAAGTTGTTTCATAATATGGCTATTAAAATCCTTTAAACTAACAAGTAACATGCATCAAATAACCTTTACTGTGACCCATTGTGGATAATTTTTATTTTTCAGTTATCCTTCACTCCAATTATGGATTTGACCTCTTCTGGTTTTTAATCTGTGCTTACTACAAAATAAATTTTGATCAAAATATTATCAGTACACTGCACTACACACTCAGTACAGCAAACGAAAATTCTGGAATGTAGAAGTGAAAATTCACAGCTTTAACAAAGCATGATGCTGTTCACTTTCAGAAATTTTTTTTCTACAAAATGTATGTGCAGATAATTGATTTATTGCTGCTGATTATTCCATAATGGCTAAAACTGGTTTAGTTCACATTCTTGAAGTTTGGCACATGGGAACTTTTAAAGTTTTAATGAGAAAGAATAGTGAAAGACTTTGATACCATTATTTTGTATGAATTACTGAAAAGTACTGATCCATAGCAAGACTGTTACTAAGCATGTCAAACAGTGCTCTCGATCAGAAGTCCAACCCACCCACCCGACCCCTCCGGTTGCATGTTTCCTATCAATTTTATTTTGTCATAGTTATCCATACTGACAAATTTTCACATTGGTGCTTATTTCCTGGTGAGCCAGCCAATGAAGTTATAAAATAAAAATTGTTTAGTAACTTTTGTGTGCAATGCAATCTGCACAAAATGTCCCATTTTTGCTGCTAGAGTTGGCAACAACAACAAAAATTCAAAAGAGCTAGGCAGAAAATTCCTTGAAAATTTATTAGCCTCTTCC
Organism: Pomacea canaliculata; assembly: GCF_003073045.1. Lineage (NCBI taxonomy): Eukaryota > Metazoa > Mollusca > Gastropoda > Architaenioglossa > Ampullariidae > Pomacea > Pomacea canaliculata. The sequence continues at coordinate 41,292,874 of NC_037590.1, read as the reverse complement.
TAAATACATTTGTGCTTTATTGTTAAGAAATAATACATTCCATAATTATTTTAAAATATTATTTTGAGTGGTATACTAGACATACACACTTTTATTTGGTGTTATCAACTATCAAGCTGGAACAAAACTATTTTAACCATTGCTATGTAAAAAAAAGCAAAAAGAAAGACAAATCAAAGATGCCTTTCTCAAGTGAAAAAGGAATGCCCAATCCCTACCCCTAGATCCATTTCCTTATTTTTTTTTACAATTTGACCAACTTTAAACCAAATGAACATCGATTTCAACAGGCATGACCGGTAGAAATCAGGGATCAGGGATGGTGCCAAGTAAGGACCTTTCATGCATTTGTAAGGACCTAAGTGAAAGTCATCAATGCTTCAGTTAATACTGATGCCTATCTGCCATATTTAGATAACTTAAAAAGTCTCTTTAGGGCGCTAATAACATACACCGTTAATGTTCCAAGTCTTCTAGAAATCTAAGTAATAATAGTTGCAAGACATTGAAGCCATTCTTCGGTGTAATACAAAAGTCAGTTCATATCTCTCTTTCACACATACTCAAAGGAGAGAGAGAGAGAGAAATAGAGCTATGCACAGTATTAGAAGATCAAGGCTTTGGTTCAAGAAACACGTGTATCTTCCAGAAATACTTTCATGCTCTTCTTGTGTCTATCAGCAAGAATGTGCTTCTTCAAAACACTTTCGCCCATTGATGAAAGATTCAAGGATATTCCACAGGCAGCACATCGTGCACAATGTTTATCTTCAGGGTCTTTTATCAACCAGTCTTTCTATTTTTTTTTTTCCTTTAGCCAGTTCTCCTGAAAAGAACACTTCCCCGGCATTTTTTGAATCGTCAAGACAAAGAAATGTGGTCATTCGTCAAGACTAAAATGTCGTGAAATGCAAGTTCTCGTCGCGAACAAGACTTGGCAATCATGTGATTAAAATAGTGGCGAGGCAAAGAATCTTCTGTATTTTGCAGCAAAGTCGACTCCGACAATAAATTTGTGGATTTATAAGAAAAATAAAATCTGTGGTAATATTCTATTGATATAAGGACTTGTAACGGTCACAGAGAAAATGTAAGGACGTGTGTGAGGAATTGTAGGGACCACATGGCAAATATAAGGACTTATAATGCCGTACGGTGAAACTTTTCTACATAAGTACTTGTAAGGATAGGTAAGAACCCTGAAATAACTGTCGAAAATATTTTTCCGACTTGTTTTCTCAAAAACAATGTTTTAACTTAAAAGGAAAAAAGTATCACGTAGTGTATCTAAAAGCAACATCAACAAGTAATCAACAGCAACAAATGGTGTATTATATTGCATTCTTCTTTGTTGCTTATCTTGCAAGATATTCGACTGCATTTTGAGATCAGTTTAATGCTTTCCATTTCTCTGTCACTAAAATAGAAATTTGTCTGGCTCTACTGTACCCTACAATAGACCTACTCATGCATATATGCGATGCAATCAAACACATATTTTATTATATTTTCCGCATATATCTATCACACACTTAATGTCTATAAAGCTTATGATGCTTTTGTTTTACTCAAGACATTCTAACATTGGTTTCTTTAATTCTAAAACATTGCTGACCAATCCTGACATGCACTGTTAAGTATCTTCAACTACCTTTAAAAGATTTGCATTGTAAGTTTTCTTTACGTTAAATGCAGGTAACAATTGGTTTTTCCCCCCAACTTCGAATACAACACATTAACGTAAAGCATCCGAGTAGCCTCCCATTCGAGCAAGCGAAGCTCAGCTTCATTGTGCAGCTTGTGGCCCTACTTTCATTTTCTACTAATGTAGCAATGTTTACTTACTAATAGCTTGATTGTAGCACTCCAAAGCATCCTTGTATTTCTTTTGTTTGTAAAATGTGTTGCCTTCTTCCTTCTTTATTTCGGCTTGATCTAGTGGGCTGTAAAATAATGCAGAGTAACAAAGCTCTTTAGCTATGCGTAAATAGTAACCTTTCTAGAACATTCCACGTATGTCACCTTCTATACTTGTATCGACTGCTAAAAAATGAATCAATCATTCAATAGCTCTATCATTCATTTCACTGACCATCACAATGTAGCACTTCCTATTTATTTATTTTTATTTTTATTTTTTCTTCTTGTTCTTTATTCCCACTGATTATACTGACGTCCAGGATCTGTTCTACAACGAGTAATAAAGAAACGAACCAAACCCAGCCATACTGCACGATCAATGGAAAACTTCATATTTAAGTACACGAATACGGTTACTACTGTAATCGAAATCGAATATTCACTTATACTAATGGTTCGACTCAACTTTGCTTCCATCATGGCCACGTCGTCGTCTTCGTCGATACCATTCTCAGTTGGCTCTTCTAATACTTCCATGCCCGACATGATTGTAGTAGCTACAGCCCCGCGAGAAACCCCGAGATCGAGGTTCTTACGACATACTCGCAGGAAGAACGATAACTCGCAACAGTCATCAGCGGGGAGGGAACTCTGTCATCACGAAGGACGAGAAGTGTCTAACAATGTCGGACAAGGAAATGTCCAACCGGCTTCGAAGAGCTGTCTATGATGGCGATTTAAAAACAATTCAACGCCTTTTAAAGGGTGGAGTTGACGTAAATTCGAGATTTTGGGTTAGTGAAACAAAAACAGATTGTTAGATACTGTGGATGGGAAAATCATGAAAGTTGTATCAAATTCAACCTATGCACAAACAACGCTGCACCGATTTGTTATTTATTAGTACTTTTTTGACTCCACATCAGCTTCTGAAAGGCTCGCGCTTGAACATAGGTATTGGTTAGACCCCACTGAATAGAGGAGGAAATGAACAGTGGTTAGTGAAGTTGTATACAGCCTTGGTGGATGTGGATAGTTAGGGTTATTTTGTGTGTGTGTAGAGTGGGGGGTACATTTGTTTAAAGAAGGCCTTGCAGGTAAGGCTATGGTATCGCGTCCCCCGAGGAACACAATTATCATAAAATTATATAAACAGAAAAAGGCGATCGTAGCCCACGTAGATACATCTTGAATAACACCACAGTTTAGATTGAAAAGGGGTGGGATTCCAACATAATAGTTTCACAATCGAAACAGTTTTATTGTAGTTTTATCATATATTTTGGATGACTTTATTATTTAGACAATTTGGTGAGATAATGTTTAGCTGAATGAGTGCTTTGTAACATTGAGTCGAGCATTTGTGTTCTTTCAGTATGAGAGCACACTGCTACATGAAGCAGTCTCTATGGATAATGCCGATCTGGTGGAAATGCTTATCAAAGCTGGAGCAAATGTCAACAGTACCAATAAAGTATGTTTTGTTTCCACTTTGCTTCTTCTGTCAATCTCAAATTATCTGATGGTTATTTTACTTTATATTTTACTTTCATATGTGCATAATTCCAAACAAGCAAAGTAGAGTCGATAAGAACAATTAAGAATTCTTTTATTTAGAGAAATTATCCTGGCATTGTTTAACAAGAATGATCAAAGAACTTTCTGCTACTGGACTGATACACTTTATATATGGTGAATACTTGCTGGTCAGACACAGCTCCTTAAAGCCCTAGCACCATTTAGTCAGTTCCTCATAGCTCTTCTAGGGAAGAGGACAGAAGTTCCCAAGGAGAATTTTTCGTTAAAATTCTCTTACTCATTGGGTATTCTATCTAGTCTAATACCTCACATTGTTTTCTTTCTTCCTATCTATTGCAAACCCACAATAGTCTACCTTGGAATCCACAAAAGACTGATTTTTCCAAAAGTGTGTTCTCTTCAGTGCATCATTCAGCTCCAGATCAGATTTTACAAAGCATGAGACAAGACATGTCATTCGCCCAAGGAATATATGTTTATTTCATTCATTCAACAAGGACAAACATCATGTGCGGAATCACGCATACAAAGAGGTATTTAAAACACATGCATACCAATTCCATCCTATTCTATACATACTTAACTACTACAACACTAATTCCTATTACCTACCTCTTCTAATGCCTAATTCTACCTATGACTAAGGGGAGAGAACAGGGATTTTGCCACACAAACCACTTGACAGCAGAACAGTACACCTACATGGTGCAATGGTGCTTCTCCTGTACTCATAATAGGGGAAGCTTAAGAGGTGGTATTTTAAGGTATGTAAGTCACTTGACAACAGTGTGGAACACCTACACTGTGCAGTGGTACTTCTCTTGCACTCAAAACAGGCATGGGAAGGAATGACCCCTCACACTGCTGCAGATACTGCATTTTGTCTTCAATTTATGCAAAATAAATCCTTGGTGCTAAGTCACCCCTTCAGGATCATGGGGCAACAGTGAGGCTTGGCAAGGAAAGGTAGCCATGGAGTGAAACAAAACGCTGTCAGTGGTACGCACTGTCCCAAAAGCACTCTCACTACAGTTCATTCACATACAGTGTATTATTACATTAAATAACAAGCTAGTTGAAAGTCATTTGTGATGTTGCCTGCGTTCTTTCTCTTTCTCCCTCTCACACACAAAAGCATTAACTGGTTTGCAGTGAGTCAGTGTTTTGTGAGAAATATTAAATTGAACCTAGACAGAATCCATAATAAATGTATTGCATTCTCTAATGTTTTTTGAGTACCTCATTAAAGATTCACTAGAGCACTGAAGCACATCCTCAGAACAATAAGCTTTCTACACAAAAGAGTATCTTCACAAGATAGTTGTAATGAAACATTCACAAGAGTTTCTGTTTATCTGTCAGGTTATTGATAAGCCAGAATATAACATTTAAACCTAAAGAAGTGGATGTTGTGTTGGTCAGGATGGCCGAACTGCTTTACATCTTGCTTGTCGGGGTGGTAATGCAGAAATTGTTGGAAAACTGATAGCAGCTGGTTGTGACGTCAACAAGCGAACTTTGGTAAGAATCAGAATGGACGCCAAGTTCATTTAATTTTAATTATTCACACAAATCTGTCCAGGTTCATTGATGTTTGTGAATGCATCCACACTGGTAAAGTACTAAAATATTCATAAGTAGTTTATTGAATAAACTACTTAAACTACTTATGACTTATGACTTACTAAAATATAGGTGCTTGGGGGATGGAATGGAAAAGAGATAGCTTGCTTGATATTAGTATGGTTACCATACTTTCATTCAGCTGGTCACACAAATTATACAATACAATACAACTTTATTAATCCGCAAGGGCAATTACAGGTATGATGACACGCCAGCACACTAGAGGGAAGATTATGTAAGAGATTAAAGGGAATAGATTCTGGCGACAGACACACACACATGTGCACACACATTAAACTTCATATTTCTGCCTAGCACAAGAAAGACAGTCTTAAAACGTTACCCTGGAAAACATGTTCCACATTGTCAAGCAATTTTTGACTATTAATGCTTGTTTCAGACATGAGACTGAAATATAGACAACTGATTGTACTTTCAGTTTCTGCCTGCCACAAAGTTATTGCATGTCCAAGTCAAAGAACCACTTGTATTTAATACAATTTGCCAACTATTGACACAGATAAGAAATTCTTAAACTGCCATGAATGAAATCAGCTTTATAAATCTGCATTATATTGATAAATACAGGATGGAAAAAGCTGCCTCCACGTAGCTGCCTGGCGTGGACATGAAGAAGTGATTAGAACCTTAGTCAAGGAAGGTGCTGATGTCAACATTCAAGATGCGGTATGAATTTGAACAGTGAGGATGTATTGAGCTTGCATATGTTTATAAATATGCCTAAAAGTGCAGTAAAGACAAAAAAAAGTCATCCTCTATATGTGTATATATATAGAGAGATTTGGATTTATAGCAGTACATTAATTTATTAATTTAATTCAGTAATTGACTCCATTCTTTCTCATGTGTAAAAGACCTAAATATACTTCAGATGTTTAAAATGAGTACGTTAAAACAGGCATGTCAAACTGAGGGTCCTCAAAGGGCTGCATGGGTCACGTTTGTGTTGTCATGAGGGCCGCACATATATGGTGTTCTTTGTGCTGGCTGCAGGTGTGCCTACATATAGAGGAATTCAGGCATTTTCCAGTATTTTTTTATAGCAAGTGATTTGGAGGAAAAAACCTTTTTCATGGACAACTAACAGGTTTTTCATCTTTTTTAACACTCAGGAAGGATGCCCTCCACTGTATTGGGCTGCTCGCTCAAATCACTTGAATATCACCCAAACCCTTGTGGAAGCAGGTGCAAAGATCAATTATAAGGTCAAGGTAAGGAATATTACTACTGAAAAGCCAGTGACAAGGGTTACCATCACCCAATAGGTGAAGTCACATTTCTAGGTGTGGTACATTTCCTGTTGCTTGTATGATTTGTTTCTGGTATGTGATTTTAGGGAGAGTGAGAAGGGATAAAGGATTGATGATGTGAAGATTATAACTAAGTATGCTTGGATTTGGGGTAACTTGGATTTTTGCTTTGGACTTTTATAGCTGATTCATTTGGTTAAACAGCATGAAGATGTAAAATATATAAACTTCGGGCAGTCTTCTGAAGCATATAATTGTTAAAGAAATCAGGAGCCTTGTAAACTGATAGTAGCAGAAGAGCTGAACGTTTTGAACATGAAATCTTGTGATTAATTTTCAAGGATAAATGGCCACCACTTCAGGCTGCCCTTCATCATGGACACACAACTGTTGCCCGGTACCTTATTCTTCAAGGTGCTGAAACGAATGTTTCTATTCAGGTAAGCAAAGTTTTGTGTAGCACACCTTTTTAGGGCAGGCATCAAATGAACCATCATGAACATACCTACACAGAAACATGCACACATACTGCACATCAAAAGATAAATAAAGTTGATTGACATAGCGCTTTGCCCATCATCAAAGGAGATTACAAGTGCCCCACAAAAAAACAACAACAGACATAATGGACACTCGTCTCAAAACAAAGAGACCACTGCATGCCCCTGTAGTGTAGCCACTCGCGTGAAGGTGAATGTCATGAGTACAGATGTGGTAGGCATGAGTCTGTTGCATGGAATGTTCAATCAAAAGTTCTGCTACAAAAAATGACTGAAAAATTATTATGAGGCTTGTGTAGACGCTTCATTTATGGTCCCTGGTGCTGCAGTTTAACCTTATCAAAGATGTTCCATCCACACTACGCCTGTCAGAGAAAACAGTCATCGCAAACTCAGCCCCCAGAGAAGCACAATATCGTGTATCAGACCTTTCCCCACTGTGCACAAAGTTTGCTGTTACAGCTCAGCATCAAAACTTTCTGAAACAATCTTAGAAAAAGGAATTTGAGTCTGATAACAACACTGCTGATGCACAGATCCAAAATCTAAGCTTCTGCGAAAGGGCACAGGCGTGGCATTAGAAATAAAATGATCCAGGAAAAAAGTGCCACTGACGCAGAATTCAGTCCAGGAACATATGAAATGGCGTAACAGATTCACAGATTGGTATTAAACACAACTTGACATTAGATCAACAGCAAAGACAAAAAGCAATAGAGCTGTCAGGCGAAGGGACATCACTCTCATATTTTTAAAACAGGCTTGAATAAGATTTATATGCTTTTATTCAATCCTTCAGCAAATCACTTCGTGTTCATCTCTATCCTAATTTATATGGTAATACTTTATCTTATATTGAAAAATCGTCATAAGCTGCCTATGCTAATCATATTATTAAATCCCTTGCAGAACAAGAATGTGTTATCACTCATGATATCCAACAAAAGCATTCCTCAACAAGGCATTCAGGAAATGATGGAACTGTTGGTGCAGGCTGGCTACAACTTGCACAGAACTTCATGGACTTCTTCAACAGTACAGTCATCTACAATTTCAAAAAAGACATGTCTTGACCTATCTCAGAAGCTAGCTGACTCACCAGAACAGTTTCTTTCAACATGGCTTGACAGAACAAAGTTGTGTATTCCCAGCTTAGCTCAACTGTGCCGTGCAAGAATACGAAAGCGACTGAATTATTGCAACTGTGGTCGTAGCATTGTCAGAAGCCTAACCTTTCTGCCCATCCCAGCTCTTTTGATGGACTTTCTTTCCTTAAGGGATGAGCCATCCTTAAAACTTAATTAGAAATAGCTCAGGCAAACACTGTGGGAAAATTCTGTTATATCTTTTGGGTATCTTTCAAAAATATCATTTGATATTTCTTGGTCTTTTACATTTCTTAAAGCTAAGTGAACTGCAGTTAAAAGGGAATAGACCTGTACTAAAGTAATATATTTTGTGGTGAGGTTTGACTTGTTCATGCCAAGAAAGTTTTAACTTTACTAGCAAAAGTGCTGATGGATTAATCTTGAAAAGTCTGTAAAGTGAGTACAGTTGTTTTAGTGTGCTGAAACCCTGTTTACAAAACTGCTTTATAAGCATTAACAGCACTTGAAACAAATGTAATGAAAAAACTCTGCTATCCAGCTCATGACAGTGGGGTAGATGGTCAGTCACTTTTTACAAACCATATTTGCACAAGTTGAGATGCAAAAGGTCTATCACCAAATGAAGAGAATTCAGTGCTGTACGAATACAATTTATTACTACATTACCTTCTCATTAAAAATTTAATTTATAAACACATCACTAATAAACATTATCCATATCTGCCACCTACCCACCATCAAATCCTTTTAAACGTGCACTAAAAACACATCTGTTCTATGGACTTTTGTCCTTACACCAATCAACATAACTGTGATCATAATCAATTGACTAGTCCACCTGCTCGTCTTCCTCTGCACATTTATGACATTCTTCATCCTTACTGTTTGTTTTATGATTCCTCTTTGTGTCTTCTATGTTTCTATTTACTTGTCTGCATAATTGTTTCTCCTTCCGTCTTTCACAGTCTCCTACTTGCCATAAGTGCTGAGAGCATGCTCCTTCATGAGCATGATAATGTGCTATATAAATCACATATTTATTATTACTATTAGTCTGCAACAAAATACATATACATGTTTATCTCAATGTACACACTGGAGTTCCTGCAAGTTAAGGTCTTCTTCTCGAAGCAAGCGGCAGTAACAGTGTGTTCGTATGATTGATCTTAATGATTTTACATGCACTCTAGAAAAGGCATTACCTAATAGTGCAGTAGAAACTGTTTTGTGAATTTATACATGAGTGGGTGTTCTATATAATAGGGATAAATTTATAACCTGAAAAAATTTAAGACAACTTTAGACAAAAAATTAGTTCTGTATCATAAATCAGTAGTGACACACTGAAATGCCAGTTCAAGTAGGGCCTGAACTTTAGTAACTTTGTTTCTTCTTTAAATATCAGCCTGTACAAATATTTTTCAATTACACAACCAATATTTTAAAGTTGCTCTTTTGATGGTAAATTTTTAAAGTCAGGAAATTAAAGATGTGCTACTAAACTTTAAGTGTATGTGTGAACATCGACATTAGAAAGACTAAAGTAAGCAAGACTGATTGTCACCTGCACTCTACAGTGCCTTTCAGACGAGGAAGACTACTAAATAAAAACCATGACAACAATTTAAATTTTAAAATAAATATAATTTGAAGTAAAAGAAATCCAAATTTCCCAACCCACAGTCCGAACGCTTTTTTTTAAAAACAATTTTTTAACACATAAAACCTCTAATGTTCTTTGACTGTTCAATCCCTTCCCCCCCAAAGTCTCTAGTTGAAAATGACACCAAGTCTCCACTTGAATATAACACAAAGTTTCCACTTCTAAGAAACACAAATATATCCAATTGAAAGTAACACAAAGTTTCCACTGACACCGATGCTCCTCCTGAAGTTATTTCTAATTTAGCGCTGGTTGGTGAACACCAGGCGGATAAGATGAATAAGCAAAGATCAAACAACAAAAGTGAAAAAAAAAACCACAAAAGCCTGGAAAGAAAAAATAACCAGTCTTTAAACAAATGGCAAGTTCAAAACTTAATTATTTTTAACCATATCCATAAAATATACACTAATATATCACACTCATCCAGTACAGAAATTTCCCCATTCTTCAAACATTAAACACAGGCTCACCGAGAATCAACCTCCACTGGCAGCTGTTCATGCATGGCTCGCTCTAGCACTTAAGGCCGTCCACTGGCATAGTTTAGTTTATTCCTTGTTGCTCCTTTGAGGAGCATAAGGCTGCAACAACACCTCCGGACCCGGTTTTGGGCAGCCCCCTTCAGTTGGGCCCATGTGGTTCCAATGTCCTTTGCCTCGCTCTCTACTGTTCTTTGTCTGCTTCAGTCTCACAACTCTCCTCTTCCCCTAAGGGTTTCAGTCAAGTGCCTGTTTGGCAATGGTGTCAGCTGGTTTGTGCAGGGTGTGTCCTATCCAGCCCCATTTGCGCAGTTTGATGTCCTGGCTAGTGGCATTCTGGTTGGTTCTTTTCCAGGGGCAGCTGTTGGAGATCTTTTCAGGCCATCTTATTCCCAGGATATGGCGTAGGCATCGGTTAATAAAGGTCTGGAGCTTGTTGGTATTTGTCACTCTCCAGGTTCCAGAACCGTACAGTAGGACTGCTTTCACATTAGTGTTGAAGATCCGGGTCTTCCTGCTGAAGGATAATGCTCGGGAGTTCCGGATGGGGCGTAGGCTGTTGAAAGCATGCCTGGCTTTGTTGATGCGGCTTTTGATATCATCATCCGCTCCACCTTCCTTGTTGACTATGCTCCCCAGATACGTGAAGCGGTCTGTTTCTTGGATGTTCTCTCCTTGAAGATGGATTGGGAGTTCCTGCTTGTTGTGGAGTCCACTGGCATAGTACCTCTTTAAAAGCCAGTACACAAGCCCCTTTAATTACCCTGGTGGTCTCTGGTTTGAGAACATCAGCAATTCAGAAATTCCTGACCCACTTAATTGTGGGTGATTTTATATCCCATTTATAGTTATCACATGACAAATGAAGAGGGATATCAGCATCTCATTATGTAAATCATGACATCATCGGAAAAATCTTGAAGCTAACGGTCTCTGTGTAGCCACATTTGTGTCACTTGTTCACTTTACTGCAATTATTATGCTTTCTTGTCTCTGGACCCCTCATTTTTACCATTTGTTTGAGCTTCAGTTCCTATCATGCTGAGTTAACTAGTTGCAATGATGGAATGGTCTTCAACAGGGTAAAACTAAACTGTCTCATGATGAACTAGTCCCAACATCCCCATGACAAACTAACAGTAAAAAGGTTGTGACCTTCAAGGAATGGGTATGCAAGATGATCAGAGGTGTTGTAATCACTGCTGTCCTCAAGCAGATTACACTCTCAATACCGCCATCATCCACACCAACATGTTATTGTGTATGCGAAATACACTAAATTGCTAATAATGATGATCCAATTCACTTTGAACCCCCACTGTACATCCCCAATAATAGACTTAATGCAATTTAGTGTAACAAGAAATTATTATTCAAGAGTTTTTGCACAGCAAATGACAAAAGATATTGTTACTCAAAATCCCAATTATGGCTTGTTTTCTAGGGGTTCCGTTTACAATTCCCTATTGCTAATCCAAGTATCATGAATCTCTAATTAAGTTTAACCATCACACACAATACGCTACACTTGTCCGACACGCACGAATGTCTCTTGCCACATGGAAAACCCTCTGATGTTCTTGACGTAAGGAATCTGTTGATATACCATCACTGATCGTTGTTTCCCTTCCCACGAGACACGTTCGTTGCATCACCCAGGGCTTCTGCTTACGCAAAAAATTGCATACAGTACGCATTAAAAGTTCGGAGGACCCCTTCAATTTTCGTCAATGGGGTCCCCTTCAAATTTGGGCAAAGAAAAGGGACCCCTCAAAAATCTGAAGAATTTAGCCTTAGCAGAAGCCCTGCATCACCATATATCTCTCTTGTCACCTCTAGGCCGTAACTGCTGTCTAGAGCTTAACAGCGCTTAATGAAGGACCAACATTTTTCAACCAGCTTTAAGTCTCTGTCACTTGTGACCAAACAGCCACTGGTGTGATGAAGCATCGAGCACTCTGTACCAGAGTTGGTCTTATGCATCTCAGAGTAGGGCTGTGCCAGAATAGTCACAATTCCAAAGACTAATTATACTTTCAGCTGAGGAGCTGAACATACCTCTACTACATGTCAATATAGGTATTTATCCTATATATCAGAGGACAGTGCAGTAGCTTGTCAGTTTCATTAGGTTCTTCGAATACGTGTGATTCTTGACTTCTCTGTGTCCTATCACAGACCATCTTTGGAACTGTATCATCTTCATGTAAAGGCCTGCCACTAATACCTGCTTCTTGGCTTCCACAAGATACAGTTTGACCAGCACTGGGTACTGAATCTGTTTCAGTCAAAGAATCTATGGCTGACGAGACCGGAATTGGAATTGGAAAAGGAATTTGATTTCCTAGCATGTCAAGATGAACTTCTTCGCTAGTATTCAAATGACTGATTGATCCATTGCTTTCACCACCATGATGAAGCAGAGAATTATTGAAAGATTCAATGTCAGGAGAAACTTCTTCACTGTCATTCATCTGATTGATTGTTTCATCACTTTCGCCACCATGATTCAAGTTCACACAATGCCCATTCTGAAGCAGAGAATTATTGTAAAATTCAATAAATATAAGCAGCCAGTCATAAATTTGTATTGCTTTGAAAATTATAATAAAATTAGAAAATATAAAGATGCTGACAGACATTCTTTAATGTAAAAACAAAAATTCATGGTAAAAGAATCATTGCAGTCCCCCAAAGTTTTCTGTGTCGTAAACATCCAAGATTATGGAAATATTTTAGTCTTTACTTTTACTTATCAAGTAGACTAAGTATAAATGAATTTCTGAGACATCTTTATGTTTCTTTATACATCTCAACCTAGCCTGGCCAACTTTCTCTAACACATCTTCCTTATATAACTTCACACAAATAAGCTTTTGTTCATACGAAGATCTTTTAAATACTGCAAATGTGGTAAACTGCGTGAAATAGTTTTTCTTAAAAAAAATGCAGTTTAATATTAATGCAGGAGCCTTTCTACAAAAAAAAAACCCCCATAAAAATGCAAATTAAAAAAGAATAAAACTGTGGATTGTAATAAAAATGAAAAATCATAAAAACATTTCCTAAAACAATTTTTAAAAGTTTACCTGATTAGGACATGCTGAAATGTGTACATTTCTCGCCCTTCCTATGTATATTAGGGGTCTGTTGTTAATACTTTCTGTTTGAAGATAAAATTTTAAATCCATGTACTTTATTCATAAAACATAATGAACATATTATTAGCCATGACAATCATTACATACTCAATAAAATTATAACAAGTTGTTCCATAACTAATAATTCTTGTAAAAATAATTTTGTTAAAAACTTTTAAAAGTGTCCAACATCCTTACTGTTTGACATTCCAGAGTGTAGTCCATAGAAAAAGGAACCAAATCTACATAACTTAGCTTAAAGCAACGTACCTAGCATCTTGTCGTGGCTGTCTTGACTTGCAGTAGACTCACCTGACAAATGAGTAAGGCCATTTTATTTTTTTTTTAATCATTATTTGAGAATGGTAAATGATACTGAGATAAAGGTCATGCTTCAAGCATTTCATGTAGGTTTTGTGTAGCCAAGACAACTGAACTGCTCCAGAGGAAACTCACTTTAGTTCGCATAGAATTTTGGTTTACAAATGTATTTCTATTACCACTTAATTCCACTATTTTCTGTGACCTTAGTACAGAAATATATTTTTTTTCAAAAGGAGTGAAGGATATGCAGATATATGTGCATCTTTTAAAAGAATATGCTATGGCCTAAATGTGTATAATTGTTATAATCCAGACTGATGTACATTTTTATGTTTTTAAAATTTTTTTTTCTGTGGCCAAAACTGTCGTTTGAAGGGGTCATATATGAAAAAGAGAGGTGATCACACTGTCAGCAAAAGCTTATCAACAGCAGCCTTCCACTTTGAGGGCACAATGACAGAAGTCATAGAAATTTCTAAGTGTATAATTTTGGTGATGATGATGATGATGATGATGATGTCGTTTTATAATGCGCCAGTTTCCGCATCGCAGAGATACGCTCAATGCGCAGTGACCCAGCAGCCACCAAACTGCAGGTCAAATGATCAAGTTTAAACAAGTTGAAACAAGTGGGTCTTAAGTTTTTTCTTAAAAGATGCAAGACTATCAGACTCCTTGGTCGAGAGGGGAAGCGAGTTCCACAGAAGCGGGGCTACATTTGAGAAGGATCTGAAACCCACTGTCTTTTTGTTTGTATTCCCTGTCTGAACATTTGGTCGCCTTAGTCTGAATTGGGCTGCTGAACGAAGGTTCCGCTGAGGTTGGTGACGGTGAATGAGATCTTGTAGATATGCAGGCGCAAGGTCATGAAGACAGCCATATGTCAAGGTTAACAATTTGTGGTCGATTCTTTTCTCCACAGGAAGCCAATGTAGGTCACATAATACGGGAGTAATGTGGTCAGATTTTTCTTTCGTGCAACTATCCTAGCAGCCGTATTTAGCATTCGCTGAAGCCTCAACAACTCACTCTTTGAAATTCCCCAGAGGCAGCTGTTTGCATAGTCTAATTTTGAACAGATGAGGGGCACAGCAACTGCATTTTCAGTCTTCTTATTGAGAATGGGTCGGAGTCGTCCAAGTGTGCGGATGTGGAAATAACATGCCTTGACCACAGAACTGACATGATCAGACATAGTAAGAAGATTGTCGACATAGAGGCCAAGGTTCCGTACGGAGCTGGAGAGGGGGATTCTAGCTTGACCCACTTGGATGGAGTCTAAAGAGACTTTGCTAAGGCTAAGCTTGGAACCACATAGCATCGCCTCTGTCTTCTCGTCATTAAGCTTGAGTTTATTCCTTAGCATCCATGACTTTACCTCTAAACAACAACTCTTCTACTGCACAGACTGCCTCACGCACCGACTCACTGTCTGTACTGAATGAACAATAGAGTTCAGTGTCATCTGCAAACATCTTACGGTTCACACTATGCTTCTCAATGAGGGGACCAGCTGAGATGTGTAAATAGAAAATAGAACCGGGCCCAAAACAGAGCCCTGCAGGACACCGCACAGCAATGGAACTGTCACTGAAGAAGCTTGATTGACCATCACTCTTTGTGTGCGGTCACTGAGGTAGGAATGGAACCACTGCAAGGCGGAACCGCCAATGCCCACCTCCATCTGGAGACGAGTTAGTAGAGTGGTGTGATCAATGACATCGAAGGCTGCACTCAGATCAAGGAGGACCACAAGAGTCACTTTCCCTGCATCCGCACTGCACAGAAGATCGTTCATAAGACGCAGAAAGGCTGTCTCACAGCTGTGCTTGGGTCTATACGCCGACTGGAATTTATCCAACAAGCTGTAGCGGTTCAGGTGGAATGTCAACTGGTGAGCAACTACACGCTCCACAAGTTTCGAAACAAATAGCAAATTCGACACAGGTCTATAGTTTTTACACGAGCTAGGGTCCAAGTTGTGCTTCTTTAAGACAGGCTTGATCACAGCTGTTTTAAATTGTCTGGGTACAGAGGCAGAGAAAAGGCTAGCATTGACTATGCGAACTATTACAGGAAGCAGAATGTCAAGGTGCTGGAGAACAACACTAGTGGGAATAGGATCATCCACAGACGTGGTTGGGCTACAACGCCTAACTAATTTCAGTAGTTCATCTTCTGTCACTGGTTGAAAGTTAGAGAGGGCGTGCCACAAAACGAGTCACTGGTTTGCTCCACAGTATCAACCGAGTCACTGAAGCTGTCTATTATGGTCTTTATCTTGTCTTCAAAGTAAGCACTTAATGTACTGGCAGCGGTCTGGTCATCCATCTCTGGAAGAACAGGCGCCGTCGCATCTTTACCCAGGAGACCATTCACAACTGAGAACATCTTGCGGGAATCAGAAACTGCAGAGCCCAGAATGTTCATAACATACCGCGAAATAGCTTTGACAATGATGGCTGAACACTGGCTCCTTGTATGGCGATAAATCTGACTATCCACCTCCAGTCTACTCTTGCGCCATTTGCGCTCTGCCTGACGCCTGACCTTCTTGGCTTGGCGTACCTCTGGAGTAAACCACGCGGTATCAGGACGCTCAGTAATGCACCTCTTTTTCTCAGGTGCAAACTTGTCAAGAAGAGTAGTCAGGGTGCTGTTGTACAGAGCCACAAGCTCATCCACATTGTCAGGAGGGGAGACCAGATCAGAACGCTGAAGTTCAGTATGAAAAGAATCAGAGTCCATGCCCCGTACATTTCTAGTGTACACAGTCTTTCTCAGTAAGCCAGGCCTTGACATGATGGTAGTAAACAACACAAGAAAATGATCCGAAAGTTGCAGGTCTTCCACAACAATAGACCTAACAGTGTGATGGCCGGGTCTCGCAATAACCTAGTCCAAGGTGTGACCCTTACTGTACAGTGGGTAGGGGAGTTGACATGTTGAACAAGATCAAGGGAATCCAACAGCTGACAAAGTCTCTTAGTGTCAGGGTCAGATGGCACATCAAAATGAATATTCACATCTCCAAGAATTAACAAGTATTTGTTGGCAGCAGCTAGGTTGGAGACCATGGGAATGAACTCTTCACAGAATGCTGAATTAGTCACTTTGTTGTTTCTAGAGAAAGGAGAGTGATACAAAAGCAAGACATGAAACGTCAGTGAACCACGAGTGAGAGTGAAACTGAGTGACACCAAAGGCCTCAGAAGCACGGATTTCTTGTATACAGCGGCAATGCCACCACCACATCTATCTCCAGACCTGGGATTGTGAATGAACGAGTATCCCACGGGAGTGATTTGCTTGATAACAAGTTCATCTCCAGCCTACGTCTCAATGAGCAACAGAGCGGTCCGGTGGCGCAACGGTTAGCGCTTGTCACCAATACAGTGAAGGTTGGCTGCCCAGAGTTCATTTCTCGTCTCGGGCACGCTGTTCTTTCTCTGCACGTGGCATCTGTTTACAGGGCTGGCTGCCTTGCCGTAATATAGCCTCAGTTGCTGGCACGGCGTAAAACACCAATTTCCCCCCCCCCCTCAGTGAGCAACAGCAAATCCAGTGACTTGTCAATAATCACATCGTGAATGTCCACGGCCTTCCTAATGACCGACTGGGCGTTGAGAAGGCCACATAACAGTTGAGTCTGAACTATCTGACTCTCGGACAAACTTGTAATATCTAGCATAAAAGCAAGGTGGCTGATTTGGAGACGAATGAATTGAAATTAAAGAAATATTTTTTAGAAGTTTTGCTGGTAAGCATAATGAACAGAGAAGAATGCAGTTTTTGCACCCTTAACTAGATTGGTAATATTTTATTAACAGCTTCTGAATAGTTTTGATGGGTTGTGAGTCTAGTCTTGACATATCTGATCATGATCTGCTCCTCAAAAAAAATTAGAACTTTACAAGCTTAGTAACTGCTCCATCCAATTTCTTAAATCCTTTCTCTCAAACAGAACTCAGAGGTTTACTGTTAAAAACCAAATGTCGAATCCCAAAAGCTTTTGCAAAGTCTACGAAAAAGGATGGGTTTGTTTTTTATTTTGCTAGAGCACTAGCAACAAATGGTGTGACAAATTCAACTCTGCTTTATTTATAAGATTTCCAATACTTACGAGTTTTGAGACAACAAGGATACAACCATTTCGCTAGTAGGCCACCATTGCATACCTGCGAGTCTGAAGTGCAAGAAAAAGATTAAAGCAATTATCTCCCTTTCTGCAACATTCCCACCAAATCAACACGTTTAGAAATCACTTGGATTATTTAAATATATAAAAGTTGATTATATGGAATAAGTAGCAGCATCGATATATTAAATCTTAAGATATTTTCTGGTACACAATTAAGAAAAAAGGAAGGAAAATGCAGCTAAACCATTCTAAGATTATTTTTCAAAAGTTCCCATTCCAGTATTTTTATAATACTGCAAGTATGAAATCAGAACAAACTTTTCTGCTGCTACTAAATCCATAACATGGATTA
Source organism: Pomacea canaliculata (assembly GCF_003073045.1). NCBI lineage: Eukaryota > Metazoa > Mollusca > Gastropoda > Architaenioglossa > Ampullariidae > Pomacea > Pomacea canaliculata. The sequence continues at coordinate 41,274,867 of NC_037590.1, read as the reverse complement.
TTATAAAGCCTTTCTACAGGCAGAAACAGCTTTCACAAACCTGTTTGGCCTTCAGGGTTTGAGTTTCTGCGTCTTCGATAGCAGTAGATGCCAAATGCTGCTGCAGATGCTAAAAAAGATTTAATAAAATAAGATTCTAACATATACTAATTATAAATACAAAACAGATTTTAAAACTATAACACCAAGAAACAAAAGGGATTCACCATTCTAGTCTTTAACTTATACCTTTAACTTAAGATTTTAAAATTTTGTACTGTCCATGCAGTGTTATCCTCTTTGTCTCTTTTATTAGATTTTCACTTTCACACATGCACATACACATATATACAATGAGCACACACACACACATGCAAACATATTATACTAAAAAAATGTCAGTAATTATACTGCTGTAAAAGATATCAATCTAAATTTAAAGGTAGAAATCCTGTAATAGTAATATTCTGAGAAATTTTTGCCTGTGTAAGTGATACTAATGTAACAGGTATCTGGTGTAAAGGATAATGGCTTGATATATAATGAGAATACTGAAAATTACCAATAATAATCCCCCCTGCTATAACAGAAGCAATTTTCCAAAAAGTACTAAGTCCTGGTTCTGAAACACAAAAACTTTGTGTTAATATACTTAAACATTTGAAAATCCACTGTAATGTATTTTTAAAAAGACTGAGTTCATTCCATTACAAGAAAGTATGATACATATTCCCACAGTCTAAGCAAACAGCCCTCACATCCTCTCAGCTTTGAAGTACAAGCCTTTATAAACACTGACTCACTGAGGTCAAAGTCTTGATTTTTAGGAGAGTAGAAATATATTTATGCTGTAAATCCAGCACCTCCTAAGCTTTTGGCACGGCCTGCAAACCCTTCTAACTACAAGAAAAAAATTATGCCCACTGAGATTTCCACACTTTCTAATAGCATGAATGAGTTCTATGGTCACTTTGATCAAAACAACACACCAGTAACAGCCATAGCCCCTACATCTTCTCTGCAGTCTCCCTTTGTTATACATGAGCTCAATAACCACACTTTATTCAGGCAACAAGACAGCAGAAAGGATGCAGGCCCTGATGGTATCTGCTCCACACTGGGGCACTGAGCTGACTAGCCCTCTTTTGACTTCACAGATGTCTCCAATACATCCAACTTTCTGTCATTCCACACTGTTTCAAATCATCAGTCATCATCCTTGACCCCAAGAAGTCTGTGGTGATGTCACTAAATGATTACAGATCCATCACCTTGCCCTTTGTCATGTTATGGAACAACTTGCTCTCTGACAAACTGGACTTTCTCCAGTTTTCACATCAGGCCAGTCAGTTGGTGGATGATGGTTTCATGCTAGCTCTTCATGTCATTCTTCAGCACCTTAAATCTCCTGGTTGCTACATCTGCCTTCTTTTTGTAGATTATAATACAGCTTTACCTTCAACACCATTATTCCACAGAAGCTCCTGACTTTTGAGTTCTCCTAGTCAATCTACTTTTGGATCATCAAATACCTCTTGCACCACCCTCAAAAGAATCAGAGTCAATAAACACTTATCCAACATCTTGGTGATCATCACACATACATCCAAAGGTTACAGCCTCTCTCTCTTCCTGTCTCTTCACCAACAAGTGTCTCATCTTACAGATCCATTCTGAAGGTGAAGGTTGCTGACAACACCATCTTCAAGGATCTCATTATGAGCAACAAGTCTGCCTACCACCAAAAATGATCACCCTGTAGAAGGGTGCAATGACAACAGTCTTTGCCTAAATGTTTCTGAGACTAAAGAATGAAAGTCGACTTCTGCAGGAGAAGAAGTCATATGGAACAGAGAAAGTAAACCAAGTTCCTGGGTACCATCATCTTGAAAGACCTCAGCTGAGACACCAAAGCAGAGTTTATTATCAAGAAGCTCCAACAATGACTATACTTCCTACATCAGCTGAAAAAGTTAGGCCTCAGGAAGGTCCAGCATTACTGGATGGTGATCGAGAAAATACTGACATTCTCAAATCCCTGTCTGGTAGAACAGGCAGAACCACCCAAAGCAGAAAGTCTTATCTCAAGCGGGTGGTTCATGTGTATAGCAGGACTATTGACTGCGACCTGACCACCATAGTTTGTACAGGGCATGTTTCCCAGTATAGGTTGTGCAGGGCATGTACGATCATGGGCAACAATGGTCATCATGTCAATTTTGCACATAATCTAACTATAAATAAAACTGTTGCATACATGAAAAAGTGATGCGCATACACTTAAGTGGATCACAAAAAGCCTTTTTCTTTCCAGAAAAAGTCAAAAACTGGAATAAAAATAATTAGACCAAAAGTGATATTACAGTTAACAAAACTGAATGACAGGAATATAAATGTAAATCCCTAAATTCTTTTAGATATGCACTTTTCAATGTATTTCTGATGGCACTATATAACTTTAACTGCAGTCTTCTTTTTAGTTACAAACATTGATGTGAATGTGAAGTATAAAAAATGTTTTAATTAGCAGTCTCATTTTGATAAAGTTACTTATAAACTCACCTGGCAAAGTTTCATTTGTTGAAGGGCTGGGTGTAGGGCTTAAACAAATAGAATATTTAGTTTAGAAAAAGCACATTTTGATTTAGTTAGACATACATACAAGGAAAAGCAGAAAAAGAAAATATACAATGTTATTCATAGGTACATAACATAAAAATATCTATGCATATATACCAGCCGTGACAAGTTTGTAATATAGAACCAATCTATAAATGGTTTACAAGCCATATATGACAAGGTGACCAAATGTTACTTAATAAATAGGATAAATCACATAGATGGAAAGCAACTTAAAACATTGTCTGTCGCTTTGTGTTAAATGAACATGTTTTGTGTTTAGAATTAAAGCACTAACATTTTGTAAGTTAAAAACTGTGATTTGATAATAAATTTGACAAAACATGATAACAGTGAAATATTTGGGGCTTGGATGAGATGGTAAAAACATTTGAAACTGGGGAGAGGGAGTCTACTGCAAAACATTGTAAAACAAAAGTCCATAAACAATATTGAATAAACATCAAGACATTATATTATATAATAATTAAATGGTGCACTACAAGGCCAGGTTAAAAAGCTGAAATCAAGAATATAATCTTGGTTTTGTCTTGATTTTTCATAAAGCAATTCCCTAGGACCTATACATTTTTCATTCTTCAATTCACTGCAGTGAACATATTATTTTGCAGTGCATTCAGCTACAGTGTTTCAAACGCCACCTAAGCAAAGATTTAAGATTTTAAAACAATATTCAAGTGAATTATACTAAATCTTTTCTTTTAGCGCAAATCTTAATTTGGAGCTCAAACTGGGTCATAAATTATAACGATTCAAAGTTAAAGTGCCATCATGCATATGCTTGCAACCTGTGAAATTCAAACCAAACAGAAAATGACAAACATAAACATCTCCTATAGGGACTTACAGCATGAGTTACAGGCATGATAATTCTTTTTTACTGTCTGTAAGAAAAAATAAAACCAACAGGGATGTTTAACAATGATAATGTAACTTAAATTGTAAGATCTTCAAATTATACTGCAATCCACAGCACTCTATGCCGAAAGTGTCATTGCGGTAACGTTACACATGCCATGATCCCACTCTGCAAATATTTTCCATTTGACATGTCAAACAATCATTCATGATGTGGCTATTACCCATAAACAGCCTGGACAAACTAGGACTGCAATTTATGCTAACAATATAAGCAGTAAGTTATATGCTGAAACCCTTAGGCACCAGATAATATTCAAATCTTACAACAGCAGACTTCAAAGTTTCAAAAGGTGAATAAATATGTGGTATGGCAGAATACAGAAAACCATGCTACATCAAAAAATGTGCTAATACTTACATTGTAGGAGAACTACATGAGCCATCTGAAAAAAGAATATTTTAATGATGATTATTAGTTTATTTGGTGACATCACAAAGAAACCTACTTTCTTATACACATGCTCATCATCAGTGGCGGCGTTAGGGGGTGGCAAATGGGGCGGCCGCCCCAGGCCCCGCTCTCGAAGGGGCCCCGCGCTTTAGCCCCGAGGTCATCTTTATGACTTATTGCTAGCTGTGTTAAACAAGTTGTGACCAAAAAAAATTGACGTTCAGAAAACACTTCTAAGTTCAAATTACTGAAGCCATGTCTTCACGTTAAACCCGACAATAATAACAAGCAGTTTATTCAGTTGTCGTCACAATATTATTTCGCTATAAGAAAAAACCGCTACTGTCACAAACGGTGGGAAAGGTAACGAACAATTAAAACACTAAATTCATTCGTTATTTCGCGAAATACATCCAGCCTATCTAACTGTATATAAATCAGTGCTTCCGGCATCACATCAATAAGGATGTTGATACAGGTTCTCCATTACCCCGGCCCCGCGCGGATGGTCGGCCCCAGGCCCAGCGTGTTCTTAACGGTTCCTAACGCCGCCTCTGCTCATCATCATAGGCATCTTGTGGGTCTGATGGTGCTTTTGTTTTAGTGATATTCATGTTGCCAGTTTCATTCTCTAGAGTATTTCTACATTCCTTATGAAATCACTCTGTTTACAGGGCTGCTGCTTTGCCGTGATATAGCCTTAGTTGCTGGCTCAGCGTAAAACATCAATATTCCCCTCTTATGAAATCGCCAATATTTAACTGATATATGCTACACAAAAGCATAAGATATCCCCCTAACAGATGTCCTACAAATAATCCAAAACTTAAAAAAAAAATAGTCTTATGTTTGAATGTTAAATTCCTTGGCGTATACCATGAGCGTTACTCAGGTTCAGAATTTTATGTAATATGTTTAACCCTAAGCAGTACTTAAGCTTAATATTGCATCTGGGGGCAAAACAGTTACCCTGAGTGATGCTCTGGGTTGACTATTTTTGCATAAAATTCAAAGTAACGTGTACTTAGAGTTAACATCAAGGAGGTTAAAGGTATTCTATTGCCATATGGTCTAGGATGGTGAGAAAGATCAACAGCTTACAATAATTTGTCTTGATATCTTGCTAAAATCATTTGATGATAATGATGATGATATGAACCACATGTGATTAATTTTGTGGGAAAAAATACAGTGAAAGCACACTGAGATAACATAACCATAATAATAATTCTAATACTCCTGGATCTTATTTCTCAATCTCTCTATGACATACCTGTTTACAAGGCTGTATATTTTCTCCAGATATTCTAGTTTCTACCCTCCATCCCTCTCCCATCATAGTGCAAAATCACCTATAGGTGGAGGCACTTTCCCCTGAACCAACCAATTAACCAACCTTCATTTATTGATGTTCCATTTGGGCAGCCAATGTGTTTGCAGTAACACACATCATTGTTTGTAAAACAATCACACTCTTTTGGGGAAGGTGTGTGAGACTGAGAGCACTTGCACATTGTGTCCTGCTCCTGTGTTCCTGCTTTGCACAATGTCTTTTCATATGGCACACAAGTACTATGAGGTGAACACATTGAATATGTATACTGACTGGATATAAGTTCATTCTTTTGGTAAGATCCTTCTGGACAATCCAAGCATATCACCTGTCCATTTTCAATGACTGGGTGAGCACCTGTTTAAAAAAAAGTCTATCTCAACTTCAAAAGAAACTTTTTGAACTGTTTGCAAGCACAAATACGCAGATTCCATTACAGCTTTTGACTTTCTACTTCTGACTACATGCTTTCGGCTTTACAGCGTTTCTTTTAGTACCTTAAAATTTCCTACAAAAAAAAAAATTCTGTTTTTGACAATTCGCAACAAGTCTTTTAAAAGAGTAAAATTCTAAAGCATTTTCTCATTGTATTTAACATCATGAGTATAATTGTAGGAAATCTTTTCGTTAAATTTATACATGTACTACTTACAGCCAAGCATAATAAAAATGTGACTATTAACCAGAGAAATACGACATGACCACATAATAAACAAGTTTTAAGAAATCTAGTAGTTCTCTCAAACCTAAAATTTGCAGTTGGCTAAGATCACATCGATATAGAGAAATTCACTATAATTTACAGTTTAGAGTATAACACATGCAAGTAACATAAACAGTGAAATAAATTGTGCTCCTTTTCCATTCCCCTCCAAAGGTGTACAGTGCAGCTCCTCTAAACATATAAAACTTAACGTTTTGTGATGAATTGTTACGTACTGCTATTGAGAACACCTTAAGAAATTATAAGAGCTAAAGCCAGTTTGTTTGCCCTAATTCAATACAAGTGATTCAAAACAATGCATTCATTCTAAATTCACATAAGGTTCAGCATAGCAAATTAATATTATCAAGATTTAATTTATTAGGCATATTTCTGAACTAATGCATTAAATGGAGTCTGTTATGCAGGGAAGCTGATAGTTCAGTAGTTAGAACTGAGAAGTGCGCTGGTTCAATGCCAGTGTAGTGTAGCTCAGTTTCAATCCAGCTGGTGAGAATGGGTACCTGACTCCAAACATGGTTAGATCTCTAACACCTCACACCCTAACAGCTGGACAAAGGTCATCGGAAAACCTTTACCTATTTTACCTTACCTTTCAGTTATGCTACAATCAAGAACTGCTAAATTTTTTATAATGTTTGTCTGAGTGCTGGTAAACTGAGAAGTAGGGTAACTTGTATATAGCTCAAAAAGCAGACTGCTGTGTATGGCAGATGAGAATGGATAGAAATTAGAACTATTGTCAGTGAGACATAATTTTACCTTTTTTGCAAACTTTGTCACGAAAGCAGCCATGAGCTTCCCTCTTCCCATCCTCATTATCCTGACAATGATATTTTTTACCTTCTTCACAGCGAGAATTTCTTGCTTTCCAGGTTTCATCATTAAAGACTGGACATTTCTCTTCTATGGTGTATGTCCTGTAACATTACACAATGTCTTCATTCTGTGTTCCTTCAAATATCAAGGTTTTTTTTTAAGATAAATTATATTGATATTTAAAACGCATTTGTTTGAATGATGAATAGGAAGAACTTGAATTTCTCTAAAATTGTGACACACATCAAGATTCATAAGTTTGAACAAATGCAAATATATTTCTGTACAAGATATTAATATATGTAATGATAATTTTTAAAATGTACACATTCATCGCTCTTCACAAGAGATATGCTAGGAGCACTAATTAATTATAACTATAGCTGAACTGATCAGCTTTTTAAAAGGCTAACAACAACCTGTGGTTGAGCCATCAATTATAGTCATGGCTCCTAAGACCCCTAGCACCAAAATTAAAAGTTCCCAAGGAGTTCACTAAAGTTCTGGCTCTTGCTCATCGGGTGCACTATCTTGTCTAAGACTTCATGTAGTGTTCTTTTTTCCTTCCATGTCAGGGACCTAGACCAAGTACTAGGACTGAACACGTGCGAGGGCGAAAGGGTATGATGGACGTTTCCTGAATGCGTGTCCTTTAGATGTTTTTAAAACAAAACAAAAAAAGAATGAGAGGTGTGATTGGACAGGGAGAGATGAGTCAGCAATGAGAGACTGTGGGGAGAAAGAGCAAAGGGTGAGAGGAGGTGAAATTGGATGCTTAATTGTGGGGAGAGGTATTGTGTTTTGGGAGTTGGAAGCGACAAGTCAGTGCCGAGACAGTGTACTAGCAGAGAAGAGCAAGGGATTCAGAGAGAGGTGGACGCTTGTTTAGGAGTAGAGACCCATTGCCTAGACACTGTACTACTTCGCTAGTGGGTAAGAGATCGAGTAAATTTTGTGTGTGTGTGGTTTTGTTAGTCGAACTGTCGATCATTGCCAGTTAAGACAGTGAACTTTCATAGTAAATTCAGTGGATTTTTTTTTTTATTGTGAAAGAAGAGCCATTGTGTTAGTGACTGTGTTTTTTGATTAAATTTATTTTATATTATCTTAGGCAGACTCGTACAGGCGAATCATTTTTTTTTTTTAATTAGAGTGAAAAAGCGCGCAATTTTCCGGCTCCGCTGGTGTGCTGGAAAGAGTGTAAACGAGAGGCCCTAGCGGTGTCGTGACAATCTACTACACACCCGCACTTAGCCAATCTTGAAATCCAAAAAGACCGTGCTTTTTGCATAAAGTGTGTTCTATTTGGTGTGTCATTCAGCTCCATGTCGGATGGCTTTTTACTCTCATCGTGTGCGCCCTGTGTTTCACAACTATTTGGTATGCAATTTTACTGTGTGTGAGATGACACAAGCTTGATTTGCCTAAGGAATATTTCAAGGCAAAGTTGATATCAACAGTGACCATATCCACATCAACATCTTATCAAACCTTTACTTGAAGTTGACAATAATATGTAGCATATCGCATGATACGAGTAATGTATGCATTAGTTTTTTACCTACATCAGCTATCGGACCTTAAGGTTGCCAAACTCTTCCAGGTGCATGTCAGTGGCCCATCGTGCTCTGAGAGTTAAATACATGTACTTCAGTCTCTCAGTGTAGGACATTTCCTACATATTCTCCTAACACTTTTATAGCACGTCGATCTCTGAATGGTTCAGAACCTACATATATGAGAACAGCAAGATAACCAAGACGCATGAAGACCTATGAAAAACTGTTCATATGTACATTTCTCACCTTATTGCTGAAGGCAAGGACAGAACGGCCACAAAGGTACACCAAAATAAGAGCCTGCTGGTCATATTGTGTTGAATCACGTCTGCCTGTTGTGTAATAATAGCGATGCAATCAGAGTATAGTCGTGGACGGGTGGAAATTCTTCCTAAATTTCTATATTGTTAACGGTTAACTTACATCAAGGATGTCACAAAAACTTTATTACTACGACTGCGAATTCAACATCATGATACTTTCCGAAGATTCGACATGACGTACTGCAAGACTGGTGCGCAGTCGATGCATGGTGCATGGTGATTCATTTGTTTTAAAAAAAAAAAAACTACCACAAGAAAGCGATTTAAATATTGTTTAATTTTACCATGAAATTGTTCTAAAAAATTGTTGAAAAAATATTTAAGTTAAGTGATATAATTTAGGTATTATTACGATCGAGTAAAAAAAAAAAGTAGGGGAATCCCCAGGAAACCCACTTGACCGCTTTACGTCGTTGAAAACGACCGTCGAATCGTCCAAAAGATTATAAACAAAAGACCTCTTTTAAATAAATAACGTATATTCCAGTATCTTTCACCTTTGTTTTTTTATTATAAAATATAAATGTAAATAGCACGAATTTCACTCTCTCTTAGAGATAGGTCTGAAACGGTCGACGCTAAAAATAGTCAACGGGAAAATCCTTTCGGCAAAATTAAAGATCGGGGTGGGAACATCTATTCATGGTCCAGTTGCACGACACATTTCTAATTTTAAAAAACACTTAGGCCTTAAATTTAGATAGGTTTTATAGAAATGCATTGCCCGATAAAAGTTTTAAACTGTTTAAATAATAGTGTCTTAAAGACTGCCGTTTATAATCATATATATTCTCACCAATTAATCTATTGCTGACATACGTACGTACGTAATCGCCAGGAATATCTGCGCATTTCGGCCGTGGGCTGTTTGGAAGATATTCGACTGTAGCTCAATCCAGATCGTATTTGTTTTTACTTTCTTCGTTCAAATATGTTACTGCGTGGGTAGCACCAAACAAAAATACGAATGGCAGTGGTCAGTGAATGCTTTAAACAGACACGTACACTAATATCGTACGTCCTAACACAACTTTCATGAATCACAAACTCGATTGCGAACTTGTCCAGGAAGATGGGGAAACCATTGCGCAATTCGTTAGTCGCTTGACGTTGAAAAGCGATCGATGGCCGGTAGGTGCAACTTCATGACGCCGATTCGCACATACTCATTGTATGGAAGAGATCCAATCTGCCCACCTAGAGGTAAAGTATGCCAATGATGTGGAGGAGCGGCACATTTTGAAAGAAGTGCAAATCGAGAAAAAATGTCGAGCAGGGCATAAATCCCAAGGGAAAGTCGACAGCAGCACATGCAACAACAGCAAAGTACGCCATCAGTGACAAGGACAGCGAGCTCGTCATCCTGTATGTCAGCTAAAAGAAAGGAGAAATGTTGTCTGAGACAGTGAATACGAGGGTCGTGAAAGAACTGGTGTGTTTACGACGGCAGCTTCAAGAAAGAAAATGAATGTGATTCCTGTGTTAATAGGTGGAGTTAAAACTGACACTGTTATTGATTCAGGCTGTGATACCAACTATATAGTAACATATGTTACTATCCACTGGCTTTGTGTCACTTATGTCTAGATTACAATAGGGTCAAATACCTAACCCCCTAAACACATCACTAATCCCTCTCCCCCTCAGGAAAAAAAAATTGAAGTCACATGAGATAAAAAAAAGAATTAAACAGCTTACTGGTCCATATACCTACAATGGAAATAAATATTCCACCGTACATCCATATTTAGTCACAGCATCTAAAGTTAGATGCCAAACTAATGTCACCAAGTTATTCTTGTAAAGTCTTTTTAAAAGCATTTTTGTTCTTTAAGCTTTTCTGATTCCTGGAGTTAGTGTAGATGGAGACTGTCAGTGTTGTTGTTTCAGTTGATTGCAGAATTTCTATGCAAATTTTCCAAGCACACAACAGCTGGAGTAATCTTGTACATGGATGTACATTTTTGCACAGTAGAAATTCCTGTCTTGTTACCACGTTTTCCACATAGCTTGGTACATCGAATTGGACATAAATGGAACTATGCAAAGATGGATGAAAATTATGTGCCTATAAACAGTGTGGAAACAGGATGCCTTTTACAGCAGAATGATTTTTGTCCAACAAAATGAAGAAGGATGAAGCAGATAAAAAGTTAGTAAGGACCGTAAGGGTTCTTGTATGTATGCTCATCCAATCATTGGATCTGCACTGGAGCTACAACAGTACATATTTCAGGGAACTACGTCATAGTGTAGGTTTATTCCTATTGTTTCTACCCTGCAACAATGCAGTCACAATTAACAGTTATGAACATTTTGACATCACTGTTTTTCTTGTCAATCTGCCTACTTGAATGGGATAATCAAGCTTGTCCAAGTACACACAATATTATTTATGTTCTGCCAATTTCCTTCTATAATGTGCGATCAAGAATGCATCATAAAACTGACATTACAGTTTTTACCTATTACAGCCCATAAACTTATCATAAAGTAAACAGTCTATTAGTGTTTATTCATAATCTTAAAAACTGATAATTGAAAAGTCAGTTAATGCAAAGCTGATTTTAAATTAAATTTATTATATTTAAAATACAATTAAAGTCCAAATGCATATTTTAGTTTGTCATTTGTTTAGGGAAAAGGGGTTAAAATTATTATTTTATAGTAGCAAAACTGAAACACATTGCACATTTTTCCAGTTGTAACCTAACACAACAGTACACTGGAAAAAATTGTATACAGAACAATATAAAAGCAAGTTTTGACTATCAATGGGAGAGGGGGGGGGGAATTGGTGTTTTACGCCGTGCCAGCAACTGAGACTATATTATGGCAAGGCAGCCAGCCCTATAAACAGATGGACTATCAATGGGAAACAGTAATACCAGCTGGTTGTCTCTGTATAGAAAATGAAGCCATCCTCTGCAGTCATCCTTGCCTATGTCCCAGCTCTAAAATGAATTTTCATGTGAATGGATTCCCCCTTTATCCTAAAATTAGGATAGGTGCCAGTTATTTTCATAATAAAGATGACAGTGTGTACACTAAACAAATACAGGCATAACCTTGCCAACATTACTGCAAAAGGTTCAAATGTTATTTCAGGCAGAACTTAGCATCTCATCCAAAACAGGAAAAAAAAACTGGCAGAAAGAGAGGAGATACAGGTGTGTAAAAATGTTTGTGAAAATTGTATAGTCCACAATAAATGCTTGATAGTGACAACATTGTTTTAATACCTGGCAAGACTGAAAAGTGACAAACGTTCATGCATCATGTCAGGATATAATGCACAGAAATTCATAATATTTACATACAGCCAAGTGCCAAAAGAGTAAAGGCTGACTCCATAAAGAGGACACCAATACATGAATCAGTAACATTATAGTGATTGTACTGCTATAGCTGCTGTTTAGCTCTACACTTAAAAAGGGAAACTCCAGTCAACAAGTAAATTGGACTAAAATGATAGATACCGACTTCTGCATTGCTTCCACTGAAACTTTTGGGTTTCAAATGAACTGTTTATTCACATGTATGAACACAGCTCCATGCTGGTTCACGAATGCTGCCCTGTTTAGTTCTTGAGTGATGCATTAGGCACCATAGCAACTCAAGGGTTTAAAAGTATAGTAGTATATTTGTCAGACCACTGGCAACATGAATCTGGAGATGTATAAAATTTGAAACCAAAAAACACTGATGAAAAGCTGACCAAACTGGAGAAGGTTAAAAATGTCATGCCAACAATTTTTCTGTGTGTAACAAAACAGAAGAATGTAATTGCAAAATGGAATGAAAATACTGCTGCATTACTGTGTTGGAAGTAGACTTTGTACACATTTGCACACACCCAGTGTCCCGACTTTCTTGAAGGTAGCATACAGCCTATGTGCCTTCCCAAAAATTGCAAGCTGTTCATGCCTTCCTACAGATTATAAATCAATGTCTCGCTAGCCTGTCCTCAATATTTTTGACAGTTACCCTCTCAATATTCCACTCTTTACTTGTCAAAAAAGCTGCTAGTCAGTTTCAGTTTATTTTCCTTTACAAAAAAGTGAATAAAAATGGCGACATTCATGAACTGTCCTGGAGCTGTTTTAGACACAATTGTTAGTAAACAGTCCTTTTTGCAACCCAAAATTGTGAGCAGAAATATTTCAGAAAGTTGGTATCCAAGCCCAACTTAGTATACTTGTCTTTCCCATTAACATTAAAATACATGTGTTCAAAATTTATTAGAACTGTTTATTGCTAACATCAATATACAGGAATTGGGATTCAATCTGATTTTATTTACAAAAGGCTTGAATGAACAAGTACAGCAGTAAAGAAATCTGTCAAAATAATGCTTGTTGACAGAAAGGTAAAAAATGCAGGTGTAGGTTTTGTGTCGAAACTGATGAAATTTAAATAGAGAACAAAGCAGTTTGTTAAATTCACTGAAAACAACAGTCTTAACCAATTCTGTACCCCTAGTAGAAGACAAAATCTCTCTTAGTATGCTACTGTTTGAAATTACTTAGAAGTAGTGAGACTGATGGTATAACCATTAACTTTGTTAGGCTACAAAAAAAGTGTCACCTGTAGTCATCCTGTTTAGTAATAATAATTTTTATAGATATTTCTTCAAGTACTCACTTTAAAATAAAATGATAATAAAACTATAACCAGCATAAAATGCCTTTAAGGGGAATTCTATTTTAATCATCATATTTTAAACCAACTTGTAAGCAAGAGATTCTGATTTTATCCAGACCAGGCCACAAAAGGGCATCTCAAGGCAAAAATATGAGTGCTTAAAAAAACATTCTATGTTATAAGATCCTGTAGAATGAAGATCTTATCATCCTTTGCATGATTATAGGACATCTGGCTGCAGACAGTAAAAATACTGAAACATCCTCTTGTTCACTGTAACTCATCCATAGACTAAATCTTGTGATGATTAGAATAAAGCAACACCAACATAAGGACTAGCATAATTTAATAATCGTATGCCTCTATTACGTCGAATATACTTGGCCTTTACCTGATACCCGTTTTTCATCTGTCCACAATAATAATTGAATATTATTGAATAATTGAGCACCCTCCCCAATGTGGTGATGAGCTCAACGTGCCGTATACAGAAGACTATATGAAACACAAGCATCAGCAAATGAATGACACCATAACAAACACAAACAAAATGCTTAAACGTAGAAAGAGGAGTGAGCAGAATAGAATGTTCGGAACTGAAAGATTATTAAAGTAGGTGGTTTTGAAGCTAGGCTTGAAAGCTTGAAACACAGGCACAGTTCAAAGAGAAAGTGACAGTGGGTGCTGAGAAGAAAAGGCATCAGCCAAATTTCTCCTGTCTGATGTGCGGCACAGACAGGAGGGTAACACAAGCAGACTGAAGAAACTGACTTAGGAGGAGGTAAGGCATCAGCAGTTCCGTCATATGCTGGAGTCAAGCCATGAAGACAAATTAAACAGGAAGTCTGTGAGTCAGTTGTATTTGCTATAGTGTGAAGAAATGGGTCATAAAATTATCAGTAAATGTAAACAGTGAAAAGTTCCCTTAAGGTTAAAAACTTTATATTTTAATGGGATGACTGTGATACATGCAATTGAGCTTCTGATTCCAGAGTCTTCACTATTTAATTGTCTGCCATACAATACAATCATTGGACCATAAAAATAACATCTCAAGGCACAACAAAGCATGACATGAAATACACAACCTGAATATTCCAATGGACACTGATCTACTACTTCCCTCGGCTGGGTGTGTTTTCTGGTCATGAAAATAAGACTCAAATGTCTTTTTTTCTCTCTAACTGTTAGTTTTCCATTTAGAAAATGTACTTCAGCTATTGGGTAAACTTCCATAAGAGGCTCCCTCCAACTAACATTAATACTTCTATTATAGCTAGTTCATTGGCGTTTTACACCCTGTCAGCAACTACAGCTAACTAATGACAAGAACAATATGCAAGTTAATTTTGTATAGCAAAAGGGTTAAGTATATATATATAATTTTCACAAATGCTGCTTATCAAAGATGCAGTTCTTGATATTGTGATTAGTGAGGGTCATAAACTTAAGAAATAGCATTTAGCATTACCTTGAGTTCATTTCACATTTTCAGCAAGTGAAATGCAAGTTAATTTTTGTTTGCACACCAGACTAAAGACCACCAAAGATGTCCGTCCTGTAGGTGATTCAGTCCTAATGAACTTTAGGATATACAAAAATCCTAACCAAGTTCAGCAGTATAAATCATCTTATACACCCAAGGAAGGAGAGCATGAATAATTTACCAGGCTGACTTATTAAGACAACACCAAATCAGTTTGCTTTAACAGCAAAATGACTTTTATTCTTAAGCTACATAAAAAGTATGTTAGGTATTTCATATTTGAAAGTCATAATGAAAAATATCGACAAAAAGCAACTTTGTTGTTGTACTAGCATTCAGTTGTCACAGGTCATAAACACCTTTTCCTATCACCAAGGTTTATGCATCTAAACAAATACATCTTCATACACTTCAACAATTTTGTAATGCTTTCAAAACAGATCTATACATAGTGACAGCAGGGAACATGAGGATGAAAGTGTGTGCGTGGAGTAAAAAAATTCATTGCAAAACAGGATGCAGAGATCCTCAAAAGGGTAAAGTGTTTTAAGACTCACTGACAATAACTCAGTGGAAAAATTGCAGCAGATTTTACACACTTCACCCTCTTTTTACCTTTTGATAATACACATATAATCAGCCTGACAGGAGCTGATTTCATATATCAAATGATCTATCATATACAAGCGATATGAATGTAAGGTGTGGCTGTACTGATTTGATAAAATCTGCAGTACCCCAGTGATACAAAATTCCTTCAGTTTAACAGACATTTTAAGTTCACTGCTGCTGTCCTTGTCCTCAACTGGAAATCAACCATATACTTCTCGCAGTGACGCATTCCAATAATTCAGCACTTTGAAACTTGCATTCATGAAATCTATAAAATACAAACAGGTACAGCTTTCAAAAAGTGATTACCATAATGGAACTACAACACTGAGTAGTATATACAACAGAAGCAAGCTATCTATCTATCTATTCCTCTTTGTGCATCAGGTTGCACATAAGGCCTCAACCAGAGTCCGCCACCGATGTCGATCGGCTGAAACACGCTCTAGGTGACCCCATGTCCAGCCCTTTCCTTTCATCTCCCTTTCCACTGTTCTTCTCCAAGTTTCCTTTGGGCGGCCTCGTTTTCTTCGGCCGTCTGGAGTCCATCGTAGGGCGACTCTGGAAAGGTCTGCTGTCTGCTGGCGGAGCACATGTCCAATCCATCGCCAACGCCTTCGTTGAACCTGCGTGGTGATGGACTCGGTTTCACTTCTTCGGTGGAGTTCTTCGTTGGTGATGGTGTTTGGCCAAAAGATGTTAAGTAGGCGCCTGAGGCATCTGTTTTGGAAGACGTCAAGCTTGTTACTGATGGTTTTGGTCATCTTCCAAGATTCTGTTCCGTAAAGGAGGGTGCTGATCACATTTGACTTGAAGATTCTCAGCTTGATCTTCTGGCTGATGTTTTTTGCCTTCCATGTGCTCCTGAGTGAGGCAAAGGCCTGACTGGCTTTCGCCAGTCGGGCTCGAATCTCCACCTCCGCATCCCCAGTGTTTGACATTTTGGACCCAAGATAGGTGAAACTGTCAACTTCCTCAATCTCTTCTCCATTTAGTTTGATGCTGTCTTGGACTCTGGCGTTCACTCTCATACTGTTAGTCTTTTTTGTGCTGACCTTCAAGCCAAGGTTTCCAGCTGTTTCTGAGAAGGCCTTTGTTTTTTCCTGCATGTCTTGGTGGCGGGTGTGACAGCAGGGCAATGTCATCAGCAAAGTCCAAGTCTTCCAGTGCTGTTGTTGCTGTCATAGTCATGGTCCATCTGAGCCCTCTCCTCTCGCTGTCGGTGGAAGTCTTCATGATCCAGTCCATGGCCAGGATGAAGAGGAACGGCGACAGAATGCAGCCCTGCTTCACCCCGGTACTGACGTTGAAGGGTCTGTGAGCTCCGTGTCACAGACAACCTGGGATTTGAAATCGCTGTACAGCATTGCAATGACCTGAACAAGTTTTGCAGGGACTCCGTAATGCCTCAGGATCTTCCATAAGGACTCGCGGTGGATGCTGTCAAAAGCCTTCTCCAGGTCGATGAAATTGATGTACAGCGGTGTGTTCCATTCGTTGCTCTGCTCCAGAATCTGTCGCAGAATGAAGATGTGTTCGGAGCAGGATCGCCCAGGGCGAAATCCTGCTTGCTGTGGTCGGAGGTCTTTCTCAAGAGTTGCCGTCAGTCTTGACAAAACAATCTTGCTGAAGACCTTGCTGGTGAGGGAAAGAAGTGTTATGCCCCTCCAATTATTGCAGTCTCCAAGATCTCCTTTCTTGGGTAACTTGAAGATGAGCCCTGTCTTCCACGCAACAGGGACCTGCCCTGATTCCCAAATTTGCCTGAAGATTTCAGTCAGCTTGGGAGCTGTCACATTCACGTCTGCTTTCAACATCTCTGCTGTTATTCCATCTGCCCCTGGTGCTTTGCCGCTCTTCATTGTCTTGACTGCTGCTGTCACTTCTTCCAGGCTTGGTGGGTCTGTGCAGATGTCAAGGTCTATAGCTGCTGGCTGGATGTCTGCAAGCTGAGGGGGATCTGGTCTGTTCAGAACCGACTCAAAATGTTCCTTCCAGCGCTGTAGTTTTCCTGCCTCTCCCTCGACGACATTACCGTTGACGTCTTTCACTGGCACATCACTGTTCTTAAACCCGTTGTTTAGCTGTTTGTTTATCTTGTACAGTGTCTTCAGGTCATTTTTACTTGCTGCATTTTCTGCTTCATCTGCCAGTTTCTCTATGTGGTCTCTTTTGTCGGTTCTTGCCATCCTCTTTACCTCTTTGTTCAGTTTTGCATATCTTTGTCTGTGTTGTTCCTTCAGGCGTTCAGATCTGGTGCTGTTGATTCTTTGTTTGGCTGACTTTCTCTCTTCTATCTTCTTCCATGTCTCTTCTCTGATCCACTGTTCTTTCTTTTTCCGTTGGAAGCCCAGTATTTTCTCTCCTGATTCCTGTAAGACTCGATTGAAGTCGTCTAAGGTCATCTCTTGTTGGTCTCCTAGTGCCTGGAACCTGTTCTTTACTTCCATAGCAAAGGCCCTTTCGGTGGCTGGATTTTTAGTTTGCCGGAGTCCACTCTCTGCTGACGTGCCTGTTTTCCTCGTGATCGACGCAGCTTCAGAGAAACTGTGGCTATCACAAGAGTGTGGTCACTGGCAATGTCTGCTCCTCTGTAGGCTCTAACATCTTGAAGTGAGCTCCTCCATTTTCGGTTGATGATGACATGGTCTATCTGGTTCTTTGTGATCCCATCTGGTGATGTCCATGTTGCCTTGTGGATGTCTTTGTGTGGGAAGAGTGTGCCTCCAATCAGTAGGTTGTTTTCTTCACAAAAGTCTGCCAGTCTCTCTCCGTTGTCATTGATACAGAAGCAAGCATGCTTCATAAAATCTTCAAGTAAAATAATATCCTTGTGATCACTGTGGTCACAGAAAACCACGTCAAAGTCAAATCTAGACAATAAAACATAAAAGCACAGATTTTTCAAAGTTTTTGTGGACAGCCTGTTCTCACATGCCTATGTGTGTGAACTGGAGTTTTCATGACACTACATAGATAATATATAGTAATGTTACAGTGGTGATAATGACACCAAGTTCGTAATGCACACACACTTCAGCTGATACAAAATGCCTGTATCTATGATATGATGTGGGAGATATAGTTATCTCTAATATTATAAAAATATGCTCTTAAAAGTTTTCTTGAGAAAAGCAAAACATTTTTTAATAAAATTTATTTTTCAAAGGCAATATTTGTTTCAGACATTTATTAAGAAACAGGAACTTGGGGTTCTTAATTTTCCTTTTCTAAGCCAGGAAACTTCTGTTAATTGTTTGATAAATTTATATCCTCCATAAGAAATGTACTTATTTCCAAGCAAATAACTGTTCCCTTATACTTGCCTTAAAATGTGTAAACTGTGCACATGTCTAAGATTCAGAATATGCCAATACTGATGTCATTGAACATTTTCGCAACCACATAACCTCAGCATGCTATACACTCTTCCATTTTTCCTTACTAACAAAGAACTTGTCATTCTGACCTGCCAGACTTATTAGATAAGAAGAATTTGCCATGTGCCTTTGATCAAGGACAGAATGCCTCAGTTTCCACAAATAAATGCTGATAACTGATTACCTGCAAACTCATTAAAATGATTAATACTGCTTATCAGGTTGTATGTGACACCTGTACTAACTAGGAGCAAAATGTGAAAGTTTTCAGCCACCTGTTGTGTCCAGTAGGCACATGCTTCTCATCCTCACTTTTCCCATTAAGCTGCAGCATGAAACACAAACAAATATTTTGAACCGACAGATTAGCTTCAGGAGGTTTAACAAGTATTCCATCAGAACACCCACAGGCCTCCTGACTAGGGCATGTCTATGCACAAGAATATTAAAATGCTGATGTTCATATTTAAACTGTTACTTAGTCTCCCTAAATGCTTATAGTATTTTGGCAATATCATACACGACTGAAAGCAGTTCAGTGCAATTAATGTAACATCTGTGTCATAAAAAAATGCTTTCAGTTTTGAATATAATTTATAGGAGTTTAAATAAAGTATTGGCAGGATGAGCATGATGTTTCATGACTCAGTAGAATCAGTGTACATACATTAAAATTTTTTGTGAAATTCTTTCCTTACTGACACAAAAGTTTCTTAACCATTTACAATCAATGAACATGGAAAAATGTTTCGATTTTGCCGATACAATTTAGCTTCTATTATTTCAGAAATTTCCTGACAATAAGCACAAGAAGAATAGTACAGCTCTGTCCACATTTGGTTGTTTCCTTATTCAGGCAGCAGTTCACATCCATGCTTATTACTTTGCACTGTAGTTTTATTTATCTGTTATGTAGTTATTCTCCTTACATCTACAGTTTCTCTACCTACAAAATCTGATGGTGCATAAGCCATGCCAACAAAAATTGTTGGGAAAAGAATAATGACTGACCTGGCACTGCATCATCTAGCTATATAAAGCTAGCTAAAGATTTAACAAGACCATGATTATCACTTCCTTGAAGTCTACTTTTTAAGGCATCACCTCTGGGCAAAATCTTGCAGGGTAAGACACCACAGCACATGTCGTGCATCATCTTAGTGGTAGCATTATCTGTATTAGTATGTGATGATTTCCTAGCAAAATACTTTTGCATTCAGGGCAAACCTTTCATAAAGAATAACTTTGGCTGACAGGCATTGGTTTTGCCATCTATATTTTTTGTTTGTCCAGCATATAAATGTGATCTGTATGAAAGCATCAATGAATATCTAGATAAAAGCAGGATGAGTGTATAGAAGTATTAACATGACTAGTTATATACAATTTAGTTTTCAGCGTCGTTAAGCCATTTTACAGCTTAATTTCACCTCATTCTAATCCTCTCTTATGAGGCTTATTTCATTTCATGTGTCCTTTTGTTCCTTCGTGAAGAGGTATCAATATTAATCATATTTATCTTTGTACATACCTGCATTGAGTACAACTGTACTACTTGAATGCCATTAAGATTACAGCTGTGCTCACCACAATGTGAACAATTATTTTAACCAGTGATGCACTGAATAGTTCACATCAAATGTCTAGTACTACCTGAACACCTCCCATATCCTTGCTATTGCACTGAGGGCAGCATCAATGTGTACATGAAGGCAGGGTATACCAACAATTATCAAGTACATTTTTGGCATTGCTGGTTTAAAAAAGAAAATTAAAACTCCCACCTCTCTCTCTCTCTTCTGGAATTGGTTAAAAAAAAATGCAGAATCTTACAGTCACTCAAAAGCTAAAATAATCAGGCCAGAAAGCAAGCATGCCTGAGATGCATAAGAATGCAAAAGCAATCTTTTACTAAGCACAAAAAACACACCAATCCCCAAAGTTTAACAGTCCATCAAAAACTCCAAAGCTTCAAGTAAATATCTTTTTCTCTGGACACTCAGCTTTGATTAAGTATTGTATTATTCAGCATCAAGAATAAAATGCTGTTTCCAAAGACCAATGCCTTCACAACATCACCTCTTCATTTTTAAAAAAAAAAAAAAGCATCCCAACCAACAATGTATATTTGTTGGCTCATTATTAAACATATTTTTCAAAATATACAGGCCAGGCATTGTCATGTTTCTCAAATTGAAAATATCTGAAAATGGATGCGGCAGATTAACAAGCTGCTTTACTCATCCTCTTCTCCCATTTTTCTTAATTAAATATTAGCACAGTATGCACTAGCATTCTGACAAATGACTGCTAAATATTAGCACAGTCTGCACTAGCATTCTGACAAATCACTGCCAGAATCAGCATGCCAATTTTTAAAAAATCCCAAAGCTCCAGGTTACAACAATTTGATGACCATTTCCAGGACTGGCCTTGAACTGCCATATTCAAAATCTAACTTAAACATTTTTAAAAATCCAACCAATTCTATTTACATTATATGTGCACGCAATTGGTAATATGACACAAGGCTGCCAGCTTTACAATCACTGAGCCATTAAAAGACAAAATTCAAAACAATCCACTTTGCTCATAACTTTTCGTTCGTAGTTTGAAATCAATAGAATGTAAACTTGCAAAGAATGCACAATTCAAACATTTGGCAAGAATACATGGCACTATGACCATTTGGATCCAATCCATCTGCCTTTGTTTCTTTAGCTCATATGCACTCTGGCTTGAACTGAAGATAGCTGATGAGCCTAGTTGGTAGAGGAAGTTTTGGTATGATATCTGGAGGAAAACTCTGCAGGATACAGATTCGGCAACGGTTCTGAAGGTCTCCAGCAGTCGGCAGTTTGTAGACCTGAACATGGTCGATGCTGGTCTCCAGGTCATTTAATAAAATGGCCATGCGGCTGCCACAGACCGACAAAACAGGCATGTAGTTGACTGGACAGGAATGCAATGCACAAGTATAACGGTGGTACTGAATGCAATGCAGCGTCTGAGCATTGTCTCCACTGAGAATGTAGATGCTGACATCAATGGGCTGAAACCGTCTAGCCTTCTTCTCCTTGCAGTGGCACCCACTGGTCGCCATGACAACAAAGATCATATGACCATCACGAGAATATCTAAGTTCCTGCAAAAGGAAATCAGCAATATTCTCATTAAAATCAGAACAATGTAGATTTTACACCATGTTAACAAGTATCTACTTAAATTTTTTACTCTTAAAAAGTAGAACTATAAGAATATCTTGAACTCATTTAGGGGGGAGGGAACCTGTGTAGCAGAAGAGGGGAAAAAATGCAATTGTGTAATCAAAAGAAGGAAAAAAGAAAACCGTGTACCTGAAAAAACATATCCAAATCCACTACTAATTCTACAAGATTAGAAGCTGCAAAATATTTTTTATTCACCTATTTTGAGAACTAATGGGCTGTAAAATATCCAGACAGACCACCATAAAACTTATCGGTTTCAGTCTGATTGAAGGGAAGATAAGGTGTCGTATTCATAAATCCAGGATAACAAAAATTAGATACAGATATGATGGCCTTACCTTTAAATGCAGACTAAGGCTAGAGTGAAGATCATCAACACGAGTATTTGTTGTGACTACATCCCACGTAGGAAGTCTCACCAGACTAAGAGAGTTATCTTCTCCTCGCACAAAACTTGTAACTGCAAGTTGAGAACCACAGAAGCGAGGATCGAATGTGAAGAGAGCATGGTTATATGGGGGTTCTATTTCAGCCATCAGCTCTCGCGTCTGCAAGCTGAAAAGATAAAAGTGATACAGACTGCCTGCAGTAAGGGAGGGCATCCTGATCAAGCACATTGTGCAATCTGGGCTGATCTCCCCTCGCAGTGCTTCATTCACAAACTCCACAGACTTCTTACCAAAAATGCCCATGAATTTGTTGATACCCAAGTCAATTACCCCAAACTGTGTCATCAGGCTGCGGACAAGGTGCAGTACTACAATATCACCACGGTAGCACAAGACACTCTTCACATGGAAATTCTGGATGGATGAGAGATGGGCTGGGATGTGATTATACTCAAAGTGTTCAGCCATCTTTGTGAATTTACTTTTCCGGCGAAACGAAAACATTGGCCCAGATTTGTTGACATTGATGATCCCTTGCCGACTGATGCAGAAGGTCGCACTGCACTCCTTGTTCATCAGACCACTGCATGTCATTGTTGTCTCCGAAAACCCAGCAGCACCTGTCAAACAGCATCTATGGCAGTTCCAGACTGATGTCAAGCAAGATTCTACAGAAAGAAAATGACAGCAAGTGAAACAGTGTACCCTAACATTACTAATCAATGATGCCTTGGATCTTTTGACCAAATGTCTTCTCCAGAGGGACATAGGCAAAGTGATATTGTAAATTGCTGCCTGCAATGAGATGTCTACCTCACGAAAGTAGCAACTGTAATAACTTGGAAATTGTTTCTTGCTTAAAAACATTTAGACATTGCTATAATAAATGTGCATGATGCCTTCACTGGGTGGAAAGTAACACAAAAACTTTTCCTGTCAAAGAAATTTTTAAAATGAACACTAAGTTTGATTTTTTTCATTTTCCACTTAAACACTCATATGTGCAGACCTTTCAGTTCTCATTAACATATTACCTGCATGCCCTGACCGCCAGTGATCAATAGAACACTGATGAAGAAGTGACCAAGGACGTGCATGTTGCACCTGTCTCTTCATGTTGCATGCCACTGCACTAGCCCCCATCAAACCATGACTGCCACTTCGTGACTCCTCTGCTCCCATTCTTCGCGCCCTTAAACAAAATCATTGTACCATTGCTCAACCTAATGATGTACTTGAAAAAGGGTTGACTCTTCCTGCTCATTATCTATTATCTATATATTCAACTGTTTTGGACCCAGCTTCCTGTGAAGTGCATTTCAGATGAAATGTACAAGGCAGATACAATTAACAACTAGTAGGCTGATGCTACACAATGTAAATTAAAATGATCACTCATTTGTGACACTTTAAAAATCTACAACACAGTTTAAATTTTGAAATTTTAAATTGCCCCTAATAATTTAATAAAATCTTATGAAGTTACTGTTTTGTTAGCTGGACTGACACATATTCACATGATATAGGAGTTCTAATAGATTTTTGTTTTCTGCATATCAGTTGCCTCGTTAGTAAAAGATTATGAGATATTTTTAAGATCATCGTGATTATTATTGACAGAACCAAGTCTTACCTCATTTAACCTAGCAGTTGTGAAATGTAACAGTGAAGGTGTAATAGGCAAAAATAGTTGTTGCACACACACACACACAACAAAATGGTTACAAAATGCCTAAAAGATGGACTAATTAAACTTCGTTCATCTGTAAGATCTTGTCAATAAAAAAAAACAAAATTCTCTATGGCCTCGAGATAAAACTGTTTTGGCTGAATGACAGCAGCTGAGATCAGTGTACCTTGAGTCAGATAATTTTTTTAATATCAGTGCTTGAAGATAAATAGACACCTAACAAATAACAACCATATGTACTAATCTATGAATTCATATTAATGGTGATTTTGTCAGTTTTGTAGTTTCATTTGTTACATTTTAAAAGTTACAACAAGCTTTTGATATAAGGGTAATGTGAGGCAATAAACACTGCCATTCTCTCTGGCACACACACACACGCACACAAGGTATGAAAGTCATACTGAATGTGACACTTATTAGGCTTCTAAAAAAAGACAAGAGCACCTTTACATGCTAGACTAGATATAGTGTAACACTTCAGCCTTGATTCAGGACAGATGACACAGCAAGAGAGTTAGGGCATTACGTTACAAGAATATATTACCACCACCACACGAAGTTATGCAATACAAAACAAGCGTCTCACAACTAGCCTTCCTAAGCCCTGCCATATATCATATCCCCCCTTTATTACTTTCAGTGGGTGACAACTTGACTGGATTCCTCTTTCTGACCCTTATCTCTTCAACAACACACACTACTTTCTTAAAAACTACAATTATTCTGCTTGGTGGAAGAGGGAAAGAAAGCAACACCAAAACCAGTCTAACTCTTGTCAAGGTCATAAAATGTCAGTAATTTTCCCATGAGAAATAATTTGGACACACTCCCCATCCTTTTGATGGTGCTGTTAGCCTTGCTTTCTAAAGAAGAGCAACCTTCCACAAACTTTACAAAAGTATAAAAACACCCACAAAGACGCTGATTTGCCCCTTTCCGTCATCACTAAGAAATTAAATTCTGTAAAAGATTTTTGCCACTAGGAAATGTCATAAAACTCATTTGTGAACAAATCTGCACACGAGACACTGATATTTACATCAAAGTTCTCAGACATCTTACTTTTTCTATTTGCATAAAAAAATTCAGGTTATAAATGACATTAGCTATATAGACACAGATTTAAACTGACCATAGATATAAAAGGTATATAAACAGATATATAAAGTTTAATAAACTTTAATATTATTATTACAATTTTTAACCTATCACCTCTCTTATAAATGGGTGTTGCATTTACTGTGTAAACAGATTTTGCACAAGACATTGTTATCTCCACAGTCTTTTCTGAACAACCCTATATGACAGCTATGGTCTACAAGTCTATAAAGAGATGTTAAGCCACTGCGACTACACAATTTTACCAAATGCTTCAGCTAAAGCTACATAGTAATTTAGGGACAGGGATTCTTTTATCCTTTGGTTTCGGGGTTTTTTTTAACAGCTTGGTGCAACCAATATAGCTTAAAGGTTATTTAAATTTGTAATGTGATCTCAAAAAAAAAAAGAGGGAATAAGGTGAAGATGCCTAATTATCTGCTTTTTGTACACTGTAGTACAAGTTGCATTCCAAGTAGCAAACAGAAGCTTACAATTAAAGATTCCCCCTCCCAACTGATCTTCTCCAAAGCTCCATTCCCAGGACTACTCATAAGCAGCCATACCTGCGTCTCCACTGCTGTGAGACTGCTGATTGCTGCTCACTTGGTTTTTTTTTAAAAGTTTCTTACCAGAGCTGCAGGGATTTTTTTTTTTCTCTACCCGACACATGTGAGAAATGAAATGCTCTTGGCGACTATTACATCAGAGACCACACAAACCTACTTTACCTCTTCTCTGATTATACGCAGGACACAAGTCTGATCCTTTGCAGATGATTTCAAAATAAGAGAAAAACTTCTGCCTTTTGCAGTCTCACAACACAAAGACACAGGCTGCTATGGACGACATATATACAACCCAAAGACTGGAAATGAGCTAAGATTAGCGAAGCTAGTGATATTATCTAATAACCCTAACCCCTATTTCCGGTCTGTGGTGAAAAAGTGTCAATGCCGGTATATCATAGGAGTGACGTCAAGGCACCCTGAGTGACGTCAAGGCACCCTGCTTGCCTCTCCCTTTTGGGGCTTCAATTATCTGTGCTTCAAAACATTTGATAGCAATAGGTACGCTCATGTACTTAGCATCGCCGATAAGGTTTATAAACAACACAGATGCCACACAGAGAGAAGAAAATGAGCTTCTCTGTAAAATTATTGTTGTTTATTTGTGTGTGTGTGTGAAAGGCTCTATAATGATCGAAATTTCAGGTTTATGCTTTTATTAAATAAAAACTCTCCACCCTCCACTATAAACACGGATGCACGCGCGCAGAGCAAGGTCTGAGCTTAGGAGCAACCGTGCTTTAGGTGTCAACAAACTGCAAGTTATTCGCCACACCATAATCACGAATGGTTTGTTTTTTTTTTTGAAGGGGGGGTCTTGCTCCACAAAAGAGACACAATGGCTTTTTGAGACTGATGCCAGACCACCACCCTGTCAAGGATGAGGATGCACAAAATATGTTTACAAAGAATGAAGAAAATCCCTGCCGTTTAGTGTCAATATTTCCACCGCTGTATTTATTTAATATTACAGATGGCCCTCTCCTCCCCGCCCCGCTTCACCCACTCATGCCAGCCGCGGATTGCGTCTTTGTCTAATTTTAGAAATTCTCTATTTGTCATTCAAACTGACCGGGGTCTGGAAATCCATTCTGCGCTGCGGCAATCAACCGCATTTTGGTTTGTTTGCATTGCAACTGCCACCAACGGGATCCCAAACTTGAAACGACGGTGGTAATATTTATGACAAATTTGGGAGTATTCTTCGATTACTGGTGCTATTTAAACCATGGTTTTCTTTCGTAACTGTTTTGTCTCTGGTTCTATCTAGCTTTCAGGACAAACGACGACGTAGAAGCACATGTGTTTACACTCAAGAGAGCTCGGAAACAGATGTTGTACATACACTTGTCAAGCCTTCACATCCCACTGATCTCTTGGCAGAACATGCGTCACAAGAGCAGATAATTAAAATAATGATCGTTATTGACTGCGAAGTTTTGAGAACTTAGTGTTGGTCTTACGCGTATCAGGTCGGAGGTTGTCCCCTAGCAATTAAATGACTTTCCCAAGCACATCAGTTCCTCCATCTGAGCTCCAGTGGTGGCTGGGTGGTTCACCCACACTGCAATGTCGTCGTTGGCTAAATCCATTACAAGGACACAAAGATGCAGGGAAACAGGAAACGTCTGAGCACCGCCCCTAAACATCCGACTCAAGCATCTGAAAGTTGAACTCCAGCACTGACAGGCGCGGCCACCTCCTTCCTCATCAAATAATCCGTATGATGTGTAAAAAATTGCGCCCATCCTCTCTGCTGTCGTGTTCACGCAGAGCCAACATGTTTCAGGAGAATCTGAAGCGACCACTGGTGGAAATACAAACCTCCCGACAAACACTCCAATCTGTGGGGGAGCCATTACTCTCCCAAAAGCGAGGAAAAATCGAATTTGCGCATCTACAGCGCAGTTTATCCTCGGATTATACCGCTGTGCCCCCAAATGGTATCCCGCTGTCTCTTGGGTCCTATCAACAAACTTCCCATTCATCTATCCTGTCTCCTCCCACCCACCCAGCCACCACAATCTCTACATTTCAATTTATCATAACATCGTTGTCCGATTTTGTAAATCGGTGACTTCTCGTCTGCTTGCTTCTTTTGCCCGTTACGCTCACAAAGGAGGGCAGTAAATATCAACACACCTGACCTGACAAGTCAACAAACAACAAAGTCAATGTAAAGGTCACTATAAATACTGCCTCGGAGTCTATTAATACACGTGCACTCGCCGGAGTCGTCAACATTGTTTTGATGACCACGTGCGGTGTCACGCGAGGATCTTACGGCCGGAGGGGTTCGATCCCCGCCCTTCCTCTTTTATGAATTTACTATTTGATGTTGAGTGATAAAAAACAAGATTCTGCCGACGGCGGAACAATGCCCTCTGCTATTACTGTGCCATGTACTTAAATATTTGTGGCTTTGTCAACAGTTTGGCACGAATGACGCACTCGGCTGATAACCCGTTATAGCTTTCGACGAGCACGCTAATACTAAGCAAACGATTTTTTTTTTAACGTTTTTCCTTCAGATGTGTAGGCAAGGTTTTAGTGAAAATATAGTGTGGATCGGTGGTTATCTTACGAGTATCTTGTGTTCAGAAAGGGTGGATGCCTGAGTCAGCACTCAACGGTGATAAAATTAACAGGATACCAGGGTACTCATCAACAGGTTAACATCAGTAGTATGATGTACTTTTTCCTTTGTATGGTCCTTTGTTATGGTCCCCGAGAGAGGACGGAGAGACAAACAGTAAACAACACAAATCAATTCCATAAATGTAAAACGAAACTATCAGAGTCAATGACCCTTAAGTCTTTGCCAAAACGAATGTACTCTAAGCTGGCACTCGCATCAATCATATGTTCACTAGCGACATGGCAAATAATACAATTAGCAGCAAGACAAACTGTGGACTATACCTGCCATATAAATGCCACTTACTTGTTCATATCTATTCTTGCAGCAGGACAGCTTTCTTGCTCGTCATAGAAAGAAAACCCTCTTTATCACTAAACCAACAGTAGCGTGTGAATCGAAGGATGTCAGCATTTGCTTCTAACAACACGCAATGACCTATAGGCTTCCACCACACCAATGTCACACCATTTTCAAAACAAAAAAAAAAAAAAGTGGGCTATGCTAGAGCTTAGTGAATTCGCAATTATTCCATAAGTGAAGATTTCCTTCTGTTCAAACTGAGCCATCTGACAACCATGCGTGTTAAAAGCCGCGCCGACCTTCCCGTCGACCTCTTTAGAAATCACAAGCCGTGACCAATATACACTGATGAAGTGGTGCTGTTGGACTCTCGTTTTTTTAAGTGCTGATTACCTGGACATTTCTTTGGGATGGCGATTCCACGTTACGCTCGAGTGATCCGCCAGGTAATGATTATAGTCTGCGAGCACTGACGTCAAGACACACGTTGTGTTACCATGGCGCCAGGTACAGCTTCACTGGCTTTGCGGCGATCGGCTTGTGCCAGACAATAGACACCTGACAGAGCTATCCAGTATCTTAATAAGCATGCACAGATTCACAAAGCAAAAACACACACCAAAATGGCTCGAATGGCACGAAGAGAGTTTCCTCCCCGCGATGGAATTCACGACGACCACGCACTTCTTTCTTGCAGCTGTTATTTCTGTATGTCAGAAACGGTCGATGCAACAACACAAACTACCCGTAACTCCACGAGCCATCACAGGTTCCTTTTCTTTTAACAGCTAGAATTCTCCACCGACCCGCCCACTCATCTCCCAGACAAATGCAGGCGCTGCATGTGACCAATGCTGCATGCCGCACAGCAAGACGCACGTCGTCTAACCCACACCACCATTGCGCCGTGAGAGTCGGGGACATGCTGCATCCCAACCAACGGAGGTAGGTGCGTAGAACTCCCGATGATGGTGCGTAGTTAGAAGTTTCCGATGTGAACATGGGTGTCTGTCGTGTTGCGGGGGGTAAACAGCGCAGTTCGCGCTTCTACAGTTTCTGCGCAATTTCTCCGCTTTCACAGCATCAGTAGGGCGGCCTTGGTGGCGCAATGGTTAGCGCCTGTCACCAATGCAGGGAAGCTTGGCTGTCCTGGATTCAGTTCTCGTCTCGGGCAATGTGTTCATTGCATGTGGCATCTGCTCGATGCCTTGCCGTGATATAGCCTTAGCTGCTGGCTGGACGTAAAACACCAAACACCACCACTAACCCTCATTAGTAAGAGATCCTATCTCTACCCGCCCCTTGCCCAACCCCCAGCACTGCTCCTCTCTCCTCTCTAGCCAGTGATAAATTGCATCAACAGGGAAACGAAAACACAGCCGCACACGCGACACACAAGACAACGCACTTCCGCCAACAATACTTCCCCGTCCACCGAGAGAGCAATCCTCCGCGTTAAAAACAAATGCGGAAAAAAAATGGTCCCTAGAGCCATTACAGCATTTGTAGTCACCGCACTACCGTTACAGACCGCGAGAACGACGATGTCAATGCACGGCGCGAGGTGTGGCACCGAGCAACCTTGACCCCAGGGTCAGATATTGACGGCGGCGCGATCATTCACAGATTCGCCGCTCACTCGCCTTTGATCCTGTCCGCCTGTTTGTCTACTGCCCAGCGCAATCACGGTAGCGCAGACAAGCAGCGTTTTTCCCAAGCACGTTTCGAGCAAGTAAAAACAACAACAATAATAATAAACAATACCTGTCGTATGAGCTGCCGCCGCTGCACCGTCTTAGCGGGATGATACTCCTCGCCCGAGAGAGGGTTCGGATCCCTCGGTGGCACAAATCTCGTCGCCACGATCACCGCCGCCGCCCAAGACACAATTGATTCCAGGCAACTGCTGACGTTACAACCGACGGAGACTAAGTACAGCGGCACTGCGCGCGGCAGCCGGCTCCTCCGCACGCGCACAGCTGGGTCGCGTTCATGAATGACGCGTCGCGCCGCACGCCGCCTACTACGAGCTTACAGGTCGACCGTTTGGGGGTTGGCAGCGTGGTGCAGATGGTCCTGCCTGCAAGAGGCCTGCAGCACCTACAAGACGTCTGCCTCGTGTAAAACTTGGTGGTTGCAAGACACCGAGAGGCTAGTGATGCAAGCTTCCATCCTCCCACCAAAATATTAAAGTTCAAAAGCTACACATATCTCTTGCTAGGCGATGCTCTGACCCGACCGTTCACAGATAACTGCAGCTAAAAGGAGGATCTGGTAAACTGTAACTAGGTCGTTTCTCGTTTAGTGCAGACAAGACCCACCTATCCTCTGTGTCCTCTAAGACCCCCTCTAAGGTCTGAAAACTGGGTGACCTCGCGCCCATCTGACAAAAATGCTTACATGACAGCGACTTGTTCATACGGCCACCCACATACTTCAAGACGCACCTGGAATCCAAGACTAATAACATCAGGTGCGCTGATCTCACAGAACAGCTCAAGGCGCTCGAGACAAGACATGAGACTTCAGTGCAGGACGAGGGGAAGTTAGAACAAGGAAGAATGGAAAAACAAGGAAAGAAAGCCACTTACTCGAAATAACTTATGTCACTGTCACTGTCACAGATGTGACAAAGCCCTTTCCAGCGGAACAGCCCACCGCAGTGTGCCTGCAGACCGTAACGTGCTTCGGAACATGTAGAGACTAGACAGGACCGTCCCACCTGTTGCTAGCATGTGGCGCACTAGGGCGATGGGAAGTGTTCGACCAACAATAATGTGCGTGAATGTATCGACATGCATGAGCGAATGTCTGCAACCACGGACGGAAAGACTGTTTGTGTTTGTCAAAACTGCTCCTTCATAAGATTTACTCTTCCTTTATGAGTTATAACCAGGCGTCTAGAAGGCACGGATGAACAAGCTTTGTTTGTGAAGAGCTCATTTATAACGTGGTAATGGGCAGGATTTTTTTTTTTTTTTTTTGTGAACAACTTAAAAAAAATTTCAAATATCGATGCTGGTTTTCCTTAGACCAAGTCTCTAACCTTGCAGACAATGGTTTCTTAGACCAAGTCTCTAACCTTGCAGGCCCAAGTCTCTACTTTCCAAAAGGGTAACTGATATTTGCGTGCCGTTACCCTTACCCCTTTCCACCTCCATCCAAACTCATTGCAATCGTCTGGGCTGTTTGGCACACGGTGCTGTGATTAACGCTCGCGGTGGTCCTAACAACATGATCTGTGCTATGGGTACGCGTTCAGACAGGGCTTGTACTTCTACATCACACCCCACTACTTCCCTCCCCCACCTCTGACCCCTGCAAGACACTAAACTAAATGTAACCATAATAATCGGTACCTACCCCTTCCTACTTGTCCTGTGTTTATCTGTCGATTTGTCAACTTCGTTCCATTCTGGAAGGATAGAAAGAAATAAGAATCTAATCTGAATTTCGAAATTGCAATGAAAAAATACAGCACTGGTTTTTGGTTGCAGTCTGGAAAACGTCAAAGACTGCTTGTCCATCTTCCCTTACGGCCAACAGCCTGCTTGTCCATTCCAGTTCATCTGCGGGTGAATATGGATCTCGTACACTATTCTACCCCAAATCCAGTCAATAAGAAAAAAAGAGAGGCGTTGTGGGGAGGGGGTGAAATTGTTAAACATTGTCAAAACATGCTAGACACGGGCCGCACAACCGTCATAAAGGCTTTCCTGTATAAGACAAACAGGCGATTTGAGGGACACCACACTGACGTCACATCTTTGTACTTCGGCCGCGGCTCTTCAACAGCCCAACAATGCAAATGTAATTACATTTCTCGCAAGTCACTAATCATTTCTTTCTTTTTATTTATAGCCATTTCGAGTCCATGGCCTTAGCCGGTGTCGCGAAATGAGTTTTGAGGGAATGATGTGTTTCAGCACGCACGATGCACTTTAACCTCAACAGCTGTCATATCCTAGCGATAGTGGCGCCGCTCAGTCACAACCGACTGCACACGGAACACAGACTGCAGCTTGCATGCGTTACTTCTATTTGTCGCGCGGCACAACAGTGGCCTAGGAAACCAGGACGGACACGCACGACTGCACTCAGACGTCATGGCGAGAGCGGAGCTGTGCACAAAAAGGACTTCAAATAGCAGGCCTATGGCTCTTCTCTCTGAGTGTATTAATAGTACATGGAATTTATTATGCGCCACCACCCGCTAATCCACCTCAAAGGCAAGACTTCCCGCTTTTAAAAGCCGGAATGTGACCGAGTTTTATTTGCGCTTTACCGACACGCTTGCATGACGACGGACAGGGACACTGAACAGCAGTGTGGTACACGGCCAAGCTTCCATTATCTGACGTTGGTGGTATTCAGCTCCCCATCCCCAGGTAGCAATAAAGCCATTTTTTTTAAATAAAATGTTTGTTCCAAGATCATTTCCTAGCGCATAGCAAAGCGTCCATCAATCCTCATGGAAACAAACAGGTCAGAAGTCTAAAGTTCAAAGTTTCCTTTATGTTCCTATGTTCCTGTCTGTTCACTCGCCAAGCCTTCTGAAAAATTTGCCGAGCAGGGACGCAGGGGGATGGTGACGGCGTCAAGGGCACAAGAAAGAGTATTAACACCTGTTCGACCTCCCACATGCGACACGTAACACAGCAGCTGCAACCTGAAACGTCACCAATAAAGACGAATCAGCTTCATAGGGTGTCACCCCGTGACCTTTCGGTCGTTAGGGTGCGAGGTGTTCGAGATCGCACTGAATTCGCGGGGGGAGGGGGATATTAGCTGCGTGTGTGTGTGGTAGCTCCAATCTCCTCTCCCTCGTTTTCGATCCTTCTTTCCCCCAACCCTCTAAGAAGTCGGGTAGTCCATTCAATAACGGGATCGATGGAAAGAAGTTCAATGCACCTCACGAAATTCGATCCTCCTGGTGTGCGCGCCTCTGACCTCGAACGCATTAGCTCTAACGAACCACAAGCCTATCTGCTGCCCCAGTACCTGGGAGACGATGGGGAAAGAAGGAAAAAGGCGAAGGTGAAAAGAAGAAACTCGCCGCTAGTCGGGAGGTCTGAAACTCACCAGCTTCCATCAGCACACAGACCAGCAAGCTGCTGATGCTGGCGCACAGCCGAAACCGAAAAGGGGTGGGGAAACGAATTGGGGAAAACAGAAAAAACAAGCAAAATAACATTCCATAACAAATCAGTTCGCCTGAGGGCGAGGTTGGGGAATGGGAAATAAAAAGGGAATGTTTGCATCCCTATACATACAGTATACTATTTTCATAGCGTATGTTTAACCATGGCTAAAGCAACTACAGGCCCCAAAACAAGCGGTGGGGTGTGGGGAGCAAGTTGCAAGAACACCAGTTTTCTGGCGACCATTCATCTGCCAGCTAGGAGGCGCGCACAAGCGGGGCGAATCTCGTTTTCTCGGCCATCTCACCGGCCGCCTGATCAATGTCCTGCCGCCCATTCTTACGTCGGGGCTTCCGTTTCATGAATGGAGGCACCTCATACATCTCATTATTCACAGGCTGCTAAAATCAATGGCGTTGGAATCGTGGCAGGGAGTGGAATCAATGGAAAGTCGCTCTACGCCTGACTGCGCGCTAAAAAGTAAGGCTTAGGAAAGGGTGAGACAAAAAGACTGCACACTCTGAAACCGCGCGCAATCCAGTGACGACCAGTGTCGTCTGCACGTGACAGAAGATTTTCCCCGTCCCTCCCACCACCACCATCACCACCACTCACACAGACGTCTGTATGACGCACGCCTGCATTAGGTTGTCTGCGAGTTCGCACCGATTCTACTAGGTGGGGTTCTTCAAAGTATGGCAGCTTAGCGCTCAGGTGTTTGGATAGCGGCGGTAGAGTACCCACCTTCTTGAAGTGCCCCCATACCCTTTCCTTGCTTGTCATCATACAGAGCGAGTGTACAATACACTAGTGGTGGTGTAAATAATTTTCACAGGAGGTGGGGTGGATTCACCCACCAGTATGCAAAGGACTGATTTTTGTTTTTAATCTAAACCTCTTAGCCTTCAGTGACAGTATTTAGCTATCCCTGGAAAGTCTGTAAGACGAAACCAAGTGACATAAAAAGCAATCACAAGATCCTCTTAACTGGTTTGTGGTAAAGCAATATGTTCAAGTTACAAGGAAACCACAAATATCTCTAGCAGGTTAAAACCTAGTTGCAAAGAGCTACCTATGAAACAAATATGTCCCACATTGATGCAAAACAAAAGAATCAAAATAAATTTGATCATGTTCTTCATGGATGTCACAACCAAGGAAGGTAACCTTCTAACAAGTCCATTATTTCACCTCCAAACAACACGCTTAACAGGTTGGCTTACTAAAATAATAAAATAACAAAAGAATGATGTTCGTATGTTGTCCTTTCATGAAAAAGTAACTGACCTTATTCAACTGAACATAATTCAACAGATGACAGTGTTCCCACTAACATAATCTGTTTGAAACGGAACAGTTCCCAACCACTTAAAGTTTAACATCGGTCAAACCGCAATGGACTTTTCTAAATAACTCCCAACACAAACCTATTCAATATATTTTGAAGCAATTTTCATGCTTGAGAAGTTGACAGTTTCGAATGCAACCTGTCTGATCTGCAAAAAGTGTGTACCATTTTGTTATATGTATGCATATACTGGCACCCCATGTTTATACCCAAATTCTGACAAAATTTTATCTTTTGAACACAGAGTGGTTGGAGAAACCTAACAATAAATACTTTTCTTCTATCATGCACTAGCTTCAATACCTTAACCAATATCTATAAATCTTCCAAAGAATATTCAAAGGGGAAAAACTTATATACATGGGAGAGGAGCATGAACTAACAACAATACACTGTCTCTTTAGTTTGCTAAATTTTGCTGTCTTTAATGTAAAGAAAAATTCACCTCCAATGCTGAAAGCTATATTTTATTTATGACTACAAATACTTATACTAGTTTACTAAATAATATGTTCATACAGATGAAGTTGTTGCGGACATGAGAATTCTCAAGGAGTAAGCAAGGAATAAACTAAGCTAAACTAAACATGATGTTAAAGCTTTTCACAACCAAAAAAAAATAATTTTAAGTGGATATTTTAGACAGGATACCTAAACCAGTAACTTATCTAAATATAAAAGGAAAAGATGTTCGATATAATTTAGGAAGGACAGCTCCTAGATGAACAGTTTACCACAGAGCTACTGTAAAGTTGGATCAAAGCCAAGTAGATATCCTAGAAATGGGCTAGAGTGCTGAAAAAACAAAGTACCAGCGTGACCTCTGCATGGTATATTCACAATGGGTTGTATGGCAAAACAAAGGGCAAAAGAAACCATTGTTTTAATTACTTGATATTCGATGCTCACTTATCATTTTCATCTACTGACAAAGGAAATGAAATAACATTTTTAACTATGCAGCAGTGAATGATATTTCAGCAATAATCTTTTTCTTCACATAAAAGCACAATTATCAGTCCAATATTACTATCAACACAAATGAAAAGTATGCCTATATGAACATCATCTACCCAATGTCCAGTGCTGGGCTACCACTGACTGATGAGGTTTAGAAATGTTGTGGGTTGGGCAAGAATGTGAAGAGTTGTGCACAGATAATAAGGTGCTGTTTTGACTGTAATTCTGACCATATATAAGATCACCACAGATCAATCCACAGTTTAGATGCCATTTGGGTAACAAACAGTTATTTACAATATCTAGGGTTTGGCATGTACAAGATGGAGCCCCAAACCTTTTCTTCACCTGCCTTTTAGTACTCTGATGCATCATGTATTATGTCTAATATCAAGCACACAACTGTTGTTTAGTGGACAAAGAAATTTTTTTTTTTTCAGTCGCTGAGTAGGACTTTTTTTGAACCCTTAACTTTTTTTCTCTAATTTTTAGTGCATAAACAACATCTATCAAAAAAAATCCCTGCACCAAAGCAATCTCAATATAGTTTCTCACATCACACGCACACAGAGTAAACATTGACATCAGGCTGTTAGCCAAAATACACAGGAAGGACAATCCCAAATCGGCTGTATCTGGTGATTAACTGTCTGCAGGGAGTGTCATTTTAGGGAATGTCACATTGACCATCTATCTGACAAGATGAGACAGACTAACCTAAGGATCAAGAAATAATATCAATATCATCTAAGACATGATAGTTAAATCACTTTAGAAATCAGAAGATTTAATGTGTGTGTAAGTGCTAGAATAGTGTTCAGTTTTAAGCTCCTGTCTTACCTAAGTTCTACGTTAAATGCGGATGCTGGAAATAGTAAATAATTCTAGCCTTGAGCTTTGCATCACTGATCACGTGCCAAAGCTGTAACCCAATCAAAATTAATAAAAATAAAAGAGAAATATGCAGAATGAGTAAAAATGTGTTTCGTACTTCTTATATTACGCACAGAAGAATGTCTTTTGCATCTCTCTACAGTATGTTAAGTGTTAAGATATACAATGACAATTAATTAGCTGTGACCTGATGAAACTTTATGTCACTTCATCTTTCACGAACTTGCTCTTGTGCACATGATTGCCATTTGCTGAGTGTTCTCAGCCTACTGCTGGTTGATCATATTTTCCCTGATGTCATCATGCATTTTTCCTCATATGTCTTACTAAATAGAAGGAAGTACTTACTCTTTAAAGGGAAGGAGACACCTTATTTTTATGCTTAAGAGGTATGAGCATTGATATGCACATAAACATTACCAGAAAATCAGAATGAAAACTTTTTATCACACATTGTAGTACTACTCAACACAGATGTTATTTTTATGAAGAGTTAATGCTAATTGGATAATAAAATATCACGTGAAACTCAGACCCAGGCAGGGAAGTGACTTTGAGGGGGCATTAAAAAAGCCACAATGCCTAGGCAATGATAGCCAGTCCCTACTACTGCTGATGCAGAATTGATGGTCAATGTGAATAGATGGATTGTGGTCAGTTTCTGTATACTTTTGTCATAAACAAATTAGAATTTTCATGCCTAGAAACTAAGTCTGGAAATATAGCTAATCACAGATGTGCTTTGTTTTGTTGCTACATTGTTCGAATTAAATACAGTACTAATGTTCAAAATCTTAAGTGAGCTTGGTGATCCCTTCTTATCATGTCTTCTGTTTTTATTTGCTGACAATAATTTTGTAAACTGTACTGAAAACATATATATATATAATCACTTATTATTCCATGCTTGTAACAAAGAATTAACTCCTCATAATGGCATCATCATCACTATACTGACACAGTTTTACCACGAAGTAACATCTATGGTTCTACCCATAGAATACCGTGTGTGTAAATAACACATTCAAATCAGTCACATTCGAAAGCAAAATCACCAAACAACTTCAAGATTTTCACTGTCTAGGTTCAGGATTTCTCGTCGAGTCATGGCTCCACTAACATCGGCTATTGTAGTTTTGAAGTCCTGCCAAATAACATCTCTGTGTCTCTTTAGTACTGCTCGGACTACTTCAGTTGAACTTTCTAAGTTTTTTCACGTGTTTGCGTTTAGCTATAAACGCATGTCTCAATGACCTAATCTCGATCAAACGAAAACAAAGGACAAGAAAAATGTTTACTCACATTTCGTGTCACAGTCATGCAAGCCCGAAGAATAACAGGACAAAGGAGAATACTGCTATAGTGCAGTAGTCTATGGTAGCAACTTAGTCATATGTGTGATTGATGTGCCAACGTTTGTTGTGGTAGGCGACAAAAATAACGAAAAAAAAATCTCTGCTCAAACGTGTTGCATAACATGTCTATGGATAGGAGCTAAAGTACTAAAAGGCTTTCTAAACTAAAAATAAAAGAAATAATATTACACTGGAATGAAAACTCAGTTTGTTTCTGTAAAATGTCGTGTTCCATAATTTTGAGAACCACAAAGCCCGACGAACATTTCTGTAAAGGTTTTGTTCGATTAAAGCTAACGTAATTTAAAATTGTTTAAAATAAGCTGCTCTCACATCTGAATTTCCAGGATGAAACATTTCATGCTTTGAATTTAATTTAAATTTGTCGAATAGGTGGTAAGAAGTATTTTGTGCGAGATTTAAATATGGCATTTTTCGAGAGTTTGTATTACAAGGTAACCCTAGAAACTAATTGTAATTTCTTCCACAGAAATTTCTTGTTCTGGCTGTCTTGGAATTGAAACACTTATTCTCTTTATTAATTTTTATCATTTAAGAAACAAAATTTCTAAAATCAATCACGATGCAGAGCAAGTGAGGTCGTCGCAAAGAAAAGTCTTGATTTTTTGTTGTAATGCAGCAGTTATGAATTAAATAATTCAGATGTTTTTTTTCTTTGTATGTATAGAACAGTAGGCTGTCCAAGTAGTGCAGAAGAAGACGCAAAGGTGCAAAATGTCTCTAGTTTTGTCAGGTAGGATATGTGCAAGGTGTCTTTCAACCTCCGTGCGGGACTTAAAACGAAAGGCATTGCTCGCAAAGATTATAAGAGTAGACCATGCAGGAGAATTTGGTGCACACAGAATCTACGAGGGTCAGCTGGCAGTTCTTGGAAGAACTTCTGTGGGACCACTTCTGAAGGTTAGATACATGCATATTTGCAAACTATGTTTCCCTAATGAAGAGAGAATAGTTTGCTTGAATGGATGCTGATAAGAGTCATAAATATGTGTGGATAAAAATTAACCAGACACTTGTAAAAAAAAAACAAACAGTGGATATGGTGAAAATCATTTGTTCATTTTGTTTCTTTTTTTGAAAAACACATGCTTTCCACTCCTATATATATATATTATGTGTGTGCCTGCAAATTGCAAATGAGAGAAGCTACAAAAGAGCTGTTTGCCACAATATTTAGGATCTTATCTGACATTACCAAGATCCAGGAGACAAAAAGAGGAGAATTCTGTAAGAACTCTGATAAATGTTTTCAGGAGATGCTAGAAGAAGAGCTTGGTCACAAAGCCACATTTGACAAACTTATGGCAGAAAACAGAGTAAGGCCTACAGTGTTGCTGCCTTTTTGGAATGTTGCTGGTTTCTTATTAGGTAAAACTGATATATCTAAAAATGTTAAGAAAGTAAAAGATCCTATAGCATTGAGAGTGTAAGAGTGGACCATATGGGTGGTATTTAAAGGGCAAAATCTAGCTCCCTTCTTCTACTAGTTTTATACTTTTCCTGATAAATCTTATTTGCTGCTGAATGGAAAGCAGGAGTTTTCTGGTCACTGGCACAAACATTATAGCCCCATCTTGTCTCCAAACTTCAAGCTACGTGGCTGAGAAATTGCCCTGTTAATAACATCATAATCTCACATCTTCCTCCCCTATCCTCTTTTATCATACCTTTTACCTGTTAAATTTTTGTGCAAAAATATTAGTCATATCTATGTGATTTATGTTTTTATCAGTTTTTTTTAATTAGCAGTCTTTTCTGTCGTATATAAACTGATCATGTGATAATGCAGTGATACAACTTTCATTGTCTGAACTCTAGGTCATTAGAACTTAAAAGTCTGAATCAAGGCAGCTGGTATTGTTTGATCTAGAAGATAATCCACAGGTTACAGATAGAAAGGGGTACAACAGGTATGGTGAAAATGAAAATAAGTGATAGGTTAGCTCCCTGACTTGGGCACCCTCACTTGCACCAAATGTGAATGAATGTTTCTCCATAGTCTATAATCACTTTTATAATTAAATACATTTTTAAATATAATTTTTCATTCACTAAATCTTACTTTTAGTTTTTTGAATGATTCTTCAGGGGCAAGCACAGCACTACTGGGTAAGGAAGGGGCAATGGCATGTACAGTGGCAGTCGAAGATGTTATAGGCGACCATTACAACAGGTACACCAGAATTTTCTTTTGTAACATTCTTAATTTTTTCTCGACAACTATTGTAGAAAAATGTCATTCTGATTAAAAAATAATTTTAAATTTTAGTGTTGTATATCTTTTCATTTTTGCAATTTTTGTGCACAGCCAGAAAAAGGGGTTTTGGAAGAATATTGTTACTGTCACAAACTGATTTTACGAATTTAAAAAGAAACTATAGTAAATATGTGTAGGAAATACTTGACATGATAGAGATTGTTGATGGCTGGAACAAAATAGCTTTTCTACAAAACTGCTTTTTTCTCCAGTCAGATACGACAGCTGATGGAGGATGATCCAGAAGCACATAAGGACCTTCTAGAGGTATGACTAGCTGTCCTTTTCAACATGTGGTATAACTAGCCATCTAAGTACAGCTAATGTTTTCCTGCCTGACCTCTGTGTACTACATGCTGCAAGTAAGCCATCATAAACAACCGCAGACACTGCACCAGAGTTATGTGACTTGCTAAAAGTGTTATTAAAAGTGTCTTAGTTTAAATGAATATAAATGAACATTTCTCAGACCTAGGCTGTGTAAGAACATGTAGTTAACTGTGAGAGGAAGAGGATAGCCAGGTATAGAGGCTTATACACCACAAACTAGTCCATTTGATGCTCATGTGGTGCAGCATACTTTTCTCAGCTGACGCAGTTGTTTAATGGTTACCAGACCACTTATAGGATTCAGGAAGAAACACCAAAGAGGGAGAGAAAATGGGGCACCACTGTCACAAAGATACTGGTTGTGAGATAAGTGCACCTCTGGCATCTCCCTTACTAATGAATGAAAGGTTATAGGACAAACTTTACTTGTCTTAATTGTGGGCTTTATTTTAGCAGGAAACACACATATACATATAAAAATCCTAGACATCAGTTGTTTGATAAATTCATAATTTTCTCTGTTTATTTTTAAATACTACAGGTAATCTTTTGCAGCTGAGCAAGAAATCCTATATAAAAAGTAGCTTGATCTAGTGCCTGATATTAGCTTTCTTTTTTTGTTTTAGCTACTGAAAAAATATCGTGATGATGAACTGCACCATTTAGAAACAGGTCTGGAGCATGATGCAGAGAAGGTAATGCCTCCTTTTTACTTGTTCTGCTTTCTGTATAAAAATTAAGGTCTTAATTAAATAAAATAGTTTGATATGTAAAAGACACTGTCCATTCTTAAAAATAATTATCTTCATCATCATTATTACATATAACAATAATTGCTTTCTTATGAATCACTTTAAACCCATTCTGAAGAATGACAATGATATGGTAGCCAGGGTTGTTAAAAGGCTCATCTATTTCTGTCTATGTATTTCTTCCTGTAGTGCCTTTCTCTGCCCTCTCTAGAAAATTTCTTTAACTCATAGGACACTGGCAATTTACTACATAATTCTGACCACTGCTGCGCTAACATGATGTGGCCAAAAGTCACATGATGGCTATAGTCACACAGGATCTACAGTGTACACAGTAGCCTACACTTTCTTCTTGTCATTTTAAAACTTCACCAGGAAACTAATTTTATCTACTTTCATTCTGAATTTCAGGCTCCATTTTACAACATATTAAGCCAAGCTATCAAAACTGGTTGCAAGGGTGCGATCTGGTTATCCGAAAAAATATAACATTGGTGCAGAGAC
This sequence comes from Pomacea canaliculata, assembly GCF_003073045.1. Lineage (NCBI taxonomy): Eukaryota > Metazoa > Mollusca > Gastropoda > Architaenioglossa > Ampullariidae > Pomacea > Pomacea canaliculata. The sequence goes on along the minus strand of NC_037590.1, from coordinate 41,232,574 downwards.
TGGCAACATGACCTGTAGAATGTTTTTTGTTTAAAGAGCTGCTATTTGATGACAGATGGCACTTTTTTCTTCTACTGTGTCGTTCAGAGCTGAATGCAAATACTGATATAATAGTGGATTTCTTTAAATCCTGGGATTTCCAATGTATTTTATTTTCAACTGTGTTGAGATAAACTTGGTTTAACATTGCATTTCTGTAACAAATTAAAGCAAATAAGGGAGGCATTTCATAATCTACCAATCCTGTAAAAAAAAAAAAATGCTACCAGAAATAAAAGAAGTGTTGAAGTTTGTAGCAGTGTCTGAAATTTTGCATGGTTCTGTTCGTTATAAAGGACTGAAAGTGTTTTATGTTATACCTAAAATGCATACACCGTACATATAATTTCTTTTTGAAACCCCTACCAGTCCTATAAAAAGATTATTCCCTAACCTTTTGTGGTCACTGAGGAAAGTGATGTTTATGTGAGGGTGGTGCCCATCTCTCCCTCACTGCCTTACCTTCTCCAACCCTCTGTGGAGTCAGATACCCATTCCATACAGCTGGGTGAAGAAACTTTGTCAATGGACTGTTTGTAATCTTAACTAAATATGTGCCAGCATGTCAGATATGCAACACATTCCATTAAGTCTGCAGCATCAACTGTGGGTGTTTAGCATGTCAACTTGGGTGTTACCACATCTTCAACACTGAAGCATGTGGATGAATCGCTGAATGTGCATCTGATGCATCTAAAAGAGACAATAATCTTTAAGAACTTCACTTAACCACAGCAGTCTATACTTATGCACCAATGTGCACACTTCGCTGTTGCACTTCAGCAGATTTCTTTGCCACAAGGCTTATACACCAACATTGAAATTAAGTAGCATTTCTGTTTCACTGAAGTCAGTAATGTTTTTATCAAATCTTTTGTAAATACACATACACACAGGCAAAATCTTTTGCTTTTGTTTTATGCCTTGCAATTCACTGCCACAAAAGAATGATGCTGTAAAACAGTCTTTACTTTTAAGAATTCTGAATTACAAATGAAGCTAAAGTGGCATCCTCACTAACAGTAGGAATTTTAATGACAACATGGACTCTTGTTTCTCTCAAGATAATCACAACTTGAGATGAATAGACTTATCACACATCCCTTGCCAGAGGTGGCAACAAGTAGTAAATATCTCCAATGTCTCAATAGTCCTACATGCACACTCAATCATGATCCCAAATTTTCTCTTATGTTAATGACAAAATATGTTGTAGATGAAAAGGAAAACATTCACGCAGACTTGATATGATGTTGAACCCTCATAAATAAGTCAAATGTTACCCACTGGAAACATAAATAAGCAAATAATCCACATTTACAAAAAATACAGGAGTTAACTTCATGTTTTGATAGTGTAAATTACTCACACAATGATACAAACATGGAAAAACCTACCACAATATTTGATCTTATTAAATATAAAATAGTGATGCATTACCATATTATGCAAAATTATAGAAATATGATAATCATGATGCTCTTATATACTCAAAATATAAGCATCATAAACCAGATTTTTACGCCACCAGAAATGTCAAAATGTAATGGTAATTTTTTTTTCCAACTATTGTTATTGAAAGTCTCCTATTTCAGTGTCCATGGACACACCACAACTGTAAGTTATTTATACAATTTGCAAGGCAATGAAAGTGATTGTTTTATGCCAAGTTGAACATAGGTTTTAAATCAATTCATCTTTGAATAACCATGTTATATGATTAGCATTACATGCCATTTTTGTGTGAGATATAGGATTATGCTTCAGTGAAGTTTGCTGCTCAATGTTTGTGTTTGTCAAATGATGCAGCTCATCTTGAACACATTTTTCCAGGAATGATCTCCATACCCTTGTGAGGAACAAAGTAGCATCAAGAAAAGAAGTCATGGTAATGCTAACAGGTACCATAAACAACACCCATTGTAATTGCTGCATTAGTAATGAATATAAAGACCATGATCACAGTGACTAAGGCATGCTAAGTACATTTAGATAAAGTGCCCACCTGCTAAAAAAGGCTGCGACTATAAATTAACTCGTTCAATATTGGTGTATCAACTCAAATGAGCTATAGAACTATAAAGACGTTTGCATTTGCGGGTGCGAACATAGAAAGCATTGAGAGGCAGAATGAGCTACAGGAAGCTGCACAGAAGATGGTGTGACTGTGAATTACAATCTGTACTGACTCCTTCATTGTTTTAAGTCTCAGATACTGCAGAGACCCTATAAATTTGTGGCAAGGAAGGGAGCAATATACTGTTTCCAACATTAAATTTAAAGGATGCTATAGTTCCAAGGCTGCTACCTAAAATACTGAAAAATGGCACAAGGCAAAGCTTTGGCTGGTCAGACAAGCTTTTAAAAACAATTCTGAATGGTTCCATCTATGCTACACAATATCTGGTGACAATGCCAACAATTATTACTCCATGTCAGTGGCAATGGACTCATAACGATATCTTGGCCACAACAGATATCTCAAGGGAGGCAATTTGTAGCTTTCCCTTTTGACAGTATTTGTCAGATTTCTGTTAGCCACCAGCAGTTAAATAAATGGCTGAAGCCCAGGACATGAAATAAGCAAGAAACACACAAATCCATCTCTGAAGACTACTGAGCAAAAAACCTTTAGGAGGAAAAAGTGGAATGATACAAATGGTGCAATATTGTGCAATATTGTGGTTTTGAAAATGTACACAGACTGAATCCTCAGGTCTTTCATGTGCACCATCTTTGTGGAGAAGGAAAAATCAGTCTCTGATGTTTGAGGGGACAAGCATCAACATGTGAGTTTTTGGTAACTTGGTGTTCTGGAAACTAGATCAGTTTCAGAAGATATTCTCCTGAAGGAAGCTACATCAACAGTCTGCAGAGCTGAGATGGATTTTGAGGTTAGCCAGTTTTGTTCTGAGAGCCTTTTAAGTATTCCAGTATCTTGAGTTCTTTCTCCTCTTTCTTCTTGTTTCTTGCCTCAAATTCCAGTCTGAGAACCGCCACAGATTAAAAAAAAGCAGGTGGGTGAAAGGACATCAAAGAAAAAAAATTAATTTGTGAAATGCTAATAAATCTCTCTTGTATTTTTTCCTCTATTATTATAATAATAATGATAATAAAGAAAAATATTTGTATGGTGCAATAAACCAAGAACCAACTCTGCACTGTCTTATTTCAATCATGTACCAATTATCATTTTACAACACACACAGAGAAATCATTTATTAATCATTTGTTCCATAGAACAGGTATTTTATATGCAAATACAGAGAACAACAAAAGTACAGGATTTTGAAAGACATACCTGTTTTTGATAATGCGCTCAATGATCATCTCTGTAGTGAGAGAGTTGTTGCTATTAATGATTTTGAATTTGCCTCGCTTCTTTGGCTCCTGTACATTAAAGAAATTATCTTGGTTAAGCTACATAAGTATTTATAACAAGTGCCTATAAATGCACTTCAACAACACATTTATAAATGGAAAGGAATAAATACATGCTTAATTCATCTTTATTGTCTGCATAAGCAATCTACCTCTGAGCTCAAAAGATGGTTTATACATTTGCAATAGCACTTTTAAGTGTATCCAAAACACTAGTTAGGTTGGGTACAAGTGAAAAAAAAGAATTTGTATATGCAGCATATTGAACACTGCTTGTTTTGCAAACAACATGTACAAGATCTGAAATGGCATGCAATATGCAAATGACATTCCATTTTAGGAAATATGCCTTAAAAAATGCACATAATACCAGGGGGTACTCACAGCATATGGGTCAGACCCATCTTCACAGGGCATGATGGGGTCTTACCATGACAAACCACATCAACCTTCACAAAAGAACGTTGAAAAGAAATTATTGACATGATTTATGATAAAAAAGATTAAACCTCGTTCACAGGATGCTGTTTTCTTTTCTTGTAAATGTTACATATATATATATACACAACTAAATGTTACCCATCGTCACCCATGTTGATTTCTGCTGCTAACCAGATGAGATTTTATTGTCAACTTTTGATCTGTCACTTCATTTGAGTCTAGATTATTCATGCACTGCTTCAGTGGAGCATAACAGCAAAAATATGATGTCCCTTCCCTAAATGGACAGGTTGATGGTTCATGTTTGGAAATGGGGCCACAACATGATGAATGACACTGCCACAACCCACAACACTCCCTCCCTGTCTTTCCCTTTATCTTTCACTGTTGCACTGGACTGTCTCTCAAATTATGATGGTGAAATATTTGCTGAATAGTAGAACAATGTTTCTTTTGCATAGAAATTTCTTTTGTAGCCACTGGCTTCATCTTAGAACATGGAATGTAAACAATGAAGGAAATGTACACATGGAAGATCTGAAACAACAAGCAAATGACATTCCTTTTTTCAGAGTGACTGATGCCGTCTGTTGGATGTGGTGCTTGCAACTGCATTTGCTATGGATGTGTATTCCTGCTTTTAGTTTGATATTAGGGCCACAGATTGTGGTTTGTGCTGTATGTGGACACTGCCTTTTGGCATGGAGTACCCAGTCTGCTACATTTATACCTCATTTTGTTATGTTGTCACCTTATTTGGACATCACACCATCTACTATCATTTGTGAAGTGCCTTGAGCTTGCCCCTGTGGTAGGGTTACGATGCTATACAAGCAAACTTTCATCATTGTCATCTCTGCCATTTTAAAATTCCAGAATCAACAGGAGTAGTAACAAGTGTATACCTTGAAATGATCCATCAGGTCGCCAGTGACTTCATATGGTGCCCCTATCACCACCTCTGATACATGCTGGGAAAAAATGAAAATGTCTTTAAATGTTAAATTTGTTTAGGTCACCATTTAGTAATTCATTAACAGGTGAGTATCTTGCACCCTCTTTGAATACAAAGATGCAAATTCATTTCATAGCATGTGAAATCACATGATTTTACACCCCATGATCACATAATCCAAATGAGGGGTTGATTAACTTGACATCATTTCTTTCAAAAGTTCATGGAATAGACCTGCAACATCTGAACTTACTCTACATGCAAGCACACTCAAAACCCGCTCATGCAGATTCATGATAGGGTAGTTTGCTCCCTTGTATCTGTTCACAATCTGTAAAAAAAAAAAAGTGAGGAACATTCTTGTATAATTTTCATATAATTTATTATTTAAAGATGTTGGAGCAAAATCATCAAAAAAGTTACATTCAAAAGTAATGTTCTCTGATTACTGCATCAAAAACAAAAAAAAAATAATAAAATGCTTCCCTGGGATTTTTAATAGGTCAAACTTTATGAAGCATAAAAGCAAGATGAAGTAGGAGTTTGTAAGTATTCATTCATTCGTTCAATTTTCAATTTTAATTTACAAGGCAAGTGAACTGGCTAGTTCTTGTTACTTACAGGATCTGTATGCAGTCCCACAATAACAAAGTCACCTTCTTCGGATGCTTTCTCAAGAAAGTCCAGATGACCAACATGTGACTCAAGTTAAAGAAAAAAGTTTTTATCTGTAAGCTTATGCAACTTTTGTTAAAACACAGTTTAGAAGTAATGTTTTTCACCATTGTAAGACTATTTTACAAAGTATTTCAAGACAAAATTTATGCTTCTAATAATATGCTTCTGAATGGTTTGCTTTTTTTTTTCAGATGTTAGGAGATACAGGCGATAGAAAACTAACCTGTAAATTTCAGCCTCCAAAATCCATCCGTTAATTATCTGCTACGATTAGCACCTGTGATCAACGAGCACCATTAAAGTGTCCCACGTCACGCTAGTGTACTATTCACAACATTGCCTGCAGTTAACAGGGTTAATCAGAAAGAGAGAATGAGCAACAGTTTGGACTTTTCAGACGTTGAAAGTCTTCATTTCTCATGCTTAAGTAGCAGTTATTCAGAACAATGAGAAATGTAGACTTTCAACATCCAGATAGTCCAAACTGTCACTCATTTTCTCTCTCTGACTGGTGTTGACTGCTGGCAATCTTGTGAATGGTGCACTAGCTTGATGTAGTACACCATTACTGGCGCTTGTTGATCGCAGGTGTGAATCGCATAGTTTGCTAGAGGATAATTAATTAACAGATGGATTTTGGAAGCTTAAATTTACAAGTTTGGTTTACATCGCCTATATCTATAGCTATCTGTAAAAAACCCAAACCATTCAGGTTGGTCTTTAATATTGCCAGTATGTTTCTGAAAAGATATGAAAGAGATCAAATGCCCCAGCAACATAAACAATTCTGTCTCCAGGTTTGGGCTCTTTTCCTTCTGCAAACTGGATGATTTTCTTTGTTGTGGTCAAGAACTGGGACACACCTGTCCAAGGACTCCTGGCAGATGGTCCCTATTAGAAATGTATGGCCAGAATGAATGTTAAGATTTGGGTCTTAGTGTGAGAAAATTTTAATAACAATCTACTCTCAATAGACTGACATAAAACCTTCAATGTTCCAAAATCAGAATTTAGACTGAAGCTGTAGAAAATTACTTCTGAAATGCAGTTTAGTTTGAGCATTTGAATTTTAGTGAATAATAAAATGCAGGTTATCATTTTCAAATGTTGCAATGATCAGTTTCAAATTGCTCATGACAGCTTCTTCCTGCCTTATCATCATAGTTATTAATGGCTGTGTTCCCAGAATGTCCACAGGTTATTAATCTAGACCCCACAATAACAGCATAAATACCCTAATAAAAACTACAGGTAAAGAAAACATTACACCATATTAATATACATAGAGAAAATGATTGAATATATTGAAAACAAATACATTTCTTGTCCTGCTATTACAGCAAACATGTTCAACAAATCTGTCACTGACTTCATAATACAACACTTGAATGATAAGACTCACCTTGCTGATGTTGCCAACAGATGTTTCATCAATGGCAGCTTTGTCCTGCTGGTGATGCGACTTGGTCACAAGTAGCATCCTGTAAACATTTAGTTACAGTAACAGTTCTGTGCCAGATAAAACCAGTAAATGTTAACTTCATCCAAAAAGCAAGACAAAATCCTTTTCAACTTTAAAAATGGCTTTAAAAGACATGTTCAAGACTAGGGCAAAATATCATTTAACTGTAAAGCACACAGAAACAGAAAACTACAAAGATTTCTATAATCCAGGTAATACAATATTCTACCTTCCAACCAGGTCTGTTGTTGAGATTCCCTCTGTCCTTTTACACTCTCTGAAAGGAAAATAAGCTTAAATACAATTTTTACTTTGAGTAATTTGATGTGAAACACAAATTCTACAATTACAGATTCATGCCATTTATCCCAACAAAGAGCCTTCTGTGCTGTAGATGACTTGGGGAAAAAAAACAAAAATAATATCTCTGTAAAGTGAAGAACATTATTACAAACAGCTATGACCATTTGTTCATGGAAGACAAAACTGAAATGCTGCCATATATCAAACAACTAAAAAGCAGAAAATATAGCTATCAAAACCATGCAAAGATCATTTTAAAATAAAAGAAATGCTCTTTCATGAGCTCAATGGAGTCATGTTTTTACCATCCATTAATTTCTGTCAGTCAATTTTTGACCAAATATTTCCTTTTAATGCTAAAAGGCATTCTGCCATGTGGTTATTGTTACTGTTTTGAGTATATGGCATACTTACTAAAGTACTTTTTCAACATGAATTCTTTGATGTAGTCTGCACCACTACTAAGGTTATATACTTCTGGGATGCAAAATAATCTTGCAATCTTTAGACTCAAATCAAGTAATCAGAAACTCCAAAAGGGTGTGTTCTGTTTATTCTATGGGTTGAAAATACTGAAGGTATATGGACACAAAATTTTTTTTAGAAAAGATTGAAAGATGGTTGCACAAATACCAGATTTTATGCTGGAAGTATTTTGTGAGCTACTCACAAGCATTATTATCAATACTCACAATGTGCAGTATTTTTTTCAGTTACTGAGTGCTTCCGCACCACTGCATGAGAACAACTCCGAAAATACACAAAGAAGCATACATGTATCACAGTACAGTTCTTCATGTTTGTCATAAAGAGTAAAGGACTGAAGTTGTTCTGAACAATCATTTTGTACCTTCTTTTCCATATTGCTTTTAAACTTTGTTGATTTTATTAAAAAATCCTTTGGCTTTTGCACGAGACTACACAATTAAGAAACATGATAAATTCCCTCCTTCCCCTTCAGATAATATATTTTTAATTTGCTGAAAAGCGAAATGAAGAAAGTATTTATTTTACCATTGCACACACAATAATGGCATACTTCCTTTTCTCGTCATGATCAGTTTGACTGTAGATATTACATACTTCACAAACTGACCAGTGTGAATGCAGGACTACACGAGTTACGGCAAAGTTTGTATTCGTTGAAGAACAATCATGCTGATGAGCCAGATATATCAAGCTCAAGCAGCATGCCTTTTCAGGGTTTCTTTGATCTGATTAGTGGCACCACTCACTCTTGCTAATGAGCTATTCCGTGTGTATAATTTTGTTTATGCTAGCTTTTTTATTTAAATTTTTATAAAAGAAAACAACCTGGTACAATTTCATGTTGTGACCCTTTCAAATATAGATCTTCACCCATTCGGAAGTTCCACACAATTACTGTACCTGTACTTCCCTGCTGCTTTCACCAAATGGTAAGTATCTTGACCATCAGCTGTTGTTGTTATGTCATCTGCAAATGAACAAAGAAAATGGTCCAAGCAGTGCGCAAATTTTTAAACATGCTAATGTTCAAAACAGCTGAATACAGAACTGACTTTCTCATCAGAAATTAAATGTTCAACAGATTTGTAAGGCTGAAAAAACAGACGCGCCCTGGTCCAATCACGCCTTGCTACCAACCTCCGTGCACACAAAAGTCACAGTCATATTCTTCAAGGGTTTCCAGTGCTGTGACGTATGGAGCATTCTCCACAATCTGCAGACAAGTAACAGAATAAATAGCAATTACTGTTAAAAAAAAAAAAAAAAAGAAAGCCACATACCACATCATATATAAGTATGTTAAGAAACACATTAAGCAAGAAAGAATTGAACTGGCATACCTGATCCACCCATTTGATGGCTCGTACCATCTTGTAACGCTCCTGCTCATTAAAAACTGGTGGTCCCTTGTGTTTAGAAATCTCTTCTATTAAAAGGAAAAAAAGTCTGATGATATTAATTAAAAGGCAATTCATCATTTTTGAAAAGACTAAGTTTTCTCTAAAGCAAAAACCTGCATATCAAAATGTTTAGACACTTAAAAACGTTTACAAAAATAAACAGAAAGTTTATGTTCTTTTTCTCTCTCTGTGCAAATCTTCTCCTGTAAACTTACCATCTGAATGAACTCCAACAATCAGCTCATCACCAAACTGTTTCCCCTGCTCACATGCAATAAAACAAGAAAATGTTTCTTTCCTGAAAAGCAGTTATAACATTTTATTAATGCTTACAATATTTATACTTGAAAACTTTGTTAGCCTATCAGACAAGTGTCACGGATCTTATTTAGCACACAGCAGACCGAATACAGAAATATATAAAAACTTCCACAAGCTCTCTGAACAAGAATTTTAATTATAAGTTAAGAAATGTATATCATTTCAGCAAATACCCAGTTAAACTTACCAAACAATATGACTAACCACCAGACAAAACATTTGAATACCCTTAAAATACATTTTTAATAATAATGCCTTATAATTATACAATGACAAACATGACCACTGTGATGTGAATTAAAGACGTGATTTCTTAATTTACTATAACTATAAAGTGCTTGCCTCTTTACACTAACCTGTCTCAATGCATTTGCATGCCCAAAATGAACCATGTCAAAACTGAAACAATATTTTGCATAGGTAGTATTATTAGTCTGATAAATGAAGTCATGTCATTTAACAATATTTTAAAACAAACCACATCAACTCTACATACACAGACCTTGAAACCTGCATTAGGCATGAGAACTGGATACAAAAAAACTTGGCTGAAGATTTGCAAGCTATCATGTTATTATCAAACTAATAGATTAAAGTGCAAAAAAGCTAAATTGTTTTTAATTAATAATCTGCAGCTTAAAAGTTTTGAAACAGCAGATGGATGAAAACAATCAGAAGCATAAAACAGCAATGAAGATTCTACAAAGTCATATGATACTATATGCAGTATTGCATTATATGAAATTATCTGCATTTCCCTTTTTTAAAAAAAAAAAAGCTGTTGTTTCAAGGACATGAGTTTTTAGGAGGTTGGGCCAATATCAAGTTGCAGGTTTGTGGATGTTACTGCACAGAACATAAATTTTACAGTCATGTTAAAAATGTTGTAAACGGAATTTTTAATATTACTTTTTTCCAAGCTTTAAAGTTGCAGAGGCCTTAATCTTCCCAAGCTTATCATGGAAAAGTATTTGTCTTAATGCATATGTAAATTGTCATTGCCCTACTGCAACTTCCTGATAATGTTTAATACATTTGATACCTCGTAAATTTTGAAACCACATATACATGGTAAAATTCCAATCACCACGCATTCATAAAACCCCTGGGTAACCTCCCGGTCCCAAGCCTGGATGAAGGAGGGTTGGGTGTGGGGCTAGCAACCCCACCCTGTAAAACAACCCCTGCTACAGAAACCGCAAATACAACACAAGCACAATGGATGCCCTGGCCCTATGCTGGGGGTGATTAGGAACAAGAAGAAGACACATTCAAAATAGCCCCCAACAACTGACTGGAAACCGTTAAAAAAGTCATGCTATTAGTGCTCACATGTGAACCAGTTCAGAAATTTACAAAGCTGATCAAAGAAATAAAATGGTTCTAAGCTTTTTTATGTGGAAAATGGCAGTCACTACATAAAGTCTGAAAAATTTATTGTGTAGGTAGAAAATTGAAAATTAGTAGACAAGGTCTGTATGCAATATACATATTTTTAAGGAAAGTTGGATGCATGGAAAAAAAGACAATGACTAATATGTGTGTGTGTGCACGCACATGTATCCCAGCAAGCATCTAATGTTGCTAAGATCAACAATCGTATGACTTAAATAAACAAACAGAACGCTACATACATCCATATACATGTACTATTTTTCTTATTTTTACTTTTGTGTACTGATTGCCTTTGAACATGGAATACCAAATGTTTAAGTACCTATAAATAAAAAGCACACTACTTCTGCAATGTTTACGTTAAGGTCTAAAGTCCGCGCTTTTCTCATCGTAACAGTGGTGCCATAAAAGCACTACCTGGACAGCGTGCTATCAGCCCACCATCAAGCCACGCCTACTCTATGCTGTAACTTTTCCTATGCCTTAAAAATCAGACTGAATCTCAAACAAGTACATCTCCTCACAATTATTTTGAAAAAAAACTTACCATCCATCCATCCACACCCTAACAGTTTTCTTTTTCTTGCCACTCGGCAACTCTTCGGTCGGGGTGCCCTCCTCTGCGCGTTTCGTCGCCATCGTGAACTGTACGTGTAAAGCTAGACACGAGTTAATTTTCGAAGCACATTTACTTGAAATAACAGTAATAATCGAGATGCTTAAATGAAATTCGAAAAATAATTTTCTCAATCATAAATTAATTAGGTGCAAATTACTGTGGCACCGAAACTGTATAAATCAGCTTTACTTATTTGTAGGTCTGGTCATAGATTTTAAAGTCTATAGTCGGATGTAGTCACCACTCGGTCGTTCATCCCTTGATTGATACCGGCTTTTGCGGAAATCACATGGATAGACGCGGCAGCTGATAAGGCCCGCCACTCGTCTGTTTTTCGACGATAGTGCACAGGACGACTAGTCGTTCTTCCTTTGGCCACCGCGGCGTCCACCACTCTCCGAGGCACATCGGACAGTCTTTGACAAGTTCTGACCAGGGACGTGTAAACAGATTCATGGTCTGACTGGGTCACATGCCAATATCAAACCAGCTTACGCCCTTTGACTGTTGCAAGTAGGCGGTCTCCGGTGTCCTGCAAGTGTGGCGACCGTGCTGGACTCTTCTCTCCGTATTGGCAAGCAACAGTTGAAGATCTGCTTAAGTGCCCCTACCTGTTCTGAAACCAGCTTCTCCTGTTAGCAGTTTCTCAGCGGTGGTTCTGATGCGATTCTGTATTACTTTCATATGTTTCTCCATAAGTACTCCATGGCATCTGCCAGGCCCATACATTTACGACCCATCTCCCGGCCCTCGGTTCTATGGCCCATCTCCACTATTGACAATTATAACAAACCAAATTGCTAATACTTATTTAAATCTTTGAAAGAATAAACGAAAATTTCGACATACAAAAAATGCGAAACACTCAAAAACCTGAGATGCACAAAAATACAAATATCGCACCTTTCTAGGCAGACGCAGACTCCACTCCCCTAAACTTAGTGTCCCTCCACTTGCCTTGTCTGCTTGGGAAGTGAAACGCTGGCCTGCAACGGTAAATTAAATGGTCTTCTCCTTTTCTTTCCCACTTCCAAAAAAAAAAAACCCAACCTGTTAGTAATGCGACAGGTGCAGCTCGGCCACCCTCGCTGTGCTGGCTGTTTAGTCTCATGTCACCTCTCTGTGACACCGTGACATTTCCTCCTATATGGCCAGGCATTGGCCCTCAGTCCAGTTCCCCCTGGCTGTCTTCATCTCTTTCCTGATTGCCTAATTAGCTTCTGGTTTGATTTTCTCCTCTCTCTCCAATATATCTTTTTTGGTCACAAAGATCTAGGATGTCGTTCGTAACGCCATGAGCGGTCCGGTGGCGCAACGGTTAGCGCTGTTAGCGCCTGTCACCAATACAGTGAAGGTTGGCTGCCCTGAGTTCATTTCTCGTCTCGGGCATGCTGTTCTTTCTCTGCACGTGGCATCTGTTTACAGGGCTGGCTGCCAGCCGTAATGTAGCCTTAGCTGCTGACACGGCGTAAAACACCAATTCCCCCCCCCCTTCCCGTAACGCCATAGCATGTCGTCGCTGTTGACAGTAGCACCTCTTTGAATGTTTCCAGCAAGGGTGTCTAAATCACAGTCCACCAATTTCGGTGCAGCAAATTTAACTCCAACTTCAGCCTTCAAGATTTCAGCATCGTTTGACTCTTGTACTTCTCTAAATTGAAACAAATTTGGGGGATGTTTGAACGGCTTTCCCTCCTCAGCTTCAACTTCAGGCTCGTTAAGATGAGGACTTTGTTGCTGCCTGTTTACTGTTGCTGGTACCCTCTTCTTCTGCTGCTGTCGCATGCTCTTGGTGTCTAGGAGGTTTGCCATCGGGTGGTGTACTGATTGCTTATGCTTACCCTAGCTTATGTTTGGTTATAATTCTAATTGTTGAAGAGTGAAGGAACCTAATATTTCCTATGGTTTTGTTTGTTTTAAATACATTCTTAATTTATTATGGGGTTATGCTGGGTTAGTCTTATTAATTCATTTATGGCAAGGCTTAATTAGATGTTCGTCTAGTTTTTCGGGGATTTTTTTTTCTAATTCTTCAAATATTATATGGATCTACAGCTTGCACAACGATAGCAACCGGGAATCAAATCACATTAACCCTGCAACTGCACGTTGCGAAAGGCTGAGGCAGGTGCGCTCGCAATTTATTGGATGGCGCAAGGCTAACCTAAAATCAATCACTGTTCGAGCCTGATGAGCGGACGTGAACCCACAACCTCTATTTATTGACTCGTCTGGCCTTTAAACAGGTTATTGGCTACAGACGAATGCCAACAACAACTCAATCACTTTTCCAGCGAGTGGTTGTAAGCAAAAAGATGTCTAGATTGGAAGCTCCTTCGATAATAAATGAGCTTGATGTTTAAAACAAAAGTTTGAAGAGTCATGTGCATATGTGTTCCCTTGTATGAACACTGTGTGTACAGATGCGTCTTTTGTCTGTGTATGTGTGTGTGTGCGCGGTGTGAGTTGGGGGCGCTATATAGATGGACTTTATTATTATTATCATATTTCCTCTTACACGTACACCATAATGTTTTGGTTTTAAAAGTGATTTAAAGTGATGGTCTTTGCAGAATGCTAAACATTGTTAAATTAAGTTTGTTTTTTTCTTCGCCTATGCCTGTTTCCACTTTGCTGTGCTGGCATACCTCTAACCATATTTTCTGTTTGTTTTCACTGTGTAAGAAAGTAAGTAAGCAAGCATAATATACATTATTTGCCAAATGACTGTTTGGACTAACGACTTCTTGCCGAGCGCGCATGTTCGTATCTCTGTGTGTCTGGCACCCTGCCAGAGATACTTCCTCACATTTATGCATCATCAAACAAACGAGATAAGTGGTTCAACATGGCAATGATGTTTTATTGAAAGAAAGGCCAGTTTATGTGACAGACTAGGTGAAATACAACGCCGTTCATTGTAGACGATCGTGTGACAGATACAAAGTAGAAGAAATTAAAACAGCTGGGAATAAAAGCTGTGAGTAGTGGTTCTGGGTATCACCCTGACCCCTGTCGATCCACAACCATCAACTCCAACATATTCAAACAGCATATTGTGACAGGAGCCTCTGAACCAGATAAACACACACAACACACACGCGCGCACATACATATGAAACAATGATTAGGAATATACGTAGTTAATTATATGTAATTTTTGTTGTTATGAACATTACACGCGGTCTTTATTCCTGACGCACTTTTATTGTGATGTCTCCGCCATCTTTTTGTCCTAATAAAACTCTATAAATATAATGTGGGCAGAAGACTTAGTACAAACTTCATCTCCTTTCCATTGTTTAAACAATTTCCGTTCAGGTTTCGCACACTTTCCAATCATCACACGAAAACATTTTACAACAGTTCACATAGAGGCAAAAAAAAAGTTGACTAGATACGGAATATCCACACTGCTAGCTGAAGACTGCTTTTAGGACAGGAAGGAGGAAAAAAATGTCTGCCTATATCTACAGACTTCACCTTAATGAGGTATCACCTCCAATTCGTCTGTCTTACAGACAGCAGAGGTAACGCAAAGCGAATCCGCCAGACGACACGCCAAGTCGTTCCAACATCAGTGATTGATGAGGGACTTGTCTGGGTGGAAATGACCCGCAGTCACAGATTCCATTAAAGCTCTTTCTTTCACTCACCCGCCCATCCACCCCGCTTTTACCTGGGTCGTCGGCTGCTACTCTATTTTGAGTGAGAGTGTGGGCTACTGTAGGTTAAATCAATGCTATAAACCTTTCTAACCACTAATTCATGTCACCGACAAGAAGAGATGCAAGAGTAAATATTATGCAGAAAATCTTAACGATGCCCAAAGGGAAAATTTTCAATTGCTTCGACCGTGGTGGCTGAAACAGGTTGAAGGTTAGTTAAACTATCGTGAGTTTTATTTTTGAAAAACAGTGTATGGTCAAGGGGTGGGGAGGGGAGGTAAAGATTTTAACAGCATTTGAGCTCCTCCTGAGTCCTTAGATACAGTCGAAATCACATCATGAACACGCACACGCAAACAAACACAGCCGTGGGAGCTGTCAACTCTATTTATATCATCATCTATAGTATTACAAAACAAATGAAACATGTGGGAATAACTACGTATGTAACCATGGAATGAACATAGCGACAATGACAGGAGAACTCTGCTATCACCAGCGTGTAGCGGTCAAAAACTTCCTCTAACGACATAAATAAACAAATTAATGCGTTTCAGAAGATATCTTTACACTGACATAGTCGTGCAAGTATTTATTCTCTGAAACGAATTTTAAAAATTAAGAATTGGTTTTATAAACGTCAAGATGTATTTATTTACTCCGTTGCCATTTTGATGCCTCTGCAGCTGGTTCAGTCTTGTAGGAGATAGAATTAGCTTTAAAGAAAGCCAAACGAACTACTTTTTTTTAAAAAAAAAGAAGGTGCGTGTGGTTTTGTTAGAATTCGTGAAAAGAAAATGCTGGGATGAATGCAGACACATCACAAGCCTACGCTGTCAAGGGTTCAGCATCACCGTTAGAAGTGGGCGAGGTCACGCCGCGACAACGAGGTCGAGCTACACTCCATCGCAGTGTTGTGACCCTTTTATCGAGCTCTTTGACGGAACTCATCTATGTCCTTATCCCCGATGATTTGTGTTACAGCGGAAATGATGTGCCCCAGCGAAGCCAAACGTTATGACATGAACGTGTGGTGAGTGAGGTCGAAGGGAAATGCCTTAATAAAAAAAAAAAACATGCTGAGGGAATGTTACAGTGAAAGGTATACAGTGACTGTAAAGTGAAGCAAACGAGAAGTGTAACAACGTAAAACATGCAGTCTAGAAAAACAAATGTAGCAGCATTGTGCAATATCCAAAGTATAGTGCAGTAAAATATTGTGAAACAGGGGCTGACATTGAGCCCTCAATAAACTGAGACGTGACGTATCCAGTTGTTGAACACTCATCCCTGTGACGTTCTTAGTAAACACGAAACACTAGCCAAGCATTCACTGAATGGTTAAGCACTCAATTAATAAGGCACGACCATGTTATGCAAATACACAGCAGTGGTTTCATTTGAAGTGCACAGAAAATGACTTCAAGGCTTGAGACCAGTAGTTGAGATCGTTAGAGTTGAGATTAAAATGCTAAACATCTCTTCCACGTGCAGTACAGAAACATTTAAAAGTCTCTGAAATCCAAATTGAAGTTCAAGTGCATCTCTAGCTTGGCCATATTCTTTTTTGTTTAAGATCGTAATGTCGCTAATTTATCGAAAACTCAAAGTCTTTATAAAAAAAATTAAAAATTCAATTTTGTGTTGTTTAGATTACATATTGAGTTTTTCTAAACGTAATAAAAATTATTAAAAGTCGGAGAATATCTGTATTGAAACGAGAAGAGTAAGATTCAACAAGAGGTGAACATTACAGTTCAAGCAAGTGCAGCTTTACATTCTGCCTTCGAGGAGTGTGGTTGATGGGAACGTCCACAAAGTGACATTTCACTGCCTCTGAGGTTATTACCCAAGGGGTGGAGAGGAGAGCAGAATTGATTGAAGCTGATTCATCGGATGGCAATCAGACACTGACCCCCAGGGAGATGTTTATGACAGGAGTAGCTCTGTCTATAAAAAGTACCTACAGCTTTCATGCTAAGCGGGATTTAATTACCTCTACCTCCCTTTGGCTACAGACCACACTTTTTATTTACTTTTCTAAATCACTTTTCGACATGCATCCAGTTTTCGTTATATGATCAACTAAATGAAATTTATGGGGTTTTTAATTTTTTGAAGCGTGGCGCGAGTGTGTTCCTTCTTTGGGGAAGAAAAAGTCAGTAGAGCCGGTATGATAACGAAATAAAGACACTAAGTCCCGCCTACAGGAGTGTGTCTGACAGAACTGGATTCTGTATCCTGTCTTCTGCCAGAATGTCCTGCCATTCTTAGCCGGAACGAGAAAGAGAAGACGGGCAAGTCACGAAGACGGGAAATCCACAAGTCTGGGACATTCATAAGGAAAAGTTTCCGATTCTGTGCCTGTAGAATTTTTCCCACGCAGGCCCGAATCCATCAAGCAACTGGACCTGCATCTGCGGTATGACAACCACTCTGTGAAAGGTACCCGGATGTAGCCAGGCTGTAGCCAGGCAGTGACAAAAGATGGCTTCTCTCTGTTCACCATCAGAAAGTCGAGTCTCAGATCTGTGTTAGCAGCAGAAGTATTTGCTCATCACGCGCCGGTGACTTTTTTGTGCTTTGCTACCAGAGAATACCGACAAACTGGAAAGGCCTGACAATGCCATGGCCTAGAACTGTTGTCTGTGGAGGAGGCGTCTGGTTGTCATGAAAAATACCGCAGTCTCTGGGGGAATCCGCCATATTCCGAGCGTACAAGCACGCAAAAGCAAGGAAGAGGGTAGGTGGAAGAGGTGGGGGAGGAGGAGTAAATGCAAGGAATGTTGTGAAGACAAACGTGGATGACAGCTTTCATTAACGGGTTACAGCGTTAGTTGTGTAATATTTGTAGTGTCTAAGTAAAGGCTTCTAGTGGTCATGATGTAAGACTTCAAAGTACACACCAGAGTCCCAATGTTAGTGACAGGTCTGCAGTGTCCATGCTGCACACACAGGGTTCACGATTGAAGGCTAATTACTTCCAATGACATTACTTAAACTATGAAGTTATTTATATCGTCAACAATTTAACAGAGAAAACGAGAGGGTATTGCATTCTTCTTGAATACTGTTTATCATTGAGCACAAAGTCACAGAACAAGAAAACTCAGAGCAAAGACTGGGAATGATATTGATACATGAGGCTTTAAAGTGGACAGCGGTCAAGCTGGCAAATAGGAAACTAGAATGCAGACTTGTACTATGAACCGCATTTTAGGAACTGAATAGTATAATCTAACCACCATTTAGTTTCATTCCCTAAGGAAGGCATTAGCATATTCTTATTTAGCTTTCCAATTAATAAAAACCTCAGTTTCCCTACAGACAATTATGCCATTTGTTTCTTTTTCGGACGACAAGGTAGAGCCTGCCTTGCAATTAAAATAAAGACTGACCTGTAGGTACAGCCTGTTGAAGATGCTTATGAAAAAGAACTGAAAAAATGTCTGCAAAACTAAATTTTTTTTTAACGGCATAAATTTGTGACTTAAAACAATTTTAAAGCTTAAAAAAAAATTAATAAATTAGATAAAGTTGGAGGAGTATTTCTATGAGGTAGGTTTGGGTGCAATAGAATAAAAAGTATCATATCTCTTCCAAAATCTTTTCCGAGTTGATGATGGTGTTACTGTTGTCAAAATTCATTCATATGATGGGAAAGCTACAGCTACTCTACATCATCACTGACATCTTTCTCAATATCACTACAAAGGATAAATCCATGTATCGTTAAACTGTGTGACAATGTTATTGCATCAGGAAAAAGGCAAGCTGACTTGTCAATCCCTCCTAAAATATAAATCCTGTATTGCTAGCGTTTAAAAACAGTTTGGTAATTATGCTACATCCAAGCAAGATTGACGCAAGAATTCCATTTGGCATGTAGATGATCTGGATTTTTTTGTTTTAAATTACAACAACAAATGCATCCAACAAAAATAGATACTATCACGAGTCGATGACCAAAAAAAAAAAAAAAAAAAAAAAAAAATGTGCACAACCAAAATCATCTGCCTGTTCCAGGCAACAATATTGCGATCATCACAGTAACTGAGCATCTTCACGATAAGCAAATGAGGTCAATAACATTTATAAACATCTACATAGTTATTGACCATGCTGTTTCACTGTCGGCCTTCTCCCCTCCTACACACACATATATATCAAACGTAAACCAACATTGGGAAAACAGAGGTACGTAAAGTGTAGAATTTTGAACCGAATAGAAAATACTGCAGAGTTTTAGATAATAATGTAGAGACTTGAAAATAAATAAACACAGAAAAATGAAAGGGAAGGGCAGTAATAAGGACACCATGAAACAAGTTGAAATGTACATCTCTGGTGTTGATAACAAAAACCTGAAAAAATCAATGACATTGTTATATTTTCTATAACTGTAATAGTTCACTTTTTCTTTCCCCTGACCCTACTTCCCTGTGTTTCTCTCTCTAACGCACATGCGTACACATCTTCAAGCCCGCTCATACAAACACACATGAATACACTCTTCCTCTCTCACATAACTTTACCTACAAAACACTTCCAGAAAACCTGCTAAGACAGCTATAAAATGGTCTTCAGTTCATGCTTAGGGTTATCCTTGGTTAGAGTACCCAAAACAAACAAACGATCTTGAATGTTTCAATCAAGGGATGTGGCCGGGTGCTTCAAGTGAGAGTAGAAATGTTCTCATTAGATGCACGCGTGTTTCAATCAGATGATCCAGCTCTTCCATTTGCCAAGCGTGGATAAAAACAGGTCTCACGGTCATGACACTGGACAGCACGCAAGCCCTCGTCACGATTTTTAGTATAGTTGTCACATGACGCTCACGTGACGCTCCATCTCCAAACCGCTAGTAATGATTACATCGTGTACGCGTATCCAAACCCGCTTGCATGAAAGACAAGGCTTATATTCCTCTCACAGCCACAGACACGGTCTGTTCTAAAGCTGTAGGTTAAGAAAATGCACTTTCTTTACAAATATCAGTTTTCCTGAACCCGACTTTGCTATAGACGTCCAGTCCCACGATGTGCATTCCGGGTGGACACACAGCGGAGTGTTTGCCCCAGCTTCCTGTGGTTCCTTATCGGCCAAGGAAGCTGTAATCATACTTATGTCTTCATCCATGTTCCTCCAGACACACTTTCTGTTTTATGAACGCAGGAGGTCGCTACAGTTGGACTTCATCATTCCTGCGAACGTTGTCACGAGATCCGCGGACGCTGTCTGTGAGAATCTCGTGACCTCGTGACGAGAACTGCAGGCCGCCATTTTGCTGTTTCGGTACGGCTGATGCTGGGGAGTGCGAGATGTTGCGGTGGTTCCGTTTCGTACTTATGAACGTGCTTTACTTTTTTTTCACTTGATTTGCACGGTATGGTTTTCAAACACCAGTCTGAGAGGATGAAGTTAGGAAAAGAGGGAGGGAAAACGACTTTTGACATCATGATCCTCAGGGCTAAGCCTCATTTTAAAACCGCAACAAAAAGTTTTTTTAAAAAAAGCAAAAAAAAACTAAGACTTCACTGCTCCGATACTGTGGATGTTTTATTCCGTTGTACGAAAGGACCTGAAACTTCTGATGTCTTTATTTTCCGTTTTTTGTCTCTCATGCAGCTTGTTCAGCACGCAGAATTCTTGCACTCTTTGTCTTTTGCTAGTAGAAGTGATTTCAGCTATTCCCAAAATAAACGGAAATTTTTGTAAATTTATTCTCCAGTCATCAAGTCTCCGTGAACTTTCTGTTCCGTAAATTCTAGCTGGTCTATAGCCCACTAGTTCTGGTTGTCTAACATCTATTGCAACACAAATATTTGACATATACGTGCAAAATGTTTTCTGTGATATAGTATATACAGTTATGATATAGTAACTCCAGTTCCAAAAAAAGTTGACAAAAGGCAGATGGAGGCAGGCAGTAGCATCATGACTGCGTGGTACCCTGTTAGCTCTGACAGACGACTGAATGACAATGATAATCGATGTTTACACCAAAGGCAGGTTGTTGATTGTTAGATTTAACTCTAGTAAGCTGTTTTATCACTGACATTAGCCTTCCGTACCGACAAAATTACTGTCACAGACAGAACTGACTGGGGCGAGTCACACATCCGGTGTGAGGTGGTCTAAAGCCACTCTAGCGGATCGGCTTGGCAAGAGGCAAGGGCCCTTTACATGAACGAGCAGAACTATCGATGATGTCCAGCACCTGTCATCATTGGATGACCTGACAGTTAAACATGTTGTCCCTCAGGTAGCTGACCACAGCTTGTGTGGCACTGGCACAATTTGTCAGCTCCAGTTCGGCCAAGTTGGGCAAACGGTTCAGTCCGCATAGTGCGTTGGGAGAAATCTGACTGCAACCTGAAAAAGGTCAAAAGTTCAACGTGAGCCAAAAATTTACAGATTCCAATCCATCTGTTTTACAATGTATCTTGCAAGCTTACAAAGATATGAAGCATGCTACAAGTAAATTCGAAACACCCAACATTCTGTGGCGTGGTAAATGATGCTAAATCTCTCGAGTCTCCAGCGGTCCCCCTTGCTCTCCTCCCCCGCAAAAAAATCTGAATAACAAGCCCTCCTGAAGATAATCATCTGTGCTCCAAATGTAAACCGAAAAGTTAACCCGCGTTCGCACCTATTTTCGTTTCTGTCTCTTCACTGACTTTTTTTACCTAAAGGTAGAAAAACACCTTTGGCAACATCCTTCTCTCGTTTGGCGTTAAGAGCATCCCCTGTTTCTTTCAGCTGTGCCTTAACAGGTGTTTTCCTTTACTTGTACCTTAACAAGTGCTTTCTTATATAATTTACCTATTCTTTAATTAATGCTGTCTTTTATCTTTGCCTAAACTAATACTGTCTTTGGGAGCTGCGTATAAACAAATACTTAAATACTGTAGTTTTTACCTGTTACTCCACAAAAGCTTATTTTAGTTATACCTCAGCAAATGCTCTTTTTTTAGCTGCGCCTTAAGAAATGCTGTTTTACTGAGCTGTGCCATTTGTGCGTTGTGTCTTAACGGCTTCTGTTTAACTTAACTGTGCTTTAATAACCATTATTTCTTGAAGCTTTGCTTTAAATGGCTTGTGTCTTTACTGTGCCGTCTCTTTAAATGCTATCCCTAGGCCAAACTTGTGCTGTTTAAATGATTGGAGCAGCCCCGTGAATTTTCCAAAAAGGCCAGGTTCTACGTGAGGGCATCAAACATCAGTACACTCTCCCAGTGCCACGAATGACCACATTCAAATGAGACGAGGATTGGAAGAAAGCGAAAAACGGTCAATGAGATTTGAGGAATATTTTAGTGTCCTGCACTAAGTTCACCTCAGTCACGTGAAGAAAAGAGAAATGCAGCGTGGTAGACATTTCAATGAAGTCAACTGCGGTCGACATGATGTTGATCTTTGACATTCATTGCTTTAACTCTGTTTGCGTCCAACCCAGACGACTTCCATGGAATCTTAAATAATTTATGTTTTCTGAGGTGAGTGTACTTGATCTGATAATGTTCTGCGTGTTGTGCATTCCAAGAGTTATGAAGCGGATAAATCCGGCATGTTAAGTGCCAGACTAACCAAAACACATTTTTAAATACTGCGTTCTGGGAACTGGTTTTCTGGGGTTTGACGGAAGCTTGTCAGCGGATATCCGCGAAAGTTGTAAAGGGAGGTTTTTCGTTAGGCCATAAATGTGTCAGGCTTCTTGCGACAGCACCTTTTCAAAATACAATAAAGTAACCATGGGAGACAGGTGAGGATATCGGGTGTATCAGGAAAGTCGATTACGTCACAATAAACGTTATGTTCGTGTGTTAGCATGCCGAGGTCTGGCACGGTGCCAGCAGACAACCTGGTCGTTAAAAGAACATGATGTTCATAGCTGTGGCTAGGTAATACTTGGCGTGCACAAGTTCTCTCTCTCTCTCACACACACGCATATTTATTTGACATCTAAAAATATACCATACTTGTCGAAAACGCGTTTGATACGCAAATCGGGTGCAAGTTGGGGTTTACAGTACCATCATTTGAGACTTTATGACAATAACTTAGTATAAACAAGTGCCTCGTCCATTATAATTAAAAGTATAATTGCCGTTGGCAACATGCGAGCATGCATCGCTCTCTTGTCTTATCACTGCGCCATCGGGATTCCTTTCTGACATCGTAGATGTTCTACTACAGCTAGAGTGGAGATGAGAAGAGGGAGAAAAGACAAGAAGGTATCCAGAAACGGAGACAGGCTAGCAAACCTACAAAATGACTGAAAAACAGACAGAGGTAGTGACAAAATCAGATAGAGGAAGAGGAGGTAGAGGAAGCAGGAAGTGTGCTTTACCAGCCAGGGAAAGGCATCGCAGCTTGCGCATGGAGTAGATGTGGTGCACCCCCAGGTCTCGCACCTGCTGGCAGTAGCGCAGGTACAGCTTCTGTAGAGACGCCATGGTGGACACGTAGCCGATGCCCATGTCCGAGATGAGAGCACACCTGCACAAAAAAAAGTCCGTGACATCAGTGCCGCCAATCTCACCAAACACAACAGCAAAGACAGGAAAATAATATAGGGGTACAGTAGCTCAAAGAACAGAAAAATAATCATGTGCACAGTAGCTTGAAAAGAACAAAAAGAATCAGCGGTACAATAAATTGAAGGTCATCAAAATAATCTGGTACAGCAGCTGGAAGTAAACATGTTCAACAATTCCCTCTTCCTGCTGGTCTGGTGAGGGTTTAGATACCTGCATATTTCACAGACTAGCTTTATTCAACTGAGAATTAAGTTAATGGGCTTTAATGACACATAACATCTTGGGTTAATCTTAAATTGTCGTCAAGTCGTGAACGAAAAAAATGGAGCTTTTAGGAGGCTGGTAAATCTCCGTGCTAACGGCAAACATGGAATAGGTCAATAATAAAAATTCAATCCCAGAGAACAAGTTTAAGGATCGATACCCACGTTGCTTTGTGTAATTGTTTAGCTAGAGAGCTTCTTTTGTGCTGGAAAGGTTGAATGGTACTAGACGATGAAATAAAGCAGTGTCTCTGTGGGGGTAAAAATGAAAACTGTGTAAGACCATTACGATTTTTTTTTTTAAAACCGACTCGATCCATGGCTAGAATTTTCTGGGTCTTTCGATCAAACGATAGAGAACTTTGTCTCTATGTAAAAGATCACGTGACTTTTTCTAGGTTTTTTTCCCTGATACTTCATTTTACCCTCCATAAATTACCTGAAGATTTTGAGTGAAGATATCAGAAAGTCAGCCAGATGACTGACTGTGATCAGCCACAGGTCGATTCCTAGTTTAGAAGTATTTACTCGTCGACTCTGATAGTTACACTCATACTGTCCCTTCACACAACCCGACAGCAATACACTGTCACTGTGTTACCATGCAAACCATGTGATTGTGTAGACTGCTGCAGGTTTGTGTGAAATTTGAATGTTTACATCCCTCTTTTTTAAATTTACTATACATACAGAATCAGTGATTCGGCAAAATTTGAACATCCTACTAGCATCTTGATAATTAGCACACTCGCATTACTGGGCCAATATAGAATCAAATTCAAGGCTAACTGAATCAAATTAAAATTAAACGAGCGAAGGTAGCGCCAACATTGCATGTACAGGAAGTTCCCACTTGGCCCGATATCGGGTATTTGCTGGGGTATGGGTGCAGGTATGTCATTTAATGTCGGGTGCTCCAGCGGGAATGCTGACACTTTTATGAGTACAGCGTTTAAACACAAGATTTTGTAATTATTCCCCCCCCCCCTTCTACACTTTGCACCCCTTTATCTTGTTAATACTGTGCGGTGTATTTGACAGGAAAGTGTCTCCATCTACTGACTATTTTGGCACCATTATGTAGACGAAAGAGGGAAGGGATGAAACTCGAAATACAGGATAAAATCCCTTGTAAACAGGTATCAAGAAAGAAAAAGTGAGATGGGATCTTTACTTGCAGCAAGCCTTATACCCTTTGCACTTACGAACCCCTTCCATGACCTGCAAATGTTCCCTCCCACCCCTACCTTAGGATGTTTCTCAGTCCATCTTTCAACTCCTGCTGTGCTTTCAGGCGGCCTGTAATCGACCGACGATAAAACGGTAAAATGGTTGTGAAGGCATCACCGTTCAGAAAAAAATCTACATAAAGCACCAACAGTTTGAGATGTAAGGTTTGAAGCCAAGCGAAGGAGCGAAAATCGAAGGTTCATTTCTGCTGTTCTCTCTCTTGTAATAGTTGGAAGTAGTGTCCATGTCTTCAATCTGGCTTGTTTCGAGGTGCAACCTCGACACCAAATACATTTTGCTCAGCTTCCTGGGTTGCTGGTCTGTGAGACCGACCCAAGTTGAACCCACGGAAATGGCAAGTTCAAAGTTTTAATCTTATCTGCAGGCCTTTGCCACTCGGCGGCGATTTGATGGCGTCACGCCGGACGCACCCCATCTGATAAAAGTCGCCGGGTGGAAGCAAGGGCTGAGGCCAGACAATCGGCGGCCAACACGGGCAGGGACTTGATTTGCTGCCTGGCCCATTAGCGACAAGTTCTCGCACAGTCACGAAGTTTCACGTTGATGAAAGTGGCAGATTAACGATTCCTTGGAGCTCTCCACCTCTAGGGGCAGCAGAAAAGTGCCTCTTTACAGGCTGGCCACCTGCTGTTCATGTGGTGCACCGTATGAGTCAAACTGGCTGTCAAATCTGGCACAGAATTTTTTTTATTTGGTCAGTGTCACGCCATTCTGTGACGAGGCTTGCCAGAGGCAGGCAAAAGTTATTTATCGCAGCCCCCGTTTATGTCACAATTAAGGACGCTTGCGTTTCGTGGGGTACTTTATTGCTGTTTATCGCAAAACAGGTTTCTGCTTGCGCTTAAATGTTTACTGCGAAACATTCTTTGTGAAATAATTAATTACTGGCCATTTTCTCCACAGAACTGGAACATGGTGACCTTGGGTTTCAAAAGGTCGTGGACAACCACAACAAGAGCATCCAACCCATAAAACAAGAGCAAACAACAAAGTCAGTATTCAGACCGTAAAACTCCATGTTTACTTTTAATGCACCTGGAAAAAGCCAGAATCAGAAATGTAATTCCTCGATGCCCGTGAACTTCGTGGGCGGTGAGAGGAGAGTAGAAACAGCTTTATGATCTGCAGTTTTCGGAGAAAGATTGTTACATTAGCCATCCATTGGCTGCTTTTCTCCCCTTCCTCCACCCCACTCCCACCCTTCTCTGGGGTCAGGCAGTACTCACGCGAGGCAGTCGTGAGTGATGACAGACCCGGCATTCTGTTCAAGCGACAGACATAACCTGTCAAGTCTCAGTTTCAGTCAATATCAGGCTCTTCTGTAACAGTGGCTTCGCCTCCGCAACCATTATGAATATTCAAACCACGTGATTGGAACGATGCGAGCGACATTGTCCCCTACACCCTCACTACCTCCCCAACTTCTGTAACAGCCTCGTTCATCACGCGTCTCTAAAAATATGACAGTGCCAGGACTGTAAGCTCCGTTTACACAGCTAACCACCCGACCTATGCAGAACCGCTTGTACAGACTCCCAGAAGTGTATCCGTGAAAGGGATGAAAAATTGATGCCGGCGGGAGGTATGTATAGCTGCACACGTACTGATCGATGAGGGACTGGAGGAAGGTAGGGGGTGGGAGTGGGAGTGGGGTGAGGTGAGGTGATCGACTTTTGTGTTTGTGGAGCCAATAACACGGTATTTGAGACATTTTTTATTATTAATCCTCACGATGGACGTGTCGTTGTAACCATTACTTCTTTCTTGGGTTTGGGATGGCTATGTTTAGGGACTATGAATAGTTTCTAACTGAGATTCTGACATGCGAGGTATTTAATGAAGCGGTCCATTTAATGAAGCGGGTGGGACAGTTCACCCGGAAGTTTGAGGACAGAAAATGATGGTCAGCGCCGTCATGACCAGCATCCCGTGCAGCGGGAGTGGGATGGGGTGAGGTACACCAAGCCAGCAACTAAGGCTATATCACAACAAAGTAGCCAGCCTTGTAACTAGATGCCAAATGCATAGAAAGAACAGCGTGCATGACACGAGATCTGAACCCAGGGCAGCCAGTCCTCAATGTACTCAGCAGCAAGAACTTGACAGATTCTTTATCAGGACACTAATAAATTTAACTGTTAAAAAGAAATTAACGCAATGCAAAAGTAATAGCGACAACCATAAACACCACACAGCACGCACACACACATAAAGAAGAATACACGCAAAAGTCTATTATTGTAAACTGATCTATAAATATTCTAACGACAACACACGTATCAGTAGAATGTTTGGCAGGTTGCACCGATTTCTTAAATTAAATTGTAACTCTTGAAGTGTTTGAGGCAACTGAGGTATACTTCCATGTTTGAAGCAAGTTGGGATGAACACTTGCGGGTTTGTGGTTTGTTTTGTTTTCAGGGGAGGGCGAGAGTTGAGGCAGTGCAGAGGATGCAGAGTGCAACGGGGCAACTTGTCGCTCCGCTTAAATCCCTCGTCTTTGTTGACATGAACCACCAAAAGGTCAATGATGTTGTTTACGACATCCGATATAGTAATTTCCCTGGAGGAGACTGTTTCTAGCTTGACCACAAACTATTACTCATAATTACTCCGTTTCCGTGATCAGTAGATGCTGATCCCAGCTTACGCCAGCTTCTGTCTCGTAGAAGCTCTTTAACCGACATGACTGACACTAGCGCCATCTATCTGGTTTTTCCTGTCTGGCTTTTATTCCTCCCACGTGGCAAGCCACGGCCATAGGGCTATACATAGCTAAGATCAACTATGTCAGGAGAGGAAGGTCATATTCAGTGAACCACTTCGTTTTAAGTTTATCACACACCAAAAAAAATGATATACCAGAAAATAAAGAACGTCTGAGTCGTCACATAAAAGTGACACCTTTTTCAGACTTACATAATTGCGAAAATATGACATAAGAACAATCCCTCTCCTTCTCGGTGGCTCAACGGTTAGCGCCCGTCGCCAATACAGTGAGGGTTGGCTGTCCTGGATTCAACTCTCGTCTCGAGCACGCTTTTCTGTCTCTGTTTGTGGCATCTGTTTACATCTGTTTAAAACGAGGCAGATGTGTACAAAGCTTCCGGTTTAATCACATTCTTTGTTTAGGCTCGCCGAGACGCGGATCACTTCGCAAGAGGCTAAGTGTTGATCTCGGCAGACAGACAGCAATCCACATATACACGTCCATGGTGATATACCCTTAGTTGCAAGCTCGGTGGAAAACAAATTTTCTTCACCTCCCTCTCCTTCTCTCTTGTACGGACTGGCGTGACGAACAGTGCACAGGTACTCATTAAGCACGCTGTGGTCGTGAATACAATGACACCACCATCAAATCTGAATTCATCATCAACGTCAATGGCTGATAAACTACACGATAGCTGGCACGAGCAAATGGACGGAAAATGAATGTCCATTGGGCGTGATCAGCAGCAAAACCAGCGGAGGGATTTGCAGATTGAAATCAGTGATAATAAACATGTTTATCACCTAGCTTCATATCGCCTAGAGCCCTAGAGGTTACACAAGGGTCTTTCCATCCATAAATGCGAGAGACTGAATGGGAGGGGTGTGACCGTGTGTGTTAGAGACGAATGGAAAAAACGAGAAGAATGTTGTTTACTGACGTTGAGTATATTTTAACCTAAAAGCCTTTATTAAATTTCATTGCCCTTTTTTAAAAATTATTTCGATTGCTAAACCTATCCCCAACGACTATATTGTCGTTGGCGAATATTTGATCAAAGTAGCAAGTCTATGCAACGCACACACACTCTCTCTCTCACGTGCGCCACACACACACAGTTCTTCTGCGCTTTCAAACCAATTACGAGAGTGATGCACGAGGTGGCTACGCGGAATTTTCAACTGCACATGATGGATGCAGCACCATTTGACCCTCACGGTCAAGCTGTTCGTGGCACGACCCTTTACACAAAGGGTAATCACGAGCGTCGGTCGTGCACAAATACATTAACCATGCGCGTTTCGCCTTTGCGCAGACAGGACATGTTCATACAGGAGGAGCCTCGATCCCACTCTGACTCGATGGCTACATTCCAACATTCTCTTCTCTGAAAACATATTTGTTCCCTAAGTACTATCCCTGAATTGACTGTCTTCAATTCCTTTAGAGATGGAGTAGTTACATAATGACAGACAGTATAACAAAAGGAATTCACTATTTACATTCCCTACATCCCTTCATACCTTCCTCCATTGCTGTACGTTCTACTCTTGTACCTCATCTTTGTTGTTCAATGTGTCGATACGTATCTCACCCTCCATTGCCTATATTCATTTATCATTACTGGTGGGCGCAGAGATTGCGACCTATCTTGGTTGTGGTGCTGCGTACACATACTATTATAATTTGCCTCTGGTTATACTTTATTAAAGGCATCACTTTATCATCACTTTCATCGCCGTCTCATACCTCTTATCCATTCCCTCCTTCTACCCACTAGCGCCTGAGAACATAACTCACACGACCTCCGCTTGAACACACAGCACATTTTTATGTTATTTAAACAAAAATTTCCACTTCTTATACCGCAATGGGTTTTTTTGGCGTGGAAACGATTTGTAAAAAAACGATAAGCTGACGCCATTCAGTAATCAGTACGCATGCGCGCTCGGCACGTGCAAGTGGTTCACTGCATAATTGTGAGCACTTGTTCGCCTCGGCAACAGAACTCTTGAATAGCAAATGTGTGTATTCCGATCAAAGGACCGCTAATGTGACCACACTGACCCCGTGTGCGTTTGGATAGGCCGTGCTTGCTTAATTACTGTTTTGTGGGATTATCGTCTCCCTGCTGTGAGTGATGTTGATGCCTGGCCAGCCTGCATGTGTGTGCGAACACATCTCAATCTTGCCTCCTGCCATACAAGAGCACTTGGGGACCGTTCATTAATACGCATTTATATGCATAGAAACGGGGATGCGAACCAACTAAAGCAACCTTCATAACCTCTCTCTATTTGTTTGCTCTCTCTATCTCTGGCTCTGTATCTGTCTCATTCCATCTTGCTTTGTGTATATATTTATACATCTTACTTTCGCACTACAGTGTGCCTACGTCAATGGTGCCCCCATCACCGGTGCTGTTTAATATCTTGGAGAACATCGTGCGGGAAACACTCCACGACCGTCACTCTTCCATTTTTATTAGTGGAAGACCGATTTGCAACCTACGCTTTGATCTCTGCTTTGTTCAGACGTGCCGGCACCCTTCGATCCCACGCGGTATTCAAGAATTTGCTGAAAACATTTGTCTTGGCAAAAACCCTGAGCGATATTTCTTCATTTGAGTCGAAGACATCCATAGATTTGCTGAACTGAGCCACACTCCTGTTAGAAATACTTTACTGGTGAGCAACAGAGCTCTCCAGTATTGGAGAGTAATTTTCGTCTTCTTTCTTAGTCGCAGGTGAGAATGCCGATGTTTGAAGGCAGATATCCACATCAGGATCGCAACAGCAACAATGGTGAGAGGATAGAGTCTGGTGCAGACATAACATCAGTAACTACAAATTACAATCTGTACAAATCCCTTGTATTACCGATCCTGATTTACGAATGTGAAAAATGGACTCCGCTCCCCAAACAGGCGTGAGCGGCAGGATTGTCAGCTCCAGTGTTTATTCATGTGCTCCGCCAACGACAGGTACCAGTAAAGGAACAAATGACTGATTGATATACATATGTCTCTTTCTGTGGATTTTTATTTCTTTCTCTCTCTCTCACATACACACCGGGATTGAGTGCCTGCTGGTCTGTGTAGTGTAAACATCTCTTCCAAGAAGGCGTGTGGTTTTGCTCTGCTTCGCCATTCTTTGTTTGCTTTATCACCTTCCGCTCATCTGTGCCCCTGTCTGCTCTCCCCCACCCCTCACCTGCCGATAACTCTTCGATCTGTCAACAAGGGCACACCCTGACAGGTGAAGATCCAGGCGACCGACATTGTTCACGTTGGCATCGCTGGCAAGACGCAGAAGGTGGGACACTGCTGCCGGTAGACGTCGCTCGGTGTCGCATTTCTTTAATTTATTTATTTTGTTAATATTCTACGTTCATGTAGCCGCACCCACTTGGCGTTGTTTCGATGTTTTTATTTTATGGTTTGCTTGGGGTTGGTTTTTTTTTCTTGGAAATCTGTGTACAAGGTGGAGTTTAATACAAGGTTCGATTTGCCCCTCTCATTTCCTGAGAAACAAGCCTAACGATATTATATTTCCAGAAATGTAAAAAAGACAATGTCTTTGTACAAGCCTACACACTTCAGATTAGCCTTAAATCATTTTTAAAAATTCTTCTGTAAGTGAAAGAAAATTATGGACTACGATTTGAGACATACACTGGCCTTCAGTTCTCTCTCATCTATCAATCTCTCTCGTTCTCTTAATGGACGCTCACGCGCGTGTGTGTGTGTGTGCTTTAACGAGTTTGCGAAAATATTGAAGAAATCCTTGATTTACAGTTTGGACACAGAAAACAAGCCATTACCCTACCGGATGTACCAAAGGTCTTGTTTCTCCCACACTTCTACGTCGCGGGGAATCCTGCAGGATTTCAGATCCCACAAACATATCTTGCCCTTCCCATCCCACCCTCTGCCCTTTCTGGTCTCCTCCACGTAATCAGCCCGGAAGGCCAGGTACATCCTATGAGTCTGGGATTGACTCTCAGACCAGGTGTTACCGGGAAAAAACATTATACTGGCTATCTCATCCCTTCGTCTCTCCCTCACATACACAAAAACAACATTTATTTATTTCCGAGGCTCATTTTTATACTTCAGCATCTAGGGCAAACCCACACCGATGCTAATGTCTAAACTATCTAAACAAGATTTTGGCACTGCTGAAATATTCTCTGCAGCCCACTCCTACCGTTTCCACTACGCCTACAGGTGTACCACGTAACGGACGAGCAATGTATGTGTCGGTGTGTGTGTGTGTGTTTCAGGTAGTTTCATGCAGTAAAAATGCATCCAAAAATTATTTTTAAAACTTATTTTAGCTATCCAGACAAAAAGAAACTGTAGTATTACCGAGGAAGAAAACGAAGTATCAGACAGTAATTAATGCAGCTAGTACAGTTTAGTTTCGGGTGGTTTAGCAGAAACAGTCTAGCTAGAGGTGCCAGCAATGGCAGCTTAGTTGAACTCGGCGGAGCTCAAAGATAGTTTCGGGTAGCGGGGTCACAGCAGGTGGTCAACGTGTGCAAGAGGTCAGAGCGTGACATTGTTCCCGACGGGGTCACATCACATGACCCTACCCATGGGCGTTGCTCGCTGTGAATGGAGCACCTACTGATGTGAATTCCATTCCCCACAGCGGGCATGCTTCCTGCATAATTTGGAAAGAAAGGGACGAGAGATATGGAGACAGGTTTAGCCGCTGTTGTTTTTCTTTTAATTTTTGGTGGATAACATATCTATGGTTCCTTCCTGTCTTTTAACGGTAATTTATTATCCTCACCCGCTTCCCATTGGTAAATATGTTTGTGTGTGTGTGTGTGTGCGCGCGCGCAAAACAGAGCGATAGAATGAAAATCAAAACATGCTGAAGGGCAACTTTAAAAAAAAGGAAATGTTCACAGTACCTGTCTAACACCAATTCTTCCAGCTGGCTGAGATCGCAGGCGATGTACTCGAGCGAAGCGTCAGTGATGCGCGGACACCAGGACAGGTCCAGCGAACGCAAGCGCCTGAGGCTCTCCGCAACCAGCTCCACTCCATCGTCTGAGATCTTGCTGCAGCCGGACAGCCCCAGCACCGTCAGGTTAGGCAAGGCGTTGACGATGTTGACCAGTCCGCTGTTGGTCACCTCCCAGCACGAGGTTAGCCTTAGCACACTCAGCGTGTAGCTTTGCTTGGGCGAGAAGAGGGCCAAGGCCGCGTCCGTCACGTGGTAGGCCTGCAGGCTGAGCTCGTACAGGGAGGGCAGCAGCTGCGAGATGGCGCCCACCGTGTCGTCGGCCACGTTGATGCAGTCGGCGATGCACAGAGAGACGATCTTGGCGTTGAGACTGCTCCACAGCCCCGCCTCCGTGATCTCGTTGCAGCCGGAGAGCTCCAGGCGGTAGATGCACGGCATCTTGCGGAACAACATCTCCAGACCGCTGTCTGTCAAGTTGGAGCAGCGGATGCTGAGGGCTCGCAAGTGACCTTTGGAAGGCTGGCAGCTGTTGGCGAACTCCAGCACGTCCTCGTCGCTGGCGCCGAAGAGGCCCACAGAGTCGAAGCCGCGCTGTTGCAGACTGTCGTACAGGTGGCGGCGGTGGGCCGCGTCGCGCCGCCAGTCGCGGTACGAGATGATGGGCATGATGTCTGTCCAGAAATGCGGGCGGTACAGCACGCGCCGCCATTTGCGGCACACCTGGCACAAGCTACCGCGCTCCGTGGGCGCGAAGTACAGGAAGAAGGCGGCCAGGAACTCCTCGTCCTGCATGAGCTCGCCGATGGTCTCGGCGCATGCGCGCTGCCGGTGGCCGTTCATGCTCTGGTTCAGCCGCCGGATGCGGCGCGCAATGCCGGCTTTGGGCGAGCGCACGGGCCGCGTGGCCAGCACCGTTGTCGCGGACGTCGGCGAGGGCGTCGTCATTTGCTGTTGTCCCTCCATGCTGCGCTGTAGGCTTTTCTTGATGGCCGCTGCCGTGACGCACGGGTGCGTCACCTGCGAGCCCAGTGACGTGTCTCGAGCTGGCGACCCTGTTCGTCTCGCCGTCGTAGAGACCATGGACGACGACGACGACGACGACGATGATGATGATGATGATGATGATGATGATGGGCTAGGTGCCGCCACCGTGTCGGTCTCTGGAGAAGAAGATGGGGAGGCGGCAGCAGCGACATTGGCGTTGGCCTGCTCCCTGTGGAGTCTCAGTCCACGAATGCCGTTGGAGATTTCCATGTAGGCGCGGCGGATGGTCGACATGGCGGTAGGCTGGATAAACGTCGTCAGTCCCGCCCGCCGGCATCAGCAGCAACGACAATAACACAACGAACTCACGATGTAAAGCAGCTTTCACGTAATCCAAAGAGGATGCTTCAACCCCGACCCCCTCCTCCTAAGAGGAGACGACGTTACGAGCTTAAGTGACGAGTTGGTGTGGGAGATACAATCCCGACATGCCTGGTAAACATAGTGCGTCCTGGGCCCTCGGCTAGGGGAATATAACGGCACCGCGACTGTAGCTGCCACACGTACCAGTTCATATTTATGACAAAGATTGTTGGGGCCGTGCCAGTCGTTTTCGTCCAGTCGAACTTGCCCAAGAATTGCTAATTCTTCTTCCACCTACCAGAGAAAAAAAAAGTCCCCCTCCACACACTCTCCCTCTCTAAAGAGGAAACAGATGCCGCAGAGAAGCACAGTTCTTTGCTTGAAAGGCACTCTTAAAACCTTAGCCACTGATCAAAGGCGCTGTCAGAGTGTCTCGTCTGAGCCCAACCCCCCGCACTCGGCGCGTGCCACGTGCCGACTGCAAAAATGACCTGCCTGAAACAATCTCGCGCTTTCACGTCATCCGACCACGAGGTGGGCGCCGTCACAGCAGACCACGACCAATCCCGTTCCGTGTTATTTCTGTACACCGCGTACAAAAAGGGGGATGAGTGAGCGTTGACCTCTTTGGAATGGATTTGTGTGACTTCGTAAATAGCCGAAGTTTTGCGTCTGTGGTGTGGAAAGAATGGCTAGTTTTTACTGGATATTTTCCGCGTGTATTTTTTTTTCAAAGGTTGAAACGAAAATGTGGAAACTGGCAAGTGTGCACTACCTCTGCTCTTCCCGAACAAAAGGCTGGAAATCGATGGCTTCAATGGTCCAAAACCACTGTAGCGTGTTCAGCGATGGCTTTTATCACCGGCTCTGACAGTTAAAAGCCCTTTTAAGACATCGACAGCATACATTCTGGGCCTTGATTGATGCAGCAGACGCCACACACAAAAAAAAAGGGGGGAAAGAAAGATAAAGAATAAAAACCGTTCGGGTCGAATGCAGCTTCAGTGCGGAGTTTATCGATGCCTAATGAATGGTCCACTTCGCGACTGGTGCACGGCTGCTTTTGCGCGTGTCTGATCCTTTGACAAGCGTACCAAAAATGCCAGAAAGCCGTTAGGGACCCCGCTCCCAAAAAGCGTTTTGGTCTGGCAGAAGCTGCTTTCAAGAAGGCAATAAACTTACGGGGCCAAGGAAAATGATGTCGACAGACTGCTCAAAAAAAAAAAAATAATAATAAAAAAAAAAAAAAAACTGTTGAAGACTGAGCTCAACAACTTTGATCTTGGTCAGGATTCTGGCTATGACACAGAAAGACTATGAAAACAAAACAAACTAAAAGCAAACAATAGTCACGTGTCCAGTTGTGCCGTTGGAAGAACGCGCTGCGTGTTATTATAAGACGATATGGCGTCCAATCCCCAGTTCAAACTTTAATGTTGACTGAATACTGTCAAGGTGGTTCCGACCGCGGACTGTCAAATGTTCAGTTCGAAATCTCGCGAGAACACCCTTTGGAATATCTACCAGATATTGTCTCGTCCTGCGTGACCTATCTGGTCACCGCGAGATGGCGACACATTCCGCACTTTACACACTCCTCTTTCCGGCTAAACGCTGCGATCCTTTTGATCTCGAGAGTCACGTGGCCCCGCAGCTGGCTGCTGTGAACTGCCAAAAAAAAAATGGCACCCACCCGCTGATCGGGCCTTCCGACAGCAACACAACACCATCACATCAACACACCCAGCCGCTGCAGTTCGCTCCCCGGCGTGCTAATGCTGCCTTGCTGCTTGATTTTGTTTTCAATTTCCGATCCGGAAGTGACGCAAGATGCTCGAGGGACATCGAAAAAATAGCGTGTTTGGGCTTCACCGGAAATGTTATCCTTCTCCCATACAGCGTGGAAACCAGCTCCTCCCAATCACACGCTACGCCACAGTGACCACCGCCAGCTCGGTGAAGACATTCAAACCAGCAGCTGGTGTTCTATTTATAGTCACAGCCACCAGGCAGTTGGGGTGGAGGCGAGTTTTTAGCTCAACTCTTAGACGCTGGGAGAAACTGCGGTGCTAATCGCTACACCTGTAACCCCTCCCCCAATCCCACCCCTCCACACACACGCAGGATCTTTCATCGGGGTATGGTGATCCGGTTCTGTTGACCTGGCAGGTGAGTAGAGGAGGGACACCCACAAAGATGAAGTATCGACACACAGTTCAACGCTTGAGAGACCAAGGTAGCGGCGTTGTCAACAGATGCAGCACGTAAAATCTACTGCACCATCTTCAGCTGCACGACAATCTTGTAATAAATCATTAAACCAGAACCACATCATCCTCCATCACCCTCATCAATAAGGGTGGGGTGGGGGCGAGAACTAACAAGTAACCACAACAAATGTTGTTGAAAAGATGTTTTTGCTTTCCTCAGTTCTTCTTTCTTGCTGTTAGTTTGGTGTTCACTTACTCTGTGTACACACTGTAAGGACACCGCAAAGACGGTTGCTGTGGCTGAGATTTGGTGGCGGTGGTCGCCACAGCGTCAACGAAGTAGAAATGTCGTCTGTTGTGGCTGTGCTTGGCGGAGAATCGACGACCACCGGTCTCGGCCGAGCATCGTCGTGTCACAGGAGTCGCAGAAATGTCAACAGCTGTGTCGAGGGTCACATCAACTCGCGCTTTACTGCTTGCTGAGGAGAGGAGTCTTTCAGAACTCCCACACCCTGAGGGTATCAACTGATGGTGAGCTCACAGATGTAGCAGCGATAACCCCCAACACACACACACAAAAGCAAAGCCCGAGGATCTCTTACCGTCACCGGCTTCACATCGGCACCACAGCCTACACTCGGTTCTGTCGTCTGCAAGCTGCGCGAGCTACGTGCCATCTGACATCGTCGTCGTCTGCTGCTGTGCTGCGCTGCTACTGCTGCTGCTGCTGCTTGTTGACGGATGCTCCAGCCTCTAGAGATGCGGCAACAAAAGAGGCACCTGCCACCCACCCCGGTGCCAAGCCAGTGTCATGAGCAAAGAGACCCGCCTGGCGTCAGGTACCCGCCGCACGACAAAGGGGTCTGGCACTGCTGACACTCGCACCCACCCGCCCCTAGCTGAACGTTCGATGCTCGGAAAGTGTTTCTGCTCGCTTCGGAGTGCTTGATGCCGCGTATTGCTACGCCACTTCTGCTTGACGGCTTCGATCCGTTAAATTCGACTATCGTTGCACCGACAGACGCATGCGCGCGCACCTCCCTTCAAACCTCCTCCCTCCGCACTCACACACACAGTGGCTGTGCTGTGGAGTTCATTGACAGCCCAAACACACAGTGCCTGAGGGTTAAAGCTTCCTCCCCACCTCGCGCACGCACACACGCGCACACACAAGCAGGCGCGCCCCGAGGGACTCGAGCAATCGATCGAAAGCGCGCGTTTTCTCGTGCACGCCGCACGGCGGCCGTTCGGTTCCAGTGCGCATGTCAGGCCTGACGTGAGTCAGACATGGTTGCCAAGGGAAGGAGGAGGATTCAGTCGGTCACACACAGCTCAGCGTAGAACTAAGTTTTGTTACGTGGCGTCTACCAGCGGGGTCCGAACTTGACCCCTCTCTCACCCCTTCCCTTGCAGTTCGGTGATGACTAAACCCAGGATTTCAAGTTGTTCTCGCCAAAAGACTTTTCCAGTAACAACAAGCTGGATTTTTTTTTTCTGCTCAACGACCATCGGACCACAGCCGCGTGGCGCAAAATTCAAACCGGAAGAAAGCTTGTGATAGGAAATCGAATAAAGTGGACATACATTATAAATGGAGAGGTGCAGTTGCCCGCAAGAGATGTGCTTCTGTCACGATTTCTCACGATTCTGCAACTATGGGATAAATTTTGTCCAAGATCCAATGGGTTTTTTTTTTTCATCACCCTTTACCAAATTAGTAACTGCGAAACTCTTTCTGGAATGCGTTGAGGGCGATAGTACATTTTCGGTAAGCTGCTGTCTCTGTGCACTACACTGTCGTTCTGTTTCAAGAGATTGGTATCACTCCCTCTGCTACACGCACGAGCATCCGTTGCCGTCTGAGCAGACGGTAGTCTGGAGCCAGAACTGCAAGCATGCGTTTGACAAGAAATAGCAGGGGGGCTCCACCATGTCTGTCGTACCTGTAGTGCCGCAGCCGTTTTTACAAAAGCTTCTCCCAGACACTATTGTTACACCTGTATTGTATGCGCCGATAGAGCTGTGCAGGTGTAACAGTGTAACACCCAGAAGTCACGGCCCAGACCAACTGCCAGGCTACACCAGCAGTTACAAGCGTGGTGCAGAAGTTCAGCGACTGAAGACTGAACCATACACGAAATTGCATCGACCGTTGGAGGCACACACTGCTTGAAAAAAATGTATATCTATAACGAGTAGGGAGCTCATCAAGAACGATGACAACGAATGATGCATTCTTTCCCCATCGGCGTTCCTACTGTTCTTTTTCGGTACTCTACTCATCTTCCTTCTTTTTGCTGCAATGAAATTGTTGTTTTCCCTGTGATTATTAGCACCGGAGATAGGCACCACTGTCGGCCATATGTTTGCAAAGGTTTTTTTTTTTGCACGTACATTTTAGACTCTCGAGTTTGCCTGGCCACTTTCACTTCCCTGACAAGAATCTGCTGTTATCTTCTAAAAAAAGAAGAAGAGCTGAATATGAGTTCAGCTGCAGAAGCGTTGGCGTTGAGGCGAGGCGTCCTCGAGGCCTCCAGGGCATTCGGTAATCGGTCATTCGGTCGACAATCAACCGGTCTGTCAGCTGCAGAAACGGTGACGTCATAGCTAGGGTCCCCCAGGCCCTGCCTCGCATTCAGTAATCGGTCATTAAGTGTGTT
The DNA here is from genome assembly GCF_003073045.1 of Pomacea canaliculata. Classification (NCBI taxonomy): domain Eukaryota; kingdom Metazoa; phylum Mollusca; class Gastropoda; order Architaenioglossa; family Ampullariidae; genus Pomacea; species Pomacea canaliculata. The sequence goes on along the minus strand of NC_037590.1, from coordinate 41,193,457 downwards.
AGACAAAACAACCAGTCAATATGTCATCTACAGCACCACGAGCAATAGTTGTGATGACAGGGTGATTTAAACAACATGAATACTTTTAAGGATATAAATATATTATTCAATAGCTGCCAGTAACCGTAACATCATGTACCAAAAGAAGTAGTTGCCATTTTTTCTTTATTAGTATCACGTTTCACGCTAGAAAATGAAGAAAATTATTGCTGCCATTATCATTACTCTTATTAATCACCATGGTGAAATGCTACACGTGTCGAGCACTACACAATGCCACATTCCGTTCCCCTTGAAATGATTTCATCGAGAACACGCGTTGGATCCTCTGCAGGATGCAGCGGTAGTTAACTGAACATCATCAGAAACGATCACCATAGTGACTCATTGTCCTGGTGGGTTTTCCATCTTTCTCCAGCAGAAGTCTAGGAAAATAATCGCGAGTAGTAATTCAAGGGGAGGCAGTAGAGCTCAGAGAGAAACCCTCGGGGCCCGAATTCAGTTTTAAAAGTTGTGCTCCCAGTCTCTGCTTCAGTTTTATGTTCAGAGGACATGAGAAATTTGTCCGGGAGGTAATTTTTGGGAACATACACACATACACGGTCCACCACACACCACCGCAGCGTTTATCACCACCACACTCTGCTTTATTTATAAGACAGATGAAAGCTTCTAGTTGGATTTGAGTTACATACAGGCTTAAGGTAAAAATCAAACTTGTTTGCATCCCTTATCTTTGACATGTTTTTAATGTAGTATAAAGATGTAGTCCGAGCCTTGTTTCTACTTCATTGTAACAGGTCCTCACACCTTGTATTAGTAATAAATCAGGACAGTCCTTCGGAAGGAAGGATGAAGGCAAAAAGGACCAACAGGTGAAAAGATACGGTGCTGGTCCTGTACTCCACTCTCAGAGTGAAGATAAACGATGATAAACAATTATGAGTAACATAGCATCAAGACACATTTGTTATGAGCAATGACAGACCATTCTCATTTCTAAATATCGTTGAGCAACCTCTTCTTTGACTCTGCACCAGTCACCTTTTAAAATTTTTTTTCCCCATTTGTGTCAAGGCATTTTTGCACCGAGAAGCTGTTGGTTACGACACAACCGTCATCATTTATGCTCACAGAAAACCAGACGCTGAGGCCGCGATGCCATGGAGATAAATTCTCCCCGAGCAGGAAGCGGCCGTGTGAACGCTGGAGACCTGCCAGCCTCGCTCTTTGTTGGACCTAGTCACTCGGGGTCCGCCAGGACGGACAACGACAATCCAAAAAACGACTGTGGCTATCGACTGGGCGCCATGTTCGTGAGTGGCCTGATACCGCCTCGCTCGCTAGGGGCAGAGAACCGAGTTTAAAAGGGAGATTAATGCCACGCGGAATAACAGAAATTAGGGAGCCGCGCCAGAGGTGGAAGTCGGATAAGTGGGGAGGGGATAAGGACGCGTTTTGTGTAGGGAGGTAATTTCGCAACAAATTCAGAGCTTCTAAGTCGATTTTTGGAAAATCCAAGTCGATTGGCGAGAAATGTTGAAACTTTCAAGCAGCTGTTGATTTGTGGCGCCATTAACTTCTATTTGAAGTCAGTGCGTTGTGTTCTCGTAACTATTCTTGAGAAGAAGTTATTGCAGGGGCTAAATTGTGGCGAGCTAGCCTAGCCTTGTGCTACATTCAAAGAAAAACCTCGTTACCCCGTGGCGAGATCGTCTTCTTCAAACGCTCAGGCAGGTAATTCAAAGGACTTGTCAAAGACCGTGAGCTGGAGACACTTCGGGGATTCCAACGAATGTCCTGAAGGAAGTGGGGTACTGTTCTTTGGAGCTCTGCCATGAGAGCCCACTGAGGGTTCTTCAATGCAAAAATCAGGTGCACATATAATCCCGAAAGTTCCCCTTTCTTTATCTTGACTATGTTTTTGTCCTTAGTAAAGGATAAAGGGATCTCTTGAGGAGTTGGGGCAGCTATTCTTCATCCTCGTCAGTCTTGGCGAGTCCTGAACCCACAACCGGTGGCCACGATCTTCGCTTCCAAAGCTTGAATGCGCCATGAGACGGCCTTCCTTCGAAGTAAAGAGCAAACTATTAACACAAGAATCTATACTTGCAAAATCTTAAAAAAAAGCAAAAAAAAACAAAACACAACAGCAACAGCAGCAGCAGCAGCAACAACAACAACAACAACAACAACAACAACAACAACAACAACACAAAAAGGATATGTGTTCGCATGCAGTGCTCACATTTAATTTAGCCAAAGTCTCGAAGCCAGACGCAGGCGGAAACTTTAGAGCACTCCCTCCGACTTTAAGAGTCCAATTGGCCGCTAATCTTGTTAATTAACTCACAGATTTCCGAAAGTAATACAGACGAGCCAAAACGGGAGAAGCCTCCCACGAGGGCAATCGCCTCCTGCGTTTCCCATTTACCACCCGCCTTCCACCAACGACCTTTGCCATCTTCTAACATCTTCTAACTCTAACAACAAAAATATTTATCACGAACCCTTCGCAGATAACAATCGTGAACCCTTCGCTAACGACAACAACAGTCCCTCATCCTTTGCCTGCTGACTCACCCCATCTGTAAAACCGCAGAGAAGAAACACCGATTCGACATGAAGGGATAACAGCCTCGGAGAACTGTGCAACTGTTTAAGGTTTTCAGTAGCTGCGATCCGTTCTCCTACCACATGACCTCGGTTTACATGTCGATAAGAGGATCAGATTTTATTTATTTTTAAATCAACGCTTATTGTTACGGTTCGAAATGTAACTGACTTGTCCTGCATGAAGCTCTGCCCTTCGATTTCATGTGTGTGTGTGTGTAATATATTTCCGATTAGTTAGCTCTGTGTCTGTGTACGGTTGGTTGTGAACACAAAGGGACAAGGGACGTGGTAATGGCTGCTCTTCTAGTTTCTGATTGCAGATGCTGGAAAAGATGTAATATATGATCAAATTCCCACGATGGCATTACGTAACGAATAACCGTCATGCCCACATTAACTCAAGAATTCAGAGTGCGAGTAGGTGGGTGGGAAAACTGATTTCAACAACAGAATTTTTTTTAAGGTCTTTGCTCAGCAGGAGATGAGACAAGCAGCGAAAAAAAAAAAAAAATTGAGGCCAGGACCGCGGTGCCTGACTACAACCACCAGTGAAGCCTTGTCAGTCTCACCTGTCGTCTTACGATGATGTTGCAAGCGTAGGCGTTTGTCGGAGCTTCCTTCTGCGCTTTGTTGAGACAAATTTAGGAAGCAGATTGTGCAACATCCGAGGGTGTGGCCAGAGAACGCCTGCTGACAGTTGGGATGAGCTTCCTGACGTGTCTGAGATCCTTCAATTGAAATGCATCAAAGTTTGCAGAGCTAGAGAAGCTTAGGGGTTGCTTTCCGCTGCAGGCGATGTTGTTAAATATTTCTTTGACGTGAGTAATGACTCTTCTGGCTGATGTATCGTGCTTTCAGAGCAGTCGGGTCTTCTTTTCTCTCTTTTTCTCGCGCCTCTCTTCTCCCAGTGTTTGATGTTCGAGTCTATCACTGACATCAGCAGTTTTAACGACCCACCTCCGTCTCTAGCAACGTATTCCCACCACCATGACGTCATTGAGAATTTTAATGACGGTCGCACAGTTAAGCAGTCGGAATTTTGAATGTGATCCCTCTCCTCCCAATATTTTTTACACCCTGCATTACCTTCATAGACCTTTTTTTTTCATTTGAAACGTTAGAAGAAACGGTTTCTCGACCGCACCATTTACCCTCAATTTACTCGAAAGGTACTCACGTTCTGATGGGTAGGCTTCTCTAAACAACAAAAGACTGCAGAAAGCCAGCTGGTAGCTGCATGCTGATATCTTCTCAGCCTTCTCATGGTTTCAAACATTCCATTATGACATCCAATTACAGTGTCAGTCCAGTATCTGCAACGAAATATGTGATCATCTGGTTGACCACAGTACATGTGCCACATCTTTTCACGAAAGTAGCATGGTCATTACGGTTAGTGCACAAGTTTGGTTTATCCAACTGGGATTATCACCGATACGGTGAGGATTGGCTGTGGTGAAACACCAATTTCAACCCCTTTCCTTGCTGGGGTCCACTTGCTGCCATCTGCAAACACATTCTGTCTTCGAAGTTGTGCATGAACTTTATGGACTTCTACCGGATCCCTCATGGGTTTCCGGGGAGTTTTCCTTCTCCGAGCTGTGGAGTGCCATGGAGTTTTCCTGTACCCCCATCCATAACCTTTGCTGTTCACACAGCATTGCAGCCCTGACTTCCCGGCCATTGGGATTTTGGTTGCTTCCGCACTGAATGCCGGGACTGTCTTCACATTCGCTAAGGGTGAGTATTCCCTGACTCACGGAGGGTAGCGACCCACTGGCTATCCTCACCTACTTTGGTCTGCCTGTCGAAGCAGTTTACCGAGGCGCACCCGTCGTCGCATGCTAGTAATTTTTTGTTTTTAAGGTACAGGTGAGAACTGAGTACCTGAACAAGGACACTAGATTGATGGGGTATCCAAGTGTAGACACATGAACATGACACATCTAACTTACCAGAAGTGTTAACCTCGCATAGCACCCCATGAACCCTTTTGTATGTCCGTATATCTCGTATATCTATTGAAATAAATGCACGGTACATCGACAAGAAAATCATCTTTGACATTCATTAGTTTAATTATGCAGCATTGCGAGAACGGCAACACTGCAAGAAGCCTTTTGGTGTTTGTAAAATTGAGCAACTGTAACTCCACATATAAATACATATTAAGAGGTTTTTATGCTTCCAGGCATTCTGTAGTTCAAGTGAGAACATTTAGCTACATTCATTCGCTTAAACAAAAAAGGCACAACGTAAAGAATTGAACTTTGTCTTTTCTTAAACTTTGGACATGTGCGGTAGACTGCCCCCAAAATGGCCAGAATAAAGGGATATGCAAAAATGAGTGAAAAAATGGTTATTCTGGACCGAAACATATAAACATATCAACAGCTCTCTTCGCAGAAAAGCAAAGTTCTACGAAGCCTGAGCCAGCACTAATTCCTCCTAATTAGGTCAAACAGATTTTCCAAAAAATACCAGGCAGACTTGTAGAAATCTTGATCGAAGGGTATTTGACGCTTCCTGCTACGGATTCCCTCCGTGCATTTCAAATAGCCTAGACACCAAACTAGGCTACAACACATGTATGGAATCGCTAACTCCACGGCGGATTTCAATATAATTAAAGGAAAGTGGTTTGCAGGTAGTGGAATGAACCAATGAAAATTTTTCGTTTCCTGCTCAACCTTTTCTCTTCTGGAATTACCTAACGGTAGAATTAAATGAACCGATACTTAAGTCGCCCGATCGGAAAAAAAGGCGCTTTATTTCAAGCAATGCTGGAAACTGTTTCCTCCCTTGATCTCCATTACCCTTCGGAAAGACCTATTAAAGGACGTCACTATGTGTGTTAAGAGACACCGTCATTCATCTTCTCTCCTTTTCCGATAAAAAGGGACCGAATCCCTTTTCTGCCATTCTCAAGCGGTTACCACAAAACTCCGCGATATGGGAAAGCCATTTAGCGTCTTGCACATAATTCTCTTCCTGTGATGATTGCGCTTTCTCTTGTTCCCCCCGCCTCCCTTTAAATCACTCTTCCCTGCTTCCACACAATGCAAAAGATATTACAAGCTACAGAAATTATCCAGCTGGCAAAGCCACAAACTCGCACGTGCTAAATCGGTGTTAATTTCAGCTTTGGTTGGCAAGGGACGTCGGGGATGGAGTTTGGAGAAGGGACGATTGACGATGGCTCAGACGCCGACAAATCTTTCATTCAGACGCGAGAAAAACAAGCAAAAGTATGTGAGTTCATTGTATTATGGCGTAAAGTATATTTACGTTTACTCGCTGGCGGTTTCCCGTCGGGAGAGAGGAGTGGTCGGAATGTCTGGCTCTCTGCCAGAATGCCGCGCTTCTTCCTTTTAGCACGTTGCTTTGAGGATGTCTCCATGGAAATTAATTTTTTGGCCGTGTTTTGGTGTCTTCTATTTCAGACTTATATAGGGTAATGAGACGAAATGAAAGGGCACCTCAATCGCTGAACAATCCTCGAGTAGCCCGAACTCTAAAAGGTTAAATAGTGCGAGCTTTCTAACTCCTATTTCAATAAGAAGAAAAGTGCATATTTATATAAAAGAGTAAATAGCGTGAGCTTTCAACCTGCTATTTAAATAAGAAGAAAAGTGTATATTTACATATGGAATAGTGTAACAAACTCTCGTGCAATCTGGCTCATGCAGTGATTCCACCCTCTGCATGTCTTCATAAAGACATTGCCCTAAAACTAGAGACCAGCTGCTTCAGCTTCTCTTAGGTACAACCTGGGCCTACAAAACAGAGGATAAAGCTAACTCGAGGGCATGAGTGTTACATATAAATCTTTTGCTTTGTTGTTGTTTTGAGAGTACTTCTTTCCGTGCATGAAGATCTGCTCCACAGAAGAATTTGTTATATTGACGTAACAATTGAGCTGTCTTAGCTACCGAGCAGCATAGCAGTTACAATACCAGTTGACAAAGTTCATGGAGAAAATGCAGAAAAAGAGATAAGAGTTAAATCTATGCTGCTGACACACAGATCCAAAAGCAATGAACGAAGCGACAAGATGCAGAAGTGAGGACCGATAGTGGTTCTTGAAAACAGAAGCAGCGTGATGCACGCGCAGAAAAACAAATCAGAGCGTAGCAACTATCGAAACAGAAACTTTGTTCAACATTAACCCAAGTATGACGCAGAACTACGGGTAAAGATGAAAAAAGAAAAAGGCAACATATATTCACGCTTCGGCCAGACAACGGGACATCACTCTAATGAACTATTAAGGCTACGGGCGACTGGGGAGATAATTACACTGACCACATGGCGAATAAAGTACAGTGCCCACATGGCCACAAAGATACTTCGTGTGTGGGCAATCTGTCTAGCATCGATCGATTTTAACGAGCATGTGAACCAGGAGGGGGCGCCATTCGCACTACAGGAACGAGTTTAACGTTCATGTCTTATCTTGGCTTCTTTTCCCATCCCTGACCCGTCCATCGATCCAGCACACTTTTTTTTTTTTAAAGGAAGCCCCTAGCAGCATTTGAAAACTTAAAAATAAAAACCAACAGGATGCTTGTCAAGAACTATCAGCACACTGCAAAGTGTGGTATCTATTCGGGCGGAACAACTAAATGTCTAAAATCATTAAAGGCCTCTATATAAAGTATCTGGTGCGCGCTCGCACATGCACACATATGCACAGAGGAAGGCTGGGGAGGGAAGGTGCAACGACTGTGCCGATTAGATCTGGGACCACACAACATATATCTCTCAGGATGTGACACCTGTTCACACGGCTGACTGTCTCTCGTTCGAATTTGTCGCTTCCAACTAATGAGAGTGTATAAAGTTGCGTGGATGGATGACGCGCCATTGAAGGATCGCTTACAGGAGAAAACTATAGACGTAAAGAACCAACGTTGAAGTCCAACAACTTAGACTTGCTGGTGACAACGATTATAAGGCTATACGTATGCACACGTTTGTCGACTGGCAGATATATACGTACTGGTCATGTGCCGTCAAACGGGAGTGTAAGGTGTGACGAACGTGTGATTTTTTTGTGTTTAATGCCGTGCCAGCAACTATATCACGGCAACGAAAGTAATTTTAACTTTAAAAGTTTGACGAACGTGTGAAAATATCATTGGAGGGGGCAGGTGATGAACAACCACACCTACACGTTTAATCTCTTCTTAAAGCATCGCCTGGGCCATATTATCTTAACTAGTTCTAATGCATATAAATATTAACGTAAACTAAGTCAACACCATTTCGCTGATAAAAGAATATTTGGTGATGCTAGAACCTGTGACAGGACAGGGAAGCAGTTTTAAATGGCACAGATATCCCACCTACATGTTAAAGGTGCATTAAAATCCAAGGTGTGTGTGGCTCAAATACCTTGCAGGTTGAGTACCCATGGAAATAACACCGCACTTTTACAAAATGTTTATTTTCCCATAAATCTTGATATACACAAGAACATCACATGAAGATGTCATGAGTATGCTCACCCCCCACCCCACACACACACTCTCATTATCAAATGAAACTTTCACTTTCCTCAAATTACAAACACTTTAAATAAGAAGCATGCATGCACACAGCTGAATACAGTCTAGTATTTCCCTCATGAAAAGCTTATTATAAAACTATTACAAAGAATTTTACCCCTGGCCAATCTGATCATAGCGAGGGAGAAAGCATGTTCAGAAGAATAATCTTTTACGCGACATAAAACACTTAAACAATTTGCAAGTTTACATAAATGACTTGCACCCTTCCAAAAAATCTGAAGTAAACAACAATGCACTTAAAGAATCTGCATGGAAGCAGCAAAGTACAATGAACCCTTTAATCTTTTGAAATTCACTATACCAGGACAGAAAAAAGTTACATTCTGAAGGACAGGAATAGTTGTGAACCTTATTTGTCACACATACTAGAGGTAAAGACTGGTATTGGGAGGTCTGTGGCTTGAACAAAAAAAGAAATTAAAAGCATTATTATACAAACCAACTCCCTGTTCCCATAATGCTTATTTGTTTTAACTGTATAACATTTCATGAAAAAAGGGAAACATTAAAGTTACTTTTTTATGGAACTCAGTCAGACTTCATTTTTGCTAGAATGGTACCTGAAAATATCTATAAAAAAAATTTGTATGGCTGAAATACACAAAAGAACATGCACAAAAAAAAAGCATAAAGATGCATTCAAACATTTTGTAACAATTTTCTAATAGCTTCACAGTTTTCAACAGGAACTCCCACAAAATAATTATATCAGTTTCTGGTATCAACTATCACAGATCTTTGTAAGTGTGATCTGGCCTGTAAGATCAGATTTGCAGGTAAATACAAATGTTTTTATCCCTACACATAAAACTGACATGTGCATGCTAAAAACACTCAACAATGGGTCATTCATCACCATCATGTGACATTTTTATTTTCTTCACACTATGACATATATAAATGAATGTATTTAAATATACTGAAGTGACTGCATGTGCAAGTGTTTTGATGTATTCAGATCTCAATTGTATCACATAAAAGACAGCATTCATTTAACAAGACTAAATGTGGCAAGAAATATAGACACAGCTACAGTACTTTTTTTTAAGAAGTGAGAAGTACTGGGTAACAATCTGAAATATTAAAAAATGCAGCCAGCAAGTTCATAGAAAAAAGTAGCACCATTTGAAGTATACATTTAACAATTCATTGGCAAACTAGTGTAAAGAAAAATACCTTATACCTCTACTTCTTGTATGTAGTCAACATTTTAATGTATTTATCTCCAGGTGTGTGTACCATACTGTTCAAAAGCCTTGAAAGATAACGTGCAGATTCTGTTAATTAGTGATAAAGGATTTTTGTTAATGCATGTTGCATAATGTATGCTGTCAGCAGTAAACATGATCACACCAGCACTGGTATTAACATCTACCAGCAGCTGCTCGAACAAGACAAAGCCCATGTAATATATTTGCCATCTACCTCAAGTATACATTGTAAAGGCTTTTGAACATACACCATAGATCAAGAAACATGCTGAATGCAACAGATCTACCAAACATAGCAAGTTAAAAAAAAAATATATATAAATCTTTAAATTGTTGCTGCTACATTCTCAGCAAATTAGAGGTATCTATGAATGGAAAACACACCTGTAAATACTTGCAGAATGATTGGAAAAAATAAGATACTCCTACTTTAGACTGCTTCAAAATGGTTTCTATGAGGCACCAAAACTTTATGCACTGATTGGAAAGTACAGTTAACTACCTTCATGATTTTTTTTTTAAAAATGCTGAAATGGTTACAAGAAACCATCTTTTCCAGACAGGCATCATCTTTACAGAGCGAGTATTTGACAGATGAGCAATTCATCGGCATAACAAAGGCTTTAAGAGTGGGAGACTTAAGTGTTTGGGAAACCATCTTTTGCAGTGAGCAAATAGGAAAAACAAACTGTGAACTATAATAGGCATCCTGGGTTATTCAAGAAATAGTCATTTTAAAAAATCATTTTAAGTTACAGAAGCCCTGAAACTTATGACTTAGAAGAATCAACTAATTGCTACATAAGCATCCAAGCAAAATGTTGAACAAGCAAAGGCTATGTACAAGGATAATAGCCTTCAGCTGCATGTTTTATCTGTTCTGCAGGAAATAATTGAAAACATATGACAACCCCCAAGTCAAATAGTGCCTTTCCTCTGTCCAAACATCTTTAAAAAATGTGTGCAATAGTGCAGTCTAAATAGCTTACTCAGCTGAAGACCTTAGCTAACCAATTATACACCATTTAAGATTTTTTGATCATCATTTAAAATTGTGGGGAAGCAATCGCAAGTGTGTGTGTATATATATATAGCACAGAGCAGATTAGGTCCAGAACCCTTGCACTGGTGAGGGATAAGACCTAACAATTATACTATCTAAATTTTTCAAAGGATATGAAAGAGACAAAGAAATGGTAAAATGTTAGCTGCCAATCTTTCATCCAACTATTACACAACACAAAAGATAAAGACTTGGCTAATGGTAATCACAAGCATGAGATGGTAAGGCATGCATAATAGTCCTTGCAAGTTGTCAAGGATCTCCATGCTGGTTCCACAAAGCAGCTACCAACTGTTCATAATATTCATGGATACAGCAGCTGTGCTAAGCATTTTTATTGAAAAGTGAGCAGTGTTTTCACACAGGCCTGTTTATCAATCCCTCCTTTAACTGCTGTTTAGTTCCTATCTCACAAACAATATGATATGTTGGTTTCAAAGGTATGAAGGGAAAGCATTTGCGCATCTAGCTTAACGCAAGATTACAACCCTGAGAGTATAGGATGTGTTGTACATCTTTCACTTGGACAATGTTCCATAAAACCAGTTTGATGAAAAAGACCCTACATTCCACCTGTCAAATAAAACGTGTGCAAAAGTAGAATGCATTGTCCCAAACTGAGTATACAGGCTTTTTGGTTCTGGCTCAATCTACCCAAGTACAAGCACTATGGATCGAAGCGGTATCTCACGTGCTTATTTCTCTGACACCAAGGTCACTGGTATGGAGTACAGATAGCTCTGCTTCTGCTATTAAGTTCCAAGTGAAACAGATCGTGAAGCACCAAAGGCATGCAAACACATCTGGATGTGAGAATTGACACTACAATGACTCCAGAAGCACCATTTTTTTCTCCTCCTTTCAACCACCAATTGCATTGACATCCACTTCTGTTTGCTCAGCCTACTCTTTAAAGTAAATGCAGGACTCATGTTTAGAGTTGAAAACAATTCACTTGTCAAGGAACAGACTGTCGGCAACAGCTACAATGTACTTTTCAGTACTCTTGTTTATCTTTCCGCTCATCGTATGGTGTCCATGTCTCATTGTCTCAAGCGCTAAGAGCATGCTCCTTCATGAGCACTATCAAGCGCTCTATAAATCACATGTTTATTATAATAATATTACTGCAAGATCCTCTCATTTTCATGTTAGGCACTATAATGTACGTTCAAATACCAAGGGCTAGGTTTGGTGTATGTGTTCCTGCAATGGCCAGCAGCAGGGGAATGTCACTGGCATCAAACCTGAAATGACAAGCCAAAAATATATATTCAATGAGAGAAAGGAGAAACCATTACTCATGAGCTGTACACAACAGACATTCTACAAAAAGTCTACCATTCTTAATATCTAATCTGATTTTATTGTTGGTTACACGGTAATAATAACATGGTAACAAATGATCTTTTGCTTCAAACTGCACAACTCAAGTCAATTTTAGCTGACATTTGGAAAGCAAGAAAACAGAAAGAAAAAGATAAGCAAATACAAACCCAAGCACAGTATTGAGATGGTGCAAATTGTAGCGGCCCATGCCCTTAATGTACTCAGCAAGCATTAAGCTCTTGAAATATAGCTCTTGCATTCTGTCCTCAAGATGCATGATGCACTGCACACATACATACAGGATCTCTGTCATCTTTTTATCTCTTCTTCCCCTCAAATGTTAAATGTCACCAAAGCAAATTTATAACAATTTAAGTAACTTCAAACCCATGGAGTTGATGGGTCTACCTCCAACACCACTTTGCCATCGAATTTGCATCACCATCTGTATGCCTGCATTATTTTGCCCCCTCTGCAACTATATTTATTAGGTAACACATACTCCATACCCAAATCTTCATGAAATGCTTAAATTACATAGCTCAATAAAAGTTCTTAATAAGTATGCTATTATTCTTAAAGCTGTGCTATAACTTTGATGTATGATGAATCATCTCATTCTCTTTGAGCATGATCTGTAAACTTTTGAGTGTAACAGAATGCAAATGGATAACTCTAGGCTCTTAACAGATGCTTTGTACAGTAGATTTACAGTTTGTCAAGAAGGGTTTATTAAACGTCACATTAAGCAATACTTACAAATTCTGAACTCATCTTTAGGTGATTCAGGTCTAGCATAGACTCAGTGAGGCTCATGACAAGCTGCGAGGCAGTCCAGGGTACAACGCCCAAAGGATTAATATCAAAAAGCCGACTACTGGCAACTTCCACAGTCCTGACAGAGTATACCTTATGATCAACAATCTGATTCAAATGTGGAGGTGATGATGGTGGTGGTGGTTGTGATTGACAAGAAATAATGAGCTTAACATGGCTTCACATTCAAGTCTGCCTTGGTGTTAAAAAAAATTGTAATTTATCCCTGAGTGCCATGGAGACTAAAGCAATCTAATGATCAATGATTCTACACAGGAAATAATTCTTACCAACTGTCTGTATCAGCAATGATGCAGACAGATTCTGCCACTGGCTCATCTAGAACAGAATGCTGAAAAGAAAACAGAAAAGTATAATGAGATAAAATTACACACCTCAGGTTATCACCACAATGTATTACTTTTGCCATGAAGCATTGATGTGTATTGCTTACTGACACCACAAACACTGTGATGCATGAAAGATCTCTTCTATGATTATCCAAGGTAAAAACAAATAAAACTAGCCATTCTAAAGAAATAAGTACAACCTATTTCCAACTAACACCATTTGCCTTGAAACTCAAAGAACATAAATGTATCTGATAACATTTAAAACATATATATGAATACCTGCAAAGAGGCCTGGAGGTCCTGCATTAGCTTGGGTCGAAAAGAGGTATCAGAAGTGCCATGCAAAACAAAGTCTGACATATAGTGATCACTAAAGCCAGCGAGAAGAGAACGCCCAAAGTTTTTGTCAAATGCCTCAACGCTGGATTGATCTCCTTGTAACTCAACACTGCAAAAATACAGGATGGATAAGAAAAGAGTGAACACTGTTTTTTGCTCATCTGAAAATATTTTCCAAAACTTATTGTTTTTTTAAATACGGCAATCTGGTTTAAAAAATATAGGTACAACATAAAAAAAATATGGCTGACAACTGAAATGCATATTTTTTTTCCATAAGTAGATTTTTCCCCACAATGGTTCTTTTCCAGAAGGTCATATAGAGATTTTCAGTGTTTTATCTTTATACCTAGTATCCAGCAGGTAATAGCCACACACAAAAAAAAACAACCCAAAAAACAGGACCAGAAGCATCCAAAATGACTAGCAAAGTACAAAACAGTAAACTTTGTGACTCCACATAAGACAGGCAAAACCAAGAAAAGTATTCACTATTTTTTCACTACATTCACATTACTATGTCAATGGTGAGGTTGTCATAGGGGGCCATAAAGAACAGTGATCAGTTAATGAATCGTCTGATAACTGGTACAAGAAGACCAGCTGGGGATATAACCAATTTTAATTTGGGGCAAGAGAGCATAAGCCCCCAGTGTAATCCTCTAAAGTTAGAAGCAGCAGCAGCTAGATGAAAAATAAAAAATTCACTGATCCCAGAGTATTTACAATGTAATTCTAATTCTGACCCAACACTGCATCAATTAGCAATGAGTGAAGGTCACGTGACAACTATTTTCAATACCTGGGTCCAGCGTTAACAATCATCTGATACCATGAATGTACAAATAAATACAAAAGGATGTCCACTGAAGTTTAATAAAAATGACATTCACATCAACATTCATTTTTGTATTCGATTCTTTTCAAATATGCATAAGTGTCTAGAGGTGGCAATAAGAACTCTGCTGACCTCAGCATGGGAATTTCCTGGCAGTGTTCAAGTGGGTCAAAAGTCTCCAGGTCTAAACTGCTAGTTGAAGACAGATGTCTGCGTCGATTTAGCTCTGCTGGCCTTACTGACCTATTTGAACATAATAATGTCCACTGTATTTTAATGCCATCATCAACAGCAAACTAGATTAGTTCAAGTTCCATAAAACACAGCAATATTTTAGACTGATCAGTTCTAAAAGCTAAAGAAACAATAATGCCACACAATTTGGATTTCTGCTTTCCTGCTGATTACATAACAGTAATTTTTTTAGTGGTTCTGGGTCTAAATTGTTCTACAGACCACTAAACCAAAGTAAATCTGTTATCTAAGGCTAATGTTCATGACATCAACATCAACTCTTCACCAGTCGAAGCAGGAACTGACTCCTATGTATGTAATTTTGGTGATCTTGGTGAATGTTGTATAATTTTTGCATTTATGACAAATCTGGGGTTGGTGCATTGGGTGGAAATAATGTAACACAGGCAAGCAATATCTAAATACCCACCTGCACCTTCCTGGATTGAATGTGCTTGGTCCTGACACCAAAGGCTTCCATTCCACACTGTTTTGCCTGGATGGCATTAAGATTTTCTGCTGACCCGCAGCAATGTCCCCAGTACAAAATGCAGCCGTTCCAATGTCAGCAGGAGCCATGGTAGCTAAAGGATGTGACACCAACCGATGCTGCTCACAAATGTCATCGATAACCTTGACCTCTATGCCCTCTTCAAAATATTCTTCAAACATGCTGTTGCTTCCTTCTGCCAGAAATTTACTTCGGGCTTCATCCCGCTTTTTTTGCTCTAGCTGCTGAGCTAACAGTGACATTGGCCGTTTAGTGCTTGAGTCTGGTTTGCTTTCTGGCTCAGGCAGAGCAGTTCCTGTTGAGACAAGGACACGCTCACTTTCAGCAGATCTGCGGACATGCTGAACATTTTCTTTCTTTATCTGCTCCTTAGGCTGCACAGTAGATAGGATGCAAACGACACCCTTCTCAATTTTGTCACTGCCATTCTCTAATGAGACCAGGAGAGGATTCAGTTCACTCAGTCCCATACGCTCTGAAAAGGCTAAGTCATG
Organism: Pomacea canaliculata; assembly: GCF_003073045.1. Taxonomy (NCBI): domain Eukaryota; kingdom Metazoa; phylum Mollusca; class Gastropoda; order Architaenioglossa; family Ampullariidae; genus Pomacea; species Pomacea canaliculata. The sequence continues at coordinate 41,178,080 of NC_037590.1, read as the reverse complement.
CTGAGATGAAGCAAGAACACAGCCATTCATAGTTTCCTTATTCACTCTGGTTTTTGTGATTTCATCATGCCCGACATCTGAAGTCCTCTCACTGCCACAGTTTTCACTACTGAAATCACTACAAGATGGACAAAGACATGAGGATAAGTGTATTGAACTGCTACTTGGGTCCAATATCTCACTGTGGGATTGTGTTGTGTGAAGCTCTGCTTCTAATGACACAGTCTGGTTACATTCCAGCATGTTCACAGTACTGGCCGAGTCTTCTTTAGATGGGATTGAACTGTGTTCCCAGTTCTGCTCTTCAAGAAGGGCTGACAGAGACTGAGAGTATGGGACCTCACGAACATCACTGCAGCGAATAAAGTAGCTCAGCACATACAGAAATTTGTTGACAACATCTGCCTTTCGTCCAACCACTACTGTCCGTGCAACTTTTGGTGGCTGCCCAATTGCACCATATAAATCTCTGAGTAAAAGACAGAAATCTCTTTAATTTTTGTGCTCAATAATTTGAAGCTTTCTTTATAAATAAAATTATGGTTACTAATAGTACTTTAAAATGATCAATTGTGATGAAAATTGAATATGCCTTTGAAGGCTGAAAACAAAAATGTTACTTGGATTTACTGAAAGGCCAATAAATCATACACTGCCATTTCCAATATTACCATAGCAAATAATGAAGATTACAATATGCTTTAACTAATTGTACTATAGTACTACTACTAAATGTACTAATTATCTCATGAATTGTGCATACTACCTACCCTAGCTGGGCCCATAATGGATTGTATGGGTGAGTCTTTGCCAGGGTATCAACCTTCAACAGTAAATGTGATCACCATTATCAACAGGCATGCAGGATGCAGGCATAACAAAAACCACAACATCCGTGAAGCTTTTGGGTCATACATGGCTACACCAGTAAACATGAACATAAAATACAAATTGAACAGTTTGCAATTAAAGACTGGCTAAAATTTTGTATGATAGGTCTTCAAGCAAGAAAACAAAAAATAAATTCACTTCAGTCAAAAGAACTATGGTTGATTGAGACTACCGACCACTCCTCCTCACTTAAACTCTTGGACAGATTCTGGTTGCAATGTAATAGAGCTCGCAAAAACACCACTCTTATCACTTATAATGTCACATAAAGCAGTATGGATACAAGCAGATTAACGCATCCTTTCTCAGTTTTGAAAACTAATAAAGTTGTTCAAGGAAACCAAAAACATGTAACTTTGACAGTTTATGTGAAAACACAGTGCCAAGGCATCCCAAATACTGAGATAGTATTGTCATAGCAGTTCAAATACAGCAGGAGAGACAGTCAGGGTCTATCCACTAGTAAATCAGTGATCCCCACTAATGCACTAATGGCCAGTATTATGCAGTTGAACAAAAAAGTAGGATTCGGCAGGTGAATAAAAAAATCTGCATCTGCTAAATGTAAAACAGTTCTCACCCATTTTGCTGAGTGTTTGTCCAAATAGGTCTTAGATGGTGCACCATCTCCTGGTGTAACAGTTGCTACCCATGCCAAATGGTAAGTTAGGACAGCAGATATCAATGTGCTGACAAAGCTACAAGACAAAAATCAATCATTTAAGCATTTATTCACAATATTTTGATATTAGTCATTTACTTTACAAAAAGAGGAATAATATGGACTCAAACAGAAGATTCTTTTTCACAGCACTTGATTCTGTCTTCGCCTTCTTTATTCCCTTACTATAGAGAGTACAAAGGAACTGACATTATCAGGCTTCTGTAAAACAGCTGGTGTTGCAAGAAAAGTATGTCCTCTAACAATTCAAAATTTTATTTGCTGGTGCCTTTGTAGTCATGCCTGTTTTATGAAAACCATACTTCGACAGCCTCTTTGGCTCTCCACATCATAAGAATGTATGCAATTTCTGCAGAAAGGAAAACTTTCACATGAAAAAAATTATCTATACAGCAAATCAAGCCACTTACAATTTGTAAGATTTGTTGTCATACTTGGTGGCCAGTGCCATGAACTCGTGAACAAACTGATCACAAAGTGCATAACGGTAGCTGCCAAGTGACATCATGCTAAGCCACACTGGTTTCTGCAGGCGGGGGGCCATGTACAGGTCATGCAAAGCATCCTTAAACCTGTCCAAAGCCTGTAACATAACAACATGCATCTGTCATTTGCTTCAGTGTCTCAAAATGGAGAACTTTGCTCTGCAATCAGAATCATGTGTAAAAACAGACTACACAACAGAAAATTATATTTCTTAACATCAGCAAAGCCAAAAAAAAAATCAATAATCATAGCAATCAAAACATTTCTCCCAAAAACAAGAACTTGCTGTCATTCTTCACAGAGTATGATACACTGAGAATTTACCAATGCTAAAGCAAAGCTTATCAGCCAGTACAATCATCCACACACGCTCACTTTGAAGACAACCATTTCCTAATAAAAGCATTATTTAAGAGGTCAATTTGAATTACTTCTACAGAGAATATACAGGGACATTAACATCTACAGAACATGCAATCAAAATGTATCTGAACAGCTGCAACATATTTAGTAATATTGAAAACCATGCATGTATAATGATGGATAACTGCCCCTTCATTCCCTCTTCAAGGTTCACTTGGTGCAAAATTTCCTTCTCCAATGACAAGGGCAAGTTCAAGATACCCTTTCCGGTGAGTTAAGAGCTATAACCTACTTTGGCAGTAGCCTTAATTAAAATTAATTGAACTCTCAAGGCTAAAGTCCTTTTCAGCAGAAACTTAAAATAGCTTTCACCAACTGAAAGGATTATTTAAACATTAACTTTGGTCAGCATCAAGCACATAGCTAATTTGCATGTGCAAACAAAATAACACCTATAACCTGGAAACCAATGGTCCTATACCTTGGTACTGTAACCATCTTTTGAGGATTTCAAGTCTGGCCTTAATATCTACCTACTGCTTTTATAACAGCATTAGAATCTGGTGCTCTCCCACCATCTCTCCCTTCCTCACTATCTCCCCATCTTTGTTTTATGGTTTGCCACTATGCTGCTGAATTGTTTTTTGTGCTGCTCTTTTAGGTGATTTTGTTATTCAGCTCATGAGAACATGGGATAATTAGATCACATTACCTAAGTCAGTTAACCAATCTCTATTAAAGGCTAGATTTTCAGCGTATGGCAGAGTGGGGGAGGAGGGAGAAGATAGTTCAACCCCAGGGAAGGTAATAGATATAAGACATGCTGGTGACCTTACTGGTCATTCTTTCCTAACTGCTTCCATCTGGCCTGACCCTCACCTCCCTCTGCTGGATTAAATCCATTCTTTCTTGACGAACAGTGAAAATTAATCCTTCAGGCTAATGTCTTCTTGTATATCCTTTGAGTAGCCACAAAAAAGATGAAATTTACTCTCATTTATATGAAAAAATATTTATATAACACTGGATGCAGCAACCAGTAATAATAAAAAAATGGAAAACTAGCCATTACTCACTTCAAAAAGAATAGGAACCAGGTTACGACCGCTGAAGAAACCCCTTTCAACGGCACTGCGCAGTTGCTCAACATGTCCCTCAATCAGGGCCATGTGGGAAAAGAAAAAGCTCTGAAACAGTCTGTTGGAAATAAAATAGTGATATCATGTCATATTATGGTGTGATTGTACCACACTTTTACCATGGCTGAAGCTCAGAACCTTGTTAAATGACTCTGAGGTGATGATATACAATTACAAATATGACTGGGGTGCCCATTAAAAAAAATGCATCAAAATGAATATTTTTAAATTATTTTATTAACATATAAACATCCTGAAAAAATAGCCTATTTTCACCCAATACTCATTTCTCCCTCAAATTACACCCTTAAAAAACCCCAATCATTTCAAAATTATTTTTAATTACCTGTGTTCTTCATCTTTTTCATCAGTCATGAGAAAGACAATCCCTACAGCAAGCTTGCACTGCTTTTTCTTTGGAAGTTGTGAACTCTATAAACAAAATGTGTGAGCAGTATTATTCACATAAAATTGTACATTTTGTCTATGAAAAGCAAAACAAGCAACATATCAAGCATACTAAAAATTTGCAACCAAAAGTGGCAACCCTTTACAAAAATTGCAATAAAAGACTGCGTAAATAAAATAAAGCAACAGATAAAATAATGTGCATGATTGGTCACTCACTTCAGGGCTATTGAGGGTTTCTTGTGAGTTCCACCGGCGTGCCTGGCTCTGTAAGGATGTTATCTGGGAGCGCATCCATCGCCGATGCAAACTGTTATAGCTGCTGGCACTACTGTTACTAGGAGAGGGAAACATGGACTGAAAACTGCCACTTGAGGTCACTACAAAATAACAAAAGGCAAAATTTAACAACATGCCAATATTCTTCCAAACATATATGTCAAGACTTAAATAAAAAGCTATGCTTCATATAGAAGAAAACCCCTGGGGCAAAATTTTAGAAACAAGCTAAATGTAACGGATAAGTATTTAGTAGAGGGGGTTAGGAGGGAAGATCGACAACCGTGGTAGATCTGATTTAGCGTAGTGGGCTGGAAGTTGTTTGCCCTTGAGCAAATGACGCAAACTGGGACGTCAAAATAAGGTGACGTAAAAGATTGAGAAAAATAACGTTAGAAAAAATAACGGAAAGCAGAGAGCAGACGGCGAAACAAAAGTTGGAGCTGGTGGATTTTTCTCGGGACTTTCTCGCAACTGCTGCGACAGCGGAAAAAGTATTACGGGAAGTAATACCGTGGGTAAACTACAGATGGATGTACTTCACAGGTCGTGAGTCACTGTAGTCCGTGTTCGCACCGTGGGGGAGCTCTGTGGCTTGGGCATCCCAGTTTCTTGGCGGGGTCAAGAAACTAAACACTGGTATCAGCGAGAAAAGAACAGAAAACTTGGTGCAAGACTGGGGCACCGACTTCCATCTGTCGCCTGGAAGGGGCAGCTCTTCACAGCCTGAGAGTAAGCGCCGGTGGAGGAAAGGTTTCCTCCCGGCCTTCAGCGAATCTAACATCATCCGGCCAAACATCTAGGAGGCGGCCGCATGCGCAAGATCGAGACGTCTGCTTATAAACTGTGGGTACTGTGAAAAACCATTTATTTTCAATCATAAATAGACTTCGTGGAAAGAAGATCAGTGGGATTAATTGGAATAGAGGACTTGGGAGGGTCTCAAAGACTTTAAAATAAGAGGTTGATGTTTCATCGGGAGCGAACATTGGGTTCTTCATCAGTGACAATAATTTAGGAGAGTCGATTTTATTGTTACCTTTAATATTATGTGGGATGAATGATAACATATTGGTAATACATCTTGTGTGGCGAATGAAGGAGTGAATCTATGAGTGTGGATTTTGCCTTTGTTTCATTTGACTTTGTATTTAATTTGAATAATTATTTGTGCCTCTAAGAAGGTACGCCCACCCTGAAGCGATCAGGATATTTTGGTTTGTGGAAAGAATGCGCATGTCTGCGGACGGTCCGTGACATCTTGGTGACCCCCGACGTGATCGCTTTAGGGTGAGGCGGTACTAGGCGAGGTGGTTTACAAATATTGTACAAAAGGTATTATTAGTACTGTATCTGGTGGATTATTTTTGACTACTCTTGTTTTGCCATCGTAGGGTACATTTCTTTAAATTGTTCTTGAGAGACATGGAATTCCCGGATATAGATAGCTTCATAGCCCAGGGTGAGGAACTGGGTTATACTAACAGTGCCCTGGAACAATACGTCGAACAGTGTCTTGAGAGGTTCGACGAGGAACAAGAGAGAGAATGGGCAGCAAGAGAAGCGGAATGGCTAGCCAAGGAAAAAGAAAGAGAAAGGGAGTTTGAGTTTGAAAGACTTAGGCTACAAGCAGAAAGATTATCAAGAGTGAGAACAGCAGACAGATTAGAAAGAGAAGCTGAAGCTGAAAGGGCAGCTAACGAAAGAGAAGCTGAGGCCGAACAAGACGACGGTCAGGAGTTCGCCGCTGTGAGGCAGGGTGCAGGTGAGGGCCCGCGATCACCTCGTAAGAATGGGCCGCGTGACGACAGCACACGGTGTCACGATTGTTCCCCAAGAGATCGGTATACACCAGAGAACAGGTCTCCAAATTTCAGTAGGAAGATCAAATGTTACGCATGTAAGGGATTCGGACATATTGCCAGAGTGTGCGCTAACACACTAGGGACTTCCCGGAGGCAATGCTACAATTGTGGACGTTTTTGGTCACATTGCCCGGAACTGTCTCTACCAGAGAGCTCAATATTTAGGACCCAATAATTCATACTGAGAAGGAAGAACCAGCTTATGTCACAAAGAGAAATGCAAGTAGCTCAGAGAGAATCAACTCTTCAGGAGGTTCATGAAGAACTGAACCACAAAATCAACGACCTCAGTGATGAAATCAAAGCCGTGCAACAAAGTTTACAGAACTTTAAAGAAAATACAGAACATCGTGAACGCAGATTGCAGAGAGAAATCAGTGACCGGGACAAAGAAATTATTCGGCTTAAGGCTGAGACAGAGGTTTGGCGAAAAGAAAGAGATGAAATGTGTAAACAACAGTGGGTCACAGTTGGTGACTTTGAAGAAAAAGTTCACGAACTTGAATTAGGTCATAAGAAACAGTCCGATGACCTACAGAAAGCCTTAGCAGAAATCAAATTCTTCAAGGAACATAAAGAAAGCATGAAGAAAGAACGTGAGAATACTGTAACACAAGAGAAATCTCTGGAAATGGCAAATACTGAGACTAACAAAGTGGTGGAACGATTGACAAAACTGATAAGAGAACTCAAACAAATATACGATGACGAGAGAAAAACTAAAAAGGTGTATCTGGGCATGAGACACCAGAAGTCGAGTGAGATAGAGGAAAAGACGGACATTAGCATTACAAGGATTCCAGTTTTTTGTAGAAACTATCAAAGGAACAGCCTTTTAAACCACAAAAGGCTTATTTCAATGGATGCTAGCTCTTCAAGAGTTTCAGTTTTCAGTTGAGACGATTAAGGGAACAGAGAATCTTCTCGCTGACAATCTATCCTGGGTGGAGTGGGACCAATTTATCCCGTAGAAGTGAAAGAAAGAAAATTCTTAAATTGATTTTTTTCATTCTTTTTTTTCAGGAGGGGAGAATGTAACGGATAAGTATTTAGTAGAGGGGTTAGGAGGGAAGATCGACAACCGTGGTAGATCTGATTTAGCGTAGTGGGCTGGAAGTTGTTTGCCCTTGAGCAAATGACGCAAAACTGGGACGTCAAAATAAGGTGACGTAAAAGATTGAGAAAAATAACGTTAGAAAAATAACGGAAAGCAGAGAGCAGACGGCGAAACAAAAGTTGGAGCTGGTGGATTTTTCTCGGGACTTTCTCGCAACTGCTGCGACAGCGGAAAAAGTATTACGGGAAGTAATACCGTGGGTAAACTACAGATGGATGTACTTCACAGGTCGTGAGTCACTGTAGTCCGTGTTCGCACCGTGGGGGAGCTCTGTGGCTTGGGCATCCCAGTTTCTTGGCGGGGTCAAGAAACTAAACACTGGTATCAGCGAGAAAAGAACAGAAAACTTGGTGCAAGACTGGGGCACCGACTTCCATCTGTCGCCTGGAAGGGGCAGCTCTTCACAGCCTGAGAGTAAGCGCCGGTGGAGGAAAGGTTTCCTCCCGGCCTTCAGCGAATCTAACATCATCCGGCCAAACATCTAGGAGGCGGCCGCATGCGCAAGATCGAGACGTCTGCTTATAAACTGTGGGTACTGTGAAAAACCATTTATTTTCAATCATAAATAGACTTCGTGGAAAGAAGATCAGTGGGATTAATTGGAATAGAGGACTTGGGAGGGTCTCAAAGACTTTAAAATAAGAGGTTGATGTTTCATCGGGAGCGAACATTGGGTTCTTCATCAGTGACAATAATTTAGGAGAGTCGATTTTATTGTTACCTTTAATATTATGTGGGATGAATGATAACATATTGGTAATACATCTTGTGTGGCGAATGAAGGAGTGAATCTATGAGTGTGGATTTTGCCTTTGTTTCATTTGACTTTGTATTTAATTTGAATAATTATTTGTGCCTCTAAGAAGGTACGCCCACCCTGAAGCGATCAGGATATTTTGGTTTGTGGAAAGAATGCGCATGTCTGCGGACGGTCCGTGACACTATTATGAAAATACAGCACTTATATCAAATCTGCACTCTGATAAAAGAACAGCTAAGTCTGTCTAAACTTTACCAAAAGAAATCACTCCATTGTATGGAAATATTCATCTGAATATTTAAGTGAATCTAACTTACAGGAGCCCAATGCAGTGTCTTCATCCATGCTATCAGCAAGGGTTTTTCGGACCTGAGGAACATCCACAGGGATGCTGGTGACTGTAAAGTGAAATATTGTTATAATAGGCAAATAAAATGCTTGTTTTCTACCATTACCCTACATCTTTAAGAAAAGGTTAAATAAATATATTCCCATACTTTTAAAATACAATGCTAAAAAAATGTCAGTTACAAACATTTAAAATAAAGTAAGAGTTACTGAAAATATCTCACCATGATTTTTGATTCTACGTTGAGACGTAGCTAGGAAATCTCCAGAACCCAACTGTTCTGCATAGGAACTAGAGAAGCCACTTGAATCTGAATCTACATCTCCAACACTTATTAAAAAAAAAGAAATTTTTTCACTTTGTTGTTTTACAAAACTCAACAGCTACAACACAGCTTCCAGTACTTAAAAGAAGCAATAGAATATCACAGCATCAAATCTCAAACACACAAGATTTTGCCTACTCAATCAACAGTTTTACACTATTCTTTTTTACACAAAAAGTTTCAGTTTCAAGAAATTGCAAATTTTATTTGTAAGTTATTATAAAAACAATTAATCAAAATTACAAGAGAGCCCCAATTGATGAGGACACAATCAAAGGTACTTAATGCATGTCCTTGTATACTTCAATTCTTTTTTTATATATATATGTGTCCTTTACAGACACATAATTGAATGTGTGTGTGTGAAGAGAGAAAATGCATTTTGATTACCTGATCCCCCAAAAAACTAAAACTAAGAAAGTCCATTTTATTTCTGCTAAATATTTGTTTAAACTGACAAAGATTTTTTTCTTATAATAGCTGTAAATAAATAATGAAAATATCCATAACATGTCATGAGTAATGAATGATGTAACTTCTCAAATCTTATCTTCCTACTAAGTAAAAAAAATAAAATACTTGGCACTACATATAATCCTTACCATGATGAATCAGCCTTAGGCTTTTGAGGATAAAACACTTTTGTCACCATAAGTTGAGACGATGACCTATAAATAAAAATATTTTGAATATATTTCTGCATTTTCTGGAACAGTCCAAATTCATCATTCTAATTAGCCATTTTTAAAAATTCGAAATCAAAGCTTCATCATACCAAACTTTTCCCACTGGAATGACCAATGTCTTTCTAAAATATTATTTTTTACCATTAATTATTCAGCATTTTTTGTACCTACCATTCTAAACATAAAAGCTAAATGAATTTAGCCTTAAAATAAAAGCCAAAAAAAGACTTTTTCAACATCAATATATGCTGCAGACCAGCTGGTGTAACTCACCTCATATGGTGAATTTTTAACGTAGATCCCTTATATGCCGTACCAACAGTGCCAAACATCATCTCCTCCAATACCTTGACATCATTTCCCAAGCGATGAAACTATTTCAGGAGAGAAAAATATTCAATATAATCCCCCATGGCATCAACATATTTGTTAAGTGAGATAAACATTTTTACACCTACTTGACTTGCACTTGATAAGCACTGGACTGTGTTTTAAACCTGCTAAAATCAATAAAATTTATGCAAAAACAAAAAATTATAAATTGTAACTGCACAAACCCTTAGCTTCATATTTTCAAGTTAAATTGCATATATAAACCAGTGCAAATTGCAAATAAATATGAAAAGGAACAAAAACTAATATGAAATTGATGAATATCAAGAAAATACAGCAATTTTTTTTTGAAAGTCCATTGGATACCTTAATAATCAGAGTGCTTATATAATATGGAATGACAACATATGGCTATGCTCTTCATGCTTCACATTACCAGGCCAAGAATAATGAATAAAACTGATAGAGGAAGGGTTTCAAATAATAGCAATGTCACTTAACACACACCACACACATCTGAACCATGGCAACGTAAGATTACAGCAAAAGTGGAATTACTCAATCAGCTAAACCCTGTCTTAACCAATCTGCTTTTAGCCAGGAATGCCAGAAGAGCCACCAGCTTTCTGATCAATGGAAAATGCAATATACCTGATACGTGACTCCATTTTTTGATGGTGAACATCCAGATGAATCTTTTAGCTGTTTATTGCCTAGAACAAGCTTACATGCTGATTTCAGAGGCTTGTTTGGCTGAAAAATGTGTCAAACCATTACTGGCTAATCCCTAGGTATACAAATAAGAAATTAAAAAAGTTTTAAGTACCACATGCTGCAAAACTTTTTTTCCATAATGGCTCAGAGAGTGTTATTTGCGTAAGTTTCTTGTAACACAAAAATTGTCATTATGGATATTATTCAAATATTGATCTATATTAGAATTATTTGAAAATCTAAAACTTGTCAGCAATGTGCAAACATAACCAGATAGATGTAATCTTACAGAAATAAGACCACATGCTCACACGCACACACACATAGATACACACCTGCTCCACCCCCTTGTCATCAAGTCTGAGGATGGCATTAGAGTCAAAGTAGGGAATTCGCCCTTTCTCTGTGTCTCCTATGACCAGCAATCGAATCTTCTCTTTGTCTAACTTTGGAGTAGAACATCTGGAAAAAAAAACGATCTTTAAAAAAACCACCTTATAATAAAGACATAAACATCGCCAAGATTTGTTCATTTCTTATATGAAAGTGGTGCATAATTTCATCATATTTACATTTTTAACTCTTTTATTTCAGATGAAGGACTTTACAATAGGATGAAGTTCATTTCAGACAGGCAGCTAGAAATTTATCCATAGTTTGCTTCATCATCATGTTTCTCTAATTTAGCATATCTATCATTACATCTTTATACTAGTTTCCATTTTACTACTAAAGTTGTTTAGGACTTCAAGAAGCTGTTCCTAGGGCAGAGGAACTGAGCTCAACTTTCAAATGCAAGACGTTTGCTTTTTTTTATAATATTTGCTCACAATTTCTGAAATCTTTTTTTCTGTTGAATTTGCAGCTCTTCAGCTTGACATTTATATCTGTATCAGTCATAGTTATAATGGGAAAATGGACCGCAAGAAAAAATACATTCTTTGATTAGTTTAATTTATGCAATATTGGAGAAATCACCATGGTACAGCCATACAACTCATGGCCACAAAGTGGGTCTTCGTTTAGTGCAACTTTGGTTTGAATAATAGGATATGTCAAACATAAAGTATGTGGAAACTTGCCTAGATGGATTACAAGCTATTTTACTGAGTTGTAACACTTCAGACTATTTTCTTACTATGTTCTGCAAGCCCTTAAAACAAAATCCTGCGCATATTGTGCTACATGCAAATGAAAGCAGCACAAAAATAAACTGTTTTACAAAAAATAAACTTCTTCAAAGCACCATCCACACACATGCAAATGATGAAAGAGCAAGTCTGATGTATGCAGATCAACAAATGAGGATAAAGGATAAATGTAAAAAATCAAGATTCACTTATTTCATAGCCAAATTATTGCAGAGTTCATATGGTGGAATTGACTATTGGTTGTGGTCATGGTTGAACTGACTATGGGCTGTGGTTAAATCAAGTATGGGTTGTGTTGAATCAACCCATGCTGCTTTTGTGATCTCTATTTCCCACAGTATTTATTTCTACTTATTTTCACCCGATCTAACAGAAACTTCATGCTGGAGAGTTTCAAGTTGTCATCTAAACTGATGATATACTATACCTTTCTCAAACCCTGTTTCTACTTTTTCCTTTCCTACTACCTGTGTTACAAAAAAAAAATTTGAAGCATACATTTAAGTTTTCATCTGAGCTGCTTCTTTACTTTCATTTCACGTTCACAGATCCAATGTTTCCAAAATATATATATATAAATACACACTAAAATGGCCAAATAAGTTGTGATTAGTGGGATTTTTTAACAAAATATTACTGAAAACGCTGAGTTTTTTAATGTCAACAACTTACTGGTATCTCCAAATCACAAAAAAATTTGAATAAGTGGCCTATGGTAAACATTTACTGCAAACAATAACAGTTGCAAAAATGCATAAATATCACCTATAGCTATTCTGGGCATTTTTTAAATACCCAGTGTTGATATTAGTATGTCTGGTCGACTGCAGTTGTCATGGTTGGCCAACTGATGATAACAGATACTCACTGAACTTGTTTTAAGGGTTTCTCGTAAGTCTTTTTGCTTAGCCTGGAAATATTGTTGTTGTTGTCTGCAAGTGTTAAAAATCCCATCGTAGGCTTCAGGAAGACTCCTGTCATGAAAGCTGTGGTGTGGACAAACTGTGACGTTCATCCACATAGCATGTGACTCTCACAACGTGTTGTTGTCATGTCACATGCCTTGGCTAGACCTCTATATTGCCTCCCTTATCACTTGTCAGTTTACAAACACCCTTCACACATCACAGAAGCAGTACACTGTGATATTATCTCATTTTGAAACTGGCAGAAAATCGTGAAAGTTTGTACAATGACTACAATGTTACTGTTTTATCTTTTTTTTTAAAAAGTAGACAAAGAGTATGAGGGGGCAGGATGATCAATATTCACATGACTCAGTGCCACGGGACTCGATCTAGGTGCAGACGACGCATATATGGCCGTCAAACATAGTTCATTAAATTTTAAAAAAAGTGACATGGCTTACAGGTGGTTTGGTGATTCTTGACTACAGTAGATTCCACTGTATTGCTTAGCGTTCTTTCTATTTTGAAATAATCTCTGAAGAACAGCCATATTTCCATTTCGGGGATTGTAGTTGAAAATTGTGGGTCACATGATAGTCGCAGAGTAACTAGTACACTTGTTAAACTGTCTTTCATTGGCTGCTCTTCTTTCATACAAAAGTGCTGATTGGTCTCTGTATTACTCACGGTTCCTCCAGATCCAGTTTAGGGACTTCCGAAATTAACCGGTATTTGAAAGGACCGCTGAACAGTGACAATATTGTCTGTGCTGATAACTGTGAGCAGGGTTTGCTTGACAGTGGGGCGCGTGTGATGCTTATTATTTATCACTGGGACCAGTTTGAATCTTTAGACCAATATACGTTTTTCAAGGTTAAATAAAAAGGAGTCGCCCATTTCGGCACGATCAGCTATATAGGTGATTACGTACGTGTTATCACGGACGTTGTATATTAATTTTTTGTTTGTGTCAAATCTATAAATATAGTACTTATATTTAGTTCAGTGGTTCTTAACCTTTTTTGAGGTACCGAACCCACAAGTTTCATATGCACTTTCACCGAACACTTCTTTAGTGTCATCACGAATTGCGGCCGGTGTGTCTTGACCTCCATGGCGGAGGCTCCGCCGAACCCCTGAGACCGACTCAGGGTTCGATCGAACCCCGGTTAAGAACCACTGATTTAGTTTCCATGTTGTTGGTTTTTTTTAAAGTCTTCGTTTTGCGTACGTTACTTTTTCTGAAAGCTTTTTCATTCTAAATTTTGTTTTTCCCATGCCTCTACGTATGGCAACTGTCTATACATGCCCGGCCGCACGACGGCGCGTACATTACGTGCGTATGCTAACAGCTGTACGCTATTTACATTGTTTTGTCATTCATTGATCTATTTGTTTTTCATTATGCATATATATAGTTGAAGCTGATTACTCGCGTTATACCAGGAAGTATCCTTGAACTGATAGTTGCCAGCATAAAGGTTTTGTGCAGACTGCAGATGGACACTTCGAGAATGGAAGTGCCGGCTGGATTTTTACGGAAGCTGACTATAATCAGTGACGTAGGATTAAGATGCTGTACTTGGGAGGTGGCAGAGGACTCCATGCTTTCAGTGAACTACGTTCACATCATTGTCTCATCCCAGAAATTTTTTGAGGGGACGGCTGCCCCCTTACGCCACTGTTAAACCTACCTATAATTCTGGGACCTAAAGGGAAAAGAAGTTCATAGAAATAGGCAGGGTAGGAGCCAGCAAAGAAATTAAAACACAGCACAGACAGTTTGTACTGGATGCGAGAACGGATGGGTAGCCAATGCATAAAACGAAGGAGAGGAGTGACGCATGTATATGGTACCGCTTCCTAGCTCTAATCACTATATAGACGTTCAGTGGAGTTCTGTACTTTCTGGAGTTTGTGAAGAAGGTATTCAGGGCAGTCTTCAAGCAAGGAGTTACAGTAATCAAGCCGAGAAAGAACAAACGCACAGATAAGAGTGTTGGTAGCGCACGTAGAGTCAATTTAATGTGTCTGCAGAGACAATAAATCCCAGAATCCTGACGGATGGCTCGAAGGTGACGTTGGTTTCACCCAGCTTGATGTGGTTTGGCGGACAAGCAAGTGAAGGTTGATTTCTTCTTCTCGAGCATAGGCGGGTTTCCGTTTTATAATAATTGAGTTTAAGTTTCTTTATTGCCATCCAGTCCTTGACGTCACTAACACGGGTTTCTATATGTTTACATATATAGTAGCAGCTAGAGTGAGACTCGGGCGGTGGAGTGAAGCAGTATAGTTTCATGTCTTCGACATATAATTGATGAGAAACCTGCTTAGACTGGATGTATGATGAAAGTGATTGTGTGTACAAAATGAACAGAACTGGGCCTTGGGGGACCCCACAAGAAAGTGGAGCAGAACAATCGAGATATTTGACCATCAACAAACACGGTCTGCGTGAGATAGGAGTTGAACCATATGCTAGTGGGGTCCAGAAATTCCGTAGAGGTGTGGAGTCTATGAAAGAACAAAGAGTGGTAGATATAGTGTTGAATGCAGCAGAGATCTAGGTAGTCCAGTAGAGTTAAGGTAGAAACATCGCACTGTCAAGGGCAGATATAGTATATATGTCTGTTGTCCCTTTAATTAGAGTAGTTTCGGTACTGTGAAAACGCTGACTGAGCTTGGTGATAAGATATGGTGCTCTTGTAATTAGCCAAGATCATCTGTCTAAAAACTAATTTCTCTATGATCTTAGAGCAGACCTGGGCAAAGGCCGGCCCGCCTCCTGTCTCTGACCGGCCCGCCCGCTGGCCCGCCCGCCAGCATATATACTTTATATACAGTATTGGGTAAAACGGAGTTAACTATATTA
Source organism: Pomacea canaliculata (assembly GCF_003073045.1). NCBI lineage: Eukaryota > Metazoa > Mollusca > Gastropoda > Architaenioglossa > Ampullariidae > Pomacea > Pomacea canaliculata. Next base: position 41,162,752 of record NC_037590.1, on the reverse strand, counting down.
GTCCGGCCCTCTAAAACCATCCCAGTTTCTCATGCGGCCCCTTGGGAAAATTAATTGTCCACCCCTGTCTTAGAGTATATGACAAGAATAGTTGGAAACTGGGCGGTATACCGTATAAGTTGTTCAACACGCGCAGGTCTGACGAGGTGGGAGAAGATATATATATATGTTGTACCCGGGGCCCGACCTTTTCAGTGGATTGTTTCCTTTTTTTCTTTATTTGAAAGAATTAAGGTCTGAGAAAATAACACCCATGCAATCATTACACTTATAAATGCAGATGTTATTGACAATCGAATTGTAAGCATATTATCATATATATATAATATACTGGGAAAATAATTTACGATTACAATTACAAGGGGCCCGGAGAGCTCGTCTGCCCTAGGGTGCGTGCTGGATCTCGGCGGCTTCACCAGGGCGTTTTTAAGCAATTAAGATAAGAAGACCAAAAAAAAAAAAAAAAGCTGATATTAACAATATTTTACAATATATTTAATTAACAATTGCATGGTCTCTTTTCTTGTTTATTGTTAGTGCGTGCGCATGTCCCCACACAAATAATTTGCACTGCAACAAGATTCTGTAATTGGTGGTCGAATCGATCATGAGCAGTGATCGAACCACGAACTTATATCCCCGTCCATGATCGAACCGACTCCTGCGAGGTCGATCCGCAACCTCGCAGAGAAAGTTTGTGCGGCACACTTCGGGACAGCCCAAGCACGAAATAATATCCTATATACGTCCGTGGTCCAAGGAAATTGCAAAATATTTAAAAATGCTACAGCATACATATTTATTCTGTAATGAATAATTTATAGCGGTTGAAATACAATATGAAAAAATAATCTTCAGCCACTCCTTCCATTGAGGAAAAGCATTGCGAGTTCCCAGAGCTCTGATAAAACAGCCAATCACAATTCAGAAGACAAAAGCGTCTGTAGTTACACCAATTCAGCTTGTGATTGGTCTAATTCCTTTGAGAGCGAGTAGGTACCTTTTCGACCCGCCCAAGGGAGGTATATGGACTTAACACATCGTCGAATAAAGAACTTGATCGACAGGTAGGTGTGCAGTGTTATGAAGATGGGATCCGTTGCAGCACTACTCTGTGTGTGTGTCGCTCTCTCTGTGGATAATATCTTTAAATTTTGACTAAGTCATAATAATTGTTTTCCTGTCTGAACGGGTGCAACATGTACGTGTGTGATCACGATAATATATCGTCGATACCACACAGTGATTTTTGAGTTGAGTTTGTTGTCTGTTAACAGGAGAAGGATTCAACCTAAAGGCTACTAAACTACAGGACGAAATACTAGAGAGGCAAGTTTTAGTATATTATTTTCAACTGAGATGAATTTATTATTTTAAAATGAAAACTTCACATGGATTAAGCCATAGCACTTGTCGATATCTTATCTCTCACAAAAAGAGAGAAAAACATGGGGGTGGGGATGATAAGAGAGAGACGATACACTTATTGCTCAATTTTATTTCAGTAAAGGAGTTTTTCGCTTTTGCCCAGGGAAGGATTTTTCATCTTGCCTACTTTAATTATATTTTTTTAAATCATGCGATCCCCAGTTTGTTTGTTTTCTTTCTCGGTGTCTTGGAAATACTCACCTTTATGTCTAGAAACCGCAAACATGTTTAATTGACTAGACTTTATATTTTCTTGTTTCACAATCAGCTTTTCTTGTTCTCCAACATGGATTTAATGCATTTTGGTACAGGTAATGATGTCAGAGAGGGAGAAAACCCCAGATAGTCCTTCAGCTGATGGGAAGTGCACAGAGATAATTTGCCTTCCACATTGTGATGACAGCATTTCCATTTGAACAACAGGTGGTTGTACTGCAGCAGATGTGGATACTCTATGGGCATCCATCACAAACTATTATTCATACTTTCTTCACAAGACTTAAGGACAATAGAAGTTCTTCACATTACTCAACAATGTTCACAGTCAGTATAGTAAAAGTGCCACAAGCAGTTTGACTACTGTGTGGCACCTTGACTGATATCCACTGGTTGGGTCATTGAATGTTCTTGAATGGCTGCTGTCATACATAGACATCTTTTTTTCATTCTTGCTATAGTACTAGAGTGTTCTGGCCAATATTACACCAGGTATAATGATGACAGTAGTAATAGGCAGCAAGATTACAACTCCCAGTGTCCATCTCTCATCAAAGGCAGCTGCACCTGTACGGACTTTATGGTTGACTGTTCTAACCAGGAACTGTCTTGGCTGCCACCTGGCATTCCAACAACTACAAAATATCTGTAAGTAATGTATTAACTGTTGCTAAAAAATACTTTGAAATGATTCTAATTACTCAATGGGAAAGGTTATCTTAAAAAGCTTAGATGGGGCTTATTGGAAAACATATATTTTTAAGTGTATGACTAAGTATTTCAGTCATGATAATATCAAATGTCATCAATATATCAATCTAGGTGTTATAAAATATTTATTACACAAATAAATAAACTGATGTGTAATGCTGTCTGCATTAATTTTTTTCCAGTTTTCTTAATAATAACAAGATTTCAGCCATAGAAGCATCAAGCCTAATTTACCTGTCTTCCTTGGAAGTTCTGTGAGTTACTAGTGAATCATTGTGTGTGTGTGTATGAGAGAGAGGACGTGTGTGCATTACTATGTGCAAGTGAGATGTTGGTAGAGTGTGGCTGATCTCACTTTTTTTCCTGTGATTTACAAATCCCACCATTATAATTTGACTATTAATGCCATGAAATGCCTGCACTTTGCACTATGCTCTTAGATGTCATTAGGATATTTGAGCTCATGACATTTCAGACACTGTCCAGTGTTGTGCATGTGTTGACAATCAATATTTTGGTTAATGCTGTTGTCTTAGTTTCACAATAGTCATATCTCACTTGTAATGACCCTGTACCATGAGTAAATCACTGACAGTCCATTGTCTGAGATTGTCTTCATGTTAAATCATCTCAGATTTTATGCAAACTAAATGATATATGCTGAACTACCAATTCATCATGTCTAGTCCAGTTTGGAATCATTTTGATGTGCCTGACCAAGTCTTTATGTAGGGGTTAATCAGGACTTTATACACTTTGGTCACCTTTTCTTTGACCGCTGCACTGGTTTTACTTTGATTGCAGAGATCTTAGTTCAAATGATCTTCAAACATTATCAGCAGATATTTTTGATTTGCTTCCATCACTAAGACAGATGTAAGTTGATATTTGTTTTTGTGTGTGTTTCTATATATAGTAGTCAGATTTATATAGCGCATTTCTCTACTACAGAGCAGACTCAGTGCACTTTACACAAATACAAACATCAAAATATAAAGTCAACAAATAGATCATATGTATGCCATTTACAGTCAAAAGAAATATAAATGCAAACATACAGTATTAAATTATCATCGTATAAAGCTAATAAGAATAATAGTAATATGTGAGCTTGTATAATGCAACACCCCGGCCAAAGCCAGGCTTTCTATATATAATAGTTGTAGAGATGGCATGGGCATTCTTCTATTCACATTTTTGTGTTTATGCATTATGTGTGTGTGTGTGCATGCAGGTATGCAGGCATGTGTATATGTTTCTGGGGAGAGAGAGCGGGGTAATCTGTCGTGTTTAACGCATATCCTGGATCTAGACTTATATTTTCTAGACACAAGCATGTACACATGTATACACTTCCCCCATCTCTCTCACTCATATACACATGCCTGCATGTTCACACATATGCAAGCATGCACACATGCACACACACATAAACACCATTTTTCTCTGTCACTATATATATAACTTACCAGATTTAGAACTTCTCTAAAACAAGGACCAAACAAAAAGTAGGGCAGGTTTATGCAGGATTCATTACTGAAAGAACATTTTTCATATAGTTGTGAAAATGGTCATGCATATGTATACATATATGTGTGTGTGGATGGTATCAGTTGTTGTGGGTAGTAAATTCAGATATTGAGAGAATTAATCCCTTCCCATTTCCCTAAACCAAGATAGAGTTACCATTTCTGTGTATGTGTCAAAAAAGCTGTACCAGAATATAGCAGTAGGGGTAGTTTTTGGTAGTGAACCATATCTCAAGACCTTTTTATTACCATTCCCTTTCTCCTGTCAACATGACATTCACAGGATATTGTAAATGTTTGAATGCGAAGCGGTAAAGATTAAAGGGTTTTGTCACTCCCAACTTCAATGGTATGTGCGTCATTGCCTCAACAGTCTGGGCATTCATTTATCTGAAGGTCACTTGGGTGGCAGAAGGAACAGAGTAGCATTGTCAGATTTGGGTGGGGCATTACTCAAATGCCTTTTTTATGGTGATTTATCTCAGTGCTGTTCCATTGAGTCCAATCTCTTTGAGGCTCATGTGGTTGAGGCCTTATCTAGGTCTTTGACAAGACATATGGTTATTCAATAGTCTTTTTATCCAGAATCAATTTATGCTAGAGAAATCTGATGTAAGAAGAAACTTGTTCATCATGACGTGTATTTAAAAGTTTCAATATATCTGAAAGCGTGACAAAGACAGGCTTTTGCATGCCTGATTAGATTTGGAGTGGCAACCACTGCAGTTTGAAGTGTTTAGAGAAAGATTGCTATAGAAGAAAACTGCTTGCCATATATGGATAAAAACTGTTAGTATGCTGCTAATAAAATGTCCATTTCAGACACTGAGTAATAGATATAACGGAGATGTTGAGATAACAAATACTCACATGCACACACATTGCAGACATCGTTAAGCATTATATCTGATGCTTATTGTGGTTTATCTCTCTGAAGTTGACTGTATTAGTGCCATCTAACAATTGGCAGGTTGTAGTTTGGAAGTGTGCATAGTATGTTAATTTATGTCCCAGCTAAACTACTCTGCTCCTCATCTGGTGATCATTTTCTAACTATTCACCAGAACAAAATACGATCACAGGATTTGTAGTTACTATGCAGTGAAACAATGGAACTCTCTCCCTTTCCATATCCGCCACCTACCCATTTTAAATGCTTAATGAAAACGCACCTCTTCCTTAAACATTACTCCGAACACATGTTCCCACAATACTAGTCCGTTTTCACACCCATTCCCCCCAGCCCTTTTCCACTTACTTCCCTGCTTGTCTTCTTTTGACAAAATTATGATACTCTCAGTCCTTTTACTTGGATACTCTTTGCATTCTTTCCTATTTGTCTTTTATTCATCACCAATACTGTCATTTATCCTTCCATTGCTCATATCTTGTTTGCTTGTTTTTCTGCCCCTCATATTTTGTCCATGTCTCATTTTTGTTCTTAAGCACTAAGAGCATGCTCCTTAGGAATGTATACACTATACAAATTTTGCATTTTTATTATTATTATTATTACCAATACCAGTTTTGCATTTATTTTCTTCAGAATATGTTTTTATAAATACACTTGCAGAGTTTACTGTATAAACATACTTTGAGGTCTTTGTATTTCTGCAGAAATTTGGCCAACAATGATTGGAACTGCAACTGTTCTCTAAAATCGCTCTACACTCGGCTGCTTGCTGCAGAAGCAAGTGGGCTTAGTGTTGTTGATAGGTCATCTACTTTCTGCCTACAGAGGCCATCTGTATCTTTGCTTGATTTGTCACCATCAGATTTTTGTGAGTATTCAATATACTGTGGCTTGTTTCATTTCTTATGATAAATCAAGTTTGTCAAACAGTCTTCTTTAAAAATGTGTTTGTTACTGCATTTTCCAGTCAGAGTACACCTAGTGTCTGCTGACAGAAGTGTGTTCTGTAAACAGTTTGCTCCTAATGACTTAACTACGCTGCATTTTAGTGATTACAAATACACACCATGCAGTAGAAGTTGCTCCTGTACAGATTGTTGACACAACCTTGCCTGCTGAGAGTCTAATGTAATCTTGATGCATATAAAGCTTTAGAACTGGAAATGAAAAAGAACTAGGCTAGGTTTATTAGGAGGGGTATTTCCCATTCCTTATATAAGGGCCCATTTACCTTGAAATTTATTAACACTCTTAGGTGGGGGCAGAATATACTGATGTTTACTCCACCCAGCCCTGATCCCTTCCTGCGTAATAGTCAATATGCAGCATTATTGCAAAAGAGCCAAATAAGTACAGTATATAGATAGCATTAACTGTAAGAAATAGATGTAAAGCATAGACTTCAGTATACCCCTTTGTTTTCTGTCTTTTTTTTTTTTTTTCATTCGCTGACTGTTTGCTCATTCATTCTTTATTTTCTATTCCTTCATAAAGCTGGATTTTAAGCTTTCACACATGTAGCACAGCATGTAGCACATGAAAAACACTTCTGCTCCTATACGAAAATAGGCATATCAGTTTCATTGTAGAACAGAATTTCTTTAATGGTGAGTAAATTAAAGGTCTTCTAAAGGTATTGAAAGTATTTTTTTTTTCTCTGTGAAAGCAACCTTGTGTACCAACAGATTTGTATGTTACCTTTAAATGTACTGAATATTTTAGTGCCTTGTGAAGTGCCTCCTGTTCGTGTTATCCGTGCTGTATCCAGTCCTTCTCTCACTCCTATCTATCCAAACTGGACAAGTGTCTGCAACAAATGGTTTCGTCAAGAGGATTGCAACAATGGTGAGCACATATGCTTCAAAGAGAAACTTGAGAATCCATCCTGTCTTACGTCAATGATTTCAGTGGGACAAAAATAGCTATATAATACTTTCTAAAGTCCAATTTTCCATCAGGGGGAGTAAAATTGTTATTTATGTACTAAACTGTCTTAACACATATATCACTTAAGTAGACATGACATAAATTCATTGCCTTTTACACATCTATAAAATAGGATCCATTGGGTTAAACTAAAGGTAATTGTTACAGAATGCAGACTGTGCCAAAAGAGAGATTCTGATATTTTCAATAAAGTATAGATGGTTCCAACACAAATTATTTAATGTCCTCAATGAATATTTTGTGCTTATCAAAATTTGATATATTTTCATGGAGATAAATATACTGCTTTAGATTAATTAAGCTGCACTGCAGAAGTAAAATTATATGCACTATATTTATAGAACACGTGTAGTAAAATAAGAAATCATTTAAAATGCATTTATTAACAATTTTGGAAGCCATTTTAGCTGAGAAATCTCAAAATTATTATTGCCTCTCCTACAAGGTATAGATTCTGTAAATGGCTTTCATGTGCGGCAGACCTGACCTGGGATCAAGCACTTGATAAGGTGCCAGCAAGTTGAGAGTGCAGGCTGTGTTTACACAACTTGTTTGCCACTTTTTCATTTTTATCAGACAGGCTTATTCTGATAAAGAGATTTTTTAATCCCATTCTTGGATGTGGGCCAGAATATTGAATAGGCATAGGTGGGTCAGTCAGTCTGGTCAATCAATATGGCTTTAGTAAGGGACCATTAGCAAATAATAGGGGATCAGATTGCATATAGGACTCATATTATGGGAAGCCTATATAAACAGGTCCGACCGTGGCCGAGATGGGCTTATGTGGCTGGCCCAGTTTTTTAGAACAAACATAAGAATATGAATCTGTGTAAAAATAATCACTTAATTGTAGGTCACTGTATCCAGAACATAAGGTGAAATAAAGAAAGGTACAAGCAAATTATATAGATATGTAAAGTGGCACAAAAAATGGCTAAAGTGGAACTGTTCAGGTAGAAACTCAAAAACAACAGTACTGGGAACTGTAAAGATGTCTATCAACTGTACACAAAAATTAACAGCACAAAACATATTGACTTACAGACAAATGAATTTCTTCTCAATGACTCATGAAAACACAGTCAAATATTTAAATCCTTACCTGAACTGTTGTACAAGAAATGTGTCTAAACCATGATTGTCTTGAAGTAAATAATTAAATCATCATATTCACCTTCTGACGACTATTAAAGGTAGCCTTTCCTATTATCAAAGTTCTTCATGAGGCGATAGGAGTGCAGTATACTGTTTCCATTGCTTCTAATATAATGGTGCACAGTGCACTATCCGATTATTAAAATTTTTAATAGCCAAATAACATAAAATTTACAATAAATCTAATATTATATTAAACACAAATTTGGAATATACTGAAACCATTTTAATTAGCTTAATATCTTTTATGTATGTTTCAAATATCTTAACAATAATTAAATTATTGAGACCCAGAGTAATCTTTAAAGGTCTGGGGGTTCCAGGGTTTTCTTTTATGAAATATTGGGCAACATTGGGATTTTTTTTTTTTTTATAGGAGGGAGGCAGAAGAAAAGAAAGCGGTTATACTTGTACATGCCTTAATTTCTTGAAAATAGTTCTGATACTTTTTTCAAATCAAATTTCACCATGAGGTTATATGTAAGTGTGTATATTGTATGTATAATTATATGTGCATATTGTGTGTGTGTATTTTGTGTGCATGTGTGCAGACATACATGCGTATTCACATGCAAAAATATTTAACAGGTCCACTTGAAGCGGCATCTTGTGTATTCAGTCCAGATACACGTGTCATGGCCACTGTACAGCACCGGATTTTCACTTCACAACGAGATATTGTTGCTTGCCGGAACTTCTGTTTCTCTGAAGCTTTCAGTTACTTTGCCTATCAGAATTCGACCGTCAACTGTCTGTGTGGACAGGAAGACACTTCACTCAGCTGCTCTGACTGCACCAGTGACACCATCTCGTCTACTGCCCTTAACCTTTGTGGAAACAGATACATGCGGGTGTGTGATTAATTGCTAAGTAACTGATGTTTAATCCCACCTTCTGATTCATTGCTCAGTTAGTTAGTTTTGTGTGGACACTTCATCCCCGAGACTTTTAATCCCCAGACACTTCATACTTCATCCCCGACACTTCATCCCCGACACTCAAGAACAATTTTCATATCATATTGTTTAAATACTAGCTTATATGAACTTTAACTAATGTTGTAGATGTTCAAATGACGTTGAAGTTAATAGCATGATTTGAATTTGTTCAATTAATTTTTTAAGGATTTATTGAAGTGTCGGGGATGAAGTGTTGAAGTGTCTGACTGGGAACCAGTCTATATGTAAACACACATGCAAACAAGCATGTATGTGCACACACATACACACACAAAATTGCACCTGTACACATATAAAATCACCTCTTGAATAAATTTCACCTTTATACATTATCTTTCTTTTGTGACCATTTTCAGGTTCCTCTTGCCCTCCACATGCTTTCAGACATTATCCTGACAAAAAGTTCTCCTACCACTGTTTATACACCAATAACCATAACTTGCACTGGTTATCCCAGTCTTATCTCCTCCTTTTCTTGGAACCTCGGTGATGGCGCTATCATCAATTCAACAACTGGTAGCATCAGGCACACTTACTTGTATCCAGGATCCTTCCCGGTTAGTCTGACTATGTGCGGGTTAGGTCAGTGCCTGACAGTTGAGGTAACAGTGACTGTCTACAGCAATCAAGGACAGAATAGGCTGTTTTGTCCAGCAGTTGGGCAATGTCTCCAAAAAAGTTGACATCAGTGCTAATGTGTCACTTGCACCTCTCAGTGAGATCAGATGGTCCAGAACATCTTCTGCAGGTGATAAAGTGTATGGTAAGCACTTACATTTTTTATACTTTTACTGTAAGGTGCCATTAATTTAGAGTTTAAATTTAATTGATGAGTTTTGTATATGCTTTGTGCTTCTTTTGTATCTCAGAACTGCAAAGTAAATAAAACTTGTTATATCTCTTTTTAAATAAAATTATAGACAAAGAAGAGCATATTTAAATGTGAGTGTGAAAGTTTGTAATGGCTGCAAAATAGAGTTTTTATGAGGAATATATCCTGAAATAGTTGTTACATTAGTTAGACACATATGTCAGTGAATGGAGAGTAATAATTAGCTGGCCTTTGTTTTGTGAAATCACAATGATATGGAGAGAAGATGTGAAGATCCTATTAGCTTTTTATTGTTATTTGTTGACATCCATTTCTAAAAAATGATTTCCACCCTTTCAAACTCCTTTCATAGTTTCTTTATTGTGCTTGAAATGGATTCTGACCTTTGGCCTATGCTTGCTTTTAACCATTAACTTGGCAACTTTTGAAATCCTTAAAGACCAAGCTTCTCAGCTTGAATAGAATATAAAAAAGGGTGAAAATATATTGATGCTCTCTGTATGTGACACCAGTTTGCAGGGCTGGCCATTGGGAGTTTTCTTTGGGTACTCTGATTTTCTTCGTCCCCCATCATTTATCCCTCTTCTCTCATAATACAAGATTATGTAGGTGGAAGTACTTTTCAGGCAAACTAACCTACCAGCCAGCCAAATGGCGACCCTGATTTGTTAAATAAGCACCCATCAATAAGGCATTTACCATTATCATTTTGTGTTAGATATCAAATATCCATCATCTGTACCTTGCCTGCTGTGAAAACACATCTAAGGCTGCATCTTGTATCTAATATCAAATATCTATATACCTGAAATTCTGGCTAAATGGCTGGCAATTTTTCATCACAGTTGGGGTTTGTGAGGGCAGCTGGACACATTTTCAAGCTATGTGTATCAAAGTGGAGACAAATACCAAACAGAATTTTCAGTTAGCAAGTGCTGCCTGCCAAAATTTGGGTGCCTCTCTCTTAACATTCAGTCATCTGGATCAAATTGAAGAACTTTTACAGTCTACCTATTTACCTTCAGGTGAGAAACTGCACTTTTTGAAAGGAGAGCTTTTTGTGAAATGCTATGCTACCCTCCATCTGTTTTTCTAGTTGGTTGTGTTTTAAATATGATGCCACTTAAAGTTGATGTTGAAGAACATGAAATAGTTTGAAGTAATTCATTATTTTAATCCTACAAATGATCAAAGCTTAGGTTGGATTGAGACAGCTATAATCATAGTAGCATTGCTATTATGTGTTTAAAAAAGTTATCTTTACCATTAATGGTTTTGTTTTTTCCTTTTTCTGTGTTTTGTGTCCTGTAGAGGAAAGTTTTATGGGGGCTGAGTATGATGGTTCAGAGTACAAATGGGTTGCTACCAATGCCCCTGCCACAGTTTTAAGAGCTTTGAATCTCAGTCAAACAACTGGTAACTGTTTGGCCATTTCTTCTTCTGGCATCGTGCCAGTCAGCTGCTCCTCTCAGTATGGCTATATTCTGTCACAAAGGTAATAAAATTTTTAGGGTTTTTTTTTCTCTTCAAAAGAGCTAACCTATCATTAGTTAAGAGTGATAATTTGATATTGATCACAAATGTCAATATTGAAAACATACTTTTAGATGCATATTTTAGTAAGGTGAATATTGATTTGGACACTTTTATTATTGTATATTATTTAATTATTTTTCAGTGGCCTGTACTTAAAAGCATGTATTCACTCATTTCGATGATGATCACAATTTTTGCTTCCTTATTTCAGCTCCAATCCAGTGCCCTGATGGTGTCCTTCTAGGATCTAGCAGTCACTGTTTCTATACCTCCTCAGACAAGCAGACTTGGGTGGTTGCCAGGGAACAGTGTAACAATCAGCATGCTGGAGATTTGGCTGTCCTCACGGACAGAAACTTTGGTTCTTTGATCACTTCATCTTTGCATCTAAAAACGTGAGTGAGAAGACATGCATGCCTGGCATCCTTCTTGTTTTACAGTACATACTGTATAGGTTGCTTCTCTTTAACTTCTGTGTATTTTTCAGCATAGTTTATCACCCCCAATATGAGCCCATCATGGGCCTGAGGGTAGATGCTGCCTCTACCAAAAAGTGGATTTGAATAGGCTTCCCCTTATCCATTTCTGTACATTATTCAGAGCTTACCTAATCCTTTTTGGTCCACTGGGGGAATGCTTTAAGTGGTTGTCACCCATAAGGCAAAGACTGAGTGCCTGTCTTGTTTTTGGACACACATTTCATTTAGCTTCTAGCTTGGCATAATACACAGTTGAAAAAGAAAATCACTTTTGGCTGTACAACATGACTTGCATATAAAATTGTATAAAATAAGAGAGAGAGAGTGCATGTATGTTGCTGCTTCAAAGATAAACATGTTTTATGCAGACTACTTAATAACAACAGACTTCAAAATTGTAGCCCCTATAATCTTTCAGATTCATGTGGTTTTATTTTGACAGCAGAACTTGCTTTTCTAAACATTTCTTCTGTCTGGCAGCACCTCATGGATCGGTCTGAGTGCCCCTAAATTGTTGGGTCATTATATATGGGTGGATGGGTCAGCACCTACATTAGACAGTAGCTGGAACAGCAACTGGCAGGCCATAGGTGTACAGTGGCCTTGTGTGGCTTTGACACCTAGTGGTCTGTGGGAAGCTACAGATTGCAACCAACAGCTGCCATACATCTGCGAGTACACTTTAAATGGTAAAGAAATCATAAAACGTTAAGACCCAAGAGACAGGCAGTAATACTTTCTAAGATTTTAGATCATTAGACAAGTTCTTTTATACAGAGTTACATGCCTTGAAATTAATTTCTTACATGATATCGGATTGAGTTAACTTTTTGCAAGAATCCCTTTGTGCTATCTGTGCTAATTAATGACCTTTTCTTTGACACAGTTAATTTACGTATCTTTGCATTGTTAATCAATATGGTACACATATGTTACAGAATAAAAATTCGCAGTTATCTTATACTCTGTGACCATCTCAGTATTCATTGATTAGAAGAGACAGTGGAAACAGTGGCATAAATATGATATAATTTAGAGCAAAAGGGTGTGTGAAAGTATATTTTTCTTTCTCTCTGTGTCCTCCACAGTTGTTGTGCAAACTGATCTCTACATTACTGGCACCATTGATGTGGAGAAATCCACAACCTCAGTGCAAAAGCTCAGTGAGAGGACAGCACTGCCACCTTCCAGTGGCCTCGCGTCTGTCATCTTTCCTGGTATGTATTTTAACTGGCTTGCTAAAAAGTGGGATTGTCATGTGGACTCACAAAATACATCCACTGTTCTTGGCATAGAGTATTCTGTCTTTAAAAAAGAGTCATATAGCAGTTCAAAAGTAATTGTAAATTTCCTTTTAAGATTGTCAGAGGGCTGTCAGAATTGCTTTTGTGCAGGATACAAAAGTCTTTTGTTTCTCCTTATTACATATTTTCTGGTGATATATTCAATGACGTTTCCAATAGCATTATAAACATATATTTTTCTGGTGTTTTTTTATGTTTATTTTAACAGGTGTTTGGTTTGCCAGAAAAGGTATATTGTATGAAGTCAATCTGCAGCTAGAAGCATACAAGTCTGACACTGCCTTAACTATAATGGTGCTTCGTCCATCTTGTCCTAGTGGGAAATTTCTTATCAGACCAGGTGAATATAAACTCTTGTGTACTGTGATACCTAGCCAGAACAACCTCCTTTGTAGAAGAATGAAAGAATGACTGCTTTAGAATTGCTTTCTGACATTTTATTTGTTCTTTGCAGCACAAAGTTTACAGTGATCTGTAACTGTTTACCTGATGTGTCAATATTTGTGTAATTCTTGTTATCTCTTTTTAAAAAAACACGATTTTTTCTTCTTTTTTTTTTAAGTGTGTGACAGCAACATTTCTTTTATAGACAAAGAGCCATTTCTTCACTCTATCTTTCATTTTAGTATGTTCAAGAGAGTAACAGTTCTATTATTTAAAAAAGAAAATTCTTTCTTGTTTTAGGATGTCGCAGCAATGTTTTTGCAAGCTGTGGATCACCAGCAGAAGCCAGGAACTGCCCACTACTTCCTACATGCTCATCCAGTGAAGTACCTTGTTCCCTGTTAAACACCTGCATCAACTCGTCTGTCCCCTGCAGCTGTGCAGGTGTCACACCTGTCAGTGCTGACTGTTCAAATACTGATCTTGATGATGAGCTCTCCTTTTCTGTCGTCGGGCAAGCAGTTTTTGATGTCCCTGCAGCTGGGGGAAGTGTGTCAGCACAATTTGTAAACAGGCTACAGCTGCAGCCTTATGACATCATTGGTTTCCAGAGTAATGGGCCTTCTGGTTTCCTCTCATGCACCAAAGATTCGTCTTCTAATCAGCAGCAAATAATCTTTAAGAAGGGAAGCACCTCGGCCTTAAGGACGGCAGCAGAAATAAAGCTAGGTGATTACAGAAAATTGGAAGAACAAGTCTGCACGGTCATTGCTGTGTATGGCATTCCTGCTGTTCTCTCCATCCCTGACAGCATAGGCTTTGTACCAGATGCAGACACCTACACGTTCAGTGCTGAAGTGATTGCTTCCCCAGCACTGATGGCATCTTGTAGTGTCACCATGGACCAGGAGATAGGAGTGGTAAAGTGGCTGCACCCAGCACTCACACAAGCCAGTCCTACTCCAGTGCTGTATGTTGAAGCTGGTGTTTTGGAAACTTTGTTAGTCATCATATCCAGTGGCTCAAACCTGGAAGTAAAGTGGATCCTTAGTACTGGACAGTCATACAGCGGAAACTTGACTTCTTCTTGCCCCTCTGCTCTGTCAGCACTGCCACAGTGCCAGAATCCCATCAGTCAACTTACCACACCTTTTGCCTTCTTGCAGCTTGCATTCCCTTTGTCACAGTCCACATCACTGACAGTAAATGTAGGAAATTCTCTTGGACAGAGCGTGGTGATTGTTAGTGTCAACACAATTGTGCGGATCAAGGATCTAACGCTTTATCACACAAGCTGTGTCAACCACAGTGCATGCTCACCAGTTCTAGAAGCAGGACTGACACACCAATTCTTTTGTGAGTTCACTGCCGGCTTTGTGGATCAGTACCAGTTTAAGGTGAATGGAACCCAGATATCAGCCTCTTCATTACCTAATGCATCATACTTTTTTGCAAGTCCAGGCCTGTATGTTATCACTGTCAGTGCTTCCAATGGCTTGGAGACAGTCAAGGCTTTGCTGACAGTCAATGTCAAGGTCAGAGCTAAGGTCCAGCAAGCTCTCTTGCACGAACTCAGTCCCACATACATTAGAGTGGGTGTGGACCACAGCTTCAGGCTGACTGCAGAAGTGCAAACAAATGCTGAGTTAAACATCACATGGCAATTTGGGGATGGAGGATACAGTTCAGGCACACTTCAGCTTTCCACAACAGCAGCTAATATTTCCCAGAACTATACTTACTCACAGGTTGGGCTGTACACTTTGCAGGTGGTCCTCATAGATGCCTTTGGGGTGATTGTCTCTCTTGGGACTAATGTGACTGTACTGACCCCCATTAGACGACTGGTTATCCTTATCTTCATTTGCAGTAGCTTCTGGGACCCCTGCTGAATTTTATGTTGAGGCAAAAACATCAGGATATGTGAGTACACAAAAGCAAGATTTTGGCAACATCAGCTACATATTTAACTTTGGTGACCAGTCCTCCGAAACTGTGTCCAGTTTTCTCAATTCCACCACGATATCACACATACACCACCAACGGCACTTATCGTGTGAGCATCACTGTCGCCAACCCAGTGAGCTCTAGTACAGATTTAGTTGATGTTATAGTCCAGATTTGCCCATCCTCTGTGAAATTTTCCTACAATGGACCGCAGAATGTATCTGCAGAACTGACATTTATAGCAGAAGTGAAAGAGGGTACTGACTTAAAATACCTGTTTGATTTTGGGAATGGTTCTCTAATCCACCAGCAGAACCCTGAAGTCAAGTTCACATACTTTGTAGCAGGAATATACACAGTTGTGGTCAATGTCTCCAATGATGTTTGCACAGTTTCAGATGAAGAGAGTGTGGTTGTAATGGATGCAGACACCCTCTTTGTCAGAAAAATGGTCTATAATAAATGCACTGCAGTAGGTGTTAATGTGGAATTCATGGTTGATATTGTCACTATAAATGTGATGGCTGTAACTTTCAACTGGACATTTAGCGATTCAACAGTCAAAACCTATAATGGAACACCAAGTGCTCATCATATATTTAACACCGCTGGTGATCATACTGTGACAGTAAACATGTCTCTGGCTTCAGGCAATAGCCGAAGTAGGAGTGCAGTTGTCTGTGTGCAGGAACCTGTTGACAATGTCACAGTTACTGGTCCAGAGCAAGTGGGTTTCAGCAAGACCGCAGCAGCAACTGCATGGTTCTTGGCAACCCCTTCACATGCCACAGACGTGGGATTCTCGTGGGCCTTGAATGGCTCTGCTTTGTCAGTAGCTGGAAAAAACGTCAGCGTACAGTTCGGAAAGGAAGGGTTATACAACATCTCTGTTTTGGCCTATAATGAAGTCAGCGAAACTTTAGCCTGGATGGTGGTCAGAGTGCAGCATATTGTGGAGGATCTGGTTGTGGTGTGTCACAGCTGTGTCAGCAACAGGTACATTGCTACTGGTGATCTCATAAATCTAACCTGCACTTACCTTGGCACAGATGTTAGCTTTGTCTGGAGAGGTGGAATTACTGCTGATCATGAAGGAGTATTCTTTCAGTTTATCTTGGCCGTACCAAGCAATAACACAGTGCATGTAAATGCCTCCAACCTGGTGAGTACCCTCTCCACCACATTTGCTCTGGAGGCTCAGACACAAGTGTCTGGCCTCGAGGTGACAGCAAGTTCACAGAATGTTGTTGTAGGCTCAGGTGTCTGGCTGATGGCAAACTATTCAGGTGGAACAAATATCAATTACACCTGGAATTGCACTGGGCTGCGTGTGCAGCGCTCGGTAGTAAACACAATTATGCAGACATTTGCAACTTATGGAGAGTATTTGTGCCTGGTTACGGCAGCCAACAATGTCTCCTCCATGAGGGCTAACACCAGTATTAATGTTCTAGAGGATATCAAATTCTTGGGTGTGCATAATCTGACATCAGGTAATACACTTTACTTACCAGTCAACAAGCCTTCCGGTGTGCAAGCCGAATGCAACACAAAGTTTCGTGTGGAATTTACATGGACAGTCATAAAAGCCCAGGCAGTGGCACATGTTAGCAAGGGAAACAATCTTTCCTACGTTTTCCCCTCTGTTGGCTCTTATGAGGTCAATCTTACAGCATCTAATGCAATTAGCTCATTGACTGTCACCATACCAACAGAAGCAGAGGAAGAAATTTCATACTTGCAGCTTAAAACTAACAGTTCAGAAGTGACAGTTGGATCTTTTGTAAACTTGACAACACATATTGGTGCTGGAAGTAATATGCAGTACGAGTGGTTCATCAACAGGTTCCCTGTTCCAGCTCATGCAGGGGAAAGTTCTTTCCTATATTGCTTCCAGACAAATGGTACATTTGTGATTACAGTGAATGTATCCAATTACCTGAATTCAAAATTATCTACCGTTACAATAATTGTCCAGTATCCCATCAACAATCTTTCTATCGAGACATTGTTAAATTTCAGCCATCCTTACGTCACTCAGAATCAACAGGTATCTTTCTTAGGAAAGTTAGCAACAGGCACTGATCCTCAATTCAGCTGGACTATCATTGACCCGTCTTTGCAGAAAAGGCAAACAAGTGGAGAGATGTTGGTGCTGATATTTTCTGAGCTTGGAATGTACGAAATAAGAGTGAATGTCTCTAACCTGGTTAGCCAGGACGTCCAAGTTTTCACTGTGCATGTGGAAAGGGCCATCACCAACCTCACCCTCAACATGAACCACTCAAGTGTTGCAACTGGCCTTCCCGTCTCTTTCTCAGCTTTGGTTAACTTACTTGCTACTCCAGTCATTTTTGAATGGACTATTGATGGTTCACAGGATGACAGCTGCATCATTTGAAAAAAGTTTTCCAGATGCTGGGGTTTATGAAATAAAGGTCACTGCATATAACAACATAAGCTCTATGACACAGATCAGATCCTTGGTAGTGCAAGTTCCTGTTACACAGGTGGAGGTGATCAACTGCAGTGATGTGGAGGAAGCCGGCATCCCTATCTCACTGCGAGGTGTGGCGCAGGGTTCCAGTGTGACATTCTCTTGGCTGGTCCAGGAACAACTAGTCAACATCAGCAGCAGCAGAGCAAACTGGACCTTGGTTTTCCCGTCAGCAGGATTTTACCTAGTGACACTTGTGGCACAAAATGCAGTGAGTCAAAGTGTAACCACTTGTCAGAAACATGTTCAAGCTCGCATCACTAGCATCACTGTCTCCATTCTCCATCCACCTGCAGACTACATTTTCACCAACCAAAATGTTACCTTTATGGTGCATGGAGATCATCTACAGGAAGCTCAGTACAACTGGGTTGTTGCTGGTTATCCTTCCATCACCACATCTGAACCTAGTCTGATGATGTCTTTTACTTCTGCAAAGCAATTTAGCTTAGAAGTCATTGCACACAATGCCATCAGCCAGAAAACAGATGTCGTTACCTTTACTGTGAAGGAGCTTCAGTGTGACCTACCAGTAGTAAGTCCAGTTGGCAGCAGCAGTCGCACAGTGCTACGTTCAGCTTCTGTTCGGTTTGAGGTCTACATTGAGCGAAAAGCTGCTCCAAGTACTTGGCAGTTTATACTTGGCAAGTGTATGATGTGGCCGACTGTTCCCAGGCCTTGTCCTCCAGTCCTCTACCTCTGCCTTCAGTGGAAACTTCAGAACCAACACTTATTCTGCCTGCCAATCGCCTACCAACTTCTTCAGACCAGTTCTGTCTGCGCTTTGTTATGGGTTACAAGAACACACCAGTAGACGAGCAAGTGCATTATAATCTCACTGTGCTGTCCACTCCACTGAAGGCACTCATCTTGGGAGGTGGCCATCGTATTGTTCAAGGAATTCAAAGTGTCTGCCTGGATGCCAGCATTTCCTTTAACCCTGACAATCCTACTAGTTCATCTGGCATGCTGTATTCATGGAGCTGCACAGAGGTAAGATGCATTGATGTGAGGTATTTTCAAATAAATCTGATAAGAAGTGGAGTAGTAGATAGCCATGTACTTAGAGCGCTATAGTGTCTAAACCCAGAGGTGTGCTGGTTCAGTACTAGTGTGGCACATCAAACTTTCCTCATTCGACCTAGCTGTTGGAAAAGGGTACCTGGGTGTATAGATGGTTGGGGAAAGATGAATAAGCTTCAGGGAGAAGAGATGAGTATAGCCCTTGCAAAAAACGCTGGGCCTGAGCCGTGGGGTCTTTAACACCTCTTCCCTCGCTAGTGTCCTCAACAAAATTAGGAGGGGTGGCCTTTACCATTTTTTTCCTATTAAGAAATGGGAAATTTTAGAAAAAAAAATGCAGTTGAGATGTTATTTTGTCACTTGTTCATATTTTAACAGATACACCTTTTATTCTTTCAGAACCCCTACTTGCACAATACCAAAACTTGTCAATGTTGTATTATAAAAATTTCTGCATTTAGGAAACAAAGAAACGGTTCACTTGCATGTAGTTTTGCATGTAAAATTTCTATGTAAAAAAAAAATCATTTAATCCTATCATTTTGTAAACATGGCTGCAGAAAATCTTTTATGTTGGTTTGTTTAACAAAACCACCGCTTGCAGATTTCAGCTGCAGGAGGCTGCTTTCAACCTTTGACCACGTCCACCAGCAAGTATTGTGTGTCTTCCTTTATTAATGGCATCTACAACATTTCCCTTACCGTCAGCATGGGCACACATGTTCCTGACTCAACTTTTCAGATTGTAAGTTACTTTTTCAGATGTTGTAATAGGACACATGAAAATCTGTTACTGGCATATTCTACCACTGTGGAAAGTTGCAAAGCCATCATACTGTTTTGAAGATGTACTCAGTACATATCAGCATAATTGTTAATGTCTGATAATAATTTTCATGATTTATTATGCCATTTCCCATGTAATCTGAATAAGGCAGTGGGACATTTTTTTCACAGCTGGATGTGTCTACCAGTAGCCCAGGTGTGCTTGAGGCGGGCATACTGTGTGTATCCTGCTCTGCCTCTGGCCATTACCGGATTAGTTCCAGCCAGCATACAGCACTGTCTGCTCAGTGTGTGAATTGCACCTGCCCGCTAAAGTACAGCTGGACTGTGTATGAGGACCAGAGCACCAACGCAATATTTCTGGGCAACAAAGACACCTCCACGGGGACACAGGCAGCAAACCTGGTGGTACTGCGCAATACGGTGCTTAAAGATGGCCATTCCTACACCTTTACTGTCATCACCGAGTGCCAAGATGGCAGCAGAAGCCCTGGCTGTGCCTCCATCACCCTCCTCCCCAATCTTCCCCCTTCTGGTGGCAGTTGCACAGTAACACCTTCTAGCATTTCTCCTTTGGATGCAGTCATCGTTGCCTGCAGTGGCTGGGTGGACCAGGACGACTTGGAGGCCATTCTGCTTTATGAGATGAAAGTGGAGCACGACGTGGACAGTTACCTGCTGTACTATGGCACTCATGAGACAGAGACTGTTTACATGGCCCCATGGCCAGGATCAGGCAACAACGCTTCCCAGCTAGTGGTCAGCGTCATTGACCAGGATGGAGCAAGTGCAGAAGCTTTACGAACGTGAGTCGAGCTTCAAAAAGTTATTTGTTCAGAATAAAATTGATTTTTAAAAGGGATATTGGTAACATGTTGATATTCACGCTTTTCTACATACCGGGCTACTAATCTTGCCTTCGTGAAATTACATCTAAAAATGGATCTCTTCGCTATTATAGGTAAAGAAAAGGTACCATAGTAAAGAAAAGGTGCCATAGGAGTGATTCACTGTGTCTAGGGCACAGCATGTGGAAGACAACTCTTTCCTTCTGCTGCCTTCACCCCCCTGATAATCATTATTGCTAAGCAACTGTTTGGTGGGCAGAGGAAGTTTTCTAGCTGCTTGCTCAAGCCAGCCTTGTGAACCCATAATCTTGTGCACCATAGTTGAGTGCACTAACCACCAGCTTTTCTGCTTCACTATTTTTCTTTCATGTGTGGTATACTTGCATATAATGCAAATGAATAAATCTAAAGTATACAACACAAATTTGTCAAAGTAATTCGATATTACTAAAACCAAACACATGTATTCTGTAGATAAGATAAAATTTGCTATTGAAATAAAGGAACTTTTATCTGTGATAATCAAAACTCGAGACTTAAATGTCCCATTGCAGGTGGATCACCTTCAAGGCTACAGCAACAGGATCCATGAATGAGTCCCAGCATCTGTTGTCCAGTGCGTCAGCAATGTTACCAACACTCATGAAGCAGGGAGACCCAATTCCTTTATTGCAGTACTCCTTGGCTCTCACCCAACTGCTGAACTCAGCATCCCAATCCCATGGAAATAGTAGTGAGGAAATACAAGCCCAGACTCTTGCTCGTATGGCCATCGTGTTGTGCTTGACCTCCAGCGTCCCAGTCAGTACTGTGCAACAAGCTTTGCAGCTAGCTTATGGGCTAAATCTATTGACGGTAAATGTTTTATCTGGGCTTAACTGAATTGGCATCATTTTTCTGGTAGCACTGAGTGATAATGAATTTAATAAATTTTCATTATCATAGAGGTTTTATTGGCAGTCTTATCTTGTTCTCATGGCAGAAACATTTTTAATGAACTTATTTTTCTTTTTTATCCAAAATGGTTTTGATTGATTATGCACACTCCATGACAATTATCAGCATTTTATCCCCTCGTGACATTTTTATCAATATATCCTGTTTTTTTTAAAGGTGTTTGCTTATTTTGCATTGATTTTCTGCTGTAGGAGTTCTCTAATGGATACCAGTCTAGCAGATATTCTGCACTCATCCTGCGGTCCCTGCAAAACATTGTTGATGTGCTGCAGTCCAATGTCCAGCCTGGCCTTGACAGGGACGACTTTGCCTTTGAGTCCATTCACGCTGCAGTCTACCACTTGATCTCCACTGTTAACTACAATCAAGACAGACCATCTTCCAGCTCACTGCCATCACTTACTGATTCCTTTCCTGGTTTTCTTGATCTCAGCTCAGAGTTTGTCACAATCATGCAAAGCCTGGACACATCAGACACTCAGCTGGATGAGACTCATAGGATGAAGATTGTTACAGACTCTTTTGGGCTGGCCAAGTCTGTGACTGTGGTTGTGCTGAGGTCGATGGTCCTGGATGAGAGCAGCATCAAGCTTAAGCTGGGTGATGTACAGGTTGTGGGTTCTCGCAGTACAGTAGGAAAGTTGGGAAAGTACATTCAGCAGGGAAACTGCAGCTTCATCCTTCCAGATGACCTCTTCTCAACCATGAGCAGTTCTGATGAGGTAAGCCTTCACTTCTGGACACTGGAGTGATAAAAGTAACATGAAAAGCTAACTCTTAATATCTGCAACACCACTTGTTGAATTTACTTGCAGCAGTATTCCCATATTTTTTTTTTAGATCATTATTTCATGTCTGCTTATCTGCAGGGGAACCTTCTCACGTGAATATACATGAATGATTTGTGACCAGAATTTCTAAAATTTAGTGCCACATTATTTGAGAAGCATGAGATGATCTTTCTGTCTACATAGGCTTTGTCCTTGTAAAAAGTCATGACAAGTTTTGAAAATCCTTCATAGCTAATAGCTTTCATAGCATGCTTTCTGCAAAAGCTTAAGTTATAGCCTTTTTCCAATGCATAAGGAAGATCACCTATGTTTTTTATTTATCAGACAGAATTGAAGTGTTTCTTCATTTTAAATACATTTGCTCTATTTGTCGTCAGGTTCTGGAAGTTATCATCATGTTAAAAGACAATCCTTTCACGTGGGGATATTGGAATGACCTCTCCATAACCACGTCTGTACCATCACTATCCTTCAGCTATGGCAATGGCTCAGACCTCAGGGTTAGGGACCTCTCCACAGATATCAAAATCATCATGTCCGAAAAGGGTGCGAAGAACTTCAGTATCACAAACAACAGCATTGTCAACAGTGAAATTTATGACCCCATGTCCGGCTTGCAGTTTCAGACATGGACCCTTGAAGCTGACACTTCAAAGAAGCTGGTGTTCAATGTAGAGCGTGGAGAATCAGGGGTGACAGCATTCTTCATGCAGGTGCGAATTCAGTCTTGGGGCTCCACCACCAATATTTCCAGTAAGCCGTCAGTGAAGGCCTTCCTTGGTGCAGGCTTTGAGGCCTCCTTAGACAAGCATACAGAATTCAAAGAGATCACTGAAAGTCACATGAGTCCTGGAGTAGATCACCGACATTACACATTCTTTGTCTCTGAACGGTAAGTGTTGACCACATTCTTGTGAGTTCCACACATTTCTCATCTTCAGCTATCAGTGTACTTGACATAAGTTTCAAAAAATATTATTAATAAGCTGCTTGATTGAGGAAAAAGATTTACTTCAAATGCTTCCCATAATTTTTTTTTAGTTGTAGTAGCAGTTTATTTGAGCAGATTTTTGTCATGTTGCTTCATTCTATTTTATCTTTACGATAATTCTGTCCATAGAGACTTTGACAGCTCAAAGGAATACTCTATCACCCTTGTCAACCCTGATGTGGAAACAGCCATCAATGTCTCCTCAGCCATGTATTTTGTCAGCTGCCAGTACTTTGATGAGGCTAACAGCAAGTGGGCCACATCAGGCTGCTCTGTATCCAGCGAGTCTATTCCCATTGCCACAGTCTGTAACTGCAACCATCTGACAGTTTTTGGTGGAAGCAGTCTTGTTCCGATTTCTAGCATCAATTTCTCAGATCTTGCAGTAAGCTTCTCTCTTTGAATTATTATCAGAATTAAGAGTTATGACTTTCCAGCACTGAAATGAGTTGTAAATTATCAGGCTGCTTTAACAAACTGCAGCAGACCTATTTTAATGTTTGAAAGTTTACTGTAATGTCATCAAATTGATTTACAGAAACTGCAGTTAGGCTTAAACCCAGTGGCTCTAACAGCAGTCAGTGTCATCCTCCTCCTGTACATTGCACTAGTGATCGGATGTCGTTATCTGGATCATGCTGATTTGCGTCGCATTTCCATGGTGCCACTTTGTGGCAAAGATGGCCTTTTCAAGTACTACATAACTGTGACCACAGGACGACAAATAGGGGCAGGTAATGTGTAAGAGAAATGTGCTCAATCTTTAGTTTCTTTATTTTCCATTCCTCCTTTTATCTTTAATTGTATACGCAAACCGGTGTTTCTGTGCACCTTTTTTCTTTTTTAACACATGATGCACCAGTGTGTCTGTGCTTTTTAAGGACATTTGCATATGTGTTTTTTTGTAGGTACTACAGCCCATGTAGGTATCAAGTTATATGGAAAGCTTGGAAAAAGTGAAGCTCGACATTTGACAAAAGCATCTGCTTTCCAGCGCAACTCACGAGATGATTTTCTTATTGCCACTGAC
Organism: Pomacea canaliculata; assembly: GCF_003073045.1. Lineage (NCBI taxonomy): Eukaryota > Metazoa > Mollusca > Gastropoda > Architaenioglossa > Ampullariidae > Pomacea > Pomacea canaliculata. Next base: position 41,138,486 of record NC_037590.1, on the reverse strand, counting down.
AAGGAGCTAGGCAGCCTGCACAAAGTGAGTGGGTTTTATTGGACTTAGCATCAACATTTTTTTTGCAACAATTCATGAGAAGTAATTATTCGATCTATGTTAGCTGGTTGGAAGTGTACATTGTACAGCTTATCTAGAATTCTTATTTTGTTAACTAGCAACACTTTTTTCCAGGTTCGCTTGTGGCATGACAATGCAGGCACCTCCCCTTCGTGGTATGTGGTACAGGTACATGTTCATGACCTGCAGAGGGACAGGAGGTATGTGTTTCCTGCTCATACCTGGTTGTCACTTGAAGAGGAGACAGGCAAGCTGCAGAAGGAGATCCAGGCTGCAGGTAATGACTGTAGCAGCACAAAGATTGGAGTGGGGGTGCAGAGAGGATGGTTGCCATTGTCAACTCTTTGCTCATTCCTTTGGCAAATACTCATTGTAAAAAGGAGGAGAATGAGACAGCACATGGCATTTTAATGTTGTAGCCTTGTGAACAAACATGTCAAAGCTGATGATCAGGATAACATGAGATGTGATGCATAGATAAATATTGTTTATGATATTTTATATCCACCAGACACAGGCTGAGAAAAGTGTTTTGGTGATTTTCACTTTAAAAATCTCAAAGAAACAAAGCAGAGCTTTCGTATATTTACTTAAAGCCAAATGGAAATACATTTTAAAACCTTTAAGATAAGTTGATATACAGACCTGAGGTATCACCTAAACTGTACATTAACATAAGCTTAATGCTCACTGTGTCCTGTATTTGCATTAAACCAGGGTCCAGTTTGATCAAACAAATTTCTTTTTCCATACTGAAAGTAATATAATTTTCAAAGAAAAAGAAGATGAAGATTGAGTAATGCATGTTTTCCTATTTAATCATTTAAAAGGGAGGAATTCTTTTTTCTGCTGCAGACCCAGAAGAGCTCCACAGTTTTTCACATGTCTTCAGGACTTCACTCTCCAACAGCTGGGCAGAACGACATATGTGGCTGTCAGTTGTAGAACGGCCTGACCACAGCCGCTTCACCAGAGTTCAACGGGCATCATGTTGTGTAGCCCTTTTGTACTTTTACATGTTTGTCAGTGCAGTGTGGTATGGACTCCTCAAAGATCAGAAAGAGGCAGCCTTGCCTTTCTCCTGGCAAGTCTTTGGGTGGGAGGACCTTATCATTGCCCTTGTGTCAGTGACAATCACCTTTCCCATTGGCCTTGGCCTCATCTTTATCTTCAAGAAGAGCAAGCTGCAGGTGTGTCTGTCAAAATGGCTCAAAGCATTCTGTGTATCTGCTGATGTGAAGTAACAGTGGCTTGCAATGTCATGTTCAAGCTTTGCTGTGCCACCAGAAGTGTGAAAAATAACTGTCTTGCACTGCCATAGATTTAGCCCCAGCAGGTTGACTAAGATTTCTGATAGTTCTGATAGTTTTCTGGCTATAAATGAGGACTGTTTTATCAACAGTGGCATGTAATGAAGACCAATGATGATGTACAGTGCACTTATCAATTTTTTTTTATGTATGAAAGGAAAATGTAGGAAATACAATAGTGATACTTTTCATGAATGTTTGAGAATTTCAACAAGTTAATATTGCAAACGAACAATGTTGACTGTATTGGAAAATATATTTTGATGGTGAGATATTGTGAACAAGGATACTGATAGATGTTTTCAATATTTTGACAAGCTCAATCATGCAACTGAGCTTATTGCTCTTCAGGTTCATATCTGACATATGTTCCTGTCTGTTACAGCCAGGCATATTTCAGCATGTCCAGAGGCCACAATCAGCACAAACCCTTGAAATTGAAGCCATGTGTGACATGTCACTCTATGGTGGATCACTCCGTACTGGAACACCAAATGAAGATTGGATGAGCTATTTTGAAAGAGAAAGCACAGCTGAATCTATTCCTGTAGGTTATTTTTTTGCTGTTTGTTTGTTTCATAATCTGAGCATTGTCATTTCATCACTAATAGTAGGTTTTTGGACTATTTTAGCTTTATAAAGGTGCTAAGACTATTCATGATACAGGGGTGAAAAAATGTGACTACATGCATTCTTGATAAGTGTGTTTTTTTACAGCCCATCAGCAGCCAGCTGCGCCGTACCACTACTGTCAACCCCACCAGGAAAGACCAACAGATCAACTCTTCAACTACTTTTCCTGGCAGCAATAGAAAGGTAATTTTTTTTAAACTCAACTTTTATTTCTTTGATGTTAGATTACAGGCAACATAGTAGCTTTGCCCACAAATTCTTCAACCATTCTGCAAGTTACAGTACATATTGATGATGCTATCACTAAAGTCATTCCTGTATATCCAGCGACAGTCAGCCTTGGTGGGATGTTTCAACGAACACACGATCTGATGTGGAATCAGGAGAATATCCTGAAGTCCTGGCCAGAAAAGCTGCCATCCTTTGCAGAAGAGGAGAATTCTCCCAAGGCCTCAACATCATCAGCCAAAAACATTAGTCAGAAACCTTCATCATCAGCACAGAGACAGGTGAAGAAGACTATCAGAACAACAACCAACAAAGCCTTCAAAGCAACCACTGCTGAGAAGAAACTTGCACCTGACAAGGTGACAGATCCTACATTTGTGTTTTTATGCATATGTGCTTATGCACTAGTACACTCCTTTGCATGGTCATGTGTGAAAGAAAGAGTGCACATGTGCACACATGTTTCTGTATCTATGTGCTTGCATGCGTTTGTAGTACATGTGTGGTAGAGGCTGACTAAGATGCCAGCTGAAGGCAGATTGGTTGGTAGCGCGGACTGGTAGCACTGATTGGTGCACTGGTTTGTTTTGAGTTCAAGTGGGGGTTGAAGGGGGTAGCGAGAGAGGGAATGGACGGCACCCAGCCCCAAACCTTCCTCCCCCCAGGTAGACACAGTAGCACAGGCAGTGCTGCCGTCCTGTATGGCAGGGTACCCATGGCACATTACCCTACAGCTTGAGAAGGATACGAGTCATCGCTAACTAGTCTTTGCTCAGGTCTTAAGCTAAGGGCAGCCAGCAAGCGGTCACTGTAATAAAGAGGTTACAACTACCTACGGCTACACATTCGAGCTTTATTTACAGAGTGAATCCAAGTGTGAGCTGTGGGGTAGGTCACCCTGTTACACATGTAGCAATTTGTTTTGTTTATGTTAATTTATTTATATATGCAATGTATTCATGTGTGCTCGGATGTTGTATTTAACTTGCACATACAGTTAATGAAAGAAAATGGTTTTGTTGAGCAGCTGTTTGTACCTCTGCCAGATGTGTGTGCTTCTTTCTCTAAAATCCCTGATCATACCTATTAGGTTCACTATAAAACGGTTGCTGAAGTAGATACCATTTTCTTTTGTTTAGTCTGAGGCAGCTATGGACAGCGATGAGGAGTTCATGCAGCGTCTGGATGAAATAGACAGAGATCTTCAAAAATCAAGTGTCAAGAGCAAGCCAGTCAAACGGGGCAGCCAGATATCCAGCACTTCAGGGTCTCGGAAGAACTCTACCCAGACATGTGTTGAAGATCTCTTTGACTCAGGAGATGAGTGGACCTACGAGGATGTGGAGCCAAGTGTAAAGAAGAAGGGAAGCACAGACAGCCGCAGCTCCACACAACAGGAGCATCCTGGGATGGACAGGTCTGACCAGCTGACAAGCCTGTAATGTTCGTACACTGTGTTGCATATATGTTAAGTGTCTGTACAATCATACTGTGTGCATTGTTCATCAAAGGGATTTCTTGGTTTTTTTGTCCTTTCTTAAAGGAAAGCCAGCCTCACAAGCTTGCTTTGGCTTCGTGCAGCCTCCATGCATTTACCCACCACATCTGGGGCAAACACTCGGGATGGATCTTTTTTCCACAGGGATAGTACTTTCATTCACCGGGACAGCATAATGCACAGTTTCTTGACGGCAGGGAAATCTCGCACAACTCTTTCCGCCATGCTAAAACGTGAGATGGCTTTTCATTATTGATACACCAGAAAACGCTAAATTGATGCAGTTTTTATTTTAGTTGTACAAAAAATGAACTGGCAATGTTTTGAAATCCATCTTCCTTGGCAGATGTCAGTGATGTAACAAGAGTTTTCTTTGTAATTTTTAAATTTTGTAATGGTTTGTTAGTTGCAGAAATATTTCTATGCTTTATTTTTCCTTCTTGTTTATGCATTATTGTTTAGACCACATGCAAGTGCTTAATGGAAACTCTGAAGATGAGGGGTGTCGTCTGCCATCTTTCTGTGTGTATGTCGGCTATGCAATCTGTGTAGTAATATCTGTGATCTCTATCATCATGGTGCTACTGTATGGCTACAATTTTGGCCCGGCTACTGCAGCCAAGTGGCTTGTCTCTGTCCTCATCACATTTTTGGTTTCTGCTTTTGTTCTTGAGCCTTTGAAGGTGAGTGGACTGTTTTTCACAGGTTGAGAAATAGAAGTTTGTGAAAGGAATGTACAGCTGATCAAAAGATGAAATATAGTCCTCTGGCCTGTAAAACCTGAACTCCTTTGTATAATTGTATAATTGTATAATGTATGTGAATACCTCAAAATAGGTTGGGAATCCCAAACTGGAAAGTAGGATCAAAGTATTTGGTAAATAGCCTCTTCTTCAGATTCTCTGTAACCCATGCAGAGGAGAACATCCTCTTGCCATATAGGAGTGTGGCATCAGTAAACAGATTGTAAACTGACAGCAGGGGCAAGAATCTGAATGGGAAGCTGTTTTATGGTGCACAAAAAGAAAGCTCACTCTGTGACTGGAAGGGTTTTGTATTATGTAATACTAGACAAGTATTATTATTCCCTTCCTTGACACCTGAATGCTGACCTTTAACAATATTAACATATCCAGGGCACTTTTTTATAACTCTCAGTTAAGAAAAATCATACATTGTATACTGCAGACACTGTGGTAAGCTTAAGACTATGCTTGAATGACTCACTTGTGTTGATTGCATCGCCCACTGGTCTAAACAAGGTCTAAATGATAAATTTAGTGCTCAGTTGGTCTTTAACCTACTTTGCTTTTAGGTGGTGGCCTTAGCACTTTATGCTGCTGTGGTGACCAAGGATGCAGAGAAGGACATGGAAGCCGATGCAATTGATATCCAGCCACGAGTGGAGGCCAATGAACAGATCAAGGTCAACTATCTACCTACTCTGTACCCTGTGTACTTCTGTATATTTTTGCCATAACTCCTGTTTACAGTTAAAACCATCTCATCTCCCCATTTCATCTTTGCCAATAGAAGATAGTAGAGAAAGGTAGGGTGTCATTCAGTGACAGTGTTACTGTATTGGATAAACAGCATAACTAACTTACACAACGAATTTTGCTGCACCGATGAACATTTCCCATACTTGGGATCATCAGCGGAAATTATTTGTCACAGGAAGTCAAGTTCCGGCCCATTGGGGGATTTGCTTTGCTTCAAGCCCAAGAAGAAGGGAAGAAGGTCCGTCAAATGAGAAGAATGCTTCGCCAAGCAACAGCTTATTTGTTGTTGATCTCAGCCTTGCTTGCGACTGCCTATCTCTACTTTGGATCAGCATTGTATCTTCATGGCAACCACATTCGAAACACCATTGTGCATCCTAGTGATGCGGCTGAAAGCCTTTATGATGTCAAAACGTGAGGAGCACACAGTGCTTTCTGTGATGTTTTACTAATACATGTACTTGGAATTCGATAGGATCCTATGTTTTAGAACTGAATTTCAGGAATTACTGTAGAGCAGTTTATGCTGTGAAATATTAAACTTTTGTTAAATAATGAGTTGAAGAGAATGAGAGCTGTGAAACATGACATTGGTTGCTCTGAATCAAATCTGTGTGCATATGGTTATAGGTACAAGTGTGTAGGACTAATAAGTAGACACATAATGAACATGCACGGATGAATGCATACCTGAGCAAGAAAGAATGTGAAAAGAAAGTTTTTATTTTAATTTGGTGAGGTACGTATTGTTTTCTTCCCTGTATAACCTAGTTATCAGTGCTGTATACAATCTTAACACCAGGACTGACCTGTTTTGGGACTGGGCATGCCAAGTGTTAACACCGGTGCTACACAGACAAGAAGTGGCGTTGAATGAAGAGAGTCCAGTTCTTCTAGGGCCTGCCCGTCTGCGCCAGATAAGGAGCACGTTAGGTAATTGGAACAATGGTTAACTATTAGAAAGAAATTTATTTATACCCATCTGATTGTAGGATTGGGAGGGGTTTGCAAAAATTGTGTGTTATAATCCCACAATTTTCTGCCCTCTTTTATTCAGATTTTTTAAAATGTAACATTTGCACTTTCTGTGAACTTTTCTGACCTTCTGCAGGAGTTTTGCATTTTTGACAGAGAAATATTAGTGTATTTATACATGTAACTGATTAAACAGTATCACAGAACTAAGGAAACAAACTGGTTGATAACATCAAACTGTTTGTCATAATCTAATATCAAACAGTTCTCCACTGTTGCTGCTTTGTGTATCTCATCTTATTTTTTTGCATTGTGGCCTGCAAAATATCAAAACACTTCTTTGCATGGAATTTTTTTTTAGTGATCTCTTGATTTATTGAAACTGACAGTTGACTGCCTGAGGAATGCTAGTCATAAATGTGTTGGGCAACTGACATTCTCGGAAGACATGGCTTCATATGCCATCAACTGGGACTCAGTAGGCAATGCATCATGGATTCACTCTTCTGCTGAGCAGCTGAGAACGTGAGCTACTTGCATCCTTTAACCTTGAAGCTGCCTAACATAGTTGGCCTACTTCTTTTAGTAACCAATTTTTTTTTTGTCAGTAGCCATGTAGTACTTATTGTTACCTGTAATAATTCAGCTAAAATATCTACATTTTAAATATCAAGACTATCAAGATTTTCATTAGAGAGAAATTTATTTCAAATGTTTGTGCGAATGAATGTAGATCATATACAAGTCTGAATCACAATTGTATAAGGGTCTGTCTGGTAGAGCAGCTATACATGTGTTATTATGGTATTGTTGATTGTTGTTCTGTGATTCTAGCTCTAGATTCCCTATAGAGCTGCTATTAATTGCTTTCTGGGATAAGTGAAATTTTATTTAATCTCACACTTCAGTGTTAAAGTGAAGACATTTCTGACGTGTAATAATTTAATAGTTTTTGTGTTACCAACTGCCACAGGTGGCCAAAATTTGGCCATGACCTCTTGTACCCTGGAGGTGGCTATGTGCAGGAGCTGGGGACAACATTCAACCAGACACTGAACATGCTTCAGAGTCTTAGAAACTGCAACTGGCTGGATCGAAGGCAAGTCACTATCATGTGGAGCGCTTGTTGACTGCTTCGGATAGCACCAAAGTGCTTGGTTAATAAAAAGCAGAGGTGACCCAAGTCTTCATACCTAATGTCCACAAAAGCTGTTTGCTCTCGTTTTACAACCAGCCGACAAATTAAAGGCAGCAAAATCAGACTAGACTCAGACGATAGTATGTTTACATGACCCAGGAGAAAGAACTTGTGTCGAAGTTAGCTTTTGAATCTGTTCTTCTGTAACTTGAATACTAACAAACTGCTGTACAGTTTATATGTTGTAATCTGTATATATATGTGTGTGTGTAGATCAAGAGCTTTGTTCATTGAGTGGACAGCATACAGCCCGGCAAATGACCTGACATCCTGCGTAACTTTGCTGTTGGAGTTTCCTATCTCTGGTATGACCACACTATAACTACACAAAGAATGACCACGTTATAACCCATCCAGATTAACACGATGTGATTCAGTTTGACCATATTTTTACCACAGTATTACCACACTGAACTTATTTTTTAGTGCTTTGATGAATTTCTGCTGAACTGCTGAGTCTTTAAGTTGATCCATGTCAAAGCATAGATGCTTTTGTTCTCCCACCTTAACTTTTCTGAGCTTTCAAGCAAGTTATGGTTACTAGTTCTTATTACTTTGTCTGCCCCCTCCCCCTTTTGACTCTGACACCTTGAAGTGTGTGCTCAATTTGCCATTAATGATAATGTGGTCTATCTGCCATCAGGTGACTTCCAAGTCACTTTGGGAATCTTCTTATGTTGAAAAATTGTTCCTCCAAATTACAAGGTCGTTTCCTGTTGCTAATGTCAGTTACATACCCTAGCCTCTGTTATCTAAGGGTCTTCAAGACATGCAAGCCCCCTGATCATGGAAGGTGGTGATCCTACAGGGGGAAAGAGTGGATACAGAATAACTAAAATGTAACCACATAATGACTTCAGTATTATCACAGTATAACTACTGCATGATTTGTTCAGGCTGTGCCTGTTGCCTGTGTGATTCCTTGCATGAGAATAGCAAATCTTATGTAAATATATCTTTAATAATTCATGAACTGTTCTTTGGAGCAGCTTGTCAGTTAACCACTTCATGCAGTTGCTGTAGTTGAAAGTGTTTGTAACAGCCATGTAAAATTTAATTGTAGGTGGAGTACTAGCCAGCCACTCCATCACCACACAACGACTCTCGGTTTTCTTCTGGGAAAGATTTGATCCTCTATATGTCTGTCAGGTAAATTTTGTCTTTTAGGTCAGATTTCTGCATAAAGGGCAGATTGACTGAATCTTTTATATGACCTTTGAGCTGAGCATCATGTTGATAAAGCAGATAAAAAAATAGTCACTTGATCCTCTGGCTATTCTGATGTCACTCACCTCAGATATCAGTTTCAGTTGCAGTGAACTGAAGTTTGTGTAACAATGGAGTCAAAGGTGACATTGTAACTAAAACTGTATTCAGCAATGTGATAGAGGCAGTATTAACTGGCACATCAAGAGTTTGCGACCTCACAAAAAACCTACAGTAAAACTTCTACATTAAGACTTGCTAAAATCAAGATTCTACTTTCGATGTTGGGATGATGTAGTCTTACATGCGATGATACAGTCATTGTGGGGTCAATTCAACTTATGTGGATGATCGATATGGCTGGGACGATGTGGTTTGGGGTTAAAATGACTGGTAACCCAGTGAACAAGCAGTTTGTATGTAAGCAGTCTATTTTAAAATGCATTTAATTTTTTTTCAACACATTACTTTTGCACATACAAAAAGTCGTAATAGAGATGATTGTTATATAGCGATATATATATATCCATGAAAATTTCTGGCTCATATCTAAGAGGCAATTGCAGTATGGAAGGTCTTAATGAGGTTTTACTGTACTTCAGAGTTTTATTTATGTATTTTTTTTAGGTTTTTTATTAATTTTTCAAAGGGTTGTGCAAATGAATTTGAGAAGCTTATTTAGTTTATTTAAAAGCTCTCTGCTCCTCCATTAATGTTTCCTAAAATAATGATGTGAAGGTGGTGGAAATCAGGAGGTGAGGTGGGATGTGGGATCACATCAATAGCCTAATGTGTATATGCCAATAAGAAGTGAACATAATGTACTTATTCTGTTGATCAGGTCCTTCTGCTGCTGAGTGGGCTCTACCTCCTCTCTTATTCTGTCATCACTGCGATTCAGCAGCGCTGGAAGTACTTTTGTAGCCTTGGCAACTGGATGGAACTGCTTTGCACCTTGATGTGCCTGACTAGCATTGGTCTGTACGTGGCATGTGTTGTCATAGCAACAGACACCTTCCAAGGTTTTTTCAGCAACCCATCGTCTTTCACCAACTTTGAGCGAATTGTTCACCTGCATGAAGTGTTGCACTGTGTGCATGCCTTCCTTCTGTTCTTGCTGTTTCTCAAGGTAACCAGAGTTGTCTTTGGCTTTTCTTGGATGAAGGGAGAGTAGAGCAGGAAAGAGGAGATTACATAAAAGTTTAGAACCACGTACAAGAGCAGACTATGGTTTTGTAACCTCGACAGATGAAAATAATACAGAATTGGATCTTTTTTTAAGTCCAGTGCACCAGATACAGGGTTCCAGAGCCTCCTAATTGGATAATAAGTTAATTTAAAACAGTACAAAATGCTTTGAGCAAGCAAATTTTATTTTCTGAGATGTGAATTGAACCATATATTTGGGTGTGTAAAAGCAGATTAAGGGCAAGAACCTGAAGAGTTTGCAGTGTGAATGTGTTTTCATTGTTACAATGTTTCTCACCTTTCTTCAATGTTTATTTTTATTAAATTTTCACATGTACTGTTGGCATGCACATTTAATTAACCTTCTTAGCATTATAAAACTTCCAAAAGACATTGCCTTCAGATGGCAGCAGACCATTACCCTAAGCAGTGCATAGGGCTAACAGTGTATCTGGAGTTACCCAAGTAACACTGGGTTCAGCCCTTTGTGCATCAAATTCTGAGGCCAACTAATGCTTGGGTTTAATGCCAAGGAGGTTAATAGATTTGAACAAAGATTCTATCAGCATTCTGTACTCTTAGTTAAATGACTGATTTTGATATGTGCTTACTCTAGGAGTCCTTATTTTGCTTGAACAATTGATTCTGAAAAATATTTCCTTGATGAGGAAAAGTGACTTTTTGCAATAATTCTCTCAAAGGTCAATCAGATAAAAACTAAGTACTAGAAACGTTTCAGAGTACATCAGAATGCTGTAAGCATGCACATTTTACTCTCCATTTTCATTTGGCTTGGGTTGTTTCACATGACTAACCAGAAAAACTATGTATGAATAACTGGGCAGTCATAGAAATTACTTCAGAAACACAGACTGGTCAGAAGAATCATAGTCACTTGGAATCATACTCCTCACATAAATGCCCATCAAAAATCAGATTTATGCATGAATAAATATATTTCTTTCACATATTTATATAGGCCTACAGGGATTAGCACAACTCTCAGACATATGGTCTCAATTGGCAGGCCTTGACCAGGAGTTACTAAGAGTATTATGTTAGAGAACCATGGGGACACCAATGCTAGGAAGAATTGTAGGAAGAGGTGTCAAGATACAATGCACAATCCAGTCCTCCATCAAGACAACTTGTCTGACTTGCAACTTTTCACTGAATATGGTTTACTATTGTGCATCACTAGACTGGGGATCTGGGAGTCAGGGTGGAAGGGAAAGTTGAGCTGTGCAACATTCAAGATACTTCTATTGGTTCTGTGAATTGATTAAGATATTTTAATTAGTTTTCCTCAGTTTAACCAGGCAGATACAGAATATGTTTTAAAATGGATAGTGATGATTTAAAATGATTTTGTACAGTATATTCAATTTGTCACTTAGCTTGCAGTTCAGGTGAGGTTCATCCGTCCACTCCATGTCCATGTTCTGACACTCAGCACAGCCAGTGGTAGGCTGGCTGCAGCCAGCTTCATCTTCCTGTTGCTTTTTCTCATCTATGCACAGTCTGGATATCTGGTAATCTCTCCTCAAGAAATTTGGGGGTTTCTGTGGGTTTTTCAAATTTTAAAGATTTGTTCAGATGTTCTTTAGAGTCCTAGAATTCACATTAGGTTAGAGTGGTATTCAACTCACTTTAACAAATAAGTTCATGTCACTATAAGGATAACACAAACATGATATGTGAACATCATAAAGCTTAAGTGACAAAATAAGAACAGCAGAATATTGCAAAGAAAACAGTAATGAGTGTACCAAGTGGTAATATAAGAATGTACAAAACTAATTAGAGTGTACCAAACAATATTTAATGCACCAAACAGTAATTAGGAAATTATCAAACAGTAATAAGAGAGTGTGCCAAACAGTAATATCAAAATGTACCAAATAGTAACCAGTGTACCAAACAGTAACTAGAGTGTATCAAACAGTAATCAGTGTACCAAATGTTGATATGGAAATGTACCAATAATATGAGAGTGTACAAACAGTAATCAGAGTGGAGCAAACAGTAGAATAAAGGCAGTGGAAGATATTTCTCGTACTTTCTTTTTATAACACTGACCTACTTATTCTGATTGCATCCGTACAAACATTACAGTTAGATATGCAGCAAAGCAGTAATGATAGTAATACGAAAGAGGATATTATCAACAATGACAGCGATTAAGTGATGGAAGAGTTTCAGAGCAAAGTTGCAACATTTAAAGCATACATCTGACCATTTCCAGTTATCAGAAGACAAAACCCTAGCAGTGCTTTTAGAGATTTTTTTTATGGTAAATCTTCTTTCAGTTCTTTGGGAGCATTGTCCAGGGCTATCGCAGTTTCCAGAGCACCCTGCTGACGCTGTTTGGCATCATACGGGGCAGCATAGACTTCAGCGCATGCTTGGAGTATGGACCTGTGTTCAGCCACTTCTTCTTCTATTCTTTCTACGCATTTGTCTACGGTCTTTTCATAGCCCTTGTCATCGCAATACTGCAGGATTCTTACAAAATGACCCGTTCCCAGATGTACTTCAAGTCATCCCTTGAACCTCAGGACTACGAGATGATCGAGTTCATGCTTCGGCGGTTCAAACTGTGGGCAGGCTTTACCAAGCCAAAACCTGTGAGTGACATTCAGTTCATGCTGACTCTTTTTCTTCATCTCCTTTAGGGGCTAACAGCCTGAAAATCCTTTCACATGCAAACAACCAGCAGTGTCCAATGTAGAAGTAGAGTTAGGAAAGTCTGTACCTACAGCTGTACCTTTGGAATCAAGCATACATACTTAATTCATTTACATTTGCTTGAAAATGTAATTCATTTTGTACTGCTTGTTGATCTTTGACTTTTTTCTGCCCATGTTGATGTGACTTTATTAAACAACAGGCATTCCGGCGTGTCAAGTTCGAGGGGCTTCCTTCCTTACCAAGCAGAAGCAGCAGCTCAGCTGCTTTGTCATGGCGACCAGTCAGTCAGATGTCACGTGAACTGAGCTGTGCCACCCCTGACCTTGCAAGTGGCACGGATGCCCTAGACAATCTCTTGCCTCGATGGGAAAAATTTCTCACTCTTTTTGAAGTTGTAAGTTCTTGGATCTCTTAGGTGTTCAAGAAACTTTATCATTGTTTCATAATGTGATTTGTTTATAATTGTGTTTTTGTTTTTGATGTGTACCAAGTCTAACCATGTTTGTGTAAGGCCACCACTGACCACCAGCATACCATGATTTCTGATTCTCCTTTTTTTGTTTTCTGTGACTTGCAGGTGGAGTCACTTGAAAAACAAGAACAACTGCAGGTAGGGAAAGTTCAGGCAGCAGTGAATCGCTGGTGCAACCAACACAAACAAAAATTCAAAAAAGATGGTGGTGGAAGGTGAAAAGAAAAGGTGTAGGTAGTGGCAACAGTAAGGATGCCAACGATACCACCCAGAAACCTCCCATAGATCCCAGCAGCAAGTTCATACGTTTTCGAAACAACTTCCAGCATGGCCTGAGTGTGATCGCTAGTAACAAGGTTTCAACACTTGCGTCGACATCACAACTCAAGCCTCTTACTCCCAATGCTTCTACACACAAAGGACCTAGCGATGTACGCCAAGAACTTCAGAGGTCAGCCAGTGACCAGCATGGTCACAGTGGCATTCCCTCACTTCCTTTCGTTCGTTAAGTGATGGCCAGAATGTCAAGTCCAGTTCACGCTCAGGAACAAAGAGTGACTTACCAAAGCCAACAGCAGTTCCGCAGACAGATGGCACCATTCAGAAAGATAATGCTCTAAGCGGCAATAGTCCCAAAACCCTGGGGAGAGATGAAGAGGCGTCACATAAGCCACCTTTTGTAAGTCAGGTGCCCAGCATCTCCCTTGCTTCACGCCTGAGACCTAAACTGAGCATAACTGTGAGAGAGCCACCTAACTTATCTGTTGACACCTCAGTAAATGACATCACAAAGAAGAAAGCATGGGATAACTGACTTCAATATGACATGTACCAAGGAAAAGAATGCATTGTGTATGCTAGAGTAATGAGGAAAAGCAAGATGCTGTTCTAAATATTTGGTTATATTTCTGCAGTTTTTAAAAATTATAATTCTAGTCTTAGCACTGTGGGAAGAAAAAGGTGCATTGAAGGAATAGATGAACGAAAATGTAAACAAGATATTAAAAAAACACTTGATGCAGATACAGTACCAGTTTTTTTTTATCTAATCTGAAACTGTACCCAGAATGGAGACTTTTGTGTTTTCAATATGCATATAACATTTTGCGTGCTATAAATGGATGAGAAATATAATTGTGACCCTTGACTAGCATGCAGCCGAATGCATGTGATATTTATAAATGTGCAGGAAATTTTCCCCCAAAGCATCTGTGATAACAAGAAACAATCTGCTATAGTTCTTTTCACATTCCTATTCAGTACCTCTAAAATCCTCATAAAAATTGTTTGAAGTTTGTTCAGATTGTTGATGGACTTGCCTAAGAGGTTTTGCAACTTCATTTGATTTGTGCACAAGTTTGGCACATTGCTGTGCTTCTAGCCTGTGATAAATTTTGATTCTTCTGTTTTCTTTATTGCATGCAAAAATATTTTTATGAAGTCAATTTGGTACATGCAACAATTATAAATGAAAAGAGGCTTTACTGATCAACTCAGTCGATGTGATTAGTTATGTTGCTGTTTCCGTCCATGCACCCTTTTTGTGCAAGGTTGCTGATGATCACAGTCAATATATATTGCTGTAATTTTTTAATATTCAGAGTTAATGTAAAAAAGTGTGTAATCTGCTTTTGATATTTTAATATTTCTAGTATGAGGCATCTTTATTAAATATAAAAGTTATATATAAATTACAGAAGTGGACTGAATGTAAAAAATGGCTCTATTAGCTGAAAGTAATATATCTTTTTTGCATCTTTGGAACTGAAATATAATACCAGAACATTGAAATTTTTGCTGTACAATTTTATAACTGCATTTTCTCTATTCATTGTATATGAATTTGTGCAGAACTTTTTTTAAAATAAGTCACCACAATTTTTTTATCCACGTTTAGACTGAATTGGAATATATTATTATTACTGGAGTATTTTATGAAAACATCTCCAAAACTCTATGTATCTTTAGTCTATTATTAATTCTAGGGTTATTTTTTGAACTCTAGAGTGAGTCTAGGCTGCAACATTTGCACACTGAATTGTTGCCTTACCTAGTCCCTTTGGGTTGCTTGTGAGTGTGCAGTAGACTGCATGTAGACAGAAAAACGTGATTGTTGCCTTGGATAACCCATTTTGTGAGTATTGTTCATGAATTAATGCAGCCATATCAGTCAGTATTAGATGGCATTCTTGAACAAATCTATCATTATTACCAAATGTATATTGTTTTATATGATAACTGTGATAAGAGTACTTGGCAGCTTTTGACATATTTGGTATAGTTATATGCATTTTCTAACAAGATAGCACTCAAGTGCAGAAGCATGAGAACACTTTTTAAAAAAATTGGAATCGGAACTTGATTGAAAGGAAAGTGTTTTTAACAGAGATCAGATGGATATATCTGAGTGCACTAGTTTTCTAATCTACTAACACCATAGGTTGTCATAGAAATATTACTGTACAAGTTGACCTGCACAACCAGCTGTCAAATATTGTGAACACTGTGCTGATCTTCACAGACCTGGTGAAAGGCATGAAGTCATTAATGGATAGGAAACAGGATGTCATGCTACACTCTTATTTGTTGTATGATGAAAACTGTGAAAAATGAATTTGTTATGCTTTAGGTTGTATAAAAGATATGGCTTCATTCTCGGACACAAAGCTCCTTAACAGAAATGCTGCTGTATGATCCCCACCTCTGATGCTGCCATTTTTTGTTTCTTTTGCATAAATGTAACTGGTGGGATTCCAGGTTTTAATAGTTCAAGTGCTGATGGATGGACAGGAGAGATTGGATTCTTGCTGTGAAGTTGGTTTTACTTAGGATGGCAAAATGGTGCACAATTCCATTTTTTGGGGGGGTTATTGTGAGGTAATTGGAATACAGACCAAATTAAGGGACTCAGTTTTGGTGAAAGCTGTTCATAGGAGACAAACCAGATGCTATAAGACCAGGTCAGGGCTGCACAAGCCAAATATAAACAGACCTTCCAAGTGAATTTAACATTACAAGTTACATGTATCATTAAGTAGTTCTTTTTGCTTGATGTGGATCGGAATCAAGGAATGTAATGGTTTCTGAGTGTACGAATTACAGATCAATTTCTAGACATTATCTTCCTGTCCAATCAGTATTGATGTAATATATTTTTTCCATGTATATATTTTAAAGAAGAAGGTGTATTTTACCAGTTTTATGAGCAGCAGACAATGGCAGTTGCTTGCCTGATATATCCCAGTGCCAAACATGTTCCTCTATTCAGTATCTTGTGTGCGCAGGACTGCATCGCCTGGATCTTTTGTTTGTAAGCGTTGATTTTAAAAGTAATGAAGTTGCGGAATAGTTGCAGAAGATTTAAAACTGGCATTGCAGCCTATAAATAGAATTGCCTTCCATTGAAAGTTTTGTGAGTATATTGTAATCAAGTGTCTTGTCTACATTACATAAAGTCCCAATTCTGATGTACAATTTGTTTTTGAAAATTCACCTATTGATAGACCCGAAATGTTGATCTTTACTGTCAATAGATGTTTTAGTACATTATAAGATCCAACTTCTTGTAAAAAGCTTTTGCACAGCAAAGATCTTTTTTGAACTATTATGCTAGAAATTTTTTTAAAAATCGCCCTTTTCTAACAACTCTCTCTGAAAAATATTTTGGTAACAATTTGGTCTGACAGATCAGCATACACAATAAGTTTTCTGAAGCTGATGCAGATGCGTAGAAGATACTTCTGCCCCTCTAACTATGCCTTAAAAAAAACCTGCCTTGGGATGTTTTCAGCGCCAACATATAAATTTCACTTGTCTTTATAATAGAAATGTTTTCCCTAGTCATAAATACAAACACTCAGTTTTGTAGTTTTTGTATGCTTCTCCCACTTCAGTCCCAACATCTCCTGTACTTTTGTGTACCAGATGCTTCTAGTGTAACACTGTGGTGCAGGCATCATCTTTAGTACTTATTTTATACACTACGGAGAGTATTTTGGAACAGAGTACCAGTTGTGGAGTTTATTGCCAGCTGCTTCATGGTCTCTGGAAACGAAAGCCCAGTGCACTTTCAGGGCTGACTAAGAAATAAAAAATTAAATCCACTTTCCTGTTTTTATTTATCTTGCAGCTTGAAAGCTGAAAAGGATCTTCTCCAAAAAAAAACAACAAATAATAATAAAATAAAATCATCAAAATTTCATTATCATGATACAGAGAAACCTTAAGATTCATGTATATATTCAAATGTACAAAATCCAATAAAGAAAATCTTAAGAAATATTTAACAGCTGATCATTTTGCAATTAAAATATGGTAACAGCAACATTTTTAAAAAACTTTTTGGCTTCAGGAAATTTATAATATACAAATAAAATCAGTACATGTACTAATGTGACAGGAAAAAAAAAAAAAAGACTATATTTGACTAGACATAATCTTAAAATGTATACTGTACAGATGAAATGAAAAAAAGGAATGTGTTAAAACAACAGGTTTACCTATCTGTCTGTTACTGAGCAATGCTAAGTAAGCATTCTGCTTGAAGCATAGAAGTATTACATTTACTAGAACAGCATGAAAACCTCAGGAACTATCACATATAAAAACCTGGCCAGTAGAAAGAAATTATCACATGACCTGAGCAAAACATATATATATACCATGTGCTTATCTACTAGTGCTCATTTCCAATGGCACCTTAAAGCTAACAATCAAATGACCGTCAATATATACAACGTTCACAGGATTACAGCTGAATATTAAAGCAATTCTCATATAAAAAAGAAAAAAATCTAATTAGATGTTGGAACATTCTTCCAAAATAGCACTCTTTTATGTAGATTTTAATCTCACGCTGATGTAATCTTGTACCCTTGAATAATATTTGAACCACTGTGCCTTCCATTAAGGCAGAATAAAACATGGCCAAGTCAAAAAGTCCTCTTTCTTGGTGAGAGGAATCAAGGACTATATCACCAATGCCAGATGGCCACAGTTTCTAGGATGATGGAGAGATGCTGTTTGGGCGAGGTGCCAGACTAAAATACTGCTCCATATAGTGACCGGGGTGATACTGAGACAGAAAGGGTTGACACTCCTGACTTTTTTAAATTTGTTACTGATCACTTGCATTTCACTTTAGCATATGATAGTTTCAGAATTTACTCTTCAGTAGTATTTTTAAGTTTCTTAAATCATTTCACTTATCAGTCTCAATATAGCTGTGTACCTAAACATTAATTCATGTAAATGTCCTAATGACACCTGGGAGGGAAGGTAAGAAGCAGACATACTTGTGCATTTGTAGTGCATGTGCATTTGTTTCCCTACATGCATGCATGCCAGTATCGTGATGATCTCTGCATTAATACTCTAAACAGTTTCACAAAACACTTACTGATGGTGGCGGGGACTCAGCCACTGGCCTTCCATTCATTAAGCGCCTGTCTTCATTGCTGACATCGCTAAAACATAAATTTTAAAATATAGCTACTTCTCACTGCTCTATGAAGATAAAGAATATAATATTTCAGTGTTAAACAATACTTTAACTTATAAACGTTACATGCTGCACATGAATGCAAAAAAACATGCCAGAGGTAGTAAAATTAGATTTCATTGTCAGAAAGTTACATTGGTAATCATATCTAAAAGGCCCTTTTACATGGTGGCTGAGCAAGAGACGAACTATAAAGAGCTAAAACTTACCGATATCCTTGCGCCTGAATGTTGGAAGAAGATCCATTGGCATTCAGAATGGCAGAAGATGGGGTTCCAATGCTGCCATAGTTGTTGATGTAAGGTGGAGGTCCTGGCAAGAAGGGATCAGTGTCGTCTACTGGGGTGTAGCCTCTGCTTCGCTCCCTCCTGTCACATGTAATCATCATCATCATCAGAATGACTGAATAACACAGAATCCCAACATATGGCCAGGTTCTCTGCACTTCCCGTTCATCATCATCCTCATCCATCCTTAGGCTGGCCCACCAGTACCAGTCATCAGGGACCTTCCCCTCAGCAACTGAAACTGGTTGTCAGGGAAACCTGATTAGATGAAGCAACTGAGAAAGACTTGCCACTTGGTTTGGTCCTGAATAGTGTTGAGCAGGTCCTGCATGGAACTGTCAGTCCACTCCTTCAAGCTTACCATCCAGTTCTTTCTCTGTCCACCTTGGCATCGACTTCCTTCTAAAGAATGGTTTTAGACAGTGTCGTGCCAGGCAACGGGGCCAAACCAGACCTGCTTGTGCCATTTCACTGTTCAAGAAGGGTTTCCTGGCATCCCCTGACAGAGGTGAGACTTCCTCTTGTTCACTAATGCACTTCGCACAACCAGGCCATGACTATGGAATACAACTGACTGGTGAGGGATGTTAAATAATAGTACTCTCCCTTCACCACACACACACATATGTCTGTTAATCATGGACTATAATGAGAATGGAGTTAATACAAGAGGTATTTCCAAAATAAGAAATAATCTGTAACACCTGTCTGAAACTTGGAATAGGCTGAGTGTTTCTCATGATGTGCACATCACTATGAAGGGTCATAGGATTCAACTTTCTCGTAGTCATGCACTATATACTGGTTGTCAATCACTATAAATATCACATATGTTAAGTACACTCAAGCTTCTCAAGCATAAAGACTAATTATTAATGCACTCACGATCTGCCTAAGTATGGCCAAGTACATGCTGCAAAGATGACAATGAAAGTGCTGCAAAGTCCCACCACTGCAGAGAACAGTACCAGGAATCCCGCACCAATCCTGCCAAATGAACAGAGACAGTGCCAGCATGAATACATTCATCTCCATCTAACAACTGATGAGTGACAGGCATCATACAATCGTGATATTTATACATGTATACTAATCTGTGGTATTTATACATGTATACTAATCTGTCTAGAGCCATGCTGCTTGCTTTGGACTCTAACTATTTTTTTTTTAAATCATTACTGGACATAAATTTTTTTCACCTTAGTGGAAACTCATAAAATTACACATAAACACATTAACCTGAGATGCAAGTCTAGACAAGCATATACTTCACTATTTTTTCTTTTAATTACTAAGTAAATAATGACTATTAACGAATAGCCAACAGCCCCATCTTTCATCCTAGAGCCATAAAAATCTTCATCTCCTAGGGAGGTATTTTTGGCTCAAGATTCAAGGCCATGAAAAATAGGTTCAGTACTCACACTGTGGTGTAACATATGCTGTTCACTGCCTGCACGTACATGTTGTTGATGGTATCACAAGTCCCCACAGAAGTCAACAGAGAGGAGAGATTACCAAGGGCCAAGTCTGAGGTCCTGGCGTATCATGCTAACTGGAACAGCTATCTGCAAGTACACCAAGCACCCTTTACAACTGCACTGAAGAGATGAGTTAAAAGGGGCTATTTGAAAAAAACAATAAACATAATAATTTATGTAACATATTTCTCTACTTCAAAGAAGGCTTATTATGCTGTACAAAAAAGACAAATACACAAAGAACAAAAAAAAATGACACGAAAGTCACATAACACATATTCAGACACAGACCAAATGATATCAGCAAATGAACAGAGACACATTAACAGCCATAAATATCAGACAAAAAGACCTGCATATAAAGAATGCTTGACCAGATTAGCATTAAGAAAACGACTGGAATGGGCAGAAAAGAGTAAGCCTGAAGTGGCTCATGGAAATGGCAGAAAATATGAAGAAGTCAGTGAGCACCAACTCAATGGTGATGCCAGTTACAACTGTGACAAAGACATGAGATTGCAGGCAACATGGATGTCAATTCTATCTTCCACAAAGATAAGTGGCATAGCAGTTCCATCAAAATTTGAGAAAATCCATGAAACAACTGCAGAAAAGAGATCTGAGAGTTTAATCTAAGTAAAGCAGCAAAATAGCACCAAGATTGCTTGTAAAATCATCCATAAAAAGAAGCACTGTGGTGCAGGCATAGAAAAACAATCCATAAGATAGTATGAGGCATACCAGAAGCATCGTGGTGCAGGCAGAATCCAAAATATGGTATATGGCACACCAGAAGCACAGATCAACAGGAGACAAAAAAAAAAAAAAAAAAAAAATTACAAAGATGAATAGGCCAAGACAAAGATAGTAGTCACCTCTAGCCAGTAAGGCAAAAGATATTACTCTCCAGTATACTCAAATTAGTTACATAATTTTACACAAAACTTGCAGGACATGTAAGCTACACATTTATAAAAAATATGTGGTGCAACAAGACATACACACATAATGATAACATGAATGAAAATGTATAAAGCGCATACTCACACTCTTAAGAAGCATTCTCTTAGCGCCTAAGAATAAGAACGAGACATGGACAGCATACGAGGGACAAGAAAACAAACAAATAACATATGAACTATAAAAGAATAAACAACAGCACTAATGATGCATAAAAACAAATACAGAAAACGCAAAGAGGATTCAAATAACAAGAACTGAGAGTATCATGATATTGCAAAGAATACTCTCATGGCCTCTCACTGCATAATCACTTCCTCTCCTGCTTCCAATCATAAGCTTCCGTCTCTCTGTATTTCTGCAAAAAACACTGGCACCATACTGCAGCTCACCTTATCATCAATGTGAAATGGGGCTGTCAGGTTGACTGTAGTATTCAGTGTCACAATGGCCTGTGTTATCAAAGTCTGGGAATCTAGAATATCCTGAACAGTAAGTAAATGAACTAGTTAGAAAAAAATAATTAA
Organism: Pomacea canaliculata; assembly: GCF_003073045.1. Classification (NCBI taxonomy): domain Eukaryota; kingdom Metazoa; phylum Mollusca; class Gastropoda; order Architaenioglossa; family Ampullariidae; genus Pomacea; species Pomacea canaliculata. Next base: position 41,116,770 of record NC_037590.1, on the reverse strand, counting down.
TACAGAGTAGGGTAAAAAGACAAGAGTAGCTTCCATAAAAATGTGCTGCCCACAATTCTAAATCTTCTTAAAGGTGGGGAACTCTGTACAAGCATAACTTAAGCATATTCTCCCCTGACTTAAATGACATTCACCGTCCATGTACAATACATCTTTATTAATCCTTTCTGGGAAATTAATTAATCAGCCATGCAAATAAAATATCAGATATTACATGATGGTTTTGTCTCAAAAAAAAAAAAAAATGGATCACGTGCCAGCTGTATGAAAAACTGATCAGTAAATACTGCAACTTTCTATGTTTGTCAGTCCATCCTGAAATATACATACTAAAAAAAAAAAAAAATTTAGAATACCTCTTGAAATGGTTTGCTTTTGTCACTACATGTTATATATGCCTCCAAGATGTCTGAGAAGAAAAGACAAGGGAATTATTAATCAATCCATCAGCCACTATCGTTGGTAAACAAACTACACACAGAACATTTGTCATTCTACACTCCTCAGCCTGGTATCTAATCAAAAATCTAAAGTCACTTACACCAATCTAAAGCACAAAAGAAAGTATACCAATAATGAAGAAAAGAAATAAATTTAAAAAAATTCAAATTTTACAGAAGGCACCCGCCCCCCCAAGAAAAACTTATCTATTTTGATGCAAGATTCTGTTACATCTTGGCATTTCTTTATTTTTCTCCTATAAGGAAATTTTTAAAAACTTGAAAGGAAGAAAACCCACACTTTGTGTGCTTGTGAGAGAGAGTGTGTGTGTTGTGTGGGAATTGGTGTTTTATGCAGATTCAGTAACTAGGGGTATATCATAACACCCATACTGTGGGCTTTTAGCCCCCGTTACAAGAAAGTAGTAAAAAGGAAAGGAAAAAGATGTCAGCTTATTAGCATAATAGCAAAAGTTGCACTACCTATTTCAACTTGTTTTTTCACTTGTGAAATGACAAAGGTATCAGGATCTGCACAAAGGTCGCCCATGCCCTGCAACAAGGAAGATAATAAAATGATTAGAAATAAGATTAATGTTGAAATGACTCAAGCAGCAGTAACACTCTTAAGATTTTCTCCTTTACATGACTACAGCAAAATATGCTCATCATCCAGTCAATGCATGTGTTTATTTTATTTGTTTTTTTTTTTATACAGTCACCACGAAAAAAAAAGAGGATTAAAAACCCAAAAGACATGCAAGATGCTGTGCTTTAAAGCAGTCTCTGATCACACACATGAAGCAAGTAACGGTCTACATCTGCAATAAGCTTTCCCACTATCCCCTCTGGTCATTCCCCCAACCAACCCTCAGATTAGCTTGCCTTTGCTTGGGGATCATCCCATTTTAATCATGCAGAATCGAAGGGATACAATTTCACTGTACCTCCCTCTTCAGCATAAATCATGAGCACAAAGATAGTCTTTGAGTAGTTCTCCCCTCTATTCCTGTCTGTGCCATAAAAATCCATCTTTTACTTTCTCTGCAGCATTACACTCACCACAGAGGCAGCCAGATATGCAGATGTCAGTATCCACATGAAGGCCATACACAGAATACTGAGAGCTGATGACCTGCAGACACATGGAAAGCATTTTCAGCATTCCATTTCAAGGTCTAATTCAACCATCAGTTTTTCTTTGTCATTGTACCAAGGTTACAACCACAAACCTTATTAAAAAAAAAATAAAAACATCTTGAATGAGCATAATTTAGTGACACCCATCTGATAGCCACATCCACTGCTCTCCTTCCTCCACTGTTTGCACAGTGACCCCTCACTCTCCTACCAACACCCAAATATTTCATCAGATTTATTTAAGACTGCAGTTTGTCATTCTCAGTCTACATCTCTGCAAGCTGCACACCAATCTGTTTTGGGACAGCATAAATGTCAAATACAATAAACAAATAAAAATTACCATGCAAAAAGAAGCGTTCACTTTGCTATAATCGATTTTAGAAACTGTATCAACATTTATGCCGAAAATTCTTACGCAATAAGAATCCGCTTGGACTTCTTCAAAAGACCAGTGAAAACCAATGCAAACAGTGCAAAGTATGCACTGTACACTGTTACTGTACTAATCCATCTGTACAAAAAAAAAAAATATATCAGTACAAGTCAATAATGCTGGAACGCATCGAGAATGACTATGTCTTGAACATCACCAACTTAAAACTTTAAACAATTTTCTGCATTTGCCTATACAGTAACAGATTTGTTTTTCGATCTTTAAGATAAAGGTGATGACTATAATGACATTTCGAAAAATCTCTACACAACTATACAATTATTTCCTAAGATATGAAATACAGATGCCATTTGCAGGATCTAGGATTTGCACCAGTGGTGCTAACAGTCCTTACAAGTAGGTCACAGGGCTAATTTTCATATAAAGGGTGAGTCTGCCTCGGTATTAATTTAAATATTTTTTAAGTTTGGGAGAAGAATAGTAAAAGAATGTCTTTAAATGATTGTCAGATTTGTTAGTAGTGCATTTTTCTGTCCATGTTTTCTTTTTTTATAATTCTACCTTCCTGCATTTGGCAGGGTTAGGGGCTGGCATGCTGAATCTAACTTCAGGAGGAGCAGTAATAGTGAAAATCTGTGTACTGTTTCTGAGGGTGGAAGCTTTAGAAGTGGACTTGTCATATGACCTTTTAATCAAAGACATTTTTTACTGCAGAGAGGGGGATATTATGTTTTCATGTAGAGTTAACCCTTGAGGTTGTTTATTTTTTCTAATTTTGTTGGTGTTTTGATCTATCATGCATGTCTGTGCAGCCGTAAATGATAACCAATTATTTATGATTGATTTTTCAGATGCTGTCTGTCCCACAACTATTTTATGTTCATAAGCCTTTTCATATCACATAGCATCTATATTCTGCTAAAATCAAAAATTTATTGCAACATTTTAATGGACAAAAAATATTATCATCATTATTGCATTCTTGATCTTGTTATTTCATGATCTTCCTAGCACTTATTTCATGACAAAGCATTTATAAAGTCTATTCGTCTGAAAATGTGGTTGGGTTGGTTCTGGTGTGTTACGACATCCAGGCCATGTATTTTCAGGTATCCTAGAAGGAAGGAGTCATAGAAGTTGACAAAAGATCTAGATCATGAATGTCACTAAGCTATGTATGTGTGTTATGGCCCCTTATTTATGGATACATTGGCCCTAACAGCTGTCTTACCTGTATTTCTCCACCTCATCTGTCACGTTGACTACTGCTTCTGTATTAACATGGAGACCCTGCTTTTTAACAGAAGTGATGTCTTTGCTGAACCTTGGCTACATTTGTTTTGATCTGGCTGATGTAGTCAGAAATCATTTCACGAACAGTCACATTAGAGATGCTGATCACTGCATTCTGCAAGGCCTTTGCATCTCTACCTTGTAAATCATTTGCCACATTGTCCAAGGCACTGACCTGAACAAAAGAATTCCCTTGATGTGATCTTGCAATCGGTGTTACTTATTAACATGCTGTGAAAAGTGCTGTGAATGTAAAATGTGATTTATTGTTTAGTCAATAACCTACTGCTGTGATTCATCAAAATGGCCACAAAAAATGTACTTTTGCAGCTTTTGCAGATTTTATTTTTAGTAATTATTTTATGCCATAAACCTTGTATATTCTACTGGGTGGGTTTTTTTTCTAGTTTGACGAAATCATAAAAATTGCTACACCTGATTAAGTTGTTAGGGATGATACTAAAGTAAAAGGGGCAGTTTTTTTTTTTATGAAGGTGATCCCATGTCCTCTTCCTCTCACTGTTTTATTTTTCCCAACCCTCCATACAAACAGGTACTCACTCCCTACAGCTGGGTTGACTGGGAAAACTTTGCTGCCTCAAAAGGGTATAGAATTGGTGTTTCTCCATGTTTGGACCCCAGTCCTCAAATCACTTAGCTGTCTGTTTACCCATGGATGCAAACATGGATTGCGGGAATTGCTTAGCCAGAAAACAATGTTAAATCATGTCAGAGTAGCCATCTCTGCCGAGAGGTGCCACCTGCACATGCTCAAGGTCTGAATCTAAGATCCCAGTCCTTACTGTACTTGCAACAAATGCTTTATGGCTACACCTCTGGACTGCTCAAAGATACAACACACATGATATAAATTAAAAAAAACCTTTAAAATGCATTTAGCTATAAGGTATTCTAAAAAAAAGTGAAAGCAACTTACCACTTCAAAAGCATTTTCCACTGTTCTATTTGTAGCTACAACAGCATCAACAAAGTCTTGTACCCCTGCATGGGCCTCCTCATTTCCATACAGACCTGCTCCCAAAGCCCCACTGAAAAGAAACACAAGGCTCTGCCCTGAGATTTCTTAAAAATAAGGAAAAATAAAAAAGTTAATGCTCAGTTGTTGTTTGCCATGCAGGAAATAAAAGGCCACTGAACAGCCTTAATGATAAGAACATGTGCAACTGTAAATATATTTCCCTCTGTCTTACCACAAAAACTTAACTATCTCAATATTTCTAAACACTTTAAAAAAACAATGTTATAGCTCATTAACTTTGTGAGCTCCATTCAAAACTGTCAGAAATGCTTGAAGTGATATGATGCAATCCTCAAGTCAATACTCCTTTACATTGCCCCAACACTGTAACTTACTGCATAAATTGTTCAAGAACCTATTCATCAAAATTTAATCCATATAGCTCTTTTTACCAATGAGATTTTTAACCAACTTTAAATTTCAAAAGAGCAGGGTAAAATGTATGAAAATGTTAAATTTAAGTTAAATGATCAAAAGAGTGAATATAATTTTTTCCAAATTTTGATTTGGTTTATTTGTTTAATAAGCTTTTCTGCAAATTAGTTTTTCAGCCACTTGTGCAGAAAAGTCAACGATGGTAACTTCTCATATAAAGTAGTTGGTGACATAAGATTTCAAGATGCTGTATGTGAAAGCATCAAACACATTCCAAAATAGTTTTAGCTGTGATATCAATCAAGAACTTACAGAGATAGGAACTCAATTTTTGTTTTGTTTTTCTTACATTTTCTTGTACATTATTGTGAAAATAAAAAGGCTCACTTTTTAAAACCTAGTACTGTGTGCCAGTTCAAATTTTATTAAGTATAGGTAATGTATTAGCATTAAATTTATGAGTTTGACTGAACATTTCATGTCTGAGATAATGTTTTCTCATTTCTTGAACCTTGAAGATACTGTGATGCTTTACAAAAAAATCCTCCCTTCAGGCCATAGTTTCATAACAAACAAAAAAAAAAAGGTCAAAGTTCTTTAAAAATAACCTAATCTAGTTATTCTTGTCTTTTGTGCTGAGTTTTTCATCAGCAGCAATAAAGGTTAAGGTCATCCACCTAGCCTAGTTTTTAGTCACTGAGGAGTGAGGTATTTAAGACCTCACTTTTCTCAGGAACAGCTTGATGTGAGGGCAGTTCCCAGCCTCCTATTCACTTCTCTTCAGCAGCAATACAAGAATATTGCAGAAATATACCCCTACCACCCCCAAACAAAACAAATTTGAAAGGTTTAGAGGTTCAGATGTAAAAAATGAGCACTTTACAGAACATCAAAGTGATTTTCCCAAACATAAAGCAGAATAAAATATATCTATAGTCTAAATGATTTTTTTAATTATTTTCTTCTATGAAAAACATTCCAAAATAAAACAGGCTTTGAAAAAAACCCTATAATTTCCTTGTAATCTCAATGAAATAGTATGCCTTTAGGGTAAGGATTATGACAACAGGTATAATAAGGAGAGGACAGAGGTAGGTTTAGGACGGCATTAGTAGTGCATAAAAAATAAATGCATTAACTAGCTTTTGGTCATGCAATGTTTTGAAGACATTACAAGAGTAAATAAAACCATGTCAAAACACAGTAATTACATTTATTCCATGATAATCATGTCACATCATTTTTAACTTACCATCCTAAAAGCAAGAAAAGTCCAATGCAAAGTCGAGAGCACAAGGCTTTCTTCTGCTTTCGCTCAACTTTACAGCAGCACCGAAGGCAGAAAAAGATCAGGAATGCCAGCCATAACAAGACACACCAGACAACAGGTACTGCACACCAAAACTCCAGTGACTGCGCATATGAAGTTTAATTCACTTTAGGTATTAGGACAAAAGCAGAGGGTTCTTAAAGCACAAAACCTCATTAACTAACAAAAAAAAAAAAAGAAAGACAGAAAAAAAAACCCCAAAAAACAAACAAACGTACAAACAAACCAGGTCTGTTTTCATGAGGTCAATTTCTTCTGTCACATACAAATGACTTAAAAATTAAGTTCACAGATATGAGAAGATATTAAATCTTAGACTCTATGGTACTGTAAACCGAATTTATTTTAACTTATGCCACATTTCTTGACACATGTGCAATGGTGTGTTTTGCATGGTGGGAGCTACAGCTGCATTATATATATTTTATAATAAGTATATATATATATATGACTATTTATCCCAGTAGGTAATTACCAGAAACTCTATAAGAAAGCAAGAACCACACAGTACAACATCAATAATCAACAATACCATCACACTTTAATACCTGCCTCACCAGACTGAACCTATTAAATTTCGACCCACAAAAGGATTCACGCAAAGGGCCCAAAACTGTTTTAATTTTTAATGGTTCAAATTGTTAGTGCTTATCTACTCAATTACTGTCATACTACAGTTTACCTCTCTTTTGGCCAAAGCTAAGTGCAAATGATAATTGGAATAAACTTTGTGTGATTAGAGGCTAATCTAAACTCCTCTCCAGATCGCCCTCGATGACAAAGGAAACTTGAACAGTGGAAAGGGAGATGAAAGGAAATGGAACTGAACTTCGACTCTGGTTGAGGCTTATGTGGCAACCTGATGCACGAAGAGGAATAGATAGATAGAATCTAAACTCCATTACATTCCATTTTCTCTATACACCAGTGATGCATCTGTTCATCGTGATCTAAAAACAAATTTGTTTAATTTGAATATCCTCTAAGTCGATAAATACTTTTTTTGACAGGAAGAAATACATACAGTATTTATTATACTATTATACCTCTTGCTCGACATTTGAATACATCAGTATAGGTGCATACCACAAAATATATACATTACGATATTACATCACAATAAACACAAAACTGAAGAAAGGTAAGATACAGATATTGTTAGTGGTAATATTGAGTATCTATAATTACTACTGCTAACCTCTCGGTAGGAAGTGCTTTCTGGTTGAAATGTCGCATTCGTCAATCGAAAGGAAAAGTCAACATGAGGAAATCTATGAAAGAAATCGGACAGCCACACACTTTCGTGTTGTAAGACTGATGAGTAGACAGCCATAATCGGGTTAACCAATATTCCTTTCGTAGCTCATCATTAGTGGAAGGAGTTCGCCATCTTTGATCGTTCTTCTGTTCATGTGACAGCTCATAGACAAACATAATGTGACCTTTCACCTTTACAAACCGGTTTAGGATCACGGGATGGCTTATGCTACGAACCGGTTTCATATCACGATTTATTTAGTCATAGCGATATAGATAACGCATGTGATGATGGTCTGTATAGTTCACCGACATGGTTAACTGCTCATTGTATATATTTATATTCATTTCGAACAGCGTAAAACGATAAATAAATACCATTATGAAACCAAATAATGTATAGGTCCATAGAGTAATTGTGTGCAAAATAATGCTGATAGTATAGTGCATGGCCATGCACAGTTGGCAACATATATATATATGGGTCACACAACATGAAAGGTATCCAAATGTACAGCCATTCATAAAATAACTAATTTGCATCTTTCACTAAGCATGCATACCAACTTCCTTTGTTAATTTACACATTTCTCTTTTTGATTAGAACATATACATGTCCCCATGCATGTACTGATATCTTTACATGAAGGTTACAGTAAATTGTAGGTATAATATGTGGATATATATATTGTGTATTTTATGCTGAATTGCACAAGTTGAAAAAAAAGTCCCCATAAATAAAATTTTTGTAAAGGATATTTTCCTAGATATGTTTAAAAGGATTTTTGGAGCTGCGGCATAGAGGTAAATATAGGTGCTTTTTTTAATGGTTGACAAAAAAAGTTGCACTGCAACAGATCACAAAAGCTGAACTGGTATTCTTGTTACATGTTGCACTAGGAATAAATGCCTGTGGTATCTATAGTGTCTAACATTCCACTACACTTTACGCTGGAATGTGTGAAAGTGTCATTACATACATGTACCCCTTTCTAGTACTTTTTTTCACAAGGGGCATATCTCTGAAGTAATAAAGGGGAATTTGGTCTGGCTCTCTCTCTCACACACACAGGATCTTAACTGCTCTTTCCCCCCTATTCCTGCCTATAGACTGTTGACTTCTTTTTATTTTCGGTGGCCTCCGCGCTTTAGTCGAAGTGAAAAACACTTGATCTTCTCTTCCTGTACTTTTTAAAATACTGAATATCACGTACTGCAGCTTGCTTGCAAACTTTTGTTACCCTGAGAAAATATTGTCGGCTGATTTTATACCCCTCGACAAGAAAAGGGCCTATAAGCATGAGTGAATTAAATGGCGCACAGCAGCATATATAGTGGCAATGTAATAAAAACAGGAGTTTCGCTTCGACATCTTCAATAAGAAGTGTACCGTAATCTCTGGCTTTGAACAACTCTAAAAATAAGATTGTAGCACAAAAATCATGCAAGAATGCATCAAAGACCAAGATATCCATGTTTCAAGGTATCGGTAGTGAGAACAATTTAAAGATCAAGTCTGGATATTTTTTAAACCGTGGGCGCATGCATGCTGTCCCTTGAAAAGTGCCTGAGCCGAGCTCACCGTGGATACCCGTAATTGTAGCATACCCTCCTAAAAGTCTTTGGTATTACCACATTTTTAACGCTGCTACACTTGCCGATCACGCGGTCACACCCATTAGCGAGAAAACCAGACATGTGACAAAGCCAGTCTAACACAAACACGTGCAGACTTCTATGCCTGAAATAACCCGCCCGCGAAACAAACACTAATCATTTATAACGAAGCGCCAGAAACCTTTCAAACCGGGTAAGGCGCTCGTCCAGGAAGGGAGAGGAGATAACCGCGTTCATCCTGTCTGCAAGAAACAAAACTCGCCCACACTGCTATGATCTCCCCTGCTGCTTTCTGCGCACTGACGTCACAGAGCTCCCTTCGCCTTTGCGCGTTTTCACAGGTCAGCAACAACTTCCCGTTCTCAGAAGTTGCGGTGCAGCGTGTGGGGGACTTTTGCGGTGGATTTTTGCACCAACGCATTGGTGACTAAATACCAAGCCAGCTGCATCGGAGCAGACAGGAAGGGTTCTAACTGCTCTCCAAAAGAGCAGGTACATCTGAGCCTCGGGGATTTGTGTAGCCCTGCACGATTGACGCGGTCGGTCGCAAGGTGTCCATTTGCTGGAGTGAACGGAGTGAAGAATGCCAATGGCTCGACCGAGTAGGTCACCACTTTTTTTTTCTTTCGTTTCGCTAACGTGCATCTTCCGTGCATCGGCGCTAAAATGCACTTGTTTAAGCATTCATTTTTACGCTGTGTCTGTGCTTTAAAATAATGTGCACTGCGCAATTGCAGGCGTTCTCGTTACCATTGTCGTCGTCGACGTCTATGCAGCTAAAGTATCACGAGTTACATGCCCCTGTAAGATCGTCGGGCCTAAGTTCGATGAACAATAGAGCTAAGTGTGTATGTCACTTGTGCCGCCCCGAGCTTTCTTGAGGGCTGCTACGTGCCGTTACCAAAAAGACAATCCTTTTTTTTTTCTAGTTAAGAGACTATTTCTGCAACATTTTAAACACTTATTTAGTTTTTGTATTAACCTTTACACATTTGTTATTTGACTAGATTTTTAGCTTCAACCACTAGCATCTTGATTACCTTTAACTTATCGTACATGCAACTCAAGGTATTCAAAAAGCAACAGAGAATGGATAGTCTTAAAAATATTAATTATTTTTTGAAATTTCAAGAAATTATGTTTAATTTAAAATACTGCATCAAAATCGAATTATTTTAGCAAGCATTGAATGCAAAAGCAAATGTTTTTACTTGTTTCAAAACTTTTAGGAAGGTGACAATTGTTCAAAGACGATAGTTTCACAAGATATGTCTTAAGTAATTAATACTGCTTAGAAATGGACTGCTTAAGTAAATACTTCTTATCATCTATTTTTAAGATCTACAAGTGAAAGCAGCTACATCAAATTGTGTACTTGCCATTAATAGATTTAGCACAGTATGGTTACACTTATTGAAAAGTAGTTAATGCAGATCTTTTAATTTACCATTATCAAATCAAAAACATTAGTTTTACAAAAAATAGCTTTATATGTTATCATTCATTTGCATTGGTTAATAACAAGTTTTAAAATATTCTTTAATTAAAATATAGAAGGATCACCACACCAATTAAATACATAAGATTAATATCCATTGTCAACAATTTTAGAACAATAAAGTTAAATATACAAGCTTGAAAATATATATGGCAGAATAAAATAAAATTTTTGTGTTGATAAATCATTTTTGAATTATGTGCATTTGGTTAGATGTCTAAAGGCTGTTTAAGTATAGTCATCTTTATAATGAGGATTACTTGTAGATTTCAGTTTTCTAATGGCTCATGATTCTTTTTAAAAAAAAGCATTAGCTCAGCAACCAAGTTCATACTGTCAGTTAAAAGCATAACGAGAAACAAGTTATTCACATATATCTTAAGTGTAAATTTTTATACCTATCATTTTGAAATTTCTTGTTCAAGTACATTTTCTTCTTTGATAAATGTGTTCATCTCTCACAAAACAACCCTTACAATTTTAATGCATTCATCTATATTTGACTTGGTAAATCACTTTCACCACAGTGTGTTCACGAATCAGTATCCCTACACACATCTGTGGTGTGTTGAAATGTGTTGTTGACCACTATATGAACTGTTTAAAAATGTGTTCATTGTTGATTTCTAGTTGCAGTTTAATGGTCATTTAACATGTATTGTGCCATTGCATGCATTTCTTAATGTCATTAAATTTAGTCATAAAAAGTGCAACACTTATTTGCATGCAGGTTACAAGGAAGTGCGGTTTTTTTCCTTAGAAAATGGGTTTTTAACAACGACCGGCCTTGCACGTCAAGTATTACTGGCGTAGCAGATCGAACTCTGCATTCCTGACATTCTTCACCGTCACCGGCATGCCTTTCAGACTTCAAGAACTAGTGTAGGTGAACCAGCACGACGGCGCACGCCTTTTATATTCAGCCAAATTTGTAAGCCCATTCCCTTCGATTGCGGTGACAGCAGCAGCCCTTTATCAGCCATGCTATGTCATGTAGCCGGTGGCTGGCTCGGGCTGTCACGGTAGGTGTGCATGCACGCTAGGCGTGCTTGCAAAGTTGGTGGCAAGTGAGGAAACCCCTCGGTCGGTTGTCCTCGACCTCGGTTACTAGCCCAGCCAGCACTGACCATACAAGCTCCTCACTGCCTCTTCGCAGCATCACAGCCATGAGGCAGATGCATTGTTGCACCAGATTTATGTGAACGCGTTAATTCCCGATATGCGGTAATACAGTTCCCTTAAAATGCCGACACTTTCCTGGGTTATGTGGTACTAAAGGGTACTTAGGGATAAGCCACGCCAGTTATGTCGTAGTCTAGGGAATCCCCCATTGGAGCAGTTAGTCATCTCTCGGCCAATGAGAGCCGGCGTGTTTGCTGAGTCACCGGCAGGCATGAATGACTGAATGCTACGCTTCCCCCCAGCGGACCAATCAGCAGCATTGTATCAGATAAGGCTAGTCATCATTTGTCGTATGTTATGGAGACTTTCGAGTAAACAGCACGAGGTTTCAGGAATAATGCTAAGTATGCGGTTAACAATAGCTATAGGCGGGGAAAAACGATGATGAGTAAATCTTTTGTGGATTGAGTGCAACACGCAATAATCTTTATCTTTTGGCGCGCAGCTTGTTGAAAACGATCGGCATTTCGCATGCTGTGTCGCAACGGCTCTATCTCGATGGAGGTGTCAAGCGACCCAATTCCACAAAAAACAGGACAGAAGGAGAAAATGAAAAGTAAGTTTGGGATCTGTTCATTTTTCGTAAGTTTGTGTCTCATGTTTTGCACCACCTGTTGAAAAGTTTCTTGCGCGTCGAGGATTTTTGCTAATATATATATTTGGCGCGGTGGATCCACATTTGCAAATGCCGATGGCAACAAGTGCGATTTCGGTGTGTTTGCACTTTGGCTTTGTGCGTTGTATAGCCTCTCTAAAGTTCTTAGAGGTATGTCACAGTCCATCAGTTCAAGCTTTCATGACGTGTATAAAATGAGGTTACTCGAACTGTAGCAGATTTTACAGATTCTTTCAGTCTTAACACAGGAAACAAGAAAATAGGGTGGGTGGGTGCGTGGGTGGACTTTTGATGAATCACGACCGGTACTCATCCATACTTCAAAGAACGCGTTCTTCACAGAGGTACACGGTATATGGTAAGCCTAGTTGTGAGGATAGTCACTTTCCATACTGTCATTGTTTTCAGTTCAGTCCTTTGACCTGTCGTTGGGAAGAGTGTGAACTATAGAGGGGATGCAGCAGCTGTCAATAGTTCACCATGATAAACCCCCACTTGTTGTTTAAAGCATAGTAAGAGTGCAACAGCTTTAAAAGTTTAATGAAATGTCATTAACTGATACCAGAGAGCAAAACATTTAAATTTCTTGGTCTATGTAGCATTTTTCAATTAAAGAAGTTAAAGGACTGCTACTCAAGTCAACGTACGAAGGGAATGTGAGCTGAAGATTTGTACTTTGTGTGCTGTATTTGTCTTTTGCTTTAAACTGTGAAGGATTGTGTTGAGACTGATGCCAAATTTCAAGACTGGTTATGTAGCTTTATTTAAAAAGAGGGAAAATCAGACCCAGGCAATTAGGTGTCATCATACATCTTGTCAGGAACGCGGTTTTTGTCTTTTTGAATCTCACACTTTCACTTCACGCTCACGTCCCCTTTCGTGTTCTTTCCTTCACTCACAAAACACTTAGATTTGTCGTAGGCAACAAAAACTTTATAACAGTCAACATTAACTAAAGATATAGAAATGTCTGAGTCTTTCAGTTCGCTTCTAAATTATAAGATATACGTCAAATATCTTTCAATTCCAGAAATACTACAGCGCACAGGCTGCTCCAATAGTTCTCTTCATGTCCCAAGACGACATACACATGTTCCTTTCAATATTCTACGAACTGTCATATGTTTCTGAATATTTCATTATAGTCTTACTTACTCACATCCACAATTGCCACGTCTACGTAAAATCCTCTCTGCCCCAAAACTGGCCCCACAAATATATTCCGGAGGATCAACACATGATCCAAGGCTGACACCACAAATATACTCTTGGGGGTCAACACATGACCCAAAGCTGGTACCACAAATAAACTCTTGGGGGGTCAACACATGACCCAAAGCTGGTACCACACATACATCCGCAGGGATCGACCCACACAATATCCAAAACGAACACCAGACACACTTTCTGACCGCCTCTCTTCCCTGCTCACAGCCGTCTGCTCTCTTCCAATTAATTTTCACTTGCGTCTCTATCAAATTACGTCATTTTTTTTGCGTCATAAAATGACGTCGGGTTCTGACGCGAAACCACGACGCAATCAACACACTCTTATATGTAAGACAAGGGCAATAATCTTTAAGAAAACGAAAGACAGGGGCAACAACCTCCTTTTCCGAACAAACTGGTCCGTGACACATCTACAGAAGTTAACTGTGATAGAGACTGACAACGGAGGTTTGCATTTGGGACAGAAGTTTATGCCATTGTCAGGGTTAAAGTAACATATTCATATATATGTATAGTTACATAAGTTTGTGTAGGAGATGATGCAGAGGTATGTTTGTATAAATGTTAATGTGTGTGTGCTCAAGTGTGTGTTGACATTACTCTAATCAGCCTTAAGTTTGCTTTTGCTGGTTCCTTTATGGAACATTTTGTCTTTTTGAAAAACTGTCAACTTTTTTGTTGTTATATTACAGTGAGCCTAGCTAACATTATATTGTTATTATTATTAATTACAGACTGTGTTAACATTTATAGTGTGTGAGGTTCAATGATGGTTTGACATTTGATGTTCAGAAAGTGTCAAAGCCTAATGTCATTCAAGGGAAAAATAGAAGGTTAAAATGTCAGCTTCAAAAGATACATAATTCTCAGATTCAAAAGTTTAACGTTATTGTATACCCTTTGTCAGGTGTACGCTTTCAGTTTATATAAAATTATAAGTGCATTGTGTAGTCTAAACTTAAATGTATCTGTCAGTTTATGCCATATTAAACCACATAGGTATAATGGTTGTGCTGAATGAAATGGGCTATGTAAGTTATCTCTTAGTATTAGTTATAAACATATACATTTTACGTTTAATTGACAGCATTGACCAAAAGTTGCTTTTTTTTAAAACTGAGACTCACTTCAAATCCAGAACCAAGTGGGGAAGATAAAAAATAAAAATTTCACTGGTTGATAAACATATAAAATAAAACAATTTGAAACATTTTCTTATCTCACACGATATCCATATGGCATGTGGTTTAAATGCAAGTCACAAGGTCAAAATCAGTTTCGAAAATTGCTAGCAAGTTGATTTTTTTGGGGGGTTTTTGTTTAGTAGCCATTGAAATAAATTGCTTATTTCTCCCATTGCCCTAGTCATCTTATGATCCCCCTACTTTGCTTCATCAGTCTTTTCCTGATCAGGTTACTCAGTCTGTCCAACAAGTGAAATATGGCAATTTGTCAGAGTACCACTGCTCTATTAAACTTAAAGTATTATTGCAGGATTAACAGGTACATATTTAGTTTTGTCATCTGCCTCTTTTTCTCCTCCTATCCAGTTCTTAGAAAGTTCATGGGATTCTCTTTGGCCATTGTTTTATGCACCTTATAGCTCAGACTTTCTCATTTTTATGTGTGTGATGTGTTTTTAAACTAGGCACAGAAAACCAATTTTACATCGTTAAAACTTTTGGCTCTAATATTTTCTGGTAATGTTTCGTGTTTAAATTGAAACTTTTTCTTGTTTTTGTTATGCTTAATGTTTACACTGTGGCTATGAACTTTATCTTCTTTGTGCTTTGAGTTTGACACATTATTCAGTGCCACGCATTTGTCAACAATACATTTAAAATAGTTGAAGTAATCCTACATTAAATTAGTATTGCCTTATCCCCCATTTCTAAAGACATTTTTTTGTTTTTATGCTTCAACACATTTTTCAGCATTTTTTTTTTTTTTTTTTTGTCCTGTTTTACATGTTCTACCTGTGTCATTAGTCACTGACCATTCTCTGTTTCCTGCAAATTTTAGCAGATGTTGAGCATAATTGAGCTTGTAGACAACAACTTTCAGTTTCATCTTATAACTGATTTGATGTGCAATATTTATTTGCTTCCCTTTTGCAACATGTAAATATAATTATCTCATGGCATGTTGGGATTCTAAATATTCATTTATCCCCAGGTAAATAAGTAGAAGATAGATAATTTCTTAAAAGTTAAAAAAATGTAAATTCAACTACGTGTACTGAACACTCTGATTGTTTACATACATTTATGGAACAACTAAATGCTTATGTTTCACATTTTCTGTTAATACTCACTTCCATAGTTTCTGTGCTTTAATTCCCTTCCCTCAGACTCCATTCGTTGCTTGTGCATACAAAGAAATTCATCCCCCAGAAAAAGAAGCTGTCAAACATTGTATCCTGATCCAGCTTAAATGCAAACAAGAGAATGCGTCCTGCTGGTTTTAAGAGCATTTCTAGATTACTTTGTCGAGCTTTCTTTTAAGATGACCTCTGTGAACCCAGAGAGACTAGAATAGATCCTTTATTTCTCAGAGGTTATCTCTGATGCTATTTGAATGTTTGACTTTGGTAAGACCCCATTTTCTATATCTGTTTTGATGTCAGTTTCCCCCAGCTAGCCCAGCAGGTATATATTGGTTACTTCCTCAGATAGCTGAATCACATTTGCACTCCTTAATTACCATTTTCCTGGAGATGCACATTGTTTTTTGTGTGTGTGTGTTTTTTTTTTTCAAACAGGAGCCTTGAATACAGACCTATACTGCTGTATGACAGAATATGATGCCATTTGTGTCTAGCTCTCAGTTAGAACACATATGCCTCACTGAAGTCACAGCCATTAACAATGATTGTTTCAGTTTCTTTTACCAATTAAGGGGGTGCTTATATTGATATTGATAGGTGCTTGTACAGATGTGCACTATTTTTTTATGCATACATTCTGTTGCTGTGTACAGAACTAAATATATATGTGAGCCTTTTTCATGTTCAGATTTCTTTTTTTGTGCCTGTTCAGTTGCTTTGGCAGATTTAAGACTGGGTTGCATTTTTTTAAGACATTTTCTGTGATAAATATTGTCTATATCCTTAGTCACAACATCTAAAGATCAGCAGTCACTATTCCACACATACTGCAGCTGTGCACAAATGCTTATAAATGGTTGATTCTAAAAAAAATCTTAAGATGTTTTAATAAGAATTATGTTAACTTTGTCATATTATAAATCAAAATCAAATCAAATCAGACTTTATTGTCTGTCAAGGAGACCCAAGACAGAAATTTTTCTTTTGCTCACAAGGGCAGACATACATACTCATACAGACATTTAACACACACAGGAGTAAAGATACATTATCATACATTATATTATTTATACAACTACAAAATCAGTTTCAGAGCAGCTGAAAGGTACAAGAGAAAAAAATATAATCAGATATTGTTTGCACATGTATCACTGTATTTTATAACTTGCATTTCTTAAAACTCCTTTGATTGCAGGGAAACAATTTCCTGGGGGCAAAATCACAATTGCACCTGCCGAACCAGTCACTCCACAGTAAGTTTCTTTGTCAATGGTATACATGTGGTTTTTCAAGCTAACTTGTATATAATTTTTATCTTAGATTTTAGCGGGAGGGACAAAATTGTTTCTTTACTTTCCCTTTTCTACCCTGGAAGAAAGAGGAAAATATGAAAAAAGGCACTTTATACTTTTGTATCAGCTTCACCCACCATCTGGAACAATTTTCTTATGTCACTGATATGAACCTCTGATCTAAAGACCTTTAAGTACTACTTTCAGATGGATCTTATTTCTAGTTTTCATTTTATTTTTCCCTTCCTTCGCCATTAGCCCAAGTCTTATTATTTACATGAGATAAACTTATTTAAATACATCTTTCCTTTATAGATATGTCTTCTTGTTCTACAGCTGAGTTCATTTGTGGTTTATAGAGCCCATCAGCAATATTTTTCTCTTCATTTGTGAATGGACATGGTTTCTTTAGATGATATTTTCCCCCTTTTTTTTCAATTCAGGCCACCTCGCCCAATAGACTCTCGTGCCACACTAACCATAGGAGACAAGACATTTGATTGTGATGCCAGCGACCTTCAGTTACGACGATATCTTGGTCGTGGGGCTTATGGAGTAGTAGAAGAAGTGGAACATAGACCCAGCAATACAGTTATGGCTGTAAAGGTACGAGTAAAACTGGTAGCAGTTAGGGCACACATTATTCCTATGCCATTATAAAGAAGCTAAGAACACTTTGAATAATTAATAATTGCACTTTTTTAATGGACTGCAAGTGCAAGATAATTTCATTTTGATTATCTGCAGATGTTTGCAGTTATTTTGGGTTCAGAAGTTGTTTCTCTTTGCTTGCGCACATGCATGTGCGTATGTGCATACACATATGCACAGATATTTTTGGTATGGCATGACTGTTTTAGTGAATTTAATCTGTTAGAACTACAAACAGTGGGCATTGTTAAAATTGAATTATAATAAAGAGGAAGCTTTTTGCTTTGATAATTTTAACCAGTATGCATTAGTAGAGATTATTTGGTAGTATGATTAATTTGACAATCATTGACTTACAAAAATGTGTTTTTAAATTATGTAAATCTGTTGGGTCTCAGAATGTAGATGGTCTTTTAGTGTCTTTATCTTTCAGTCAAGGCTGCTAGAAAAGGTGTATAAAATAGGTATAAAGTTGTTAGATTCTGCACTGAATGTTTATGATATTAAACGCCACATTGACTTAAAGGTCAAAGTTGATCTTATATTAAGTTATAAAACTTTTCATTGTGTAAATGATATTGATGCAAACCATTTTTTAAGCTTTTTCATTGGAAACCATCTGTTGTTTTGAAGGAACTATTTTCATTAAAAAGCGGAATCAATATAATTTTTTTTCTTTATAATAATAACTAAGATGTTTTTCGTGGTTATATTAATTTGCATGTAAATTGTCCTGTGGCCATTCTTGATCACTATCCATGTTTTAAAAACATATTTGGGAATCAGGTTCAAATCCTTTTACTGTTGTGGTATTGAGAATGAAATATGATGAAGTGACTACATAAATATATTGGCTTACACCATTTTCTACGCTACTGTTTATACATAGCACAATTATTTTAGAAATGCTTTTACATTAATTATATACTGAATCTTGCATCATTGTTGGTATCAGTTTTGTTTAGATTAAGCAAATCCATGGGGAGTCTTCATGAAATTCATTATAGTATATCCATCACTTGGTAGAAGGAGGGAAATTCATTTGCATAATCTTTATTGGTGAAATTAAAGTTAATGTGGATAGTGGATGGACTGCTGATAGCAACAATTTGACATTGTTTAGTCATCACAAAAGCAGCTCAAAATGTGTTGTGGTTAATATTGATCAGTCATCCTTGTCTAGGAAAAAACCACATTTGATTTAATATGCTTAAAAATGGAGAACGTTTTGTCACTTTAGAAGCATTCTCTACATTGTCAAGGAGCTAGGAGAGAAAGGATGGTGAAGTAAATTTTACCTCAACTTCAGTATTGACTTGTTTGGGGACTTGATTTCAGAGGATCATGGCCACTGTGAATAATATGGAACAGAAGAGGCTGCTAATGGATCTGGACATTAACATGCGAAGTGGCTCTTGTCCATACACTGTTGAATTCTATGGGGCCTTATTTAGAGAGGTAATTTATCATTACTGCACTCGAGGCATTTTTTTCCACACTGCAGAGGCTAGCACGTATTACCTATAAACTCTGAGGCTTGCATTACCTGTGTTATTTGAATGCATTACCCATTCAGAATGTTGATGGTTGCATAACTTCTGGATGTATTTTAATAGTTTTTCAAAGAGATAAAGTATGTAAAATATTTAAGAGTTTGTAACTTCTGAACATGTTTTTTATCAGCTTATGTTAATAAGATTCCTATCAGATTCTGTCTACACTTATTTTTTCCCACCTTGTGTATTTTAATATTTCTATTTCAAAGGTATAGCATATCAGATGCATAACTTTACTGGTAAACTGAAATTAGGATTTAATAAAGATTTGGGACTAGGATGATAATGTGTAATTATTAAATTACATTTTACGTTTATTATTGGTTCAGGGTGATGTATGGATCTGTATGGAAGTGATGGAAGCCTCTTTGGATC
The DNA here is from genome assembly GCF_003073045.1 of Pomacea canaliculata. NCBI lineage: Eukaryota > Metazoa > Mollusca > Gastropoda > Architaenioglossa > Ampullariidae > Pomacea > Pomacea canaliculata. The sequence goes on along the minus strand of NC_037590.1, from coordinate 41,097,156 downwards.
TACTGTACAAGAGACTCAAAGCAAATAATGAGTATATCCCAGAGTATGTTCTTGCACAGATTGCATTTTCTGTGAGTATTTTTTCCATACTTTTGATGAAGCTCATGATGAATGTCTGATAATATGAGGGTGGTGGTAAAGGATGTAAGAGGAGCTTAGCACATTGACTATTGCCAGTTGGTAACAAATCCTAACACAGGAGTAAAGCAGAATTAGATTGAAATTGGATAGAAGTGCTTCACATAAGGTGCTTTCATATTGCAAGACAGATTCAATTTGCATGGTCAATCAAGATATTAAGTTTTAATCTTGGAACAAACTGTTGTTTAATTTTTTTTATTTGTTAAGAAACATCTGGAAGTGTCGCTGCCTTTTATAAATTATAATAACTACTATATTCTACAGGTTTTAAGTGCACTACATTATCTACACAGTGAACTAAAAGTGATACACAGAGATGTCAAACCATCCAACATTCTTATTAACCGCAAGGGTCAAGTTAAAATCTGTGACTTTGGCATCAGTGGATACTTGGTTGACTCCATTGCACGCACTAAAGATGCTGGTTGTCGACCATACATGGCGGTATGTAATAATACTCTTTTTGACTTTGTTGCAAAATTGTAATGAGGATGAAGATTTTGATGTTTTTGATTGTAGAAAGTGTGTCAGATGCTTTGACATTTAACTTTCTCTGCAATTTTATAGCAAATGCTTTTCGATTTTTCGTTCTGATCATCTGAAAAACTGGATAGATTATTTTTATGAAGACTTTTTTTTAAAAAAAATTTGTCTGCACTGTTTTTAGAAGTTTGTTTTGCTGTTATATGTTATTTAGCCTGAGCGCATCAATCCTGAAGCTGGGGCACAGGGGTACGATATAAAATCAGATGTTTGGAGTCTAGGCATCACAATGGTAAGCAAATGTTTCTCTTGAGGGTGATTGAATAGTCAAAATGCTCAGTGTGCTGTAGAAATGTATTTATTTTGTGAAGTGCCTTGAGCTTGCCCTTAGGATAGGGATAAGGTGCTATACAAGCGACCTTTATTATTATTAATATTTTATGTATGTTGCTTATTGCATTTTTTTTAAATTGATTATTTTTATGTCTGTGTGAAAAACATTGTGTGCAGCAGGTTGTCATGTTTTTGGTATCTCTTGTCTCTTGTTTAGATTGAGCTGGCTACTAATGAGTTCCCATACTCCAAGTGGAAAACACCTTTTGAGCAGATCAAGCAAGTAGTTATGGAAGAATCACCCAAGTTGCCCCCCAACAGATTTTCACCCGAGTTTGAGGATTTTGTTTCACAGTGGTAAATATCCAGCAGCTGTTGTAGGCTGTTTAAAAATGAAGTTAAAGAGTTGTTATTCATCTGCTGGTGACAGCTGTGCCTAGCAGTTGTACAAATAGATGGAATTTGAGGATATTTTTTTTTTCTTTAGTTTCTAGCTAGTGTTCGGTGTAGATATGTACCAAATGGTTTTAAGTCGGACATGTTTAGAGTAAACTTGCATGTGAGCAGCAAAGAGGATATCATTGAACAAAATTCTGTATTTAAAAGAATCAAAGAAAATAGTGTAGCAATCACAGTAATGACATTTTTACAGCTAAAAGGGGTTTACAGCAGGTGTTCAGGTTTTGACAGCATGTCACGCTGAGGAAAGAGTTAATTGAAAGCTGACAAGTGGCGCTTCTTGAAATCACAATAAAATCATTTATATTTTCTCTCCTCAGCCTGCGAAAAGACTGCACAACACGTCCCAATTACCAGCAGCTGCTTCAGCACCCGTTCATCTTACAGGCACAGAAGGCACAAGTTGACATGGCTGGCTACATAACGTCTGTCATAGAACGTCTGGGCCCTCTCAATGAGGGGGTCCAATGAAGTGGGCTGCCCAGACCAGTGTTATGGCATCTCGTGACAGACAGCCTAGCCCTGACGTTCCACAGCAGACATTGTGTTAATTTCTTGATATCTTTGTTCTTTCTTTCTGTGTAATGTGTCTTCTGGGCATCCTGTCTGTTGTATATGTACATGCCGACAATAACGGCTGCCAGCTGCTGTCCCCCAGGTGACAAAGACTGCATCTTTTATGAGAGTCTGTGATGTGTGACAGGTGTGGAAGGACCAGTTGTCACTTGATGCCATACCACTGCTGTCGGGACTGCAGCTGGTAGAGTTTATATAAGTTATAGCAGGTTGCTCATCATTCCATATCTCTTGTCATGTGAGCTGAACCAAGGTCAGTTGCTAATGAAGTCTTCTAAGGTTGACACCTGAGCATCACATGAACATTTCTTTCATTATTGCACCTTTTTGTACATTAACCATTCATTTGTTAAGTTGTTGATTATTTTATGATAAATTTTTATAGCTGGCTATGGAGGCAAAAAAGGAAATTTTTTATTATGGCATAAAGAGTATGAGTTTTATTTAAACTTATTTTAAATAGGTTCAGTAGATTTTATTTTTTTTTTTTAAGGTTTCATTTTATTTTCAGTTCATTTTTATCTGATTTAGCTTGAACTGATTTGGTAAGCGGCATAGGCCAATGTGTTGAAACTCATGCAGGAGCTGCTGTTAGTCTGCGTATCAGTTAATGAAGGAAATGTCAGCTATTGTTGACGAATGGTGAGATTTTGACAAGAAACAAGGATGTGCTAAAATGGTTTTTTCAGCTGTCTGCATTCTCTTGAAAGGTTGCTTGGTAATTTCCATTTTAATTCAATCTTGCTGGTCTATATTATGTACATTTTAAAGATTTTGGCCAGTCTGTGGTTTATTTATTTTAGGAAAAAAAAGTTCAGACTTGAATAGGTTGCTTTTTTTATTATCAGATTGCATGTTGCTTAATAGATTACCATTGTGGTTTTTTTTCTGCATGGTTCCCTTATTCTTCCTCCAGCTTTCATGAATGTATGTGTGGGTGGGTGGGCACGTGCACACATAGGTATGTATACATTGGAAAGCTGGATGACAGCTGATAATAAAAAATGTTGATGTTTATAGATGAGAATTACATATGATCATATGATTAACATGGAAGAATTTAAGGTGTCAGATAAGTCAGGTTAACATTTTTAATGTGTTGCTTTGAAAAAAACAAACTTACAGAAGTGGTCCTTTCCTTTCTGTATGTTGTCGGGCTATATTTACCTCACATCAGAAGAGTTACCTGAGGAGAGATGCATGGTATAGCTGAAGGGTATCTCACCAATATTTTGCTCTGCACCCACCCACCTGCATGTATGCTTGCATTTAATGCAGGAGCTAAAAAGAGATGGTGCACTGTGATCAAGAAATGCCAGGTGTGCAACTTGTGCAGACTTCGGATGAATTAGTTCGGTTGAATATGCAGGACAATTCTACATGAATATATTTATCAAAAGATAAGAAAATGTGATACTCACACAGAAAATATTATTTACAAGTCTTTTTATCCTGCGCTACTGCAGTTTGCTCAGTATGTGAGTTTCTGAGTGCTCTTTTTTGCTTTAGAAGTTGCACTTTGCTCCATAGTTACACCAAGTGAGATGCGTAATTGTGTTATGGGTAGGTTTACTCCTGAACAACTTTGAGACAAGAGTTATTTAGCAGTAAACTGATGAAGTAAGCATGAAAGGACAGAAGGTCACAATGCCAGCATATTTGTTAAATTATTGCCTGTAAATATTGTACATAAATCAAGTCATCGGTATCTATGTACCTCAAAGAAAATTTGCAGTTTTTAGGAGCACATTGTTATTCTCATTTTGAAGCTTTATTTAAGGACATCTTTGAATGTCATGTTTTATAAGATCATGAAAAAAGGCACCCATAAAATATGGCAGGTAGGGCTTGTACAAGATCATGTTTTCATGAAAACTGCCACGTTGTGGTGTCAGTCGGTGGGTTGGGGGGCTTACCAGTTTCAGCAATGTGCGTGCATTTTGTCATGATCTGAAAAGCCTACAATTTCTTCCTCCACACTGATATAGATACTAACATTAGATCCTAGAAGTTTATCACACTTGTTTGTGAGCATTTGCAACAAATGAGATTTTTTTCAAAGGGATTGTTGGTATCATATTTTCACTCTGTTTAGCTGTATGGTAATCCAGATTGTTTACCATGCTGTTGTTTCATTTTCAAAATTGTGATCAGGTTTGCTTTATGTTTAGGGTATCTCAGCCTCATTATCAATCACGTTTGCAAACTAAATCATCCTGAAGGGACAAAGATTTGTGACACAAGCATGTTCTGCAGCTCATAAACATTGTAAACTTTCAGCTTGCTTTGGGAAAGGACAGCATGAAATGTACTTTTGCACTTTGTCCAATGTACTACTATTTAAAAAAAAAAAAAGAGAAACACTATACTGATATGTAAATAAAATTACTAGAATTACTAAATGATGCAACTTGTAGAGGGATGTGTTGATCACTGACATGAAATGCAATAAAGTAACCTGAACTGTTCCCTTTTATTTTTTAATTCACATAATTTGTGATGAGATGTTCCGTCTAAAAATGCACATGAAGCAGTGACATCAAGTCAAGATAAACTACATAAGGATATCTCCTATGAAAATTTGCCTTGTGATTTTACAGACATTTATATCTCTTTTAAATGCAAGCTGTACATGCCACAGAATCCTCCGAGCCTGACATCATGAAAGGGTCGTGCATGGATGAGCCAACACAGAAATAATTAGAGCTTAGCGACATATCAAGAAGACCCGTCTTTAGTTCTTCACAAATATTTTGTTATAATGGTTAGAAAGATTGGATTGTGTACATTGAGAGTAGATTTTGAAAGCCTGAGGTGGGTTCATATTTTAATCTTCACACCATGATGGACAAACTAGACTGGTGCTCGAGATTTTAAATGGTTAGCAACAATAATTGCTGGCCTTCTGCATGGTTTTATCTTCTGATGCATTGGCTGTCTTGTATGAGAATGGAAATAAAGGTAGCTGGTGGGTGGGAAATATTTTAATTTTCAAGGTTAATTATGCATTAACTTTTTTTTGGTAAAAGTAATAAAATTACTCATTAGCACACTTTGTTAGAGATTGCTATTTATGAATAATCTCCAATGCAGAAGCAAAAATAACATGAAGCACTAACTGAATTCTACCTCTAGATGATTTGTTTACAATGTGAAGAGAATCTTACAGAAAATTTTATTTAAGCAAACACGAACCACTTTTTTTACTTGCTGCATTTTCTGCTTCATCTGCCAGTTTCTCTATGTAGTCTCTTTTGTCGGTTTTTGTCATCCTCTACCAGTTTTCATTTTTAGTCACTTAGTAAATAATCTTTCTTAGTCTGAAATGACAGCATTAAAGTCTCTAACCATCCTTTGCATCCATCCCATGGATTGATGTTGATGCCTCATTGTCCTGACACAAATGTTTGACTCCCTGAGAGTGGCAAAGTATCTGACGAAGGGCTGCTTTGTGAGAGGTGGTTCCAGTGTGTTTCTCCATTGATGGCAAGTCTTGCAACGTTTCAGCATACTCTAGTTGGAGAGGTCGAAATTCTCTTGCTGTTGAGACCCACCAGCTTGCTTTGTGAATGGTCTTTATTAATGCTGCCCCCTAGTGACTTCATTGTCATCTCCAAGCATTGACAGAACACTTTCCTGATGGGCCCAATATGCATTCCATTGCACTACGGTTTATGCAATATTCCTGCAGGCTGATGATAAAATATGTTGCTTAATTTGTTGAAGCAAGTGCTTTGGTCTGTAATTGCATCTTGGAAGACACTTGATGCTAAACCATGTAGGTCCATAGCAAGCAGACAACAAAGTGTCAGGGAATACAGTTACTTGGCTGCCTTGATCCACATATCCTGCTAGCAGTTGTGAGCCATCTGGCCATCGAGATGGGCCCAGGCTTTTCCTGCAGTAAATTGTCACTTCTAATAGCTGTGATCATTTTGTACAGGTAGGCTTGGTTATTACTAAGCTGGCTGATTTCTGAAACGGGATCCCCATCGGCAACAAGTCAAAATCCTGCAGAGAGAGGCAATGATGCACAATTAGCCAATGCATTTGCAACTGGTCCTTTACAGTGTGGGTCCTTCAGTTGGACCAACAAATGTTTCGCAGAGCTGGTGGAATGGAAGCTTGTTCAGGTGTAAAAAGCCAATGAACCACTGCAAAGGCAACTAGTGTGAAGCTGTACCAGATGTATTGCCCCAGTGTCCAGCATTCACAGCTATGCTGTTGGCTCCAAATGCCATGATTTTGTCTAAAATTTCCATTTCTTCAATGACACTGTGAATGCTATCAGCAGCAGCAAAACCTGTGGCTCATTCCATTGTTAAATGGCAATTTTCTTTGTACTTCATCAATTGTCTCCCCTTTTCTTTTTCACCATCAAAACATTGCCATAATTTTCTCTTCAGTTTATAGGAGTTTCCTTGTTAGCCTTTGTAAACTGTAGTTGAGTCCAAACTTTGTGATAATTGACAATATTGATGTGGCCTTCCAAGCTAATAATGCCATAGTCCGCAGCTACCCTATTTGACCCTCATCAGTCTGCAGTTGGTATTGGTACCATATTCCTATCCTGTTATTGGAAAACGTCAGGCCAGTTTAACATTGTCGTCAGCTTCAGTGTCATCATCATTAGCAGCATGCACCAATTTTACAATGCACCAAGGTCCTCACATTGGCAGGCAGCAATGTCAAACAGCTGATATAGAGTTTCCACAGAATTTAGTCTCCTTGCCAAGCTTTAGTGCTTGTGCTACTTCAACCATCAAGGATATCACTACATCCTACTGTCCAGTCATTTCAAGCAAACTGAATGCAAGAAATTTGCAGAACAATTTTTGGATGTTTTGTAGATCTTTCCTGTGTGATTTGTAGTACAGCAGTGTCAAGCAATTTATGTTCATAAAGAAAGCTTTGTAAACCCAATATGGACACAATACACAATTTCTGACACACAACTAGCAACACTATCACAAAAGCAGAACCTCAAGCTGTTCAGACAAAATTTATTTCCTTAGGTGGATGCAGGAAGAAATAATCCTAACTGCAGTTTCACATGAAATCGTACATGCATCAAAAAGCCTGTGATCATGGTGGCTTTCTATTAATGTCAAGATCGTCTTAAGAACAATAATACAATTCCCCTCACTTTTAAACACAATGAGAACATTTAAGATTCTGAGTAAAATCAAAACAATGAATAATGCTACCACATCAATAACTTGGTTAAAATTCACGACGATGATAAGCATCTGGGTCAAAATAAGAGGTGACCACCACACGGTTGGAGAACTTTCGACCAGCTAGAGCCTGCTGTGCCTTCTGACAATCAATCAATGAACTGAACTCCACAAATATCTGTAGAAATAAAGGTTGAAAAATGAGTCTGCTGGTGCTGTTTGATGACATAAGTTAAATCTTTCCAGTCATTTGAAGGGGGTGAGGGAGCCCAAGCATGATAAGCAAGTATAAACCTAAGTACTGATCAGCACATCTTTCATTTAAACATGACACCCTCAAGAATCAGAATGTAATTGACACTGTTACAGACATTACTGAAATGGTGTTTTTAGGGCTCCTACACGAAGCTATCCACCATTTTTCTCCATTATAATTAATCTGAGAAAAAAAAAGCTTGGACTTAAAAACATTTGTCAATATGCATAAAAGTAACAGTTGCACATAAGATCTAGAACAAGCTTTTCAAATTAAAAACGTTTTAAGTAGCAAAGACCATTACAACAACAATTTTAAAAAGCCAGAATATAGCGTAAGACCCACCTTTCCAACTCCTGGCACCTCAACTCCTTTGATAGGACGAGGGATTTCCAAACTCCGCACAATACCATACTTGCCACACTCCTCTCTCACATCTTCTAAGATGTCTACATAATGAAAACAAAGATCAATCAGAGACAGTTTATAAGGTAGGCTTTGTTAAGGTGATACAGGAAAGTTTCATTTAGTCATATCATTTATACCTTGAAACTGGCACAAGTTTTGTGCATTTTGCATTACTTCGAAGTGATCTTTAAGATGCCACAATGTTTCTTAGGGTAGGTGTTTGTCCGAGTGCCAGTGCTACTCCAAATATGAAGCTTTTTGTTTTAAAGATTTATGTTTACATGTTAAAGAATAACACTATTAAGAATCGAGTAAGAATAATAGATAACTGATGTTTATTAATGACTTCCATGACTTTAACCAATGATTAACTTTGGGAGTGGGGTTAGTACTCACGAAAAGAAGCATCAAAATCTGCTGACTGAAATTCAACTATGGCACCCTAAAACCTTTATTTTCTGGAGCCACTCATAACCGTAACTTTTCAGCATATATTAAAGATTCTTATTTAAAGACAAGTTTGGAAATTAATTTCTAAAACATCATGTTTACCTTCATACTCTTCCTCATCTTCCAGTTCCTCTGGCAATATCATGTTCATTAAACAAAGCACTTCTGTCGGTTGACCTGCTCCCTGATTGAGATTTAACCCTGGTACCTGAAGCTGAACTGGTGCCTGCTGTTAAGAGAAACAAGCTTCACACCACTGTTTTCAGTGCTATGTTTAGAGCAGACCTTACAAGCCTGCAACTGTAATCAAGTTATAAGCTGTCAATGGCCTAAAGTATGAATAGCTGCTTTCTCCATTTTCACTTTCTATGAATAGAAGACATAATTCCCTGGGGTAATGAAAAGTAAACTGTTTAGAACAAATTAAGCATTTCAATTACTACATTAAAAAAATATTACTATACAAGTCTTTTCACTTGCAAGGTGGTCCACACCACCCCAAAACTCCCACTTCTTTTAAGCTATGCTCTTGAGTACAATTCACATTGGCAATGATGTACACAAAATGCACACCAGCATTAAATAAACATGAGACTTGTAATAAACCTACGTGCTGAGCATTCTTGGCTCCTACACTGGCTCGCTGCACAATCAGTTTTTTGTCCCCTAGCTGCATTCCATTTAAACCTGCACAAGCCTGCAACAAAAACGTTAGGAGCACATTTCTTCTGTTAACACAGAAATGATTGCAGTGAATTTCCATTTTAATAACTGGATGTCAGGGTTTGTTAACATCGCGCCCGTTACCAATCCCAACATCAGATTTACATGTGCTACATAAAAGAAGCATTTCCTACCCTCTGGCACCTCTAACGACACTTTACCTTCTTGCTTGTGAGTGTTTTGCTGCTAGTCTCCAATGGCTTTTCATTCTATGTTCCATGGTTACATATTGCATTATTGTCTGCAGTCTGCCCTTAAAAAAATCACCACCCATCCCAAGGCTACCCTACTTTTATGTACTCCTAATGTAGACAATCATAAAATCTCTGCAAGTAATGAAGGCGTTTTAAAGTTTTAAAATGCCTAAGTGAGAGCAATCAACACCCATTCAATGATAAGTATCTAAGGTCAGCAAATGTTGACATATACCTGATCTGTAACGTTAGGATCAAGGTATTCACAAAATGCAAAGCCTTTTGAGAGTCCAGTAGCATTGTCTTTGACCAAGTTGAATGCTTTCAGAGGACCAAAGGATATCAGCAACTCTTTCATCTGGTAAAAGGAAAGATAAAGGAAAACAAAACATATTATGTCTTTTCATTTTCAAAAATGAACAAGATTTATTTTTAAAATGTACAAAAAGGGTCAATTGTCTTTCCTGTGCCTTTGATATTCTGAAAAGTTCTGTATAATAATTGTAAAAATATGTTAAGATATTAACAGTATAAAATAGGTTACATCTGGAAATGCAAAATTAAGCTGTTCACACTAGAAAAGACTGCAGAAGATGACTAAGACTTTTTTCCATCCTGTTTTTTTTTTTAAAATTAAAATGTGCCCAGAAATCATATAGTACTGCAGGACAGAACACATGGCCACAAAAAGGAATTTTAAAGGGGGTTAGGGAGAACCAAGATTACAAAAGTTACTTACCTTTAAAGGAGTGAGTACAGACACTAAAAAAATATTATTTCAACCGAAGGTAAAAATTTAAGTATGTGCTTTGTCTCCAAGACAAAGCAGGCTCAGTATTTTCTTCCCCCATTACTTCCATATTAAAATGGATTTTGTCCCCCTCTATACCATGACCATCTACCTAAGAAGCGTTTAGTTGCTGATGGGAACCAACAATCCCAACCCTAAAAATGCTTTTTGATGCCTGGTTTCTTTCACCAACCTTTTTAAAACATCAAAATAGTGCTTGTGTGTCCATCAACAGATGGTTCATTTCACACCTACACTTTACACAAATCCTGAAATGACAGAACAGTCACACATGATCATACCAATACCAATGGAAGCCATCAGAAAAGAAGCAGCGAAACTTGCCTGTGTCTTGATTGGGCACATAATACAGTTTGTTGCAAATAGGAAGGTATGCAAGCGGTGGGGTTTTCAACCTCTCCCCCTATGCTAGTGAACAAAATGGGGAAGAAACAAGAAGAATGGTGAGTCTCGGATTTGCATCACAGCACATCGAGTAACATTACACCTGAAAATGTTGAATAAGAGTAATTGCTGCTGCTGCAGAACTGGGAAAACAATGCTGACAACTAGCAAGCTGAGCGTAACCTAGCCACACGAAACAAGGCCTAAGAAAAACACGTGTGGAGATCATCAGCAATTCTCCCAAACTTGCAAGTCGTCAGCACTGTTCGACTGAAGTTTTCTACGAGACTATATCTTCAATTCATTTATTATTATTCTTTAAAAAGAAATTAGTTTGCTGAAAATTTATTTTCTTCCACAAATCACTCAAAAACATACTTTTCACCTGAAAAGTTACCACTTGAGTGAAGCTGGTCAGCTGAAGACCTCTGTATAAAATGAAATGCAGGAGCTAGGCATACACATCTGTCCTGTGAAAAAGAGATTCCTGCAAAACAAGTCTGCAGAGGATCCTGGAATTTCAAGAATTCTCCCCCGGAGGTACAGCTGCAAAGAGCTAGGATTTATATCGGCTTTCCCTTGTTTTTACTTTTTTAAGGCATCTCCTGCTAGGGACATTTTAAATGTTGGCCAACATATTTGCATAGGTTTCATACCTCTCTGCATGTTTTGGTCAATCTTTAATTAAACTGAATTTGATCTTTGCTGTCTTTTCAGTATTATACTTGTAATGCTCACCGATTTAATCAGGTATTATTGCAGTAGCTGTTTATTTTATCTATATCATTTTAAAAATAATTCAAGGAAAAATTCTGTTGGTTTTTTTTAAAAGTATTTATAGTGTTTTCGACTGTTGTGCTTTAAAGAGGGTTAAGATTTTTGTGTTATATAAATGGGCTAGGATGCTTCACAATGAAGGATTGGTCTCCCATGCAGTGAGCAATCTTGTTCTTCCCTGCTTTGCAACAACCAAGACACCACCTGTTCCCTGCAAGGCTGAAAAGTGCCAAGAAAAAAAAAGCCGCAACATAGACACATGGATGTTTCGCAGACTGATCAGTCTTGGATGGCAAACAAAAGTAGATGCTTTTAGCACCTTCTTTGGCAGACAAGAAATCCTGGTCCTGAACAATGCACTAGCATACCTGATCCTCAGTGAGGTAGCTGGGAAGCCCTCCTATGAAGATCTTATGGGCCGAGTCCTGTACAACAGTGGACACCACACCTGCAACAATGTGTATCAGTTACAATAAGCAGAGCAAAGAATGTGGTATTTTATAATGTTTCATTTCAAAACAGTGACAGAAGTTTCTTTGAGCTCGTTTTAATGATTTCCCAATAAAGCCAGTTTTTTTTCTTTTTGTTTTGTTTTTTTTTTGCTATTTATAGCTTGTGCTATCCTCATTGAAAAGTAACTCCGCCCTCACCCAAAGGTGGTCAAGATCTGTGGCTGAACACAAAGGGCAACAGATCACAATCAATAAAAGGTATACTGTACTTTTAAACATTAGCTTTGCATGCCTGTACGTGTATATGCATGCCTGACAGTATAGCTTCCAGGAAATAATTGAAACAAAACGTAAGAACTTAAGGATTATTCTCATGTTGCAACTTACCAATCTTTGTGGGGTTTGCAAGCCTTGTGCAGTTTACATGAGACCTTGAAGCAAGGTTTGCAAAGATGGGACATGGCATGGTTCTACTTCTTGCAAGGAATGACTTAAATTACATGACTCCCTTTTACCTTCAAATTATAATGCAAAAATGGTGAAGCAGTATGAGAAGAAATGTTTCACATTAATATTAAAGGGGAATTGCCCATGTATATTTAACCAAGCCCTCACTCCCCAGCCCACATCTTTCTTCTTTTCACTGCTTCCTCGAGTGAAATGACAAAGGTAGCCGCAGCGATTATCAAAAGCATCTTTTCATAAATGTTGATTGTTGTATTGCGTACTACCCATAATATCGCCACTTTGCAATACATTTGTGAGTGGCCTTGCTACATGTGAGAAGTACGGGGCAGCAAAGCTACGTTGCAAGGGAAATCTTAAACGCGTAAACTTTGAAAACATTGCAACGTGAGAATAACCCGTTTACTTCATATGTAAGACCATGCTGGATGGCTTTTAGCAACAAACAGCTGTGAAACCATGCTTTCTAAAAGTGGCTCATATTTAAGTAGTGAAGTAAATGGAAAAAAACTAAAGAAAGACAAATAAGTATGATATGGCTGGCAGATATTAAGATATCCTCTGCAGTCAACAGTCTGCTACATTAAAAAATTTTATGTACCTGAATCCCTCAATTATTAACAAATTTCTTTCTATAAATCTATTTCAACTGACTTATTTTATAAAACCTTTCAAAAAGGCACCATTACCTGGCACAGCTAATGTAGGGTTCTCTGCCATTCCTGGAAGTGGTTTGTAATCACTGGGACGGCGAATTTTCAGTGGCTGCCCTTCGTAACTTATGCCATCAAATGCCAATGCCTGCGTAGTCTCATCCACTGATCGGAGCTAATAAAAACATTAACCTATCAATTCTTTAACCTTTTTTTTTTTAATGAGTAGATTCTGTATGGCATTTCACTTTGTAACTCTAAGAATAAAAGCTTTTTATGATGAACTTATTCATATTTTAAAACTTTAAATAAAGTTGTCATTTCAACCAATTTGTATGTCAAAGTACAATATTTTCCACTCTGTAGAAATGTGCACAAATCAGGTAGTGTTCAAAATCATTTAAAGAAAATTTGTCTAGTTGAGTCTTAAAATGTAAATGGTTTGAAATCATGAGTCTTTAGACTAAAAACTAGAGTTCTATAGGCCAGAAGTCTTCTTACATATGATAAGGTAGTTGGACAACTTAACAACTGACCAGGACAATTTGCAAAGCCTAAAGACCATTTCAACCAATTAAAAAAGTGGGTGGTAATGTATACAATAGCCATCTGACAAACTCCTGTTTTTTAACAAGAGTTTTGAACTGCTTAGGGGCAATGCTGGAAAAAATCATGGGTTGGATGGCACCTGTTGATGTACGGGATGCTCAAGACGTTCAGTGGCCAATAAGTCTGCTTTTCTATAAAATAGTCACTATTGTATAATAGTCCTTACCTCAAGAAAAGCAAAATTCTTGTCCAGGTTAATGTGTACTGCAATAACTGGGTTTCCCTCCGCTTGGGCAAGCCCTGTGATCTTCATCTGGTGGTTGAAAAAGTCCATCATGGATTCCTATGAAGCAAAACATCATGTGTAAGAGATCAGCCCAGTGTCAAAGACGATTAGCATATTGTGTCATGTATGTGTGTAGTTCGTAACATTCTATATCAATTAAATTCATATTAAATGTATACTAAGTGGAAATATTAGAAAAAATAAATACTTCATATCCGATATAAAAATTAAGCTCAGACATCTACTAATTGTGTGAAGTGGTGACTATTACTAGAAATTTTACAAATGTCCTAGCTAACGCATTAAATGTAGACGCATCAAAGCCACTGAGCTGCAGCTATGAAGACATTCCCATTCGCGGAGGCAAACTGCATAGGCTACGTCAGGAGAAAGTGCTCGAAGCAAAAGTAAAATTTAGATTGTTATTTAAAACAAATTTATATGTATCAACCTTTAACATTGACGATTATCGGTGATACTCCATTTTAAAGAGCACTTTTAAAACATTTACGTGGTGTAAATTTTAAGAAATATAGGTTTTGTTTACTGGTAGTAAAATCAAATGAAAGATTGTAACTGTATGCGACAGACAGGGTTCCCAAGGATCAGGGATGGTGCCAAGCAAGAACCTTTCATGCATTTGTAAGGACCTAAGTGACAGTCATCAATGCTTAAGTTTTTCTCATGTTACTCGGAAAGAGGTATTATTTATGAATCTTTGGTCTTCTCTATATTCTGAAATACATACGTTCTTATTCTAGTAACAAATAATTAGAGCTAATTTTGATGCCTATCTGCCATATTTTGATAGCTTAAAAAGTCTCTTTAGCGCACTGATAACATATACCTTTAATGTTAATGTGCTTCTTCAAACACTTTTGCCCATTGACGAAGATTCAAGGATATTCCGCAGGCAGCATATTGTGCACAATATTTATCTTTACAGTCTTTTATCAACCAGTCTTTATATTTTTCTTCCTTTGAAAATTAATTTTTGGATTTATAAGAGGCATGAAAAATAAATCTGTGGTAATATTTTATTGATATAAGGACTTGTAAGGTTCACAGAGAAAACGTCAAGACCTGTGAGAGAAATTGTAAGGATCGCATGGCAAATATAATGACTTATATAAATTCCATATCTTTACATGGTGTCTATTCAAAATGATATAAAAGACACGTACAAGAACTACTACTCTGACTTTTGATCATTATTACCTCTGTAACACCGAATGGGATGTTTCCAACATACAGACGCCTAGCCTGACGACTCATGGCACTGCCTGGCAATGTAACTGTTGCATTGGGGTTGATAGGAGCTGTTACAGGCAAAGCTTGAGGAATCTGACCCGCAGCTGAAAAATAACTGGTTCATTACATACTGCTCAAGATCCACATTAAAAACTTTGTAGGGTTTTTAAAACAAAACTCCTGCATGAAATGTGCATTTGTTAAAAGAGTACTTTTGAATTCATAGAAGAGCTGATAAGAATTTGTAAATAAAACTGCTTATCCTGTTACTGTATTTTTTAATCTTTAAAAAAAAAAAATGCTAACCTTGCATAGCCTTATACTGCATTGGGGTAATATGCTCGAAGCCAGGGGGTGGTACATCCCAGTATTTGTATGGCTTCTTCTTTCTCTTCACCTTCTGGCTGCTGCTTCTTTCTCTGGAGCGACTGGTAAGAAATACCAACAAAAACGATTACAAATGTACTTCTACAGCCATTTAAAGGTCAGATACTAATTGTCCAACGTTAAAGTGCCACTAGTAATAAACTGACAAGTACATGCACTTCTGGCCTTGGACACAGTTAGTTTACTATTTGCATACAAATAAATTCTTGTATGAATAGCAACGGTAATCTCATTTGATAATTGCAAAACAGCATGCTTTTGAATCATCAAAACACTGAAGGTGTAGATTATCACAAAAGACAAATAGCTTTACTTTTTGCAAGACACAGATCTCAAAACAAAGACACACAAAGAGAGGTCAAGTTCATTGCAACCTTTTTGGCTAAGGCTTTATCTAGTAAGAAGGCTGGAGGTGTACATTCATTAGTTCTGACACATAAATCTTACTCTTATCTGCTCACATGTGAATATGTTCATGTTTGAAGGCTTACTTTACAATGATAAAGATTTTAGAAATATTATCTTGAAATAAACTTTGACTGGAATAAGTCCTAATATTAGTTCAGTTTGTTCCTTGTTGCTCCTTTGAGGAGCATAGGGCCGTGACAACACCTCGCCAGCGGACCTGGTTTTGGGCAGCCCCCTTCAGTTGGGCCCAGGAGTTTCGATGCCGTTTGCCTCGCTCTTTACTGTTCTCTTCCAAGTCTGCTTTGGTCTCCATTTCTCCTCTTCCCCTGAGGATTTCAGTCAAGTGCCTGCTTGGCAATGGTGTCAGACGGTTTGCACAGGGTGTGTCCTATCCAGCCCCATTCGCGTTTTTTGATGTCTTGGCTAGTGGCATTCTGGTTGGTTCTTTTCCACAGGCTGCTGTTGAGATCTTTTCAGGCCATCTTATTCCCAGAATATGGTGTAAGCATTGGCTGGTAAAGGCTTACAGCTTGTTGTTGATGGTATTTGTCACTCTCCAGGTTTTAGAACCATACATCACTCCTAATATTACATCCAAATAAATTACAGCATTTAAAATCATGAAGGGATAAAATATGTTAACAACAACAAACCTTCTGGATTTCTTCTTCCTTTCTCGGTCTCGGGATCTTCTTCGTTCTCTACTTCGACTACGTCTGCGTGGAGAGCGTGAACGCTTCCTGTCTTTGTCGTGTTTAGATGACCTTGAGTTTTCTCTATCATTTTCTGGAGATGAAATATAATGGGGGGGGGGAGGGAGGGAAAATAATGATGATCAGATGATAGCGCCTGATAGACCAGATTAGTTACAAAAATCTAAAGGATTGAGTGGTGCATAAGACCCCGCTTAAATTTGAAGGCCTTTGATACCTACCATATCCATTATTAATCTCCAAACTATGCTCGATGATGAAATTAAATCAGATTCAAAGAATATTAAACAATAGATGGTAACGTCCGGACGTTGTCTTTCAAACCGACTTTCCGTTGTCTGGCTTGCTGTTGAGCATCAGATTGGGTCATGGCCCCAGTTTTCCTTCTTTTTCCTTATTCCCCTTGTTCTTACGTCAAAAAAATCATATACAAATGTAGTACACATTTAAGATCGAGATATTTATAAGAAGCACATTAATTAAAAATATCTGAATGCAGAATAACATGAGACGGTGGATTTCACTTAAACTTCATTGTGAGACACTTATCCAATCAGAGCGCAAAATAAAATGTGAGATTGAAATTAAAACAGTTATGATTCATTGAAACAAATGTGATAATTATGTCGGTACAACACAATTACACGTCCAAACATTTACCTCTTGAATCTTGCTTTGAGTCTACATCCGTATTATCAGCCATTGTCAAATTCGTTCTTGTCACGCCGACGCTTGCAACTAGGTAGTAAAGATGGCGCCGGTATGTGCAGTACCGGAAATAGAATTAACATGGAAGAAAAAAGTCTGCGTCGCGTCGAAGCATAACTAAAATAATTCGTGCCTTCGATAATACGTCTCTCCAAATGCGATTTCATATTGAAACGTCAGATATTTAAATAAATTTTTAAAAAGGTAGAGAAATTTTTTTAAATCTTACTTTTGCGGTCTGTGCTGGAGACATGAATTTTTAAAAATAGACATAAAGCCTGTAATCTGTATCTTCATAATCAAAATAATGAAATAATGAACGCTACTTAATGAGTGTGGGTATTACGTATCTTAAATTTTATTCTGAAATGAGGTTATTAGAAAAACTTAGTAAGTTTTCTCCGACTTAAGTTCCAGGGAGACAATTACATTAGCTCCTAGGTTTTTTTTCCCCTCCACGGGGTATTGGGATGATACGTGGTCAGCTTGGTAAGCAGAGGTGTCCTACATTCTTTGTTGCTGTCCACGCCTTTGGAGTATTTTGACGTTTTAAATTGTTCTTTAGTTCTGACGAAGACTACATGCTTTAACACAATCTTGGGAGCTTTTACAAAAGGGTAAACAAATAATAAAAAAAAGGGTATAACTCCAGCACCGGTAGCCAGTGTCAGCATTAATATAAAACTAAAACCATGAATCTGGAGAACACAAACAGAGAGTTGGAGGAAAAGCTGAGAGAAGCTGCCAGTTTAGGGGACATGGATTTTATGAAGAAATTAGTCAAAATGGATGTGAATATTAATTCACAGAATTCAATGAATGGTCGGTAAGAATCATAGAATGGCAAATACTCATTAGTTTGAGCACATTATTTTCGTTTATTGGTTACCAATAGCAGTGTAACTGGGACTAAGAAGAAACCATGGATTACTTTGATAAAGAATTAGTATTACGGTGCATGATATAAATCAAAAGGTTTTGGATTAATTATGAAGTTTGTACTTTCTGGTGATATCGCAAATTGTCACTAGTTTTAGGTACTCAATAACATGTATACCATCTTATATATAGCAACCGAAATGTTTTCTCATCATGTTGTAAAAGACACTTGATACATTGACTGATATTGTAGTTCTTTTTTGCCAAGGACTTAACATCAAGGGTATTGCTGAAATTAACCCATCTGCACCAGAAGGACAAGTCATTTGCATATATATATATTTTGCTTGTTCTTTTCTTACTTAAAGCTTCCATCTCAAAAGCAATATCTGTGCAATCATTATAAAGCATTCCGTTGGTTTCTGAGTTCTTTTTATTATATTTCTACATGGTTGCAAGAAATAAAATCTCAGTACCCCACATTTCATTAAGATGTTCAGTCTTCAATGCCAAAAATTGTTTGAAAACATTACATTGAAAAAGATTTGTTGCAAGCCAATTATAGTAGTGAAAAAAAAACATGTATATTGTAATCATGTATACATTACAGTACTGCTTTACACTGGGGAGCAAAGAGGGGCCATTTAGCAGTAGTACAATACCTGTTGGCTAATGGTGCTGATCCCAGGATTACAGATAATGAGGGAAAGTTTCCAGCTGAGTTGACTGCTAATCCAGATGTTCATTTGCTATTGGGTGGTAAGTAGAAAAGTGGTTAGTTTATCTGGTAGTTATTAAAAAAGCTGTTTCTTTGTTTTTTTTTTATCAGCAAACATTGGGTCACAGAAAACTTTGTAACTTCGAGTAAAGTGTAAAAAGCATTTTATAACTGAAGTCATCATTTAAATTCTAAATGTTTTGTGACTGTTTGGTAGTGAACAGTATAACAGTCAATTGTATTTATTATTTTTTTGTCAGATTTATTGTAGGAAAAAATGGTCTAAAGTAAATAATATTGGTATTGGTATTGAAGACTTATTGATATTATTTACACTTTTCAGACAACCAAGTTATAAAACTGATGTTGTATTGCTGATTTTTTTACTTCATTATCTTGTTAAAAAAAATATGGTCCTAGAGGAATGGGATATCCTAGGAAAGCCCTTATGTCAATACCAGCCTCATTCCCATTGCTGCATTTTGTTTACCATCTACAACAGGGGTAGCTAACATGGTGCCCACGGGTTCTTGGTTGCCCACATGGACCATATATGTCGCATGTTATAAAAATAACACTGTCATCATGTTCTTTGGAAAGTTTGTATCAAACAAGTAGTTCGTGGTATTACTCAATACCTTTGAAGTAGTGCTCAATGTCAAAAAGGTTGGTGATTCCTGCTTTACAGAGTAGCATCATGTTTCTCTTAAGCACTTTTTTATTCTATTTATTTTTTGATGATTAAGGGTCACGAGACATCGCCCCAGCACCGAGCACACTACCAATTACTCCCAGTTACTTGGCACATCCTCCTTTCCCTTACTCAGGCAACAGTGAGAGAGCACAGTCTGGTTCCAGTACATCGCTCGACAAGGAAAGAGTGTATTACGAGACATTCAGAATGAACAACCATATCACCTCATCACCTGATGATGGTAATTTGCTTTATTTGTGTAGATATTTTGTTCTTAGTCAAACTTAAATGCATTTTTATCACTAAAGTAAAAGACCTGTTTTAGAACATATCTATTAAATATTTTTTTTAATTAGAAAGAAATCTGATGATGCATTATGACTTTATACTTCACAAAGTATTTTTTGTGTATATATTTCCTATAAATTTGATGTCTTTTTTCTTATTAGTTAATTCTTCTGCTAAAGTTTCAAGTTTTTAACAGATTTATTTACAAATAAATATGGGAAAGCTGACAGGATTGACCTCACCTTTAGTCTAATTAGGAAATAAAAGAGAAGTGATTAAATCCAATTTACTAATTAACTTTTTTTCTTAATCCTGAAGCAGAACTAGTCCTGAAAGCTCGGTTAGCCAACTCTGACGACCATGATTTCATAGAGGTGGAGTTACCAAGAACAAATCTGAAGTATGAAGCACTGCTAAATCTTCTATGTGCTGAACTGTGTGTTGACAAACAGTTGGTCTCCCGAATCCGTAAGCTTCCAGACACTATCATCAGGAAAGATAAAGACATTGGCAGACTACAGGATTTTCAAGAGGTGGAGCTGGTTTTGACAAACAAAGCATTAAGTGCGGCATCTCGAGGATATGGAGGCATAGGTGCGAAGCCAGGCATGACTAATGAGCAAATTTTGTATTAAAATTTCTCTTTTTTTCTTGTGTCTTAATTGTAAGTTTTTGTGGAATTATTGTAACTTTCTCATATCTTCGATAACCTTTACATTGAAGGTTAACTCTGAAGTATGAAACATGCCTTTTGCGTAAAAACTTCTTGCAAGTTGAGAACTGAAAAAAAAAGGTGGTTATGATGTTTGGTTTATCATTATGGTTACAAAAATATAATCCATTTGCATGGTTCTATGGGGTGTGCATTGTGGCCCTATGCTCCTCGAGGAGTAGCAAGGAATGATGATGATGAGGTGTGCATGTGCAGATATTTTCTTTTTACAAAGGAAGAAGCCAGTGTCAAGAGAAATTGTGACCATATCTGCTCGAAAGGCTCCTTTTTGCATAATCCTTTGCTGATGCATTATCATTTCATGAATTTATATTTTCACGATTCCTTATATCTATACTGCTGATATGGCACACTACGTATTGTAAACACTGTAATGCCTGACTTTTAATACCATCAGTTTGAAGATATACAGCATCAGGTACTGAACTGTTACTACTTAAGTAAAAGAAATTATGCAGGATATACAAATTGAAACATATTGTTAAACAGGTAATATATAATTTTTTTACATTTTAAAATTTATACACAAAGGAAAATGTAACCTTCAGAACGTTGCTGTTTAGATGACTTGGTTTGTGCGAGACCAATCAAATGAACTTTTTCAGACATGAGATCATGGCTCTGATCTTGATGGCTTAAATATCTTTGGTGCATATTATTTCTCAAATAATTTTCAAGAACTTTTATAGAAACAAAAGTGCATCTATAGCATCACAGAAAAGGCAGCATTCTGATGGTATATAGACTGGCTAACTAAGGTGACCAGACGTTTCGGGGGCGAAAGCGGGACACGTGCCGATGATGGTGTCGTCACCGTCAAAAAAAGTGATTTTTAAAGACAACCGGGACATTTTATGGACTTGCCAGAAAGCCAGAAGCGGGACATTGGGCGTCCCGCCCGATATTCAGGCGGGACACGAGGTCAAAAGCGGGACTGTCCCGCCAAATTCAGGACGTCTGGTCTCCTTAGGCTAACACAACACTAGATATATGTAAGTACATTTAAAAAGAGGTCCACAACCTTGAAAACATCAGGGTGGAGTTGAGAAACCTCATTCTGTCATTTCGTCAAGATGGTATAAGGAAGCCATTGCTGCTTTACAACTGTGTGTAAGATGAAAGATTGAAATTTAACTGATAGCAACAGCTTAGGCATTGTTCATGATGTGCATGGCATGAAAGACAAATGCAGGAAGGTCTAGTGACGTCACTTCTTCAACATCTTTTCTCCAGCATATGCTCTTTACTTTTTCAGAATAAATTTTGGACGTGGATAGCTCCTACATTTACTGTTCTTTCTGGGACATTTCCTAATTTGAGTTGTACGAGAGCAATATTAGCTAGATTTTCAGTTGATTTGTTTAGAACTCCTTTATCAGAAACAGTTGCAGCACAAGGTCAGTTATTCTAGGGCTGGTAGCATCTTTAGCCACTTAATGTACGTCAATGGGTCAAGCAGGATAAGGCACTCAAACTATTCTTACTAACTTAAAATCCTATTTTTAATGCTCTTGCCCCAACACACCTTTAGTAACCTTAACACACACAAAAGTTAACACCAGTTTTATTTCATCCAAAATGTTTACAATGCAATAACACTTCCCAATTTGGTCATGTAATATAAAAACAGACATGAACATCACTACATGGTAACCACGTTACCATCAGCAATCATACACTGCATTGCTGGTAACTGTATGATTGAGATACAGAAGCAATAGCTCAGTACGGTGTCCAGTAAATAATTCACGGCAAAACATTTACAAATATGTAACAACATTTACATAAAACCTTACTGCTTTTTTGTTGCTTTCCTTTTTATTATCTTTTTCATTTTTTCTTGTCTCTTAGCCCCTTTATTCTCATAGTTTTTCCTTTTTTTCTGAGATTCCTTTCCCCACTTCCACGCCCTTCTTCCAGCATGTTTCTTCTGATGATTAGAATACAAAGGCACTTTGGTAGTCTCATCCAACAACTCCACATAACCCGACGGGTATGCCTTGACCAAAGCCCCTTGTACTGTGGTCACTTCTTCTGCTTCTACGAGCTCTTTTTGTTCTGCCTGCTCTTCAAGTGTCACATCATTGGGGGAGTCTGAAAAAGAAATAAGAATTCACATTTCAACGGGTTTTTTTTTACTATAAACTCTTTTGATCCAGTTAAGAAAGAACATACCAGAAACTGAAAGTGATGCAAAAAAAAAAAAAAAAACTAAAAAAAAAAAAAAAAACCAACCATTATAACAATGCAGATGAGCACCTACCTAGTGAAAGATAAATAGGTATCGCCAGTGAATCTCGTGTCTTGATATGCATGCTGCGCACATTACTAACTCCACCTGGCAGGACTGCAGCCAGTTGTTCAGCTGAAGCCAGGATATTCTGTGTTATTTCTTCTGCAGACATTCCTCTGTTTGCCACAGTTGCCGTTCTGACAATAAATAATGACCATAAAGCAATTTAAAACTGAATAATTTAATGCTTTACTAACTCTAATAATAATCACATTTGCAGTTATGACGACCACTATTCAATGTTGTAAACTACTTATCCCTCTACCCCACAATATCTCCTCTTGAAGCCTTATTTTTAACAAATGTTGGTTTAATAACAATAATAATTGCAAGATTTAATTAATGTGCAAAAATGTTTACCCAGCAGATCCACGTCCATGCAAAAGGCACCTGCTATTGCTGATGGCTGAATCAAATTCAGCCTTTAAATCATTTGCATCCAACCGTACTTGAACTGGTTGCCTTAAAAACAGTATCCATATAATTACAAAGAACACCATGCCAAAAAACAATATGCTTTACAAACATGGGCACCACAAAAAAAGTCCATACCTATAAAAGAGTTTAAATGAAGATCTTCAACTACCTGTTACCCTGCTCAACAGTGGTGTGAGATAGCAAACTTGCATGTATTAATTCAATATCAGGATAATCAATTCATTAGAAGTGGAATCAAAATCGAATACAAATATGGGGTAAGCATAAACCTGAAATCATCATAAACAATGTGATAAGAACAATATAGGGCCTTCTATGGGAAGGGGTAGATGGCCAGAAAAAAAAATGTCAAGCATCAAAATCAGAATAGTGAATGAGTTGCATAATTCTGAGCTCAGTAATGACCAACTCTATACAAATTCTTTTCACGAAAACAATACTACACATCTTCATTTAACAATATGGTATTGCTGTCTCAGTGGAGATAGTTACACCATGTTTAGTCATTATCTGACAGGGATAACTTCAATCATCACTGACAGTAAACACCATGTTGAACAGCCCGCCAGTATATATATTATATATACAGTATTGGGTACAACTGAGTTAACTATATTAGTCTGGCCCTCTAAAACCATCCCAATTTCTCATGCGGCCCCTTGAGAAAATTAACTGCCCACCCCTGTCTTAGAGCAATCGCAAAAAAAGTTGATTAACTGTGTAACTGGGACAGTTCGGGCCCTGTTTGAGACAGTTTTGGCTTACTAAATACTAGTCAGCATTCACATTTACTTCAAATTAAATAAACAAATGTACCTCATTAGAGCCACAAAGCTCTCGTTCAGCCATAAGAACAGCACAACAGGAAAGCCGACGTCGTAAGGGAAACATGCAACTGTTTGTAATTTATGAAAGTTATCTGTCAGTTCAATTTAATGAATATGATTTCAAATGCATGTGATTGTTCCGATCAAAATATTCACAGCTGACTCTCCATAGCTATCTAGCCCGTAAATACACTGAAGAACACAAGACCATGTTTCGATGGTACCAATTGGTTGACCTTTGACCTTGCCCCATATGCAAATGAGCCAACCTAGTTCCATATACATTTCAACTCTGTAGTTAAAGAATTCGTTCTATAAGTACACAACTGAAATGTATAGCTATAATGCATTCTGTAGCTAAAGAATGGAATTGTGTATATATATAATGAATCTGGATTGGGAGAGGATAAGGCAAAAGACATGCACCACCCTCAAGTTGAGTCTGAGGTAACTGGAGATTTTAATATCCTTTACAGCCTTAACACAGGACTACCAGTAGCTTTAACCCCCCCTCCCCCAAAAAAGATTTATTGACACTCTCCCTCTCAATCAAAGCATTTTAGAACTTCGTAAACTGCATCGGTTGTATTTTCTCATCAGCTTTAGAATATCTGACAGAGATAACTCTTTTCATCACTGGCAGCTTCATTTTATCTTGAATTATGTTCTACTAATCCGAATCATGAAATGTTTAAAAGAACTCTTATTGTATGCAAAGTAACTTCTGAAGCTAAATGCTAGATTACTTTGTTTGCTCTATAATACAGACTATTTTCCATGCACCAAAAGAAGATTACTATTGAGAAAACCAAAATTTTCTCTTATTATAAGTGTTTATTAAGACTTTTAAAAGCTGTTAGTAGTTTAAATCCAACAGACCACTTAAAGAAGGAAAGACCTATTTTTTTCCGACACTTCAGTGTTAGGTGATCTCTTCGGAAGCTCCTGTCTTAAAATCCTTCTCTCATTCTTACCTTTTCCATAGCCTCTGCTTTCTACATAGGTTTAAAACAAAGTTTGAATGCTACTGAAAACTGTCCTCAGATTTATTTAGTTCTGTACTTGCAAAGCAATGTTTATTTAAGAAAGATCTTTAACAGTCTTTTAAAACTTAGCGGTGCACAGCACTCTACTGTTATGTACCTTTTCCTTCCATAAAATGCCTTTCCCAAGTAGGGTGGCAGTAGACGAATAATTCGTGCATCAGCAAGAAAAAGGTCGTACATGTTGGCAAGATTTCTCTTTGCTTCAAAACTTTTATATTCCAGCTTCAAGGCTTTTAATGGAACTATCTGAAAAAAGAAAAAAAAAGACCCACTTAACCTATTAATGG
The DNA here is from genome assembly GCF_003073045.1 of Pomacea canaliculata. Taxonomy (NCBI): domain Eukaryota; kingdom Metazoa; phylum Mollusca; class Gastropoda; order Architaenioglossa; family Ampullariidae; genus Pomacea; species Pomacea canaliculata. The sequence goes on along the minus strand of NC_037590.1, from coordinate 41,071,909 downwards.
CAAAATTTCATCTACGAATATATGCTAGTAAATTGTTGATGTTTCCAAGTCAATATCAGTTACAAAAAGAAAAAAAAATCCTTACATTTGTAAATTGACAAATCTATATCATTTTTGTTGTATAAAGTCTGAAATTCAAGTTTGCAACATCTCATATATACTAAGTAAAACAATTTAAAGATAAAAATCTGATTAAAACACTTAGTGGGGAATAAATATTATACCGCAGACACATTGATGTCCCTGGATTTAAGAAAGTCCTTAAAGTGCTGCACTGTTTTTTCATATTCTCGATCTCTGCGTTCAAGGTCCTTCACAAACAAGCACACTTCTCTGTTCGGATTGTTAAGCCCATGGGGTAGTTTTCTGCAAGATACAAGTCCACAATCACAAAAAAGGCACTTTATATTAAAACTACCAACAATTGGTGACAATAAATAAATTAGATATTTGACTGTTGCATTTAAAAAGTGTCAATGACAGTTATTCTAATCCTGACCCCTACTTTAAGCACTACTTCATCAATCTGACAGCAAAGTTTTGTTTGCAAACTTACAACTTCAATGTGGTGCTGTGTCTTTTTGGAATCTTCTTCACACAAAATACCAAAAAAATAGGATCATATTCCTCAAGTAAAGTTTTTTCCTTTTTAATCACTTGAAGTAAAGCATCCACTCCTTTCTGAACCTGTTGAAATATAAGCAGATTGTTATTACTGATACATAAGAAAATGGCTTAGGTATAGGAACAGATTTTTAAAAAGTGCCAAACAGTAAAGTCATCAAATCCATGTGACATACTGCTTTTTGTTGTAAGAATTTTGCTACATACAAGTTTAAACTGATTCTGATCCCACTATAAATATATATTGTTAAAGTGTTATACTCCTACCAAGATCTTTTGATCAAGATCTATTTCTTTAACTACGAAATTACTGATTGAAAACTTATTAGCAATCGTTTTAGCTCAGCCCTAAAAGTGTACGATACTTTTTTTCCCACAAAAATGTTCAGCAATGACACCATGATGTCCAAACTTTCTAGCCTAGTAGTGATATACGTATAGCACGAACTATTTTTGTTTTACATGAGGAGTAGAAAGCGTCATTATTTAACAAGTAGTAAATAGGATTAAATGTACTCCTAAATGTAAAAAAAAAAAAAAAGTTGTGAAACTAACAATGGGAATTTAACAGCCTGTTATTGATCTCAGTTTATCTCAACTCTATCCGTGGTCTTTCTTGAAAATGATTGTCAGATAATCCACTTGAGAGGCAGAAGCAAAGTTTTAACTGTACACTCATAATGTAATGGTAAAACCTAGTAATCATATTTCCAGATTCTGAGACTGTCTTCATTAAAACCAACCATGTACCGACGACTGGAGTGCACCTTTCCAGTTAAACACCGCATACACGTATTTTAAAAAGTTGTAAAATAATTTTTCGTCTTAAGTATGCAACAGAATGAGATATAAACGCTTAAATATAAGTGCACCTGATCAGCAGACAAAATAGGTTGCGCCATGCTAGAAAGAGAAGTCGCACGCGAAGTAACTCTTCGGCAGAGTAACACGTGTGACGGTCGGAAGTGCGGACTTAAAATGTATAATAACATAATGTAAACAAAAAAGTCAAAATATTTGAAATAAAATATTTATTGTTTGACGTTTATATGTTAATCTGAAATAAATAATAGGTAGAGGGGCTAAATTACTTGTTTTGAAAACTGTTTATGCGAGTCTGTTGTTAGAGACAAACATGGCAGCCGACTGATTTCATTGTTTTCTCTAAGCCACGTCGGCATGCTTAATTTTATTACTTTTGCTTTCTCGTTTACTGATGATTTTAAAAATCCACCCACATGAGTCTACCTGTAGAAGAAGACGACATTAGAATGTTTTCTTCATCGTATCCACCTTCAGTCAATGACTGGATGAAGGCAATTCGACGTCCCACCCCTTACAGAGTTGGCAACGCCCGAGTGCATCTAAAGCCAAGAGTGGTTTTTTATGCAGTTATGTTTTCAACCGCTGTCCTTGTTTTACTGATAATGTTTATACCACGGCAGTCACACCAGCCATGTATACAAAAAGAGATTGAGTATAATACAACATACCCCTTGACCAATCCATTCAACATTTTACATGGAACCGTGTATAAAATTGGACTTGTCACAGACTTGGACACCAATTCGAAAAGCGAGAAACCTGACACATGGTTCAGTTACTACCGCACTGGAAATTTCACCCTATCTCATGATCGAATCTCAGCAGGCGTCATTCTTGGTCAACCGATGATTTTCACATCAACGCTTGGACAGGGTGGAAGGGGAATGGAACTGTCAGAACTAGTTGTGTTTAATGGAAAATTATATACTGTTGATGACAGAACAGGAATTATTTATCATATAGTGGGTAATAAAGTTATTCCATGGGTTGTGCTACCTGATGGTAATGGTGAAAACAATAAAGGTAATTTTAATTGTTATTTGTTTTAGAAAGTACATCTGAAAAGTAATTGCATTCAGTTGTTTGCTGATAGTAATAAGTTTATATAAGAATGTGCATGATGACATCATTTAGGTTTCATATTATGTAGGAAGAGATGGTGCATCAGTGTTTAAATGAATACAACACATGAAACAGTGTTATAGGGAGATTATTATTCAACAAACTGCTAAAATATCTTGTCATTTAATATGTAAAAATGTATTACCTTTTTACATATGCATTTGCTTTCTGAGCCATGGTAAAAGCATTTTAATTCTTTAGGCTTGAAGATAAATGTAAATGCTATGTGGGAATGACAGATGTGTTGTAATATAACTCTTTCAGTACTATTTCATTGGTTCAAAAATTGCTCTATCAAGTCTGGCTTTTTGATCTTTAAACCACATTTGTCATTCATTATTTGATTTATTTGCTTGTTTATTTTTTTCTATGCTTAGTTAAACAATTCTTGCTGTTAGTTCTCTATTACTTTGTCTTTATTATGATCACTGTAAAATTATTTCATGTCTTGTTTTATTTAGGCTTTAAGTGCGAATGGGCATCAGTGAAAGGCCGTCGTCTGTATGTTGGTGGACTAGGTAAGGTTTGGACAACTGGTACAGGGGAAGTTGTAAACCATGATCCACAGTGGGTGAAGTCTATAGGTCCCCTGGGTGACGTACAACACCTGGACTGGCGCCAGCAATACAACGCACTTAGAGAGGCCACTGGAATTAAGGATCCAGGTTTGTCTATGTTTCTGCTTGTAATTTTTATCTCATTTTCAGATATTGTTATGTTTTAGCTTGGCTGCTCATCTCATTCTCTTGACTTACAAATCTGAACATGCCACCACTTCTCAACACTCTTTACAGGTAATAATTGGTTAAGAACTGGCTATAAGCTCTCAACAACAGAGTTTGTACTGGGATTTTCCTTACATTTTTTTCCGATATTTTGTCTGTCCCAGTTTTAATCAAATTTCTACTCCTAAACTGACGCTTGCATTCTATCCAGCCCACCTACAAAAACCCATATAGACATCGTTTGTTCTCCTTCTGTCCTTCTAGACCAGTGGTTCTTAACCTTGTTTAAGGTACCAAACCCAAGTTTCATATGCACATTCACTGAACCCTTCTTTAGTGTCATCACGAATTGCGGGTGTGTCTTGACCTCCGTGGCGGAGGGTCCGCCGAACCCCTTAGACCGATTCACCAAACCCCTAGGGTTCGATAGAATCCCGGTTAAAAACCACTGTTCTAGACAGTGAAATTCTCTTCCATACCACATTTGCTATTCTCAATTAAAGGCAGTATTCAAATGCCCACTGAAGATACATTTGTTTAAAAATACTATGCTTGTTTTTGTCATTTTGCAAACATTATGCATCAATGCTATTCATTTTCTTATTTTGTTTGATGAGTCAATCATGTTCTTTTATAGTATATTTCTTGCTTTAATGTTCATTACCTGTGTATTCTATATCTATATCCTGTGCCTAGTGGCTGAGTAAGTTTTGTGTATCATAGCATATCATTGTTAGCTGGTGTTTTTAAAGCTATTCTTTATTATTGATGGTCAGGGTAGAGTACAACTTGGTTTGGTTGTGATAAAACAGCTCAATTAAATTAAAGTTTGGTGTTCTAGAAAAATAAAAAAAAGGGATGAACGTTATAGCAGTGCTATTACAGCATCAGTAATGGTTTTAGTTTACAAATTCACACCACTATCCATATATGATGGATAGTGGTGGAAAAGCTAGATGGTCAGCAAAGTAGGTACAGAGTCTTTTCAGCTTTATGTTCTGTCCTCGAGAATTAGGTCTTCATTGAATTACTTTGTCTGTAAATTCAGTCTAATCTAAGAAGCTGTAACATCTGTTTTATTCTTAAAATAGGTTTATTTATTGTTTATTGTAAATTTTATTTTATTAAAACATCTTCCTCCATGCACTTCATATGGTTAGATATAAAATAACCAAGCCTTTCTTAATCATTTTATGTTTCAGGGTACATTATTCATGAAGCTGGAGTTTGGAGTGAAGTGCACCAGAAGTGGTTTTTCTTGCCACGTCGTGCTAGTAAAGAAAAGTATGATGAGACAGCCGATGAGAGGAGAGCTACTAACCTGATGTTTATTGCAGATGAATTCTTCCAAAACATTAATGTAAAATCTATAGGGCAAGTGAACCCTACACATGGCTTCTCGTCCTTTAAGTTTGTGCCAGGCACTGAGGATACAGTGATTCTTGCACTGAAGAGTGAGGAAGATCAAGGAAAAATAGCATCATACATCCTTGCATTTGATATAAAGGGCAATCTGATAATGCCTGAACAGAAGATTGGAGATGTCAAATATGAGGGTATAGAATTTGTATGAGTCTTAGATTTTGACTTTTGTCATGTGTGTTTGTGTACACGTGTGTGCATAGTATGCATATACATATGTAATGTGTGCATACATCTGTGTAAATGGCTACGCTCTTTTTCACACCTGTTGCGAGGAAATGTGATTTCTAGATTGGGGATTTTGTGCTTAAGTGGATTTTATTCAGTCTGACAATTATTGCACAAGTGAAATGAGAGTACTTAAGACATGTTTTGAATGTGTTCAATCATTCTGTTTTTCCCTTGTCTGCTCATGTATGAGTGTTTATTTGGTCACTACATATTACCAAGAAGAGTACATAGCTATAACTGTTACTTAAAGAGTATATTTTGTGATACTCCCATATATTTGAATGCATGGTCCATCTTGTTTTCATGTCTACTTTAGTTCTAAAATTTTATGATCTGCTTAATACACTAGGTATATACAGGGAAAACAAACTGTTCTATATGTTGATTGAAAAAAACATTTATTTTTTATTTCTGTTGGAAACAGCCAATAATTTTATAGGTGGTGCAAACATTGCTAAAGATGTGCCACAATATTTACACAAGGGGGCATTGATAATGTAGGTGGCACCAACAGTAAAAACTTTCACAGTAGTTATTGTTCTGAGCAAAACCATGTTGGTTTTTGTGACTTGCTTATTTTGGCTATGTACGTAAAGAATGCATTAAGGAGAGCCTTTTTTGTGTAGTCGCATGTATTGTTGCCTCATAGAATCACCATAGGTGGCAAGCAAAGGTAAAGATAAATCATTTCATGCTACGTTTCCTAATCAAATCAGCAAATAGACACAGCATGTATATTCTGCCCTTTAAGGGCATTATTTACCTACAATTCATTAAAAGATGCACACTCTTAGAAGGATTAGAACCATTTTTATATATGAGGGCATAATACTTTACTCACGGCTGCAGATTTATAACTACAACATACAGTGAATTTAGATTGTCTTTAACTCAGGTGTTTGCTACACTGTGTGACAACTGACACAACAGAGAAAGATTACCCTTCAGGGGAAGGACTTAGACTTCCTTCAAAGTGGTTTAGATTGCATTGCTTTGCAGCAGTCAGTTATTTGATCTTCAAAGAAATAAAACAGATGGCTTTTGGCCTTTAGACCAAATGCATCATTTTGTCCAACTCTGAAACAGAATGACACAGTTGAAGGTATGCTTTGGCAAATGACAAGAAATTGTTTCTACCCAGCCAGTTGTTTAAGTGTGTAATCTTTTAGGGAACCTAAAAGGCTACAGGAGTGAGCTGGGCTCTGCATACCACATGCTTTTCCCTAGACAAGGTGAACTACTTTTGTTTTACTACTTCTAAAGATATTAACTATTGAAATTTGATCCCTTGATCCTCCTCTTCTATTTTTTTTTCATTTTAATTCCTCATTTTGGAAAAAGTGCAAAACAGTGGAGTCTAAATTATTGGTTGCTGTCTCGTCGCTTCTATATATCAAAGGGTCTGCTAGTGAGAATATATGGCAATGTTCATAAAGTTCGGGAACAGTTGTAATCCATTTCTCTGCCTTACATGGTTAGCTGTCCAAATTGTTGCTTTTTTTCTCCTCATTGATCCATGTTTAGTATGTTTGAAGTGTTCGTTGTTAAGTTCACTTTCAGTGGAGCAGTTGCTTTATACATTGCTGTTCAATACTTTTTTCATTGTATAAATATGAAAATCATGTTCACTTAAACATTCCTCAAGGTTACAAATGATATAGTTTGTACATCTTTGTAGCAATTCTGTTTCATTCAGAAAACAGATAAGGTTACAAAAAATAGTGATTTAAAAATATTTTGCTTTCTTGAGGACAGCCTCAACTAGTTACATTGCTAACCTTGGCTCCTGCCATGTTAGGCAGGGCAAATGTTCCCACAAGTTATTCCAGCATGATTGATACTTTCTCTCAATGTCACATCCTTTCTGTCTTCCCCCAAAATTGTATTGGACAGCTGGTAGGGAGATAATTAGTTGTGACTGTACTATATTTCTGGGAAAAATCAGTCAGTATGGAATGTAACTTGAATATACAAAACTCTTAAGAGCATGTGTGCATACATTGTGCATGCCCACTTATACCCATATTTGGCAGCATGTCTACAATAGCAGAAGTTTACAATGACATTTTATTTTTCATTAGAGCTGTAAGTAATGCATAGTTTTGGCAGTCATAATCATATAACCTGGGGTTTTCAGTATGAATTACTGCATTCTAAAATATATATACACAAAGGTAAAAAAAAGTGTTCTCAGAGGCAGTTAATATAGATTTGTAGATAGTTGTGAACAGACATGCAGTAAAAAAGGCGATTTGTTTAAGATACATGTGTTGTAAGGTCTATCAAAATCTAAGCAGTTAGCGTCCTTCTTGCTTCAATTGCATAATAATTAAGGTAAAAGGTAAAGGTCAACCCTTAGCCCTTGCATGGGGGATGTTTCAGCACCAGACAGGTATCGAACTGGTGTGCCTTTTGACTTGGCTTTAACCACAGAACTATTCACTTCACGGACGATAACTGAATCATGTCTTTCAGATAATTATATGTTTTTCATACTCTTTAAGAAACTCATGTCAGATGGACTACACATTAAAACAACCACAAGTTACCCTTGACTCCTTTTGTCATGGAAAAGGGAATAAAAACCATTTTTACCAGAAAACCTGCGGGGTTAGCTTTTGCTCATTGCTTGATGAGCATGCTCATTGCATGTTACCCTCCAAGATCTTCAGTGCCAATAATTGTGAATTGAGAGTAGTTCTCATTTCCAAACACTTGAGGCATAAAGTTTCTAGCTTTATTCCTGTTTTTTATATATCACAGGTGGAACAGGATTCATGCCCAAAGATGAAAATTTTAACGTCATGCATTTTTAGACATTGTGTATGTAAATGGACAAGGACTTTTATGGGTGGAGAGAGTGGGGTTGAGGGGTTAATAAAGGTGTAGTGGGGTGCAGTTTGCATTTCTAATAACTGGCTGCAGCTCAGTTTATTATTTTCCCTAAATCCCTTCCACCCTTCCTGATACATGCCTACAAACCTTATCTTGTTCAGAAGGGGGTCAAATTCATGATATGTTTGTCCACAGATCAGCCTAACTTAAACGTGTGGTCTTTACTCTCCCAGTGGTTGTAGCCTTTACAGTATTAACTTATCCATGTACAATCTAGATAACCCTGTTTTTGAACTCTTTCTGTGCAAGTAGATATGTTGTAGTTGTCTGGAGTGTGGAAGGGGAAAAAAGTGCCAGGATTTATTAAGGAAATATTATCTTGTACTGAACTTGACCCAGTCCTTAAAAAAAGGCAGTTTACTAGATTAATTTTCAATGTATTATGCAGAACTATGTTCACTGCTGAAATGCTTATAAGCTCATCGTATTGCATAAATTTTTGAAGTGCCTAAGTACAAGTAACCTCACCAAGCCCCATCTCTTAGGTCATTTGTTTCGTTTTCAGCTCATTCTGTCACAAGAGTTTTAATATTTAGGGGTTTCACTTAGGGGTTTTCATATCAATCTCCACTCTCCAGGTCTATGTTTCTCAGAATTTTGTCTATAAGACAGGGATTATTAGCTGTCATTGATACACATATGTATTATGATCACAGATCTACTTAAGATAAATTTTCCTATAAAGGTGTGCATATTTAAGACACCCCCTCCTTACAAAACAAACAAACAAAAAAAAAAAAAGGAAAAATCAAACTTGCACATTCTCTTTGGGGTTAACAGTTATGGCATTACACAGATTTAACTTAGCATAATTTCACACAAATATACATTCTAAAAACAAAAATTCTTTAACCAGACACTTCCACAATTCTCTTCCATTATCACATTATGGTAATTAATATGTTTACATTTTAATATAATAGTATTAGTCTGCATCTTTTGTTATGTAGGCTAAGTGAATAGGGTGGGTAGGGGTAAATTTGCTTTGTGTAAAAAGTATGTATGCAGAAGTCTGCTCAAGTTCAGCAAGAACTGAGAAAAGAAATAGGTTTGTATACACATTTATTTTAGTAAGCAGGACTGCTTAGCTAAAATATTGTGAAATTATACTAAGATAGGTCTTTTGATTGCATGTGATACAACCAAATAGCAATAAATCAAGAGAATTCATTACCAATCACAAATTAAAGAAACCTGATTTTGTTTTAAAGTTTGGAGACATTTTAATTCTGTTGCATTATACAAGAGGCTGGTGATAAAAAAGAATGTGATATTATGTCTGTTACAGTACTTTAGACATGACTGCATGTTCATAAAATCATCAACATAGCATGGCCATATATTTATGTATATGCATACATATGCTCCAGCTACACATTCAAATTACTAGCCTTAGAACTTTTTGCAATCTAGATTTTCTATTAATATCCTATCACCTGAAAGACAAAAGCTTGTTTTATTTTTCTACCCCTTTCCATTTTCATTGCTATTAAAAGGTGCTGCAACCTGAAGTGCAAGATTCTTAAATGCACAGGTCATGTGCAACAGCTTTAGGAATCTTTTCTAAATTACAAGGATTTATGCAGGAAAATCACTGAGCATCTGCTTCACTTTTATTGATGCTTTAAGTTGATGTAGATAACAGTTGATACATAAACTCAAGCATGACTTACATAATATATTTATGTACTAATTGGGCAAGCATTTTTTGTCATCAGCAATTACTCTGCTGTGCATTCAAGTTGTTTTGTTAGCAGGCTGCAAGAATGTGTACATAAGTGTATTAAAAGAATTGGATTTGCTGATTGGCTGATTCATTTACAGTTGGTTTCTGAAGAAACCTGGTTGACAGTCCTTTCTTTGCAAACATTATTAAATGGTAAAATTTAATCTGTTCAGTTGTAAAATCTCACCCTCTTCCTCTTCTAAAGAGCTTGCTCTTTTCAAATGAATGATAAAGTTACTGCCGCTAAACAGTTTGGTTTTTTTTTTGCATGTGAGGAGATTCTAGTTTGGATTGGATAGGATGATTTAAATCAATAATTTGGATACATACAAACCACTTTGCAATGCGCATTTTTTGTATTTTTTTTTTTTAAGTGAGAATAACACCTTTGCCCTTTTTTCAATTTTCAACTTGCCTGGTCATAAGGGATTGTAATAATTTCCAACCTAATAAAGAAAATGTGATTGGCAAGGACAGGCAGTAACAAATGAAAACCACTGTCACAAAAAAAACATTAAAACAGATTAAAAAGAGATCAGTTGCAAAATGAGTTTAATCAACGAGTACGAATTTCTGAATGCACTCTGAGACCCTGGCAATAACCAATGTAAGTGAACATGATATTGAATACAAGATTATACAAAAGTACTTCCATTGCGAAATTGAGGATGTACAGAAATTTTCTTGTTATTGAAATGACTTCTTTCCTCTAAAGTCTAAACTATATTTTTGGGCCTTAGGTGGTACTTAAGGCATCCACTAGAGACCTCAAATTTTGTCTAAAGTTCAACATTAATTTTTTGAATCATGTCCAATTCCACTTTTTTTTGACTAACCAAGCCATTTTGCTTCTATTTACCTCTGACTGATATCACTTTTCAAGCCTTTACATTGTAGGATTGTCTGCTGTTCTTCTGTGTATGAAATTGTGATCTCTTATTACACTTATTTTTGATTAACACACTCTGCCTCATGCCATTTCTCACATAGACTTGCTTTGCTGCGAGACACTGGCCATCTCAAATTGTAGCCTTGAGAGAGCTAGAGGTCCCACCCATGCCCCAACCACCAGCTATCAACTCCCTTAGCCTTCTGATCATTGGCGTTTATTCTTACCTGGGTCAAGCAAAACACTTGTTAGAAATCCCCCCCACACACTTTTTTCATGGTTGAAGGATTACAAGTCTTAACTAATGGAAGTGCTTGCCAAAGCAAGTCTGCAGCTAGTGAAAGCAAAACAAATCACTCATAAACAGTTCTCATAATCTAATTTTATTCATGACAGCCTACAAAACATGATTTCTGGTGACTTATCACTGAAAGCCTGATTTTTTAAAAAAAGAAAGTAAAATCTAATCCAAGCCAACACCAGACCTTGCCAAAACTAATTAAAAGCTACATGATACCCCATTAGGATTGTTTGAATACAGGAGACCACTGTACTGAAACTTAGCACAAGAAGCACATATCAAATTTTGCACACATCCTCTTGGGATTGTTAATATTGTTTATTTCAGAGGCAGACCATCCAAGGAACATTATCCACAAAATGAGAACACTTTCTTGTGGATCCACCACACAGTGATTGCAATTCAAACCTTCACACACTTCAGGCAGGAAATGACAATTTACTTGTCAGCTTCATCTGGGGAAAAAAAACCCACCATATTTTAAAAAATTGAGTACATTGTATGTGGATAAGAGGTTGGAAAATGGCCATGCTACTTTTCAAACCCAGAAGAGATGATTATGACCAGTGTGTAAAACAATTAAAACAGGCTGAATTCTTAGTTATTTAAGACAAACCAACATAACAGTTATATATCTCCTAACTTTGTCAGCTACTTTACATCAAGTTCAGAGACACAACCCTGCAATTCACTAAACGACTCTACAGCATGTGCCCCATCAAGACCCCATGTAAAACTGCTGTTTTAAGCCATATTTAATTAGGCAAGCCTTTCCAGCCAGTGCCTGGTTCAGGTAATTAAAGATTCACTTTAATTAAAAGTTCTCACACTACAATTTGATTTCACATTCATCACTGATCCAAGTTCTGTTTCTTAGATAAGGGTAGTTCCAAACATTAAAATAACAAAAGTTAGGTATAGCCACATGAAATCTAGGGTACCTTCAGATTCACTCTCCTCTTCACTATCATCACTAGAAGACTCATCCTCATCATCTGACTCAAAGGTGTGATCAGGGATGTCATAAATACGAATGACAGGCTGCAATAAAGCACAAAGATAGATGACCTATTAAAACACAAAACTGACAAGACACCTCCATCAGTTTAGCAAATGACAATGGGAAGAATGAGAAAACACAGATTTGGTGACAAATGAAGAATTTTTTAAAAGTTCCCCTATCCCACCTTTAATGTTATTGGGATAAACATGGGTTGATTAAATTGTTTTCTGTAACTTTTTCAGCCCATAACATCCTTTTAAACAGAAAAGGCTTGAAATATTTAGAACATATTTGATCAAGCTGACCTTGTTGGGGTCTTTCATAATGAGGTATTTTCCTTCCTTGAGTTTCATACAGGTGTCAACTATGCAGCGCAGAATGCCCCAGGCATTATCCATGTTAAGGTTGATCTGAGCAGCAAATTCAGTGGGTTTGAACTGCTGTGTGCCAAGAATAACGTGCTTAGAGGTGTCCTTTACGTGTACTCGAGAAACATACCTGTGCACAAGAATGCAAAGTCATTGCAACATAAGTTATACTGATGCACAAAAGTAGAGATGTCGTGTCAACTATCTGTGCAACGACAGTGAGGCATATAAATATGAAAAGTATACGTGGAGGATAGACACACTTCGAACCTGCCATATAAATATGTAGAGGCTGCTTAAATTTATAACATTCTATTTTTTTTATGTAATGAAAAAAAATTCATCCAAATATCTGTAATAGTTTGTAAGTTTATGGGGTTCTGAACTAAGGTACCATCATGAAAAGCTCAGAAATCACAAAAATCAGTCAACTTCAGACAGGTCAAAAGGGCATATATCACTAAATTCTGCATTCGAATCAATCAAGGATAGTCCCATTTCACACACTGATCAGCAGGACTCCAGCCATGCTGCTGCCTAATATAAAGAAGCAAAAAAGATTAATTTCTTTGTTTACCCAAACTTGATCTGGTCAGATCCAGCCAGTATGGCAGCAACGGTCCATTTAGCAAGCTTGCAGCTGTTATTCTTAAGCTCAGTGGCAAGCACTGCTCCTCGCTGACTGTCTAATCGACTGCGCCAGTCCACACCTCCACAGAACTGAAACCATCCAGACAAGTAAATCAATAATTTCCACTCAAATCAACTTCTAATTGCAATAATCAGCACCTGCAAGTTTTCTTATTGTGTGTGTGTGTGTGTAAATACACCGAAGATACAAAAATTGATGTATATGGATTGAATGTTACATTTATGGTCTAAAAATTAGCCGATCATTTAGTTAGGTCCTACAAAAGTGTGACAAAATTGATCTTACCCGTGAGTCCCACTCATTGAGAGATTTAACACTGATGAACTGCACTTCATTGTTTGGGCCATACATTACTGCATCATGTTCACAACGGGAGATCAACACAATGTCATTGCCAAGATCCCACTTGCGGTACCTTGAGAGCAAAATAAAATATATCTTTCATCTTGTTAGACCAAGACTTTACATTTACATTTAAAAAAAAAAGCTTTTGAGTTAACTTTAAAACAGGGCCTTAAGTTTAGTCATGCTGGAAAAGGACTGACAGCCAATATGAAGAAGCACAATATTACTTTCAATACATACCTGTATCCAACTGAAGCCACTTCACTTTCTTCTTCCGGCTGAACAAATGGATTCTTATTCTCAAACTGGTACTTATCATCTCCCTTCATCAACAGAACGAAATAGAACAGATGTAACAAATCAAAATTTGATTTGTAGTTTCAATCAAAAAAAAAAAAAAAAATAAAAAAAAAATAAAAAAATTACCATAATAGTGTAAAGGTTAACTACAAACTGTTTATTTGCTCTTTTAGCTTATTTAATAAGACACAAAGCATAAGTGAAAAGACATATGAGTCCACCCATTTGCATGGCAACATGACTCACTTGCACTAACAAATGTTTAATAACACTTATGTGCACACAGGTATACCCACCACACGCAGCACTTGTTGGGAGAAATTGTGGTTGATAAACGTAGCTTCAAGTGCCAAGTTACGGGGTGAGTTGATGCTAGCTCCTTCATCTTGGGGTGGCTCAGAGGCTGTCTCACTCACAGTCAAGAAGGTCAAAGTCTGAGTCATCACGTTTGTCAAAGAAGAGTTTGCTGCCCACACGGTGGACAACAATGTCCCAAGAATAACTGGAACGTGTGCAGCACATAATTGTTGCTAGTATGGCATCTGTGGCAAAAACATTGCCCTGGCTTTTTGCAAGCTGCAATTGATGAAAAATATTAAAAATCAATTCATGTACAAAAAATACAAGTAATAATCACATTTTAATCATCAAAACAGGATGTTTCATTTCTTTAATTTACCATGTAACTGATAAAAACTAAAACCACTATGTAAAATACAAGCAGCTAAGTAACTACGCAGCCCTATGCTCCTTGAGGAGTAACAAGGAATAAACTAACTAAATTAAATAACTACAATCTGCATGAAAATTATTAATCTGAATTCTTTTCACCTCTCTAATGATTGGATCATCAGTGGTGGTTACTTTGTGAAAGATACGATTGATGCGTTTCAAACGTTTCTCGTTCTTTGTGGTGATTCGATCATATGACTTGTCATATGTCTCCATAGCGCCACATCTCATTCTAAACAGAAAAAAAAAAAAAATACCAATAAAACCTCTACAAAATTTTTTTATCAAAATCCTCCAGGTTTTCAAACACTCATCTGACTTGCTTTAATAGTCAGTCTTTGCTTTTGTACCAACAGAAAGGCTCAAATGGCATTCTTAACACCGACATGGATTTGTTAAAAATTACTTTTGTACAAAGAAAATAACATCTTACAAGTCCTCTCCTTCCTTGATGTCAGGAAGATTAAGTTTGGTAAGGCGGGGGAAGTCCATCTCTTCAACCACAGGCCAATCATCTTTGATCTGAACCGATGCATCACGATGCTTCATAGGCGCCTAGAATATAAAGAAAACATTTTCAAAACCCATACGTCTAATAAAAGAATTTGTTTGTTTACTTAGAAGCTTATTTGTCCCAAAGCCTGACAGACTGATAGAAAAATCTTTACAGGTCAAAAGGTTACAAAGTTTGAACCTGTGGACAAAATTACACAAAGAGATCTACACGAGGCGCAAAATAAGGAAAAAAGAGAGTACCTTATTTCGGTTTTCTTGCATCTGTTTTCCAAACTGCTTCTGCCACTTCTTCAACATCCGCTGGCGATCACTAACATTAATAACAAGAGGCAATAGGTATAGTTCTCTTATGAGTAGTAGTGGAATGTAGTAGGACAAGCAGGAAACATAGAACACAAAGAATGGAAGAAGAAACGACCATGCGGACAAAGTAATAAAAGACAAACATAGAAGGAATGGAATGACTAAAATGAATAGTCAATTATGCTAGCATTAAACTGGTTGCTTTTGAAGCTAGGAAAATAAAAAGAGAAATGTTGCTTTTTGTACTTATCTTACACTATCGTTGTCCTAGAATGGCATACTTAAAAATATATGAAAATCATAAAACTGGATGGAGCTTTCAATTCCATTTTGAGAAATTTTTACTAATCAAAGAAACTTCATCCCCCGAAGTACACAATACCTAAAAGAATTATAAAAATAATAACACTCTACCATGATTGAATATTTACAAACAGCAACTTTCTTACCGCTCTCTGTTTTTCTGTGTCTTAGTGAGGACCTGCATATTGGCTTGTGCCTGTTGTTGTCGGCGTTCACGCTCTCTCCTTTGCTTACTCTAAAACAGAAAGAGAATATTTTTATGTAAGTAGAAATGCTAACAACTAAGCCCCATTAACAAAGGTAGGATTTTTATACTATTTGTTGCTCTTCAAAGAACCTTGAAGTACAGTCTTTGACAAAGTGTCGCACTGCGTCATATAACAAGCAGAGGTTCCTGGTGTTGCATGAGTGTGATAACCATGCTTCAATCAAGTCACTGGTCTCTCTACTTTAGGGTCCTTTTTAACCAAAAGTTCATAGCCATGTAAATGACTATGGCTGGTAAGCCCTAGTCTATATCCATGCAGTTAAAATCTCTTTTAGGGAAAACAGTTCTTCAGACAAGCACTATATGGCCAACACTTTCTAGTACATTGGAATTCAGGAAAATAGTCCCAAAAAGATAAAACTAAATCAATCCACTTATGACTCTTTGTGGTAAGTTATAACAAATTCCTTTCACATTTTTATTGTACAAGTAGCTGTATGTTATCTTCCTTTCCAAATTAAAATTTTTCCAATTATGAAGTTTACACTTTTGTTTCATGTATAGATATAATTCACATTGTACAGAACCCTCTTTACTTATTTGCAATGAACATTAATCTGCCCCTGATGCTGCTAAAATGAAACAAATCGAAATACTTGTTGGAAAAGACGTCTTCCACGCTGATAGATAGGCCTTTGAACTCTGGCTGTGTCCACAAGCTGGAAAGAGCTTTCATCTTCTTCATGGTAGTAGGCATAATACTGTTGTCCAGCAAACGCAGAATTGTATTTTCCTGAAAAGTAAGAATTAGCGAAGACTTTTCTACAGTTTTTCAGTTGCGGTTACAAATTTTGGTTTGTATATACAGTCTATTATTCACACTAAATCAAATAACAACAATAACATACCAAGGTATCGCTTATCTTGATAAGTGGCACCAGTCCAGTCTGAAACCTGAAAAAAACAAGGAAAAAAAAACCCTAATGCTCTTCACACACTTTTAACTGATACGAGCTTTAAACAGATTTTATCACAAAATAGTGTTCAGCTACTTAGCTCTCAAGTGACTAACTCAAATTCCTCTCAAACTGGTTATAACCAAATAAGACAATGCTATCTATAGCAATTCACTTGTCCAAAGACAGTCAAACAGTAAAGTTATTTGTAAGAAAAAATGTATACTGAGCTGGTGAAGTTCTTAAATGTTATACCACCTAACTGCCACAATGTCTGTTAGTTAAGGTGAAGAAAAAATGGTAAAATTTGTGTTCAAATGTAAATATAAGACATGATAGTAGTAGTAGGGACTGGCTATAAGTTGCATAGACCTTGTGGACTACCAATGTTCCTTCATGTCACTGAGTTTCAAGCAAATTACAGGTTCACAATATATTTTACAGTACAGACATCAGATGGCATATTCCTTGTCATTATAAGCTGTTATTACATGCACCTCACTTGGACATATTGAAATATATTTTCTACTTCTCAAACTGTTCTTGCATTTTGTCCTATCACTTTGAATCACTATGTTATTTGCTGCTTTATTTTTTATAATTTTATAATTATATGTTTGTATTATTGGCAAACAACTTAAAATAGTGAAAAACGTTTCTGGTTTAAGAGAGGAATTCCACTCATAGGTTGGCTTTGCCCGATTTTACTGATCCTACCCTGTTTTATCTAGTAAAAAGCTTCAAATCCACCTGGAAAATTTCCACAAAATCCATACGCGGCTAACTTGATTACCGATCTTTCATGATTATTACGAAATGAAAATGATTGAGTGGCGGGATAAGTAGACAGTTCGTGCAGGAAACAAACACTGCATGCAAAGTGCTCCGTTAGTGTTCATGCTTACTGTAAGTTGGCATGAACGGTAATAAACTGTAATATATTGCATTTCTTATAAGCCCTTAATCGGGGACTCTTTACACAAAGAAAGGTTTGCATGTATCAGATATATTGAGTTCTTTGTGACTATTTTCTAATTGCTGCGGAAATCAATGACTGGAACGACGAAGTTATATTGCTAAGCAGCCTGCTTGGAGCAATATGTCACATAACTTCTTGAAGCTAATAAATGTTCTGCAAAAGGGTATTTCAGAATCTCACCTTGCCAAGCCGCACGTCTTTGGCAAATGGTTGGTATGGAAGGTCCTTATACATCTCTGGCATTTCACAAGGTCCCCATCCTTGGGGATTGTCTTGAATTTGGGGTGGAGCGAATCTTGCCATCATGAAAACGTGCGCTTCCAATATGGCAGAGTTCAGCGCCACGCAGTGAATGAAATTATTTCTTAAATCAA
The DNA here is from genome assembly GCF_003073045.1 of Pomacea canaliculata. Taxonomy (NCBI): domain Eukaryota; kingdom Metazoa; phylum Mollusca; class Gastropoda; order Architaenioglossa; family Ampullariidae; genus Pomacea; species Pomacea canaliculata. The sequence goes on along the minus strand of NC_037590.1, from coordinate 41,054,110 downwards.
TTTTATTTTTGTTCAGAAATCATATGGTAATGTAACATGAAATATTTCATTATCTACATACATTATCTATATGTTACATAAAGTCCATCCACAAAATTGTTTTATCAATAACTGCAGATTTACGGAAATGCTGTTAAAAGTGCTTCCGTGTTGTGAAATATGTGGGTTGTCACGCATTGCTACCGCCTTTGACATAACAGCAACAGTATTTACATGGCGTTTAACGGGAAGTGCACGCCTCAGCCCCAGCAGAAAGATTCATATGTAAGTTATAGAAGTTAAAATCAATCTTATGCTTATACTTTTGGCTTATAATAAATTAAAGTTTGCTCAATGTAGATAGGATTAAAAAACAAATGCCTAAAACGGCAATAACAGAAATACATCACTACTGAACAATATCGCTTATGAGTATGATTGGAAATTCACGTATTACCCGGAGGTACAGCATCGTTTGATTAAAATTAAAGCATTTTCACTGAGAATAAAAATCTATTGTAATATCACGTTTACGACCTTTACTGCATGAAAAAAAAAATCGTCTGCTATACCGAGTTAGAGTTCATTGATGTCCAAGAGTAGAGTAAAGTAACAGAAAAAGCTATAGCACTAAGTCTCAAACTTGTTGTTTCCTTCAACCAAATAAATCAAGGTATGAACAAGGGATGAACTTCTGGGGGTGTTTCTGCCCCTCTTTTTCATTCTTTCCTAAATTACAGATGCATACACATACTCATATCTGCTTTTGTATATATTGTTATTATTAAAGTTCATTTATATAGGACTTTAGACCACCATCAAAGGTAGGCTTGAAGTTCTTTAAATTAATAATAAAGAAAATAAATAAAGAAAAACACACAGACATTAGTAATGAATGTTGATCTTATAAATAAAAAAAGATTATTGAGGGTCCAAACAGTGTGGCCACTCATGTTAAATAATGCCATCAGTGCATATGTGGTTTGTATATCCTTCCATTGCATGCAATGTTCGGTAAGTGAATAAAATTTTTCTTTAAGAAGTAGTTGAGAGTTATTACAATTTTTTTTTTTTATAGAAGCTCAACTGTCAATTTTTGGTGAGTGGCTTAACTTTTGCAAACAGAAATATGGTTTCAAAATGACAAGTCTTGTTAGAGCATCACTGTAATGGTCACAAACTAGTTTCAGAGATGCACAATGCTAGCATATCAGACCTTTACTGTGCACAAAGCTTGCTGTGACAGCTACCATCAAAACTTTAGCAATTGTAAGTCTGAAGTTAACACTGCTGATGAACAGATCTAAAACGTAAGTTATGGCAAGGTGGCACTTATGTAGAAGCAGAAATAAAATGAAGAAAAAAAGAAAAGTGGCACAGGCACAAAACTATATCCAGGAATATATGAAATTGTGTTATAGATGCACAGATCAATGTTGCATAAAAAGCTTGAATTCAAATTAACAGGAAAAGAAAAAGCGGTGGAAAGCTAATCCCCTCTAGCCAGTTGAGCAAAGGGACATCGCTCAATATATATATAATATCTCATTCTGCAATGTTTATTGTGCCTTTTTGTTGTTTTTATGTTGTAACCAACTTTAAACCACTTTCTAAATTGTTTTATAAGGATACTGGGTTTTCTCTGCCATACATTTTTTTCTGTTTCCTTTTCAGACCTTTGTGGAAACAGTATTTGGACCAGCTTCATTGTCACCAGTAACTTCAAAAGTGCTTGTTGGTAAGCTTTGTAAGCCAGATTAAATATAACTATTGCAGAAGTGCAATCAAAGTTAGTATATAGATGAGCCCTTATAAAATGTCCTATATTTTCATGCATTTTATCACTTTTATTAAAGTTATATTATAAGCGGTTGTTGAATTGATAGACTCAATTTTAAAGTTGTGATCATGTCATCTCTCTCTCTTTTTTTTTTGCAGATGATAGTGATAGTGCTTTCAACTCTGGAGCAGATTTTGTGGTAGGTTTCCCAGATATCATGCTTTTAAAGTGTCTTTTTAAAGAAAGCATATGAGAGCAGCCAAAGAATATTCGTGAAAAGGTGCTTTCTTACAGTTTTGATTTTAGTGTATTGTATACTTATTTTTTTCTACTGTTTATTGATTTGAAAATATTTTGGTTATTGCCTTTTCTAGATTTTCTTGGCCTTGTAGATGTCTTCCTGTAGTTAATTTTAGTGTCATTCCTTTAGTACCAGAAAATTATTTAAAAATAAAAATTTATTATTCATTTTATTCTAGGCATCAGGGAGCATGTTGTTGCAGATACCAAGCCCAGCACACAGGAGGACAGGATCAAACCTTTCAAATAATTCACTTTTCTTAGAAGATGAGGAGGTATATAATAAATAGACCATTCGTTAGTGATTAATACAGATATGTTGGAATCTGTTCTTAATATGTTTTAATTGTGGGGAAGAGATTGAATGAGTTAACACTAACTCATGATTGATATGGATCACCACATGGGTAACATCTTTTGACTTGCAATTTTGTGTAACACAAGGAGGTTAGCAGGAGAGTTCTTGCCAGTTGTGAGGCCCATTTTTGCAAAATCTTGTATGAAAATTAAAGAATCCCTTAGTGTAGTGGCCATGGAGACAGTAAGCAAAAGTGGTCGTCTGGCTGGCATGTGAAAGGAAAAGCCAGTTTTCTCCTTCTGCCATTATAGCCTCCTTGATATAATCAAATACCCATTTTCGCAAGCAGCTCTTTGGTAGGTAGGAGGAGTTTTCCAGCCACAGGCCAGTGTGGGCCTTAAACCAGCGATCTGTTTTGCAGAAAATCTTTTATGTCTGAACTGTCATTGAGCATGATCATCCAAGCTACGACATGAATGTGCTGGTACACTAATGATGAATGCAAAGTTCAGCCCTGTTTACAGAAATAGAGGAAAATAACTAATTGTGTGCTTTAAAGAGATGTGGATTCAACATTTGACATAATTTAAATAACTTTACTTTGAGACCATTACCCTAATTTGGTGCCAGAAACAGAATACTGACTTATTGCCTTTACTTCGTGATGCCTGACATAAGCTAAAGGATAGCTATTAACTTCTGCTGGTTATAAACTGTTATTGAAAATGCACTTTATTATTCAAATTTAAATAATTGCTTTTGTTTAAATTTCTATTTGAAAAAAAGGTAAAGACTTGTGTAGCCTGTAATGATTTTCTTTCTTATTTTTCTGACAAAGTAGTCACTAGGACATAACATCATGGATGTAGGAAATAATTTTACTGCACATCTTTTCACAGGAAATTCAAGTCTTTGTCGATACCCCAAGCAAGATACTTTTTTGTCGCCTGTGCAACAAGATCTTTACAAATCCTGTTATTACTGCATGTGGGGTAAGCATGGGTGATATTTTTGTCATTTATATACATGCACTTTTTATATGTTTGCTGATTAACATGATGGTAACAATACTATAAATATCAGCATCTTAAGTATCTCAGCAGGCTTTTGACTGCATTTGACATTTCATATTTTCATCATTTTCTACTGTTCCCTTTTATTTTGATTTTTTGGGCCTATTGAAATCATTTTGTTGTCATTTGTAAAACTTTTTTTCTGTTATAAACAAGTCATTTAAAGAATACAATGACAAATGCTTTATTTGAAAATTTTCTCCATTTTGTTTAACAGCATACATTCTGCAGACGCTGTGTCCAAAACAGCACTGATGGTATGTTATAATATCTTGGAAGGCAGTGAAAAAAAGCTCATTTTTTCCATCTGAAGCATACTTTTTATGAAGATGGAAACTTATAGCTTATTTAGTCTATAGAGATAGGTTTTACATAATTAAAAGGAGAAGGAATTTGAAAGAACAAAAGATTAGAAGAAAAAAAAATGGTGTTAAAAACAAGAGCTCCAATGTTGCATATCAGTCCAGAGAGCTGAGCTGCTAGCAACAACATCCATACCATCTAGATTCTAGATAGTTAAAAAATGTGCATAATTCTTACAAAGAATAAATACATCTATTCTTTATGTACGTTTTCTCAAACCTCATAATCATAATTTTGTAGTTTTTCGTGTGATTTATTCTTCATTAGAGTTACTTCTTGCAATCTCCTGACATTAACATTCTCCCAGCAAGCAGAAAAGAAGAAAACATTTACAGCAAAAAAGCAACAAAGGTGACTCCTTCAAGAAGGAGGAACGAAAGATTTTAAATTGTCAAGAAAAAAGACTACAGTAGGATTTGTAAAATGCACTGAGTAGTCTTTATGTAATCAGTAATTCTTTCTTTTTCCAAATGTTTCTTGCAGGCTTGTGTCCAGTTGATGAGCAGAAGTTATCAGTGGTAGTGGCTAATATTGCTGTGTCAGAGCAAATTGGTGAGATGATGGTCCATTGTCGCTATGGCTGCAAATTTGATTCAGATTCAAATACATATATAGTGGATGCCACTCGCTGTCAAGCCACAATTAAACTTTGTGCTAGGAGGTGAGTTTCTATTCTGTAAGAGACAGTGTGCATGCATACGTGTATGTCTGAGAAGAGGAAGGGGAATGAAAAGAAAAAGTGTGTGCATATGAAGTGAAAAAAAGAAGCTTCATATTTTGCTTCTGCCCTTGATCTAAGTGGCTGTGTTCTTGAAATTCACACCTTCATTCTTTGATGTGTTTCTTATATATAGAGAACATGAAGAGACTTGTGACTTTATGCCATTAGAGTGTCCTAACAACACTGGCTGCCCTCCTATACTACGCAAGGTAAGCTGTAAAGGGTGTTTTTCTGTGGTGAGAAAAATGATATTAAGGGGTATTAAAGGCTAATCCAAGTGCAGAATTATTTTCAGGTCAATGTGCTTAATTCATAAACGAACACTAATTTACAAAATCTGAGAAGACAACTCCGTTCTATCCACAATATGAGCATCAAATCTTTGAGCATCCCAGTTCACGATTGAGTTTTAGAAAAATGTCAGAACTCATTTCCCTGTGATGCTACGAAGGAGGGTTTGAGCATATACTCAGACTTCTAATTGGCTGTATGTTTCAGTGATGAAGTTAGAATTTAGGTTGGTCAATGAGCACTTTTCTAAATTAAAAGTTAATTAAAAGTCCATTACCCACTTTGATAACAAAGTAATGATAGCTGTTTATTCTATTAACCTGCCAGCAGTGTTCATGTTTTCATGTTTGATTTGCGTTAGCCTTTAAAACAGTGTTTCATTGTTATCAGAGATAATTTTAAAGTGAAGAAGAATAAGCATATATCTGATCATTTGATTGACAAGGACTTAAATAAAAGAATCATTTGAAACCTGTTTATTGGCAAGTGTTTCAGAAAATGTGTTGATGTTTTTTTCAGGACTTTGAGGACCATCTTAGAGTCTGTAATAATGTGCGCTGTCCATATCAGAAATACAGGTAAATGTGTTGCCTAATTATTAATGTGTGGATATATTTTTACCAAATTTTCATTTACTTGCCATTTTCTTATTTTATTTTATAATGTATTAAATTGATCAGTTTCTTAATACATTTATAAATGGTTGATGTTTAAACGAGAATTATGAAATAGGTCTTGGCACTTACTTTTTTGATTATTACGCTTGTACAAAATAGATTGAAAAATATTGCTTCATAAACTATGGCATTCACAGATGTAAAACTGAAGGGGCTAATGAGTGTTTTGCCTAAAGTAATCTTTTTCCTGGGGTTTCCTTTCTTGCCTTTTGTTAAAAAATTTACTATAGCTGTCTATTGTTTTCAGCTGTGAATTTATGGGAACACAAGAAGACCTGGAAGATCATTTAAAAGTTTGTCGTTTTGAAGGCATGAAGGACTTTCTACAACGTGTTGATGAGAAAATGCAAGATCTACACTTGTCTTTATCACAGAAAGACCAGGAGATTGAGTTCCTTCGATCCATGCTTGGTCGTCTTTCAGAGCGCCTTGAGAATCTTGAGAAGACTGTTGATCTCAAGCTGGGTGGGTTTTTCTTAGGTCTATCCAGATATGTTTGATATTGGATTGTCTATACCAATAATATTTTATAAAATTAATAATTAGAAAAGTTTAGAGCTCGAGAGCTGATTTGAGCAAATATTTTTTTATCAATTATATTAAATGCAGTTGAAGTGGAAGACAACCAGGGCAAGCTGATGAATGAAGTACTTCAGCACAGACGGGATGTTGCAGTGATTAATGTAGGTTTTATTCTTTTGTCTCTTTTTGACGTTCTTACCTTTAAAAGGTTAGACCCAGTGTACAAAATTATATTCAAATGACTAGGTCTAATTATTAGAAGATACCAATTCCCCAAACCAGAGGTTGTAATTCAGTTATAGTGTCACTTATTTATTATTTTATAACAAATATTGTTTTTTCCTTGTTGAACATTGCTGCTGCTTTAAATTACATCGATATTTTTGGATTTTGCAACCAGTTGGATCCATAGTACTGTAAATGTTTATGTTGCAGGCTGAAGTTTCCAATATTAACAACCTGATAAACATTGGGGCCACAGCTGGAGGTTTGTGAGATACAGTCTTTCAGTAAAACCCAGCTTCTTTTTAAAACCTGCCTTGCAAAATGACAAAGGTTCTCAGAACTTATTTAAAATAGCTAAGTTGTCTACATGTACATTAGAAAAAAATAGATATATTCTTTCATTCTTTCTTACACTCTTCATTGTTCTAGAAGGAATAGAAAACTTGTTTAGCAATGAAAATAATAATATTTGAAGTAGAGGTGGTGTTTAAAGCAGAGAAATGGACTGACTGCTTTATATGGTTTCTGAAATGGTCTTATGTTTTTTCAGCATATGATCCAATTTCTATGTTCAAGTGCAAAGGAACATTTGTTGGTCACCAGGTAGGTTCTAAATATGCAGACTTTAATTATATACAAATTAAATGTGAAATCACGTAAAATTATATTTCAGGATGATAGCATTTCAAATATTTGAATTTGGACTAGAAAAATCTGCAATGTTTTCAAAAAATTAGAAATGTCTCAACTGTATGTGGAGCATGTTCAGACATGAAGATGTGACCACGCTTGTCCAGAATCCCACCTTTTCCGAGCAAAAAGGACTGGCCAGCAATTAACATATTTATTGTTGAACTAACGATGATGATGAATTTAAATAGATAATGACAGTATCTCATGGCAAGGACTATAAGCCGGAAAAAATCATCATGGTTAAGGTCACTGCTGCTCAGAAGTTAGAGACTGTAGCAGTGATAAAAATATGAGTTACCGTTTACTGTGTGAACTTGAATATTATGTTTGAAGTGAGTGTTGAATGTAAACTTGAATGTTGAACTTGCACTGAAGGTGAAAGTGGGTCCGAATGCGTGAATATTTGAACAGTCATAGAACAGTAGTAGATCAAGTAGATGAACAGCAGCAGAATAACAATGGAATAGTAGACAAACCAGGAGGCCTCTTCTGCAATATAGCATCATGCTTTTAGGTTGCCTGTCAATGTGAGGACAGTACATGAACAGTGACTCTTATTAAATCCCTTGCTCTGTTATACATTCCGCAAATTTTTGCAATTTTAGCACCAGGTCAGATGCTCCTTAACAGTTTTATTTTTTCAACATTTCGTGTAAATTATGAATAGTACTGTTCTTTATGCCCTAGCTGCTATCATGTCAATAGACTATCCTACATTACACAGTTCATGAAGTTGGCATGGATCTTTATCGTATGAATGTTCTTTTCTAAACTTTTGCATCGCTACAGTGATGTCTATTTAGTAGTAATGTAAGACCTTTGATTCTGACCTTAGTTACTTTGTGCATCATGTTTGATGTAATGTATTAGTATGGTTAGTCAAATAACTTCTGTAAGACTATGCCTGCAGATCTAAACCTAAAAATATTCCTTCTTCCAAAATGCCGCAAATAACTTCAATAGTAAAATATGTGAATTGTAAAATGTTACAATAACAAAATTTCCACCAGCTGATGCATAGTGATAAGCTGCAAGACAAGGATTATAGATTACTCCCACCAGATTAGAAAGGGGGTGTTCCACAGCTAGGTGGTTAGTATGCATGCCTATACCGCAAAAAGCTACGAGTTTGAAGCCTGTTAAAGCCTTTTGCTAGAAAATACTCCCTGCCCACCCTTCAAGTGCTTAGAGGTCCTTGATTTATTAAGCAAAAGTAGCAGGATATGGGTGGTCTCCACCTTCCATAAGTCATACCCTTGACATGTTGAACCACTTGCATCCATTGCCCTTATGGCCACTGGTCTATATGACTTTATCTTTAACTCTTTTTTTTATATATCTTTTTAATGACTATATAAGCTGTCTTGCTGCTGCTTCAAAAGCCTGGCCTTTGACTATTTTGGTAGGGCCCAGTGTGGTGCCTTTGTGCCATGGGAGACTACCTCTTCAGTGGATCTTCAGATAAGACCATCAAGGTTAGCTGTGATACTTGATACTTCAGACACCAATGTTTTATTCTTACCTTCTTGGTGCCATCCAGTCATTGTGTGAAATTTCATTTTCGACATTTTGATGTTTCTGTATTTATTAAGCAAAAAGTATTTTGGACAGTTTGAAAAGTTAAAACTGATGATAAATCAAATTAACAGGTTTCTGAAAATTATGTTCTGTATAATGTTTATTGAATAAACTTGAGGCAGCTAGCATAAAAAAAACTTTCCATTTTTTTCTTGCTTTTTCATCATGAAATGTTCAACCACATAAATACATTAAAAGTTTATGATTAATAAAGACTTAACAATAAAGGATTGTGTACATGCTTGTTTCTAAGTAAATAAATGTAATGGGATGATGCAACTAAAATTTCTTGCATTGTAGGTGTGGGACACAAGTGCATCTTACAAATGTGTACGGACTTTGGAGGGCCATACTGGTATTGTCCTAGCTCTGTGCACCTGTGGCAATAAACTTTTCAGTGGCTCACAAGACTGCAACATCATGGTGAGTTTTTTGAGAACCAATCCAGAAACTGTTTTGTCATCACAGGATGATGTGGAATAATGCTGACAAAGCCTTTCCATATATATTTTATAACAACGTCTATAGTAGCTTTAGTGATTACAACAAATTACTAATGGGAGGTAAGGTAGAAGAAAGATTTGATGCATTTTAATACAGTTATTTTTTTATTAATTAAATCTACACAAATCTTTAAAAGCGTGTATGTTTCCATCTATGTAATTGCCATTGTAAAATGCACATGCACACATTTTTCTGCTACACACACATTGCACAGCTGTATATTAAAAAGTCTCTTAAAAAGATAGAGTTGTAACTTGTTAATGGCAGTGATACTATTTCAGGTGTGGAATGTTGACAACTATGAAAATGTGCATGTTATCAAAGCACATGACAACCCAGTATGCACGTTGGTGGCTGCCAAAAACATGCTGTTTAGTGGTTCTCTGAAGGTTGTCCGTGTGAGTATTTTATGTTGACACTTTTTTGTGACTTTTTCTCTTCCATCTACTTTCCATTCCTTTGCTCATCATTTATGTATATTAGTGTGTAGCAATTTGGTATGTTGACTCCTGTTTTAAAGTATGCCAGCCAAAATTTAAAATAACAATTCTCCTGTATGCAAAAGGAGCATCCATATAAAATACTGGCATATTTATGTTTTCACACATTCATTTGTCACTGTTTATTACAGGTCTGGGATGTGTACACTTGTGAGTTGAGAAAAGAGCTGACAGGACTAAATCACTGGGTGCGAGCACTGGCTGCCACACAAGACTATCTCTTCAGTGGGTCTTACCAGACTATCAAAGTGAGGATGTAGTCTAATAAGAACACTTATTTATGGCATATTGTTATGTAACATCTTACCTTTCCTGATCTCCTTTTTCTGGCATTGGTAAGTTGGTTGGCATACTTGCTTAATTTTGTTGAGAGACTAAAAGGACTCCTTTCTCTGTGGCAGATGTGGGATTTAAATTCACTGGAGTGTGTTCGAAACCTGGAAACATCTGGAGGAAGTGTCTACAGCATTGCAGTTACACCTCATCACATTTTGTGTGGCACCTATGAAAACTGCATTCATGTCAGTCTTGATTTTTTGCAAACTTTTGATGCATTTTTGTCATAAAGGATTGGTAGGGTGCACATTTTTTGCTAACAATAGGGTAGAGGTTGGTGCAAAATACTATTTACAAATATCACAGTCCACAGGTCAACAACCAGGATTGTGCATGGTGGATAGGTTTATATTGTGAAGGCCTCAACCAATGAGAGAGCCGTATATTAGACCATGCTTAGTTAGTTTAGTCCTTGTTGATCCTTGAGGAGCATAGGGCAGCATATTAGACCAGATGCAAAATCTGTGTACATATGTAATGTCATACTTTTGAGTGCTTTCTATGCATGGTGATGTTTGTAGGTTATATGGACATAAAAATGTAAATAATATGGATTATAAATTTGGAAAAGTTTGCAGAGAATGTAAGAAACAAACATCTATAGAAGTGTAGTGCACTTGGTTTCCTTTCTGTGCTGTAGCTTTTTTCTATCCTTAACCCTGCCAAGCTAGTACTAACACTTGATGTTAATTAAGTGTTGTTATTATTTCATGAATACTTTTAGCTGAAATTGAAATGGTGAGCCTAGAATAAATTGTTACAAATAATGCTTTTCTGTTTAGTTCTTAAATGTCTGCATGCCCTATAGATATGCACTGCGTAAAATGATTTACCTCCTTCCCCTTCTTTTGTGTGTTTTGGTTGTTACAGTTGCATTTTATACTAGTTGACATTCCCTTTTGAAATGTAGGTATGGGAGCTTAATTCATACAAGCAGTTATCAACGTTGATGGGTCACTCTGGGACTGTATATGCCCTTTCTGCATTACAAACGGCATCTGGCACCAAAGTCTTCAGTGCTTCCTATGATCGCTCTTTGCGGGTGAGTACCAGTCTCTTTATTTCAAGCTAGTCTTTACGAGGGGATCTTCCATGGGTATTCTAATGAAGTGTCTTGTTGACTTTACTCAGTATTTTAGTTTAAAGGTTGAAATTCTTTGGTGCGTATAGTCCTTGGCTGCACATACAAATGTTTGTGTGTACATATGTATGTGTCCATGATTACTTGATGCTCTTTGTGCTGTTAGTGACATGTTGATAAAGTGTACTTGCAGATTACTTGAAAATAAATGAGGTTAATCATTAAATATTTTATTTATGATTTCAATATTAAACAATAAAAAATGCAAACAAGAAACAGTTTTAAGAATATTTTATTCTTTCCTGAAGACATTAAGGTTTGTAAGTAAAATCCCAAAGGTATTTACATAACCTGTTTATTTCTAATCTTACAATCTTAGTATGACTGGAGCTTGATTACAGATATGTGTTTTGATAGGTTACATTTCCTGGTTGTACAAGATTCAGATTTTTTTTCTTTTAGTTTTGTTGTATAAACAGAAAATGCAGAAAATGGAACTGCCTGTGTTGTGTCAGTCGGGTACTGAGACTGATTTTAGAAGGAGCCTACATAACAGGAATTTAAATATGCATCGGGGGAAGGCCTAAAAATGAAATTTCATGCTACAAAGGCTTTTCTCTTGTGGTTCATGGTCAACTACAAAAGAAGAGAATTGATTTGTTGCTGATGCATTGCTACTTAATCTAATAAGCTGCAATTTCATAAACCTAAACAGATGCATAGCCTGTAACCGTTAGCCAGGTTGTTATATGAAATTGGAGAATAAATGGTGGAGCTAATTTTGAAGACCTCCAACTGCATATGATAAATTTGGTGGCATGAACATCTTTTGCTTAAAGCACTATGCTTGCTGAAATAGATAAACTGCAAAACAGATGAATTGACTGGTACAGAAGAATTCTCAGCGAGATCTTCAAATGTTGTAAAAGCAAAATAAAATAAAATTGTGACATAATAGTCCTCATCTCCACACCCACATCCTTCAAAATCTGCCCATACTTTCCGCGATAGCCTGTATAACGCATGGTAAGCAACAATCTGGTGTTAAGGAAAAGGTTAGAGTATGGAGTAGTAGTGTGATGCAAATCACAGGATGCTAGACAGACACGCAAGAGGTCATTCCAGGCAGAACACTTGTCAACAAAGACCGTTAGACGCATGACCGCCTCAGCGGCGGCTGGTCAGCGACGGCCCACATGGTCCAGCCAGTTGATGAGCTTGGGGTAGTAGTCGGGGTCGCTTGGCTGGATGGATGTCCGGAGGGGACCGGCCTGGGCGCTGCCACCTGCGGAAGGACGCAGCAGAAGTTGTGTAGATGCGTGGAATCACGTGCGGGCTTTTCTCAATGATAAACATTTGTAATCACCTTTTTTTTTTTTTTTAAGATGAGGAAATAGCTTCGGCAGGTGCCATATGCCGGCTCGTTTTTTGACAGTTAAACATTTCACCGTAGGTATTGTTTTAGCTTGAGTTTTTATTATCATTATTTAAGGGCTTGTACAGCGCACTATAAAACTATGTAAGCGTGTTCACTATGCATGTAACATTGATTACCTGAAGCGTGCTCACAGTTCTTGTAATATTACCTGAAGCGTGCTCACCATGCAGGTTACATCACCTGAAGCGTGCTGACCGTGCATGTAACATTACTTAATGCGAACAAAAAACAAAAATAAATAAATCGAAGATAGTTGGGGAGGGAATGACTGTAACGTAGAAAATTATCATCGAACACCCAACATGGAAACAAAAGTGAGCAAGTCATGCAAGCATGATGGATACAAATGTGCAGACAACAGTTAATAAGTATATAGTGCTCTTAAATCAACAAAAATGTTCATCAGCCACACATTTCACAATCTGTTGAGGATTGGGTACAGGATGTAAGATAGAAAGAGAGGAGCGGTAGTTGGCGAGGAGGGGTCACGTATGAGGGCAGACAGCTACTGCGGAGGTTAAAAAGCCATACCGAGCCAACCTTCTGATTTCAGTCGTGACTGCCATCTGGCGGCACGGGGCTGGAAGATGTCGTAAGGGCCGTAGAACCTGTAGCCTGCAATCAGAGAGAGGGATGTCAAAGTGTTCAGGAGAGTTATTTAGAGGCAGCACGTCCATCTTCGTTTTGGCGTCTGAACATTGCGTGTGCATGTGTGAGTTGCATAAAAGACAGGCGTGTTGGAGGGATCGCCTGCCTTTGGATTTGGGTGAGTGCGTACGCTCGTGACGATGTGGCAGCGCGAGCAACAAACTAAGGACGCACAATTTCACTCTGCATACAACAAGAATGACACGAAGTGTAAGCTTTAAAATCGCAGTTTCGGACTTCTTCAGGTTTTCTTTTTCAGTCATAGCACGTAGCATTAATTTTGAAATTGGGATGAAAAAGTGAATGTGGCATTTGGTGCCAGGTTGAGGCTGCTGTATAATGGATTTGACTATTTGTGAGAATTTTTGCCGAACTATGAGCATTTCGTTGACCGGACCGTGATGGTAGAATTCAAAGTTGAGAGTTCGAAGGACATGGATTCAGAGCATCTTGATTCTGGACCACACGTAGCAACAGAACTGGACATAGATGGACGGTCAGTGGATATGGATTATGACATGCTGCTAAACGAGAGGCAGAGTGGCAGGAACCTGTCAATTTTAATTAATTAAACGTTAAAAGCTGCTGACTGGCAGCGCTTCCTGTCTTGACAGGGGCATATTCACTTTAGGGAGTCGCTGGCCAACGACCGAGTTGACAAGAGAGTTCCACAAAGACATGTTAGTGAACGACCGAACACAAAGCCGACAGACTAATTTTTTTTTTTTTTTTTTTTTTGAGAAAACGATTCAAAAGGACCCAGAATGGTTTTCTGCAGAATCTCGACCACGAGGGACTGGAAAGAAAGCGCCTGTCCATGTCCAGTTAAGGTCGTGAGATTTGAGCAGAGCGCAAGATTGAGGTCAGAGAGCACGGTGCTGCACTTGGTGTCGGGCAAACAGCGGGTATTAATTGCCGAGAGTTTTCACACCCTCTTGTGCGGCTGAGGTGCCAATCATCACCCACTTTCCAGAAGGTTCGACCATCACCTTTCACCTCTCAGTCGCTGCTCAGGACTCTCTCCTATCGCTGTCGTCTGGTACTCTCGCCTTACAAGAAGACCTGTTGAATCTCCACCTGTAGCTAAATTTGCTTTCGATCTCGCTGAAATTGAAGAACTCCCGCTCCTGTCTCGTGTCGTATTTTCTCTTAGATAATGTGTCTTCTCTGGCGTTCTTGAGAAACGGTCGGCTCTCCAGTGTCAGCCATCTTTCCCGAGAAAGAAGATCTTGGGGAGGTGCAGTGAATCAAAACTGCCGAAAGATCAGGGATCAGTGTTTAAAAAATTTTTTTTTTTAAATCGAAACATATTTTCAGAAAGTGCAAGGAGCGCTTGCTTGTAGCTGATTATATTTCAAGTTCTTCATTGTATTTGTGAATTGAGAGCAAGTTTCTGCCCTCGGGGACAAGTAGGCTGACGATGCTCAGTGTCCTAGTTAATACATGCTCCTGATTTCAGACGGCAGCTTTGTTTTTCTGCGCTGACGTCACGGTCGTTATTCTACCCTCTTGTGGCCCACCTTTGACTGAAGGCTCTGGTCAGTAAACGACGGGAAAATTTACCGTTTTCTTCGACCAACGCAGTCGGCACAATAGGGGATTCTGTGCTGAGCATCAGATGATAGTTTTAAGTATTCATCCATCTCAAACGCACGTCGTGTTTAATTGAAATCCGTCGAGCCGCGTGCTATTTTTGCTGGAGGTGGGCGAATGAAACAAATGTAGGAAAGCCACAGAATAAATATTCTCCTCTAAATCCCCAATACGAACCCGCTTTCCAAACTCTCTTTCAGAAAAAAAAATCGCCTGTTTTTCAAGCAGCTGTTGTGCAGTCGAGTGTCTGTTTTCCCTTGTCAAATATAACGCAGATGTGACCGACACATTTCTTATATGACCGGAATGTCAGCATTTGCAATAATTTACCTTATTTCACCGGGTGCTTAATCCTTTATTTTATTTTATTGGTTATAAGCCCGGTGTGTGTCGGGGGGAATTTTTAGCCATAACATCTGATTAAAAAGCAAATATTTTAACCTATCCCTAGATGTTGAAGGTTTAGAACGCTTGCTTGTAAACTGCGGTATAAATCATAAATCGCAGTTTTTTTTGTGTCTGCCCCTCTCTCTAATACACAGAGGTGTGCACAGTGAAATGAAAAAAGTTTGGGAGAGAGACTTAAGAAGCAAAATAGCAAAAGCGCAAAAATCACACGGCTTCATCCGGACCACCCGTCGCCTGGAAATGAGGCAGCGGCACGCGATTTCACAGCAATTCCTCGTTGTCTACATACCCATTTGTTTCCAGCAGTCTCTGCGGACCCTGCTGGTGGTAAGTGAAAAGAGGGTTTATTCTTGTGGGAGAGAAATGTGTCCACTTCTGATTGGTTGGTGCGCTTTGCGTTGTCGACTCGGAAGAAAGATGGCGGCGACCGCGAGGCTGTTGAAGAAGATGGAGTTTCTCGTTTGTCTGCGCGTGGTCATCTTTGAACGGGGTAGCTGTTCGGCTGTCACGTGTATCACGTAGATTTCTTTCTCACCCCTTCCCCTTTCTTTTTTCTTGCATGCAATCGTCCATTTTATGCCATCATCACCTCGTCAGTCACGTGACTTGGCGGTGACCTTGATTGGAAATACTTTGTCGACCGTAAGCATGTCATCAACAACAACAACGAAAACCTTACATGAACCAGACCATGTAGCAGGAGTCAGATTTGTGACTGATAGTTCTGGATGGGCTTGAGTCTTGCGTGGTCGTACAAACCGATCAAGTGCGCAGAAGGGGAGCGGGGGAGCCACATTCCGGGTGGCGAGACACTCGGTCACGCGACTGTGACTGCTGAGCCTCCTAGGCTTGCCACAAAATTCGTCTGATGCTTCCAGAACTAAAATTTTCATGGAATGTGCCAGCAATTACATCAATAATAATAATAAAGATGGGGGTGGGATGGAGTGGGGAGAAAGTGAATGGGGAAAAATAAGAATCCTGGATAAAAGTAGCCAGTATGATTCTTTGTTCTCGCACAGTTGTGCTGGCTGGACTTCTTTGGGTTTCTTCTTTTTTGACCTATAAAAAGGGAAACCTAATGGAACGAATTACGGGATGCTTATATTTCCTGAGATAAATATCAGATTTCCTATGAGATGAAAGTTAATGTCGAAAATGTAAACAGCCTACTATGCTAGCCATAGTGCTAGAGAGGGCGTAAAAACGGCTTTATTTGTTCAAGTTACCCGTCAAAAGCAGGGGTGGGACATTCCAACATACACTACTTACACACCTTGCTTTAGTTAGCAGGTTAGCTGACTGGTTAGCGCTAATTAGCCAACAGGGGCCGTAGTTATCAAGCGAGATCAAGTCGTTTCCACAAGGCGAAATGGGGATCCCAAGGAGAAGTGTCTTGTTCCCGAAATAATAAAGCAGTGTCCACCCCGCGGAAACTGTATGTTTACCCCAGAGCACGTTTGCCACCGCTTTATAACTACAGCTCCGGGGGTTAAACAACACCTGCGGGGTCTAGACACCGCTTTATACTTTTAGAAACGGACGTTTGTCCTCGCGTTTCTCCATACTGTCCTAGGGCAACGACTTACCCTCGCTTCGTAACTACCAGATGTCTGGCAACATGTCCGTCTAGCAGCCTTTCATAATAAATTAACCAGTTGAGCCTCACCTGGTTCCTGCATTAAATCTCAACTGATTATCCACGAGCAAGTCAGCCATACGACATTTATTTTCGTTGCTCGCTGCTTATGTTTTTTTTAATAAAAAAAAAAACAAGCTACCCCTTCCCCCCAACTTGTTACGGATATTTTCATGGGTTGATGTTTGGGCATTCAATCCCAGACGCCGCGCCAAAAAAAAAAAAATCAATCTGGCGATTGCTGAGTCGCATTATGAACCCTCGCGCGGTTAACCACAAGTGTGAGAAAGACAAATGGTTTTTCCCTCCCGGTGAGTGTCCTCGCTCCATCTTGGGCCGTCTGCGGGTACAGTGAAGATTAGAATCCATTGGAAGGATGACAGTGAGCGTGCAAACACGCACTCAGGCTGGCCGTTCGCAGGTTTCGGAAATAAAACCAGACGAAGCCACGACTCTTCCATTTCTTTCTTTCCCTCTCTCTCTCTGTAGTGCATATATACATATATATTATACATATATATGCGCGCATTTCAGAGAGAGAATCTTCCCACAATCCCTCATTTATCACGTCTACTCGATATGTTTCTAGAGATTTCTCGATTCATTCGCCCGCCGTGGGTTGGGATAGAGGCCCTGCAGTGCAGTGTTATGCGGAATGAGGCGGTCAGCCGGAAGTGCGATCTTTCTCGGGTCCTCCGCGTTAGGAAACAAAAAACCAACGAAGGAAATAGATCTCTTTGCAAGAAGCCTATTGATCAGTAAGTAACCGAACCGCCAGAAAATCTATTTCGTCCATATCCAGGGATTAGTCGACCCCTTGTGCACTAATGAGGCAAATCCAAAATCCATAAAAAGTCCGGGGGCGGGGTGGAAGGTTGGAACGTAGAAAGGAGCAGACGTTTGGAAAGGAGTGTAGGTGGGAGGAGGAGAAAGTGGATTGGTGTGCTGGGGGTGAGTAGACTGACACCATCCAATCAAACAAGTAGTTTAGAAAATAGTCCTTCAGTTGTTTTTTTTCGGCAACATCGATAAAATGCGGGAAGGCAGCCCGCTAGCGACAGGCTTCAATCCTGACCATGATCACTAAACGGAAGTTGCCTGAACTTGCCTGAACTTGCCTTATGGGTCCACACAACTAGTCGAGAGATCCTTCAACTCTGCGCCACTACGCGTACATAGTGTTGGGTCCGTTGTCGCCATGGTCTCTGGTTACATGCTCAGTGTGCTGGCCACAGCTGCTGCACTTTTCGTTCAGGTGTAAGAATACATCGTCTTTGTCGTCGCACGAGCTTCCGAGATCGCACAGGACGTGTCGTTGTCGGTGGTGATGAAAGGAATGATGGTGACGAGGACGGTACAGTTGCGATGAGCTGGAATCGGTTTGAAGGTCTGCCGATAATTAGATGAAGTGGGTCTCACCCTCAAAGCTTAATCTTCAGCTCTCCTATATTGTCTCTGTGCATGTAAAGACTGAGAAAGCTCACAGAGTATAAATGTCAACCGAAAACAGCAATATGAAGCACATTAACAGTACTTTGCTTAGACCTCCGAGATAAACTGGCAGACCAGCTTGTTCCTCATAGAAACTATTATAGAAATAGAGATCAGTTGATTATTTTTCTCTGTCGGATGAAAAGCTAGCTTCGTTTTCAGCTAAAAATACCGACTATCACTCTCCATTCATTAGAAGCGCAGACCATCCACTGGGAATCACAGAAATCTGAGTTTTTTTGAAAAAGAGAATTATATTCTATCCTCATCAGATCGGAGCGCTGTGTTATTTGCTGAGCGAAAGTGACTGATCATCCGAAACTAATTATACTTCACGGCGTAGAGCGCGAGTATACAGAGGTCGGAAAGGTAACCGACAAGCCACGCCCCCTTAAAGGCGAACCCGAAATTACGAGCAAAGATCGCTGGGAAGATGAGAGGACTTTGTGATGTACTTTAATGTGCTACAATACTGTACAGCAAGGGTTGACCCAAACCATAACTACTGGCGGCAGCCAGCGCGAGAGTTTTGGAGCGCGTGCCAGACAGAATGTTGTCCAATCAGCTTGTCTTTGTTTGTGACGTCACTGACAAAAAACGACTGCTTTCCAAAACCCAGGTGAAATCTTGCTCTGTTTAAAGAACTTACCTCGCGAGCAGAACAGTGTTTCGATCAGACATTGGGAATTGGTGTCCGAATAAATCAAACTTATTTTAAAATATTTTTGCACTCGGGTCGGCCTTTAAAGTCTCTTCAGACGTCCAGGCGCTGGCTGCGAAGCAATTTATGGTGTGCGCATGCGCACTAATGCTAAGAGAATCTACCATAAGTTGATATATTTTACTTTCTTAACGTTAATTGCTCTCTGGTACCGAGAAAGCAAAAGGAAAAGGCGCTAGTGTTAGGGCTGATAGGATCATTTCGACCGCGTGTCATCAGTCCAGTCTGTGTAAAGCCATACCCGAGGACGTTATTCTTAACAGACTGAGGAAACCCAGCCGTTATTTCAGTTTGAATAGCGCCACCTGTTCATAAACCCAAGCACCTTTCGGGCGGAACCAGGTCGATATTTGGCGCATGCGCGTTGACTACAAGCCATTTCTCACCTGGTACCCGAAGCAGGCGAGATAGGAGACGCTGGTTGTGACACAGGCAGACCATTCTAGAATTTCGCTCTACTGGTAATGGTGGTTCTTTATAGCTTGCCCATGCTGCTGATTAATATCGCTTTTAGCACGTTAGATGCGCTTCCGACCTGGGCTTTGTGAGAACTCGCGTGCAAATGGCCAGTCGTATCATTATTTCCATCTCTGGTGGCACTGGATGCCGAGGACAGCGCTTGCCGGCAGTGCGTTGTCTTACAAAGTCTGTATTTCTCTTGCCTCTCTTTCTTTTCCAGAATCCATTAGCCGACCAGAGACGATAAAGTCTCGCCTGACCTGCGGATGATCTGTCAGACATGCTGTTCCCTGTGTTTTTTATATGCTCAGTCTTTTGAAAAGAATCATTTTACTCGTGGCACCATCTGTATTGAATTTTACTTATATAGATGTCAGCTAACATATCCTTATGGCCGCCATCAAATGACACAGAATCGAGGATCGGGCTTCCTACCATCTCCTGGACATGTAAAGGCCGGTACACACCTTTCTGTTAAAAAATGTGTCAGAAAAATGCGATTGGGCTTGCTAGAACTCGCAGACCCCGATTCATCTTGGTAAAGATAATTCCACTCACGAGACACATACTGTCACAACCTCGCATGTTGCACATCCCATGTAGGTAATGTTAACACTGGTTTCCACGAGACACTGTCATTAAATGCCAGACTTAGCCACATATTCACCGGAGTGTCTCCACTAGAGGTCGACCTTTAGATATTCATGACCAGGGGCAGGGCAGACGTGCATCAGGCCATCAGGAAGTTTGTGAAGCCCGACAGTTGCAAGAACTGACAGGAGGGACAACGCAATACGGTTCGACGACACAAGGAGGAAACCACGACCGACATCACACGCGAGCGACATTTCACGTGCATGTTAACAAAATAACAGAAAAACTGACAAAATTTGAAGCTTTTTTTTTTGGAGGGATAGCTTTGGTGGTGGCTAATGATTGGCAGAAAATCAGAAAGAAATTACGAAACATACTTATTCGATAACGGATGGAACTACATGGACGTCTGTCAAAGCATGGAATAAAAACCTGCTCAACCTGTTGGTGGGAAGGTGTTGACAAGACGCACAAACAACTTCCCAGATGGTGGTAAAATTCGCTAGGGATCTGCTTGTGTTCACACTTGTCCACAAGCGACTTTGGTGGATGGGGAAAGTTTCTGAGAAGTGGGAAGTGGTGATAAACGAGTGTAACTAGTCAGGATATGAAGTTTGTGGCATCTCAGTGTGAGGCAGACAGAACTTGACATCAGATGACCTACACACCAGTGTCACAGAGTAATCAGGAGTTTTTAAAGTATGAATGATATTAAAAAAAAGAACAAGAAATAAAAGTAAAACCACAAGAAGAAAGAATCGTCTATAATTTCTTCTTTTAAAATAAGTTTTTAGCAAAAATCATTCGTCTCCGTTGACACTTTTGTCGATTTTTTTTTTTTTCCTCCGCTCTGTAGAGGAACCATAAGACATCGCGATCAAACCTTAGCAGAACCCAGAGATAAATGTCTTATTCATCATACAAATATTGGTAAACATGTCAGTGTGGCTTTTTTTTCATACGACCGCTTTGTTAACATTTTGCCCGGGGACGTTTGACAGTCAGGTCCTGTAAGTGAGACAACATATAGCTAAGAGGCTGAGCACGACTCACCGGACGTGGAGATGGCGAATAAAGCCAGGGAGAGCATGGCGATGACCAGGGTCCTCATGGTGGCCAGCACGTGCAGCACCTGCGTCTGTCACCTGATGTCGCCGAGCGAGACTACTCCCTGCCTGGTCTTGCGGCGGGTATCGGTCAGCAGCAGCAGCAGCAGCAGCAGCAGCAGCAGAATCCCGGTGCAGGGCGCGTCAGTGCGCAGCACGTGCTGTAGAGAGAGAAAACGAGGAGGGCGAGGGAGATGTGAACGAGGCGAACGATGAAAGGACAAGGCTTCTCTCTCTATGTCTCGCCTTTTAAAAAAAAAGTAACGAAGGATCTTGTGATGGGGGGAGAAGTGCGGGAGAGTGAGAGGGAGGGGGAGAGAGAGCGAAAGTGGAATAGAACGAACGCTGAGCGAACGTTCACCTTGAGCGGCCGGCAACGTTCGCGCCAGCAGCATTTAAATACCAGAGACGCTGGTTGGTGGGTTGGGGGAGGGGTGAGCGAGAGGGGAGGGGCGGGACGATAACAGGCACATCCGATGAGAGTGGGGGAGGTAGGAAGGCGAGGGCGGTGAAGGGTCGCGTGGTTACGGCTGTTCGCTGTTGACAAAAAGTTTCTCGCGGGCAAGAATGTTTTTAGAGAATAGCAGTGACGGGAGATAGAAATATGTCGGCAGAACGAAACAGCTTCTTCTCATAGCTGTCTTTTTTTTTGTTTTCTTTTTCCTTGTCTTTTATCCAGTTGGTTCATCCGTTATGACGAGTAGTAAAAATGATACTGAGCCCCACGGCCATTGGCCTACAATTATGCATCCTAAGCGGAAAGAAGTCTTTTATTCAAGAAGACTGCCTTGTGATCGTGGAATTAAACATTTACAGAAAAAATATTACGGAAAAAGGGTTCATAGGATCACGTGACATTTAAAAAATTAATTACTTTTATTCGACGGCCTTTCATCACGGCTTACTGCGTGTGTGAGTGTGCATTCATTTTCTCATTTAGTTTCACAGAAGAGTGACCATTCGCAGGTATCTTCCATCAGTTCATTAACCAACTTTATAAATACAGCTTATGTACAAAAATAAAAAAAAATCCGTCTTTAACTTTGTTGTGTTTTAAGTTATGTCAAATGTTGGTATTTAAAAATTGTCAGCTGCTGGGGGTTTGTTTTTAAATCGTATGATAATTTTTACTTCATTTGTGTGTGTGTTTGTGTGTTTTTATGAACAGGTATGGAGCATGGACAACATGATCTGTACACAGACTCTCGTGCGGCACCAAGGCTCGGTGGCCTGTCTGGCGGTGTCCAGGGGGCGCATTTTCTCCGGCGCCTTGGACAGCACAGTGAAGGTGGGCAGAGCTTGCTTCAGTACAGGTTGTATCCGTGTGTCTGTGTCAGTGATTTCATCTTTCTTGTCGTCTCGCCTCCGTGTGTCTGTGTCAGTGATTTCATCTTTCTTGTCGTCTCGTCCGTCCGTGTGTCTGTGTCAGTGATTTCATCTTTCTCGTCATCTCGTCCTCCGTGTGTCTGTGTCAGTGATTTCATCTTTCTCGTCATCTCGCCCTTCCGTGTGTCGCTGATCTCAACAGACTTCACTAACACCTCGCTACTCAAGTCATAGAAAGCAAAGTGAACAAACTTGGAGCATGCTTGTGCGCTCCGTGGTTTTTTCCCCTCTCTTGTAGTGGAGATAATCATGGTGACGATTGTGACATCTATGATACTGTTGTATTTGACATTTTCTGTGACAGTATCGCCTAACCGTTTTTATAACATCGTCGTCATTAGTTCCACCACCATCACTGCAATTACAATAAAATCCCAGGACATCAACATCTCATACTCTCTCCCCTTCCTTCTTGCTGTATGGTGCCGTGACAGGCTGTGTCCTAGCGGTCCCCCAACATTTGTTTTAAACTTGGTCGTCGAGCGGTCTTGACCTCATCCACTTCCAACTTAGACTGATGTTAAAACATGGTGTGATCTTGGATGTTCAGCTGCTGCGTTCTTCACCATAAGAACTTTTTCAGACTTTTTTTAACTGTCTTTTTCTTTCTCCTTCGTGCCCGAAAGTTTTTTTTCAGGTCCGTTAATATGTATGTTTTCTGTCTAGACTTTTCTTATTTGTTTTCTTCCCCCTCCCCCTTGTATTTGATGCTTATTTTTACAGGAGGTTGTGAGGCGAACTCTTTAATGACTTGGTGTTTGCTGGTCTCCTGGTGTTTCACTACGCACTCTCACGTTAAATTTTTATTTGCGTGGGTCTAGTACTGCCATGAAGAGATGAACTGCTTTCGCAAATTTTGAAGTAAAGGTCTCGACCATATCCAGAGATCCCCCTCTCTAGTGGTTTAATGTACATTTAATGTACTTTTTTTCCTAGGTTGATTTGTGTCATCATCGTGGACTTTCACTATTTCTACCGTTAGAGCCTGCACTCGATTGTACATCATCATCTTCAGACAGTTGAAGTAAATTTTAATGATAGTCGTTTAGAAAAGACTGTAGGTTACTAACAGTTTGATACTTCTGGGCCTCGGACATTGGTAGTCTTCTCTTACTCAAACTAAACTAAAAGAGACGAGGCTACTCCTTGATATCTGACTTCCATCTGTTTTCAGGTCTGGCAAGTAGGTACGCAGCCACCCGTGACGATGTGCAGAGTCTGGAGGACGCCTCGCGACTTTGGAACGGACATGCTTGAACGCTTTCCTTCTCCCGCTGTTCTTACCAAGCTCAAGCATTCCCTCCGCCCCACACATACACCTGCTGCTGATGCTGCTCCCAGGCGGACCAGCTGATTACCTGCTGGACAGATTATTGTTGGAGCCTTCCATGACTTCGGGGCCCCAAAGGGTCTTAGTTACCTGCCTGCGCTTCTCGTTAAAAGTTTTGTTTGTTGTCCCCAGACCGACCAGCGACGTGAACGTTTGTTGCCGCCCGACGGTTAAAAGAAGAAGTACGACATCTACACAACCACCACGCGCTTTCCAGATTCAGAGTACAGGGATGGATGGGAGGGGAGAACTGCAGACTGTGGGAGAGGGTGGCTGGGTGGTCGTTGGGGATCGTAGGCGTGACTCGTTCAGACCGTCTGCTGCGTCTTGCCGTCCCGTGCTGATGTTCTGCTGACAGCCGCTTGTCTTTCTCGTCCGTGCCTTCCTGATTGTGTTTGCTTTGTGCAGACGTCTTTCTGCTGTTGTTGTTGTCGTTGTTGTCGTCAGAAAAGTATACATTGCCCCATTGCTGATTTTAACATTGGCTGTGAAGATACTTTTATGTGAAATTTTTGTGTGTGGTGAGTGAGGGAACATACAAGATATTAAACAAGAAACTAACGGAATGAATGTGTTTGTACTTGAATGATGAAGGCAAAAGACTCAGAGCAAGGGAAGAACGACAAGGAACTAAAGAATGGAGCTAACAAGAGCAAACCAGCCATGTCCAACCTTTTAAAACTAGACCAGGGTGCACAAAGAAGATTAGCACACGTAAAAGGACGAGACCTATTTAGTTCGTAGCCCTGCAACATTTTATTCAAAAGGATGGGTCAAGATCAGAAAAGCACCGATAATACAGTTAATGGCAGCACAAATTTGTAACCAGTGGAGATTTGGGAGAAGTGGCTTGACATGGTCAGTTCTGGGTCCGCTGGAAGCCTCTCAAGAAGACACGAAAGACCTGGGACTTTCACACACAACTTTGTCGAACTCCATCAAATGTTTGACGATATTTCCTCGGTTAAGAAGCACCTGAATGAATAGAAATCTACTTCAATTGCGGAAATGTTTATAGTACGCCTGGTGGCCAAGTTATTGTTAAAAAAGGAAGATATTTGAAGGCGCATTTAAATTTGGATATGCAAAGATGCCGCTGCCTTTTACTTTGCAAAACATGGGGAACTTGTTAACTGTTTTGACAAAAGAAAGAGAACAAAGCTATGCGAAATGTTGTCGTCGTTGACGTATGAGAAAACAAGAAAAGGTTTGGTCGCTGTGATTGTGTTGCTCGTTTTTGTTTCAGCTAAAAGGCGATTTTTTTACTCCTGTGGGGATGCTGCCTACACTGCCCATGTCGCCTCGTTTAAGCAAATTTTTTTTCAGTTTTAGAATGACAGTTTGAAAAGCGAACATCGCCTTTGAGGAGTATGGTGTGCAATGAGTGGGTGGGGGTAGAGTAAGGGGTGGGGAGGGGGAGATGTCCTGTAGGCGCGGCTGTGATATAGAGACGGTGCGTGCACGGGCTAGAGACTAGTTTGGGCGAGGATGGAGACAGCTCCGTACTTTTACCTCTCGTGAACGGCGCACCTTTGTCTTCTCTGGTCAAGCCTCGATGCCTTTTTTTCCACCTTTGGTTGGTCACCACGGGAGAAAGAAAGAAAGTCGTATTTTCGTTTCATTGGCGACTTTGCTGCCAGAGAATGAATGAGACTTGTGTGCACCTGCAAGACCAGG
The DNA here is from genome assembly GCF_003073045.1 of Pomacea canaliculata. Lineage (NCBI taxonomy): Eukaryota > Metazoa > Mollusca > Gastropoda > Architaenioglossa > Ampullariidae > Pomacea > Pomacea canaliculata. The sequence continues at coordinate 41,028,699 of NC_037590.1, read as the reverse complement.
TCTCAACAGTCCTTGACCCGAGAGACTGGTAGCCAAGGGTCTCAGGGCTGTCATAAACCTGCTGCAGGAATATTCTTCGCGAAGCCACACTTCCATCTCGCCATTTTTTATTTTTATTATTTATTTTTTTTCGGTCCTCTGTGTTATCACATTTGTATTTCTGCGCCGATGCGAATCGTTGACATGGTCAGCCATGAACTGCTGCGGTCACTGCTGAGCTTCATGCCAGCGTCTGAGTGTGCCAAAGTCCCAGGGAGACGTCCTCGGCAGTTTTTGTAGTGTTTAGGTGGGTTTTTATAGTTGTTAATTTTATTGTTCTTAATCTGGTGATCCTCAAATTACGATCTCAAATCCGATGGATCTGTAACTAATTGTCAAATTAGGACTGATGATCTATAGTTGCCTAGATCGATGATCTTGGGCCTGGTTCTTAATGTTGCAAACTTTTTAAAACCAGTTTTTATTTATATAGGTTTTATTTATATTTTGAATTGTATAGCGATTGTCTTTTTTTTAAATTATAGTTTTATATATTTTACATTTTTTTCTATATATTCTTGTGTATTTGAAGTGTAATTGTTTTAATTAATTGTAGAAGATTTATATAATGTTGTTGCATTAACCCTTGCCATTCGCCGAGTCTCCAGAAATCAACATTTTCGTGCAGTTAAGAACAATTCAGAGATTTTCGAGATTGCCGATCTTCATGATATAGGTTCGGCCTGGAAAAAATCAGATTAAGAGCAGCCTTTATTTCGTAATCATCTTATTTGTCGCCACCGTCTGTCCCAGTTTCTCCATCACCGTCGTTACTGAAAGTGTTCAGCCGCCCCTCACTCTCCCAAAATTAAACCGACTGTCCGGCTCTCGTTACAGTTCGACAAATGTCATTGACAGTCTTCTGATCTTTGGCATTTGCACCATCTACTATCTCTTTCGTTTTTGTTTTTGTTTTCTAAATTTTTCAATCTTCTCAGTCCAGACAGAGCGTTGGTGGTCGCTTTATTCCTGCTGATGCACAGTTTGAAGCATCCATTGGTGATCGGGTGGCATGAGAGCAGAGAATGGCTGTTCGGATTTCTTCTCCGGCTCAAGGGTTTTCTCTAAATAGGGCATGTGTTTACAGGGTTCTCCACCACGTGATTTAGTTCTTGTTGCTGACTATTTATAAAAACCTGGAGAAGCAAGCAGCCACTGTGATCCTTGAATGACAAAGAAAACGTTGATTGTCAGCCCTTCTGGTCGCAACTCTCAGTACAAGTCTTAAGTTTTTTTTTTCTTGCTATGTTTAGAGTTCGTCCGAGAGTTTTAGAAGCACTTAGACTTGTGTAAACATCCGTGATAATGTTACATCTATTTTAAGGTTTATGTTTGAACTATCTTATTTAGTATTATATAATAATTGTAATAAATATAATAGGTGGTTAACTGTGTAATGGTGGATCGCTAGAATGGTTGTCCTGTGCGATGATCGTGTTTAAAGTACATAACAAGAAATGTGGACGATTTATAAGTTTTGTGTGTGCGTGTGTGTGCGCGGGCGCTGCAGTACGTACATGCAGGTTGACCTGCTGCATGACACTTGGGGCCAGACGCACGACAGCAGCTCGTAGTTTGGCATCCACCCTAAGTTGGGGCCCTAGCGAGGTTTCGTGCACCTGGCCCCGGGGTTATTATTTTAAAAGCATTTTAGTCACGGAGTGAGTTTAGTTTCTACGTGCTGTCTGCCAAACCCAGTGTCGTCGTCATCACCGTCACGTGACTTCTCTGAACCGACGTGCACAGCGACGAAACTTTTGTGGATATCATGAAGGCATCGTCTGTGAAGAAAGAGCCTGATGTGTCTACAGTTTGCGTCGCAAAGTTCAACACGAGGCGAGAACACGATAATGAAGCACTTTGCCATTAACAGGACTTGTTTTCTTTTGTATTTTATTTTCCTTCAGTGTCACGTGCCGCCCCATCCTCTCATGACCTTTGTCCATCACTGTCTCTCGCCTCAAAGTTCAACGTTGTTAATGTTTTTATGTTTACATCAGGAAATGCTTTACAATCACTGCTGGCTTTTTTTCCTCTCCGAAGGATTTTATTTTTACATTTACTCATGTTTTATGATGCGATTTGTGTTGTATGTTCGAGAACTATTATACAGAAGTAGATTCCATACTTATAGTGGTGTTGCGGAATTTTGAAATATGATTCTGAGATGTTTACATGTACTGCATGTGATTCCATATTGAGTATTTAACGCACATTAGCTTCTTGAAGCACGCTACAAGTCCAGTACACCGAGTGGTCCAACCTGTTTCTTTGCAGATTATAAAGATTATAAAGTTTGCAGTGAATGTTTGTATGTACAGCATTTGTAAGTGGACAATAAATAGTGAAAATGGTCTTTTGTATGCGTCAGGCAGTTTCATTATAGACACACCTGTTTCTCTGTTGCGACACTTGATGACAGTGCCGGCTGTTTGCTGTGATACAACTTAGTTGTTGGCAAGCCAGGGAACACCCACGTTGCCCTCTCATCCCCTTCTGTCCCCTCAGCCCTGCTGTACAGTTAAATGTCGGACTGATGACACCAGGCACTCTTGAAGTTAAGAATTGCTTTTGCGATGCGACTGGGACTGTCACAGATTGCCGAGTCCAGTTGTGGCCGAAACCAGATTACATGTCTACAGGTCTACAGGTCTATTGGGTTACTGTAACCACGTTACACATCTGCATGTCTGATTGGCCGATTGTACACTTGTTTTTTTTTCCCTGCACTTCCATTTGTGATAATTTGTAGTGAGTGTATCTTGGCACCGAGGTATGTACTGTTTGGTCTGCTGCTGTAAAAGTCAAGAGTGGACGATTATATATATATAAACCTTATTAAACGACTTACGTAAGGGAAAGCTGGTGTTTGGAGTGTTTCTGGTGTGTTAGAGTTGGTTCTGAATGGTCCGTTGGTTGGTTTATAAGGAAAGTGCTTCCACCTTGAGGTGATTTCGTACAATAGGGGGAGAGGGGAGGAAACCTGCGAGGCCCAGTCCTGTGGAGAGGTGTCATGTAAAAAGAATGTCCCGAGACGGGATCTGAACCCAGAGTTTCTCAATGCAATGACAAGCGAGTGTTTGAACCACCACACAATCTGTGTGCCGTGTTTCACTGATAATATGATGAACTGAGAATTAGTAAGTTCTTAATTCTTTCTGTTTCATTGTTGTTTTTTACACACCCACCTACCCCTGGCATTCCTCCGCCTCCTCCATTTTCTACTTTGGACGTTGTGACGTAATGTGATAACAGTTATTGATGACGTTATGTTCCTTTTCAGTCGGTAACCGTCCCTTATTTTTTTTTAAAAAAGATATCCGAGCCTAGGCTGAAGTTATAAAAATTTCAACAATATTTAACAGAAAGGGCAACTTGTTTCTGGGAAGAAAATTAAATTAAGAGAAAGCTGCACGTCCGAGACGAATTTTTGTAGGACTTTTTTTTTCTTTTGGGCAACGGTCGCAGTGTTAAATCAATCACTGCTTGTGCAAGAAAGCTCTTAGGATAATAGGGAATGTGGGGAAAGTCCGCAGTTCAGTTAGCAGTATCCATGCTGACCTCCAAGAAGCGAGAACGATCAGGAGGGATTGGCGGTGAGGAGGCTAACCAAGTGCTTCTAGTAATGTTTACCTCGCGTGATGGCTGCATAACGAACTTGAGGCTGTTTGCTCCGAGCATGCCAAGTCTGTTTTGCTTTTTTTCACTTTTAACAAAATGTTCTTCATACGATCTTGCCACCGAGTCAAGAAAAATGCTTGGGAAGACGCAAATTTTGCGTGTAATACATAATGGCCTGAAAGCCAATTTGCTGAGCTCTTTGTGCCTCCAGCCACAGACGACACTTCGATCGTACAATGGTAAATGGTGGATCCGAGTGATGAATTACAGATTTACCTTACTAACGTGACCTCTTAACCAGAACATTCCTCATCGACCAGTGTCCTTGTTTGCTTGCCTTTCTTTGCTTCATTTCTGTTGCAAGAAGTACAGTAGTTTACATCTGGTGTGTAGGTATGATTGTACTCACCCAGAATAATGTTGCTCATCAGAAGTGTAGAGTATGAGCCGGAATATGTAAATGTGTTATATATATATGTTCATTTGGTTGGCTACTTCTTCCTCACGCTTCCAACCCGTCCTTTCTTTATTCTCAATATGTTTGAGAGCTAAAAGACCTCCCTGTGTGTGTTACCCGAAGGAAGAAGAGCGAAAGACCGGGTAGATTCGTCTAGCACGACTCAGAAGCGATACCCACTTTTGCCAAGAGTCAGAAAAAAATAACATTTCATATTTTCACGAAGATTTTTTTAAGGAGCTTCCAACCTCTCTTCTCACAGCAAGGCGACGAAGTGCCCGTTGAAACTTTCTGACATAATAACCGCCTGGAAGTGTAAAAGAAGGCTGGTACGATGTATCTAGTTACGATCGTTTGTGCTTTTTAGTAGGTGTTGGTCTTTTCTGTCTTGATAAAAACAAAACTAAAATAGAAGAGAAAGGTACATGAAATAGGTGGCAGAGAAAGTACAAGAAAAAAGTGGGATCTGATCAACAGAGGTGAAGACCACATTCAGGTCCGTCTACAGACTACTGCAAATGACAACTGTCATCAGCTGTTCAGACAAGAACCGGTGGCTGCATTCACTCAAAACTAGGACCAACAATAAATCACCTGAACTCAAATGTCTCGTCCATAAAATGCTTCGTAGGAGAGACGCAGGCGGACTGTAGAACACTTTGTCCACGGCTGCCAGAGCCTCCAGCCTCCAGCCTCCAGCCTCCAGCCTCTGCCAAAAGAGAAATGACCCACACTAGTCTACAGTTCAAAGTCTGGCATGGGAGTCTACAGACGACCACTAAATTCAAGAACTAGTATAACGGTAAATTAATCATTTGTTTAAAAGAAAAACATTTTTTTCATGCATACCGTCTTCCTACAATTCTTAAAGAAAAAAGATGATTTACCTCAAGTCGTGATTGTAAATGTCGACAATACCGACCAAGATTCCAACTGTCATTTTTTATAATTGAGATTGAGTTGCATTTCCAGCAATCTTACATTTCAAATTTTTAAAAAAAGTCGCATTCGCTCGAAAACATTCTCAAAACAAATGTTATTTTCGGTATTGGGGAGACGTGCGTGGCAACAACCTAAGCAAGATTGATGACAGTTCATACGCGCCATGTTGTTCTTCCTAGTATTCTGCTCCTAGTGTTGTCCTCTTCCACACGATGTAGTTTGGGTTACAAAAAACATCAGTTTGAGTGTGAAAACAACAACAACAACAACAACAACAACAACAACAATCCTGGCTATAGCAGCACTCTCCCTTCAAGGATGGAGACAGCCATTTCTCCGACACACTTTTTTGTGCAACCTATCGCGAATTAATTTTACGATAATTAATATACATACTACAGCATTTAATGCTTCAATTTATTTCCCAGAAGTGTTATTTTTGCCGCAGGGTTCGGACCCTGTTTCAATGTATTGTGCACGTGTAGTAGCGAAGCAGGAGCTCGTCTGTGACGAGACATCGTCGAGGTGAGATAACATCCTCTGCGCAGACAGATTATCACTGTTGTATCGGTAATAGGAAGCTGTGTGGGGGAAATCTGTTAATCAAAATTAGATGAAATCGATGTTTCAGACGTTCAGACTAGTCCTTACCTAAAAGGACAAATTGAAATTTTGTTTGTTTATCTTTAGATGACAGGAGATTCCAACTTCTTTCCACAAAGGATTAAAACAAAAAGTTCATGTCTTTAAATGCAAATTAAAATATCATACAAAAATAGGCAAAGTCAGCTGACCGTTAGTAACGGAACACAGCTTTAAACCAATAAATAACCATGTGATCGCCATTTCAAGTCGTCGTGCGCGAAGAGGAAGCAGATGTAAGAAGTGTGGTGAGCGAATAATTTATTCTCGTCTGGCACAGAAGGGAGCTTTCTATCACTCGGTCTGTTTGTGTTATTTTAGTTCTGTTTCTTTTCTTAACTTTCCGAGATCAATTACAGAAATCCTATAAACTTTTTTCCCCATCATCCTGAAACCACTGTTTAAACAGAAACGACGATGCAAGATGCAATCCTAGCATTTTACTTAAACGTTTCGAATTTACTGCCAAAGGTCAGGTTAGGTTCGCCAGAAGTTTCACTGCAGCAGCTACATCGGAGGTGGGGGTGTGGGGAATTGGTGTTTTACCCCCGTAACAGATGCCACATGCACAGCTACAGCCGAGAAAAAAGAACAAAACCTTAAAAAAATGAAATAGAAGCTAAACAAATTAATTACATAAGCGAAGAAAAGCAACGACAGGACGAAGAATAGAATGGAAGGAAGGTTAAATGTTTTAGCCAGTAACTAAGGTTACATCACGGCAAAGCTGCCAGCCCTGTAAACAGATGCCACATGCACAGAAAGAACAGCGAGTCCGAGACGAGATCTGAACCAGGACAGTCAATTCTCACTGTAATGGTGACAGGCGCTAACAGTCGTGCCACCGGACACCAAGAATAAGAACAACAATAAAAAGAACAAAAACAAAAAGAATAAGGATCACAAAAAGATGAAAAGGAAAAGAAGAAAGGGAGAAAATAGTAGCTGAAAAGATGATAGGGATGGATGCGGGGAAAGGTGGGGAAAACATAAATGAAGCTGAAATAAAGCCAGTTAGGTGCAAAAGTGGTTTTAGCATCAATAACAAATTAAGAAAAAGTAAACAGAACAAACCAAGGGAAAAAAAAAGAAAAACAAATAATCGAATCATAAATAATAATGGATAAATAACGAAAGGGGTAAATGTAGAGAAGGAGACGATAGAGAAGAAGCAGCTGCAAGGAGAGATAAAGATAGAGAAGGTGAGAAACAACAAGAGAGGACGATAAGAAAAAGCAGTTGCCTAGCCGATGACGTGGCCACAGGTGTGGGGTGGAGGCAGGGAAGTAGGGAGGATAAACCCGAGATGAAATCCGATATGGCAGATGGACCACATCCGTGACCAGAAACATGACCACCTGTAACGAGTGCAACCCTACTGAGCAGGGTGGAACTGTTCTACAGTTTGTCCTGGATGCTACTATCCCTGCATCATCTGTAGATGTCGACCACACGCAGGTGTTCCCACATCTGAGGTTCGAGTCCCAGAAATGATTGAGCAAGATCGATGGGTGATGATGTTTGTCCGCGCGGAGCTCGATAATATCGACATGTGCGTTTGATAGTGAGAATGTCGTCTTTTCTAACCTCTTAGGGTCGGGGAGGTGGACTCATCGTCCGCGGCAAAAATAAGGCTTTTATCACGAGCTTGAAGCAGCCCAAGATCGATGTAAGAAGACTTGAAGTGGTCTGTTCCAGGCCGGTGCCAAGTGCAAGATAAGGCCAGCAACACGGCGGACGGTGACAGGACCGTGTCCTTGCATGGTGTACAGGTGATCACCTTGGTGTTTGTGGATCCAACCCAATGAGGATGCTCAGCTTTTGTCAGCCAACTGTTTGCTTCTCGAATGAAAGCAGCCTGGATTATTTAAACAGATGAAGCCTAACTAAATCGAGACTTGTTTTTCTTTTTATTCCAATTCCACTAGGAGGATCGGAAACATCGACGGTGGCTGGAACTACGATGCAGCTGTCAGACGTGGAGAAGCCCAGGCGCGTCCATTTTTTGAAAAGTTTTTTTCTCTTTACACTTCCGCCTGCCTTGTGTTGCTGTATTTTCTGGATATTGAATGCAAAAATTTAAAAAATCTTTTCAAAGGAAATGGCCTTCGGGACATCCTCTCAACCCAGTGCACCAATATGACGTCACAAAGGGACTTTGTGCGTTGTGTACCAACGGGTGTCATGTTGTAAGACGAATACCACACTGTATTCCATGCAAACATACATCGGATGATGATCACTGCTTTTATCGTCTTTGACTTAATAGTGAAGCCAGCCTCGAGGTCTTTATAATCCGAGGGCTTATGAAGTCCTCTTTTCTTTCTGTTTTAAACACATCTGAAGTATGGTCGCCCACATTTTGAGACTTGAACGAAGGGAACGATTAAAGGAAGGAAAGGTCTCCACGGAGGTTTCTTCGGATGTGACATCATGTGACGAGAGAAAGGATGAGTTAGGCAGCGAGTGTGAGAAGAAGCCATAGCGACTCAGTTACTTTTTTTTTTTTTTTTTTTAAAAAAAAACCTTTCCGGTGTGAGTGATTTTCATGTCGTTGTTGCAAGACTTGATAAATCTCTTGTTAAATCAACCGGCTGTGCGGATTTCTAGGGTTTCCCGAATTTATGTGTATTCGTGCGCAAAATTATTTCCTCCTCCCAACAAATTAAAAAATCTAAGACGAAGATGAAAGGAAGTAGCTATGCCCCACCACAGCCCACTATTAATTATTCCCCATCCGCCATCAGAGACTACAAATACAACTGTAACAGTATAAAAAATATAGTCTCAGTATCTCGATTGTTTACACGATCTTCTCTTAGTCTTTGTTGCTCGTTACTAGTGAACGATGTGTTTTGATGTAGGTGGAGGGAATAGATAAATACCCCGAGACTCCCAACTCCTCTACAGTAACTAAGAAGATTGCTGAGGTGTCTTACTGCTCAACAGTAATTGCTGTATATGACATAGTCATATCACTGCACTGATGACACATTTATCTAACTATACTTATTGCACCATTATTAACAGCTCTAACGAACTTCTTGTTAATGCATCCCATGTAAGTATTCTAAATAATGTGTTTGTGAGCTTTAGGCATCACACGCTGGGTATAATTGATGCAAGGTAATCTTTGTCAGAGAAGCACTACCATCTGTCCATTAACTCTGAACACAATTTGAGTAAATTACCACCCGGGGTAACACGAGCACCCAGGTGTAGCACCATTTCCTCTCTAACTACGAGCCTTTCTTCTGGAACTATCTGTGGACACGACCCGGATACAGACCACGGCGACACGGAGCTTCTTTAGCAACTGATTTTGTTCACCTCTCTCCCCGTCTTCCGGTTTGTAGAGGACACCTACCATCAGGACACCTGGAAGAAGAATCTGATAAAAGCCCTTTTTACTGAGGACAATGGGTTAACTAGAAAGGTCTAAATGAGCGGCTTTAATTAGAAATAAAGGGCACCGGAGGTTAACGGTGATTTGAGCTCTGCGGTTCTAGAAGAGAGTGTAGTCAGCCTCTTGATTCTCATCTTGCTTCCATCTTGTGTTCCCTTGCCTCAATGCCGACTGAGGTGTTGATTTAAATGAACTCAGTGTAATTCTGATCATGACCTATCATTGCTACATCTTCTTTCTTAACAACAAAATTAATACAATGTAAATCAATAATTCTAATCATCAATGAATAATTCAATGTTTAATGCAAGATGTTCTGTCCAGGTTGCAAGGTATTCAGCCATGGCACTGGAGGCATCATGTGACATAAAGGGTTCTTTTTGTTAACTGTTCTGAAACTGGTTACAGATTGCGCATCTAGTAATTACCAGGTTGATGATTTGAATCATCATTTCAATGCAGAAAAAGACTTCTCTGGCCTTAGCTAGGCAATTTTCATGTCAATGGTTTCTTGAGGATTGATTCTGGAGTCTTGTGGTCACTTTCTACTGTTACTGGGCGTCCACAAACACAGCAGTGGAGGTGTTCCATTCCGAAAACTACTGAAAACATTTCTTTTTCTATTTGAGCGAATCTCTTCTCACAACCACTCAGGGATCTTGAGGCAAAAGCTACATGTCTCCCAGGTCTCTCTTCTCGCATCAACACTGCGCTGAGTCCTTCTGGTGATGCATCCATCGACAGAACGGACTTACTTGCATGATAGAAGACCAGAACTGGAGACTGAGTAACCAATTTTTTTTAGCTTATTAATGACACTGTCACTGAAATTCACTTTCATGCTTGACGAGATCGCGCAAAGGTGCTGTTATAGGTGAAGGATGGGAAAGAACTTTCCCAAATAATTTACCACGCCGAGAAACCTCTCCACTTCCTTGCGGCTGGATGGAGATGCCATATCTTGAATAGCTTGAATTTTACTGGAATCTGGCTTCAGTTCATTCTGTTATGTTACATGGCCAACGAGCTTTACTTCATTCACACTTGGAAGGCTTCGTGTTTTAGCAGTTTCCTACACTTTGATCAACCGTTGGTCGTGCTCTTCTACAGTCTTGCCACCTATTAGCATTTCATCCATGTAGGTTTTGAATGTGCTCGGATGACTAGTGAAATCACTTAGCAAAAACCTTTTCAGAAGAATTCAGTCCGAACGGTAAACTTGTATCAACCGAAAGGTGAGTTGAATGTGGTCAGGTCGGGGCTTTCTTTGTCCAGATTTACCAAAATGTTGACAACAAGCTCACTAAATACAGGTTTGCCACTTTGCCGACTCGCAGTTTCTTCAATGGTGGGCAGCTGATAATGCTCGTGTTTCACTGTCTGGTTAAGGTCTCGTGGGTCTGAGCATATTCACGGTCCGCTGCCTTTCATCTACGACCACCAGAGAATGTACCCAGTCAGTCGGGTAGTCCACCTTCTGAGTGACACCTTTTCCCATTCGCTGTAACTATTTCTTCATCTCGGAGAACTGCAGGAATTATTCTTGGCGCATGAACTCTAGGTGACACTATAATGTCGAGTTTAATTTTATATGAATATCTCAAATTTCCATGGCCTTGGAAATAATGGAACACATCTGCATAATCGGATAAAGCTGGGTCATCTTCCGTGACCGGTGCGTTAAATTAGATTGAGTGTCTGGCAACTGAACAGTCCCAAGATTGGCTTTGTGTTTATCTTGACAATTTGGAACCCAATGTCATATTTTTTTTATCTTCATTTATTCCCATGTTAGAAAGACAGGCATACAGACAGCTATCTATAAAAGATAAAAGATCTGATGGGGTCATAGGTCATGACCCCAAATTACCGGTAAAGGCTAAGAAAGGAGACTTCTACCCGACCCAAAATCGCTCTGTGGTTGCAGTCTGTATTTATTTCCAGCGCTGCTTCAGAAGAAAAACAAAATCTCCTTTCCACTTAGCCATAAGTTTATCGTCTATGTCAAAACAAGTCTTTTTTTTCTCCTCCCCTTCCTCCTGACCATCTTGGTAAGTAATAATTTCTTCTGGCGCAACTCCCCTAGGCGGGCAGACATGTTTCCCTGAAGATGTCCTCGACACCAAGAAAAGATTCCTACGAAGTCCGTCATTTGCAACCGAAGATGTTTCGAAAATACTGACAATTGTCTCTCCCCTCACATGACCAGCAAAACGCCGACGGCCATTCGTCTGTATACAGTGACTGGTAGGAGAGCCTCCGTATCTGGTGTATAATATATATTTAGTATATTTTTAGGACAGGTCCCCTGTAATGGTTGCTGTGTCCGTCTACAAGAACTAGAACAGGACATCGTGTAAAGTTTCCAAGAAAAATGTAGTATATTTATTTGTGCAACCGGAGAGGGAAAAATTTTTATGAGAAATTTTCTGAAGACGCTTCAAATTGCTCACGAAATATGTATTATTAGCTCTTCGAATTTTGCAGTCTTGTTAGTCTTTGGATTCGAAACATCAGTAGCTAGCAATGGTTACTGTCCGTCGTATTGAGAGAAAATTGGTGCTACAAATACACCAGAGTCTTTATTTGTGTTTGTGTGTCTGGTTATGCGTTTGCGAAATGCAGAAGTGTTCCAGGTTATCTCTTCCATGAAGACCATACACAAGAATTATTCAAAAGCATGAATCATCGCCAGACTGAGCGCTGTTTGGTGGAAATTATTTTCCGACTAGTTAGATTTCTCCCGTTGAAATGGCAAATAATGTTGATTCATGTGGACGACTTTCAGTCGAGAAGACACTTACATGCGCTGGCAGGCCTCGCTCCATCGTCACTAAGGGACAAACCACGGCAGTCTTCAACCAGTCCTTGGGGACAATTATCGGTAAAGAGAAATTGTGACAGGACCCATAGGTCTCCTTTTTCACCAGTGACCATGACTACTGTGTTTGCTACAGATCAGCCATCTCTCTCACTTTGTTGTTGTTGTTGTTGTTGTTGTTGTTGTTGTTGCTGCTGCTGCTGATGGGGAAACTTAAGGAAAAGCATTTAGTCTCCGAAGTTATGATGCGATGTCCAGACCACACGGACACACTTCATTTTCTTTACTCTCGGACACCTTTGCCACCGCTTTATATGTACGACTTCAGGAGGTAAAACAACATCTGAAGGTGTGGATGTCGCTTTATAACTTCCGAAACAAGATGCTTATCCCATGAATTCCCCATGATGCCCTAGGGCAACGCCTTACCCTCGTGTCACAACTACGGCCCCTGACAGCTGCATCAGGGGAGAAAAAGGTTGATTCCGATTCTTTGGACTATGTTCGTAGCACGAGGAAACTTCCAGAATGCCTGCGGCGAAGAAAACTAGTCTGTCTCGTGAGCACTGCGGTTAATCCACTCTTTCCGCCCTGACTCCTCCTCACGAGGCTGATAGATGTCTGACTTCACCCTTTTAATCGGTTTGTTTGGTAGGTCGGTTGGTCTTGTTAGTACTCTATTTTTTGTGGGGAGGGAAAGTCTTTTTTCACCCTTTTTTGTGGAAAATAATATTAGAACACTAATCATTTCAATGCAACAAATTCTCCTTTGACAATGAATCGCACTGGTCGAGCTCGTACTTATCGAAGACAGGTGAGATTGGATTATAAATTATATAAAGGTTTGAAGTCCTCTTAATATTTTGCAAATTTTTGTGAAAAGAGGAGAAAAAAAACTGATCGAGTGAAGCAAATCCCTACTGATCCTGACCAAACCTTGCAGGACTACCAGAAAGGTGAAGACTATGCTTGGGTTGGACATTTTGCTCCGGATTAGAAAACTAGTTTATCTGAAGAATTTTTGCATTTCACCCTGCGTGCCTGCTGAGAACTTCTGTCCATCCACAAGAGGATGTTTCTGCCATGGAGTCGAGACATTAAAACTACTCGCCACCCACACTTTGATACAGTTTCAAACTTCTATTCTAAACAAGACATTCTGTGTTATTAATCTACACAATCTCCAAACCTCAACAGTTTTTTTTTTTGTTTTTGTTTTTGTTTTTTTTTTATCTTCAAGGGCCTCGCGCATTTGTGATTTTTTTCGCTCGCGGTCGAAATTATTGGCGAGTTCAACGGATGATGGTTCTTCTTTTAACCCAGCTTCCGGTGTCACAAGTTCAGGAAATTCAAAAGCACATAATCCTGCCAGGACTGCGTTTTTATAAGATTTCGGAATCCTTCCCCAGGAGGGAAAAAGTCTTCCTTCGGGAGTCTAGGGGGTCAAGAGGGATTTGATTTAATGATACCGAGATGTTGGAGTAAAGAGACACCCGGACTGTAATGCGAGAGGAAAAGCTGAGAAAGATCGATTCGCTTCCGGTGTTAGAGATGAGCTTTATGCAGATGGTGAATGCAACTCACCAAAAGTAAAAAGGACCACGGAAAGAAAAGAAAGTCTGGATGCTGGACACAAAACGTAGGAGGAATGATGGTAGGTATTACATTTTGTTTCAGAAACTAGTCTCCGACATTTTTCAATTTGAAAGTTCAGTTCAACACAGCTTAGCCAGCGAGAGAAGATTCTGGCATTCAAAGTATCACCTTGTCTGGAAAAGTGTCATATAATTTTTAGTTTTTCAAAGGATCGTGGTTGACCAACCTTTTATTTAAATTGTGTGTGTAACCCTGTGTTGCAATAATATTTATATTTAAGAGCGAATTCTAAACAACTGACCTAATTTCTTCTAATCAACAGGTTTTTGAACCAAACCCCCAGTCGATCTCTAGGTCGCTATTTTTCTGACACGAGATTCCCAGTCAAAGGAATGTTCAGTTCAGGAATCGGGTTTATGTCGGTATTAAACTTCCGCTGTTACTGGGAGAGTAAAGCCCTCCCGCAAGGAATACCAAATTAAAAAATGAGAAAAGTCTGAAGAGGAAAAATTAATCTGGATTTCAAAATTGGAGTCGATATCGTTGCCTGCTGTTTTATATCCTTTTCTTTTTGGCGACTAGGTTTTACTGTCTTGGATGAGGGTCAGTGATCGGGCTATATTTACTTCAAAATCGGTATGTAGTTATACATACACACACCTTGTTTTTTCACAAGTATAACAACAATCCGATATTCATACTGTCATGACCACACGCAGGCAGAAATGCGTGCTTTTTCATTCAAGATACAAGAAACAAGATTTTGTCTCGGGTCTCTTCCCCCGCCACCCGCCAAATGGTGCACAAAATACAAATAAAAACAAACTAAATGATAATAAATACTCGCTATCCCACGATTACTTTACTACTCGAGACAAGTACACCCGGGCAATAGCAGCACACCCTGACCAACAGCTCCAGGGTGAGTGGTCCTGCGTGTCAACTCCCCCTACCTCACATCTCTCTTGCACCAGCTCGGCATCTGAACAAACAGGTCCTCAAGTTGCTCTGTCCTGCAACGTACTTGGATGCCGTCCGGGGAGCTTTTAAAAGTTGAAAATTAAGTTGACCAAAATTTTTAAAAAAAAGAAGAAGAAGAAGAAGAAATCCTTAAATATTCGAGGTTAGAGGTTACCATGAGAAAATAAGCTGAGCGCGAGGCACTTTCAGAATGACCGATAAGAAAATTGTCCGAAAAGATCTTCTCACCTTTGTCTCGGCAAGGAATCTTCTACCTGTACGGAGGACGCTTCTGTCAACGTCGTTCGTCTGGGGTCGCGACCCTCGGTAGGTTTAGACACACCCTCGGTTGTACTGACACAGGGGTGAGCCGTCGGCTCGGAGCACCCGGGACGCACGGATTCAAAGAAAAGACATCTACCTAGCTGAGATTAACTCATTGAAAATAGTCTCTCTCATGTATTGATGAACCAACGATAAAGTTAACCATCGATACAGATCACCCCTGCCATGACTGTTAATTCTTCCGATGATGTGTCTTCCGGTACTTTCAAAGAAAAGTCTTTTCGTCATCTCTTGAAGCCTATAATGCACTACGAGTCTATAAAGCCAGTTTCCTGACAAGTTTAATGAAACAACTTCATTACATTTGTCGTCGACGAAAGTTTCCTGCAGTTTGACTCGAAATTGTCTTCATCTGGACTGGAATAATCCAGACCACACAGGAGGGAGTCCGCTGTGCAGAAAAACGAAGATTTTTATCTTACTTCGACATAATTAACTTCTTAACAATGCTTGTGCAGATAGCAAGAATATCTCTTGATCACTGCTTCTGTCGATTTACCGGATCACATGAAGCTGGAGAAAGGGGCAATGGTGTCAGGATATGCCCACGCGCGTGCACGCACACACACGCGAGGTTTCAAATAACAAACTATATAACTGAGGCTGAAGTTCAGGACAAGTTCCGGAAATGGACAGGAAATAGTTAATTAAAGTTACGAAACTGGAACCTGACACAGAACCCGAGGACAAGTTTTCTGTGATTTTTATTTTTGGGTAGGCAGGCGGTTTCTTTTGTTTGACATATCGTCTCAAACATTGAATTATTTCTGTCGAGGAAAGAATGACAAGAGACAACCCTGAGGTGTGCCACGAGGTTGAGGGAGGGGAGAGAATGATGCTGAGACCATGTCACGCGTGTGAAACTACATAAGTTGTCGCCAACACTGTTGGCCATGGTTGTTCAGAGGACAGCAGTCCGCACCACTCACTTTCTCTTCAGAATCATTCCTGTTTAGAAATCTCCAGGACATTAAATTCTTCTCGAAAGGCCACACGCATGTCCTTTTAAATATACAAATTACGGAATTTTCTCGCTTGTGTAGTGCAGGGTAAAGTGTGAAGTAAAAACGCTTCAGTCCGATAAAGAAATGTTTTTGTTTACCGACAGGACACGTACACAAGGAAGCGAAAGTTGGTTAGCGAATCCTACTCACTCCCTCCACACTCTTGTAGCCCTAATGAGCGGTCTCGGGAACTCCCTGCCGGGCGCCTCCTGTCTTTCAAAGATGTGCTGACAGTGAGATCTCGACACCAACACCAAAGAATTAACTAAAATGTCCAGGCCGTCTGGACGACCGTCTGTAATCAGGGCGGCAATGTGATCAGTGAAGTCTCTCTCACTAATTACTAGTCTGACAGCTGTCAAGTGTAAAAATATCAGTGGACTGCTATGCCATATTCAGCAATGTGCATGGTTATTATTCCCCCCTCTCATTTTCGGTGTATGCTAATGATATATCATCTCTCTGCCCGAATAACGGGGAACAGGAGGTTCATTAAGCATCATTGAAATTCATATTTCATTCTTCAAAAGAGAAGCTTTGATTGTGATTTGTCCAATCACAGGCAAGAAAATAGAAGAAATACTACAAAGAGAATGAAATGCTGTGCTAAAATAATAAGAGCAAAAGAAGCTGTGATAGCTCCAGCAGACCCTAAGTGTGCCTGGGATCACAAACTGAAAGCAGACCATTAACCACCGGCCTCCCTCAAATCACGGACGTGTATAGGTGGACTGCTATCTGCCTGCCGAGACCAACACTTAGTGTCTTGCGAAGGGCTCTGCTGTTAGTCTCGGCGAGCCTAAGCAATGAACGGGATTAAACCGGAAGCTTTTGTACACCAGCCTCGTTCTAGTAGTTAAGCTGAAACGGGGCTAAACCGGAAGCTTTGTCTACACCAGCCTAGTTTTTAGTAATTCGTCTGCAAGCAGTCCAGTAATACAAGTTTCCGGTCACATGATGCTCGCAGAAAGCCGACAGAAATGGCGCGAAGAGATTGCCCAGCAAAATAAGAGAGCCGATGATGAAGGCCAGTGTTCTCCAGTATATCGCCGATGAAAGATTTGAGATCGGGCAATATACAGTTCTTGGCGTCGCTGGGGTCCACAAACTACAGAGGGAGGGAGCGAGCAAGTCGACAAAGAATGGTGAATGACGCCGGTGATGAAAAGAATAACGTGGTTTACACCTTCAAACAAGAAGGCAGAGGAAGTAATATGTTCTAGTGCATACGATTTCTTGGGGCGATCTGTCAAATATATAATCCAGTCTTGGTGTGTCACCCATTAGGTTTCATCGGCGTCTCTGCTAGTTTGATAATAAAAATCGAACATCAGCTAACAGCTGGTCTGTTTCTTTAATTCAAATACTGATGTTCTCTACAAGATACGAAAAGCAGAGCGTTTATGGGTTTTCTGGGAAGAAAAAATGCACCATAAGGATGGAGTGTCCTGGGTTTAGAACTTGTTTGGGATTTACTGCTCTCTCTCTCGATCTCTACATTAATTTAAGAGCCAGGTACTTTGTCTTAGTTTTTGGCTCAGTGTAAAGCGCCTTAATCAACCTGTTAAACTGTAAAGACCACATAGTCTAACAGCCACAGGAATAGTGAGCTTAAGTCTGGGGTACAGCACTGGCAGGTAAAGATTAACTCTCTCCTTTCATCAAATTTTACCTCTCCTGATCCCAGGTACCATCAAAGTTGGCAGAGCAGGGAAGAGTGCTGTCTGTGGCCCAAGTAAACCTCCAGCTGCCACTTTAAACTTTAAGTCAAGCACGTGACCAACAAGGTTGTGAACAGCCATATACTATAGCACAGACTCATCTGCCCACGCATTCAATAAATGACAAGAAGTAACATTGCAAGCACTGTATGACCTCATTTTTAAATCTCCCACTCATGAAAAGAACAGCTCAAAAGAAAGTTCAAAAAAATGGATTTAAAGCATGCTTCAGAACCACAAAAATTGTTTTCAAACACATCTTGCATTGAACAAATGATAAATAAATCATATACCTTAATACATCATGAAACCCCAGTGTTATGATGACAGTGATATCCATTAGATGAAATGTTTTGAAAACCCACTGAAAAATCTTATATGTTTGAGCAAGTATGTAAAAACAAAAACCAAACATAAAATAAGAGAATCTAGCAGCCCACACAAGGCAGACAATGGATTTATGTGGGTATACTGCATTCACAAAATCAAAATTAACCCTGTCTTGCAGTCATGGTTGTCTTTCATGCTATTTCCAGGTTGTAATCATTGTCCAAAAGCTGTCTACCTGATTTGAAGTCCACAGATGTTTGATGTGTGAGTAGATTAGGCTATCCATGCAAGTGCACGCTGAAAGGGAGAGAGAGTGAATATGTGTGCATAATTCGCACTTGTCTACATGTGCACAGTGTGTTGATGTTGCTGTTGATGTTGTAGGATAAAAACAATTCCACCTAAAAACATTTCCCACTGGGGAGGATGGTATATTGAAGGGGAATGAATCAAGGGAATGGGTGAGGGGAGGTGGAGGGTCTGTCTAGTGGAGGAAGGGTAAACATGAATACATGCAAATAAATATACAAATAATCTTGACTATTCAAGGCATTTGGATTTAATGATTAGGGTCAATGATAAAAAAATCTTTTTGAGAACTTAATTTTTCATACAACAAAACAATTCTGAGCAGCTCTTAGAAATCACAAATCATTGGCAACTGTGAAAAAAAAAAAAACAGCAACAAATTGATTACTACCAGTTTATGCCAGACAATTTTGACTCAAGTTTAAAAACAAGCACTAAAGTCAAATTAAATGTACAGGCTTTAAAGGTTTGAATGAAGCAGTGGTGATTTAGGATCCCAGTGGCAAGTGATGAAAAACAAACAAAGAAAGGCGTAAAATAGGGCAATCCCACAAGAGTATGAAATGTCTTGAGCTGGGGTTAAACAAAAAATCCTAAAGAAGCAATGAAACCAGAACAACGCTAACATGCCAACGAATCACGCAAATTGTACAAAATGTTTCCCATGCTAATACACCGCTTTTATAAGTAGGAATGATGAGACACTTTTCAACCACAGTTGCATATGTATCAGGTTGTCATTTTCTTTGAGATATAAATATGTATATATTATGAATTCTATTTAAACCAACTGTACAAAACACGATTTGTTTTCAAAAGCAAAACACACAACTGTTATTCTTCCATTTTGGGAGGATACAAAAATTCTTTTTATTTACAAGCACAACACACATTAACCTTTCATTGCATTTAAAAAATGCATAACATGACTTCTCCATTTTTGACCAGACCTACTGTGCTTTTGGTCAAACACCAGAAGTAATTCATATTTTCTGCTGAGATGGACAATATTTATTATAAAAGCATAGCATTTATCATAAAAAGATCCCCCAAAAGCTAGAATCAGCAAAACCCACACCTCAGCGTGCAGCACTGTTTTTACAAGGGACTTGAGAGCCTTCCATCAGAACACACTCAGCTGTCCAGCTTTGTGCCAGTGTAGTGGGCACATCTGCTAACACAATGTTGATATTTTGCTGGCAGTAGGCATGTATAAAACTGCAACCATAAGTCTGCCTACAATATATTATTCATCATAGAAGATAATGTGTCATAAATAACATTAGTAATATTAAGAGATAAAGTCTCAAGAATAACTGACAAGTTGATGATCTGGTTAAGTGAAAATGCATTGTGAAAAAAATTTATTTAAAAGTATTTTAAATATGCAGGAGCATAATACAGATAAATAAATAGTGCTAACATTGTCTGGTGACACACTGGCCTTTTGGTCCGTAAGCCAGATACATAGACAGACCAGGCTACTCCTGTCAGAGGCAATGAAACAAAGGAGAAGATGAGAACCCTGTTACTATCATTATTCCTTTAAGTTAGACATACACAATTTTGATTGTCACAAACATTCAGCTTACTCAAAGCAGGTACATGTATCAAGTGTTCTCTTTCCCTGTTAAAATTTGTGGATGAAAGTTTTATTTACTGGTAACTGCATAGCATATCCCAGATATACTGGTCACCTGATTACATTAAAATCTCACTTTGGAATCAGGGTGGCAGTTTATCTTGAGAAGAAATTTGCTAAGTTAGAGATGGAGTGAATTTTGATGGGGGGAAGTCTTCTACAGGTCCATGATCTTGCTTTCAGTTTTGCTATCCATCTTTTCATGAAAAAAAAGGACTCAAAACAATGATGGATGTAGGGGTCTCAACATAAGTAAATAAATTTAAAAAATTAGATTGCCTAGGATTTTTGGATTTCTTTTAACTGAGACATTTCATCTATTTCTTGTCTTCAAAATATACACGTTTGCACTTTAGCCACTTCTGACCACTCAAAAAAGTCACAGCTATTACATGCAAAAAATACTGTTTTTAAAAACTTGCTTTGTAAAATAATATAAAGTCAAAACAGCAAGTTAATAACTGCATCAAATAACAAGACTAACCTTGCTAGTGTTCTATGAAAAGACTGTTTAAGTACATGATAAAAGGTAAAAAGTTTGGTCACAGGGTCAGAGAACTGTGTTAACCGTGCAAGAGAAAGCCATGTGAGGTCAAAGGCCAACTCTCACCTCTGATAATTTGTTACTTTCCCTGATAAATCAAGTACTCATTTGCCTGGTTGGCAGGATGAACCTCCAACTGGTAACCTGCTTTCCAAATTCAACAGTGCTAACCACCGGTCTACAGCACCTCTCCATAAGTACATAGATAACTTGACTGGCTGCTGTATTAACAGACTTAAGGTGAACACAACAGAAATGCTACACACGCATTGCAGCAGACTGGCACAGCTACATGCCAGCTCCTACCACAGTTGGAAACATATACCAGTCCCCTGTAATTAACATATACCACAGCTTGGTACAAATAAGGAATTCACAAGCAATCTTGTTCCCAGTGTTAACAGATGAATTTAATAAATATTTGTGTACCCTGCTATATTGTAACTTACATAAAAACATCACCAAAAAAATTATGATGAATACCCCTATAAACAAAACAGACAAGGAGGATTGCATTAAAACAAGGTTAAAATCTGTGTTCACAGGCACTAAGAAAAGTAGTATAACAAAAAATCAAAACAAAACATGATACTTAGCAGAGACTATACCAGTCTCAAGTCTGCACAGTATTACAGCACCAAAAATATATGTGTTCAATTACAGAATGAAGCTTCATAGTTCAGGCCAAGAACTAGGCCAAATATTAATGACAGGGATTTTGTTTTTGTGTCAGCACTGGAAAAACTGAACAAAAATTTCAAAGAAAGTGTTAAAAAGTAGATTTCACCAGTTTTCAAATGGAATTCAATCTGGAATTTGTGTCTCTGAAATGATAAATAATTAAAATTCCTAAAGGTCTATTGTTTACATGAAATAAACAGACAAAAGTGTAACTTTCAAATCAGAGTTATGTACCCAAACTACCTTAAAGGTTGTTGCAATTTCTTACTTTCACAACTTCAGGTTCTTGATCAGTAATTTTACTTTCTGGAGAAATGATGTAGCAGACAAAACCCTGACAGAATTAAATACTGTGTGAGGAATGTGCATGTAAGAAATTTAGCAGGCAGGGAATCTCCCACTTTTTAATTTAACATCACGTTCTCAAGAACACTGACAATATGGTTTATAATAATACAGCTGGCTGGAAGAATTATAACTTCAATCTAATCCTTTGTTACCATTCTGATATTTCACATTTTCACGAAGAAGCAAGCAAGCACATATGAATAACTGTAGATCAAACTTGCTACCAAGATACAGAAAATATTGCACTCCAAACTAAATAGCATAAAATCTCTTTGGTTCTTTGACCAAATTACTTCCAATAATCTTCCTTGTTGATGTGTAGTCACAACAGATGAGTTCCAGATATTTGAAATCTGATCCCTTGTATCCTCAGGCTTTCAGGTTGCTTGCTATGGTGATGGAATTTCTCTTGAATCACCCCCCACCCCAATGCTTACAAGATGATTTTCAAGTGGCATAGCTGGTCAGGAGAAAAGGAGACTCCATTCTAACTTGACTGTAGTGGCGGAGGAGTTTGAGATATGTTTTCTTTAGTGCAACAAAATGAATCACAAAGAGGAGCAAACTGTTAAAGCCACCAAATATAGAAACTACATAAACTAATAATATTATACATAAATATAAAAATGACACCTTACGTACATCCTGGCTACTACAAACATATCTAGTTTCAATTAACCTGCAAGGTGACTTCTCCAAATAATGGTAGTCGTATTCAGTTCAGGTTACTGGTCTGACTTCTCTAACTGCAAAGTGCTTTATTTTGGATGCATTACCCCACGTACAAATTATATACTGTGAAGTGTCAACATTCAGAAGCGATTCTTTCTCTTTTCCATACAAACTAAATGCAAATGTCCCTCCACACCAGTGAGTCTCTGGAGACAGCACAGCTACATTAGTTTTCCTATTTTCTAGTGTTGTTTGGAGTGGCTATTTAGAAACATGAAATGGCTCAATACTTACTCCTAGTTTTACAGAAGTCAAGTTCACACTTCTACGTAACTCTGCAACTCTGTCTTTAAAGTAACAGGTCTCTTATACAAATGTCTGCCAACACTCTGCCCACATTCTCACCTGCTCTGACATCTTGACCTTGTACAAGTTCTCACGCATCCTGCACTACATCCTTGTTAGAAATTTGAATGCAGACAACCTGCATACACAACTTCTCAACTGTCAGGCAAAGACATCAACATTTAAACTACCACTCCCGTTGCCACTCCACTGCCAAAAAAAACAAAACAAAAAAAAAAAAAAAAAAAAAACCTCAAATTTTCCAACACCACTTCCATTCCCATCCATCTTGAGAAGCAATGCAGACATTCCCCAAGACCAGCCACATATATCCAGCCTTACATCTCATGATTTAGCTGCTGTGCTGCTACTGCTGGAGGCTCCATGGCAACTGTGTGAGCTAAACCTACAGTATCAGATGTAGGGCTGGCTGGAGGTGTGGCCTGGCTGATGAGCTGAGCCTTGACCCGCCCAGCGGTGGTGCAGGCTTCTTGCTGCTCCTCTGGCTCGCCCCCACCCTTGATGCTGGAGGTAATACTGGAGTGTGTGGTTGGAGATTTGTTCGCTTCCTCTTGGATCTGTACGTGGTATCTGTAGGTGTCCTCTGTGCTGACAATTTTGCCAGAGGTTAAGCTGAAGCTGCGACCCTTTGTCCCATCTTTTACTGGTGAGAACCAGTTAACAAGGGAGCTGACTAGAGGCACTTGGCGCAGCACACCCTGAAAGTGAAATCTGAGAACTATAAAGACACAAAAGACAATTGTCATAAATATACTATTTTTTTTTTATTTTGTAAAAATGGAAAACATGAGTGGATGGTGAGTGTTTTGTGTGGGAGTGCGTGGGGGTGTGTGTTTGAGGATCTCACGACGGCCACCTTTTCTCTGACATCACAGTGTCCCTGAGGGGCTCCACTCATATAAATATTGAGAGAGAACAGAGCAATTTTTGTTGCCTGATTGTGCACTGGTTTCCAGTTAAACTATGAATTACTCAATTGCGTAAAGAAAAATACGACATTAATGCAAGTTTTAAATTTGATCCATACATAAAATATTGACTGAAGTGTAACACAATTTTTTTTAAAATTTGGTGTCTCGCAACCTACTTTTGCTTAGACAATTCCCTCCCTTTCAATGATGGACTCACTTATGCTGTTTTACATTAAATTTACTACCAGAAAATGAAAAAAAAAACCCAGTCCTTTGTGCTTGCAGAATTTCTTTATGCTTAAGAAAAGCTCTTTCTGAAGTAATGTGAATCATGTTTGCATCAGTTGAAATAATAAAGGTGTAGGTTTTGAAACATGTAAAATGCATTTAGATCCATGAAGTTTTTAGGTCAGTCATCTATAAAGGCAGGAGGGGGTAGGGAATCTATCCCCTTGAACATTAAGAGAGAAATGTAAATTTTCATCATATGTTTGGAGGACCAACCTCACTCATCAGTTTTTGTTCAGATTCCTTCACCAGCTGTTTCTTGGCCTCTTCAATGCCCTTAAGGATCAGTTCTGACATAGACTCGAGGAACTGACAAGAAACAGAGGACAAACTGCAGAAGCACGGTCATGTCTCATCACCAGTATGGTATTTTACTCACACATACACACTGTCAGGTCTAATCACCAGCATGGTATTTTATTGACACACAAATATATATATATACACAGTCATCTTTCCTACCAGCGACTTGCAAGAATCCAATGAAAGAATGCTAATTCAATGACAATGACAATTCTTTATTAACGAGAGGTAAAATAAGCAAGAAAATGCTTTCTTCCCTTTATGGGCAAAAAAATTAACTAAGTAAATGAATTGATTAAGTACTATGAGAATAATTTGTAGTAAACATAAGGTAAGGTATCATAGAAGAGTGGAATGGGGATATGTACAAAAGTGGTGGTTAAGAAAAAAAAAAACAAAACAAACCCAACATATTTACAAGGTTTCCTGGAGTTCAGAGGTATCTCTAGAGGCCTCACCTAATTGTCTTGAAAGTATTTTGGTAAATGGTGTCGAAAGCAGTTCAGGGAGTTTAACTGCTTAAGATGGAGTGGGAGGCTGTACCATAGCACACTCCCTATTTCAAACTATTTCAAACTTGATTAGCCTGGGCAAAAGCCTTCTGTCTCTGAACGCTGGCCTCAGTGTATATACTATATATACAGTATTGGGTAAAACTGAGATATTAGTCCGGCCCTCTAGAACCATCCCAGTCATTTGGGAAAATTAATTGGTTCTAGAGTTATTGGAGGAAAATAGTAAAGAGAGTCTTGGCGATAGTTTACCTGTCAGTATTTTGTGCATGAGAATGCATTTATCAAATTTAAGTCTGTCTTTTAGAGGAAGGACGCCCAGAGAAGTGAAGTCATTTGGGTCTATTTTCGGTTTTAGCAAAACAGCATTGACTGCTCACCTCTGAACCCTTGCTAGAGGTTTCACGGAAGCTCCACTAGTGGAGTGTCAGAGGGTGGATGCATCCATGTTTGTCTGAATGTGGGTAATATAGAAGAGTTTTCTGTGTGTCTAGGAAATGTTTAATTCTTGACAGCTGATAACCTTTTTTGGAGATGCTTTTGCTTGTGGCTGAGATGTGTTGGGACCATGATAAGTTATTGTAATGAGTGATCAATGACTGATCATGAGGCTGACACCGAGCTTCCAAAATTTTTATGCTTCTCAATTATGTGCTATGAAAATGTGTTAGTAAATTGTGATGTCTCTGCCAGCAAGGCCTGCAAAAAAAGCTTGCACAGATAACAAATTAAGTAACGATTACTTTTAAGCTTGCACCTAGTACTTCATCAAGTCCCATGTATAATCACATATCAGAGCATATTTTGTTGCTTGAGGACTTGATACTGTGGACAAAACTAGGAAAGAAATACCTTGCTTGACTCTTCCACTTCACGGCCTGTTCTCTGCACCATGTCAATGAGCTCCTCTACATCAGTTTCCTGAGTGATCAACCCGAACTTGACGCACACCTCTCCAGAGTCTGTGTGTCCTGAAAGGTAAATATACAAATGTGCTCAAGCATGTACAAACACAAACATGGATGCATGTATGCCCCTCACCATTCCTATTCCTCCACACATGCATCAACACATCTGAGGTTGAGAAGTGTAGCAAAGCATGAGTGCTACTCAGCAGCACCAGTGACACAAGCAACAGACTTACTATCCAAGCATAAGCTCTGCCTTTGGCTCATTACCCCAAGTTTGGAATATTAAATATATTTTTATCAGCAGGACAATTAGACAACAGCAATAAAAAAAAAATGGTGGTACACAGAACAGACCATTCTTAGCACAAAGTGTGTCAAGAATGTCAGAATTTAAAGAAAATACTTACATGATGACCTTAAGCAAGACAACTTTTTAATAAAGACATCAATTTACTACAACAAAAAAAATTTCTCTCTTGAAAAAAAAAAAAACCCTGCAGAAAGCAGAAAATTAAAATAACAATATTCAATGCAGAAATAAAACATGTCTAAGCACAAACCTCAGTCTAAAGAAATGTAAACAAAGAAACAAAAATTATAAACCTATAGAGAAGGCAGTGTCCTTGGCCTTGAGTTGATGAACCAGCTCAGCATTGATACTGTTTATGCCCTCAAAGTCCTTTTCATCAAGGTCTTCATGGCTCAGATACAGGTCCGGTATATAACTGAGGACAAGTCAGGGATGTGAAACAAAAGATGGACTTCTGGTACACAAGGGATAAGTCATAGCAGTAACACACAAGCTCAACAATATTTTTATAGATAAAACAAACTTCTTTAAAACCATGCTGACAAACATTTTTAAGGAGATCCCATAGTCACCCTTCAATCCCTTGCATATATAATAATCTTATAGCTGACATTACATGGTCTGAAAAGAAAGCCTTTTATGAGAACAAATATTTTCATAAGCAGCTTGAAAAGCCTTCGTTTAAAAATAATGATACTCATTGCCAGCTCTCTCAAAGCAACACATTGCAAGCCCAATTACAATGACACTGCAAGCTCTGGTCAAACAATATATTTATCCTCACATGTAACTTGGTTCTTTGACATTTGTTTATGACTAATTTCCATAATTTTAAAATAAAGTTATGTTAATAAAAGGTGATGCTTTTCATAAAAAGTATTTTAAAAAAAAACCCAACAAAAGCTAATCATATAAACATAGCATTCTACATTTTTTGCAAACTTTGATATTACCTAGTAAGAGAAAACCTATTTAATTTAAATAAATCCTTACCTTAAGAGTTTTATGTTAAGATCAGACACAACATGTATCAATCATTCATAAATTCCAAGCTTCCACAAAATATGTTTAGAATGGAATTTAACAAAGTGCAGAAACATTTGTTTAGACTTACCGAACAGCACCCAAGCCTGCCCAGTTTTGTAAATGTACAATTTTCAGGTTGGGTTGTGCTTCAACAACCATTTGAAAACGTTTTCTTTGTAGTGTGGATGCATTCAGAACAGACTGAGTGCAAAAAAAAAAATCACATTAGTTGTCTAATTAATGTAGTTTATTACTAAAATGAAACAGAATCCCTCCTTAAGAACTAAATACCTGCTTCAGTCAATCTTCTCACAGTTAAACTACAGAATGCAAACACTTCATAACACCAACATTTTCTTTAGCACATTACTGTCCAAGATTCAACTCAGCACACAATCTGGCTTGCACAATATCTCTCAGCCTTACAGGCCATTCAGACTTACAATATTAGACAGAAGAGATTCAATAAAGTGTTCCATATCCTCCTTTGTTGTGCCCTTGGCTGAAAAATAAAAACAATAGGATAACAAAGCTGTTATGAATACTATGAGTGGTGGAGAAATGTTTGGTCAGCTATGACCTCTATAAGGATACACTGTGCACACACACACATTTTTTCTTATTATTTCTCATTCTTTATAAGAATAGGAAATAAATAACAACACTCAAGCATTTAAAATGAAATTTAACAAAAAGAATCTTGTATTACATGAACTTAGTTGGGTTCATAACCAAGAACTGTTTTTCTTTTCCTTCGTTCTCATCCCCCTGTTTTACCCCCTTCTCCAAATTCTCTTCATTCCTCTTTTTCTTCATTGTACACATATGTATACAGGAAAAAAATGGACCACCTGGTATATATAAACATATACATGTGTAGCTGTGAAATACAGTAGATATGAGAGAGGAAAAAGAAAGGAGAAAGGATCAAAGCAAGATG
This sequence comes from Pomacea canaliculata, assembly GCF_003073045.1. Lineage (NCBI taxonomy): Eukaryota > Metazoa > Mollusca > Gastropoda > Architaenioglossa > Ampullariidae > Pomacea > Pomacea canaliculata. The sequence goes on along the minus strand of NC_037590.1, from coordinate 41,001,052 downwards.
TTACATACCATACGAATTCTCTAAAGGACAGTATCGGATACAGATTCCCTCTTTCTCGACCTCAATTGTTTCAATTGGAACCTTGGGATCACTTGCCTGCAAGGCCTCAGCAAGCTGCAATACAAGGTCCTGTCCTGTTAGAATAACAGCTACAAAGTCTGTGACTGGTGCAGTGCTTAGGTATGAATTGTTGATGTGCTGTGACCACTGTGCTTTTATCACTAGGATGGACCACTGTGTAAGATGATTCTCAGATGCAGATAGACCAGCAACTGACAACTAAGAAATAAAGTTCAAAACACTGACACTGTTTCAAGCACTTTCATCCTCCTATGATGCAAAGACCCAAAATAAACAATTTTACTTTATATGCATGATCTGATTATAGACAACAGACTCCACAATATTATTTTAAGTCCAGTCTCTGGTCAGATGAGGATGACTTTGAGGTGTAGAATCTGAGTGCATGTCCTGGCTCTTATCTTCACATTTTCAAGCTAAATATAATATGGATACCAAAAAAAAAAAAAAAAAATATCGGGGTTCTTTTTAAATTTAATACTATCTTCAATTTTGCTATTTCACAGCATAAAGCAAGACTCTACTAAACAAATCTTAATTCCATCCATGAACAAATGTCACACACTTGCTGAATGTATTTACAGCTTGTTCTGTAGAGAGTTCTTTAAATTGATAAAATCATAACCTCACAACCTGCAGAAGCAATAGAGATATTTTTGCAATTATCATTTGCATTCTTTTTCTAAAAATGGTTGATTAATAACAAATAAAATGTAAAATGTCATTAAACTGAGATAAAATCAGAAATAATGTTTAAAATCAGAGCTCAGTTTGGCTAATCAATGAAAGTTTTTGTATTCACGGTACAGCATCTAACATCTCTAATTGTATCCCTTCACTCTCCTCTTTGGGATACTACTAAGCAACTCATCGTCCACACAAAGACATTGCTGCAGAACAGAAATCAGAAGAAAGATATCTTACCCAAACATTGAGAGCATCAAAGTAGATGACATCACTACTTTGGTCATTCTCTGACTCACTGTTCATTGCATAAGGGGCAACAATAGCACCTGCAGTGTACACATTTCAAAACTGTACAGACATGCACCTTGCAAGTGCTGAGAAAATGAGAATGTAAAGTAGGCACACATCCAATTGTAATATGAAATGGAAAAAGAGCAAACAATCATCCATCTGTGTGCTGTAGCACTATCAACAGTCTTAGTTTTAGCTGTTTTAAGTTGATAAATAGAAGGTATAGCCTCTTGAGCTTACATGTGACTTTAAGTACTCAACTTCTTAACTCTTCCTGTACAGTTCACACCAGCTCAGCTGCATCAATACGCCTATATCAAATAACTTAATAATTTCATTTTATTATTATTTATATTGCTGTAAGATTTTGCAGTTATCATCCATCACCATTACTTTCATAATACTTTAGGTTCTCATTAAATAAAGAAAATATCCACAAACAATTCAACAAAAAACAAACCAAAAGAAAGAGCACCTTTGGATTTTCAAAAGCCAATCAAAAACACCAAAACAAGCCATTCTTCCTGATTTTAAGGATATAGGTTATAACATCATATCAAAATCTATTGTTAAAAAGAGCCATAAAAAATAACTGCAAAAGATCATACCAGGTGCTGATACGTCTTCCATATAGCGGAACACCACAGTGGGATTTGCAATTTCAAACACAAGCTGTAAAAAAAAAAAAGTTAACAAATGTTTACTATTGCCTTTAACAAACACATCTCTGAGTAGTCAAAATCACCAAAGGTTTACTTTTGTCTTTATGGCTGAATTTAGTCCTGACTTTACTGAATTAAGAAATGCAGACAATAAAATGGCACAAAATTGGATGTTATGCTTTTTTTCCTTGGGAGAAAGAAAGATGTGAGATTGCGAAAACAAACTATATTTTTTTGTACTTACCAAAGCACTGATTGCTTTGCTTATCAAGTCACTTATGGTCCTGTAATCCCTCTGAGATGATGTCTTCGTGTCTCGACTCTAACATCAACATTTCAAATATAAGGTGCAAAAGTCCAAAGTACAAATCATGAAAATATGTGCAAAAATCTCTGAGAGCAATCCACTTCTTGTACAAATGGTCATATTTAACAACTAGTAAAAACAAATAAAACATTTATCTAAACATTCCTTTTATGCTTGCACTTAAGTCACTAACCGCCCCCCCCCTCAAAAAAAAAAGTTGATTGTAAGAAGATACATGAAAAAAATGGCAGAAACAAAAGAAAAAAATAAGATGAAAATTTTTTTTAGAAAAACAGAAAATGGGAGAAAAATGCACAAGCAAACCTACAATCTGCTTGACAGTTGTGATCTGGTCAAGATGGTCATACAGCTGCTTGGCCTGACATAAAAACACAAGTCCAGAAGCAAATGCCATTTAGGATCTATGTATACAGCATAATACTACACAGACGACTGATAAGCCCATGCAAACACATGCACACATATGCGTTCACATGCACACAAGAACGCAGACATTCTCTCTCATGAATGCACAAACACACACACTCAAACACATACATAGAGTACTGACCAAATCACAGGAGAATGTGATGCGCTTGACAATGCCCTCATGACCAATGTTCAAAAGCACCATCCAAATGGGTAGGGACATTAACTTGAGCTTTGTATTAAATGTGTTCAGACCAGCTGCATGAACTAGAGTGGCATCTGATTCTTTGAAAATTGTCTAAAATTTGTTAAGGAAGTAAAGTACAAACATGTACTCAAAAATTTTGTTAGAAACATCAAAACAGCTCAGTTGTAAGATTAAAATCTTCTTAATCCATACAACACATTTAATGTCTAAAAAAAATACTGACACATCTGGAAGATTTGGAGGTTTGTTTAACAAACCTGTTGACCTTATTGCTTCCACTCATCCTTGAGTTAGGTGATGTATACAGCTGAATGGTTAGAGGATCCAAGGCTTAAGGTGTGAACACTATCTGGTTTAATGCCTATGTCTAATGCAGCCTACTTGCCCCATTTGACCCAGCTGCTTAAATGTACCTAAACCTGTAGAAGGTTGGGGAAGGAACACAGAAAGAGGAGGCAGGGACCACCCTCACCAATACCATTCCCCCCCACCACAGGAGAAAAAAAAAAAAAAGGCTGGCCACCAGGCAAGTGCAGTCTCTAATACCCCACTTCCCAGTGGCCAAAAGGTTACAGGACTACATTTACCACTCATTTTTATCTTTAAGTTCTTATATCTGATATTAAATATGATGTACACATGAAGAATTAAAATTCACAAAAAAATAAAATTGTTGACAAACATTTCTTTCTGGTCTGCTAGTTATCTTTCATTTCCCATATAATTTTTCAGCCAGAACTGTTTCTTGATAATTATTCAATAACTAATATTCTGGTAACACCTGCCCCAAGTTCTTAGGATACAACATTGGGCAGCCCAGGTACACCTAGCCAGGTGCCTAAGGTGACAGTAAGACTGTCTCCAGACTGGGCAGATGACACAGATGTTGGCACAGAAAGCAGGGTCAGGGTTGCTAGGTGGGTCCTGCACAGAAACATTTCATATTATTACTTTTTCCAAACATAAAATTTAGAGAATGTAATGAAAAAGTATCTGTCCATTATGGACCCTATGTTAATTTACTGATTTAATGGTATGCTGTAGACAATACATAACTCCTACCCTTCTACATGAAGCCATATCTGGTTGGCTTTGCATATCTCTTGCAGGCGTTGCAGGTTGTCTACATGCCCTAACGTGGTGCCTGCAACAGCATGGTATCCAAGTGGTTTAACAGTTTTCAAATGTCAAGAAATAGGAATATTATCCTCTTTTATCATAAGCTAAGTGGCCATTTAAATCTCATCTCTCTGTAAACAACTTTGGATCAGATTCACACTGAAATACTTGACGACTTAATAATCTGAATTTTCTACAACTTAGAAATAGTAAAACCTCCCTATTAAGACTTGACAAAATCCATCAAAATCATGTCATAACTGAGAGGAGTCACAAAAGGGAAATCAAACTTCTGCTTCCAGGATCCATGACTTCAAAAACCTATAAATTCAAGTTTACTTCAATACTGAAAATAAAGCTCTTAAAATCATACCACAGTGCTTTTCTTTGTATTATTTGCTCCATCACTGTTGTGCTTGATTGAAGATTTATAGGGGAACTAATTCTCCAGGAAAGATCAATCAATTAATACAAGTGGTAGACAAGTATGCTCTTTTAAAATGCACTTTTTAATATTTTTTAAAACTTGGTTGCTGCTAAAAGTTGCAACAGAGCAGAATCGATCAATCTTTATTGTCTATATAAGGCACAGGACAGAACAGAAATTTGTCTTTGGTTCACACATGAATAGTTACAAACATGTCACAAGTTGATCAGCCCCCAATAAAATAATGCTAAGCTAAACAAAATAATGCTTAGAAAACACAATACAAGATAATCCTATGAGTCCAAGTGCCTCTTATTTATTTCTGACCAAAAACTGAGGTGCAAGTCAGAGAGTGGTAGCTGTGCTTATTTTATTTTTATAAACATAGGAATTCTCCAAAAGGTCGTTAATGAAGCACAATCAACTGATATCTATTAGTAAACAAAGTGAAAACAATGAACAGGGGCCAGTCATTTTGACCAAAGACCATATTGGCTCCGCTATTCATCTCCTGCCTGACTCGAATCAACCATGCCATGATCATATTGTTTCACGCAAGACCACATCATCCCATCACTGAGAGTCCAATTGACCCATGCCCAGGCTAAATAAATGCCCTGACAGCATCACCTGTTTGATGTTAACCAAACATCTGCATATACATTTAATATAAAACCTCTAATAAATAATAAATGAAGGTAAAGGCTTAAAAAAACCATGATTAAAATATATTGTAAACAGCAGTCTTTATTAAAAAGTAAGATGGTGGGTGTGTAAAATATACAAATTTTTTAAACATGCGATTTATGAAAGAAAAGTCACAATAGTACACAAATTTTCAGTCATAAGTTACTTTGGGGAGGTAGTTGTAACACAGATGATGTTTAAAAAATCAAAATATGTCTGTTTAAATTTTTTGGGTTGTAATTAAAAGGGTGTCTCAATACAAAATTTCTTAATGAGGAGGTTTTACTGTATTACATTTTAATGTTCCATTAGGAAGTCTGAATTAGACTACAGAATTCTGTAGATCTTAAATTTAACAAGTAAATGTCTGAGTTATACAGTTTCAGACAGTATAAATCAAAGATGCTTAAAAAGAAAAATCAAACAGACAACCTATCAGGTGCACACCTGCAAATGCCAGCAACAATACAGGAGTTTTTGCTGCAGCGATGTCATCTTGTATCAGCTTCTCCAGAACAGCCACATCCTACTCAAGGAAAGTTTTATTACATTAAGATAAACTAGCAAATAAATAACTTGCACTCAGATTTTATGAGGTCTGCTTCTCATTGATACCTTAGTGATACAATCAAGATTCCTACAGAATGTTTGCCTACCTCTGTGGACGTGCTAGGCTGAAATAAATTTGTGTGAAAATGTCAACAATAGCACAAATAAATGGAAGAAAAGGTGCCAAAAGTTATTAAAATTAATATATATACACAAGTCATATGCTTTCACTAAAACAAATTGTCTAAAACAACTGGTCTCAATGTGATTTTTTTCTTTTGATGCTATGAATAAAAATTGTCTTTATGCTTCATTTCTTAAATCAGTGTGAGAAAAGGACAACTGCCTTTTAAATATACAAGGAACATCACAAATGCAGTTTAGTACAAAATCTGATGATAAAAGGCTTTTTACCATTTTACTGCTGGCTCCAAACATTGTGTTACAGGGGACCGTACAAATGCAGGACAACGGAAGGCCCAGCTGGCAGAAAAAAGAAAACACACTGTGAATCAGTCTGTTGACATAGATTTTGAAAATGTGTTGACACATTCTTCAGTTACTTTTGTAATGAGAAAAGGAACAGGCTGAAAAGAAGTCAACATGATCTAAAACCGGTAATTCTTAAAAACTTATTTTGCGAGAGTTTACAGATAACTTTTTCAGTCATGGTCTGATGGCATTCAATTAGTTAAAAGATAAGACTGTCAGTGTAGAGTTGTACTATCGATGACTACATCAATGAGCATTCCTTTCCATCTGTTACAATGTTACTGCATTTTCAAGCACAAGAACTGGGAAACTGGACCACTCACGTTAATATAATACTGCAGGGGAAACGCTACAATGTTCACATGTCAGTCAGATAAAATACAGGTGGTCTCGACTTACGATGCTGTTCCGTTCCTACGTCGCGTCGTAAACCAATTTTCGCTGTAAGTCGGAGCATACATACATACTGTACGTAAATCCTATCCTAACACCTATCCTAACACAGTAATTATCAAAAGACAAATATAAAATATGTTTAATAATGAAATGAAACAAGAATAATAAACAGTAATAAAAAAACCACGAAGTCCACGTTACGATGGTTACGACACAAAACTAAGTAAGTCGAAACAAGGCTTTATACAGTAAATGGGAAATGTGTCGCAACCACAAAACATCGTAGCTCGGGGCTGACGTAACCCGAGGAACACCTGTAATAACACTCGGCTCATAAGCCCTCTTTCCTGAACAAAAGATTTAATGACATTTGAATAAGAGTACAACAAAAAAAATTATCTATTAAAAACATACAGATTATGCAAAATAGTTACATACATGGGATCTCAGTTCTATCCATGCTTCCAAATGCTATAGTGCTGTTGTCACCTGTTATAGCAACCATCCACTCTTGCATACACACACAACACTAATTTATCTCTGATGCATTGCTTGTAATGCAACTCTGAATACCTCAGTGAACAACTGATGAAGTGTTGGCTTCAAAAATGATGCAGTGCGAAGAAGTGTCGAGCACATTGCTGTTGGTTCTAACTGAAAAAGTCATGCTTCTATACTAAGAGATGCCATTGATCAAACACATGACAAACTTCCTTCAACCAATCACCAGCTAGGCAGAGGGAACAGACAGGAAGATCATGCCCCAGCTAATCTGTGACCAGCATGTCCCATTCTTGATGGGAGTAAGGGGGAAAAACATGTGCAGTCGTGGATGACTGGCCACCCGCAACCCTGCTGAGACTGGCCAACTGAGGTGACAAATATCTTCAGGTTCGATCTGCTCTTGACAAGGTTCACACCTGTCCTCTGGTCGCAGAGCACCACCCTGGCAGCTTCATCGAATGCCACTGTTCTTGCTTGACTTCTCTTAAGTCACTCAGGGTCAACTGTCTTACTTAATGCTCTCCAACAGCTTGTATATGAGGCCTTCTTATTTACTCAAGTGTTCTCTGGCTGTTGGTACATGGTCAATTTAACCCTAGATTTTAATTGTTGGAGATTTTTATGTCTCCTGAAGAGCTATTGCAAGACACCACCAGCCAAAAATAATTACCATTTATGCACAAGCTCAACCCTCTCACCTGGAGACAAAGGTAGTAGCCAAGTCCTGGGCGAGCTGCTGCACTGAGGTAAATAACAGGTGGGCGGGAGTAAAGAGCATCAAAACCATCTGTGACATACTTTGGGTACCGATGACAAAGAGCAAGTCGACACACCCGCACCAATCCTTCTCGTTCATCATCATGATATAGCACACAAGAGTCACCAAACCTGCGAATAGCATGCAAGCCAACTAGTCAAATGATCTCAATTTCTTACTTTTAAAAATCTAAAGGGGCTTATCTACAACAATTAATTAGTAACTGATATTGTACAAAAATACCATGTAACCTCACAAAACAAATAAGCATTTCCTGCATTGCCAAATTCCTGTTTGATGTGGTTAAGTATAATTATGTTCTGTGTTCATGAGCTTCTGGATGCTTGGGTCTATACTTTTTAAATACAACCTGCAAATTGTCACAGGACCTCCCCACTTAATAACAGGTATCAGGCCAAATATAAATTCACATTTTCTCATTTTTTAATGTGTTTTTTTAAATTGGCACAGGACTTTTCAGTTTATAAAGTAATCAAAGATTACAAAGAAATATGCATAAACACACACAAATACATGCTTTTGACAACATATATGTATGCATGCAAAATAAAAGTAGCAAAAGCAAAAGTTGTCACTGTAGGAAAAGTCTAAAAAAAAAAATGTACTATGTTCATTTCCCATTTGGGTCACTTACCTGAACAGCCTAGACAGCCAGAGCTGGCTGTCAGATGATATCTTGTTGGTCACACGTTTCAATTCTGGTTCCTCTAGAGTGCTAAGATAGGATTTGAGGCTGCTGGCAATGACTGATGTGTGTCCAATGTCATCCAGTTCTTGGAGGCGCACATGCTCCCTAGCAGTCAAGAATGCAATTAATGCACTTAGCTTTAGAGAAGGTATTGATTCTGACCAACAACTAGAAAATTCTACTTAAGAGTAACTGATTACCAAATATATCAGGGCTAGTGAAATGCAGTAGAAGAGGACAATTAGGCTCCACCTTCCACATGATAATAACTAGAAACCACTTAGAGTTTTCCAACCCTATGATCACTTGGCTATTAGGAAAGATGCCACATGGCAAATGGTATGCAAGAATACAAAAACAAAAAAACTAAAACAATGGAAAAAAGAAAATGAATCAGATTTATTTAAATTATAATTTTGAGAGCAGATTTAAGTTGCAGGTAAGTAAAACGGTTTTATGGACATATCATCTACCTCCTGTAATGTACAAAGATAGGAAATTAAAGGAAGTAAATTATAAAAAAAAAAAAAAAAGGAAACTTACTGCAAGCAGATTTCATCGGTGCCCTCAATTTCTTCAAAGAAAATAAGCTGCTCCAGTTTCATCATCACAGACTCTCTTGCCTCTCCACTAGAATAAACACTGAAGCTTATATTTCTGCTGTCTACAGGTTCTTTGCCAAACATAGTGCAAAATTAAAATGGGAACCAGATTCAATCAAGGATAAGGGTTCTATTCTGATTTTGACTCTCCATGCATGAATTCATTCGAACATCTAGCTGACACTCAGGTTCATGAAACAGCAGCATCTATAGTTGATTTAAAACATTTAAAATAGAATGAAAGAATTTGCCTTGCATCTCAAAAAGTAATGCTTTTGTCTTACCCTCCTAACAATGCCTCTGGAATATGAGCAGTGAGCCGTCTTCGCATTCTTTCCTTTCTTTCTTCTTCCATTTGCCTGTTTACATCAACAAGAAATAAATTTCTGTGCTGGGCTATGGCATACATGTGTTCAATATGCAACAATAGAATCATCTAAGAATTCTGATTCTTCCATACATAAAAGGTTGTGAAAATGTTGTCAAATAAAAGATTTCCCTACATCCTAATGTTGATTTATTCCACTCTGCTTATGATATACTGTGCAAGAAACTATGTACCACAGGATAAAATTTATTTAAAACAAATTATATCCTGGCATAAAAGCCACATGCATTCACGAGCTGGTGCTCAAAGTTATGTATGCTTTGATGTTTCAGAATACACAACCTATCAACTTTCTTTTTACAGTAAAAATGAAAACATTGAGTACAGCAAACAGATAAAAAATCTTTACTTATTAATACTATCCAGAATTGCAGTTGTCTTCAACACCCTCTCCTCTACATCTGACAGCAATGGGTTTAAACATCCTCTGAAATAAGAAAGAATGATCTGAATATGCTGGTCATTATCTTCAGATGTTCAAAAAATCATTCATATAGAAATTATTCAATTAACAGAGCTACTTTTTTCTATTCTTTACTCATTCAGTGGACCTCTTCAAATCAAGTCTGAAATTCTCAGGAAGTGTGCTTTGGAACAGCCTCCCTCTCCATCTCAAGCAATTGCACTCCCTGAACTGCTTTCGACCCCATCTATTTAAACACTTACAAGATGAGGCCTCTAGAGATTCCTTCAACTTCAGGTGACCTTGTAAATATATATTCTTAACCATCACCTTGTAAATATCCACCCTTCTTTATGTTTATTAAATTTTTTTCTATAATGCTTAATTGATTCATTTATTTAGTTAATTTCGTTCCATGTAAAGGGTGAGGGCTAAATGGAAAAAAGCGCTCAGTTGCTTATTTTACCCCTCGTAAATAAAGAATTGTAATTGTAATTGATGTATGATGCAACCAAGCTATAGAATAGCTCATTCAATGCAGGTGTGTCAAAGCAGTTGAACTACATGGATGTCTGCATTTGCCAATGCAAATTGTAAAGGAAGTATTCGAGACTAAGGAGGATCACCAGTCATTTCACCCCAAGACCACATTGCCCCACAGCATGAGTCAGACAAAATGACAGCCCCCTCCCCAACCTTAGGAGAAATGCAAAGAGCTCTCTGCAGCCCATAATATGCAATCTTATTGTATTTTCATCTGCAGTCTGAATAATTGTGGAAGTTATTTTTCTTGGGAATTACATAAACCGCCACCTGACTTCTTTGCGGGTGTGTGAAAACAAAGGTAGCAAAGAAAAAAATAGTTACTGTCCTCACAAAATACCTTGTCTCACATGATCGTCACAACTAATTCAGGAAACATATTCTGTGTTAACATTTCGCTTAGGAAACCATAGAAGCTACAAAATTTCCGAGTTGCACTTAAAGCTTTGTTGTGAAGGTTAGGTATGTTTTTAAAACAACTATTATTATCATCATTACGAAGCTGTAGATGCAGACAAAAACGGTTACAGAGAAAAAATTACAATACAGAATTCAGAAACACTTCATGATTTGTTCTCTATCACACACACATACACACAAACAAACAAAACGCACACAAAGCGCGTTCGCACAAACACACATGCACGTACAATTACAGACGGTATATATATATATGCACATTGTACTGCGGTACCTGCTTTGTAGGAAGTTACGTCCGGTTTGATACTCACAGGTAAAAAACTACCATCGTAATCATTAGAGGCAGGCCCTTGAACATCGCCGAATTGTGCTTTAACGGGGAGGCTATTCTTCTCTTCCGAAATTCCTCTTTGCATATCAAGACTCTTTTTATCAGGAACATCGGTCTCCACGGTAGGAGAAACAGCTTCTCTTGGCGACGCCTCTGCCATTTTCTTTTTTTTTTTTTCGCGTCTGTACACGCTGGCATTACTGTCACTATTGTCGCAAACGTAAACTTTAAATCATTTTAAAGCTAACACAAAGCTATTAACCTAAGCCATCTCATAATTGCCAAAAATGATATAAAGCGTACATAAAATGGTTATATATTTTATATAGATGATAATTTTGACAACCACATCCGCGATGTGAAACTTACACTTTCCGGCAGAAGCGAGCAGCCGACATGGAGAACGCGAGCAACAGGTTTGCGTAGACGTGATTAGTTTTGTTAGTTTTGCTCTATTTTTGCTTTGTTAATGCTATGAAAAAAGTGCTTTGCATATTTTATACAGAATACAAAGATTCATTACTTTGTATAGCACTGGGTAGCACTGTTACTTTTATTACCACTTTGAATTGTTAGGTAAACTGCAGTCGATGCAACAAGCATGATGTGATGAACATAACGCTGCGCACATAGGTTTAGAACGATCAGCAAGCCATACTGTGCCCCACCATGTGTTGCCGCAACATGCCACGCTGCACCTGTGCATCGAGAAGATACTGATGACTAAAAATTGTGTGACTGCAAATCGCAAAATAGCGCAGGTGTGCTTATATCCCGACAGTAATAGATTTAAATGACGCTTCTCCGTCTGTGATCGTCCAGTATAGCGAACTGGAGTGGAGAGATTCATTTAAAGTATTGTTGCTAATGTTATTTTACCTGCTAGTGAGTGTTGCACCACTTCTTTTGAACGGATCTGTTTTGAAAGTAAAATAAGAACTCCTGTGATCGGCCATTCCACAAACCTCTTGCTGCTTGGCACCTTGTTGCAGGTCTGGTTAACCCAGCTGAAAGGAAATTTTCTTGGTATTACTAAAATACTTAGAAGCAAGACAGTTTGCATTCATAGGAGAAGCTTTTTATATTAAGCTTCTGAAAAAGTCCTTAATAAAGTGGCATTATATGTATAAGAAGACAATTTTTATTTATTTTTGCCATTGAGGTTCAAGGCTGCATGTGTTGGATGTTGCAATGACTGATTGAATTGATCACAGCAGGAAAAATGAGCTTTCACCAATTGCAGGTCCTGCCTTAAGTGTGTATGAATGAAACTGCTTATTCTTTTGCCAGCACCAGAATCAAAACTAGATCAAACTTGAGGCCACAACTGTTGCCATTAATCTGTCATCAGCAAACAAGAAATGGAGGGGAAAAAAATCAGAGGCAAAAAATGCCAAGCAAAATAAAACAGCAGAAAACCAAAAAGTAGAAGTGATACAAACAGTACTTTTCTCCGAACATGAGTTAGGGCAAGCCTTTGAGCGTCATTGCTTGCAAAAATCTGTAGTATTATCTAGAAACCATAAATAATAATAATAATAGAAATTAGTGTATCTGAGGGTAAAGTGGATCTTTGTTACTTTGCTTTTGGGTGATATTCACCAATTCACCCATTTATATTAATCATGATACCCTTAGTTCTGTTTACTGAATTCCTCTTTTCATTTTCTATATTTGTCTTTTATTAGTCATCAGTACTTCATATGTTGTCCATGTCTCGTTCTTGTATCAAGTGCTAAGAGCACACACCTTACAAGCACAAGCATGCATTATACAAATCAGGCATTTACTATTGTTGTTATTAAATGTCTAAGTATGAAAAAAGTTGTAGCTGGCCTTATCAACTGTTTGTATGTAATCATTTCAATATGGTAGTTTACTTGTGGATGCATCGGCAATGTGCAATTTTGTTTTAAATTCACAGTTAAAAGACTACTTCTTCTTATTTATTAAAAATTAAGAAGTTTAAAAAAAACATGAGAGGATGGAATAAAATATTGTCTGTTAGAAATGCATTGAAAAAACTAGTTTCATATCAATATTTTTTCAATGTTTTTTATGATAGAAGATTTGTCATAGTTTTCTTTTGTTTCAGAAACATTTGGAGTAAATAAAAATTTACAAACTTATCCAGTTGGAGATTCTGAAGACTGTTTATTCTTGAAGCAATTGCTATCATAAGTGACTTGCTTCATTCCACAGCCATCAAATATGGAGAAGGTGGTCAACATCACAAAAGCTTCCACAATATGCAACATTTTTTATGTTTTTTTGTCTGCAGCCAAAGCCTCTCTGTTACCCTTTCTCACACTCTTTTTTCGCCTTGTAGGATTGAGTGCTTGGGAAACAGGAGTTGTTATGGCAGCAAAAACGTTGACAAGTTTTGTTTGGGCCCCTCTGTGGGCTCGCTGTGCTGTGACTTACAACAAACGTAGACTGGTTCTAATTTTTTCGATTTTTATGATGGGCATCATGTACCTGTCTTTTATACCTGTCTACTACAAGGTGGGTACACTTCCAGCTTGTGCACAGCAGAATCTTAATGGTAGTTTGCAAGGCAACATCTCTGCACCCACATTACAAAAAGGGACACAAGATGAAGGACATTCAAACAGGTGGCACAGCCAACTGCCACCTGTAAGTAACACTACTACAGCTTCCAAGTTCCCTACTACAGTGAGAGGAGGCTTGAATAAGACCTTCCCTTCATACACATTATCAACGCCAGTCAGTGTTACAAGGGAGCGGAATGAAGCCTCAAATGATACTCATTTTTCATTTTCTACTGAGCCAACCCAGATGGCATTTCATCGCTCAGGACCAGGTCCCCAAGTTCCAGTGCCAGGTTCAGAAGGAAGCCAACAGCTGCATGGTCCTACACATGTTCTCACAGAAGAAGAGAGAGTACTCTTGAATGATATAGATAAGAGACTGAAAAGTGAAGGATATACTTTGCAGGAAATCGAGGATATTCCACCAGAAGACATGGTTGAAATAATTAGAAAGCTTAAACCAGAGGAAAATTTAAAACATCTCAGGTCTTGTTAATCTTATCAAAAGTGCCAAGGCTTCTGCAGCACAGAAACCACAAGAGCCAGATAGTCATTTACACAGCAGGCATGCACGCAATCTCAATATTACCTTATGGAACACTATGAAAGAAAGGTTCAGCATCTTGGCTTTAGGGCTAGAACAGAAGAAGCTTATTTTATTCCTTGTCATTTTGCTTATTGTCATTTTTGGTGAGTTCTTTAGTTCTCCCATTGAAAAGATTGCTGATGATGCATGGTTTGATTTTTTAGAGAGGATTGATGACATGGAGAAGTATGGGCAACAGCGATACTGGGGTTCCTTTGCTTTTGCACTGGTGCCAATCGTGGTGACCATGCTTGTGGACTACACACCATGTGAAGTTTTACATCTGCATCATTTCCTCCTCCACTTCCACATTTTTGGAATTTTTATCATCTTCACATTTGCCACGGCATTCTACTTTCCCATGCCACCACCCTTGAAGCAGAAATACGTTAGCAAAGTTCTGAAAGGATTTCGCATCATTTGCTGTGAATGCCGTGGCTTCCTGTTTATCTTCACGCTTTTTATAGCAGGCATGCTGTATGCCTCTTTTAACAACTTTCTGTTCTGGCACTTACAGGATTTAGGAGCCAGTGAGCTGACACTGGGGCTGTGTGTGTCAGTAGCTGCCTTTGCGGAGACACCAATGCTACTTCTGAGTGGCAAGCTGGTCAGAAAGATAGGCAATGTCTGGGTGGTTGCACTGGCTTTGTTGGTGCTTAGCTTGCGGCTTTTGTATTATGGATTCCTGTGGACACCATGGGCAGTGCTTCCCATGGAACTTTCAAATTCCTTCACCCATACAGCTCTTTGGTATGCAATATTGAGTTACAGTGAATTTAATGTAGCCCCTGCCACAGATCGTAGCATTCGTTCCATTCTGTCCTCATTTTACTTTGGGCTTGGGTTTGCAGCAGGCTCGGCATTGTCAGGACTAGTCTTCAGCATATATGGAGCTTCTGTGCTCTACTGGGGTGGAAGTGTCGTTGCAGCTGTATGGTGTGTCATTTACTCCATCATCCAGCGCTGCTTGCCCAAGAAAGAAAAAGTTAAGTATATCAGACTCCTGAGGAAGGAGGAGAATGACTCCTCAGATGGAGAGGATGATTGGCTTGAGATGGCTTTAAAAGACCAGTAATTGTTTTCAAAGAATCTCATTTAATGTTGTACAAAATTTGTTTAAGATGCCAGAGCTAGAAAGGGAAATAACATTGAGATATCAAAATAATTTCGATCATCATTATTTGAAACAAAAGTGCCTGATGTGAGGTACAAAGTCCTGATGAAAATGTTTAGGGAGGAAGGGACAGCACAAGTTTAAGTTTATTCCCTCCCCTCCATTTAAGTTTCAAGCACTTAGTTTCTGGTGGTAAGCTTTCATAATTCCTTTGTTATTGATTTTTGGTTTATTATATCTTGAAAAGGAAATATATAAGCATGCCGAAACCTTCAAGCTGTTGTAAAATGAGACCAAATCAGACTTGGCTGAAACTCAACATTTTAGCTCTTCATTGAAATTTGGACTCTGTCCTTTCACCTTCTCTGGTAATAGTATACTATGTTCAGTGCTAAGTTTTTAGACAAGTCCTGTGTTGATGCCTGTGATTGCAGACTGTTTGCAAGTTGTATTGATCTGATTGCATGAAATAAACAGCAACCAGCTTCTGTCCAGGTGCTCAGATTTTCAGCTGTTGACTACTGTATTCTTGCAGCCTTGTGTTGAAAAGGAGCAGGGTGTGGGAAAAAATGCAAAAAGATGCCGGAGTTTTAATGAGATGATTAATAGTTCTTTTTCTTTTTCTTTTTCCATGAACTGGGGTATTTAGTGACTATCAGGGAAACAGGATTGTGGATAATCATTGGTGTAGATACCTGGCCAAATGTTTGAAGGTTATATGACATAAATCAGCATCACTTGGCACTAACAGTAGCTGAATATTTTTATTTGAGTGTCAGTATTACCATGAACATGTATACAAGTTCATGGTATTACAAAGTATTAGAGAATAACAACTATGCATGAGTTTTTTTTCCACAGTGTTGTTGATAATGTGGAATATTGTTGGACTCCCGTTGTTATGTTGATGGGATTTCATTTTACATACACAGAGACATGGAGCATCTAATTCATAACTGTCACCATAAAAAATGTCAAAACTTTTCTTCATGCAGCTTGAAGTTCATGACAGCATAGTATGCATGTGCGTTTGTGGTTATATGTGCATGCATTGTACATGTGCTTTCATGCTGATTTATCATCAGTAATCAATGTTCTATGATTTGAAGACTGTCATCTTGTCTGTAGAGTCAGTTGCCTCAGGCTAGGCAGGGTGTCCACTTCATTATTGAAAGTTGAGCTAAGAGCATTTAGGTGAGTTCGGGACATTTGAAACTTATTCTGCATTGGATTTCTATGGGCATTTCATGACTTTTTCTGCTTCCTACATGTCTCCAGAGTTCAAAGTGCCTTATGTAACTATTTTTCATGAAGACTTTTACAAAAAATATCTTGCTCCAGTATCATTTTGTTTAAGATGAAATCCTGTTTTTGTTTAATTTTGTAAAGAGAAAAAGCAAGATGCTCATTTAGGTCATTCCAGTATGCATATTTATGCATAAACAGTATTTGTGTATGGATTCAAGACATTCCATTGTTCATTGTACCTGGGGCTGAAAGGTGTGCTGGCATCTCTGCCATATTGAAAGCCATAATATAATTTACCAAATAATTAATTTTCTTGTTGCAATCCAGATTTTGTTCTTTTTTTGTTTTTAATTTGTTACATATTTTATAGTCTCTTTTTGTGTTCTTCAATGGTTGCTCTCCCTTGAAATTTTACATTAATCACACATTTTAGTAAAGATCCACATTTAATTTCTCGCACTTGCAATTCATGCTCACCCATGCATGCTTATATATAACAGTAATATTTTGTTAAAGAGTATGAAAAATCTTGATTACATAAATGGATTTTATGTAATCTTAATACTTATATATAATTATAAATTAGTTACTTTAATCCACAGCTACACAGTGTTGTTCACTTTCGATTTACATGTAGATCATTTGAAAAAAATAATGATTAAATAGTTGCAAATGATCATTGTTATTTCACAATAAATTTGTGTAATGGACTAAGGACTGCTGTAAACACAGAATGCCTTTCCTTCCACATTCCTGAAGCATGTAAGCAAGAGTTTTAATGCATGGCATGTACTAAAATATGGTGGAGTTTTTTGTGTGTATTGCTGAGAACAGTTTCTAATTATCTGTGTTATGGTCTCATTGTAATGCCCTTTGGCATATACAGAAAAAATTTAATCAATGTGTGAAGTGCATGTGTGTGTGTGCGCGTTTAAGTGTAAGAACGTTGATAATTTTGTGTATAAATGGTGGAAAGTGATCAGAATGCTTGTCTTAGTGATAAAGTTTAGTCATTGCTATTATGTGGCCTTCTATATCATGGTACATTCTACTTGCATATATGCTGTTTGAATTTTGCAGAACCATTAATAAAATATACATGATATATAAACTATACACAATATATGTACGAAAGAAGAGTGTCATACATAAATTATTTACAGACTAAAGCATTAAACCATGAATGAATATTATCAAAATATTACCATGACAGTGGAAACTCTTGGATTTGATTTAGATATTGACACACACATATGCATATTTACTGAGATGTTGGTAACATTTTCAATGTTGCTTGAAATCTAATTGTGGTCCTGACATTAGTCCAAAGTTTTTGTGTGTGTTTTTTTTAATTTATACTTATTATTATTAACTCTTATTTGAAAACATACTCTCACATTATTCTTTTTATCGAGCATCTGGTGGGAATAATAAGTACATGTAAAGATTTTTGTATGTCCATAAAGTATAAAAGAAAATTGTGATCATATAGAGAGGCAGATGCTGAACATTATGGATGTCTGAGTAAAAGGGTATTGATAGTGGGACCGTAGATAAGAGGACTTTATCAATGAAGATCTGGAAACCAAGGGAGGGAGGAATTAACGAACACGAAAAGCTCTTGGGCTATTGTCACCACTGACACCATGAACCATTCCTCTCCCACTGGAATTCTGTGATTGGCATCAGCTGACATAAGACTCATGCCAGTGGAGTGTTTTATGTCATTGTTTTTTGCAGTGCAATGTGAAGCATTTGATACTCAGAAAAGTGCACAATTTGCTTTTGTTTCAAATATTTTTATTTCTTGTTGAATTCCAGATTGGTATAATTTCAGTATATATATATTTTAAGCTAAAGACGGCCATTTTATTTGTTTTGTGGATCTTTGCTAAGTCTGTAAACTGTTTCTTCTGTATTAAGCCAAATATTCATAGTTATTAAAACTTTAGAGAACTCTTGTGAAGTGTACTCGTAACTCTTTTGTTGTGTGGGCATTCTTGTGCGTATGCACACACTTTCATGAGCTCTTCTGATTTGCATTTAGTTGACTTGAAGCCGTAACTCAAAGTGAAAACACAGCAATTCTCAGCAGTATGATCCCATTGTGTAGTGGTTCAGTTTGTGTTGATGGTGGGTAAAGATAATGCTCACGTTAATGTTATTTCTCCACACAAAGTGTTATGCAGAAATAAAGAACTGCTTCAAGACAGGAGTGGGGCAAAGTACAATATGAGGTGTGAAGTGAAAAGCTCATTCAGAGGGTAGGTAACAGACAAGTGTCATTGTCCATCTGTCTGTGTTGTCATGGTAGCTGTGGACAGAAAAGTGATAATAAGGATAATGGTGAGACATTGGAAGGTCTGAGAGTACTCTTCTAGAACAATAAAATGGATACCTGTATTCTGTGAAAGACCACCAAGGGAAAAAAATGTGAAAGCTGAAACACTACAACATCTGACAAGTGTGAACAAGCACAAAAATTACAAGAAACATGAAATAAAATACCACAACAAGTTTTAATATGTATGTCAATGACGATCTGAAAAAACACTGATGCACTAATATAGAGCTTCAAGTTAGAGAATATTTGGTAAATGGGGCATTGATATGCAATTACAGTAAGCATGCATGTAACAGTGCTATCAAGTATCAAACCCAACTCATCAGCATAGTTTCAATAATGATATGGGAAATATGCCAGTAATGACAAGTTGACCATCTAAAATTCTATGCATAAGAGACAGTGAAACAAAGTACAAAACCTGCAGTGTTACCCGTTTTATTGCGTCTGTTGCGTAGATTATAAGAAATCCCCAGTGTCTAAAGATGCATAGTTGCTAAGGTTATCTGGTTAAGGTTTAAACTATAAAGACTTAGCTACTTCTGTTCAAGCAATCTTGTCATGGAAATTGATGCTGAGGTACAGATTTGGCAGCCATTCTTCTCAACATTTTCTTTATTGCTCTGACATCTGATAAATGATTTTTTAATGACTCATCCTGGCTCAAGCACACTTCAAATGCAATGCAGAAAAGCAGATGAAATATGAGGCCCCATCTGGGTCCTGCTTCATACAGGTAGCAGTATTCTTTTAAAAAAAATTCAAGATTTTCCTTCAAGTTCGAACTTCATGCTTGTGCCCAAGTTATTCTTTGCCTTGCAAGCATGCTCCGGGCTGGGTGGCTTGTCACCTTCACGGATGTGCTTCTGAAACTTTTGCAAAGTCTCCTTGAAGTTGTGACGACTGGTCTTGTGGGCAGCTCCTTCCCCTTTAGCCTCTCTGACAAATGCTTGCTCAGACATCTCGATTTTGGCTTTGAAGATGGAGGAAGCTTCCTTAGGGCTAGGGAATTTCTCCTCACAAATCTCTACCCTGTTGGCCCCTCCCTTCGACTCACCACCTTCCTCAGATGCAGTGGTGTTTCTTATGGTGCTGATATAGGTCCCTTTAGCTGGCTTTGGAGACACCTGTGGCTTGGGTGGCTTTGACTCCTTGGAGAACGGCTGAGACTCAACTTCAGCTGGGAAGGCGTTTTTGTTTTCTTCTTTTAGGTTGTCTTCCAATGCGGTGCCCACAGAAGGCTTCACGAGAAGCACCTCGGGCATATTCTCAGCTGACTTATGAATTTGAGGAGGAATCTCTGCAGAAAATGGCAGCAGGCTATTTAGTACAGTATCTGTCGGGCTTCTGGCCACCCGCCGGCAGATCTTAGGTGGCACTGGAGGGGGAATCTTTACCGTATCTTGCCTTTCCGCAAGACGGCGCCAGCGAACACGACGACGGATAGTGATATCCCCTTCGCGCTTCCAGTCCACACAGTCCTGTGAACCATCAGTCTCATCCAGGACATGCTCATGGTCAGCTGTGAAGCGGGGAAAGGTACTGTCGACTTGGTTGATGCCCTCTTGTTCCTGTTGACGGGGTTGATACAGGTTACGTTTGGATGTGAATAAACTGTTGGTACTGAGCTCGGAAAGTGCCCGCGTGCCGTCCGGTTGGAAACGTCTAGCTTTAGATGGAGATGAGCTGTCTTTGCTTGGTGTCTGTGTAAGCTCTTTCATGGGAGTCTGTTCTTCACTCTGTGTGGAGCATAATTCATTGGTTTCTTTCAGATTGTCGTTCTTGACCGGGTTTTCTTGAGCAGGTAGATTTTGTTCATTTGACCAAGTTTTAGGTGCGTCCATGGCTTCTTCTTGCACATTTTCGGACTCGCCATTCGCGCCCAAGTCTTTGGGTGGCTGACATAAGACAGTGTCGGGATTACTTATGTTTGACTGGGCGCACTCACTTTGGGGCAAGTCCTGATTCTCTTTCCTTCTCATCTTCATCGCTTCTCTTCGCTTGTTTTGTTTTTCCACCGATACTTTATTTTTTCACTGAAGCCCTGCGAAGCACTTTTAGTTGGTACTGCATTCTCTCCAGATTCCAGTTTGGGGGTTTGCCATACATTTTCCTTTCCTGCGACTTTTTCGCTACAGATTTCTTCACGACTAAACGATTTAGTGCCAGTCTTTGATATCGCAGCTTCCGATATGTTAGGGCTGACGCCGAGTTCTGTAGGCAAATTGCTTCTCACACTTTTGGAGATTTGTACTTCACTTGTCTGGTCCCGAACTTCGCTGTCGTCTGCATTGGCCACCGGCGTAAATTCATTCGGTTTTTTCTTATCGCTATCGCTGGATTCCGACGGCAGGAAAGTCTCCTTCATTTCTCTGCTCCTGCCTCTGCCCTTTCTGCGATGCTGTAGATGATCCCACCGTTGTGAGACAGAAAACGTGGCCATAGTTTCCCTTTCTGGCGAAGCATTCCCAGCTTTACCATCTGTAAATGGAAAGGTTTCTTTCAGGCGATGCGAAGATTGTTTTTGTAGAGCACTTCTAGACAATTTCTTTCTAGTTTCGTGGGATCGTCTTGTTTGGACAGAGTGAGTAGCGCAGCGCTGCTTTCTAACTCGCACACCTTTTCTTCGGCAACAACAGTCTTACTGGATCTTTCGAGTTTTCTGTTGACGGGAAAGATGCTTGTAAAATTGTTCTCCACCGTTTTAACTGCCGGAGTCTCCAGTTGCAGGGCGTCTCCACGAGGGAAGGCTGGTTCTCTTTGCGGAGGAGGCATCAGTGTCTCGTTGGCCTCCTTGGTCATTGTCTCTTCCCTGTCGCTGACAGCTTTCCTATCCCCCACCTGTTGTTGCTTGAGATACTCCAGCGAATGTTGAAGACGCCGTCTTAGTCTGGCCAGACGCTCCCCAGCGTCAAGGGCGCTTTTCACCAAACCGGTCTCCCCAGCATCCGCTGACCTCTTCTTGCTTATTTCCGCTTCTCTCTCCATCGTCAAAGCGCGAGTTCCCGTGTCGCGAGCAGCTTCCTTTGCCGATTGTATTTCGATGGACCTCTCAGGTGACACCTCGTTATCCGTGGACTTCCCAGGCGTTGTCTTCGGTTGGAGAGATTGCGGCATGGAGCTGCTTGACTCCTTACCTTTTAGACGCTCGATGCGCTCCGTCCTGAGACGGGCTTGTCTGATCGCCTTGGACGTCGCATTTTTCGTCCTCAGGAGCGGCTCCGCTGGCGTAAGGTGGGATCTTGGCACCGAGCAAAGGGTCGTGAGACGTCTCTGCCTTTGGTTCCGACAACCAGCTCTTCCTCCGAGCTAACGGTATCGGCGTCGGGGTCTTGATTCTGCTGCTGTTGATGCTGCTTCTGTCGAACTTGGAAGAAAGCATCTTTCTTTTCAGCCTCTGCACCAGCTCTTCTTCGGCATTGTCGGGCAAAAGACAGCACATGTTCTTTGGCGTCTCCTTGCTCTTGCTTGCTTCCAGATCCCCTAACCCCAGGGAGCTGCTGGTCCCGCGATCGGTGACTGAATCTTTGGCAGACGCGGCGTCGATTTTGGGTGTGGAGGACGACGCAGTAGTGCCGGCAGAGGGCTCTACCAGAGTTGGGACCGGCGGCAGCCTGCTAGCTTGACTGTGAGGTAAGACTTTGTCGACGGCGCTGGGACCTCCATCCGGCGCAGGTATGGGCTCAGCCTCACCTTTAACGATCTTCTCGTCTTCTCCTTCTCTTTCCGCCTTCTCGGTCTCCACCTGCGAACCTTGATCATCGCTGTATCTTTTCACTGGGATCCTACTCACTTTGTTCCAGAACCCCCGCAGCTTGGTTGGGCTGTCACTACTGACTTCTAGTCGGCCTAAAATCTTTCGCCCTGTGTGCAGCGCCCCGTGGATCGGGTCATCAGAAGGTGCTATGCCCTTGTTTCTGTCGCCGGCGACTGTCCAGTCCTGATCGCAAGTTAGACGAGTGGTCTGCTCCGACAGATCCTGAAGGTTATCCTGCTTGCGAACCACGGCCGTGGACTCCGTCGAAATCTCCACGAAGCGCGTGTCGTCGAAAGAGTTCATGGGTTGCTGTAGTCGATGGGAGGACTTGAATCGGTAATGCTCCGGCGACCGCTGGTGCTCGGTTTTTTTAGGCTTGTCAATCGATGACAGTCTCGCGGTGCTACTTGACCTGACGACAGACAATCAGTACCATCCACGTTTTCACACTGTGTAGATCTCTATATAACTGGGCGTAATGCCACGAGATGGTCTAACAAAGCCGCTACGAACAGTGTAAGCTGTCAGTACTCCTTTCTCAAATAATAACCCGCGATCTTTGTACCCAACCGATACGATCTCGCTTAAGACTACCGAGATAGGACTGAACAAATCGGACGGCTAGATATTTCTTTGTGCAGACAAAGTGAAAAAGAGGAAGGGAGGAGAGAACAGCGAATGGCGCACCTTTGCCTGCCGAGCAGTTTGAGGCTTGGAGAGTGATAGCGAGGAGATGGGAACATCCCCAGGTTCCTTGCGCCACCTTTGGTGTTGCTCTGTCCCAGAAACCTCTCTTCCGGAGCAGATCGCTCGTTTTCCGCCTTGGCGTCATAAGAGCGCCAGAGTCCTCGAGGAACGGGGCGGTACTTGTAAAACAGTTCATCGTGACCACTACGTCCACACGTGCACAAACACACACACACACACACACACACACACACACGATGCTATAGTCTTCCTATGTACACAGACAAAAGTCTTCGTTTTTCTTACCCAAATACGAGTCACGCGAAGAGGACATTTTCTCGGATTTCTGGCACACAGAACTAATGTTTTATCTTTGTCGGAAAATGTGAATGGAATCATGTAATTCAACTTTTTTTTAATTGACGCTCTCTTGGCATATCTTCTCACTTACCTAGTTGTTATGTCACTGGAACTGAGGATGCCTCCACCATCAGCTAAACGAAGGGGAATAAAGAACATGCATAGGGTTAGTACAGCAAGGTGTCGACAGGCGTAGTTTTAGGTATCTTATTAATATTATTATAATATGTTCCTTGTTGTTTCATCTTTTTGCGATTAGAAATTTGCAGATAGGTAACAACACCGATTAAGCCATTTCTGACCTAGTAATATATTTCTCAATAAATGCTAAACGGAAAAGGCTCAGATGTTTTTCTTTACCTCCACTAGTTGCCTTTAACTGTGCCTAAATAAGCTGCTGGCATCTTTCATTGTTTACAATAAAAAATCTTTTATCAGTTATAAACAATAAGCGCCGCCTCTTCAGAGGATATGAGATACTTACATGTGGATCTGTCTTTAGCAGCCAACCGACTCTTGTAAACCTGTTCAGATCCAGCCACATGTAATGACATGTAAAACATTGCTAAAACGAGAGAGAAATTATATAGATAATGTCTCTAATATAGATACTGTCTCTAATCATAACATAGAGAAATGCAGGACCTAACCAACAGACTGACAGAGTTCTAACCCACATGGAATAGAGACACAACGCTGACAAAAGTCAAGTCATCGTCACAGGCAACAGCAAAGCAGAGGAGTATACGTGGATGTGGCGATGGGGAGCGTTTAAGAAAGTTCCGACATATTTGTTACAAGATCGACAAAGTGGTTTATAAATTTGGTAAATGTGGAGAAAAGTGCGTACCGCCGCAAAGTAGGAAGGTTGGAAAGGCGACAAGTATCGCGAGAAAACCGGGCGGGAGTTGGCCATGTACAGGTGATGACGCTCGGCTTCCTGCAGGCCCAGTAAACGCCATATCCACAGACTTACAGCGCCAATCATCAGTAGGCTGTAGTGACATCAAGCAAGAAGCTAATGACAGACGATAACAAACACCCCACGTGGCTCACCAGAACCAACTTTGCGTTAATGGATATGAAAAAACAGCGTCGGTGTGCACGGGTGGGCTGTGCTCCTTTAACGGGTGGCGGGTATGATCGGCGTACTGCACGAGAACTAAATGGCGTGATCACTGTGTGCGAGTTACTGAGTCGACAGGTTTGTCATGTGTTTACAGTCGTCAGTGACTCACTCTCTCTCTCTCTCTCTCTCTCTCTCACACAATCTTCAAGCTATATAATAAATAATATGTGTTATATGATCTTGCGCTCTTCTGTCAGTCTCTTTGTGTTATTTGACCCTGATGATGCAAATTATCTCAATTGTCCTTTCGTACAAAGTTTGTTAAACTTACCAACATTGTATTGTAAATATTTCAGTTGTCACAGACCATGTCCACTTGCTAATTCTCCCCGACCGGACACGCAAGCACACACCCAAACACACACACACATGCACACACAACCACCCATCCACCCACCACGCACACACCCCACCCACTCACAACATAGCAAGAAACCGCGATGAAAGCAAGTTATCAGAGGAAGACGCAAGCAGACATCTGCTGGCCGATGACCAGACCAAAACAAGAGAACAAAACAAGAAACTCACAAGGCCCAGATGAGTTCTGTGGCATATGCGTTTGCTGCTTCCTGCATCAGGTAGAGGTAGTCCAGCAAAACTTCCAGCGCATCTTCCTGCTTCTGAGAACACACATCTCTCACACTTTAACATTTATTGTAGAATAAAACATCGGCATTTATATTTCCCCTCCCACCCCGACTTATATCCCTACCTGTCATCCTTGCCAGGTCCTCCGACATCCAGTCCGCCTTTCAGTTTCTATTCTAAACATTGAATATCTTCTTAAGCCATTTTTTCGGATGAAAGTAAATGTAATCTTCAAATAAACCTTGACATTTTTCAAATAAACCTTTATATATTTCAAAACTAGGATGACTAGTGTTACAGATTCTTACCCTTCTTAATACTCATCCTGACAGTGAAACAGAAATATTATCAAATATAATAGTCGAAGGCAGTCATTAAACATCAGTACATCTACATACATCTCTATGCATAAAGCACACGCTCACAAACACACAATCATAACAGACTACTTTATGTCTAATCATCTATGCGGGTTAGTGTTAAACGACAGCATCTTTCACAGATGAAAGTAAGAGAAGAAAGAATGTCACACCCAGGTTACAAAGTAATCTTCCATTGGATATTTATGGTTCATGCTTCTGTATTGAAGAGGAGAGATCGCTATGCATCCACAAACTGCTGCAGAATGTTGCTAGCAAGGGAATCTGTTAACACGACTACCTTATCAATCGCACACAGATTAGGGAGGAGAGGAGGGGGTTCCCACGCAATAGATAACATCATTGCCAGATAAGATTTGCTCACGTGCAGCCCGCCAAAGTCTTACCAGCCTGTACAATAGGTCATCATGTAATATTTTGTTTCACGTGCTTACCTTTGCTGTGGCAAGCATTTCAACGACACGCGGGCATATTGTGGTCAGTCCATAACGTTTGACAGCGATGGCACTACGCAACTTTGCTACGTCATTTTGGTGGTGAAGACATTCCACGTCATTGAAGTTACTTCAGCGATTTAGGCTCCACCCACTTGCTGACGTTCGCACGCTTTCTAATACGTTGTTTCTGCGTCATAATTTGTTATGACGAACACTCAAGTCCTGGCGTCATTAAGTGACGTCAAACGTGAGCTGCTTTTGAATGTGTGTGGAATGATGTCCTCCTGGACATGAGAGCTGAAGGTCGGACTGAGTTCTAATTAAGTAGATGTCACATGGAAAAGGACAACAGCCGCAGGATGTGGCCAGAGTAGGAGGCCTGATAATTCTGTGAGGTTGCGGTGATGGCATTTAGGCAGTGACGTGGGCTACAAAAAGCGGATCCTGAGGTCTGCCGACCTTCATCTAGTGGTCAAGTCAAAGGTCAGTGAAGATCGAGTCTGTTCATTTTTATCATTCTGTTTTCATTAAAAAATAATGTATTTGTCCATGAAAAAGAACTCTCTTCTACACTGCACTTCTTGTGCGCCTATCTACGATGATTTCTTCCATTTGACTGTAGTCATGTCTGTGATGTGTGTGTCTGTAGAGGGTGTCTATAGAGGATGGAGGGATGTCGGTATACGAGTCATTCCACGGTTAATTGAAGTTTAGGTTTTGTGAAGCGCTATGAACCTGGCTTTGGTTGGTAAACAGCACTATGTAAGCTATGACGATGATGACGATAATGATGAATATTATTCATTGAATGGATGGACATATGTCATATTTGTACGAATTGGTGGGTGGATGTATACATTTTTAGGACTATCTATAGTTTATTTTTATGTAGCAAAGTCCCATCTAAGGTGTGGCGGCTAACAGTAAATATATACTATTAAAATGGATTGTACAAATTACACCAGAAAGCAGACAACCACAAAGAAATATACATTCAAAAGAAAGCGAGAAAGGAGGAAAAAACAAGGATAGACGAGGTAACTGTTTGTGAATTCTTTTGCATGCATGCACATAAGTGCATAACCAGTGAATGAATGGAAGTATGTAAAGTTAAGTAAATCTCACAGGAAGACATATGTATTAAGAAAAAGAAATAGAGAGGAGGAGGTTAAGGGAGGACAGAGAGAGAAAGTGAAATAGTACATGGGAGACAAGAAGAAAGATCTTTTGTTTCTTTCCTTTGATGTGTTTATTTTATTTTTATTTTCGTTTAATGAATGTGTAAGAACTTGGTATTGCTGTAGTTGTTACTTGCAGACACACTCGCAGTTCCAAGGCACAGAGTGCATCTCACATTCTACTTTCAAGTCACTCTCGGCCAGAAATAAAACTGCGACTGCAGATCACTACACCTGAGATGTGCTTCCCCTCTTGTTTAATCTCCTCCAGTTCGATTACACAAGATGACATGTACATCATCGAACAAGGAGCACAACTGTGTGAAGCAGCATAATTCAAGGCACATTGTAAAGAACTAAATAAAAAGTTCATAAATAAAAGTGAACTGGACCTAGAGGGATAAAAAATTCAAGTTCTGTACGCACTTTGATTACACACAACTTTCTTGGCACAAGAAAAGGGTTGTTTCTGAAACCACATTAAAGTGAAAGAGCATCACAAAGTCATTGATGTCACGTCAGGTTTAATTACCTTCACCGGTCACAACGGCTTGTCGCCAACGTCATCATTGTCGCGCAAACATCGTATACAAGTCACATTCGTGGGAATGGCACTTCATTGTAAAGATCGTAAAATAAATGCAATCTTCAAACAGGAAAACACAGATGAACCAGAACGGAATTCCTGGGAACGGAATTAGTCAGAAAGGGAGAAAATTATCATGGATTCTGAACAAACTGCTGATTCAAGATTCACCAAAGTGCCGTCTGTAGTATGTAAATAATATATATACATACGTTTCGAAATATGCAGTCGGGGGGGAAGCGACAACATTTTGTGTAGTATTGTGAAGCAGGTTGCGCTCCCTGATTATGCATGTAATAAAATCGAATACCTTTGAGTGATCTCGACGAAAAAACGAGTCTAAACCGTGAAAACATTGTCGAAACAAAATTGCGTCTTGCACGAGGCATCTCGAAGATTTAAGCGCTGGGAAAAATAACCAATTCGAAGGCTGAGCATGATTAATAAATTACGAGATTGCAGTATTGAAGTAAATGAAGGAGACGAAAGAAATGTGCAAGTATTTACACTCTGCATCATCACGTCCCTGACGTGGTCACCTGGTTGGAATGGCTAAGAGGCAAGGGCTCGAGGAGCGAACCTTGATCATTGTCATCCTCTTGAACATCACGCAGAAACGGCATACCAAGCAGCAGAACAACAACAACAAGACTCAACAACATCTTGCATTTTCTTCTCGCAAAATGTTTTCTTTGAATCTAAGGGCTTTCTACCTTTTTTTCTCTTTTTAAAAAATTGTTCTGCGCTCTTCTCACATCAAAGCTAACCGGGAAAGCCTACTCCCTCATCTACTACTGGCGATGAAAGCAATACATGCTAGACAATAAACAACAGTTCATCGTTTGACCTCAAGTCGCAGGTCGTTTCAAGACGCTACCCTTCGGCAGCCAACTGTCATCACCGGGTATCGCAAGTTAAAGGTCTGCGACAGGACAAATATTTTATTTAAATCACCGGGTTTTCAGTTCAAAACTGCAAACATCATGTACAGAAAGAGGCCAAGTCTGTGAAGCCTGGAATGTCCGTGGATATGCCTAAAGAACATATGGCCAATGCTGTCCTTTGGGCGTCTGTAGCGTTAGCAGCACAATCGCATTCACTCACATTTCTGAAAGGAATATGTTTGATTTTGTCTATTCATTTTTTCCTAGGCTTGTATTCCAAGAATGTTAGGAGAAGAGGTGGCTGTTCAGACAGAGCTAGAGAAATAGCATAAAGAATGAACTAGAATTCAAACAAAATTGCACTCTTGTCAAACTTTTACGAAAGCTTTCACATCACTCGGTTTGCTTACTCCGAAAAGTCTTGAAACCTCGGAGGCAAGCGCGAACCTACCCCAGTCCTTCCCTAACGCCAGAATAGAGCATCCACCGCAGTGGTACAAATGACACAATCACGTTTTCTAAATGACGTGGTTACTTTTGTTTGTTTATTTGTTTGTATGTACAGGCACGAACACGGGTACTGGAGAATGCCTGACATTGCAGTGGCATGTCGAGAGGAGCTCAAGCGACTCGGGAAAAGAAAGTGATGTCCGCTATTCTGACTCCCTCTGGCGTCAACAGGGCGTGACAAAAGGTCGGATAGTGACTACAGTCACACGCACACCCGAATGTGTGTTAATGCTAAATCACTTCACACTATACAGATGGGATGAAGGTGGGTAGGGGAACAGAGACTTCGCAGTCTTTAGATGCCAAGCAGATAGTTTTGATAAAACTCAGCGGCGGCTGCTTTTAAAAAAAGTGTGGAACTAGCGAATGCACACACACACACATACACACCACACACACATATCAGCTTTTAGAGAGACACACGTGAAACTGATCGAGCGCACTAACACGTTCAGAACATAAATATACATGCAGTCCATCACATCAGTTGTAATAATAATAACGACGACGACGGTGATGATGATGATAATAATCTTCAGAAAAATTCACTATGTCGGACATCTCAGAAACTTCGAAAGGTTCCTTGTTAATATTCCGCAGCGTTTGCTAAGTTATGGCAGAATGGGTGTGCTTCACAGAGCCAGGGATGATCCCTCAACCCCAACTGTCCTGTCAGAAAGTATGGCACGCTAGATAAAGACAAGGTGGACCTTGTTCTCCTAACTTGATGTTTTGTCTCCTGTTCACGTCTCCCACAGATATTTAGACTGGTCACACCCTTCACACCCAGTATCTGCCATTGGGGATGAGAACGGGGAGAAATGTTAGTTGTGTGGTGAGGACATGGGGGTAGGGTGGGGAAAAAATCATACTAGACGGCACCTTCCACGGAAAATCAACATTAAACAAGCAGGCTGTTAAAACATCTCCGGAAATACGGATGCACATTTTGAAAACATCAACGAAATCCTCTAGCACACATCGAGGGAAATTTTTCAAAAATTTTATCACGCTTGCTTCCCTTGCACCCTGTCGCATTTAGGATTGCGTCCCTTGGGTGGGATGTGAGCTCACAGGGCATCGTCTACAGTCGACAGATCTGGTCCTACGATTTTCCCTAAATTACCCCCACGCGTCCATCCTCCCTCCGAACATGCACACACATTCACACACGCACTTATAGATACCAACCCCATCAATGTACATGTTTTAAATTTAAACAATGAAACTGTGGCATCAGCTATTTTCCCTACAATCTTATCGAGCGCCGTTTAAGCTGATACAACTGACACAACAAAGTATTATCACAACCTTCGCATGATGATATAATATGAGTTCCCTCCTCCTGAACCACACATAAATATTGTTGCAGCCTGGAAACGTCTGCCGTGATTAGTCTCCCTTCGAAAGCTCGACCCACATTCAAAATGTCTTTCTGGAAAAATACTGCACTGCCTATTCGTTTAGTTCACGCGTCCGCCCTCTCCAGCAGCTGTGTGGAGGAGAAAGCACAGCAAGAGTGGCTATGAATTGGGAAGGGGGATAGATGTCGTCAACACCGCACGCAGGGGACGTCTGCCTCGGTTACCTCCTCCTTGACCTCCACTCGAACGAGCGGGTGAGTGGCTCCCCATGTGGGCAACATGAGCGCCATGCATCCCCAGCGAGCCCGGCGTCGGTCTGTGCGTATGCACGCTAGCGTTCATGTCACCCTTCCAGAAGTGCATGGCTTCGCTGTGGGAACCAAGGCTGGACGCCGACCTGCGGTCTAGCTCTTGCAGGAAGCTGGCTGACTGCCCGAAGAAGGAAGTCTTGGCTGTACAGTTCTGCCTGCGATACTTGTAGTGCGCGAAGGATTGGCAGGGTAACAGGAGAGGAGGGGGACCGGACGGGAGAAGGGGTGGTGTGGTCTCTACGCAACGGCCCCGGCCCCTCCTGGCAAGCAGCTTGTCCTCCAGCCCCGGAAGGATCAGAGGAGGAGGGTCTGGAAGATGCTTGACGAGTTGTCGAGTTTTTTCTGGCTTCGACCGCAGCTTTTTTTCCCTTGATGACTCTCTGGTGGAGGAGAAGGAATCGGTGAATGTTCTTTACCAGCTTTCAGCACAACAGGCCCCGACAAGGGTACCTCCGCCTTCATATCCTTCCCATCTATGGGGCTTTTCTCTGTGTTCTCCAGCGACGACTGCGGGGGTGACATGTCCACGTCTT
The DNA here is from genome assembly GCF_003073045.1 of Pomacea canaliculata. Classification (NCBI taxonomy): domain Eukaryota; kingdom Metazoa; phylum Mollusca; class Gastropoda; order Architaenioglossa; family Ampullariidae; genus Pomacea; species Pomacea canaliculata. The sequence goes on along the minus strand of NC_037590.1, from coordinate 40,969,512 downwards.
CGCCGACCTCGTCACTCCGCCGCAGCCCGCCGAGGTCGCTAGTCGATGACGACGTGGCCGATGATGACGATGATGAAAATGAAGACGAAGAGGAGGAGCTGTCAGCCGGTGTTGGTGCGGGCGAAAGAGCTTCGGTCTTGAGCGGGGGAGTGGAAGACGGACAGTAGTTGAAGTCGGAGGTGTTCTCCACGCGCGCGTTGAGGATCTGGTCCAGGTACTTGGTGCTGACGGTACGCAGGTCCACTACGGCCTCCACAATGCGGGCAAAGAGCAGTGATCCATCACCGTGGTTCAGCAGCAGCTGACACTTAAGCGCCATAGCGATGTCCGCCTCCAGGTTCTCAAGCAGACGGGTCGTTCGTTAGGCCCTCGCGATCTGCAGGCAAGCGGTGTATGACTTTAGGAAAGGGGATGGGTAAGAAAATGAAATAAAAAGAAGAAAAAATCGAAGGAAGGAAGAAATAAAGAAAAAACAGGCCTATAGATAGGACAGACAGTCGACTACCAATACAGAAGATGGCATGAGCTTTTTTAACTTTTTGACTTCAGTACACAGTCGCGAGGTCTCCTGTACATCGAGAGATGGCACAAATGGCGTTCACGAACATTCTCTGTGACCTCAGATTTCGCGAGAAGAGATTAACATTAGAGGAGGGATCAGAAAACAAGAGAAAGAGAGAGGAAGAGGAAGGATGTCGAAAGTTTTTCTTGACCTTTTTTTACTGACGTTACCACCGGTTCTCGGTCTCACCTGGACAGAAGAGGACGAGGGCGCAAAGCAGTGAGACCTCCACGTCGGTGAGATCCAGCTTCCGCAGCTTCAGCACCAGCTGGTGGAAGTGCGCGAACACTTCCCCGATGAGGCCCAGGCGGGAAGGACCGTCGCAATGCAGGCGGAACTTGAGCTTGTCGTCCAGCCAGTGCTGGCCGCTCAGGTGCACGTGCGTGCAGTCGTGGATGACGGCCGCCTCTAGGATGCAGCTTTTGATCAGCACGCGCTGGTCCTCCTGCGCCAGGTCCAGGAATTGCGGGATCTCCTTGGCGAAGGTGCTGATGCAGCGCACGATGGTTGGGATGTAGCGGGTGTAGATGCTCTTGGACTTTTCCAAGCTCAGGATGTCGGTGGGCTGCACACACACCCGTCAAGCATTTAGCCTCGTTCTGAGTTGCCGTCAAGCAGCCCCCTTTCTCACCTTTTGTTCTTTCCCCCACCACAGACTTTCTGATCAATTAATCCAGTGTGCGTGTAGCTGTGAGAGATATTGTATATGAAGATAGATCGGAATGTGTGTGTGTGTATATATAGAATACCTCTTAGAGGAGAAAGAATAAAGAATCTTTAATCAACCGAAGAATTTTTTCTCACTTTATATAGTACAAGGACATATTCAGCGCGGAATCCCAAATTAGGGTATGCACACAACAATTTTATCATTGAATAAATAATTTCTTTAACATGCGCTTGCTCATCACAAAGCACAGGCCTGGGTTTGGGTGGCATGCAGAATAATAAATCTGATTGCTAAATTGGAAGGACAGGGTAGTCGAAGGGATGTCAGTGAGTGGTTGGACCTAGATGAAGGACATCTGACGACGAGAAGGCAGACAAGACTGAAAAACAGACCTCCTCTGGGGACAGTTGCTTGGCGATGGCATCGTAGTCAAGCACAGCGGCTTTGAAGGCGTCGTGGATGGCCAGCACCATCTGCTCCGTCTTGACCTGCTTGTCGATGTCCACGGCGCCACTAGCGCTCTGCGGCAGCACGAAGAAGCTGTTGCTGCTTGGCCGGTCCTTCTTCGGGCAGCGGCCCAGACGCACGGCTGGCGAGGACAAGAGACAGTGAGAGTGAGACAGGATGAGATACAGAAAGTGGGAGACAGATACAGGTGTAAGTGAGACACAGACAGTGGGAGAATGGGAACTTGAGTGAGACGTGAGAGTGAGCGATGGTGTATATCCTTTTCAAGAGACTTCCTAAAAATAAATTACAAGAATTTGATAAATATTAATAGGTTTTTGTGTTTAGCAAATATTTTCAAGGATATTTTTTTCTCATCGCTTTATGCAAACTCTCGAGGCAGTGTATGTATATATTTCAAAAAACTGTCGATCGTTTCTGTGGCTGGCTGTTACCTACAAAGCCCGCGAACCAAAAGCGTTTCTCGCTCGCCGAGAGCGACGTTCCGCAGAAGTTGTACCGAACACAAGAGGCCAGCAAGCCAGCTTGAAGGTTTGTTGGCAACTTGCACGTTGGGTGAGCTTCACTTAATTGTCTATTGTCGTGTAGGTGTTCTTACAGTCACTATACGGACGGGAAAAGCAAGCGCTAGTCATGACACAAACTCAGTCATTTTGTCTGCATCATCAGCGCGTTCTCCATGTATTTTTTTTTTCCGGAAGAAACGAATTACCTTTTGGCAGGCCAACCCAGAAAGAGCTAACCTTGGGATGCAGGAAATATTTCTAAAAGTATCAGCTAGAAGTAGAGCAGGAGGATGCCGACAGCAACAAACAGCCCCCACCCGTCAAAGAAAAATTACACACACCCCTCCCCCCAAGAAAAAAATGATGATGATGAAGAAGAGAATGTAATAGTTTTGCTTGTTATCTAGATAGGGAAAAGCCGTAAAGGGCACCAGCCCCTTGCTTATCCCGAGGTTAGAGCCGTATACCTTCGTGTGACATGCCCACGGTGACGCACTTCTGCAGGCGGCAGTACTGGCATCGGTTCCTGCTGATGCGCATGATGAGGCAGCCCTTGGGGTTCTCGCACGGCTTGTACGTGATCTTCTGGCGAATGGTGCGCCGGAAGAAGCCCTGCAAATGGCAGCAGCCGTCAGAACCACATGTGTTCCCGTCAAGACCAGTACTGCCCATCATCCCTCCTCCCACTCTGGAGACTAACCGTGGGCGGTGCAGAGACACTCTCTGACATCACACTGCCATATCCACCTGACCCCCGCCATCCCACCTCCTTCCATAACCCTTTTATTACCTTTTCTTTTTTTATCAACATCATTAATATGGCTAACCTTCCCTTCTTTCCCCCCGAGCTGAAGAGTCTGGCACTGCCTTTCTTGGTTGGAATCCCTTCTTTGTAAAATAAAAAAACTCCCCCCGTCCACCATCCCTCCCAGTGTTCGCCCTCCGACTACCGTGACCACCTGAGGAGAAGACAGGTCAAAGCGGCATAGTGCAGGTGCAAACATAACTGTTGAACAGGTGCAAACGCAAGGAAGGCTTCAAGACAAAAGTACCATCTTTATGTCTACAGCCTTGGGATGCCAGACGCCAGACTCTAACTTGTAAGAACACTAATAAGAAACAAATAAATTGTTTACGTGGTTTAAAGAGTGTGTCAGAAATGAAGTGAAGGGGAGAGTTTAATAGAGGTTAGCCCGCACTGGAGTAACAGCTCACCAAAGTCATCTACATCGGAATGTTAAGGCAGCAGATATATCCCCAGCCAAGACTATATATATATATAAAATGTTGATGCACATATAGGCGAGGAACGCCAGTAAAAACATCTCAGAGATAATTACAAAAGAAAAAACCCACTCTGAAAGAGACTACAAGTTTGCGGTAATTGAAAAATCATTTTGGCACACGTAGTTCGATGTACAGATTGACTGATATAACTTGTTCTGTTACATTCTGGTGTGTGGGAACCCCCGCTCCCCGCTTTACAAAAAACTTTGAAGTGTAGAGTCGCCGAGACTGAGCAACATGATGCCATATTTTCCAGTTGGCTCGACCACCGCGCAACACCCTAGAGGTCGAGTCCAACACTGACCTCTGCTGGAATGAAAATGCTGCTCAGTCCTGTGATTGCCAGCAAGCTCTCCCACAAACTCCCCATCCCCTCCATCACATCCCCTATCCCCATGGCCGACATCACACAATACCATTTTTGTAAGCAAACCCCCCACGTACTGCTTGTAACCGAACCACTACCTCCCTCAGATTGTATCATCTCGATATTGCCTCCAGTTCGCTCCTAGGTCAGCGCCCCAGACGACTAGTTAATTATTACTTTGTACATATTGATTGCCGACGTTCTACAGCTTCATTATCTGCTCCTCACATATTAAAGGCGTAGTGAGGCACAATTTTTCCAGGGACTGTAAAGTTCATTGCAAGGTACTATTTTCTCAAGTCTGTGGAATTCCCTCATCCCATTTCCGTTCTCAGATGATGAAATTATCATTATTCACAAAGGTCCACAAGACAGACAAGGATTGTTCATGGATTGGTCTACACTGTTAAGGCCACAGTCGGTGTATATGTTGTATATAAAGTTGATGTATATGTTGTTAACTAACTGTATCTGTCGACAAGTAAGAAAAGAATGTCTTTTTGAGGATGATGACGTGGACAGGCATGTATCTAAAAAAAGAACGGATGAAATAAGTATCCTGTACCGAGTCCTTAGAACTTGGCCAAGTCATTACAAAGATTGTGCCTTGAGAGAGACTTGGCACAAGGTGAGATGTCTTTGAAGACATCTTGAGTATGAACACTGGTGACTCGAATTCTGACATTGCCAGGTGTCAATAAAGTGACATGCACTTGTAACGTTTTTATTAGGTTCTCAGATGACACACATGGTGACAGTCGGTGTGACACTGCTGCTTCTTTGTGAAGAAATGTCAATATTATTTTTCTTTCTTTCGCTTTGTTTTCAGGTATGAACTGTTTTTATGGCACACTGCTCTATATTGCTGATAGATTCGGTCACCAAGCCCTCCCAACTCCTCCACCCCCCCAAAACACCCACCCGTTCACACATCCATGAGTCCGTCTGCTGTCTGTTCAGCTTGACTGAACAGTCTGTGCCTATTCTCTCTCACTTGTTTGGCATGTGACTGAGTCCGCCCTGGATTTGAAAAAAAAATAAATAAACTCGAGCATACATATACAGGCTTGCTCAACTAACCCTTCTCACCTGCACTCCTCCCCACGCGACCTTCACCCAAGTATTAAAGTGCACGTAGCCGCGCGGCACAGCCAGCAGGTAACACCACCAGGTGCTGGTAATGCAGTCGTGCAGATGACAATCCACCACGTGCATGGCTAGAGTACACACTGTCCCCCTCCCCCTTTATTTCTTCACAACGCCTCGAAGCCTATTCTCGTCAAACAAACAAGACAAGACGAACAACTGCAGGAGTGCAAGGCCTTCGAGACACGGCGTAAAACCCTCTTCTCGTACCTCGAGGGCCGAGTGCACTCCCCCGATACACCTGAGGAATCGTGAAGTGTCCCCCTTCGTGGATGTGATGTGCCGAACGAAAAAAAAAAAACAAACAAACCAAAAAAAAAAAAAACACCATGGGAGGGGGATGGAATGAAGGGGTTGGGGTGGGGGAGCTGGGGGGTCAGAAGGTGGGTCAGGCGCGGTCGTCTGCTGGTAGGTTCCGCCAGAAACGGAGGCGTGCACGCCGCCTGCGGCCCCAACCGCCAGGACGCGCGTTCTCCCAGGTGTCAGGTCAGCCTGACCCGGAGGGTGAGGCCTGGTGATTGGGTGGGCTGCTGGCGGCGTCTCTAAAGTGCTGGGTGACATGGGCGCTGAATGCAATCGACCGAGAAACAGTGTGACACGGCGGTGTGGAGCCTTTGACGGGAATAAACCGCGGAGGTCAAGAGAAAAAGAATCTTCTAGGAGATCAGACGAGACGAGCAGCAAGATATTTTTTTTTAAAAAATGTTTTGTTTTTTTTTAAACCAAGTTTGCCAAGATAAAAGACTAAAGAAATGAGGTTTGATAAAGACCGCTATAGACGAGGTCAGGATGACATGCACTCTCTCTCTCTTAACTGAACATTTGCGCGTTCGAGCGAGCATCATCTACCCTTTACTCCTCCTCCTAAAAAACCAAAACTGAAATAATATTTATTTATCCGTCGTGCGAAGAAATATTCTTGTAATGTGTGTGTGAGAGAGAAATAGTTGAAAGGAGTGTTATGCACGCTTGTAACGGTGTCAGTGAGGAAGGGAGGGTAGTGGCAGTGAACAGACCCAGTGACCTGGCATGGACTTGTGCACGTATGCTTGTCATTACATGTTGAGTGGCTTGCTATGGTTGCAGACGTGGGTACAGGGACACCCAGGCCTGATGGCAGTCTTATCGCCCACCGCAGTCAGAACACTCACCTTGCAACCTTCACATGAGAAGACGCCATAGTGGAAACCCGAGGCCTTGTCTCCACACACGCGACATAAGATGTGTCCGCCCTGAGGCGCTCCAGTCACTGCACACAAACACACAAACACGCAGACACGCGCACGCACGCACGCGCACACACATGCATGAGGTCAAGAGGGTGCACGCACGTCGATGAGCAGACGCACTCTTACGTCTGTACATGCGCCAGGGTCAATATGGCAACACATGTCAATAAAGCAATCGTTGCCAATAGAGCACGGCAGCCTGTGACCGACATACAATCATATCACCAACCCCGATGCATGATAAGGAGTGTGGGAGGGAGCGGGGACATGAATAAGGTCACAGCGACCTGGAGCAGCGATCTTCACTTAAAACAACATACCTCAGCTCCTTACTTACCTGGCTTCCCCTCATTACCTACCTGGCTTCACCTCACTACTTACCTGGCTTCACCTGCCATTCCTTTGTAATGAAGGAATATATATATATCACATATGTACGTGAATGTGTACCTGTACGCGTACGGTAATTTTTCAAAATGGAAATTAAAACTTGAGTATCTCACCCCAACCCCCGTCATTTTCTTTAAGCAAAAATCTTCAGCAAGTGCTGGAGAACAGAGAAAAGGACAAAACAGTTACCTGAGGACACAGGGCGTTTGGTTGGCCTGCTCATCACTCCAGCTACCACCATCCTGGTGGCCCAGAAGTCCGATGGATGGACACCCGATCAGGGGAGGTCTGCAAAAAGCCAGAATCACAGGATCACCACACACCAGGCCTCGTACAAGCCACACCGACGGATTAAGACCTAAGCCCCTCCCACGTTCCGCTCCACCATGCGCACAAACTTTGTTTCTTTTTTTTTCCCCTCTTCTTTGTATATAACTACGTCGAGGCACAGCTGTAGTCTAAAGAGGGTGGGAGACATGGGGTGGGTGGGCGGAGAGCTAAATTCGGAAGCAAGATTAACGCTGGCTCTGAATGCATGCAAATGTAGCTCGTTTGAAATGAAGTCGATGACAGCTCAACGGCCGCATCGCGTGGCAAGAGGCCTGCCTGGCTGTAAAATAACTGAAGGATCTCGCAGATATTGTATTCAATTGAGAACAGCATGCAAGAGCCGTGGCGCCACCTGCAGGTGGACTCGCACTCGGGTGAGCTCTACATCTCCGATCGACATCCGTCCATAGTTTGCACCTCTTCGCGTCCTCCGACACCACCCGCAGCTCGACTGACCAACAGATCGAAGTCTCTCCTGGATATCGCCTGATCCACAAACAGCAACATGCCCTCTGTACGAGCTGATATAGCCTCCACATCCCGGGTGCACTAAGCCATAATTATTTATTTGTTTAGGAGAAATATTTCGTTTATGACTGAGACATTGCTCCTTCGTTTTCTGTTTCTTTTGTGTATTTTATGTTCGAAAGTCCGCCAGTCTGTGAGGAATAAACGTCTTGTCTTGGCTGATGTCCCAGAAGCATTCAGAACAACAACCTCGGAGGGTTTAAAGGCAAGACCTAGACTCAGCACCCTACAAACCGATCCTGCTGTTTCCAATCCTGGCTTCCAACACTGGATCTGTTATAGAAAGAAGATCGGGTGTGTTGCAGATGCCAGTATACTTTCCTAACATGCAATGCACGAGCTGTGATACTTCCATTGAGCTTTACTCAGTCATAAAAAAATCTCAAGCAGTTACACCACTCTTTAGAGTTTGGAAAGTTTGGGTTGGAGGATGCAACAGTCCGTCGAGAGACACACACAGCCCCTCCGTTGTCGGCTCTTTTCCAAACATCTTATTTGTATGCGTGTGTATGTGTGTCTGTGATAATAAGAGAGAAAGAGATAAGGTATTGAATTACAATAACCAACAGAACACATTGAATGTTAACTCACAAAGCTCGAGCTCTTAAGAAACCGGTTCATACTGAGATTGTTTGCAAAGTTTGCTATCTCAATATTTAAAAGTGAACCAAGAGGTCAAAAGAGTTGTGCGTGTCTGGGTGTAAGAGAGAGAGAGAAGGGAGGTTGTGTAAAGGTAGGGGTAGCGGTAGGTAGGGTGGGTTCATTATTAGCGCTCGGTTACAAAGTCGCCAAAGTTGTTAATGTCTGTAGAAAAGCGCGTGGTCACGTGATTTTCTTTTCAACGCCAAGTGCTTTCATACTGGGTTCATGCAGAGGTGACGCCGTTTCACAATAATCCACGAAATTTGCCTTTGGAGTAGTCACCTCAGTTTCATTTACGATCATCGGGAGCTGAAAGGCTACCTTTTGCCAATTACCATGACGAGGATGCAAGGGCCGACCTTTGAAAACATAATAAGGGAATTGAATCTTAACGAAGGAGGTGCTGGGAGATGGGGTCAAGTTCTGTTTACACGAGGGGCATACAAGATGCAGAGATGCATGAAACCTTGTCCTCCACAACTCCCTTGTCGCACGCGGTGACCGAACATGATGTCACAGCATACCTCCTCCTCCCAACAGTGTTCGTAAAGTTCACGACCCCGAAGGGAGAGCATTGGAGGGTCAGGACTGTTTAGGCCATCTGTGCTCAATCATCTAAGCAGTGACCTGATTCGGAGCTTGCATTAGCCATCAGCAGACTCTTAATGGCGAAACCGGCTGGAGGGTGGGGTCGTGGAAGGTTCCTCCGGGAAGGTGAAACTACATGAAAAGTTGGATAACACCCAATGCAATGAAAGAAAATCCATGCGAAATGTATGGAGGCTTTACCAGGTAAGCAAAACCTGCCACGCTAGCGGAGTTTGTGGCAGCTGTGACAGCTGTTTCCAGGGTTTTTACAGCTGTACCAACATCGTGCACTGCAGCTGGTCTCGAAACTTGACTAATAAACAGATGACGGATCCGTTGTTTACAGAGTTGCCAGGAGAAAAGATTTCAATGATGCTAAAGTGACGATACCTTTCTGAAAGATGAGGATAGTTCGATTTAGTCTCTTGGCTGGCTGGAGGGGGGAACAAAACATCAGGTGACAGGGCTTTCACGGATGACCTTTGCTCAGCAGCGATAAACAGGTTGGGCACCTGTAAGACTGTCCACATCCTCGGGGTCGCTCTCATTGTGTCAACCGAACCACGTGACCAAACTAGGCAGGTTTACACCAGGTTGCTGTTGTCATAAAGGGGGTTCAGCAAGATCACTGAGCTTTTCATATCGTGGTTTGGTGTACGTATGGGTGGGGTGGGACTGTCTCGAAACCATAAACTATTGGATTTATTTCGCCGAGAAATCTTCTGAGTACACCATTGCACACATAATACATACACATACATACACACCCGAAACGCAAGCATGCACGCACACGGGCTTGTGTAGAAAAGAATACTTGACGACACTTAGCTGTTGACAGATTGTAAGTGATCCACTCGGTCATTTTTTTTGAAAACCATGGCTGTTTCCCGTTCTCTGCACGAGTATTATTAAGTGGACCTCAAAATAGTAGTCATGAAATCTGATAAGTAAAAAGGTTTCTCCGTACAGGGTGCACGTCCCAAAAATCGATGTGGACACGAGTCTGTGACATTTTTTTTAAGGATGGGCGGTGTTACATATGTTTTGTCATTAAAGCTACAGCTAGCGAGAGAACTAGGACTGTGTTCATTAATGTAGTGGTTCTAAAAGATAAGCGCGCCTCTTTCTTTGTCTCTCTCAACTGGCTTGCCTTCTGTCTCCAAGACCCATTGGCACTAAACAGTGATCCAGCCTAGTCCACCCGCTTCATTAGTGATTTGCAATGTGGTTGTGACAGTCGCTCTGATGTCGTGTGCGCGTTTTTTTTTTCGCACAGAAATCTCCTGTAGCCTTTGCTTGGTTTCCCAGGAAGAAGAGAAGCAGTCTGTCATCACGAGGCCTCTGGGACAGTCTAGACTGTCGAGAGAGACATGAGACAGGTACAGAGGCACCAAAGACTTGCCAGTGGATCGTGCCATTGTCAGAGAGTTGGCAAAACATTACTGTGCTTGTACCCTACCCCTTCCCAAAAGTCTTTCCGAAAACATATTTTAATTGCTTCCTTGCTTCCTATGCAATTCATACAGTGCCAGTCAGGTAAGACGAACGCTTCAGGTGTCTCGCCATTACATAAAACTGACCCAGGGTCGCTTTCGGAGACAGGGTACTTGTCTGACAGACGGTGCGCACCACGTGTCTCAACCTTAGGAAACACAGCCCTGCTACTTTGTCTCTAAAATTACTGTGTAATGAGTTGAGGTAGATCTTTTATTGTAAGAGAAAAGCAGTTGCTCTCAAGATGGCCAAGTGAGCGGGAAAACACACAGTCTTCTCCGCAATCTTTATAACTCTCAGTGACATTCCTCTGAACTTGTCCCACGTGACAGTCGATACCTATGTTCCAGAATGAGAAAGGGCCACCACTGGATTTCCAGTAACAAACCCTAAACTAAGCTTCAGCAGACAGACGCAAATACCTCGGAGGTCAGTATCCATGTCAGAGGTCCTCGTCCTGCCTTTGATCCAAAACCACCGGGCTCTCCGTGGGGCTACCGGCATGGTCTGGAGGTAAATGAACTCCTGGTTTAGCCAGATAGCCTCGGCATAAGTTAGTTCCCACGCTCGCATGTCTACGAGAGAAAGAGATGGCAAGAAGTGAGAGATAGTCCTGAGGTGGGTTGGGTTTAGTTCTTCCTTTCCGTCGGCGGGCGGCCTGGTGGTGCAACGGTTAGCGCCTGTTACCAATGTAGTGAAGGTTGGCTGTCCTTGAGTTCAGCTCTCGTCTCGGGCACACTGGTTTTTTTTATCCCTGCATGTGGCATCTGTTTACAGGCCTTGACATGTTAAAGCTGGCTCGGCGTCAAACACCATTTCTCCCCACTCCTCTTTCCCGTCGGTCTGGTTGTCCTCATCTATGTCAGGCACCTAGGTCGTACTGCCCGCTGTTCCCTCCATCTCGATCCACAATGTTGCTCTCATTGTCCCGGCTGGGAGACATGGAGGGAGCAACTCGGTGCACCTTCATCCAGGCGGCCACGCATGCACGTGTCGACGCCATACTTTCTAAACGCATGTCTGGAGAAGATGATAAATTATTTCCAGTGTCGGCTCGGGCCAACAGACAGTTGGAATATTGATGTATGTCCAATAGCTAGCAGATGTCAAAAAACACAGCTTTGCAACAAGGCAATACCATGTTTTAAAAAAGACCAAAAGGATGTGTGCATTTCCTCCGCCCAATGTTCACAACTACCGGGTCTGGCCAGAACGGTCGCACCATGAGAATTACAACAAAAGCACATGGACCCTGGTAGAGGTAGAAGCTGGAAGGAAGTGTAGCAGACAGAGAGAGAGAGAACATGGCGAGTGTAAGAGCAAACAGCTGCAAAAGACCATTTTGATTGATGGCGGCTGCTGGAATCATCTGGTATAGGCGTACCGACCTTTCCTGGTAGAATCAAGTTGCTGGAAATAAAATTGTCTCCTTTTCGTGGTTTTTTTTTTTTTTTTTGTAAACTGTTTTCCAGGGACGGTGGCCATCTGTGCCAGGCTGCTTAGAGTGCTTCACGGCGATGTGTGACACAAGGGTGCACACGGCTCGTGCGACTCCCTGCACTTAACATGCGCAGAAAACTCTCGAAAGGACAAAAAGCTCAGCGCTACCGGGAGTGCTCGGACTACTTCCCATCTTGGCCTAGTCAGCAACCCCCTGTACCATCCTAGCTTAAAAAAAAACAAAAACACCTCAGATGAAAAAAACTGATATGTAATAAAAGCAGAGGTTACATCTGCCAAGTGAGCTGTAAATTATGAACGTCAGCTGTTTGATACAAAGATATCAACTCCCCAACCCTTGCTTTCAAGTCGTTTGTTATTCCATGCGCATACCGACAGACATACATGCAATCTCATGCACAGAACATTAATTAGCAAGGAGTATATAACCTTCAATGAGGCACGTAACCACTCGACAAGGGGCATGTAACCACGCACACAGGGGCAGGTAACCAGCTCAAAGAAGTTATGAGCCCCATGACAAGGGCATGTAATCATTCGCTGAGGGACATGTAACCACTCGCAGCATCTGATCTTCGTAATGAGGTGGTAGAGGCAGAGCTCGATCACACTGAGGCCATAAAATGTCTGTCTTCTTCAGGAACGCCTGGCTGTCGCATCCCTCCATCATGAAGGAGTGGGGTGACAGTGGGTGACTGTCGTCAACGTCAGCTGTCACGTATTAAGAACCAACGAAAATTGATTTTTCAAACTTGTCATTCGACTTGCTAACAAATGTGCCATCATGACTTAAAGGTTTAGTTTTTTTTTCCTTTTTCATCCTTTTTGGTGGCCAGAGCTGGCATAGTCTGGCCTGTATAACTTGTCGTCTGCTGTCCATATGTGACAGTTGGTAGGGAGCTTGGCTCCATGAGGTGTGCACACCTAGGGTCGGCATCAACCTGCTCCAGACATTAGTTCCCGCGCTGTAGACAACTCTTTACAGGAGGTTACCATCTCCCCCTCCGCCTTCCGCCATTCCGTTCAAATGATGGACTTTGTTAAAAAAAAAACAAAAAAACCACGTGAGCGCTGGGGCTCAACCCAAAAGAAAACGAAAGAAAGAGGAAAAAAACCAGAAAGGAAAAAACTAATTTGGGTAACAAGCATGAAAATAGTAAAAGCACCAAAGGTAACCTGTGACCTGCCGACTCTTCTCTGTCTTCATCCTCTGCTCGGTGATATTTTTATATTTTAATTTATTGAATGTATTTCGAGAATGAAAATGGAGGCATTCACCCAGATTTTGGCAAACTGTATCTTGCACTAAATGTTACCCAGTCAGTAGAAGAAAAAAAACTGCACCCCACTCGACCTTTAACTGCTGGGAAATGCAGGCTAGAAGGAAGTCACGTGCAATCGTGGCGAACTCTAACACAGTTTGTTCAGCATCCCATTTGAGGAAGGGGAAGAAGAGAGGCTTGGCGTTGTGGTGGTCAACGTCCACGGCTAGAGCTGACGTCACAACGGGTCCAACCGCCATGTAAGTGATACAGGCTTTACAGGATGTACGTTTTGTGTGTACTTGGCCCTCAAACAGCGGCAGCGCCTTCAGGCGTCCGACGGAGTTAAAAAAATCCTCCTAAAATAAAAACGAAAGATACTCATCGCTAAACATGTGCGGCCTCGTTCCCAAACCAGCCTGTGACTTGTGCATGCTTGACATTTCCCCTTCTACCCTACCTGTACCTCAGACTGTTTCTCCTCCCGCTCGCCGTCATGTGGTTTTTGCTGCTGACACGGGGTACAACAACAGCAACAAAAACCAACCATCCTCCTTCCCGCGCAGTCTGGTGGCTATCACATATCAGCCAGACCGAGTAGTCTCGGGTTCACATCTCGTCTCATTCACGCTATCTTTTTTTAAAAAAATATCTTTTTATTCCTCTTCTCGCTGGTTTCTATTTATAGAGCAGACTCCATTGCCGTGACGCAGCCTTCTTTGCTCGCGCTCGGTTAGACGCCAGCCGCATCCATTTATCCATTCTTCTCTTCTCGGCAGTTACTATTACCATGTGCTGAGACAGCTTCAGCAAGGATGCCACACACACATATAAATAAAACAAATAAACAACAAAACAAACAGGATGAAGAAAGAGAGCTCACTCTAAGAACAAAGTAGAGTTACCTCTCATTAAACGCCCTTTGCTAGTGTGACGTAGAACAAAGCCAATTTTCAGAACGCCTGGTGTATATATATATAGAACCTATTTTTTAAAACTTCTTCCCCAAAGGACAAAGACAGGCAAGGAAGGTACTGCGCCGGAAGCCTGGTTGAAGGATGACGTGTACTTTAAGTACGGATGTACACACATGATGAACCCTACCCTAACCGTCTGGCATCCTTTATTGTGTTACAACCCTGACTAAGGAGTTTTTTGTTTACAATCATTCAGTCGTCTGTGCACACTCATGTGTAGATGTTACTGGTCTCTGTTCAACCTGGATACCGGACGTAGGTATTCATCTTCAAGATTTCTGTAGGAGTGTTGATTCAGCTCGCATGTAAAATACACCCACCTCCAAATTAAATACCCGGGTATTGGGCATCCGCTCCGTAAATTGAGTAAAAGCAATTAGGGGAGGTTTTAAGATGCATCGAACTATTAAATCGATGATGTTGATGATGGCAGCTCACAATAATCGAGGAAGAAATCAGAAACATTGACAACAATGACAAAAATGATTTAACTGCTTCAGAAAGAGTTGATTGAAAGTGACCGTTGCTGTCCATTAGGTGCGTCCAAGAAAAATAATGCTCTTTGTTTTAAATCAATGTCCGTCTCAATTTTTGTTGAAACCGCACCAGAAAAATTAAATGAAAGCGCAGTTTGAGCGATCAGAACTGTAAATAGAAATCCATATCACTAGGCCAGTGCTTATCCTACCTTGTATTTTAACAAATATTTCGAGAATCTCGAAGTTTATCAAGTAGACGAAGGTAATTATTTTTTGTTTCCTTTTTGTGTCACCCAACACCCTCCTTTACTCCACCTTCCACCATTTCACCCGATTTCCTAAGTCAAAGGTTGTGAATAAATAAAAGATACGGAAATTCAATATTATCTCCATTAAGACTTTTTTTCTTCTTCTTCAAGTTTGTAGCCAAACATCGTCCCCAAGTGTTGTCGTTCTCACATCAGACTTCCTGAGACCCAGCGCCATCAAGTATAAAACTACAATTGCTTTTAAAGACACCTGAGATCTGCCAGAAAGCGAACACTGGCTTCCTCCTTTCCTGACATTTACTGCATAACAAATAGTTCACGTGCATTGTGTGACTGTTTGTGTTTCCCAAAGTTAAAAAAACTGCCCGAAGACATCAGTTACATGTGTTTATTAATTTTTTCACAGTTAGTGGATCTTTAAACACAGTATGGCGCTAGTGTAGTAGTATCAAAAGAACTATGGTCGTCATATTGTTATAATTATTTTTTTTTGCCATTTATATTGCTTTACTTGTCACCAACAGACCATCGGCTCCAAACGCGCGCGCGCGTGCTTCAGTGTGAGTGCGCGTGTCTCCAAAGTGATATTTGCACCGAACTCTACTAAGTATCCCATCGGTGACCAAACACAGTCAGTGTATATATATTATATAAGCCAGAAATAAACAAAAATCGCAAAAAACCAAAGCCCTAAGCTGTCAATCAGTAAAATCAAGAGCTGGATAAGCTTTGATAATCCCGAGCTTAACAGAGCTCAAAGCTGGTGTTAATGTCGTTTGCAACTTTCTGATTTGTACATCCTGCTTAGTGGTTGCCAGTCAAGCTTTCACGAGTGAGTAGAGGCTGATAGACAAAATAAAAATTACTGAGACTCAGGGGGTCAAGTGAGGATGCGAACAACCCATCAACGACTTTGCTGTAACATGGTTACTGGCTATAACTGTCCATAACTGTTGTCTTCAGGGAATTGCCGTGGGCGTACACACTGGTGCACATCCACCAGCATCTGTCTGAATAGTGGTAGCTTATAAAATACTTATTTCCTTGCAAATAAATACGCGAGAAAGCATGATAGAAAACGTATCATATTATTTTCATTTTATTCATATCATCATGCTGAATGGTTCAGCGGTGGACGAAATGATCGCTCGTATAAATTCTATTTACTGTCCGTACAGTTTAACAGGTCATATGGGCACTTTACGTATGGGAAGTAGATGCCAACACTAATGGAACCCAGCATCCATTCCTAGCGCCTGGAAGTGAGAAAAGTAAAGGTGAGAACATAAAGCAATACCTGCGGTCTGGGTGAGTGGAGGACGAGGGAAGCCCGCAGTGATACCCGGGATAAAACCACGAGTGGAGGCAGAAATGTGGCGAAAGACAAAACCTCGCGAACCTGGCGCTCGCCTGATCCACAACCTCAGCTGAGCTCTTGGAGTGCCTGACCCCCAGACTCCTGGGAAATGTAGCCCCTATCTTCTGACCCTTTCTTTGTCTCATTACTCAGGTCCTTTCACACTTCGAGAGATTATGTAACGATTGTGAGCCACGAATGTGTAACTGCACTATCCCCTATTGCCAAATTACTTCTGCATCAGGAAAAATTGAGTTAGATAACCGTGCAAAAATATACACAGGCACGCGGGTGCGCGTGCACACACACATACACTCACACGCACGAGCGACGATGCCGATGGAGATGCAAACCAACTTTAAACAAAGTTCACAATTGACAGTGGAAATGCTTTTAAAAAGTACAAAAGAGGAAATAAAACAGAAGATTACGGAAAGATAGGATTAAAAAAAAACAAACAAACAAACAAACGAATTAGCGAAGTTAGCGCTAAAAATTAAATATAAATACAAGTATGGAGGTCTTTAACAACACAGTCAGAACAGTTATGTACTCACCCAGAACTTACTCGAGTGATGGACACTGGTCACGGTACTTTCGCTTTCTCAGATATTTGTCACATTTCCAGATCAAAGGTTAGCGACTGGCTTCTCTCTTGCACAGTTGTGGCCTCTGAATGACGATTCCTACTCCACGATCGCTATTCCTACACTAACCCCACTCCAAACCACTTACACCACCCCACAACCCCCCTTCTTTTAGCTATTCGTTTTTTTTCCGCCGATTTTCTTTTTAAACTAAAACCAATATGGACAAAGGCATCTTTCCGTCCAAAGGATAAATCAGGTTGCACATCTTGGTGTGATTGGCAGTCACACTGGCACGAGTGAAACGAGGGCAGGAGCTTAACGGAGACTAAACTTTATCTGGAAGTTGCAAGGGCCGCCTCAACCCATCTCGCATTCATGTATTAGGCAATAGAAAGCCGCAGATTTGTAGGTTAGCTATTGTTGCTGCGGTGTCTTTGCATGGGCGGACCGCTTATGAATGGCAGGCGGCGCGTGAGGCCGGAGAATGCCACCGCCCCTAAAGCATCGACCGCCCTGACATCACCATGACCTTAGCCAGCAGACAACCGATTCGCTCCGTTCATTCGGAGACGGCGGCCATATTCGAGTTATATTGATCCTTGGCTTGGTACGCTTCTGCTTGAGGTAAACAAGAGGCTCGTCAGGTAACGCCGGTTCGTTTCCGACCTGTCGTCGGCGACCGGTAAAAATTCCGATCGTTCATCGGGGATGTCGGGGGTTGGTTTCGATGACATGTACTGATGTGCAGAGGTTGCGGCTGTCGACGAGAAAAATGTGGGTAGGTTCTTCCTGGTTGCGGTTTCCGCACAAACCCTTTCGTGTTTCGTGTCCTCAGCTGCCCTGCAACGAGGCGAATATCGCTTAGTGCAGCAAGTGTGATGAGCTGTCCTGGTTTCTGGCGAAGCTCGACTCGCGAGATGCTGGCGGACTACACTTTAAAGATGATGGAGATTTTTTAAATTTTTTTGGAGGGGATTTTTTGTGTGTAGTGTTTATTTCTTCGTCATGGGTACGTAGCGCACGAATTGATCGACTCCGGTTTTAGCTCAGTCATTTTTGTTCAGGTCAGCTCAACCGCGAGAGGCACGCGCGCCATGTTGCTCGACCTCTAGCTCCGCGAAACGAGTGCATCGCCCGTTTCTGTGTCACCTTCTAATCTTGCGCAGGGTGACAGCATGACCCCCCGAGTAAATGTCCCCTTCTGTTGAGATATGGCATGTCGGAGGGGTGAAGCAGTTGCTGTGGCTGTCCGCTGTCTGGCGTCTGTCGTCCGAACTACTGGCCTAGTTCCTCCCTCCGCCGTGACCTTGGGCCGCGGGCACGTGGTGCAGTCAGGCCGTTCCTTTCGCTGATGACGCACACGGCACAAACTGGAGCAAAATACTTGCTATTCATGGACCTGCCCCGGGATATGGAGGAGAGAAGCCCAAACTGTGGAAAACAGACACCACACGTACCCACAGAGAGAGAAAAATCTTTACATCTTCAACTTCAGGGCTTCGCCGCGCATGGATGTCGAACCCCAGCTGTTCCGTTGTTCGTGCCTGGGGGGAAAAAATGTGTGTGCGAGAGAAATATCCAAAAGCAAGAGAAGAAAGAAATATTGGAGAAAAAGGGAAAGTAAAGGTAAAACTTCCATCAGATAAATGAGAATTTCATCTCATACAGCATATTGCACATGCATGTGTGTACAAGGTCCGGGTCACGGTGAGGTCGATTCCTCAGATTCTGTTTCTGGAAGTCCTTGATGGCTAGCCGCCCACGCACAACCACGCACGCGCAGAATTACACATGAACATACAAAAATATATCTTCATCCCTCGGTTGGTAACGGCTGCAGTTTCCTTGTCATGAAATCTCCTCCCCTCCCACCCTTGTAAAGACTTACCCCCATGACATGCGATATCGTCAACATTGCAGGTGAATCGAGATAAACTGACTTCACCATCAAAGTGTAGCATAACAGCCAGCCAGCCAGCCAGCCACCCTGAAAACCCGAGATATAACGACAAGGAGGCGAGGATATTTGTCAAGCTTGGTGCTTGCGTGGCGTTTTCTCTCTTTTCTCTCTTTCTTTCCTACCTGCACCTTTCGTTCGAAGCCTCAGGTGAGAGCGAGTCACCGTATCTCATCATCGAGCGACACAGTTTGTGTCAACGGTCATGCTGACAACGATTCAGCAGGCGGCTGCGGCGATAAAACCTGTTTCAACGACCCCTGGGGGCGGTCATCACGCCCGTGAACATATGCTACAGAATCAAACTGCACCCGAGCTTTATTTATGGGCTCTACTGCTGTCAGTTTTTGTTGTTAATCTTTAATTTTAAAACTCTTATCCGTCTGCTGAAATTTGTCGTTATTTTAATCTCTGCATTATTCGCGGATAGGCATGTATACTGCTTTGATGAGCTGAACATTCCACGGGTAGAAGCAATGATCCTTGTTTATCAGGCAACAAGAAAGACAGAAAAATGAAAATGAAAATAAAAGATAGTGGTCATCAAAGACAAAAACCATTGCTCAAAAACGACAGTTGAAATGTCGTTAAGCATTGTAGATATGTGTCTGGTGGATGTAACTGTTAGACAAGCGGCGAACTCTCCCACTGACCTTTGAAGATTCTACCATCCCTACCCCTCGCCGTCTATCTGTATATCTTAACTAGTGCCCGTTACATTTATCTGATGACAGGTTCTCTTATTTTAAAAAAAGACAATGACTCTTAGCTGCAGACGTGTCTCCTACATATCCACGCCTCGAGGCCGTGGTTGTCGAGATAAACATATTGCAGGTAGAAGCTCGGAAATGACTTTTTTTCAAAGCTTCGGGTTTCAAGGCCTCTGGTAGACCGGGGAAAAAGACTTGACTCAGATTTCTGTCCTGGTACCCACTTTCTTAACTGTTCACAAACAAGTGTATATGTGAGTATGTTTGGCAGATGCTTAACTGACGGTCATATTAAAAAAAATCAAACTTTGTCAAATCGAAAGTAGAATGTGTCCAGTCAAGATGGTGGTTTAGCCTCGCATGTGCTGTGTGTTGTCAGTGCACGAACCTTGCTTTAAATATCACAGAAGACATTTTACAACCACGATTCATCTTATGATGAAACAAATGTCAACGAGCCTGCGGACGTTACGAGCGTTAGACGAAATCTTCTGATGTCATCTGAGATGGCTTCATGCCTTTGGTGGCCTGTGGAGTGAATGCAGGTGTTCGTTCGGTAAAAATATTAAAACAAACTTTGACACAAATATAGCAGAACTGAGTCGTATTCCTCGCAGTTTTCTGAAGTAATGGATTATGAAAACAATGATAATGCCATGACGAACAAACATTTTTGCTGGTTCTTCATCATCATCGTCGTCGTCGTCGTCATCATCGTCGTCGTCGTCTTTGATGATGATGTTAGATAGAACGAGGTACCTGTTTTATCACAAAAGGTAAAGGTAGCTGAGTGTTGGGTTCCAATGTCCACGTGTCACGGATGGCATGAGTGTAGTTATATAATAATAATGTTTAGTAAATGAGGTGAGTACTTTTGTTTGTGTAGGCTGCGGCTTGATGAAAACATAACACCTGGATGCACCTGTCGGCGAAAACGACTGCGTGGCGAAATGTGGTCCGCTTCCCGTCACCTGGCCTGTCGTTGCTCTCAGTCCCAGTTAGCTCGACCTTGCGTGGCTCGTGGCGGCTCGGCGTGCCAGGTGAGCCAGGTAAGCAGAAGTGAAGAAACCCCGGTGGTAGTGATCATTAGCAACAACCTGCAGACTACATCGCGGGAACACGAACACACAGACTATAGTCTATAGTATATATATACAGATGGAACATATACAGGTGTGTGTGTGAGTGTGTGTGGGGGAGACATTCACAGCTGTACATGAACGCACAGAATATCACACATCTATATCGACGTACACACACGCACGCACGCATACACTCACAAAAACACATACATTTAAACAGACACACAATTACATTCTTGCACACTCACACACACGTGCACAGAGAGACAGAATTGCCCGTGCACACACACACACGCGCGCGTACACAGACACACCTTCCTTCCTGATTCCCGCTCTTTCTCTACTCTCTCCCTCTCTCTCTCTCACTTTACCGCCCGCTTCCCTCCCCCATTGTGGGGCAGGACTAATTTGTCTTGGGGTGCATGCACCTGACATAGCTTAATGCACATAGCAAACCCACGCACACATGTGGACACACACACACAGAGGAAGATCGAGTGAGGGAAGAGCGAAGAGCGAAGATATTTTAGAATGCCGGCGGTCACGTGTCACGAGGCCAATACCCTGGGAACAGCTACCTGGTTGCATTAAACAAACTTTTTTCAGACACACGATATGAAATGTGAGTCGGTGGTGACTAGCAACGCATTAAAAATCCACGAATTACAGACACATTTGTTGTGTTTGGTCGGGTCACGTGACCTACCGACTTGGGTCGAGAAGCCAGTGCTCCAGAGCGAACGTCGAAACAATCTTGACCTCTGACCCCTCCGTCTCAGCACTCATGATGGGGTCACATAGTGATGGCCTGTAGAACTCCAGTTGGGTTAGGGGGTAATTATAGGGCGTTCTGCATACTAGGTGTTGTAATTAACAGTCTTTTATAATTAACACAGTCCTTGACGTGGAGTCTTTCGTCCTAAGGTCTTCTCTGGTTTTCTTTGTTTCTGATTACAAGATCATTGTTAGAGACTAGCTTTGTAGAATGGAAACGACAGACGATTGAACCCGAGAGACAAGAGAAGACAGACAGACAGACAGACAGAAAAAGGCAAAAAAGAGAAAGAGAGTGGGTTACAGAATGTCATGGAGAAAATGTAGTTGTGCCATAATTCACAAGAAAATAAACTAAAATGATGAATTCGTTCACTGGAACACTAGGTTCATTCGCAGGTCAGGTGGAGAAATGACAGACGAGAGGTATGACAGGTATGACACGGGGAAGCTCATGCAGTGGATGAATTATTGTAAACCGTCACAGGTGGGGCTTCAAGGCGCCGGACACGTGACAGAATGGGGACTACAGGTGTGAGAATGGTGCAGCTGGCAAAACAAATATTCACTGAACCTGTGAAACATCTTGCCCTGTGCGGATGCGAACTCAAACCCACCGACAGGCAACCATACAAGTAAACATAAGCATCAGCATCATGACAAAAGTACGAAGTGAGTGAAAGGATGAAGATGAACAATGAGCAGTGGAGAACATAGAGTATGCAAGATATGTTTTAAAGACAAGCGTTTTGAAGTCGGATTTGAAGGCTTAGAATGTAGATATAGTTTGAAAAGAAAGGGGCAGAAAATTCTAGATCGTGGGGCCTGAGAAAAAAGTGTTTCTGCCGACTTCGTCTCATCGGATGAGGTTAATGCCGAGTCAGGCGCGGGGTGGATGTGCAGCACACAGATGGATGGAGAAAAAGGTAATTGGAACTGAGTCTGCACCTGGCGCAGACGGTAAAAACGGACACACTGCCGTGAATCGCGCATTTTGCAGTCTAAAGAATAAATAAACAAATAAAAACAAAAGGCAGACCGTATCTCGGTAAACATATGCCGGCAATGTCATGCATATTCCGCAAACCTTGAACACGATAATGCTCGGCGCATTTCTTCACTTTTGTTGCCTTGTGGCACATTTGTTTGTTGTTTGTCTGCCAACAGGACTTCCTGCATGCATGTTTACTTATGTAACTCGGTACATTTGTGTGCATGCACCATCCACACACGTGTAAGTGAGTCTGTCGACATGTTATGCGTCAGTCTGTATGCGTCAGTATGTTTGTCTATCTGTATGCTATGTTTGCCAGTTTGTATGCATGTATACACATATTTTATCTATGTCTGTGTGATGTATGTCAGTGTGTGTGTGTGTGTAATATCGAGGGCTGTGTTCACATATGTCGGAAGATCAAATTCTCCACAACCGGGTGGAATCCAACAGCTGCCATCTCTCGCTGACGAACTTTCCCCTGTCAGTCACGTTCCCCGGGGTGTGACCTAATCTTGTGCACCCGAACCAGTTTCGCCCTTTCATGTTTTGACGCACAAACGGTTCGATTCCTCACAACCAAAGTTTAGGACTTTTCCGTGGTGAAGGAGGGTGTGTGTGAGGGTGGTAGTGGTGGTGGTAGTAGGGTGGGGAATTGTTTTGTTGCTCTCTTTACACCCGCAAAGTCACCGTAGATATCCGTTGTTGCTACTCAACACCTCCACATTGCTGATTCCAGCATCCAAGCTGTTTCACACCATGTGACTCGTGTGTCCTGAGCGAATGTTGACCTGCAGCTTGGCTGTTCCCTGGCTGCACCTAGACACCCGGCGTGACCTCGCAACACCGCAGACAGGCAAAGGAACGGAGGAGCGACCTCGCATCTTTCTTTCGCCGGCTTTCTTTAGCTTCCATTGCAACATCTTTGGGATAGAGTCCAGTCGGTAAGGAGGATTGGGCCTGGGGAGACAACAAGCAGTTGCTTGTCTTACTCCTTTCCTGCCCCCATCCACCACTAGTTCCCTCTCACCCTCCTTCACTCCCGTCTTCCGCGAGATAAATAACATGTGTCCGGTGAGAGGGAGAAAGGAGAGAAAAAAATCAAGGAAGACATAACTGGTTTTTAAAAGACGACTTACCTACTTTCTTCATGCCAAGTGTAAATTAACATCCACAAATTTCTAAAACTTTGGAAGGCAGAGTGACGAGATTCCAGACGTCTAAAAGTGAGCTTCCACATACCTGTGAAAGTACAAAATAAACTAAATGAATAAATAAATAAAAACATCTATCTGATCTTTCTCCTGTCTGTAATTTTTTTTTCTCGGCTTCATCTCCCCCTGCCTTCTCGCCGCAACATTTCTCCTGCTGGCATCGCAGTGACTACAGGAACACGGTGAGAGGGGAGACAAGCTTATCATGTATCAACTCTCGTTTACTTCACGTGAACTCTCGTTTACTTCACGTGAACTCTCGTTTATCTCACAGTAACACGTTAAGCATTCGTTTATGTCGACATTTATAGCTGTTAAAGATCTTCTGGGGTGTATTTTGTTGTTGAAATGACTGGGGTAAAGGTGAAGGAAACAGAAACATAGCAAACACAGAAATATCAAACATAAAAATAATTCACTTCGCAGTTTGGGAAACTTTGTATTTTGGCAGTTTACATAGGGGAAGAGGAGAAAACAAGAGAAGTTAAACAAAGAATATTAAATGGAAGGAAAAAGTAAAAAAAAAAAAAAAAATATGAAGAAAATATGAAAATAGAAAAACAATTAATTACAGCAAAACAATAAGTTTAACCGCATTAAACAAAAGCTAAAACAACTATCTCAACAACAAAAAAAACACACAATAAACAACAAAACAAAATAATAAACAAAAACAACAATGCGACCAAGCCCCAAAATAAGCTCAACACAAAGCAGCAAGTAGGCAAAGCTCTTGAATGTCCGACACTTAGGTTTTGTTTTCTGTCACACCACGGGATGTTGACTTTCTCTCGACAGGTGCAACTGTCTTTAAATGCCACGTTGGTCTCCGCCATTGTGTGAGGAACTCCAATCACCCGGAACTCGAGGTGCACACGTGATCAAACGAATTTCTTACACTGAGCATAGTTTCTGTAGGCAACACATTTAAGGGTGGACCAAGCTGATGTTGAACACTCTGTCAAAGAGTTCCTGTGTTCACAATCAGTCTAGACGATTTCATGATTTCAGGTCCTGATTCGGGTGGGTGGAGGTTGGGGTTAGTTGCATCAGTCGGACATGTGTGTCTTCCAACTTCAAACAGCTCATCTTTGGTTTCTCCCGAGGGTTCCCATACCGTGGACAGTGGAAACTAGGAATACTTTCGGTGATTTGAGTTTCCGATCGCAGGTGATCTGACCTACTGGTCTCTAACCCACAGCCCACCTGCAGTCAGACAGATAATGACCTCTCTGCCACACTTCATCTGGCGTGTAGCCTATACTCCAGTTCCAGTAAGAAAGGACTGTCATCGGAGAGGAGTAAGACCACCTTTCCAAATTACCCAGAATCCCAGCTTGCAGTGAAATCAGTATCCACCCGCTACATCAGTTTGATCACGCTTTATTTAATATTCTGAAGTCACAATACTTTTTTCTTTGATTCTTTATTCAGCTGGTTAGATTGCATCCTTTTCGAGAAGCATATTTAGGACTTCTTATGTTTCCTGTCTATATTATTTTATTTTATTTTAATTGTATCATATTATACTGCATTTGCGTCAGCGCCTGGAGGGATCGATTCTCGGTGTAGAGATTATGAGACCGAAAACACAGAAGGTCAGAGTGACATCCACCGATGTTGCCCTCGCCAGTTGGCTGCCAGGTGGTGTTCTTTCTTCCTCAACCCACAAACCGCGCGGAGGGGATGCGACCGTCCTTGAACACCTACCTGTGCGACCTACAACCGTCACAGTCGCTGCTGTCTGGGTCACAGTGTTCATGTAGTTGTAGATGTTGACGAACCTGTTTCAGGTGAACAAATAGATGTATTCTTGCTTCTACGAGCCAGCAATAAAGCTGAACTTCTTTTTCTAAAGGTAAGGTGAGGATGTATGGAGGAGGGGCAGTGACCCGAGTCCCAGGCTAGACAAGCTGTGGGTTGCTATTGACAGAAAATCATCAGCTGCCACCTGAAGTCGGGAAGGGAGGAAATGGGGCAACTCAAACTCTGAATTTTGCGGAGCGTGACACGAAACACACCAGCGATCACCAACTTCCCGGGTACCATACCCTCTTGACTGCAGACCAACGACTTCAGCAGCAAAATTTAGCCGCTAACTATAAAAAGTTTTAAACTGTTCATCGTGGTTATAGACAAATAAGAAAATCAAATTAGAGGTATGTATATGTCTGTATATCTTTTGTATTGCCTCTACTGGAGGGCGGTGTTGTGGCAAGACAGAATGGTGTCTATGACGATGACACTGAGGACCGTGGGTGGTTGGTTCAGATCTCAGTCCGGGATATCTAATTTGCCTCGGCTTATCTTAATTATCTTAATTATTACACATAATTAGCATGGTAGAATCTTAGTTGCTGATGGCGTACAACATCAAGAACCAGCCAGCAGCTAACAGACTGTCGGCTTATTCTTGCCATGGCCGATTTCTCTTTGTAAACGTGTTTAGAAACTGCTTGCATCCTTGGGGCTATATCATATGTCTAGAAATGTTTTGAAATCCCTTGTCACAAGGCGTCAATTTTCATTTGAAAAATAAGTGTACTTCAGGAGAATTCTAAAAATCATACTGTCTGTCCATCGTGAGAACAAAGAGCTCGTCAAAGCCGACAACCACCAGCTGCCGAAGGGTCATCGAGAGATGCAGCTGGTCAACAATCAGAAATGTTCTTGAAACCTCCTCCTCCACAAGACTGAATAGTTGTAGGGAGGTAGGCCTGGGGGAACTTGGCAGGACGTAAGCTTTGATTTACCTGATCTGAGCTACCACTTTATACCTGGACTTTGATGTAGGGTCTGAGGACACAGGCTCTGTTACCTGTCGGGATGTAGGGTCTGAGCTTCCCTGCGTTCAGGTAGGCGCTGAACTTTCTTGTAGAACTTAGGGTTTGTGCTACTTCGTAGATGGCAGATGTCGTTTGTCATCTGCTGCTCAGTTTACTTGCCAGGACAGTGCTTCCTAGTGATAAGTTTCACTCTCTGGGGGAGAAATGTCAGAAGAGGCGAGATCAGAACCTCCGACCTCACTGCGGATGCGACAGGCGAGCGCGATACCACTGCGCTAGCGGGGCTCACCGTCCGCCATTGGGATGCCCTACTTCCACAACATCCTCGACATTAAGTCGGAGAGTAGGGCTAATAAGGGATATTGGCTGGAGGGGCCTGAGAAGGTCAGAGCGAACTGACTGAGCACACACGCCTCGCTCTGGTTGATGATCATTATACCTACATTATATCACCAAGCGAAATGAAGTTTGTTTTTGAAGTCAGGTTGAAGTCTGAAGCTCACGTGACAGCTTGGCATATGCTGAAAGTTAAACCAGCTGTGTCGGAGCCTCTGGGGTGATGTGGGAGAATAAATTGCACTACTTACCACAGGTGGATTAGGAAATGAAATGCACTGGCAGAGCACGTCTGGACGTCTGGACGTACTTCACCACGTGACCACAGTTACAATATCTCGAGAGTTCACTCATCACCATTGGTTCCCTGGCATAACTTTGCCAGACTTGGTCAAACATTCGACTACATTCGTTTGGTTAAAAAGGATTTTTTTAAGCCTGTCTAGGTCAAGCCATGGGGCATGCTGGGAGGGTCACAGACACTGGGGACAGGGGTTGGCAGTTAGGACTCTTTTTCAGGAGTTTTAAGACTTCTTTATTCAGGGTAGGTCCACACACATGACTGAAGGGGGTAAACAATTGGAATGTACAAGCATTTATTGTAATACAACAACGACGACGACGACGACGACGACGACAACACCAACGACGACAACAACAACAAAAGTAACTATGGGGTTGAACGAAGAGAAGTAAATAACCGGGACAGCATACAAAAGTCAACATGTGTTTACCAAACTATGGGCTACCTGTTGAGTATTATTGCTACAGTGCTGGCCAGATGTGAGTAAACAGCTGTAAACAACTGAATATGCAGACCAACAAAACAAACAACCATGTTTATACAGCACTTCTCAGTACAACTGAGGTGTTGATGCTCGCTCCCTCACACCTGCTTATCCTTGAGAAACTCTCATCAGTGATTCGAGGTGATCTTGAGTTGCCGTTCAGTGAGACAGCCTGTTGCTGTGTCTGATTATTTTTAAATGTAAATTTTGGTCAGTTTTTATATTGGTTTCTTTTACATCCATGCTGCATGTCTTAGATGTGGTGAGTGTGTTTCAGTTCGCACCTGTTATGCAAGTCTTATAATCCTTAAATTGATAACAGAAGAACAATGAAATTAATCAGTGAATATATACCTGAAAAAATACGAATTAAAGAAAAAAAAAGACTATCCCCTGTTGTAAAATGCTTATTCTGTTCTACTTTTGCTATCTGGCCCTAGCTTTATAATTATTAAATAAACCTGTTTATTCTCTGTACAGTATAAGCATAACTATACTCTGTAGGTTCTGACTATCCCCAGCATTGTAAATTACCCTGTGTGTTCCCCAGGTAATTATCATTAGATTAGTAATTTAAACTGGCTGTAGTTAGTAGTGTTTTTATTCTGACTTCTCAAAAAGGAAAGCCTAACACCTAAATGCACTTTTACAGAATTCAGACAAACATAACCCTGCTACGGGATAAGCCAAACAAGAAACCGAAATAAAAGCCACCCACCCCAAGTGAAGCAGGTCGCAAGGGTCTCGACTAAAGTGCATCGACCGATGAGAGCTGTCTACGTTGTCTCATTATCTCCGACTGCATGAGACGAGAGGGCATAAGTACATGTGGCTGTCATATGAACCCAATACTAACGATCGATCTATTTATAAACGCTGTCGGTGCGACGTTGCGCAAATACGTCTTGTTAAAGGCGAACCTGAGTGCAGCATGAAATAAGATTAAAGCTGCTTGCAGGTTGGTAGAAAATACAGATGCAATTAATTCGTTACAAAAAGCCCTGGTGAATATTTTTTTTGAAACTGTACATCAGGTGACCTTAATTCTTATCTCTGACGTCACTGAATGCTAATGGGAGAGTGTGAGACATTTGCTATCGAGGGCTTGATTATGAGGGAGCAGCTATTTATAACTATAAGAAAATGGTATCTTGACCTTGTCTCCAAAACGAGGTGAGAACTGCAAGTGTTTCGTAAAAGTAACAGATTTTCTGCTCACATTTTGTGGTTGGTATCATTAATGAACTAAAACCACTCTCTTCAAAATACTTTTGCTCTCGGGTTATCCTTTAAGTCAATCGTCTTGAAGGTTTTCTCGGTGAGGACAAGATGAGTTACTGAACTGGTTTGAAGTGTAGACGATGCGACAGCAGAGTCAGCTGCTGCAGTAAAGCAAGAACAAAGAAAATGATTAATAGGAGCAGCTGTGACCAGTCAGTTCCCCGGACCACGGTTAGATAAATTCATTGCATTTTTACACCCAGTAACTACTCGTGATAAATAATAAATAAGAACAAAAATAAAAGCAGCTGTATGTGAGTCAGTAAAGCAGTGGGTGAAACTTGTGTTGCTACAGCTGTAATGATATCCATCTTGAAATCGTCAACAGTCATCAGGTGGAATGTCTCCTCCCTTCACCTTCATCATGTCCACCAACTCGCCCGCCCACCGCCACCCACACACTCACACACTCACACACACACCCACACACTCACACACTCACACACTCACACACACTCACATCGTTCCTCTACAGTCGACGAAATATTGACGTGGGGGTCGATGGGTCCGTTTTGAAGGCAAGGAAGGAGTGGGGAGTGGCCGCACGACCCGGATGGAGGTTTGAAATGGCGCCAGTAAATGTCAGCCATATTAACGCTCGCCTCGCCTATGTCACTGTGACGTCATGCGATGTCTAGCAATCTCGCTTAATTTACTTTGGTGTTTACAAGATCGATACAGTGAGAAATCGGGCAGCACAACTGGCTGTTTTCTTTTTTTCAATCGATAGACCGACAAAGGGGTCAGAGGAGTCGTGTTCCTTCTCCTTACTTTCTCCTCCCTCGCAACCAGCCATCGGGGTGCAGTGCGGGTCGACTGGGAACCGGTTGGGGTTCAAAAGCCGGGTTGCGATGTTTTATTCTTTTCATGGGGACGTGGTTGAGGAGTTCTTCAGACTTTTAGAGAGGTTTTCTTTTAATAGAAATGTCGATTTGTCTAGGCAGTAGAAAGTGGGAATATTATCTGGAGATGGCGAGAAAGTCAACACCGGGGATGCGAAGAGTTTCAAGGGTGAAGAGTTGATGACGACAGCAACGACGATCACGATGGTGAGACGTGTCGTCTGCTTACATTTTCCTCTTTGCCTACCTTTCTTCTTTTCCTTCGGTCGTCTGAGAATTTCTGCCTGCAAAGTTGTTTTTGCTTCATACGCCTGCTTGTCTACAAGATACATTGTCAACAAGTAGCTTGTCTCCTTGATTACAAGATATTATGTCTAGCTTGTGCGTAGTTGTGCACGTGTGTGTTTGCATGTTCGTTCGTTCGTGCGTGCATTTGTGTATATGAGTGTACACGTCCTTCACCAGCTTGTTGGTCATCTTAGAAGATTCCCAGAAGCCACGTGACCAGCTGTGTGGTCATGATTGAAGACTGGAAGAACTCACACGATTTGTTTTTCACCAAGTTTTCACTGTCCATACATCTCTACCCATTACCAAGGCTGAGTGGATGCGATCCCAACAGAACTAAGACTGCAATCCTGTCTGAGCTCTTGTCCTCTAATCACAGCTAATCTCGTGTTGACTTTGTTGACCAACGCTTTTCACTCTACATTCCTCTGCTGCCTTTATTCCCAGCTCTTTCTTTCTCTCTCTCCATTTTTACTCATCCTCATTGTAGCGCCTGTTCCCCCAGCCACTACTGTTTATCCTCCCCTCTACTCACCAGTTCGGTTCATTCATGTCCTCTCAGAGGGCAGAGAGTGTGAGATCGATACAGAGGTCAGCACTGTGCCACCATTCATGAACTCTAAAGGTCATGTTATGAATCAGAATAAACACCAGTGTGCGTTCAAACATTAAAACAATTGCATCCACGCAAATTTCGATGAATATTGCAGAATATTGCAATGGTCTGAAGTGTTTAAATCTGCTTCTGTCTGATTTTCCTTCAAGAAGCGGTTTCTTTGACACCGAAATTACTCGTTAATTACTTCTTACCAGCCCCTGACCGACTTCCGTCCTTCAGTTTACTGAGCAGCAGTTGGTGGAGGCAGCTTTGTCTGTTTGTGTTTGGGTTTATTTGCTGGAGAAAAATGCGGGTTGAATGAAGGTGTTTACTCGGTCAGTTTGTTTGTTTGTTATCTGTCAGAAAGGCGAGCACTCTTAGAAGCAGACACGAATGTTCCATCACAAGAGTTAGACACTTGACAACAACACATGAGGACAAAAAGTAATTAAAAACAACAATAATAAGTGGCAGAATATTGTAACAATTATAAGTTCGCGAAGGTATTGGTAATCAGCAGAAAAAACGTGGGCTTGTGTATCGCCAAATTTGTAAAAGAGCGTTTAATGTTTATTTATCCTCATATTTGCTTGATATCTATATATGTGCATAGTTTTGACATGGTCGTCATTCAGACAGCCCAACTGACACAATCTTTTCAGCTCAGGTCAGTCCCTTGACCTGGACTGATTCTAGTTGACCTCTAGTGGTCATCGCAGGGATTGAGGGTAGAGGATGGCTCGATGGACGCAGCAGAAACTCTTCACGGACATTTGACTGAGTGGAAACAGTCAGGTCCTTCATGGTGACGCCCTTCATTTTTGTCCTTCAACAATTCTCACAAGATGTTCTGGAAGAAGATGTACCCGGAGACAGAGTTCTGTCTACAAGAAGCCTCGTAGCTAACGGCCGCATGGGGTTAACTCCTCAACTTCCAACGAAGGCATAAGTCTGGGAAGCTTAACTTCACCAAGCTAATCTGATTAATGATGGCACGAGTCGCATTCTTCCAGCACTCTGACTGTTGTATCCCAGGCCTCTGAAGTACCCTTAATAGGTTTGAGGGGCTTAGGGGAACTTTAGGGAATTAGACAGCGTGGAGCACGTATTTATTCCTCTAATTATGCAATCTTTATCTTGTTTTTCAGTCTGTATGTCTGCCTGTCTGCCTTTCTATCTTGTTCTCTCTCTCTCTGATGGTGGTTATTCTGAGGTTGTCACCAAGACAGCGACAGTTGTGGGTTCAAATCTCGCCTCCGACGCATAAAGTTTCTCTCTCTATATGTGATTATTGGGCTGATATTGATTTAGTATTTATTTTTCGTTCTTTCTATCTATCCATTTTCCTTCCTCCCTTCTTTCTTTCTGCATTGGGTTTGGGCGCTAAAGGTACATGTAGCAGTGTCTCTTCGTCTGGTCATTTCCTAGGTCACAATGGTCGTCAGTGCTGTCACAAGAAGGGAGGAGTGCAAGACTGTTGAGAAGGACCATGGTAATGGTTGTGTAGGTCTTTCAGTTTTCGGAGGCTTTGTATCTTCGAAATGAGAAAAGTCTGTGAACATGAAAAATGCAAGAAACTTGTACACCAGAACAAAACCCTGAAAGTAATCTCAAACTGAACTCTCGGGGTTGGGCACAGGGAGTCCACCGACCCCTAGGGTGGAGATAAGCAATTAGCAAAGCCGCAGGAAGAAGGGGAGGTGAAACAGGAAAGTAAGGAAATAGATGGCAGGGAGGTGCTGAGTGACGAAATAAACCGACGACGAAAATACCGGCAGTAAACAAATTAGATTTAATAACCTATTTGTATCTTTTTCTTTCTTCCCTCCTTTGCCGGTTCCTCTATTTTTTTCCTCCCCTCTCTGTGAAACTTTAAAAAGAAGGAAGTGTATGTGTAAGGAGGAGAAGTTGTCTCCCTTGCCTGTGGTTTCTGAGAAAAGTCAAAGACAGGATGTGACGAATGCGGGGGCCGTGGTAGCCCAAGGGTATTAATGGTTCATAGAGTAGGACACGTTCGCTGGACGTGACATCCTTTCGCGGGGCTGGTCGTGGATCCTTTTCTTCAGGGTGAGCTCGGTCCAAACTGCACCCCACTCACCTTTGACCTTTAACGACCAATCGCCTCTTGTGATGTTTTGCGTCGACAGCGTCTCTCGTGCGCAAGACAGATACAGCTTGCAGACATGCGCAGGCACCCTGCGCAAACCCAGGGTAGATTGCAACCAACGCCGCGTGCAAATCCCGAGGGTTTCTTCCTCCCCGTCGTGCGCAAACCTTATCCGCGCAAAACAACATTTATCGTGCAGAATGTGGAGAAGGAGGGAAGAGAAAGAGAGAAGATGGTCAATATCTGTGGTCGCTGGAGGACATCTTTCACACTGTTCATAAAGAGTGAGCGTTACCTGCCAAGCTCGCATCTGATCCCAGGATTCTTCTCAAAGAAGGTAATGGCTGGGTGAGGGCAACTGACTGGGTGTCGGGAGGAAGTGGTGTCTCCCTTCTAGTCGACTGTAAGAAAGGAAAAAGAGAAGACAGGGTGACGGATGTAAGGTAACCGTCGGGCGACATTTTGGCTGACTGCCATCTTGCCTCATGAATAATAACTCATAAATCCTCTAGCATCCAAGGTCGACTTCAAAAATACTTTGTTCAACTCTTGTCTGTCTTTGCTATCTCGTTCCCACCCCCTCCTTTTGTTGTATGTCTGCTTCATTCCTGTTCTTGTCAAGACGCTCTCCTTCGTTTCTGTAACACACTCAATCTCATCTTAATGAAAGTTAGCGTGAAATAGCTAATTGTTGTGGACAAGGCAGAAGACAGTAAAAGTTTGAAACTGCATCATTTCTAAAATTGTGTTTAGATATACGACAAATGTGTTCAAAATGCGGCCGGTGTATTATATTAGCACAGAGGCCACCTTTTATGAAATTTTGTTCCATTTGGTCCCGTAAGACCATTCCTCGTGAGATATTTCTGGGAAACCTTTATGTCTGGGGTGGAGGACTCTTGTAGAAGCCAGCCAGGGAGCTCTTAGAGCAGACCTGGGCAAAGGCCGGCCCGCGGGCCGGATCCGGCCCGCCTTCGGTCTCTCACCGGCCCGCCCGCTGACCCGCCAGGTATTGGGTAAAACTGAGTTAACTGTATTAGCCTCTAAAACCATCCCATATTAATTGCGGCCCTGTCTTAGAGCTGCGCTTGTCCCCCCAGAAAGTCTTGCACACGACTCAAAACCTTGTCCTTGTGAACACCTGTGAGCGGGGGAGGACTAGGGTGGCTTGGCTGCACAAACAAGTCCTGGGGGAGTCGAGCCTCACTTCATGGTGAATGCACACAACCACACGGAGCACACACACAGAAAGAGCACACACACACACAGATAAAAAAAACACACACACAGAAAGCAGAGAGAGAGAAAAAAAACAAAACACAAACACATCCACACGGAGGACAACAGCGAGTGTTGCTGCAGCAGAGAGGCGGTGAGACGAGAACAAGGGGGGAGGACTTCCTGACGCTCGACAACAGCCAAGGTGTAAAGGCCGCTACACACGATGACTAGTGTTGTGCAACACACATTTGTCAGTAACAAACCGCCAGACATCGTCTTGGCACATACAGTTGTCAAAGGCATCTTAATTTAGTTTGGCTGTAGACAGGACATGTCGTAGTTCATTTAATTTAAACTTTTCTTTTTAACTGGTTGTGACCTTCACGATTCAAGCTCTTTCATTGGCTGTTGCCTTATGACGACACAATTAAGTCTTCATTCATTTCAATTCTCCCATTGGCTGTTGCCTTATGACGACACAGTTAAGTCTTCATTCATTTCAATTCTCCCATTGGCTGTTGCCTTATGACGACACAGTTAAGTCTTCATTCATTTCAATTCTCTCATTGGCTGTAGCCATACTGACAGAAGCGTAACTCCGCAACATGATTTAAAGTTTGTCAGTTTTGAAGATTTGATTACTTGAATCCAAAACAATCTCAGATTTCAATTTTTGTAATAAAATAATCTCTCATATTTGGAATAGTTCATACTTTTATCACAGACATTATTATTTAAAGGTACGCCCACGCCTGACAATTTTTGCACACAAACATTCGTAGTTTTCAAATGTAAAAACTGCATGTTTCCAAGATGTGTCGAACTCCATAGCATTGAAAGAGGTATCACAGAGACGGCAACTGAACCTTTTATTAAAGTCCGCTTTCACTTGCTAAATTGCACTCCACGTGTGTCACTCCCCTCAGAGTCTGTGTGCAAACACAAAAGATGGTGGCCGCCTGCCTTACCCATTGTTACAACCTGCTACCCGTTGGATGTACTTGACGGACTCCTTGATGATCAGCCTGGACTGATCGATCTGCTGGGCCGTTAGTGTCACCTTCAAACTTAAAAAAACAAACAAAAACAATAAACAAAACCAGCGGACACTCTTACAGCCAATCGTTGGTTGCATGTGTGTGTCCGTGCATCCGTATCCGCGCGCGCGTACGTGCGTGTCGGCTGCCTGGCTCCCTGCCCACCCAGCCTCCACCCCGACCTCTCCCGGGCTCGGTCCCGTTTCCTGACATAGCCCTCCGGCTGTGTGCTTCTCAAAATAACCCAAGGTTCAGTGTCGTGTCATCCATGGACCACGTGACTCCTGGAAACGAGCAGCTAATTCCAGTCTCTCACCGTTCTCGTCCACTTTTCAAAGTCGCTCGACTTTCCTCGCGGCACACAACAATCGCAGGTTCTCTCCACAGACCATTGCTCCCCACCTACACCCACCCACTCACCCGCTGCTCCACAAAGTCTGTTGTCGCGGACCGCGGTGGGCTCACCCGGACGAGCGGTTTGTAGTGAGAACTGGAGGACAAGCGCCCTCTGGCTACAGGGAACAGAGGCGGGGTGAACAGTACTTTAGCAGTTATTTGTCCGCTTCCTATATGAGATGAATATAAGGTTTTTGGTGTTGTTCTTTTCACCATAAACAACCCTCCCTGACTAGACACCTTCTGTTTGTGTGCGCACAGCACCTAGGAAACTATTGAACGAAGCAATATCAATAGAATATTATACAGCTGTCCGGACAGGGACACGGCTTTCATTGCTTGTCAATCTTTTGTGATTTCATATTTCTATGACGTGTGTAGGTGGACTGCTGTCTGTCTGCCGAGACCAACGCTTGCGAAGTTCTCCGCTGTTAGTCTCGGTGAGCCTAAACAAAGAATGTGACTAAACCGGAAGCTTTGTACAAACCTGCCTCGTTTTAGTATTTAATCTGAAATGTGAATAAACCGGAAGCTTTGTGCACACCTGCCTCGTTTTAGTAGTTAACTGGGGGAAAAAAAAAAAAAAACTCGTCTGCCAGCAGTCCAGGAATACAAGTTCGTGTTATTTCTGTAGTGAGAAATCTCACAAGAGCATTCGTCAACAGAAGGCTGGTGGGCGAGTAATTCTTAGACATCTTTATTTGCTATTCATCTAAGATTCCGAAGAACAGATATTTCCTGGCATATTGATACTAATAATTTAGTAATGTCATGCATAATTAGTGTTTTAACATACTCAGACGGGGTAAATATGGCTCCTGTTACTGGTTTCCGTGACAGTTTTGTTTTATTTGCTATTTTCCACTGGGTCAATATATCATTATTTTTGCAAACAACTTTTTACAAAGTTTTACTACCTTTGTTACTTATTTATGCTAGGGTTGTACAAGTTCAAGCTGCACGACAACAAACTTGCTGATGCCAATGTTTGGTGACCTTCAAGTATTTCTTCACCAGGCAAATGGATGTGTAAAAGCTCTCAGTAGTTCTGAGCGAACTTTTGAGATACTGGAAGTTTGGTCGCCATGAGAGGTGAAACATTGTTTGTCAACACACATCACCAGCGCGCGCTTGGCAACAGACTGGAGGTCGGAGATGTCCTACTTCGTGATTTATGGTGAAGATGATGGCCATGTTGTCGGTTGGGTTTTAGAGATTTGTTTTGATGCTTTTGACCTTTAGGTGTCTCTTCCTCCTCTGGTGACGTGCGCTCAGTGACGTGCGCTCAACGACCTGTCGATTGAACCCAGCCTCGTTCCTGTATACAGGTCGACCCGCCATCGATCAGGTCGCTCACTCACTGTCAGAATCGTTCGAACTGTGAGAAACCTGCCGGTGCATGTGAACCATGCTGGCAGACACGTGAACCATGCTGGCAGAAGGGCAGACAGTTATGCAAAGAGAAAGTCACGTGACGGATTTGGATTGATGACGATGGGGCGCCAGCAGGGGACTTGACTCCAAAGCATCAACAATGCACGTGAAAATGTCAATGCCAAATAAAATCATACACAGGGAGGATAAACACTTCTAACTGGTGGTAGGTCAGAGAAAGGTTTTTTTTTATAGAAGTTTCTGATTTCTTATTTTTAACAAATCCCTCCATACATTGCCTCATGGTTAAAAATACATTTTCAATCACACAGAGTTCATCGTGGCGACTTGGATAACTCCAGCTCATCAAAAGTTGGAAAAACTCGACTGGAAAGCGGAACGGACACGTTTGAACAGTCGCTGGAATAAAATATAAAGTCTTTAACTCCAGTTAGTAGATATTTCTCACGACTGTTTATTTCGGTATTGTTGCTGTCGGTGATATAGAATGTATATCATTAATTGTTATGCGGAGATGAGGGAGCACAGTTGTTAATCTCAGCTGTCTTCAGATGGTTGTCAGATTTATCTTTCCTTCTTTTCTAACTGATCGCTAGGAGGCTGACATGAGCTCCTCAACAGCAGAAGCTTAAAGGTTTTGTACTTGGTATCTGGAACAGTCATGTCAACAGGTCTGTAATCCTGGTAATCCCAGCATGCCGTGTGTTACGGACAAAGCTCCAGAAAATCAGATTAGTACATTGTGTCATGTGTTGTGCTGTCTGTAATGTCTGCCCATGTCAACTCCATTCATTGAAGACAATAGTTGTTTAGCGAAGGACGACAGTTTGTGATTTGTTGCTATGGTGCTGGTCATGTTGTCTTGTGGGTTTTATTTATTGTTTTATATTTTTTATTGTTTTTGGTTTTTATTTTGCTTTTCATTTTAATTTCCTCCCTCTTGTTTGTTCCTATAGACTGTCGGGCGGTTCGGTGGCGCAACGGTTATCGCCTGTCACCAATACCGTGAAGGTTGACTGTCCTGGGTTCAGCTCTCGTTTCAGGCGCGCTATTTTTTCTTTGCACGTGGCGTCTGTTGACAGGGCTGGTTGCCTTGCCATGATATGGCCTCAGTTGCTGGCTCTGCGTAAAAACACCAATCCCCCCCTATAGACTAAACAGCTCGTAGCCATGAAAATGTAAAACTAGTGTAAGACCTCTATCATTTATTAACCAAACACTGGGGAGACAGGGTTGGGTGAGGCTGAAGGAGAGGAAGGAGAAATACCACTCTGCCCCTGACGTCATACGGCAGTTAAATGGCACGACAGCTGCTGCACGTCCCTCCTCCCCACACACACACCGACCTCCTCTACCGGCGTGCAGACGACAATACCTATATCCGGGAATCGATCAAGGAATAAAAAAAAAAGACAATCACCTTCGTGCAAGCAGGGAGGACAGTTCGAACGACGAGAGACAAACACAAGGGTGAGTGGAGGAGGCGCGGGGAGTGAGCGGTGCTCGCGCCACTGAACGATGCTCAGACAGCTGCACCCACCAGGGAGGAAAACGTCCAAGGCCGCCCAGTAATTGTCAGAGAGGGGGACACATGATGGCGGCGCGAGTTGTGGTGCAAATGGCAGGGGGAGCACACAAAACAAATCCTCGCCCAACAGCTATCATGGCGCCCCATCGTACAGAGGTGGCTGAGGACGGGAGGGAGAGTGAGGAGGGAGGATCATGATGCCGACGGCACTGGACGAGAGGAGAGTGGTAGGGGAAGGACAGAAAAGTTTCTGGGTGAGTGGGTGGATGAGTTCTGGCTTCGCGCTGAAAGAAGAATAGAAGTACAGCAGGATCTTTGATGTATGTCCTTGACATTTGCATAGAAACTTTCAAGAAAGTCGGTGCAAACACGTCTTGGTTTTATTTTTAAAGCGAAATGAGCTCACCAACTGAAGCGCCCTTTCCTCCCCCTCAAAAAAAAAACAACAAAAAAACAAAACAAAAAACAAAAAACAAACAGGAAGCAAAATGGGGAAAATACAAACTACCCCAACAATCCCAAAATGTTACAAATAAAGTAAAACTCTATTAAATATAAGAAAGAATATTGACGATGCTGGACACGTGGGGGAGGAGGGAGAGACGAGGTGGGGAGGACAAGGAAGGGGACGCAACTTCTGACTGACAGTGTAATGGGTCTCACAATGACAAGCAAGAAACAAAAATTTTTTTTTTTGTTGACCTTCTTCATTTTTTTAAATCAACTCTCCAGAAAAACAGTTTGTGCCCATACGCATGGCAAGCACATACACAGGAGGAGACAGGAAGTTGTCTACTGACGTCATCACGCGAGGAGCTCTCGTGACAAAGAGAAACGAAAAGAAGAGTTGTCTGATGCCCCATCGCCATGCTCTGTATTTGAAAGGCTTTTTATCGGAGTATCGAAGGTCTATGCCAAGATTTCTTGCCAGTCGGTTCCAGTCTACACGAACTGCAGACACTCATCGACCAATGAATGTGTTGAGAAAAACATGGAATGAATACATCTTATGGACTAGTAGAGTTGATTGCATCGGAGTAACCCCTCCCCACAAAAACATTTGAAAGTAATCTTCGGGACTAGTAGAATTAATTTCATCGGAGTAACCCCTCCTCACAAAAAACAGTTAGAAGAAAGCGAAAAAAATTGAAACGAGAAAAGACTGTAATGAGGTCTGGACCGATGAAGGAGGAGGAGAGGGGAGAGAAGGATGAAATAATTGGTGGGCGATGTTTCTTTCTTTTATTTGAGCTGGGAACAGTAAGAGCACTCAGTTACATAAGAGAAAGCTGAGAGAAGGTGGTGAAGATTTCCGGAAACATATTTTTGATGGACAAATTCGTTGGACCTTATGACCTCTGTAGACAGTGTGCTCGGTTCATGCATCCTGTAACACAAAAAAGGTCCAGAGACTAGACACCATGTTGAAAACTACAGAAACAGTGAGACACATATTATACATACATAAACTGCATGTACTGCAACTGTGTGATTGTTGACAAAGCGGTGGACATCACCAAGACACGCGCCTCATACAATATTACCTGGCAAATGACTTTTCATCTGAACTATGACCTAACATACCTCTTTGCCCTGCAGCCGACCTCAACGTGTCTCATAGGAATGTACAGCCCCACAACTCCTGCCTGGTCTGCCGTGTCACAAACAAGCCTCCACAAACAAACATCCACAAACAAACAGCTCGATCAACTCCCCAGAAGAGGACAGAGATCAATAAAGCTCGTGTAAAGTAGGTGGGATGTACATCACGCACCGCCTGACCTTGCAACATCTTTCTCGAACTTTTTTTTCCCCTGTTTTTTTCCCGACCCTAACCCTGCTCCACCTTCTCACCCTGCTTTTTGTGTCCTACCCCACCCCGACCCC
This sequence comes from Pomacea canaliculata, assembly GCF_003073045.1. Taxonomy (NCBI): domain Eukaryota; kingdom Metazoa; phylum Mollusca; class Gastropoda; order Architaenioglossa; family Ampullariidae; genus Pomacea; species Pomacea canaliculata. The sequence goes on along the minus strand of NC_037590.1, from coordinate 40,929,689 downwards.
TACCCTGCCCGCCGTGACCCCAGCTTCGTGGGCGTGGTGATGGATGCAGCAAGGCTGAAGTAGTAGTCGGAGGCTGCAGATGACCTGGTGTGTTAGAAAAGACAAAACAAAAATGGTGGAAAAAACAACAACTGAAAGCCAGAACTCAGAAATCGCTGACTGTCCACGAACATCGTCGCTAATTAGAGGTAATGAGGTTCTTAGTATGGTCACAAGCTATTTTTTTTCTTTTTTTTGTGTACTTTCTGACAAAACAACAGAACAGCTGTCAACACGCATCATACTTACCCCAACAAACCTCAACACTTATGCTGAAGCAAAAATATTTTTTTCCCACTGGCACACAAAAATGTATAATTTGACCTTTGTCCTTTTACGAGGACAGTTATCAGATCAGGCCTGAGGTTGTGCTTGACCACCAAATATTGGAAACTTGGGGTGAAACAGCTCTGTGATAATTGGTGATTAATTAGTAACAAAAATTTATCTCGTATCACAGGTGCTCGTAGCATGAATTTCTTTCAAAAAAGATGACAATAAAAATCTGAGTAGCAGGTGATGACGACTGCTTGAAGCCGAGAGACAAGACTTCTTCACTTTCGACTGATCCGCTTACATTTTCCACTTCTCCATGGCAACGGAAAATGGTAGTCTTTAAGCAAGCCATTTTTTCTTTCTTTTTTGTGTGTTGTTTTATTTCTTTCCCTTTTTTTTTTGTTAATCCTTTATTCATTCCTCAAACGAACATTCGTTCTGCATCTTATGAAAACTATTGATACGTGGCAATGGAGACGGCGAGGCTTCGTTTTTTTTTATGCGAGGGGGATTTTTTAAAAAATACTCCACCAAATAATGATGATGTGTACAGGTCTAAAGTGTGTGGAGAACCTTAAACTTAATGTTGTATGCTAGATGAGAGATGTTGGTATTTGGATGGGGAAACATGCAACACGAAACTGCAATTAGTCGACAACACACAGATCGGATCGACACACAAATAAAGCTTTCAGTTGCCAGGATGCAGCTCTGTGGATGAGTTCATTACCCGGAGGCACTGTGTGCAACAAATTATTACACTTCTTGTTTGTTAATTGATATACAGGTCAAATGTCAAATTGTTTTCAGAGATAACATGTTTTCAGTGGCAAATGTATCAACAGGAAGTTGTGATGTAGAACTTTGAAACGATCGTCATTGCTCGCAATTCTATCATTAGGTTGACGGGATCTGTGCCAGAGATGATGATGATGATGATGATGATGATGATGATGATGATGAAGGCGACGACGACAATCTACGCATGACTATGCTCCTTGTTAGGTGCTCCGTGGCAGGGAGGTCAAAGGGCGCGGAAGTGCACTGGTTATGGGACGCGGAGGACAAGGTCGACGCCTTACGACCTCATGCGACCCCCACACCAAGGTCCCATACTTCAAGCCCCAATACTTGGACGCTGACGTGCTGTGAACCTGTGTCAGTCAGTTGGTGTAGACCCATTCCCTTTGTTCTCTCGCGCCGTTGTGGAGACAATGATGAATTATTTCGGGAAAGAAAGGCAAAAGTTATTCACTTCTCTAGCAAATTGCAGCAACAACAAAAAAATTATGGCAGTCATGCCATCATAAATTGCTGCATATTTGCCCAAAGAAAATTTATTTCGTAAGAGATTTTTTATACGACCTTCAGGGGCCAGGTACACAACATGTCACTCGGCGAGGTTCTCGCTGAATTGTTATCTCAAAGCAGTCGGCAAAGCTGCTGGAGGCGATGGCAATGAGGATGCAGTGCAGCTGGATGCAGCACGAACAGCAACAGCTGCTTCTGGTCCTGTTTGTATGTGAGATCTTAAAACTAACTTTAAGTCTCTGCTTTCGAGTGCAAGCAGACTTAATTATTGTTGGTCTTCACAGTAGACTCGCCATCAGAGACCAGGGACAAGACTCTTCTCCAGACCTCCCATGCCCGCCATCCAACGGCGCTGTTTGGAAGCTCGGCCAAGAAACTTGGGACTAATACTAAGTCTGAACATTAAAGACCTACCCGATTAGTGATACATATCACATTCAAAAGACTCATTTCGTATCACTTAGTAATGCAAAGAACAAGAAATCGCACGGATAAGCGAGTTCCGAGCCCGAAGTCGTGTGTGAGGTCAGCATCGGTGGACTCATGGCTGCCGATCAGTATGGCTGATACAAGTTGCCTAGAAATTCAGAATCTCGAAATTCGGAGCGCAGATATGGAAACTATTGTGTTGTTGAATGCACAGGGGGAAATAGTGACGGAATAAATGTGCAAACTTTCCAAGAGGGTTCATCGTTGAGAAGATAACAACTTTGCTCGTGTGTGTAGAGCTGACTTCATTGCGCCTGTACAGTACTCTTTTGTGATCGGTAACACATTATTTTTGCTTATTAACGTGCACATAGTAAATGATAAGTAATATCTGCAAATGAGTTCCAGAAAATTTACCTCCTTTCCCATTTAAAAAAAATTGTGCGAGCGAGAGTCTCCCTTTCTCACGCCACTGTCGCCATGTCGCATGTTATTCACCAGCGAGAGACATTTTACAGTTTTACTATAAATACAAATCGTCAACTCTGAAATTAGATAATAAATAAGCCAATGGGTTTCAGGCGCTGAAATTTACAGAATATTTTTATATTTCTCTAACCACCAGAATCTTTTTATAACTAAGCAGTCGGGTAGGTCTTTAAGGCATCGCATGCACGGCAGCTCTGGCCCCAGCATGATAAGAAGGGAGCAGGCTGGTGTTTGTCGTAAATCGAGCCGTCTGTCTTAGAAACATGTGTATTTGCTGAATATAATTAGCAGGAAATGTCTAGCCCTGTGTTCTGGCTAAGTTACCGGTTCCTTTGCTTGTTTCTAGTTACAAGTTCCTCGCTCCATCACCAATCGTAGGTTTGTTTCTCTGCTTCCTGTCAGTATTAAAATGATGAAATGTAACCCTAGCTAGTGAGTCATATAGGGACATGGCTAGTAAATATAGAAAATAGAAACAGAAACACAAATGTGTACAGTGTTATCCCCCCTGTAAGGAGGGAGAGATAGAGTACTTGTGTGCATGTGCGAGAGAATGAAAGCGCGTGTCTCAGACAGACTGTGAGAGCGCGTGCATGTGAGAGAGAGAGGAGGGACAGTGCGTACACCAGATAATATTATATTACTTGTAATATCGTCTCAACACAACATCAGTCTTGGTATATATATGCTTTATTTACACACTCTCGTAGTCGACTCCTCCCACACTCGTCTGCTCTCTAATTCTTGTCCGCCTCTTGTTTGTAGTAAATATGTAGACAAAGGTCATAGGTTACTATCATCATCTCTAAGTCATTAGTCACTAGACTACAGTAGGGTGAATACTTAACCCACAACTGTCTTTATAAGCAGGTTACTCTTGGATACCACCTTCCATCCTTTCTCTGTCTAAAGTTTGACTTCAAATCATTCTAACAAAAACTTATAATCATGTTACCTGCATCCACTCATTCATCTGTACTCATTCAGTAACGCTTTCTGGTAATGCTGATTATGTAAGAAGTTAGTATATGTAATATAACACGAGAAGTAATAGATACATGGATGTATCATTAATCATATCTAGCATTGTGAAATTAAATATCACTGTTTTTTTCCAACTTTCCCCACAAAGATGTAGGTGAAATATAGTCACAGTAACCAGAGGGTCTCACACCTACATGGTGTCTTCTCATATGTGTGAAGGAAAATAATCACTCAGTCTGGTCTGTATATGAATTAAAAGTATGGCCCACAAAATAATTTACTACACATTTTAACTATTCAAAAGTTTATTTATTCTTCTCAACAATTTGTTTTTAAAGACACAGTCAACAAGTCTCTTGGGAAGTGTTTGTGGTCTTGATGATCTTTTGACTTCCGGTGTTGATGTCTTTGTTTTGTTTTTTGTTTCGCTTGGTGTAGGCCTTCAGTCTTCTACACTGCGATCTACTGTGCTACCATCCTCTTCTCCTCTGTAGGATGACATTTCTTCATGAACGAAGAGATTCTAGTAAAAGTTGCTCCCTGTGGTGATTTTACAATTACTTTGCTTCCAGTCTTGTCGATCAGGTGTGTAGGGTGTGTCGAGTTTCTCATTGTTGTCTCTCTTTCACTGCACTTGATCACCCGGAGTTATGTCGAAATTTCTAGCATGTTTTCCGGTCTAAATACAGTTTTCATAGTTCGTTCTTTTTGCATGTCAATCGTGGACTTTCCTATCAATCACTTGTGAAATCAGTTGTGAATTTTTGTACGAATTTTCTTACCAAGCAATAATAACTCGCCTGGACTGCGTCCTGTGAACGGAAAGAAAAACAAACGGTTGACACAAACGGAAATGAATGGTGAACTGACAAACATGAACATGACATTGTAGTAGAGTTATCAACCTGTCGGCGTGTGTGTTCAAACTACTCACACATGCCTTGACATTCAATCCTCCTTTTTTCTTCTTTTGTCAACTTGTTTTCCTTTCTATTTTCTTACTTTCATCCTCATTCTTACATTACTCACTGTATGTGACTTCCTCCTTTCGTTCTTTATCTCTCGACATCTCATTTTTTAGGTCCTTTTTCCTTTTCCTCAGATTCTTTGTCTCTTTCACACACACACACACAATATCATATGCACACTTTCTATTTTTTATCTCTGTGATTTAATCTTACATACAAAGACACTGTATGTATTTTTTTGTGTAGGTACAATTTAAAAAATCTGATGACTGGAATTAGCAAGGCAATGTCGCTGCACATCCTGCTTCACAGCTGCTGCAAATATTCTGTGATTAATAAGATGTCAGACATTCCTTGGACTCCATGTTGACAGCATCTCGTGATGCTCTTCCGGGATGCTGTCTGACCGAATTGCCACCAGTCTCTGATGCTGATATAAAGATCATCATTCTGAAAGCCAAGCCAACAGCTTGCCAGTTAGCCCCAATGTCCTTCTTGAGAGCTTAAATATTTTATTTACTGCGATCACAACATAATGCATAATGCGTGCGTTCATGTTTGTGTGTAGAGGGGGGCAATCCTTAGTCTTGCTGCATTCACTTCTTGTTCTCCATTCGTTTTTAATAATAGTTGCATGGGCCAAACATACAGTATAGGTAAGATCCGTGATGGCCGACAGGTCCACATCTTGAAACATGTTTTCCCACCAGACGATGAGTGGGTGGAGTGAGCTGTTTCCAGTCTAGCCAATAGCATTTGCTTCACAATTTTTTTCCTGTTTTGAGCCATTCTTTCATGGACACGAATTTTAACTTTTACTTTCTTTGGCTTTCTGGCTGGCTCGCAGCTACATTTCTGTGGATTCTGATTGAAGATAAGTTTTTTTTTTCTGTAGTTAGACTGAACTGGGAGTGCTGGATTGAAGATGGTGACATATGGAGCACTTGATTTTCTCTGCTGGAAACCTATTTCAGGCCAGGGCTTCGTAATGAAGAGAAAGCATTGTGTGCGGTGGGGGAGGGTAGATATGACCCACCCAGCCAGAGAACACCCGATCCGGTTACATTCCAGAAGATTGCTTGCCCTTACCTCCACAGCATTTGGTGGACAAATGTTTCTATTTGATTCTGTTGAATGTTTACATTACTCTTATACTTCAACTTTTATCTTGCTGTACTTCTGAGTTTCCAGCTCATGTTTTCATCGACTGGACTTTTAAAGTATGTTTCTCAGCTTTAGAATTGTGTGTTCATCAGGCTTTCGTCTTGATTTCATTTCTTAAATTATTATTGTAAGGAGTCAAATTGCTAACAAAATACCTCTTTCAGGGATCTTTGTGATTTTTTTTTTTACTGGTGACAAGTGGACATGAAAAAATGATTAAATAAATTGAAAAAAATGACCTAAGCTTTGACATCAGGTATATTGTGGTAAACATTCTCATAAACACAGCTCACAAACAAGGAAGCAACAAAAATATTAGTATAAAGTTACAGGTAACCCAGCTTTTGCTTGCATACTGAATCATTAATTTCACAGAATTAGTGAACAAAATGTTTTCATCTTCGTAACGAGGTCGAGTTTAAGACGACCTAACCTGAATATTGTCTGTGTGATTCATTTTTCTAAGAAGCTTGAGCCTCGATTATGAAGTATTCACAATTTTGTTTTTAAAAACAAAAGATTTGACATGTGCATGCCGTCAATAACACAATAGAAAACAACATTACCCTGATAAAAACACAACCATTTCATATGTTCTTCTACAGTTAGTTGGACTCAAAGATCCGAATAACATCAACATCTTAAACAGCCTGTCGACAAACCAAAATAAACCTTCAAACATCTTAGTCACCTTTTTCTAACAGCCATTGTCTAAAACATAAAACACGAATAAGAAAACTCTGTCTACTGATCTGTTTACGCAAAACACGAACCGTCGACCTTTTTTTTTTTCTTCACAAAAGTTTGAGTGCAAATAGATGATGTCCTCTGTGGATACAGTGGCAAGGATGCTATTTTGTCGACATGAAAGCCGTTCTGCAGCTCGCAGTTTTACAACGGAAGGACAGAGAAATTATTTTTGAAAAGATGAGGAGACATGCTGTTTGATGACGTCAGCGGAGCAGCTGGAAGCTGGTTGGTGAATGAACCGTTGACCGTTTTCCCGAGATGGCGAATAGCGAGGACGGCCGTGTGCTCGGAGAAATTTAATGAAACAGTCAAGGCCACTTACTAAACACCTCTCTCCTCCCTTTTACTTATTTTTCTCCACAGATATACATCATGGTAGCATAGCACAAGGTGGCTGATGCAAGCAAACATTCAGGAAAAAATCCAACTTTAAAAATATTTTTGTTTTTGGGTTTAGAAAGACATCCACCTAATGTGATATGTACGTCAACCGCTCGTCGCCTTGGAAATTGTCGCCATGGCTACGAGGTGTTATCGAATTTGTGAGAGGAAAAACAAATCTTTTGAACGGATGAACCCGCTTGCATTGAAAAGAAAATAAAACAAACTGTGTGTGTCTATTAGTGAAGTACTTTTGCATGATGGCAAAATTAACCAGCGGCGCAGGGACAAAAGTGTTTCAAGGCCTTGGCGGTGTAAATCACAACATGTCACTGATGTCAGCAGCAAGTGAGATAAGCATCCAGCCTGTAGATAATTTGACCACGTGACTAGCAGGATCAGACAATGTAAATAGTTCGACTATCTCATTAGCAACAGCAGACAATGTCAACAACAGACAAGAGGTGCGAATGACGAACCAGTAATGATGTTCGTGGAAATGGTCAATGGGGAGGAAGGTTGTGATGGTGAAGCCAATCAAAAGTCCTCCTTTTGTTATTATCTTCTGCAGAGTCAATATTTTCTCCCCGAAATACCTGTCATGCATTTTTAAGTTAACAGGAAGTTAATTAATATTATGGTAAGAACAATAAAAACCAGAACAATAAAATATTTAAAAAAAAATCTTTTTTTCTTATTATTCATACCCTTAGTTGAGAGAAACTTTATGAGAGAAATATGAAAGAGGAAGATAGAAAGTGAAGTTCTGTATCGTTCAGAAACTGAGAATAAACATGACACTCAAGATGAAAGAGAAATAAGCAGGAGGATAAACTGACCTTTTAGTTCTTTGAGTTTGGTTGAGAAATTGTTGGTGTAGACATTACTTTGTACCATTTATTTATATTAAGGTTGGTGTAAACATTACCTTGGTACCGTTCGGATATTGTTTTCCTAGGTCTATTCTTTTCTCTCTTTCCTCTTTTTCATACTTATTTACAATCACACACACACACTAATGGATGTACACACCAGTGGCCTGTCGCAGACAGAATTGTGTCCATTTTTTGCAGAAGAAGGAGGTTCAATACTGTACTTTGTGGGAGGAAAATAAGCTGGCGCTAGTGTTTTCGACATTTATATAGGCCGAGTAGGTGTGGCCGTCCTTACAGTGACGATCGACTTGCAGAGTTCAGAAAGACAAACCCCAGGAAATGGCGCACGCAACCGGTTACAGTGACACGTGGGCGGCCCGCTACCTCCGTGGTAAATGTCGAGCTTATCACCAGCCAGGGTCAAAGGTCGTGTATCTCGTCTACAGACACAGTTCTCTCTGGATGTGGCAGGGTCAGACAATTTGGTTTTCACCCACTCCCCTTTCACATATGCTTACAGCTGCTAAGTGGAAGCACTGTCAAGCCAACCAACCAACCAGCCAGCCAGCCAGCCAGCCGACTTTAGACAGCGACACACTTCAAGAAAGATGGAGCATCGAGTTTGTATCCTGTTTACTGCCGAGTTCTACCTTTAAACCAGGCCGACGACGCGCGAGAGTTCTGTCAGCCATAGACAGAAAGGTTAAGTGCAATTCTATCTTCTCTTTTTTCCTCCGGTGAGCTGTTGTCTGGTACAGGCATCGATCTATTTTGGTCTCTTAATGGCAATGGGAAGTGCGTCATTCCATGCACACTCCTTCATTCTGCAACAACGACGACTGCAGCCTCTGGACACACTCTGTACAGCAATCAAAGCTCCACCAATGGTCCTCTGACACTTTTACAATAGGTTTAAAATGATCACACCATCGAGAAGAACTTGGGATCCTTACAAACTTTAAATGATCCTATTTTTTGCAGATGAAGAAAGAATGTAGTGAATATGAATTTGCGAAGAAACTTAACTTAGTCTTTTTTTTAATATACTAGATTTGTTTGTGAATATATTTATGTCTATTCAAATCTCAGAAGAAATAAAATTGGATATTTATGTAGAAATATGTGATAACGTTCGATTCTTTATGACAGTTTTATTTTACTAAGTTTAAAAATTATTTGTTTCATAAGGTCCCGTTGCCCACACATGGCCCTCTAACTATGCATGTGAGAAGGAAATCATAATTGCATCAGCTCAGTTCCTGCACTGGTTCTTGGAGCTATGGGAGAAGCATGAGAGAAGAAAGCAACAGTTGGCAGGATGAACTCATGTGACCTTTGTTGACTGGCAACAATCACCCTGGTCGGAGCTAAGTTATGTCGGATCTTTCATCTCACCTGTCTCCTTCGAGGGTTGGTGAATCCCTAGGGAATGGTCGTTGGTCAGGTGCTTACGGTGGGAAAGTCGGAGAAGTTTTCTGGTTTAACCAGTCTGTTTGGCAGTGCAGCCGGTGACATTGTCAGCCTGACAGTTTATGCTTTCACTACTACAATCATATTTTGGAATGGCGAACTGTTGATGTAACTATAAAAATCAAGTGCAGGTGTTGCAAGCTGATCTTGCTTCGTGAAAGAAAAAAATCCTATTCAAAAGCAGGTTGAGAATTTACGATGCCTTATTTACTGCGCTGGCTTGAATTATACAGAGCGAGTCACACGGTGCAGATGCTACAAGGAATGAAACTGCCTCCCCTTGCATTCCGCGCTGTTTAAAGTATTTATTTGGCCATTTCTCTAACAATGCCCTGACGACGAGGCAGGAAGCCAAAGAGATGCACGTGCATTGCTTAACAGAGAACCTAATTGTTGCTGAGGAGACAGGACTACAACACACGATCTGAACAGTGGAGAGGGATGTGAGGTGGTACGAATGGAGCTGAGGCTTCGTCGATCACGTGGTTCAAAAATTAAAGGTGTCAGACGAAGAGTGTGGTGAGCTAGGAGGTCACAGGGAGAGAGTCACGAACGTAGCAGATGTAACAGATATTTTATCAGAATTTCGCGAAGACAAAACAAGACCTTAAAAAAAAACCCAGAAAAATATAGAAATAAAAAAACAAAACAAAAAAACAAAAAACAAAAACAATACAGTTGTGTAATAGTACATACCGTATCGGATTCAGGAATCAAGGTGTTTCCTTTCCCCCTACATGAAAAATGAGCTGGGCAGACACCTCTGAACGATGAAACGAGTGTTTTTTAGGAGGGTGACAATGAGAGATATTAAAAAGAAAGAAAAAATTCACTGGGAGTGGCTATAGAAATAGTTGAGTAATGTGAGAACTATGCGCATGACAGCCGAGGAATGACTAACCGGTAGGGGAGGGGTGAGGCGAATGATAAAGAGCATAATGGGAGGAGAGGGGTGTGGGTTGGAGATTTGCAGACGCCTTTTAACCCTGGTCGAGCGATAGCCAATAGAGAGTTGGATCAGCGAAAAGTTCCCACACACTTTAGAAAAAAGGAAGTCGAGTGTTTGAAAGTGCAGACGACCTCACGAGCCATGTTGTGAAGCAGAGGTAAGGTTCTACAGGGGGAAGCTGTTGGACCAGAAGCTTTACGCGGACTTAGGAGGTGGATTAATCATCTAGAGGTCGCCCCATCTGGTGTACGGTTCACAGGTTATGGCAACAGAAGGCCATCCTAGGGCTGTTGATACATTGTCCCAGTGTATATCTGAGCCACTGACGACCACCCGAGTCTGCCTCTGTATCATGCATTAGACGAGGGAGAAGCGGCGGACGCTCCTTTTCTTTCTCGGACATCTCTGGGATTCTCTGCGCCTTTTTCTGGCAAATTCTATGACAAACGGCCCTGCTTCAGCCTCCCTCTGCTTAGCAACTTGACTGAGTTTTGCCTAGGATTTTTGGTTATTGTGCAGCGAAACAATGGAACTTTCCATATCCTCCACCTACCCGCTATTGAATCCTTTAAAAGTTCACTGAAAACACACCTAACAACCTTTCACACAATGCATTCCTTTTGCAATATCATGTTACTCTCAGCTCTTGTTCTTGGTTGTTATTTTTTTTTTTTTTTTGTTTTTTTTTTTGTTCCTCTTTGTGTTTTCTGTATTTGATTTTATTCTTCGTTTAGTGCAATTGTTAATTTTTTTTATGGTTCATATGTTATGTTTGTGTTCCTGTCCCTCGTATGCTGTCCATTTTATGTTCTTGTTCTTAAGCGCTAAGAGCATGCTCCTTATGAGTGTGAGTATGCGCTTTACAAATTTTGAATTTATTATTATTATCATCACCGAGAGGATATAAAACAAATCCATGGAGTATGATTGTATAATTCACAGCTACGCCCACAGGTGAACGTCGACCTGAAAGAAAGCTGAGTGTGAGAGAGAGAGGGAGGGAGAAAGACTTGGACACAACTGAACTCGCTCGCACAAGTGCACTCATCAAAGACTCAGGCATGTGAGGTTCACACACCGCCCATCATTGCAAAGTCGACTGCTGCGTTTCTTTATAGTGTTTTCTAAAGAATTTCAACTGCTTGAAAAGAGTCGGGTTGGCGATGCTGACAACAGGGCCGAACCCTAGAAAATCTATTCAAAGTAAATCATGGTTGGGACTAACAAGGGCACCCAGCGTTTCCCTGATGATGTCCCACTTCCAGACACTGGACTCGGCAACTAGGTCAAAGGGCACATCTTTTAGGTATCTCACCACCCGCCAACCGTTACCCACCTCTGTCTAATAAGTTTCGCAGCAAAATATCAAACGAAACTAAGTCTGCGACCTTCCTGTAGATGAAAGGAATGAAATCTGTAAAATTTTATGTGGATTTGCATATCGTGCGACACCTTCTCCCCGACACACGCAGACACAACTCACCACACTGTGCTCTCCCTACCTACATATCTCACAAAAGAAAAGGCGCAGATATAGTGACTTGCTCCATAATACTATCTGGAAGCATCGTTCTCTTCTAACCGGATCGAGGAAACTGCTCCGTTTCTTGTTTAAATTGTTTTTGTCTTATCCGTGTATCTCTGTCGTCTGTGGAGTCTCCTGATTATAACTGCTCGTTCATTTGTCCGCGCTCAGTCCAATCCTCACGTCATCACTAACGGCTCTGCAGATTATTCTTCCTCTTGGTTATCTCGCTTGAAGTTGTTCTGATCTTTTTTTCTTTCCGCGATCGATTCCCTCAATTTCCTTGCATACTTCTTATCTACGCACCATGCATGCAGTCTTCACCTTTACTGCTCTACCGACCGTGCATGTCGCTGCTCGCTACATTCTCCGCTGATTACAGAATTTCGATCAGAACTGTGCGCACCAACGACATTACTTGACTGAACTCACGATAACTGTCTTTATGCTTTCTTGCCAAGCATGCTCTCAGCTCTGTTGTCCGTAGAAATTCCTTCAAGTGTTCGAAGTAACTCTCCTACATCTTGCCTTGACTGCAAGTGTTCCTTTACTTTGATGCCATGCTAATGTAGTACTCTACTTGCTTAATATTAATTAATTGCCGATTACTTCAGTATATGTGTGCATGCTATGTTAATTTTTAGTCAATATATATGTATTTTTGTATTTTGTTTTTTTTTGGCGTCTATACTTCAAAATCAAAGATGAGCAGTTCCTGGCCTGCATTGAGAACTACAGCTAGAGGACTGGTTTGACCGCGGCTTTCTGAAGATGGCCTTTGGGAGAGCAACGTACGTGATAGAAGAGATGGCAATATACCCGTCCCTCCCCACCAATTCAAATCATAGGACAGCAGGCGCAGAAGGCTGTCAGTTTTAAGTACCTTTCAGCTGTTGCCCACCGGCAGGCGCTACAAAGTACCACGTGGCGAAAAAATGCTTATCAGAGGTCCTTTGTGCCAGCAACCATCACCATCCTAAATAAAAGGCACAAAGGACTCGTAGGTCTATTTCATATTACTTGGCATCCTTCTCAGGAGGTTCATGTGTGAGAGGATGTAGGTCTGCGTGTGTGTTGAATGTCGTGTATGGGTATGTCTGTGCATTTTCTTATATGTGTATAAATATAAATGCTCTGTTTTATGTTTGTATATATATATAGTGATTGTGAGCCAAAGAAAAAATATATTTCTGTCATGAGCAATACCTTGTAAAGACAATAAAGTTTGATTTGATTGACTGATGAGTTGTATTTTGTTTGCAAAGTGTTTTATTTGTGTACGTGTTTTTCCCAATTACAACAGATGTTTTTGTTGTTTTAAAGAGGTTGGTCTTTCTACGGCTATCGTCTTACTGTGTCGGTAAAAGGGAGCTAAATGTCTTTCTTTTCTCCACACGGAGTTACCCTCGAGTTGTCCCTTGTGTGCGGAAGCTCCCTGGAAGGGAGAGATCGTAGTTGATTTCAAAATATTTAGATTTCAGAAGAAGCACGTTTCCAGATATTCTGTTACTTTAAAATTCATTCATTGCAATGTTTATAAAAAGATGAATTGAACGAGAAATGGTAGAACAATGTGGCGAAGGAGCTGCTATTATTCAGGGACGGCCACAATGAGGAAAGGGAGCCTGCCAGCTTGACAACATGGCGGGCTGGTCAGGCTTCACGGAGGAAGATCTCCGTCAAATCAAGCAATCGTCCTCCCCAGGTGATAACAAACACCTCAGTTACAAACACCATCTGTTAATATCATTTTCACAATGAATTATGTGCAAATTTATGTAATACAGGGAGTTAGAAGTGCCGTGCTTTTGCTCAAATTTGAACTTTAATAATGTTCATTTTACCTTTCTATTACAGACACCCCCTTCTCTTCACGGTTCAAAGTTTATATTTTAAATAATATTAGATTTGGATTATTAATATACTTATCAAGGCAGTTACGTTGACCGATACGTCCGCTGTTCAATACATCCTTTGACTGGTTACAAATAACGTGACTCAGTGTTTCTCCTTCCTTTGCCTCCCTATAGCACTTCTTGGTATTTTTTTAGGATGGGGAATTTACCACCAATTTAAGCCTTGAAGATATCTGCATTGTTTTGGTCTTGAAGCTTCTCCAAGTGAAACTGATTTCATAGATTGTTTTAGTGGCATTTCACCTTCAGTTTCAATCAGATTCACTAAAATAAGGTTATAGTTGTTGCCTACGTTGGCACCTGGGTATGACCTCATTTTGGCCTTCTTGATGGTGGATTTGAAATGCCTTTGCAATAGGGTGAAGCTGGTTTGGTTGTGGACCAAATGATTTGGAGAGAGTCAAGTCGCCATTTTGGATTCCTTATTGGGATGGACTGTATCAAGGTACTTTGTGTTAGCTCTGTGCAAAATCTAGTCTTTGGCCCTTGTTGATTTTACCTAAGCTGAATTTTGTGTTCAATGCTGGTAAGCATCTGGGCTGATCTTGGTGTTCCAGCTAGGACGTGTTTCCTCAATATTGCCTTTAAAACCATTTTTGGCTGATCATAGAGCTCTTCTGCCTTGTCATCTAGCATGGCCTGGAATGGAAACAATGCTGACATTGTGAGGCCTGGCCTGGCAGAAATACAAATGGTGCTGGGTGGTGCTATGACTGGGGAAGATCCTTGCCATCAATGCCATTGTAGCAGCATCACAATTTGCTGTAGGAATTAACTTGCTTAGTTTTTATCTTTCCCGAGGTTACCCAAAGCAGTGGGAGAAGTTTCCCTTGGCTAGGATGGTGGTAGGGTGAGGAAGGGTGCTGCTTCCTTCCACCACACCATGTGGTGAACATGAATATCTCATATTACTCTATGGTACAAAGGTAGCAATATGAAACTACCATAATATGAAAAATCTATAAAAACTAAAGAATCAAATACTAAAACACTGGTAAATCACTATTTTGGGCTTTTAAGATGTAGATGCCAAAAAATCTTAATTTCACATAGTTGAATAAAATGCATGTTTCAGTTTTGTTATTTGTTCTCAAGGTCTTGAACGGTCTCAGCCCAGACTGACGTCAAATACAAACAACAGCAAGCAGGTCATGAAAAAGAAGCAGACACAATCACGGGATTTGCTAGCCCGACAGAGAGTTGAAGAATTTTCTCAAATCAGTAGCACAGACTTGCCGCCATCTCAAAGACTTTCACAAAATGCAAAACCAGAATCTCACAGGAAAACAGATGACCTACAGAAACTAAATTCTGTGAAGTCAGAAAAACAAGGGACAGGCTCAGAAATGCACACTAATTCTGATCAGATGCAGGACTCAAATGTTTGTATTAGTGATGTGCATACCAGAGTTTCTATAAAAGAAAATGGCATGGATAATAATGGCATTGTGGTAGATGATGTGAAAGAGCTAGATGAGCAGGAGGCACTCAGGTATGTGTTGCTGTATTTCACTTTTTACTTAAACGTGAAAGAATCCTAAATATTATGTGTATAGTACATGGTCATTATTAAGGAAATTTTAAGATTGTTTTTGACTTAAATCAAGGACTGGAACATATGTAAGTATGCAAATCCATGCTGCCACATATAGTTCAGTGTATGCATCATTTTATGTATATGCATTTGCATAGCTTGCCAATATTTTTCTGCCATTTTTACATTAGTTGTCTAATCCTGTCATTTATTTTGATTATTTGATGCAATCACTATCATTGTTATGCCTCTTATTTTCTTCAGTCACAATTTTTTCTTCCCCGCTGTCAGTATCTGCTAAGCCGTTTTTCCCCGAATTTTTTATGATCCATATAAAGACTTGTATCTACCATTGAAAAAAAAAAACCACCTTAAACCTGATAATATTGTTCATCAAAGATCATAAGCAGAGTGATATCAGAATTTTAAAATTGCTATCATCAAAATTTATACAACAGACATGTTGAAAAGAAAGTTTTCCTTATTATATGCATTTCTATACTTGTATTTTCAGGATAGAATTTAGTCGCGTGGAACAGTTCAGGCAACAACAGAAAAAAATGGAAGAAGAAAACAAACAACGCCGCCAAATGCTTGCTGAAGCAATCAAGCAGAGGTAAGCCCAGTCATGATTATCACACATTCATTTGTGTTATATAATTTATATATTTGTACTCTCTATATATATCTGTTGCGTTATTTTATTTTGCTATCTAAAGGTAAACTGTCAGACAAAGCATTCACCTTGTGGGGACAAAAAATAGAAATTGCTTATCTTTGTGTAATTTATGGTGAGTCAGGACATTCCAGAAAGTTATTTTGATAACTAGAGTTAACTACTAGTAGCATATGCCTCTGGTCGAAGATCGTAGTTGTATATGTACATATATACATGCATGCACACACATATGCAGATAATGGTTTTTCTTGCTTTTTCAGAAGCAAAATGGCCAAAGCTGAGGCTGAAAAGCTTGTTAAAGTGCAGAAGGAGTTAAACCACCTAGACAACCTGGTAACTGCTGATGTGTCCATCATTCGAGATCGCATTGAGATGGCCAGCATAGATTTCCTTCAAGCACAGTATGTAAATGTTTTGGTTTGCTTGGAAGAAGGAATTTTCTTCTAATTACATGGTTAGGGATGGCCCCTTTGTAGGTGATAACATTTAAATGCATTCTCTTTTTTTGAAAAGCAAGGATATGTTTCTGCAAATTTTGAGTAACTTCTGGACCATTACGCAGAGTTTAGTTAAAATTCTTGCTTTTTGTCTTTCTGAGGAATTTTTCATACTGAGGTAGTTTAAGGCAACATTATTCCCGATTAACTCTTTTTATACAATTTTCTTCTGCAACTGTGAACATCTTTGTAGCTATGGTGTATTTCAGATGCACTACAATGTGAACTGAGTAGTGTTTCAAAATACATCACGCTGGGTATAAATATATAAAGGAAGAAACTGCTTCTCCAGTGATTTTTTTTTTTAATACAATGAATTACTTCCCTTGAGGAACTAAACATAGTTAAGCAATCAGGTATTTTGTTTATTTGAAAGTAGACAGTGAGTCAGTTGGTCAAATGACGTGTTTGAGACGGTTGCCAGTTACTCAACTTGACATGGATTTGTACTTCAACAGCTGAAAATAAATATATAATACTTAGCAATAGTTGAACTTTCATGTATATTCTAATAAATCTTTTTTGTTGTAAATTCTGCTTTGTAACCTACATTCATGACAGGAACTCTCTCAATCATGAGTTAAGATGTTTGGCTAAAATGAAAACTTTTACAATCCTTTTTTCTTCTGGTAGTTACATAATTATTAATTATATTTATCCCAAGTATATGCATTTCTGTTGATGCTGTATTAAACGATGCTAAGTCATTTCGAGTTTTATGTATATATATATTTAACCATATACCTCATATGTTGTTATCTCACTTTGTGTTTATGTTTGACCAGTGCTTACCAAGTTTTACCAAACCATTAATCATTGTATTCACTAAATAGTGACAATAATTTTATTTCTTGCAGGAAACGATATGAGCGAGCAGAGAAAGAGTTTGTGGCAGCAAAACTGATATTAGCAGAAAAAAGTGAGCTGAAAGAGTCCCTGACAGAGCATCTGTACACAATCATTCAGCAGAACGAGATACGGAAAGCTGCTCGCCTTGCTGAACTCATGAAAGAGCTTGGTTTGGAAGGTGATAGCAGCCTGGAAATGGCCCCCATTCCCCCACTTCTGTCATTCTCTCCTATCAACACTCTCCACCGACCATGCACCACTCCCACAAGTCCTCTCTCACCTGGCCCTTATGAAGCCCAGAGCCAGCTTATAGCTTCTTCAGAACAAATCAGTGGTGCTTCCAACATTTCACAGCTCCAAGAAAATAATGTTCAGACTGAGAATGCAGGTAAGCTTTTATTTTATAGTGTTACTGTATTGCAGAACACACCTTGTCTACAATGATGGCATTTTTTCTTTTTGAAAAAGATGCTGTTTTGGTTAATTGATGATGTTCAACTGTACAAAATGTTTAATGCTTAGAGGGGAATTCCTCATTTCCAAAGCATGCAAAACGTCTTAATT
This sequence comes from Pomacea canaliculata, assembly GCF_003073045.1. Lineage (NCBI taxonomy): Eukaryota > Metazoa > Mollusca > Gastropoda > Architaenioglossa > Ampullariidae > Pomacea > Pomacea canaliculata. The sequence goes on along the minus strand of NC_037590.1, from coordinate 40,912,040 downwards.
TTTCAAATACAGGTGATCCTGTGTAAAATTCGAATACGCATAACAATTCCTTGTCAAGGATTGAAAAAAATCACCATTTGGTTAATTCTTGCCCATGTCTGCTGCTTGATAAGAAGGTATATTTATACACATGGATGGCTACAAATGTAGCAGCTCATCACTGTAGTAAGACAGTTTGTAAGTTTTCATTGTGGGAGAAAGGAATTTCTAGATCAGCTGCCTGATTAATTTCACATGCCTGTCCGCATCCCCAGTGAATGTGTCTGGGACAGAAGCTGGTGACTGTGTGGCACCATCCTGCACAAAGACCCAAGAGACAGAGCCACTGGCAATGGGTGAAGGGGAGAATATGAATGCAGCACTTGAATCACAGGATGGTGGAGCAGAGACAAGCAAACTAATGTCATGATTAATGCAAGATGTACATGTGCACATCTTTATCCATGTGTATGTCCAAATGCATGTACCAGTCCAAATTTATTAATGCAAAGAATAGAAATATTCTTTTAAATTTTTCTCCACAACAGTACCTGAATGAAGTTATATACAGCAATGATAAAGGTTTTTATGAAATGTAACAGACAGGTAAATCATTTAATGGCACAATTTTATTTTTCCTACAAGTTGAAGAGTGCAGAGAGACCCATTGTAGACTAGGACAGACTTAGTACTAGCTGTCACCATTAGTTATATGCACATATTTTCACAAATGGATTTAAATTCACATAGTATTTAGTCATGGTTGTATACATTTCTAATAGATCTGTTAAATATTGATAATAGGAAAATTAAACCTTTTACTATACTCAAGAAAAATATATATGTACTCACTTGTAGCTTTCAGCCATGTGTGCTCCCTTCAACAACAAAAACTGTGGAGTATTGATTGTCTCAACAAAATCATAGGGTCTATTGCATAATGTGCACACATATTTAATTACTTTTTACCTTCTAATCAGAACTAGCATATTGGGATGGTGTATTAGTGGTACATTCTAATAAGTTCATGTAGACAGTCTTTCAGGTCACTTTAGGAATTATGCCAGTAAATAGTAATTAAGAAAAAAAAATTGTTTTTGGTGCTTGAAACTGCTAACTGCACCTGTTACCTGGACTGACAGCCATATTTCAATATCACATCACCAATTTGAAATGTTCACAGCAAATAATTTTAAATGAATAATTAACATTTTCCAATACTCATCATTTAGTCAAGCATGTGTTGAAAAGGGCTATGCATGGCAATATGTTGATGTAATTTGGGTCAGGGTGGACCCAAGACGCTACAGAAAGCAGCGCACATGTCAAAAACAGGTCACCTTGGAACATGCCACTAATAAAGCAGTCTATTGGCATCTGGTATCAAAAGCATGATAATATTAACACATTACATCAACACAATGTTACTTATGTTTGTTTAAATATAATAAGTCTTCCAGTGACTGGTTGATAAAACTAACTGCCAATAGTTTTATCTGGGGGTCTGAAGACCCCCTAACATTTTGAATTTGGGTGGGGGGGTCTTGTTTGTTATGGAGGAGAAACGCTAGTTAACTCTCCAGTTTGGCTCCCTTAATTAGATTATAGCACTGCTGGAGGAAAAAAACTATATTTTTATGACCATGTCTTTCAGGCAATTTTGTTTTGATGAGATGAAGAAATTTTTTAGTGGGAAATGTATCCATTACAAGAACATTTATCAAGATTTCCGTCCATTATGATATGCAACATGTTCTTTTAAGTTGTGCTTTTATTTGTTAGTAGTTGGTATGACTGTCACACAGTGAACATCTGTTTGTTCCACTGGTTGTTTCCATTTCATACTCATGAATAATCCCTTATGACAAGCAACTCATGGTATATTTGACTTAGTTATTTGTTGGTCATTAGAGATATGCCATGGTCTCATACTGGATGCATCGAACCTTTCATGCCATATCTCACACTTATTATCCATAAAACACAATTTTCAACTGTTGCTATGTGCATCCCTTGGCCAGTCACTGCTTGTTTTCTTCACGTGCACTGTTGACACACTAACACACGCATACCAATCATCCATTGTTCCATTCCCACCTATCTACTGGATTTAGATGTGGGTCTGCTAACATTGTTCTTATTCCTTCTGAACTTTTCAAGGTTAGGTGATTGAGGTGACTCCTTTGAGTTGAATGACTTTCTGTAGTCCATCCTATTCCCAAGACTGACAGCAGCTTCTATCATGTGGCTGTCACTGCAAAGATTTACGGGTTTCAGTATTCCCCATGTTTTTGTATGTGATTCTTTCTGCAACATACTTTTCCACACTTCTTATCATTGTCTGGTAATATTATAAGTGCTGTCACATAGCGAATCCTCTCATGAAGTTACTTATCAATAAGCATTTTCTCTAACACATCTTACAACATAAAGAGAATGACTACCTTGAAATTGCTTATTTACGCACCTCTTCCATTAACATTACTCCTAACAACCTTTCCCATAATGCTAGTCCATTTTCACACCCTTCCTTTTGCAATATCGTGTTACTCTCAGCTCGTGTGCTTGTTATTTGGTTCCTCTTTGTGTTTTCTGTATTTAATTTTATTCTTTGTTTAGTACGGTTGTTTATTGTTTTATAGTTCATATGTTATTTGTTTGTGTCCTGTCCCTCGTATGCTGTCCGTGATTCATTCTTGTTCTTAGGCACTAAGAGCATACTCCTTAGGAGCGTGAGTATGCGCTTTAGAAATTTTGCATTTATTATTATTATTTAATGACTAGAAACATAAAAATGTATTAAAATTTAACTTAGTATGTAAATCATATGTATACAGGGCTTCTGCTTACGCAAAAATTGCGTACAGTACGCATTAAAAGTTTCGGAGGACCCCTTCAATTTTCGTCAATTGGGTCCCCTTCAAATTTGGGCGAAGAACAGGGACCTTTAAAAATCTGAAGAAGGGGTCCCCGGGACCCCAAAGAATTTAGCCTTAGCAGAAGCCCTGTGTATAGCCATCTACAGTTAGATTATTTTTGTTAATTAAGCACCATCACTTGTGAAATCATGCATAGAAGGTAACACATTTCTTGAAATGTTGCTTGAAATTGGGTCATATTTGTAAAAGTGTGACTGCACCCCTGACAAGGTATTTTGTGTATTTTGTGCTTTTCTAAATAGCCATCTGGGATAAATTAGCAGTGCCAAAATTAAAACTTCATTTTTATCATGCTTTCATTGTCATCATCCTTGTATCCCTTTTGACTGTTCATGTAACCATTCCTCCTTTTCCTGCCTGTACACATCATTGAACATAATTGTGTTGAAAGCAGTGCTTTTTGTCCTGTACTTAAAGTGTGATTACTGTACATTTTAGTACAAGTTTCTTAACTTGTGCCTTGAGACAATTGTACATATGCAAGTTTACCAGTGGGATTTTAAAAAAATTTACCAAGGGTGAAAAACTGGGCTTAAATTTACAAACATATGGAGACATATAAACTTGTGTAACATGCATTTGTGGGAACGTTTTTGAAAAAATATATATATTTGCATCGTTTTTTTATACTTTGAGAAAAGCAGTTGGATGCATGTTTCCTATTTCTTTGACAAACCTTCCCAAAAGAAATGTATTGCAAAGCATTCCTTACTTTGGCAAAATCTTTTGAGAATGTCAGCAAATGCACAGAAGCACACATGCAGGCAGGCTGAATGGATTTTACAAAATTTATTCAAATATGTGTTCTATAAATGATCACAGACAAGTTTGTGAAATAATGGGTAAAGCAAGTAATAACAATATTTACAAGTGTAACCTTTACAAATATTTTTAGACTGAAACTGCTGACTAGTTTTGAAAAGGTGACCATGACTGCAGTGAATTTATCTATCAGTTATGTGCAAATTGGGGAAAGAGGGGTGGTGTTTGAGACAAAACATTTACATCACTTACATAAATTTCACATTAAAGGCTACTAAATCAGTTCCATGAGCTTCTCATTTCTGGCAAACTCTGCAGTACCGCCATCTTTAAATACTGAAACATTACAGCAGTCTCAAACAAATGCATTCAACAAAATTCAGTATCCTTAAAGTGGCTGGTAGTTTTAGATCCACTTGTCACCGTAAATTTTAAAAGGGCCTAAAGTGCTGCTAAAATCAATTCTGACTTTCTAAGCTTAATAATAAAACTTAATAAATTCACTTTCTAAGTTAGACGTCCATGTGTTTGAGCCTGACTTTCCTATGCTACAAAGTAGTTAAACAGTAAAAAGGCAGAATGCTGTAGAGAAAGAAATGCATTTTAGTTAGGCTGTGTTCATGCACATTCCCTCTTCCTAATGTGCAGCAGCATTTAAAAAAAAAATCCATACTATGTTCCCAGAATAAGTATCATGCTACAGTGATAATTTCAGTTCTCTGATTAATAACTGGCTGGAATGTTAATCCAAACCCTGTATTACTAGGGATTAGTCAGTACTGAAGAACTAAGTATAAATCTGGCAATCACCTTTTTAAAGTAACCTACAGAGAACACATTTTTCATAATATGTAATGTGCTTTTTCTACCTCTAAACTATTCACACAAAGCCTAGCTGTTTAAGCCATGATTTTTGGATACATATTTAAATTTATTTCAGCCTAATGATAATTTATTTTTCTCACAAGTACTTTTTTTTGGAATCTCACATTAGTCAGGCTTTTTTTTTTGGGGGGGGGGCAGTCTGCAAAGTTTATATAGATACATGGTCTTTAAGGAAGCACAGAACCCAAAACTATGAGTTGAGATGTCGAAAAACCAAAATAATAAAAGAGGAAGCAAGGTAAAAAAATGAAATTCTTTCCTCTCACACACAGGTAAGTTACCGAGGGTAGACTGAATTCACAGCAAGTGCAAAATATGTAGACAATTTACCATTACCATTGTTCACTGGAAAACATTCTCCCATAAGAAATACTAGAGCTATGGAAACATACTGAATTATGCAGGTCAGGAGTCTTGTTAGAAGAAAACAAAAGAAACACATCAAACTTGAAAACAACAGGAGGAACAGTAATAGTTGGAAATAAATTTAAACATATATATATACACACACATACCAGAACTACATAGTACAAAGAGTTTTTATTTAACAAAAAATCACCTTATTTTCTGGTCTGAAAAAAGGTATTTGATGAGACTAATGGATTTCTCTGACCACCAATGCAGGAAATGTTCACAACACTCCATATCAACATGTAGTAAAAATATAGATTTCAAAAATTTTCTGATGGTACCAAAGTTAACAATGTAAAAAATGAGACCACATTTGGCTAATTCAAATGATAAATTCAACTCAAGCAGAATATTCAGCAGGTGTTTTACACGTGAGTGGGACTGGCAACCTATTATCTTTAACCACTGACCATATCTTTCACCAGGCATTTAAGCATGAAGACCCCCATACTTAAATAAATAATAAGATTGGTGCTGAGCAAAAAGTTGTACCCTGTTATCAGAAAGCTATGTTGATATAATGATAACTGACATTCCTTGTTCCACTGGCAAGGTTGTCTGACAGATTTAAACTTATTAACCTTTTTTTTCATATCAGGCATGTTACCAGAATATTAAAGTTGGAAGAATGTGATCATAAAAATAACAACAAAAATTATGATTATGAGCAGGAAGGTTTTCTTATCTTTGATATCAGCAAAAGTGGTTTAAAAGGCTCTAAATAGTACTCACAATAAAAGAAAAAAAAAGAAACCCCATGGCTTGCAAGTGCAGATATGTAGGGAAAAAAATTAAGCATGAATAGAGTTTTTAAAAAGTCCTAAAAATCTTTTATACGATTCAACAACCAACTTTCCCTTTAAAAATGCTTGAAATGCCACTTGCAAGACAGTGTTCCTACTCTTATGTAGGTATGATCCCTGCTTACACATCTCTGTGATCGCCCATGCTCGCACACGTATATATATACACACACACTCCTGTTTGCAGCCACCTTTTAAGGTGCAATGCATTTTGATTGCAACTGGACAAAATTTACAGGAGCAGAGGTCTGAATAAGGTCTTGACAAGAATGGGAAATTTCCAAGATATGCACCTCACAAACCCCTGTATCCCAGCATAAACAAGAAGGATTAATAAAAGCAATGGAACGAAGAAGATTGTGCTTCCATTTTAGATTTTTATATCTCTAGAATTGTAAGGAGATACTGCAACCTGGTTTCCGGTTATTTTGTATCTGAAATCAAGTATTTCTCGTCTAAACAGACCTCTGATCAGAGAGTTTTGTTGCTCAATGCCCAATTCACATATTCTTGCACACAGTCAAGCATGCATGCATACACAACCATTGTACATCCATCCACCAACATGTATGTGTGCGTGCAAGTATGCGCACATGCACGCACACAGTCATCAAGATGTTCTGTCAGTTTCCATCCTTAACAGAAAACGAGAAGAAAATCAATGAGGTGATGTCTGTGTTAAGACTAAACTCTCATTTCAGCAGCTATTTTATCCACACATCATATCCATGTTCATTTCAAGCTGTTTCTCATTGGTGACACGCACTTCTTCCTCATCTGCAATAATCAGAAGTGGTCCATTATCTTGAAGGAAGATGCACTCAACCTTGAAGCATCAAGTAAATTTGGGAACAAAAAAATTTAAGACATCAATGAAGATATCGCCCACCATATTTCAATGTTCACAGACTGGATGCAAATAACACTACATCGTCACTTCAAACCCTTTCCCCCCAAAAATGCTGACAAATGTAAACCTGGAGATATTTTTTCTGACTGCAAAGACATTATTTAAGGCACTGAAAAAAGAAATCTGATGTATGAACAAGAATTGCTGGAAATATTTCAGCCAAATAAGCCAAATAAAGTACTCTGATGTAAGAAAAACAAAAACCAATAACCATTTTTAACGAGAAGAAACAAAAATCACAGTCATATGTCATGCAAGATTAAAAGCAACAAGTACAGCTAAACAAACAAGCACCATCAATTAAAATATATAACCGTAATTCTTCTTGATGCAGATCAAATGGATGCAATACAAAATCAAAGTCATCTAGTTTACTTTCTACATCATACTACCACATATTTCTTGTGAATCTTACAGGTTCTGCTTTAGGATAATTTCTGTTGAGAATGTTTAAGGCAGCATAAAAATAATTCCAAATTAAAATATTGAACTCCCTGAGTAATAACTGTTGAAAGTTTCAATTGTGCTTTAAGCTGGATAAAATATAAAATAAAATCTCTAGTCAAATGTTATTTCAAGTTCCGTATGAACTTAAAAGTGTGTATGGTGGGGTTTTTTTGGCTAAGAAAATGGCTAATATGTTGATTGTACACAAACATGCATGCTGATCACCATCACCACAAATATCACCTTGATTTCTCATAAATCTGGAACAACACATAGTGCAAAGATATAAGAAATTAAACATAAGGCAAAACAACAAAATTGGTGAAAACAGGTAAGACACCAGGCAGCAAACCAAACTCAACTAAGGTCAACAAAAAATAATAACAAATATTGAAAAAAAATCATGACATTACATATATCAGATATCAGACTGCAGGAAACATAGGGCTTGAGATCTACACTCTCAATACTCTGTAAGTTAAAAAACAACTGTGGATAAACTATGCACAACTATACTTGTTTACAGTCGTAGCTAACATGAGGATCTGTGAATGATAACATGACTTATTTCCTGCAATAATATCTGGGAAGTAAACAAAATAGAACACGTAAGACCCATCTTTTTCCAGCAAACAATTCATACAAGTCACAGGCTCTACAATTTAATGCAAATGAGCAAAATGAAACACTGCTAAAAACAACAACAAAAAAACATGCATGAAGCCTTCAACACATGCAATGTAAACAAAAAAAACACCAGCATTTTAGATACATTCTCAAAACTACTGTCATAACTATCCATTGACTTTCAGTCATTTCATCTTAGTCTCACACACACATCATCAGTACTTAGGATGTGCACAACTAGCTGCCTTAGGACACAAGGGTTTTCTAGGATCACAGGGTTTCACTTGCCCTCTTTCACTTCTGGCAAGCGTCCAAACTTTGTTGAGTAGCCTTCATTACATTCAGTAAGAAAGTCCTCGATGGTTGAAAACAGATGTCGCCTTGTATTGATTCCAAGAATCCCATGGTTTTTGTCAGGATATACCTGCCAAAAAAGAAACACGAAAATAGATTTTTGTGAACCTATTAAAAAAACTCAAGAAATAAAAAAGAAAGTGCAAAAACACAAAGTTGTTAAAAAAGAACTTTCATATTTCACATGATCAGGTGGTGTTAATCCAGGAACATCACTGTATGCACATCTGCATAAACACACAAGTTCTTCCCCTTTTCTCTTCCTCCTCCATACCTACTGTTCGTACCCACTCTATTTTCACTCCCATGAATGCATGCACATTTAAATGCAGATTAGTGCGTGTGCCGAGGAGGAATTGTGGCCCTATGGTCCTCAAGGTGTAACAAAGACTAAACTATAAACTAAACTTGTGTGTGTGCACACTCATACACATCGGGTAGGCTTGTGGTGAGTGCACTTAAATGTGGAGCTGAAGGTTGCTAGCTGAAGGTTGCTATCTGAAGGCCTGCGGATGAAAACTTAAGTAAGGAAAGAGAGCAAAAGAAGAGGATTAAACTCTGCCATCCACTTGCTGTGTTCTACACACAGTGAACCACTGGTGCCCTGATGTCTACTAGACTAAGGAGATTCTTTATCTTCCATCTATGCTCTCTGACATACACTAAAAGCATACATATGTATGTACACACACACGTACATTTATACCCCTTCTCTAAATTTCCCAATCAGCCATAAACTCTCAATGCTTGTCTATCAGTGTACTATTTTATTACTCCTCTTAGCCTTACCATTGCTCTGAAGAGAACATTAGATTCTATCATCGCTTTCATCAACTGGCCGACTGCTGGAAATGAACATTATCTGTAACAGAGATTGATGTAGTGCAGTTTACTACAGGTATGTAATCATCTTATAACTGCTCATTGCTATGATCATTTGCTGACAACAAAATCCAACTGATTTCTTTTGGTTTGAGTACAGATCATTTTCAGTTTCTTGATTCCCATTGCATGATGCTGATTTCCTATAAAAAAATTTAAGGCTATAATTTTTGTAATTTTACAATCTTTTATAGTCAGTTGTCCTTTCACACTAGTCACATTGCCTAAACAATTTAGTTAAACAAGTTTATCAAAAAGTCTTACCATCTGCTGTTCCATGAATCAAAAGAAACCTAGAATTTTTTAACTTTTCTACATACTGGGATACATTGGCTTCCTGGAAAAAAACATTGAGTCGATAAACACCAAATGAAATGTACTTAAATGATAATAAGGAGGGTCATTCTAACTTTTCTAAGCTTGCATGGACATGTATCCGTGCATCCACACACATGGGCAGACTGAAACAGCCATAAATTCAGAGAAAAGCAACAGATAATCATTAAATTTATTTTACCAGTATCTGACATTGGTCTATGGGAGAAAAGGACAGGTGAAAACAAGACATGTTCATAGATAGAAAGATGGGCTGGGAAAAGCTTTCTGTAGCCTACTTACCTTATACCCTTGAAGATTATCATCTGCTCTTGGCATTCCCATATACCGCTCTGTGTATACTGAATCTGTAGGAATAGAAAGCAGTATATTATAGCCATAGAAAGTGATGCCTATGACTTGCTTCGAGAAATAACCAAACATTCAAGATCATTTGAAGCCTGTTTAATTAACAAGACCCTCTTAATCTCTATGTCATATGTCTGTCTTATGTTGGAATAACTGCATGACATTCAAACATGCTTTTTTACCTATATTAGCCCCATATGCCTGTCTCCTGGAGTAGCAGAATCACAACCACCACCCCACTCACCCCACCACCATCTGGGAGTAGTCATCTCCATTCAACCACTAGCAGTTACAGACAAAACATTCAACAATCTTCTCCTCAGCAATGTGAGCAACAATTAAAGCAAAAGCTGTTTATTCACCCACCATAGTATATCCAGTCTGTCACAGGGGCCACAGAAATACCACAGCGGTAGATATCACTGCTACGTCCCAGAGCTGTCACTGCAGCATACCCTCCATAAGACTGCAACAAATAATCAAAATTTTGGTTTTGGGGGACCTAATGTACCCAGTGATCGGTAACACTGAACACGATTGCTTGAACAGGTCATAAGTGCTTCCTCTAAGTGTTTTATCAGGTTCTGGCAATGTATCACACTGTAGATATATGTAAGGGTTTGTGTCAAGTAATTTTGAACCAGATATTTCCTGACTGCACTTTAAATAACATTACAGTGCATGGTGATATAGTCTCTGTAAACTGTGATAAATTAGAAATAATTTTAAATAAAAAAAAGCTGAGACCAATGATGGAATTTATCACATTAATTATCATGAGGAATGATTATGCAAAAGAAGATAATTACTCATGGAAGCAGAATGGAGAAGAGCATTGTACATTATTTGGTCAGTGGGACAAGGGGGCAAGGTCATATCCAGGTGCTGACACAGGGACCAACCTTATTTTGTCTGAGTTGAACTGAAAGCAAAATGCCTCTCAACCACCCCCTGAATTCATTGACCAGACTACCAGGAATTCACTAACCAAACTTGTAAACCAACCATTCCTACTAGAAAAGGTGGAGATAGCTGCATACTGTCTAAAGAAAGGAAAGTCACTTGACACTGAGAACATACCTGAAGAGCTGCTCAAGCAGGGTGGGAAAGAAACAACAATGGCCCTCATTGAAATAATCTGGGAATGCAAAAATTGCCCCCATGAGGTGGACAGAGGAAGAACTGGTTAGCAAACATGAGGGTAAGGATTGGTAATTTCATGCAGGACTACTTCTCAAGACAGGCTAAAAGGCAACCCTTTCAGTTACTACATCTGTCCAGTTGACTACCAGTACGAGCAGTCCAGCACAACTGTCATCTGGTAATGGTAGTCCAGCATAATTGTTTGTCAGCTGGTACATTTGTCCAGTTGTTCCCTCTGACTACAAGTACTAGCAGTCTCTAGCATAACTATTTGTCAACTGGTACCAATCAAAGGATTAATGAAATGAACAAATGACACAGGATAGCTTTCTTATCAATGTACTTACCCATCCCCAAATGGAGACTTTTGATGCATCAATATACTGATTAACTGTGACAACTCTGGAAAAATGAAACAAAATTATGTCAGGATAACCACCCCTTCCATATTATGCTAAATCAAAGTGCATGTATACTGCTGTATTAAGCATATCTGTATTTCTGTAACAGAAATCTGAGCTTCCAGTGAATTTTCTGAAAGAAAATAAATCCATACAAATGTACATGAAGCTGCATCTTGAACCATTTCACTGATACCTCCAAAAAAAAAAAAGAAGTTACATTAAAAGCATGTAAAGATGAAACTCTAGTTCAGAAACTAACTGCTCTTTTAATCCAAATAAGCTTGAAATAAAAACAGGTTGATATTTTTTGCAAGCATTTCAAGAATTCTCTTACTTGGTAGCTTTAATGGTGTCATCAACCTCAAATCTGCCGAGGTGCCGATAAACTGAATGCAACCAGCGCTGACCTCGTCCACCTGAGCCTCGTCCATCAACATACATTATCACCATATCTCGAGAGCTACACAGGTATGTCTCCCAGGCTATTTCATACATCATAGTAACCTTCTGAGTTCCTGGCCCTGCATATCTGAGAAACAAGTTAATCCAGTCTATTACTACTGGCCTTCTATTATGCCAAAGAGATTGCAAGCAAGAGGCATGCCTCACATAAAACTTATGCTGAAATTAAAACTACAAATATCTGAGACTTGCATTAACTACTCATGAAATAGTATATGTGTTAAAGTAAAAAAAATAAAGAATGAGTTTATTGTCTGAAAAGCAGAGATATACTAAAGTTTTCATACTTAAGAACCTTTACTTTGTATAAATATAATGACCAAAATATTTCATCAAACCCTGCTCCCACTTTTGTATACATATGATGAATATGTCTTTGTTATCTGCATGAATGATGTTTAAATAAATCTAAAGGTTTATCACAATAAAAACATTTCAAATGTATTCAACAGCAGGTACTTACACACTGACCAGAAGGGGATACAGAAGAATTTCTTCCTCCTTTAGAATACGTGGTAATAGCAGCTTTCCCCAAACCTCTGACAAACCACAATATTCCTTTTACACACCAAGCCGTACATTTTTCCACCGATTACAATGTCACACTAATTTCAATTATTCCTGAAGCAATACATCCAAACTCTATGACAAATGTTAGTTATTCTTGTGACATGATATTCCACTGAATTCTAGTAAAATATTTCTGTGACAGACCAAAGAATACTTATACATTTTTTCCCATGTATCTGTTTCTAAATAATCCCTGTGTCAAAGATGACTGCATAAGACTCATTAATCCTCTCTCCTCCAACTCATTATAACCTGATTCTCTCTCACACACACAGATTGCTAAATATGCATTCAAACATACACATGTAAAGCACTTACTTTCTTTGGTATCAAGTTCAACCTGGAAGTACTTCTCTCTGGGCATGGCTCTTGTTGCTATTAGACTGGCAAAAGCTGTGTTGTTCTCCAGTCTGTTCACTGTTGACAGTGCGATTTTGAAACTTCTTAATCTGATCACTATTGATTCCCAGTTGCAATGAGAATAACAAAAATGTATGCCTTTTCTCTGACTCTGTTTAAGACTGCATGGTTAAAAATGTTCTTGCTTAGAGTTGTGCTACATGAAAGCCTCTAGCATTCATAACTTCTGAGCATCTCAAAAATTGCTCTGGGTCCTTTTGAAATTAAAAATACATTTAAACTGTTCCATCTAGAAAATGTTTGAAATATTTTAACCTTAAGATTTTAGTAATTGTATTATGAAAAAAATTTTCAAAATGATTTCTTTCAAAATTATTTATAAAGATTATCTTATCTCCCTTGCACTTCTCATGACACAAACTATTTCAGGGTAACAAGCAGTAGCAATGCAGGTGAAACCAAGAGACTGCTATTTATGATTTTGACACACCCATGTCTGATAGTGCACCAGGTCACTTAGTACACACATTAACAGGCCAATGAGCAAAGAGTAGCAAGAATACAAACGGAAACAGACTGCATGCAGCCAAGAGAAGCTACACGTAAAAAAACTCACACTCAGCCTTCTGATGCGGTGAGCGCAGGCTGAAGTATGGTATTCCTGGGCCCAAGCAGGACAGAATGTAGTAGTTGGTGCTTGGACTAAAGCTAGCTGACACATATTGGCAGCGCGCCTCGTCCAGGTCACACGTCAAACAGGTCACCTGTCTGCTGCTTTTGTTTACACTGTAAAACATAATTCTTACATTAACAGCTATATGTACAAATGTTTCTTCTGAAAAGGGAATGCCCATGCAATTTACTAAATGTGAAAATATTGCTGCTATTTGTAAATTGTGATAACACATTTGCAGTTGTATGAACAATTGCTGAAATGTTTCTGTCTACTTAAATAAATACTCTCAGTTCTCAAACAAATGGAAAAGCATAATCACTATAACTTTGCTGCTTGTATCTTACCTGTATAGGTGCCGTTCTCTTGGATCCCCACCTGTTCCAATGAAGTACCTGTTAGGTAACAAATCCAATTTGTCCATTATTTCCTTTCTGATGTATATATATATATCAAAAAACCAAAAACAAAACAAAAGCTGTTATTAGCCTTAATCTAGATATGACAGGTGAAATCATTTATTAGTTTGTGATATATCAAACTGAAAGTTTTTGGAAAAGATTTAGTAATGAAACTCTCTAGAATACCCTTTAAAAAAAATAGTGCAGTGACCAAAGTCCAATTAATGAAACCCAAAAGTATTAGAAATAATTTACTCTTTCAGGATGTTATAGATTGTTCATCTTGTTACTGGTCATCATCCAAGTGGCGACTTATTTTGATGAGTTAAAAAAAGAACTTTCACACCATCTGCAGAATTTTTGCATCCTATCTACAAACAACCTCCCCTTTCTCCCTTTTTTTTTGCTTGTATTAACTCAGTAATGTTGCAACTCCATTTTCATCTGTATTAGACGTTACTTTTGTCTTGAGTAGCACTTGAATATCAAGTACATCAATTATGAATATTCAGACAAGCATTTAGTGTAAGTAAAAGACTAAATGTGTCACAAAGAGATCAGCTCACACAGACTGATGTTCTGGGTCATATGCTAGAACAGCTGTCACCTCCCAAGGCTCAAGCATCAGGAAAGATTTCCTGTCTGAGTTAGCACTGCCTGCTCCCTGAAAGCAGATTACAAATATGCTTATGTCCTACATCATGCCATAAACAGCCAGGCAGTTAGAATTTTTACCTTTAAAGGAATGCAAAATATCAATCCTATTTTTTTTCAATCCATTATTCCTACTTATGTTTTCAAAACAATAAGAACTGTAGAAAAGCAGAAGAAAATAAATAGCAAAACAAGAAAGAAAATGGGAAACAAAGAATCTTTCCCTGCAGAAGGTACTTTCCATTTTACAAAAGTATTTTAGAGTAGCTAGAAGACCAACAAAATGCAGTTTAACAATGATATTCCAAAGACAATACTCAAACCGCTCTCACATACAATTTGAACCATTGCTACATTGGTGAAGTAGCCAAGATCAGCATCTCGTTGTGGCAATACCAAGAAGTAAGTTTGTCCATCTGGTGCAAAAACAGGTGGAGCCATCTGAAAACAATTTTGTCATCACTATCAGCAAAACAGTGAATAATGGAAAGTGAATAATAATCTACAAACATTTGCGATTCAGAAAATAATAATAAAGAACAAATCACTAAACTCTTACAAATATAATATGGAGCCCATATATATTTATATATATAAAACATAATAATGCACATACATACATAGCCATACCCAACATCTAACTCACACGCACACCTACACCTTCTCACAGATACACCTGCTGAAAAGAATGCCAGGTAATCTAAGATAGGCCAACAAGTCCTTGTGCCTTTTATTCAGGATGGTGATGACTGCTGGCACAAAGAACTCTGATAGACATTTTTTTGCGTACATGGTACTTTGCAGTGCCTGCCCAAGGGCAACTGTTGAAAGTTGGGATGGAGAGAGAGGCTGCAAGTGATCTGAAGCGATATTATATGCCATCCTTCGGACGGCATGATGGTACAAGTCACAAAGTGGCAGCTGTCGTGTTCCAATAATACTATTTGCCTGGGGAATGGATCTGGCCAGCCTTGCCTTTGACGAGGAGGTGACCACACCAGTAGACGATGTTATATATGAGAACACTTGAATGGAATGTCAGCATGTGGCCAGCTCTCTGCACTTCACATTACCAGGCCAAGAATATGCTAATAGTACTTCCTCTCATTGAAAAAACACATGTGCATGCACATGCACACACACACACGCAAAACTCCAAAATAGTGTACTTACCACATTTGCCCATCCATCATGCACCACATCTTCAAAGCTCTGAAAACAAGTTATTTTACATCTTTCACTATACAAATCTAGCAGTGTAGTTTGAAAAAAATTCAACACCTAACAAAAATATATATGACTCTTTTGAATGTACACTTAAGAAACTATTACAAAAGAAATAATAAACAATAATGAATTTCTCATCAAGATAATTGTTTTCAATAAAAGGCCAAAAATAAACTACTGACAATTTGGCAGCTTCCTCCACTATGGACATCGCAGATGGTGACATATGAATGGTTTTGAGCTCGATTCATCCAGGCCACCAGGACAGAATCGTTCTTTCTCCATGTCACTGTTGTCAGGTAATATTCCCTTCACAAAAGCATAATTGTGGAAGACTACAAATAACCATGGGCATAATTCTCCTGATTTTGATTCTACAAGTTAAACAGGTGTATTCTCAATTCAGGCAGCGACACCCCTAAACATTTAATGGATACATCTCACTGAGAGAGACACTGAAAAGGAAACATTTTGGCTAATAAAGGGGTTAAGCAGAAAGTTAAGGTTTTGTTTTTACTTCAACTGAAATCCAGCAAATTTTCTTTAACCGCACCAATCTATTTGAACAAACAAACATTTCATAAATTTGTCTATTATAGCTTATGTGATGAAGCTACTCTTTTGCAAATATTACACTTAAAACATTCCTGATGCAGATATTTAGAACAAAGCAAGGAGACTAGACTTACTTTCCTTGGAATTCTGGAGGCATCAGGTCTATTGTCTTCTTGTCACTGAGCCGCACAACTTTCAGCTGGAAGGTAGGGTTTGGATACCCTGGCTGCAACATTAGATTGCTATGTTCGATGATGACATACAGAGTTCCAGCCCCAGCAGTAACTTTTTAGTAATGCAGCAGTAACTACTGGCTAGCTTGTACTTGTGATGCTGAGCAGAGCTCACCAGCCTAAGTTCAGATTCTTTTTTTTCTTTCTATGCACGAAAGTGATCATAAAGCCCACCTCCCCTTTAGAAGTATGCAAACACTAATGTTGACAAAATTTTCATTAATGCTGCAGTTGTTTTTAACATGTCTGAGTGCTAATATGCCTAATACTTTCATGTATCTCTTGGTTTTATATGCTCCATACAAATGATATCACAAATGCACAAGAGAATTAAAATGCCTAATATTAGAAAATGATTGGCAATCCAAGAATTACCTTTGGATAAGCAATGGGCCTGGAATCTGTGTAGGCTGAGTCGTATTCTCCATATTCCATGTAGGTGAAGCGTCGCACTTGTGTGTCATTGAATACAGCATAGCATAGATAAGTACCATCAGGTGACCACCACATAGCATTATCAGAGCCCAAGATTTCCTCTGTGATCATAAAAAAGCAGACTTTTGCCAATGACTAAAACTGTGCTGATTTCTTTATGGGTTTTCAAACTTCCTAAAATGAGGGAGAAACCTGCACCAATGAAAACATCTCAACAAGTAAATAAATAATTTTTAAAAAACCCAAACAGTTCAATTTATAGAAAGGAAGACATGATTGCTATGCAGAATTATAGGGTATAGTTTATTTAAAACCAAGCTCCTACCTTACAAAGAAAAAAATCCATAATGAAGACCTTATTATAATGCAGTAGGAAAGAAGAAACATTACACGAAGAGCAAACAAGAATATCAAAATGTGAGGCAACAAGAAACCTGAGCAGTACAGATTATTATCTCATTGGAATGTGAGATGAATGAATTATTGTGCAAAAAATGGAATATAAGTGGAGGGCAAAGATGATTGTACAGCTCAAAGGAGGAAAATTTTGTGATTTACACCACAGAAATAAAAACTTGTTATGTCAGCACAAAAATTATTTGACAACTGAAACACAGTTTTAAGACGACCCTCACTTACCCTCATACACCCAGTCTGGAATGCCATTGTAGATTTCCCCATCCTTGCCAGATGTGGTTAAAGTCTGAATTGGAACATCATGTGCTGCAGTGTAGTAATAGATGTTGTTGTTCTGCACCAGAACCTGATAACACATTTAAAGTTAGAAAAAAAAATTCTTTGTACATATTTAAAATAGTTTCTAGCAACCAATATGTTGTTTATATAAATAAAAACCTAGTAGTATGCACTGAAAAATGGAATTAAAAGATAAAATATAGCCAAATATAACAGACTGCTCATATAAGGAGTGCAGATGACAGACCAGACCAATTTTGAGGTCAGCCTGCAAGATACAATGATTGGTTATGAAAAAACAGAGGAAAAACATCTAAATTTTAAACCTTCACCTGTGAAGATAAACACCAGAGACTGTAAACATACCAAAGCATTTCCAGCTGTTGACCATCCAGCAAACTGAAGAGGACGAGTTTCATCAGGGCCCTTGACCTTGTATTCTTCTCTAGAAACCAACCACAAACAAACAAAGTCCAGAAAAGTTGATAATCACTCATTTAGTGCAAAGCTTTCTGCCATGTATACTTTTGTCTTTAAAAGAACTCCATCTGTCCTACAAAATGGAGATGAATTTAATCAAGAAAGCTAGCATCCAACTGTGTTTGTGGCCCACAGACAAATAGGTGCAATGAGCTGATGGCAAAGAAAAACAGGTCATCTTAAAGGGAAGGAAAAATAATTTAGTAAATAAAAACATAAGGTTTGACACAGGACAGAGATGAAAAATATTTAAAATAAAAAAAAGCTTTTTGAAGTTACAATGGTGAGACCTCAAAGCAACACCTTGAAGCAAGCAAGTCAGAAATGTGAACTCCAGGGAATAAGCCTTTTAGATACAAACATAAGTGTACAACACCAATAATCAAATACAAACATGAATATACAGTACCAATGTATAAAAACTTGAGTATACAACACCAATAATTAGGTTATTTTTTCTGTACCATTGTATGTTGGCCCAATAATTTATTTCCCCCTCCCTCCCCTCCCCTCATATCAGTCATGGGCACGAGCTTACCAAAATAAAGCAACTGTCATGAAACCCAGACAATAACAATGTAAACATTGAAATAAACAAGAGCAATAAATAAGGACACATATGTATTTTTAGACAGCGAAAATAGAAGAACGGTGGAATACTTTCATAAAAACTCACTTTGTGTATCAATTTTAACCACTGTATACAATGCCAGAGAAGAATGACGGTAAACCTGAAAACAGCAAAAAATCTAACATTCACTGTGCTCAAAATTTCTCAAATTCATTTCCTGCAAAATATTTGCCATACAGTTTTTTTTAAATTATATCTCAAAGATTTTTCTTTTTGGAAAAAAGGGGATTACGCCAGCTCACTCTATCTGTTATTTTGTTTCAAAGTAATCTGTGATCCAATCTTTTGCTCTGACAAAGAAAATGTCTTTGTTTCATAATTCCAGCTTTGCTTAATTCAATAAAAAGATCAAAGTTACTAAAAGTCTGTAGCAATTTTACTGCATTCATTATGTTAGACAATGTTCGTGTGTGTTTTCTGACCATACTTATAAACACCCCTTCCAGCTAGCAAAAGCCTTGTGGAATAAGCATTAAGCATTCTCTTCGTAAAATGTACAAACCTCCAAATTCATGCTAAAAGTTTTCATGTATGTGTACATTTGAGTGTATTTCCTCAAAAATTATGCATATGTAGGGTCTATATTTTCATAAGAGGTTATATTATTAGATCCAAACTTTAGCTGCATTCATGAAAAACAGTTTATCCCCATTACACTTCACAATGCTTTGCACTACCCTACCTGCTGGGCATCATGTTTCAGCAGCAGGTACTGTTCATCAGCTGACAACCAGAAAGCATCTGTGTCTAGCTGCCTCTGTTCAAAACACACACATACACATATTTAAACACAAATAAAAGGTTTTTATTTACATTTAGCATTACTATTCAAGTTTATGTTGTTTCAAAGGAAAATATATTCTGATATTTCTTCTTCCACTGCTTTTCAAATGACCATGCATCTCACTTCTACCCTGCACTGCCAGCAATCGTGAATAACAAACAACGTAAATGTTCTGGGCAACAGGCAGAGGCGGCGTTAGGGGGTGGCAAATGGGGCGGCTGCCCCAGGCCCCGCTCTCGAAGGGGCCCCGCGCTTCAGCCCCGAGGTCATCTTTCTGACTTATTGCTAGCTGTGTTAAACAAGTTGTGACCAAAAATTGACGTTCAGTAAACACTTTTAAGTTCTAATTAAGCAAATTATTGAACCCATGTCTTAACTTTAAACCCGGCAATAATAACAAGCAGTTTATTAAATCAAATCAAATCAGACTTTATTGTCTGTCGAGGAGACCCCAAGACAGAAATTTTTCTTTTGCTCACACGGGCGGGCATACATACTCATACAGACATTTAACGCACTCATAATCACTACTATCTTGTTCATCACCTGCAGGCAAACAACATTACAAATTGTCATCTATGTCATCTATTGGCCTGTGACAGAAATCCCTGCATTTCATTAATTATTTAGATTGAGAGCTCGTCTTATTTGTGCGAAAGAGAGCGCACATTCAACAAGGTGATGGCTGATAATGGATGTCAGCACCCTCTTCTCTTCAGACTGTGTTTGATTCCTCCTAAATCCTTGTGGCTTTATTTAGGATGGTGATGGCTGCTGGCACGAAGGACCTCTGGTAGGCAGCTTTCCGTACAGGTGGCACTTTACAGCGCCTGCCTGGGGCAACAGCTGGAAGTTGGGATGGAGAGGGTGCGTTAGGTCCGAAATGATGTTATGTGCCATCCTTCTGACTGCATGAAGGTACAAGTCAGAAAGTGGCAGCTGTGATGTACCAATAATTTTATTGGCCTGGTGGATGACTCTGGCCAGCCTTGCCTTGTCTTTGACTAGGAGGTGACCATACCATGCAGCGATGTTGAATGACAGGATGCTCTCATCAAGAGACCTGTACACAGTCTCCAGCACCCCAGAGCTGACATTGAAGCTGCAGAGTCTCCTCAGAAGGTACAGCCGTTGCTGGGCCTGTCTGTACACTTGGTTCACGTGATCACTAAATGAGAGCCTCCTGTCGATCACTGTACCAAGGTACCTAAACACAGCAGCCCTCTGCACCTTAAGTTATCGTCACCATATTATTTTGCTTTAAGAAAAAGCTACTGTCACAAGCGGTGGGAAAGGTTACCAACAATTAAAACACTAAATTCGTGCGTTATTTCGCGAAATTGATCCAGCCTATCTAACTGTATATAAATCAGTGCTTCCGGCATCACATCAATAGGGATATTGATACACGTACTCCACTACCCCAGCCCTGCGCAGATGGTCGGCCCCAGGCCCCGCGTATTCCTAACGCCGCCTCTGGCAACAGGAAATAGTTTCTGTAAAGTTAATTTTGATTTATTGCTAGCTGTTATAATGTCTGCTAAAGCTGCCAGTTCTGAAGCCTTGTATATATATATATCTCACAGTAGACAGCAGTCACTTAACCTTCCTGGAATTAGCCCTGAGCTTACTCAGGCTTGGAATTCTGTGTAAAAAGGGTTAACTCCAGTGCTGCTAGGGATTGACGCTTCATCTGGGATCCAATCAGGATGCTTAGTTTTTTTTATAAAATTCCAAGACTGAGTTAATGCTATTTGGATGTTTGGATGTGGAAGTCCACACATGACAGCAAGTTTGATACTGAGCACATGAGGACAGACAACTCCCCTCCACCTGCATTCTTACAGTTGAATAACACACGGTCAGACAGTGAGACTGGATCTTTAGCAAATCTGTGCATGCAGCTTCATTTGAGGTTTTCTTGACAAATTTCATGGAATGTTTTCAACCTTTGGCAGTAGGACAAGGGGAAATAAATCTTATAGTACCTGAACTAATCAGATCCTGTTGCTTTTCTTACATTACAGACTTATGGGTTGTTGGAAAATTAGGACTGTTAGACATAAACCATAAGGTCTGATGGAGGAAGGCTGGCAGAGATACTATACTGAGTTGGAGATTAAAGATACTTACAAAGGTCGTATTATCCAGAATCATCCTAGATGAGTTGGTGCTGCAGTTAAACAACCGCAATGCACCATCATCATCGCGATATAGGAAACGATCCCCTATAAAAAAAAATATTTTTCAGTCAAATGTACACAAAATACTATTAAAAGTACTAAACATATCTAGGTTCATCATTCATATTTTAGTACGGTACTTCAGCAGCAGGCCTAGTCTAACAAACTTTGGTGTGACAGGATGAAAAGCAATAATTACACTTTAAGATCATTCAAAAGGCATAAAGTCTGAGATCACCGATTTTTTCCTTGTTACTCTCCTTCACAGATATTAAGCAGGCTAATATGATGTCATGTTCTGGGTTTTTTCCCACGACTTATGGAGTCTTGGAAATTTGCAAAGATGGTCAACTTTTTATATGAGCATGTGTAGCAGTCAATATAAGTCCTTAATGGTGAGATTATTACTGTTTAGGCCCAATGACAGCCTAGGCTGCTAATGCTTGAAATCAGGAGGAAGGTTGGCAGTTTTATGATTTCCTGAAAATTCATATTTGCAACAATCTTTAATAAACTGTGGGTGGCTCTCTGTTCTAGTGGTGCCTTGAACTCTCAAAAACAAAACAAACAGCTTCTGGCATGTGAACTGCAGCGATGTTTGCCCAGTGAAGGTCATCTTGCACAAAAGGCAACATTTTCTGTTTAATCAATGCATTTAAGTTTGAATTAAGTTTGTCTTACCTTTAAGCCACATAGCGTTAAACATCTTGGGCCTAAGGGACTTGTCCAAATAGTCATTGAGTGTAAATTTCTCTCCATAGTACTCATTCTCAGGTTCTGTAAAATTAGAATATTGATGAATAAATGCTAGAATCTGAGTAAAATTAGCATAATAATCTTGGCGAATAAATACTAGAACTCGAGAGTAAAATTAGCATAATAGTCTTGGTTAAAAATAAATGCTGTTTATCTGCTATCTGTTCTTTTCACTTGTATCCACTGCGCAGAAAGCGCAATCTACCGTGCCTATGATGCTGCACAGTATAAGTACCCATTATAATAATAGAACTTGAATAATGGGTACTTATAATGCGCAGCATCACCAGCACTCTCTGCACAGTGAATATAAGAGAAAAGAACAGATAGAGGATAAACAAGTCGATAAAGAGTGTCCTAAAACATAATTGCATTTTCAGGGCCAAACAGCATTTACACATGAAAGGTCAGTATTTCCAAGAATGGTTTATGATGAAGGATGTACGGTACAGTGGCATTTATGGCTCATCACTACATGCAAAGGCTATCATTAAAGTCTAACCCAAGAACTCATCACAGACTGCTGCAAAAAGAGATAAAGTATCACAAAAACATATTCCACTACTGTTGACCAAAAAACACAAAATTTGTTGATGTTTTTCTCCAAATCACACACTTATTTGTTGAAAGACAGAAGACAACATACGTACCCAAGCTTGATGAAAGACAATGTCTGTTAGTTTAGATTTTACATAACAAGGAAGTTCTTAGTATAAAACAGACTAGAACAGTTATTTCAACACAGGGTTGAATGCACTATAATTCCTTTGCAAATGCCGGACTTGTTTTTTTTGTTCATATATATATATGGCAAAAACTTCATTACAACAGTGGTGGGAGGGGGGGAAATCAAATGAAAAAGAGATTAAACAGACCCTAGCTTTTTATGAAGATCAGAATTCAGGAGGAATAAAAGTACTGAAAAGGAGAGAAAACAATGAGTGCATACTTGGCGTTGCTAGTATGACAGCAGTGACGATAAGGGCACAAACGATGAGGATGACCAGCAGAGCGATGGCGATCCCCCGCCAGTTGCGTTGTTGTGAAGAGCTGCCAACCAACTCCTGAAAAAGTTTTTGAAAAGGGGTTTGGTAATGAAACAAATCTGATTTATGCGGGCCAGCAGTTGTCACTCCATTCAACCAATGTGTTGCAACTAACAGTGGGTGGAGCTACGCAAATGCACTCACATGACTTCACAAGGTCTGGGCCTTATTTTACAAGATGAAAAAAAAAAACCAAACAAACTAAAATATCTTTATTACTCAGTTCACTAAAAGAAGAAGTTCATTAATGGCACACAGCTTCAAGCTCCTTGCCCCTTTGTTCAGTCTCTCAGTCTCACTCCCTTCAATTCAATGACACCTCTGTTCAGTTTTTATAACAATAATTCTGCAATGTCATCTCCATATCATACAGATTGCATATACAGCTCCTCTTAATGAGCAGTCATGAAGGAGCTAAAAAATACTTCAGAATGCTTGACGACTTCAATAAATAGTCCTGTCAACCTTTCACACAAAATTATCAATCAGTTCTTTTTCTCCTTGCCATGTACTACAACAGCTTCATCGTTGACAAAAGCAGATAACTTTGTATAAGTAATCAGAAGAAAAGACAACCCCCCCCCAAAAAAAACCAGAAAACAAAGAAAACAAGGCAAAGTAATAATTAAAACATCACCACTGGACAGGAAAGATCATGCGACTTGTGCAATACAAATGTTGCCACACTGTTTCCATAGCCCCACCTAATATTTAAACCATGAGCTATAAAGAGTCCGTGTAGCTAAATGTGTCTTCTGCTTCTGGCTCCTCAATATCAAAATTAGAGCCCAGGTCAGCTTCCCAAAGACAAGATATAAAGTTGACCAAGATAATTGTTCTAATCACTAATCACTAATTGTTCGAATACCTAACCACACTGCGTTGGTCCCTCAGATAACATGGTCAGGACAAACACTGCATAGTCCTTTCTACAACACATCGAATAAAAGTAGTGCCCTGGCACGATGGTAGCCCACAAGTGTAATTGTGGTGGGTGCATAGCAGTTATGCTAGTATGACAGCAGCTTAACTGTTTACAGAATATTTCTAGACTAGCTGACTGCTAGCACAACTTTACACCAGCCCCTGAGGTCACCATCTGACGGTGATGGTGTTACCATCAGAACATACCAGTGTAATTATCATTAAAAGCAATGACTATCAAAGGCAATGGCTGAATTGTTTTTTGGCATCAAAATACATCGAGGTAACCACCAGAACATGCTGGGTTTTACTATGAGACATACTATCAGAACCATACTGGTGGTGTCATCAGAATACCATCCTGCTCTAATGAAACTTTGCTTTAGGTAAAACAGAAGACCAGTTGAATGTTGAAATTTCTATAATTAGATTACCATCTCAGGACCCTACCTTGCTTCTAATTTTAAATATCGGAGAGGGGCTTACAGGAGGTCATTGAGGATGATTAAGAAAGATAAAGGAAAAAAATACCTACTACTGTGGCAGTCATTGGCTTGGTGCCACTGGCTTCCACTTAAACACAGCTCTAGGCACTCCATATAATAAGCATTTTTCCAATTTAGCTCAGCATTTCTCACAGATTTTTCTTTATGTAGTTTTCTACATATTAGTAGCTTTAAAAATGTTCCACCTGAGAAATATTCAAGCTCACTTAATGGAATTGGGTACGATGAAAAGCCCATTTAAGACCATATATTTCTTAACTTACAAAATCAAAAATAAATTATCACGAAAAGGAATATTTATCATTTGATTCTCTAAAACACAGCCTATCAAAGACCCCAGGTACAGATGTCTCAATAAAAATCAACTGGTTCAGTGTCATACTCTCATACAGTCAGTGATATTGATATTGTATATGTGTGTGCACGTGCCTGAGAGAAAATGCAAGCATGTTCATTTTTTTAATATAAAATAATAACAATTACTGTATATTATTTTTGGCATTCCTAGTACATGCATATCCCTCTCTGTGGTTTCATTTCAATCATTTAAGTAGTGACAAATTGTCATGACAAAAAAAAAATTGCAAAAACATTTGAACCTAACTTTCACTTTTTTCGAAATTCTAAACTGCATAGGCATCGTTTTACTGTGGCTGTAACTGATACACACAAAGCAAACACGAAATTATTTAACACACAAAACACTATAAGAGAAGCTTTAACACTTGACAGAATGGTTACCTCTCTTTCTGAAGGCATTGTTCATGAAATCCACCCTGATCAGCCACTCTGATGCTGAAAACCAGTTACAAGACAAAGCCTAGCTCTGGTGGTCTTGCTGGCGCAGAAACAAAATATGACCGAGGTCCAGACACCACAGAACAGCTGCTGTCAGGATTCAGGAAGAGGCCATGCGGCACTTACATAAATCCTTTTTGTTGAATTAAAAAAAAGCAAAACCAGATGACAGTCTGCTGCCTTCTCCTATCTACGCCAATTGTTTATTCGTCTGGGTTACAGTGAGCTGTGTTCAAACACTATACTCCCTGCTGCGAAACGAACACCTGTTTCCTTTTTGCCAACACACAGATATCAAATCCACTTGAACATCTGCATTTGCAGAGCAAAAAAAAAAAAAAATTAAATGGATAGATTGGATTCTATTAGCTGATAGGTAGCCGAGGAAGAAGACACCTATGTGAGGTAGGAAGATAAAGCAATTACAGCTCTCGCGTCTTTAATTATTCAACCTGCTTCTTCTGCTCAAAGCCAGAATTACAAAGTGTTTTCTTAATCATACAAAAGGACACATGAAATTCTACCGCCAGGAGCTTGGTGGGTACGAACGGCTCAATACGAACCGTTGGCTTCACCATGGTTCGGATCTCTGGACGCACGGGTGAGACACTAGTTCTCTGCAGTAAATTCCTGGATGGATGAACAGCTTGTTATCTTCATCTTCGGGCCACCATGTCTTTATACTGACTAGCCTGTGTGTTTTAAACTGGGTGGTGGACCCAATCTTACCCTGCCCAAAGCCAATTACATGTACTGCATTGGGGCTATAATCAACTTAATTAGTCCTCGCTTCAGGGTGATTGAAGAAACTGACTAATGACTTAAGATCGATATATTCATACTATCCAGGCGGCAACATGAGGCTATTTTGGGCGTACAGATGGCAGAACTTCCTGATAACGATGTTAACGATCCCAGTAATAGGCAGACATCTACAAGAAAAGGCTAAGAAAAGCCTGCAGCCTCTCAGTCCTACAGCGGCTATAACTGCTCCAAAATTTCACCACACACATACACACCTACCCACATGACAGTGATGAAATGATTAAAGTTTTTTCCATTAAAGTAGCACTAAAGCAAATTTGGATCGGGTCATCCTTTATTTGAGTGAAGAGGACGTAGACCATTGTAGGAAGACGGCAGGTATCCATCTTCACGTACCCGAAACACAAAACTTAGGTCTGATAATCAGAAGCGCCAGCAAACCAACATCCCAGCTGAACGATTTTGTTGTTGTTGTTGTTGTTGTTGTTGTTTGGTCGTCGATGCGGTGTTCGCGGGGTGTACACGTGTAACTAGGAAACAACCATTTAATGAACACAGGCTCACGCACACAAAACTCGTAAGTAGCCGCTAACCTGGGGCCAGCCGCACAACAAATTTCTAATTTAAACACATTTAGCCTTAAACCTATTTATAAACAGTGAACAGCACGATTTTACATCTTTGTCGTTCAAATTGTTTTAAATACGATACAAAACTGTTTCAGCCAGAAGTCCGTTCATGTCGGCATGCATCGAAATGGCATAGGAACGATTTTTGTCTCAAAAAATCTTTTCTTAATTTTGTAGTTCTAGAAACATGTGGTACAACCACCCACTGAAGTAAACCACGGTGACTATAGACACACCCACACACACTCTGTGCAGTCACGTGACCTGCAGGACATGTCTACATACCTTTGCTTCTAATTCTTTTGGTTCCAACATCCGTTCTGTAGGATATGCAACCAGTCCTCAGCACAGACCAGGGACGAAGACTAAGTGACCTCAGATCACAGTAGGCAGGTGAACAGCATCACAATACACTTGTACTTCTCTTGCCACCTTTCTTCTTCTAGTCTAGGCACAGCGCACCACTCACATTTCTTAGTCTGAAGGCGACGACAAAGCGTGATGAAATCAGAATCATCAACTGAATAATCCAATCATGATTGTAGATACATAAACCACAAATTGATGGACACTCAACATCTCACGACTCAGTAAGAGACTTACATCCACACTCACACAAAATCCCGAATACCAATTCCCAGCTTAGTGACCCCAGGAAGCACACACTTCCCGCTTATTCTCAAGACGAACCGTTAGACTAGCAACCAGTTTCAAATGTGATTCTCACTTCAGCTAACGAACTTTGATGGCCACATACAGTCCTTTCTTTCATTGACTGGCGAAACAATTAAAAATCCAAATAAAACCTTTCAGCCATAAAAGGCGCCATACTGAACATACCCAAGAATAATTCGGCAAATATTTCTCACATAAAAAATATACTTCTTAAAATATTCTCTTTCAAATTACATTAAATTACTTAGACATGTTAACATACGTTAGATGGACATCCCAGCTATCAATAATTGAATCCCTAAACTAATGGCTCCACTTGTATTTTCAACCAGCCGATCATCTTTTCAATGAAATGTTAATGTGCAGTCCTGTTGTTTTAATCTCAGTCTTGAAGAATTCCCAATAGGAATATTCCGGCCAGCCAGACCATCCAGCAAAGTCTGCGGCAATGTGTTTGCAGGTCTGCCACTTGCCTGCAGCCGCTTATGCAATGAGAAGCTGGAGATGAGAGTTCCTGACATGATGATGGCTGCTCTGCCCAGACAACAAGATTGTCCATCCTGCCATTAAATGGAAGCCGGAGTTCTCAAGTAAGGGATCCAGCAATTATCCTACAATGATTGCACCACCAATGTTACAGGGAACCTGAGCTAAGGTCAGTGTTTTCTTTTACATTCTGGCTGTCGTCGATGTAGTCTGTATGGAAGACGAAGCTGGTCATCACAGAAAATTTTATGTTAGTGCTAAACAAAGGCAGTAAGGTCAGCATCTGTGCTTAGGCAATCGCCTCCAGAGAGATATAAAAATCAGAATGAGTCGACTGTTAGCTTGTATCATAGCCCCTATAATTCCCTTACAATGTCCATGACAATATTTCTTTTACACTTAGTCTATACCCCTGTGGACGACTATTTACATCGGAAGCTTCAGGACAAGTGAGTTAAAGCATCGTGAAATGAAATTAATGGGAAAAAAACCGTTTTTGTTTCGCGATTTTCAGCCCTTAATTAAAAGATCGCGAGGCTTCATAGTCTTGTGGTCAGCAAAAAGTTATGAGATCGAAGCCTGGTCGGTCCTGCAGCTAGAAAACTTCATCCTACCCACACCGTAACATCTTGCACGGATAACTGACTGACAAACAAGAAATGAAGAACGAAAACAGAAAATATGGTTTAAAATACGAGCTTGCTGTCTGACACTGATGAAACATTCAGGCTTCTTTATGATTGCTGGTGATTGTTCGCAGCACCGTACAGACAGGGAGCAAGAAAGTGCCTAGACACCCAAAGATGTCCGACATGAGAGGTTGGTTGGTTGATGTTAGTGAGGGAATCGATGGCATGAACCTCTCCTCCTGCCATGTCCCTCTGGACCTACACGTGAGCCGATCGAACTCAAGATCCAGTGAAAACCGAGTCGGACTAAACTGATGAAACAGATAGGAGTCTGGCAAACCGACATCACTGCTGTCTGCAACAGCCTGCCCAGGTGCCTCCCCTCCGGAGGAAACAAATGAGCCCCCCTACAGACCGTGTGATGTCGACATCGCGAGAACAGCATCAGCAAAACAAAAATATTGTGTGATAGCAAAGCAGTTGTTATCTCGGTTAACACACCCAGCTTGCCCGATGACAGCATCCACTCGACGGTTTAACAGAAAAGGGGAGGGCGGGGTTAAAAAAATAGGGGACCTCACTTTCATTATCTATGGTTTGCGGAGAGAACTCGAGATGATGTGGGTGTTTTTTTTTTTCCAATATGAATCCGTTGTGTTTGTGGTTTAGTGATGAAATCCCCTTTAGGCACGAACTGCTAACGAAAAGTTGTCTGGCGTTAATAATCCCGTTATCTACCACTGTCTGTTTATAGGACAGGTATGTAGGTCGATACGATCCTGGGTACATTCAGAGCAGAAACAAAATTACAAAAGTAATTTGGGAGATAGTGAGTTTAAAATTTCTCATTCTAAAGGCTTGCTGATTCATGTCAACTAACCCATCAAATAACTCCACCATTGCGTGGACATCTGTCTCTGCTCCGACGGAGTCTTTACCGAAACCTAAACTGAAAGTAAGAGGGTCAGCCTAAAAAGTTCGGAGAATAGAAACTGAAAGAACAGCAAAGACTAATTATAAAAAAGATATAGTCTAATATTCTTGGAATAAGTGACATGATATAGACCAGACAGAGGTATCCCGACCCATCTGTTCAGGAGACAGTTTGCTACTCAGGATGCACAGTATGAGATAGGAGTAGGAGTCATCGTAGACAAAAGAGCGGAGAAGAATTTACTTCAAAGAGGTACTAAATATACTTGAGGCAGAGAAAGAGGCAGCCCTAGAGGACACAGACCCCCCTTACAGAAGTTCAAAACATTTTTGGTGACCATTGCAGTATTATATCTTAATTTCTGCCATAAAGTCGATCTGTGTCGATTATACCACACGAAAATTGCCAATTTATGTACAAGGCCCCTTGTTGTAAATAGTAGTATATGTGATTAAACAACAACAACAACAACAACAACAACAACAACAACAACAACAACAACAACAATTATGGTGAGACCGAGAGTGGTGCAGCAATTTTCAGGCTTCAGTCTGCGATTTGCTGCTTGTCGCTGTTATCGACATGACTTTCACATGACATTTTGCTTGACTGCTAATCCTCAATTAAACAAATTAAAAATTAAAAAAGAAGATTCATTTCCTGTTTCTATGAACGTGAGCCATCATTAAGCGGACTTCAAGCTGCTGGATGGTTCATCTGTCTGCAAGCCAGAGAGTGGCCAAACGTGTCTACTGTCAATGGTGTGTCGAGGGTGTCATCATCGTGGCCTCGGCTTGGCGGTTACCAAACAATCATGTGTTTATCACGAATTATGCAAATTTCTGCATCGTGTGCACGAAGAGGTGTGAATCCAAGCTTCCTGATCACGGTCAGAGCACGTGCACCAATGCATGAGAAAGATCCAATGTCCTCTCTCCTCTGTAGAGAAAATAAGTGTAATTACGAGGCAGGCAAGTTTGCACGGACTCACCTGCTCTCCAACATCTCCACATTAAAACTTGTCTGAGAGTTCAGTTCTCAGTGAAAGCAGCCTCCTCCAACGAGGTCATAAACAACACTGGGGTTGTTGTTGTCCTATCAGTCTACAGAGAATTTCACATGGAATATGGAAGATATTGGCTCTGGATCTTGGTTCCAACCGTATTTAATAATTTTGCAAAAAAAATGTGGTTCATATAATTAATAATCATTAAATCTTCAGGTTAGACATACATGGTTCACTATAAGTTATAGATCATGAAATATATCAAAATTTGAAGTAAATTTATTGAGAAATGTTCACTCTTCCATATCACTTAACTGTCTCTGTAGTGAACATTTTTAAGATTGTCTCAACTCTTTGTGCTTCTACCATCAGGTGCACTTACACGTGTTAACACTCACTGATACACAGACATACAGACATCAGACATACAGACATCCTTTCCATTGGAAGGCGACAGTAATACTGCCCATCATAGATGAGTTGCAACACATGAAGCTATAAACGAAAAAAGGGAAAATGGAGAGGCGAGTGGTTAGAGAACTGGTGTCCGGAGGCGCGCTGGTTCGGTTCCCGTGTGGCGCAGAGAACGCATGCACGTGAACTCAGTTTTCAGAAATAAGTACTAGACTCCATTAAGAGATGGGAACGGTAAGATAGTGAGGAAGAGAAACGAGTGTCAGCCTCATAAAAAAAAAAAAAAAAACCTGACCCAGAGAAGCGTACGATCTCTCGAACATCTTACATCCCCCACCTAAAAATGTTTGGGTACGACCGACATTTGTATAAAACAAAACAAAACTCAACCACCAGCAAATAGTAAAACTAACCAACCAAACAAAACAACAACAACAACAGCAACCATAACACTCAAGAACAAAGGACATTTGAGAACAAGGTGGTATTAAAAATCACAGACTTATTTACCTTCATGCATTTCTACAGATATCTGTCGAAGTCCTCAGATAACTACCAGAAATGGCTGAGGCCCAAAAAAATACATTTGCGACTGATTAAACACGCTGAATCACGACTGAATGTATTTCCCTGGAATTACCTGCTACAATGAAAATATATTCACAACAACAACAACAACAACAACAACAACAACAACAACAACTTAAAACTAATATTTAAATAAATAAACGTTCGCGCATGGCCAGACATTCAGACTACACAAGTTAAATCGGTTGTTGAGCAACTGTGAATGTCGAGCTTGAAATCACTCGCGAAATGCGACAAACTCTGCTACAAACAGTCGGACCATGCAGTTGGTGATGGCCACCTCCATCTGACTTCTGTAAGACTGCCATTAGTGCTACAGGTCAAAGTTCATCGATCGTTTCCCAGAAGATGCCCGCGCGCTGCAGCGCTGTTTCCGCCTGGGCATCTGCTTCAACCAACAGAGAGCGGAAGTCGACTTTAAAAAAAAAAAAGAAAGAAAAAAAAAAGATGATGATAATGATAAAAGGAAAATGAAGACAAGAAAATGAACTCGGCTTTTTGCAGCCTGCTTGGACAAATACACATCCTCGAACACTGTCTGCATTGATTACTTGTCCAAATGATCAGCTAAAGAGAGAAAGAGAGGGAGGAAAAATCGATACTTCAGCACGAGAACCATGATGGAGAGAACAAGCCAGGTTCTCTCTCTCTCCCCTCCTCATCCCTCCCTGGCATTCCAAGACACGCGCTGGCAAACTGTCACGTGACAAGACGCGCTTTACACATTCTGTAGCCTTCTGCCTGCACACCACTCACTAACCCGCGAACTACCTACTTCCCTCATAATGATGATGATGATGGTGATGATGATAAATTTAGTGATAATGCAAACCCGCAATTTTGCGTCCTCTACAGCAGTTGTGTGTGAATCTATGTTGTTGTTTATTTTGTAAATATTATTCCATCCTGTAATTTCCTGTTCCCTAATAGTTTTGAGTATGTTTTCCTGGATTGTTTTGTTAACCTTGCTGGTTTACATTGTATTCAGTTGTCTGATGTTTATTTTCTATATTGTTTACCTAACATCAATATTTCACTGCCTCTGACATGTTTCCCTAATTGTCCTTTATTGTTTACTCACATGGAGACCACAAGTTGTGTACTTTACAAGCCTTCCTATTATCACTACTTCAATTATTACTGTTATTATGTCACTCACTCTTCTTACACTCAGCTTTCATTATAAAGCAACTGCTTGAAAAAAAAAACCACATTACACTCCATAATCAATACATTCACTATTTTTAACACAAGAACTGATGGTCAGATTGTTTTGTTTACACATTTGCCAATAGTTACAGAATGCAGTTTACCACAGAAAATGTTTTTGCATATCTACATATAAATATCCTGGGCTGTATATTTTATGTACCAAAACATCATGTACTGTAAATATTTCTGTTAGCATGTCGCTGTTAAATAATTAGCAGAAAGATGTTGAAGTGCCGTGGACAATCTTGTTATTATTGGTGTTTCCACTCTTTCCCCACACCTCTCACCTTTGAAAGGACAAATGTTCTTTGAAAAGGTTAAGTTCCGTCAAATAAAGTTCAACTTTTCCTGTCAGGAGCTTGAGCGAGAAAGGTCCTTTCAATAATTACCATAAAAAGGTTCAGGAATATTCTGATTCAGACTAGAATTATTGATATCATTATATTAATAACAGCTACTTCAAGCATACTCAAACATTACTCGAAACATTTCTTCAACTTTGCAGGAAGACAAAGACTGCTTTCAGTTAAAGCTGCTAAACCCATATTAACATCATGTATCTTGGACCTCAAAGAAGCAGCAGATCTCAGCAGGTTGCATTCGCTATTTTGCTGTCTCTTGCTGAAATGCTGAAATGAATGAAATGTATATTTTCTATGCAATAAGGAAGTGCAGTCAATTGAATATCAACACTGGGAATATTAGAAAGCCCCCTACAGCGCAACATCTGGTTGGACTTACAGGTTTGGCCTTTAAAATGTTAAGCATGCCGGAGCCTTCTTCAGGTGTGCACAAGTGTCAGAGAGAGAAAAATGTGAAAGAGGGAAAAAGAAAAACGATTTTGTTTGTGAGTGTGAGAGGATGTGGGTTCGACTGTGTATGAGTGGACGAATATGTAAGCACATCACCCTACATGAGTAGATAGAAGGACTCATGTAAGAGACAGTGATTGCATCAAGGTGGATGTACCTTTATTTATACTACACAGAAATCTGATGTCATGAACACTTGTTGACCTGATGGTCATCACATATGCAGTGTATGTCTTTTGTTTGTGGGAATATAACCCTGACTGATGTAAATAATATAACTGTTTATCATCTATCTTATTTTAGTATTAGAACAATTTATTGACTTTGATTACTGATAATGAAGCAGTATATCATTGTATCATCAGTATATCACTAGCTCAACAAATAAACAGCTCAGTTCTCACTCTCTCTCACTCTCTACCCCCACACACACCTGTTCCAGTGGTAAATCTCTTTAGTAATCATCATTATCGGTCATAACTGTCATCAAAGATGATGCTAAGGAATGTTAGTGCGATGATAACATTGGCTCACTGATGTGGGAACACCTGCAGGACAGCTCTTGGCACAGAGGCAGGTGTGTCTGGATGTTGCTTCACGTGACTCATCACCCCAAGAAACAATATAGGTGTTTGGCAGAAGCTCACAGAGCTGTGTTTATGTCGGCTAGTGCTCTCTGCACAGGTACTACAATCACATGCTGGCTTCACTACAACTGCCTCTACCACTCTGTCTCTCTCTGAAGCAAGTGTCTGCACAAGCAGTTTAGAATTTTACCATCTTCTGCACTGACGTTACTCCAAACAACAAAGGAAATAAGATGTAGGCTGCTCCAGTCTATCCCAGAATGAAATTTCTATGTGCTTTATATATTTATATACACACAGGTGTGTCTGGGCACTAGATCAAACGTATGAAAATATAATGAAAAGAATGTAGATAGAAACATGTGTTCAGTGACAATATTAGATGATATTGTTATGTGTTATATTAATATTTATTTATGTTGTGAAAACTTAAAACGACAACAAAAGGTTGACTGATTGCCGCAGTGACAAATTCTAATGCACATTATGGGATGGATGTGAAGACACGTGGATGAAGATGCTCACGCTTTGCTTGAAGTTAATTTGCCAGCACTTGAAATGTTTTAGCTAATTTGAGTAACACAGGAAGTTTGTTAGAGTACCAGACAACGTAACATTGCTATGGATCTTACAAAGCAACAAGGATAATGAGACATTAAAATAAGTAATGGTAAAAATAATTAACTACATGCAGAAAATTCCGTTTTCAACTGGATATCAGAAGTTTGTCAAAACTAATCCCATTTCTGCATGTTACCCAAAATAAAATATGTGCACACACACACAAACACACAACATACTCTCCAGCCCAGCACCACACAGGTGTGTGCTGAATGTTTATCGGTTTATCCTAAGAGCCTCATTGTGACTTGCATCAAAGATCCCATTTACAACTACCCCACAGCAGTGTTTACCCAATCGACATTCACACATCCCAGGGCGTTCACATTTCCACCAAAGTTGATGAACTAACCTGGTGAACAAAGAAATGAGCTGTGAAAGAAAGCAGTGCACAGGCCTGTGAAGGAGGAAGCACTAGTCAAAGAAAAACAGAATAATTCTATATTTACTTGGTCCATGTCCAAAGCGTTGGGGTTAGCCTTGTTGGCGACGGGTTTATTGCGATCCATGACGTCAGGTCCACGCCTGCCACGCGCGTTTCACTTTCACAGATCACTCAATGTTTCACATACGCACGCTCAGCGTTGTCGTTGTTGTTGTTGCTGCTGCTGGTGGTGGTGGTGGTGGCTGGCTGTAGGTTACTCCTGCACGTCGGCAACCATCTTGACCTCTCCGACTGGCTGCACGGACACTCTCACACATTGCACACCCACTGTGCAGCCATGCACGGCAGGTGATTCGTCCTCACTCCCTCTGTCTTTCTGTCTTCCCCTCCCCACAACACACCACTGCACACGTAGGTACGTCCCCGGGTATCTTCACAGTGAAGTGCGGTGCCAGACAAGCCAGGAAGTTTCCGCACCTCCTCCTGATTCGCCACAGACCGACATAAGAGCAACCCTCTCTCTCTCTCACACACACACACCGCCTTCCCTCCTTCTTTTCCAATCGACTGCGCAACCTCTCCTTCGCTCTCAGACTTCCTCCTTCTGCCGTTTTCTCTTTCCCTCACAAAAGGTGGGGAGGATGCGGGAGAGGGGAGTTTGTGGGGGTGGTGGTAGGCGTGGGGAATCGTCCTCCGAGCTATATTTAGCTGCCTCTCCGTGCCACGGTGAAACCGTCTTTGACGGCGACAGCGCACTGGCAGCAGCAACAGCAGCAGCAGCAGCAGCAGCACTCGGCGGATGTGCAGCTTCCCTCGGTGGTTGCTGGCAGGGCCACTGGTTCCACGTCCCCGGCACAATATCACAACCGTTTGGGGGAAGTGGGTCGAGAGGGAAAGCAGCTGAGAATCTGGGTGCAGGTGTAGAAAGCATCGGTCAGTTAGATGTGTGGGGTGGGGATGTTGGGGAGAGTAGGGATGGCGCGTGCATCCTCCTACCCACACACTACTACCTCCACTACTCTCGTCTGTTAACCGGCAAGTCTGGGGGAGAAACGTTCACAGACAAGTCACGCGCGCTCGAGGTTGGCCATGGCATCGATCGTCTTGCCAGTAGGTGACATGTGGCATGTGACAGCACAACATGTGGCAGGTGACAGCTGGCGACATACACATGACACCCTCCCTCCTACCTAACGCACCCTCAGGAAAACAAAGAAACTTTTTTTTTTAAATCTCAGTCGCGGGCTTAAATCTGAATGCCAAACATCCATGTTTAATTTCCTTCCGAACTGTGACTAATGTGAACAGGTCGCGGGATGCTGTATGTGAACACCTGCCAGACCAGGTGCACAAGGCGGGTGTAGCAGGTGTGGGTCAACAAA
Organism: Pomacea canaliculata; assembly: GCF_003073045.1. Lineage (NCBI taxonomy): Eukaryota > Metazoa > Mollusca > Gastropoda > Architaenioglossa > Ampullariidae > Pomacea > Pomacea canaliculata. The sequence goes on along the minus strand of NC_037590.1, from coordinate 40,875,311 downwards.
GAACGAGGATGTAGAAAATAAAAGGTCTAGTGACTAAGAAATTGAGAGACAACAGAGATCGCGACCTAAGGATCATCAACAAGCTCACGTGCACGCAAAAACACGCAAACATCCGCACGCGCGCATGACGATGACAGAAGCACAGAATCAGATAATTAATGTCGGTTGTGTAACGTGCAAAGTGTAAAGTGTACAGCATCCTCGCAATTTGTTTTTGTGTTTTGTTTTGACTGTTACTTTATTCGTGCGATGTGGACAACCATGACGTCACCGGCCACCCTAGCGCCTGCATGATGGGGTGGCACCCTAATGTAGCCCCGTCACGGGGTACGGCGACTTCCCAGGCACCAATAGCTACAGTGTGCGCGCGCACGTGAGAAGGGAGTGTGGGGAAAGTCTGTTAGCATGATTTTCACCAAATCATCAGAGTGAGAACTGCTCCTCACTAACAGTTTTATCGTCTCCGCCTGCACGACCCGGGACCCTGGCACACTCTCCTCGGAGTGCCAGTCACATCTGCACTACATCAATGGCCACGTCTGACGTCAGCTGTGTACTGCTGAGCCTGTCAAAAAAACAAGGATGGGAGGCAGAGAAAGAGGGGAACACCAGGTAGCGGACCCTCCTTGAATGTTCTGAGCACTGTGTGTGTCTCAGTGTGTGTGTCTCCGTGTGTGTGTGTGCTCGTATTGTATGTCTATGCATGCAGTCAGTGATGGAACTGAAATGTGTTGGTATATAGTATATACGAGAAAGTGTGTGTGTATGTGATTAAGTATTGTCGAGTAAGTGGCGCAATCTTTGGGATACTGGTCTTCAGAATTCGTGGCCTAGCTAGTATGACAACAGCTACTGAAAATCAGGAGGTTAAGCTTTGGTCCGGAGAGTCTACAAATGAAAAATTGAGGCTTCTGTTCTGCTGTGCTGAGCACCAGGATGTAGGAGAGGAGGTCGTTGACTCTTACTCTTTGGGGATGGAGCGACAGGAAGTCCAACATCCAGAAACACATTGACTGGGAGAGACCGAACTCTGAGAAGTTTATCAAAGAGTTTCCTTGGAATGGTGTTGCTGAAGGCGGGTCTGTACAAAGAGGAGACAAGCGAATGGCACAGAACAACACTTGTTAGGTTCAGAGTTAACTATGCCGCCTAATTATAATCATCATCATCATCATCATCATCATCATCATCAATAATAATGGGTTTTTAAGTTACACTTGACTAACATGTGTGACCATGATGACGAATACCAATTCCTCGTTAAATGCTGATGAAAGAAAACAATGTAACTGTGTATGGTATACACCCTATCGTCAGAGGATAGTTAATATTTTGGATTGTAAGCATGGCACAACTATGTTAAAGTTAACAAACTACTAATAGGTATTGATAATTAGAAGTAACATCTCCATATTGCAATGCCAGGATCACGATATTTAAATAATTAGTCTACATTTACATATCAACTGTAATCACCATTATTATTGCCAGTATAGACATGTATGATGCATCAGGCTTTGGGTAATGCAATATATGTATATACAGACAATACTAAAATGTGCTTACGTGTATTTGTTGTGTCGATACAGATATTTTGAATACACTAGCCATATATAAAATAGGGATATGTATTAACACAACTCCATCCCACTGCATATGAACACAAGATACAATATTTTTACATTTGTCATCATCAACATGCATCAATATGTTAATATTTGAGCCTAAAATAGCTGTTTAGTAATTTTTACTAATTTGATGTCTAAAGACAATAAACAATATAATGGCATCTCTCTGGAAATCTCTTCCCAGCACGATGTCGGTGAGAATCGCAACAAGAACACAAGAACTGATGTAGGAACCCACACCTCCACATCAAACGACAAGCCTCTTACCATCTAGACACACAGCACCATGCAGACCTATGCTAATTGCTCATTAACTCTCCTCAATTAACTCTCAAATGACATCAGAACAAAAGTGGTGCCTAGCATGGCAGTCTAACAAACACACGAAAGTTCTGACCGTTCATATCTTGTATCAACTGTTTCAAACCTTTCTGAACATGTTTACACCGATCAGCCAGGTATCACAGGACTGTAAATAAAACTGTTTCCAACGGCATGTAACAGGAACAAATTAAAATGGATATCATCACAGCAACCAGAGCTCCTACCTCCTTAGCTCGGCTTACGATAAAAAAAATCCATTTTGTTGCTGGAACCACCATCGAGAGAAGGCAATTAATTGCCAATTCTCGTTAGATTATCGCTCCAACGGTCATTGCAAGATCAGCCTCCCGAAGATGCATAATGTCAGTTGTATCAGACCTGTCTTTACTTCACACGAAGGTTGCTAGAACAGTTCAACATGTAAACTCTGTGACTATGGCAGAAACAGCAATCATAGTTTGATAACCAATACACAGAGGTAACATCTAAGCCACGGACAGATGGCGACGACATGGCAGTGGACATAAAATAATCTAGAAAAAGAAGAAAAGTGGCCCACAAGCAGAAATCAATCCAGGAACATAGGAACATGGCAGAACAGATTCCCTGGTTGATACTGGACATAAAAATCAACAGCAGAGACAAAAGGTGACGGAGAGAGGTCGCCATCGACCCAGAGAGGTAGAGGAACATCACGGCAAGGCGGCCAGAAGAAACAGCGTCCCAAGACGAAATTGGATCCCAGGACAGATGAGGCTAACTGTTATTGTCTCTGTATTACCCCTGATGTGGTGCAGTCTGGTGGTGGAGGTTGGTTGTCACCAATACAGATGTCCTGGATTCAGATCTCGTCTGTTCTTTCTCTGCATGTGAAGCCTGTTTACAAGGCCAACTGCTTTAATTTTTTTTAATTATTTACTTTTTTGGTCGACAACAACTGTACGCACGTGCACACACACACACATTCCATTACCACCATCAACCCACCTATCCCCCAACTCCCTCAAACGCACACACACCATTACCACCACCCACCAACCTATCCCCCAATCCACTCACACACACATCTCACATTAAAATCGCACGGAAAGAACACTCCCTTGAAAAATGTTGAACTCCACCAGCTATCAACACAAAAACAGAATCTTTCGTCCACAGCCTATGTAAACAAAATATTGTATATTTCCTTCTTGCTTCCAGCTCGTGGGAAGAAAGGTCGCCATGACCCCTAGTGTTTTTAAACAGCATCTCCATCGTCTTCTGGGGCTGAGTGGTGAGACCGCTCCACCTTGAAATCACAGGCTTCGGTACAACTCCTAGTCTTCCTCCAAAACTACGAATCCCTGTTCACAATGGTTACCAATGGCATCGTTAGTCAGCCCCAGACGGTGAGTATAGCACTCGTACAACCAGGGTCTTACCAAGCCCGACAACATTCCAGAAAGGTCTAATAACTGTAAAGGTGTGGTGAATATTTCTAAAATCACAAGAAAAGGGTTTGTTTCCGGTAAACCTGGAAAAAATAGTCCAGAAGTTCTGTGGGCCGTAACAGGCGGACCCACTGACCCTCCACTGCACAATGAGCTTGGAAAAAAGAAATGGAGATGTTGTCGATGAGAACCTCGATGCCGATGATGGTCGATGACTGTTTATTCTGGTCTCCGTGTCGCCAGGTTCATCTGATGCGAACAAGTATACAGGGACTGGGCTCGGTGTTTGTTGTATCTGTGGGGCTGTAAATAAGTCAGTACACATACACTGTATCGCGATCTATTTTTAATTTTCACACATAATTATCAATGTTTATAAATTTCAAACCGAGAATACTACGACAACCTTTGCTCTTGTTTGTTTTGGGGTTTGTTTTTTTTTCGGGCTCAGACAGAAACGTAACTCATGCATCTATTTTTGGGTTAGTTTTTAATTTACAATTCCATTCTTCATTTTCCATTTTTTCAATATTTATTGCTCAGCTGGAACATGTTCCAGAACACCCATGAAACGTTTGAATAAATCAAATTAGGAGAATTGTAAAATTCTGTTGAATCCCAAGCAAGGATTTTGTCGCCAACAGACCGGGCAAAACATCCCACAAGGTTTCGAGGACGAGGTCAAGAAAAACCTAGAAACTATTTATCTGCGAGAAACCGAACACAGGGTCATCCAGTTTAAAAGAAGCCTTTAAATGGTTTAGCAGTTGGAAAAAAGCGGAGCCAAGAAGTGGGATGAAATAGGGGCATTCGGTTCGATTCCTTTCCCGTCCTCAGTTTCACATACCATGGCGAAGAAACGATAAACAAGATTCTCTTACAACCGAAATTAAATTTCTGTAGATTTTACCGTTTCCTTTATCCTCCCCATGAACTCTGTTCAACAGGCATTGATTTGCAGCTAATTTATGTCCATAAATGTCAGTGGCTGTCAATACGAAACACACCCGGAGAGTGATCGAGCTTTGGTGCCATTCATGAAAACCTAATAAACAAGTGCAGCACACACCACACACATATTTATGACTATGCAATAACGGACAACACGTTATTGTCAATAACTGTCATAAACATTGGAGATGATAACCGACAATAATATTTTTAAAAAACGCGAAAACAAACTACAGTGTATACAGGGACGCGTCTCTGCAAGAGGACAACTCGTGTCCCCCGGGACAGATTATCTCCCTTATCGACACTGCCTCATTCAGGACGAAGTGTCATTTTTCAGATTGAGCCAGCACGTGGACGAATTAACTGTAATCGATAAGAACACATGCACGCCATGCATTGCAGTCACGTGACTGACGGACGTCAGCTGCAGCAGCAACAACGCGAACGCCGCGCAGCAGGTGGTGTGGGTCGAAGAAGCAGGTGCCATTAACCTTCACCCTGGCTTCGGCCGCCCAACTGATTAACAGCTTATAATCGGTAAATGCTCCTCATAACCTAATAACTGTAGGGGCCGAGGTCTGTAAGTGGTTCACAGTGTCAAATGCACGGTATTGGAAGGCGCGGACAAAACCTCTTCCTGTCTTCTTGGATAAATCAGGAAAACCTCTGATTGGAGGGTTAGGGAGAAAGGTTTCACCCAGAGAACCGAAAAAATGTGATGCTGAGTCAGTGAACATCCGGGTACAAACCTATCCTCTACTTACCTCGGTGTTTACTAGTGACATGTCCAAGCTGGGTGAGACAAAGGAGTCAGGTGTAAGTTCGTCTGAGCAAGCGAAGTGCAAGCACACCTCAAACACATGCATACATCCACCCCATGTTCCCTCTGCGTGTTTTATCAGAAAAAAACATTAACTTGAGATTAGGTGGGTATAGAAGCAAGAAGCCAGCAAGATCCACACAGCGAGATAGGACCAAGACCACCCTAGCTTGTCTAGAACTTGTGGCCACAAATGTCGTCTGCTTCTGGATGTGAGAGAGCCGCGTGTCGTAAACAGCCGTGAAGGGACATGATAAGTGATGTGAGACAGATAATAAAAGTCTGCCATAAACATAATGTGAATGTTCTGCTGACCTCCAGGGATGCACGATCTTGAAGGGCAGTTAACTCTTAGTTCCTTCACAGTGCATGCTCCTCGACAGCAAGGCGGGGTACGGGTACCGGCATTTATAAGCTACGCCTAAACTTTCAAATAAAAAAATATGTTTTGGTAGACGTTCAGCTCACAGACCAGACATCCAGTAGAGCTCCTGGAGCAGGTAGTTATGAAGCGAGAGTAAGTTGTTTCCCCAGGGTAAACTTGGTAGAAAGCGATGTCCCCGCGGTCACTACTTCATGTTTATTTACACCAGGACATCTTTGCCACCGGGTTTGAACTGCTGATCTAGGGGTAAAACATCTGCTTGTCCGCACATTGCTTTGTAAGTCCAGAAACAAGATGCTTGTTCTTGGGTTACCCATGTTGCCCCTGGGTAGATACTTACCCTCGCTTCATCACTTCTACCCCAGCTGGGTCCTGGTCATTAATTCCTTGCTCTGCTCCTCCCAACAGTGACTTCCTTCATGCGTGGAGGTCGTTCATGCTGTGGGTCAGGTTCTGAGGTTATGGTCTCAAGTTTCGTGCATGTTGTGAGAGTGTGCGAGCTTGCTTATGTTGTGGCTTCGCGGTTGTGCTGCCTTAGTAAACAGATTGGTTAGATAGGCCATCACATGATGTTAATGGCTTTTTTCTGCGTCAGATGTACAGAGCATAGACACATCATGAGGACTAGACAGCCCTCGTGGTCAGCTGCTTCACGCCCCAACTATCATTACCACCTGACTCTACAAACGACTCTGTACTTTTTTTTTTCATACTCCCATTACCATCGCTGTCATAATTATAACATTACAGCCAATAATCATTACTTCACATTCCCGTGTGACTGTTCTGTGCTGTGAACTTTGCTGTAGGACACGCACACTCCAGTCAGCATTTACACCAATGATGATAATTACTGGTGACCTACTATAGAATTAATGATTTCCTCTCGTGTTAAAGGACGTTTATCGACGGAAGAACAAAGGCAAGACAGACATAAAATGAAGGGATAGACAGATTGCATTAGGAGCTGCTGACAAAGGTCACTGTGCCCATTGCCAATAGCAACAGAGAGATCAAAGAGAAGACAGGCGCTAACCCGTCTGACAACACGACAGGCTTGCAGGAGGCAAAAGCTACAAAAATGTGATTTTAATTCTGTTAAACATTATTGATGGAAAGCAGTTCCGATATTTTTACAGACGACAGGAAACATGCACTAAACAGTCCGGCCTGCCGATCGCTCCAACATTGAAAGCGTTAAATAAACTTCTCTTGTTCCTGGTTCGGTAACCTTGGTAACGAGCGAAACAAGTGGTCAGCAAAGAAATGAGGCGAGGAGGGGCTGGAACAAGGGAAATGGTAGGAAAGGAGAAAGTAGGAGCCTCAAGGGAGAGGAGAACGTGCTTATGAATCGTGCTTCAAGGCTTTTCTCAATCAATGAGATATTCCCCTCGCCATTCCCCGCCCTCCTACAGACTCAGACAACATCCTCCAGAGATGCTGACAAAAGCACACGTACACGGCTGGACCCAGAGCCGGGGATGAGGAGAGGGGGGGTGGGTGGAGTTGGGTTGGGAGGCCCCTGCGACCAGGGGCGATAAATTATGGATTGATGCCGCCAACGGAAGACCGCTGCGGTCGCCTTAGCCATCCTTAGCCGGCCTGGGCTCAATATTCTTGCGTTGCTTAGCAACCGGCACGAGGTAAAGGCAACCACTTGAAATCTATTGACTGCCCGAGTAACTCTATCATTTCCGGTCTCATTCCGTTCCTTCTTGCTGAGAGTAACCCACCTGGCAGGTTTCGAGCTCCTCTTTGCCCCGGGATCTTTAAGGAGGCTTGTTATTAACTCACTGACACAGCAAACGACTGCAGTGATAAAAGTTCTTGACCTATTGAAATGATGTTCTCGTGGGATACGAGACAGGCGCGAGAATGAGAACAGTTGCGGTGACCTGCTGACCCAACCTGGACAATGTCGTCATTTCCGAGACTTTCCTAAGCGCGAGCGAGGGACATCATTTATACAGGGAGAAATATGATTCAGGGACGTGTTTTGCATCAGAAATGTTTTCGAAGTGTTTTTAATTGTCGAGGCAAAGAAATAACCATTGGGACCTGCATGTGAAGGTACATGATGTCTGTTTACATCTTTCTACCCTGGGGCTGCAGTGGAATCACCAACATGTATGACATCATGGTTCTAGAGGAAGACAAGAGAATGAGACCCGCCTAAAATATATTTATACTAATATACTAACATGTTTTATCGTATCCTATTTCTAAAGCTCTCTGTTTCATTTTATCTCCAGCTCGAGGCGCTCTCTCCCATCATTACACCCTAGTGGTGCGTGGAACTCGTTTATTCTCGTCTTCTAAGTTGTTTTGAGGTGCAACGATATATAGAATCGACAAGTTCGCGTTTGTATATTTGAAGCCAGATGCTTTTCCAACGGGCCTAAATGTCAAAAAGTATCATCACTCTACTATTCTTGCTAATAATGATTTGCTGGTGAACATTTTTGCCGGTAAGCGGAGGACTGTGTCGATATTGCGACTGATGATTAGACATTTATCTCATCTTCCATGATTTTCGTCTCATCAATACCTGAGTTGTTCATCACTTATCTACCACCTACTGCACACACCCCCACCCCCCCACCATTCAATGCACCTCCTGTAATACTGGCCTTCCCCTCCCCCCAATCCAATTCCTCACCCCACCCCGTGCATAAAAAGCCAGCCAGTAACTAAATGGAAAACGAAATTCAGGTCAAACAACTGTCGTGATCAAAAGGTCGCAACAGGATTTTTTATCAATATTGAGTTTCTGGCAGCGATGACACAGCAGGCAGCATCTGTAATCACATCACACATCGTCCCGTTGCGACATGGCACAGTTTTCACACAACCTTTAGTACAGTTGAGGCGTTAGTATAATCTACACAGAGGCGGCGTTAGGGGGTGGCAAGTGGGGCGGCCGCCCCAGGCCCCGCTCTCGAAGGGGCCCCGCGCTTCTTTCTGACTTATTGCCAGCTGTGCTAAACAAGTTGTGACCAAAATTTGACGTTCAGTAAACACTTCTAAGTTCTAATTAAGCAAATTATTGAACCCATGTCTTAACTTTAAACCCGGCAATAATAACAAGCAGTTTATTAAATCAAATCAAATCAAATCAGACTTTATTGTCTGTCGAGGAGACCCCAAGACAGAATTTTTCTTTTGCTCACACGGGCAGGCATACATACTCATACAGGACATTTAACGCACACATAATCACTACTATCTGTTCATCACCTGCAGGCAAACAACATTACAAATTGTCATCTATGTCATCTATTGGCCTGTGACAGAAATCCTGCATTTCATTAATTATTTAGATTGAGAGCTCGTCTTATTTTTGTGGCGAAGAGAGCGCACATTCAACAAGGTGATGGCTGATAATGGATGTCAGACCCTCTTTCTCTTCAGACTGTGTTTGATTCCTCCTGAGTCCTTGTGCCTTTATTTAGGATGGTGATGGCTGCTGGCACTAAGGACCTATGGTAGGCAGCTTTCCGTACACGTGGCACTTTATAGCGCCTGCCTGATGGCAACAGCTGGAAGTTGGGATGGAGAGGGTGTTAGGTCTGAAATGATGTTATGTGCCATCTTTCTGACTGCATGAAGGTACAAGTCAGAGAGTGGCAGCTGTGCTTGACCAATAATTTTATTTGCCTGGTGGATGACTCTGGCCAGCCTTGCCTTGTCTTTGACTAGTAGGTGACCATACCAGGCAGCGATGTTAAATGAGAGGATGCTGTCAACAAGAGACCTGTACACAGTCTCCAGCACCCCAGAGCTGACATTGAAGCTGCGGAGTCTCGTCAGAAGGTACAGCCGTTGCTGGGCCTGTCTGTACACTTGGTTCACGTGATCACTAAATGAGAGCCTCCCGTCGATCACTGTACCAAGGTACCTGAACACAGCAGCCCTCTGCACCTTAAGTTACCGTCGCCATATTATTTCGCTTCAAGAAAAAACCGCTACTGTCACAAACGGTGGGAAAGGTTACGAAGAATTAAAACACTAAATTCGTGGTTATTTCGCGAATTTGATCCAGCCTAACTGTATATAAATCAGTGCTTCTGGTATCATATCAATAGGGATATTGATACACGTACTCCGTTACCCCGGCCCCGCGCGGATGGTCGGCCCCAGGCCCCGCGTGGTCCTAACGCCGCCTCTGAATCTACACACACACGTACAACATTTTTTACAGTCTATATGTTTACACCTGAGAATCAGAATACACGTGTAAAAACCACACACACACAATACACGCGTGAAAGGAAACAATGACATTCAGTGATGTGTATTGTTGGAGCGACGATACACGAAGTATGTAACACTGCTGTTAAGATACACCCACACAATTCTGCCACGTGTAAGCATAGATGATATATGGTTGTGTTATATACGATACATGCCACGCACGAAAGTTGCAACCCTTCTCCTAATCACCGCACACACAATTATTCTTTCATACCGAGGGAAATCAGGGAACGTAAGCGATGCGATCTGAGTAAGCTCCCTTAGCTGATGACAACGATACTCTTGATGTCGTCCTGAAGAAAACTGGTGTTTAGGAGACAAAGCGGGTTTTCAACCATTGCAGTGGCGATAACAGACCGACAGACAGACCAGTGATGTCATGGGTGTCAGGACAGACTGAGGACATGCATGGTTTACTTTTATTTATTTATTTTTTTACAGTGCGAGATTAATCTCGTAGACAACACAGACAACAGACAGAGACGGAGGGAAAATAATAATAAAGAAGAATAGAGAAGATACCAGAACGAGAAAATCGAGGGTGTTCGCGCCTTTCTATGTAATCTTTGTTTCAACGAACAACACCTCCACCACCCACACCACAAAATCACATATCCATCCACTCACCCATTATATTTTTTTTCTAGAAATCCCTTTATTTTCTACAAAACAAAGAAAAATCCGGGAAGGTACCGTAATAACTGGAGCTAGCATTAAGGAGAGCTGTTTACAGACAAAAACAAAAGAAATTTTGGGTGGTCGGGGAGTGAGGTGTTAGAGACTGCTTATCTCAGGGTCAGCTTCTTAATTATTCCACTATCAGCTGAGGCGACCAGAAAGGAGGATGCTGCGCCGCACTGGTATCGAACCGGCTGGCGCGTCTCGGAGCACTTGGCTCTTCACTCGCACTTTACAAACAGTACAGCTGGTAAATAACACACGACACCTTTTAGGCAACAGTGTCCTATAAAAAGGAATGTAGACGATTATACCTGGACGGTACAGCAGACAAAGACGGCCAGAAAATTTATACAGCTGTGTCCTGGTGACAAAGACTGTCAGCAATCTTGTGATGTTCTCTTCCTCCACATATATCTTATACAACAACTCATTGAGTATGTGGACACATGCCGCTTAGTTTTTGATATCAAGAGAACCCGCTCGCAAACCAGATATAAGAGTTACAAGGATGCTGCCAACCGCCAGGCTCTGTCTCTCTCGTGCGATCTCAGTCTCTCCCATCCTCTCCCTCTCTCATAGGATGCCATCTTTGTCAACGCTTTTGTTGCGATTATTTGATTTTGTTTTTGAAATGTGTGCGTGGTGCAACCGGTATCATGCCACCCCTAAAATAAACATTAAAACTGTTAAGCTGTTACACAGGATGACAAACACGCGAACTACTTCTAGCAAACGAAATGAATGTTCCTGGTGAGAATCTGACAGGATCTGCATAAATCTCAAACACACGTTCGCACGCACACAAATACATCCACATACATCCACATTCACACAATATATATTATACACACATATTATATACCCAAACACTCAATGTTAATGAAGCCAACTTGTCCTTTGAGAGCTTCTGTTAGGAATCTTAACTTCATCGTGGCTGCTGACACGACCCTTGACAAACGATCTGCAGCTGTCTGCTTACTGTGAGCTCCGTGTGATTAGCCCGACAAACTGCTCACACCCGTGTCTGTGCATTCCTTCCATCCAGGCTTGATTATTTCACTCCTTCTTCTCAGTCTGTCCTGCACACCTCCTTCACAACCTTTTCAAAGTACAGAACTCTGCTGCATGCCTTGTACACTAAGGAACAAAAAATGGGAACATCAGGTTTAGATGGGGTTGATGGATGTCCCTCTTTCCTTCGTTCTCTGAACTGACTAACCTTAGTGCCCGCATTCAGTACAAGTTGCCTGCTCCCTGTTTTATTTCTTTAAAGGCACTTGTCCTGCTTGGGGTTCTTCAAACTTCTGTCTCCCTACATCCCAACCTTTAATGGTGGGTAAAAAAGCGCAATACAAATTCAACATAATTATTATTAAACGTCGGACGGCCGAGTAGCAGGTAACTCCTGTCGCTCCCACTGCTAACAAGCCATCCAGTGTTACCTCCCATTCCACGTGGGCCAAAACATTTCGAGAGCAGCTTTTAATTCATTTTTCGTTAATTTTGGCAAACGTGGAACTGTCCAGTAACTAAAGCTTGCGTGAGAAGGGAGTGACACTAGTAATCAGCGATTAAAAGGCTAAAGAGCAGTGAGTGTTTGTTACTTCGGCATCAAGCCGATAGCCATGGCTACCCGGGCTAGCCAAGATGGCGGTCCAGACGAGGGAGCCGTTGTGGAGTCTTTCTTCACGCCTCTATCATGCTGGTGCGCTCTTGATATCGTAAGGTTACAGGTCACTACGTGCCGTTCACGTAACCACCTACTGTAATCGGATTTTACAAGTAGATAACCTTCACACAAGCTCTTTATTTCTGGACATTTCAACCTAACGGTAATACACATTTTAAAAACACAGAAGCCGTCCTCCCAACAGTGCACAACATCCGCTTTTGTGTGTGCATTGTAAACGAAGGCTTCTAGATAGCTTCTGCTTTGGCCTACTTCTATAATAAAGACCAAAAGGAATCAGAGACTGATTGCACGTGTCGTGTGTGAACAATTACTGCTAGGTCACCAGACACATTCAGCAGAGGATGGTCAACAGCTGAGTAATCACACTCATCTTCTGACACCAACCCCTAAGACAAAGACTATGGACAGAGGTCTTTCTCCTACCAATCCCATCAACTTGGAACGGATCACCCGTCAGTCTTCGACACTCTGATTCTGTTACCACCTTTCAGTCTAAACTTAAGATACATCTGTTCAGAACGAGGATTTCAAAGTGACCCTGTGCTGACCCTCCGCGTGTATAACGTGTTTCTGTAATTTACTTTGTGTATGGGGGAGGGGGGGCTGTGTTTGTGATTTGGATGTATGGTTGTTAATGATTTAGTCTGTATATTATTTATGTAAAGCTCCATAAGAAAATCTTTGGAAATGCACGATAAAAAAATCCTCATCATTATTATCATTATCATTATTATTAACAGTACCAACGTATTCATCTCAAAGGTGCGCGACGCCACTGACACTGGAGGCAGAGCGGGAAGGTAATGAATATCAAATGCTTGAGCAAAGTTATCAGGTACAATCTTATTAGAGCATCGGTACAATCCCCTTAAACCAAGGCATCGGGTACAGTCCCATTACACAGAATAAATCCCATTAATCCTGTACAATACCATTAAAAAAGCATCGGTTCCAATCCCATTAATCGGGTACAATCCCATGAAACAGAGGTATCAGGTCAGATCCCATTAAACAAAGGCATCGGATCCAATCCCATTAAACAGAGGTATCAGGTCAGATCCCATTAAACAAAGGTATCGGGTCTAATCCCAGTAAACAGAGGGGAAAGATGAATACATCGAACAGAAGGAAATGGATCGTGGAGTTGCCTGACATAATGAACTGCTTGTAATGAATCTTGTGATAGGGCTATTTTGATTTTGTTGTTGTTTTGTGTTGGTTAAGCCTCATCACTGGCCTAAAGTGTAGATGTGCTGTACCTGCTGTCCACTCACCGCCAGAGAGACACTGTGTAGCTCACCCACCCACCCTTATATTACAGCTTATGGCGCGGCGCACCTCCATCCTATAATTTCTGCTGAAGCTGCTATTGATCCACTACTCCAAGCCATACATCATCCGTGGTTTTATCACAAGTGGTTTACAAAACATAACCCCGTAACCCTGCGCAAAAACTAAGGTCACCAGAGTTCGCAGGTTAAACTGCTCATCGGTGGTCTTTTAAAAAAAGAGTGGGGAGGAGGGCTTTTAGCTGCAGTCCTCGCAACTGGAAATCTCACACCAAACCGTCTCTTTCTTATCGTTCTACAGCCGCCTACTAGGGGAAGAGATCAGTCGAGCGGTTAAAGCGCTGGCGTGCGAGCTGAAGACACACTAGGTTCGAAACCCGTGTGGTGCATAATGCATTTTTCTCTGTTGAACCTCAACCGCTTTAAATAGCATTAGGGTAAGAAATGCAGCGTGGGGAGAGGACAAAGGAGCAAACTGCAGGCCCCGAGAAAAGAGTCGTTGCTATCACCTCATTCCTTATGACCCAAAATTCATAGACTTGATTAGAGAGATGGTGAGAGGCGTGCTGGTTCGATACCCGAGTGGTGCAGCAAACTTTCCCCAGTCTTCCAACTGGCGGGAATGGGTACCTGACTCCATAAAGGGTTGAGGGAGGTAAGGCAGCGAGGGTGAAGAGATGGGCAGGTAAAGCTGGCCCCGAGCAAAGCGAGGTCTCTAACTCCTCACCACCCAACGACCTGAAAAGGTTAGAGGACGTCGTCTACATTTTTACATCACCGAGGAAGAGGGAAACTAACACATGCCACAAAGATGGGAACCGTTCTCAAACAGACTTTTCCTGCGTCCACATCAACAGCCTCGGACAGCTTACGCCAGTGTCGAACCACCCACCTCACACACACACATGGAGAGAGAGAGAGCAGCAGCATGCTTGGTCAAAGACCGACCAACGTCTACATGTCCAGTAATGCCCTGCTTCTCACCTGTCCACACTCACCGTCCTAACTCCAGACAATGCTGGACGAGATGTGCTCTTGAAATTGCTTTCGAACCGACAGACACACGGGCGCCGAGTAGAGTGAGAGCGAGAGAGAGAGATCGGTGGTTCTCTACCTGCTCACCTGAACATGACGTGTGAACCATCAGTGCGCACGTGTGTGTGTTGTACCTGCATGATACTAGTTCTCACGTGGACTGCCACGCGCCAGTTTTGTAGGTGTACCAAGCCTAATGCACCACAGACATCACACATTCCAGGTAACGGCATCTTGGCACACACCTCTCAGGACCCGACCCTAGGTCTCGCCACTTCATCTCACGAGACAGAATTCCGTGTCGTCTGCTAAACCATTTTTAGTTGTTTACTTGCTGTGGTGATTTTTCATTTCTGATGTGGAAGGTGCATGTGGAGTAGGCGCCAGTGTGTTTGTGTTTTTGTTTACAAATACTGCTGTATGGGGGAGTGACTCATGTGGTAGACAGGTAGAGCGATGTCCTGCAAGGGAAGGGGTCATTCAGGGTCATTCGGTACACACTGTCGATCAACATCAAGTGAGAAAAACAATCTCACCAACCGCTCGTTTTGTCTGCGCAGAGAACTTCCAGACACAAAAGATCGCTTATGAGGATGTGGAAAAACAACATGGCAGGTCGCCGGCTCTGACGCACGTTGACCCAGACAGGTCAAGGCTAAGATTTCTGTGAGGTCATAATCCTACAATTTCCACGGAGTTCATAATCTCCACCATTAACCCCCTCGCTGCCTGAATCTCCTTTCACTTCTCCCTCGACCCACCACTACCACAACCACCACCACCACCACCACCACCACCACCACCATGCCATACGGAGTTTCCGTTAAATCTCGGAGAAATGTTTTTTTCATGAGTCTGTCCGAGCAATAGCACGACATGACAAGACTTCCCCAGAACTGCACGAGGTGGAGTGAGGGGGAAGAGAGAGAGAGGGGAGGGGAGTTCGAAGTCTGTTCTGAAAATGGAGGCAAGAAAAACAGGGAGAGCTGAGCAAACAGCTGCTAATGGCAGCTTCATCTTTCTTCTTGCGTGATCCGAATGAATATCAAGAGAAAGACAGGAATAAACATGCACACAGGCGGAACAAAATATAAAATATACATTTTAAACACACACACACGGTGGACACATTAGGAATCTGACGCACTAAGGACGTCAGCAAAAACATCAGATTTGTGTCACAGTGAAGACGTGGGCAGACAGCTTAGGGTGGTTCTGACGCATTAGGCACGTGACACACCGGGTGGAGGGGTCAGGATACATTTGAGAGTCTGATCGCACTAGTGACGTCAGAACACTACGAACGTCTGAGACACTGACGCACTAGTGACGTCAGAACAGTACGAACGTCTGAGACACTGACGCACTAATGACGTCAGAACACTACGAACGTCTGAGACTCTGACGCACTATTGACGTCAGGACACTACGAACGCTAGGAAATCTGACGCACGAAGGACGTCTGATGCATTAGAGACGACAGGATACACTCGAGACGTCTGACAGCGAACGTCAGGACATTCTAGAATCTAGATACACGAGCCACGTTCGCTGTCTCTGGTATTTACTGTGCAACCAGAATAATCGGATACCACTGACAGCTACAGGCGGCATGAGATCACAGGCGGCTTCACTGACACTGACACTGTCACTGTCACTGACACTGACACACAGGGCATGCACAGTCACCGGTCACAGGCACGCGACATCTCTCTGTCACACAAACACACACATAAATAAACATACACTAATACATCACACACACACACACACACACACAATCGCGCACGCAACCGCGCGCCAAGATGTCTCTCAGTCTCTGTCTCACACACATACACACGTGACTCAACAGGTTGCCAATAAATGAATGTATCGATGTTGACCACTGACCGTACTCATCGTCTCCAACAGTCGCTTTTTCACTCACAGCTTGAAGCTTGGGAGCAGCAAGGGTCATAGGCGTGTAGAACACACAGACAGCAACGAGCGACGTGCGACGAGCAGCAGACGCAGACAACAGCTGGCCTGAGCACCACCACCACCACCCACCACCACACACACACACACGCACGTGTGCACGCACGCACACACACACAAGCGTGCAAGCACACACACACACACGAGTCAGCGACGCCGCCTGTGGTCAGCCAGCACAGGTGCGACGCCGACCCCGCCTTCCTCCCATCCTTCATCGGGTCACGTCTGCGCCGCCCATCATTACCTCCCCCTACGTCGCCGAGCCGCAAGGCACCAGATGGCGGGTGGCCCTCCACCCAAGAAGCAGCAGCCGTATGCAGATTGTTTGGCACAGGTCAGTTAATGGGGGTCGAGAGAGAGCCGTGACGGCGTATTAATATAAAAACGAGAATGTGTTTGAGGGTGGGAGGAGGAGGGTGTTGTACACTTGCGTTACTGAATTGTCTTTCATGCAATTCGTGACAAGATAACATGCAGCGACGCCATGCGACTTGCTGGTCAGCTGCTGCCTTCTCCGGTCGCTTGTAACACAACTTGTTCCCCTCCACCCCAGTCAACCTACCCCACCCCCTCGGTGCACCCTTCTCCTACCCGCACTAAACAACAGTGCACCCTCTGTCGCGCGCGCCCACGGCTTTCCTGCGTAGCCATCGTTACTGCTACCACACCACCACCACCACCACCACCACCACCAGCGGCGCCACTACCACAGTCGCCCAAGCAGCACTGACAATAGCAGCAGCAGCAGCTGCCGAAGCCATTGCAGCATCAACAAGGTGATCAATAAAGGCAGTTCCTGCGTCCAGTGTCGACCACGGCTATTCACGACAGTACGATCGCCAGACTGACGGACACTTCGAATCTGGATAATTTTTTTATTTTTATTTTAAATTTTATTGGGAATGAGGGAGGAGAGGAGAAGTAGATGGAAGAAGTCAGGTGATATCATAACTGTACCAGCTTGCTAAGCAAAAGCATCAAGCCTCGAAGCAGGGTAGGTGTGGGTAAAGGGGTATTTGGACTAATTCCACCTGTCGCTGTGACGTCACTATCCTCACCGTTGTTTTCATGGCGGACCTTCTGTTAGTTGTTGAGACCAACTGTCAACTGTACACCTGCATCTACTTTGTCCTCGACAGCCAGGTTGCGGTGCGACTGCAAAGGTGGATGATTACAGCAGCGGTTGACTTGTACCTATTCATTCTGTGACGATGACGACGACAGTGACGACAACGACAATAACAACAACAGCAGCAACAACAAGGACTATATCAGGGAAGACCTCACCGAAAACATTCTAATTCTGTGGCATCATGTTTATTCTGTTGTGGGAGATGGAATTACACGCATACAAAATGAGAGGCAGAGAGGGGAGGGAATCCAGCACTAGGTGGCAGCTTTTTAAACCGAGAGTTATCCAGACCTGACGCAGGCGGACGCACTAATAAAGTTAGCATGGCTCCTGTTTGCCATCGATTCGACTGCAAAGCGCCACTAATGAGAGGGTACATCTGATCTACCCGATATCAGAATAGATCAAAGAGCTGCGGCACGCAATAAATGCAGCGTCGACATCCACCTGAACTCAGCATCCAGGCAACAATCGCTAATCTACAGCCACCCTGAACTGGGCATCCGGCAATAATCTACCCACCATCTACATACGTGGGAGGCGGAGGGAAGAATCAGTCTAGCAAATCCATCCTGACGATTCTCTTCATCTTCATGTAGAGAACAAACTCTTAATCATCTACGTCTGGGCACAGGCCCGCTCTTAGCCCCGAGGCATTGCGGGGCCCTCGACGCCATGATCGCCACCCTGGGTAGATGCCTCGTCTGCCTGCCCAAAGCACGGCCCTGTCTGGGCACTATATCTCTCTTCCGTCGTCTTCTCCATTATCGCCACCCCAAAAACATTCTTCTCTCATCTGCATCCGGACAACAGTCTCTCAGTTGCCCCAATCCTTCCAACAGAACTGTGGCACCATACACTTTCGTAAATATCATCAGTAGCAACAATTACCACAGGTTGCGAACGCGTGCTTGCGGAAAGACAACTCTAACCGCCAACAATGGCGACGTTCTCGCTAACACGTGCCTGAATAAATGTTCATCTACAGGCGCTCGGCTCCGCTGAAGTGAACAGACTGCCAGCTTGAAATATTCAACTGTTTTTAACGGTTATCTGGGCAGAAGAGTGGCAGCTGATGACACGGTAAAACCCTCGTGCAACAGGTGGCGATGGCAATTAACTTTGTAGCTATCCTCCACTTTGAAAATGCTGCAAGGCCTTCGCGAAAACAAGGACAGACTCATGTCAAGGGTAGAACAAATATTTGTTATCAAAAAGTTTTAATGAGACTTAGTTTTCTCTGTCGCATGTACGAAATGAGTCGCTGGTATTGATCGGGACAAGCTCGACATTATCAGTGGGCGGAAATGATCTCCCCTGACTGTGTAACTCTCTGGAAGCGAAAGACGAAAGTGGTGTTCCGCTTGGACTAACCGTGTATCACGTGATATTTGTAAACATGACAAAACCAAATTACATTGGTTTCGTTTTGAAGTCAAGCATCTGTAAATGTCATTTTACGACGCCAGTCACTATTAACTTTTCTTTCCAGAACTCAAGTTGAATATCACAGCAACATCTCTCCAGCACTTAACACCACGACGCTGCCTCAGTCAAAAAAAAGAAAAAAAAAAAAAAAAGAAAAAAAAACAAACAAAACAAAACAAAAAAAAACAAAAAAAAACAAAATACAAACCAAAAAACCGTGGCACACAACATATTTGCCCTGAAGGTAAAATAAATCACATGTTTATCACACATTAGGCGTGAATGTGTCAGCAAGACACACATACACACACATACACATATATATATTCTTAGTGAAGTTTCACAATAGCTACACGTACACAGTCTGACTCAATGTTAAGATTCTCAAGCGCTCGGCATACAGTCTACTATCACTCGATCGCCTGTCACCGTCTGTTAGAATAAGTAATGAGTTCTACTCATGCAGTCTGACTCACTGAGCTGTAAACATGTGCACACTTACTCCTGGTAATACTCTACCCTAAGGCTTACACACTTCAGTGCATATGCGCCTCGTTCGGTGACAAAGCCCGAGTTCCGACCCCTCCTGTGATTTCCCGGCTAAGACTGGATAGCTGTCAGTGGCCCTGTGGTCGAGCCGTCAGTGGCCCTATGGTCGAGCCGTCAGTGTCTCTACTGATCCTAGAAGCAAGCATAAGACTGTCCTACATTTCTCGTGACACAAGCTGCACGTGAGCGTTTGACATTTAGCAATCATCGACCATTCATTACAGAAGGAATCGAGTTTCCACGGAGAGAAGCAGCTCGCATGCTGCTTACACCAGAAGTGGGGGGGGGGGGATGCTGATTGGCTAAAGAAGCTTCTCAAGACAACTATTTCACTATCTCCTGCATTGTCTACTCTCCTTCCCTTTAGCTTACCTCTCTCTCTCTCACACACACACAGAAGACAGGGATTGGTTACCTGTTTATGTTCACGCTGGATTCTCAACTATGACTTTACATACCAGCGACTTAGTCCAGCCCATAAGTTGATACCACATCAAGAGTAATGACCTGCGGAAGGCGAGATTTGAGCTGGCCCCCAACGATTCTCACTATCTCTGCTCTTTACAAGTGCGGCCCTCGAACGCCCAGCGAAAAAAGAGAGAGAGGTCTGCAGACATCAGTCGAAGCTAAAATTAATTCAGTTCTCGTGTGTTGTGTACTGTGTGATGTGTGATGATAAAGTCTGACAAAACCATTTTTAATTAATCATCTGAAGCGTGTCTTCCTTAATCCTGGTGTAAGCCCCGTTTTCCCCTCGAGCCAGTCTCTGATATTGCAGTCAATTCAAAACCCAAAACCACCGACAACAACTGCCCTAAACGAGAAACTTCAGCTTGGGGGATAAGAGTGCATCCTGGAGCCCGTCTTGCGCCGACAGCTATGTTCTTTTTCTTCATGAAGCACCCGACGGCTGTCACACACAGATGTTTGTGAATGAAAATGAGGCAAACATCGCATCCTGAGAATCACAAACAGGCGACCTGCGACCTCTAGCTCAGGCAAACCCATCGCTACACGGACATCCTGGTTCTCTTCCCCTTTTTTTTTCAGATCGCTTTTTATGCACCTTGATGTTGTATCGGCATACATTATCCCCCTTCTCTTTTGACCTTTAACCTTTCATTTGTTAGTAATGTTTACCTTAGAGTTTGTCTTCATGCTCCAAGGAGGCATGTCACAAGTAACCAGGATGTATATAGAACATATTTTTGTCTTATTATTATGATGTAGTACAAGTTGTTTTTTTTCCAAACTGCAGATAATCAACAATAAACTAGCAGTAAACTAGAAGTAGACAAACAATGATGTGGACTGATATGTGTGTGAGAGACAGGCTGACTGTTAGTGCATTCACTAGCGCAATGTTTTGAAATTTTCTCCCAAATTTTAAGACAGAATGTAGCCATGGGCCTTGACATGATGAAACAGAACACCGACTTTATGAGGTTCTAAGACTAGGTCTGAACAATAAACACTACTGTTATTTTTGTTATTGCGTCTCTGATCTCATTACCAGACTGACAGACAATTGATTCATGTCGAATTTACTTAAATCACCAGCAACTATAAGTTGAGACCCCAAGAAGGGCAAGATGGTGCAACATAATTCTTTAAAGCAAGTTAAAAGTTTAACCATTAGCTATAAATTAACTGTTTTGGTCTTTTTATTAGTGGAATTATCATGGCACTTGGAATCAGCCAAGATTGTCTACAAGGAGGGTGAAAACCTCCAGACCTTACAGTTCGCTCGCAATTACTGTCTGTGGATACAGGATTAATTGGCCTAAGAGCAATTTTCTGTGGCCTTGGATTAATTTTCTTTTGTCAGTTTCTAAGCGACATTAGCTTAAATGCAGCTTCCTCAATCACAAATAATCTCTTTACCATGAAGCTAAAGAAATGTAGTGGTTGTCTTGCTATAGCAGTCACAATTAATCTTCTTGGTGATAAAATCATAAAATGTGCAGCGACAGCTTCAGGACTGTTCTGTGATGTGGATAAAGGCTAAATCCTGCAGCTCAATATATGTCTGAGGATATGGCACCAAGTAACAGCCAGTGCAATGCTCCAGTGCATTTTAATCTTGAGAAGTCTAAAAAACTTTGTCATCTTTTGGCATGTGAATTTTTTTTTGGAGAGGGGGATAAGAGAAGACAGCTGCATCCCTGTGGTGGCAGTTTCCTCACACTAACATGCACTCACACATATATACACATAAATGTGTGCATGCAAACACATGCTGTGCAGCTGACAATTCACTTCTACTTGCATCAGGAAAAGAAACTCTCACATAAGAGCACAGAGCTGGCTGTTAAACCTTTGATACACCAGGAAACGATGATCAGAGGACAAGCAAACAGACTGCAAGTACCAGGCAATGTCTGTATATTAAACATGCAGCTCTATTATGCACTGCAGTCACCTATCTTCATTCTGGTCCAACAAAAAAACAAAGGCAATAGACAATAGAGGGTAATAGAGATCTATAGAAGAAACAAATGTTTTTGACAAAAATGTTGCATGACAGCTGGAAATGAACAAAAGCTTCAAGTGCAGCACAGAGCCGATGTCAAGAGACAGTCCTGAAACACAACAGGCAGACCATGAGCCTTAATGGACCTCCCAACAATGAGTCAGCCCCATAGGAAGACATATTGATTCTGTGGTGGCAAAGTGCACCTCAGCTGTCTGCAAACAAGCCAGTGAGATGTGGGAACACATCAGCAAGAAATGGGATTCTATTCCCAAAGAACGATTGCTATAGCAGACATGCTAGCCCCTCCTCTTGCTGCTTGCCAGAATATCCCAATGATTATGTAATCGCAATGACCAAGTTATGTCCCCTCAATTTTAAGTGCTCTTATACTAGAAAAGAAACAGAAAGTGATAAATTTTGAGTACTTAGGATGCAGAGTAAATAATGAAAGAGCTAGAGAAGGAGAGATGAAAGATAGGGGTTGAGAAGGTAGGGAGTGAGTTGCAAATTGTGTGTGTAAAAAAAAGAGAAAGAAACAGCTGATGAGACAGTGGCATGACCAATGATCTTAAAAAAAAAGTAATTAAAAAAAGTCATAATGCATAAAAAGTTCAGATGTATCTGTTAGAAATTTAACAGACCATCTCCAGCTACTGACTACAATTGCAACATGACCTTCTGTGAACACAGTTGCTGTCAGAATTATGAAGTATCCCAGGGCTGATGGGTTGTGTCCACTCAAGAATGGAGTTATGTAATGTTACGTGATGCTCCTGATGCTCTGTCATTTTCCCATTTGTGTCCCTGAACCTAACCCTCATCTCTTTAGTTATTCCTATCTTCTCTAAAATCTGCACACCTATTCATCCTATCTTTCTCTCATATACGTGTGAATCAGATGCACACACACACACAAACACTGGCAAAGATAGTGCGGATAATACACAATAATCAACACAGAAAAAAGACATCCTAAAAATATCATGAAGCCATGTTGTCAAGTACTTTTATGCTTATGACTGCAGGTGATGAATAGCATTCACCTTTCTATAGGATGGAGAATAATAGAAGTTTACAAGTTTGCAAATCTGGAAAACCTTAATACTAGGATTCTTCAGATGAAAAAGTATAAAAATTGATGTGTGTGTATGTATGTGTGCATGCTTGGATGTACATATGCACATCCATGTCTCATGCATGTCAAAATATATATATACCATGCCATATATACACCTGCCATGTCAAAATATATATACCCACACACAATCATATATCACAATCATTTTGCCTATGAGAACTGGAAACTAAACTAATAATATAGAAATGAAAAAAAATAGACGTCGACACATCTGCAGACCCAAATGCTATTCGATCGTAGGATTGTGTCAATGATAAAATAATTATTAATATAACAATAACTTCTCACAGCTGGCGCATTATCAAAACTCACTTTTAGACATGGAAATGTCTCTCATCATGTAAAATATGTGAAAAAGAGTGTTGAAAGCTCTGTAAAAATAGGACAGACAGTTTATTTAAATGTTGCTGTAAATAATAATAATACCTTTAAATGTTGCTATAAATAATAATAATACCTTTTAACATCTACGCATGTCTAGCTTTACCCTCACAGGTGTTTACACGTTGCAGTTATACTTTCGAAGGTGAGAAATTGATCAGGCAGCCTACTGCCATTTGGATGTCGCGCCCACCTGAGCTATTTTAAAAGCCTATGTGACAAGCAGGTTGTCAAATTGTAAACTGAACCTCACTTGTTCGTCCTCATCGGCCGTTAGAGGGGTCGAAGCTGAAGTTTCAGTCTCCTCCATGTTCAGTCGACGGTATCTTCCACTCTGAACCCGAGCTGCTTGGGTCATGAGGTCAAGTCCAGTTTGAATTAACTCCAAACACACTCAACACTTCGCTCTGGACCTCACCTGGGTTACTTTCCTCGCCGCCGTCACACCAAGTGGCAACAAGAGTAGAGGAGCCCACAGGTGAGGTCCGGGAGATTTCTTAAATGCTCCGTTTTGATTGGCTGTTACCTGCCACGATGACGGGGCGGGGGGAACAGGTGTTTGACAGTTACCTCCCGTATTAACAGTGGGTGGGGTTCCCTCAAAACAGGGCAGAATAGTCTAAAGTCACGTGTGATATTTCCTTTTATATGGAGGGAGGTGTGTAGAGACAAATACAGAGGCTGGTGTTTGTTTACTCTCCTGTTTGTTTACTCTCTGCTGATAATCTGGGAGTAGAATTCTCGTGTTATTCTCGTGTTATTTTCGAGGGTGAGCCAAGTCGAGACGACCTGTACGTGGGGCCAAGTTTTCAGCTGGTGTGCGGTTTTAATACTTTTTATTGCCATGATGC
The DNA here is from genome assembly GCF_003073045.1 of Pomacea canaliculata. Lineage (NCBI taxonomy): Eukaryota > Metazoa > Mollusca > Gastropoda > Architaenioglossa > Ampullariidae > Pomacea > Pomacea canaliculata. Next base: position 40,850,886 of record NC_037590.1, on the reverse strand, counting down.
CTTGCCACACCATCCATCTGCCCATGGGGTAACGGGGTGTACGCGTGTGTGTGTGGTGAAAAGGAGAGAAGTGAGGTAAAGACAATGACAATTAAGGGATATTGAGCAGCTTACTTGTCATCTTGTTCCAAATGTATCTCTAACATGTCCTCCCAAGGCGAAGAAGCGAGTGGTCAGAGAGGGAGGAGACAGAGCGGAGGTGGGAGCACGTTTCATCGAGCCCATGAAAGTGTTGTTTGGTTCTTGTGGCGAGATTGGGAGAGCAGCTGCATCTACCTGCTACACACACCATATTAATTAATAAAACAGAGTTCAGCGATGCTTGTGGCGGGGGTGTGTGGGTTAAAATCTATTAAAATACACCGTTTGTCCAAATTCCACCAGGCTTACCAGGAATAATCCATTCCATTATGGCTCGGTCGTATTTGTTTGGAAGGTGTGTGTTGCTCGGAATTACTTTGAATATTTATTTCTCCGTTGTACTAATGGATCCAAATGGGAAAAATACTACTCAGAAAGCATTGTAAGGTATCTTTGCTAAACAGACAAAATGTTTCACACAGTCGCAATTCGAGACAGTAGCGATGAGTGATAAGGGGAGAGATGAGGCGAGGTAATAAGCGAGCGATCACATCAGAGAGAATAAGCGCGGCATTATTGTGTAAATATAGGTACATCAGCAGTCAACATGTGACTTTTATTAATAAAAGTGGTGACAGGTGTTAATAAAAATCAAGTTTCAATCCCATTAAAACATAGCAACAAAGCTTTAGACCAGGAATGGCAAACTTTGGCCCGAGAAATCACTTGATTTCGCCCGCCCAGGCATCCACAGACTTCAGTACATCTATAAGCCTCTATGGACATTTTTGGAAAATTATACATGTATAGTCAAGTTATGACTGTTAGAAAGTGCATGTTTATGTGGTTACCGTGGAAACAGTAACTCGAAATAAGCGGTGATCAAGATAAATGCACCTGCATGGTTTAACGGTTATGTTCATGATTCACTAGTGTTTAGCCTCTGATCAGAAATACACTACTCTTACGACTCAAAGCTCAAACAACCTCGAGTTGTGCAAAACGAGCCAGAATTTGAAGACATTCACACACGCACGCACACGCACGCACACACGCCCTCGCTCGCGGAAGAGAGAGACAGAGATAGCACTAATTAGAGCACATGGGACGTAACTGTGTAGTCTCTCACCAGTATCCACACCAATATGTCGCCACCAGACGTCGTGGGTGGTCGTCGTCCTTGTCTAGCTGTTGTCGGGTCTCGGTGAGAGTCTGACTCCGTGTTTGGTCCTGTGAGCATTGTGTTAGCCCCTCGTCCCCGAGAGACAGAGACAGCTCTCGTGGATGGATGGTGTCTGTGAGAGCCACAGCTAGCGGGTCTGGCAGCTAATGGTGTCCTCAAACATTCTGTTGGAAAAGTATGACCCCATGACTCTCGTCATGCACGTGCCTAAGATTCCGAACGGCCGAAGCTTCCTCCTGAAGTGAAATGAAAGACAGGCGAAGACATGGACATCATCCTTGTTGCTGCTGCAGCCTGCAGTCATCACAGCGCCTGGCTACCTGTGCACCTTCAGCTCCAACTGCCTTCATCAGAGTTCCGGGTTCTCACCTGAACTGTGTAACCAGTTCCTCGCACGAAGACACACCTGGACTTGACAAGTCTCAGCGGCTGCTCCACCAATAAGCCAGCATGCAGATCGATTGTCTTTATTGCCGACAGCAGTGACACCTGGAAGGTCCTTACAACTCCACCTCTGGACCTTTCCAACACAGTGGCTGGAAGGAGATGATGTCACTGATGTCATTTGTCCAAAAAACTTTTTTCTTAGAAGTTTAAACCATTGTTTGACAGCCAAAAAAGCACTCTATGATTGTGAAGCTGATGAAAGGGCAAGCTGTCCTCCATAATTTTATTATCGCTGTTGACCAAACTTCTTTGCCTTAGAAGTAATGCCACTCCTGCAGACACTATTTTGTGTCGTATAACATCCTCCATCAAATATCAACATAATGAAGGGTATGACAGTCCTCCGCGAACGACCACTGTAACATTTTCTTGCCAGCAGCCTCACAAACCAGTTTTATATACTTCTTGGAACCACGTGAGGCCACCCTCGCCCTCCAGAGGTGCCTGTACTTTCACCTGACTCTTAATCTTGCTGCTCAACACCTGAACTCGGCAGACTTCGTCCCGGTGCCTGAGAATTAAAGTTTTACGTACGGACCAATGGCACGGTGTTTACGAACGGACATAAGTAATGTCGGACAGAGGTTGCGGTGGGTGTTGGTGAGGGTGCTAAGCTCTTGCAAGTTTTATAACACTTAGATGTGTGTTGGAGAGTCAACTTGATTCAGAATTTCTATGAATATCTTAAAGTATTTCCAATGGTTATTAGAGAAAAATAAATATAATCATTGAATATTATACAGATATCTATATGAATAAGAATAATGTTTGCATATAATGAAGGGATTAAGATTTCGACCTGGCCTCCCAACTTGTAGGAATTCTCACTGAAGCTAACAGCAGCTTTGCTGTGTATCAGCACCGTGTCTAGCTCGAAGCTTGCGAATTCAAAGTGCGATAATATTGATTATTGATTGATTATTTGAATATCTGATTATAATTTTGACATTTTTTGACGACTTGAGTCTGTGTTCCTGTAGAATGTTTTAGTGCTCAGTCCATTTTACTGATGTTTTTAGTTTTGGGAGTTTTTACTTATTCTAAGGTCAGAGTGAAGTTTCCTGAGCTGAGAATTATTAAAGGTGGGGTTACCAAGCGGTCGAACCAAAGTATTCTCTTTGATCGAACTTTTGATCTTTAAGTCTCTGGTGGGCTGTTGGCAGAAGTGAGATAATAATAACAACAAAGCCCTCTTTGTGTGTTGGCAGAAGTGTGATAACAAAATAATAACAAAGATCTCTTGCGAGCTTCTCGGGTTTTTCCCTGGTTGACTTTCGTGTACTGGTCCACTTACAACACTGAAACATCCGAGGTTACTAGATGGACGTGAATAAGGATCGATCTATCGAGTAAGCTATTGATGAGACCTTTAGAAAGATTAAACATATGTGGCCCTGTTGGACTTACATTTCGGTCGTTTGCACCCACTGCGCATGTCCAGTAGAATTCTGGAGAAGGTCTATTGCGACATCGATTTCTCTCCCTCTAATCTAAGCAGACCCTCTGGCTAAGCTGACTGTGCAGATTTACCTCCTCTTCTTTTCTTGGGATGGAACTGGCGGCTACCAAAAGTGCTTTTCAATAAGAAGGATGGGTGGGAAACAGTGAATGGGGATGTACAGAGGTGAACGAGTGTTATGAAGACAGAGAAGAGAAGATGAGGGGAAGGACGTGTAATCCCTCAGACTGATACTCATCAAGTCACAAGTCCCGCGAGTAAAGAACCATCGATCGTAATTTTCACATCCAATGCCATCGGGAGTAGTTTTGGGCTTTTTACAATTACATTCTGCTAGTCTGTTTGATTTCATCACTGTCCTCAAACCAAAAGTGACAGGAATAACAACTTTCTCACTCTTGTCCTCTCTCCTCTGTGTGTGGGTGGATGCGTTGTGCGTGAATGTATAATCGACTTCCATAGAGAATTATAAGATACTCATCTTTTAGATGCTGATGTCAACATCAAGTTACCCTCACTGCAAAGAACCATTAGTTTAAGGTCTTCGTTATTCCACAAACCCTCCTCATCCTCTTTTTCTACGTCGTTGTTCTTTTTTTCTTTCCTTCTTTCTATTCTTTTCTTTCTTTACCATTAGACAGGTTGTTGCAGTCCCGTAAGAGCATTGTTCTATTGTTGTCACATTTTAAACCATGTTTGATCCTCTCCCCTGTTCCTGTCTGTTTTACATTTGATGAATTTATTATGTTTCTCTCAGTATGACTTTACCCATTGATGACTTATTGGTTCTTCAGCGGGTTTTTTTTTCCTCTCTAAAATCCGAACCTGTTACTAATTTATGTTGCAAGGCCAGGGAAGTGTGGATTCACGAAGACCTCCTCAGCGGCTATAAATAATTTCTTTCGTCCTCCGTTCGCCTTTTCCTGTCTGACCCCGGCATAGATGTCACATTGTTGTCTGTCGTTGGCAAGCGATGACTAGTGATTGGGGAAGAGTGAAGTTGGGTCAGGTCAAAAACATACACAAATCCATTTGTTACAATGCGTGACAATGAAGGTTTTAGCAGTTAAACCGTGTTTTAAATCATTGTTAAATTAAGGTTACAAAAATACACAACTCGACCATAGGTGTAAACCTGAAACAATCCACATACACCACGTGACATTACCATCACCACTTGATTGGACCGATCTGATAGAGGCCGTGGACTGCATTAAGCAATTTTCTCAAATTGTAACAAATATGAAAAAGACGAGCACTGATCCCAAAACTTATTCCATTCTTCACGTTACAAAAACATTTTTACAAAAGCGCATTTTTTTATTTTATTTTTTTTTATTTATTTATTAATTTTTTTTTTTTGCTTCCATCATATCCACTATCTCGATCAGTCCAGGGGTTTTAACATTTTCCTCAGCCTAGTGCTCTCATGGAGCTATTTCTAGAAAGCTTTTACTGATTGTCACAGCAGGAGACAGAGCTCAAGTTCACTTTCTTGTAGGTTATGAGATCGCGAGAATGCTATTTCTGTGTGCTATCTGCTCGATTTTCTTCGCAAGACCAGAGTGGACACAAAAAAGTTATTATGTGTCTTTTATTGCACAGAGACAGATGCTGGAGTTCAACTGAGAGAGCCGAGGGAGGAAAGAAGGGAGTAAAAGGAATAAACCGTACAGGGGTACCACAAAAAAGAGAAGAGAAACTGACTTAGGAGAAAGAACATCTAAACACTGGAACTCGGGGAGTAGGGGTTCGATTCCCAGGTTATAATGCTGGCAGTTTTCGTAATAAGATTTCGATGGTGACTTTTGTAATCTCAAAGGTTGGCTTCATAATCATCATGAAGAAATAGAATACTTTGCAACACTGAGAAAGATTTCGGACAAACGATATATACGTGCGTGCGCATGCGTCTGTGTGTGTGTGTGTGTGTGTGTGTGTGTGTGTGTGTGTGTGTGTGTGTGGTGTGTGTGTGTTGTGTGTGTGTGTGAGTGAGTGAGTGAGAGAAAATGTGCACTTTTTCTTAAATAAACTCTAAAATGTGCCAAATATATGTTCGGTGTCTCAAGAGGTGACAAAATGCGTATTCCAAGAGGCAATAAAGTGGTTCACCGTTTCTAGGATACGGCACGTGAAAGGCGAAACTCAACCCTCTCCTTCTATCGTATTTACCTCATTTGATATATCAGGTAGACATTTCTGCCAAGCAGCTGCTAAGTAATGCCTCCTGCGCGGTAGGAAATCCCGCAAGACGATTAATGTTTAATGTCAACAGTATCCGTTGGTCTACCTGAGGAACAGGTAACTCTGACAAGAATTACATGAAGTACAGTGATTTTAGTGTCTTTTTTTTAATTCAGTCGAGTCAATGCAAGTCCGTTTTATGTCCGTATTTACTTCAAACCCCATTATATTTAAGGCCAGACACCGTCAACCGAGTTACTAAGACCAATTATATTTAAACCGAATTATTTGAAGTCCGTTTTTTAAATACAACGCTAGTAATATACGGTCATAATTTTTAAATTCCAGATGAGTTATTTGTACTATTTTAATATTATTTTATGGACTGGTCACCATTCCACCAAGTGGCGCATCGCAAAGGAGAAAAAAAAGGTCCGCTAGCCAGGGAAGCGACCGGTAAGTGACCTCATCCCATCGTCGATGGATCTTGTTGATGTGATGTCGTGCAAGTCCAATCACGGGCCTTGGAAATGTTGCATTTTTCTGGGTATTATGGGATTCCAGCAACATCAAACACCTCACGGCACACTGCAGTTATTCCTGAGCCTACCTGTGGTTGTACAAGCAGAACGAGCGGCCAGATTGCTACATCAAAGCATGTTTATGTGCCGACCGCCAGCAAACATGATTGTGCCGACCACACACTGGACTGGACTGGCAGAAACAAAGTTTTGCCGACACAGACACGCTCACATCGGCGAACGCAAGCAAACAAATGGCATGAAGAGTATCTTCATTTTTATCAGGTTATCAGGTTTTATCAGGTTGAAAGAACCTGCAGCATCACAAACGACCATTTTATAACAATAAAATTTGGATGACTTAATCTGCAACATCACAAAGCCTCAGTCATGGCACACAACCTAGAAGTCGATAATATAGGACAGGTAGGAAATTTATCACTAATATGTAAAGTCCAAAATAAATCAAATCCTACCTGCATAGAATTTCATTTTAGATTATAAGGCTGTCTACTCTAAGGAAGTATTTTTTCTAAACAACATGCACGTTGGACAGATGGGTTTTGTACACGCAGTCTTTAATATCTCACTTTCCTAACAATCAAAATGTTATGGAACTACCTTTACCTTATTCAAACATTTTAGAAGCAACAAATTTATAAAAGTATCTGTCTTTGTTCTGCTTGTTATTATTATTGTGCCTACTCATGTCAGAGACGCTTTTTCCGCTGACAGAAAAGGGAGGCAACCCAAGCAAGCTTAACAAAGCCTGCATTGCTCTCCCCTGGTCAGTACGCAAGGAGTCGGAGAGCGCATCCTATTGCAGGAAGAGAAGGGAGTGGTGTTGGTAACGAACTACTGTCGTGCAGAGTATTACATGAGAACATCTCAGTATGTGCCACAGGTGCTAACACCCTGATGTGCAGACCGCAAGTGATATGTTACGACATCTCTCTACCCTGCCAGTGACTTTATGCCATTAACCAGGTAGAAGGAAGGAGGGTGGGGAGAGAGGAGTGTTTGAAGTTGTGTGAGGAAGATGAAACCTAGCTAAAGCCTCCTAACTAGATCCTTACACCATCCAACAGAAACGAAAATGAAAGTCAACGGTCCATTGAAGGCCCACTAACCTGCAAGTGGCTCACCGTTTCAAGAGTATTGATATTTTACACCGAGGCGATATTTCCCCAAAGCAGCAGACCCTGAAAACGATGCTCCATGCAGATAATCTTGCAGGTAATTTCGCACTTTCAGGATAAAGAGGAACGAGTAAAGAGCCCGTACCAGCTGCCAAGGTAAATGCCAGACGGCGCGTCAACCGCATGTGCGCACGCATGCGCAAAACGACTGTTCTCGGGGTGGGGGTCACGGGGCAACGTAAATCGTCGCGAAATGACTTCTTCACATCCTCGTGAACGTGGGAATTGCAGCGTTACACATTTACTGCTGCTGAAGTGCGGCATTACCCAACGCTCGACCCTCCCTGCCGGCGAGTGACGTCACGCACGTGCTACGTCAATTGGCCCTCCAGTCGTGTGAGACGTCACGTCAAGACTCGGTTTATCGCTCTCACCGAGCGCTAACACATGGGTATTAATTTCTTCTCCTGTCACGGCAGAAGAAACCGAGTGTTAATACTGCTCCTTGTAGCCGTGTAAAAACTTTTACAACTCTTTTTCATGGCGTCTTATTTATGTTTTCTTCAGTATTTGCATAAATTCTAAATAACGTCACTTGAATGCAAGGCATGAACTACAATAGAACTATAAAGAGAGCCGCGAGGACTTTGGGATTGAATTCAAGGCGGCATGCAAGTAGTACAAGTCTCTTTGTATCACGACTCCCGTTAGAAATCGTCTAAACATTCTGTTCTTAAAGGGCAACACGAGCGCTAAGCGAAAATCGCTGGAAATAGAGCATAAAGTATCACAAAACATATTCTGACAAAGAGGCACGAAAATATTATATTAATTTTTCCTTAATCACACCTAGATTTGTCGAGAAAACAAGAAGTGACAAAAGGAAGTATTTCTAAAAATAGCGTCGTCTGCATGACCTGAATTTAAAGAGGAAAGATGCAATCATCGGTAAAAGAAAGCAGACCAGGGCACAATGTGCTGTTGTTGAATGTTGTCTTTGAAATTCAGATGACAGTTAGTTCCTAAAGAGAATGGCTACAAACGCCTGTTGATAAACATTGTCCAGAGATCTGTATAACTAGACAGATTTCATGTGAGGAAGTTAGATAATGTGGGAAAATAAAAGTACACTTATCCAGTAAGTTGTTGTACATCGATGTTTATTTTGTCACGAATAAAATGTTTAATCTATCAGCTGTGACAGACGTGTTGTAATTTTTAGTTTTTCAAATGAAGTGTTTTGAAAATGTCTACAAAGATTAGCTTTTTAGCTAACTTAAGCTTCTAAGAGGATATAGCACTAATGTAGACATAGTTTATTTTTTGTGTTCAGACGAGAGTGAACCAGAGCGATCTACATCATCAGACGGTTAACCCAGGCAAGACCATGTTTTACACTGTAACCCGACCTGGGCAACGCGCCGCGCCGGATCCTGTCTCTGACCGGCCCGCTGCCGGATTTCTAGAACCATTCCAGTTTCTCATCCGGCCCCATGGGAAAATTAATTGCCCACCCCTGCTGTAACTCCTCAAAGGTGATATTACCTGCGGGTCGTACTGTGACAAATCCAAGAGGTCACCAGTGTATTCAGAGGACGTCCATTTCCCAGACGACGACAAAATATTCGTTGAATCTGTCGCTTGTCGTTTACCAGGTGAGGACTTCAGTCAATGAACTTGGATTTTAAATAATTGTTTTGCTTTGTTTGGAGCCGCGTGCTGAGTGCGCACTGGCATTAATTCAGGACTGAATCAATGTATCAATGTATCAATGCCTTTGAGCGAGTTTCTGTGTGTGGCATTGAGTTGCGAGAGACCTTTTGAAACTTTATGCATGTAATGTTCCGATATCTGAAAACTAAATCAGAAAGGGTGGTTTTTTGTTGTTTTGTTTTGTGGTTATTTTTAAAGCTTTGTGGTAAAAATAAATCAGGACATGGTCTGCGTAGCCATAATAGTTATCTCTTGTCCGTGTGAAAGAGCATGCAAATGTCGGGCTATGCGTGCAAGCAAAGTGTAAGTTGTGAAGTGGAAGCGAAGTTGTGCACGAATGTTGTGACAATCTCTGGCAAAGAACCAAGTTTTGGGACATAGTATCTTTTATTGAGGTCTATTCAGTATTTAGAAAACAGTTTTGCACTGTAAAAGACCTTTAAATTCAAGACCTGCGAGAGAAACATAGGCAATAACAAGCTCTTTTGATCACAATAATTTAAATGGCGTCTTCTTGAAGACCCCTTCCCTCGAATGCAAAGAAAACGAACTGATAGTGTGCATCGCAAGAGCTGTCATGAACTTTATGTCAGTTCCACGAGAATGGACAGAAAGCGGTGGACAAAAAGTGCTCTGACAATATTTTATTTAGTTAATCTAGAAAACTTTCTCCACGATACTCCTCAGTTTTGCTACAACCTGCAAAGTGTGTGATCTAAGAAATATATTTTTGCGGACTGCTGAACAAGTACTTTCACCCAAGTTTCAACCTGTCTGGCTTAACTAACACTGTGACACTGCTTATCTCGGTGAGAAGCACGGTAAACGAATGACAAACCACCTCCACACACGCAATCAGACCTTAGCTATCTACGTGCATGCAATCGTCTTCCGCTTGTCCACGCATCTCCAAGCGGCTCGGTTCTCAAACAGCATTACGAGGCTGGCTTTAGGCTGCTAATGGCGCTGTGTGGCGATCGAAGAGAAGAGGTTCGATCGCAGGCGCCGTAGTGGTTCTCACATGCACTGTTCTGCAAATGGACACTAACTTTTTAACTTTTTCGAACTTCCTTTCGCTTGAGGAACAAGTAGCGTTCACAAATGTGTTTTCCTTCATATTAGATTATGTCTCTCTCTCACAATATTTACCTCCACGGTTTTTCACTTTCTCTCCATTGCTGTACAATTTCCTAATCTGTGTTTCTTCCGTTTTGGAAACCAGAATTTAAGGTGACGATTGGAGAGAAAATGAAATAAAGAGCGAGCTTACTTGCAATTTCAGCATTTTCAAGTTGGGTGGTTTATCCGATGGAAAATGATTCCGTCTAGTGATAATTTTGTGCTCCAGGGAGAGGAAGCGAAGTGTCTGGAGAAAAACAACTTAGTGCCAGCCCATCAAATAGCATTTTCATGCGACCCAAAATATGTAGATAAATACATAATAGTTACGTATAATAGAAAGAACTGGCCAAGCGGGGAATGGAATATGTTCCAAAATTTATTCCCACCCGGAAAATGAACATGGTTAGAAACAGAATACAGTGGCCATTCGAAAATGTGTGAAAAGGAAAAATATTAACTTGAATATCCTAAGCTATGAGATGAAGGAAGACTTTCGATGGCTAAATGGATGTTTAATAAACCTACCCTTCAGAATTTAGCGATGTATGCTGCTTTAGGCAACAGGTGCTTTCTTTTAATTCTTATCAGTTTTCTCACAAACCGTTTTTTTAAGACTGCAGACGATCAGAAGACACAGCTCCAGGAAGGTGTCTGGCAGCAAAGTGGGTTTGCGAGACGAACCCACAGATCCACAAGCTGGACACACATGGCCACGGAACGAAGACCTGGGACTAGAGTTTGCTTTTTGTCACACCTGGGATTTTCCGCTGAAAGACTTTTCAAACAAATGAAAGCTCTAAACTAAACCAATTTTGCTGTTAGCTGATACCCTGGCACAATAGAAAAAAAAACAAAAACAAAACATGGTTACGGGAGAGCAACAAATTGCGGGAAGAGCAGAGGCTTAAACATGCGATGGTTTAGGATTGGAGAAGGAATTACTGGGATCGTAATTTCTTACAATTAAATTTCGTTCTCCGAAGAAAGTCAGCCGAGGTGTAGACATGCAACTGCGCATTTGGCATTTGCGCAATTTGTGTGTTTTGGGGGAGCAATAAGAAAAAGAAGGATAAATAGCTTGAAAGTGCACCGTACTTATGAGAGTGAGGTCCCAGGTAAGCACAGCAGACAGTCCAGGGAAATAAGAGTGAGTGAATTTTGCCAGTTTCTCGATGTAAAGTTGACAGACCCTGTGGGATGTCGCCTCTGTGAAATAGCGAGAGCTCCTTCAGTGCAGTGGGACCAGTTGTTCCACAGCACCCACAATTTTTAATCGCAATTTCTGTCCCCGTTTTTAGCAAACTAACCAGAAAAGCAATGTGACTGTATAGTACAGTCATATACGACTCTCCGGAGCCTTCATAAAATAAGATGGCGGTTTCAATTTATAGCAGGTGTAAAGTTTAAATGCCCTTTGAGATGTGATAAGCAAAGTGGAATGACCTCTTTTGGAGCGAAGACACAAAGACGAATGAGATAAGGAGAGGTCACACACTCTTCCACACCTACCCATCCACCCTAACCATCTGAAAGTGAGAGCGAGGAAAAGAGTGACAGCAGGCGGAAGAGGTTAGCCTCAGATTTAAAGACAACAAGAGAGAGAGACTGAAAAATTGCTACACTTCGACATCTTTAGAGAACTTTCGATTGCTTTCGAATTCACGTATCCACAACCCTAATTCTTCTCTGTCACGCAAACCACCAGGCTCTAATTTTTTAAAAGGCAACTGTCCAAGATAGCATTGGCGTGTGGTTTACGCTTCCAGGTAACTTAGCGAGGACAAATGTTAAAAAGCGATAGGCGATCATGCGAACGAGTTCAATAGTTCAAGGGTTACGATCACAGCCCCGGTCAGTCGGATCTCTGCCAGCCACCGGACCCGTTATGAGAGTTCACCCAGTGTGACTACAAAAACGATGGCATTCACGAGCGATGGGTCCCTTAAAAAAAAATGAGGTGGACTGCAGAAAGGACCAAACTCGGGTTCCCTAGCGTGCAAGCTCTCGTACTTCGTGTTGGGGGAAACGACATTAGACCAATCAATCGTCGAGCCACGTTCAGGACACGGCGCCATTTCGGTGTCAATTGTCGCGAGACTTGAGGCTGAAGTGCCAGCCCACAGAGATGGAGTTTGATCACCAGAGTGTTCATGTATCTTAGCCAGAACCTTGATTTATGATACTAACTCACGATATGAGCAGGCAGTGAGAAAGCTTATCTGACGTCACGCAAATAGAACGGTTGGGACAAAAAAAAGTTCTAAATAGTTCTGTCTACAAAGCTGCTACTTAAAAGCATGACAAAGGCATTTTTATATGATAGTCTTATTTAAAAATCTTAACATCATCGAATTTTCGAGACTAGAAGTGGATGTCCGGTTAAGAAGTCTCCGAGGACCTCCTTTCTGTGACGTCACGTGTAGCTTGCGGATGTTCCCTATGACCTGTCTGCTAACCTTGGTACCCCTTCCACTTCATCCAGCATCCTGCCCCTCAGTATCTGCACTGCACGATGAAGACTTTACATTCACTTCCTGGACCCCCTAATGATGTGCCGCCACCGTTGGACGATTTGAGGCGACTAAAAAACCGGAAGTGCGTCAAGTCTCGTCTTTGCACGCACGTGACGAGAGCAGGCGCCCTTCACGCGCTCCGACAGACCACACGTGCAGCTTGAAACAGTCAAGTGGTCGCCAGGGTGTGTGGAGGATTACTGCTGAAGGTCACTAATGGGAGGGGTGAAAAGAGATGGCATTGAACGGCTCGACAACTAGCTTCTCTTCTCTCTCGTTCTCTAGATTTTATCGAAGTCCACTTACTCAGACCAATTCACACCGAAGTCAGTTTCCGAGATGAAGGAAAGTCTTCATACGTTGGAAAGGATTTAGAATTATAGATGCACAGAAGGAATTTCCAACAAGAACTTGACTCGTTTCTGACTGCATGCTTCTTACAAATAGCTGGTCTCTCAAGCGTAACAAGACCAGCATCCACCCATGCATCCATTTATCCATCCATCCATTACACACTTCAATAAAATAACTCAATGTACACAAAATTCAAATCGCATACAAGACATGAAAAGCCAGTATTTTTTCTTGGGGTTTTAATTTTTTTTCCAGTTCTTTGGGAACCTTCTAATGCCCTTTGAACTGAAGGCTAGAAGTATTTCTTACTCAGGAATCCTGTTTATGATATAAATTATTTTTCTCACATGATATTTCCCGTTAGGTTAACTGCTAGAGAACAAAAGTTATTTCATGATACTTTTCTCTAATCTTGAGATAAGAGGAATACTGAAGCTACAGCTGAATAAAGTAGGAAGTGTCCATTGCCACCTACGACTAATTATGAAATGTAGCCAAATCTGATATTTATTTGCTTATTATAGAATTCAATTAAAAAAACTTTTTTCTTTCGACTTCTCTGTCTGAACAAAGTTGAGCCAAAGGTCTAAAAAAAATCTTAGGTACAGACACGCGATTTCCCAGCCATTTTTTTTACTGTAGGCACTGTGCGGGTTACTACTGTTTATTAATAAAACAGTACTAAGAATATAAATATTAAAAAATGTTGCAGGTCACCACCGTGACCCTGCTACATCCGGGAACTTGGTGCAGTGTCTTCCCCGACTTTCGTCCCTTCGCTCTAAACGGCGAACACACTGTGTCGAATATTTGACTGTGGCATTTGTCTGTGACTGCTATTTAAATATTTTCCAGACAAATTAAATATTTTATTATATGCGATCTTTAACGTACTCGGTTGTTTTTAAAACTGCGGCTGAATACTGAGTGTTCCATCAGGCTTTTAAACAAATGAAAAAATGTCTGGCTGAATGCCATTTGTAATTGTCCTCTGGTGAGAAAAAGTCACAGCAATTACTTTCACTTGAATTGTAGCAATGGCTGTCAACGCTCTACTCAAGTCCACCTCCAGAACAACGAGGAGGCAAAAAAAAAAAAAACAAAAAAAAAATCAGAGAGAAAGCTCTTGCGACCAAAAAGAAAAAAAAAGCTCTACAGCGCAGATTACCAAGTCATAAATTATTTACCATATTTTATAGAGATTAGAGACAAGTCACATTTAATTTCGTCATTGTGATCCATCTCGAAATCCTTTATTCAAATGTAGTGTTGGGAACAATACTCTACAGGGAACAGTTTCTAATTCCCAGCACGGTTTTATATTGTCACAGACCAAGATGACCGTTCAGCCAACAACGGGAGGTAACCAAGCTTGCGGGAGGGGGGAGTAGAAGGGGAATGGATTGCTAACTCCTCTGATACTCATTCCCTCTAATGCATCATGTCAAGGAAGACATGCAGGGGGCGCTGCGAGTGGCTGCTGTGTTTATCAACGAAACACAATTCACTTGAGAAGAAAAGCGGCTCCTATCTCCTAGAGAGAGAGAAACAGGAGACAGGAGAGAAACACAGAGGCTTAGCTGTTACATGAGCGATTTGTTTATTTGGCTGTGTTGTGATGATGGATGGAAGTGAAATGGATGATGGAGGGTATCCGATTGGAGAATGAATGGATCATCTGCGAGGGCCGACATATGAATGAGAGAGTGGGAGAATAGATGATGGATGACAGACACATGGGCATGCATGGATCATGGACGATGGATGGTGGATTTAGACGGATAGAGAGTGAATGGCGGATACTATGAAATGTTTAAATAGATGGATACATGGATATTTTGTGGCTGATAGAATGGATTGATCATGGAAGATGGCTAATAGGATGAGTTGATAATGTAAGATGGCTAATGGAATGGGTTAATGATAGACAATAGTTGATGACAAGAAGATGGTTGATAGAATGGGTTGATAATGGAAGATGGCTAATATATGGGCGGATAATGGAAGATTATATTTGGATGGAGAACAAATGATGTGGAGAGAGCTGTTGATATATGAACAGATAGATAAATGGATGTTGCATGGGTGGATAATAAAAGGTAGATGTTAAATGAATGGAGAAGGATAAAGCAATGGAGAAAGGAAGGTGGGCAGATAATGAATGATATACGAATTTATGGGTGATGGTTATGTGTAATAGATGAGAATGAAGATGGTGACAAGATGAGGATGTAAAAACGAGGAGGTTGCGTGTTTAAGCTGATCTCGAACCCACCTGCTTGAGAATTGTCTTTCTTTCCCGTGTGTATAACATAAACTCGTCGCCTAATAACATCCGTTTCATTATCATAGTTTTAATCCAACCTTAAAAGAAATTTCTGTTTTTAAACTGTGAGATCGTGCAAGCAAAATATCTGACAGATTATGAGAGGGGACTGAGGTATGTGTGTATATCTGCTTGTCTTTGGGGAGATGAGATGGTGGTGGTGACGTGGCTTCAGGCGTTAAGGTGGAAAAGAAGAGGATGCACGAGCGAGAAGATCGCTGGGAAAGCTTCGTCTTCTGTTCCTTTGTCCTCAACAGACTCTCGAGAGGCGGAGTCAGGGAGAGGTCGCATGGCAGGAAGTGGAGGGTGGTGGAAATCACAGCCAACGCTAGAAAATTCCCGTGTTGATGCCTGCCGCATCGACAAGAACTCACGTGACCCATCTTCAAGACCAATACGACGCAACTCAGCTGCTCCACCACCCACCCACGCATCCATCTCACCCCGAGCAGCTGCCTTTTGGGGTGGGTGGGCGAGAGGAAAACCTCCCGACTTACATGACGAAGAAAAGTAATGAAAGGAACAGACTTGTCTCAACAAGAAGACCATCAGACCAAAGTTGGGAAGGGGAGAGAACTCTCAAGTGGCCATCGATTGAAATGGAATTTCAGGGCGAGTTGTCGCAGCACGGCGCGGGGCAGATTCCAGCATCACGACTGCTTACCCATCGGCGTGTCCTGGCGGCAGGTTCGATCTGTCGGGTGGCTGGAATTAATGAGAGCATCAGCGCCCAGCGCTGGGAGGGAGGGCGGCGGGGAATGTTAAACAGCGCCGAGAGATGGCGCGCCGACACGGGTCCAGCTGCAGCTGGTGTCAGGGTAAAAGGTAGGTCGACTGTGTTAAGGCAAAAAAGACAGCTGCAGCTGCTGTCAGAGCAGACGAGAGCTAATGTGTCATGGCAGAAGACAAATGTAGTTGTGTCAAGCCAAAGAATACCCAGACGAGTGTCAAGAAAAAACAGAGATAATGTCAAGATGAAGTAGATGTCAGGTATGTGTGTCAGGGCAATAAAATGTGTCAAGGCAAAAGCTGATTACAGCAAGGTGTCACTTCTAGAGGGCCGGCCAACATGTACCCCTGAATATAGTATATATATGATAGTTTCTATCTGATCCACAGGGTCCTTGACCAGTCCACCCTACACACACTCCTTCTTCTTCCTCTCGTCTGTTATCCAGATCGTCTTTTTTCATTGTGTGCGAAACTGAGCCCCAGGTAGAATCGTCTGCTTTGTTTTCACTTATTTAGTCAGCACTGGTTGACAACTTTGAGCCAAGTTCTTTGCCACCAGCATCCTGTCCACTTTGACCATGTTGCCTGCCCACTTCCATCTCGTCCTCTCTCGCTCTTAAATATCTTTTTCGGGATGGGACAAGAAAGAAACAAAACTTTTAACATTTAGTTGCATTTGCACCTTGTTGTGTATCTATGGACATCCTGTTATGCTGTATGCGCACCCACCCACACAAAATAGTTACTTTGACCACTTCTAAACACGCAGCAAAGATGAAAGGATATACTGTGGGTGTTGTCTTCCTTTCTCCTCCTCTCACGAGACATGCAGACCCTCTGACTCAATCCCCATCATCGTTCTACGGTTACATCGACTACCCTGTACTTCAAAGGCCCGCCTCCATATTTTCCCCTCGCGATAATAATCAGACATCACTGCCACGTCAGACGCCGCCATTTTTTTTCCGTTGGTACCGCGTCTGCCTCGCGTGGTGTTGACGGCGTTGACAACAATAAAGCGGCGAGAACAGTTTCTTTGCTGGGAGAAGCTATCGTGTGTCGCGAGAGGTTTAGAACCCGGGTGTAACGAGCTGCTCATCACGGCCACTAGCTTCCAGGGTGTATAAAAATCGTGGATGGGATCGAAGGCAGCCCCGAGACAAGGCGTCGGCGAGGGAATCGGTTTATGCGGGAAGAATAACAAGATCGTTCTTATCGCTCCTTCCACGCCGCCCTCGTCTATTATCATCCTGCTTTCGTGGCGGACGGCGTCGCTCTTTGAGGTATATGGGCGTTGCCGTGCTGGTCCTCGCGGAGGGAATAATTTTCTTCATTTTCATGCAGTTCGATAATCAGTCTGAAACTTTGAATAGAATCGGTCGTTTCGGACAGCTTTGAGTCATTTATTACTTGGACTGGGGATGGGTGGGTAAATGTTAGCTGGAATCGGGGATGGGGAAAGAAGAAGAAAGGAGGAAGAAGAAGGAAATAAGGAAGCTGATAACAACTATGACGACGACGACGACGACGATAATGATAATCTCATCACTCTCACGCTGTCAAGAAGTAAGTTTTTAAAAAAAATTCTGGCCTCTTCCTCCATATCACCATCATCATGTAATCATAACCAGCAACCGACACCATCAGTCCAGACCCTGTGATGAACGCAATCCCTTCCAACATTTGCTTTTCATAATTTCGCTCAATGATCTTTTCCATTTCAAAATTCAGGTTACTTCTGGTCTAAAACATTTTTGCATTTTCCTGCAGTGAAAGGTAAACAAAGACTTCAATTTTTTTTTCTGCTATTACTTGGAGTTTACTGCCCCTTCTACCCGTCCGCGATCCTTTAAAGTTCAAGCAAGGGCCGGGAAGTGTCCCTTTAATTTAGTGCCGCGTGCAAAGCAAAGATGCCGCTGGTGTTGACTGTGTAAACTGCACTTGATGCTCCGCGTGCTCCTGGAGGTGAGAGTGCGAGCGGAGTCGGGGTGAGAGGGAGGGGATGTAGAGGAGGGAGAGGGACTGGTGATGGCAGGAGCCTCTCCCTCTACTTTCATCGGCATTTTCTGTGAAGTAGGTAGCAATTCCGGAACAACTCTGCTCTTGTGGTTTGGGAATTCCGAGTCTGCCAGCCATGTGCTCCGCTGCTTCTAGTTATGTATCCTCTGGGGCTGCATGAGTGAACCAGAAGTACATTCATACCCCGGGGTTTGCTGTATCTCATCCAGTATCTGCAGGTCTGGGTGTAACCATACGCAAGATGGGGGACCTTCCATGATAAGCCGACCTGCTAGGTCCACTTACAGGACCTTGTATCGCTTCCAGCCGACAGCTAACGATGAGGTAACCTTATCCCTGCCTCGTGATTATGGCCCCTGGTTGAATATCAAATTTTCACAACATCGTTTAACACCTGAGTTAATGTAACTCCTGTGTGGACTACACACAGAGATTATTTTTCATTGGTTGCTTTAGGATACCAGGACGACGAAGGCAAACTGTTACAGTGTTCGCTCCTTTTGGTGCATTTATAAAGAATTGGGTTTCTTGGTTTTGTTACACATGTCAGCCTCTGGTATTTGTGAGATTAGGGGCGTAGAGCCCCGTGAATGCAGGAAAGCCACGAATAATAACTCTTAATACTCTGTGTGTGTGCGTGCGTGTGTGCGTGCGCACCTTTGATAATTATCGCTGGGGGCGGGGTGAGTGTAGTAATGGCATGGGTGTGTGGGATACGACTGTTTGTTGTTTAGTTCATTGCTTACTTTCTTTAGTTCATGAGCTCCCCACTACGATACATTTTAATCTCTGTTGCACAGAAATAGACAATAACGAATGTATTGTATTGTATATTGTATGTATATATTTGTATTTTGTATGTATGTATTTGTATATTGTATGTATGTATTTTTATATTGTATGTATGTATTGTCTGTCTTGTATGTGTGTCTTGTATTGTATGTGTATTGTATGTTTTTGTATTTTATTGAAATACTATTGACCATATTAAACACACAAAAATAAAACAATACATTACGTGTAATGCATACTGTACTGCAACAATATATTTTATCAATTTAAATTTGCAATCTCAAAAATATTTCTTGTAAAATATCCGTTAAAAACATTTTTGTTTCTGAAAAAAAGAAGAAAATATCTCTTTGAAGCCAACGCCTAATCCTTATACAGTGCTCATTAAATTGCTTCTAAACATAATAAAACAATAAAACAGAATAAACTGACCTCATGTGTAAAACACATTTCCATGTGATTTTTGTTATAAAGTCCGTTGAACTCAGTAGTTACTGAATCAATTTTCAGCAAATAATAACTTGGACATCTAGGGACACTTTGTCATTAGGTTGTCCCAACATGGAAAGTGCAGTTGAACAGACCATCAAGACTGCAGGGTATTTTCAATAAGTAAAAATAAAAACAGTCTTACTGTACCCTCCACAGACGAGGGGGCAGACAGAGAGAGAGAAGAGTGAGTGACTGGCGCACACAGTGATCTCATTTAAGCGTTAGTGCCACTGGTGTTGATGGACAGGCAATCACAGCTGCCGGGCCCTGGGGACGGACAACGATAACTCACTTACCCCCACAGCCAGCAGGGTTATGTGCTCTTGTCCCACAGAAAGAAGACGTGGAGGATGGAGCTGACCAGCCTCCATTGCCCAAGACGCAGGCTTTTGACATTTTTTTTACTATTTTTCAGAATTAGTTTCACGGGTCTCTCTGGATTTTTTTGCTGAAGGTCAAAGTGTACTTAAAGAAGAAGACTGATTGGTGAACTTGAGAAAGAAGGGTTAAGAATAATAGTAACCTGCATCTCTTTTATTGTGGTTGTGATGTCTTCAAATCGACGTATATGAATAGTTCAAGAGTGCCTGTCTTCGATTTTGCAGTCTGATCAACGAGCTGTGGCCCCGACTGTGGGAGTTAAATTAAAGAACAAAAAGTTATGTTTCTTGTGATGACGAGTCAGTAGACAGATAAAAACTTACATCTGCATGTCAACATGACTGTTTGGTGACGATGTAGGTGTGGTGACAACAGGCTGGTGACGGCGTGGGACGTGAAGAATATCGAACCTGGTCATTTCACTGTTACCTACTCGTTTGCAATGCTGAACCTCTTCTTTCCATATCTCCTTTTTCGTAATTTCCTTCTCGCTCTATTTTTGTGTGTTTCTATTTTTCTTTGTTGTTTTTCTTTTTAACATTCCAGTCATCAGCAACGTTTGTGATTATTTCTGTTTTACTAGTGAACCACGAGAAGGTCACCTGAAGCAGGCTCTGGGCCCTGGAGTCCACAGGAAAATACGAGAAAACATGCCAGCGGCATAAATATTAAAGAAGCCATTTTCTTCTGGAGGAGAAACAGTTTGGAACAAAGCCAACAGCGACGACAAACAATAAAACAAAAGCTCGTCTTTCCGGATCTTTTTTGTGAGCCCCTGAGGGACCCCAATGATCGAGAGGAAATGAAACTTCATGAAGTTGGAACGATTCTGTGGAAGTTTTCTGTTTTGTAGGCGAGAACTGGCGAAATAATTCGATTCAAGCACCATATCCTCCGAGTGGAACATGGCGTGATAACTTGCGACACATCATGTCCTGTAAGTTTAAACTAGAGAAATATCTTGATAACAACTATCATGTCCTCCTAGTGTAACCTGGCACGCAGAACAACTGTCCTGTTGTATCATCGTCTGAAAGTTCCAAGAATTTTGCTTTCAAAATTATTGAGCTGACTTGGACTTATTTCGTGTTGAACCTTTGTTTATAACTAAGAAATTCCCTGCATGAAACTTTCTGAGACTTTCAGCACAAAAAGGTGTCAAATATTTTATTGGAAGTCTTCAAACTTTTGGACACCTCCACTTTCTTTTATTATTATTTTATTATTATTATTATTATTATTATTATTATTATTATTATTATTATTATTGCTCCTGTGTCTGTTAGTGTTGTGTTAACCCCGTAGATAACAGATCTGACATCCATCCTTCCCGACCAGCTTCATCGCAGACGACTGGGATAATGTGATCAGAAACTACTTCATCAGACGGAACTTGGTAAACTTATATGATCAGATAGAACTCGGTAAGCTGTGTGATCAGACAGAACTCAGCAAAGTCACCAACTACAGAGCTGTGTACGTGGCTCTGCCCACTACCCGCCCCTCTCCTACCCCATCCCTGCCAATCAACTCCAGCAGACGGCGCTGGTCTTTGATGCTCACCCAGGGAATGTCCGCACCGGGGTGGGAGGGCGAACGGAGGCTGAGTTCTTCCCTCGGTGAATTCACCCTTTTATTTTCCCTTCTTGAAAAACCTCGCGCTTCGCTTCAAGATATTGTCCGCCTCCACCGGGCGACTTTTTTTGTCCGACTGTCAGTTGGTGGAGCTCATCGCTCACCTTCCTTCAACGCTCATCGACGTGTTGCCAACACCTTTGGCCAGAGGGGAAAGGGTGGCCAGGCGCGGCACACACTTGCTTATCTGTTCCTCTCCCATTCCTCCCACCTCTACCCCACCGTCGTTCATCGACTAAGCCGATCGCCGGTGAGGACATTTCTGTAAAAGGGAGGTAAGTGGCAGTTCGATACGCGCTTCTCGCCCCTCGCTGTGGTGCAGTCCGTAGATCAGCAGGTCGTTGCTGTCTTGTCTCTCTCTTGGTAACTAGGAGAGGCGCTGCTCGTGTCCTTAGTTTTGTCTATAATACTTGAATTGTGAATAGTCCTTAAAAGAATTTTCTTTTTGAGCTACGATCCTGAATAGATATTTTTCTTCCGTTCTTCTTTCTGTACTTCTATTTTGTGTGCCACCACACAGAACGACGACCATTGACAATGATTGATCGTGGATGTATGACTGATGGATGAGTAAAACTAAACACAATGGAGTCAAAACTTTACACCCGAGTTACTCGATTGTTGGCAAGTGCATGGCATCTTTGTGACAGATGAGACCATGCAGTTTCCGTCGACGACCGTACGGAAAGACATTGGTCCCTTGCCCCTCAAAGAACTTGCTGGACTCTGGAAATGTTTTTAAGAAAGATTTTTTTCTGTAGATGGCGCTTTACGGTTGTGGAGACATCGTTTGTCGGCGAAGGGCAATGCCGGGTCGGCTCGATCTTGGCAGATGGCCAATCTGTCCAGGACCACACACGTACAGACACAGGGACGGACAGACAGAAAAATTAACAAACGAATGAATGAACAAGAGTGTAGGCCGGACGGTCGAGACTGGCGTGTGGGCGCGTGCTGGAGCCTGCAGCAGCTGGTGTGAGGTTTGCTGTGCACACAGCCAGGAGCGTGACTATAGGGCTGCGGCTCGTCAAACAGTGGACCTGTGGGCTGTCCCTCCAACACAAACCTCCCAGGGTACCAGCAGTCCCATAGAGTTGTGAACACGAGCCTACACGCTGCTATACAATGGAAGGCGTCCGATGGAGCCTGTAGTATGGATGTTTCTTCCATAAGCCACACATACAGCCTAACGCGCAAGCCTCCCACACGGCCTCCCATTCAGTCTAGGCATTCCCACAGAACACACCCCGTGCCTTCACCCCACCATTCAAAAGAAGGGGTTCAATGGAACCTTCAACATGTGCCTCCCATACAGTCCTGGCTGTCCATACCTCTTATAATACTAGCCTGCCGTATGGAGCCTACACAACCCACTCAACATCGGTGTTTGTGTAAGTATATTTGTGTAAGTAGTTGCAGTTAAGAGGACAAAGTAGTGATCAGGCAGTAAGTTCGTGGAAAAGTGTATGCCGGCATTATTCCCCTGTCAGCATGTCAGAGGTAAAGGGGCCAATAGTCTTCTGGCAACAAGGACAATGAATGTAAGTGGCTCAGCGTGTCTACGCGCGGTAAGAGAACACCACAGCCCACATCTCTCACTTCGCCAAGCTCCTGTATGGTGTAATGCTCTTCTGCTCCGCATTCAAACATGCTGACCATGAGGCCACTGGAACCGCTCCCGAAGAAAATTCAGGACAGAAAAGTCTTATGTACCGTCTGGGACTACCGGCTGATATTTCTCACTCTCACAACTGATTGAGTTAGTCCTTTCTCTCAGAAACGAACGCTCGGGTGGATAGAGAGAAAGAGGGATAGGGAGAGAAAGAGCATAATTAAATAAATGTCTCTCTATGATCTTTTTTTTTTCACTGGTGCACTGAATGATGGAAGATGGGATTGAGGGAGAAAGTTTTATTTGGGCAGGGCACTACGACCGGCGGATGGAGGATGTGAGCTGCACACAAGCAGCAGGTTGTAGGGAGGATAATTAATTAACAGCGACCTGGTTATGGCGCTTTCAAGCAGCAAGTGCACCTACAAGGTGTGGGATCTGATGCTACAACAGCAAGTGTCCTACTGGGGAACTGAAAAGGACGAGAATCCTTCGACCAAAACAAACAAAAAACAAGGACGGAAGGGAAGATAACGGGAGCGGAGGCAGCTGTGCACTGTCACAGGGATGGACTTCTTATCGTCTGCACAATGTATTCTTTTTATCTTTTTATCCCCTTTGCTCTTCTTCTTTCCTTGACATTTTCGCACATTTAAGCACGATCTTTTTAATATGTAAGGCAACAAATGAAGGCGTTCGTAATGAAAACTTCGAAGACTGAAATCCGTATTAAACTAGTTTGTGCCAGGTGGCAGTTCCTATGCCACGTGCAGGTCGCTTCTTCTCAGCATTATAATTCATTGGCAAGTTTGTTTGGGTGTGAATAAGAAGGCCGAATACCTGACAAAAACCTGCTCCTTGGAGACTGAAAGACACCTCTTACAACTTGGGTTAGAACACCCTCAACATCCTGTCAGCTGCTGATAACCTTCTGAATAGGACGATTTGTCCTCTGGTTGACATGACCAGAAAATGCTGCCATCTGATGGTAATTTCACACTAAAGAAGAAGTAAAGGGGAGGAAATGGGAGTATTCAGGTAAGAAAATCGGTGGCCAGCTCTTTGGACAGTTGTCACGTGCAAATAATGTGTTCCCGAGACGAGATCCGAACTCGCAAGCGAAGACTTTTACGCTGTTCTACCGGGTAGCCGCACAGCTTCGCCAGGTGCCCGGATGTACGGTGTGCAGCCAGCGATCAAAGCCTAGCAGTGTCTAAAGAGAGTCTGGCATTGTAGTTGCTAATAGTTTATGACAGTTTCTGACTGTTCAAGTGTATGAGCATTTTTTTGACCGGAAGTGTCTCTAACTGCTAAAAATCAATAAATTTAAATACAAAAATGTTTACCGGCTAATTGATTGTAAACACTTCTACCTGTGAAAAGAGTACAAGTATTTCTAACTGTTAAAATTTATAATCATTTTAAATGCTAATAACTTTACGCAGTTGATCTGCCAATAGTTAATGAACATTTTAATTGCTAATAGTTTATAAATCCTCCTTCACTATTTATAATTCAGCTTGAGACATTCGGCCTCTAAAGACTGAAAGGTTTATAGAAGCAACGTGAGAGAGAAAGAAAAAGGAACAAAGGGAAAACAACGAGTTGGTGAGAGCAAAAAAGCTTTCAAAGCCGGTCACGAGGTTGGGGGAAATGGCGGATTTGCAAGTGAAATCCTGTCTGCTCACTGACATGTTTGTTGGTACTGTAAGCACGAGCGGCCTAAATAGGAAGTGAGGGAGAGAAAAGGAGTGGAGGAGATGAAAGGGAGGAGGCTGTGTTCATCACTCTGTGTGCTCAGGGATAAATGGCTTCGAGTATATTTGCTGGAGAGAGGGACAGAGACTTACAGAGATTTGTACCTTGATGTATGTTGTGAGATAGAAAGAGAGACAGATACAGAAAGAAAGAAACGGTCGAAAGAGAGATCGGAAAGGGGATGAATGAACAACTTGATCGAGGAGCGATGCCGTAGGATAGAGAAGGAAATGGTTCGAGGTGACACAGACAAGATTCGAACCCATAAGCGATTTCAAGTAAGTTTACCAACTAGTGAAGACCCACACATGGACAAGTCAACAAAAAGCTGTTATATTCGAGCACAACAACCAACATCTTTAACCGATGTACTGAGTTCTGGAACGACTTCCAGCTAAGAACAGACGCTACCGCCCTCCAAGATAATTAGAGCACAGAGCGAGCCTGCAGACCTCCCAGGTCATGGGGAAAAGGTCAAGAGGTACGCGATCTGATGGGAGGGAACTTACCTGGCTTCAAATGAGAAAGGAGCACAGCGGAACAGACCTTCAACTGTCGCAAGAATCTACAACATCTTCATGGACTTTCAAAACATTTGACAGAGCCTGACACACAAGAGGTTGTGTCACGTGAGGCGAAAATTCAGCATCGTCCAGGTCATCGAAACATTTAATAAGCGCAGTGCTCTCAGAAATCCACTGAGAGACTTCCCCAAACAACAACAAGTGTCGTGCTTTCTGTGCTTTTCTGGAAGAACAATATTCAAGAACCATTAGACTAGTAAGGTGGGATGTAAAGGAAGTTCGGAGACGGTGATAGTAGGGACAGAACAAAAGATCATGATTGTGATTTTATTTTAAATCATTGTCACCCACAGCCAATACATGTAGTGTGGATTTTTTTTTAACTAATCGATGTATTTCTAAACAACTTAGTCTGAGACCACGGCCCTCAGCATCCAATCTTGTACTAACGCCGACTGTGAGGCCGGCGTCCGTTTCCATAGCGACAGAGTTCGTGCCTTTCTTTTTCTCTCTTCCCAACTCCCACGTGGACGTGAACCGGGCACAAAACCTCTGAGAATCGCATCCCCTGAGCATGTTAATTCACAGCGAGTTATCCCCCTGTACGTATTCCAACTCGCTCCTGCTGCTGCAGCAATTTCGCTGCATCTCTCTGGTGGACGCAGTCTTCTCCCCTAGTAACCCCTCCCCACACACACACCATCACCAGTTCTCTCTCCTCCCCACCATCCCCCAAACACCCAACCGTTTCCCCGTGTGCAAATGACTGCCGTTGTGGATTATTGCCGGCGAATGGCCACTTGGCAGCGAGTGAGCAGGTAATGGGAGGTGAGCAGATGACGAGAGTTCGCTGGAGATAAACGTGGGAGAACTGTGCACTGGGACTGAGAACCTGCGCTACAGAAAGTAGTGCTAGTTGCTTCCCAACATCGTGGCTGTGAGAAAGGCAGCAGCCGTGGACACAAAATAGGAAAGAGAGAGCAGGTGAGGCGTGAGATGTCAGGTCGGTAGTTGAGATGCCGGCAGATTGAGCATGGCGGCTGCTTTCCGGAACTGCCATTGTGGACTGCCGTCAATATTGGCCCCGGCTTCCTCTGTTTCCAGTTGACAAATGACCAACTTTATTAATCTTAACGGGCAATTAAAACTTGAGAAAAGTTATCAATTACAAAACGAAAGCGAAACAGAACAAGTGCTAGTTACAAGGTAAGGTGAGTGGTTCATCGTAACAAAACCAAAAATTTACAGAACGCGATCTTAGTCTAAAAACTACCATATCACACAAACTTCCCAAAACACACAACCATTATTTTGTTCATTGTTCAGTAGCTGAGCTGCAGGCGGGTACAAAGGAGTTCAAGTGTCTGTTACTTGCATACAGTCCTGGCATCATGTTTGTCTCAATTCAATAAAACAAATTCCCCGGCCAGGACAGGTTCATGGTTGGCGGGGGGACGGGAAACAAAATGTTGGAAGCTTTTCTGACAATTTGCTGATCACAAAAGAGAAGCCAGATCCCTGTGCTGGACATCAGTGACATCTGAACAAACATTGACAGTACTGGTCAAACTTGTCCTGTCGCGGACAAACAAACTGCGAAACCACCACACACAGGGAGAAGATAAAAGATTTTCAATAAATGACTGATAAAATCCGTTCAAGTCTATGTTCATTTGTTTTGTTTTCACGATATTTAATTCCAGAAAATGTTCATCACACCAATGGGCAATATTTGAGAGGTCTTTACCATGATCTTGGGAAAGTTCCTGGTATATGGTAAACACTGCGTTTATTATTATTTATTTAACAGAATATCTGTTCTTTCTGGTGCTGCTAAAGCTTTAAAAAATACAAATTTGCATGCATGTGTGCGTGCGTTCGTGTATGCGGGTGCGAAAGACTACTTTGAATAGAGTGACTGACCGAGAGCACTGCAGAGAGAATGGATCGGAAATAAAAACAATAAAAACAAAATCAACATTGTTTTACAGAAAGCTTTTATATCAAAAAATCTTTCGCAGCTTCCCTTGGGACTGGAAACAATTTCATTTTCTGTGAAAGTCAGGACGATGTGAAAGTATTCCCGGATGAAAACAGTGTCCCAGACACGAATTTTCTCATCAGTGGACCTGGGATGTGAATAAACCTTGTAAGCCGCAGCTGCATCGTGAAGTCGCCGAGTGTTAATGACTTCATTAAACCGACAGCCGCGAGGACCTGCTGCATGGCACTGCAGCAGCAACATCAGGGGGATGCTGGCGAGGGCATCTGTCGACACTCCCGGACTCCACCACATCAAAATGGAGGAGGATGCCGTTTCAACAACTACTTGTCGAGACAGGGTCTGGGCAGCAACTATCCCAGGCTGCTTTACTCATAAGAAATCTTTTTTTCTTTTTCTTTCCTCGCTTATACCCTTCTTCTACACTGGCGGTTTTGTTTTGTTATTTTTCCTTCTCATTGCATTTTGTTCGTACTTCAAAAGGAGTGCGCACGCACGCACGCACGCACACGCACTTTCTCTCTCACTCATATATGTGTATTGAGAGAAAAATGCTAATTAAATCACCTACAGAGTGAACACTAATATCTACACAGACAACTCAGAATTTTGGACCAACATTGGCCAGTGAGCTCAGGGAGGAACAGTCTGTCATGTGTAGATGTCGATAGGTCAAAGGTTAGTATTTGTCCTCTCTGTCTGTGCATCCTTCTGTACACGTCAGTTCCCCCGCGTCTGCAACATTTACAACCAGTCACTTTTAATACTCATTCCAACACCTACAACCAATCAGACACAGTTTCCGTGTTTCCATCGTCCAGAGCCAGTCAAGCGTGGCATCTCCCCTCAGGACGGGGCGAGTTGGCTTCTGCTTCCGCTTTGTCTCCTTGGCGCCTAGTCATCAACTTGATCATCTAACACTGAGGTTGGAAGTAATCTAATTCCCAGAGGTAAATATAGTGTGTATCCTGTAACCTGTATCCTCGCAAAGACCATCATTGTAATCACTCGCGTCCATCTCCTTTGGATGTTGTGGTGATCGTAGGGCGGCGACCCGCTGACACAACAGTCTGGAACCATCCTGTGATCGAATCCCAAGTGTTCAACATCCTGCAGACCAGTCCAGTGAGCTATCGCCGATGTCTCTCTGAAAAGTAACTGTTGTCCCAAACAGTTTATTTCAATTCCAAGAAATGATAGAAAAGTTCACGAAACTCGAGGGAGATTATTTTGAAGAGTAAACGATGTAGTTTGTTGTTTGAAATTAAAATAAATTGTTTACGACACCAGTTCTGTTACTTTTCAGACGCTGGACCGATCCACTCACTCAGTCACACACCAACTGATACCAACCGGTTGAACTGTTCGACTTGATTGATTGAAGGGAGAAAGGAACATGTGAAGCAAGCAATGTAACCAACGACTCACGGGTTCTTGTCATTCTTTAGCTCATAAACACCACACGGGTGGCATCTCCATCAGGAGCGAGACCGACTTGCTGTTTGCTCCACGTCTTCGAGGACCGGATGCAAGGCGCCACCCGTCACACCCAGCGCTTCTGGAGTTTTCTTCGGCTCGAGACCGAGAGGATGGCTCTCGTCTGTCTGCATCCAGCAGCCATCGCCGGTCTCATTGTCCACTTCTGGGGTCGGGAGTTGATTGATGTTGTTGCTCTCCTCAATATTGCCACAGCGCGTGCACCCACACACAGGGCGAGCTGCCAGGGCGAGTTGCCAGGGCGAGTTGTCCTGGGTCCTGATACACGACAGGTCGCCACGCGCTAGACAACTAATTAACACGACTAATGTACATAAAAGTATTTGATTAGCTGAATATTCTGCGTTAAACATCCAGCACCCGGGTTGACTATTCGGGGTGGAGCACACCTGTTAGACAAACCTGACATTGACCGTTCAGTCTCATGTAAGGTTGGACTTGTGATGCGATCCAGTGCCAGACAAAGCATCTCATCTGTCACAGACCAGTCACCGGGTGGTGTTGCAACTTTGCAAGGGAGACCAGCATGCAATGCAATACTTGCAAACTCTTGCAAACAACACTCAACGAAATGTCACGAGAACCTTCCAGTATCAACGTGTCTATAGGGCTAGAGTTGGTCTCCACAGCCACCGACCTTTGAAATTCTGCAAAACACATTTGTTGAAGAGCTTTTATCATCTCTTCTCTGTTTTATAACCCAAGAGGCTTGAAAAATACTAAATAAATAATGAGTCAAAAGATTCTTAACAACTCGTATGAATAATGGCCTTTCCCATCAGCTCCGTCAGTTGAGAGCTGGGATGCAGGCTGGCGGGGTGGATAACGGTCAAGAGCTTAATGACCCTAAATGATGATAGTTGGTGTTAAAACTTTTTCTTTTCTTTTTTTTTTTTTTTTTTTTGTTCTCTGACTGCAGGCAAAATGATGGTGAGAGGTGTCGTGTCATCTCACATACCTGACGAACATTATTATTCTTTTTTAATCCTTTTCTTTGTTCCGACCTCAGAGAGCTCCAGAAAGAGTCTTGTTATCTGTTGCCACCATTATTTCCTTACTCTTCTCTCCATCTCCCCGCGCCATCTACACGCCACAGTAGACATCGACCTCTGACCCGACCTTCTTCCTTCACCAGCTTTTATACATCGCCTGCTGTCTTCCCCTATCGGCGGCTTTGAAAGCAGACTGTGCGATCCTCCACAATTTTTCACAGGATCACTGGATTTCCTCCTGGGATGAAACACCTCTTAGGCAATAACAGGTCTGTGACAGTCGTAGTGGGGAGACTCTTTGCACCTTCCTCCCAATTCCTCATCCGCTCTCCTCCTGCGTGCGTGCGCATTACATATGTATGAGCGACAAAGTGCGCGCGTGTGTGTGTGTGTGAAGCAGGAAGACATGCTTGCATAATGGTGCGCGAGTGCTTGAAAACACACACACTAACGCACACACACACACATATCTACACACACACAAACACACACACACACGGAGGAATTGAGGTATCTAGCTGCTTCCGTCATCTCCTACATTATTTACGGTATCGTCAGCATGTCTGTTCCTTGGGAGGAGCTAGTTCCTAATGTTCCTGATGTTCCTGATGTTCCTAAGTCCACAGCCTGTCTGTACGAGAGGCCAGAAGAAGTCGCCGACTGTTCAAGAATTTGTGTGAACGATAGCTTACCATCAACAGGAAGGTTTTACAGTTCATTGGATTGTAGTTGTTGAAATCGTTTGACAGTGTCTCACACACAAACAAACAAACAAACAAACAAACAAACAAACAAACAAACAGACAGACAGACAGACCAACAACCAACCAACCAACCAACCAACAACCAACAAACAAACAAACAGTAATTTTCGTAGGTCCTATGACTATTTTTAATTATCTGTCCTACATCTCAGAATTTCGAAGCCCATCGGGGACGATACAGCTCTGTGGCTGCAGTCCTCCATCTCTATGTTTGTTTGTTTGTTTTTGGTCACGGACGCATTTAATTTGCAAGCCCAGCACGAAACACAATCCACTCTACAACCTGCGCTAAAAATGTTTGCTCGAGCTTTTCTCTCCTTTTCATTCCCAGAACATAGAACATAGAATTTAATTATTGATGAGAGCAGGTTTTTAATGATAACCTTTCAATTTGTTTTCGGCAGCAGTCGGGTCCTAGCAGCTTCCCTGACGACACGGAGACTTGGCAAGCAATGATTAAAGCAACGGAGCGATGCATTGTGGGATGGAGCACGTGACGTACGCAAACAGTCGGTGGGTCATATTCACACAGGCCAGCCATATCTTTCTGGCAGGTCGGTCATAATAACATTCACAACGGTCTGGAATGTTAGTCACACGGTCAGTAAGCTCTTACACTGGCTTACATCGTTGACGATAGTTGACGATAGCGTTCACAGAGACAAGTCACATCGTTCACAATTCTTCGCTAGACCGTTCACACCATTCACACAGTTCTGTTATCCACAAAGATTAATCACATCATTTACACAGATCAATAATATTACTCACATAAATAATAAATCAATCATATCAATGACACAAGCCTTCGCTTCATGCTGTAAAGTCGTGGGTCCAGCATCAGGTCCACCTACACATCAACACCCGTACCCGCCTACAATGTAAGTAAACATTCTTAGTGTCCCCATTATTTCGTCCATACCCTCTTGTTGTTGATGCTTTGATTATTTGTTTTTCTAAGGACTTCTACTCCCAGATCATCCTCATCCTCATCCTCCTCATCCTCATCCTCATCCATATTGTAACCGAAAAATGTTCATCTTGTCTGTTTGCTCGCACAGCCCCGGACACAGCAGCGCTTTGCCCAGATGTGTTCTGCTACGTCCAGTCTACGTCTTTCTACCGTTGTACACCCGCGGCAAGCACGTGCCTGGCATCGCGCGAACTACGTGAGGTCAACAAACACGAGAGAACAGTGGCGCGTGTTTGGGTGTGACCAAAGTCTTGTAGCATCAGAAACCAATGCGTCCGGTTCTGGAACAATCCACCAACCCTCCCTTCCTCGTCCCTCGTGTTTGGTGTGTAGAGGTCAGCGTGCCTCGCGCCCTGTGATGACCTCCTGGTGCCAGAACACCTCTCGCAGCTCTGACATAGTCGGCAGTGTTGTGTAGTGCAAAATAAACAGCGGAGATGGGTGCGGAGGAGGGGGAGGAGGACTCGTCTGGGGCCGGACGGAAGTGGCTAAACGTGTGTAGAATGTAGATGTCGACGCCCCAAGGGGAGATAAATGCAGCAGAGGGAGAGAAACACAAACGGAGAGGGCGACTCTGTCTCTTGACACTTGTAAATGAGAAACACGCTTTGTATTGACTTGTAAGGATTCGAAGCCAGGCAGCTTATGTTGGGAGTGGTGATATAACTGATGCAAATACCTCATCATCATCATCATCATCATCATCATCATCATCATTATCATTGTCGTTGTCGACGCCATTATTATTATTGTCAACACCATCATCGTTATCATCATCGTCGTCAACATTTTTTTGTCATCCTCATAGTCGCCATCGTTCTCATTAACATCGCCATTCTCATCACCATCGTTGTGCGCATCCTCAACATCGTTATCATCGTCGTCATTATCATAATAATTATCATGCACCAGATAATAAAACCCTTTATCCACCACCTTTCTTTGAATCGTATTTCTGCCGTAATCAATGATTGAAAAAAATAGACAAGTTATGTCTCTGAATTTTTTATTTCTATTTGTTATTCAGTTCTTATATTTTGAAGGCTATGTAAGTTTTATCAATGATAGGTGCAGCGTGCAAATCTGTGTCTGTGAGATATATATATATATTACATTTAATGTGTCCTGGAAGAAAAACCTCAAGAAAATAACTTCTCTTATAGGTGATATAACATCTGACATATTTTTTAAAGACAAGGAGAGGTGTTATCTGTTACCCGTAAAAAACTGGGTTAGATAACAGCTGAATACTTAACAAGATATGGAAAATTTGCATTCCGTAACTGTCGCTCATATCTGAAGATGATGAGGGATTTGGAAATATGCATACTTATCTCTAAAGAATAATTCTGTGATCATAACAACAACAGAAAGCCTCGGTAAGCTGAGCGCCTGCGCAAGGAAGACTAAAAGGTCAGTCTTCTTTTTAATCTTTTCTTTCCTCTCTCTCTCTCGTTATCTTTCCCTCGCCAGAAGTCATGAATTATGCCGGAAGTCTCAGTCCGTTAAACAGATTGTATTCCAGCTCCGTCTCCTGTATTGACTGGTGTTGCTAATGGTGCCGAAGTCTTGGCACAACAGACGGTTTCTCTTTTCAAAGGAAAGCAATCAGGACAAAATGGCAGATGATGTCGAGAAGTGTGTCACCTCCATCTTCGCCTAGAATTTATCTCGTGGAAGTAAGTGTCCCCCGGTATACCTCCTCCCTAGCGATGTCGCCCAGCTGTGATCCAATCCACCCTGTGTATGCCAGCTTTTTGATACCCCCTGTGATCTTGTTCGTACCAGGTATAAGAATTTCTCCTCCAATTAGGATATTATTTTTATTCCTTTATTTCTTCCTTTTATAGCTTTCAAATGTACGCGCGCTTGCGTCCATGTCACCTATGAACTTTTGCCCCCACCTATGACCTTGCTTATACCGGGTGTGAGACTTGTCCATGACAGGTGTGAGGTTTCAGACACCTTCACCTGTAATGTTATCAACACCTGTCCAACCTGAGTTCTGATTTTCAACGATCTGCTCGCATGCACCTTCAGCAGTTACACTAAGCAGCTGAGCAGGGTTCACTCGCAACAGGACTTGTGTCTCGGGACTATTCTCCCTGAACTTTGAGAACTGCCGACCGTTTCGTGGATTTTTTTATTTTTTTATTTTATTGAATTGCGTTATGAATTGTGTTATTCCTTCAATATTCTTTACACCCTTTTCCACTCCCCAGGTTCGGATTTCACAAAGCAACAGTCCCAACCCGAGGTCTCGCCGGTTAGACAGCCCTGTGACTCAGAATAAGCCTTTCCTCCTCTTCCCTTATCTCCTCCCAATCCAAGTTGACCCCTGCGACCTAAGGTCTCGAGTCTTTATTAACCTTTTAAAACTGTTGACATCGGCGGGACAAATAAAATGATTTTTTTTTCATTGAAAACTGAATGGTGGTCAAACGCAACCTAACAAAGCAGGAATGATTATTCGTAAATATATTTCTAGAAATAGCAAAGGGATAAAAAAAAACCTTGTAAACTGCAGATTATCTCATCGATCGTGAATGCTCGCTTAAAAACCATCACAATGCCAGTCAAACGATGACGGTTGTAAACGATTTTTCGTGCCGTTCATTTCATTCCTCTTTTGTTTCTCACGCTCAGGCAAAAAAAATATATATATATTTATCTAAAAAAAACTGGAATTTCTCAAAGCTTCCCGCCCCTAAGTCTACAGATCTTTGCATTTTGACCAGAGAAGATGCATTCACTGATGTACAGCATAAACAAAAATATTTTGTCGCATTTCTGTCCGTTGTTCTTACACAGACTTACACAAGGGCTGGCAGAATCCAGTAAAGCAGACAAGACGGGGGATGAAATAAAGATGAAAGGGATGAATGGAAGATAGACGGAGGGATAAAGGGAATAAAAGACAGAGAGATGGTTGACAGAAGACGGGAGGTAGAAAGGGATGGAAGACAGATAGAGGTAGGAAGGAATAAAGACGGATGAAGATAGAAACAACGTACAGATCAATGGAGGGATGAATGGATGGATGGACATAAGCCACAGACCTTCTCGGTATGAAAGTGAAGCGTGACGCATACCTTGTCAACAAATAAGAAACATGTTTGTTTGTTTGTTTGTTTACAAAGTCGTACCATGAATGTTGTATCATGTACCACAGTCATCTCCTCCCACCCCACTCTATAGTTTAAATGCCATTCAATATCGCAACCCATATCTTTCATTCACATGCATGCACACACACACAAACACACATCTTCCATCCCGCACGCGACTGCTCACCTCGAGGTCCACTGCATGCTTCAATTTCCTCCCAGTGGCCTCCTTGACGGAGACAGTGGATGCAGAATTCATTGCTATTTAACTTTCTGTCTCCAGTCCCCAGTCCTCGACATCGCATGCAGATGAAATTTTTAAGGAAATGTTAAACCTCCGTGCTTCCAAACATTTTTTCTCTCAGGTCAGGTCACAGGTCACAGTAATGGCACAGTTACTCCTCATATAGTCTCTGCGATGACATTTCACATCCCGGAGTGTACATCTCCTGAACTTTTTTTTTTACAAGCGGACCTTAAGGAGAAAGATTCTGTGAGCTGTATTATCGTCTCAGAGTGAATGTTCGACTGGATTAAGGTGAAGACTTTGTCTCTTCTTAACCACAAACTGTCAGTGGCTGAACGGCTGTCAACTCGGATAGTACAGCAACGACAGCTCGCAACATCCACACGATCCATGAGGACCAACGGAGTGTCCGTTGAAGATTAAAGACCGAGAGACAAAAATATTTCGGAGGTTTCCAAACTACAACATTATCTCTCTCCGAGGTCCCATCAGAGAGAAAACTCGTCCAACAGACGCGGATTCCTCGGTGAGCGAGGGGCGGAAGCACTGTCCCCAGGCGCTCTTCTCGCCAAGTGCGCGCGTCACCTTCCTTCAAGGGACTGCACTCCTCACACTTCCGCTGCGTCGCATCTTTGCGCAGAGTTGTGAGGCTGTAATGGCTGTGTCATTAGAGCTTGTCGGCCTTGACACTGGCATCACTCCAAGAAACAGCCAACACATATTGTCGTCGGAATATTTCGTTAGTGGATAATAATTCGATGTTTTCTCGTGTTGTCGGAATTTTTCTGAGTCGCAGCTGTCGTCTGAATGCGCCACGTCAGCAAAGTCTACAAAGTTGAAGTTTAACAACACAGTCAATGTCTCGATCTTCTCATCTGTTTTCACAATATTGCCGATTTCAAACTTTGTGGGAAAAATTTATCACCGAGCGTTCCCGAGTATTTAGATACATCTACTTCTTGAAAATTTGTTTATCTCAAACTTCTCGACTTAGTTCTCTAAAGCCAAGGGGTGTACAATAAACCTGAGTCACAAGAAAATGTCTAAAACCAGACAATGGTTGTAACCAGTAGTCCTCGCTTGAGATTCCTCGGTTTTGAACATCTCGTTTTCCTACTGTTGAAGCTATAATTCATCTTCAAGAAGTCGCTCTACTCGGAAGAGAAGTTCTACACCAGCCAGTTGCTGTATTTCTCTTGTATGCTGGTAAGAATCGATCAAGTGGAAGAAAAACCAGGAAAGATTAACTGGGGATTGGGGTGAGGGTGGAGGAGGGAGAAACAGAAGAGGGGAAAAAATCCACCTTGGGATCACAAGACGAAGCCGTCTGACTAAAGTCAATGATTCTTCACAAGAACAGTTAATTTCCCGTCGTCACGCGGCGCCAGTTTATCGACGAGTCGCTGGAGGTCGCCACGGCGTGACAGGCAGCGCCACCTGTTGAGCGAGACGTGGCAGTGTCAGGTAGTACGCTGGACCGCTGCGTCACCGTCGCTCACCTGGCGAAGCAGGAGACAGGGACCGTCGCTCCTGTAGCTCCGATCGAGCGATGCTTGCTCGGAGGAAGACAAGAGAAAAAGGATGAAGACTGCGGCGATGAGCAGACGGAGAAGGTTCCATGCACGAAGCCAGCGCCATCTGTGTTTGTCTGGAGGTGAAAAAGCATCTCACAGATGCCGGTGCGCCAGCACGTGTCTTGCAGGAAGCGGAGGTGTGTGCACGCGTGACTGCGCAAAACAAGCGCGAGCGAAGGGAAAAGAAGGATGGAGGGTGGGGACAGGGGTGGAGTGTAAGCTCATCTACCGCCTCCGCCTTACTGTGGTGGTAGTGGAGGCGCTGGTGGTGATGGTGTCGGAGGACGCCAAGTGAGGCGGACACGGTGATAGAGCCGTGAGTCGTGAAGTCTTTGCTGCTGTTGCTGCTAGGCGTCGGCTGGCGGTCGCTGTAGTAGTATAGTAGTCTATTGCCGTATCGTACAGCTGCTGCTGCTGCTGCAGCGTTGTCGCTGCCGCCAGTGTCGTCGCAAGCTGGTGTTGCGTGCGTCTGGTCCGGCAAAGCGGAGCAGCGAAGAACGAGCTTTGCACTCCGCGCCGCACACCCCTGCTACTGCTGCCGCCGCCGCCGCTGCTGCCGCCTGGTGGCGTAATTTGGCAACTCGCATGCTGGACGTTACTACCTGACGTGGTGCCACCCGTACTCCCCACACACCCACCCCACTCTGCCCACACCTCCACCCCAGTCTGCCCCGCACCTCCACCCCACTCTGCCCCGCATCCCTCGTGGCTGATGGCCCGCCGCTTTGAAGACACCCTGACGGACCGTCGAGACATGCACCCCTCCTCCGCCACCAGCCCACCCCGCACACCCCACCCTGGCTGCATCGACCTGTCGCCCGCACGTTACTCAACATCAAGCGCCAATATCTGTCCATTACACAGGTACTTCGCCAAGACGACTCGCCCAGCTCTCGGGGGTCAGTGGAAGAAAGCAAAGTCCGTGATTGTGCGCGAGCATGGCGCCTGATGTGTATTGACATTGTTTGCATGTGCACTGACGCGCATCGAAATTATTTCCATGCGTATCGACGTGTCCCGAAGATGATGATGATGATGATGATGATGATGGTGATGGTGGTGGTGGTGGTGGTGGGGGGAGGATCCCATTAGCCCTTTATTCCAATATTACAAAACCATCATCAAGTAACAGCATTCCCCTCCACCCCATCAAAATATAAATAAAGTGAAACTCGTTGCACGTGCGAGCGGCGGAGACATAAAAGACTCGAGAAAGCTCGAT
Organism: Pomacea canaliculata; assembly: GCF_003073045.1. NCBI lineage: Eukaryota > Metazoa > Mollusca > Gastropoda > Architaenioglossa > Ampullariidae > Pomacea > Pomacea canaliculata. Next base: position 40,813,521 of record NC_037590.1, on the reverse strand, counting down.
ACAGCCTGTGAAAAAAATTCATTTTCTCGCTGAAATCTCTTTCAAAGCCTCACACACAGATGCGAATATTAACTTCAATTGTACGGCATGCTGGGAAAACCCACAAACCGACATCAGTGAACACTGTGCTGCTGTTCATCATGCCAAAAGCAATTAAACAACAACACACACGTGACAGCATCGTACTTAAGCTGCCTGCTGATTACAAGAGCCAGAGAATTCCTGTCCAAACTACAAAACTTTCTGCCTCGTGTCAAATCCTAGGAAAACAGCGCAAACTTGCGGTTGTAGAGGTTTGCAACGGCCATAAACATTAATCATACTCGGGGGACTGGTCAGGGGTTCTCCTGCACTCAGGCCGCCATTGTTCTGCTGTTCACCGGAAAAGAGGAGAATATCGTTAAATCTTGCTTGTGGTGAGAAAAATATGGACTCTCCAAGTCCCTTACTGCCCTCCCCCCTCCAAAGAAAACAAACAATCAAACACTTGTAATTCACTGGACTAAATTTGAAATTTTCTAATTCTAAAGTGGTTGTTTTCGGTACGATGATGGGTGTGGGAGGGAGGCTGGATGGAGGAGGTAGCATCTCTACTGACCGACCAAACCCAAAGAAGCGAAAATTTGGAATTTGAGAGTCGTCTTCAGACAAGGACCACCTAGAGGACAACCACAACATTCGTTTTCGCTGCTGGGGGAAGCAGTGAATATGAGCAGAATCGGGGTGGATTTTTAAATTATTTACACATCCTCACACATCATTATGGCTTCTCCTCGTGAGAATCGGATGAGGGGAAAGGTGCTTAAGAGATCTTGTTGGGCTTCTGGTTGCATTACCAGGGGGATCAGCCTTCACGCCATGGTTGGGAAGTTTCCCCTCCCCACTGCTGCCGTGTCTTAGAGGGATGAGGCGACTAGGGGGGAATCTAAGCTGAAGATTCGCGTGTTCCGAGAGGCTCGTGGGGGGAATGAGGGGAGGGGGAGGATAATGTGAGTGCTCTGCGGTCATCGGCACGGGATCTGATATTCCCTCACCTTCCCCTCCCTCTCCTGGACCCGACCAGTAAGAGTTTCTCTCCTCCCAGCACGTGTCGGGGCACGAGGGAACGGCTGGCGCCGCGTCTCCGCCAAGCTGGATCACAAAGACCCTACGTCTGTACCCAGCCCTCCCTGGAGGGTTTCGAACCGAGCCCGCCATCGATGAAACCGATGACCACTAACAACAATGAACGCTTCTCACCAATGAGCAGTCCTTATTCTTATTCGCAATAATTCCAGTTCTTATCAGAGTCCTGTTTCTTCGTCGTAGCCGCCATATTTCACGGAGAGACTCCCGCTTCTTGCTGTGACAGGGGGGAGGGAGTGTGGAGGGGTGGAATTCATGAATACCTTACGACATGTGCCGACTTTTTGTTCAAATCACCGAAGTCTGCTCAGTAAAACTGCGATCAAAAAGAGAATATAATTATCGCGTGAACGACGACGCCCAGAAGGACAATGAAGACAGTGGGATGCATGGTGTGAAGGCTCCCAGGTACCTTTCTACCACAGCAGACACCAAAACAAGCATGTCTCCCTTAACCATTCCCTCCTCTCTCTCCCTTTCTTCCCCCACTAGCTTTGTTTTCCACTATTTTCCGTTTTAGTTTTAGTTTTGGAGAGGTCACTGATGGTTTTCAAAAGCAACATTTTGTCTCTGTGGTACTGTTTAAGCGCAAGGCAAAATTATTTTCAAATCACTTTTTTTAAAGGTATTAATTTCCCACATTTGAATGGAATATTCAGTTCTGTTCAAGAGATTTTCACCTAAACTTTGGAAATAGACCAAAAATTCGTATCCCGTGACGTCACAAATGTTGACTCGCTGATTGGTCACTTCCTCACCAGCACCCGGTCAGAGCTCGTGTATTGTCTGAAGCTACGTGTACTGTTATGAAAAAACCTCTTTACCCATTTAACCACTTATCATAACAGTTGCATGTTATATTAATTTGCAGCCACTTCAATTCGTGTTTTACTCAGCTTAGCCTTGATGAAGGAATACTAGTTTGTTTATTTTGTTGTGAAGTTTTGATTGTTGTGTACATGGTTCGTATAGACTAGATTTATAGAGTGTTTTCATTTTGTATAGTGTCGAGACAACACAAGACCTCCATCTGATGTCCAGTTGATAAGTTTCTACAATAAAATAGTTCTCCTCCTACTTCCTCCTCTGATCTCTGCGTACTTTAGTCAGAAGGGACCCGATACACACAAACAAACAACCGCAAACACTTTTGATCAGCATTATCGTTGTTGCCGTTTGGACATCGTTGGATGATGTCACAACCTTTTTGAACTAGGTCATGCTGAGACCCCATCTGTAGTTTGGCAGTTGATAGACCAATATCCCGTAGCAACCGCCCAAAGATTAACTAATTCCACTAACTGGACCCCGGTGAGAAGTGCCACAGCCTCACAGAGCTGTTCTCACGAGATGTCGCTGGCAACGAGGCTTTGCAGCACCAGTCTCCTCGCACAGGACAAGACCACTCCAGGTGTCTTGCAAGGGGAGGCCATCCGTACAGAGAAGTGTGGGTAGTAAGTAATAAAGTAGACAACATTGACGAAAAGATACTTTCAATAACATTAGTGGCTACCTTAGTCATTTTACTCGAAGAAGCATAGAGAGAGAGGAGAATGTGGGTTGTTTGCGTAAATATACATAGATAATTATCTCACACTGATATTAACATGAAACATTTCTTCTCAGACCACATCGCCAGTTTCGCGTTTTAATTCGGAGGTAAAAGGGAGCATTTTCTGTTTCAGCTTTCCGATTGGCTGGTTGCTTTATTTAGTAGGAAAGTGCTTCTACCTTGATGTGATTTCCCAGTATGGTGGAGGGAGGGGGAGAAGACTGGAGTATCCGGAACAAATCCCCGACGCTCAGCCGTGAGGACACGTGTCACATAATGTCCCGAGATGAGATTTGAACCCTGAGTTTCTAGCTGCAGTGGTTACAAAAATATTTTAACCCCTGGCTACAACTGTGCAAGATAGGTAATGCACCCAAAAATAATATATTATAAAGATCTTTCACTCTGTCGATTCCCTTCATTAAACATTCAGTCTGGCAAGTTGTTATCCCCCTTAGCTCGTCCATGCTCGAGTCGCACATCTACACAGTGGTCTTCACAGCTCGCACTGTTCTATGAAAGAATATATAAATATTTAATCGTGTGATTTGTCTTGCTGTTTGAGTATGTATATTTGTTGTTTGATTCTTTTCTACGCAATTTTTCCTGGTCTACTTAATAAAATGGCTTTAGACGCATTTTAAAATGCTTGTTTTGTTCCGGTTTTATTTTCATGATCACATTTGTTGTTTTGAGCTTAATTATGTTTTGATATGTTTGCTGCCAGTTAATCAGATTAAGAGATGAGGAAATAAAAGGACACACACACACACACACACACACACACACACAAGCACACACACACACACACAAGCACACACACACACACAAGCACACACACACACACACACACACACAATGTAAGGGATCAGAAAAACATGGCTTTGCTGCGGTATAAATAGCACAGAAAATTGCTCAGCAATACATTTAGTATTATACAAATATTACACATACAAATCTCATGTAGGTACAAAATGATCAAAGATGTCTCCAAGGACTTCAGGCATTAAGAGTATAAATATCTACACAAATAATTATTTGTACACACAAAAATATACAACACAAAAAGAGCTAAACAAGTACAAAAAAAACCACTTCCACAAGTGGCAAAATATGCTTTAAGACAAAACAAAAGACAAAATCGCGCATTTGCACATTTAACTGCACTGCAAAATTGTCCACCAGGCCTACTCTTGGCCGTGAGCAGGATCAAAAACAGCATGGAGGAACAAAGGGACTGAACTCTGACCTCGTGCTTATGGAATTCCATGAACTGAATAGTCTCATTATATCAAGTCTTTGATAAAACTATGTTCTATCCTTGCAATCCTTGCTTCAAGGCCCCTGGCGAAACGTGCGCAAACCTTGCAAGGCCTTGCACAAGGCTTGCAAACCCCGCAAAAGTGTGGTTGGTTGCAAGGTGAGAATAGCAACCGAAGGAAGCAAGGGCTGATAATCCTGCAATGTTAATAGAATTGCATGCACCACGATAAAGCGCCAGAGAATTCCAGACTTTTCTATCCAAAGGTACAATTCTGTTCGTGAAACCCCGTCTGTAGGCACGTCACGTGACGGCTAGAGTTGCCACCCCTGACACTAACCGGCAGGTTGGTGGAGTAAGTCGATGCGATGCTGTTGTCAAACCAGATCCACCCGACCTTTACACAGACGATCGCCTGCACCGTAAGCCATCAGTTAGGCGAGAGTTAATTGACACAGACCTGCGGGAGGAACACGACCCACAGTCACCTTATCAAGCCCACGTCACACACACATTCCACCACACCACCACCACGACAGCAACAACTACACCAACAACCCAGCCTCCATCTGGAAAACGTCTACTTGCACGGATTTCACCAGACGACAAGCCAGACTCCCAGGCTGCTGGTGGCTAGTGGGGTCGTTGTCGCTGAACTTTTCCAGACAATCCATCTCTCTATATATATATAATATTTATCCCGAAGAATCAAGGTTTTTGAGTAGAAATTTTGAAGCCTTTCAAAGTAAACGATGTCGGCGGGTGAAGTATCCACCGGTGTCACAGTACAGTCGAACCTAAGCTTGTGACAAGGTTTTTACTGCAGGAGACGAACCGACTGATCTTTCATGAGTAGGTCAGACACGTCTTCTAGAAAGTTGTAGAAGTTATACATTTTTTTCTTTTGATCGGCAAGATGAGCAGCAAAATACCATGAGGCAGGTACTAGAATGTGTGACACTGTCTCTCTCTCTCCTTTGTTCAAGTCTTCATGACCATAGAATCGGAGAAATGTCAGCAGCAGGAACAAAACATCCTTGGAGAATGGTTGAGAAAAAATATGCGGGATGCTGGTGCTGGTGATGGTGTGTTTGTGAGTGTGTTTGTTCAGGTTTGTTTATGCTGGAGGTACTAAAAAGAATGCTGAAGTAGTCTTTGTTAAATTTAAAATAATTTATGTAGTTTGTACCTGGAGGACTGGCATGATCATAAAATCACCCACGACACTAAATAATATTGTCCCCGTCAGCGACTCCCATCATACCCATCGTCGCAAGCTTCCAGCCGCAGTCCTCATCCTCCGAGTTCTGTCTCCACGCTTGGAGCACCGCAACCAGGGCGAGTGACGTCCTCCTTAATTGTGCCCCTCCCCTCTCCTCCCCATCCTCATCTGAGGGCATGCACTCGGGAAAAAACTCACGCATGCGCACTTGCAAACTCTCGGCGGGCGTCGGCGGGTTTTGCCATCTCTCGTCCTCATCCAGTGATCGATGCTCGGTGTGGCATTTCCCCCAACCTTCAGCTCAAGCACGCATGCGCAGTCCCTCTCCTGGGGCACGATAAGGGCCGGCAACATGTGCAACGTCATTGCAAGCTTGTCACGTGACGACAAGATAGCTGGACTGCGCTCCTCGCTAATAACCTCTATGTGCTTGCCTTCACTTGTCTTCTTTTGCTTACATTCACGTGATGTGTTCCTCCGCCTGCGTGTGGCACCTGTTACAGACTCGGTGCCTGGCTCGGCGTGAAACACTCTCTCCCTCAAAGACTTTGTTTTTCTAACTTTATGGTTTTCTCATTCTCAAATGTTTCTGCAGGGACTAGAACCAGCCACCTGGGTGTATTGTTAGTAGTGATGGTAGTTGTGTTATAACGGGATCTCTTCTCCTCCCACCTTCCCTCAGCTCCGAGATTAGTTCTAAAGATATCCACCCACAAAATTTAAGGTAACCGCTCTAGTGGGAGATGCGCTTCCTCTACAGAATAAAATGGAATGAAGGAAAGGGAGAGGAAAATAAAAGGTGTGTAGCTAGGCAAGCAAAGCACATAGCCATAGAGTCAGTTCTATCTGCGATATCATCATCATCATCATCATCATCATCATCATCATCATCATCATCATCATCATCACCATCATCATCATCATCATCATCATCATCATCATCATCATCATCATCATTACGGAGGAGTAATTAGTCACAACAGCAAGCCGTTCTATAATAAGAACACAGAGTGTAGTTCAAGTGTGTCGATGACGACCACGAACCAAACAGAATGAAGCACAGGGATGCATTGTTTGGATGCAAAACTGCGATGTGAATTTTTTTTTCAGAAGAGCACGCTCACACTCACACTGACCTAAGTTCTCATCACTCGTCACCAAAGGCCGCAGCACGCGATGCCAACCTTCAGCCATCGTTTCCTGACCTCGCAGGAACAAAGGTCAGGGCGATGTTCAAAGACGTGCACTTCGCCAATACAACGGACATTTTTAATATTACATTCTTATAATTGAAATAAATCCGCTCATTTATAATTTACAATCAATAGTCTTGCGCGCGGGGTGGCCATTAATTTTGTTTTTTCATTTTCAATTTTATTACTCGAGAAGCTCAAGAAACTTTGGCGCTCTCGCTTTAAATCTGTTTTGCCATTTGGTCCTTCGAGAAGCTTTTCTCGCCACCTCACTGCCTCCTCATAAGGTCAAAGGTCGCGGTAAAGAGTCGCAGAGTTTGGTGGCCGTAGAGATTTTGAGTGTCTTGGCCACCTCAGGTAGAAGGCGGACCCCAAGTTTCTATTTCCACTACCTTTTATCCACCTTAAAAAAAAGGAAGAGGTCATTACTCTGGAAAGGAAGGAGGCTGAAAAATAAAAACTGTTTTAAAAACTATGTAGTAAAGGTTATCTTACGGATTTATTTACAGGCATGATAATGAAGAGTAAAAAAATGATCATTGTATTTAATTTATATCTAATACTGAAAAAAATATAATCAAACATTAGTTGCTGAAAAAAAATCATTAATTGCTGTTGTTGCACCTCGTGTTCCTGCGCTCGCAATTTTAAAATTCGCTTCAACGGGGAGGACTGCAATAATTTAGAGCAATTTTCTGTACAAAAATGCAAAACGTCCTATAACACAGTCTCAGATAATTCTGGTGTGCGTTGTTGAAGTTGTTGAAGTCCTTGCGATTTCACACTAAACATCTGCTGTCCTTCTTTCGTTGGTTGCAAGCTTCCTTCTCTTGTTTCTCCCAGTGACGTCCCTTCTGCTGGCTCCATGATGAAAGTGTGACGTCACGGTCGTCTGCTGAAACTGTTGCTGTTGGAGAACACTTCAGCCATCGGGTGGCACCAGACCTTGCAGCTGCAGCCGCAACACGAAGGTCGAGGCATGGACAAGTATTATGGGATACTCGGAGCCGGCAACTAACAGACTAGTGAAGTTCTACGAGACACGTGGAGAGGCTTCAAAAACCTTCGAGATGAGGGCAAGGAACACTTGAGACAGGTGAAGGACAGGACCTGATGGCAGGTGGGAGTGAAGAAAGGAGCGCTTGAGACAGTTAAAGGACAGAAGCTGACAGCAGGCAGGTAGATAGGAAACTGTGATTTGTATCAAGAAGACAGACTCACCAGATACTAGATGGAAGACGACATTAAAGAAAACACGACCAACACAATAGGACAACGACGATGGGTAAGGCTGTAGAGTTGTGTTGGCAAAAATAAATAAATAAATAAAATAAAACGACAGACCATAAGTCTAATTGTTCTGTTGTCTTGAAAAGAAATTATTAACGCATGTCGGGGACACTGAACTCTGATGCTAATAGTACTTGACCTCTCCATGTCTCTCTTCTGTTCATGCGTTCGCACGCAAAATCACACACACACACACACATTATGGGTTTTTAGATACACACATATATTATTCATAGACACATACAGAGAGAAAGAGACATACATAACACATCTCCAAGTGCGCGTACATGCCCACATATATAATATATAACCATTCGTACACACATGTAACCCACTTTTTGGTATTTTTATAACATCTCCTATATCATCTCCACTCCTTTACTCCGCTCTGTAACACTAGACCCTATATAATACCTACTCCATACTCCTCTCTGTAACACCAGACTTTGTATAATAACTACTCCCCTCTGTAACACCAGACTTTGTATAATAACTACTATCCTCTGTAACACCAGACTTTGTATAATAACTACTCCCCTCTGTAACACCAGACTTTGTATAATAACTACTCCCCTCTGTAACACCAGACTTTGTATAATAACTACTCCCCTCTGTAACACCAGACTTTGTATAATAACTACTCCCCTCTGTAACACCAGACTTTGTATAATAACTACTCTCTTCTGTAACACCAGATCCTATATAATATCTACTCTATCCTCCCCCGTGTAACACCAGACTTTGTATAATAACTACTCCCCTTTGTAACACCAGACTTTGTATAATACTACTCCCCTTTGTAACACCAGACTTTGTATAATAACTACTCCCCTTTGTAACACCAGACTTTGTATAATAACTACTCCCCTTTGTAACACCAGACTTTGTATAATAACTACTCCCCTCTGTAACACCAGACTTTGTATAATAACTACTCCCCTCTGTAACACCAGACTTTGTATAATAACTACTCCCCTTGTAACACCAGACTTTGTATAATAACTACTCCCCTCTGTAACACCAGACTTTGTATAATAACTACTCCCCTTTGTAACACCAGACTTTGTATAATAACTACTCCCTCTGTAACACCAGACTTGTATAATAACTACTCCCCTTTGTAACACCAGACTTTGTATAATAACTACTCCCCTCTGTAACACCAGACTTTGTATAATAACTACTCCCCTCTGTAACACCAGACCCTATATAATATCTACTCTATACTCCTCTCTGTAACACCAGACCCTATATAATATCTACTCTATACTCCTCTCTGTAACACCAGACCCTATATAATATCTACTCTATACTCCCTCTGTAACACCAGACCCTATATAATATCTACTCTATACTCCCTCTGTAACACCAGACCCTATATAATATCTACTCCATACTCCCCTGTAACACCAGACTCAGAAGAGCACAGGAGCATATTTTCCACTCATTAACGCCTGAGTGCGCAGGCCGCTGACCGCTGCCATCAAACTCAACTCCATAGCTTTCCACAGCATTCTCTCCCTTTCATGTGGCGACCACTGGAAATGAGCCTGAAGTGCAGAGCAGGGTCCTCGGGAGGTCAGCAGCCCCCAGGGACTTCATTAAAAGAAATGTGGTCGGGAATTTTTGTTTTTGAACAGCTCTCGGGAAAAGTGGAGGAGCGCCAGCGGGAATAAGAAAATAAAGTAGAGAGACGAGGGTAAGGGGACAGAACTGAATTAAATGGCGAGACTAGGGTAAGGGGACAGAACTGCATGACGTGGATAGGGGAGGATAAGGATTGGGGAGTTTTGAGGATTGCTTGCGTCCGGAAGAATGATAACGAAATACAGTACAGCTGTATCGAAAAGGGACAAAAATTGTGAACCCGAAGCACAGGAAACCTCTGCTGAAAGCAAAACATCTCAAACAGTTATACTTGGTCATGTCACTGAGAAAGATTTGGTGGAACCAGACATCACTGTTGTAGTGAAATAAGTGTTTGATAATTTAATGTTGTTTGAAGTCTTTGCCACTACTGCCACCGTCCATTTCTGTTTTCGGCTAAACAGAACCCAGCGGACTGACAGGCTTTATGGGCGAATGTCAATGGGTGTTAAAGGACAGCAGGAGTGCAGTATTTTTTCTTTATGCTTGGTTTAAGTTCATTTTAAAATAATAATCCCAAAATATGAATAAATAATTATGCTTAATTTTCAAGATATAAGCCTTCAAACATCGGCATTCTCACCTGCCAAATTACTCTCCTGCACACAAGTAATGTTTGTAACAGTGAGTGTGGCTCAGTTCAGCAAATCTCTGCATGTCTACGAGTCAGATGAAGAAACATCGCTCAGGTTGTCGTGTTCAAGAAGCGATTTTTTGCCCAGAAAATTAAACACCTGATTTTGGAATACAGCCCTACAGATTTGAACTTTATTTAGAAGCTTCGACTGAAATTTTTGAAAAACTTACAAGACTGCTAAGTACATCGTTGTCATAAAATATCACCGGAGTATGTTGTGTGATACTTTATGCTCTATTTCCAGCGATTTTAGCTGAACGCTCGTGTTGTCCTTTAAGACTTGCGTGTAAAGGCCGTGAAAGGCAATCGGATGAGTGGGATTTTCTGTGGGGGAGGGTAGGAAGGTCTAGGGGTGGGAGTGGGAGAGAAACATCCGGTCTTCCCGTCACCTCTTGCTCAGACCTGTCCACACTTTCATCGGAACCGACCTAAAGAGGTTTGTGATAATGTATGCACGACATTGACAAGGGGCATTGTCACGTGGGGAGCGCCTTTCACATCACACCGAGGTCGAGGGTCAAAGTGCCTTTCACGAAGGTCAGGGCACTCACTCGTCCTCAAAGTGCGGTACCAGCGGTTTGTTATCCGTCAGTGCAATTCTGGTCCTCATATTGCGACTGCTTGGGACAATGTGTCAATTCAACCGTTCAGGCTTAAACAAAATTGAACATCATCTTTGCTCGACAGCCGTTTCTGTGTTATGAATTGCTTCACATTTATTAAACTGACGCAAACACATATAAGCCGAGACTGGATCATGACCTCTGGTAAATGCCAGATAAATCTTCCAAGAACACTGGACACTGATGCTGCGAGTAAGCAAGCAGCCATCATGGCAGTTGGCTTGTAACAGAGCTCTTCTGTAGCGGAGACCCTAATGTGTGTGTCCATACCAAGACATGTTAACCCATCTAAGGTCGGAATAACACGCACCGAGAGTTTCATTTCTCCACGAGGAGACAGCTTGTTCCTGTGTCAGGCAAAAAGACAGGAGCAGGAGAGAGCTGGGGGTGTCGTCACGTGGTCTGCGCTCGGAGTTCTCTGGAGGCGACTGTCCTGCCTTCAGAGTGAACGCCCCTGTCAGCGAGTAGAGAGGAAAGTAATGTATATGTCCCGAGTTGCAGGACTGTGTGTGAGAGAGAGAAAGATGGAGTGAGTGTGAGGGTGGGTGGACGGCTTGTCTATTAGTAGATAGCTAGTGCCGACGGAGTAGTCCTCCCCCAGACACGACTGCTTCTGGAAGTCGTGGGTGGAGATGCTGATGTGCAGACAGTTCTACATTTGATGGAGGGCACTCTCCTCCGTGTGAGTATGCATGCAAGCGAGGGGACGATTGTACGTGTGCGTGTACGTATGAAGATGATACTCGGTGTTTTTGTTGGGTTTTGGGGTGGTTTTTTTTTCTTTTGTTGTTGTTTTTTTTTTGTTTTGTTTTTTTTTTTTGGTTTGGTTTTTTTTTTTTTCTTTTTTTGCAAGCCTGCATATGTACATGGCTTGAACCGTTTTTCGACATTTTGTTAATAATAGACCGGACAAATATTTCTTTTTAATTTATGAGTCAATGGAACCTAAGATCACTGCTTAGTACAAAGATATGCAGAAAAAATGGAAAGACAACGAGAGAGAAGAAGGGATTAGGTTGAAGGAGGATAACCGAGACAAAGAGTCACGACTTCCGGTCGCGTGTGTAACGTCCCCGGCCAAGCAGCCTCGCTGCGGAGACAGTGATTGACCGAACACGAGGCTGTCTGCACCGCACGGACAAAGGAGCTCAGTGCCTACTGAGGTGGAAGAGACAGCGAATATTCCAGACTTCTTTCTGCCCCTGGGAGACAAGACAGTGGCGGCCATCTGCACTTTGTCCTGCGTCTGTCGACTGTGCATGTGATGGTATGTAAGTGTGTACGTGTACGTGGGTATTATGTATAGATATATACATGTTCAAATGCGTATACGTTCATTTATAGGTGTGTATATGATTATGTACGTGTATTTTCATGCGTTTTCTTGTATTTGCGCCTGTGTGTGAGAAAGAGAGAGGGGAGAAGGAAAAGATAATACTCAATGTATGTTCCAACTTACTATACCCATACTTGCCAACCACTTCAGACCCCTGGAAGTACTGATGCGAGTGGCAGAGAAAGTGTGTCAGTCTCTTAAAAGAAATGCACATAGATGGAAGTCCTTCCATATACCAGGCAAAGAGCCAGACAGATCGTCACGTGATAGCGAGAAGCAGAACCATTGGCCAGTCAGTTTTGGTGGCTCCCTTGCTGTTCTTGTGTGTGTGTGTGTGTGTGCGTGCGTGTGTGTGTTTGTGTGTGTGTTTGTGTGTGTGTGTGTCCTGCTTTGTGCAACATGTCACGTATCACACTGTTTTGGGAGCCAGACGCCTCCACCTAATGAGCTGTAAATTAACTGTAAATTAACGGGTCTCAGGCGGGCTTAGCAGGCTATGCACACGCTCTTGAGGCCTGGCAGGCCACGTCATCATTACGGTTGCTTAGCAGACATACAGCACAGCAAAACAAAACCTTGGCAGGGATGGGTGGACGGAATGGGGTATATAGAGAAGAGAACTATATTTACTTTGAATATTTTCTCCTCTCCCAGTGATAGGATGAAGATGGCGAGTGTCTCCTAGCGGCGGTGACAATATTAAGATGACGGTTTGCGGTGCTGTGTAACCTGTCGTGTGAACTTTCAAAAACTGTGAATCTAACAAACCTCGATCTTCATTCTTTTACAAGCCTTTCTTGTCTTTCTCTTTCCTTTACGCGTGAAAACAGAATTGATCATCATGTCAGGCGATGATTTTTAGGGTGAGCCCATCATGACAGGACGACTTGTTGGTAAGGCAGGGGCAGTAACTGAACATGTCTGAGGAATGATTTATCTTCCCATCATTCTGCAGTAGTACCCGGTGATCACTTGCCTGATATGACAAGCCCTGTCTGACAACTAGTAATCCCAGTCTGAGACCATGTTGTTGGTATTTTATGCCAGCTACTAATGTTATATCACTGTGATTGGAGTCATGTTTACTCGCTGATTATCAGATTTCCTAAATATCGGTATTTGAGTATCCAAGATACCCGTCTAGGATTACATGAGATTACTGTATGATCACGTGTGATTAAGGTCTGATCCCGCTTGATCACGCGAGATGATGATGATGATGATGATGAGGAGGAGGAGGAGGAGGAGGATTATTTGCGATTACAATCTGATTACCTGCAATCACTGCCTGAGTGCCGGTGCTCCGTCTTCTAACCAAGTTCCCTATCAGGCAGGGTCTAATGTGATTACAGAAAAATCACACAAGGGCGGTTGCTCTAGCGAGAGGAATTCAGTTACTGGACATCATGGAAGCCGCAATCTGATTGCTGATGATCAGAATGTGAGGACGATTGGTTTGATTAGCAAAGACCACAATCTAATTATCGGAGATTAGTTTCGCGACTGCCCATCTGAATTATTTTATTATCGTCGATGACAAGCTGATTTTCATGGGAACAGTCTGTTTCCTGGGGTCACGCAATCAAGCCTGACATGTCGCCAGCAAGTCTTTGCCACGATAAAACAAACACAAGTGCTGCTGCTGCTGCTGCTGATGATGATGATGATGTTGCTGCTGCTGCTGCTGCCATACTTCTACTTCTTCATACTTCTGTACAGTGCTTCCACATCTAACCTCTTCTAATCGAATTCCCCCTCGGTGGCTCTCTCGGGGATTCGAATTACAGTGGAACCTCGGTTAGCGAACGCCTCGGATAGCGAATTTTTCGGTTAACGAACAAAAATTTCGCTAAAACTTTGTCTCGGATAGCGAACAAAATTTCGGATAACGAACAAAAATTTCGCTAAAACTTTGTCTCCGATAGCGAACAAAATTTCGGATAACGAACAGCCACGTGAACCACACGTGACCGACTAGCATGTAATCATTCGCGCTCGACACACAGTTACGATCAGTCGTTCCTTACCTGTGCGCATTATCTTATTTAGAGATTTTTGTGCTTTATTTTAATAAGATAATCCTCAATCATGGCTCCAAAGAAGATTAAGAGCAATAGTAGTGAGGTAATGACAAGGAAGCGGCCAACAAATGAATTGAAAAAGGGAATGATTTCAAAGTATGAAGGTGGCATGCGTCTGTCGGATATGTGATGTCGTATTACTGAAGAGTTTTACAAAAAAGACAGAAGGAACAGACACTGGACAAGTTTTTTCCTTTAACCTCAAAGCCACAGAAAAGGGAAGTTGCCCCCGATTTTATAATGTCACGTGTGCTCATGGAAGGGGAATCAAAGCAGTAATTACACGCCTTCCACCCCACACCTGCTTCCACCCACGCCGTCTACACGGCAAGTTTTCTGATGTTTAAATGCTTTCGTTAATGTTTGTATGTTTATTGAACTCCATTTATATTGCATTATAACAGTTCTCATTAAAACAAATACCTATATAGCCTGTAACTTTCAAATATTAGCGTGCCAACAGGGGCTGGGAACCAATTAAATCTATTTCCTTTATTTCTTATGGAAAAAATTGTTTCGGATAACGAACATTTCGGTTAACGAACAACTTTCCAGAACGGATTAAGTTCGTTAACCGAGGTTCCACTGTATACGAGAAGCGCAAAATCGCACCATGGTGTCACCCACTTTATGTCACGTGACTTGATCACGTCACCAGGTCGCACAAAGGGCACGGCAAACGAGGTGCATAAACTGAAACTCCCTTTTCTCTCAAATTTGAGTTTGTTAACGATTGCCACTGAGTTTGTTACATACACTTTATCATGTCACTGAGTTTGTTACATACTCTGAAGTCCAAATGTTTGTTACATACACTGTATCAAGTCACTAAGTTGTCGAATAGTGTGTGTGTGTGTGCGTGTGAGTGTGTTTACAAATGCTGGTCTTGTTTCAAGCATCTCTGTTTGCACACACTGACAGAAGCTCACACATGGGTCTGACAGAAAGAAAGCATAATTTGTGCAAACAGTTTGCTAAAGACACAATGCAAACATACAAGCAGGAAAGTGAGGAAGGTTTAGCCACCAAAAATAAAAAGCAAGCAGACAGACGCACAGACTCGCAAAGTCCCATCTTTGCATTATCCATTGCTTTGTAAGTTTTGTGGCAGACGTCAGTCAGCTCCAATCAGACCCCAGCAGCATCACGCACTGCGCATGCGCCTCTTAGCACGACAATGCCAGACATCTCCAGCCATCAGCTCCACTGCCGATAACACTGACATCCGGTGAAGATGGAGGACCACTCGGCATCCAGAGCCATCGACTCTCAGACGCTGGCCAACAAGTCTTAGGGTCTTCTTTACGTACTCTGTGCAAGAACTTGGTCAACAACTTCCGGCTCCAACAGATGGCGTGTCATCCAGGTTTACCACCGCACGTGCCCAGTCTCCTCTTGACTTTTTCTGATTTTTCAGTCCTCGTCCGACCTGCGTGCGACCAAAGCGTCCCTCGCAAGAAATTTGATGCTTGTGGTGCGTGTCATGTCTCTTCTTCTCTCTCTCTCTCACACACACACACACTCACATACACACATGCACACACAGACACAGACACACACACATACACACATGCACACACAGACACACACACCGCCCACTTCAGGTAATCAATCACCGGCTAACCCACGCCAACTATTTGGGATGCGCATGGTTCACAGCAGCACGGGATCCAAAAGCAGTCATTTATGTCCTCTTGCCGGGGGATTCGGAGGGTGACCAAGTTCCTAACCACCTTGCACATGCTCGTTGCATTTCGCAGCCGAAACCTCAAAGCATTGTGTGCTGGCTGCCCACGGGCATCTACCTTTCTGTTCATGTCGGCCCAGCAGGCTTTCTCCAATAAAATGCAAACTTCCGGTTAACCTTTACGGATCTAATCCTTCATTTTTTCTCTTTTTTTTTTTTTTTTTTGCTTGTGTGTTTATTTGTTTTGCCGAAAGACAAAAAATGAGAAAAATGTGATTTAATTAACTTTTCACCCCCGCATAAGCAGTACTGCAGATGGCGCTAACTAAACCTGCCTGAGGGACATGAGGTGAGTAGAGGCAGCTTGGTGGTGACTTCAGGTGTGTAGTCAGGGACAGAGTCTGTCTTCTTGATACCTGCCGTCTGTTGGCTGAACACAGACAAGGCTGTGTCTACATGTCGGCAATGACAATCACGATCAAGATTACACGCATACACACACGCACACAAACACAAATAAAGAAAGAGGGATGGGGTGTGTGTGTGCATGTTACATATGTGGGTGTAAGAAACTCACGATTTCACCACAGAAGGGTGTGAACGCGCGGCTTAATTTTTGAATAGCATATGATCATCTAAAGAAACCTTGACTCATGAAAGAAAGAAAGAAAAAGTAAGCAGGAGAGAAGGACAAGCTCTACTGCTATAGATACTAGATGTTCATTGCAGTCTGAACCAAAAACCTGTCGGAGACGTTGAGACAGCTCCCCCTCCTCTCCATGAGAACTAATAACTTCTCCTGTTGCCGCTGCACCGAGAATTGGCCGTTGAGCGTGAAACTGCTGGCGTCATAAACACACTTGATCCGTCTTGCCGCCATGGCTAGCAGCGGGCTTATGAATGCCTCTGGCAACCACCCTTCACTGGAAAGGTTGCAAAACGCCTGCTGATTGACTGCCACCAACTCCATCCATCTGCCAGGGGTAATTCAGCCATCGAGGATCACTGTCGGGAGGCTTTTAGTCACGTGACGCTGTGGGGAGGCAGTCGCAGCTGCTGCGTGATCAAGCAAGTCGACAGGAACGACTTGAACATCACACGTTTGCTTTTGTGACAGGTGAGAGAAGAATTACCAGAAGACAGCATGGCTATGCTAACAAACGGGGATAAATGTTAATAGAATAAAGTTCAGTAACAGTTTTTCTCACAAGTTTCCACTAAAAAAAATTAATTTAAAAATAAATAGCATGCGGTCATGCTACAACGAGAATCGAACTCGCACATATATATATATTCTTGCCAGTGTTATTTACTCGGCGTTTTCTCATTAATAAAATATAAGCATGAAGACATGTCAGAAAAGAAGGATGATAAGAAATCAGTATAATATTGATAATTACTGTTGTTGTTGTTGTTGTTGTTGTTGTTGTTGTTGTTGTTGTTGTTGTCGTCGTCGTCGTCGTCGTCGTCAAAGATGTGGAACCATGACTGGAATTTAATGTCAACTCCTGGTCCATGTCAACAATAACTAGATGAAGCAGGTCATCATGTATAGCAACAGTCGTGTCAAGTCCTGCACCTTCGGTTTGAGGCCCAAGAAGGTATATTATTGTATTATTGTCACAACTCGCGTGTCGAGGTAGTCAGTGAACTCAAAACCAGGGTCGAAAGCTGGGTGTCGGTGCCAGGTACACCGGACCTTTGTTCCTCCGTACAACGGCGGCTGGCCGCTGGCCTGGATCCTCCTGCAAACTCTGCAGACATGGCATCGTGATGAGAATTGATCACCGCTTCCGCTTGGCCCTGGCAGGAATTCGTCAAGAGAAATAAATGCTCGAAAGCCCCAAGCTATTAACTGCCGATCGCCTGACGTTATCTTTGATCGGCGGGGTCAGCCCGCCTCGCTCTGTGCGGCAATAGGTCAAAGAAAATAAGCAGGCACAACAAAATGTTATCTGTAAATCCTCTGGCTTTTTCGTGTGACGTTGTCAACAGAACTTTTTCCTTCAAAAGTTTTCAAGCACAGCTTAGAACTCGGGTTTATTTTTTCTCTTTTTTTTCCTCCTTCATTTGTTTCGATGGCCAGCCCCGACATGCGTTCAAAGTTTCAATTTTTGTCTAGTCAAGAAATTCTGAGCAAAAAGATAAAAAGATGGTTTTGTAGACTCCCTTAGACTGTTATTACTACTATTTGTTTATATCGGAACCAAGGAGGTCAGTCACCAGGTCTTTCTCTGCAGCTGCTTGTGTGTCGAACTGCGACTGCTTCTGTCTAGAGTTGCAGCTGTCTCTGGGGTCCAGCTGCCTGTAGGATTGCCGTTGTCTCTGTCCAGGGATGCAGGTGCCAGAGGACGATGTCTTTATGTGTAGGGTTCCCCCCTTCATCCTCCCATCAATTCCTCGCCCTTCCTCTTTCACTTGCCAGGCCCTGGAGATTGCACTTCCCCAGCATCGCGTGGAGACGATTGGGGTCTCCAGGGATCCGACAAGAGATACGCAGCGTCTGCATCTTTCTGTCTGCGTGAACAGCCAGGTGGCGCCCGCGGCGATAAATGGTCGCAAGTGCTGACGACACACCCCCGCATCCCACTCCCAGTACCTCCTCTCTTCTCTCCGTCGTTCCCTTTAGCAGGTTTCTCGTTGGAGAGTGGAAGACGAACCAGAAGCAACTGTCAGGCTGGTGGCTGTCTGCCAACAGACACCAGTCCCCAGATACTGTTTCTCCCATTGCCGGCTGTGTGGTTCGTCACCATCAGACACACTTGCTGGCGGTTACAAAGACATAATCCAAGGGTAAGGATGAGACACCAGAAGGTTTGGGTGGCGATGCGGCTGTCTGGTCACACACTCTCCCATCTAGTCTTTGCGCCAATCGCTATGTCCCGTCTGTCTTTGTGTGTGTGTGCCCATCACTACTTCACTTCTGTCCTTTGTTTTATTCGCAAGGTAACGTCTATTTGTATGTCATTGTAACATTTTTCTGGTTTGTCAATCGCTTTGTCACTTGTCTTTATTGTCAACGACTGTGTCTCTGTCCTTCGTGTAGCCTCCACTTCCCTTTATATATATAATTCGCTGTCAGTCTTTTATTCTTAATGTAGTCGCTATCGCTCTTCTTTCAGGAAGTTAGCATCAATAAGTTGCCCACTGGCTGGTTTTTATTACTCGCGTGGAAGGAGAAGTGAATGGGTAAAACCAATGCATCAAAAACTTTGTGCTTTAAAAAAAAAAAATATTTTTTTTTTTGCAATAGTCTTTTAGGCGGGAAGTATCAGAATACATCGTAAGTTAGCTCTATTCACATTGTGTCCAATAACAAGATTAAAAAGTCAACTTTTTTTTAATTAAGTCTGTAAACACAGTCAATTGCTTAACCCCAATACTCAAAGATCGACATCCCGTAGTCTCTTCTAATCGGTGATTTAAAGAGAAAAAAAACTCGCAAATAAAAGTGTTTGTCTACAAGATAAGTATGCTGAGTTAGTTTCCCATCGTGTGAAACTTATATTTCCATTCTCAACAAAGCTGTAACCGTTATCTCGTAGTTACCTGCCCTTCCACGTCACTTCTGTCAAAGGTGGTCGGGTGAGCCCCGCTTTGTAGTCGGAAAAGTTTGCCACCGGCTTTGGTGCAATCTGTGAGACAAGAGTCGTGTTGCCAAAGACAGAAAGCAAATCCAGCCATTCATGCTGGCGTGGATTTCACCGCCAAATGTTTGCCGATCGCCGAAGACAGGCCATCCAATAAAAGGGTTTTCGTGTTCCACTCCTCGCGCGGTTACAGGACACGTGACTGTAGAGATGCTGCGATGTGTGTGTGTGTTTGAGGCCATAACACGATCCGTCATTGATTCCTGGCCATCAAAAAATAGGAAGATGTTCCCTGACTCAAAATGAGACCCCAACCCACCCCTCTCTCACCGTCACAACCCATTTTTCTAAAAAAAACAAAACAACTGCCATTTAATACAAAAGCTGGGAAATAGCAACAGAAATGGCGGCAGTGAGATGGGATGAAGCTCGCTCCTCTTTCCAACATCGTGGTTGGTTAAATTAAGCATTCATGTCTGCTTCTCCCTGTCGTGAAAAGAGTTAAATCAAGCACCTGATGAGGAGGAACGGTAAGGTCAATAAAATGCAGAGCACACGGGGCAGGGGGAGACCACCGCGAGTCCTGCTGTGACGTCGGCTCGGGTTTCGCCCCTTTCATGCTTTCACTCCGGCTTTCGCCCACGAATATGTCTCTGGCACGCAAACTTCTTCAGTCTCGTTCGATAACATTATTGGTGGTCGAAAGGCCGATAATTTCATAGGTGGCTCAGGTACAAGAATAATGAGAAAATAAGTGTTAATGGTTTGGGGTGAAAGGGCAATCGCCTGCCATTAGAGAGAGAGACTGATGCAAGAACAGGTTTTCGTCACTGCTGGCAACGGCCAAAAAAAATAATTCACCCGTGAAACTTTTTGTGCAAGAATGTGTGTTTGAGAAAGGTAAACAAATATCTACATTTGAAAATGATTATATATCAAACTCACTTTCTGTTCTCACAGACTCTTTGCTGCATTGACTTGAGCTGCATTTATTAATAGACCTATAATAGTGTAACATTTCAATAATACTGGCTGAAATTCAAATTTTAAAAAAGTGGTTTTACCCTACGAGGTATGATGGGTTATTTTTAAGAGATTAATTTCTTCCATGTACGAAAATCTATATTTATTTTAATACAGGCTTGTAGTCTTTTTCTGGAACATGATAACAATGTTGTTTATTTATATCTTCATATCATAGCTTTATAACTCAATACACCTGTCGTGTGTTTCAACCAACGAAAACGAAATCCATCCGTTAGGATGACGATCTTAGCTAGGTCTAATATTACAAGCATCCCGAAAAAGAATTCTAGGCTTATTTGCGGAGTATGTCATATTTTCATAGAAACACGGTACAACAGCGCAACGCCAAACCTGATCTTGCCTGTATCAAATGTAACTCTTGTGAAATAATAGTGGTAATGGACATTCTTTTTAGAACGAAAGAATAAATAAATACAAACAAAAAGGAAGGTTAAAGAGCACAATAAAAAACAAAGATGGGCTTTAAAAAAAAAAAAAAAAAAAAAAAAAAAACAAAAAAAAAAAAAACAGAAAGAGTGGAAGGAAGCAACGAAGACAGAACACGAAAGAAAAAATGGAGGTATCGCAAGTGGATGAAATGTATTTTCGAAATTTTCGGAAGAAAAATTTACTAAGACTTATTTTTAAAAAGTCAGTCTACAGGCGAACTTGTCAAATAGCACCGCTTTATTCCGTTTGTCGCAGTCTTGTTGTCATGTCCACCTGTCCTACTGCTTGCATGTTCACGCACATGAGAAGCTTCCTCGTGCCTCCTTCCTCAACTCCTTTTTCAAAGTTGCTGATGTACTTCGCTACTAAATAAACGTGTCACTTAATCGAAAGGCACGCGTATACAGAGCTTTATAATTTCATTGAACGATGATAAACATCGCTACATCAAACTTCCCGACGCTGAGTAGACGATGCTGTCAGCTCCGACAATGGAGCAGATGGTAAGAAGGAATCAGCGTGACCTGAAGAGGTCAGCCCTCAGGTTCACCTACCTGTCGCCTGACGCTGTCAACACGCGGCACGTGCGTCTCCACGCAAGACAGACGCAGGAGAATGCTGTGCAAGGGAGGCAACTGTCCCCTCGGCACTGAAGTCTTTCAGGCGGAGTCGTGTGGTATGAAGCCAGGCCTCACACCTAAAATCGCTTTTCACAATTATTTTTTTAAGTGTGATTTTTACAGGTGTTATTTTGAATCTTTCTTGCAAGATTCTATTAAGAAAAGGAAAAATAAACCCGTTGAACAGCACCATGCCGGAAACATTCGACGAGCTGAACTGTTAGTTGATACTTTAATGTCTCTGACGAAGTAGAACAGTCTGTTTCTTTCTCTCTTTCCTTGCTCACAAAATAAATACGAATATGTCTCTAAAACTTCAATATTTAAATAATATATGAATGAAATGTTAATAATTAATGCTTTATAATCCTTTATCTAGGGGCTGGCACAATAAACAATCCAAATTATATTTTGCTCTCATTTTAATGCGGCGAAAATGCCAAAATATTCGTGGTCATTCTTTATCAGTGTAGTGAATTCTGCCAAATTTCTAATTCTAAAATTGTCATTTATTCTGAATCTCGAATACCTTTTCTATGCTTGAATTAGTTTAGCTAAAAACACATTGGAAGTACATTAATTCATTGATGTTGTTGCTTAGCAGCCAACTTCTGCAAATCCCTTTTTTTACATTTTAATGAGACTTAGGCTTTGACTACTTCATGCCACAGAGTAAACACAGAGACATGGTATGCAGTAACAATCAACAGTAAACAGATTTGTACCATGAAGAATGGTGGTAATGCCATTCAATTTTGAAGTTTTTTGTTAGGCGTCCATTTTGGATCGTTCCCATGGCAACCATTCTGAGCATTCCCTATTGATATGTACATCATAGGACAGTCAAAATGCGCTGAATTAAAAATTCATTTAGTTAAGCAGTGTTCCCCTCTGAGTCTGGAAAAGTATTTTCACCAGGCAACGATCACAATGGGCGTTGTGTGTATATGTGTGTGTTTGTGTGTTGTGTGTGTGTGTGTGTGTGTGAGAGAGAGATGGCATGTTTGTACGCGCGTATGTTCATACGAGGGATAAAGAATTTGCAAACCGATTTCTGTAATTCCAAGAGAAGTGCAGTTACTTATCACGTGATTGGAAGCAGCACGTGGGACCCACTTACTGACATTGCTTGCCCTTGCCGAGTCCGTTGTTGCCACACAAGCGAGATAAATTGCTAAGAAAAAAAATAATAATAAATTACCCATTGTTGTTGAGAAGACTAGAAAATGAGTTTTATATTGAGCAGTTGCCTCCCTTTCCCTCGATTGCAGCCCCCATCCACCAAGAAACAGCTTTCGTCAATTCTCTCAATCTTTCTCTCTCCGTTTTTATTTTGTCTTTCCGAATTTTTCTTCCCTTTTTTGCGAAATAAACCTCTTAGAAGAGAAAAATGGCGGCCAGATGCCTGGTAGGCGAGTAGCACAAAATACAGAAAGACAAAAAATGCACGGCGTATGCAGTGGATAAGAATGCTAGGTGTCACTCCGTGTTAGCCGCCATGTTGTCTGCAATACAAGAGAGATAAAGCTGGCTCTTGACTGTGGATTACGAAATGACGAGAAGCGCATGCGTCATTTTCACGTCACTTCCGATTTTGGTCCCTCGTAACGTAGCTCTGTGTGTTTTCAGAAATTGTGCTCCTACCACAGAATAAAAAGTTGGTATCTTTGAGAGCATCTACACGTGTCAGTACAGTTGGCTGTGGGCGGTTACAAAGCGTCTCCAGCACTTATCTCCGCCATTAACACAAACTATCTACTGACAGCATCTCGCAGCCTTGGTGCCAGCCAGGGACCCTGATGCTTTCAGATGAAATACTGGTCATTACCTTTATTGCTCGTGAAGGAGACAGTAACAGCTATCAAGTGAAAGAAAGAAGAAAGAAAAAGAAGGATCAGAGAATGTAGAACGCAGAAGTGGAATAATTTTATTAAGACCCCAACTACAGAAAATTTTGCTATCTACTTCATCATTTTTATTTCAAGAGGTCCTGCCTTGATTCCACTTCAATGCTTCCTCTGATGTACCTACACCTGCAGTCCATAGCAACGACCTGCCAGTCATAAAAAAAAGTGTTTCTAGTAAAATCCTCGATGTTCTCCGTAAATCATGACTTAAGTTCGTTGATAAGATAAAAGCTTGAGGAAGATGAAAGCCATTAGGCGCACTCTGTAACGATGTTACATGGCAACTGATTGAGGCAGACGTTCAACCGACCCCCTGCCATCCGACTTTACTGACAGGTACATCTGCTCTGTGAACTGTTATACGTGGCTTCGTGGACATTGTTAGGTCAGATTTACGGCCACTGTTACATGTGATTTTACGGGTACTTTCATTCTGATTTTACCGACACTTGCATCTGGTTTTACAAACGCAGCAGCTTCTCGTTTTAGGAATCTTGTTCACCGACAAAAGACTGGCCGGACTATATTTTGAATAGTTTCTAATTTCCAAAAAACGACTTTCTTCAGAGTTTGAGCCAGAATTCTGATGTAAATAAGGGGAGTGGGTACAATCATTTCACGAGACCATATGATACTGTCAGACAGGACGAGAAACTCGCAGAATCAGCCTCCCACGAGTCAGCCTTCCTCTGAAGACAAAGATAACGAATGCAGTAAAAGAAATATTGAGGGAACTTTATTCGATTATGTTCCCTGTGCGAGATTTGTTTTTAAAGATTTGCTTTCAGAGAAAAATTAGCCGCAAAGACCACTGGGAGTGTGGTGGCTTGAATTCCATGGAGTCTGGTCCTGTCACGTGACGTTGTTAGCTTTAATGCAAGAATAAAATAAGAATAAGAAATGGCAGAAGTGAGAGTATGAAGCATGCTGTGCCCACGTCTGCACATTGTAATGTATGTTTGTAGAAATGTCTACACAATGTCATGCATGTGTTTACACAATGTTTTACATGTTGATACACGTGTTTACACAATGTTTATACACATGTTTACATAATATTATACATGCTTATGTGTATGTCTGTACACAATTTTATACACGTTTACACAATGTTAGACATATTGTGTGTGTGTGTGTGTGTGTGTGCACAATGTTAAACATGTATGAATGTCTATACAATGTTAGACATGTTTGTGTACATTATCTACACAACATTGCACAAGTCTCTGTACATGTGTTACTATAAGTAGAGATTATGTACTTGTACACAGTGTAAACATGTGTGTATCTGAAATAATTTATACATCTACATGTTTTGTACATCGTGTTATACATGCTTGTGTACGCTTTACATACTGGTGTTCACACATGCCTATTGTGTTCAATGTTTTATACGTTTGTTCACACATGCTCACTGGTTTGATGTACATTTGTTTACAATCCTGTACATGTTTCTCGGACTGCCACTCACTGCTATTAATAGAAGGCACAGCATTAATTATGGAATGTCTGCTTTGTAGGCCACCTCTCCCTCCCTCACACCTATCCCCTCCCTCACTCCCTCCCTGCCTCCCTCACTCACTCACTGATGGCTCACAGTCGCGATCTGATCTACGCGAACATAAATAATTCAGTGTTAAGCCAGGATTTCCCTTGTTTTGCAGCGCTCGGACACGGCAACATCTTTGTTTGTAATTTTGAAAACTTAAAAAAGAAAGAAACAAGAAGACGATCGTAAAACTGGTTTTAACTTGTCCTGCTTCCTGTGGAAAGTTCGCATCGCGAGTTTTTGTCTGTCTTTACGATACACGATACATCCTCGCCATGCACCACCCCTACCCACGCACCCCATAGAGGGAAAGACAGACCACACTGATGCTTCCCCCAGGAATTTAGCCTCTACCTGCGCAATAAACAGAGTTCAAGCAAGTGCACAGGTATCACTGCACGCAAACTGCGTCTTTGAACAACTAAGGCAGTGTCATTGCTGTTGTATGGGAAAGAGAGAAAAAATAATCTCAGTGAAGAAACACTATTCTAATATCTAACAGCGACGAGTAACTTCAATATTTATATATTTTTTCGTTTGAAAAAAAGTACTTTTTTAAATTGATGTCCACAAACGTACACGTGGCGATCGTGAGAAAAAGTCAACATCGTCCAAAGACTGCTACTGTCACGTGACCACTGTGTTTTGCGTCTGTCGGCATCTATAGGTCACTTCCGGTTCGCAGGTACCTTCCAGCCCAGAGTTCCACCTGTGACGAACGGAAAACATGTGCAGGCTTCTTGCGTTCAACCGTGTACTTCGCGAACTTTCCGAACAAAGCTGCGTGTGTGCGTGGGATGTAAACTACAAGTTTATCATCTCGCGCAGAAAATAACCCGCGCGTCTGAAGAGATTTAGACATCAACAAGAAACACTAGGAGCCATCTGCTGTCCGCCAGACTGAGAGAGGCTCTGCGTGTGTTTACATGTGTTTTCTCATGAGTGTATTCATTCACTGGCATACACACGTGCTCACATACACACGCACACACAGACTGTCACGCCACACGGTTTGACATCCGCATTGGTACACAACACACAACGAACGCAGATTGTTTTTGTTTTGTGGTGGCTTCCTCGCTGAACAAAAGATTTGTAAGTTTTCAGCACAAAGCAATGAGCATCTAACATCTCTCACCCCAAATAAAGACTCTACCACTTGTTCAGGTTTTCCCAGCATCTGGATGAGTAAAAATTAACCACCCTGGCCTGGCTTGACACCGGAATGGGAAGGGTATGCACCCGGCAGTGGGACGCTCAGGGTTCAGATCTCGTCTCGGAACACTGTGTACGTGACACCTGTCCGAATTGCTGGGCGTCGGAGGTTTTCTCCGGGTATTCCGATTTCCTCCCTCTTCCCTCCCCCCATGGTACGAAATCACCTCAAGGTGGAAGCACTTTCTTGCTAAATAAACTAACCAACCAACCAGCTTGACACGGGGGTGTGCTTCACACGACTTGCACGTGAGCCCCAGCAAACGGTGCGAGTCCTCACCTGTTCAGCGTTTCATGTACAGGTAGGGAGGCTTTGAACTCGAGTATACTGATATGACCCCCACTCTCCTCTATACTCTGATCGCGACAGATAGATGATAGATGTACCCTACCGTGCGTATACAGACTATCGCGAGACCTTTGTCTGTGTGTGTGTGAAAGAGAGAGAGAAAGACACACACACATACACACATGCCAAATACGAGTGTACGTGAGAGAAACAGATATGCAAGGACACAAATGTGAAAAGTGGTTACAGGCGATATTTTCCTGTTTTCACATTTGTCCGATAGGCACATTATAACAACTTTTTGCCAGAACCTTGGTTGGTTGGTTGGTTGGTTGGTTGGTTGGTTGGTTGGTTGGTTGGTTGGTTGGTTGGTTGGTTGATTGATTGATTGATTGATTGATTGATTGATTGATTGATTGATTGATTGCGTTCCATTATCTTGCCGTCCCACGATGGATGTTTTAGGAGCCGTGCAGCAGTCGAACAAACGAGAAAAGATTTGTAAAGACGAGGCCCAGAGACTGTTCAGAATGTCAAACTGTGTCTGTACTTACTTTCTGATAGTTGCCATCATAGCTAATGGAATCCTCCATCCCGTCTTCTGCCCGGCCCACAGCAGACGTTTATCCCCGGGGTATCTCCTCTAGAACCGTCTCTGTCTAAGACTCACATCCACTTTGTCCTTCCTGCATCCAGAAGACACTCGTTGGTAGAAACCGTAGAATACCGGGGGTAGAAGATACCAAAACGCCTGACAACGGGTATGTCCCTTTTCTGCGGGTAGGGGGCCGACAGGGACGAGGCAGCCAACCAGTTCCAGACTGCAGCCTCAGGTAAAGGCACTTCCGAGGACCTGGTTCCGTTTGATGCCAGTGAATCCGGTTTAATTTGCAGGGCGTTAGTCTCAGTGTGCAGGTGCTCGCTGGCTCGCCAGCCAACAGTCGCGCAAGGTGTGTTTCATTTCCACGGCCTCTTAACTTCACAGAGAGCCTTGTAATCAGGTGACTCTAGGGGAGCCACGCGTCCCTCCGTGGAGCTATTAAGCCATCCTATCTGCGCCTGGAGGCTGAGCGGGAAAGGGAGTTCAGCGCCAGAGAGAGAGAGTAAAAAAAAAACTCGCAGCAGATGTTGCTGCTTGCATGCAGGTGAGTCTTTTGATCAAGCCACCACCATCCCACTGCGTGTGAGTCCCGCACATCGTTCGTGTATAGTAACTGGCACCGACAAAGCAACAAACAAACAAAAAAAATCAGACAGTTGAGGACTGGTGGTGTCAAGAGACCAGCGAGGCAACTTGCGTGAAAGGTTTTTTACTTGCTATGCCAGGTACAATAGAAAAAAAAAACACACAACTCCATTGGTGGCAGGAGTGTAGGAGCGAATGTACCCTACCTCTGAGTGCACGCACGAATGTTTTTACCTCCTCCCCCACAAGCGAGCTAGATGGCAATAAAGAGAGGATACAAACAAAAGGGTGCTAAGCAAACACAGGCTTTTGTTCTGCCCAGCAGGCTGACGATAGCTCCAGGCAACCGACGGTTACAGGATGGTAGGCCCATTCTTCGGGCCGGTGAACAGTCGGCAAGACCTTTCATCGATAATGGTGGCGGCTACAAATTATGTATTTCTTCTCTAGGGGTTTGTCTGTTCGCAAAACAATGCGCTGCTGGCGGTTACAGTTAACGCAAACAAATAAATAATACCTTTGCAGTACTTTTACCACTCGGCTTTTTTTTTTTCTTCTTTGAATTATACATGGACAGGGAGGCTGAACACAACTCTGGGAAAGACGCATGACGTCACAAGGTGACCCCCGACTCCTTTTTTTCAAAGTCACGTGACACGATCGCGTCGATCTCGCGGCAGTTACCTGTTGTAGTGACGTCATGACCAATCATATCGAGACTATGAGTCGTCCGCGGGAAAATGTTCGAGTTTGGACACACATCATGTATAGCAGCAACATGTTCATTGATTTGAACGAGACAAGCATGGACAAACCCGGGGCTGTGCAACTGCGAACTTTGAACTCCGATTCGAGGTCACCTGAAAGAGTTGAGAAGGGACGAGTAAGGGGCTTGAGGAACCAGCCTTCCGTCTGTTGTTTTGCCTGATGATGCTTGCTTTGTCCCTGGACTTTGTCTCGAGGAGTGTTTGGATTCAAGATTCAAGATTCTTTTATTCTGTCGCCCTCCAGGGGGTATTGAGAAATTAGGAAGTATCAATGCATATACATTCACATTCTATCATTAAATATATGTCTCTCTTTACATATATTCAAAATCATCCACTCATTCTTTCCTTTTTCCAATCATTTCGTGTAAACTTGGATATTGTAAATCGAAGCATCTGGACATATCAGAACATAGGATAACCACTCTCTTGTTCTCCTCACTCTCTTTCACAGGTGTTCTGTATTCTTTACTATTTCTTTATCACAGGGGTAATGCATCCAGTACAATATATCCCACACCACAGCGTTTTATCAATTTAACTAATTTACTGTTCTTAGTAATATCTTTACAAATTGAGATAGTCTACTGAGGGTCTTTTTATTTTTTGAGGCTAATAAAGATTGGAATTTGTAAGCATTTGGGTTACGAGTATAGTAGCTTGGTAAGTATTTTTTGCGCTGGGTATCAAATTTGTTACACTTAAAAAGATAGTGGAATTCCCCTATGTCCTTGGTGTTGCAGAGTCTACAGAACCTTTCATTTCTAGGGATATCTGTTTGCCTACCTTTATTCACTGGAAAGTGGTTATTCAATGACCTAAATTTTATTAAAGGGAGGTAATCATGTGGGGGTAGGATTTTTAAGTAGGGTTCTAGTAAGAAGCTGCTTTTAAACATTCTATAATTTGAGTATATTTGTTTGGAGTCTAGTTCCCCTAACCAATTCTGGATATACTGGTCCTGTAGGGACCTATCTACTTTCTTCTTGAACCAATCACCTGTTATGTTTATGCTTTTCTGGTTTATCCATATTCCACTTAGGCCAAGGTCTTGCAGCGTTGTCTGGATAGTACTGATATAGCTAGACTTAAGAATGTTTGTTTCGTGTAGATTTAAGAGCATTCTATATGTAGTGCTTGATAGTTTATTACTGTTGCTAATCAATTTAAACCAAAAGCTAAGCATCCTACTTTTAATAAGAAGACTAACAGGGAAGCGACCACATTCTCCAAGCACTATACAAGATGGGGTGGACTTTCTTATTTTGAGGACCATTTTATAAAATCTTAGCTGTAGTTTACCACAAATGTCACTAATTCCTGATGCCCTGGGCTCGTGTCTACCACTGGATGTCTATCTCAGCTTTAGTTTCGGTTTCGATTCCTTTTGACCTTCGTAGGTCTGTGAAAACATCTCGCATGTCTCAAACCTTTTGTAATGTGGGATCCTGATAAGTGAGCCTTGTAAATACGGAAATAGAACTCTTTTGATTTAAAAGGCTGATATTCTTGTCTGATCAACAATTTACTGCCTGTTAGTACAGGTAGTCCTCGACTTACGACGCTGATCCGTTCTTACGCGGCGTCGTAAACCGAATTTCGACGTAAGTCGGATCATACGCTCAAACAGTACTGTACCATAATAACAGTACAGTACTGCAAACACTTAGTCTATCCAAACACCTGTCCTAACACAGTACCCTACATAATTACAGTACTGAACTCTATGACTTCCGCCGCACGTGGAATGAGGCGCACGTACAGTTCGACTTACGACGCTAAACCTCGTAAGTCGGAATGAGAGTCGTAATCACGAAACGACGTAACTCGAGACCGTCGTAACCTGAGGACTACCTGTATAGTTGCTGTCTGTGAGTTACTCAAGTTTTTCCGCAATTTATTATGTTTTTCGTATTCCATCATTTTACTAAAATAGTGTTTGGCCAGAACGAGTTTTATTTGTTCGTTTCTACTGACGAAAAAGATCAATGAGTTCAAATCACATACACAGAGGAAGTGTGCACACTGCAATTTATATTGGATAAGCATTTAAACTCAATGTTTCCTTTATCGGCCTTTAAACTGAGTGAAATGTTGAATGTGCAGCTGACACCACAAGGTATGTTTAGGTAAAGAAAAGAGGTAGAAAGTCCCAAAAGAACAGTGGTCGTAAGAGGAGGGAAGACAAGAGGTTCACTGTTTAGGACACGATATCAGGATGGCGGCACTCAGTCATCTCAACCTACCCCCGCCTGTACCTTCCCTGACGAATTAGGTAGCCGACGGGCGGGCTCTGCACCATCGACACGCAACCAGCATCATCTACCTCCCCTCACATCTCTCCATCCTCCCACACACACACAAACACATCTCTTTAAAACACAACTCCTAACATCATCCTACCTCCCCTCACATCTCTCCACCCTCACACACACACAAACATATCTCTTTAACACACAACTCCTAACATTAGCCAGCTAAGCCGACCTGCAGGTCACTGTGACCACCACCCACCCCTCCTTTCTGCACCTCACTCCGGTCGTCTGCTTTCTCACCACAAGATGGCGACGATGAAGCGTGTTCTTTATGACTGTACAAGTTCGGACCTCGCCTGTTGTTTCGGGTCGAAATTCTCAGTGAGCGAAATTTAGGGTTTTCTTCAGACGGTTGTTTAGCATTTAGACTGAGATAGATAGATCAAGAAGGAAAGAAAATAAAAATAAAAATAGTTTGGGACCTGATTGTTATTATTGTTTCAGACATACACACCACCACCCCAGCTGCGCAAACTCCAGACATTAACCAAGGACAGACAATCCACCGCTATGTCAACAACATAAAATATAGCGAGTGTAGTTCAACCTTCAGCATAAATTCATCCCATCAAAACATCTCAATCCTCAGACCAAACTATCAGCTCACAACCTCAGCAAACTGCCAAACAGCAAATAGCTAAAGCATCTTACTGGCGGGGCTGTAAGCGGATTACATCTCACCCTGATAACACGAGCGTGCTCACCCACCGCACTCACCTGCCAGAGGTGGACAATTCATCAGTGAATATAAACTTGCAGACTGTTCTGACCTCACTAGTCCCGCGACAAGTCCTCAGTAAATACAGAAAAAAACTTGTAAAATATTCTGGCTTCAATTGTTTATGGATATTTGTTACAAACCAGTGAGAACCATTGTGTCCTTTAGAGAGTTCTCTGGACGTGAACGAGGTAGTTCAAATTTTCATCAAGTAAGCATCATTGTCGTTCGTGCACAAAATCGGTCACATTTTACTCCTGTATTTTTAATAATACAGAAAGTTTTTTCCTGCGTCGTCTGCGTTGGACTCCTTGTTCTGACCATAAAAAAAAAACAGAGAAAAACTAACCTCTTAGGTGACCGCAGCTTTCAATCTCACTTTAAGAAAAGTTCGATTTTCTACAGAAGCTTAGCAGACTCAGACTCAGGGCTTTGTGTTCTAAGTAAATATTTATGAAAAACTCAAAAAAGTTTGTTTTAACCACGGGCGGTTTTCCATGGTGTGGTGGGAGGCGATCCACAGCGGGGTGTGAGTGATGCTCATTAACTTGCTGCTCACGAGGTTCAGGCTCAATCCTGTGTTTTAAAATCAGAAGCTTCGGGCAAAAATTCTGGAAATATCTTGGCGCCAACCGAATCACCATATCTTGTGTGTTTTTTTTTTTCAAGAAAGAGAAAATGCCGGGCATCCTGTGATCCGACCTTGGCGGAAGGTGAAGCTTTTTTTTCAAATAAAATGAAGCTGACAATAGACCATCAGCACCACTGTCTGGCAGGCGGCCAGGCCACCTGGGCATGATGTCAGATGAAGAAACACAGGTGAGGCATAGATCACAGCTTGCAGGCATGCCTCACTGACAAAAAAACAAATAAACAACAAAAACAAGCCGCCAGACACTCGTTAGTCCGGCTGCAGTCCAACCGTCTCTCTCTCCATTGTGTGTGGTGCAGCGTGCAAGCAGCAGAAAGGTGTTGCTGCTGATCAATAGCATGGCGGCGGCGAGAGAAGAGACGGTTAGGACTGGCTGACAACCATCACCACCAGCGCCATGCACCCCTGTGACGTCATGCATATGGCTGCCAAAGACCTGAGAGGTGATTCAAGGGAGACGACTGGTCTTTCACTTCTACTGTTTCCCTGACCGAGGGCTAACAACGAGATATTTCAATACCAAAAGAGGAAAAATTTTGTTTAGTTTTGCTAAGATGTTTTTTTGTTGCCAAAAGCTAGCAAGTCGATTTATTTTTGTTATTATTGTATTTTGGTAACATAGGCTGCAGAGGCCTTACTTCAATATACAGGTGTTGAAGACTACACTAAAAAATCTCGGTACTTCAAGGTAGTTCAAGGTAGAAATATTCCGGTACCAGGGTCTTCAAAAGTGATACCATTATATGCTACGATTATGTTCTGTGATTATCGCCGTGATTCGTGAAGTTAAAGCGACCTTTCCCTCCTCTGTGAATCGCACCTGGTTGACTCCTAACCTCACCTGTTGCTCTACCTGTAAATACCTGCCTACGACCGCATACCAGTCAATTAAACAGCCTCCTATGCTACTGCTACTTTCGTTATTATTGTCTAATCTTACTTTTGCCTGGAGTTGGGACTTCTACAGGCATAAATTATATTCTTTTCGTCCTACTTTGTTTGAAATGAATTCTTGATCCACTTCTGTAGACAAAAGCTATTATTTCTAGAATTAAGAATGTGTGATTTTGTGGTAAGCGCAGAGTCAAGTGATTCTCTCTCTTTCTATCTTTTCACACGCGCTTCTACACTCACATACGGCGAAGACACAAAAAAGATAGTATTTTCCACTTTTAAAAAACTAATGATATATTCAAAAACTTTTGACCTATACTTTGAGAAACGTGGCTGGGGTCAAGCATTGTAGAAAAGCTGACAGACAGTTCCTCGTGGTGTTTGGCGACAGACTGAAGGGTCGACCTGGCATCCAGGTAATGCAAGGGAAGCAACTTTGTTACTTTCGACCCACAAGGTAACAAGAAAGCTGCCCCTGCAATAAACTCCGGCATCTCTCTCTCCCCTCGTCCGATGACATTTATAAGCGCTTGTCTACATACTTACACAGTCCAAATGCATACATACTGACATACACACACATCTACACCTGTATTCGCACGTGCAGTACGCAGGTAGTCATCTAGCTCCCCCAACGACCAGCGGAGCAACATAACTAGTCGTCAGATGGTAACAGTCAAGGGAAGAATGAATGCGTTTTCTTGTTCTCTCCTCCACTATTGCCTGTCTCTTTTACACACATTTGATAACTTGTTCCTTATTCGCCTCTAAGAGACCAAAAGCAGTGTCTCGGCAACTATGGTCCACTCGATAGACCAAACTAATAAACGGAAGTGACGTCTCCAGGGCCCTTGATGTGTACCCTTCTTCCTTTGGGTGCCCACCATTGCTTACAGGAAACAAGTCTGCTCGGAGGCAGCTGAATCCAGCAACAGGGATGTCTTAATAAAATCGTCTCACTAGGAGAGCCCCTTCCCCCTTACAACTCCCCCTTCACCACCACCCGTCGTCAACCCCCTTCAATCATCCTCATCCCCAATCTTCCTGCAAGATAAGGTGCGTGCAGCTCGACCTGTGTCCACGCCATCCATTACCAACTTTTTACTGGGCGGGGTGCGTGCATTGTTATGCAAGAATTCCTTTCTCTAATTTTTTTTTTTACATAGTTCCTGAAATGCATCGCAGACCTCGCTACTACTGCTGAGATGTGAGTTTAGATGTGAGTGAGTACAGCTCACTATTGCTGCTGTGGTCCAGTAGTTGCCGACACTCCGCTCATTCCATCCTGCAGGTAGCAAGACGGTGATGGGCTGTTCTGGCAAATCCATGTGCTGGTGAGCATCTTCGTGTGGTTTCACCAGCTCTGACTTATATTAGCTCTTTGTGTGTGTGTGTGTAAAAGAGACAGACAAGAGTGGAGGAGAGAACAAGAAAACGCATTCATTCATGGTATGTTTGTGCGCGCGCGCGTGTGTGTGTGTACGTTGGGTAGACCTGACATGATGGTTGTCACCTGCATGAGACGTGGAGGTTATCGAACACAGATTTCCATAAGATGAGGGTGCATGCTGATAGACAACTGACAGGGGAACCTAGTCCGCCAAACACACGAACTAAAACAAACTTTTGACGAACATGTTCTTCCCCCCATCTCCCATTTTTCTCTCGTCATTTGAAGATTCCCCGATTACCATAATTAAAATTAATTTAATTTATGCTCAAACGCCTCTTTTTTTTGAAGAAACCCTCCAGTCAGGGTGTTGTTGTTTCGTGTGTTTCATGGGATCTGCGAACCGGTTCGAACCCAAGCCAACATGAAATGAGACCGACTACCTTCAGCCTGCTGATAATGTACAAAATCAAAACTATGCAATATAGATATGGTTATGGAATACAGTTTTCATGAACAAAGACATTTTATGCTCAAATATATTCTTGATTTGTTTTTAATGTGCCTAATAAGTATTTCTTACACTTGGTGCGTATGTATATGTGTAAGAGAGAGAAAGAAAGAGAGAAGGGGAGATCAATGTACGACGGGAAACAAGATTTTTCTGGCTACGTGTGAGTGTGTGTGGTGAGTGAAATGTGAGAAGATAATGGGATTTTGGCGTATCTGTGAATGAGTTTTTTTCTGTGTTGTATACGGTTTGCTACTGCAGGTCTGAATATTTTTTTTTCCTTTTATATGTGTTTGCGCCCAAATTTATGTCGGTATATGTGTGCGCGCGGGCACGTGTTATGTCTGCATACGTGCGAGCTCTGTGTGTGTGTGTGTTTAATCATCAGTAATAAGGTAATTTAGCTACTGTACCCCACCACCATCACTACCGACACCCACACACGGTGAGTGTACATAGTAAACAGAAGCACGCGTGGTCTCGGGCACGAGGCGCACCTGTTCACACCGTTCACTACACCTGTCGGTGCTACAGGTAGACAGCACGAAAAACTCGGCTTTTTGGCACTGATTCCTGTCTGCTCGTTCATTTCTTCTGGATCTTCACTCCCATAAAATCACTTCCCTTTCTCCTACCACCACTCCCACCTACCTACACCCTACGGCCAGAGCTAGGCTGCTTGTGTTTGGTCGGATAAACACTCGCTCGTCAATCCCCAATACGATCGACCTCCACAACAAGCACCTCGCGTGTGATCGAAAACCCTCGACTAACCGACAAACCCACTTAAAAACTCATGTGACGTCACGTGAGTAATATAGACTCACAGCTGACGCCATCGAGACTAGGAGGAGAGCCAGTTGCTGTTTACATTGTTTACATTGTTTACATTGTTGACATTGTATGCGGCATACCGGGAGGTAAAAGGGGAAGTGATTTAACTGAAGACGGATTCATCTCGTTTCGGAGCAAGTCGCGTGCAACAGGTGGTCAGAAGTGCGACCGCAGAATTGAGATATAAAATACAATTATAAACAATTAAATATTATAGAAGTCTGCGAGAGCGACTGTCTCATTCTGGTCGGAAGCTACCGGAAAAGCGTTTTACCACGGATGAGATAAGCCATGGGTAAAACAAAGATTTGGTCCACTAATAATCTGACAAAACAGTAATTAAATTTCTGCTCCAGAAGATCGTCAGACCATTAAACGACAGCTAGGAAAACTCATGAAGTAGGGTTCCTTACCGCAACAGGTTCTGCTTAAACGGCTCTTAATTAGATGATCTTTCATGGTCTGAACCTGGTTTAGGCAGTTAAAAAAAAAGGTTTATAATTTAAAGGTGAGTCAACCACAAACCAAACAAACCAAAGACATCGAATGATGCAGCAGACGACACTATACCAATCTTTGTTCTTAATTTACGTTTTGCGAATTGTTTTCCACCCTGAACCCAATCTAGAATTATGTTCATATTGAGATTCGAGAGGTCCTAGGTCCTAGACCAGGTTCAGACCGGGAGGAATGGCCTCAATAAAACATGGCTTAAGATGTCCTTTCTGTACCAAACAGAAGACCGAGCATCCCGTCTACACAAAACAGATAAGACCAGAGGTTTCGCTTCTCGTCCTAGACGAACCGTTGAAAATAAACGGCATAAAAATAGAGGGTTATGTCAAAATACATCTGTTTCGCACGTCTTGCCTGCCGTGTCTCACGCACCAGACAGGAAAGAAGGCAAAGAGGTGAGGGGTACCTTTCTGTCAGCAACACAAGGCCAGAGATTCAACATTACCTGACTTATTGTTCACGGGTTCAGTTGGAAGGCAAGATATTCAACCTACCTTTCTACAGCTCTTACACAAGTCGAAAGAATCAACCTACATTTCTAAACCTTTTGAGAGAATCAACATATTTTTTTAGACCCGCTACAGAAGGCGAGAGATGCCACTTGTATTTCCTACAGAAGGTGAGAGCTTCAGCCTTCATTTTCCCTCTTGTAGACAGACACCTGGAGGAAGCAGATTCAAGTTACCTTTCTGACCTAGTGTAGACATCTGGAGGCAGCAGATTCAACTTACCTTTTTCGACCTAGTGTTGAGAGACACCTGGATGCAGTCATCAGACGGCACCCTCCACCTGTCGAACCTCCCGGAACCCCCTCCACCGCCGAGACTGACGCCACTGTTCATCGTCGGCTGAGTTTATCGTCGTTGTCGTCTTAAACCTCCGGTATTTCCTTAGTTCCGCCTTCGATGTCCGAAGTGACGGCCAGTTTTTTCCCCCACGCCCTTTCTTTGTGGCTGACTACAAAGCTGACTTCTAGCTTCGCCGCTCACCTCAAAGCTGACCTCAGCGTCGTCGATGATGGAGTTGTTGTCTTATGGTTGTCGACCCTTGTCCACTTTGTCGGGTGTCGGCGCTGTTGGTCCGTCTGTTCGCGCCAAGAGATCCCTGCACTGCTCTAGGTCCTCCCACATGCCTGGAACGTCAGTTGTCCGGAACGTCAGACACCCAGTCCTGGCTCCTCCTCAGGGTAACGTCCCTTGAGAAGAAAAAAATCGCCAGCAAGCCCTTGTCAAAGTCATCGATCAGGTTGCAGGCAGTAGACCAGCATCACCCCTGTAGAAAAAAAAAAAAACTGTTCCGCACCGCTTTCGGGGGTCGGGGGTAGGATGGGGTAGGTTGGGGGAGGGAGTGAGGAGCGAATTATGTGTAACACCACACTCGCCCTGTTACACGGATCGGGCAGCCTTTGTCCTGTAATGATTGTCCACACCAGCAAGAGGACGCTGGGTAAGTTGAGATGGCTGCTTGTCTTGCGTTCGTTGCCGGCAATCAAACACCGGCCAAGACAGCCAACTGCAGGCGTCGATTAACGGAGATGAGGTGATGGGGGAGGGTTGGGGAGAAGTGGGGGGGATGTTAAATGGAGCGTCATGGTCGCTGACTGGGCTTCCCTTCGGGATAATTTGGTTAACGGGATAAATCTGCTTCTTCACCAAAGTCAGTCGTTAGCTGAAAGAAGTGTTTAGTCCGAGCTTTGAGCGCGGGTACGTGTTAAGTCATCCGGGTCCCTGCTACCCTGCGCGATTGCAGTGGCCACAGGTCCATCCCATGTAGCTAACAGCAATCTCCAGACCGTGGGAACAGAAACGTATCCAGCTGAGGCATCATTACATGGGTTTTTTCCCCTTTGTTTTGATTTTGTTATTTTTTTTAGGTGCACCCAGGGTCGTTCTATTTATGAAAATTATGCTCAAGCTATTACTCGCACTCGCAGATGTACCGTTTCGTCAGTGTTTTCAGGGCTGGACTCGATCCAGCTTCATCGTCAGAAATTTTTTAAGGGAAGACGTAATTTTTTCCTCTTCCTCTGTGTGTGTGTTTTTCTATCCTCTTTCCCTTTCATCTAGCACGCACACTCGTACGTGTGCGCACGCGCGTGTATGCACAAAGAACACGAGACTACGTGCAAATAAAAAGTAAAATCTCATACTCAGTACTGCCGTGTGCCATGGCAACCTGGCTGATTCCTACACCGTCTTTATCCTCCTCCCATCCTCAAATCACGAAGACACCGGGACACGTGACTCCAGAGTTGTCGTCCGTGGTGTCATTCTAGGCGCCGGTGGGAGGTAGCTAGGCCAGCACCACTACTAATCCAACACCGTCACAGCACCAGCACCACCACTGCACACAACCACTGCACCAACACCACTACTACGCCCCGCCACTGCTCCGTAGCACGACTTAACGGTCCGACCGTCACATGCCAAACTGGAAAGGCGCCATTGTTGAAAGAAGCTGCAAACGCGTCAGGCTTTGGAAGGTGAAACCCTCCGCGCCGCAGTTTTGTTTTGCGTTTTGCCTCCATTTCGTTTCGACTCCTTACCATTGCTGCAGGTGCATCTATGCGTGAAGAGGCAGGTTTCAGCGGCTCCCAGAACGCCATCGTAGTGACGTAATCAACTGTCAGTCAGAGCTTCTTCCAGGTAATGGTGCGTTTCTTTGACTTACCCCTCCTCCCCCCTGAGAATTTTGTTGGCTGCCTCGGTTCATCATCGATGTCACTCCACTGGGACTCAACCCCCGACACACACACATATACACGAATATCGTCACAACAAAAAGCAGGTAATTGTATTCTTTCCTTGGAATTCGCCGCTGAAGAGCACCAGCTGCGTGTCCGTCGATGTACTTGACCTCTCATCGCGAAGGCTTGGTCGAGGACGTCGACGTTTTGCCGGATGTGGATGTCAGCCGTTACACGACTCGCTGAACTCTGAAGCCACGACACAGCAAGTTACTGACTATACATAACAGAAGTTGATTTCTTGATCAAGCCAATAATTTACAAGATTTTGAAGTAAATATTGAAAATCGTCCAGTTTTGGGTTGATTTATTCGGTTGACATGCTTCGTTGGTGACTCTATAGTAACCAATCACACTCATGAAATAGTTGACCTTTGTCGTCATGGAGAGGGTTTCGACTCCCGTTTTAATCATGGTTTTAGAAATACTAATATAACTGCTTTCTTGTCTCTTTTATGTCCTCATTGCACGGCTGTCAAAGGGAACAAGAATTTCACGATTTACATGTCAGCAGGTAAATTAAAATCTTACTGAAGACCAAGCCAGCAAAGCGGTCTTCAATGATCCGGAATGTGCGACTTTGGAGGGAAAAGTGACCTAGTGATGAAGACAACTCGTTTCTCGCGGTCATCATGGCATCGTTTTCCCGAGTCTTGGTCATCGTGGGCGAAACTTCAATCGTCAAAATCGGCGCAGCAGGTCCTTCAACGCCTTCACACAAAGTGGAGACCTACAACTTCGTGATTCTTTTTACAATAGCTCAGGCTGTCTTTACCAGCCTCCACCTCCATCACCACCGCCGCCGCCGCCGCCGCCACCACCGCAACAACTACTTAATGTCATCGCATACGTCATCACACAGACCCCGAGGTGATTATTGTTGTTGTTTTTCTTACTAACTTCTGCCACTCACTCATACACACCTTTTAATTTCTCCTTTTATAGCATCTGATAAAAATGCAGTGCTTTCGTTGAAGCCGCTACAGCGTAGAGGGTAAAGCAAATGGTTTTCACAGCAGACCTTGAAGCTCCGGGTTTTTTTTATAACAAATCTTTCCTTTTTTTTTTTTTTTGATGAACTAGATTTTTTTTTTTTTTTTTTTTTTTGCTTTTGTTCTGGAGAACGTGTGTGTGTGGCTCTAAATTCTTCCCGTAATGATGAATCCTGCATTATTTTCTGCACGAGATTTTAGTTCACACCATATCCACCCACTGGATGATGTCTGACATGTTTGCTGCCATCGAGCAGCCGGTCAGTGAACTTGCCGACACCAAGCTCTCACGTGCACGGAGGATGTCCGGACGTGCGTTTCGCGTGCACGAGTCGACGTGCGGCTGAAGCTGCACCCTGTTGCAATGTCTGGAAAACAGTTGAGCTGTTCTTCCAATAGGCACCCACAACCTACGACTCCCCAACGGATCATCAGATGGCACATTCTTGCAGTGCAGAATTTTATTCTTATATTCTACAGGGTAGAGAGAAAAAAACCTCTCTCTCCCCCTTTTCCTCTCGCGTGTGCTCACTCATACACCGTGCTTTACAGTTCAAGATCCCCTCTATCCCTCACCCACCACCAAAAAGAAAAAGAAAACAAATGCCGACAACAGCACAATTGAAAGTCATAATGACAGATAAAAAGGCAGACAGACGGACGGACGGATGGACGGACAGACGGACGGAAAGTGTTGTGAGATGAGTGCTACTCCCCGGGCCTAACTTCAAGCCTGACCCCTAGGATGGACGGCACTACACGCGAACTTCATCTTTCGCTCTTTCCTCAAGTCGGAAGATGCACTGGAAAAACTGCAGCATAGTTCATGGACAACAACTTTGACTTAATTTTGTTTCGCGTTTCTTTTTGATTATGCCAACGGTTTTATGCTCATTGTTTTGTTTGTAAGAACTTAATGTCACGATCGCAGTGTCAGTCAATGAGAGTCACTACGTTTCTAAGAGAGAAAATATCAAGGTGGAGTCAGCTGAACTGAAATAATATACATAGTTTTCTTGAAAAATTTCAGATCAATTATTTAATTCATTGTCACGAACGTGTTCTTTCTGTAAGGGCGGTAACTCGACTGGGGATGGAGAGTTAACGGCCTGTAGCTGTGTACTTACTGTCGCGACTCGCGATCATCATAATTTTACTTTTTTATTTAATTATCAACCATCTTGGGTCAGTTGGTTTATTATGCTTAACTTAATTGTCAAATGAAATGTTTTTTTTTTTATTTTTATTATCTAATAGTACATCTATTTGTAGACAGTTTGAAGGATTATTTTACTAGTTACAGGGCTTGTGCTTATTAAGACTAATATATTTCATTAGTTGAGAGCAATGTTTCCTATCAGCTTTGTTCAGATCATACATCCTTCACTGCGCTTTAAAGCAATACCTGGACATCTAGACACCTGGACACCGGTGATTTACAACGTTACCACGAACTTGTATTACTGGACTGCTGGCAGACGATTTTTTCCAGTTAACTACTAAAACGAGGCTGGTGTGAACAAAGCTTTCAGTTTATTCACATTTTAAGATTAACTGCTAAAACGAGGCATGATACTACAAAGCTTCCGGTTTAGTCACCTTCATTGTTTAGGCTCGCCGAGACTATCCGCGGAGAACTTCTCAAGAGGTTAAACGTTGGTCTCGGCAGACAGACAGCAGTCCACCTTTATACATCCGGGACGTTACACTGGTCTGTGTTGTTCGCTTTTCGAAAATTGTGGGTGACACCGACACGCCCAACTCTCGGCCAGAACTCGCGGGACGGGAAAGTTGGGAGGGAAGTGAGGGTGTTAGACGTCTCGGTACTCTGCGATTAGTTGCTAGAAGTCGTGATAGCAGGTGTTTTAGAGGAAAATCACATCAAAGGAAGGTGCTGAAGATTTTTTTGTCCACATCAGTGTGCGATCGACGTGTGGCCACGCCATAAGGCGGTTTAGGTGGGTGTTTGAAATTCACTTATTTATAAATCTGGCTAAGATCTGGAAGCATGCAAGTGTATGATGCATGCCTGCATCTGACTGACAGATGTACTTTTTACTTGACGAAAAGTAATTATTATTTATTAGT
Organism: Pomacea canaliculata; assembly: GCF_003073045.1. Lineage (NCBI taxonomy): Eukaryota > Metazoa > Mollusca > Gastropoda > Architaenioglossa > Ampullariidae > Pomacea > Pomacea canaliculata. Next base: position 40,771,612 of record NC_037590.1, on the reverse strand, counting down.
CAAAGATGGAGAGCAAATACTCAAAAAGGGTTTAATTTTAACAAATCCTTCTTTGATACTTTTGAGTATTAATACTTAGTACAAAAATCAGTTCTCTATTTTAAATCAGCAAACGCCTGGGACGAGAATTATTATTATTTTTAGCGCTGACAGCCGGTCGCTAGGATTCTGCACTATAAAAGAAAACTTTATTTTCACCAATAAATTGCTGTTTTTATTTCATTAGTCAAAATTCCTCAATTAATGAATGTGATGTTACGCAGATCGACGGTAGCTCGCATGGAATTTTGTACAAATGTCAACTTTACCATATATACAGCCCACAAAAAGTACATCGTCTAAGTAGCTTTAAAAAAATAAAAGTTGTGTATCCTCGGTGGAGTTGAAATGTGATCTTAATTAAGGATCAAAACGGTCGCTAAAGTCGAGGTTCACTCGACAAGACATGTTTGTCCCAGTCCCAGCCACGTGTTACCACGCATCTTCGATGGGCCGAACAAGAGGCGGGGTTAATAGCGGTCAATAGTGGCAATAGTCAATCGTATGTTCAAAACCACCGCCACAGATTCCTATATTTTCATTTTTCATAAAAGTTTGAGACGACCGAAGTTCTCAAACTGACCGCGCTGAGCGACGCACGATCTGATTGGCTGCTATTTATACACTAACACCGCATGGTCTGACTTTGTGGTTGTTTGACAGTGCTCTTATCGCTGCCTGACAAAGGAGGTCGCTAAAATAGAAACAGAACTGAACATTGTTGGACTTTTTCCATCACAGTGCCACGGCGAATGCTATTTTTGCTGAAAAGCGTACTGCCAACAACAACAAAAAGCTCATCTAATTAGAGTACCTGTTGTATAAATAGCAGCCAATCAGAGTACGCGTTGCTCGGTGAGGTCACAGCTAGCACGGAGGTCACTGCGAGCACGCATGCGTGAAATTCGATGTCGGCGTGGGTTGAGCTGACTCTGGCAAGCCTCACCGCGTTTCGATCCCTCGGTTCGCGACAGACGGACCGAAACAGAAAAATCGACCAGACAAACAAGCAGATGCCCAGACAGACAGGCAGACATCCGTGGCACATATGTTCTACCATGGACCTACATATCTGCCACCTCTGGACCAGCTAGGTGAAGGCTGATAGCATGGCTTCAGCACTCGCGACAGACTCCAGCACTGTAGTCACGGCAGCACGAGGATGCTGGGGGAGGAGGCAATGGAGGTCACAGCAAAAGACTGGAGATGACCTTCATTATCATTAGCAAGTGCTGTGGCAAGATCCATCGCCTGTTCGATAGCAAATCGCCGGCCATTCGCTTCCCCAAATTATTGTCTGCTGGAGAGGCGGGGCCGGCATTTCCATACCAATCACCCCCCGCATGACGCCATCCCCACCCTCCACCCGGGATCGTTCTCCCCGTCTCCTCCTCTCGTGAGATGAAACTTCACAGACCCTCACTTCCTTTTTCTGTCCATTACAGATGTCGAGCTGGTCACTGGGTCAGCAGCGCGAGTTCCGGTTTCTAGCAAGTTACTTGATGTGCTTTTTTGTTTTTTGTTTTTTGGTGTTTTTGTTTGTTTGTTTGTTTTGTGTGGGGTTTTTTGTTGTTTTGTTGTTGTTGTTTTTTGTTTTTAGTTGGGGGGGGGGTGCTCGTTTTTATCAGACGACGTTGACTTGAAAATATTAAAAATATATACTCCACCCACACACACACACATAAACTCAATGTCCTTTCTTGCCAGCTTTATTTCGTGTGCACACCTACTAACACATCCTACAAGGGTAGAGCATACATATTTGGCATACCTACATTTTTTCACCCCTCAGGTGCTGCTTCTTCGAGCATCTGTTTCTGCTGTTGCGCACATTACCTACAGCATCCGACGCGCTGCAACTATTTGAAACGGAAGCACTGCTTTTGGGTGTGTTTGGCAAACAGGTTTCTCTGCCCAGTAACACTTCTTCCATGGTGTCAAGACAGCGACGAACACGATTCGTTTACGATAAACATTTCCTTCTGAATGTAAAAGCTGCTTATAGGGCTTTGCTGTGATTAGCCTTAGCTTGAAAATAAAACAGCAACAACGAAACAAGAGAGCGTTGCCGTTGCTGTGCATTGTAACTAAACAGACAAATAATAACAGTTTATGTAACAGTAGCTCAAACTGTATCCCACGCAGTGAAATATTTTAAATGTTCAACAGTATGTTATTTACGTACAGTATGTACGTATGTTCCGACTTACAGCGAAAATACAGGTGTAGATCTTCCTCTACAGTTGCATTTACTTCTACTGTATTCCTCCTGCATAAAACAGTCATTAGACAAGCGTTTACTAACATTGAAAAATAATGTAACACAGGAGAACGGGGGCTCTGACGTATGAGAACCTGCCAAGAACAAAAACTGCAGAATCTTTTTATTTTATAAACGGCTAAGGTGAAGAAGCAATCTGAAATAAGTTTGCCAGAATCGTTACATGAAGCAGGGACCCACGCCGACAAACAACCGAAGGCGTGTATTGATAATTCGGCAGAAATCTGTTACTTGTATTCTGACATTTTTACCTGCTTATTTTTGAACGCCTTGCTTCTCCGCCTCCACCCCTCTACCCGCTTCCCACCTCTTACACCCTGTTCCGACAACCTCCGTCCGCAGTTGTCATTACTCAGGTCTCTTTGTTCTTGCCCAAACACACTTGCATTAAGTTGGTAGAACTTCAGAAAAACCATCACATCTCCAAGCTTCTGATAAACTCCTTCTTTTATGCCCTAACTTCAAAAACATGAATAACTTGAACTCCTTTCCCTTGCGTCACGCCATTAAGCTCTCGACTTCTTCGGACCCCCAAGCTCTCAAGTTATATTTCTAACACTGATGGTTTTTGGTTTTTTTTTATCATTTTTTAAAAAAAATTCTTCTGCTAACGTTTATTGAATGTCGATAGAAGCAAACTAAATTATTTAAATCATTTATGCAAAGATGCGCACGTGTGTGTGTGTGTGTGAACGTGCTAGGTCGACATCAACATCAAGGGATTTGAGATAAGATGAGGATTTGAGGAACTGATAGGAGTTTGGCAGAGACTTGTATCTCTTTACTGCCGCCTGTTTGCCGTGACCAACTCTTTCGAAGCTGTAGGGTCTCAGGTCTCGGCGAACAATTTAGTAGTTTAATATCCAAAACCGCAATAAAATTCTTAAAATTAACAATAGATTGAATTTTTTTCTTTTTTTCTTTTATGGCAAAAGTTATCAGCCATCGAGAAGATCTCAATGTAAAGCCAATATAGCAAAATTTTATTTAAAATATTTTTTTTCAAGCGCTGTTTCTGTGTAGCGAAACTTGTCCTCTTGACGTCTTGTCCGTAACTTGACAGTTTATGTTCAGCGAGGGGTTACGATGTTTCTAGTGAAGTGACCACGTGACTCATTCACTGTTTTCATCTTGCATGTGTGTGAAGAGAGAAGAGTAAGAAATGAAATCACGACGTTGTAACCCCTTTGTTCTGCGAAGTCCCTAGTGTATGTCGTGGGTTTCGCGAAATATGGTTTCTTCTGGCGCCAACGGTCACATCTTACAAAAGAAAAAAGTAAAAAAAAAACAAAAAATTCCCACGCAAACATAGGCCTACTATACTATGTACTATATATACTATATCCCATGATTGATTTTTAATCGGAAAGAATTGTTCTGCCATGTCTGGTGTGGATTTGACCTGTTATCCACACTCATGACTCTCATCTACACACATCGTCACACTGCTTTATGTACAAGATAATACTTTAAGACGCTCTTTACAACTGTGTGTGGATTGTGATTTTTATTGTAGGTCTCAACGTATGTTTGTGACTGCAAGGCAGCATGTTATTGTGACATTATTCAATAACTAGATTACGTGAAATTGCGGAAAAGTTCATTTTCATTGATTTTCTTATAATTATTTGTGGAAATTTCTCATCTGTTGTGCATGAAGACACCTGTGCCGACAACCAACAAATTCCCAAACGTTTCCTGACCGTATAGGCAAGACGCCAAAATTTCACTTTTTCCAGGTCCAGAAACGGTTTCCCATTTTCTCAAAAACGTTTCCAGACTTTCCAAACTGTACGAATCTCACCTTTTTGAATAACGAATCTGTGAACTTCCAGCGGAGCAGTGATTTAGCTATTGACAAACTCTTCTTCCCAACGCATACAGATAGCGCACGTCACTCATTGTAACGTTTCTCGCCAACCCTCACGGACTGTTATCGGGCTGTTAAAGTAAAATTGATGAGCATCCCACGCAGTAAGCCCCCAGGTGAGTTCATTACTGTGTGCCTTACGTTGCCTCCACCACCTACAGCGAGAACATTTGGCCCGTGGGACCAAGAGTTGGAATGCAAATCTCCTCTAACATCGCCCCAAGCGGGATACAAGTTACACTCCCGACAGCTAACCCGCTATTTCGAAAATAACAGGAACCATTGCCAAAGTTTTTCTTCCTCCAGCAACATTGAGCCAATGTGGCGATATCAATTCAAAAATCGCTTGGCGCTGGAAGATGCAGGTAAATATATAAACTATAAATGTAATTGCTCCCCAACAACTACCACCCTCCTTTCCCCCTTCCCAATTTATTCGTTGGAATGTCCAAATGTTCCAAGAGTCTCAGAATGTTTGTGTTAACTTAACAAGACTGTTGACGTCCATTACGACAGGACAGTCGCACCAGGGGCCGGCCATCTGGGAGCAGGTCCGCTACAGCGCTCATGCAGGCTTTATGACAAGCTCCTATCAAACTTTCTCTTCTAATTCTCTAATATTAACCAAGTTTTTTTCTTATTAATATAACGGTTGTATAGAAGCTTTGTCAAACATTCGTCTATATTTAATGCTAATAATATTCAGGCAGTTCAAGACGCTGTTGAGGTGAGTTGCTTGCAAATACTCAAGTCTGTTAAAGAGGTGAATTTTAAAATTTCCATTTTCAGACTACTACTACTAACGTGTCCTATCGACATAGCCATTCAAGAAGTCAGTAGGTACACAGTGTCATCATTTATTACCTCAGTCAAACCCTCATACAGTTCTGTAAAATTTCAGTCAAAAGGAAAAAAAAGTCCATGCACGGTCTGGCTTTCATTTAGCCATAACCAGTGCTAATTCGCATTCGTAAAATTAACACGTTGCACGAACAAAACACTCCTTCAGAAAAAAATATGAATAAATAATAAAATGTGTACTTTGACAGTGGGTTATGGGTAAGTTGCTCAACATTCTCAAAACAAATGAATTTACACATTTCTTGACTTGATCCAATGATAACGCACAAAGGTTACCTTTCTGAAACATCTGGCATCACCTGTGGCAAGTGGACAACTTTGTTCTCAAGCACTTGTCACACAGTTATACATCTGCGAAAAACACAAGTACGACACGCAGACCGCCCCCTCACCCTCCCGAACAAGTGCATGTACTCAAAACCACAGGGTCGTCCGTCACTGTCAAGTGTGTGCGTGAAAAGGAGGAACCATGGCAGCAGGATACTAGGAGGCACGTGCAGACTCGAACCCTAAAACAACAAAGGAGCGGGCACCATCCACTTCGGTTTGGACAACAGCATGATTTTGGTCTCAAAACTGGGCAACAACTCACTCTCTCCCACCGCTGCCATCTTCACATTCACACATTTAGTCCGTTGAACGTGTAAACATTTCCATCTCCATACCGTGTCTGAGCACGATCAGCGTGCCGGCACAACGAGGACAAATAAAATTTGAAGGACGATTTAAAGATGCTTCCGCTGCTAACCACGACTTTCAAGTCAAAACGAGGCTGCATTATTCCCTACCAACAGCTCTCAGTTCCAACAAGAAATGTCACAAGTGCAGAAATTGTCATTTTTACATGAAAACCCTCATGATCGTTATGTTACTCAATTTCCACAACTGTTTCTCATGCCACACTGAAGCATTATCTAGTCCATCCCTCCCCAAGTCCTACATTTCGGTTTTCCTGAAAAAAAAAAAAGGATCTCAACATATTACTGCATGTTAGTGACATATCGCACACCCCAATCCAACAGGCATCATTTAAGACAGACTAATCTAAAACACGACCCCGACATTCAATACAAATGTTATCAACCAGTTTCTGAAAACTAGTAACAATAATTATTCTATTCGTGCGGTGTGAACAACGCTTCGTAAAATTCGCCGTTTGCGGCAAGAAAATAATAACAAATAATTAAAAAATAGCAAGTACACTTTAATACTGAGGAAAATGAAACCCTTAAGTGTATACCCTTTCCTACACCACTCGAAATATCTGCAAAATAATAACTAAAAGTAAAAATAAATAAAACAGACTTTTCCAGTTTTTATGTTGTATTCATACTGTATTATCCTTTAAAATAAAATAAATTGTGGGGTACGCAGTTGGCAACTAAGCAGGAACATTTTGCTACCCAACTGTGCTAGCGTCAACATACTGAAACTAAACTGTCATAAGCGTAACAGTAACGAGTTCCAGGTAAACGATGCAAGTACCTCCAGTCTACAAAGTATACCAAGCACCATCAACTAGAGGTCGTCGTGTCTTCAAAAGGTGCACTGGCACACACCTTCACTGACACTCTACTCCTAACAATTATTATTGTTACAGCGCATTTCCATGTGTTGATGCCAGCTCGATGCGCTGCACACGAAAGACTACAAACGAACCGACAGTCAAACACAAAAAAACACGTCAGCAAACGGATAAAACCACAGCAAACATGAACGAAGTGCATGCATGAAGATAGAGGAATGAGCAGAATAGAACTCTTGACTATGAGTGATATTTCTTTTTAAAAAAAAAAAAAAAAAAAAAAAAAGAAATAAATAAAGGAAGGTGAGTTATGAGGCCGGTCTTGAACGAAGGGACAGAAATTCCAGAAGGCCTGAAGAAGGAGCGTCTGCCGACTGTCTCCCCGTCTGATGTGTGGCACAGAGAGGAGGGCAAGACAAGAACCAAAGAGACCGATTCGGGTGGTATGAGGCGGTAGCACCGTGTGGTGATCTCGTACCCAATGCGAGCTCGGACTGGCAGTCAGTGAAGTTCCAGAAGGGTGCAGCATAGCCTGTTCTTCGCCGTCGGAAGACGAAGCGAGCAGCCTTTTTATGATCCCTCTGAAATTTATTACCCAAAGAAATCGACGAACAATCTGCCTTGAAACAAAATACGTGGCAAGGCACGACAACTCTTTTCTTACTGCATCAGCACTTAACCTTTATGCACTACTGTTTGCACTTTCCTTAGAACGTAGAAACAATTGTTGGAGTCAATTAATCATCCTGAAGCCAGATAAATGTGGTAGGTTTATTTTTTAACCTACAGGATGAATAAAGTCTAGCACAGTAACATCATGAGAAAAAAAATATTGGCACGTTATGCAAATATGCTGTGATACTGGTATTAGTAATGGTGATACTGGCAATGAGGTATCATACAGCACAGTCATCATTTACCTTGAAACTTAATTTCTCTTTTTGCTGTCCCTCCTCCACCTCCCTCCACACGCATACACATAATTTTAGTGTAACATCCTATGAAATGCCTCTGCAACTTGCAGACAGGTAAAAACCAAAATCCAGGAAAGCGTAGTTCACAACATTGCATCGCCACCGCTTCGATGGTGGTTTTTTTTTTTTTTCTTCTTCTTTTCTGCAAAACTGAACACACTGTACGACCAAATGTTTTATGACAAATCTACATCAGGCGCTATCTTTTGCTTGTACAACAGTCCAAAGAATCCCTCTGTATAACTATAAAATCTAAGATACGGCAACATTGATGTTGGGGACTTATAATGCCCGCCTGGCACCCAAACATGCGATCCGATTTAGCGAAGTTTTCTGCCACTAGACTCCCTGGTTCAGATTATGAGTAAATTTACATCCCCGAGATATATGTCTCATCTTCCCTCACCATTCAGACCGCACAATAAGCTCCGTGCAACCCAAACCACCCAAATCTTCAAACTGTCAGAAAATTTTCTTTTCTAATAGTTCACCTTCCTTGTACCGAAAAAGGTAAAAAAATAATTGTAAAATATTGTAAACTTATAGAGCTTATTCTTAAAACGTCCATCTGATTATTTAGTCTTTTTAAAAGAGAACAAAAGCAGCTTCACATTCCTCTCCCAAATAGCTAAGATCTGCAAATGACACTGAATAAGCAACTTAAATGTGCAGCAAAGGTTTACATGTTTACAGTTACAAACACCCCAGCATTTCATAAATAATTATGTCCAAAAGTCAAGTTGATGAGAAATGGTACAATAAGATATATAAAAACAATACTGAAATCGTCTTTTGTATGTACTTCATATTGCGCCTGCACATCACGTCATGGCGTTGGAATATGCGTTCGTCTAATTTCATCACAAAGAAGGCAAACAAAATTTAAAAAATTTTACGTTTTTTAATAAAATATTTTTACAGACCTAATCAATACACATACATTAACAGTTTCGTATTTCGCAGGTTTTTGTTTTTAATAATCTGGCCTTTCTCTATAGCAAAGGAGGAAAAGGGGAAAAAAACAGATTTACCAACGTTGTGTAGCATGAAATGGCAATGTTCCTGTTCTAAATATTGGTGACAGAAAATTAGAGAGAATGAATGCTTCTCAGCCAGACTGACAGCTCTTGTTGTCACTTACTTCCTCAGACCAATACAAAGCTCAAAACATGAATGAACTTCCACAATTCACACACTCGTTTGTTTGAAAAGCATTTATGGCACTACCGAGAGAATTGTTCCTGTGGTCAGCTCTACTCCAGCAGCTGATGCTAACCTACCATAATTCCTCATTGTTGGAACTTGCATGAGAGACTACAGCAACCAAAATGGTGGAGGAGGGAGCTGTAAAAGGGTTTTAAGTGAGAGAGGATGAGAAGATGAGCTGAAACTGCCATGCATCAGTACAAACAGCAGCACAGGCTGCGCTCCATGCACATCATTCTTGCATCCCTTCACCTACATTTGTTCTATGTACCACTTGTATGTTGTCTCAGAACCAAGAGCACCTTCTTTAAATCTCATTCTTCGCAACAACAAATTTCCCCTGAAACGGACTTTCATGCCTACAATATGTTAACTCATGCTAAACAACCTGAGACTGTGCCACAGGCAGGGTATTCACAGGAAACCTGCCCTTGATTTAAAAAAAAATAAAAAAGGCTGATGCAACCTGGTAAAGAACAAGTAACAGTCAAATTGTCATTGCAAAAACAATGGTGACTAGCCACCGTGCTCTTACCTAGATACTTGCTTCTTTCAGACATTCTCCTCTCTTTGTACAATTTGAAAGACAAAAGACTGGAACAAGTTGGGTCAGGCTTAAAAAAAAAAGAAAATAATATTAATAATAACTGAAGATTTTTACTTGCCCACTTCATCTGTGGAACTGAAAGTCTTTAAAGAAGTCTGATTAAAATCCTTCAGGCACCAGCTCCTTGCAGAGGTACATACAAGGTATAGGACTTCCACACTGATGCTGACCTGTTAACAGTGCACTGGGCACCCATGATGACGTTTACCTAGAACCTCAGTTACATGACAAGCTCTTGTCACTTGCTATGACTCTTAAGTCTCTGAGCTACCCAAGCTCCATCACAAACTCTCATCGCTTTCTATGGCTTGCAAGTCAGGGTCCACTTCTTCGGGAGCTAGGGCCTGCAAGGATTGTCTCTCTTCTCCCATCTCCCCACTGGCTTCTGGCACTGGACAGACAACATAAAAGCAAGTACTTTTGACATTTACTAGCAAAAGAAAGTATGTTAATGCCCATGGTGATGTGTGCTTGCATGTGCATGCACGAGTCAAGAGATTCGATGTGTGAATGGTGAAGACATACTCACTTGTCTCTGTAAGCCTGGAAAGAGCATCATCCTCTTCAGTGGCATATCGTTTGTCTATGGCTTCTTTGATCTGATTGTTAACCCCTTTAGGGTCAAGATCCATGGCCCAGGAAAAGTTCATTAATGCCAGATGTGTGTTGCCAAGCTTTTTGTGCACCTACAAGCCATTTGAAAGAAACCATATAAAAGAGTAGAAGACTTGTGTAAACTGCACATATTGTGTATTTGACAAAAAGAAAACAAGAGTGATCTTAAATGAATCAGTAAATTTTTATTGAAAGGGTGGGATAGTAAGTGTGCTAGGTGTGTTAGAGGTATGAGGAAAAGGGTATTATTTTTACTCACTAATCAGTACAGTGTATTCCAAGATCGCACAAATACATAAAGCATGCAAAAAATAAGTCCTTAAATAAAATCAACAATCACATCAACTTTTCCTTGGGTTTGTTCATATATATTATTCCTTGCTCAGGAAGCAACAAATCATCAGGCATCACATCTCAGATTATAAGAACTAAATCAGGAAGTAGTGAACAGAACCCTTGTGCAGATGGATACACGATTCTTCTCTAAGAATTGTTTACTTCAAATAGCAAGAGGTCGCCCTCACCTTGCCCATGAGGAAGTACACAAGGGACTCTGTAGGGATGATTTGTTTTAGTTCTTCCAATTCTTCTAGTGCTTCCTGCAAAATGTACTCAAAATGGCTATTTCAATCTTTTAAAATCATGGGCAAAAAATGTGCATGTGCGCATGTCTGAAAGTCAAGGTTATTTAATCACACGTTTTCATAAGCATTTAGATGCACTGTGTATTTTTCAAATACCTAAAACAAAAAGAAATTTCAGGCAAAAATTTAATAATAATAATAAATGCAAAATTTGTAAAGCGCATACTCACACTCCTAAGGAATACACTCTTAGCACTTAAGAACGAAACATAGACAGCATACAAGGGACAGGAAAACAAACAAATAACATATGAACTATAAAAGAATAAACAGTACTAATGAAGAATAAAATCAAATACAGAAAACATGAAGAGGAAACAAATGACAAGAACAAGAGCTGGTGGCGACATGATATTGCAAAAGGAAGGGTGTGAAAAAGAACTAGCATTATGGGAAAGGTTGTTAGGAATAATGTTTACAGAAGAGGTGAATTTTCAGATTATACTGAAAGACTGATAGAGCTTCAGGCAACACAATTTCCTTACGCACCTACAGAAAGCACTATCAACTATATAGATACACACCACAAAGAACACTTATCTGACTGCCTAAAACGGACAAGAGATTCCATGAACAGTCACTATCAAACTTCAGGTATACAACAAAGGCAACTTCCCTAAAATAAAATGGCCGGTCTTGTGGTGCAACAGTTAGCGCCTTACAGTAAGGGTTGGCTGTCCTGGGTTCAGCTCTCATCTAAGGCACACTGATATTTCTCTGCATGTGGCATCCTTTTACTGGGCTGTCTGCCTTGCTGTGATATAGGCTTAGGTGCTGGCTCAGTGTAAAAAACAAATCACCCCTCCTAAACACCAAATTCTATGTTGTTGATGTAGAACAGTGATGCCCAACCTTTTTCGGCCTGCGGGCCATATCCATTTCGGACAGCCGTGTCACGGGCCACTTCACCGCAAAAATACAAAAAAGAGAAAAAAATAGAGCAGATACCATTTTTTTTATTAGAAACAAGTTGTACTTACCATTAATTATGTAGTAATTAGTGGGATATTTGAAGTTGTTTTCCCGAAACCAACTTCTAAATGTCCGGCCTCATCGTAGAGACACCAAGTCGGAGCACTGAATCGAAATGTTCGTCCATCGAAAAAAAAGATTGGGAAACGCCCCTATGTGGGGATAAATACTTCTTCTTCCCTTTTTTCGTTTTTTTCGCTTTTTTTTTTTTAATTACTAACATGCCGATTTCCTGCACTGTGGGCAGAAGTTTCGCGGGCCGGATATGGCCTGCGGGCCGTAGGTTGGGCATCCCTGATGTAGAAGGACCAGCCATCATAGGCCTATCTATTTGTGAGGTGTTGAACCTCATCATAATCCACAGCAAAGTCAACCTGAAAGATCTCGCAACTGGGAAATTTGAAAGACCTAGCATACCTCAGCATACCTCTGTGTGAAGCCCAATGCAAAGCCATTCATCAACTGTTTTAATAATATTATTAACAGACATGTGATTTATATTGCACATGATCACACTTATGAAAGAGCATGCTCTTAGTGCTTGAGACAAAAAAGAGACACGGACAGCATACAAAGAACAGAACGATAAGAAACAGTTCTGATAGATAATAACAGATATGCTAACTAGAAAAACACTAAAACAGTGGCAAGAGGTAAAGACAGCCACCTAAAAAGTAACATACTTTATGCCTGTCACAGGCCAGAAGAATAGAGGCTTTGTGGAACTTGCAAAGAGGATTTCTAGGCTCCAGGGCTATTGCTTTGCTTAGCGTCACCAGAGCCGTTTCAGTCTTTTTCTGAGCATGCTGAGCCTGCACACAAGTAATCAATGTAATAATACACAACAATTTAGCATATCTCCAATATTTACAAAAAAGGGTGGGTATTATGATTTAAAGGCTTACCATAGCACAATAGTAAACAACTCTAAGATTGCTCATCTACTCTTTGATTAGTATAGTCTCATCAAGTCAATTCTAAAGTCTATACAAGTTCTCTTGCCTTATCAACTGGAGAGGCAGAAGACCAAAGTAATACCACACATTTACTGACTTCTATGAGGCGGTTTATAAATAATACTCAAATATAAAACCAACAAATTTTCATATAATTCAAAGCAAAACACTCACTACACCAACATGGCAGATGAGAGCTGAGCTCTGGGGGTTGATAGACAATGCCCTGCGGAAGTGGACTTCAGCCAAGTTGAACTTTTCCTGCTTGTAGTAAATCATGCCAATGCCATACCTGACAACAGTAGCATCTTGATTTTACTTCCTTCACTGATAAGGTTTAATTGGTCACCTTGTCACTATATAACCAGATTCACGTAACTCAAAATCTTTTTGTTAGTTAATCTGCTTCTCCATCCCACCCAACTTTATCCCACAGCAGGAATACGATCCAAAAAAGGTCCCTTGTCATTATTTATTTTTTAGCTTGAAGCAAATGATGTTCCATCATGCCAACATACATTTATACAATTTACAAGACACATTATAATTTATAGCATGTACACAGCCTACTGATCCAAGACGAATATAGAATCTATGAGTAGTGTGATTTCTATGGATGACTGTCATTGAAATAGAAAGAAGTTCCACAAAATAATGACTGCTTGCTTTAATATCCCTTCCATTGCTCACCATGCATTGTAGTGCCTGGAGTCTACACGCAGGGCATTTCTAAAGCTGGCCAGTGCCTTGTCCAGCTCCTCTATCAGAACATACTCATGTGCAAGAAGTGTATATGCATAGGCATAATCTGGGTCAACCTGCACATCAAAACATGCAAAGTAGGCACGCATACATATGCACACATACACATATACAGAAACAAAGACTTACAAATATGATACAAAGCCTACTTGCAGTAGCACTTAACAGGCAGTTTCACTAGTGTCTGCTTGCCTCACTGTCAACGTAAAAAGTACTGGACTATCCATGCCATCATATGGATACATTATTATTTTACATATCTATATAAAGTAGATGTTATAAAGCACAATGATCCTTATAGATGCACGCACGCATACACAAACATAAAAGAAAACCTCAGTCAGCTGCGTACAGTACTAAGTAGACACACAAGTAATTTTAAGTTGTCAACCTTTCATGAATTTTTTTTTTAAGTAAACACATCCAGGTAGCCCTAACCCTGACCGTATGTCTAATCAAAGGCTTCAAGCTGTTCTCCCCAACAGTTATGCTCTCTATCCCTCCTAAGAAGAGGAAAGTTGTGATGCCTGACCACTAGAGTAGTCATCAAACTTAAGACCTCCATTATGCATACTTGTCTAGCCAGATGGAAGTAGCCATGTCTGACAAATGTACTCCTTAGCTCCCCAACCTGCGTCAAAGCTTTCTTACCTCCCTTGCCTAAATCAAACCCATTCTTCTCTACTAGAAAGTGAAAGTTCAGCCTTTAAGAAAGAGGATGACTAACCTGAATGGCCCGTCTGAAGAATTTTATGGCAACATCATGCTCCTTTTGGGAAGAAAAACAATTTCCTGTAGCACACCAAGTCTGAAACATGGTGCAGTAATCTTATTACAAACAATACAAACTTATTACTCACCCTGAAAAACACAAAAATAAACTCTCATTACACTACCTAAAACTATCTGTATGACCTGCAACAGTAAACTGCAAAAAGTTTTGACAGTTGCAGTCCCTCCATAGATGTGTACATCCAACAAAAGCTCTCTGTAATTGTGTCTATACAATCTACAATAAAATGCCACAACTGCTTGTTTTATTAAACAAATAATTGGTCTACTGCTTCTGTATTACACCCAAAAAATGTTCATCAACATATGAAAATTCTAACCTAGCTTAAGAGCCAAGTGACTTCACTTAAACTCTCAAAATAAATATTTTGACAGACAGGGTTATGGTTAGACGTACCTTATAAATATACTGATGCATATAAATTCAATATTATTTTTAAGGTATGTTACTGTTTCCGAACACAATAAAAGCTATCTAGCCAGCTCGACACTCAAAAGAAAATTTACCCTAGACGATCACCTCCCCTTTTCAAAATAAAGAAAAAATGTCCCAAAATATGTTAACTTTTTATATCTTGAGGCAAGAGCATGTTTTATACATTTTAGAAAATCCACACATCAGCCTATCCAAAAATATGTTTCTCAAGTACTATAAAAATTTGGCATCTAATTTTTAAAAAAAAAGGGGGGGGGGTCTAGTTGTCAGATCACTCTACTGAAAGTAAATCAACCTAAATGAATGAAAATTATCCAGAATAAGTGAAATCATATAAAGTAATTCTAATGACTTTGCTTGCTTCACCATAAAGGAATTTTACTTGAAAAAAGGTCAAAAATCCTATGACTAAATATTTATGCACTTATGCAGAAATTATTCAGTTTTCATTCACAGCAACTACTTCCCATGCAATACTTACAGTTTGCAGAGTATACAAAAGAACTTTTTTTAAAATAATATAAACAAAACCTTCAGATTACCAACAGGGGAACAGAATTTCCTAGCTAGGACTACCACCTTCCACCAACCTGTGGACATGTTTTGTCAAGTGATGCCAGATCATGAGCCAAGGCCGACAGCTCTACCTCACGCTGCAAATGCCAGAGAGCTGTACTGTACACGTCCATTCCCAACAGCTGGTAGGGCTCAAGCCTCCTGACTTCAGAAAACATGCTTGCTGCCTGCACAAGGCACACAATTTGGACAAAACGTAGAGATGATGTGTTAAAGCACAAAACTTGATAAAGCCTTGCACAAGCAGGCTTTTGTAGAAGACATCAGCTCCTAGGATCATGAAATAGAACTAGCAGTGTCGTTGTGCATGTCTACCATGAAAGAGAAGTTTCTAAAACTAATGTACTTAAACTGTTGTTTTTGGATGGGAAAATTGCTTGGGCCTAAAGATTTCACTCTATGGGACTGAGGAAGGGGTAGGAATGTGGAGGGCAATATGGGGAGTGGAGGATGAAAGGGGGCAATGAGGGGGAGGGGGCTGGAAGGTGTAGGAGGAAGTTCACTGCTTTTGTGAGGCTGCAGGTGTAGTTTTGTTGATAGCCCTCTTTTCTTATTGCTATCTCTTGCTCTTTATTTATTTTTTCCTTTTAATATTATTTTTGTCTTTATAAATCTGGCATTTGTATGGTATGTCACCATCTTTACAGTTTGTGTATCATTTTTTCCTTTATAAAGGGTTTACATTTTTATTTCGCTGTTATCCTGCCTACCTTATGTTTTGTTATAGTTCTAGCCTTGTATGCAGAAAGCCCCAGTTGGACTATCATCACAATAGCGTGTGAAAATTCAGATGCAGAGGTCCCTGATAGTCGGTTATTGTATGATAAAGCACTGCAATAGGAACCTTTGCATCAGAATTTTCACGCGCTGTCGTGATGATAGTCCAATCAAGATTTCCTGCAAACGAGGCCTGGTTATGGATGCATGAACCACATATCCTATATTTTATTTCAAAGATATTTTACATTATATGGTTATTCTAGGCTAGCAGTCATTTTCACTAATGGTCAAAGATTGTTTTGGTTTTTATTGCTTTTCAGGGGATGCTATCAAGTTTGTATTCTTTGCCTGTTTATATGAATCTAGAAATTGGGTAGTTTACCACCACTGTTACCACCAATGACAGTATAGCATGCCATAGCTCTCTGGGTGGGTCAAGGCAGCTATTAATGTTTAATGCCAGTTTGTATTTGTCTCAGTTCTTCTCGCTCTTGTTTATGTGCTTCTGAATATGACCTCCCACCCCACCCCCAATGAAGACAAATGTAATTAAGGGAAAAAAAGACAGAAAATTCAGAGCTTCAAGGCCTGATGACCTTACTATCAAGATTCCTGGCTTCAGAAATACTTTATTAGAAAATAAAATACTAATAATAAAATTTAAATGATAAATGACACATGAAAAAAATCTACAAAACAGACTATTTTTCTTGGCTGCTGCTTCTCACCTTTTGAAAATCACCCTGTTCAAAATAAGCACGCCCTATCTGAGTAAGAACCCAGGCAGTGTTGTACTGGTGTTCAGGTAATTCCCCAAACAGCTGCACAGCTCGCCGGCAGTCATACTGAGCCAGAGCCCCATAGGCCTTCCCAATAACCAACAGCAATTTCAAGAGCCCACCTGTGCATACAAATGCCTCTGTAAGCTCTGCATCTATGTATGTGATTGGAAGAATTAAGACACACATGAAGATTTATAAAAGGTACAAATAAAATACACACTGAAACCACTCACACTGCAACAACTTTATGATACTCTTTAAAAATACCTTTTAGGCAGACTCTTAGCCAACATTAATAAATGTAGATGTTTCTTTATCCCTTGTGATGACACAGGACATAACTTGTTACTTCTGATTGCAGAATATATGCACCACATATATGTCTCTTAAACAAAAGTTCCCTGATATCTTACAACCATCAAAATCATAAGCTTGTGCATATCTGCCCATCTGTTTTTCCTTTCCTGGCTTTTTCTCCCACTACTATTGTTTTTTTCATGATCTGTTTGGTCTCTGAGAATAAGGCAGTATTGTTTCCTAGAAATAATAAAAGACTTGATTAACAACTCTGCAAACTTTCCCTACAATGACGAAACCTTTGATGGTTGCTGCATAAAACACTTTAAGATATCATGCACAGACGTGATGATCATAGTGGCTCAAACAGAAGGAACATCTTACATATAAGTATGGAACTGCTATCAGATGATTCAGAGAACACCATATAAGAGACCCTAAAGATCTATTCAAACCTAAAGCTAGCCTTGTTATGCCAATTCTCAAGGGAGAGTATTCAAGAATTATCTGATAGTTTTTCCCCTTTACATTGTTGTTTGAGCTATTGGAGCATATACACTGTTATCATTGTAGAGTGTTTAGGTTTCACGCAGATAAATGAAACACAGGGACTGAGTTAATAACTGTTCTCTTTAGATAATAGTGAGACTCTCATATGCATCCTCACCTATTTTTGTCTGGCTTCATCTGAATTTTTTTAATTTGTCTATCACCCTCTTTCATGTAAATGTTCAAGTGACTTACAAAACTCTCAGTTTTCTGAAAAGCATGTAATAGTGTGTCAACCACACTAAAGGCATCTGCATATAGATTGCTCAGAAAAACTACTACAAAGATTGAGTTCATTATAAGAATCAAATTTAATAAATGTAGAACATGATAAGTAGTGATGAAATTTCAACTTTCAAGTATTTGGTGTATTACATCTTAAACAATTAAACCTCCAACCTAACTTTTCATGTTTTCACTCTCCTGATGCCTAACTGCTTGTTTGCAGACTTCCTTCACAAATTTTTATTGCATGATTTGGAACCCTCTTGGTAATATATTTCTAGGCAAAAGAAAAATTGTAAACCAAGAGCTCCAAAGCACTCTCACCTAGAGACTGTTGCTGCATGAGAAAGATGTGGGCAGCAGTGGGCTGTTCTATGTTAGGTGCCATCTTGGTGCCAGCTCCAGCCTCACTTTTGTTGATCTCATTCAGCTCTTGCTGGGACTTGCTGGTGCGTGACTTGCTCTTTCGCCCTACACCCTTGGGACTTGTGAAGCGTGTCTTCCCTTGGCTCTTGTTGTTTTCCTGTTTGACAGCACTTTGATCCAATTTACTGAATCTTAACAGAGTACCAGCTTCAATGCCTTAACTCTGGCCTAATTAATATATGCTATGACTGGATAATATTACTGTAACATCATTAGGTACCTCACCTCCTAAAATTGCTCACTAAACATATCTTTCGCCAAAAATCTCAGCCCATGCATGGTAATCAGTTTAAAATTGACCAAAAAAAAAAGTTTTCCCATTTTATTATTAATGAAACTTTTAAGTATTTTAAAATACATACTACCTTCAGTAAAAAATTAAGATTATGGGGAAAATGTGTACCATGTTCAAGCCATTTTCTAAACTGTCTTTGCGAAAAAAAATAAAAGCATCTTAAGATAACCATTTCAACAGAAAGATTACCCAAAAGTAAGTAAACTTACTAAATGAGTTGACACAGCATCACAATCCTGTAACTTACCTTTACAGAACTAGAGTTTCCAAACAGACGTGAACTTCGCCTTACACTTGGTGGATTTCTGAAAATATGTATCACTGGTGAAATATATGCTAGAAAGGAAATCCGTCGTTCATACTTCAAGCCATTCAGATACTTTCTAAACACTCACTAATTATGCATTACTAAGAAATACTGTTATTCTCTGTTTGTCCTGTCATATGCATTCCCCAAAGCTAATGCAGTAAAAAAAAAAAAATTGATGTTGAATAAGTATTTCTAAAACACTGTGCTTTTTTGAGGCTTAAAATCATATGACTTCCCCTTGCTATGTCACAGCCCCAAGTGGATATCACTACTGGAGACAGCAAGGGACATGTGGGCAGCATGGCAACAGACAGCAAGACTAACCACTAGACAGAACAAACCTAACCAGCAAAAGACTTCAAAAAGCTTAAATTTAATACCCCACTTGTGTAATTTGCTTCTTCAAAATTTTAGGCATTTATTTATTTTAGGCATATTTGTTTATGGAAATGTTTGCTGGAAATGGCTTATTACAGCACATATTGTTTACAATAAATATAACTCTTATTTTCTACATTTGTGTTTTTATTCATTGGCCTCTTTTATTTTTGTTGAGCGCAAAAGGTACATACCCTGCTTGTTGATTACTAACATCTCGTGTATTGGAATTTCCTGACAGGCTGAATACTGGGGGTTTTGTAGCCTGTTTTCTGCGTGTCACAGCCTGTATGCAAATGTAAGCAAAATAAATCTGTCAGCAAATTACTTGCATGTGGTCAGAATTAGTGTCAGATTTTTTTTTTTTAAAATCTTTTCAAACATGCCAGAGGTGTATTATCTCTCTTATGAGAAGACAATGTATAAATAAAAAGGAATACATAGCAAAAGGATACACGTGTTTCTGAATCTGTACGAGAATATGTAAAACTACACATATTTAAGCACATATGTTTTTAAAGATCAGTCTAGTGTTTTTAATCAAGTTTTTTTACTGGTTTAACAAAACAATGTGCTTACCTTTTTACCGGGAGCTTTGGTGTCAAGGACAAGATCTTCAGGTAGTATAGGGGTAGGGTTTGGACTGATGAAAGGCAAGGGTGGAGAACTGGTCTCAACAGTACCAGGATTTTCTACATTCAGTACACCAAAACTGGGAAAAACCACAAGAAACATATATATGCTTATAAACATTATATGTAAACACATAGCCTTTCCAAAAGACTTCCACATTCTTCACCTATTCTTACTAACTCCTAATATCCCAGATGCTCTCAACAGTACCATGTCACCCTTCTGCCAATTAACTGTATTTACCTGTTCTCATGCCCAGTTAAATGTATCTGGTTTTTTTTTCTAATGTCCAGTTAACTGGATCTACCTGTTCTCATGACCCATTGACTACGGGTTCCAATGTCCATGACCTTCAGTCCTCTTTTATTCCATGAATGCCTAAATTATTTGGAAAGCAGTTATCATGAAGTTCAACGTACCTTGGAGATGACCAGACAAAGACTCGTACAGGTCTTTCCATAACACTCTCTGGTCTGAAAAGTCAAATTCATTCAAAAGAGATTGTCAAGCACTTAAAATTTTTTTTAACCTTGTATAAATGCTTTAAGTGAACTATGATTACAGTTGTTAAGTATTTTTCATGCAGCATCACATGAAAATTTCAAAATGCTAATATTCATAAAGCTATGCAATACTTTCCTCTTGTTGCTTCGCAGACTGTTGCCCTAAGACATTTAACCACTCTAGTAAATTCATGCTATTTTTTTAAGATACCTCTAAAACAAGCTCTTTTATAAATCATTGCATAAAATAATGTTATCTGAAGCTACCATAAAATTTTTAATAAATGTGTCAACACCCAGAACTATTAATAATATATAAAGCATAAACATAGCTTGCAGCTTCACAATCACAAAAAGAAATGATCGCAAACTAACTTTGTACGCCGGCTGCGCAAAGGAGCTCGCATCAGGTCATCTGCCTGCCCAGACTGCATGTGATTCTCTGGTGTATGATCAGAGCAGATGCCAAGTGGTGTGGTCTGCTGATAACACAAAAACTTTTTTACTTACTTGAATACTTAGAGCAGAAATGGTTTTATGTCACAAATTAGATTTGCACTAATTTAGAGAAGCTTCTGATCTGATCACAAAGGATTTTTTCCAGGAGGGAGGGAGGGAGGAAAGGGGGAGGTTCCTAAAACCAAAATTTGTACATGTTGTTTTCATAGAGAACTTCTTTCCAAATGACTGACAGACAAGTCATCCAAAGATTTTAACTGCAGCAAACACAAGGACACAAGTTCAACATTTTGTGACTCTACCTCCTACTTATGCTACTGAACTCTTTTAGATATTTATTTTGTTTCTCACAGATTTTGGACTGGTGTCTAAGGCAGTTGTGATGGTGAGTGGAGCAGGAACAGAAATGAAAGCAGCATTTTCTCCTGGGGATGGTGTCACAACCTGGGGCTGACCTAGAGCCTGTGGCTGGCTCTGGGGTGAAGGATGGGTTGGGAGTGTAGGCGCAGCAAGCCCCGTTGGGACATTCAAAGATGGTATATTAAATACTTGGTTAGGGTCCACCTTCATGCCTGCCACAAAACAGATACAGTTCTAACAAAAAACAAACAGCTTAAGCACTAGAATTTTATGAAGAACTGAATATCTGCTCTTAACCACAAAAAGTATAGTTTATTAAAAGTGATTTTTTTTTTAAGGCAGCAATAACTGGAAAACAATTAACAACAAAGTATGCAGTAAACATACACAATCAGTCTCAAAACTGGTAATCACTTACCAAGCTGACACAAAGCTTCATACGACTTCCATAAAAGTGGGTTGAGCTTAAGACTCTTCTTATAACACTCAGAAGCTTTCTGGACTCTATCTGTCTTACTGTAACAATGTCAATGTCAAAGGACACATGAACGCATACATATGTGCATACACATGCAATTATTAAATATTTACATACGCAGAAAGACAAGTGTATTTCCAGTGCCTAATGCAATGATACTGTCTAATTTATGGTATATATATATACACACATCCATATTACCACTTCTATACTGTTCTATAATACTATCTAATTTATTACACACACACATATATATATACAACATAACCAGTTCTACACTATTCTATAATTGTTTATTAAAAATAGTAAATACACACCAATTTGCTTTATTTTAGAGGAATTTGTGAAAGTTCAATATGTATATATAAGCTTTCTCTTTGCATTAGCACAAAAGCATGTTGATAAGAAAAATCCAACACTTCTGTCTGTTATAATTTCAACATTTAATTTAATTTCTAAAGTTAAAGCTTCAAAATACATCATGAACATAATTTTTTAGAATCAATTATTTATCTTCTTTTTCTCAGGGTGGAAGGCACTAACTTGAAGATTTTGCCAGCTTTTTGTAAGATAAATGCAGCCCACGAACAGCTGCAGTATTTAAATAACAGCCTCACAAACACTGCTGCCCTGACAGGAAACATAAGTCACATTTCTACTACCTATAGAGATTACCCAAGAATAAGAAGATATGGAAAGATATGAATCACATTTATCTTACCTATATAGCTGGCCAAGGACTGAGAAGACATGGCAAGACATGGCACCAAATTCGGCCTCAATCTCTTCAAACGTCTTTGTTTTGGTCAAAACATTGCCTGCAAGCATTCGCTCTGCTTCTGCATACCTGCCACATGAATGAAATTTATAACATCAAAGCATAGCATGTTTTAACAGTTACCTTTTTTAACCAGAAACAATTCTCAGTCAAAGTTACCAAAGTTAAATGCATTGCTGCACACACACGCATGCATGCACACATATACACTTGCATTTAGTTAAATCTGACTGTCATCATTTCAAGCAAACAAAACCTCTCCTACTTCTTGGTCTCTAAGCAGCATTTGGCCATAAGAAATTTGCACTGTGGTGTGGGACAGCTTCGTTTTTGTAGCAGCATGTAGGCTTGTGTTGGATGACCCCCTCTGTAATAGCAAGTTGCCAGGAGATGGAGGGCTTCATTACTGGCCACTGTAACACATTTTAAAGATGAAGAGTAAAATGTTTTAGCATTTCATAACAGTATAGATTTTTAGTTACAAACAAGATCCTGCACATAACAAAAGTCTCCTTAAGACAAACCTGAAAAGCCAATACCACATCCCTGGCATGGTGTGTCAATATAAAGAAGAGTAGAGCACTATTTCCTAAAATCAGTATTTTCTAATACCACCACACAATACATGATTCATATGATTAACATATAAACAAGTCTTTTTTGCGTTTGTCTGTCCACAACAGAGATAAACAATATCCTTCACTGGGAGTTCCCATGAATGATAATAGTGTAACTGCAACAAAATACTGTCACACCTCACACACACACACAGTTCCACATTCTTGATTACCAATCCAAAACATTTGTCACAGTTATGGGTATAACTTTAGGGGTCATTAGTCAGTCTTCCATCCAGGACAATTGTCAAAATGTTTGTCAGAGCACAACTAGTCTCATCTCCATTAGAGGTATAACATTTGGTCACCTGTCAGTCTTATTTTTGAGATGACATCACATTAGGTAAGGTGGACTCTTTCGGCAAAAAAAAAAAAACCTCTTCTCGGCAAACAACTTTATTCCCATCTGTAGCATCATGATAGCATCTGACAATGGTGATATAGCAAATGAGAGGGGTCAGTGATAATGCTGACAACTTTCAACCGAAAGCCCTGGTGTATAGGTAGGTCACTTAACAGTCTTTGTGAACAGCCAATGATCTTGCTGTCTAGAGGCCACAATACAAGTATGGATCCCTCAAAAGTTTACAAGAAGTTCTTCTTTTTGTAATACTGAAATTTTCTTACTTTCAAAGATTTTAAAACCAAGCAATGCAACTAGCGTTAAGCTGTTTTCAGAACAACACATTGATTTAAGCTTCACTGAGATCAGAAACATGATCTAAAGTCACGAATTTCTCTGGTTCTTTACCTATGTGCATTTGTTTATATCTGTGAGACAGAGTTTTAACTGACTTCAATGCAAAATGACAGATGCTACCATATCAACAAGAAAAACTATACACACCTTCAGCATACAATCTTTCAGCAAGAAATATTGCATCGCCATATGCGTAATGATGTAGAGCATCCCATATGGCAGCCTAAAATATAAAGGCAAATTTTAAAACTGAAATAAAACAAGCTACAAATTATAAAACAACAGGAAATAAAGATAACTGCACCAGTTAGCAGCATTTCAGGACTAGCTCTAGCCAATTCAGCAACATATAATACCTGCAATATTACCATCTGAAGTGCTGCTACATTAAGGCGCAAATGTTAGACATTTTTCAATCTGTTTTCATTTTTTTCCAAATTAGTCGGGGAAAAAATCTGACAAACCATAGTTAACAACTGATGGTATAGTAATATGTTAATAAAATACTTATATTGGTAGAGTTAACAAGGCAGAAGTTAATTTACTGGTCTGCACAGCTGTTATACCCAGCCTGTATGCCACTGATTATGCAGCACCATAACTTATGCTACACCAGTTCCCCACTGATTGTGCCATTTCTTGAGTTTGAAACCTACAAGTTGTGTGTTAGTATATTCACTCTCAGAGGCAAATATTTCAACAAATTAATACACATAATAGATATTGAGAATACTTTAATGAACTACAAAGAAAAGATAGCAAAATGGCTATTAACTTATTCAATAAATGAATTCACATTCACAGCCTCTTATTCCATATTATAACATAACAACCGCTTTGTTTCTGTTGGTCACTTGTTGACTTCAAATATTGATGTCAGCAGTCATTAGATAATTAGATGAAAATATATTGCTTGCATAAGAGCGGTCGCATTTAGATGTATTACACCATAAAATACAGTTTTTAAAAACCTTTTCTTCTCAACACCGAATAAACGAAGTTGTGAAGGGTGAAGTTTTCATCGTGATACGAAATGCAATCGTTTTGAAACTGAGAATTTGTTTTTCCGTATAAGTCTACGTACCCACCGTGTGGATAAAATACATAAGTTAGAGATTCTACCTATGTGAGTGTGACACAAAACAGTTTACCTGAACTGGTTCTTGAACTAGCATCTTGGCGAGAAATAAATCATTGATATAACCAAACACATCAGCGAATACGAGACTCCACGGCTGCCATGTCTGTTAACCTCGTTTTCAAATTTCGATTTGTCACATGGCTAGGAACCAGTTAACGTGCAGAGATCTCCACGCAGGCGTCTGCGATCATCTTCGTACATAAATGGCTATTTCGTAATTTAATGCCATTTTATCGTTCAAGATTTCGATTAGTATATTATAGAATATGCGTTATACTTGTTCTCAAAGTCTTTCTTCTTGATTTGCTCTTTTCCAATCAGGTCGTCTTTACTTTCAGTTCATGTCTGGCGAAGATTGACTCGATTTCGTAACAGGACTTACAATTTATTTGGGTTTTTATTTTATTTTGAAGATCGCAGTGTATCATTCGGGTAAAGATGATGTACAGGTTAATGTAGCTTTGTGTCATATGTCCCTAGTAAATAATTTTTTTTATAATAAACAGTAGCCGTGCTTTAAATTGTTTGACAATTCTTGTAGCGACTCGAGGATCCTTTGAATAGCAGCTACTCGACGAGGACGATCGAGAGAGTGAATTAGTTTTGACTCATGACTTATTTTCAGCCTGCATGAACTTGTAAACCTGTCTTTCGCGCGTTCTATGATGCAAGTTCAGTCATGACTAAGTATATATGTGTGTGTTAATGCGGCTGAAGTTTCACGAGTGAATTATATATATATTTGTTGTTGTTTTTTTTTTAAATGACAAGCCCGCAGACGCGCTGTACGTGCGTGTGAAAGTACTTTCATGATTGTAATTAAATACTTGCATCGTTTTGTCTGATTTCCAAAATGAACTGAACGCCACATGACATCTCAATGGTCGAATCATCGATTCATATCTATAACAAAACCTTTGATCGCTTCCAGAGGCCTATAACGTATAATCATCCATTACAACGAAAAACAATTAATACGTATCACTCGATCGATCGTTACTATAGCTATTACTCGATCTATAATCAACAAAAAATTCTTGTGAAATAAGACATTTGCCCCCATATCTTGGTGACAATAAACTATTTTTCATTCTCATTTTATTTTAGTGCTTTTGTTTAGTATTGTACGTATAGTGTTCGATTAGCTTTTTATGTTACAAAAAACTTTATCTTTGCTTAATAGCTAGACGTGTGGTTGGAAATTCGATCCCCCTGTCCACTCATAGCAGTGCAGGAAGAATAATGTATATACCTAGGTCTATGCATTGTGGACCACCTTCACTGCTTCTAAGACCTTTAGGCTATGGGACCCGTTAATTGCCATTGCTACACACTGTAAATTGTTTCTATTGGAAAATGACCTTTTTTTTTTTTTTTTTTAACAAATGGTATGCATGAGTATCACTTACTTTAAACGACAAATGTAGGGTTAAAAAACAATTATTAGCAATAAAGCCTACATAAAAAGTAAGAAGCACATCATTACAGATATATACATACAAACGTGACGGTACGAAATGACGTTGAGGGCAATCAAAAAGCCGTTGATGAAGTTGCATGCAGCCGTGTAGACTATAGTCAGCCGGCCAGTCGATAGATAGTTCACGCGGATGGTCCACGATACCCCGATAAGTCCGTAGAATAGAACCAAATATAGTCCAGGAATTTCTGAGATAGTTCATCTTGTGAAAGTTGTGTTGTAGCGGCGTAAGGCATTCAATTTTATAGATCCTTCCAGTGGCGTAGGAAGATGTTCGGCGTTGGGGGGGCAAACTCCCTGCTGACAGTGAACGGCGTTCGCACTCGCACATTACGTAAAAAAGGATGGGGGGGGGGTTACTGCACGCACTCACGTACACAGTGGTAGCATCACAACACGCTGCTTTATTGTTAAAAGGCAAAGCAGCATTAAATAAGAAAAAACAAATTAAAGAATGACTCCCCGGCTAACGCATTCACAAGAAATGTGATAAACGTTATAATCATATAAATCATATTAATCAAGGTTGGCAAGTCAGTGTGCCAAAAAACTGCGTCTTCGGTGATTTCTATTAATGAACTCCATTGCAGTCTCGTCCAGATTAAGCAGATCAACCCTCTCTTTAAATACATGCATAATGAGACAGTTATTCAAGCGCGTTTGTGTCATGGAACTTCTCAGGTATGTTTTTGTTTGTTTTAAGGCAGAAAAACTGCGTGGAAAAACAAAGGTAAAGATTAATTAAGCCTACTCACCCAACGGCTCATGACACGCTTTGTTCTATCTCACAACAAACGCGGGGAAAATACGCTGGTTGCTGGAACCCTCTTCTAGACACCACGCCAGTTCCAGCGACAGTACACACAGCACGTGGCAAACCCCCGACTACTCCCAGAGACGGGCACAGGTCTCTCCACCACCGCAAAAACTCCTCTTCCGCCCCGCCGTCCTCCCAGTCCACATATACCTGTGTGGCAGGTTTCTATAGGCTTCGAGAAACCTCCAGAACCTTTCCCTACCCACAGGGACCAGCGTCCGCGAGATAATACACGTTACAAAGAGGGACAGCCCTATACCTGAACTTGGTGTCCGCACACCCTGGGAAAATAGCCCCATCCACCCCAAAGAGAATCAAAGAGACCAGAGAGGAAGGGACGCAAGGCAAGGCAACCCTATAATTAAGGGGCCATAAACTGGCCAGACCACGTGGTCAGGGGACGAAACTAGGGTGGAATGGCCGCAGGGCCACCCCTTCCTCGCTCCGCTACCCGACGGTGCTGAGCCAGCGATGCGACACGTTCTATGGCCATCTACCAAAACACGGACACATATATACAAACCAAACAGTATAACACAGATAACTTATGTTGAGTACCAGCCACAGTCGTTGATGATAAAAGAGTGCCCTTGTGTAGTTTTAGAAATGTTACTTATGCACTTCCCCCTGAGTCGTAGATAGCAATAATACCAGTCTCTCTGTCTCTAAAGAAAACTACCAATATAGGGACTCAGAGTCTTTGCCTTACTTAGGTGAAGTCAAAGCCGTCAATTCGCACTAAACCGTTGGTGTGTAGTAAGATGGAAGTCCTCGTGCTTCGATAGCTTTTCACAAAGTGTAAGGCAGCGGTTCTCAACCTGTGGGTCGCGACCCCCTGGGGGGTCGCGACGTGCCTACAAGGGGGTCGCGAAGGTGGTCATTTTTTAAAAAAAGTTTCTTATACCGGTATTAGTGAAATTAGTTTACATTGTGTAACCGAGTGGTGCGGGGGCTCAAACTCCAAATCTCTTCTCCCTATTCAAGTACACTGTCTCGGCATGCAGTGACTTCTCACTTCCAAAACTCAAAACACAATCCCCCTCTAAACAATTAAGTCTCCAATCTCCCTCCTCTCACCTTTTGCCCTCTCTCCCCCCCAATCTCTCATCGCTGACTACCCTCTCCCTCTCCAGTCACACCTCTCTCTTTGTTTTTAAACATCTAAAAGGCACGCATTCAGGAAACGTCCATCATTCACACCCTTTCATTCGCACTGCTCAGTCCTAGTACTCTATAGGTCCCTGACAGAAGGCCATGACCAGACAATGCGCTGCGACTGGATAAAGACAGCAGTTTTAATCAAAATTTTGGATGCAAGTACACGTGTTTGTTCTGAAGAAGATAGCCATGGATAAATTTGTGCTGCGAAAAGGAACTGACTGCGTGGTTTTTTGAAAAAGAAAAAGTGAAGAAACGAGCGATGTGCAAGTTTTGGGTGCTGGAGCCGATGAAAAACCAGAAAGGCCTGCTACGAAAGTAAGAAAGTATGACAATGAATACTTGAAAACTGGTTTTACAAACATTATTGTTGATGGTAAAGAACGGCCACAGTGTGTTGTTTGCCTCGCAATATTAGCTCCAGAGAGTATGAAGCCAAACAAACTACGGCGCCATTTGGAAACTCAGCATGCGGAATTAGCTTGCAAACCTCTCGAATTTTTTGAACGAAAATTGCAAGAATACAAAAGAGACAAAAAAACATTTGTCTCACATACATCAATTCCTAAGAAAGCTTTGATGGCTTCGTATCAAGTTTCCTATCGCATTGCTCAAAAAAAAAAAAACACATACAATCGGAGAGTCATTAATACTGCCTGCAGCAATGGACATTGTACGGACCATGATAGGAGAAGATGCTGCTACGCAACTGCAAGCCCATTCCTTTGTCAAATGACACAGTTCGCCGAAGAATAACTGAGATATCTGAAGACGTGTCTGATCAGTTGATCAGTCGTATAAAAAGCAAAAATTTTGCTTTGCAGTTAGATGAAGCTACTGACACTGCAGGTGACTCGCATTTGATTGCTTACATTCGTTACGTGTGGGAAAATACTCTTCTGGAAGACTTTTTATTTTGCAAGAAAATTGAACGCAGAGCAACAGCCCAAGATTTTTTTGGGATTGTCGATGACTTCCTTAAGGACCAAGGCATTTCCTGGAGTTCCTGCGTCGGCTTGTGCACAGATGGTGCCCCTGCAATGGCTGGAAAGAAACAAGGGTTGCAATCTCTTATTAAAAAGGTTGCTCCAGACGTAGTTTGGACTCACTGCATGATCCACCGTGAAGTTCTAGCTTCCAAAGATTTGAGTGTTGAGTTGAACACAGTGCTAACAGATGTCATAAAAATGGTGAACTTTGTAAAGAACAGTTCTGCCAGATCTCGCCTGTTTTCTCTTATA
Organism: Pomacea canaliculata; assembly: GCF_003073045.1. Classification (NCBI taxonomy): domain Eukaryota; kingdom Metazoa; phylum Mollusca; class Gastropoda; order Architaenioglossa; family Ampullariidae; genus Pomacea; species Pomacea canaliculata. Next base: position 40,742,149 of record NC_037590.1, on the reverse strand, counting down.
TGTCAAGACATGGGAGCCGACTATGACACCTTGCTCTATTACTGCGAATCAAGGTGGTTGTCGCGTGGAAAAGCTCTCGCAAGAGTCTTTGAATTGCGGGAAGAATTGTGGGTGTTTCTGAAGGAGAACTCTTTCAACAAGGCTGACCTGCTTAAGAACGACCGATGGCTGCTGCTAATGGCATATTTATCGGACATAGTTGAGAAGCTGAACGTTTTGAATACTTCTCTGCAAGGGAAGGACACCACCATATTACAAACAACTGACAAGATGAATGCTTTCGTCCGAAAAATTTCGTTGTGGACGCAAAAGATACGCCAAGAAAATATTTTTGATATGTTTCCGTGCTTGTGTAAGTGCAAGGCTGACAACTTGAATCTTGATCAGGTGAAGAATGTAATTATTGCCCATCTAAACGGACTGCAAGAAAGGTTTCAGCATTATTTCGCTGAAATTGATGTGACTAAATACGATTGGATTCGTAATCCATTTCTGGCTGATCCTAGCACAAGCGGGTTGTCCACGCAAGAAGAAGAGCAGCTCATCGACCTTTCGAGTGACCAATCCCTGAAAATGGTCTTCCAAACAACACCAGTGCCAACATTCTGGATTAGCATCAACGGTGAATATCCTCTCCTTTCTGAGAAAGCAATGAAAGTTCTGCTGCCATTTTCAACTTCATATATGTGTGAGCAAGGATTTTCAGCATTGGCAGCACTGAAGTCGAAATACAGAAATCGTGTGGATGCAGAGGCTGAGTTGCGAATAGCAGTGGGTACGAACATCGCACCCAGGTTCGCTTCTTTATGCAATAGCAAGCAGGCTCAACCTTCTCATTAATCAAAGTGAGTGTCCAATAAAATAATATTTATTAGCTTAGTAAAATTTCATTAACAGTTATACTTCTTGCAGATACCAACTTTGTTCTTCCGTTGTTGAATTGCATTGATTTCCTCGACGCGGCGTTCGAGGTTAGCTAAAGCTCCCCCCCCCCCCGCTCTTCCACCGACCTAGCCGGCTAAGGGGGGTCGCGGACGTACCGGTGTTCGTTAGGGGGGTCGCCACATGTAAAAGGTTGAGAACCGCTGGTGTAAGGGTTCCTGTCTGATTGGCAAGACTCACTGGGGTATTGGTATGCAACTAATTCGTTACTGGCTTTCTGTGTTCCCGATGGCCAGTGCGGCCCCTTTGGTTGTAAGCGATAGCAGATAATTTTAGGGTGACAGCGAGTGGGTGGGGGATGTTTTATGTTGGTCAAACGAAAACCGCCAAAGAAAAGGCGTCGCAATATGGGGCAGGGGGGAGGGAGACCACACTCGATGTACCGATGTACTGTCCGGCTGCTTTCTTCGCTGAGGCTTCAACACAGCCTGCAATTAGCATGGCAAACAAGACCAACGGACTGTCCCCGATCTGATCGTCAGAGGTGTTAGAGCCTCCACTTGCCTCAGGGCCGCTTTTGTGACGGTGATGACCGTCTCCTCTCTACGTTCCCCTACTTTCTTCAGTTCTTTGCTCTTTGTGAGAATTACGTCTCAAATATTGGGGGGGCAAACGGATATTCCTGCCCCCCCTGTATTTTCCTTGGGGGGGCGGCCGCCCCCGCTGCCCCCCTGGTTCCTACGCCACTGCCTTCTCTTTACGGTACACTATGGACAGGTGCTGTGCATCAAAGAGCAACGGACTTCCGTACGTTTCCCCTGAAGTTAGGAAAGTAGAGCTTTTGTTGTTTATCATTTTTATTCGCCTATTTATTTTCCTTCAGCTGTATAACCCTTCAAGTGGATTCTACATTTAACCCCTTCCCTTGTCAGCGACTGGCGCACTGTCGACGATGTCCACCTGCTAATAAGAGACCCCAACTAAGCTGGGGTCTCACTGACCAGACGGCTTGAGTAGTATAAATATAATTAGCCTGACCATCCATCGCAATGGTCGATAAAGCCAGCGTGATTGAGAATAGGGAACCGCACTCACAAAAGCTGATCCTGAAAGTCCTAACGCTTCATTTTCCTACAACTCAGCATTTCCTATCCGTAAAAAAGCCAAGGATTTAATTTTGCTATATATCCCCAGTTACATTTTTGAAGGGTTATCCCACTTCCCCTTAAACATCCTCTAACCTAGAAAATAGTGATATATATATATAGAGAGAGAAAGAGAGCAATCATGCAACCACACTGTAGTGGGAGCGCTTGTTTGGGACAGCGATTATTACTGTCATTGCCTTGCTTCCCTCCACTTTTCATTTTACCCCCACCCCACCACCACTTCCTCCATCCACGCGAGATTGACCTTAATGTATATGAGGTAATGCCCAGCATGCAGTATAAACAGCTGGCGAAAATCAGCGTAATTGGCACCTTAATTGTTCTCGAGTAAAAAGCAGGTCCTGCATGTGTAGGGTTCGTATCCACGATTCTAGAAAGAAAACCAGGTATTGAGGTATACACATTGCAGTTGTAAATCCTTATACAGACTCTGTGTGTGTGTGGGGGGGGGGAGAGGTCTATATGTAGTTGTCGCAGAGCAGGGGGGGGGGCAAAGTTTTCTTTTGTGGGCCAGTCTCAAGATTCTAAATAATGTGTCGTGCCGGTAACACATATATACCAAAAACTCACCTCAGGTGACTACACAACAAACCTATATTGATAATGGAATAGACAACACATGATGGCGTTAGGGACTGCCGATTTCTACTAGATCAGGGATGACCAACCTACGGCCCGCGGGCCATATCCGGCCCGCGACGCGGTGCCATCCGGCCCGCGAAACTTCTGCCCACAGTGCAGGAAATCGGCATGTTAGTAATTAAAAAAAAAGACCTAAAAAAATGAAAAGAAGGGAAGAAGAAGAAGTATTTATCCCTACGTAGGGGCGTCTCTCAATCTTTTTTTCGATGGACGAACATTTCGATTCAATGCTCCGACTTGGTGTCTCTACGATGCAGCCAGACATTCAGAAGTTGGTTTCGGGTAAACAACTTCAAATATCTCACTAGTTACTACATAATTAATGGTAAGTACAACTTGTTTCTAATAAAAATGGTATCTGCTCTATTATTTTTTTCTCTCTTTTTTTTTTTTTGTTGTATTTTTGCGATGAAGTGGCCCGTGACACGCATGTCGGAAATGTGTATGGCCCGCAGGCCGAAAAAGGTTGGGCATCACTGTACTAGATAAATTACATTTAAATCAAATTAACCTAGGCTGATTTGTTTTTGTTTTTTTTTTGTTTTTTGTTTTTTTTTTTTTTTTTTTTTGTTTTTTTTTAATGAAGATAAGTGCACTTCACATGACGGGCCTGTCCAAAAACGTCTGCGGGCCGTACTTTGTCTATGTACCTGACGTAGAGATCACGTACTGCTGGATGACAAGTCTCACGTGTAAGCACACGTACATCTGCATGCATCTGACGTACGGAGATACCTGGCTGTTGTACAGACTTAATTCTAGTTCTGCTGGATCAGCCTGCAGGAGTGGCAGCTCTTAGGGCAGGGGTGGGCAATTAATTTTCCCTAGGGGCCGCATGAGAAACTGGGATGATTTTAGAGGGCCGGACTAATATAGCTAACTCAGTTTTACCCAATACTGTATACATAGTATATATACTGGGGGCGGGCCAGCGGGCGGGCCGGTCAGAGACAGGAGGCGGGCGTTTGCCCAGGTCTGTCTTAGGGTCACAGACTGGGATCAGTACTAAAGATCGTCTGTAACGGCTGATGACAATATATCACATGACCATGATCATCTGCAACAACAGCCATAGAGTAGTTCAAATTGTTACTGGCCAGGTGTAGAAAGATCCCTATATAGTGATGGAAAGAAGGGATCGATGTAAACCTCATTTTGCTTCGAACGTGCGCAGCGCCAATCTGTTGCCTATGGCAACAACTGCTCATTATAATTTCTTCGCAGAGGCTATAATCAATATGTTACTATATGCAAAGGATAATTAAATCCAGTAAACTACTATATTTTTCACTGTTTTATTTATTTTCTAGTATACAGATATATACACCTGTAACCCATTGATGCTACACTAAGACATGTACTCATGCGCAGCTTTGAAACACCCTGCTAAGACAGATACCCGAGGCGAGCTCCAGGTTAGGGCGGGTATTTTTGTTGACATAATCACGCCAGCCAAGAATGCCCATGAATCCGTCTAAGGAAGCCAACCGGGAACAGGGAGAGGAGCAAGATACATCGTATCCGCATTATTTACATCGCTGACCTACACCGACAGGCCACAAGACATGAAAACTGCGTTTTAGGTGAGACAACCGAAATGGATGGATTGAGTCTTTAGCAAAAGGTTTGGGGATGCACTGTTTGGGTAAGTACAAACTTATTTACGTCAGTTAGTTAAGTTAAGCGAATGCTTTAAGCAGTCAGTTAAGCGAATGCTTTGTTGCACACCTCCTCTTACCCCGTGCTAGCTGCATTTCGCAATACACTGATGTGGCAATAAACTCGTTCTCACTGGGTCCTACAGAGTACAAGGCCGGTCTTGTACAAGCACCGAGTTTGTGCATGTGGCGTGATGATTTGGGTACCCCGCATCCGCCAGTTACATTCACTTGCAAACCGCAAAGGAATGATGATTAACTATTAGGGAAAAGTCATTCAGGTGCTTGGGGTGGTGGTGGTTGGGAGCTATAAGAGGAAGTATGCATAGCTGTCTTTTGTTATTAAAATTGCGTTTGGCATGCATGCTGAATGAACTTACTGTGCTGCGTCAGCAAACACCGCACCTAAACTTTCCTGTTCACACAGAAGCAGAAAGCCACTGTGCAGCTTACTGATTTAGGACTGGATTTAAATCTTTTGGCTGCCCAAGATTATGAATTCAAAAATTGTAAAGCTACTGCATGACACTATGTAGACCTCCATAATGTAACAGTCTTCACTTCTGACAAACGAGGTAAAAATGCATTTAAATATTTGAGAAATGCAGCATCACATATAATGTACAAGTAAAAGATTTATATACTTCATGGAGGATGTTAATTATAACACCTTTACATCACAGGTGGATGACTTTTCATCATGGCCGAGAATAAGTGCTTCATTTATGTGGCGGCAGCCGCATCCATTGTGACTGTTGTGCTAATTGTCATTTTGGTGCCTCTGAGTTTTTCAGGAGTTGAATACTATGAGGTAAGCCTGTTATCTTTATCCTGAATCTTTACTACTTGTAAGTCTTATTCATCTTGCTATATCATTTTTTTCATGGTGTCATCTGTTTGTTGACCCTTATGGTTGATGGGGACTTTCTTTGCAGTCCTACATGTGCAGCCTATTGAGCTTGCATTCCCATGGGAGCACTTTACATACTGAAGTATTATTAGTATGCATGTAAATGATTGTTATGCACGTGTGCCATTTATTTAAAGGAAAAGATCAATTTTTCTTTAAAAAAAAAAATTCATTCGTCTAAAAATCTTGCTATTCTCTGTCACTGTACCGTGTTCATTTTTCTCAGAATGCGAAAAAGAAAAAAAGGTTGTAGAGTGATGGTTGTGGGAATAACTGTTCAAGCATAGGATATCCAGATATTGAGGTCTGCAGTAAATGGTTACATCATTGTTTTACATTAAAATTCTCCTTTTTTATTTTAGCATTATTATTGTTTTTTTATTACCATTATTCCCCACAATTAATATCATTGGTCACTATAGTGTCAATAAGGCTGCATGACAATATGTGTCTAAAGTTACATGGGATTCCTAGACTGTACAAAGTTAATTTATAAAATGATGATAATTATGAAGTCTTACAGGCATCATAGTTGTTGAAATTATAATGTATTTTTGTTAATTTTATTATTGGGGATGCTTTAATTAAGTTTTTTTACTTTAAATTCATAATGTAGTATGTTTGTTTTCAGTTTGGATTTAAACGTCAAAAAAGTACTGGTACTGTAGACACCAAACAAGTCTACTCTGGTGGGAAGCATTTCATTGGACCAGATTATGAATTCAAAATTTTTAAAGCTACTGCACACTATGTAGACCTCCGTGATGTGACTGTCTTCACCTCTGACAAACTTGAGGTAACAAAAAAATGTGTTCCTGTTCTGTGCCCTTTTGCAGAGGTTTGTGAAAAGTGCTGTTTTATTCACTCACAGAATCAGATCAAAATATCTTTTTTTCTTGGGTTGAAAAGGTGTAGTTTCTTTAAAATGTAATAACATTTCCTTTAAGTCTTTCTAAGACATAAAGTACGAGGCTTACAGAGTGAATTCTTCAGCGTAATTTTCATAGTTCTGAACAGAGATTACTGAAGCATAGAACTATACTAATATTTGTTTACTTGTACTTTTCAGATTAAACTTGATGTGCAGTATCAGTATTTCCTGCGTGAAGAAGATCTTCCTACACTTCATAGAAACTATGACTTGTTTTATGATAACGTTGTTAAAACAAGTGCTATTGATGCACTTAAGGTGAAAAAAATGTTGATGTTATTAGCTTTATCTATAGTAAATATTTCAATTAATCTAGTGGTATTAATCATAGCGATCATGTTTATCCATTTTTTTTAAGCGCTTATTTATCACAGTAATACATTCCAGTACTACAGAGTGAACTAAACTTTGTTAATTTTCTTACAAAAATAGCGCTTTCAACTTTTTATCTGCATCATTATTTTGAGGGTCTTTTCTTGTCAACAGGGAGAGGCACCAAAATTTTCAACTCGAGAATATATTACCAATCGCAATGCAATTGAGACAGCTCTGTATAACGGTGTGCGTGAGCGGCTGGGGGGCATTTGTTGCTTACAAAGCTGCAGTCTTTATGAATTTGGTATGTGCAAGTTGTCTGTTGTTTTTTACTTGCATTTAAAGATTGCATATGAGCAGCAGAATTACTTGTTTTTATAGTTATTATTCCTCATTTGTTTCATATCAGTTAAATATTAGCAATTGACAGAAGTATTTTTAGTTCAGATTCCTGAGCTGCAGAAATATCGCAGCAGCAACAGCAAAAGTGTGCATGGATTAACACAACCAAATATGATCATTTTTATTTTGCCTCAGTATTGATAGCATAAATTTTGTGCTTCTATTTTAATATCTCATTTAATAATAATAATAAATTCAAAATTTGTAAAGTGCATGCTCACACTAAGGAGCATGCTCTTAGCCCTTAAGAACAAGAACGAAACATGGACAGCATAGGAGGGACAGGAAAACAAACAAATGACATATGAACTATAAAAGAATAAGAGCTGAGAGTACCATGATATATTGCAAAAGCTAGGGTGTGAAAAAGGACTTGCATTATGGGAAAGATTAGGAGTAACATTTACGGACTGGTATTTGTATCACTGAGCCGATAAAGGGAAGTCAGATGCTGGTGTTACAGCTTTGACAAAATATTTGACCACCAATCCTACAGCCTTTCTGTAATGAGGAATCATTATGGACAAAACCAGGCTTTTCAGAAGTTGAACCCATTATTTACTTCAGGTATTTTGCATGTTGAGCTACTGACAGTGCTTTTATGACTTTACAGCTTGCCCTCCTGGATGTAAAAATTCCTCATCTTGTGATCCCAGCACAGACAAAGGGCTGTGGGTTAACGTCAAGTATTTTCAGCTTGGTGCTGTGGAAATTCCTTCAGATGTGGAGGATAGATTTCTGAGGTCTCTTACACTCAAAGAGGATGCGGATCGCGAAAAGCTGCTCCAGGAAGCTCAAGTTGTGCGGAAAACAACCGAAGCCATGGTATAATTTCAGTTTATTTGATGCCGGAGAGTTCAGTTCATACCAGAGCATCATGCAAATGTAAAGGTGTAATCTCTGTTATTTTATTTTTAAGAGGTGTTGTTTATAAATAGCATTCATGTTCATTTTTTTTGTAGAAAAAGTCTTCTGTTCTTTTTCTAAACATAATAGAAGTTGTTGATGCACAAGTTGCTTAATGCTTAGACAGTAAAAATGCTCGACATACTGTCTTTCAGGTCCGAGATATTCAGAACCAGGCCACTGAGATTCTTCAAGAAGCCCAAGTGCAGTCCGAGCTAATTGGCACCATTTCTACAGCCAACTTCACTGCAAACGTCGAAAAGGCAAGAGCAGAGGGGCTGAAAAATCTCTACCAGCAGCTTGGGTTAACTACTCAAGAGATGAAGAACTCCTTTGACTACTTGAGAACTCTTCGTCTGCTTGAAAATGTCCATTTTACTGTTGACTTCCAACAAAGAATAGTTGGCAATTTTAAATGACATACTTGAAAGAAGGCAGCCATAATTACTCATTTGAAAACAGTTTACTGGGGAAATACTTTTTGCATTTTTAAAGTGCCTGATAAAAAGTAAGTCATCTCCTTTAATGCAATTTTCAAATTGAAAATTATCCCCACTTTTCAAAGTTAGAACCAAGCTCTGATATTTTCTTTCCTAACATTTTCTACTTGGTGGCTCAAAAACAATTTTGTTGTTGTTGTTAATTCTTACTTTTATTTTTATGACAGTATTCATTCTGTATATTTTTATTTATAAATTCTGTATTCATTAAAAAATATTTTCACAGGATGTACTTGATTTTTATTGTCATACTATTATGGTTTCTCAGGGTAATTTTCTAACTGTTTCTAATTAAGGCTAAAGAGTTTATGGAATGTTTATGTTGCACAAAGTTTACACAATTATAATTACACAACAATAAGTAAATGAAGATATCTTTGGTACATCTAATTGATAAGACTTTATTTATCCCAGAGGGCAATTTGAAATATCTGTACTAAATTGAGTTCATGAAACACATTTTTATAGGCATACAAGTACTTCTAGAAATTCACTATAACTGTGATCTTTGCAAAGAAACGGCACGATTTTATACATGATGAATGTGTGGATTTTCTCTATTTCCTTAGAATTATTAGAGAGATGGATGCTAAGAAGCAGCTTGTTTCTTCAATGGTATTGTCACACTTTTTGCTTTCTCATTTATGATGAAAGATGAAGCAAAAACTACAACTACCTTGTAATTAAATACATTTTGATGTTCTGTACTCTTGTTTGACAGTTCTTCACTAAAATACATACAATCATGTAGACTGAGTATTTGCATGGATGCATGAATGCATCTCCATTTGTAATGCATTTAGGGGTTCCCTTTTCCCATAGCATCCTCTTTCACACATGCTCTCATTTCCTTTCTTTTCTTCACACACACGCACATAAATTTTACAGATGTAACTTGATATCACATTCTTTACATATTATGCCTGCTTTATTATTTGCAGAGTAAATCATGAAAGCAGCATAACACCAAGCAAATTGAAACACGCTGGAGTGTTTCACTGAAAAAAAAAATGGGGGGAGGGGGAAATACTTTTTTGACTATCAGTGTTGAAAACTGCACCTAAGTATTTCACAGAGCATGGATTACATTAAATATAAATATCTTGCCTACTTATGCTACAAATGACTATTGTTTAAAATGAATGAATGAACATCCTGATGATCAATTTCCTTTGTAGATATTTTTACTGAGGTCATTAAAGCAATTGTTAAAACACACTGTTTCAATCACTTGAGAAAGAATGATCTTTGTTTGATGATGATCTACATTCTGTGAAACCACTGGTGCCTTTTTCATGGCATAGACTCCTGTCTCCCTTCTCCAGCTATTTTGCTCACTACAATTGGTAGCATATCCGTGGTTAGCAATAAAAGAGAGACAACATAAGCTGTATATCAAACTATTACTACTGAAATCCTGGAACAACAATAGAAAAGAGACAACAAAGATGCATCATCATAAAACCAAAAAGCCACACTTTTTTAGTTAACATTTTTGTTGCACAAACGAGTGTGCATACAGTTAGAATCTGTTTTCATGAGCTTCAGCATATTCATCATCTTATCATAAAGCAAATATAAATGGCAGAAACATATTATAACTTGCTCTGCTTACTGGCAGATATAATGCAAGTACCTGATGTAAAAAGGATAATTAAAAAAAAATTGCTTGGCAATAATATTACTAAACAAATGTAAACAGAGAAGCAGGAGGTGATGAAGACCAAAATATCAACATAGGCCAACAGAAATAATTTCACAGCATAATAAAAGATGACATAATGCTACATGGTATCATAAATTTATTCATTCATAAGCCTATAGAATATCAGCAGTTTGCTTGCTTAATGTTGACTGACCAGTTTATGATGTGTGTCAAACAGCAAAAGTGTCAAAATTGTAGTAGTTATTCAGAATATGAGTCTTTCGCTTTTCCTTTATTTCTTCCTTTGAAAGAGTATCCCCCTACATTATAAATGCATGTAAATGATAAAAATAAACAGAAAAAATAGCCAGCTAACCCCTATTACACAGAATATCATTTGCAAAATATAAACCACTATCATAAACTGCATAGATCATAATTAGGTTACCACCATCAAAAGCAGAGATACCCAAGTTAAAATGTGTCACTTGCCTTCCAGCTTTTATCATTTTTCTTAAAAATTTAGGGAAGCATTAATGCCTTTCTGAAATGTTTAAGGCATGCTTGTAGGGCAGATAAATCCAGCAAAGTGGTAGCTTACCAGAAATTTTGTAGCATGCCTAACACTGTGACAAATTCAAGACTGCAGGGCATTTGGTGGCTAGAATACATATCTATTGTTCAACATACTAATGATATACTAGACAAAAAATGCATAACAGTTTATAACTATAGTAGGCTTTTAATTGTGCAAACATGTCATTTCTTGTCGTTTTTTTCACTGAAAGATATAAAAACATATTACCTTCTCATAAAACTATTGAAATTATTCCAATCAGAAGACAAACAGGGATGCACTATAAACAGCATCAGATCAGCAGCACAATACACAACCAAACACATAGGAACATATACTTTTTTGTGTCTGCTAGGCAGACCATGTTAGGTCACAGATCTGTGCTATATGGTCAGAAGGAAAGACAACACTGGGTATGGCTGTGTGCAGTGTGAGTTCCTCAACTGTGAAAGAAGGAACCACATTCTTGACTGACAGATTCTTTGTGTCTATGAAGATGTAATCTAACATATCTTGGAAATTTGGTGTGAAGTTCGTAAAGTCCACATAACCACAAGCACTAGATAGCTTCAATCTATGCTGGAGTTGAAGCCCCTGAATTCTCTCTTCATCACCCCCTGGAGCCATGAATAAAAGAAAGTTATTTAACACTTGAATCAGAACATTCTGTCATAGCTATGAAAACATTATCATGAAAATAAACTACTATTTCAGTCATATCTGCCTGAATTATAAATGTTTAACCTAATCTTAAAGTGCTAGAAAAATATGTAATTATATCAACATTCTAACAAAACTTAGACTCATTAAAAAAAAAAATTAGTATGTATAACAAGAAACAATAGGACAGCACATATTTTGAATTGTCAGCAGTCATCAAATCCATGGGTGATGCGTAAATACAAAATATTTACGGGAAAGCATGCCATCATAATCTTTAAAATATATCTACCATCGTTCCAGTCTGCATAGTCTTCAGGAATGTATCCAGTTGTTATCAAAGCATTCACACCATGATGTGGGGTGCTGTTAAAATCTCCACAAAATACTAAGGATATTTCTCTACCCTGTATGTACAAAAACCAATTTAAAATTAGTAGTAATAATAAAAATTGCATGATTTATATAGTGTTGCATAAAACGTGTTGCCAAAACAAATTAGTTCTACCACAAAATCTTAGCGATGAGATGAAATAATGCTAGAACCTGCATTCAACATTCTTTTCAAAGAATTCATTCTTTTTTTAAAATTAGTTCTTAAATTAGTTTTACCTGTTGCTCAAACAGTTCACAGATGGACTGCAAATGTCTCAGGCTTGTAGCTGCCTGGAGAAGACGCAGATGCCCAGCTTCAGGATGAAAGTAAAAGTGTGTGTTGGCAACAATAAGCAGACGCTGGGGACTTTGCACTGTCTCCAACACCATAGCTTGGAGTACATTGCCACGGTCCTCTATCTTGGCCTTCAGTTTTGGCAGCTTCTCAACAGCTTCTCGCAAATCAGAGCAACAAGCGCTGTTCATCAGCATATCAGTCAGCAAAACATCATGCTGGCTAATGATTCTGTTTGAACAAAAAAAGCATGAACATTTTTCTGTATATTAACACATGAATCATATTTTATTATATCATTCAAATCTACACTTCTTTCCTAGATTCGGGCCTATTTCCATTTACAGGAAAAAGGTTATTTCAAGAGATAAAATCAAATTCAATAAGTGATGTTAAGTAGCTTTTTAATTCAAAAATATTAATGAAATATATGAGAGAGAAAGACAGAATTTGCTCCTGTTAAGACTACCTTCGTGGCAATATTATATCACTTACCTGAATTTATCTGAACGTATAAAAGTGGCAACACCTTCATTGCCTTGTTGACCCTTAATTTTAAGAGCACCTGTGAAGCCAAGCATGTCCAAAGAAGGGAGAAGTTCATTTTCGAATACTTTGCGATCAACTTCTTGTAAACAAACCACATCTGCATTATAACCTGCAAATTAGTTTTGGAAACTGAGAAACTAGGACACAAGGTATCAGAAACTAAATCTCATCTAAAAACACATGAATGCAGTTTAGAAGAACTAACAGTCTGCAAAATTTACCTTTATGACACAAGCTCAAAAGAAATGATTCTTCTTTACAAGGCAAAACTAAGCTGACACGTATGTCCATGCCAACATGCACATACTTGTTGATATCAAGCCTATCTGACCTAGAGTCAGAAAGTATGTAATGATAAAAATTGCAAGGAACATGTGTACATATGCATGATATCTCTCTTTCTCAGACACACACATATATATCTATACACATGATTTAACTATTGCTAGTTCATTATTAATCTGAAATTGTTTCTTTCACCTGTAATTTCTTTTAAAAGCAGCTGGCGGCGATAGTCCATCTCAAGAGCATAAGGTGGACAGTAAGAGAAGAGAACATCACGGGCATACTCTGTGTCTGAGTATGTTTCAGCCAGAATATTGTAACTTACAACTCTGAAACTTTAACACACACACACCACAGAAGAGATATCCTAGTAAGAGCGTGCAGAATGCAAGTTTAAGAATAAATCTCAATTTTTGAGTATTTGCACACTTATACATGTGCATATTAGCATATATGAACAAATGTCTATTTATTTTGACATATTTATTCTGTGCACACAAAGTATAAAAATGAAGGATCACTCATTAGCATGTTGTGTGAACTGTACAAATTATCAGGGAGCTGAAAGGTGGTTGTGATGATGGTGCTTCTTTACTCTGATGACATCTTTGGCACAAGTCAGTTTCTGTATGTACTCACGTGCCATCTTCTGTTCTGTGTGACGTGTACTCTTGCCGTGCTTCAAATGGACAAGGTCCCGGACCTGGCCGTACTTCATCAGACACAACACAGTCTTCTCTGCCTCTACGGCCTGTCCTGCCAGGCACACAAGTAAGTTTCAGTCGACACCCTATGTCTCCTGCATCTGGGGTGTAGATCGGGTGTGTGCTCTTTATGACAGGGTGACCTTCTGTTGCTACTCCAGCTCCTTCTTCTACTGGTGAGACATCTTCTTTTTGCCAGGTGAATGTACTCTGTTGTAGGTCTGCGAACTCCAGCTCAAATCTAGGAAATATTGGGAACCCTGCCATAATAGAGGAAGGCAAGGGTAGCAACTTAACAGTTGGGGGGTTCACAATGATGGGTACGTGGGTGTCTCCAATCATCAGTTTGTTTCCCTCTGCCCATGCCACCTGGTTGGGAATCGTTTCATCCACTTTTCGTCCACAAGAATTAACAATGACCACATTTAATGTATTTTCAGCATCTACCTCTTTGTTTTCTCCACCAGTAAGACCTGCAACTACATTTTTCTTCTTTTTCTTTTTTTTGAATAAATTCTTGGCAAGATTTACTTTTAGTCTGTTAAGTGCTGTGCCCACTTCTTCGGTCTGTTTTCGATCTAGATTGTATGCGCGCGACGTGCCTCCTTCATGACCATATTCCAGAGTAATCTGCATCTTCTCCTCCCCTTGAATGCATCTGACATACGTCGATGCCATCCTTTTTTCTTGTAGATAAAATGCTTCTGTTATACAAGAGGTAAACAGTGTTGCCACCCGCACTCGCCACATGAGCACTAGTAGATAATGTACACAGACACGCGGAGTCGGCTAGAGACAATCGCCCTCTGCAACACGCCACTGCTTCAACCTTCTACACAAAATGGCATATATTGCTACTACTTTTTTAAAGAATAGTCTTCACTTATGTTATAATAAGTTTGATACAATAGGATAACTGATAAACACAAATGAAAAATAATGTTTTTGTATTTGTGCATTTTATCATTTTGTAGGGGAGGAACTAGAATCTTTTCAAGACAGTTAGCTCCCCTGTCCAATACCGGAAGTGGGTCTTTTCAAGTCATCACGCCTAAGCAAGTAAGAAGGATACCATTTGTACTTTGGAATCTGATTAATCTTCACTATAGAAATAAGTTCTCGTGTCCCATATTTAAGCAAAAATGTAGTTTAGATGTTGCTGTAATTTTTAATTTATTTATTTTGAATATATATGCAATGGAGGTTTGACAAACCGTGATACAAACAAATCTATTGCTCAGACATGGCCGACTCGGGAGCTGGTGGACGTGGTGGATTTCGTGGTGGGTTTGGCGGAGAAGGCAGAGGCCGTGGACGCGGCAGAGGCCGTGGAAGAGGACGGGGCCGAGGACGTGGACGTGGTGCTAAAGAGGGTGAAAAGGATTGGATTCCAGTGACCAAGCTTGGACGCCTTGTAAAAGATGGAAAAATAAAGAGCTTGGAAGAGATCTACTTGTTTTCTCTCCCTATCAAGGTTAGGATATATTCAACTGCACGTTCGGCTTTTTGACATGTTCTTTTTTGTATTTTACGCTCAGCCGCTTCATTATTACCTTTAAGTAGGACAGCAAAAAACTATAATACTGCATTTTGAAATGGTTTTATTTGCAAATCTTCCTATGCAGAGTTTTCATTGGAGCTGTCGTAATTGTTGGATATATATATATACTTGCATCTCTGCATTGTTTTGTTTTAGTGAAGTGATCTGAATTACATGTGATTTGAAAAACATCGTGTTGGTGCCATTTTACTTGTTTCATCTTTGTTTTAATGGAATGTGAAATCATTGGATACATATACTTGCATCACTGCATTGTTTTGTTTTAGTGAAGTGATAGGTATTTCCCCTACACCAGCATCTTGCCTTCATAGTTAAGACTGAATTGCATGTAATTTAAAAACATTGTGTTGGAGTTATTTCACTTGTTTCTTTGTCTTATAGGAATGTGAAATCATTGATTCGTTTCTTCCATCTGGGACTCTAAAGGATGAAGTTCTTAAAATCATGCCTGTACAAAAGCAGACTCGTGCCGGACAGCGAACACGATTCAAGGTATAAAATGGAAGTTTTAAAGTTGCGTCCATGGGTAAAGTGGATAAATTTGCTTATAACTGCCAGCTAAATGTTTAATAAAAATATATATTATTAGTGTTACTAGGTCACCTGCAGATTCCTGATCTTCAGAATGGCATGTGAAAGGACTAATGCCTTACCCAATAAATCTTAGTTGCTTGGTGCTGGAGGAGAAGAATAAGATTTAACAGTACACATTTTCTTTGCTGTCATTCCCGTACAGGCATTTGTTGCTGTGGGTGATTACAACGGCCATGTTGGTCTGGGAGTCAAGTGCTCAAAAGAAGTAGCTACTGCTATCCGTGGAGCAATCATCCTTGCCAAGTTGTCAGTTATTCCAGTGCGAAGAGGTTACTGGGGTAACAAGATCGGAAAGCCACACACTGTGCCATGCAAGGTAGGGCAAAGTTTCAAACAGCATGTTGTTATTAATCCTTGTAGCTTGATGAGCCACAATTGTGGCTTTGCCAGAGAAGGTTGGGGAAGGCAATTTTCATTACTTTTATTGCAAAGTTCAAGCTTTCTCTCTTTCCAAAATTGTATAAGTTTCTTGGTCTCATTTTTACTCAAGAGAAGCAATAATCACCCACTTTTGTCATCAGTATTCAGTTATTAGCCAGTCATTTGTGATAGTTATACTTTTATGCAGTGCTAAGAGAGTTAACATTTGTACTTGTCAGAGAAAGCCTGTTTTGTTACAAATCCATTTTGCATCTTGCTGATCATTGGCTAGTGATCATTTGTATTTCATAGTGGGTTAAAGCAGTTTTATCAGAATAAGTTTTTAAACTTAAACTTTTTGATTGAAGAAAATATGATTCTATTTAATAAGGTAACTGGCAAGTGTGGCAGTGTCCTTGTTCGTCTCATCCCTGCCCCTCGTGGTACTGGAATTGTGAGTGCACCTGTTCCTAAAAAGCTGCTTACCATGGCTGGTATTGACGACTGCTATACATCTGCCCGTGGTGCCACAGCCACTCTGGGCAACTTTGGTGAGGGTATTTTATTTTAAGTGTGTAGAAATAAACTTAACATTTTTCATACTTTTATCTTACTGGAGGTGTTTTGAATTTCATTTGCTGCCATTAGAAAAAAATTTTAATTCAAAGATATTTTGAAATAACTTTCTAGCCACCCTGCTTCTTGCAGCACCTTGTGGCAGATACGATTTTACCCAAAGTTACCTCTGGATATGGTTCCCATCTGTCCTGTCTTTGTATTGAGCGGATAGTGGCAGCAAGATTGCGCTATTTTAATATCAGTCATCCAACATAACATTCATCAAGAACATCTTTAACTGTAGCATGTACATTTATTATTCATGTCATTGTTGTGTTTCAGCCAAAGCTACATATTCTGCCATCTCTAAGACATATGCTTACTTGACACCAGACTTGTGGAAGGAAACTGTGTTCAACAAAGCACCTTACCAGGAGTACACAGACTACTTGATGAAACACCACTCGCGTGTTGGCGTTCAGAGGCAGGAGCAGAAAGTGTACTAAATGTTTAAAAAAAAAAGTCTTGAAAATAAACACAGACTTGTGGAAGTATTTCCCTGTTTTGAAGTAGTATTCAGTTTGCTTCGGTTGGTTTAATGCTAGGATCCAGTCTTGAGTGTGTCGTGTGCTTGAAGTTGAAAGGCTTCCGTAGAAAAGTAACTCCCATTATTTTCAGTATACCATAGAGAAGGTGCGATGAGCTCTTAGCATCTGGGCACCTTAGCCAACTCTGCATTACTTAGTGTCACAAGAATTAACTATGTAAACTTCCTAAAAACATTGAAATTGCAAAAGACGGGTCTTAATGATGACCACCACTTGACAAACAGCAATTGCGTGCTACTACCTGTAAACGCATAATATTTATTTCCCTGTTTTGTATATCTCGCTTATACAATATGCACTACACTTCTCATTTCATTCCTGACTGCATGTGGGCATGGGCACACTTTAAGGGCAATATTGCTTTGATCTGCCCCATTTTGAAAAAAAAAATTTTTTTAATCGGAAGTCTTTGTTAAAAAAAAATGGTTCTATTTTTTTTTTTGCGAACACATTCCTTTGCACTCCAGGTACAATTTTTTCAGGATCTAGGGGACATAACTATTGCTGTTTTTAAAGGGGGCTAATGAAAGTGATCAAAAAGCAGGGCTGGTGGAAGTAACAGGTACACAGTGAACCATGGGAATTCTTTCATATTGTTACCTTTTGACTCAGTACAAGAATAGCAGCAGAAATATCTTTTTAAAGCAGGAATTTTTTTTTAAAAAGTAGTTCTTTAGAACCTAAAATATTAACGTTTAAAAGAAATTAAAATTAGTAGAAAGTGATAGAAAAAATTATAAGCTTCATAGCCAATAACTGCTAATGTTTTTCAAAACTTTGAGAATGGCAAGTTCCAATTGCAAATTGTTGGCTTTAGAAATGGATACCATTACAAAGGCTTTTCTCTGTCACAGACAGAAAAAAGTGATGTTTAAATTGCCAGATACACTAATTAATCCAGTTGATTTCACACGAGTTATAATTTTATCAATGCCTGACTGCTTGTTCCCATGAAATGCTCGCTTACCGTCTTTATGTCACAGCACGATTATGTCATTTAATCACGTCGTCTGTTACCTCTTAATAATGTGCACTTCCTTATGTTTATGTGTGCTTAATTTTACATAAACTTATTACTATACTACTGCAGCAAAAGTACATTTACTTTTGAATTGTAATGAAACAAATATGGCAATTTGAAATCCACAGTACTGTGTACAGAGGGATTTTAGGCCTTGGTCATCATTTTGACTCAAGTAAAGTTAGTTTTGTCTGCATGTTACAAAAACATCCTCAAATGTCCTTAAAATAGATTTCCAGATCCTTAAAACTCCTAAGAAGGTCCTTATTTTCAATGTGGTCAGACCTGTGTGAGCCCTGTTATAATTCAATGCGTTTAAACTAGAACAAAAATCTAAAGTAGCAGTTTTGAATCACGTCAAGATAAAAAGCGTCTGGAAATGATTTGGCACCAGGAGTATGTAAAAGATTTTCATCGTGCGCAATAATTCTCTGAATACTAATTTACTACTGGCGGAATATGTGCGACGAATGTTGGCGTGTGCAAATAAGGGAGATCATATCGCGATAGAAAAAGCCATAGCGTTAGGCTGATTATTTCCCCTGTTCAGTGGCGAGATGCTTGTAAGGTTATGCATTCAAATGGCCACTTTAATCCGGGGTAAATGTCAATAATGACTGCCTGAAATATGTTGAGGCATTTAGTGGTAAAACCGTGTTCCTTTGAACCTACGTGCAGCAAATGCATGTGTCTAACCAACGTGAAAGTATAAGATGGTTTACATGACCACGACAAGTATGTGTATAACAACTTGCGTAAGACAAATTAGATAATGCCTAGATATTTAGAAATAAAAATATAAATGGGCATTATATAGCATTTTGCATGAATAAATACATACCTACCGGTCTGTTTACGTAATACTAAATGCATTCACCTTTCACATTACAATCATATTGAACATTACAACCCGCAGAATATGTGTAATGACGTGGATCACCCCGAAAGTACAAAGTATACAAAATGATGGGTGTCGTTCGGTTTCGTAATCTATCCCAGTCTTCCTACTTCTACCAGTGTCAATAAGACCAAGAAAAAAGGATTCCATAAGCCCAGTGGCATGTGAACTGTAAGTGGCTCACTGTGTCTAACATGGTGTACGGAGGGCGTAGCCGAACGTTTTGCTTTCACCTCCTCTTACTTTCCCGAATTAATCATGCTGGATGGACGAAGGGCGTAGCCTTGAATTGACGACCCTCTGCTCCAATGTCGAGGTGCGTCGCCTAATCCTTAAAAAGGTCTGGGAAAGCGGATAGTCCAGTGATAACGGCACTGGTGTCAGAGTTTGGAGACGTGCTGGTTCGATTCCCGCGCTGCGCAGTGTACTTCCGTCAGTGGATTTATCTGTTGAGTCCTCAGAAAAGTAGCTAAGTAAATAGAGAAAAAGCCACAGGCTGCCCAACGTTTCAGTCTTTCACGTGTCTCTTCACAGCGACTGAAGGGTTACGGCACTATTACGTTACCAAGGATGTATAAAGATGAATTCCTTCTGAACTTGCCTTCCTCTAGTCGTTCGTGTGTGGTGTTGTGCTTTTCTTTTCCGTCATTATTTGCCTGGCTTGCAGTTCTCTTTAATCGATCGGCGCCCCCCGTTGTGAAAGACAGGGCGTGCATCCCCGCCACGAGATGCAAGGCTGGTTGCTGAAGCTGTACCCCAACATCTTACAGCGACAAGGAAGTGGAGATGGAGCTCTGACCTCACGATCGCAGTTTTACTACAACCCCCACCCCACCTTCACCTGCTTTTTTGATTCTATTTAAAATCGCTGGGCGGAAATCTACTTCTCAAGCTTCCTATACACGAGGAAATTAATCTTCATTGTGTTAGGCGCACATCAGTTGAGACAGCTCTTTGAACCGCTGCCTTGGATCAAACACTGTGATTACAGCACTGATGTTCTGCTCGCAGGGCTGGAGTCGAATCAAACGCTTTTTCTTTCTTTCTTTTTTGACACTAGTGCAGCACCTACTGGCAAACTGTACACGTATTAAAAATTTATTACT
The DNA here is from genome assembly GCF_003073045.1 of Pomacea canaliculata. NCBI lineage: Eukaryota > Metazoa > Mollusca > Gastropoda > Architaenioglossa > Ampullariidae > Pomacea > Pomacea canaliculata. The sequence goes on along the minus strand of NC_037590.1, from coordinate 40,722,038 downwards.
GGCTGTCAGCTGAATCGTGTTACGTGCAAGTAGATTTCCCGCCTCGCTGCACGAGATAAGCTTCGATTGTTCCGTCTTGCATTCCCAGTTAGTTCCCTAGCCCCATTTCACTGGCATTTTTTTTTTTCAAAGACAGAGAGCTGAGACGGTGTCTACAGCTACGCTGATGGGTAGATATCAAATCATTACGAAACGAGTAGGTGCTTCCATCTGTACATATTGACTCAAGTGGGTGCGGATTTTCAATTGGTACTTTCCGGTTTCTCAAAAAGTTCAGGGCTTTATTATGTATTTTTGTTTCATGGCACTGCTTCATTGAATAATGCTAGACGGATCATGTGGCTAGAACCAGGAAAATCTGGAGGCAACTTTAACCTTTTCATTCCACGGCAACGGCTGCCAAGTCACAGGGCGTGCATAATCGCAGAGGAATAACGCTGTAACATATAACAGTATGTGATAGTGATAGTAGCTATAACAACAAAAAAAAAAAACCAAACAATTATTATTGTAAATCACTCATTTTTTAATAAACAATGATCTGATTAGCAAAAGTCTTTTTTCGACACGTAACCCCTTTGACAAAAAATATCAAGCAAATGGATCGGGTCAAAACCAAAAGGGTTAATTACACGATGAAACTGAATCGACTATTATTTTGACTGCGTTCATACTTGCACATGCTTCTGCTATGCAATATGAAACCTGTTTCATTTCAGCGCATGGCGTAAACTTCTTTTTAAAAAAATTTGTCGGGTGAGTGGAAGGGTTGTGGAGAGAATGGGTTAAGTATATGCGGTCGGTACGTCTGGCACGCGCCCGCCCCACTTGTGTCAGGACAGTGTCAACATGATGCAAGTGTCTCGCGCGTCCTGCAGGCTTCAGCTCAGGTGCCGTCAGGGCATCGATGGCGCTGCTGCCGCAGCAGGGTTTCTCTCTCTCACTCCCTGCGCTGTAGCCACCCCCATCCTCTGAACATCGCTGCTTGTTCTTTCACTTCCCCCGACCGCCAAGCGTCCAATTGTCTGCACGTCGATTTTGCTCGCAGTTTTGTTCCACAAGAGCTGGCAGTCTAAGGGCGGGCGCCATGACGTCATGGTTGGACGGCGACAACTTGATTTGGTAACGCACTTCGCACGTAATGAAACACAGGTGCAGAGCGAGGGTTTTTTTTTATATTATTATTGTAGCTATACCGTGTGATGGATTATAAAGAAAACCTCTTCTCCCTCGCTTTTCCTCCCCTCTCCCTCTCTGTCTCTCTCAGTTTAGCGAGGTCCATCTCTATGACATTGACTTAATGGTTAAGCTCGTTGAAATAGCGCCGAAGAATGTTTTGTTTCATTAGACTTCATATCCGCACAGTTTTGTATGTATGTTCGTTTGGAATCATTGTGTCATGACTTCACGTTAATTAGTTTACAGTGGCGGATGGCCCTTTTCAATTATGTGATTCCGTATCTGTTTTATTGATCTTGCATGATTGGTACTGACATTACATATTATGCTTGTCAAAGAGCATTTGTCTAACTGCAATAAAGAAGTATCTGTCTGTTAGTCTCTCTCCCCACCTCTCTCTATCACATGTGCATGTACATCAAAACTTCTAAAATGGCATGCAATTTTTCTAACGTTCTGACTTTACGCGAGGCATCCTAATTAACTGTGTGGGTTTGTTTTTGTTTTTTAATACCTGTTGGTCTGCAGCAGCTACAGGGACTAGTGAGAAGTATGCTCGACTGCCGATGCGCTGCTTACCTTAATTAACTGAGATAACACAAAAGCAAAAGAGCATCGATGGGAAAGGAGTGAAAAAAAAGTGTAGAATTCACTTTGGATGCATTGCAACATACATTCTGGTCCGTGAGCGCTACACCATGGTAAACAATAAGACATGATGTAGGTACAGGAAAAATGCACTTTATTTGTCTGCACCAGTCACGCCCAACTTACCGAGGGGTGGCTGAACGTAGCGCTGGCACGAGGAGCGATGCAAGCACCCGAGAGAATGTTAGATGGGTTGCATGGACCGCTGCAGAGAAGACGCATGCGCGAGGAAATTATCGTTACGTCACGAAAACTTGGGGGGGGGGGAGACAAACAACCGCATGCCAACAACACCCAGTAGGCGTTGGTGCATGAGCGACAGGAGCCAACTGCGCACATCTCCCACTGCTCCAGTCCGCCATTGTACCACTTTACTCGAGATCTCATTTTCCCCCGAGACTTACCTGATAATAGAACAAAATTCTTAGAACCTACGCGAACACGTGCATCTATGAATGCACAGAACGCGCCCACGTTAAGTACGTGCATAAAAGCACGGTCGCGCATGCGCACAACCCCACCACCAGAAGGCCAACTTGTTTGTTTTTCCAGTGACCGGATTCAGTTCGTGCAACACAGGCCTTTAGCATCCCAATTTCTAGGTCAGCCTTACAGCCTCACTCGTCGGAACAGAGTTAAACACCACCAAACACAACCTGTTCTTAAAAGTTTTTTAGAAATTGGTCAGGAATTCATTTCCGGTGACTTCACAAGCTCGCTGTTATGGCAACGGCTCCTTAGCATGAACTCTTGCATGTATGGCGTTAGAAGTTAGAATGTGAACAGTTAGGATTCCCATGCTTAAACTTCCCAAAATATGCTGATTCTTCATACGACAGTCGTTTTCTGCGACAGGTAATCGAAATTAGAAATGTTTGGCATGATGGGCATCGACTAAGGGCCTTGCGTCGTCAGGAAGAGCCTGGATAAGCCTGAAAGTCGTGGATTCAAGCAAGTTCTCCACATCGTCCACGTCTTTGATGAGCACAAACTTTCCTTCACTCCTAAAGTCGCTTCCGAAAACTTTACAAGCGCAGTCAACATTTCTTTGAGGACATAAAGTGTCCGGCTAGTCCTTTTGTCAGAACACAGTCTAGCTTGCTTTGTCTCAGGAGCTATCCACTTTATTCTTTGGTGTGCTCAGGGAGATCTCTCGAAAGCTTCTTTTCTATCTTCATTCGGTAGAGAGGTTGACGGCTTTCTGCGCACCTGGATCCCTGAAGATGCCGCATAACGATCTCATACTGGCAAAAACTTGGTACATGTATAACCATGACCGCTTGTATGTAGGTATAAAAGAGTATTAAAAAAAATCTCTCACGTGACTGAGGGAAATTAAGTACACGCATTTATATAAATATGAATAAGTAAGGCTTGCACCACAACCCAGTTCTCGAGGATTAAAAGGTTAAAATGTAATCATACATATAAAAAGATAACGAAAATATAAAAAATATACATGGCTTTGCTTACATTGTCAAGGCTACTGTCAAAAGGACAGCTGGACCATACGTTGATTACGAATGCACTTGGACATTCATCTTCACAACCTTGACCTTGAAAGTAATGCCTGGTCGAACGTTTACCTCATGAACTTTGATCTGGGAACATACTCAGCTTTGGGGAAATAGTTCCTGGCATTGAACTCACCCCAGTAATACGAAAGGTTCTTGCATTCTTGCAGACCCTCGCCCCATACAAAGATGCAGAAAAAGGTGGCGATAGCAAACAGTAGCAGCTAGATATGGTGCGTGCAAGCACATAATTTGTTTTAATTGTAGCAAATTTGAACCCTGCCAAACACGCAAACCACATTTCTTACCGAACTTCAGCCTTCAGCTTCAATGCCAGAACTGGCGAGTCTGCAGCACCACCGCCCACGTGTTACCCTGGGACCGAAGAAGTTGCTAGAGTTGGCGCGTACTCTCCATCCGCCCACGTTTAACAGACCCGACATATTACCACACAAGGCTGACGAGCTAATAATGCAACCAGCGAAAATTAATTACCCGTCCACTGGCAGCTTGCTCATGTTTTGTACTGAATATATAAGTACTCGAATAAGGACTTGCGACAGACCATCTCATGCCTTGTTGAATGAGTTGCGCTCACCTTCCAGCGTTGGTCTTCGACAGTTCGATCGAGTAAGAATTTTCCATCATCATGAAAACTATGTGTGTGTGTATGCAACGTTGAATGGACTAAAAACACTTATATTTTCAAACATATATATATACACACATACAGCGGGCTAGTGAATTTTCAGAAGAGATTCCTTGTAAGGACCAGAGAGCATCGGAAGAGGGTTCGTGTAGTCCTTTAGAGTTTATTCGCTCGGAGGGTCACTCAGTTAAGAAACTTTTAACATTTATTGCTCGCAGCTGCGTTTTCCCTGTTCGTGGAAATGGTTGTCGACAGCAAAATTCGAAGCCAGCGGCGAGGGGCGGCGTGAACACGCCAAACCTCGGGCGGACGATTCCACGCTTGTCAACAAGTGAACTCTCTCTTCTTGTCTAGGAGCGCCGTGAGCAGCGCACAGATGGATTTTTTTTTTTTTAAGACAAAAAGTAAAAATAAAAACTAGCAAACAATAGAGAGATGTTTTGATCAGAAAGAAGAAAAAGCGATGATAAAAACAGACTGCAGTGAAATCTGTGTAGTTTACCTGTCATTTTACCGATATTACAAATACCTTCTTATGTGTCTGCTGAGTGAAAAAAGCGAAGAGTATATACCTTTGAAATACTGTTGAAAGGCACACTCAAAAATGAGAGTCGATGACACTCGACAGAAAAAACGAGCCAAGTGCTATGTTTCTCCACCCGGTTACCAAACTGGAGGTACCATTTCCCCCAACAACTCTCCAAAAAAAAAAAAAAAAAAAAAACACCTTCGGTCAATGGCAGCTAGTTTTAGTCTCACAGCATTCATCCAGCCGTTGAATAGAACAAAGATGTACCCGGTAATGTGTTCCGTCAATACTGAGAAGGACGGTTCCAGCGTTCCAGAATTAGATCGTCGCACTGAGCTGGAGGGCGCACCGAGTGACATGCACTGGTACAGAAACTCCTCCCGCCTCCATCAGTCGACATGAACAGAAGTGAACGACTGGTCACTGGCCGTCCTTTACGATTATTAGATACACGGAGTTACATAAATATATAACTCCTTGATCAGATACCAGTCTGTTTCTCTTCTTACAGTGGTGTAGGAAGATGGGAGGTGGGGAAGGTAGGGGCAAACTCCGAGCTCACAGTGAACGACTTTCGCACTCGCACATTAAGAAGAAAAAAAAAAAGGAGGTACACGAGTATAACTATGCACGCACGTGCGCCGGGTACACGTTAGTAGCATCACAACATAGGCTGCATGCAGTGTTAAACGACAAAGCAGCACTTATTAAGGAACAAAACTCATTGAAAAATTACTCGCCCTGTTACATTGCAATCACAAGGTTTGTAAATCAGTGTGCACCCACCTACCCTCACCCCTCAAAAACACACATCCTGTCTTCTTTGATGAATGACTTTGTTGTGTAGTGTAGTAGTGCTTCTTTTTCCTTTCTTCAGCTCAAGGGTAAGATGTAAAAAAAAAAAATCACAAGTTTTGCTGATCCTGTTGCCCTCGTAAATAAAGATTTATCATTCGTCTCTCTCTCTCTAGGTTCCTTTACCTTTTTGTATTTTGCGATGAATCACATCTCAAGCATTTGGGGGATATTCTTGCCCCCCACAGAATCTGTTTTTGAAGGGGAGGCTGCTCCCCTTGCTACCCTGGTTCCTACGCCACTGTCATGGATACGGGGTGAACGGCCTGAGATCTGATTTCTTCCATCTGTACGAGCAAGAAATAAACAAAACAAGGAAAACTTTACAGACTTCTTGCTCTGAGCGACATTAATCCTTCCGGTGTGAAAATCAAAATGTCAAAAAATAGCCTTGTTGTGTGGTTTGCGAACATCACCCAGAGTGAAAAAAAAAGCTTTAGATTGCTGTTAGTGAACAAATTTCAGTCAAATAAGATTTAATATCTCCAAGAAAAGTTCAGCTTGTATGTCAGTCTAGTTTTACAATGATAACAATTTGGCTTTGTTATGTTGTCTGAATATTTTCCTGTTATCTGCTGATTTTAAAATATATGTATAAAAAGTACAAACAAGATATAATTTTATGATCCTACATATGGCAACGGGATTTACTATCACAAAAAAGCGCCTCTTCATTCTTCAAGCAGGATTTTATATCAAGTGGAGGTGAAATATATAGTTATGGAGCACAAACCGCAATGATTTTAAAATCTCACACCTAGCGAGTCTTTAAAAATATTGTTTGTGAGAATTGTGAATAACTTAATTTAATGTTTATTATTTTAAAATTTTTAATTTTTTTAAATGTTTGCTAAATTTTTCTAACTTGTTTCATTTAAAACTTTAACACAATTACAACAGTGTTAGCGTTTTTGAAACGTTTATAAAATGTTTCAATGGTATCTGGGTAGGCTGGAGGATTCATTCCAATTAGCAAAGAAACTGTGATGCTGATGCTGTGGACCAGGGATGTCAAACATCCGGTTCTTGGCAAGCACACCTGAGGCTCGCTCAATGGACACTGCAGCGATTCGCAAAATCTATTGTATAGGTCTTTCCATACCTTGCTGAAAAGTTTACAAACCTAAAGGAAATCTGCCCCAAGGATTTGGTAAACCAACTGTATGCACATTGCATGTTTCTCAGTTTAAGTAATAAAAATATTCTGCAATAATGTTTATTAAATGACTTCAGTCAGTTGTGTGCGACCCTTATGACAACACAAATGTGACCATCTGGCCCTGGGGGGGACCCTTGGTTGGACATGCCTGCTGTGGATAGACTATTCGACTGCAGTTCTCCAGACACATCGACGAATGAGATTTTTAACTGGTAGAAAAGAGCAGGAGAACGCATTACATTTTCTGTATATTGCATATTTGGGGGTCGGTTCCAAATAGGCATTTATACGGATATATTTTTTAAGTCTAAGTCCAGCGCGTTCATTTCTGTGATTGCGCACTGTTTTTTTCCTAGATCCTGAGTTGGATATGCAGACACACATGCCGTCTGACAACTTTGTTTGTAACCTCATGGCTCTGCTCGGGTAGTCAGCCAGGCGTGACTTGTCGCACGGTTATCGACGACAGGGAGGCGGGAGACGCGGGGTATCTGTGGCTCTTGTGCCAACTGCTAGCATGGCCGCCAGCGTGTGTGCAAACAGAACTCCGGCTGGATGACAAATAAAATCGTACAAGACAGGCAATGAGGTTGTAAATATTCCTTGTCATTGCACACTGCCAGTCTATCTCATTTTATTACTCGCGTGCAATGTTGTGAGCGCATGCTTGCGTGCGCATACAGTTTGCAAGTTCGTGCGTTTGCATAAGTGTGCACCCGATGTGTTTGTGTGTGTGTGTGTGTGTGTGTGTGTGTGTGTGTGTGTGTGTGTGTGTGTGTGTGTGCACATGCGATTGCGTGTCTGTGCATATGTGTTTGTGTGTGTGCATGTGGATTTACCTGTGCATGTGGATACGCGCTTGTATGTTTGTGTTTATGGGTGCATGCATGCGTGAGTGGGTGTGTCTGTGTGTATGTTTGCGCGGGTACATGTGTATATTTGTGCGCTGGTGCACCCAAAGCCTGTCTGAAGCGATCTTGCGACTCAAAGGAATCAGCCCTCGCCGTTTTGCCGGCACCACTGACCGGTCGATAGCACCGCAGTCGGGTGAGTAGCGTTAAGTACAGCGCGTCACAGAAGAAGAAAGAAAAAAGGTTTTTACCTCCATGATTTATATCTGTCAAAACGCTTGCACAGGGTCGCGCCATGCCCAGCTTACAAGGCGACAACGGGCCTTGTGCACAATTAGCCCATAAATCATCGCCTGGATCATTGTCGGGCTCGGCTTTGTCGCCTAGAGGACATATTCAACCTCAAACCTTTCTAGTGACAATTTTCGCACAGCACGTTGAAAAAAAAAAAACCACGCACACAAACACAAACAGCGTTGTCAGCATACTCGGGGAAACCGTTGTATCCTCCCGCGACTTCAGGTAGCAAAGTCTGGAGTAGCTATAGCACGTGTCGATGTGTGGTTGAAGGCGATGGATGGGTCTTCATGCAGGTGCAAATGATGAACAAAACACGGGTAGAAGGAAGACATGAGTGGGGTATGTGGGGGGGGGGTGTTTATTGCAGCGATATTTGAGAATCCTTTTCGCTGGTTGGTGGTGAGGAGAGGGCTGATGAGGGAGAAAGGGTGCGACTGGCTAGTTCAGGTGTAAATTCTATATTTACCGGTGCACCTTCACATGAAGCTCGATTAAACGTTGAATTTTGGGGTGGGAAAGTTAAATACACGATGCTGTGTAGGAGAACTTTTGTCCTTCATAGAAATGTACAGATGAGTATGTTTTAGAATGCACGGACTCCTGATAGCGTTTTATATCTATATATGTGAATTTTTAAAAAGTATGAGAACTTGACATTTAAAATTATTTGGAAACTATACATTCTCAAGCGATTTCGTATCGACATATCTTTTTATATGCTTTTGCAGACCTTGTCTTTGTGTTGTATGGATTTGTATTATTGTATACTCATACTCTCTCTTTATATATATATATCTTAATGTCTCAAGTAAAAAATGTAAATAAATGTTTCAAGTGTTAATATGTGTCGAGAGACAGACTTACATGCTTAGCATCGAGAGACAGGCTTACAGATTTATGACCTTTTCATTATCTGAATGATGATGATGATGGGGGAGATGTCGCTCCCACCTTCTAATGTTGCAGGTGCCGCTGCACTCTGTCGCCGTGTACAAAAGGTCACGTGAATCGCACTGGCCTCAGAAGATTTTTGAAAAACTGAAATCGATCGACATTGTAAGAAACCTGCGTAACCAGTTTGCTGCAAACGACAGGCCATTCGTTGTGTGTATAGATCTCCTCTGTGTACTCTGTGTGTGTGGGTGGGTCGCGGGAAGGGATGGGGCTGGGGGATGGTGTGTATAGGGGCAAATGCGTGGTTGGTGCGAGGGAGGTAGAGGGATTATACCAACGACCTCCGACATTTCCACTGCTGTCGCTCTTTTTCTCTTCTGTCCCCAGACGCGTTACGTGGATGTCAAGTATGAATGTATTATGTTTGTACAGTAGACATGTGTCATGTGGCCACACTGACCGCTTCTCGTAGGTCACTTGAAAGGTCAATTACAAATGTCACATGACGCTGGTGACGGGGAATGAAACGTTCGCTAGTGACATTTGGCAGCGACAGAGAAGTTACACCTGGAGGTTACCTTCATTACCTTGTTATTTATTATGAGTTTAGTCACGTGTCCATAGGCTGATCTGTGAACAGGGATTGTAGCTAGACAACAGAGAACAGAACTCTTTTCCCCGACCACCCAAGTCTTCTCTTACTTCTCGTCCTGGGGGCCGTCGCCAAGGACGATGACAAGACAAGGACTTTTGTTATCTACTGACCTCGTGCTTTCACCCGTTGCAAATTATCTCCCTTTTTTTACCACCAGAAGAGTTAATTGCTTCCCCTCCACTTCACGTCGATGGACATAATGAGGCACAGGACAGGGACCACTCGGTTGCCTGCGTCTGTTCTGTATTTAACAAGATGTCGAAGCAGCTGTACCTCTGGCCTGCAGATCTTGCACCTACACGAAGAACATGACTAATTAACACAATGGGACAAGAAGTGAAGAATACTGCAGATTGGCCTAAAGGTCGCGATACCATTTCAAGGAGAATATAAATTTTAAAAATGTGTAGTCTAATTGTAAAATTAGACGAATAATTACTTGAATCCTTACTTGATAATGGTATATGAGTGCAATTTTGTATGCTCACAATGGATCGCCTATTTTTTTTTTTTTTAATCGGGAATTTTTAGCTCATTAGGTAGTGAAACATTTCTCCACAACAACTTTAAAGGGTCAATGTTTTAAGACATGAAACCCATTGTTATTGTGAGAATTGATTTTAATTTTGAAAATGGTAGCATGACTTTTGGGGTGGTCTGTACCTCAAAGTCCTTGCCCGACGTGGGACAAAGCACGATCCAAGGAGACATGGCAGAACGTTGAGACCTCCGCCAAGAGAAGTCGTGAACATCGATCGAACAGCCCTCGGTGTGATTAGTTGACGGAAGGAGAGAACGAATCTGCGGAGACGCTGATGTACCCCGACTGATGGTGTCTGTGCAATAACATACAGATGAATCGGTGGATGCGATGGTGGGCCTCAAGTGATGGCGACTGTACGAGAACACACATTGCCATGACCCTAAACAGCTGCAGGACGCCCCAGAGACCAGTTCAGCATCAAGACCACTCACCATGTTGAAGCGGATACCATCTGACTAGGTCCTCGTATGTCTCGAGAACGTGTGGGAAGTAGTATATAGTATTTTGTATCAAGCATAATCCTGTCGTTTGAAAGATAAATTACACACCACTAGACATTTAATGATTTCTGTGTACACACCCTGTGCACCTATGATTGGGATCATTTAACTTGTTCTCCTTTAAATAAAAAGATTTTAACCCCATTTGCCTTCTAACATCGTCTCGTAGTCTGTAGAAGAAGTAGGGGCGGTGGTGGTTATGGTAGTAATAATAGTAGTCTTGAAGTTTATTTAATTTTTTCATTTACAGAGCGAGTGTTAAGTGTTTAAACACCACTTCTTGCTTACTGAGTTACACTGATACAAATTGATGGGACTGTCATTAACAGTCTTACAATCATCTATTGTTGCTCTGTTCTCAAGTCCAGCACTTCAAATTTATCTGAAGAAAGAGATAAAAAACGAAAGCTTTGACTTTCATGGAGCTATCTTCGTAGTTCCTTTATAACTGTGCTAATTTTTTTAAAAATAGTTTATCCTAGTTCTTGCTTACCCTACCTTTTCTTTGCACGGTTTTGTTTCCTTTCACTACTCTACCCGTACATTAGTCATTCGGCATTATAATAACTTTTGTATTTTGTCCCAAGAGCAAACTTTGCCGGTAAACATTCTGTCCTCCGGCCAAGGACAAGATAATCCGATAACAGCTAGGCATACTTTAATCGATAGCGACTCCTCCCGCTGTATGCTAATTCCTGGGGTCACGGGGTCACTTTTCATGTGGCTATGGTGCCAGCCACATTGAGCCGCTCATGCCTTGTCCTTTTTGCACAAAGATTATAAGGCTACAATCTGGGCTGCTGTCTATATATGGCCTGTCGGCATGACGCTTGTCAGACTGTAAGAAAGCTCGCAGCCTGCAAAAAGGGCGCTGGCCTTTAAACAGTTACCATTTTTGTTCCCTGTCTAGGTCTCCTGTACAATTACTTTAAGAATTACGTTTTCGATCGCATGATTAATGCTTCGACCTGCCAAGTTGACTTCGCTTTGTTGGGGGTAATCAACCATAGCTGTGGTTCTTTTTCGCTGTTAAGGTTTACTTGGGTTTTTATATCGACAATATGGCTTTTTTCTGCCTGGTTGAAGAGTGAAAGACGAGAAGTCCTGTGTTGAAATATGTTATCTGCGGTACAATTCCTAGCTAGTAAAGGTTTAGGGGAATCCGGCTCTGGCGATTTGAAAGCATTTATTTGATAGGAAAAAAAGTCCCTTGATTACGATTCTGCTTTAGGAGAGAAAGGCGATGGAAGAGGAGAAAACAGGAGTACCCCTGTAAATCTTATGATCTGAGCTCGGGAATCTTTCCCAGCATCTACTAGTGTAACATTAAAGGAGACAACTTGGCTCTACAACACAGACAGCAAAATATTGTCTTATTATTGCATCGTTTTACTGTTTTCTGGCGCTTTAGACTGATGCCATGCCTTATTCCCTTCACACTGCCACGTGTTCCTTTTCTGTGTCAATACGCCTTTGGGGATTTTCACTTTTGGTTTGGCTAGTGAAAGACCTTTGGTGGCCTGTAAGCTGACTCCTCTGTGTCGGATGTCCGGGTACACTGGCCTACAGCCAAAGCCCAGCTCTCACTTCTGGCTCCACGCGCCACATCCTGGCACTCTGTCTCAGATAAACGCAGTGAAGGGGGTGATCCTGACACATCCCTTGGGCGAAAGTCTTTTCTGAAGAAGTCAACGTCCAGGTCCTCGTGTTCATGACTGATGGTGTGCCTTATTTTATTGTAGATGTGGGATGTCAGCCATACCAACGAAGGCGCAGTGCTGATTCTTGGAATAGTGTGGGAATCATCAGGCAAGAAGCTCACACGCAGCCTCTTAGACCATGCCTTACTGTCTGACAACTATCTCGACATGGTGTCGTCCCAGCGTCTTGCTCGGTAGGGAAGGTGCCAGACCCTCAGCCTTAGGAGGGTTCATCCCAGTGACTGGTGGCTCTGTAAACCTGAGCAGCAGGGGAAAGCAGAGTAGGGCTACTGCTTACACATCAACTACAACGACAGCCCTTAGGATCGTGGAGTGGAATGCACAAGGCGTCCAAAGGTCACAAAACCCTTCGACTGAGACCATTGCCATCTTGAATGAACAAGATTTAAAAAAGAGTCTTGACGAATGACAAAGATTCCCAAAGAAAAAACTAGCTACCGACCCATTACCCTACTCAGCTATCTCGGCAAGACCCTCGAGCGCATGATCAACAAGCGCTTGATGTATTACTGGAAACCAACCACATGATCACCAAAGAACATATGGCTTTCATGAAGAACAGGAACACTGAAGACCAGCTCATTTACCTAGCGCAGTCAATAGAAAAAAAAACATTTCAGGAAAAGAAGAAGGTAGTTGCTACGTACACTGACCTAGCCAATGTCTTCCACAAAGTCTGGAAGGAGGATCTCTACAAATCTGTCACCTGAGTTTGCAGTCCCCCAGTGGGCAGTTGGAACGTCTCAGACATCACCTCCTGAGCACTCCTTCACTCTCAGCACATGATGGTGACAGTCCAGTGGATCCTTGCACACTGGGCTTGTCGGGAAATAAGGAGGCAAACAAACTCGCCAGGTCAGCAGCCGTCTGACAATCCCCTGCAGCGAAGCCAAGGCTTTCGTTAAGCATCACTTCAAGGGCTAGTGGGCAATCCGCCATTAGATGACCAGAAGCTCCGTCGGAAACGTCACCGGCAGACCATCATCTTCCACCTGCACACTGGACACATGCCGACTGCGTGCACACTGTGTTTTACCTGGGGCTGTCATACACTGAAAACTGTTCATGCGAGACGGGCCTACAGACCCAAGAGCATATTCTCTAGAACTGCTGACTAGACAGACCGGATAGAGATGTGGCTTTAGAGAGCCACACTGTAAGAAAGAATCTGGGGATCAAAGAAAACATGGTAAAAAAATAGCCCTTTTCATAATCACAATAAAAAATTGAAGTCTAACAGGCATGATCCCTGGAAAGCAAAGCAAAGAAAAACTCCTGAAAACAGTGGTATCGAAGATGTTAATCAGACGCCCTCACGAGCAAGCCTGCGCATTACAATGGCAGACACCGCCATCTGGTTCATCGTCACTTGAATCACGTGATTGAATACTGGGGAGTGCAAGGCCATACAGAGAATATTTTGGGGAGTTTATTCCACGACAACTGCTCTACCAGCATTCTCCCCGTGAGACCAGCTCTGGTCATCCTCCCCACACCATTATCTTCCTTCCTGTACCGCAAAACCACCGCTAGGTGGATGCACTTTTCATTCCAATTAATCGGCCATCAAGCATCCTTCTGTCACAAAAGAAACCTGCATAAAAGATTCTATTGTTTGTGCTCTATCTGCGGACGTGCATTACAAGTGCTATTATTAGAACTATTGTGTTGCAAGCCTCTGTATTTGCTTATGCAACGATTGCATAAGTCTTAAAGATTGTTTCCCTTGTTACCTGTACTCGCAAAAATCATGGCCTGCAGAAATCACAAATAGTGTCCGACCATATATTTTAACCGTATTCACAAGTCTTCAGAAGCACCGAGGTTAAAGTACAGTTCAGATTCTCGTAGTCCCAGGAGATAAGTTTTCTGCGGGGGGACCTGACAACTCCTGGGACAGCTCTTCGTGATCAAAAGAACGTGCGGCGTCAAGCAGCCACCGGTTGACTTTTACTTGTCAGAATAGTCACCAGAAAGTTTTTGCCATTTAGAGTCACCTGCTGGTACTTACCTGTGTACATGGGACATAACTCTTAAATTATGACGTCAAAGGTACACCTGATGTTCCTGAGTGCACCTTACTTTTGCGTTTGTTTTTCTCCCTTTTTCATTTTTGTGGTCGTGTTTTGCTTTGAATATGGATCATTCTTGCAGACTCAGCCTTTTTTCGTCACGTTGCGATAGTTTCAAGATTTGCACGTGCAAGATTTTGCTTGCAAATATAGCTTTGCAACACCGCTCCATCCACACGTAGTAAGGCCACCTGCAAATGTCTTGCAAAAAAGATTATGGGTAGTAAGCAATACAACAGGCAAAATTGAAGAAGAGATACTTTCAGTAACCGTTGCGGCTACCTTAGTTATTTCGCTCAAGGAAGCTCAGAGAGAGAGAGAAGACAAAGACGTGGGTGAGGGAGTTAAGGCTTGATTAAATATACACGGGTAATTCTCCCACACTGACATTAAAATGAAACATGACCGCATCGCCACTTTTTTGTTATAAAGCGAGGCTATTCTGATCAAGCATTCCGACTGCCTACATCCATGTAGGTCACGTCCTATCTTTGCAAACCTTGCTTCAGGGCTCCTTGCTGGCCGTGCGCAAGGTCTTGCACTAAAATAGTCCTTCGGTTCTTCATTTTTCTTGTTTGTATTTAACTCGAATGTTGATCCTTTTCTCACAAACTCATCTTTCTTTGGCTGTTTTTTTAAGTCCTTTCTTGAAAAGGGGGGGGGGGAAATAGAGAAGACGAGGGGATGGTAAGGGTTGAGAGGTCTGATACTGTGCACTTTGTGTGACAGACTGACAGTGACACCTTTCCTCAACAGTCGGTCATTAGCTGATGATAACTTTGGCTTGGCAAGGTGTTTTTGTTGTTAAAGTGATCGATGGTGCATCATGATGACCAGGGAATGCACTTTACTTAGCATCAGAGAAACACACTCAGTGCAAGGCCTGCGGCCACTGCATGGCACGGAACCAGCAAGCCGGAGCCGTGGACCACAAGGGCAAAAGCGAGGACCTCAGTCGAGACCTGAGAGTGCAGCCATGACGCTGTGGTACAGAACTACCCAACTAGGTTGCTTTACCTCCGATCTCTAACCACAAATTTCCAGAGCATCCAGAAGTAGCTGATATGAGCAAAGTGCAGGACTGCCAAGACATGGACCAATCTGCGTTACCTGCTGACCTCTTTGCCAGTTAGCAGCGAGATCACCTCGCATCGCTGTTGACCTCCTCCTACGCCCCCCAACCCTCGAGGCTGATTTACTTCCCCTCGTTACTTTGATGCGTGACATATGCGCTGCTTGCAGGCGTTTCTTAGCAAGTCTCGAGGCTCAGACACGCGAGGCTCTGCTCAGAAAACGTCTTGCAGGGCTGCACAGCTGTATCTCTTGTCCATAATGCTTCCTTACTCTCAACTCTCTTCCACGTTCATTACTGCTTGCAGTTTTGAGCTGACGACGCTTCAAACCCGCCTTAACATCCTATGACTAAAGTTCTGGGGTGGTTATGTCGCTAACCAGTAGCAGCATAAACGACATGCCCCTAGGAGTTACCTCGTTTGGCGGTTAAGAGTGTAGAAGCATTTCAGCTGACTGCTACACCTTAGCCATTCATGCAGCGTACTGTGCTTTCATCCTCCGGTTGCTATGTCGGCATTACAGAGGCTGCGGCCCGAGGGCCGCATTAAAAAAGCCATGCGGATTGTCTCAAAGACAAAAGAGAAGCGGTTGGAAGCTTATTATACACGCACATTTGCCTGGGTTTTGTCTCTCTCTCTCCCTGTGTGTTGGGAGGAGTAATACCGTAGGGGAGGCAGAGAAGAAGAAAAAAAAAAGTCAGGCGAAACCGGTGAGATGGGGCGGTCGTTGAGTGAGTAGAATTAACGGCAATGACCGCTCAACGCCTGGCGACAGGCTCGCACAGCCAACCGGTAATAGCGCCAAACAGCGGCGGCCGACGTAGAGATGAGTGGGTGGGTCGAGGTGGGGGCGGGGAGGGGAACAGAGAGAGAGACAGAAAAGCAGACGACACACATTGCACGGTAGCTGCTGGCATGACGCGCACTGGCGCGCTGCTAGTGTCGCGACAATGAGAGAGAACTAGCAGTGCCTACACTCCCCGTAATATCCACGTTGTACAGACTGCCAATAGCCAACAAATATGAATGTGTACGTGGGTGGTGTGTTTATCACGGTGTTCCCGAGCGCGTGGTGTTTTTTTTTTTTTTAAGTAGAAAGGGTATAGCTTCGTCCGTCTCTCCTCCAGGTCATCGACCAGAAGGGTCCCAGCGTCTGTCAACGTCACAACGCTGTCCCCGCTCGACCTGAACTTGACCAGACAACTGCGCATGCTGACGCCCAAGCCACCAGCGTGACCCCACAACCCATAAGCCTACACAGCTGCGGTATCTCCCGAAAAGCATCTGGGGCTCTAAGTGGCTCAACACTGGCGAGCATTGAGAAGTCGCCGGTGTTAAAATTTGACGCGTGGTGAATTATCCTTTCGCAGGGGAAGGACGTAGCAGAGACGTACTAAGCCGTCCTTTCCCCGTCGCTTGACGCATGTCGTCATGGCGACTTGGCGGGCGACGTCTGTTTTACATCTGCGCTCGGTGTCAAAGCAAATAGACTCTGCGGAGTGTTGGTATACAGATGGGTGGAACAGCTGTAATTCTGAAATGTGGCACAGTAGAACTTGACAACTGTCATTCCATGCATCCTTTTCTAATATCATTAGTTACTCACAGGCCCCGGATCGCTGCTTCAGTAATCATTTCCATGGTCAGTCCATAGTTAAAAAGTAGAGTTTAAAAATATTCTTCCAAAAACGAATAAAAAATAGTATAAGCCCTAATATTTCTATCACATGAGGAATGACCCCTGCTTACAAATCGATTCACATATAAAGCGTTATTTCAATTCCTATACAGGGGAAAAAAAGTTTAAACCGTGACATAGTGCCTATGGCATCCTGTTGAATAAAGCCTTGATCACGAAATCATATTCATTTACTATTGTAACATCATGATTCAAAAATCGACCTTTTTAAAAGTCCAGATCGATAATCGAAAGTTTTTAATTGCTGCTCCCGCGGGCAGAAGGTATTTAGAATCGTTCACATCTTTAATTACTTATTTAACTATTAATTTAACAAATTAGTTTGACTGAAAAAAATTGCATTTAAAAAAACAATACCAAGATTGAAGATCATGGGCCAACAACAACGATAATGAATTTATTCTACCGATTGTCACCGTTGTCGTCATCATCAATCATGATCAAGATCAGACTAATTTATAATTCGATTGTCGATCAACTTCTCAATGAAAATCTATTTAGAGGATCAATTTAAAATAATAGTTAATGTATGGTGGAATTTGAAAGTCTCTAAAATAATTCATGACAAAAGTTATAGCATAGTTCAAACCACCTGCTTCATTGACAGACGTGTACCCACTATGCCTACTTTTGGTAGCTAGGTGGAAATAAAAATGGCTAAAGCGTTAAATGCCCTCCGATGAATACTTCTCATGTAAAACACGTTTTAGTTGACTTGGCACTGTGATATGCACCTGTATTCGTAGACCAAGGTTTAAAAATTATCCACTTCTTGGCGTCTAGCGCTGTAACTGAGTCGGCGGTTTGCCAGTGCGGCGCGATCAGTCGATCAGAGTTGGAATCCCACGGCAATAGAAAGTTGCGCAAAGCAGTGCGCAGTAAACGTTGAGTCTATGCAAATGTTGTGTTGTGAACGCCATCTTGAAGCTGTACCAGGGAGATAAGTAGGGGGTGATCGAAAGAAAATCGCAGTAATTCCGTGCCATCGAAGGCACTGCTTGGGATATTTCATGTGCACATGAAAGACGATGGCTACGACGGAGAATAAGTTGTCAACGACCGAAAGGGTCATCAAAAGTAAGTGAAGCATCTTCCTTGTGGTCGAGTAGCCATCTTTCAACCGCCATATTAGACATGTCGGCCATTATCATTAGCATCGATCGCACCGTACACAGCCTTCTAAGTCTTTTTCAGTGCAACATATGCTGTTTATAAACATACATTATGTTTTAAAATGTGTCGGACATTCTAATAAATATTTTGGTGTCGGGATTTTGCTCCGCAACCCGTTCATACACTTCCTCCATCAGTCACGATTGTATGTTTACATTCGAAACAACCCTGTCGTCTAGCTAATATTTTAAGTTACTCGTGTGCATTTCAAATTCTTTATGTCAAATAAGTGTCTTTATTTTTCGTAGTTAACATATAAATATGCGGTTCCAAAAGAAAGCGGAATGTTGGGTTTCATAATTTGCGAATGATCCAAAAGCCACCATTCTTGGAAGCAGAAGACAGCAGCTGCCTGCCTCCGGCGACCTATATCCAGTCGGGACTGCAGTTTCAGTTTGCTGTAAAGTTCTTAGGTTAGGTGCTCAGTTGTAGATGCCACACACGGTGAACACATAATTTCACACGAAACTAAAATAAGGCTTAAAGAATTACTAAGCACTCCTTGATAGGGCGCTGCCTGAAGTAATAGAAATTACTGTTTTAATGCATGAGTTAAAGGCATTATACAGAGGTATGTAGTAATGACAATCCTAAATTGTGACAAACTATTGTCATCTATCATAGTTATATACAATAATAATGCATATGGACAAAATGAACAGTTTCTGTTCACTTTTCAAGCTTCCCTACATCAGGTTCACAATAAAACTCCACAAAGAGCACCTCTGCAGCTTGCATCAGTTTTAGAGAACATGAGAGGTTTACCATGTGGTGTGTGATTTAAATAAACACGTCAATCTCCCATCAGCATCTATAACTGACATCTGTTGGTAATGGCCCTGACATCCTCCATAAGTTATTCTTCACTGCTATTATAACAGATGGTAGTTTGGGCAAATGGTGTCTGTTACACTAGCAGTATGTTCACCCTAGGAAAACATCTTTTCAGTAAACTCGGTAGTGTTCTGCTTTACGTCCCAACCATACCTCAACCTTAAAAAGAAAAGTAAAGCCCAGGAGTATGAAGAATAGCAAGTCTTCATGTTGCCATGATGAATGAGGCACAATATTCTGATCATCGCTTATGGTAGAGATGCAACAAGAAAATGAGAATGCAATAAAACTTTAGTACTGCCAACCAAGTACAAAGCATTAGCTGAGTTTAAAAGTTTCCACTATGCTATTTTATCATTTATTTCCACGAAAATTAGAGCAAAATATCTTAATCTTGCATGAAGATAGCAGGTGGAAAAGGTATGCATGAAGATGGGCATATTTAATCATTAACATATAAATGACACTGACTATCAATATATATATATGTATAAAATATATATGTATGTGGGGAGGGGGCAGATGGGAGAGGGAGAGCCAGAAATGTGAGAGGTACACAGCTTGTCAGTTTGCCACCCAGAGAGTATTTGTCAGTGGCATGCATGTGTGAAGAATGTAGACTGGATCCTGTTTACAAGATCACAGAAGCAGTATAAATAGACTGAAAAGGTAGCTCTTAAAGTTAACGTGCTAGATGTCACCAAGGAAATTTTATGTTCATCTGACTAGTTCATCTCTTTTTTTGAACATGATACTGTTCCCTTTTGAGGAACTTCTACTGCACTTGTCCTTTCCCTTGTTCCAATATTCATTGAATTTTTTATTCCCCCCCCCCACCTTTTTTTTAAAAAAAAAATGTTTTTCAGTTCAAAGTCTTTAGATCACATTTTTGTGAGAACGTAAGCAGAGTATTTTATGGGAATGGTCGAGTTCTTTTCCTACCACAACACATTTTTTGTGCGGTTTTTATTTATTTATTTTTTTTGGTGAGTTCAAGTTAAACTGTAATAGTTTCATCCCTTTTGAGTTGCATTGTGCTTTACAAATTTTGTTTGTTTGTCTCAGCTGTCATTAGTTCTTGTTACTTTGAAATCGAGATACAGTCAGACCTCGATAAGTCGAACTCAAAGGGACCCGAAAAAAATTCGACTTACGGAGTTTTCGAGTTAGGGAAAATGGCGTAATAGGAGCAGGTATTTGGCCAGGAACTAACAATGAATTCAATATAGGGCGTTTTCTACTTAGGGAAGGTCGACTTATCGAGGTCCGACTGTACAATCAGATCAGTGACAGCTGCTTCTCCACAAACTGACAGCTAAAAGTAGTATGTCAGCTGAAGTGGAAGTATCACTTTTGTGTGACTAATTGAATATAATCCATAAAAGCATATGTTGCCGATTTACAATACCTTTTTCAAACATTTGAGCCCAAACTGCCTAAAGAGTGTTCTAAACACAATTGTCAAGTTGGAGATTTGAACAAATATCTAGGGTACCTTAGCTATTTTTTTTTTCTGTAATCAGTCACAAATGAAGTGTTTGTGTGCTGATAAAAATTCTATTTATTGTTCCTCAAAAATTTCCACAAAACTTTTGCTAGTGATCGAGAAGTTTAAAAGAATTAATACGTAAATTTGGAAGGGAAAGATGCAGATGTATAGAGAGAAAAAATACTAAGGGCTGATGCATGGCGTGGAAGACTAAAGTTCGTGTCTTGAGAGTCCAAAACTTGAAAAAAATAATTTCTTGATTAGTTCTTAGTCCTGGCTAACAGTTATCTTGTTCCAATCACATACCTTTTCTGTGGCAAGTATAGTGCAGTATTCATAGACTAGGTACTATCAATACTAGTAGAAGTAGCGGTACTAGTAGTACTAAGTCTCAGACATTGCATTCAAAAACCTAGAGAATATAAAAAAGCAGAGGTGATAAGTGAGAGTCCACCCCAGTAGTTTCCATAAAACTGAGCTGTTTGCCATAATACGTGGGACTATCACATGCATCAAAGCAAGATGCAATGCCATTCATTTTTAAAAAAAGTACACACCAGACTAAAAAGTCATGAAGGAATAAACCCTTCAAGTTCTGCTTGTTACTTCACCCATCTGGGGCCCTAGTTATGAATTGAGATGAAAATTTTGCACCAGGGCAAAAAGGGAAACGAGAAGTTGTTTCCAAAGTTCTAAAACCTGTCCAGACCCAATGGGCACCACTTCATGTTTCTTTACTCCAGAGCACCTTTGCCACTTCTTTTTAACTAGGGATCAAGGGGTGAAACAACATCTGAGGAGTCTGGACTTGCTTTATGATTTTGGAAAGATGCTTGTCCTCTTGTTACCCCAGAGCAGACTTGCCCTCACTTCAAAACTATTGCCCCAGGTGAACGTGTATCCAACCATCAGTCATGTAATGAATACAGGTTTATTAATAAGAGTAGAGTTTCACAAGTGTTATTTTATTACAGAAAGGTAGTGGCTCATCTACAATAGCAAATGTTGGAGACTATTTTAAGAATTTGTACTGTAAATGGAACTTAATGCGACACCACTGACTGTAATTGTGGAAGCTTAGGTACTCCAGGTTTTTTCATCTTGATTTCAATGATACCGAGCTTTTTTCTTTACCTTAAATAATTTCCAAGTTGTAATTTTTTTAATAGTTTAATTTCCAGGAAATTTTATGCTTGAAACTGAAAATGAACAAAATGCTGGTTTTGAAGGGTTAGTATATCTATAATTAAGGACTAAACACAGTGATATGCTCCAGTTTTTATCAGGAGCTGAAAAATATTTGTATATCACTTTAAAATTAAAATCTCATGCAGATGTCACTGCTCTGTACAATACCACTTACCTATGTAAGAATTAAAGAAAAGCATTTAAAAATGATTAACTTCGGTTCGGATTAAGCTACAGAAATGGCTTGTTGAGCTCTTTTCAACAAATTTATTAATTTCATTCTACAACAATTCATACCAGCTTCAAAGTATGTTGTGTGATCTTTTGAAGTTTGCTTTTCATAAAATGACAGCAGCAGTACAATCTCAGGCAGAAAACATGAACCCAAATGTCACTGCTTACAAAGTCTTTTATAGCTATAAATAGTGTCCATAACGTCATCATTGGCAATTGGCAGAATGTCAGTCCTGCTGGAAATGAAACACGACTCTACTTCTGTGACATCTTTTCACATGGCCACAAGGAAAATAAAATTATTGCTAACTGATGTACTCTTAAGAAACTGGACAACTGCTGAATTTGACAATAAAATGTTCATAGCCTGTCCATTGTACATGTGTTGTTGTAGTAGAAATGTGCAGTGTGTTGGAAAGTGATAGATTTTTCACAATCACAGCAGTTCACTCAGTTTGAAATACCTACTTGGAGGCTTTTACTAAATTGTGGTGGGATGAAACAACAAAAGCTCAGGCAACAGATAAGTTATCTCCTTTCTTGTTTTTGGGAACCACCCAGCTACTTTCTAAACTTTTGATGCTCTTGAGCTTTTACTCTTCCCGCTTAACTGAAAAAAAGCTACCTGGACATTCTACTCTGGGAAAAATCGACTTCTTCCTTATTGTCCATGGTATTGGCAAATGGACACAAAAGATGCATCAAGGCATGTTTATGCATTTATATTTACATTAAGATTACAAATATTCTTTACAATATTAACAGATTTCTGAAATGCATGTATTTCATTGCTATTTCAGCTTCTGGCAGACTGTATAAAAATGTTTTAAAAGATGGTTAACGTTACTTCAGTAATCCTTGGAGTGGTTAAATGGTATATGAGTGCAGTCCCATTCCATTTTGAAACATTTAGGACAATGGGAAACAGCTTTTTCATGTAAAATCGTGTTGTGATAGCAATTTGTTAAATTGTAAATGTTAGAACAAGTGTTGTAAATGTCAAGCTTGCATTTTATTTAAACAAGACTGTTGTTGTTGAGAAGAAGCATTCCATTTCTTTTTATAGTTCTCTTTTCATTTGGCTAAAATGTACACATTTTGAAGTTTATGGTTAGTGAAGTAAACCTTTGTAATAAGAGCCTGTAGCTTAGGAAGGCGAGCTCAGTCTACTGGTGCTTTGACTGGAAGCATAAATGTAGATGGGGTGATGTTGATCATGATGTGGAATATGCAAGCAGGAAATGGACCAGATTAATGCCAGAATGATTATCAGTGAGCTCAGGACAGACTTGGTTAGGGTCATTTGTAAACTACCTTCCAATTTTTCCTTCTTTTCATATGTGTGTGTATATATAGTGTTACAGAATTGAATAGATTGGGAATAGTCACGTCATGCCACATAATTTCCATGTACTTTTTTGCTTGGAAGTGTTACATTAACTACACAGGACTGTCAGTGTGAGATTTAATGAAACACAATACAGGAGAATTTGGTATGTATGTGCTTATCTGTCCTAGTATTAAAATCTAACATATCTGTGTGTGTCACTTTTTAAAAACAACCACGCTTGTAAGCAGGCATAGAGACAAGCTCTGCCAGGGTTGAGGGGCGTGTACCAGGTAGGAGAACCCTTAAAATGATTTGTCAACAGGGAGAAATATCAACTTGGGAGCACAAAAGATATCTCACCACTCATACCTGACCCCTAAGCTTTATTATTTGGAACTCGAAAATAGGTTAAGTATTTGCCATATTTTAGCACCTTCACTTCTCATATGAGCACAGAGAAATCTGCCCTTATAATGTTTTATTTGTTAAAAACACTTTTCTGAACAGAAGTTAGTAAAGCTATGCATTTGGTGTTGAAGAAGAGCAATTATTTCCCATGGTGGTTTACTCCTTTGCTCCCTAAAGTTTTTATTTAAAGTTGAGCTTTGTAGAATTAAAGAGGCTGGTGACTCGATTAACTTAAAAAATTAAACAAGTTTGAGTGATTTTTTGTGCTTGTGTGAATTCACTTAAAGAAAGTATTTGACGGCTTCAAAAACTATTGTATTACATTTTAGAAGGTAACAAATATTTTGTACCCAGATTCTTTTTTGAGGGTTCTAGTGTTTAACTTTAACTTTTATTATCCATAACCCTAAAGTTAAACATGTTTTTTTTTTTATTTGAAAGGCAGAGAAATGCAGTATTAATATATCCGTTGCCAGAAGCACTTGTATCTTTTGAACTACAACGGATACAATAGCAAAAAAATTAGCAGGAATATTAAAGGCTATGTGAACTAGTTGCTGGTTATAAAATTGGCTTCAAACAATTTAAACTGACAAGAATAAATTGATTTTTGAAATGCTTTTCAGATCAGTTTTCGTGCATGTATTCACTCGTTCACAATTCTAAAACCCATTATTGCGTGGTATGAGACAGTTTGTGCTATATGATCCTGTCCCTTTCGTCTTTCAGTTTGGTGGGCCCTCCTTCGTTTTTTATAATGACCCACATCTTCCACTAAAGATTTTTTCAACCTATTGTTTGTACAGGCCATCTTGTCCAAGGCTTTTAGGCTTGATGGATTGCTTGTCTTCTTGTCTCTGCAATCATAGCTTTGGGATTCTTGACCATGCACTCTTAACATTTTAATATTTGTGTGCTTTGTTCTTCATCAGTACATTTTCCAATACATGTTTATATTTTTGGATCTGTGGGTGTATAGAATGATAACTGCACAGTGATAAATGTGTTTCAATTGTACTCATTTTTATTGACTGGCTGGGTATATATACATAATTGCATTGTTCCATATATCAAATTATTCAGCAGGAAATAAACTTTATGATGGTTCCTGACACCTGGTTGTAATTTCCAACAGATTTTTAACAGGAGAATGTCAAAGTTTACTATATTTTTAAAACAAGATTTATTCTTCAATCCCTACACCAAAAATTAGGTAAAGATATGTGAAAAGAGTACCAACTGATGCCTACGCCATATTCTGGTAACAAGATGGCCTGAAAAGATCTCCAACAGCTACCTGTGGAAAAGAACCAACCAGAATGCCACTAGCCAAGACATCAAAAAGTGCAAATGGGGCTGGATAGTACACACCCTGTGCAAACCAGCTGACACCATTGCCAACCAGGCACTTGACTGGAACCTTCGGGGGGGGGGGGGGGGGAGAGGAGAGTTGGGAGACCAAAGCAGACTTGGAAAAGAACAATAGAGAGTGAGGCAAAAAACATCGGAACCACATGGGCCCAACTAAAGGGGGCTGCCCAAAACCAGGTCCACTGGTGAGGTGTTGTTGCAGCCCTATGCTTCTGAAAGGAGCAACAAGGAATAAACAACTAAACTATATGAAAAGAGAGCATGAATTGACCACCATTTACTTGGCAAGTCCTGATCGGTATAATGAGTGTGCAGCAGCGAACTGTTTTCACTTTGTCAATAGTGGCATCCAGGAGAAAACAAATAAGGATCTAGGCTACAATTTTGTTTTTTGTCTTTCATCAGACAGGTCCATAAGCAATAGACACAATGCAATACAAAATATGACAGCCTGCAATCAGACCTTTAATTTGATTTTTTTGTTGTTGGCAAAGAAACTTAGGGATATTATACAAAACACAGTTTGAAAGCATATTTCAGGCTCTGTTGTGTGTTTTTATTGATATTACTGCCACAAGATATTTGAATGGTTTATTTTAAAACTAAAAATGGCATAACAACTATATCTCGTTCAAGTTTCTTTCCTTATAATTTAAATACCTTAATACAGGGTAGTTTTCTTGCAGATATTAAACATACTGGTATTAGAGGTATTTTGATAAGATTTAGCTTGAGTATTTTAAGTTTGAATTGTTGTAAGCTCCCTTTTGGTCAAGATGATGAACTGAAATACAGTTTCCATTTATCTGTTCTAAATATTCTTATTTTCAAGAAAGCTTCATCCCTGCAGAATATTATGAGGTACTTTTACTATTCAGTTTCAACTTTAGATTCTTTCTCATCCTGTTTTGCTGTCCCTAGTATTTGGAATGTCCTAGCTCTGTTCTCTCCCATACATTGGAGACACAACTTGTTTTCCAGCCTGGACATAAAATCTCCCTCTTTTGGAAATACCTGCTGTAATTGATTAACCCTGATTTTTACCTTATCTTCTCTGCTTTCAAGCATGTTCCTGGCTATGTTCACTGTGCGTGTGTGTGTTTTCCTGGTTGTGATGCCCTTTTCTGTCCTATGGCATCAATACAAAAGCACATTGACTGAATGAGTGAGCTTGCCTACTGTGTAGAAATGTGCTTTGTGAATCCTATTATTAGATTCAGACACTAGATTGAATATTTCTAACCCCCTTGAAATATTGAATATTTCTAACCCCCTGCATTAGTCTTTAAACCGTTAGATCAAAGAGAAAGAGTCTGTGAAATAGGTGCACCTATGCAAGTGTAAGCTGGTGTACACACACCAATAAAGACCAAAAGAAATAAAGCAAAGATTGTAGAAAGCTTTCTGTATACTTGCACTTTTTTTTTCAGGTGTGCCATTTCCACCCAGCCATAGGGTTACAATGAGTGAGGCTTTTGATGCAAAGGGCAAGCCACGACCAGATGTTTTGAAACAGCATTTTATTTTGGAGGGTCGAGTCACCGAAGATGTTGCTCTTCGCATCATTAATGAAGGTGCAGCTCTTCTACGGCAAGAGAAGACAATGATTGACATCGAGGCACCAGTAACAGGTGAAAATGTACATTTTTTTTCAGCCAAGAAGGATTGACTAACCCATAATGTTATATATTTAATCTTAATGCTCTTGTAATGCCTCAAAAGTTGCAGATACTAAAAATATCACTTTTTATTTATTTAAGAAAAAGGGTGGTTAATAGGACAAAATAGTGAAAATTTGTTTATCTGAGTTGTGTATGATGAGTCTTTCATTCTCTTCACAGTGTGTGGGGATATTCATGGTCAGTTCTTTGACCTAATGAAGCTTTTTGAAGTTGGAGGACCCCCATCAGCAACACGTTACCTTTTCTTGGGTGACTATGTAGACAGAGGATACTTTAGCATAGAGGTAAGTGATGAAATTTGAAGTGCTTTGCATTTCTTATGAAGATAATTTTGTTACTTTAAAATATTCTCTTTTGTGGTACATTTATTGGAATTTAATTTGTTTACATTTAATATTTATTGTCTTAGGCTTGGAATACAAATAAACCCAGTGATCCAGTAATATATGGTCATGCATTTATAATCAAGAGTATAATGGTTTTTACAGTACTTGTCTGCTCCTGAAATAACCACTACTTTTTGTTACTTTACCACCTTTCTCACATCCTCATTGTAAACTATTTTCTCCCCTGGCCATAATTAGAGTAAGGTAAGCTGGTAATAGTAGCTTAATGGGTTTAGCATTCAGACAAATCTCTGGAATTTCCTAGTCACAAGTTAATGGGTTACAGTTAGGGCATCTTTAGTGCATTTGTCCAGAAGATGTGCTTTTTTTTCATTTGTTGATGTTTTTTCCTTGTGATTATTTTTGCCCTCAGGCAGGGTGTTGTGTTTTGGTTAGTCCTTAAACTGAGATAATTGAAACCAGAAAAGTGAGCAGGGAAAGGGTATATTTACTTGTTTTCCAGCAGTTTGTCTACAAACATAATAAGGATTTTTCTCTAGTTTAGGATAGATATAGAGACAATGCTATATCACCTTTAGCTTCGTTGAACTAAAGGTGATGTCATTTGTGCAAGAGATGTATTCCAGAGGAGCATGCATAATTCAAAAACTTAATATGAAAGCAATTTTCCTGTGATCTTTCGTATTTTGGCCACTTGTCATATTCCATTAAATTTTTCAGCACTATCACAAGTGAATTGTATTATACTTATATCCATTCTTTTTTTCATGTGGGCTGTCAGTTCACTGTGGTTATATTGAACAAGGTCTTCCAACTTTTAGCCTATGAAGCGCCCTTTGAATAATTTGATCCACCTGCATTTTTACTTGGACATCTGTGCACTTAAACTCAGGGACAGGACAAAGTAAGCACTACAACAATCTCAACAACACAGCACTGCATAAGACTGATTAGTGAAAGAACAAAGAAATACTAAAAGAAAAAAGTTACAGTTGGAAGGCTCACATCTTTATAGAGGGTTGCCCTCCCCTCCTCCAGAGATCCCGACACCCTACTGGTGATGTGTATTGCTGGAAATCCCTTGCAGTTATAATTTTCAGAATTGCTATGGGTACCCCTTATCTGGAGGCAGTGTATGGAGAAGTGACAATAGAAACATAATTTTTTTTCTCTCTTAAAAAGCTGTAATATTTTATATTTGTGTAGCTTCCCGTATCGGAACGGCTAAAAGTACACGTAGAACACCTTTTTAAGCTTCAGAAAAATATTTACTTTTTTTTTTTTGGTCATTAAGCAAAATAAACTATTTAGGTTAGGTTGAAGCATAATTAGGCTATTAAAAGATTTTACC
This sequence comes from Pomacea canaliculata, assembly GCF_003073045.1. NCBI lineage: Eukaryota > Metazoa > Mollusca > Gastropoda > Architaenioglossa > Ampullariidae > Pomacea > Pomacea canaliculata. Next base: position 40,693,789 of record NC_037590.1, on the reverse strand, counting down.
TGTAGGTTTTTATATTTATACTGGTAATTGTCATCTGAAGGATTTCTGCAAACCTTGTTTTTGTTTCAGTGTGTTTTATACCTATGGGCATTGAAAATACTTTATCCAACCACATTCTTCCTTTTACGTGGCAACCATGAATGTAGGCATCTAACAGAGTACTTCACATTCAAGCAAGAATGTATGTATCCCAACTTTTCTTTGGTATAATTTTTGAGTTAAACATTCCCAATGAACTGAAATGCCAGGTAGACTTGCAGTTATTTTGAAAATCTACTACTAGTGTTCTATTATATGCTTGCTGCATTTGCCAGCAAAAAAAAATTTTGTTTGAGACATATACCTAGAAATTTATTTTTAAAATCTCATTATTTATAAATCAGTAGACAAATTAGCAATATTTATTTATGTATAAAATTTCACTCACACCTTTTTTTTATGGATGCATTAATGTTTTCCATAAAATTCTTTTTATTTGATCTGTACTTGTGGTGTGATGATTTAACACATTCTTGTTCCTCAGAATGAAGTTTGGTGGGCAACTTGATACAATAATGAAAAATGATGTCATAATGAAAGAGTGAAAACCATTTTTAATATTTATTTAAAAGTTAACTTTCAGTATCAGGTGTTTACTCTTTGTTTTATCTTTTGGAAACCAGAAGTTTTGTATCCAGATTGTCCAAAATAACCAGATTAATGGTACCAGCCAGAATTTCTTGTTTTCAGAAGTGACTTCTTATTCCCACAGGTAAAATCAAGTATACAGAAAGAGTTTATGATGCCTGTATGGAGGCATTTGACTGTCTGCCACTTGCAGCGTTAATGAATCAGCAGTTTCTCTGTGTGCATGGAGGGCTTTCACCTGAAATTCACACACTGGACGACATAAGAAAAGTAAGAGATAAACTTTTTTCTGGTATTGAGTATATGCTTGGATTTTTGTGTTGATGGTACTGGCATCCATTGGTTGTATAATTAAAATATACTTATTTGTTAAAAGATCAAAAGTATATATTATTTCAGATACTTTGTTTGTGAGCTTCTCATCTCTTTACCTTATGGAAAAGGTGGGCAGGTTAGGTACATATTTAACAAAAAGTGTTTTATAGATGTGTAGAGATGAGATGAATGAGATTCTTAGGAATTCATGCTCACTTGTGCACATTTATTGTGGGAAGCCATATGCTTATGCAGAAATAAACATGAGAAGCATGTATAAATTATAGGATGCAGATTAACTGTAGAAACATAGCTTGATTTGAAGATAAGACATGATAAACAAGAGACCAGAAAGACAGAAGCTTTTTGACCGGATTTCATGTGGAGTTATGTGATAATGACTGTTGTCTCATGGTGTGTGATTGTGGTTTTGGGTGTGTGAGAGACAGAGAGAGATTCAAGACCTGTCTTGTTGTTTAACCATCCAAATGGTGGTGGAAGAAAGGCTATATGATCTTATGTGACCTGCCATGATTCATTCTTATAAGCATTTTTTAAAAACTAATACTAAAGGAAGTTTATAGAAATAGAACAGATTATTTTATGATGTGAGAGAAGTATGAATCTAGACTCATGTAGATATTAAGATATCTAGAAAACGCATCATTTTTCATGTTATTATTTGCAGTTGGATAGATTCAAAGAGCCTCCAGCATTTGGTCCAATGTGTGACATATTATGGTCAGATCCATTGGAAGACTTCGGCAATGAAAAATCCTCTGAACACTTCTCGCACAACACAGTTCGAGGTTGCTCATACTTTTACAGGTTTGTTGTCTGTGCAGCTTATTTTTTACAGAGGTTTTTTTTTACTCTTGATTATATGTTGAAAGTGGGAATACTACTGTGTCACCAGAGACCCACATTTAATGAACTGACCTTGGATAGCAGTTTAAGTCACTGTGTAATCTTTGGCCACTTACATAGTCAGTAGCCAGAGTGCAGAGAGCTCATTTGCAGATCTGGGCTTCTGGTGGATTTTTTTGTGGGGAGGAGGGGGTTGGTCACTTTTTATTTTTGCTTTGTTGCATGTACTTTGGTGAATGTCCAATATTATCTATTACAGTACTAACTCGTATATGGGTTTTGGAAATGGGAGTTTGGATGATGCAGAATAGCCATCTTAGGAACCACTTTTAACTATAAAAATTCTTGCACTTGCAGGAAGAAGAGTCATGAAAATTATATATGCGTGTTTTTAGTATCTCTCTAGATTGTTTAAAACCATTTTTAGAACAACTTTCCCATCTCGTTGCATGTACTGGGCCTTTTATTGCAGCTTCTAGCTTTTACTGTAAGCCAGCGGTTCTCAACCTTTTACTTGTGACGCCCCCCTGACGAAGAAAGGTATGTCTGCGCGCCCCACTTAGCCAGCAATGTAAACTAATTTCACTAATACCGGTATAAGAAACTTTTAAAATATGACCACCTTCGCGCCCCCCTTGTAAGCACGTCAACGTGCCCCACAGGTTGAGAACCGCTGCTGTAAGCAGTTAATGATTGGCTTATTTCAGTTATAGTGTTTGCAGAGTGGGTTTATAAACTTATAAGCTGTGTAGTATTCTAGGTAGAGAGAAACTCTTTTTTCAGTGACAATCATGGATACTTGCAGTCCATCCCTCACTCTTTTTTTATAAAAAAAGATTTGTTCATTGTTTCAGCTATGCAGCTTGTTGTGATTTCTTGCAACAGAACAACCTGTTATCCATTATAAGAGCACATGAAGCACAGGATGCTGGGTGAGTTGCTGTGTGTGTACACTTATTCATCCACTCTACCCTTTCACCGTTGCATGTCTTTGCACTCTCGCTCACATGAACTATACAGGCAAACCAAGGACAGCCTCCCAGTTTCTAAGAGTAAAATTGTTTACAAAATTTGTTTGCATAAAACAGTATCTGGTTACAATCCTGATTTGCATACATACTTTCTTCCCACCAAGTTGTACCAAAAGATTTTTTTTCAACTGAGAAAAGCACCCTAAAGACATGTCTCCATTTCACCCTAATCCAACACTCGGCTTAATCTGTTATGTAACACCGACAGCTCCTAACTTCTATCTACCGATATCCCTTATGTGCAGAAACAAATGTATACCATCATATATTTAGATTATCTTGGTATAACTGTGATAAACTTGTGTGAAGTAGGGGTGCTGTCACATGTCCAGTCTAATAATTTTATTGCTTGTTCTTGTTCTGAAACAGGTATAGAATGTACAGGAAAAGTCAAACAACAGGATTTCCATCCTTGATAACAATATTTTCAGCACCAAACTATTTGGATGTGTATAACAACAAAGGTATAATTTTGTTTTCTTGAAATGACCTTGTAGAATTTCTCCATGCTAATATTAATGCTGGTTTTTACCTTGGATGGTAACAGTTTATGCAATAAGAGGCACAGTTATAAAGGATGAATAATAGTCTTATCAACTTACATTAAATCGGTAAAACTCCATAGATCTTTATCTTTATTCATTCGGGGTCTACAATTTTAAGAATTTTGTATTTTCACCAGTGTTGTTTATAACTGTTAGTATTTAAAATAATTGTGTACCTGCTGTTTAGTTTAAAACTTCATGGACTACATTCATTGTCAGAATAAATTTTTTCAAGTCGTAGATTGCGAAAGGTAGAATGCTTCTGACTTAAAATAGTTTGCATGCAAATATTATGCGTATGAAATGCCCCCCTAAACCCCCCAAAAATCAGTTAATTTTGGTGAAACATTTCCAAACATCTATATAGCACATACTTGTGCTTGTAAGGATCGCACTCTTAGTGCATGAGATATGGACAACATATGAAAGATGGAAGGATAAACAACAGTGCTGATGACCAATAAAAATTGTTTCCACTGCTTAGCTACACAGCAACTAAAAATCCTGTGACCATATGTTGTTGCTTTGGTGAGAGGAATAGTTAGGACACGGTCTTTAGACGAAGAGCATAGTTGTCTGGCTGATATGTACTGGAAGAGGAGTTCAGAGAAGTTGTTTCAATGGGAAAATTTCATGCATTTCAGAGAAACTAGCCCTGTCTCATCAAGTGTCTTCCATTACTGTTAGCAAATATTCTTGTTTTGTAATTTCAGCTGCAATCCTCAAATATGAAAACAATGTGATGAACATCCGACAGTTCAACTGTTCGCCACATCCCTACTGGCTGCCTAATTTCATGGATGTTTTCACATGGTCCTTGCCATTTGTTGGAGAGAAAGGTGAATGGCACTCACTTCTCTCAGTATTTCATTGCATAATCTACAGTGCTTTTTTGTATTAAAGTACTAGTGGGATGCAAAATTTGTTTTTGATGATTGCAAGAGACTGGTACCCCTAATAGGGGTGAATATGTTTCTTAAAAGCAGACTTCTACCCTGTGGTGGGAAAGAATGACTTGACCAGTTGGAGAAAGGTGAGGAACACACGGTGCCAGCTGCCCTAGCAGTCATGCTTCGCGAGTTGCTTTCCCTATGATTCAATCATTCTTTCTGCTGTAGGGTAGAGTTTGACCCTTAAATTCAGGTGGCAGAAACTGCTTAAGCTCTTTCTGGTAATAAACAGTTGTCATTTGCTGTTTGCAGTGACAGAAATGCTGGTTAACATTTTGAACATCTGCTCAGACGATGAGCTGGTATCAGAAGGTGACGCAGACTCTTTTGAAGGTAAGCTTTACGGCCAAATGGAGCATTTTTACCTGTTGGATTTGCCAGTGGCAATAGGTTGTAATGTTTCTTCACTGCCAGAATTTTAATGCAATATAAAACCTTTTGCTGTGCTTCATTGTTTTGGTATTCTGTAAATTTTTGGACACTGCCCCTCTGCACAAGTAAGGAGAAACACAGTCCACAAGCTTTTCAGTGTCTCTTTGTCAGTCATCTTGTGACCCAGTGTGTCATTAGCAGACTGAACATATGCGAGTGGATGTGATGTTCTTTGCTCATCAAGAACACATTAACATTTTGCAGCTCATCTTTTTTTCCTTGGTCTGTAGAGATAAGTAGCAATGCATGGGGTCTGCATTAACCTTGACATTAAAGCTTGTAGAAAATAATCACACCTTAGGTGAAAACAATGTTATTCTTCATGGCAAGTTCAGAAAATTAAAAAAGAAAAAAAGAATAGGAAGGTGTGATCATAAATGGGGTAATAAGTGCTGAAAACAATTTTAATTGATCAAATTAACATTTGTAAGTTTATTGAAAAACTAGTTGATCATCCCCTAAGAAAAAGTTCAGTGATAATTCTTATTTTGATATTAATCATGGTATAGCTATTCTGAATCTTTTGGTAGTTTAAAAACACAAATTTTTGCAGCAATTTAGCCTTGTACTAATTTCTTGTTTAAACTGGTTGAAATTCCTCTTTACGAAATATGCTTTTTAAAAAAAATTGAGCTATGCAAAGAAATGTTTTTATTAGACTGTTGAAACAAGAATGAGTATTATCAGAGACTTTAATCAGATAAGGTGCACATTTTTCAGGACTTCAAAACAGCCTAGTTTCATCAGACTTAATGATATACTGAAAAAAAGAATAAAGCAATATTTATCAATTTTAAATAAGAAAAATAACAGCTTCACTGGGCTAAAAAATATTATCGCACGTAAAAGGAGAGTCTACTAACCTTACAAATATAACCCATGCATGAGAACAATATATTACTGCTTTTGAAGTAACCTTATTAAAGTCAACAGTTACCTTTTTATCAGTGGCGCAAGTGTCAGTTCCAAGGAGCAGGATGTCAAGGGGCCAACATGCCTCCATCACTTTTTGTTTTCTTTTTAAGAAAAAAAATACTGAGCATGCTGGGCACTGTGTCTAGTCTGTTTTACCATTACAGGTGGAATAACTTTATATGGCACAAATGATGATCACGGTAATAAACTTTATAATGATTTCAACAAATACTTCCCCTTTGTCTGAAGCTGCTGAAGGTATGCTAGCATTTGAAGCTGAGTCATTATTTTGCCTTGCATCTAGTGTAGTTTGCAGGCTCAGTGTTGTTTGTTTGTCTGTAGATGCAAGGTGGGAAATACTCTGTATAATATTAACCATATAAACCATGCTATATGTTGTGTATCATGAATATTTTGACAGATGGTGTGAAATGTGGAAAATGCTTGCAGTGTGAACAAATGGATGGACTTGTAAATGATGCCTGTGCTGGTGTTATGCTTTCTGATGTGTGCTAAATGTGGGTTAAGAAGCTGCTATTTAATGGAACAACCAGATGGTATATATTTAAAACAGTGAAGAATACACACACAGTGTTGAAAGAAGTCATTTAAGCAGGTAACGATTTCACATTAACAAAATTTAAGAGGGGATATTGTGGCAACATTTATTGCTGAATTTCTTTCTTTATGAAGCTTAACTGCACTTGCTGCTTTTCAGTTCCTGTAAATGATAGGAAAAAAAACAGAGGGAAAAATATCAGAGTAAGAATTAAGTGCACGAGTCAGGTCTACTGGGTGTATAGAGCATGGACACTACAAGGTTTCAGGTGTCTTGCTTTTAATCTCTGAATCATTGTACTGTTAGCATAGAGGTATTCTTGATCACCATCTTTATCATCTGTGTGCTTTAAAAAAGAATAAAAAGTTACATTGCTGCAGGTTTAGAGTTTAGATAATTGTCACATGCAAGTTTGCATACTGGGTTACAACCCACTCGTTTTATTAACTAATTTGCATGAGAAGTAGCAGAGTTCCAAGCAGGTTTAGAGTACAGGATGAACAAGTGATGCGTTATTAATGACAGCTGTTCAGGGATTGTGTGTGAGAGAAGATGGTGAAGGAAAGCTGGTGATTATGTTGGTGGTTGACTTTCATTAGATTGGTCAGTCTGAAGGGTTGTTGTATTTTACCACCTTGTACAGAGTACTCTAGGAAGCAACTGTTAGACTTAATGAATGGGTTAGAAGTATTGTGGCCTCTGGTGCAGTGTGGTGTCCAGTTGCTGCTGTTAGCCTACCAAGTTTCTGTTCAAGCTGGAACCTGTATACACATAATGTGTGTGTGTGTCTCTATACAAATGTCCTGATTCATTTTGTGTTGGTCTTGCTAACCATTTTATAGACTGTGTGTTATAGATAGGAATCAGCTTTTCAGAGACTGCATGTTGTAGACCAGATTTCAACATTGGTAGGCAGAAACCCTAATGTACTTTGTAGTTATGCCCTTCCTACAGTGTGGTAACTTGTTTCAGTTTTGCCTTGTCCTTACAGAGGGTGGTGTAAAGAATAAACCCAAAGTGTACACTTTCCATAGTTTTTAACTTTTCAAGAAAATTGATATTTTTAAGAAATAAAATAATTTCACCTTTGCACTGTTTACAAAGATAAGGTTAAAAATTGACCATTTATAGAACATTTTTGTAAAAGAAAAAGCATTGTCTTTATAGAAGACCTTGAAAAATTCAGATTTTGTTACTGTTGAATGAGCAACATTTGTATCTATAAAAAAAATTGATCAATGTGAATGGGGAATGATATGAAACTTTTACAAAAGTGAGTAGAAAATTGTTTTGTGCCACATTTTCTTTCACACCACCGCTCCAGTGTGCCCTTTTTGACTCCTTTTTAGTTCTAGCTGTGTGAGTACCACTGACAGCTTTATTCACCTGGTTAGGTCTGTTTTTGTTTTTCTGAATAATTTGTAGTACTCATTGATTGAAAAGGTATTGCTGTAATTTTTTATCCAGCTGTAGCTGAAAAAGAATAGACATGGAACAGAAAAAGGAAAGAGAAATGTGTCACTAGCTGGGGCACAATAAGGTAAATGCCAGGTGCCCTTCAGGCTTGACCAGTCCTCTGGCCATTGTGGTTGCATGAAGACAATTTGTTGTGCAGCATGCTGTATAGTGAGGAAAAACTGACATTCAGCAATGCTGAGCTTCAAGTGTGCCTGTCTGTGCTTGGTAGCAATCCACAAATTCAGTGTGTGTGCGCATATATATAAGCATGCATGAGAGAGAGGAATGAAATTCGTAGTTTAATAGCTAAGTTCTTTCCTGAGCTTTGATGGGTTTTGTTCCCTTTATATGTAATTCATCAGTAAGATAAATCAATATGGCTGCAAACATAAATGATGGAAAAGACAACATTTCTGTGATGTAAGAAATGCTGACATTCTGATTGTCACAGAGGCATTTCAGAAAATGCTTTGTAGGTGAAAATCAGCTGTACATTCTTTAAGTGCATTGTGTCTCTGTCTGTCTGCACAAGGGTGTTGTTATCAGTTTGGCCACCCTCAGCAGAATCCATTATCATGTCTGGTGCTGCCGGCCCAAAAGGGTATGGGCTCTTAAATGCTTTCAGTGAACCTGGGTAACATAGAGACTTTTGGGCTGATTACGAGGTACACCAAGTGCTTGTCAAGAGAGAGAAATATCTAGGCTGGTATTAAAAAAATAGATGAACACCTGGTCATATGAGATGTAGGAACTGGGCACACATTAAATAAAGGGCATGTATTGTTGATTGTGTTGCAGAGCAACTTGTCAGTTGACACACACACATGTATATTTAGCAGTTACCCCTTTATTATATAGTATGCATTATTCCATCCATTTACATGGACAAGAAAGATACATTTTGACAGACTTTTCATACCGCTGCTTGCATGGGGTTCATTTTTTTTTTTTTTTTTTCCTTCCAGTGTGATGTTCTCTTATGCACCAACATAAGATTCTAACAGTCTGTTATTTGGTGTAAGCTGACAACAGCATGAATTTTTAACTTGCTTAAAAGATGAAAGCACCCTTTCCTTCTATAAGAATGCAGCAAAAGGGAGAGAACTGTACACAATATTTCAAACATTGCTGCAGCAGTTTCATGACTGGGTGAGTAAAACTTGGCAAAGATATATATAACCAGTACATTAGCAGTCCTGTTGGGCCTGCTTTGGTAAGTCCTTTGATTTCATTAAAAAAAAAACAAACAAACCCAAAATCCCATACATCACATAGCTGATGTTTGAATTTGCTTCTTTACAACAGACTGCATCGCAGTTATGCAGTATCTCTTGACATCTTGCCAAAATAGAAATTTTTCTCATAGCATGCAAACAGTAGAAGCTCTTAATTCATTGTTTTGCCATTTCACCCCATTCCATCCAAATGCCTGTCCTCTTTTTGCCTGTCTTTAAGCTTACCTGTCTGTCATTTTCTTTTTTCAACTCAGTGATTTCACAGAATGCCTTCTTGTCTCACCTTCAGGATTCATTTTTACACTTGTACATCACCTAGATGGCATGCACACATTCGCTTGTTGAGTTTATTAAAAGACAGAAAGAAAAAAAAAACTTTCGATTTTGTGTTGCTTTTCAAGGTGATGCCGCTGTCAAGAGACTCGGTCGCACAAATAATGAGATTAGTAAGCGAAGTTTGTTGCTGCACGACCCTCCACTACACGTCTGATATTTAAACAACTAAATTTTTTGTTACAACCAGAAGTTATTGTGTGCACTAGCTTTGTACCACACTAACCACTTTTGCTTTTTTTTTTTAAACTGAGTGGAATGACTTGGAGTTAGGACCATACAGCTGCACTTTTCAAAGGATCAGGGTGTTGGTCAACCATTATAAATTCACTGATTTTAAGATTGTAAAGTCATCAGTATCTTTTGCGTGCTCTTACCTGTCTTTTCTAGCTGTAAGTTGTATTTTTAGTGCTGCAGACAAAATAGTGTACCATTATTATAAACACAAATGAACTTCACCCTTTTCAGTAAAGTTTTATTTGACAATTTGCTACTTGGATTTTCTCTCAAAAGTGCATCTTGGTGAGAGTATGAGAAGTGATTAAAAAAAATGTAAGCATGTTGTCTCCCCTTAGCTGCTTTCTGCTGTTCTCAACTTGTATGTGATGTTGCGTTGTGATAAACTGGGACATGCACATAAGAAGATGGCAAGTGCCAAGACTTGAGCTACATGAAGCAGAATATTTCAAGCGCTGATTGATGCTGTTTCAAAACTGTAGCAGCCGTTCTTAAGTTCATGATGCGTGTTCTCCATGATTATTCTTGATCAGGTGCATTTCTCAGTCTTCTCGTCACTTGAATATTGGTGATACACTGCTGTGTTGCCGATCAGATGATACTCTGACCACCCCTTCCCCACTTTTTTTTTTCCCACCTCTTTATGATCTTAACATATTACAGGGCTCCTATTTGTGTTATTTTGGTAGGGTTCCATGTTTTTACTTCTGTCGCATAAATTGCAAAATGCTTTTCAAACTTCTGAAAGTTCCCCATTTGATGAAAATGGAAAAATGTCACTCCCCCTTTCATATTTTTTTCTTGGTTAACCCACACCATCTAACAAGTCACAGTAGTTTGGGTTTTTTAAAATTTCAATGTTGAGTATCATCACATTTCAGGTTTCCTGTATAAGATGTTGGGGTGATTCCAGTCCTGTTTATGCAATATTCTTCTCCCCAGCCATCCTGCAAAAACAAAAGATTTAAAAAAAAAATGGAAACAAAGACCAATTTTTCCATTCCACTGTTTTTATACAATGCAACATATGATGCATGTGATTTAACACCAATAGAGGCCCTGTGTTATTGTGCTAATAATCCAGGCATAGCTGCAGTCTGTGTGCATTAGTGCTGCATAATAGGAGGAGCACTGTGCATTGAACTGAACTCAAGTACATTTCTCAACATATTTTGTGAGATTTAAAAAAAAAATTATTTCACTAACACTTTCTTCTTTGTAAAACAATCTTTCTTGATCGTCCCATTAAGAAGTGATATAGCTTTAATTTTGCATTATGTGATGAAGTAAGGGACCATTATGTAACCATTAAGACCATTATGTAACCCATTATGAAAGGATAGGTGGGGAGATTGTTAGAACTGGGTAGTTTGAGTAGGTAGGAGTAACGTGATAGAGAATACTATGATATATGCACTCTGCAGTTTCGTTGGCACTTTTTACAGATGATTTACCTTTTTATGTTCACAGCAAAGCCCCAGAAGGTTGGGCTGAATTCTGCATGTTTGATTAATGTTTGTGTTTTGGGAGGTTTGTTTAAGAGCTCAGAGAATTTTGCTGTGGTCCAGTGAAAATGTCACAGAGGACTAAGGCAAAACCAGACAACCACAGACTGGTTTAACTGATATAATAACCACAGACTGATGTAACAACAAACTGGTTTAGTTAAAAGTAGTAAAGATAAGATATTGCATATCTGCAAGAGTTTGAACTTAAATGTGTAAAGGTTTAAAATGTGTTAAGGAGATATAATAGATCCTCTCTTTTCCCTCATTTAATTTCTTAGGAATAGAAAAAATAGATAACTTACCAGGGCCTTGTTGTTTGTATGCATATTTATATGCATGCACTCACATTTTTATAAGATATATAATGAGTTCAAACTTGAACATCAGAAGGTTTTACATATTAAGAGAAGATTTATATATTAAGCTGAAGATTCTTTCTTTCCTTCAAAATTCAAATCTCAAAATATAAAAACCATGAATAAAATAATCTAAATAACCTAATAGGGTTTGTGTTGTGTCCAAAGTTATACACATGTGCATTTTTGCATCTGTATGACAGGTTGAGCAGCTTTAGCCTTTAATGCCTGTCTGTTGGCAATAGACATACTAAAACACATTTATCTTGCCATCATACCAATTAAAATTTGGTCTGGCTTTCAAGATTAACATAAACCTGCAGTTAGACAAACTGAACCCATTTGAAGCATTTCCAGATGTTTGTTAGCTTTGCCTTAAAAACCTATGAATAGTCAAATGATTACCTGGGCTGAACATCACAGACATGAGTATAGATTGCAGGTGATCCTTACATGTTTAGAGTTTATTGAACTCTTAGTTTGCTTTCCATTGGTAGAAATGTTACTATTTTGTTCATTAAATGTCATTTACAAATACACTGCAAATGTCATTCGTAAGCAGTGATTTATAAAAAGTACTACTATATGACACTCATTATTTGTCATTTACGAAACTGGTACTAATGGTACTCAGCTGACATTTACAAAAACATTACTAAGCTCATTTATTGACTGTCATTTACAAAAATACTTCTAAAGAGGTTTACTTGCTGTCACTCACAAAAGTACTTCTAATGACATAACCAGTCATCCACAAAAATACTTGTAATGGTTTTTATAACCTATAATTTACAAACTATTAATGACATAATCTGCCATTCACAGAAATACTGTTAATATGTTCATCCTATAATTTGTTTTAAAAAATACTAACAATGACAGTCCATGACTCCTATCATTTAAAAAAAAAAAATTCTAAAACCTTTCGTGAATTGTCATTTGTAAAATGATAATGGTATATCATCTATCATTTACAAAATAATTTGACTTGAGGGTTGAGACTAGTGGTGCTTAGAAACCGAAATCTCTTCTCGTTAAATAATTGCTATTAATAATGTGCAGAACTTGTTCCCATCAAAAGTGTCTTTAGAAAGGGGGAGGGGGGCTCAGAATTAGCCCATTCTCTCGCAGGTAAGCATGCATGTATACAGATTTAAGAGTATCAAAAGATTAAAAGGGGTAGTATGTTTACTCACCCGCCCAGTTATCTCACTTAATTAAAGCGTACTTTTGTATAATAGAAATTCTGTTGATGCAGTACAGGAGAGCATATCAGTCCTACAAACATCATGAATGACACCACTGCTGATTGTTTACGGTATCATATGCTGTGCCTTGTTTTGAATAAAGCCATTAACAGGTGAAGTGTTTGTTGTACATCAGCTATAAAAGTAGTTTTCATTTCTTAAGACAGACTGTGTTTCAGCAAAAGTTCAAAAGAATTCCCATCATGCATCATGATATTTTAAAAATAGCATTTAAAAAAGATTTGAAGTGACTGCTGCTAACATTTTGTCAGTTACTGTAATCTGGCAGTAACAAGTAAAGCGAGTGACTGTGAGTACCATATTTTGTAATAATTGCAGTGACTTTGATTCATTTGAGTGATGGTTTCCATGACAGCCTTGTTATAACCTAATACCAAGTGTTATATGCTAAGCCACTTTAGTTTGACTTAACTGCTTTACTGGTTTTAAATATGACAACAATCTCAAACCCCTGGTCAGAATTTTTGCTTCTCCATAAACCTAAATATTCTGTTAACTGAAAGTGTCTTACTAACCAACAATTGGCTGTTGTACCATATATATATATTTTTTAACATCTACCATTGTTTACTCAAATCCATTAAAGAAACGATTGAACACTTTTTCCCTATTTGCAGTTCATACAAGAGCCATTCTTCTGAATGAGTTCAAGGCATATTAGTCAACATTATAAATGTACCCCAAAATACAAAAATAAAAAGTTGCAAGGGAGCACAATTCTCAGTCTAAGACATTGAGTTTCAAGTGCTTATTATTATTTAAGATTAAAATTTCAGTGTAGTGCAGTCATCAAATGATGAATAATGCTTTTTTGTGACCAAAATGTATTAGCATCTTCTTTCTAGCAGTATGTCTTCTGTCTGTCTCTAGTTGCTGCAAGGAAAGAGGTGATCAGAAATAAAATCAGAGCTATTGGAAAGATGGCCAGAGTCTTCACAGTTTTGCGGTAAGCAAAATTTAAGAATTATCAGCTAAAATTGTATTATTTTTCCTCTTGTCCTCTGTTTTTTTGCAGGAAAGTGTGGCAATTTTAAAGGGTCACAGTTGACAGCTGCTGCTACCCATTATTTTATAGCATCTGAGGAAAAGCCTGATTTTTCAAAGTTTACTACTGCACTTAAGTTTTTCTTAGAATGAAGATGGCCATCATAAACATATCCATGACAGTTTTTCCTCTTTTGCTGTCATTCTGGTGGTAAAATTGTAGCCTATTTCATCCTTTGTCTAAAGCAGTCATATCAGTGATTAGTTCCCCTTGTGTAATGGCACATCCCCCCCCAAAAAAAAAAAAATCATTATAACCTCTATAAATAATCTTTAAAATAAAAAATGTAGTTTTGGCATAGGACATGTACATTGCAATAATTCTGGTCATAATTTAATTTTCATATCTGCTTACATGTTTACATTCAGGGACTTTCCCATTCTAAACATGGCAGCATCACCTAAGACTGGGCAATATTATGGAATTTATAATTTAACCAACTACCATCTGACCCAGAATTAAAAAGTAATTTATATTTGGCCAACTACTATTTGACCCACAGTTTTCTTCTGTCAACAATCTGCTGCTTACATTTTATGTATTTATGTACCAAACTTGTTTCAAAGTGGAATTTGTAAGTTCTGAAGTTATGATTCATTCAGTTCTTTTCTTAAGCACTACTTGTAAAAAGTATAACTAGGAAAAGAAGGTAGAGGTAGCAGGTGCTTCACTGCTGTCGTAATGGGCATGCCATTGACCTCCTTATGTGTTCTGAGTATAACTGATTTTCTTTTACAGTGAAGAGAGCGAGAGTGTGCTGCAGCTGAAGGGCCTCACCCCTAATGGCCTCCTTCCCCTGGGAGCTCTTTCTGGTGGCAAAGATACCTTGACCAGTGGTACGTTGCCTTGTGGCCATGAAGTCTTGAGACAGTGCTGTGAGATCTTGAAAGTAAAAGATGTATACAAAACGTAAATTTTCATGTCAGTTAATGGCCTATGACAGAAATAATTTTTACTGCAAGAGATGTTGAAACTTGTGAACAAACCTTTGCAGGAATATTTTCGTAGTACTTCTGCCTTTTATCAAGTAAAATGTTACACAAACAAGAATAACATTAATTAAAGAATAGTGTACTAATATATACTATGGTAAGTGCCTAATTGTAAATATATTACTTGCCAAGTCAGTTCGTTATCTGTTGGTAAGGTCTTTTATTACAATCATTGAAATAACTTCATCATTAGTTACCAGGATATCATCTTTAGTGTATCATTCCCTTCAGAATACCAATTAGTTTCAATGGACATGCACTGTTGGCTTCCATTTTCCATTGTTTGGAAATGTGTCAGTGTGTTTCCACAGATTTTGCATCATGAATAGCAATAATATAAGGGAAAATACTGAACAGAAATTGTTAAAGAAGCTATATGACAACCAGTATTGTGTGTATTTCTTTTTCCTTAGTCAAGATTCTAATGAATGCACAGTGAAAATTAAAAAACTGCGTTTGAGTTTTTACATGTTGTGTCTCCTAAATGCGACCAGGTTAAAAACTATTCATGTAAGGTTAGTGTGTAAACAACGCTAACAGCATGATACAGCATTATCTTGATTTGTCAGTGATATCTTTAGTCTTACCTGAATTACTAGACTTAATGAATTGCCTTCTTTTCCTACTGTGCAGCACTCAGCGGCTTTTCCCCTTCACACAAAATCAGTGGATTTGAGGAAGCCAAATGTCTGGACAAGATGAACGAGCGCATGCCACCCCGCAAAGACTCTGTGAACAATACCAACAACAAAGAGCATCAAAAGTCCTAACTGCTGCCAGCAGTGTGCTAGATGTATTCATAACATCCAGGCTTTCTTACTGGCTCTGGTGTTGTGGTCTTGGTCCCGTTAGACCATCATACGCCTACTTACCTTCCCTTGATCTTTATCCCCAAACATGTCACCACTTGATCTGCTGCATTCCCCTCCTCCCCTCCACCCCCCACTTGAGAGAGTTTCCCCCTTTTTTTTTCCAGATTCTTTTTGCTGCCTCTGCATTCATAAGTAATGACTGGAACAAGTTACTGACATTTTTATCATGCACGTTCTTGCTTTCTCTGTCACACATGCATGCAGAGCTCCATACACACATGCACATGGACACAGAGCTTGGATCTGACCAGATTCTCTGTAAACACAGGAAGCTGGCTTCCTGCCCCCCTCCCCCACTCCCAATAATGTTCATCTGCCAGGTGCACTTTTTTGGTTATTTTTTCCTTTGACATCCTGCTTACAATATATTGTTAACCTCTAAGATGGCAGTTTTACTTTCATGAATATGTTCATTGATAATTTTGTCCCCCTTTCATGTGATCTCATCCTTTAACTACTGTATGGTTTGTACATTGAGTGCTTGTGAACTTGCAAAGTAACACTCAACAGTAATGCAGTTATTTTTTTAAATTGTTTAAAAGAAAGGGTATAAAAGAATGAATTTAAGTGTTCTCAATGGTGTTTTTCTGTCTCTTCATGTTACACATTGTCAGATGTTGTTAGATCAGCAAAATAACAACACATCCTAACACTATCCCACTTTTCTAGTCAGCAGTGTCACAGTAAGCATAAAGATTCATGTTATTTCCCAAATAGACTGTTGATACTTGAAGATAATTCAGCAGGATGATGATGTGCAGCAAAACCCAAGTGACATCACTTGGATCATTTTGCACTTGTATCTCAAACGTGTGATGCACAGCATTAGCTGTTGAGTTGGGCAGACTGTTACGAGAGATTTTATTTCCACTGTTACTCCCAGTAAATGCATGTATTGCCTATTGAAGTGTTGATCATGACCTTACAAGGAGGAGCACAGTAAAGAGTAGTTGTGGAAAGCAAACTGTTTGGTATATTTCATGGGTATATAGGAGTGGTCTCATTGGCAAGACAGTGTGCGCTATTTCTTGGCATTTCTCAACATTTAATGTAACAAGATTTGTGGATTTTGCCCAGTTTGTCTTTGCAAATGGGTGTCTCCCATCCTCTAAGAATGCTGCTCATAATAAAAAAAGATTTGCAGGGCATTCATCACTAAAAGTAGAGAGGTTGCTTGCCTTATGCAGAAAAGCTGCCATAAAACAATTGCCTGCTGTTAATTAAATTACAATGAGAGGAGTTTTAAACCTTGAAACCAGGCTTCATTATATTGGTTATTGAAGCAGAAGTTGATGGAGAGTACATGGCAACAGAAATGCTGGCTGGAGTCTGAGAGTATAGACTTGAATCCTCTGCATCTCCTCATTTTCAAATAAAAATAAAGAGGAGGAAAAACATAAATCAGAAGCTTTAGAAATGGTTGCTTTGAAAGTGGACCGGCTGTGTTGGCCTTCACCATATGCGAAGATATCTCTCCAGTTACGCCCACTCCCCCACTTCTTCTCTCCCTTTCATGTACAGCTGGCTGACCTTTTCAAAATAAAGTTTTGTTGAATTTTGTTTGTTTTGTGTTTTCTTTGCAATGTCTGCTTCTTGTTTCATTTTTCACAGTAAAACATGCAGATATTTGCAAAAAAAAAAAAAAAAAAAAAAAAAAAAGCTTTTCTTGATAAATGGAGAAAGAAACTTTCAGTGTATTTTCTTAGGCTTGATTGTATTATTGGCATTCTACACATCAGTGGTTGATGTAAAAATTTTTTTAAATTACACTTGTGCACACCTTTGATGGTACTAGCACTTAACATAAAACTAGGAATACTTATTTTATACTGGTGTATGATGTTGAAACCCCTTCCTTTCGTGTGGAAAACACTCATCCCCCATGGTAGGTGATAAGGGGTATGAGAAGTGTCAATCTGAAGAGCTCAAGAAGCAGCTTAGTTTATTTGAATGTGTACCCAAGGTATTTGTGTGGTTCCCACTCCCAATGACATTCCTCTGCTCATGTGACTTTGCCAATGATCTGCACTACTCAGTCTGCAGTTTGGTTTTAGTACCTCATTCAATGCCTTCTGGTGTTTACAACACACACGTTTTCTTCTTTTGTACTTGTCAGATTGAGCTTTGGGCAGTTGTTCTTGTTGACTTAATTTTTCCTGCTTTAAAGAGATGGAGAAGATTGTAGGCATATTTGTGTGTGTATATTGGGAGTGAATGCGTGATGCATGCACGCGTAAGTGTGCATACCCACTTAATCCTTTGCTCACCACATTTTCCATTTTGTGTGCATTCATGTATGTTTGTAGGTGTGTTGATGAGAGAGAAGCTCATTCACTGTGAATACTAGTTCCTGATTATGGCTATGATGTCTTTGATATTCACCCCTTCAACACCCACTATATAATTTAGCATTTGTGTTGTGTATCTATATGTCAGGATGGAGGTATGAAAGCATATCTGCTGTAAGGTAGCAAAGGATAAGATGCATTGTAGCTGTGTTACTTCACAGCTCTGAGCAGTCTGTAGCCCTATTGATGAACAAGTAAATGTTTAGTTCACTAGTGATATCCTTCAGTTTCTTTTCTTTTCGCTGTTTTATCTCAGTTCCTTTAAATGTCTCCTGTACCTAGTAGCTAACATACATCTATCCTCTCAGTGATAGTATTTTCAGGTGGTAGTTTTTACTGAAATGCATTGTTATGACAGACATTCAGCATGTATTGCTTAAGGTACCATTAATTGAAATATTCATTTTTGATTAATATTTTGTAAGTCTACATTTGCTTGTTGGAATTTTGTGTGCAATATTTATACGTGTATGAATTATGAATGAAAATTTAGATTCAGGTCCTTTTTTTTTTTAATTTTTGGTACTAAACATTTGTGAAAAGAGGTCCTTCATGTCTGATTGTTTTTAAAACATATGTCCAAGAACAGTTTAATTGGTTTTCGCAACCTTACAAAGAACAAATACTTTTGAGAAAATGCTTAAAATCTCTTCACAGCAATTGCTTTTACCTGTCAATATACCTTAGAGCTTTATGGTGCAAACATTTTACAAAAGTTGAATATTAATATTATTTGAAAAGTTTACAGAATATAAATACGCCAATGTATGCACATACTATGTGCTGTAATTGATGCTCTGTAGAAAATAGCACTGCATTAGTCAGAATGTACATTTTTCTGTTTTCTTATCAGACGAAATGTTTTTTTTTTAATACATGATCATGAACAAAATGAAATTTGTTGTTATAGCTCTAGAAGATTACCAGCATGGAGTCAAGAATGCATTAAATCGGCATGAGAAGGTTAAATGAAGCTGACAAGTCCTTTTTGGCTGTTTAATTCATTTTCAGATGGTGTAGCTCACAAAGCGTGCACCAATACACTATAAAATTGCACTGCATACCAAGATTCGTGCTGACACCTGGTCGGTTTAGCACCAGAGTTTTCTTAGTTTATAAACTTGGTCCATGGTCATTAGCAGTTTGCCATTCTGACAACTTCAGGCTTTGTCAGTAGTCTACCAACATCTGTCAAGCTTATAGACACATCTGAAGCACTTCCCCAACATTATCAGCATGAGGTTCACAGGCCTTAATTGTGGAATATATAATTATGTTAGGCACATTTTTGCATTTTTTGTAAAATGTGCCATAGTTACATATTTACATATTCAGCTTAAGAAGGCCTCAGTCCATTCTGCTGTCGGGTTCTTTTGCTCTAGTCTCATTGAACATTAGTGTCCTCACTGCCTTGAGTAAGAGGCTCTTGCAGTCTGGTTGAAATAGTGTCACCAGACATGACAGATAGGAATGTTTCTAGATTTCCTGATCAGTCAAGTAATTGTTTCTGTAACAACTGTGATGACTTAGAGATCCCATCACCCACCCACGTCCCCTCATAAAAAGGACATGGCTTTAAAGGAAATAGTGCTGTGTTACTGTACAGTGTTGCCTTAAAGGCATCGAAAGGTTGGGTGTTGAAAAACTCCTTTGTTTTGCTAAATACTTTCAGTTCTGTCTTGATGCAGGATAAAATAGTCATGGTATATACATGTACCAATAATTTTTACATGGCTTTTTTTCTAATACAGGTTATATTTCCTTCATTTAGTTTTGTATCTTTCTGTCCTCCATGACTAATTTTTTATGTTGGAAGAGCCTGAGTAGTGACTTCTTTTGAAAAGAAAAGCTTTCTAAAAATTTGTGTAGCTGTGGAATTGTGCAAGTGTATTACTGGTAGATAAGAACCTGTTTCCAGTCATCTGTTGAAAGGGAGTTCTTATTCTCTCTTCTACATATTATTGTAGGTTATTTCCTATCTGGTTGTTTGTCAACGAACTTCTGCACTCTGAAAACTCTTTGCTTCTAAAATCATCGCCATGGCGCTTATATTCCTGTGAAACTCTATTACCTGCCCACAAGACATGAAACCCACAGACTTCCAGCAAGTTCATGTTACCCTGCTTGACATCATATTACTGAAGTATTCATTCAGTTCTGTTTTGAAACCAGAAGGGCTGCACATTATCAGTAAAACATTCCCCTAATTTACTGCTTCTGGCTGTGATTGTTTTCATTTTCCTACCCACCTGACGAACCTTGATGTGTTCTGCCAGCATCTTCCTTTAGCTCCATTACTTGTGGTTGTGGTCAGCCAACACATAGCCTACCTGCGTATCATTTTCTTTATCTCATCCGAGCTCTTGATAATTCATTTTCTTCAAAGGGGAGGGGGACTGGGATTTAAATGTTTTGATTTCTTTCATTTGAATGGAAGCATAACATAATCATCTAGAGAGTTTTCTCCCCGACTTCTATTTTAATACCTTCCCAGTCCATACACTTCACGTTGGCATTCGATGGACTTGTGTGTGATGGGTGTTGCCAAGTTAATGTAGTGTAGCACCCCTTTCCTAGACTAGTGCAGCAATCCTCCGATTGGGAGTCTCGCGGCCTGGTCTGTGTTTTGTCATTTGTTCTTGCACAGGGAATAATGTCAAACTCAGTACTTGCTTTTTTGTACAAAACTTTGTAGTTGGTGCACCATTATGTAACATTGGCCTTGTATAGACTTTTTTAAATTATATTATTAACTTCTATGTTTACAACAAATTACCTTTTCCATGAAATTGTCAATTTGTCATACGTTGTAAATCATGCATGTATCCAAAGTGTAAAATTTTCTGTGTTGAATTTAAATTAAATCACTTGTTTCTTTGCCATGTCTTCAATTTTTTTACCTCATTCTTTCCTTCTCATCCTGAGTGTTGGTTAAGGTGCCTGTAGTGGGCTAAAATGTATAAGTAGCCTATAGTATAGAACTCAGCTCAGTGTTGCCACTCAAGAATGCAGGAACTGCAGTAATTCTGACACACACTCCCTGCAGCAGAGCTGGTATTAAATTCTATTACTAACATCAAACAGACTTTGCAGTCGACTCTTTCTCCAGCAGTACAGCTTTCATCTAAATTGCAGGGTTGTCAGAATTTAAATGTCCCTTTCAATGAGAACAGATCATTTCCAGGGATTTCTTGCACACAAGTTACTTGTCATTTACATGGTCTAGGCATGAAACCACCAAACTGCTAATCTCACTTTTGTGAATGAAATTAAAGACTTACGTGCTCAGATATTTAAGGCAGCTAATCCTTATTGAAAGCCATGGCTCAACATTACTTTGTGTCCCTTTCTCTGATACATCAAGAGATAGAGCTGTGCTTGATGGTCATGGACCTGCAGAATAGTGTTGCAACATCTCAGCCGGCCCTTCAAACTAGAGTAACTGTAAATTTGTGGTGCCTGGATGGCAGTCATTTGACTTCTAAATCTTACGCTCCTCAAACTGGATTGATAACACAAAACTACTCACAAATATGCATAGCTTGTCTTCTCCGCATTTTATTTGTAAATCTTTTAACTCATTTCTTGGGGCACTCTTACGGATTATGTGAAGGGTAGCACATTAAGATATGGAAGTAGTTTGTGGGTAAACAAGAGAGTCATGGCATATAAGTATTTTTCGGTTTGCCTACTTAACAAATAAACAAAAGTGATAAATATATTGACAATGTGAGTACTGCACAAAACAAAAGTTCTGAAGAAATGTTAAGTCTGATTTTTTTAATTTTCTACTAGATGTGCATAAAAAGGGAATAAATTCACAAAGACAACTTTTACAAAGACTTTTCCCCAAAAATGCCATCACTAATTTTGTACATTAATGGCCAAGCATTTTAATAAACTACATCTGAAAAAGATTTCATTAAAAATTTTTTTAATTCTGACTATACAAACAGATACAGATTCGAAAATACAGACTTTTCACATACCTTTCCAACTGCATGCATGACACTATTGCTAAAGAATTTCTTTTGCTCAAGATAAATGAGACCTTATTAACCATACAGTTTGCAACTAGTATGTTTACAACTTGAATGCAGGTACTGTTTGCATGACCACACTGCATGTTAAAGTGTATTCTACTGGCCAAAGCTTGTGTGTGTTCAGGTAATACATATTGTTCCCATGTAATATTAACACCAATTCTGGGAGTCCACTAAAATTGGACAAGTTCACTGCCTGCTGTGGCTTAAGCAGACTTGTAAAGCAGTCATCCCAGCTGCAACATTCTTAACTTGCTATCAACATGTATTGACATTTCTTGCCCATAAAACCTGGAAAATGGGAGATGTGGGAGGGAAGGAACACACCCAGTTCATACATCAACTATGCATATACACATTTCTCACAAGAAAAATTGAAATAAACTGGTCACTCTTCGTATCCTGATACTGAAACACTTCACAGTTTTCTTGGTGAGAAAACCACAACCACTCATTTTCTGTACACATACTTGAAATACTTATTGTCAACAATTTACAATGTTCATTTGGGGCAGCCAAGATTGACAAGACAATGGTCAACATAAACAGGTATGCTAGCACATAGCAAAACTTTAAATCTTCCTGGTTATGCAGAAAAATTAAATGCATTTTAAAAAGGAAACAAAAAAGTAGCTCTTAACAGCAATGTATATATATGCAGCCCTGTAGCATTTAGATCTGGGAACCATAAATGCTATTTGAAATGACTATGAGAGGAGTGGGTTTAGGCGAACTGCACATGCACACAGCATTCAATACTTTCGATAATGTGGAATGTGCTGCAGCCACCAAATACATCTAATGCCAAGATGGCACAGCAGAGGAGACATTATCTGTCTATCATGACTCTCTCAGCACAGCGACATCTCATTTATGTGAAGTTAAGCGAGGACTATTTGAGGCGATATGACGGTGGGGAAGACACTACTACACTAATGAGCAACTTACTATTTGATCAACATGATCCCAACAAATTTTTTCCAGCATCTAAATGGGGTATGGGGAAAGAACAGAACAAGGCAAAATTAAAGTTTGCATAGATCCTACCTTTAGTTATAAATCTAGTATGCAATTTAAAAATCCAACTTTAACCATTATCACTTATGCTCAAATGTTCTTACAACATGAAAAATAAACTGAACTGGTGAGAAAAAAAAAATGATCTATTTGGGTAGAAAAGGTGGAGAATGAAAAAATTGCCAATAAAAATGTCAGATCATGACTTGAAGAGGAATGACACAACAGCTGCCAATGCACTCAGACCCAGGGAGATGGAGACAGCCCCTGCACCATTGCAGTTGTCTTCTTTGCAGTGGCAATAGAAGATTTTGACTCGGTAGGTGCCAGTTCGCTCAATGCACCTTGCTGGGGCATCTGTCAATGCACACTGTCGAATAGTCCGTGTGTGGTAGTCTCCATCATAGTAAACTGAAACAAATATTGAAATACTGACACATGGGCAATTTATAATTTAGTATAAATTATCTCATTTACGCTATTTCAGGTTGACTGTGACAGAATCTGCTAGACCTGATTAACAATTCCAGACACAGCCACAGATGTGAATTTACTAAGCTTTATTTTGTAACTCTAACTGACCATGTGCACTGAATGGAGAGGGTGAGTTTTGTATTGAGTGAAAAATAGCATGTTAATATCCTGGGTGCTAGTTGTGATAAGAGTCTCCATCTCTTCTTCCCTAAACTGATGTACAGCATTTAACAGCAAGGTCAACAGGGGAAAGTATCATACTCATGTAAAACCAGCTAGTGTGCATGTTCTCAGATGTCTTGCTTCCCTACATGTTCATTTTTATAGCTTTATTGACCTGCAAAGGCTGTAATTACAGGTAAGATTTATAAAGAAGAGTGAAATATATATTAGTCGATTACAATAAAGTTATTACTGTGTCTATATATACTTTTCCATACATACACACTAGGTACATTGCATCAGTCACCTCAGGTTGACATACCATCACAGCTAGTGGAATTGATCAAGTATATAACATATGGAACCATAATTTATGGTGATGATTTATTCTGCATATTGCCAGTGCTTATCTGCAGCCAGACTGATATAAGAACTTCTTAATCCCAACACATGGTCTCAGGAATTTTAGTTACTGTGCAGCAAAACAATGGAACTTTCTCCCTTTCCATAACCCACTACTGAATCCTTTAAATGTGCACTCAAAACACCTGCACTAACAACAGTCCACACAATGCTAGTCCTTTTTCACACCCTCCCCCTCTTCTGTTTATTGCCACTTTCCTGCTCACCTACATTGCTACCTATAATTACTCTATACTTTTTTTTTCGTTTTTCGTTTTGTCTTTTATCATTCATCGGTACTGCATATCCTCATATGTGGTTTGCTTATTCTTCTGTACCTCAAGAAATGCCTGTGTCTTGTTCTTATGAGCTAAGAGCAGGCTCCTTAAGTGTAAGAGTATGCACTATATAAATTTTGCAATTATTATTAACACATAATCAGGAATAGTAAGAATACATAATGCGTTGATAAGGATTTGCTGATTACTAGAGACTGCTAAGCTTGGCTCCAGTAATCTTGAGCCAGATATTAACAAGTGATACAAGTTTGTTCCTGTTGCCTAGGGAAAGGTTGGAACAAGAGGTTTGAGAATTTTGCACAAAATTAAAAAGTCTTAGCTTTAACAAAATCAGGATACGCACAATATTTTTACTATAACACTGCTTAATAGCACAATTTACACATTTAATGTAGGGTAATCCCTTGTTTTTTACGTGAGATGTGTTTCAGATAACCAAAAATCTAAGAAATCAAAACAATATATTTATACACTATATTAAGGCTTTATAAACCTTCCCACAAACTTTTATGCTACATAAACCTTTCCCAATTCCTTATTAACCATTCCCATATTGTTATGCGCCTGTATTGTACCTTTACAGTAAATAAAAAAACAAAAACATAATATGTTAATGTACTGTACTGAGAGTAATATGTACATGTAATAGAACGAAAGATGAAAAAGTACACAACTTGCCACAACACTCTCACCCAATTCATTTAGACCAGAAATAACATTTACAGTCCTGCATTTCCAAGTAGTGCTTTTTTAAAGAATGACTTTCTTGAAACAGCAATCTCAAAACATGTCCTCGACATGCACAATATTTTTCAGAATGTAAAGAGAATCAGTTAGTGTGTGCATAAATCCATAAATGATGAGCACAGCTTCTACTGGTAGCATAATATAGTAAAATCAAGTAAAATGAAAGGCATTAAGGCTTTGAAAGGATAACACTGCATTCTATTTAATAAGAATAAAATTGTTACTAAAACAATAGTGTAGCGTACCTTCTTGCTCCATTTTCCTACATGATGTAGCATTGGCAAACTTCTCAGTGCATGGAAGTTTATACTTTTCAATGTTGGAATCACAATCCTTTGTACTGAACGAGTTGCACTGAACACATTCCAAAGCTAATCCTGAAAGAAAGAATAGATAATTCATTTGCTTTATGACTAAATCAAAATTTAAAAATAATAACGTCAAATGTTCCTGTTGCATTATTACAAAAATACCCACAAGTCTGTTTTGCTAAAAAAAAAAAAAAACAGACTAGACTAAATTTCAACTTCTTATACTACTGAAGGCTGCAGTCAACATTAAAACTTAGATCATTATGTACTAACAAAATGATGGTAAGTCATCTCAGGGGAAATAAGGTTTTGAACCTCTTGGCATGTATCATATTCATTCAGATCTGGGGATTTTGAAAACAGACTTGAATGCAAAGTAACAGCTATCTTTGACAGAATTACCATTAAAAGGCAAATTAAAACAATAATTGTACTCAAGGCGATGCTATAATTCACGAAATACAACTGCTTTGTCGCTGTATGCCCGTGCTTACTATCGATGTTACTAAATCAGTCACAATAAAATCATACAACCTGTAAATAGTTTATCACCAAGTTAAGAATAACCTTAAAAGTTCTGATTTTTTGTGCTATTTGTCCACTGACAAATAAAACACTTGAAAAACGGTAACGCGATGGGTGTTTATTAATATTACCAGTAGTAGTGTGAGACTGCTTCATGTCGACCATCTACAATTCGGTCAACACACTTTTCTCATTTTTATTTGTACTTGCTCAAAAGTGCTGACCTCTACATGAATCCAACGAATGTGAATAGCTCATCTAAACTTGATACAACCAGGAAAATAACTAACCCAATTCTTTTCGTTAGCACATTTACATTAAAATTTCTCTTTACTGGTTCTAGCCTCTACTTAAAATTATGAAAAAAACACTGATCGTACTGAAGTAATAATATTCTATTAAAATGTGAAAGGTGGATCAAAACATACCCTTCCTAACAGCAACGGCAACAAGGAGTACGAAGGCGATAATCTGATATGAGCCCATCATGATTTTGTTGCGCCAGCAGCAGGACAACTGATAAGTCAGGAGTACAGTCGATGACAGAATGCTCCAGCGGTCACCTTCGCTCGCCTGACAAATGGCGTCTAGCAGCGCCCTCTGGTGGTGAAGGGAGAGAACTGTGCGCACCGGTGCCTAATGACGCAGTTAGTGGCCCACCACTGGGCATGCGCAGCACTGGTCACATGGGGGGGGACCCGCCAGTTGTCGTGTGAACACGCCTCAAGTGTGTGTGGTGACATTTTAACGACGGTGACTTTATTTCGTGTCTTTTGTCAACATATTATGCAATCCTTCTGCCGGCTGCTGCATATTAAAAACATGTAGCTCAAAATAATCTAACCGTTGATAATTTTTTAGTAAATAAACGTTTCATTCCCCACTTCCCTGATCTCAATGAATTAGGGATCATCTTTAAAAAAAAAACAAAAAAACAAACAACTAAATAATGCCGTCATAACCTTTCTTCATCTATGTGGCTTTACTCACAAGGAAAGCAACTCATTTTGGTTTTAGGCTTGAGCAAGGTGAGTTTGGGGAGGGTCAGGTCACTAGGACATGACAGCTTCCTCCCCGACCTCCTTTTCACCGTTCCACCCCTCAATGACTCCTCAGCTCTCTTCACCGTTAGTTTAGTTTTTTGGCCAGTGAACTTAAACCATGTACTACATACTTCGTATTCAAATGCTGGAATCTTTTTCCGGTTCCTTTCCAAAAAAGAAAAAAGGGGGGCGCTTTCGATTCAACTTTCAAAATTTATTGCAGACTATAAGCGTGGTATATTTTTTTTTTATGGAATGACTGCGCTGCGATTCGTGTTTTAGGGAAAATGTACGTTGGAGGTACGATTTATTTCACGGGAAACTGCTTTCATAGACTGCTGATCGCATTATGAACGCAGGATGGATGGTGAATGAAGAAAGGAGTGGAAACCTCGTATAGCATTTATTAAAACACTCGCTTGTCACCTCTACAGTGAGAAGTAATAGGTCCTCTCTTCAGATTTCCTCTCGGGAAGCTGGCCGACAAGGGGTTTTCTCCAGGGAGTCGATTCGAAAGTTCTTGTCAAGTCACACATGAATGGTCATTGAGGTCCCCGGCCGTCAGTTGACCCGGGCCGTTTAGTGACATCAGCAGGGTGGAGGCATTCACTAGCCGCTAGGGTTCGCTGATATTGCGTCTTACCGGCACTCACAGGCGAGTGATTCGAGTTGTTTTGCTAAGGGCACTATGACGGGAGAGGGGTGATGGAGGAGGGAGGAAACCGGAGTTCCTAGAGAAGGAGGAAGATATTTAAAACAGTAAACAGTAGGAAAAAAGGTGACCAATGCAAGAAAAGCAATCACAAACCACTTACAATTTTAAACTACATTTTTATTAATGTTGCTCTTTCTCCTTTTCGTTTCATTGTCCAAAACAAAACAATTATTTACCACACAAGAACCATACTAACAGCTATATATATGTATGTGTGTGAAAGCTCTGTACTTGTGTTTCCAGCCTCGGATTTTATAGTGCTTTCACATTATACACGATGTGTATATCATAAGTAGAAGTTCCCGTGGAGTAATTACCATGGAATTACAGGTATTGTACGTTCTAGTAGGACATTGAATGGATACAGGCTATACTTGTTCTAAGATTCAAGGGGTAAGAAAGCATGCGTAAAAATAGAAACATGCAATAGTAATAATAATAATACAGTATAGACATACCAGCGGACACTGATGCATTACATATATAATGTTGCACTCAAAACTTTGGTCAGCTATTTGATTTCTTCAAAAACCCTTCTCACTCTCCAGTTTGTTCTCAGCCCCGACAACAAGATCAGGGTAGGGTCAGAAAGATGCTTCGGGCAGTCGCCAACATCTTAGTCCTTCACCTTCACTACCTGTCTAGATAGTCGCAATTAGCGAAGACTGACCACTCGTATGATGTAACCATTCCCTCCCGCCACCAGTAAAGCCTTCATTTAGTGTACTTGAGTCGGGAAGTAGAGTGGTTGCAAGTCTTGTTGTTGGAACAGAAGGTTTCCGAAAGCCAGATCTCTCAAAGATATGTAGGTGTAGGCAGATTCAATATTTTTCTGCCACCGCCATCACTTCAACTAATTTCGAAGAATTGATCACGATGACAAAGACGAAGACATGGATGTGATGATGTTCGTGGTGATGATTTTGGCAATGGTGGTAGCCTTTACTTTCATGAAAGCGATGCTGAAATATAAACTAGAGACAACCCTAACCCATTATTTTCACTAACTCATACAGATAATTCTAACACCTGCCATCCTACAACTGGCTAAATCTATTACAGGTAGTCCTCGGGTTACGACGGTCTCGAGTTACGTCGTTTCGTGGTTACGACGCTCATTCCGACTTACGAGGTCAGTGCATCAAAGAAAAGGAAGGCCATCACCATGGAGGTGAAAGTGGATATCATAAGGCAATCTGAGAAGGGGGAAACAGCAACAGAAATTGGCAGGTCATTAGGACTTAGTCGTTCGACTGTCGCTACGGATTATCAAGGATAAAGATCTCATCCTTGAACACGTGACAGGATCTGCTCCTATGAAAGCGACAGTGATAACAAAGCGTACTGTACTGCACAATACTTTACTGTACTCATGTTTATTGATAACTATGTAGGGTACTGTGTTAGGATAGGTGTTTGGATAGGCTAAGTGTTTGCAGTACTGTACTGTTATTATGGTACAGTACTGTATCAACGTATGATCCGACTTACGTCGAAATTCGGTTTACGACGCCGCGTTAAGAACGGATCCCCGTCGTAAGTCGAGGACTACCTGTACATATTACCGTAGATCTGCTACTAGAAGCTGTCGGGGGTCACCTGTGCAGGTGATTAACAAGGCGTTACGTTCGACAGTAAGAAGCGCGGTGTCTCCTACGGGTACACAGTCGCATATGTAGCCCGGGCTAGCATGATATTACACACCAAATCCCGCAGGACTAATGACGCTCAAGTGCCCCCTCCCTAATTAAATCACCACACGAATCCACACTTCCCACCGGCTACCCCCCTTTTTTTCTAATTGAAAGGAAGTTCACCTTTTGCCCTCCGTTGTAACAGAGACGTTAAAGCTTTAACAGTTTAACGTCTCTGGTTGTAACAAAAGAAGGCGTGGGACTTCTGCTCCAGGCGTAGGTGACACGGGTGTAAGAAAGTGGATGATATATGCCAGCGTATCTCCTCGGGTGGATCATACGTTCATACGGAGACGAAGTCCATGCACTACTGTCGTCGGCGATATAGAGTGTGACGAATTGACGTCACTCGGTGGAGTCAGCCTTATACAAAACGTGACTCTTGTTTACGAGGGTTAAAATCTTTGGGGATGAGCAGGCGGATTGATTCAAAGTGTCGGGTATCTTTCAATATTTTGTGGTATCTGCTTTCTGTCTGTTGTATCTGAGATGGAGTGTCACAGCTATGCTCAAACAGCATCAACTAAAATTAAATGCTCGTAGAACAGAACTTCGGTTTGCTGTTTTATCATCTCTACTTGCTTTGGTTGGTAGGTTGTAGGCATCGGGTGAAGAGACAGCAATTTTCTGTCAACTATCTGGGTGTTCATTTCATTCTCTATGCATTCATACATTAGTCCTGTCTGTCGTACAGTCTTCTTGAAATTCCGTAAGACGACAAGCAATTCGTTCACATATTTTCTTAAAGTATAGTTAGTGGCTTAGTGCCATCGACTTATCTCAGTAACGATCGACCACCTTCATGATGAACTTACTACAACTCTGTCTGTTCTTGTGGGTCTGCATATCGAACTGATTACTCAACTGAAGAGAGTTCAGATAGTGCTTGACTTGTGCTTGACAACCCAACATGGAACAAGTGGCACCTCTGGTCAAAGAACTTCATTGGCTGCAGCAAGTTTCGTGAACGATATAAGATTGGCACTCTCGTGTATGGGAATTTGGTATTCTTCACCTTTCCGAAACAAAACCCTCCGACCGCATACCAACCCGTTCTTACTCTCAGATTATCCAGTGCAAAGCTTGTGATAGATTCCACACGATCGTTTTCATTTGAAGCTCGACCTGACTGTAACCCACTGCCTGCCGACTTTTGCCAAAATTCGCTGTACAATGATACAGATGTTGTGGCAGCATATTTGACACACGATGGCTGGTATAGTTATTTTATGTGTATGCTTATGTATGGTTTGGACAATGAGTGTCGATCTGATACTTGTAATATTTACTCATCTGTAAAGCACAGTAAGCATGAACATACTAGAACACACACTTTCCCTCTTTTTGTAGTATGTGTTACATGTGGTTACACTATACGAATGCCCGTGAACGTGTAGGTGTGTCTGATGGGTGTGTGTGTATGTGTGCTTGCGCGTCTATTTCGGGATTTCCTTAGTCGGAATACTCCCCAGTATCCATCATTAAAAAGGAAAGTGTCAGCGTCACCCAGTGCCTGTCTCACAAAAAGCTCTACACAAGTACAAAGTGCAGCCCCAGTGCAACTCGCAATATAAAACGTTTTCTAAGGAGCGGGAGACAAATGCTGACAGGTGAGCGACGGCTGAGGACGGTAAGGAGATGTGTTGTACCGTCTTCACCGGCACTTGAACACACTGTCTTTCGCTTGACCTCTACCTGGCAAAGCTGGCCCAGATACTCGATGTAGAGGGTCATTGTAACAGATATCAGCCGTTAGTGGGAGATCGAGTGCCTCCTTGCCAAATACATATAGTATACGCAACAAAGACAAGTAGATATGTGTGTCGCCATTGACAGAAAAAAATAACAACTATAAAATCAGCGTGTAGGGGTGGGAAGGTTTATTAATGACTATAAGTTAGGTTACAAGTGAAGCAAAACAAAAAACCTAACTTAAGAATTAGCATGGAATAAAAAGCACAGTCGTTTGCAAATAATAAATTTAAGAAAACTGAGAAAGTGGAGTTAAATGTGTCCAGATATGTTGCAATTTACTTGCGTGTCTGTTTTGGTGGCTCTTGAAGAACATTAATTCTTCGATTCTTGTTGTAAGTAAAAATAAGCGATCTCATATTAATGTTATATTATTGTGACAAATGGAGGAAATCTGAACATTATACTATGCATAAAAGTTGACTCGCTTTGTTTGCGATCTGGAGGCCAGAAAAGAGCGCTTTTACAAAACCCTGCTACATATGTTTTTTGATGTGCTGCTGAGACGATCGAGCGACGAGGAGGAGAAACATTTAGGACATAACGTCCGTCAGCTTAGAAGGTCGAGTCTGTTCTTAGGGGCGCAGGGCACGCTCTCACCACGTGTTGCAACTGTCTCCCAGGAGGATAGTCGACAGTCAAACCGGAGGTGGCCGTGTTCTCTATTGTGCTACAGGTGACAAGGTCAAGCGTTTGACCTTCAGTGGTAAGTTGCTGAAACCACCTTCAGCTCAGCCTACAGACAGACATGTGGTGAATCAATGGCGAAGCACATATCACACTTGTGAGACTTTTCCTGTCTCGGGTTTGTAGACAGTTCGAGCATTGTTGGGCACAAAAGCTCTTTCGGTGTCATTAGGTATGAATACAATGACACTGCTTCATGCTGTATTTTGCTTATTGCCTACCGTTAGGATAAATCGCTCTGAAAGCTTTTACAGCAGGAGCGAAGTTACATATAGGGCATGCCACCCTAAAATAATGTGCCACTTTATTGTGTTGTTTTTGTGATCATGGACGTGTATGATACAAGTCCGTGGTGGGATAATAGCTGCTCGTCCACTCCCACACCGGTTTGTGTACGTAGTTGTACCTAGTGAACTGAAACTGTTCTACTGACGTACGTCAAAACTATTACGTCCTTAAGGCAGAAACCTATATTTTCAAATAATATCAAACGACTACGGCGCACCCACACCTGACCGCGGTAGCTGTCACTAGCTAGCTTCACTCGTAGTCCTTACTTTAAGAAAATTTAGTTACCAAAACAACGAATCACATGGTTTGACTCATTCCACAAGGCAGAGGGATTCGACCGACTAACACGAGCAGTGAAAATATGAAATATATTCTCTGCTCCTGGCAATATAGTACGCGGCATCCTGCCTAACGCGGCTATAACTCGCAAGGGAGACAAGTTGCTTTTCAGATCTCTTGGCTTTCTCCCTTGGTCACAAGGACGACTAGAGCCGTTGCATCCTCGGTTCTCCCTTTATGCTTCATTTTCGGATGCATCCACTTGGTCAGATTTTCGTCTTTTCTGTTTGCTCCAGACACGTGTCATAAGATTTTAACAATGTGCAGAGAGGCATTGCATTTCGTAATCAAGTGCATCCTCCCCATGGGATGTCATACATCGTTGGTACCACAGAAAATTATTGATGTACTTTACTATTTTACCATCCATTGACTATTGTTTTAAAACCAGTACATCAATTTATCTAAATTTATGTAAAAATTGTTTGGTGTATCTTCAGCCATGTGAAAGAATAAACGTTAATGTGAAAAGAGCAGATAGGAGAAAAATGTGCAAGCCACTTGCATCTTGCAGTAGGTCGATGAGTGCCTAAGTGATTTGCATTTCAAAGACAAAGCCATTCACAAGATGGGTTGGGAACACTATAATCAGGCAGTGGATATAGTTTATTCAGTCTCATCACAGTGAAGTATTCACAACAGCAAGTGATACATAGTTTCAAAAGCACAACAGTAACTAGAGTGCTTAACAGCTTAGCATTGCACGCTGAATCATCAAAAGCCTCGATCATCGAAAAATTATTCAAGTAAAATTAATAATGAATTGAAAAATAATAAAAATTAAAGAGATCATTGGAACAAAGAATGATTTTGTACAACTGAAAGGTGTAATGCACCACAACGCAATTAAATCAATGTGTAACAAATGAAAGGTTTGTTTTAAAAGCTACACTAGCCTCAATCAGTGTTTTCAGATAACGCTTTTTAAAAAGTTTAAAAATCTGTTAAAGACATACTCCCAGTCACAACACACACGGAATGCTGGCAGTTATCTTTCATATTGCTGAATTTGAAAGCTTTTGTAAAATGTTTGATAATTCTGTACCTTCACTTCCTTAAGAATAGACTGGTAACAAAAGATGAAGGACTTAGCCTCATCAATAACACTTTCATATAATGCATCAAGGTGATCTGGCTTATTGATTTTATGATCCAAACTTTAACCAGCTCTAGGACACAAACTGTTACACATAAAATCTTGCATACAAGGATAGTTTTGAACTATATACACACAGAACTATAAGCTTTCATCAGTTTACTGCAGTAGAGTTGTACATGCACACTGAGTTCAGCTTTATTTGACTATACACATAGAAACAAGAATCAGGAAATGCAGCCTTTCTTATAATATGAATCCATAAGGGGGAAACAGCCTTTCTTTATAAATAGATGAGCATTCTTATCTGACAACCAAATTTTATTCACTCACTCAATAGAATGAAAAAGAAAATGGTAGAAAATATACATGAGTAACAGCAATCAAAATGGCACCTAATTAGTTAATTAGATAACCCAGCAGATCTAATGATCTTGAAAAAAATTCATAAACCCACAAATTATGCAGTTTAGCATACCTTAAGAATCACCAACAAAAAAACAAAATCAAAACTGAGTTTACTCAAAGCATGAACTACCCTTGCTGCTGCCTCCCACCCCATGTATAAATATCAAGCAATGAAATCTGAAGTAGGGTGCACATGTGACTGGATGGCAAGAAATGCTAACACAAAATGACCACATTCTAAAAGTATTTATTACTGCTCCACGGGTAACTTGGTGGAAAATAACTTAGCTGTTGATGTGTCTAGCAAATTGATAAAGTCTTGAAATGGACTCTATATGAATCAAAGCCCCTGAATCTTCAGGGTGAACAGCAGTGAGGAAAATAATCAACAAGATTCTGACAGATGAAGGCAAGTTTAGCTTTCATAAATGCTGCTGATAGTTTCATGCTACAATCCAAGCACATCATTAGAACAAATCTGATCTTCAACAAATAAAATCTACACCAGCTTAGCAGGTTGGAGTGGCACTTTTTCCAGCACTTCTTAGCACAGATTAAATTCATTAGTACCCAGAACTGAATGATATGCCAAATACCTTTATATGCCATATAAATATGAAATACCAAATTTGCGATCTTGCTCATGTGAACTTACCCACCCACCCACATGACCTACTTTTCTCCCATACAACCCTTCTCATCTCTTGTTATTGCACACACACACACATACCATCCCCCTTCAGTATGCCTATGGTCCACAAGACCAGCTGCTGCAGAAAAAGAAAACTTAATTTTTTCAAGGGCCACCCAGTTCAACTGAAATTGATTTTCAAATGTTTTATTCAGTGTATCACTAAAAAACTAGGATATTAGGTTTTATTATTGTTACAAAGGAACAAAAAAAAAAATCACAATGGTGAAAGTTTCTAAAGTAACTAAAGAATCTGGAGAAATTTTGGATTTTTGCAACAGCACAGCAGCTAATGGATGAGGCAGGTTAAAGTCCCTGAACTATGCATCCAGAAGGTAATGCAGTAAAATGTCAAATAAAACAAAATAAGGAAAACACAGCAAGAAATGTTGCTCTTTGTACCTACAACTCGATCATTTGCGCAGATCACTCAAAGTTTGTTTGCTTTCAAAACTTGAAAACTTGTACTTATTTTCTATTATTTGGAGAAACTACTTTTACACATAGAAATACTACTTTTAAGCTAAGAGTCTAACAGTTGATCACAAAAAGAAGTCTGCATAATGTGTCCTCACTGTCTGGTTCAAAAATTAAAAAAAAAACTACAGGTCTTTAATCATAAAATTTCTTAGAAATGCAACACACTCATTCGGTTTTTTATTCGCGAATGACTACTGTCATGCTGCTCTTGCTAGGAATCCGATGTCCTCCTAATCAAATTTGTTTGCAATGTTTGCTACAAGTATGCCCTAATCTGATTACCTTTTTCCATTGTGAGAGTGCAGCCCAGCAACCTGTAATACAGATGCTTTACAAGAACCCGGATTCCTAAAGAACATTTTAAAGAAACTTTGTATAGTAAATTTTGATGGAAAATTTTGCTGTAATAGAACTGATCGAACAGATCACAGCTTCAAATTTTCTTTTCCTTTCTTCTTTTTAAAGGGCAAGCATTTGACACTCATATCAGAGAGCTCATGTTCAACAGCCTTTGAAAATAAACGACAAAATTCAAAAAACAAATGAATCTGACTGAATGGGCACAGAATATGTCAATGGAAGAAATCTAGTGACTGCTAGTTCTGAGGACAGGTGACAAAAGACACAAAACTGTAATTAACTTGAAACCTACCAGATAAGCTACATCACACCAACTTGACTACTAGGACAACCAATAACTACCCTGCTTTCTAGTCTGGTCAGTTACCCTCTCTAAAGCCACTTATCATCTACTTGCCTTTTATCAAGCATCAGAACATTAACTTCACTGTAAATACGCACACCTACAATGAATGAACTAGCATCACCAGAATCTGCACAAGTGGCTAGGAGCATCAAGAATTATTGCTGATGCCAAGAGATGATCCACAGGGAGGTAAAGCTGTGATTGGCCTTACGTCAACAGGGAACTGTGAACCAATACATTCTCCTTCACTTCAAGCTCACTAGTGCATATTCTTAGGGATGGGCTGTATAAGATAACAGCAAAAAAGCTAAGAAGAGGAAGAGAGACAGAGAGAGAGAGACAGACAGGAGGGGAAAGATGAATGAAGAGTGATGTGCATCAAAAACAGATTTTGAGTGAAGATTCTGTCACTTCTATGTCATCAGTAGGTTGGAGGCTGGTAGTCTGGGGTTTCCTTTTGCTGGCTGAATGGAGGCTGCTGGTAGGGATCCCCACTGTCACTGCCAGGAAAAGATGAATAGGGAGAGGAAGCATTCTGCTCTTGATCAAATCCAGAGTTAAATGCCTCTTGTCCACCCAAACGGTAGCGACGCACAGCCAAGAATGTCAGAGCACCCTGTCAAGAAAAGAATACTACTTCTCAATTAACTGAGCTCCTTCACCGGTTTCCTCATAACACATCTACAAAATAAACAGAATGAACAAAGCATTTATCAAATTTTGATGACTATAGCATGTCTGAACCTGTCAGATGAGTATAACATCTGACTTTTGTTTCAGTACACTACACAAGATATAATTTTACTCCTAATAACAAGAGTTCTTGGGTTGCATACTATCACCAACAATCTTCCTGATGGTCATAGACTGGATTATGCACAAGACAACCCAGTGTCTAACCCAGTGTCCTGACTATCCAGTGGACCTCCTCGAGGAGTAACAAGGAATTAACTAAACATATTTCTACACACACCATCAGCATCCTAATTTACTTGTAACTTGACTTTTTGGGCGGTATTTACAATAAATGACAGTACTCTTACATGCTAGCATTATGTTAAATATATGATAATTAGCAACGCTTATTAGACAAAGTAATACACCAATCACGACGTAACATTTCATTGGCATACTACAATGTTTTTTAAATAGAAGAGGAACTTAAAATAATTCCAGAACATTCCTTTGTAATTCAAGTATACACTGAAGCCATAAGACCTTTTCTGAAGCATATCTTAACCCCATAGAGCACTGGCTCAATGACAGAAAAATGCTTGACCGAATGCATATTTTCCACCCCTGGAGATCAAACGAGACTACCAAACCACACCCCACGGGGGAAATTCTAAAGAGGCTTCCACTCAATAATGCCCAGCAGTCTCAACTCTGCAGTCCACTACCAAATACCAGGTTAAGCACCAAAACAAAAACCACCTTCTAAGGTAACTCACAGACCTGTTAGAACCAGACCCGCTGGCCACTCCAACTTTCTGGTTGTCAGGAAAACTTTCCCCACAAATCGGAACTCCAGTTCCAGGACTTGAAGCCAAGGGAGTGCAAACATCAAAACTTTTAAGAACACTCACACTTGAAATGATCCAGGATCTGCTACCCCAGCAGCACCTGGGCTCACATCTAAACAGATGGCTTTGCTGAGAACACTGTTAGTATTAGAGGCAGTAGTGTTTAAATCTGCCACCCGAATAGAGCCTCTGTCTCCATCCCATCTGGTGACCAAAGTTCAATTTACAAAGCTAAGCCCCATGCTCAGACCACCACAGTCCACCATTCACTAGGAGCAGAATTTAGTGCTTTTTACAGACTGCTTTTCAGTTGTGGGCAACTCCTATATTCTAATCCCTTCGAATTGTGTTGAGTAGCAAGTTATAAAATCAATAGAGGAGGGGAGGGGGAAATTGGTGTTTTACGCCGTGTCAGCAGCTAAGGCTATATTACGGCAAGCAGCCAGCCCTGGAAACAGATGCCACGTGCAGCTGTTTCCAATAGAGAGCGGAGTATTACATTTAGCACAACATCAATCTAGACATAAACATTTGGGAAGGAAAAACATTTACTCCAGTGAAAAGTAGTAAAGGATAGCAAACATTTCAATTTTGTTGTGAGGTCAGTGTTCATTTTCAGCTGGTGGACATTCAGGCTTTCACAGTTTACTGCTCATTGTTTGGTGGTGCAGACCTGCTTGGAACTGAGAACAAGGCCAGATGCTAGGAGATGTGTATTATCTCCATACATGATACTGCAGGTCCAAATGGCAGATGGTGGAACCAAAATTTGGAAGTATACGGTGAACAAAAGGCTTGAAATACTCATACTTCAAAATCGCTGCCACAGATTTAGTGCCCGTAACTACCACAAAATAAGTGCAGTCCATAGGAAAAATATATCTGAGTGTATTAAGTGCAGCTGACAGCATTGACAGTAATGTGATCCATGTTGCAAGCAGACAGTAAGATCACCATTCATAAAACCATCTCTGCTGAATAATTTTCACAAAAGGCACAGTAGACCATAGCTGGTGAAATGTTTAGGAGTTGGAGTAGTATAACTTTTTGATTAAATAAGGTTGAAAAAAATGCACAATTCCCTCCACTTCTTCATATTAATTTGATGAAGCCTTTAGAACTTACCCAGGTGAAAATGGAGAAAAAGGAGAATGCAATGGCTGCCTGAATGTTGTTTCTGTCATTTGTCGTTATATGAAGTTCTGGTGACGGAACAGTCTTTCTCCACTGATCAGTCATGTAGCAAAATCCAACAAACCACAAGAATGTCCACAAGGCTGAAATAAAGAAAGTTTGCAAAGTTCTCTTCTGAGACCAAACACAGACAGTACATATGTCTTAACTTTATATGCATAGGAGAAATAAGCATGTTAAATATTGTTACTGACAAAAAAATACTGAGACAGTAGCCCAAAGCATCCCTCTAACATAGTGTGCAGTCTGCACCCACAGTATGACACCTGACATTTTCACACCTTCTCTTGGCCAACCTTTAGCTATCACGGCTCATCAAACGGATAAAGTTCTGTGCCACACCCTCTGACCAACAATAGTTAATTTGCATAAAGGTCCAAGACTTTTTCTTGAATAGTCACAACTAATTACAAATACATATAAATTTCATGGAGCATACGCTTATAGTGCCTTTTATTGCAACTCACCTGATGAACCAAGGTCAGCCAGCACAGCATATTTCCTATGCTGGACATTGCTCAAATTGTCAAACAAGGCGTCCACCATAAGAAAAGCAAGACAGAGCAGAAATGCAAGAACACCAATTCCTGTTCCATAACCACAGGCATTGGTATCATCATTCATCAGACAGTTGCCGGCATACCAGGCTCCTGATGATATGCAGCCGAACACCACAATGGCAAACAACTGCAAATTAAATAAACAGGGCTCTACAGACCAAACACAACAGAGCAACTTGTAGATTGCTCTTCTTACTTAAGCATAAACAAATCCTCTACTTCCTTGACTTTCCACAAGAAATATATTTCCACCTTCTACTGAAACAGCACACGGTCAAATTTGGTTTATGTGTCTTTACGCTGTAAAAACAGAAACGTTACAGATCCAAGATTACTTCTGGGATGTAACTTGTCTCATTAATGATTATGAGTTTTGAAAGGTTCACATCACCTGTGAGTAACTTCCCTTAGTTGGGGTAAACAAAGATGCAAGTTTCATGAGAATCAAAAACTATAACGCCAAGTCACTTTTGTGCTTGTGTTCAAAAATCTGAATGCACCCTATATAAAAATAAAGTAGTAAATTATTCACATTTTTTAATTATTAAAAGTCTCTTTGTGCTAGCTCTGTTAGTTGATGAAGTGCAAAACCATGTTAGCTATGTTTCCAGCAGGTGATGGATGAGCTGCCTGTACCAAAAATCACCTGATCAATTCTTTAACAAGACTTTTGCACCATAAACCTTCATACTCATATTAGTTTAACTCTGTGGTATATATGATATAAGTATCTTATATGATATTATCCATCTTGTTATGTGGAATAATGTGCAGTGACTGATTTTATAATATTGGCTAGATTCCTAAAATCAGATAAATTGAATGTAAGGTGTAGGTTGAGGTCTCTCTATGTGGGTTTTCTTGTTTTGCTACACTACAAATATTGATAATCAACACAAACTTAAATATAGCATTATTTATAGTTTATCACAGTTTAGATTGTCATATATAAGAACAAAAATCAATCTGTAGATATCGTCACTTAACCTGAACCCTTACTTTTAACCTACTGTAATTAAAACCAACCCATGGATTTAAGAAGTTTAAAGCCATATTAGTGGATGAATTTAGAACATTCTAATCTTAAAAATAACAAATAAATAAATCAATGTATAACTCTATCAAAAGTTTAAAGAATATTATGATTCTAGGCACAAGTACACATTTTTTCTAGGAAAAAAAGCTGAAGATTATAATAGTACTGCTAAATCTCAAAGAAAATTTGTTTCATTACCTTATCAAAACCAAAAATAATAAATCAAAACTGCAGGACTCATACAGATGGGAACTCCTGACTTCTTTCCAAACACCTAACATTTTCTACACAGTTACTTTCACCAATGGAATGTAAAAACAGAACATAATGATATTTATAAGAGATCTGTAGCATCATGAGTTGCTGCTTTTTTTGTCAAATAAATGGCAACTGAAACAAAATTTTATAAACATCTAAATCTGTAAATATCTTGATATCTATGTATTTATCAGAGTGTTCGTACATATTCACACAAGTGAGAGTCAATTATAATAAGCGTTAAAAAAAAAACCCAAACCAAGCTATAAAAATCTTTACAGAAGTAACAATAAAATTAAAATCAGCCTGATGGTTTGCAGATAATGAAACAGTGCACTGCAAAACTGTCAAAATCCACGACTTTTTTAAACTTCCAAAACTCTCCTTGAGCCCTGTGTTAGTTATCTTTTTGCCTTGCTTCATAACCAAAAGTCATAAAACAATTGATTTATTATGCTTAAAATAATCCTGTTTTGAGAAGCCCCCTTCAGTTGGCCAATATGGTTCCGACATCCTTTGCCTTGCTTTCTACTGTGTCGATCAATTAACCATAAAAAAAAAAAGTCAGACTATGTAGATTATTCCACAGAATATGAACAGTGAATCTTTTAACTGCTGCTATGGAAACTAATCCATCTTTATTGTAAGAGTGTATTGACGGTAGACACTAAACAGTATTTTCCCATCTTCAATTAGCTCTTACAACAAGACACAAAAATATCAAAACAACAGGAAATTTGTACTGTGAAGGATAATCTCTAAAATTGGGCAATCAGTTCATACTTGATGTTGAGGAAATTGTGAGCAATCTGCTGAATACATGTAGCTAAATAAAATGGTGACAAAACATACACAAATTATCTGATAAGTTTAACAAAACTCACAGTTTTTAGCTACACTGCAAATATAATTGTATAAAAATACTAAGTCAAAACAATTATTTACCAATTATTTAAGGTACATCAAATCCTGCACATAAGCTCTCCTTCTACTGCATGTGATAAACTTTACACGCTGATTAAAATATCTACTCTAATTACCATTGGATGACAGACACAAGCCATAGTGGTTTATCTACAGAAAATATCATGTAGAGGAGCTAATGAAATAATCAAAAATGATGTTCTAAAGTGAACTCTCCCACCAAACAACTTACAATGAACACAGCAATAATAATAATACAACAATTTCCTTGTAACGAATTGTAATGTGAGTTCGATCAATGAATTTGGATCAGGGTCTTGTAAATGTCATGTGACGTTTGTACAATGACGCGGTTTCTATTGTGACACCTAACATACACTAACAACAGTTTTAAAAGCTTAAATCAGATTAATGGACTAACTGCTGTCATACATCGCTCGGGAGCAACATGTTAATAAAGGAAGTAAAGCGACATTGACCTAGCATTGATTATGAATAAGTAAATTGTTGCAAGCCTAACGCAAAACACGGCAGAGCAGTGAAATGCCACTAATGGAGTAAGTACTAAGTGTAACTCAAGCCTAGCAAAACGAAGTGAAATGACTGGAGTTAACTTACCAGACTAG
Source organism: Pomacea canaliculata (assembly GCF_003073045.1). Taxonomy (NCBI): domain Eukaryota; kingdom Metazoa; phylum Mollusca; class Gastropoda; order Architaenioglossa; family Ampullariidae; genus Pomacea; species Pomacea canaliculata. The sequence goes on along the minus strand of NC_037590.1, from coordinate 40,651,893 downwards.
CTAATCTAAGTATCACTTGTGGTTTTTTAATGTACGTTAACGGGTCAAAAGGCGCGCCAGCCTTGCCAGCACCATAAGCGCCACCGGACCCAACTTCTGTCGACATGATGCAGAAACAGTCATTGACTATGCGAATATGACTGTGACGTCACACACGACTCGCACTGAATTTACGAAATGTAATAAAAAGAAAAAAGAATATTAAGAACAATAAAAGAGCCTGAAATATACCATAGTATTTAAAATGTGATCGTACAGAAGTCAGTTTGAAATTTTTTAAGCTTCAATGCTAAATTTAGAATAGACCCAGTGAAGTTATTGCACCATTAACCGGAAACACCGACTACTATAAAATGGCCGAGGTCTTTGGTTGACGTGATTACCTCGAGCGGTGTTATATGATAGTGAATTTTCACTGTGCTGTTAATACTGTTTGTACATGAATAGCAACTTTTCTTTGAAAATGTCGCGCCGGGAAAGAACAGAAAGTGTAGGAGACTCAATGTGTTCCGTCTGCCACGACAGGATGGACATTTATGCCATCGGAGTTTGCGACCATCCAATCTGTTACAGGTGTTCAACACGCATGCGAGTTCTTTGCGGTCAGATGTATTGCCCCATTTGTCGAGGCGATTTACCACAAGTAATAACTAATTTAAATATTTCATTTCTAAGTTGTGGCAGCAGTCGTTTTTAAAAAAAGTATTTTACAGTTCAGAATGGAAAACTGATTGGGAGGGAAAAGAGTTTACTATATGCATGTTAGTCAAATAGTCACATGATAAGCTAATGAAATCGTGATCATTTTATGCAGTTTTACTTTATTTTTAATTGTGGCAGTTCAACAGTTCTAAGTAGGGATAAAAAGATTGTCGTGTGCAGCTGTTGAACCGTTGTCCTCATTTCTTTATCTTTTGTCGTCACTCTATAGAGAAGGTCGTTCTTGTAGACAAGACATGTCACTTAGAAATGCTCTCTTGGAAGCACCCAAAATTGCTTTACAATCTGTTCTCTGGAATGCATGCTCATAGTCATTCTTGAGCATAATTTTCCTGGTAAAGCCATATCTAAAAGCAAATTAATTTCCTTTCAAATCTAGTAATATTGCTAACATGAAGGATGAGTTGCATTATCTGGTCAGTAAATCTTGATGCCAGTCAATGTCAGGCTTTGGAAATAGAAAATAAGTGAAATTAATAAAAAAAAAAAAAAAAAGAAAAGACTGAAGAAATAGACAACATGGATTTATAGGTATGAGAAGAATTTAGATTTAATATAATGCTAGCAGTAGCATAGCAAAATGCTGAGGAAACACTTGTATAAAAATGCACGTAAATGTGTCTTAGTTGATTTTCAGTTTATTATTTGGCAAACAGAAAATACAACTGTAAAGAAAGAAAAGTAAGAATGATTAAAGTGAAACAGTGCATTAGAAATATATGATTGGTAACCCTAACTTAGGCATTTCTTTTGTACATCAGGTGTTGTGGTGAGATTGCTGCATTATTTGATGTGATAACAAACCTTTGTTTCATTGGCATAATGTATTTTTTAAAAATATTTTTCAGGTTGTGTTTCTTACAGAGAAGAAAAAATATGAAAGTGTTGATCGAAGGCAGTGTATACCAAATCGCCAGTTCAAGATTCTCTTTGAGAATGAAGATGTTGAGGAGGCTTATGATATTTTGTTGGAGAACTGTTGTCGTGTATGTGATAAAAGTCCTCTCTTTGACACCTTTCACCAACTAGAGACCCATATGAAGCGATCACATAGTGTGTTTGCATGTGATCTCTGTGTGAGTCATTTGAAGGTATGTCTAGACTCATCTCCTTTTAACTTTATGGGAGATGAAGTAGGTTTTTATTTTGAAAGAAACAGCTTAATGGATTTTTAGATTTTCTTCCTATATATAGATAAGTATATTTAGATTACATTATCTTGATAGCTTTATTATCCGTCAGTTTTACGTATTCTTAAAATATCTTTCGTTTGTTTGGTTTTTTTTTTTATTATTATTATATAGGGGGGAGCTATGAGGAATATATTTTTGAGTACTAATGGTTGATGCTTATTTCACAGATTTTTCCATTTGAACGCAAGTTTTATAGCCGTAAAGACCTAGCAACGCATCGGCGGTCAGGAGATGCTGACAACACTTCCTATCGGGGTCATCCTCTTTGTCGTTTCTGTGATGACCGTTACATGGACAGCGATGAATTGCTTCGTCATTTGAGAAAGGATCATTTCTATTGTCAGTTCTGTGATGCTTTGAACAGCAATGAGTATTACAAGTATGATATTTAATACTTTTTAGTCAGGTTTCTTTCTGTGTGCTTGGTATTCATTTACTGTTTCAGACTGTCTTTTCACTTATTTCACTGTATTTTCCTGGTCATCATACTGCACTTGCAGCTTCCATTTTATGACCTATCATTTGAAATTAGCATTAATATGGATCTGCATGATCTTTTAGCTACGCTGAATTGATTGCTAAGTTTTCAGGAGGCTTGCTTTATTTTTTTCTTCCACATTCTTATAATTTTATATAGCATAAACAGTTGTTCTCTTATGCTGCTTTATTTTTAGTGACTATGAAGATCTGAAAGCCCACTTCCGTGCCAAGCACTTTTTGTGTGAAGAGGGTGTGTGCGCCAGCCCAGATGCTCGTTTCACTCATGCTTTCAATAGTGAGATTGATTTAAAAGCACATAAGACATCAGACCACATGGGGAAAAGGTCTAAGGCCGAAGCCAAAGAACTGCGCACCATTGACCTTCATTTCCAGGTTGCGCCACGAAGGCGAGGACGTGATAACAGTAAGGTCTCTTTTTCCAACGTGTCTTGATGTAGAATACTTAAACTATTTTTTGTTTTCCCATAATTTCCGAGGCAGATGAGAGGTGTCAGAGAAAAGAAGAAGGCTTACTTTTGCCAAGTTTTGTTCTAAAGCATGACGATTATGTATGGTCTGCTATATTAGCATGTTTGAAATAAATGTCTAGATAATGTCTCACACATGGGATTGCAGTGCTCTTGGTTTGATGCCATGATTGTGTATGATTTGTTTGAAATCATCAACAGAAAATAGTTTAAGGATTTATGTTCTGTAAAAACATGCTATCTGTTTCTATTCTCTTGCAACAGAAGTCACCAGAATTACCACACTTAAAGCAAGATATATAACCATGTACCTTTACATTTTAGGTATGATTACCTCAGAGGACTTTGAAGAAGTCAGTGCGTCAAGTGGAAGGACTCAGAGGCATGGTGCTGGTTACAAAAGGTAAGATATACAAGAGAAAAGATTTTGCAGAAATCTTTTTCTTTATACCTATGTGTGAACAGGGAGGCAGCAAGCCGTACAGTCCCATCAAACAAGTTTAAACCACAGAAGAAGTAATCATCAGTGTGTAAAAGTAAGGGCCTTGGACACTGATCCCAAGCCTGTGCCTGCATTGCCATATCTACAGTGTATGGACTTTAATTTCTTTTGTATATGGCAGATGTAATAACTTAATTCCAATAGTTTTGAAGACATATTTTTTAAATGGGAGGGAATGATGTTGATAACTTACATGTAAGGCAATAATTTCAAAACAATTTTGCACTTAGTTGGATTTTCAGAAGTACTTCTCGGTGCATGAGCTTCGCTTTTGTAGAAACTTTTTTTTTTTTAATTTGTTTACCACAGGGCTGAAATGCATCATGATGTTCGGGAAAGACCAGATAACAAGCAAGCATCAAAAGAAAGCAGTCTTGGTAATAACAGTGTTCAAACACCACGCATGCCCATTTTAGAAGAGGATTTTCCATCCCTTTCAAACACACCACCAGTTCCTGTGTACCAGCCCCCAATTAAAGAACGAGCAGATCCCCAAGAGGATTTCCCATCTCTTTTGGCACAAAAGCATTCACCACCAGTTGGAGCACTTGCTTCTGTGCCTACTCATCCAGTGCAGAAGAAACCCACTCCACGTGTTGCTTCCAATGCAGCTGTTAATTTTTCCCATGTAGCTGCCACTGTCACAGGGTCTGCAGAGCCTACACAGCCCAGTAGGTTAAGAGAAGCACGACCTGTTGCAAACAAACAGGCATCTTTTACAAAAAATGGGTCAGGTCAAAAATGGTCTGCACCTTTGTTTTCTTCAGGAGAGGAATTTCCGACACTTGGAGTTGAGAGGAAAGAAAAATCAGTGATAAATGGACCTCATTTTGTCAACTTAGGTGCCTGGTCCAAAACTCAAAAAGATGGAAATGAAAAAAATGCTTCAAAGAAGGCAGCATCTACAAGGGCATCGTTCAAGCAACCAAGTGAAAACTCTGGCTTTAGAGCCCTATCTGCCTCCTTTAGCAAAGGTTTAGGTGATGACCGCGAGTTTCCCTTACTAGGAGGTGTACCTACACTTAAGACTGTCACTGCTGTGTGGGGAGAAGACAAGTTACAAATGGATGATAAAAAGAAACCTAATATGTCCTTAAGCTCGACTTTGCCATTGCCCAAAAAACAAATAAATGGTACAAAAGACTGTGGTAGTCCTGATTCAAAGTCAAAGAAAAAAAAGAAAAAGCAGAAAGCCAAAGGTGATACAGGTGAAAGTGTAGTTGAAAATGGTGTTAAAGCAGATGCTTTCACGGTAAAAGCAGATACTCTCACAGTAGATGTACAAGTCGCGGTTTCAGATCAGGTTTTAGAAGAGACGTTGCATAGCACCATAGAATGTGAAAGCAGTCCTCAGCAGAAGTTAGTAGTAAATGTGAAGCAAAATAATAATATTTCTAATTCAGTCCCTTGGCAACCCGAAGAAAGTAATTTCACATCAGCAGAAGCACCGATGGTCCCCATAGCTGTTGAGAACTTGAATGTTTTGGAAGATAAAGAAAACCAAGAGATATTTTCTAGTCCAGAAATTTTTGTAGATGATGACTTTCCATCTTTACAGTCCATTTCCAAGAAAACGGACCCTCCGCCAGGGTTTATAAAAACGCAGAAAGTTACAAAGCCTCCCCCAGGTCTCAAAAAACCACTTTCACAGGCTCGTGCTCCTCCAGGTCTGGCGTCATCATTAGGTAGTAGTTCTGCTTGTATTCCAATGTCTGTTAAGCTTAATATGCATCTGTTTGTGCCTCCAGTTGACATTGCTGAACGTAACAGTGAGCTTGTCATGCAGATTCGTCAGATGTTGAAGGCCACAGATCTTGACAAGTTTCGTAAATTGTCAGGGGATTTCAGGTCAGGTCAAATTAGTGCTATGGAATACCTTCAGCAGTGTCAAGACTTGCTTGGAAAAGAAAACTTCTGTAGTGTTCTTCCAGAGTTAGTGGCTCTTTTACCAGACATTCTGAAGCAACAAGAACTGTTGCTTGCATGCAAGCACCCATCAGGGGCACTAGGACTCCATCCACATTTACTTTCATGCCCTGTCTGTTACCAATTGCTCGCAGTTAAAGATTTTACTCCGCATATGGTGTCTCACCCCAGCTTTGCAGCTAGTGATCACCCATCTGCCAGTGTCCCTCAGTCTGCTCCATCAAAGTTAACATTAGCTACATAAACATTAGAGTTGCAGAATTGTACAACTGGATGTTTGGGGAGACTTTTTCAAAGGTATACTTTGTGAAGATGTTCTTACAAAAAATAGGGAAAACTTGCAGCACATCATGTATTCTACTCTATCAAGCATTTTATATGTGAATGTATAGTAAAACTGAATATAGCATTAACTAGTACCTTAAGAGAAGAATTCTGAACTGCGTGTTTGCTCCATCCACATTAATAGTGAAAAGGTTCTGTAAGGTAAGCTAGAGAAGCTCTAGTAAGCATGCATTTTCAATGAAAAAAGTACTGAGTATGCATTGTCTAAATGGCTTAGTGGTTTATGAAGTTGCTGTAGATATGAAAGCTTTGTGTGCTGTATCATACATTTTATATGGGTGTTCATTCTCATGTGGCATGTTTTCAGTTATAAGAAAAAACGTTTTAGGTTTTGTTTCCTATGTACTTAAGCTATTTTCCAAGTTTGTCTATAATAGACTGACATAGCCTTTTAAATACCACCTAGTAACCTGCTTGGGTTTTTTCTCGTATATTAGTAGATTTGGCATAATTTTAGCATTTGTTACCTAGTCTTTATAAGTCCTACAATTATTGCATGCACAATTTTTCATTGTGAAAATGAAATAGGTTTTATCACAAAAAGTAATATATTTGTTTTTGACAGTCTATGCATTACAAAAGATATTTTATTTCCCATCTTTTCCTGCTGTCAGTGTTTGTGTGGTCAAGTAATTCAGTCTTTCATGCTCACAAATGGGTGGCGTGCAGTTCATAAAATAGGAACATAATTTGTACAAGAATGTGAAAAATATGCAATAAAAGGGTTTTTTTGGTAGTAAGGTTTCCGTGTTTTGTGTAAACCTTAATTTCTTTTTGTTAGAGATGTCAATACATGTACACACTATAGGACTGCTGAAACAGATTTTCATTAGTTTTTATGATTGCCAAGAACTCTTTCATCTGTCCTTGAATTTAGAAGTGCAAGTAAAACCGTCTGAAGTATCTTCCTGCAAGACTACTGGCTTTATCAAAATTTAATGCAAAGACCAGAGGCCCTGTCCAGTCATGCTAGCTGGATGCTTATAAACTAGATTACTGTTTGTGCTAACAACTGTGCCCCTGGTCTAGGTCTGTTAATATACCATATAGCAGCAATCTGTGAGCTCTGATCAGTTTGTTTTAATAGTAAAAGTTCACCTAGTCAATCTTATTATTAATAAAAGTGCACCATGGATGGTCTGGATATACTCCTAACCTTTGATATATGAAAGATAGTAACAGCAGCAAGGCATAATGATTCAAATGAGAGGCAATGCTATGCCTAAAACAAAATCTACTTCAGTTCTTGATCAGCAGCTGGCACAAATCTAGACCTAAAAAAATTAGTAAAAGTATTTTATTAAAATTGAAACTCAAGCCACATCTAGACCCTAGTTCCAGATTCTTGATGTGGCCATCAAAAATGTTTACAAAGTTACATGTATCTCACTTTTTAAAAAAGTTTGCTTCACTTTAATGACAATAATTTTTTAATTGTATTTTTCAACTCATTTTTGGGAATTATATTCTTGATATAGAGTTAACAGTGCAACTTTATCAATGTTTATGTAGTACCTGGCTTTAGTTTTCTGAGCATTTGCAGTTTCCCTTTGGAGATATTTTTCAATATATAGGTAAAGATGGGGGATTGTATGGGTGTACGACTTCTAATATGACACCAGAAAACATTCCTATATTTTTGCATGAGGTTGTGGATATCAAATAAAGTCTTTTTACTGACTGCATTCTGGAGAATTTATAATATTTTACGGAGCAATTAAATTATCTAAGAATACTACTGAGCAGGAAAATATGAAGCAGTCTTGAAAAACAACCTAACTCTTAAATTTCAGACTTCATATTGTTAAAATCACAAACTTATATCCCTTTATATGTTGGTGGTTAAAATGAGTTGAATTGAAATTTTAATTAAATTTATAATTGGTTTAGATACAAGACTAGTGTACATTATTTTAGAGTACCGTCTTTTGCAAGCATGGTTTCTATGGATGTGACCACATTATCCTCCAAAAGCACCTTAAGACTGAAAAGGAAAAAAAAAGAACAAAGCAATGTCATCTTCAGAGAAGAACATTCTTTGCAGTCCGTATCATCTGGTGTGGAAGGACTTGTTCAATTTCATCAGTTGACTGTAGTGTTCTTTTCTTATTAAGTAGTAGTAGAGACTGGTTTCAATTACCAAAGCCTCATGGCCTTTTTGTGTCCCCTAATTATACTTCATCAATGTATTTTAGGTCTCAGCCTTACTTTATTTTTCATCAAAACTTTAAAACAAATGCATGAATTTTTTAGTGTCTCCTACAGAGTTCATAAAACTATTTAAATTTGGTGCAAATTTTATGTTACTTGGAAGTGAGTTCCAATTCGTTTCAACTCTTTGTGAAAAATAAAATTTGCATTTCTTAGTATTACAACTTTAAAGAAATACTTTTCCTTCAAAATTTCTGTGGATGTTAGTTTGTGGTGAGAAGAATATCTTTATATCAATGTCAATATGTTGTTGATTATTCCTTGTTACTCCTTAAATAGGACCCAGTGTCAATATAAGCATGAAATATTTTGAACAGTTGAATAATAAAGTGCCTCCAGATACTCCATCCCTTCAGAGAGAATGGTAACCTTACAAACTGATGGCGAGAAATGTCATGCTGCTGCTGGAGGAGTGCATGGGTATTATCATATATTACTCTGGCACTGTCCCACACGCACACACAACTTTGTACTGTGATGATAGTAACTGTATGCTGAATTAGCAAGTAAAGATGCCAGCAGAAATACTCCCCTGAAACTGGATAACATGCAGTTAGCATTTAATTTGTAATTTTTTCTACATTAAAACTTGAATTTTAAAGGAAATTATGCCAGTATTTTCGAGCGCCAAACTGGCAACAGCCGACCGAGTAGTCACCCGTCGCCTACAGCCGTCGAATTAAATGTACTTTTATTCAAGTACAGTTTGGGGCGAAGTAACACTTCCAGAAGTGAAAAACCAGCAAAAGTACGTAATAGTTCTTTAAAAAGAAAGACAAAAAAGAACCCCAAACGAACGTAAACTGTTTTGACAATTACTTTGACAACGAATACTGAAGTAGCGGTACTAATAAAAGGACAACAAATGCACGAACGCACATATGAATGGTCTTACAAACAAACTGTACAACTAGAACTGTGAAAATTAGCTGAAACACACAACTAATGGAATCTAAATAAATGTGGCAGTCGTTCTGGCGCTAAGGGTAGAGCACTCTTACGCTTAGACATTGTCGCAACTTTTAATGTTCGCATATATTTCACTTAAATTTTCATAGCATTTCACTACACAGCTTAATATCATTTTATCAATAAAATCTTATAGTCTCCTTGCTTTAAATTAAAAAAAAAAGGTTTATTGGTGCCGTAGACTGAAGTCACGTGACTAATATGGTGGCTATAGTGCTGTGACTTTCGATAAGTTAACATTTACGAACGTTGAAGGCATAATTATTTCAAGATGGGAAGGAGATCTATTAATACCACGAAAAGTGGGAAGTATATGAATCCCACCGACCAGTTCCGTAAGTTTCATAAATTCTTTATTGCAACGTAAGAGTCGGCTACCCATTTGATTTGTGTGTGTGTTACTAACGAATGCTTTCCGTAATTTTCTTCATTTTTGAATGTTATGCTGTGTGCTTTTACAACACTGCAAAAATTCTTGTCTTGCAGAAATTTTGTTTTTTAATGTTAAAAAACTTTGTTGCATTTGACCATAGCTTCTGTCTTGATAAACCCTTATGCAAAACAATTTGTAATATTTATTAGCACTTTTAGACTCATCAGCTATCACTAGTGTCAGAGAAACTTTATCAATCCTCTTCTCCTCTCCATCTTTGTTTCTCCCTCATTCACTCTACACCTTTTTTTCTTCTTTCAGCCCTTTTCTGTTTTTCCCCCTTACAAGTTGGGGGGAAGAGTGATGCAATAATAATGATGATTTATATAGTTCCTTTCCAATTTTTTTTGCTTAGAGCACTTTACACAAATCATATTTAGACTAAATTATAAACAACCATGCACCCATATTCTCGTATAACAGACCTTTCACTTCTGCTTCAGATACTACTCATACACATAGTAAAATAGAGACACTATATGCACGCTCAGGGTCACAGTGAAGTCGTTCTGAAAAAATGCATCTTAAGTTTGGATTTAAAGGTGGTAAGAGAATCAGAGTGACAAAGGGCACGCTGTTCTTTCTCAGCATTTGACATCTGTTCACAGGGCAGGCTGCCTTGGTGTGATATAGCCTTAATTGCTGGTTTGGGGTAAAACACCAATTTCCCACCTACATGTATGTTTTAGTGTATGCCAATATCATAATCTGTAATACCATTTTCAGGGAAGGAGGCTAGAAAAAGAGAATTGAAAAAGGTTGGTGGTTTTTGCATATTCCTTTTATGTAAATATAATTATTGGTGCTGCTTGCTGAGCATTATAATAAAATAAATTTAAATTGGAACTTGTATTATTTAAAGTGTTTGCAGAGTAGGATTTCAGCACTTGGTAATTAGTAGGCACATTATCATAAGGTGATTTTGAGTACTTTTCTCTGTCCACCATTTATCTTTTGTAAATATCTTTTGTTCAGAGATATCATTAGAGCTGCCATATATGTCAAATATTAATTCAAACTGCTATATGAAACTATAGTGAAGGCATATACTTGTTAGTAGTTTTCACTCCGTATGCACTAATGCATACTATCAATGTGAAATATTTTATAAGGTTTACAGGTTTTTTTTAAAATGCTGTTTATAGGAAGATGTTACATGTGCATTTTTCAAGATGTTTTTTACTGATATTGAAGTGTAACTTCTCAGTTTTTATATTTGCTTTTGTTAAAGTTATTATTTGATTTGTAATTTTTTCGCATATTGCATTTTATAGAACAAAAAACAACGTATGATGGTGAGACAAGCTGTTTTGAAAGGAAAAGACCCACTGAAATTGCTTCAGGAAATGGAAAGCATTGACAGAATGGGTACTTTTATTTCACTGATAGTTTTGTATGACATCTATCAGCAGAACTGTTGATACTGACAAACTGCTTAATTCTTATAAAATAAATTTCACTAATCAGACACATGCATGTAGCTTTGGTATTTGTTTAAAATTTGTGATAATTTTTAATTTCCTTTTGACATTTTAGTAGTGAAGCAACTTAATAACCATTTTAAGTACTGCATGATGTGATTCAAATAGTAACAGCAAATTACACTTGAAAATAATTTTTCTGGTCATGGGATTTATTATCTTTTACTTGTAAGTCAAGTCATGCATAGCTTAAAAAGAAAGCTTAAAGTAATGTAGGGCTTATTATTTTCTTTGTTTTTCCTTAGCTTTTGGAGTTTATATTAAATTGCAATATTTACTAACTTACAAATAAGGTTATAGTTAAGTGAAATATAAAAATGTTTTTCTGCAGAATACAATCCCCTTGAACCACCAAGACTTAACGAAAAAGTTCTTCGAGATAAGAGGAAGAAACTTCGGGAAACTTTTGATCGAGTCTTCAGACTGTATGTAAGTGCCAAGAAAATTTTAGGATTGCCTTTTTAATGGAAAGAGAAAAAACAACTGACATAGTCAAGATGTGAGATATGCCAAAAAAAAATTCATGTATTTGCAGATGCACATTCACACGCACGCAAGGATACGAGTATATGCACCTAATGAAAAACTACCCACAGCTTATCAGTGACATTAAACAAAAAAAAATCATGCTTTTACCCACTTTAGTTTGGCAGTCTGAAAGTAAACTGTGCCTTCTGTGATAGCATATTACCAAGAAACTGTAAAGCAGAACTATATATTTACTTAGGCATCTGTTTACATAGTAAAGATGCTGAGAGCCATTTGTTATTAGTTTTTGATTTATACAGTAGATTTTGTTTGTCATTATTGTGATACTCTTTATCTGTGAAAAGGTATTTAAAGAAAAAAATGCAGAATGATTAAAAATTATACTTCTCTTATTGTGAGCAATACTGGTCAGCAGTTGTCCATTATCTCATCTTGGTTTCAGGAAAAAGAAAAGCCTGAATATGCGATAGAACTTAAAAAAGCTGAAGCAGAATATGAAAAAACAAGGCAGAAGCTGATACAATATTTTGGTAAAAATTTCTTCAATAGTTTTGTGACAATCAGTTCACATTTTGTCTAAGATTCTAATCATTTTATCAAACCACTTTTATGTTCATGCGCACAAGCATATCTTGGCATATATTATATCTTTAGATAAGTAATATATACAAATATGTTAGCAGTTTTGATCGACCACATTTATGCATTACTTGAATTTGTTACATTTGGCAAAGATTGCATAAATACAGTATTTATTACAGTTTAAGGCAATAAGTAAATTATGCTATTTTCTGAAGGAATTGTGATGCTATAGCTATTTATGTGACCACATTTTAATGAACAGTCTCATAATTTGACAGAATAGTAGATGGTGTCTGACATGAATAAGGTTAGAATTTTGTTTTCAAAATATAATTTCAGAACAAGTAAGAAATGCTGAGCGAGTACAGTTGGACCAGATTCCTCTGCCAGATGCTCCTGTTGATCATACTGGTACAAGGGTCACATTATTTGCTATTTGCCTCAGCATCATTCTTTTCTCTGTGTGTGTGTTTGTGTGTTTCAGACAGTGAGCAAGTCCATATCGCTATAATGATAGGATTGCATTGCATATGTAAAAGTTCCCTTAAAACATTAGCAGTAAACATGTTAAAATTTGTTATACAGTCACAGATTTTTAGGTATATTGAAAATAGTTTTCACTTTTTTTTGGTTGTGATGAAATACAATCTTGAAAATGACGGGATGTATGAGCTGTCATATTTTAAGCCAATCAGCTGGCACACTATATCAGTTTAAAGGCTGCATCAAAAATCCATCATTTAATCTGGATCTCTTATTAATTAATGATATAATTATTTATAATCTTTTACTGTGTGTAACATTTCATAAATGGCGCTGTCTTGTTTGTTGCAGTTCCTTCTATGATACCTCTTCCAAATGAAATTCCACTACCTGCACTGGGAAGTTTTGCAGAACTTATGCCTCCCAGTATTTTAAAGAAGAGATCTGCATATGAGTGAGTTATCTACCTTTGCTAAATCTACATTACCTGAAACAGCTTGATGGTAAGCTAAGAGAGTCATTAGTAGTCTTCTTCAGGCAAAGATGTGTTGATCATTTTCCATTGTGACTGGGTCTAAGGTGCTGCCAGACAAGTTCCTACACTTCAGATAATCCAACAGCTGTTTTATCATCTTCAACATTAGGGTTCTCGAAGAAGAGAATGAACTGCCAGCTGTTTGCAATCTTAATACAACTGTTACTATGTGGGACAGGTGCACCTCCATTTTTATGAAACATACTTGGCCAACATTTGAATGGCTAAATGGCTAATTTGAAGGCTGAATGATAAAGAACACTGAATGAGACTGTAATGCATACTGTGACCATGCTTGTGGCATCAGTTAATGCTTTCCACCATTGCAGGTGTAGGCAGCTGTATTATGCAGCAAATCAAAATCAGCTTTAGGTTGAATTTTTATTTTTTTAATAATGCAAGTGGAATAGATATTCTGGATTTTTATTTCAAGTACTTAATGTTACAGGCTTAAATGTTGTCATTTTACGCATGCTGCTATTCTATTGTCAAAGTATTTGCACTTTCTGCAGGAGTGTGGAGGTCATAGGACCTGTTCTTCCAAAAGAGTTGGCGAGGAGGAGGAAACCTCCAGGTCCACCTCCTGGCTCCCCACCACCTCTGAGTGACAGTGATGAAGAATATGATCCTGCAAAAGGTGCTTAGGAACAATTTCAAGTCATTCTTAGGTTTGGGTTGAACAAACGGACTGCATTTGAAAATTTTTTTTCTGTTAATACATATAATGGTGAATATGTGAAATAGATAAAAAAGACTGTGACTTAATGGTGCATATGTGAAATAGATGAAGAAGACTGTGACCTATCGATGAACAAATCTTTGACAGTGATTTATGATTCTTCTATTCGCAATCCAGGGATCCTGCCTATCAGACTTAAAGTTTTTCTGTAGTTATGAAGAGGGCTGTTTCTCCCATGTTTTTGGTGGTGGCGTAGGAACCTGGGGGCAGCCGCCCCCTCAAAAAAGATACTGAGATACTTTTACCTCCCCCAACCAGGTATCACCCTCACTGAAGCCCGCACCGAATTAAATCGGGGCTTTAGCACCTCATTCACCTCCATCTATAAGAATATGGGACTGCTGTACAATACTTTGGCATTGCTTATCATGCTAATTGTAGACTGTGGTGATGCCAGAGTGAAGAGCGACCCACTGGACAATACATGGGTACTTGGCGTTTGGTCTTCTGCCCCCTCCCCCACCATATCGCTAACTCTGTTCTGTGGCTGTCTTCTGACCATTGTCAAACATCCCTCACCCAATCAGGGCTGCGACTTCACCATTCTAAAATCCTAAAATTAATGTATTCCTTAATAAAGGACTAATCTTTGGAAATGTATATCATTTTTCAGACATTGAAGAAAGTCTTGGAGTAAATTTGGATGAGGTTCACCATCCAGATGATCTAGCTGTGCAGATTGGCCTTCTGGAAAAATCAAGCGAACCACCTGGTGAGTAGCTCATGAATATGTGTATTTATAAACATGCTTCTTCACCAGTTTTTCTCTTAGAGGAATGACAGAAAACCTGAAGATCTATTCCAGTTATTAAAATACAAGAGGGCTAAATTGGGCTTTGGCAAAAAGCAAAATTGATCAACCACATTCAGTAATATAGCCTAATGTATCATCCAGTTAGACTGTTTTGCATCTTCATGCGTACATTAATGTGAATTGCTGTTTTGTAGGAGTGCATTCGAACATTTTTACCAGGATTGAATCATTTATTATTCTGTATAATCTTTTGTTTCCTGTCAATGATGATGATCAAAAGTTGTATGTATGTTGCAGCCAAAGTACGCAAAATTCGCTTTCAGGATGATGATAGAGTGGATAAAGAGCCAGAAGAGAAAGACACCAGACTGAAACTTCCCAAGAAAAAGAAAGAAAAAAGAACAGGAGGAGTGTCGGCCTTACAAGCGCGCATGTTGCAGATGGCTGGTCAGGAGGTACCACAAGGGCTAGCATCTGACTCTAGCAGCAGTGATGAAGAGGAGGAAGATATAGAGGTAAAATGCAAATAAAATAAAAGTGTTATTATTATTATTATTATTTTTCCTGTAAGACAAATTGTTGTAGCATTCTTCTCTCCGGTTGTCATCATCATGATACATTCCTTTGCTAACAAAGCTTTCTGTCATCATACCACATTTATTGTTCTAATTTGCGTGAGTAAACTAGAATTTTGAAATTAGGATTTAGCATGGTCTGGGACAAAATAAAGGTGAGAATATTACACACTTCTTTATTGTTGATTACTTAAAAATGATACTTAGCAGACATTTCATAATGTAAGTATTTTCCAAGGTGTGTAGTTGTCGCATTATAGTATTCATCATCATCGTCATCATTCATCCCTTGACTGTTCAAATGTAGTATAATGCTAGTATAAATTTAGTGCTTCACATTTTCACCAGCTTTTGTTCTGAAGTTGACACCACCATTTTATATATAAATGCACACATGCTGTATATATTTTGTTTAAAAAGTGAGCCACCGAAAGGTATCATTCCTCATTTTAAGTCACTTGTGTGTATGCCAATGATAAATTATTATTAATTTGTACATAGACACAAAGTATTGGCCATAAACTTTATCTGTTATTTTAATTGCACAGTTTAAGTAGCATTACTTACAGTCTATGGTTTTCCAATCTGTTAGAAGAAGCAGTCAGATGAGCTGAAAATGCGCATGGATGAGATAGCCCGTCTTGATGATGGACCACCAGGAACAGACAAAGATGAAGAAAGTACAAGTGAGAAGACAAACGAGCCATTAACAGTACCCACTAAGCTGATGGTACCAGGTCCACCTCCCGGAGCACCTCCAGGGCTTCCTCCTGGCCTACCTCCAGGTGAGGATGAAAAGGATGCATATTTGCATGCATGTTCTTTGCTTTTGTAATTTTTTTATTATTATTTATTTATCTTTCAGATTCATTGACTTTGGTAGATGCAAGAAGCAAGAAAATGCAGGAAGAAATTTTGTGTTATTTTTCTGCAGGTCCACCACCTGGTGCTCCACCCATGTTTCTGCGTCCACCCATGCTACCTGGCGGCCTACCTCCGAGACTTCTACCACCTGGGCCACCGCCTGGTCGTCCACAAGGTCTGCCTCCAGGTCCTCCCCCTGGCTTACCTCCAAGTCTTCGTGGCGTGCCACCACGCATTCCTCCCACTCCTACAGGTGAGAAAGATGCTGTTTTGTAATACAGCAGTATGTCCCTTAACAACAGAGATATGTTCTGAAAATTGCTTACTTAAGTGATTTTGTCATCATGTGAACAATATAGAATATAGAGTGTACATACATAAAGGGATTATTATCAATATCAAGTATACTTATTAATTACAGTATAATTATGTGCTGCACTGCCAGTGTATTAGGTTTGGTTACATCAGCATTATCACAAACATGTTGCGCAATACACGGTGCTATAACATTACAATGGCTAGGACATGACTGGGTGATAGGATTTTTGGCTTCAGTAGACTCTTATAAGACTATGTCATGCATGCAGAGTGTTGCTAACCAAATATACAGCACATGACTGTAGTTATTTTCTTAAATAAAAATATGTACATTTTTTTTCAGGTGTACCACCTCCACGCCTCCTACGGCCTCCTGGAGCTCTCCCAAATGTGCCCCCACCTGGCTTGCCTGGAATGATTGCAATGGCAGCTGGCAATCCCAATGTGCTAAGTGCTCCACCAAGCATTATGAAGCCGCCTTTGCGTGCACATGCTGAAGAGGACAAGAAAAGCTCAGCCACCATAGTGGCAAAGCCAAAGATCAAGACTACCATAGGAGATGTGACAAGGTTCACACCAACAGCTGTCAAAATCAAACGTGCAGCTCAGCAGAAGGGACGTTTAAAGCCAGCAGGTAAGTAACATTTTAAAGATGCTCTATCAAACATTTTAACTGACTGCTCAGCATTAGCATTACCACCAAATGTATAAGATGAATGATAAAACTGTGGATGTTTGCTGCAAGAGAAACGTCATGCTGGATCAGTTGCGGCCAGCATCTAGGGTGGAGATTGTGAAAAAAAATGTTACTGGAACCAAAGGAAATAGAAAGTTGAAGGAAGGAACAACCATTGGTACTTGAAACATTCACTTATTTCACCAGTGTGACAAAATCAAAGAACTCACCCAGAATGGTACCAATGGCACATTGTGGGACTGGGAGAGTATTAAAAAAGTAAATCCTTGTACTTGGTACAAGCCAGGGTTAGCCCAGATGACTACCAACAGTTGGGAGGAATGGTAGATAAATTTGACCCTAGCGAAACAAACTACAGGGGTCTCAGATTCCTAGAGTTTTGCACAGTCATCAACTCACCTTAGCCAATACCCTTCATCCCTACAAGAAATCAAGGACAGAAACTAGCACTTGCCAGATGAACTGGTCCATAACCATGTCAACTTCATCCTGCTGCCTACATGCTTCAAAACCAGCTTCATCATGGCCAAGACGAGGACATATCCAAGCACTGACAGAGGCAGCAACCTTGACTTCATCTTAACAAGCCTTAAGTTTAAGCCAAAGACGAAACGCTGCTCAAACATCTTCCAAATTGGCTTGTTTATGAGAAGCTGCAAGAACCAAATGTTGCAGAAATCTACAGTTGGAGGCTACAGTTGGAGATAAATTTGCTTAACTTAACCTAGTGAACTGTGATAGAAAGAAACACCTTTGCTGGAAACTAATGTTTCTTAGGGTGTTGACAGTAGCATCTCCTTGATGTGCTAGGGCATTTAAAAAAAACAAACAAGAAACAACCCTGGGTCACAAACAGCATCAAAGATATCAGTAACTAGAGGAGAGCCTTGAACAAAGCAGCTTCCAAAGATAACTATGGCAAAGATAAAGAAGTGAATTGTGCCATCAGGAAAGGAATTAAGGCAGATGAGATTAGAGAGGCTATCACTGCTTTGTGCCAAATAGTCTGGGAATAGCAATGCAAAAAATGACCCAAAGAATACATGCAGTCACTAAACAAACAAACAAACAAACAAACAAAAAAACAGGAAACAGCAAACAGTGCAAGAATTACAGAACAAGCCTAATCAGCCACCCAAACAAGGTCATGTTGAAAATAATACAGAATTGCATCAGCAGCATTGCCAGGGAACTGCTAGCAGAAATAAGAACAGGCTGACTTCATATCAGTTAAGCAGATCTTCAGCTGTCATATCCTGATAAAAAAGCATCTTCATCATCAGCAGGACCCCTGTCACAATTTCCCAGACTTTAAAAAGAGGCTTTTGACTGAATCTAGCAGGAGGGGCTATGGCATGTGATGCAAAAATTCAGCATTGTAGAGGGTCTTGTTAAAGTCATTGAAGTGCTTTACGAGTTCAGACCTGCTATCGCCCAAAACAGATGAATGGCAGGCCTTGTCAGCTGCTGCATCTATCTATGTGCTCCCCCAGTGACTGGTACCTGTCAAGGGGAAAATGACTGATGACTGGTTATTGTTTTAATATGGGTCAATTTTCCATATATTTAGCAATATAAAACTATTTTATTATTCTGAGTTTATCATTGAACCTGCTGATGGCTTTTATCCTGTTTTTTCTGATGACAGGCAAAGTAGAAGTGGCATCATCACTCAATGTGGCTGCCAAACCGGCCCCTGCACCAGCAACACAATCACTAACCAAGGACGATGCCTATGAACAGTTCATGAAGGAAATGGCAGGCCTGATCTGATGTAGGCAATGTAGTTGTTCAGCAATGTCCCTTCAGGTGTTACAACATGAATTCTAACACGTTTTCTTCTGATATGGCTTACATATATAAATTTGACAAAGTTAGCCTCAAACTGTTTTCCGCTGCTTTGTTTCCCCTAATGTGTTCACCACATTAGTAGGAGATTTGATGAGCCTGTAGTTTTTTGGTGGGTTTTCGCTTGCTGTGCAGCACAAAAGAAGGGGAGACAAGTTGTGTTTCAGGTCAGCAGTTGCATGTGGAGGCTGATGGGTGGGGGAAATCACATTTTTGTTCTCTTCTCGGTTTAAAAATTTTTTTTTTTGTCATTTAATAATATTTGAAGGTGGATTAAGGATAGCTTCACTGCAGAATACAAATATCCAGATTTGGGGAGGTGAGGGGGTAATAAAACAAACCGCAGCCACCATATTGTTTGGCAGCCTTTGGTGACAATCTGTGCTGTTTCCTTAAAATGATAAAATATTTTGTCAGATTTTTCTGAAAGTAAATTAGTGGACTAGACTGTTAAACAAGTGTGTTTGTAGTAAACTGAGTAACTACACAGTGTGAAAGAGCTTTAAGCTCTCTCTTGCAGTCTTCGGTGCATGTGCTTTTCATGGATAAAATAGCATATGCCCCAGCTGTTATGCACCCATGAATTTCAACCGAGAGGCACTGCATCCTTTGAGTCAAGTATGCACCACTGAGCAATAGCTATAAGAACAGGTTACCAAGTGCTATAGTTATCATTCATTGAAAATCAAGGGATCAGGGGAAATGTGTGAAAGATGTATTTGTCAGAGTGTTTTATATTTTCTGAAAGCTGTTGAACCTGTTTGATGATGAATATCTGTTGTTTTTTGGATGTCATGCCTATGCCTGATTATGGCAAGAAATATTAACATTTAATTGTGGAATAAATGTGTTACTATTTTCTCTTTTTTTATTCTTTGAACATTAAACTTTCATTGTTATTGGATACAATGTGGATTATCCAAAAAAAAAAACCCCTCAAATATCTAGCTTGTGAGTAGACACAGTAGCTCTAAATGGATCAGTCAAATCAAAGGTTGTGTAAGATTCAGATCAAAGGAGTCAAACTGATAGGATTAACGTGGAGCAAGTGTAAAAGCAAACTGCTCTTTTGTGAAGTTTAGATATTATATCCTGCTGTATAATTATTAGATATTGCAACCCATGAAGATCCTATGCCCCCTTGTGAAGGTCTTCAGTTAGTTTGCTCTTAACACAAGGTCTTTTTGCACATTCTAGAATGCATGTATTAAAACAGAAACACACCACACCACACTCTCTCTTTCAGATGTAAACTCAACTCATTCTGCAGAGAAAAAAAATACTTTTCCTGTAAAGAAAGCAAAGAATGATCTTTAATACTGGTCAAGTATTGGAATTATCACAGTCCACACAACCGCAAACTTTAACAAGTAAAACTGAAATGACGTGTCATTTTGAGAGCATGGTAATGGATGTTCTAGTTTATGGTCAGATGACATTAAAATGCCATGACCAAAAAAAAAAATAAAAAAAAATAGTGTAAGTGGTAAACTTGCAAGAAATATTACTTTCCATAAAAGGCATATGTTCAAGAACATCAACATGGCTTTTTTTTTTTTTTTTTTTTTTGGTAGGCATAATGGTATGTTCTTTTCTGACTCTTAGCCCATATCAAGTTCTGTTTTGAGAGTCACAAAAGACAATTTAACCAGAATGACTGAAATGGAGACAGATACACATGACTTTTAATCAGAGATTGATGTTAAATAGATTTGTAAAGTCTTATCTTTGAGAATAGGAAATGGCTAGAACCTAAAACCTGCAAACAGCTGAATTTGCCATCCTTTCTCTCTGTAAAGAATCTATTATCCATTTGAGGCAACTCAGGTGAAATTTGTTAAAAATATCCTTATTTCTCCTTCTGGTTGCTGCAGATCCTAGGGTAATCACCACCTGCAGTTCATCATTCAGCATACCTGTAATGTTCCTTCACTAATGAATACTGCAGTAATTCTGGAGCAGGATAAGAACAAATACCCTGATGTTAAAAAATTAATAGGGCAAATTATCTGGAGGGAGAAATAATATTTACCAGCAGTCACACCTGCTGATTTCAATATAGTAACAGGATATTGGATGTGTCAGGTACTCACTGCCACAGAAATATTAAGGCCTTTTTAGCTTGTAATACTGCTAAATATTGAGGAACAGCACACATGAGCAACAAAACACTTCAAAATGGTTTTCCGTTTTAAGAAAAGTGCAGCAGATTAACTTCACCATGTGTAAAAAATTATTTATCAAGTGATTTCATATGGTAGGACGGAATAACTATCACAGATAAATATGCCAGTTAATGGTACTGCAAATACTGTTAAAGGTCTCTGTCAATTGAAAATATGAACACACATCAAACAACAAGCTGCTCAATTCAAAAGTGTCTTAATGGAACGGAGTATAAAAAGTCTACCATGTATGTTCAACTCTGACTGTAACAACACATCCTTTTTTCCCTATTTAAAAGCATTATACTGCATTCTAACTTGTGTGCATTAATTTGCATTCAAACAAATTACTTTTCTTGTTAGGTTTAGGTTCTTTGCTTACATGCTATTCCCTCCCTTCGTGCAGATGCCATCGGCTATCAAATCAGGTATTGGTGCAGTGGCTGACAGCAGGTCATTTATGCAAACCACACACTGCATGCTCCTTGGTTATTTCTGCACTGTTCTTTACATATTAGTATGAGTGTGCTTGTGCGTGAAAGACATTCGAAATAAAGGCAAGAGCAGGTTATATTAAGACATTAGCTTATGACTCCTTGGTTTCTCCATTGTCATAGTTCCAAAATGCTGTATGGTATGATGAGTCTAAAACAGATCCTCTTATGATATAAAATGAATAAGATGTACATTAGTCTTAAATTTCTATTTTAAAAAAAAACTTTCTAGAAGCCTATTTCACAGAAGGGGGTTAAAAACCTTAAGTTCAGTATTGATCTTTTGAATCAGTACAACATCTAAAATAAAGCTCCTAAAACTGAAATTGAACAGAAAAGACATTTTGTGTACCACAAAAAGAATATTTAAAAAATTCAGTTTATCTATTTGAGATGATTCTGTTCTTCAGTATAAAAATGAAGTGTTTGAATCGGCCTCAGCTGTACATACCCTTTTCATCTTGTAATAATTTGTTTCCTGTCAGAAGCATGAGGATAACAATTTTCAAAGTCTAATCATTATGTACATGGCATAAGCTCTCTCTTATTCTTCTGATAAAAATAAAAAGTAGACAAAATGATACTGGCCACACAAAAATAAGTTACTTCTGCTACTTACACATCATACTTTTAACATCATCACATACAAAGAAAAGAATGGGGTTAGGATAAAAACAAATCAGCAAGCCTTATACCAAGGACATGTCATGAAAGAGTTTGGATTCAGAATTACTTGATCAGCCAACAGTTCTATTTTTCAGGTTTAAACATACACAAACTAAAGGCATATGCTTTTACAAAGGTTATGGTGTACACATATTGTAAACTGATATAGATCAAAGTTTTTTTATCTTGAAAACCCATTTTCTTTATAGCAGATGTAATATCAGGTGGGCTGATGCCTGTTTCTCTTCACCATCTGCTGACCTGGAAAAAAACTGCCTTATTTCCCACAGGAATGGTTTTTTAAAGACATATATTTACCTGAGTTGAATACCTCAATAAAACTGCAACATGGCTAGAATTGCAATTTCTTATAAAACCTTTTGTTGTTACTTAGACTGGAATCAGAATGCTGCTCATTTGAAATGTTGCTAAAACGTTGAACCAGAACCTGAATGAACCTTGCACATAAATATCTGACAAATCAATATTGCTTTTTCTAGGTGGATACTGACTGGACACATGAATATCTAACAACTCAGTTGTGTTACAGCATCTGGGGGCTGGGTATATTTCCAATGTCAAACAAATTGTCAAGGTCAAAAGCACTGCTGCCATCCAGGTCTGAGGGGTTTCCCCATAAATCTTCTCTGTCACCATTTGGTGAAGGTGCTACAGGTGTGTGAAGCCCGTTGCAGTGTTCTGTCAGATCTTGTGGCTCCATCTTTATTCCTCCCAAAAGGTTATCCCCCCACCACTGAGGGGGTCGAATTCCTGTGCCTGTAATTGTCAGATCGAGGGGATATTGAGTGGTGCAGTCCAAATGTACCTTCATGGAAATGTCTGTCTGTGAAAAGAGGTCTTCAAGTCCCAGATCATCCGAGTTGGTCTCTGATGAAGGTGGGCTCATGGCCACCAGTGGACCAGAGTCATCCCCGTCAATGATGTGCTCAGTCTTTACACGCGTACCCCCAATGTCAATGTCCTGGTTGAGAATGGCTGTCCAGTTAAAGTCACCCTGTAGCATGAATGAGTCCTCTTCATCATCCCCATGTGCAATGAAGTTCAATGTTGAACCATTGCTTAGAAGTTTGTCTTCTCGCACACCTTTGATACTGTTCACAGCCACCAGAAGTTCATCATCATCTCTCCGCACTCGTTTGGATGGGGGCAGAAGGCAGGAGTCTCTACTGCCTCTTCTCTTCTTGAAGATTCCATTCTCTATCATGTCGCTATACTCTGGATTGATGCGCCAAAATCCCCCTTTGCCTGGTTCATCTTTTCGTCTAGGAACCTTTTCAAAACACTTGTTGAGAGACAGGTTGTGGCGTATAGAGTTCTGAAAGCAGAAGATGACTTAAAAATCAAAATTTGTTTCTAAATTGAAAAAAAAGTGTGGACTAGTATTGATTCTTAGGTTTTATTTGCAAAAAAGTAGGAAAAAAGCAGAATCTTTAAATAATGGAATTATATTTTTAATGCAAAAGTTACATACTCTAACTTTAGAAACTCACATTATCAAACGATCATGCAGTATTGCATTACCTCACACTTATGTCTTTAGTTTCTTATTGAAAACTGTTTGACATGAAGTGTACCTTTGACCGTTTTTGTACAAGTCCACACAGTTCAATGAAGCTAGTTTTCTTTATAACATTTGCATCCTGGTGCAGATGTGAAATGTTCTGAACCTTAACATTTTTTATCCTCTGTAGAGAAAAGGTCATGAAACTATTGCTCTCTAAAATAAAGCTATAAAGTTAACCCTTCAGTATTAGTTACAATATTAATCTCATGGACATCCATTAATATTCAACCTCTTTGCAATCATTTCTTCCTCATCCACAGAGAAAATACGGTTTTTTTCTTTTTTAACTTATTCATGTTTGAACTCTAAAGAGTAAATTTGTTTTTAAAATGTGGACTCTAGACAGCTTGTCACAAAGAAAAATGGATACAGCGATGATTGAATGAAAACGGGGATTGTTCATGGTCTGTATCATGATGTAACTCATGTTATTCAACATACCTGCCAACTGGGATCTGCCATGCGGTAGTATATGAAGTTTTCTGTGATCCAGTTGTATATAGACGAGAGAGTGATCTTTTGCTTCTTTGTTTCCTTCATTGCCATGCAGATGAGAGTAGCATATGAAAAGGGTGGTTTAATGTAAGGGTTTGTTCTGTAGTCCTCTAGCCCTGTGGTGGATGTGCTGTACATAGGAGGGGTGTCTGCCAGTGGGAGTCGGGACTCAAACTTAGGATTGATGGGAACCATATTGGCCATCCCCACCTGTATGTGCATGACAGGAGACGGTGTCCTGCTTTTGCTAGACTTGTGATCATGCTGCACGGCTGCACTGGGACCGGAGGATGAAGTGGGCGTCGAGATCTTCAAGATGTTTAGGTTTTGCAGCCAGCTGAGGCTTGTCAGGCTGTCATCCAGAGACACCCACCCGTTGCTGCAGGTGTCATTGGGATGTCGAGCCATCCAGTTCTGTTGGAGGCGGCTCGCCAGGTGTTTTGTCTTTGTGACTGCAGCTGGTGCTGATACAAATCTGCTTGTCCTTGCAGATGGAGCTACAGTGTGAATCACAATTGGGACCTTCATCGTGGTGGTCATCTAAGGCGATGATTCAGTTGACTCTGTAAATTAAAACAGAAAAAGACTGCTTATAAAAAAACAAAACAAAGCACAAAATTAAAATCTTTAAATCAGGTACAATTAAAACAGCATTTCAAAAGGAATGTTACTAATTTTAAATTCAATCAATAATTGATTTTTGTTGAGCAAGTCTCTCACCTGGAAGAATTTAAAACATTTGTGGAATATATGAACAAAAACGTGTTCAGGAAAAGTTTCTGCTTGCCTACAGTTAATACCGACAGCGGTAAGAATTCACATCCCTCACTTTCAGTTTATGAAAAACAAACACCAGAGTCATAAACTGTAGGCGACTGTCGTTACCGGTGGCACAGACGATGAATGCCGACTAGGTGTTGGGTACACAAGCTGGAACACTGACCGATGTGACCTATGTAAACAAGCCCCAACTGGCCTGCCGTGCCCGCGCTTGCTCGAGCCAGTGGAACATTATGTGCCCCAACCTGTCCACGCGCGTCACAACAATGTTTTGAGACGACCCCCATGCAGTCGTACACTCAAGCGTGACACCTGGCTGGCAGCCTGGCACCACACTTTCGCTCTTTCTGCTTCTACCATTAATTTTAATTAACCATCAATACTGTTTTACAAAGGGGGTTGGGAAAAGTAGAAACAGTTTGCTGGTTCCTATAACCAGAACGGGTCCAACAAACAGAACTATCAATAAATCATAGTTTTATATTTTTTTACAATGTAATCCATCAACAAAAATGAGATAAATATTAAAATTCATACAAATACTTACAATCTCCCTGTAAGGCGCTTCAGTAGTCACAATTTTTCCGCAAACAAAAGTTTGTTTTCAGATCAGGAACGACCGCTGAGGGGACATGGTTCAACCTGGCTTACCACCGAGGAATTGCTTGAGTTCTTTTGCACGGGGACATCGGCAAGCATCGATGCAAGCGGCGAGGATGACACGGAGACAAACTGTGTGACAGGCGGGGTGTCGAGGAATGATACCACTGGTCGCATGCGAGGAGGAGCCACGAGCAAATATACTTTTGTTGGGATCAAGCGCTTCGATCGGGTAGCTAACCACCCCGCACTCGCTGCGGTCGGAGGCGTGTCCTCAACTGGCAGCCGCGAGCTCCGTGGCTCGCAATCACCGGCCCGCACCACATGGCAACCCTGTAAACTCGCCATAATACTGGCCGCCATCTTACCTGGTGTTGATACTGAAGCCAATGGCAGCATCATAATAAACACTGCGACTCCCCCGCTCTCCCTACCCCACCTCCACCGCCACCACCGCCACCACCACCGCCACCGCCACCCGTCTCGAATCAACGATAGCAGGTTTATTGAGTATGTCTTCAATCACTTGGATATCTTCCCTGTGCTTTTGTTGGATGACTGGTCATTGTAGATACGTGTATAGATTAACTGAATGCAGGTTGACGGCTAGAATTTAGCCTTATTATTAGGTGTTGCTCACTGATAAGGATCGAACTGCAGACAAAACGATTAAAGTTTACAACCCAACCGAATATCGATCCATACTTAATCTACTTTTTATTTGAAATATCATTTTCAAAAGGGGGTGGGTGTGGCGGGGGACTACAATTAAGTCTGTGTAATTCAAGTTGCAATAATTAAACTATGTATGCTTATAGACTTAATTAATACTTTATCAACTTAATTAATTCGTCTTGCTGTTTCTATTACGGTACAAAGTAAACAGGTTATGCTTATATATATCCTATAAATTCAAGTTGTAATAATTTATAAACTACAGCTAAATTATTATATGAAGTGATTTCTGCTAAACTGTTGTTGAATAGGTATAAAGACTGTGAAACAAAATAAAACAATTGTTAAAAGTTGCATTCTGGAGTACATTCAAATACATTATACATTCGAATGTACGCGAAGACAAGCACACGTACGTATAATTGTGATCATACTCGGAGTGCATATTACGAATAATTCACACACACACACGTACAGCCACATACATCAAGCTCACCCACATAAACTGTAACATCTGATTGCATTTTATTCGTACTTCAGACAATGTTTGAGGAGTTGATGCAGCTGCATGTTGATGTTCTGCTGGTAGCTCATTCATGTCACAGCATGATCATCGACTGTTGCTTACGACGGTTGTTGGACAGCTTCAGTCCGCGCCGTGAGAAACGCACGCACGTCATGACGACCGACTACATGGACAACACAACACATGCAAACGACTCCATTCTAACTCTGCATGCATTTCCCCGCCTTTTCTATTAGTCGTTGGTCTATAGTTTCGTCATGTCATCCATCTTCATCGTAACACCTCAGCGACAGAAGGGTCTCCGATAACAGCGCGCGGTTCTTTGCGATGACCCCTGTCACTGATGGCTTGACGCAGCCTGAAAGCTTTACCCTGATTTTGTGTGCACCCGAAGTCAGTCATAGACGTTGATGTTTGGTTGGAATTATAGGGAGGGACGGGAATTCCACCATCGCCTCCCAGTTCTGCCAAGTTCTAACTCTGCTCAGTGGTGGTCCTTGTCTGGTCAAAGTCATGAACGTCTCTGATCCTTGCAAGAAATCATTGACCAGCTGCATGTGTGTTGCTAGGCACTAAGATCATAATTCTGCGATTGGTTAGATCTAACAAACAAACAGCATAAAAATACTAATCGGGTCTTTTTACGGTTCTTTCGCCGAACTAAAACAAAATATGTTCAGTTTCTCAGTTATTTCAAAAGGCTTTATTGCAAACTCACATGCCTAGGCATTTTAAAATGCGGAAGAATAGTACAGTAAAACTTCGGTTATAGTTGACTTCAGTCATCGTTGATTTTTTCCCGCGAAAATTTCGTCTCGATTTTTTGTCGGCTTGCCCACGTCACCTAACTACTAATTTTGCGACCCACGCGTTCTCCTGCTCAGTGAGGCGTTGTTTCTTGGTGTGTGGTCATCACCCCGATAGCTTCTAGCCAAACAATTCCATTTCACCCCGTGTTTTGTGTTTTTTAAAATCGATTGCGAGTACTAATTACATGTAAGTGATTACTGAGTATTGGTATTCGGTGTAATATGTGTTTATTTTGCTTTTTGTTTCAGTTTTAAAATGTGTGTAACGCCCGTAAGATAAAATCACATGTGTTCAAATCTCATTGTCCCTATTGAGTATTTCCCTTGCTAATGAGTTAACCCTTTCCTTTTAGCTTCATCATGGGACGAAAGAGAGTTTCCAGAGCCATGAGCTCTTTACATTAGTCTTTTATATTCATTTTATGTTACTTTCTTATTGTTTTTAGTATTAAACACTAAATTATTTCTGTGGAAACTGTGCTTTTGGTATTATTTTGAAGTATCTAGAATTGTTTTCGGGCGGATTATTGACCGAGATTTCGCTGTATAGGCAATTTGTAAAAAATAAGAAAAAGGACAAACAAATGCCAACCGTGGAATGCGTGATTGCGTTCAAAGAAGATATGAAGTGATGTCAAAGGCCACGTCTGTGATCTTGGCAAAACTAGCCGAGCGATGGTTGTCGAGAGGTGTGACGTCTGTGCAGTGACGTGGCCCGACTTCGAGTACGCATGGAATAGAGGACTCGAGTCTCAGTACCCTTCCCCCTTCAACCCTATAATCCCCATCTTGACACAACGGTTCAAAATCTTTCCATTTAATTATTAACCGAATTCAAATTCGCTCTGTGATCGTTCACGACATGCGGTTGCTCTTATGTTCACAAACCCATTTTCCTGCTCAGTTCACTTCGTTCAAGCTGGTCGAACTTAGCATGCTTCTTTGTCTCTATATGACCATTATGAAAGAGGAACGCACACAATTGATATAATTATCTATGTTGATCAAAAGAAACGTCCGAAGCACAGAATATAAAACCCTGTAGCCCCAATTAAGTGCACACAAGTTCAATCTCTTGTGTAAAATATTCTTCTGCAATTTTCGTATTTTTGTTTATCCATGGGTACTTGTCTCTCTCTCTTTTCGCTTCAGATGGCCTTATCGGACACTTGGCAAAGTGAACTTCCATTATTCGATGAAATATCTTTTGAACCGCTGGATGTGCTCGAGTTAAAATGTCAAAGTTTTTTTTTTTTTTTTTTTTGAGTTCCGCCTTGAAACAATACACGTGTGATCAACTTATTGCGATACCTATTGTAACCCTGCTATATCGTTTTACTCTGGGGTATATCAGGTCTTTAGCTCGCCAAAGGTTTAATGCCTTTTAAACGGCCCTGTTAACCTCTCCTAGCAATCAGCAAAGACCTTATCAAAGTAAGCTGGAATCCTAAAACTGTGACAGGACGTGGGACTTCTTGCAGCGAGTCGGGCAACTAGGATATCAACAGTATTGATTTGCAATACATTTGTGTGATCCTTTCTGTGTTAAGACATGGTGGGGTGCAATGTATTGATGACCCGCAGGAGTGTCGTAATATTCACATCTGGAGTCGATCCTTTTTGTTTAAAATTCCTCCTTTACTCCTTAAATTTTCTCTTTCCTGTAATTATATGTCTAATATATTATTATACTAATGTTGACTATTTTTATGCATATTAATTTTATAGTATTGATTTGATTAACTTGTCATACATGTATTTTTATTTGGATGTCTGAAGTTGATCTTTTATTGATTTTCTAAGATTGTTAATGTTGTTTTAACATAAGATTTGAGGAAATAGTACCCAGTTATCCTTAGCCTATCCCAGTCATTGAAGGAAATTAAAAAAAAAAAAACCAATTGTACTCTAGTAGTCTTTTAACCGCTTACAAAGGAAGGTCTTGTGCACTTTTCTGCCAACATTGCCTTATCAGGTCGTTTACCTTCAAGTTTTTGTAAGGAGTACAACATAATTGTAAATGCTCAGAAGGTTCGTTTGCTTGTCACTTATTTCCTGTTTCAAACTGTAGAATCCGGGTTATAAAGAGAACAGGTAATGAATACAATGTGGGTAATGATGTTCAGAAGGCATTCCAAGGTATGAAAGTAACGCTAATGATTTGCTTACTTCTGACTTATATCCTGCTTCACTTTGTAGAATCCTGGTTATAGAGAGAAGTCACAGCACACATGTGACTCGCCGACTTAGGAACTGTTCCTAGAAACTGTTCGGTCCGGGTATTTAATAACACTATTGCTTTACTTTTTTTTATAATAAAGTATACGTTGTTCAGGGAAGATGATCGAAGCGCCTGATATGTTGCTTTCAGTTATCTGAATCTTCGTAAGTGCTGGGATTACAGAAAATCCTTGTTCCTCACCTAGAAAAATATTTTATTTTTTAACAAGTTCTGCACTCCAGATTTCTCGAATCTTCAATGTTGTTTAATGCTGAACTTAGGAAGTATTGTTACCCGCTCCCCCCGCTCCCGATATGTCGACATCCGTTGTTTCAATTTGGTATTGTGCTGCTGTTAAATGTTTTCTGTTCATTTTAGTAAGAATGAGGAATTGTTGGTAATGCCTTTGATTCAATATACGACCAACGAATCCCCTCAAAAAAAAAAAAATCCACAAAAATTGGATAATAAACATTGTAACTTTGACAGCTGTTTACAGTTCCGTTGTCTGGGACCACGGCTTTCGTGTGTTGGTCTCTGTGTAACCAACGGTCGCAGTGTACGTGCTGCCAAGCTGTCGGTCAGAGGTTGTTGGTGTCATCCTCCGGTAAGTCTGCTAGTTGTTGGTGTAGGACTGTAGGTGGTACTCATGACAACCCCACCCACCCGAAAACTCTTCAATATAGCCTCACCCAGTCGGCCATAGACTACGCCTCTTTTCTGTGAAGCTTTTTTAACAGGAAGACCTCTTGTAAATATTCAAAAGAGAGCGATCAAAAGGTCTTTTTGAGTCCTGCTTTAAAAAGTCGGCTAAAATATAACAATATCTTTGTTCACAAAGTTCTCGATGGTAGCTCTTCTGCAGGACTTTCTAAATATTGCTGCTCAGAACATTCGCGAAAGTCTCTTAACATTAACATTCCCCGATACAGATTTTTGTAAAATTAGAAATATTCTCGCAGTGTATTGTGGAATATCCATCCCTTTAATATTCAACAACTGAAATCTAGCGTACACATCTTCAAACACACAATTACTGAAATCCTTATATCACAACTCAGATCACGTGCTGCGGCCTCAGCTCCAACTTAAACTAGCGCGAGGACTCGGGTATGAGATTTGGACTCGTTAGCTTCAGTTGTGCACCATGAACACGAACTGGAATAAATTGTGTGCACAGAAGACAAGGAATGGTGCCTTTGTCTGCACTTGTTTGCTGTCCACGACACACACACAGATCGGTTACTAATACATTTCTGTACGTGCTCTTTATTTGTGATCGCGACATACAGACCATACATGCAGCTACTGAATCCAATCCTGCTCGTGCATTTTATTGTTACTTCATCCAATTAATGGTAACTTAATAAAATTACTCACACAAAGCCTTTATGGCGGGCGTTTCCTTCGTAACATCCAGTGAAATGAAAGAAGCAAAACAGTAATCAACGATTTCCATATCCTTCTACCTACCTACCCGGAGATAGGGTGGGATGGGGGCAGGGTGTCTGGGTGGGAGAGATTCAAATATGTCGATGACTCAGACTTGAAAGACAGGTTCGTATACTCTTTCTCAGAGCGTGACGTCAAGGTGAACGGTTCCAAAGAGCTTAAATCGATCCTCAACCTTTGCCGTTGACAAAACAAACCCGACTGTTTGAACGAATGCACACAGACCTGCACACAAACGAGTCTGCCACACACTGGCTGGCACCACCGGCTTGACCGAAATGAGCCACGAAACAGGATGAAATCAGGAACCAAACAGTTTTATGATATCAGGTAGTGTTGTGGCAGCAGCTTAGATACAACGGTGAACATTTAGACAAATCGTGTTTTTCTTTTTCTTTTTTTTTTTTTTTTTTTTTTTTGGCTAGCGCCATAGCGAAGAATCTTATTTATCACGACAGTTAAAAGAATATTAACACCTGTAGCCTTGCACTATAATAGTAGATAACCTGAGTTATGTGTTAACATTATCTCGCGTTTGTCTCTCCTCAGCCCCATTCTCGTCTCAGTGGCACGTGATCACCCTTCACAAACTGGTGAGAGGAGAGGGGGAAACAGGATAACCTAAACGCCACCCTACTCTTGTCAATGCAGACCCACACGAAGAAAAAAATTGTACACGGACACAAATGAAGACTTGGTGACTTGTCTCCCTGTATGCCAACGTCTCCCTCCCGCTGAAAAATTTATATACACACACACACCTTTCAAGTGGGAGGAGATGGACAATGGCCCATTAAGTCTTATATAGACTTCAAAGAAAATTCTCAAACACACTTCCATGGGGTGCGGGGATCTACCAGGCTGTCAATTTGACTGTCTTATCCTGCAAGTACATATGGCTTGAGACATGTACGTGTTTGTGCGCTCGTGTGTGTGTGTTCTCGCGCGCTCAAGGTGGAGTGACGTACTGATGTATATACTACTTAGTGACAACAGCATTAACCGTTATTTCATAAAAGGTGCTCCACAGACACGCAGATAAACATACGGATGTGATGAGCTGAGCACACACCACACATAGGCATAACATTTAATTCCCAAATAGTAAAATCCCCGGGCACAGACAAAAAACAAACAAAACAAAAATCACCCACACATATTTTCTCTTTCTCATGGACATATGCCTACAAAGACGTGCATGCACATGACACAGATCGAGTTGTGTGTGTGTGCATATATACAAACATGCATTCATGTACACACTTACGCACTGACCCACGAACAGATTCTCCTAGATTAACAGTGACTCGTCTACTGAGGCACGTGCACACAGGCTCTCAGGCTAAGATGGCGGGGGTGGGGGTGGGGTGGGGAGAGGAACAGAAGTCGAGCGCCATAGTGCTCGCGCGCTCACAAACTTGTCAGCGACACTGATCGCGGTCTGAACAGGTAGCCGCATACCTTACAACCCTCACCCTCACCTCCTCACCACAGTCCCCTCCCTAACTCCACGTCTTTGCACGCGCAGTGACTTTTAACTGTTGCCTGTCTGGCCTTATCGTCAAAACAGACTCAGTCGTTCTAGGCCGTTCGTCAGCATTCGGAGTAAGGTTAAAGGTCACAAAGGGTCACACTGTTTCGCGGCGCTTTTAGCAAGCACCAGAAATAGATCGAAAATAATTCCAAGGGTTTCGCCACCCCGGCCACCCCTACCCCCACCCCAGTCCACTCTTTATTTTTCCGCTGGGTGCCGCGCCTGCTCGTGCAGCCGTCAAGGTGTTCTCCGGATAAGTGACTTTTATACATCCCTTCCTTATTATGATGCAAAATCAGTGGACGAGCATGATTTGAATACTGCGTTAGTTTGCTTGCCTAACAGGCAGTTCATGCTATTTCAAGGAAAGTGGCAGAGAAAGAATGATTTCGAAAGGAATGTCACTCACATGCAAACACAGGTAAATCGATGTAAATAAAAATTTAAAAAATAGCTCATGAGTTTGTGGTGTGTGTGTAAATAATCATCAACTTCCAATACATCAATGACAAGAAAATTAGGTAATGTGTAACAATATGAGAATGTGTATGGCTGCCTCTTTCTGATGTAGGTCTGTGTAAGTGTATGTAT
The DNA here is from genome assembly GCF_003073045.1 of Pomacea canaliculata. Classification (NCBI taxonomy): domain Eukaryota; kingdom Metazoa; phylum Mollusca; class Gastropoda; order Architaenioglossa; family Ampullariidae; genus Pomacea; species Pomacea canaliculata. The sequence goes on along the minus strand of NC_037590.1, from coordinate 40,618,668 downwards.
TCCTGTGTGATCGTGTTACGAACGTGTGTGATCGTGCTTAGTTCAATGCCCACGAAGAATATTACCAAATGCCTGTCTGCTTCTCTCTTTCTCTCTGTGATTAAATTCCCACCTATAGCATCAAGACACCCACAATCTGAAAGCAAGGTTGTTTAGTTGGTTGGTGTTTTACACAGTATACCAGCTGTCTTATCCAGAGAAAAGGAGATTTGAACCCACAACCCCCGATTCCTGCCGTGTTTCATCACCGGCGTACCCGAGACCTAGAGATCGAACACTATACAGCCAATATGGTGGCCAGCTCGTACACAGCCGTTATCGGCGACACCAGCACATCGAATAACCGACCCAATGCGTTTCACTAGGACCATAGACATGATCAGCGGACATCTCAACAGTTAACCAAATTGACCACAAGACGATTCGACCGTAACTTGAAGATAACTCGACGACACCCGGGACCAACTCACCCACTGCCAAAAGACGAATCGACCACACCTACAGACAACTCGACCATCGATGACAGCAGTTGCTAGTCGATCTGCTTTGTCATCAAACCCAAGATTTGTTCGATGACCCTCTAGACATGACATAAACGAAACTATTGCGTTCAATATAGATTAATCATGTGATTTTACACTATCATCTATTTAAAGAATAAAAAAACAGAAAATGACCTGGGGAGGAGGGGAAGTTGATGTTTTGCGCCGAGCCAGGAACTAAGGTTATAACTAAGGCAGCCAGCCCTGTAAACGATGCGACATACAAAAAAAGAACAGCGCGCGTCCGAGACGAGAGCTGAACCTAGGACAGCCAACACTCCGATTGGTGGCCGGCGATAACCGTTGTGCCACCGGATCACCCATACCTTCATGGAAAGAAACCAACAACAACAACAAAATTAAAATACAATGAAATTAAGGTAAAAAAATGGACACTGGAGAAGAAAAAAACTCAACTTAATCCGCGAATAATCGGATTAATTTACTATACTACCTTTTCCATGCAGCATCACTTCTGGCAGCCGACCTACAATGTCAAAATCGTTCTTTGATGTTCAACATATCCCCTTCAAGGTGACAGGCCAGGTGGTGAAGTCACTCAACTACACACACACCTGCGCTCTGTCAACCAGAAGGGGGTCCCGGGTCATCACCCCCAACCGCTAAGCACCCCTCACGAGGTGACGGCGCGGCCGCTTGCGGAGGATCAGACCCTCAGACCCAGAGGAAACCGGAAAGAATGAAGTCGGGGCGACCTAGAAAGACCACCCCAGACGAAGTAAGCGTTATCTCCAGTGGTTTGAACTCAAGAAGAACGAAGTAAGCGTCATGGTGGCTGAGCCCACCCACTCGACCCCCGCGCCGCAGTCGTAGAGGACTGCAACACAAGGCGAGTGTTGGATGGTGAACTGTCCGTCCCTGCAGTCGTCTGCATCTTATACACCGACAGACGGATGTTGCGCAACCCGTTGCAATCTCTAATAGCGCGATCCTGATTGGTTCAGACCGGTTAGCGTGTCACGCAGCGCCGTGTGCAACGCTGAGATCATTTTCCATAAAAAGCATTTGTGTTTATTTTCGCGTTGTCAGCTCGACAGCAGTTCGTGGTTAACCAACTTGGAAATTAACCCCAAGCCTTATTCGGGTTTGAGTAAAAAATGGTTAACCCCGAGTGTAGCACTCAGCGTTTATCGTGGGAAATTTTCTTTTGCGAGTATTTTTTTCCGAGAGAGCAATGTCAAGCTAAGAAGATTAACTACCACACGACCTACATTCTATTGATAGGTTTGTAGGTTGGAGCAAGCTTTCTGTCCAGAGTTAAAGGTCTACTAGAGTGAAAACTTTTCTCTCTCTCTCTCTGTTTTTAATCACTCTGTGGAGCTTAGTACAAAATGCAATATCCTAAAATATCAGAATTCGTTCTCAAGAAACAAACCTACAAGCATCACCACCCACACATAGAAATCAAACCTGTGGGGTCACTAATGTCCATGGATGCACTTGTTCAACATTTAATTAGTTCTGTCAGTGACCGAAGCTTGAAAATGTAAACATATATTCCAGCTGTCATTGTTTGGTAAGCCTGTGTATCGGGAATGGACGAGGTGGGAAAAATGTCACCCTGATTTGAGAAACTACTTTCTTGTTCTGAGCTTGCCCCAGTGTTGATTATTTAGTCCTTTCGTCACAAGCGACACTTAGTTACGAAAGTGGGTCTCAAAGGTTCGAGATAACATTTTTTAAATGTGTTGTAGAGGCTGCATCAACTATTGACACAATTTAGGGCAATGTGAATGAAACACTGATAAATATTCGGAGGGGGCGAGAGGAAATTGAACTGACAGACAGTTTGCACCAGTTTACATAAAATATAACAAAACAATTATAACAGATAGCTTGGTCTTTTATTTTAGGGGCAGGGGTGAAGGACATGCCATGCAGTGATAACTTTCAAAATAACAGTGGAATAAAAAGTGTGCCAGTAAATTACAGGTCGATCTACACCTGAAATTTCGCTCGCCATCATTTATTTAGTTATTACAGTCAGGGTTCATCGCCTGTAAAGGGATCGACTGCGTGTGTTTCTTCTGTTACACAAGGGAGAACAAATCTGTCGGTGATGAGATTTACCAAGAGCATTTGGAGAATGTACTTGCTATATGGGTAGCTACATTCACCAACAGTCGTATCAGGTGTGGTATTTAGTGCTAGCATCTATACTCGGCTCTCACATTCGATTAATAAGGAATAGCACAGAAAACCATAGCCGATGTAGTCAGAAAGGATCCTAACCAAATAATCAAATCTTTTAACACATGACAAATCAGAATTATAATGAAATATCCCCATTGTCTCATTACAAACATAATTTCTTGCTCCTCTCTCTCTAAGTTTATGTGGTCTCAATGCTCTATGTTGGTCACAATCGGTGCAGGTGCACCCAGAACATACTACCCGAGATTCGTAATTGTGCTGCGTATGGTCAACCCCCTCGACATGACATCACGCTGCCGAAATAGAAATCCACTCAGCAGTGGTTAACCACCAATATGTAGGTGTTACCACGGAAGCTGGTCGATTTGCACCAGCGACCTTTATATAAACAGCAGACGACTCTCAGCAATCAGTTCACCATCCAACACTCGCCTTGTGCTGCAAGTCTTCTACGGCTGCGGCGCGGGGATCGAGTGGGTGGGCTCAGCCACCATGACGCTTACTTCGTTTTTCAAGCTGTTCAATCTCAGAAAATACCGCTTACTTCGTCTGGGGCGGTCTTTCTAGGTCGCCCCGACTTCATTCTTTCCGGTTTCCTCTGGGTCTGAGGGTCTGATCCTCCGCAAGCGGCCGCGCCGTCACCTCGTGAGGGGTGCTTAGCGGTTGGGGGTGATGACCCGGGACCCCCTTCTGGTTGACAGAGCGCAGGTGTGTGTGTAGTTGAGTGACTTCACCACCTGGCCTGTCACCTTGAAGGGGATATGTTGAACATCAAAGAACGATTTTGACATTGTAGGTCGGCTGCCAGAAGTGATGCTGCATGGAAAAAGGTAGTATAGTAAATTACTTATGGATTAAGTTTGTTCGTCTGTTTGTTTCTACCTGACCTGTCATTTTGAAGGGGACGAGAAAGGCATCGTGGTGACGTACAGATGAAAGAAGAGAGAATTAAAAAGGTATCTCTCAGAACTACACCACAATTTGAATGACTACAGGGACCATTATCAATTACTGGAGGTGCTGGAGCTTATACTTCACAGGTAGCTGTTAAGTTTCAGTCAATTTATTGCTTTAACTTGTAAAGGTCGCTCTGGGGACTTGAATGCAGCAGCTGACATGGGTATATAAAGTGGCCGTTGCTGAGCAGCAGCAATTTTAGTAGGTCCAGCTTAGAAAGGTTCGCTAGTCAGTTTTTCCTCTGTTCACACGGGTGTCAGCATCCTCTAGGGACGCCCCGAATTATGATCCTGGTGTGTTGTGTAGGTCACATGACAAAACCACATACGTTTGTCTGATTTTGCCAAAAGGGTTCTTGTATGGTGGTGTCTCCATGCTTCGTACACAGTCTATGGTCTAGAGGTGGTTATATGGACGGGAAGCAAATAGACACAGGAGAAAATCGTCTTACATTGTATAGTTGCCGCCATATGACTTCAGAATCTATGAATAAAAAGTCAATAGCCCCTGGTGGGAGAACTCTCATCTTTCACCAATGGTTTAATGGATTATTTTTGCCGGGGAGTGAGGAGCAGTGACATTGAGATAGGCACGTCTGTCGACTACTGTGGAGGGAAAACACCAGCATCAAAAGCAACGACACCTTGAAGCCACCAAGACCTCTTACTACGAGTCAATCGATCCGAACCCTACAGGAACGATTCTCAATCTTTTACTTTCGTCCTAAAGAAACCTAAAAAAAAAAAAACCGCATACAGGCTACATCTCAACCACCATCAACACCACACACGCAATGCATATTAATTGTCCCTCTCACACATATTAGGATGCACGCACATCTATTTGTGCACATACACATATAAACGGTCATATAATATTATTGCCCCTGAACAAAAAAAAAAACAAAACAACAAAAAAAAAAAAAAAAAAAAAAAAACGGAAAACAAAAAACCACGCGTTTCTCTCTGTGTGCATGCCCCGACTATAGCGAGCACACACATAAAGACACGTAATATTTATACATTCAAATCTTTCAGTCTCTCTCTCCCACATACATACAGATTACGCACTTCCGTTAGCAGTTTTTGTGACAGAATTTTCGAATACCCTTTACTCAATTTTGGGTGATTACAGCACCTTAAATTGTACATATAATGACTTTAACATTTCGCTCACAATTGGATAAAAGCTAAGCGACAGATCGGGCTCTGTACGTGGGTCGTCGACAGACGTATAACTATACATAGCTAAGCACCGTTTCGTGATAGTGACATTTAAATTGTTTAGTACACACGACGAAAAAAAAAAATAATAGCACAGGTGACTTGTGTGCCACTAAGTTGTGTGCATGGTCTCACCCTACCGCAGAACTCAATCTCTCGTACAACAGCGCATGTAAATAATACAGAACTTGCTAAATGTAATTCTAGATAGGGTATAGAAACTACATCACAAGGATACAAAGAAAAATATAAAAATAATAGCCCTGGCTAGGCTGGCTTATATCTGGTTAGTGAACAAAACTAATGCAAATACCTGCAACAACACACATACGCACACACGCACGCGAGCAGGGAAATAACTCAAGGGCTCAAGGGAGATAAGTGCAAGAGACGAGCAGACGAAGCTGGCGACAGGATATAAGTGACCGTTAACACGATAAGAAACGCTTTATTATTTTTATTATCTTTAGTAGGATGTCTTATTTTCTTAAACAGTTTCAGTTCCTTAAACATCTTCCGAGCCCCAGACTTCGATTAGAATAAACCTGTTATGCGATAATAATATACTTCATAGATATACGGAAATCAGAACTGAGCTGCTCATCGTTTGACTGTCGCCAGTCGGTAGCAGACGCACGCAAACGACAAGTTCACGGAAGCAGGGAGCACAGAAACTAAAAGGGAAACGTAGAACTGAACCAGTGATTCTTGATCAGCTCGTTTAACAGGTAATTTCTGACGCATTTTCTTAATCTAATTCTTAACAATGAAGTCTTGAAGCCCAGCCTTTGAAGGCTGCCGATACTCTGGTAAAACAAGCTTGACCACCACCACCATCATCATCATTTATTACAAACTGTTGAGCAGAAAATTCTTACAGCTAACTGGTGGTACACGAGACAGTGGGATGCCAGTAAAATAGCTTTGCCTTTTAAATGTTGTGCCTCATTCACACTGCGCAGTTTGTCGTGTTTCGCCTAAGGCTTTAAATATCATTTTGGTTTGAGCGGGCTGTAGCGTTGTTTGTACAGTTTGGACTATTTGAGAACAAAAAAGGTAATTTGTCATCAGATGTTCCAACTTTGCTTATTTAATCTGTGCATCTTTCCCTTTTCGTTTTTTAAGTGACTCATGTTCAGTAAACATGGTGAGGTAACATCAAGCTCAGCTGTCATTTAAATGCCTTTGCTTTTATAGTCAGACCACTGGCATTAGTGATGATTAATTTATGTCAATAATCGATATCAGAATATAAACAAACTAGATAATTACATATACTTTTCATGTTCAGACAAAATATATAAATATGTTTAACCATGGTAATAGTGATACACTGGCACCCCTTTGATGCTATGGAAAATGCAAAGACTTATAATTAGCAAACTTATAAATACCCAAAAAATATTTAATTACAGTCTGGATACATTTCATCCATATACCGCTTTTTCATGCGCCACATGGTAGAGTTTTAACAAGTTGGACAGTGTGAATTGGCTATAAAATTGTTTTCCTTATGTTAATGCATGAACTACTGGTCTAGTGTACCTGTTGGTATTGCCAGTGATTTTTAGCATGCCTGGCATGGAGGTATGTGAGGTAAAAAGTGCATTAGAGGAAGTGTGCAGTTAGCTGCTGCTAAATAAATCTGCTTGAGAAATGGATGTCAAACAAACAACACTGGACAAGCAAAGACATTGGTATGTTAAGCAAAACCATTAACAAGCTGTTAAGTTGATTGTTTCAGTAAGGTATTTATTTCTATAGTTTATAAATGTTGTCAATATTTTCTGAAATTTGAAAAATTCTAGGTCTTTGGTTTGGGTAAGATGATACTTCAGTGAAATCTTGTTTTTACTAGTTTTTTTAAAAAACCAGTGTAGGATGTATTTAAAGCAAACCTCTTTGAAGGAAATAGACACTGTTGCCAAGTAATTATTATCCTAAAACTTTTAATAAAACATCCTTTGTTACATTTTATTGAAAAAAATACATATAAAAAACAAAGTATTCACAAAATTTATACAGATGTTCTCAGATTTTGTGTCTTTTCTTGATGTGAGAATGTTGCAATAGATAGATAAATATATAATTATATTTTCTTGAGAAATATTATAAAGCAGTTATGTTCACTTTGAATTATACATAAGATTCATCTTTCATCCTGAAGTGTGTATGCTCATTTATTCTTTTTTAACATAGCATCTTTATGACATCTTTTTTTAACATAATTAGAAGGGCGGCAGTGGTTGTACAGATGACACCAAAAAATATAATCCCTCTCCTTTTCAGTGCTGACACAATGAGCAAGAAGGTCGTGCAGTATGCACCCTTGCCACAGACTGTGCCAAGTGATGATGAGGATGATATACACCAGTCACAGGAACTGGGAAAATCCAGTGCTGGTAGAGGTTCTGACACTGTGGAAATGAGGAACATTAGTTCAAGTCAGTCAGACCAAGCAGTACGCTATGCCATGGGAAAGGGGCGGAAAAGATGCATGATACTGACAATAGTGGTTGTGTGTGTGGTGGTTGCTGGTATGGCAGGTGCTGTGGCATTCCACATTCTGAGCTCTTCCTTCAATGCTGGAAGGGTGCACAGCATTAACTTCAGTCCTTATGGAGACTGGATGATCTTCTATAATGACTCAAGTGAGTATGAAAGTTTTCCTTATTTTTCTATATGGTGTTATATTTGTTTCAGTTTTTGGAAAGCTGTTTGGTCGCTGTCTACATGCATATCAATATAGGGTACATAAACATCATTTTTTTATTAAGGGCTCTACAACATAGTAAAACAAGATTTGGATATTCTACACTGCATAACTTTGTGTTATTTACATAGTCATGGATCTCATTCTAAATCATATATATATATAGGACAGCTTTAAAGACTACACTGACATTTACATTCTTGGGCGGTGGGCTTAAAAGGGGTAGGGGAATCAGTGGTAAAAAAGTGGAATATATCTGTTATGTAGAGGTAAATATTTAGGAGATTTCAACAGAAAGTGGTACAGGTCTTCCATGCTTTTATGTTTACTCTGCTCACATTCAGAATTAATACTAGTTTGGTTGAAACTTGGGATTCGATTAAGGGACCTCTAGTCTTAGAATTGCGGTACAAGAAGTAATCTGCCACATTCACCTAAGGGAATGTACTTTTTAATATCCCTTCCTTTAGATATACAACTTACAAATCTCTATGTGCCCTTTCTCTAGCGGTCCGGTGGCGCAACGGTTAGCGCTTGTCACCAATACAATGAAGGTTGGCTGCCCAGAGTTCATTTCTCGTCTTGAGCACGCTGTTCTTTCTCTGTACGTGGCATCTGTTTACAGGGCTGGCTGCCTTGCCGTAATATAGCCTCAGTTGCTGGCACGGCGTAAAACACCAAATCCCCCCCCCCCCCTTCTCTACATAATATTAATAATAGGATTAATATAGCACATTCCCCACATTTAGGTGAGCTCAATGCACTTTACAAGATGTAAAGGGCAGTACAGTAGTTAGTGATGCCGCATGACAGAGGACATTTTTAAATTTAGAACCTTTTTTTAAATTTAGAACATTTTTAAATACTAATATCTTTGTTTTATCCATGCTAACTGTAAGACCCCATTTTGTGTATGTGTATGTGTGCACATGCATTTTTTGCATGTATGTAGTTTTTGACAATGACAATGACAATTCTTTATTTACGAGGGGTAAAATAAGCAACAGAGTGCTTTTTTCCATTTAGCCCTCGCCCTTTACAGGGAAGGAAATTAACTACATTAATGAAGTAATTAAGCATTATATAAGAAAAATTGTAGTAAACATAAAGAAGGGTGGATATGTACAAGGTGATGGTTAAGAAGATATGTGCATATATTTTACAAGGTCACCTGGAGTTGGGAGGAATCTCTAGAGGCCTCATCTATATGTCTTGAAAGTATTTAGATAGATGGCGTCTAAAGCAGTTCAGGGAGTTCAATTGCTTGAGATGGAGAGGGAGGCTGTTCCATTGCACGCTTCCCGAGAATTTCAGACTTGATTTGAAGAGGTCTAGTCTAGGAAAGGGGATATTCAGTTTTGGGAATTAGGTTCTAGAGTTATTGGAGGAAAATAGGAGAGAGAGTCTTGGCGATAGTTTGCCCGTCAGTATTTTATACATGAAAATGCATTTGCTAAATGTAAGTCTGTTTTTTTAGAGGAAGGACACCTAGAGAGATGAAGTCATTCAGTTTTAGCAGAATGGCTTTGATTGCTCGCCTCTGAACACTAGCTAAAGATTTCTTGGAAGCTCCACTAGCGGAGTCCCAGAGGGTGGAGGCATAGTCACTGACTGACTGGATGTGGGTGATATAGAAGAGTTTTCTTGTGTGAGTGTCAAGGAAATATTTAATTCTTGACAGCTGGTAGACTTTCTTGGAGATGTTTTTACTTGTGGTTGAGATGTGTTGGGACCACGATAAGTTATTGTCAATGGTAACACCCATTTTGATGAATGCAAGAAACATTAACTTATATTTATAGTGTATCTTATCTGTATAAACCTTTGCATACATTAATTTAGCAGATGCATTTACATTTGTTGTGTACTTGCTAATTCCAAACCCTAAAAACAAAGGGAAAAAACATTTAATAACAGCTCCAGTAAAAACACAGTACTTATAGTCATCTAAGCCAGTAAGTTTGTTTTAAGTCGGCTTTGCTGCAATGCTAAGTTTAAAAGACTGCTTCTTTTATTTAAAACATGAAGACATCTAGGTTTTTGTCTTCTTGATTCTGTTATGTTTTATTTGTTTTAGAGTGTATATATCTGCATCTGTAACAAATTTGAAAACTTAAAAATGTAGTTTACACAAAAATAAGCTTTTCCTGCATTTTTCTAAAACCTGATTATAATAGGGGTAATACACTGGCTTACTGCATCTTCAGCACAAGTGTAAAGTCAGTCCTTCTATATGGATCTGAGACATGGTGTGTGACAAACACCATCACCAAGAAGATTCAGACATTCACTAACAGATGTCTGCACCACATCCTCAACATCAGATGGCCCGAGAAGATATCCAATACAGACCTGTGGAAGAGAACCAACCCAAAACCTGCCACCCAAGACATCAAGAAGCGTAAGTGGGGCTTAAGCGGGGCTGGATCGGTCACATCTTGCAAAAGCCGGCCAACAATTTAGCAAGACAAGCTCTGGGCTGGAAACTACAGGAGAGGCGCAGTGTTGGGAAGCCCAGATATGGAGGAGATCGGTCCACAGCAAGGCGGAGGCAGCTGGTACAACATGGTCCCAGCTGGAAAGAGACGTCCAGAACCGGGTCTGATGGCGTGGTTTAGTTGCAGCCCTATGCTCCACTGGGGATGATTAGGAACAGGAAGAAGAATACACTGGATAGTTTGATAATACTTTGATGAGTCATGAATCTTACATTTCAGCCAAGTTTTAGCCTGTTGTTCTATAGCCAGTTCTCATTCCTGCATAACCAATTTTTCCTACAAACCCTACAAATGGATTTTTTTTTTCACTAGCATCAAAGTCAAGTCCAGTGTTGATTGATGTTGATGGTGATAAACAGGAGGATGTTTTGGTGGGTGTGACCTCGCAGGAACAGTTCAGGCGGATACAGCCTTTGCTGGTTGACCACACCATGAATGAGTCATGCAGAAAGTTGGGTTAGTCATAATGTTATTTTCTAATGTTATATGCGCCATTTAAGACAAAGTTTATACCATTGAACAGAATGAAATAGGAAAATTCTATAGCAAGAAAATAAGTTTTAGGATGTTTCAGACTACTTATTTCATTTGAAGGACTATTTCACTCATTTTGGAAAGTTTGTTTTAATTATCCCAATTTAATTTTCAGTTGTTCCTTTTTATTTAATTAATGTTTTTTCCCATTTTGCTAATAGCTATTGTTTAATGTTTCTCCCATCATTTTCCCTAAACAGCCATTAGGAGCAATGCTTGTTTTGCTTTTTTTAAAAACATTTAAATTTGGGATGTGTTTAGGGCTTGAGTACCCCTGCACAAGCTGGCTTGTGGCACTACGTGGATATGACATGAAGGAGCTGTGGCGCACATGGCTTCGTTCAGACTTGCTTTTTATCAACTGTCAGGACGTTGATGTCAATGGTGATGGTAAACTGGACTGTATCTTGACAGGGCATGAAGCCTCAATCCAGGCCATAGACCTTGCCACAGGTTGGTAGCTGCCTATGTTTAAAGAGGGCTGTTGTGTTGTGATCCTTATAGGAAAATGAGCTCATCCTCAGAGAGTTTAAACCCCCATTAGAGTCATCAGCCGTAGAACTGTCATCGGCACTGCAGGATGCCTGGGTGGGTTGACAGTGCATGAAGTTTGATTAAGAGAGTTGACTATCAACATTTTATATTTTGTTTGAGAAATGATGATTATTCTCATTAGAAAACTCATCAACAATATGCTGTCAGGAGGGATTCTAGGTTGTGCAAGTAAACATTTTCATCTGAAAAATGTAAAGGATAAAAGTTTTCCCCTTTTTCCAAGCACTGTTTTGGTTATAAGGGTATGAGTCACACTTTTCTAGGGGTAAGCTTTTTGTTAGGGTATTGCCCTTCTCCACTTCCTCACTGCCTTACTTTTCACAGCTTTCTATGGCCTCAGGTACCCGTTTCTGATAGTTGGGTTGACTGGGGGAAACTGGCTTTCCCACACAAATGTTGAATCAGTCTCTGGGTTAGGTCACCAACGCTCTAACCACTTGACTATTTGCATCCACCTGTAAAATAATCATGAAATATTTGTCTGTGCATTACTGTACATAAATTGAAAGTTTGTAAAATGTTTTTAAGCTTATTTTTATGTTTGTCACCTGGTTCTTCCATATTTTCTAGGAAAAATCCTTTGGGTGACTGATGCTGAAGATGCAATGTGGGCAGGGCACTTGGTGCCATCCATGAGTGTGTTTCGTGCTAGTGGCATACCTGATGTGGATGGAGATGGTGTGGTCGATCTAATTATCTCTCACGGAGGTGATCCCAGGGAAGATTCCAAGGTTATCTATCACATTTAAAACTATCGTGTTATTAATCAAGGTCCTGTTTTTAAAGCCTTTTTTTCGTGGGCTCAACTATTTTATTCTAAACTCATTTTATACTTCAGAAGAGAATGAAAATTTAAAGGAAACATGCCATTTTGGCTTGGCAAACTACTTCTGAGCAGGTCATGCATTTGCTATTCATCCATACTTCTTTTCATTCTGACTTGATAATAGCAGACAGTTTTGGTGTGATTACTATTCATGCATATGTCATTTCATTATGACTTGGTAATAACAGTTTTGAGGATGGGGATGAGCAGACATGAATTAAACCTATGACAGTGCATTCATTCCTGTGTAATCGGGTGTCTGAATATCTGCAGAATAATAGAATGTAGCAGTCATTTGAAAGAGCAATAAAGCTTACTTATAAAATTAAGAACTAGCTTTTACCTATGAAATTTCTTTTATTCACTTCAAAATGGTTGTCATTAGACTGTGTTAATCAGGAGCATGATTTGAGAATCAATGAGCTTGTCTGAAGAAACCACTTATAATGTCCTGAGACTGTCAAGCTGCTTTTATTTCCAGAATTATGACCAGAAAGCAGGTCGGATTATATTTCTATCGGGTGCCACTGGCAGACCTTTGGGCAAGTATATGGAACTGCCACAAGAGAAGGAAACTTTCCTCAGTCCTCAAGCTTACCGCACAGCTGATGGCTCCCTCTACTTTTTTCTTGGTAGTGGTGGGGAGACAACTGCAGGTGAAAAAAGCTGTTCTATTGCAGTCCAGATCATACGCCTTTTAAGATTGTGAAGGTTATATTTCATTTTATTGTGGCTGTCTCAAAATTTAATAGCACAGAAAGATCAGCTGCTGCTTTCAAAATAGGTTAAATCCAGAAGCTTCATTTTTGTTACCATGTCCGAAAAGTATCAGTAGATTTCTTGTTTTATGCCAGAGGACTTAAATAAACACATTGCAAGAGAGATGGTCAAAGTTGGGGACTTTACTACAGAAATGTGCTGCTTCTGGTGGCTAAATAGTTTAACTGCACTTACAGAATGTTCAGCTTCTTAAAGTTTTGGAAGTGTATTATTGGATTTCATCTTGTGTACCAGAGAACTTTAAAGCACATTGCAGAGAAGCTGACTGAACTGTTGATCCTCACTCCTGCCATTTTTGCAGGAGACTTTATGGTGATATCCTACCCAGACCTGCATCACAATATCATGGGAAGCAATACCACTCTATCAGTGCCTGGCACCAATGGCAGCAGATATGACTGGCTTCTTGGCATCCCCAAAGGTGCAAACTCTCTTCACATATTGTTCAGGTATGTGTTTAAGTTGCACCATCACTTCAAGCAGAAGCTACTTCACTGTAGCTGTTCATTTTGGTTGTTGAGAACTGTTTATTGTAGTGGCTTAGTGACATCCATGACTTGTCAAAGATTTGTAGCTCTGGCAAGTTAACCTCATTGGAGCAAAGAGGATACCAAGACCGGGGAGGGAAAGTGAAGAGGGGGAAAAGTGAAGCCACACTCACCTGAATGTATCTGTGACCATTCCCTCCTTCTACGGGTATCAGCAAAGTTGATTAGTGTGTCTGATTTTGCGTATGTGTGTGTCTGTTGCCAGTACATGATCATCAGAACAAAGGCGCGGCATGCCTGAATCTGGCGACATTTACTCGTCTAAAAGGGGTGTGGCATGACTTCAATCTCGCATATAACAGTGGTTGCTCTTGGTATTCTCTTTGATTGGAGTACCAACATATCAGTGGTTACTTTGGTGAAGTAATATGTCTGACAGGTGTCTCATCAATTAATTTTAATGTAACCAGTTATGTGTTGACAGGATTTCCTAGAGCTGGGGATAGAGGGATGTAGAGGTCACTGAAGATGAGTATGGGGAAAGCTGAGCATACTCTTCAGATTATTGTTAACAGTAGTTAAGGTTAGATCTTACCAGTCCTGGATTACTTCTGAGTAGCTTTTGAATTTAAAATTCATAGTGTCATAAAGGAGGCTGTGTATTTTGAAAACAGTGGCAAAAAGAAAGGTGTTGTGGTGCCACCAGTCCTAGCAGACGTGACTGGTGATGGAGTAGAAGATGTCCTCATGTCAGCTTTAGAGGGAAATCTGATCCTTTTCGATGGGCAGTCACTGCAGCCAGTGTGGAACAAGAAGTTCCAAAATATGGAGAATTTCGGGTAGGAATATATATTATATTTTATATTTATAAACTTATCCACAACATGTTGACTGCAGATGACATCAATTCAACTGCCACAAACATCTTGCCAAGTGGCTTAGAAATGTAATAAATATTGCACACACCTTTTCCTACCATCTGTCATGCCATAGGCCGGTCCTCAAAGCAAACAAAAGTTTGGTTACTTGTTATATTTTGGTTACTAGAAACTCTCCTGTTGTTGATTTGTTTTATGATGGTCATAAAATTTTGATGTGCTTAAAAATTAAGAAATTATTTTATTCTGTATTTTCCAGTGTTCCTGCACCAGGATTCTTTAATGATGATAGTGTGCTAGATTTCATGGTTGAGTGGAGACAGGGAAGCGGGTCAAAGCAAAACTACAGTGTGGTGAGCAGATGTTTCTCAATCTTTCTCTTGCTTTGCCTTCATTTCAAGAATTTTTTCCACTTAGTGCTCTTTTTTCAAATGTTCTTGATATTTTTTTAATACTTCTGTATAATTTCTCTTTTGTGCCTGTATTTTATGTGAAAGTCATACTTGAGTAATGATGGTATTTGATGCTTAATCTCAAAGAATACAGATGTTCTGTTTCTGAACTAAGTCTGTTTATTTAAATCAATAAAAGGCCTTTTCATGCTATTGCCTTCCTTTGGTGGAATTTGATGAAAAACTGATTATTGAAACAATACAAGCAAAGTGTTTTGTAGTAGAAATGACATTTCTTACTCTAGTCACACAGTCTGTGCTAAATAAGTATATAAATTAAATAGAAATTTTGCACTTCCATAAATTTAGAAAAACTCATGTAAATTATTTTCAAAAACATTCAGTCTTATGTTTTATTTAGGTATATATTGTAGATGGCAAGGATGGCAGTGTGTTGTGGTCAACAGTGGGCAGGCATCTCCAGATGGCATTACCTCTTTCCCTTAGAAGAAAACAACATGGGGATCTGTTTCTTATTTCTGTCTTGGGGCGCCAACGCTCTGGAGTTTCCAGCATAGCCACCAGTGCACCACCACTACAGGCTAGCATCAGTCCAGAAAGACAGGTCTGTTAAATTTTCAGTGGTTGATTGGTGTTAGGATGTGGCCTTACAACTTCTTCATTATACGGAATCTGAGGTGTTACCCATTTGACTAGGAATGTTTGGCTGTTGGGTACATCTTTATACTGTATATTGAAGAAAATGTTGAGAACTATTGAAAGAGTTCAGTTTTGAATTAGTCTTTTGGTCAAGATTGGTGCCTGTTCATCAAGAACTAGGCCTTAATTTTGTTACAACCAATGTTTTAATTTTTACCAACAGTATATTACAAAAAAATGAAATGCTATTTACAGACTACATTCTTTTTAATTGGGGAATATCTATTTAGATTTTTAGAGATATACAGGGTTAGTCAAAATTATGTTAATCCTAAATGAACTGTGGTATCTAACCCCATTAAATGGTGCTGTTGCTTGCTGGTTTTTGTCTGTTGAACATGATGGCAAACAGGTTGAAATCATCCTGTAAATCATCTTGTACATATGATGTGTGTTTTGTAAATAAATAGTTTCTACCATTTCAGTGGTAACATAATTTTGGACATGAATAAATAACTAAGTTCAGTTTAGGAGACTTGTACAACACATTGATATTATGAAGAGATGGAGTAGCAGCTACTGAATGAAGAATGTGGGATGGTGTCTGGATGGTGAGGCAAGAGGAAAGATAATCAGGAGCACAGTAATTTAGACATTTAAAGTATAGGCAGTCCAGTTCGTGATACTGCTGGTAATAGGCAGCCAGTGAAGTAAGTGAAGCAGGGGAGGACATGATCCATCTCGTGCATCCAGATCACCAAAGGGGCTGCAGCATGCTGAGTATGTTGAAAGGTGTGGAGTGTGGCAAGAGGAAGGCTAGCAGAGAGTTGTAGTAATCCAGACGTGAGAGAAGAAGGGAGACATCATGAATAGTGCAGCAAGATTAGAGATGAAAAGTGAATGAACAGTTAACACAAAACTCTGAAAAATTGCTAATAATGTGGTTTTTTTCCTTTTTCAAGAAAATGAGCTATTGAAAAATACTTAAATAGTTTGCATGAAGCCATGTCAAACCTACAATTATGCATGCTCATGAATATTTGTGTTTATGCCTCTGTATGTGTAAGATTGCTCTTTCGCTTACTTCACACACAAATATATGCATACACGTACACATAGTAGTAATCTAGGCTTTCACAGGTTTTGTGTCATTAAATGTTTCCCTTTTTTGTGCGTGTGTGTTTGATGTGCCCCAATCAATAGAAACGTCACCTCACCAGCAGTCCAATGGATGAAAATGAGACCTTAGATGCTTCAGAAGAATCAGCAGTAGAAATGTGTGAGTAATCATTTTTTGTCATCAGTCTTTTTCACAGAATGCAGTTGTGCAAATAAGACTACAGTAAATTTGCTTCAGACACATTCCTGTCTGAAATAGTACTTATGAAGAAAGCTTTAAGTGATTTTGATGAATGTGCCAGAAAAAGGAGGCCATTACATTTTTGCTGTAGGTTTTATATTCTTTCAATCATATAAATTAATTTAGCTGTTTCAATAATGAGATAGGTTAAACTACTTATAGGTGAGGGTTCAGGATAATATTCTGCCTTTAGTTTCCATCCTTTCCTTCTTTTCTGTTGTCTCACAATATAGTAGGGGGTACTGTGCAAGTTATAGCTTTTACCTTTAGGTCTACTCATCCACTTTATAGGTAAAGTATCCTTTTGTGTTGTTTTGATGTGAAAACTTTGGTGTTTAATTTTTCTTTGCTCAGGTAACAGGCTGCAGAAAATTTTTGATGAAAATCATTTAACGTGTGATGACGACCTCTCTTCCATGAAGATGGAAATGTACTTGATCACCAGACTGTCAGCTGACACCCCAGTCATTGTATATACTCTTAGGCCAGAACAGAACACATATAGTGAGTCCTGAAATTTTGTGATGTAAATTTGATCAATGTGTAAAATTTAGAGACAGTGAGTACCAATATAATGTGCATGTTGAAATAGCAGTACTAGACATCCATCCAAGTAAGGGGAAAAGTTATGTAATGAAGAACTTCTACATTCATGATGGGAAAAAAAAAGCGAAAATGATAGTAGGAAGAAAGATAGAACTTCTGTCAAAGCTTAGATAATCAGAAAGAGAAAGAAAACAGAAGAAAAATGTAGCCAATAGAATTTTTTTTAAGAACAGGGTCTAAAAAGTTGGCACAAGCCTTTCATATCTTCAGCAGAGTCTGTAAATATTCTTTGAGAATTCACTGTGTGAAGTGTGTTTCCATTTTGGTTAGTTTTCAGTGTAAGGTGCATGTTTATGTTGCAGTCTATTCTGCGAAAAGCAGTCAACATCTTTGTCACCCACCTGCTCCAAACGACCAGAGAAAAGTTGAGATCTGCACTGTAATGATACCACAGAGCAGCAGAGGTAAGAATTCACAACTTCCTTTTCTCTTTTTTTCTTCCTTTGATCCTCGGCTTCATGAAATGTCTTGCTACAGACACCTGTTCAGTGCAACAGCACAAGGAAATATTGCTGGCATAAACTATGACACAGAGCATAGTTATGATAAAAATATTGCATACAGGATAGTCACACAGTTGCAGCTTACAAGTGGGAGTATGTGTAGAGGAGATGGGTAGTAGATGCACATCTGCACGTACACAGAGTTTTGAGGTTTCAGTTTAAAAGTTAATAATGGTGCTATTATAATTTAGAACACCCAACAGGCATGCAACACAGAATTGTGGTAATGGTGCTGTTACAGATTTTTATAATTGCCACTCAGCAAGAAATTGTTCTTTACTCTTGACACATAAACTTTAAAATTAGAAAAACTAAAAAGGATTTTGCAGAAGCTCAGACCTGCTCACTAATAAAAAATGGGCACACTTATAATTAACTTTGAAGTTAAATTTCTAAATGAAGTCAAATGCATCTAGAAATAGGAATAATTTATATGGTTCATACATATGCTTTCGTTGTTCAAAATGAGTTCAAAAGAAAATCTTTGTAAAAGTCTAAGTATGTTTCATAGAACTGTTAAGAACAAACAAATGTATAAAATTAACAAAACTAAATGTAGGTCTAGAGCAAAGAAATTCACTAGACTACTGCCATTGTTCTTTCTCCTAGCCCCAAGATTCCTGGCTTGACATTTATGTGTGTACTTGCTTCAGGGACTTAAAATTTGTCAATCTTTTAGGAGCTGTTGGTGATGTGGATGAGGATGGACACGTAGACTTGATTCAACTGGACATATTGGAGGCTGACCAAATTGATGATCACTACAACATAAAAGGCATAAAATCCAGTGTTGTCCTGCGGCGTATCAGCCTGGCGACAGCATTAAATACAGCAAGCTACATGTCAGAGCACATGCATGTTTCACCAGCATCTCAAGATCTTCAAGAAGTTCTGCCTCTGACTTTACAGCCATGGCGACAGTTCATGGGATCCAGTGGCAATGGCACATATAGAAAGGACTAAGAGAGTTCATGTTCACTCTTTGTGTATAGTTAAGAAATATGATAATGAAATAGAAAGAGAGAGAGGAGCGAGGGTTGGGGGGGAATGGATAGAGGGATGTGTATGAATCTACTCCAAGCAACAGAATAAGTTTTAAAAAAGTGTATTAAGAAGCATATTTATCATGCAGAAAAGTGTTCTGGAAAAAAAAAAAAAATTATGATGCTTATTGTTTCCTGTAAATTTTCAAACAAACCTTTTATTTTATATATGACATTTTTAATGTGATAATAAGCCAGCTTTTTCTTCTTGGCTTTGTATTTCTATTTTGATGTTCCTTTATCTCACCAGCATTTTTTCCAGATCTTGGAATTGAAAAATTTATAGCAAGATTTATCATTGTGAGTATTGAGCATTAGTATTATTAATTGCTAATCGTTTGTGTAGAGAGGGTGTATCTTTTTGTATTACTTTTGGTTTATCCTGACATTCCAAACTAGCATCTCATGATTGATAAAGCTTTAAATGTTTTACAAACAATAAAAATATAAAAAAAGAAATTATTAATGCTGTGCATTGTCATGATCATTGTCTTGATGAAGGACCTAGCATTGCCAAAGGGACTTTTTTTCTTTCCTTTTATTCATGGAACTCAAGATTCCCAAGGTTGTGCTGCTGATCTGCCTGCAAACATTGCTCTTTGTTCATTCCTATTTAATGTCATCAATGATCTCCACATTACCACACTACAAAAATGTTTTCAAGATGAACAATAGGCATTGACTTATAAATATCTTCCAGGTGTAAGAGTTTTTTTAAAAAAAAACAAAACATCTGTGTGTTTTTTTGTTAATATTTCTGGAGGAGAGTCCCATTGTTAAAAGCTGTGCATATTTGTTTAGAGAACATTTTTTTCTGTGCAGCAGATATATGGTTGTGAGCAAAAAAAAAAAAAAAGCTCTTGCTTTTTGTCATTTTCTTTTTTTTTTTACAAGTCTATGAAACACAAAAATTCAATGTGTGATGCACATGTTTTGACATTGCGCTAGGGTGAACAGTGATGCAGGGTTTTCCCAACCACATTTTGAACCCTGGGCCTCATAAACATTTTAAACTTCGATCATCTCGGCATACGTGGTGTTGATGTGTTTTGTGAGATGTTATTGTATATTATTAATGAACTTAATGTTGTTGAGAATACATTCTCGCATGTGAGTTTTGCTTAAAAAACCAGTTAGCATTTGAAACTTGCTGCAGGGACCCGATTATTACTGGTCTTTTTTTTCCCTTGTAGTCTAGTGAATTTTTGTTCTAGACCTACGTTTAGTTTTGTTAATTTTATACATTTGTTTGTTCTTTAAAGTTCTATGAAACATACTTAGAAAGCTTTTTATAAAGATTTTCATTTGAACTCCTTTTGAACAACGAAAGCACATGTATGAACAATATAAATTATTCCTATTTCTAGATGCATTTGACTTCATTTAGAAATTTAACTTCAGAGTTAATTTTAAGTGTTCACATTTTTTATTAGTGGGCAGGTCTGAGCTTCTGCTAAATCATTTTTAGTTTTTCTAATTTAAAAGTTTGTGTCCACAGTAAAGAACAAATAGTTTGAAATTTTCTTTAGCTTCTAAGTGTATTTCACTATTTGTAATTAAAGTATACAACTCTTGTGATGATTCTTATTTATGTATGAAAGAGTCAGCAGGTGAATATGTTTATCTTGCTGGGTACAAAACATTTAACTATTTGGCCACAATATGTGGCCAGAAATCAGCATACAGTAGTTTTCAATTACTCCCATAAGTTTTAAGCTTTATGTGAATGCACATAAAATGCTATTATTCAAAATGGGCCGTGTTGCAGCAAATGTAATTTTGGTTGTAATATTTAGAATCTGATGTGCATTCATTAATCCCAAACAAGTGACATTCTTAGACATCAGGTCATGACTGTTCTTGTGGCTGAACCATTTTGCACTGCTTAACTGTTGAGAAGGGGGTTCATGGTGGTCCACTAGGGTGGCAACTGTGTTTCACACAAGTCCTAGCTTTTGTTTTCCATGCAGCAAATTTGCAGGCACCTACTCAGGCATTTGGTCTCAAATGCCTGTATCAGCAAACAGAGTCCACACCCCATGTCCATACAGCAGGATTAAAATTATGAGGGACTTGAACTGTCTGATGATAATAAACCTGATGGTATTTGTCGCGTTCCACCCACAGCCTCGCCAGAAGCACGCGCACAGCCGCTCACACAGCCGGCCAGACACGCACAGACACTCGGCCGGAGGCAGTCTACGACTTACCTCTCGAAACCCGTGCACGGCACAAACCACGACAAAGACGGGAACAACGATACAAACACGCAGTTTAATGACAAGTATAAACACGCATACACATACACCCACACACACCCACAGAAAAACGGATCAAAAAAAAAAAAAAATACCCCCACGAGTACTCGCCAAATAAATATGAAAAAAAACAACAGGGGACTGCCTCCCCGCAAAGAAGTTACAATTAAAATACACACACACACAGCAGAGAACATACAAAGATCACTGCGGCACAGCGCAGGCAAGTGTCCGCTCAGTGTTCGTAGAACCAGCGGGAACCACCCCCCTCTTCCTCTGGACCAGCTGTCCGGCTGACCCCACGGCTCTCGTCCCGGTAGACCTTGGTCACGGAGACTCCGCTTGTCGACCTCCACCCTAGGCGCTCCCTCCCGATGGCTGGGCCGCACACAGGCACAGCAGGGTCGCGCTCACGCGCTGACGAGGTGATGAAGGCGCAGGGTCGACACAATAGCGGACAGTCCCACAAAAGCGGACGATGACACAGATGATGATCACAAAACGTCCAGCGAGATCACAATTATGTTGAACATGTAGCATACGTGGAAAACGGAGAAGACGTAATACATGTAGAAGTAAACAAACGCAAGCCTGTAGAGAAACAACAATTCATCCAGTCAATCATACGGCACTCCAAACATATCTCAGTTTATAAAAACACCCTTATACACATACACAACTATGACCAACCTGGTCATGAAACCGCTTGCTCTCATACAAATACATAATTTTATCGTTAGACAAGCGGCCCCTAACTCATAAATTCATACATAAAAAAAAACAAAAAAAAAAAAACAAAAACGGGTGCGTGCCACACGCGACGCGACCCGGCCATTACAAATTCTAACCTAGAACTAAAGGCTCTAAAACACTAGAAAAGAGTGGAACTCAGAGAAATAGACTCCGCTCACCCAAAACGGCTTGTGCTAATGCCCCGACGGTCAGCTGCCCTCCACAACCGGAATGGCAGAAACTCTCCCGTGGAATCCGACACCTTCCATCCGAAGCTCGGTTTGGGTAAAACGGCGCAGCCTACACTGCCCACATTGGCCCGGCCTCCCGCCGTCCTTTCTGACACAAACGCTCTACTCTCCTCCGAGCCCAGGTCAGAACTGCCTCGAGGGACGCTGCTCTCTGGGGGTCACTTCCTGTCGCCCAGGGGCTGTGACCAATCGTCAGCGCCCACGACACCCAGCCCATGCCAAGGCGCGTGAACGCTTTTCACGCCAAAACCTTGGACAGGGAAGGGAGGGGCCCGACCAGTGCGCCCCCAAAGCTCCCACCGGCAGCACACAGCACTCAAGCCGACGTCACGTGACGTAGCAAGAGCGTGACGTAAGACACGGCTACGGTCAGAGGGAGAAGGCCTTGACCTTTCCCCTGCACACCGTACAAAAAAACAGCCGTCAACCGTCGTCTGCTGTGAGCTGCCTTACTGAACAGGAGCGTCCCAAGGCGCTGACAGAAAGGCCGAAATCGAGACACGCGACAGTATTTCTGTACTACATCCTGTCAAGTCTGGTTACCTTGAGAGGCAGTATTGCAGAGTGACCTCGATCCTTTCTTCTGGGCAAAAAACCGAAGCATCACAGGTAAAAGCGGAAGGCAAGGTCCAGTCCCGTAAGTGTACCAGGTCGCTCCATCCTGGGACTTGTTTTAGCAAGGATCCAACAATGGTTGCTATGGTATATTCAGCAGGCTATATAAATGTATCATCGTTGTAACCGGTAATAATCATTCTTCCTAAAAGCGTAGCATCAGAGTCCGTTCTTGTTTGTGACTGCAGGGTAGAATACAAGAAAATTTTCATCTAAAATTTTACCTCTTTTAATGGCAGGTTTGCTAACCGTCTAGTACCATTAATTCCTATAATTCTTTGCACTCTTCCCCCACCCCCTTAATTCTCTGTACGAAGTAGAACTTCGTCGACCTTGAATTCCACAGTACATGACTTCTGCAAGTACGATAGATGCTAAACTCACACCAGAGTAATACAGTCACCATCAATGGTGACAAGCGATCGAGTGTCTTGACCACTACTGGCACTACACTACCGGACGCCCCCTTGTAACGGTGAACACACTTCACGTGGATCTCCGCTTTTACTTACCCGATGGTGTTCACCATCAATGGCATTACTTTTGTCCATTTTGATCTCCATCATGAATGCACTCAAGCTGGTACGGTAAGCATTATCTAACATTAATATGGATAACAAAAAGCGATATAGAAAATACTTGTCAAGCTGTTCAATTCCAAGGTAGACAACTCTAAACTTATGGTTGCAAAGAGGAGTTATCTAGAGTTAATTTTCTTTGCTGGTTGACAAGTCTTGCAGACGATGCTCCTAGTTACACGCTATACAAGTTGAAATCAAGGGCGGTATATGTACAGCCTGTTGTTAAATCGATGATCTTACACAGCTCACAAAAGCCACATGCTTATGAAGAAGTCGTTTAAAGCTGAAAGCAAGAAATGCTACTTTCGATGCGCCATTGCCTTTACGCGCTTTCTATTATCGCAGTATTAACACTTGTTATCGCTGTTTTAATGGTAAATCTTACGTGACTTTTCAAATTTAGGTCTTAACGGTTTTGAGTTACAGCATGGTAATGTTATAGTTTGTAATTATTTTGACACAGAAGATTTTAAATAAAATAGATCAAAATGTTGTCAACAGAGATTTCAGGTTATACCCGTTGTATTTTACATAAACTTTGCACAGGTGCGTCGAAGACATTTTTCGATGTACTCAGCTTGTGTGTGTGTGTGAGAGAGAGGCATTGTCAGCACATATTGGAAAGAAACAGACCTAGTTAACCATTGTTAGACCTATCTATTTTTGTCGTAAATTGATAGAGTAACCACAGACTTAAACTGTGTAAGATAAGCAAGAAGAGTAAAGCGTTAAGTACATATATAAGATTTGAATGTCGCTGTTTTGTTTTACTTTCCTTATATTTAGAGTATTGATAGATTTCAAACAATAGATTTGAAGATTAGGTTTAAAAGAAAATTTTGTTTTTTTATTACAGATATCTGATTTGGAAAAACAGCAAAACTACATCCATTTTATAGGTAATGAATTAACTAGATAATTACATCCTCTCCATCATAAACTTGTAAGCTCATGGTACCTTTAAGTACATGTACCACACTGTGAACTACCAGTCCATAAAGAGTTGTGCTGGGGCCTTGATGTCATATTTTCTATTAATTATTTTTACACATGTAATATAAATACTTGCATTATACTACTTCAGCTTATAAGTGTCTTAACAGAAAAATTACATTTCTAGTAATTTCTAGAAATTACATTTCTCAGCAGCACAAGAATAACATTTGTCACACATTTTCACTAATTTATTGTTAGGTTATTGTAAAAGTAAGATATAAAATTATTACCCCAATTGGAGGTTTTGTTGTTAGACTTAAAAAGACATGCAGACACATCCATTTACACACAATTTTTTTTCTGAATGCCTGAATGGGTTACTTTCGTGTGCAAGATGAATACTTTTTACAAAGGTGAGTACAGCAGCCCACCAGGTCTATTCACACTGGTGCTACTAACAACTGTCCTTTTATTTATTCTTCTTTCATTCTTTTGTTCTCATGTCATAGTACCCATCTGTGACACTTAACAAAGACGAGGCTCTTTATTGTTTGTGTTACATGTATAGATTTTACTTAAAGAGATATCTTTTCAATGCATGTTTAAATTCGTCATTTGAGCCTAAGTGATGGCTATAATAAAAGACATTGGTTACTCTCTTAGGTCTTACTGGCCTAAAGGTGAATGAAAAAGAGATCGAACAAGCCAGCAGGGAAGTCATTCCAGAGCCAATCATTTTGTGGTGGACTGGCTTCACTGGGGAGAGAGGAGCATACAAACAATGCGGAGAAGATCGGTGCTTCTTTACTGCCCATCGCCGCTATATGAGACACCCAATGCTGAAGTTAAGGATGCTAATGCTAAACATGTTTACATAAAAATAGGAAAATCATGCCAAAGGTAGCAAGAACACAATTTTAAGATGTACCAATGCTATATCAATGATATCAACTCTGATATTTATCTGTGAATGCAGAAACAATGTAGAATGGATACCAGTGTATGTTGGGGAGTGGTCTTCACAGAACTAAAGGTTTCATCTTGACTTTTTTGTAGTATTCTTTGAGGCCACTTCACATTCCAACATCTGAGACAATATTTAAGTGAACGTACTAGAAAAGGTTATAGAAATAGATGTGCTAGACAACAACTTACCTTGGGCATCTTTGCTACTCTGTAACTTGGCATACATATGTATGCACATTATAACACCAGACTTTCCTCATATGACACTACAAATCTCTTTTAAAACAGCACATAACCCTGTAAGTACAGACTTGATAGATTAACTTTATTATGTTGTGCGGTATTCTTGAATGGCATATCCCTCTAGATGTGTTTTTGTAGTGAAGACCTGTTTGTGTGTATATACATTTTTTTCAGTGTTTTATATATATATATATGTTGTTTAGGTGTTTGTATTCTATGGTACGGACTTGAAAATTTCTGATCTCCCATTACCACGACAACCACATCATGAATGGGCTGTCTTGCATGAAGAGTCCCCCAAAAACAACATACTTTTTTCATTTCAGGTAAGAAGCATTAATTTCACCTAATTTTCAATATGATCACCGAAGGGAACATTCCATGTGTGCCCATCCAGATGTCCAGTCTTCTATGATTTGAAAAACCAGTCGCTTAGGGATTAATAATTATACGCTTCATATTCTTGTTTTTAATGTAGTTTGTTCGGTTGGTTGTCATTAACAGGACTTACTGCTAATGTAACATTCTGATGGTTATCTTTTGCAGGATATGCTAGTGTTATTCAATCACACCTGTACGTTTCGTCGAGAATCGGACTATGCAATTACAACTCAGCATCTCAAAAGCCAGAAGTGGTTACTAGATACAAAGTACATGAAAAGTACTCATGACAAAAATGCCTTTCAGAAGACATTGGTATGACAGTAGGATATCTGTTATAAATTGTGCATCATGCATGGTTCAGCTAGTAAGATTCATTAATGAATTGGATATATTTTAGCTAGGATGTCCATCATAATTTATGGCTCAACAAGTAGGAGGCCTGTCATTGTTTGTGCTTGTAATTCAGTTAGCTGAAGGCCTGCCAAAGCTTGTGAATGTTTAAAGCTTGACCGTTAAAAGGAGCAGGCATGCTAGCTATGTATTTCAAAGTATTGACTGGGGAACAGTTGATGGGTGCATAAAAATTAACGAGAGGTGGCAAAGTGAATTATTGAAGATTAATTTTAATTCCTTTATTTCCCTGTGTAACAATGAAGTATGGTCTATTATATATCATGTAAAAACTTGGTGAAAGGTTGGTCCACATTTGTCCATTTGAGAATGATCTTAACAGTTACTTTGTTAAAACACTTATAAAAATAATGGTGAAGGGTTTTGGTTGTGGGCTCAAATCTCATCTGTCTTGTGGCCTTAATTACTGACTCAGCACAAGACTCCAATGATGATCACGTTGTGCCCCTTAAGTGAAATTTCCCAACGTGCTGTCATTTTCCATCTTACAGCAAATTATATGCAAAGATTAACAGATTAGGTGAATGTCAGAAAGTGTCCAAATTTTTTATTACTTCCCGGAGTTTGGATGGCATGGTATTTATGATTCACCAGTTTTATTTCAGTTTTTACTAGGGATTGTTGTAGTTCCATTGTGCTGGTTCACCAGACTTTTTATGTGACTCCATTCAGGAACTGAATTATCATCTTATTTCTCTCTCCACAAACACCAGGGCTTAGCTCCAATCATCTTTACACACTCTGACTGCGATCCACCTTCAGATCGGGACCACTTTGTGCAGCTCCTCATGAAGCACATCCCTGTTGATTCTTATGGAAAGTGTCTGAACAACAGAAGGTTGCCTGAAAGGTAAAATGCTTCTTTATATGTGTGTGTGTGGAAAAGTGAGATAATATGTGCATGCTATTGGTGCATTTGCTCTGTTTTATACATGTTGTTTATATACATTTTTTAATGGATGAATAGCCATGTACATTCAAACCTATGGCCTATGAATTATCTGCCAGTCTTCAAAAACCTTTAGGTGGTAGTTTAGCACCTGTCACCAGCATGATAAGGACTGACTAACCTGGGTTCAGATCTAGTCTCAGGCATGCTATTTTTTCTCTACATGTGGCTGCTTTGCCATGATATAGCCTTTGTTGCTGGCTTGGCATAAGATCTCCTTCAAAAATCTTTTTTCTTGAACTGTTGTCATCCTCCTTCTAATTGGGATTGATCTGGTCTAGTCTGCAGGATCCTATCAAAGGCATGGAACACAACGAGTTTTTTGAGCTAGTGTCAAAATACAAGTTTTCCCTGGCTATGGAGAATGCAGTGTGCAAAGACTACATCACAGAGAAGTTGTGGAGACCACTGGTTGTGGGCTCTGTTCCTGTCATCTTTGGCTCTCCAGATGTTAAGGTAAATTTAGATTGATGTATTTTATAGCTGCTGTGTTGTGGATTTGTTATTATGTTCTAGATTAAAGAATTTTGCATTGAATGAACTATTGACTATTTCACACTGCTGAGAGCTTCAGAACAAAAAGAGACTGTGTAGTAATATTTTTAGAAGTCAGAGTTGAAGGTGAGTTCTCTTGTGCATGTCTACTCACCCACATGCACACAATTGATGCTACTTTAAAAAAAAAAAATCATGAAAATCACTGCTTGCAAAAGTGCTAATACCTATACCACAATTGCTATACTGATCTGTTGTAACAGTTGTCATACAAAGTGTTTAAAGCAAGCTGTTATGCTGATGATTATTACAAAACACTTTAGTTCATGCAAGTTTAAAAAGATCTGTACAGTAGTTATTGCCATAGTCTCCTATAGAAAACATTTTGATTGAAGCAAGATTCAGAACAACAGCTGTTACTCTGATAACCCTTACAGGACATGCTGCCCTCTGACCATTCAGGTGTTGTCATCACAGACTTTGCCACAGTGGAAAATCTTGCCAAGTTTTTGCATTACCTGAATAATAATGATTCAGCTTATGAAGAGTATCTCAACTGGAAGTTGACAGGCATAACTAATCCCATTCTGAAGGACATACTTTCAAGGCGGGAGTGGTCATCTGACCAAGAGGGTTCAATGGACTTTGTCACAAACTTTGAGTGCTTCATCTGCAAGCGTCTGCATGAGAACAGGAGACGCATGCAAAAGGGACTGCTGCCATTGAAGCATGTTGCAAATGAGAGTCATTATGGTTGCCCTGTTCCTCATCAATTTGATGAAAATGGGCAGGTCAGTGGAATTCACAAAAGATGGATGTACGAGTGGAGTATGTCTGAAAAGATGGCCAAAGCTGTACGACAACTTGTTGAGGCAGGGAAGAATTTTACCTTGAAAGATTTAGATGCCCACTTGTCTCTTGATTTATGAGAAAACATCCCATGTTGGGGAGTATGTATGCGCACACACACACACTCACATGCTTTATGGATGACATTGATCTGATGCTACATATGTGTAAAGTATGCATGTATGTGCAAAGTGTCTTGAGCAGAAGCAGTAGGAGATAAATCCTTGCTCTTTTGTCTTTTCCCTGGTGCACACGCTGCTGGAAGCCATAATTTCCTTCTTGTATTTGGCTATTTTTAGTATGACTGTGGGCAGTAGGGAATAATTGAATGGGAAAATATAAAAGTGTTTGGCAGTGTTGGCTGAACAATAGTATATATGCACATAGTCAACTATTTATATTACATGTTAACTATCATTAATTTGGTAGATTTTTTTTCAACTGTGATAAAAAGATATATATTTTTTTCTTTAACATATGTTCAAAGTTTAGAAACGTGTTTATGTTCTGTACATTTTGGCTGGCAACTGGATATTGGCAATGGAACTGTCAGTGAAGGGGTTGAACTCATACTTGTCAGTATTTACCTTTACATAATCACAGAACATGTATTGGTCAGGTTGTGTTTACTTCAGTTTTGGTGAAAATCATTACCACTTTCACATCAGTAAGGCACCGTCTTTTGATGCCATTGGATGTCAAGGTTATAACAGGCATGATGTTACATAATGTAAAATAAGGTTTGAAAAATGGCTGGAACGTATAGCCTGTTCCTACCTGGAACATGTTATAATAATCATGAAAAGGATAATTGTGGTTTGACTTTGAATGTAAACATAGAAAAGTACCTAGAATTTTTTTTATTTTTTAATTCAGCACAATGAAGACAGTTTATAAGACAGAAAGACAAGCGCTTGCTCCAGCTCCAGCTTGAATGGTTAGTCTTTTATACTCGAGTTTAGTTTTTAGACTTTTAAAGGAAAATTAATCAAATCATTTTGGAACACTTTTTTTTAGAGGGATGAAGTTTGCTTAAATATTGTCTCTAAAGAGATATGGTATGGTCATTTTACCGATGTTTTTCAACTGCCACATGCATGCTCCACCCAGGTGCCAGAAATAAAGGACACTTGTGTTATTAGTGATGAGGAAAGGGATCTTCTAAATAGTCCGATTACAGTTACATCACTAAAAGATAGTAAAGCGCCTGAAATTCAAATACACTGTTGTCCTATTTTAATTTTCTCTTTGAAACACTACAACAGGAGAAAGCTACTTGTGCGACCACTGGCTATATGTATATTTCTGTTAGAGATCTGTGATCAAGGAACCACGATTTGTGTAATCCTGCGAGACTTATGCAAAGAGTCAATAAATTAACCCTGTTTACAACATTGACTGTATGAGTGATATTCATGTTATTGTCAAAGAGTTTGACATTCTAAATAATTCCCATTGGTATCAAGAAGTAGAATATTGATCGGTGCTGCCTTGAGCTGAAACTTTATCTGTGAACGGGACAAAAGTGGAAGTGTGCTTGTACATCATCATGTGTGAGCTTGTCATAAAAGCTTAGGGTAAACCCAGTGTAAAAAGCAAAAAATCTGCTGTATTGGCAAAGAGCTGCTGTTGATGACCTGACCTACCTCCCAGCGCGTTAAGCTCACTCTCAGTCAACTTTAGATGGTTAAAGAGCAACTGTAGCCTGTTGATTCCTATAGTCATCTCTCGAGTCTTGAAGATGAGACACACACACACACAGACCCACTATCACATTATGAAGCCAAAAAAACCAGCATCCTGGGATGCCTGTATACACATCCCTGCACACAATATGAACAGAACCATGATTATATTTTTCCTAAGTACAGACATGAAGGGGTAATGTACGTAATACTTTGTACAAGCATGGGGATGCAGTTCTTTGTACATTCATGAGTAACATGATACATATACATTCTCAGTGATTCTTTGTAAATGCATGGGATTTTTGTACAATTACAGCAATTTATATATATATACACACACTTGGTTTTGTACAGTCTGTGGGCAGAATGAGGGTGCGGGAATAACTTTGTACAGACGGATCCTGTGGTCAGGCTAAATAACTTGTCTCTGTATAGATAAAATGTTGGGGACATTGTCATTACTGCTGCTCAGAAAGTGTCCAATAAAATAGCTCCTACAATCTGCCAACCCAAAATGGTAACCACAAACTGCATGATAACATTTTTGCAGACAGTGAAAAAAATAACCACTTCATGCTACTGTGTGAAATTTTTTTAGAGGGCCCAAGTGGTTCGGTATAGTCTGTTGATTGTTCTGAGAATTTCTTCCAGACTTGATAGGTGGAAACTTCTGATGTCCTCTTTCTTCAGATACTTTAGCTGTGACCAAGGTTTTTTTTAAATGTTGGCTGGAACCCTGCTGGGTGCTCGGAGGTGTGTCTGGACTTCCGTAGGAAAAGTCCATGCTGCGGATGGCATCAGCTGTGAGATTGTTGCTGGAGTAACCTTTGCTGATCATTCGAGAGCTAAGAGGCAGATTCCTGGGCAGCGTGATGTCCTCAAAAAGCTGAAAAATCATATGTACTCATCAGAGAGAAATATTCATGAAGAAAAATTTTATATCTTTCTGAAATGATAAAATGTGTTGACAAAAATATAAAACTAAAAGAATGCCCATCAATGTGTTTAAAAAAAATTGTGGTGCTTACTGGTGTAGTCAGTGCTTGATAGGGAGAGCAAATTTTGCCAAATCTTGCTGTTTGCTTGACTTCAATCTCACCAAAGACCTGTCGTCGGCCCTGTCTGTCTCGCTGTTGTCTCATCAGCTCTTGCTCTACCTTCAGACCAAGGCTTGTCTGCAACAGATTTATTTTTGAAAAGAACCCCTCCCAGAAATCTTTGTTCTTTTCCTGTATAATTCTTGTATTCTGCCACTCAAAGTCTAAACCTCTGATGACTGTACATCTAACATAAAAAAGCTTTACTTTTATTCTCATAATTGTTCTCATGAGTTATATTATTATGGATTTCTTCTGGAATCTTTTTATTTATATATCGCTTTTGGATACTACTTAAAGAGTGCAGTCTAGAAACCTAGGAATCCATACATTCCAACAATCAGCTAAAGGTTCATGCATATTAAACTTTTAAAAAAATCCCTTTTAATTATTCAAAACTGTCTTTTCTCAGTGGATGGTAGGGACTGAGACAAGCCTCAGACCTCAAGTACCTTGGAAGTGCCAGATCTGTCAACACCAAAGGCAAAAGTCTGCGAACGGTATTTAAGGCGAAGGCCGTGTGGCACATTTGAATCTTTGACATCAACCAGTACTGTTACTGATTTAGGTCGAGGTTTCTGTGCAGAGAAAGATTGGTGCAGAAAAAAATAAACAGGTATGCAACAGTGAGTTCACAGAACAAAACTGTGCTTCTAGCAGCTATAATGCTTAAGGATTTACCAAAGCACAGATGGTGAGTGAAGAATTCTTATGATGGATTACGGCTGAGTGCAGTAGAAAAGTAGAGGTATGTAAGGGGAAAGAGCAGAAGATAAAAGTATATGGTGTAGAAAAAAAGACTTCAAAGATGCCAATAACAACAATGCAGAAGGGGAAAAAATTTAGTAAATAAAAGATTCACAATAGTGGGTGATGAGAAAAATTGCGGAAAAGGTACATCAGCAGTATTTGTGCCAGATATATATGACAACAGTAAAAGCTACACAATAAATAGCTGGTTTCATGCTGATAACAAGGCCAACAGAAACAACAACAAAAACTTTTGCTGTTAACATCCATGATGCAGTGTGTGTACTTTTAGAATAAATTTGATTTGCTTGCCTCTGCTAAAGTTATCACACAAACTAGTGGTTTCCCCACCCAAAAAAAGATTATTTAGCTTGAATACTTTTATCAATTTTTTTGTGTGCATCAGAGCTTTATGTGTATACTGTGCACTCAACGAATCTATCAACGAAAAGCCTTAGTTGATGCAAAGTTTAGTACAAATGGTGACAACGGAGACAAAAGTGACAGTGTTACTGTGAATAAAGGTAAGAAATTTTGTGTTTGGTGTAGCTAGATAGCTTACAGTTTTACTGGTCTCTTCTGGGCTTTCTGTGATCTCTTCATTCATTTCAGATTCAGCATTTTCGCTGTGTTCATCATCCGGTGAACTGTCTCCTTCAGTCTTTGTTTCATTAACAATGTCATTCTTGATTACTGAGTTTTCTTCTTCAGTCTTGCTGTTATCAGTGTCTGAATATAAAAATCAATGAATTATTACAAATTGTATACATATAAATGTGTTTAAAGCTTGAGTAATTTTCCACAACTGACAAATTTGTGTTAGGTGTTGTGTTCTAGGCAAAACTCACGTTTGTAAAGAGGATGTATGATGTAATTTTTTACTGGGAAATTCTAGATGAAAACTAGTGTTTTCTTCTCTCCATGAGCTTACATATGATGTTTCAGCAGGTATCAATCACTCACTAAGAAGTAGATTACTCTTTGAACATGCAGATGATGGACAAGGGTTGGCGAGCACTAACATAAACATATTTAAAACCAATGATATAAATTTCTATTTGTGCAAAAGACTTTAAGACAAAAAAAATTACCTTACTATGAAAATAAAAGTGAGGCCCCAAGTGTCAAGGGCGAAAGCTCTCATTTATCTAGGTCTCAGTGAAAACATCTAAAACTACAAACTATGTTTCATCAGACAAACTAGATTATGCAGCAATGGTTTCTGTGCCATAGATGTACATTTATATAGATTTCCACTATTTCTGAGTCAAAATCTTTACACACCTGGTGGGGCCTCCTGGACAGTCCATGGAGTTTGTGGATGTGCCCACGTTGATGGATGTTTTAGATTCCATGGATTAGACTGTAAAAAATACACCATTCAGCTTATTTTTAAGATTGGTTAGGAAAATCAATATGATTGAAGAGATTTCTTTTCAAGATTCAAACATGTAGAAAGAAGAAATTGTGAATTGTTAGCAGGAGTAGACAGATCTCAGATACTAGTCATCATTTTTTTTTCAAAGAAATTTTAGCTGTATGACAAGATCTCACAGAATTAAAAAGTATCTGTAATTCTTTTCATTACTGCTAAGAAACCCTTGCAACTAGGAATCCTGCGTACTATTGAAAATGTGTTACATTATCAATGCAAAAAGATCTTAAATGACAAGCAAAGAACATGAAGATCAAAAATATTAAACATGGCATTAGACTCCTTACCTCATTTTGGCAACAATGTCATAATAGCAGTTTGTAGTGTAATAGAATGAGATATAAGTGATCTTATCTGCTGATCATAACAATGATTAACCGCTTTAGAAAACTCACCTGTCCAAAGGTGCCAATGAAATGACCTTCTGGTGTCCAAAGTCGAGCTGTTTTGTCTGTTGATGCGCTGAGAACAAAATCACCAGCTGTGTGTTGGATGTACTGGACGCTGACCACTGCTGCATCATGAGCCTTCCACAAACACTCCAGGGGAGGCGCTGTCTTCACTCTCTAGCTCATCAATAAAAAATAGGAAAATCAGTGTGTGGGGGGGGTGTGTGTGAGAGAAAAATATTACTAAGCTTGAGTTCCATAAATAATCTTTGAACTTAAATTAATATCAAGGACATAAAAATAGCCAAATATCTTTCCTTATAATTCAAAGTATCAATGAAGACTTTGGTCAAATTTATCAATTCCTGCACAGTGCGCAAGTCTTTCTCTTTCCATCCACCCACCACACACACACCAGCAAGTGACACACTGACCCTCTCCTGTGGTCTGACACAGTAGTCCATGATGTCCCACACCTTGATGATGCCCTGTGTGTCCCCTGTGATCAAAATGCTGTTATTGGGCTTACTACACATGGCCAGCACGCTCTCGTCTGCCAAGTCAGGGGCATAGAAATAACCTGGCAAAACAAGAAACTGTGTCACAGATACAAGTACGATGATCAACCTCATTAACTGACGAAGATTGATTGACAAATGTCAAGGCATCATATTTCAAGCTATGACTAAATTGATAAAAGGTGACATATCTAAGCAAAGTGCCATAATGTTATGCAATACAGATACTGTCATGGTGTGGCTGGTTGTTAAGCTGCAAAATGCACCAGCACTCCTCTCCTGGAAAGATTTAATTATTCAATGTTATTACTCTCTTGCACAACACACATAAATGCACATAATGCAAACACACATTGATGCATGCATCTGAGCACCTCCATAAAGCTCTATCTTATACTTAAAAGCACAATTCAGAGATGCAGGTGACAAAGAAGAGTGGCCTACCCATCTCAGGTTTCTGAGAAAAGATGTTCCACCATCTGATCACACCAGCCTCACTGGACAGCAGCATGGCCTTCTCTGTGTGCTTCACACTTGCTCGGCCCTTGAGAAACAGCAATTTGTCAACAGGAACTGGATGCCTGCAACACACAAACATCCAGCGTGATAAGCTGCTCAATGTAAGAAGTTCATCCTTGCTAACTCATTGTAAACAAGCAAGAATGACACAGGACTTGATTAATTCATCAGAGATCCACTGATAGGGATAATCAAATTATCAATAATTATTATATAATTTATAAAAATAATTTATCAAGGAATGAAAATAAACCTGCTGGTACTGTGTGATGTCTATAAGTGAACCATAAACTAGTATTTATCAATCAATCCATCAGTGAAAGACCAACCCGTTGGGTACTTTGTGTGAAGTGCGATGTCTGGAGTTGGGACGTGACCCCTGTGATGAGGATGGCTGACAGTTAGCTTGTGACTGCTTCTGCAGTTCTTCCAGCTGTCTCTTCCTGCCAATGCAGAGTGTAGCAGGACATAAAACTACTCAAAGGATGCCACTGAGCTCAAAATATTACAACTGTCTATAGCAACAACTATAAACACCTTAATAAACTCAACCCATGCATGCATGTGCTTTGTGCTAGCATGGATGAAAATAGAGAAACATATGAATGCACACACAAACAGACTACACACATATGCAAGCATGTCCACACACACTCTCGCAAGGTCTGAGAGAGAACATAAACAATTAACCTACAAGTTAGTAGGCTGCCCCTTGCGGAGGCGAACATGGACTTTCTCTGTCTCCAGGTCCCAGACAAGGATCTCACTGTCGAAGCTGGCCGTGGCGATGTAGTTGGGTGGGCAGTAGTCGACCGTTAAAATGTCGTCCTTGTGGAGCTGTCCCCCCTTCCAGTCAGTGTTGGCGGTCACATACATATTCTGGGACAGAAGTTAGTGCAAGCTCAGAGAAATGGGATTTGTTTGTGTCCTCCTTTCATAGGTGTTTGTGTGCGCCTCACTGTTTATCCCCCCAACTTTACAAATGCTACAAGGCGGTGGTATGTTGCTCTGTCGTTCATCCAGTCTACTCACGTCTGCATCGGAGTCGTCGTACATGACGATCTGGCGACTCCAGCCCACCGCCAGGATGATCTTCTTCTCTGTCAGTGCGAGCATCCCCGTCACCTCCGCCTCCCCGACAGGCTCCAGCTTGTGGAGGTTGTGGCCGTTCTGGAAGTTCCACACCTGGTGATAGACACAGTATGACAATAGGTAGAACGATGAGTCTGGGTGTTCATAGGTAGTGGGATTACTCAGAAGTAACTATTAAATAATTTATGTGAAGATGCAGCCACAATAGGTCAGTCGGTGTATGGCGAGTTGGTGAGAAAGTGAGTGAGAGAAAGATAAAGTGTGTATATATGATTTCCTGAAATGTTGGTTTCAGCTTTCATTATCCATGAGAAAAATACGTTTTGGCTAAAAGGGAATGAAAGATAATCAACTAAGAAGGATGAAAGAGTGAAGGGGAAAAAAATGTGAGAATTAAAGAAAAGAGAATGAATAAAAACGCAAAAAAAAACCACCCCGAAACTGATCAGCCGAATGAACAACAACAACAAAAAAATAAAAAAATAAAAAATAAAATAAAAAAAATAAAAAAATAAAAAAAATAACAGAAAGAGAAAGAATGACAGAAGCAAATAATTAAATGAAAAAGACACCAAAGAAAGGAAAGAAATAAAAAAAAATCCCCAGTGTTCTGTATTAGTAAGCCGAATGAACAAAAAAAAAATAAATAAATAAATAAAACCAACAGAAAGAGAAAGAAAGACAGAAGCAAATAATTAAGTGAAAAAGACACCAAATATGCTAAGCAGTCCCACCTTGATGGTTCCATTGCGGGCGCCGGAGATGAGGCGCCGACAGGAGTCGTCGAAGACCATGCAGGTGATCTCCTCGTCGCCGTGGGCGTTGGAGAAGACGATAGACTTGTTGCCACTCTCTACATCCCACACAGCGATTGACGACGAGTCGCAGCCAGTTACAACCTGTCATGATGCACAGAGGTCAGAACACGACCTGTTGTCAAGGTACAAAGGTCCGGTCATAACCTTTCATGGGGATTCTATAAGGTCAGGTCATGACCGGCCATCATAAACTTACAGCCTGACATCAGGCATTAAGGTCAGACTTCTATCCCTCCTAAAGGTTGCAGCA
The DNA here is from genome assembly GCF_003073045.1 of Pomacea canaliculata. Classification (NCBI taxonomy): domain Eukaryota; kingdom Metazoa; phylum Mollusca; class Gastropoda; order Architaenioglossa; family Ampullariidae; genus Pomacea; species Pomacea canaliculata. The sequence goes on along the minus strand of NC_037590.1, from coordinate 40,581,709 downwards.
ACAGCGGAACGACAGCAGTATTATCAGTAACAGCAAACACCTTGAAGATCGACAACACAACAGAAACCAGTGTTACCTGTCTGCTGAGCACAGCTCACTTCATTCATTCACACGAGAACGAATGCAACGCAGGTACAGGGGACACGACAAGGAGTTGTACTCACCTCACACCCTCGACCGAAGAAATTTGCAACAAGGGGAAGGTAATTTGGAAAAATGAAAGTAACTTGAAAGGAGTGTGCTTCAGCCTCTTGGTGATTTCCGTTTGGCCATCACCAAGACTACCATGGAACCCAAAAGGTTGGAATTTGAGGGTGGAATTACTTTAGCTGTCGCCATCATTCCCGTCGCAACCTCCACGACGACTACTGCCACTACCACTACACAGCTCAAGAGTTATGGTACCTGCTTAAAGAAGGTATTGTAGATGGCGCAGCAGAGCTGCGTGTCGTGAGTGGTCGGCATGGTGTTGAGGGGCTGCTGCTCCACCCGCCCCAGCTTCAGCAGCCCGATGTAGTCGTTGCAGGTGACGAGCAGCGCATCGTGTGGGGAGGGCTGCAGGTGGATGGGGAACTGGCCGTGGTCCGGCACCCGGCCGTGCAGGCTGCTGGGGAACTTGAGGATGACGGTCTGCAGACAGGTGTGCTCTTTGATGTCCCACACTTTGATGACCTGCAAAACAAAACAACTCAAATCTGTTCTGTGGAAACAGGAGGTTTTTTAATTCCTGTCCGTCACTGTGTTGATAATCCAATATTCGTCATCACACACATCAGTATTTGTCAACATGCACATCGAGTATTTGGTCTGGAACCTTTTATCTACCAGAATGGGAAGGTGAAGTATGGAAAAACTTAAAGCAATGGATTCAGTTGTTTAAATATAATGCAGAGAACAAATGTTCGTTAAACAGTTTATTTTATTTATTGTGTTATGGCGTTTACTATTCATTCTAAAAATGTTTGTAACAAAATCTGTTAATAAATGTAGTCTAGGCATCTAGCGGTAAGCACACCACACCTGTCTTGTCCTCGACTACAGGTGAAGCCACACTGCGTGACGTAGCGACCAGCACTCACCTGCACAGGTGCGACACTTACCTGAGCGGCATGTACAGAGCGTTAATGAGATCTAGCTTCACACCTGGTACTCAAAGCGAGCTTCACACATCACGGTAGGTTCACACCATCCAAAAATGTTGTATGTACATCTACTAGCAACACCAGACTGATGTAACAGTACACTGAGTACCTGCTACATCATTGGTGCAGAAAGGTTAAGGTCGGCACATTAGTAGCTACTGGGACATCATTGTTTGTGCTTCTTTTTGGTCCTCATTATTAGTGTTTAGGCAACTAACGGGGAAGATAGTTAATTTCTGTCTTTGAGTACACTATTTTGTCCACTAGGAAAAGTAAAGTTTGCTGTCGTAAGAGCAGTGGGGTTAGCAAATCATTTGAATCGCGTTTTCGAATAGCACTAACTGTTAGCCTCTAACATGATGACAATAAATTGCTATGTAAGAAATGGCGGCCTTTTCATCTTTAGACAATATTGTGGACAACAAGAGAGAGTTTGGGCTGCAAGACCTAGCCAGCTAAAGCAGTTTCATACTTGCGTATAAACAATATTTTTCTGTTGCATCCTCAGAAGAGATAAGACAAATGAGTGAGTAGCTCATTACATAAGCAATCGCGGTAAAGCCACACAGCTCTCTACTGTAAAGAGTTACAAAAGCGCTGGTTAGTGTTCAACATTAATAATTTGTTCGCGGATACAAAATGCAATGATCTGCCAGACCAGTCTGAGGCCAAGTATCGAAACTGAAAGATAAACGAAAGAACATCCGTCCCGATTAGAGACCATCTATAAGGTCCATGGAATGATCCATGTCGAGACTGTAGTTCCACAACACTAGAAACACTAGAGACCCTATTCACGGACCGCACGTGCCGTCTGTAACAACAGTGCAATGAGACCATTGGGACTAGTGCACGTGGGACTCGAGTCCCTCTTTAGACTGCGACATGTGATTGTGAGTAACAGAACGAAGCATTGCTAGTCTCAGAGGTACCTGCTCCTGCCCTAACCCCAGCTTCTGTGAGCAGCATACACACCACATCCTTGGAGTAGCTGAACACGTGACGGAAGCCCTCGTGAACCATGACCCCTATCACGCCTGTCGCATGCCCACTCAGCACGGCCACCGGCTTGTGGGTGACGTAAGGGTTCCACACGCGCACCTGGTGGTCGGCGCTGCCAGTGACCAGGATGTTCAGGCGCTTGCTGTAGTCGAAACACTCCACACCCTGCCACACACCACACAGGCCAAAGGTCATGTCTTTCTTCGCAACACGGAGAGAGAGAGAAACATGGATAGGGAGGAACATGTAAATATACATCAACCATTATTCTCCCCTTGTCTCCTACCCACTCCCATCAAAAAAAAGGAAAGATGTTAGGAGCAGAAGCAAACTCTTATCCACCCTCTTCACCAGCCTCGGAACACGCGGTTACCTTCTCGATCTTGAAGACGTAGGGGCGCTTGAGGCCCTGGATGTCGGAGATGACGAGGGTGTGTTTCTGGGGCTGGCGCTAGACGAGATGATGGCGCTGTTCTCTGGCAGGTAGCGAACTTGTCGTATGATGTCCGGGTGGATATCGGGTAAAAGGGTGTGGCGCACCCACTTACTGTGCTGAGGAAGGTCCTGAGAATACACAAATGGCGATGGCTGAGGGCTCTGAACACCCAAGCTCCCTTCCCCTATATTGCGCAAAGATCATTTCAGTGACAAGTTGCACAAAATGCTGGACATGTAGGTTTAGGTCTTTGCCTCCGACATGATTGATGATTGATGGATGATGGATGATAATTGATGACGATAACGAGGAGGATAAAACTTAGGCTTCCAAATTATCTTTGGTTTAAAACTAAGGCCCCTGTACGAGAACGGAGAAGAAAAGGAGAGAGAAAAAGAAAACATATGAAGACAGGAAGGAGACAAGGAGTGGAGGTGGGAAGAGGAGAAAGAAAACAAAGCGGGAGAAAAAAAAACAAAGAACCCGAGGGAAGTAGGAATTACGGACGAAGAAACGAACAAGAATTAAAAGAAAAATAGGTTAACCAGTTGATTAAGAGAGAAAGATAACGGAGCGGATCTCCTGACCTGCATGAAAATTTTTTGCACTCCACCATCCTTCTGAAAAGGTGTTTCAAACAACTGGGTGATGGGCTTCAGGAAGTACATGAGGTGGATCGCTCCGGTGTCCACCCCGAATATGAGTAGCGACTCGGAGTTTGGCACCTGCACACGTGACAGCGGTAGTTGACAGGTGATCAGTTCTACCCTTCCACCGACACCCTCACACCCTCTAAATCGCCTAATGGAGAAACGTCCTTAACAGATCTTCTTTCATCTGTTCTTTCTTATCTTCAGAACCATCTAACTGAAATATAATTATGCAGCTACTCATGTCATCTAACTGCTCACACATCCTTACTGACGCCGACATAGAGGCTCAACAGACAAAAGTAGGAGACATGTCAAGCCCTTGAGGGGTCGGGACAAAACTACTTGCCTTTTTGTTGTACCAGTAGTCAAAGCAGTAGGGGACGTCGGACATCGCTGGAAAAAAACCCACGATATGTACAAATTAATTAACAAGTGACGACGACATCAAAGATGAGATCGACGACATAGCATCACCATTAGAACCCCACCCCTAACCACCACCACTGCTTTCACGGCTCCACCCCATCGCCAGCCTCCACACAAGATCAGTAAGCGGACCCTTGTCGCTCACCAAAGAGGTGGAACTCCTCGAAGTACTGGTTGGTGGAGACGTCGTAGAAGCGGATGTCGCGGCTGGTGGAGCCGATGGCGACCTTCTGGCAGTTGCGCATGTACACGGCGTCTGTCACCCACATCTTGAAGCGACGCTTCGCGGAACCGGCCTCCTCCTCCTCCCCCGCCACCGTGTAGGTCTTCTCGCAGGCCAGGCTGGGCAGCCACACCGTCATCGCGCCTTCCTGCCCGATGACATCACAACAGGAAACACGTCAGCAACGACATCGTTAGCGGTTACAAATGACGTCACAAAGGCTTTGACAATGAGGTCACAAATTGGGTTGACAATGACGTCACAAAGGCGTTGAGAATGACGTTATGTAACCTGTTACTCGTCTCTTAAAGGTGAGTAAGAAAGTCACAAAACAATGAGTAATCATGTCAAGGAGATAGTAACCGTGTCACGAAGGTATCAGTAACTACGTCACGAGGATTGTTAGTAACTGTGTCCAGAAGGTGGGTAGCAATAAAAACGATTAGCAAACACTTAGTAAACACGTCACGAGGACAGTTAACAATCTCATCAAAATGGCCCTTTACTTTCAAATGCAGCACTTTTTTTTAAAGACCACACATTTTCTTTGTTTAAAAAATGATATATTTCTTGAAAATTATTTTACAAAACTTTCAAATGGTGGTTACAATTCCATTCGTTATCTCAGTGACATATTCCCATCTTCCTTCTCTCTCTCTATCTGGTGTACTAAGTGCTTACCTTACTAATTGTGACATATCTGACCGGGGCATCCAGTGCAACTATTTTGGTAGTCGCTTCTTGCTGCGCAGAAAATCAGGTTGCATCAGAACTCAAACAACACACAAAGTCATCGTATATACATGTACATTTAACACAATTAAAACACACACACACGTACTCCCACACACAATAAACACATTTTGCAAACATTTATAGGCAGAAATAAAATAGGCATGTCGCAAAAAGTAAATTCACACCACAAATAATTGTACTCCTTACTAGGGAAAAGAGTTTAATATTCCAGATTTTAAAAAAGAAAAGAAGGAAAAACTAAGAAACAAAATAATCAAACATCGAAAATGACTTTCTAGAACCTGCCTCCTCTACAAAGTGTCACTAAGATCAGATAGCAGTACCATTAAGAAACTAATGTCTTTTCCTAATGCCAAAAAGCAAGTAAACAAACAAACGACCACTCACTCTGTTGTGCACGATGTGACGTATGACAGGTTCATAGCAAACAAACAAACAAATGGCCGCTCACTCTGTTGTGCACAATGTGACGTATGACAGGTTCATAGTAAACAAACAAACGACCACTCACTCTGTTGTGCACGATGTGACGTATGACAGGTTCATAGCAAACAAACAAATGACCACTCACTCTGTTGTGCACAATGTGACGTATGACAGGTTCATAGCAAACAAACAAATGACAGCTCACTCTGTTGTGCACAATGTGACGTATGACAGGTTCATAGTAAACAAACAAACGACCACTCACTCTGTTGTGCACGATGTGACGTATGACAGGTTCATAGCAAACAAACAAACGACCACTCACTCTGTTGTGCACAATGTGACGTATGACAGGTTCATAGCAAACAAACAAATGGCAGCTCACTCTGTTGTGCACAATGTGACGTATGACAGGTTCATAGCAAATAAACAAACAAATGGCCACTCACTCTGTTGTGCACAATGTGACGTATGACAGGTTCATAGCAAATAAACAAACAAATGCCCACTCACTCTGTTGTGCACGATGTGACGTATGACCGGCTCCACCATGAAAGGCATCTCCTGCTTGGCGCGGAGGTAGTCCTGCTCGCGGTACAGCAGCAACATGTAGGTACAAAACTCATTCCAATCCACGTATCCATCGCAGGAGGTGTCCAGCTGCAGCATCAAAGGTTGCTTGGCTTATTTGATAGATAATTGCACCTCCACCCTGCGGTCATTTCGCACTACGAGTAAAGGGTGGGAAAGACGAGGGAAATCGGAGTACCCGGGTAACATCTCGTCGTAAAGATGCCAGATCTTAAAAAACGAGTGCGAGCCCCGAGATGAGACCTATACCCTGAATCTTACAATCTCATTGCAGTGGCGAAAAAAAAAAAAGCAGCAGCAAACCACCCGAGTTAACCCGGGTGCCAGCCATGACAGGTGCCTGGTCCTCACCTTGACGAACAGCTTCTCCAGGTACTCGGAGTACTCGCTGGTTCCTAGCACCTTGGCGATGGTGGTCTGGAACTCCACCAGGTTCATGCAGCCCGGTGTGCGCTTCATCAGCTTGGGGGGGAAGTAGCCGGAGCCCTGCTGGACCACGATGTCCTCCGGGCGATGCTGCGAGAACTCCTTCATCAGCTGCTGCAGGTGCGCCAGCTTCATGTGCTCCTCCAGCCTCACGTTCGGGTCTTTGCCGAAACTGCCGACAATCATCTTGATCAGGTGATCAGGGATGAGAAAGAAGGGAGGAATGGAGGACCATGGAAAAATAACAAAGAAAAGACACAAGCTAAAAGAAAAGAGACAACTAATGAATGTCGATCCGGACCAAGAAGATAAAGGATGGATGAAACAATAAACAACATAGAAATAGAATATGAGAAAGAAACAAATACGGTTGGAAGAAAGATGGAAACTAAAACCAAAAAAAAAAAAAATTCGAAAGTAAGAAACACTACACGAATGAAATAACGCAAAGGAAGAAGAAATGTTCCACTCAGACATCAAATGTTCACCAAGAACTGACATGTCTGCAGTTGATTATCCTAAAATATTTAGTCTCTTTAGATGTGATGAGACCCTCAGTCAGCATCTTACGAAAGAAACACGACTTGCCTGGCGTTAAACATGCCGCCGCCACCCGTGACAACACCCGGGTACAAAACTCCACCCGGAGATCTTATGTTGGAGCTTTCGTCGAGTGACTGTGAGGCTAATGGCGAGGTGAGTGGAGAGCAGCGAAAGTATTATTTTCGATCTTCAAGAGTTCGATCTCCAGATATCACCAACATGACTCCAGCCACCTACCCCGGGTGGCACGTGGAGGGATGGAGGTCGATGGGTGGAGGTGGGGTGGGCATAAAGCTGTTTGTGTAGGTCTCCCATCAAGCTATAGCTGTTATCAGGGTTTACTTTCTGTCTGTTACAGCGAGTCCCCCCGATCTTCTAGGCCAGCATTCGTGTCCCTTTCTGTCTCGACTATTACTCAGTGTAAATCCTTTCACCTGTCATAGACTACACCGTCTCTTGAACTGATAGATGCAAGTCCGTGCATGTGTGTGTGTGTGCGTGCGTGCGACTGCTGGCTTCACGTGTCCTTCTCTCGACTAAACGAGTGACCCCAGCTGCATGACCCTGACGTGTGATATGTTACAGACACGACCTTCCACATATTGATGACAACAGACGATAAGATGATAATTAAAAGCAAACAAGGTTATCGCTTACAAGTTTGAACTTTCAAAAAAAAAAAAAAAAAAAGGAAGACGATGTTTATATCTACAGTTCACAGGAAACTTCGCAAGTTGAGAATTATATTTACATTCCTCAGTCGATGTCTGCGAACGAAAATAAATACATAATAACAAATAAATTTATACATATCTATATCTCAGAAGACTGCTCACCGAAGAGCAAGGTATACAAGCTTTGTACAGCAAATAACACACGTGTTCAACTATTTACCTAAATACGACTTACTGCACACACAAAGCATGTAGGTAGATATACAAGCATGTACATATATAGTTCGTATAAAAATATAAATTATATTAATATAAAATTAATCGGAACTGAAGAAAAGAGACAAGCAACAATACACAAATAAACAAAGTCTGTCAGTTAATCAGAAAAATGCAAAAAAAAGTTTTTGATAAAACCTGGTTTAAACCCTCACTAGCTGGGCTCAAGAAAAGTGGGATGTTTGTGGTGGTGTGTGGTGGGGCGGGGCGGGGTGTGAGTGATTGATTGAAGATGTCGAAGCTGTCAGCGGTCCAACTCTCTAAGCCTGAAAGTCTGATAGACTCTGTCCAATCCATTGCAACAACAAAGTTCTTTCATCGATTCCCCGACAGCGCTGACTAGCAATGATATTTTCTTATCCGACGTTTAGACAGTTTCCTGTCAAGTCACAACGACTGGAATATTTTCATCTGATAATCTTTATTTATTGTTTGTTTGTTTGTTTGTTTGTTTGTTTGTTTGTTTGTTATTTTTTGCTTGGCCTCCAAAACTGTTTGGTACCAAACTCAGTCTCTCCTTCTCAGTGAGCAGATATTCAATGACAGTGAAGATGATGATGATGAGGAGGAGGAGGAAGAGGAGGAGAAGGAAGAGGAGGAGGAGAGATGGATATTATATATATAGTGCAGGGTCCAAGCACAGGACCAGGATTTCCACGTTTCACTCACACACACACACACAAATGGATGTAAAACGAAGAACCTGGACACCAACATGTCCATAATCAGGAATCTTGCATTGTGTGCGAGAAATCGTTTTTCTTCGTTTTACTGCGATTTTTCTAGAATTGCACGTGCATGATGAACAACTCTTCTCGTCTGTATAATACTGATCACCCTGATCAGAACACCACCCAGAGCTTTAGCAGCAACTATCTCCTTCTCAGAATAATTCCAGTGGATTAGACACCGAACTCCTCAGCCCTGTCCCTGTCTGCTGTCGGGTGAGTTTTCACTGACGGAGTGCACGCAGGGTGGGAAACAAACCCCGAGTGCACGAGCGTGGTTACCGCCATAACAAAAACACACGTACCTGGCTTCATGTACCTGGAAAGTGAATTACAACTGAGAAAAAAAAACTACCGACAGGTTTCCCGTTACACCCAGCTCTACCCCAGCACGGTTCTAGGCCAGCAGCATTCTAACCTCTGACAAAGGGGTGGAATATATTTCTTCTTGATCATGTCTGCTCGACGCTGTTTACCTCTCCACCGGCCTTATCCGACGGACAAAATAAAACATTAAAACAAAATTAAACAACATTAATTACAACTACATACATATATTAACATCACAGTCAAACAACAAATGAGTAAGAATGAGGCCTACAAATGGGGGTGGGGGCATTTTGTGGGGAGGTAATTAATATACAAGAGACACCGGGGTGAGGAGGTCAGCAAGGAGGGTCTAGAAAGCTATCATATACCTCCATAACCTGTGAGATCTTTATGAGACGGATTGTCTGTTGACTGTAAATTCAATCTGACGGGGGTATAATGTTAAGGGAGGACATACATGGGCGCCAGGTCTTATCAGTCAATCAGTTTTTTTTTTAAATGAACTGTGAGAAATGTGATAGAACGAACGCTAGTCGAGGAAGTAATATAAACATAAAAATAAACACATATTCCCAAAGTGAAAACAAAACCCCTCAACACTCATAAGCCCATTAAATGCAAATATTAACTCATCTGGAATAAGTACAAAACTAGAAAAAGAAATATAGATTGCGCCTGCGAAGAATAAAGAAAACTTCTCAATTTAGACAGGCGAGTAAACAAACGCGTGGACTGCGGAACGGAGAAATAGATAAATGGAAGGATAGATAAACAAATTGTCATACTGGTGAACGGAGAGAGGTGGGGAAGTCATACACTTTGGTGGAAGGACTGACAAGTGAAAGCTATCTATAGATATTTTTTTTCACCGTTGTGACATTTGAATTTACTTACGAGACCTGAAATGCACTTACAGTTTTTTGGCAGGTTTCTGGGGGGTCGACTCCATTTCTGACAACCTCCTGAACACTGTCAATGGCAGGACACTGCTTCACACCAGTCTGTTGCCTGTCAAACCTCAGCAACTCCGCAGTCCACACCAAAGATAACTCATTCTGTCCCAACTCTCTCCGTAGTTACTCCACCCGAGAGGAAGTCAGTCGTAACCAAGTCAACAGAAGATCATTGAGCAGCAAAACTTGAGGGTTGAGCGGCGAGAGAGATGGAGAGCCCTCCCTGTTTCCTCCAGTACCAATGCCAGTCGTCTGCTCGATGGTCCTTTTCCTCTGAGAACTAAATGAGCGCAGCAACGACGGAGCAGAAGCAATAAAGCTCGTGCTGTCCCGGAACCGTGGATGCGGTCATTGTTATTATTATTATATACACAATTTCCTCTCGGCAAATCGATGGCAGGTTGGCAACGAGCGGAGGACAGTGCACACGTCATCTGTTATCACATCGACATCGCTTGAATGTCTCCGCAGTTCGCAAACTTTTTCTTCTGTGGTGAAGAGGCTTATGTGCTGGAGTAGACGACATCATAAGGTGGTCGTAGTGGTGGTCGTGGTGGTGGTGGTTGTGGTGGGGGACAGGGAAGGGAGTTTGATCGGATGAAAGCTAGCCTGAGGATCGCTGAGAACGGCTGTCAAGTCCCTGGAGCAACTCAGGACGAAAATTGCAGATCGACCTTCAGCAAATCAGTTTTTGTTGTGTTTTTAAAAATTACACAGAGCAGTTCACACTCCCTTGCTGACGTGGTCTACAATGCCATTTCGCCATGTTTGCTAGTTTGATGAAATCCATTAGCAGCTTCCGGTGCCTGGCTTCTGCCTTCTTCCATCACTTTAACCCTGTCTCATGAACTTGGTGCCTCTCTCCTACCATTCAGTCCGCCTCTCTCTTGGTGCCTCTGCTTACCTACTACAGCCCCACTCTGGTGCCTCCATCCCTCCGGACATGTAAAGCGCTTCTCCTGAGTCTGACTACTCTCCTGCCATTGTGTTTCTCTCCTAGACCCTATAGTGCCTCAGGGTACTCAGGGACCTCATGTTGTTATTTATCCCCGGTGTTATCAGTAGGTGCAAGTCTGCTTTCATAGTGAATTTCCTTCTGTCGACTGTTCAAATGAAAATGTCTTCAAGAATCCGCTCGATCATCTGCAACGTTTTGGCCAAACATTTCATGCCGCCACCTACTTTGAGAATTATAAAACCTTTAGTCATCACCACAATTCTATTTCTTACCTGACAGTCACACTTTCAGCATACAGGTGTTTGAATCCAATAGTTCTGTACCCTGTACTGAGAGTTATCTTCCCCTGAAAACATTTTTTTTCGCCCCTGGTTGCACGTTTGGTTGAGACCCGCCTTTTAAGGGGTGGTGACAGCAGCACAAGGCGCATTCACTAAGAAGCGCAGTATGTGTACAACTCCTACCCCGAATAATAATAGTTTAAAAAAAACCCATGTGACTGGAACGAGTAAGGGTGGATGTGGGCGAGGTCTTATTTCTCTCGTCTTTTCACCTGCAGACAAGAGGCGAGGTTTGTGTTTGACGACCTAACCTCGCTTAATAAAGCTCCGGCGCTAAATTTTCACCTGAACACACCTGAGTGTCGGCACTCACTCACCTGTTGACTTTCAATGAAGTCTGCGCGTGGTTTACCTGTGCAATACTGCTGTTGTTTATTGTAGTGGTGGTGGCGGTGGTGGTGGTGCTTGTGCTGGTAATAATGATGTTTTACTGGCCAAGTGTTTTCTCTTGATCACTTGACCCTTGAAATGGAATTGATAAATACTGAAAGGCGGGGTTTCATTTCGTCTACACCAAAGTAAATAATCCAGGCGGGTATGGTAGAAGTTTACACTCGTAGTCGCTCTCCTCTGAAAGAGACCTGTATGCGACATTCCTATAGTACTGGTGAGAATAAGCTTGATGATATTCACTGATAGAACAAATGAGAGAAATTCCTAGAGTGCTAGTGAGAATAAAAGTGTGATAGTCCTACAGCGCTGGTGAAAATAAAAATGAAATGAAAATAGTCCTCTAGTGCCAGAGAGAATGAACAGGCGATGTTCTTATCATTCCCATGAGAACACGCAGGTGATATACTTCCAGTGCTGGTGACAACAAATGTCCAGGAGTTCTTTAGCTCTCTGTCACAGGCAACATAATATTTCTGTCACGGTCCCTCACTCACTTGCATTATTACAGTGATAGTGGGTCGTGTGATCGAGTCTCAGCTATGGCAACCCACATGCAACTCTGTCCTTTCCACAGAAAGCTTTTTTTTTCTCCTCATATAAGAACGACTCCACCTCCCTGTCTTTGCTTTGCACCAGAAAACAGCCGAAGTCCCACATGATCGCAAACTATTAGCTTTGTAATATGTGTAATGGTTTGTAATGATTGTAATAATTGCTTTTACTTTGTATTTGTATTTGTACAGATTTTGCACGATTTTTATAGACTGTATATGATTTATTAACACGATTTGTCTCTCTACTTTAATTTAATTTTCTTATTTCTTATATACTACCTTTCTTGCTTGTATGAGTGCAAGTTGTTGTGTTAGTATTATTGTAAACAACAAAATATTCCATTGGGTGATCGGACCCGTGACAGTCCCATAGTCTTTAACTGCCACGCATGGTGTGGTCTGTAGGTGGACAAGCTTGCCACTGCTGCTGTGTGGAAGCAAGGACTGTCACACATGATGCTCATTCACCTGTGTAATACTTTTAATTTGTCATCAATCCTTCTTTAAGGATCGATTGGCAATGTCCCGTGACTAAATGTTTGAGCTCCGTGTGTGCTCTGGGAGACAGACCGCGACAATCGCGACAGTTAATCTGAAAGCCAAGGTTTATTGTTTGCAATTTCAGCCAAGAAAATAAAGTTAAGCCTAAGCGTATAATTACTCAAATATTCTGTGCCGACTCATTAACTCTATGTCCCTCGTCTGTGACAAGTTATTTTTTGTTTTATTTTGCTTTTTGTTTGTTTACGCCCACCACTGATCCTACACAATAATCAATAGTGTTATTAATCGCTGCTCATTTGAAAGCTCACTTTTCTTAAAACACTGCTGTTTACCCATTTGTGTCATTACTGTTATGCAAGATCAGATAACTCGACTACAACCGAGAGACTCAGTTATCCCCCCCCTCGCCCTTGTCACCGCGTGCACGTGACTTCGGTCGTGTTGCTGAACGATAGAAAACTAATTGAAAACAGTGTTCTCTTTCCATTATTCTTGTTTATTGTGTTTTGAAATGAGAAAACCTCAGACAACATTGTTATAGCATTACCGTTGCCAGCAGTTACAAACATGATATAGCAGAAGGGAGCGTAGCTATGGAAACCGTATGACGTCACAAACAGTCGATACCCAAACCCCTTAAACTAAGTACTAAACTATACAACGCTGTGGCCTAACTTTAACCGATGAAAACAACAAACAACAACAACCAATCAAACAAAGGGAACCCTACAAAATCTCTATCCCTCCGTTCATTCACGCGACTAATTAACCGCACACAAGCCACGCCCCTTTGATCAGTGGGGTCGTGAAGGTATTTCTATTCAAGCAACTAATTTCTATAACTCAGTTTTCTGCAATATTTTCTCAGTACCACGTGCCACTTGTCTTAATAAACAGGCAGACACAGATGAACTGGACAAGAGGTTCGGTATGCTCCCAACGACTCAAAATAACCTTTAACCTCAATCATATCAAGCAGCTCGTCAGGCGCACCTCCGCCATGATGCTTTCGTCGACCCTGTACCCAGAATGCACCACACGAAGAAGAGTTCTACTGACCATAGTACACCCTGACCTGTAGTGGTTAATCGAATTCTTAACTATTGCTCCACTTTGTAACTGAGATGAGATAACCTATCGTCATGGCGACCAACTCACGCGCCTGCTCTGGCAAAAGGCAGACAACCAATGCGCGAGCAGTCACTTCCGCCCGCCATTTCCTGTAGGGTGTCGGCCACTGGAACACAAACCACTGCTAAATACAACCACCCGTAACAGGAATGAATCCTTGCACAAACAGAGAAATGTGCAGGGTGATGTTTGACTACTGCCTTGAGATTTCACAGTGATGTATTGTGATGTACTTGCCAAATCATCAAAAATAAGAAATAAAGCAACAAATAATAAATTATGGTTCTACTACAGTTTTGACTTTGCTATCCTCTGTCTAAAATTATTACTTTGTCAGACTCTAAACTTCTATCCTTATCCACATGAATTAAGCTACAATCGTGAAACTCAAGAACAAACTCACAAAGAAAGACTCATATAAGCTAAGGTAGGCATAAGCTCGCCCCCCTGTTCCGGTTTGCGCACGGCACTAAGAAGCTTGCTAAACTCTGACTGGATGTTGCCAATCGCCATAGGACACCGATCTCATTAAAATGAAACATGCTCTCGTTGACCTTCTTTACACCAGAACTTCAAAATGCTATTCTAGTTTTATAATTATTATTAGTAGTAGTAGTATTAAAGTTGCTGAAAGGGAATATGCCACCTGTAGGATTTTTTTTTTTTTTTGAACGACAAGCAGCGTGAGAACTGAGATGAAACATTCAGTGGACCTTTTGAAGTTAGGAATTCATTTAGTTTCAAGAAGGCTGTCAGAACTTTATTCAGAAAGTTCACAGAAGTCTTTCATTAGTTTCAAGTGCTTTGTGTGCAATGGCGCCGCGATACAATATCGAGCGAATGAAGTGAAGGTTCAAATACCGCATTCCGCTCAGCTTCTTGATTTCGTGATTAGAAATCTCAGTCGAGAACACGCCAAAGGTCGAGACGGTTTGACCCTTGGAGCACGCTGTTCTGACCGACCTGGTCTTTAGATTGAAACTACTGGAGATAAAAAAAAGAAACAAAACAAACAAAAATCCGGCCGTTAAAAACGGGATCTTCAAAACTAGAGTGCTGCCAGTCAAAGCTTTCCCACAAGATCGCCATGAAATGCCAGAGAGAATAAATTTCGGTCAGCAGGTGTGAGGCTAAAGGTGTGGATGTACGCTAGATTGCTGTCATGCTTTTTCGCTCATCACATACCACATGGCTGGCGTAAAGACCTTTAACCCCTCGTCTGCCTGCTAGCGATTTTTAGTCGTCATGTGACCTTTGGTCACTTCCCATTAACCGATAAGAATTATGCAGTAAATAGGCTAACATGTTAAAGCAGTCTGATGTCAGTCGAAAATATGTTTTTATAAATCCCAAAGTGGGATAAACCTCACCCGTGTCAGGTCTTCTGCAAAACTACATTTATTGACGGTCACAGTGTGGTCCTGCACGATTTCTCAGAATAAAAATATGAAAAAATACTGGTGCATCGAGAATATGCTGTCATCCCATCCAATAATCATCCTTCGGTCGATGCCAAACGACAAGGTAACCGTGATGTCACATGGTACACCCATGCTGTGTGAAAGCCAGTAAAGCTGTTTCCGACTTACCTCGTAGAAGAGTCAGTACGAGAGGAGGTGGCGATGTCGCTGAAATGCTTGGTCAGGAGAGACAGGACGTTGAAAGAACTTCCGTTTACCGGTGATGGTGACGTCACATCGTCCACCAATTTCTTGTCTGGACTGTCTTCTTTATCCCATTCTGTTGCCTGGTCACCCTCCGTTTGTACAGAATTTACCCAGACGACAGACTTAGGCCGACCATGCTTCGACATTTTTTATGAAGTCTGTTCCAGTTACCAACAGGAAATTGTGTCATTCACGTCATTTCCTGAGGGACTGTGCTTAAATGTTATATCAGGAACGAGAAGAACTTACAAATCTCTTTCTTACAAGTCTATGTCTCAATTGTTCTCAGACGGGTTGCGATCTGTAGAACTTGACAGAAGCATTTCCCACCTACAGACTTTGGTGTGACAGTCTTTCAGTAACACGTGCGTATCACATGAAGCTATCAGACTCCAGAACGAGGGCATCCTCTTCAGCTTGTTTGACTGCTAGAATTCTCAGACTTTCTACCCCCTCCCGTCTGCCAGCCCATGGTTGCTTGCCTCCAGGCTACAATATTCTTCTCCACAAAACGCTTGACTGGTTCTGTTCACTCAGCTGGAGTGCAATGTCCACAGTACAGCCAAGATTGTCGGACTTGGAGCCAGTGTGTCGCCATGGTCGAGCAGTACTTCAGATGTTTCCCGGCACCAAGTCGCAGACCACGCCAGGTAGAGTCGATTCCCGTTCTATCGAAGAACCATCAGCCACTCGATGGTGCGACTGTTTGTTGATCAATTACAAGCACTAAGCCGCAGCACAGTCCGTGGTGGAGGGGAAGGGTGGTCACGTGACTCAGAAAAAGTGACTTCTACCAAGTTGTAGTTGATTTCTCCTCCATCCTACACACCCAGAGAAAACATGGCCACGCACTCCGGATGATTCGTTAAAAGCATTTTCTTTGACGGCCATGGTCTGCACACGAAAACAAAATACACGCACACACGCACGTACACAGCATTTGTGCACACGCACCCCCACAATACACCAACCTCTCACAGATTTTCAGTGTACGAACTAATACTGTCACAATACCAGGAAAGAAAAGACAACTGTAAGAGATTTCTCGTCGTTTGTAAAGAGCTTTAAAAAAAATTCCTTCGACACTGTTCCAAAAATAATGTCGGCGGTGCTTTCCTCTGACCATACAAGGCAAGATAATTGGCATTACGATGTCTGTAGTCATATCACCGTCAGCCATTTATCAGCATTCCGTCAGCTGTCGGTTCCGTGACCAGCAACCTAAAAGCATAATCATGTCTTGCCGCACAAAGCAACTTGGAGGGACCAGAGCGCAGCCATGTGAAGGCAGGTTTCCTCCCCACGGAGGGGAGATAAATAGGATTGAGAGGGCGAGAGGGGAGATAAATAGGATTGAGAGAGTAAGAGGGGAAATAAATAGGATTGAGAGGGCGAGAGGGGAGATAATAGGATTGAAAGAGCGAGAGGGGGATGAAGTGAGGGGGACGGGGAGCGAGGGAAATGAGATTTACAGCCATCATAAGCAGCTTTAACGGTTCTCAGTTTCAGCAGACAATATTTGTAGACCGGAAGTGACCGAGGGGAAGGGTAATTGGTGCTTAAATGCTCTGCCAGCAACCGAGGCTTTATCAGCCAGCCTGTAAACATGCCATGAGAAACCCTATGCCCATGACGAGATCTGAACCGGGCAATTTAAATTTTCACGGAAAGTGGCCGATCTATAAATATCACAGATTTTTTTAAAAATCAAACAAAGCACAAGAGAAAACCCACAACCAGCTGGCTTACGGAACTATCAGTAGTTTCATCTTAACGACAGAGCATTTAATACATTTTTCTTTTTACTAAATATATTGGAAAGAACAGGATGGTTGCTTGCTTGAGGTGCTGTCTAGCTACGAGTGTTGTTGTGTAAATTTAGAAGCTTGTAGAATTATTTTGGCTCATACTCGGCGAGTCACAGATGAGAGAAAAAAACCCCGGATAAATCTGGCAGCCGTAAACAACAGCCAAAAATAAAACAAGTACTTTTTACTGACTTTTCAGATACGATGTTTATATATGAATCGTCATTAGTGGGAAATTAGTAAAAAAAAAAAAGTATTTTTCAAACTTCTTTTTGTAAGACATGTGTTGACAGAAAACGCGAGCTACAGGACCTTCGCAGGTCTTTGGGGGAAACAGAGAACCGAACCTCTACCTCTTTTCACTCGAACTACAAGCACCTACTCCAGTCGAACTGTTCTCGATCGAGAGCCAAACAAGTTCTGATGTGAACTCAAACAACAGAGTCGAGTGAGGACGGAGCAAAAGCCGAGTTCATGGACCCAGAGCCGATGAAGCCGCCAACTGCCGAGCAAACGTCACACCCAGAAATGTCACCGAACAAAGCGTGGACATCACACACATGTTCACCTTCCCGTCCACATGTGCACACGACTGAAAGAGTGTCTGGCCCCACACAATGGAACGTAAGAGGAATGAAAAAATTAAAGATAAAAATCACGGACCTGTTTTTTAATGAAGCAGAGACAAATATTCTCCTTTTAGTTTTGTCCCGCAACGTCCCGTGTTCACATTGATTACATGCCAAGAACACCCAACAGACCGTGACGAGACCACGACTGAAATAACACTCGGTTGTTTTCCCTCCCATCTGTCGCCAACCCTCACTTTTAACACAGATCATCTTACATTTGCTATGCAGTTCTGCATTGTTTGCTGATATTTGTTTTTGGGGTTTCTTCTTGGTGTGAAATGGCGGCTGTGGACAGGAAACAAGCTTGTGTCAACAACTGTGCCATCAAAATCAATGTGACAGTCCCTTTGAAATGCACTGCTCATCAATAAAGCACACTCCTGACGACTCGTGAATGTCTTCACCAAGCCGACATCAAACTTTTTGCAATAGAGGTACACTACCTGTCTGTGTCTGGACCTAGAAGGTTCCTGCATCGCTCCAAAATCAATGCAGTCAATGAATGAGGTGAATGCTGCCTTTGAAATTCCAGTTGTTGACGAATAAAAACAGGTTGAATTTCCGACATTTCTATTGAAATGGACTTAAATTATTGTTATTGTTCTTTCATCATCACCACCACCACCACCAGCACACAGTTATACAAATCTAATAAAAAGAACAATTTGAACATCATTTTCTTTTGGAAAATGGTTTGTAGAATGCAAAGAGAGGCTACTTCCTCCTACCATCCCATGCTCGCTCTGTCCATCCAATCAATATTCATGGTCTGTACCCGATCACCACTTTCTGTAAGAGTCTGAAGGGTAGAGAGCTACGCGACTGTCCTTTGTTGCTCCATCTATAGAAAACTCTGGCAAGCAGAACTCCATTGTTTGGTTGGCTGAGTGGAATAATGTCTTGCGGCGGAATTGATAATTCTTGTGTAGGCATGGTCGCTCCTACTCCCTTATTTTACTGAGAGAACAGAAAAACCTTACTTGCAGGGTTTACCTCCACCAATACTACCCTAGTTTAAACTTTAAATAGTTGAATTTTGATTTTTAACCTTTAAAGGTATTTCTAATGTTTTAATAATAATGAACTATAGAGGTGTGATTTTTAGTGCTTAATCAAGCTCACGATGGAGTATACTCTCAGCGCTTACGAACAATAGACATGAGCAGAATGCAAAGGAAGGAAGGAGGGAAGAAAAAAACCTATGCAGACAAATAATAAAAGGCACACAAAAGATACAAAGAGGAATCGGGAAACAAACAGTAACTTAAGTATGGAGAATGTCAGAAATCTGCAGAGGAAGAGAAGCAGGTAGACTAGTTAAAACTAAACAAAAAAAAATGTTATAATTAAATTTATACATTTTTAAATTTATAATTTAAAAAATATTTTAAGTATTTAAATTTGATTTTAAAATTCTCTCTAGTATAGAGATTAACAAGAAGACAAATTATAATAAGCATACAATGTGAGGTCGGGATGTGAGGTCGGGAGCTACGTCTACGGTACATGGACAAAGGGAAACAACCCCTTAACTAACATACACATCAGTCGTCAAAGTGATCTCCCCTACTACTAAGCCAACATTTGGCTGTATGTGGAGTTGTCTCCCTGCGCTCGCACGCTGTTGGTGTAGAAAATGTATCTAAAACAGACGTTCTTACCGGATCATTCTTGGTGAGGATTTTTGAGAGACAAGAGATATATAATATCATTTCTACTTAAAATACAAAATAGATTGAAGCATGTTTAAGAACGCATTTGACTAATAATCTGACCCCACAATCTGTGAGTTTGATTGTTATGGTATACACATTCTTTTCCTCTTAGTATACTGTCGTGAAAAATTATCACAACATACATCAAATCCACTTTATTGTACTAAATATAAAACTCTCAGATAATATTCCAGTCTTGCAGCAAAGGTCTTTGAAAGACGCAAACGTATCGTTGCCCTGTGGATATTGAAGGAGTTGTCTGTTCGATCGACTGCTTTCATGGGTGCAGCCCTGCCGTGCGCCGATTTCCTGCGGTTTTGGAACGTGGTGAAGCGAAAGACCATAATTCAACAGAAACTTATACCCTAGTGCCATATAAAGCTAAGGAGAGGTGAGTTTTCCGGACGTTACAGAAGGGTGGCAGAAAGTAAGCATCGCTTGTTACTGCTGCCTTAAAAGTGCTTGATTCGCATCTCGTCTCGAGACCCGTTCGCAGAGCTGGCATTCAATGGTTTTCTCCGAGTATTCTGGTTTCCTCACACATTAATCATCCCTCTCCTCTTATAGAACGAAATCGCCTCAATGTGGAAGTACTTTCCTACCAAAAATTGTCTAGATGCGAGATATTCGCCCATCTCGTGGCATCAAATCTCATCTAGTCGCCTATGGAGATCTGTGATGTATAAAACTTGCCTTAACGCTAGCCTCTTTGATATTCGTAGCATTTCCTGAGATGACCCAGCTATAAAATGATGTCTGACTCCTTAGAGAAGTGAAGGTAATGAAAAGAAGTGAGGTCACCAACATCTGGCACCAACGGTCACGGGATTGCCTTTACAACCAGCCGATCGACAGACCGACTGAGACATCTAAGCAGCAAACAAACCAATAAAGAGAGAGAGAAAAAAAAAACCCAAACAACTAGAATGCTGACTTACTTCTCGATGTTCTCTGTAGTTGAAAAACTCTTCCGTCGTTTAGGCACGCCATCTTTAGCCTCCGCCTGAAACATGAGTATGAACCGTTATCAGGTCAGAACTGTTCTCTCGCAATGTGCACAGACACTTGACTCCACTTAACGGTCAGCATGCCTACTGCGCAGACAAAACATCATTAGACATTTTAAAAACAGAAAACAAAATGAATACAGTACTTCATCTTTGACAGGCATCCTGACAAGCACAATGAATTTTCCCTCAAACAGTGGAATAAAGAGTTGTCGAGACGCGACAATGTTATGAATCTTAACTTCATCATCGTCTTTTTATTTATTTTTTTTTTTCGTCCACCGGGATCCTTGGGAGTCGAGGAAATGGAGACGGCTGCGGATGGTTTGGTGTGAGGGCATGTGACGAGAGGATTTCTACCACAACTTCGATCCAACGCCTAAAGGATCGCACTCCTGCCCGGGTTCCAGAGCATCTTCGAGTTCTGGTTGTCAATCCTGGCTGGTCACCTAGCAACCTTGTCAAATGGCTGAACCTTTTGCCCTAATCTTTGGTCAGTGCTCAGAACTGACACATATATAGGAGGGTGGGTATAGAATATTGCGTTGTCGTAGTCGTCATTGGAGTGGTGAGGAGTGTGGTCAACTGGTAGCTGACTTTTTTCTTTTTAAATTTGTGTCTCTATCTCATGGTATCCTCTGTAATCTGAAACGCCTAAAGAACTCATCATCTACAGCAAAACATTGGACTCGCCGACAACAACACGTTGACCGTTTTCATCAACACGCTAGGGGACACCACCGTCCATTTCCAGACAGCAGAAAACCCATTCCCCTTGACTGACACTCAAACACTGTAAGCAACAGGGTGTAAATGTCATCAAATGTTCTGCTGAAACAGGAAACCTCTAAAAATAATCATTCTTGATTTCATTTGAACTCTTTTGAAAACAAGTATAATTCTGTTTAGGGAGCCATGAATGAAGCAATGTTTGTCTATTGCAGGATGGTGAAAATCCGAGCCACAAATAAAGAAATCTGCTTGACTGCCAGATGCACAACGGTGACAACTCCATTACAAGTTTCACACCTGATAAGGTCACCTGCACACATTTGCATTTCTGCCTATTGGGATGAAGTGAAATCATCCACACCTTTCCCACAATACATCGTCTGTCTCCTCCCTTAGACATCCGGGCATTGATGGACTCAATGTCGATTCTGAATAAAAACGATTGTACACTATGATGCTTCCTGCATGTAATTCCAGTTTGTTGTTAATGTTTTACATGCATCATGTTGTATAAACAGGTTTGTACCAATATGTAACTGAATTTACTGAAAAGATGCTGCTGAAAAACCGTGAAGTAAATATTAACATCAGATATCAGTTGGGTATGACAACAAACAGGTTTCTTAAAACCTTCCATTACTGAATACAAGTAATATCTGTAATAAAAGCCACGGAGGTGCGATGTTGTAAACAGAAAGTTTGTCATATCTGACAAGATCAGTCAAGTTGTGTCTCGTGAACAAGTCAAACGAGGCGTTTAATTATTCAAGAAACATCATGTAACCGGGATACAGACAATTACCTGGTTTGGAACAAGAATAACGTTTTCATCTTCTTCCTCGTCGTGCTTTTGATTAGCTGCCAGAAATTTCACAGTCTTCGAATGAGAAAACATTCTTTTAAACAATCCACACCAAGAACTTGGAGAGGTTACAAGTGACCATCATGCGGGGTCTGCTGGAGAGCAGTTGACAGCCTCTTGGTTCCTGACCGTTGTGAAGGAAGCTGGGTAGCTGATGATACTAACAGAGTGTTGCAGCCAACAATAAACATGTCAAGGACCTGACAGAAGTAGAGACTATAGCCAGTCCTCGTCTCTGTCCACACACACACCACCTACAACTCGAGAAAGAAGCGATCTTGTAAACGCAATTTCGCTCCACCCGTGAAGAGCAGACGCCAGATTTATTACGGGTGCGAGGAGAAAGTAGAGGGCCTACAAGTGAAACACATGTACCCCGGAGAGAAGGAGCCTACCCTGCCTGATGCTGTGCCAACCCAGGTCGAGTACCTCGACTGTTCCAGTGAACTTTCACGATGATTAACGGGGTTACTGAGGAATGTTTGTGTTCCGCGGGGAAACGGTCGACAAAAACACTGATACCGGTAGTGCTCCCCACAATACCTGTAATCAAGGCTTGCCGATGCTGACAAAGCCAACAAATTGCTTCTAGGGCTAAGGAAACGTGAAGAGAACGAGGGGAGGCAGGCTACGGGGTGCGAACAACTAATCCTTGCAGGTTTCAATGGAGAGCAGACCGGGTGGGAGTCGGAGTTATCAGCCCTGCAAACCCCGGGTGTGTTAATATGGGCGGGCACTGTTTCGCGCGGCTTTAGTGCAAACGCATTTTGTTTGAAATAAATTGAGTAGGGAGTTAGAGATGGCGGTCAGGGTGCAGACAAATGTCACACAAACACTTGTCGGGTGTCTAGAAGCGAACACTGGCTGGCTGCTTGGAAGGAACTCGCGATTAAACACACACATAAACACATGCACCATTTACACACATTCGACATTCGCCGTAAACACACACAAAGATCAATGAGGTGGAGAGAGAGAGAGAGATCTACTTATGAAGTGAAAGGAGAGGATATAAAAAATATAAATAAAAATAAGTTTTAGCATGAAAAGGAGTGCTGGCTTCCCTCCGGCTCACTTTTCTTCTTTTACATATATAATTTTTTTCTGTGGCGTTAATTATTTCCTTTACACACACACACACACAGATTCCACATTCTATTATTTACATGCACAATAGCTACATATCTCCCAAACATCTTTTTTTTAAAAATCCGTTGTTTTCAACAATTCCTGCCTTCGTCACCTTTCGCCTTTACCTGCACCACGATGTCTAACATCAAATTCTTCGATTGCCATCACTTTACCATCCTCCCTGCTATCAACCTACACTCTCTTCCATTATGTCCACAGCCTTCTCCTCATCTCTTTTAGAAGGAACCTCTGCATCGAACGACAGCCCAACTTTATTTGGTGTAAGCTCACCATGTGGCGGCACCAACATGGCAAAGACTGGCGATGGACGGCAGGTTGCTGCCTCGTTCTCTACACAAACATCGCCTGGAGCTTTAAAAATTGTGTTATTCTCAACAGATGAAAGGATGGAAACCAGGCAGACGTGGGATTTGGAAAAACGGACGCAAGCGCTGGCTCCTAGCAACGCCGAGCGCCAGCCGTTAGGTTCCAGTCTCCCAGGCGCGCGCTGGCCTCGTGCAGTTTATCACGCGCCGAGATATCACGTTCACTGTGAATGTGATGTATGGCGTCACACGTGTGACTGTATTCATGTTCAGTAACAGATGGAAGACACCGCACGTTCAACTGTCAGGGGTTTTCTCCTTTAATTCTTTCATGTGTGAAAATGGAACTAGCTCACCATGGGAGGTTTTGATGGCGGGGGTGTCTGTGCGGGAGAGTTATACCGCCTGCCATTTTTTTTCTCTAATAACGAGGTATAACTTTCAGAGTAAAGTAGTGAATTCACACAATAATGATAAAATTACGGACTGTTCTCAGATCCTTAGCTGTAAGACCGTCAGAGGTTGAGCACATGCAGCCAGTAACTACCCGCCACATCCAGAGAGGATGGGAGACAGGATGTGAACCCACAACCGACGATCTACACTGAAAGTTGAGCGCTTTTTCCGCTGCACCCACGGGAAACCCATCAACCACGAGGATCAATCGTCTTACAGCGCCACCTAACCCAGAATTCTCTTTCTTGTCAACTTTTTATTACCTGACTTTTTAAGATCTAGCATTCACGTGTAGTCGGCATCCTCGGCTCTGTAAAACCAGTCCGACACAATGGAGGCGAGTCAGCCAGACAGGCATGGTCTTACTCTTTAATATTACATCAGTATAAGTATATCTGTATACATTTCTGAGTAATGTGTCAATTGCTGTATATATCGTCAATTTGTCTTTTGTCCATATTTTGTCATGTTTTTAAACTTTAAAAGACTAACAACTATATAAATCAATGGTACTGAAAAGTCAGCATCTGGTCTGCAACTGAGTTATCTGCTTGACATGAATATCATTTCGAATTGATCAAGCCGACAGCCTCTGTTCTCAACGCGTGTGCTCCATAGGGTGCCAGAAGTGGAAATATATATCTCTCTCTTTCTCTTTCTCTTTGTCTTTGTCTCTCTCTCTCTCACACACACACACTCGTTTGATTGGTTCAGATCGAAATGGCGGCAATGTTTCCCAGGTGGCGCCTCGAGAAACGCTCATTTAGACCATCCAATAACTCCAGATGATTGGTTGTATCAAAGTGCATATAATATAATTAATTTAGCGGCTTTACGTTTATACCCGACATCATCTCGTCTATGACGGCCTACGCGGGAAGCAGGACAAAGGTTATCGGCTTGACCCCCGCCACAAAGTGGGTTACAGGCTCGACATGAATTTCCGCCAAGAAATGTCGCACTCACAATCTTCTGCAGAAGCATGGTGGGCACGAGGGCTTTGAGTGCGCTCCGCCATGCTGTGGTCACCTCGCTGTTCTTGTGCAGCCGACCGAATCCCACGATCACCGATGCTTTCTCCTGTTCAGTCGCCGATGGCAGCAGACCGGAAGCTGACAACTGTCGCTGGGCTGGAGAATCTGACAGGTTCCACTGTCCTGGAACTAAAGTAACACCTGGAGGTAAAGGTGGGGTTAAATGTGATAAAAAGATAAAAACAAAACCGTTAATCCCTCAATAGGGTCTTTAACCTTTAACCTTACTCCTCCAGTCCTGTCGACTTTACTGATGGGAACATTACAACGCACAGTGCTGTGGACGTTGATATAGAACACAAAATTTAATGAAACCGTTGTAGAATAAAATTACTGAACATCCGTACTATCATGAAAAGATCTTTTAAGCAATATTCTGTCGATTCATGTTAAGAAAGAAAAAAAAAAGAAAATTTGCGAGATGAATTATATATATTAACATTTTTATGTTTTGAAAGAAAGCCGAGCGAATATCTAACTTTCTGTGCAACAGATGACTCATACCTACCTCTCAGTGCAATAGATGAGGACCTTCTATCATCTCTCACACCTGGCCTTTGCTGGAGGACTGAGGGGCGGCGGTCCTGTCCACCTACCTGAAGCCGAGGGACAGACTGAGATTGTCTCCGTGATTGCGCACCTGAAGACCGCGGGTTTGCTCCAGGTACAAAGTCTGGGGTAAGGTAGTCCATCTTCTTCTGGCCTCCTCACAGTTTGTGTGTGTGGGCATCTGGAACAGCAAGTGGACAACTGAGTCACAGCAAGCACAGACCGACATGACAGGCACACGGACCATCTGAAGAGACAATGTCCTCACTAACTTCAAATATGTATAAATGATATTCAGAGTCAGTTCTCACTAACCCGAAATATGTGTCAATGAAACAGTTTTAATGGCGTTTAATTTCACACCCGTCTGACAAGCCATATACTTGGCTACTTGTCTGTGTGTTTATATATATATACCCTGTCCTTTCACGGGACTCAGAAACTTGTTGCATGATACATGTTACCTACCTGTTATGAAGAAGTTCCTTCTCGAGTCTAGCGTCCAGGTTTTTTTGGCGAGACCTCCTGCTGGGACAGAAAACTTTGTTTACCACTACACCAGCAACGCAGCAACCTGTCCTCAAGGAAGGCAACGACAAGTCTGGGTGTAGATATTTGCGGCCATAAAGACAGTCGCAAACTTGCAACAAAAAAAAAAAAAAAAAAAAACACAAAAAATTAAATTGCGAGGGAAATTAGCACATGAAAAGTGGAATCGGTGGGTGACGATCGGCGGACTCAAAGGTGTAAAGTGTAAACCAAAGTCTCTGTTGTTGTGACAGTTGAACATTTGCTCGGTTTTCTGTGTATGGAAACCATTGTCGGTGTCGCCAAAGTCTTTTCTGTTCTTTGTTCTGGGGCGTCAGTCCTTTGATGGCACTGCATTTGTGAGCAGCGGGGACAAGCAGCTCGCCCGTGTACCGCTGCCTAGGGTCGGAGGGTCGCTAACCTCTGACCCCGATAACTAACTTGAGTGGAAAGTACGCGGAGCCAAACGTCCCACGAGCGCGTGCGCCAACAGAAAAAACTTTCACAGACACGCAGACTTCTTGACTCTTGTCTTCACACATTCATGTGCATTGGCACGTGCTTACAAACATGGAAGGATTCGAACTCTTGCCCATTGTCAGTGACAGGGATTTTGATCTCGTGCAGTTCTCGAAGAAATATCGTGCCTTACGATTAATCTCACCTGAGTGTCGTGCATCAGTCTGGCTGTGCGATGAACTGTTCTTTGAAATGTTTGTCTGTATGTCTCACAAAGACCTGGCATTTATGTCTGTTTTGATGAAAGACATTTTAATACAACTTTTTTTCTATATTACGGAGTGGCGACGGGTTGTTATTATCATGAGGATCATTTCTCCAAGAAGTTTCTACCCTTTATGGCCGACACTTTGAAGACGTGGGCGTTACCAGCGCGTGCTTTTTGTTTTTTTTTCAGTGTTTGTCCTTCCTGACTCATGTTACTTTCATGCACAAGACTGCTAACAGAAAACAGGTTTATGCATACGGCAGCGCTGTGTAAAGTAGGTTTATGGCCGTAGTTTTCATACAGGTGCGAATCCTTTTTCAAGAACCTTGTGAGAAGGAACCCGAGGTGAGACAACTGCTTTCCACGGTCGCATTCTCGTTGTTTCCAATGGTCGGTCCTGTGGATGGTCCCGTGACCGAGACGACGAGAAAGAGCTAAGGTCCTTTTGCACAATCGCAGCCATTTATTGCCGGAAAATTCCCAGACTGGGGGTGGTTGAGGTGGAAATCTCAAACATAAAATAGTTTTGGTTAGACAAACATGAAAAGCGTCAGACCGCAACGTAGTCTCTGGCAGACATGAAGGAGAAAGTCTCATCTCTCACTCTGTCCCATACTCCTGCCTTGCTAACTGGCCGGCAAAGTTAGAGAGAATGATCCCCCTCCCTAAGGTTACTGTCCTTCGTAACCAGTAGCCAGTACTTGCTCAGACCTGTAGATATTCCAGCAACGGTTCCAGAATTAAATGCGCTGTCTATGTGCCTGTTTGTTTCTTTCCGTCAGTCCGTCCGTCCGTCCGTCCGTGTACCGTGGCTGCCAGGCTGCCTTCCTGACTTCCCGACCGCCTGTCTGCTATCCTGCCTGTCTGCTATCCTGTCTGTTTATCTGTCTGCTTGTCCCGTGTGCAGTGGGATCTGCTGGCCTCTTAGCCTGTGTGTCGGCCTGTACGCTAATCTGCCTGCTTACCGGTGTGATCTTGTCATCCTTTCTGTCAGCCTCCGTGCCAGTCCGTGGCTAGCTGTCGCCTCTTCTCTCTATCTTTCTACATCTTCGCCCTCAGCGACCTCCATACAGCTGCTGCACGTTAGAAAGGAGAAGGCGCCATTGCTGAAATTGTCCAACGGCCATTTCTTCGGCAGACATGTCGATCCGATCGCAGCGATTTGGGAAAAAAGAAGGTAAGGTAAGGTCAAAGGTCAATCTTCTCTGTCTGTGGTGCGGCCAGCTCCAGGGCGTTGCGATAATAGCTGCTGTCATCGAAAATGATCTGTCATCAATATTTCCCACAGGCCGAGGCTGCGTCCTCGCGGGTTTGATTTGTCAGCTGATCAGGTAAAGCATTGTCTAGACATCGCCATTACTAGGTGGCTCTGTTGATTGCCCTCCATCTTTCTTTCTCTCTCTCTCACACACACACATATTCTTTTGACATACCAGAGTGCGATGTTTTCGTGTGGCTATGCAAGGCTATGCAAGGCTAGGCAAAGCGACTTTTAACACCACCATGCACAGCTCTGACGTCACGAATGTACAAAGTACATGCATCGTATCCTAGTGTTTGCTACCTGGTTGCGTGCGTGCATGCGTGCGCGTGTAAATAAATGAGATATTCTTTGATTCTGTCAATGAAGTTAATTTGTCAGGAAAGAAGTATTTATTAGTATTTATACAAAAATTCACGCAAAGAAACAAAAGTTACATTACTAAGTGATTTAATGATCAATGCAAACCCTCGTGAAGCCTTGACTGCACGGATTGCACAACCTCCTTAGTCAGCTTGATTGTTTAGCATTTAGTGTTCAAATAAATAAAATATCATGGGATTAAAATCATAATCAAACTACAGAGTTCTAGTTACACTTCGTCTTCAGTTAACCTGATATGTGGTTTTCACCAACTTTTTGCTCGTTTTTGTTGAGTGTGCGCGAGAGAGACTTTTTTTTATTACTTTCACTATCTCCTGTTATTAAAAGTCTGGGACTATCCATGCTGCAAAAGCCATCCAGTCTGTTATGAGTGTCATTTCTGTCTGGAAATGAAAAAAGTCTTTCAGTTAGCCTGCGGGCACGCAGCTCGCTAAACGCTTCAACAAACGTTGCCAGGGTTCAAGCCTCTCTCTCGTTTCTTGCCTTCCGCAATTTTCCACCAAATGAAAATTCAACCTTCCATCTCTTTATCATTTTTCTCTTTTTGTCCGCGAACTTCCTTCATATATTTCGCTGTTTTTGGCTGGGTTCGTAATATATTGCCAGAATTATCAGAATTCGGGGCACGATAGTAAAATATGATTTGTTTTTAAATTGTGACCAAAAGCATTTCGAAATAACTAAGAAACTGCGACAAATCGATGAAGTAAAATCTTATAGTTAGGAATAAAGCTGGCAGCTACTTCATAATTAAAATGGAAGCGCCGTGTGTGTGTTAGGGAAGGGTTAGTTTTATTATTTTAATGATTGCCGGTGCACACTGACAATCTTCCTCTGTTTAATTGTATTTTATTCATATGCAGGTTTCTAAGTTTCTTAGTTCGCGGATCATGTAAATGTGTGAAATGTTTGAGTTCAGAAGCGGTGTGGTGGCATTTTGTAGGTTGACAATTTTTTTTTAATGGGACATCACCCTGTCTTCTCGTTCTTTTCTCTTGCAAGAGTTCTTTCCCTTGCATAGAGCTGCTATATCGGCGTCCAGCGGGGAGTAGATGTACTGTAGATACTTTTGAAAACACTACTGAAACCTACAGTACCAGATGACCTCCTGTGTTTGCTCATCAGAGTGGCTGTCACAACAAAGCGTGTTTGTCTCTTCTTCGCAAAGTCTAGTAATGGTGTGTTTAAACTATTCAGGGTGGGTATCGGGTGTTTGTGAGAAGGCAAAGGTGTTGACAAAAAGGTTGGCTACAATTCTGACCTGCCCTGACTACGATGAACCACCAAGGCTAGTTGCACAACACCCACAAGATCTATAAATAATAAATGACTCAATATATATGTATAGTAGACATAATGTATAATATGCTAATACAGAACAAAAATGGATGCAATATGCCAATATATCATTTTAAATATTATGTCTTTGTCTATGTCTTTGGATTATAGGAGAAGGGGAGGGCAGACTGAAATTATACTATTACTGTGAGTTAACCCTGTAAAGACTGTCACATTCAAATAGAAAGTAGGTCTGGCGAAGACGAGATCCGAATCTTCAACTTACGAATCCCACTGTACTGGAGACAAACATTTTACTTGTCGGAGACGATGAGGGAGGCGATGACTCACGATGTCGAGATGTCGAGAATGCAGCCCCTGTCATCTGACTGTAGTCTCTTTACATCGCATCCTTCCTGGCAGTCACGATCAGCCAGTAATCTTCGGAAATAATTTATCTCCAGGCAGGTAACGGAGGGCAGCAGGTAAGTTTGTCAGTTTTATGTCCACCGGGTACATTGTGCTGTCTGTCAATCTGTCTGTATATCTGTCCGACCCGTCCTGCGTGATGTTTTGTGTAAGGTGGAGAATATAAGTTTGGCATGTAGGTGGCGAGTCTCTTTGTCGGCAGGTGCCAGAAGGACACTCAGACAGGTGCTGCGGTCGGTAGGTCAGGTACACGACAGTTACAACCACACCAAAGTCTGGTCGCCACGTCGCCCTTGAGTGGGTCCCGGGAAGTGCGGCAATAATTCTCATCCTTTCCCTTCCGATCTGTCATCTGGCTTTTGACCTGTCATGTCCACAGTGTCGTCCCCCTGTGGCCTGTCACTTCACTCGCCTCCAAGTCTGAGTGTCTTCACGAAATAGGTTTTATAAGATGTACAGCGAAATACGCACAAACTAACTGGGGGATGAATAAAAGGAGGTATTTCAGTTTGATTGCTGGGAAGAGTCCTATAACTGAACTGGGTGGTTGATACCCGGATAGGTGGAGGAATATCTCTCTCTCATACTTCTCGAGACCAGTCTTTATTGACTGTAGATTGTTGACTTTACACTTGTCACAGATGGGGTCCGAATCCAAAGGTGTTGAGTTCGATACCCGTGTGGCTCAACAAACTTTCTCCTAGTCGACCCAGTTATCGGAAAAAGATCCGTGACTCCATAAAGAGTTGGGAAAGTGTTTGTAAGGCGGAGAGGCAGAGAAGATGGACACCGCACTCACAAAAGTCCGTACCTGTTAAAAGTGAAAACAACTCACTCTTCAAAATTTTTTGTTTAAAGTTAGGGAAGGACCTTTTTACTTACCTTTTCTTTCTGGTGAAACTGTCGTGTTGCTGGAAGAGAAATGCATTCTTCTGCACAGTAGGTTGAGGTAGAAGATGCGATCATCAGACGGCGATGTGAAGTCGGTCCTACACACACCAACAACCCGCTGTCTTGACAATGGCGGATGCTGTGAGAAGTATAAACACTTCTTCCTACAGAATTCTTTCCTCTTCATTCACCTCGTACTTTCAAAATTCGTGCTAGAGACACGCAGTGCTTTGCCATGTTTACTAGGAACAGACACTGATAAACACTTGACATGACTGACATCCACCCTGGTTGTCACCTGGGGAAACTTGGAGTAAAATCGTCTTTATTTCATTTCTCGGGATTCTCGGTTTTTTAAAAACTAAATTTTGTAGAGTTTTTATGCACATTCTGTCTTTAATGAGATTTCAATAAACATATTTTAATACTTTTTTTTTTTAGCGCTCACCACAACCTTTGCCGTTCCCTCCCACAAATGTAAAAGCTACTTTCTTCAAGATGAGGATACACACAATGACAAGCTTTTTCTACTTCTTAGTCTCAAGTATCATCAGCGATGGTAACTCGAGGAGCTCGGAGCCAAACACTTTGGCCAGTCGTCACCGGATGATAATATGACAGACAGAACAAAAAAAATTCCTCCCTTCTACTGTTACAGGTCCCACTTACATGTTATTATTTAGAGGAAGAAAACAAACTCCAACCTAATTGGTTTTGGTGTCATCAAAGATTCAAACATGTGATTTTGTCGTTTAACAAAATGAATTTTTTCTCGAGGACCGCAGATAAAGAGCGAAAGACACCAGAACCTGCAGACCGTACACTTCTCTTCTGTCTGCTGACATCGGAACAAGTCAATAGATGGACTAACTGTGGTAAGGGGTGTACACACTGTCAAACACACTTTCCTCTGCATAACTTAAAGAGATTCGCCACTGCTGGCTCTCGGGGGCACGTGCGGTCTTGAGGATTGCGCGGAACAAAAAACAAACAAACAAACAAAAAGGTTTTCTGTCGATCAGAAGATGTTGGCCTTCACGTTGATAAGAACGATGAGAACATTCTAGAAGCTCTAATCAAAGCCAGTCAAGCATCCACCACAGACACACAAATGGCAGGACACACGCACGCAGGAGGAATCGACCGAGACGAACACCAAACCCACGAGTCGGGGGGGGATCAGGGGGGATCAGGGGGAGGGACACGGAGGCTGCAGCTTTCGAGATGCAATCAGGCGGCACAGCCACACGCTTGACGGCATTTGCCATTCAAACCTCACATAAAAACTCAAGTTGGGCAAAGAACCACACATAACATACAAATAATTGCCTCTACACCCCCTTAGTACAAAATCCAGACACAGTCGACATGTAGTGTGAGACAGTCTGGCACGACTTCCTTCTTATTGTTTTACAAGTTCATGTCACGATGACAAGGCTAACAAACATGTGAACACATAATTATGTCTGTGAGTCTACACAGGTTTGACATGTGTGTGTTGATGTTACACAGATGTGTCTGTCAGTTTGTATTTGAGGGAGGCGTCATATTATCTTTCATAACAGAAACCAATCAGCGAGGTGTTGATACATCACAACATGGATTATTATTCGTTGTTGTGGTAGGTGCAGGCAGGGCAGGTCACATGTAGGTCACGAAGCAGTAATGTGAGGTCACACTCACCGCCAGATTTCGGTACCAGGGCGCATCCAGGTCACGACAAGCCGCTAGTGGGTCACAGCTCGGTCGCGACGGACTGCGACTGCTGCACTTGGAGGTCGCGAGGTTTGGTGCTGGGTCACGTGAATATTTCAGCTCACAGTTTGTCTCTATAAAATACTTGGTCCATGGACATTTCTCGGCTTTCTTTTACCGTTTTGAGACCTTGGCTTGCTCGTTATCCTTTCTATTTTAACTGAAGAAAGTATAGTTGTAAGGTAAAGGGTAAAGGTCATCTACTAACCTTTTCGGGTCATTGGAACGAGAGACCTAGCTGTACATGAGGGCAGTGCCAGTCTCCTCTCGATCCTCGCTGCCTTACATTCTCCAACTCTCCGAGATTATTTATTCTGATACCTTCAATGGCATTGAGATATTAAAAATGTTCCTGTCTTTATATACAGTATCTCTCAACTAACAAATAAACAAAAATAAAAAGCATAAACAAACAAAGCACTCATTCTTTCCTTCGTCCAGGATATTCGTGTACACCTGAACAAAAGTCGAGTAAATTAAAACGTATATACACATGTCATCAAAGAATAATCACACTCTCTTTCTCTCCTTTACATACATTCTGTATTCTCTACTATTTCTGTACACACCTATATAATATCTCACTATGGAGTCAGGTACCCATTCCCCCCAGCTGTGTCGACTGGGGGAAAAAAATTAACTGCGCTAGTCGGGAATTGAACCAGCGCTCTCTCAGTTAGGACGCCAGCGCTGTAACCACTCGGCTATCCGCTCCCCGTAACTGTACTTACATCATCCACTCCAACGCCTGTTGGTGTGTGTCATCGTCTGTTGATAAAAAAAACTGGAAGATGAATTGCAACGAATTACTGGTCTTGCTGGCAGGTGTGGACTCCGCCCTTACCACATCCCCCCTCCTCCTTAAAAAAATAATGATAAAGTGAACACGTGTTGGTCGTGTAAGCCCGGGGTGGATGTGGGGCAGGTGTGGGCACCGGGTGGGTGGGGGAGAGAGCGGGGTGGAGTGGGGTGGAGGCAAAGACCACCGACCTATAGTCTTGAAGGCTGGTGATGTGGAGAATGGTTGCTGCGGGAGAAAATGAAAGAGACGGGATTAGCTGCAGCCGTTTAACCAAAGCCGCACAGCTGCTGGCGGGTGACGTGACAGGCGGGCGGCCAGCTGTGTGCGTCACTCACACCGCGTGCACGTGACTTCAAGACTCAGCGCGTGCATGCATGTGTGTGGGGGGTAGTCATGTGGGTGAAGGAGGGGTGGGGCACCAGTTCCACTCTCTGCAAGTGATTTGTCAACAGCCGCTCGCAGTCTGTTTGTCTTTATGTCTCGGCAACCACCATGTTCAGTGCGGTTACTTTGCGGGTTCAAAGATAATGGGGTGAACGATTTTAATTTTTGAAAAAAAAGGGGGGAAGACTTTTTCAGACGTTGCTGAGGAAGGGATGAAAGGCGAGTGATACCTGGAAAGAGAGAAGGAAACATTATTTTGTGAAATCCGGGTAGCGATCTGAGGATGGACAAAGACATCAAAAAAACGTAGCAAGGGCGTTGTGATTCTACATTACCCTGGGGATAGCGCTGAAGTCGATGAAGAATTATGGTTTATAATTACCAATTGTGTACAAAATATAAGAAATTATTTATTTACGAGGAATAATTGCCGTATGGCGCGATTGAATGGACTTTTTTTATGAGACAACCAATTTGTTTCGTGCGATGTACATCTTTGGATGTAAAAGTTTTTAGAACTATTTTTGTTGTTGGTGGTGCTGTTGGTGTTGTTGGTGTTGTTGCTTTACACCAACGATAGTTTCTAGAACACGTTTGTTGAAAGTCTACAATTTAAACTCTACAAAACGCACACAGGTTATACTTTCGGTTATTAGCCTAGGTTGATGTCCGTGGAGTAGGGAAGCGACAAGAAATAGTTCCTGGCATTCGTTCCTCTCTAGATCACTGCGCGCATACTTTGCAGCTGATGGATGGCAGGACTGTAGGTTACAATAAATATTTCAGCAGCCCTCGCTTACAGACGTGTAGCGGACTTTATTTTAGTTGCTGGGCACGAAGAAAAATAATGTTTCATAAGAAATAGTTTTAATCTTGATTTTTGTCGTCTACTGAGAGATTGGTGGCGGGTGGAGGGGAAGAGAGAGTGAGATAAGAGTCGTGGGGAGGGGAGAGAGAGAAGGAGGTAGAGGAAGAGAGGACTTGTGAAGATAATATGAGATATGACAAAAACTGACAAAAAAGCACCTCGCCGGTGACGTGGAATCGATTGGCGGTTGAAGGCTCAGCTGCGCGAATTTGGGAAACTACTTGTCCCCCTGAAATTAGAGTTAACCCACCCTGACACCGCGCACCACCCTGTCCCTTGTCCTCCAGTGCTTCCTGTCTGCCTCCAACCCTCGAGTCCAGGGCCGGCGTGCATGCGACTGATAGGAGACCTTACACACTGAGTTGTCTTAAGTCCGCGGTCTTAAGTGTAAGTCCACTTCCCTGAGTCTCATCTGAGAACTCGACATGGCACTTCACACCAGAGACTTGAGGCTCTTGTTGGCTCCGGTGATTTTTGTGTCTGGGGTGTGAGTGTGTGGGTGTGTGTGTGTAGGTGTGTGTGTGTGGGTGTGTGTGGGTGGGTGGTTTTTTGTTTAAGCTAAGCCCAAAATCTTGGACTTGACGTGAAGTCCTGGGGTCCGCTGCATGAGTCACCGCTGATTGTTTTTCCATGCTTAAGAGTGTAATGCCCAACAACATTTGTGGAATATTTATGTTTATAAATGGAGACTAAATGGACTTAAAATGCTACAATACCTCTCTGTTCTCTCTCTCTCTGCTCTCTGTCTCCTTTCTTCCAAGCAAGTCAATAAGATGTTATATTTTCATACAATCGAAGTAGTTTTTGTCGTCTGCTGAATGGAATTGCTGTTTAAAGAAAATTCAAAAAGAATTTTTGTTCTTCTGCGTTCCGATGAGCATGTCTCTCAGACATCGACTTTTGTTTTTATCATGAAGTGGACTGTCTTTTCCAGATTTATTTTTGTGCCCCAGAATTCTCTGCCAGTGTGGCTGGCTGTGACCACAGCTGTGCCCCGAGCATGTGTGTATATTAGGCACAACTGCAGGATAAGAAAAGGCATCTTATTCTGTCTTCTTTTCTGGACTTCTTACTCTGGTGCGACAGGTGGAGCGGTCCCCAGATATTTTGAGCAGTGGATACCTCGAGGATCGAACTCCTGTCCCGTGGGGCGGTGCCTGTTGTAGTATTATACTGTGCTGAGCTCAGAGCAACAGACTTAGGACGTGGTCCATTTTTGCATGAAGAATATTTCTCAAAGCATAAGAGACAGTACTGTTATTTTAAAATGTAATAAAAAGAAGAAATTAGAGTTATCTTTCTAATTTCTTTAAATGAAAACAATATATTCCATTTCTTGTCGCGCTCCACTATCTGAAATGAACTAAGTTCAAAGACCTCTGTTTCTTTACACTAATTTTTTCGTTCAGAAGTTTATAATTATCGCTGCAAGCACTCATCTTGTAATGACAACCTCTTTGTCTGTCATCAGGGCGCCGTGAGCTCGACAAGTCGAGTTTAGTCGATCTCCGAGGGCTTCAGTCTCTTGTCGACTGTTTACGACATACGACGACTCGCTCCATCACAGATCGCGTTACCGTAGCTGTCCACGTAAATCTCGCTCCCAGTGTGATTAGCATTCATCATCCCGCCCCCCTCATCTCGCAAACATCGCTACCAGACCTTCTACTTTCTTTTTGAGAGAAAAAAAAGGAAATGCAGATATTTGATTACATGGATTTTTGAATGGCAAGCTGAGACCAAAATGTTTGGTACCTTCTGGACTTCTACACATAGCTACTCTTAGCGCTATAGTTACCTGGCTAAAAAAGTAGCAGCCGTCTGTTTATAGTTGACTAACCACTTACCTAACCACTTAGCCACTTAGCTAACTACTTTGCTAACCACTTAGCTCACCACTTACATTTTAATACCTGGCCCCAAGAGATCTCTCCGTCACACAACTACCTCCCCTGCCCCCTGAGGGTTGTAACTAGCAACCGGATGTAAACTAATCACCTGAGAGGAAACCACATACCTACCTCCGACTGCTAGCTACTGTCGGCGATATTATCTCCCAGCAGGCTGTGACAGAAGTGGGTGAGAGGCGAGTCGGGGCCTCTGTACACTTGTCTGTGTGCAAGGTCGCTGTTCCGCATGACTGCACCTGGGTTGTGTGAATGAGGGGTTGTGCACCTGCCTGCTGTTGAACATCGTATCTCGGGGGGAACTAAGACTGGGACATGTGCAACAGGAAACACGAGCTGGGGGGACTTATGCGTGGTGCACCTGACTCCTGCGTAACAACGTAACTTGACCTCGGGGTCACAGTGAGATCGAAGGTACTGACTGAGATCGATCACTTAAAGTGGATAAGGGGGAGGAGTCACACCAAATGCCACAAGTAAAGATCCTCCCTTCCCCCGAATAACATTTTTAGTCTTTAAAGCATCTCCTGTCCTAAATATTTGATTACGCCTACGTTTCGAGTTTTCATTATAACTCATTAGCTTTGATCTTTAATGACAATTATTAAGTCCACTTCTAATTTGTTTTCTGCAATTTAGTATTTTAGCTGCTCGAGGGCACAGCTTGCCATGCTCGCCACCAGGTACGGAAAACACTGGGTAGGCCTCAACGTGGATCGGGGTCAAAGGTTAGACAAATGGCTATCTGAAAGTCGTCGCCATGTCTGCCATGTGCATGTGGAGCAGAATCAACCCCCGGGATAACATTCCTGCTCGGATCCCTGATCACAGGTTAAAAATCATCCTGTGCAAATCGACTTCTGTGGATCCCGTCTTTTTATTTCAGCGATTACCTGAGCAAGCGACCTTTAGGGAGGTCAGGTCAGGTCACGCATCCCCTCGACAGGTCACGCTTTGCTGCGAGAGGGAGGCGCACACAGGGGACAGGTGTCGGCGGTAAAAACAACAAAAAAAAAAAAGGGTAAATAATAAGCGAACTACAGCCACGTGACGAGGGAATCAAGCAACAGGATGGTTTCGAGTGAGGAGATGCGGGCTGCTCCTGTTACAGACCAACAGAAACTATAAACTAAGTAAATAAACTCAACTTGTCAACGTTGTGTGTTGTGGAGGGTGTGGTGTAACATCACACACAAGACTCGTGTTCTCGCCATATGCCTTCAGCCTGTTATCAATTTGTAAACATTGTTGTTAAATAGTTTTCCCATGCATGCGTGCACCCGTTCGACCTCAACGAACATTTCAAGGAGCGGTACATGTCGGCGGAGTGGAGACCAGAAAATAATTGAATGAAGACAAGGACAGAAAGTAATAATAATAAACATGCAGTATCAGTTGATAGCCACCTCTATAGTGACTCGACAGACATTCGGATTCTTCTTTCCTGTCTTCTGTCGCGCTTAATCCACCCGGGGTGCTCTCACCAAGGAGCCACCTACCCACTTACGGTCCAGCTGCACGCTCTTGGCATTGCGTAACCTAGGATACGAGGAACTCTTCGACTGTTGCTGTCGATGTATGCCGAACCCAGTTCCAGTTGAGGTCTGTGACAACCCGCAGACAGCTGGCACTAGCTCCTGAGGGCCTCCACAAGGCTCCCCTATCTCCTCCCTGTGACGACACACCTGTGACAGTTTGCAGGTAAACACCTCCAGCCATCCCCAGTGCCACTTTGCATCCAGCGGTTTCACTTCAATGGTCGACATTGACACTGACACCCGCCTGCGGTGCTTCCATGGCGACGGCTGCTGCCTGCATCTCGCATCAGCTGCTGCCATCCACCTACAGCAGTTCCACTCCTGCAACGGTTCTGAACTCCCAGACCTCGCGATCGCCACCGTCACCTGCCTGCGACGACCCAGCAAGACCGAGGTCTTCTCCCTCCAGTTGTCTTCTTTCCACGTGACTCCACCTCACCTGACTTACTCTCGCGAAAGGACCTCCCACCTGTCCTCTACAAACTTTACACGGAATCACAATCGTCCAGCTTCCTTACCTCTGCCAAGTGGGAGAGTGTAGAGGATTCTCTAGTCTACAGCCTACAGCCTCTACCTTCCCTACTGAGATCACCTGTTGCCACCCTATTATTCCTTTATCTGTTGCCATACAGGGTGGATGCCGGGGACAGCTAAGTATGGGTGGTCGTCCTCGAGGAACAGCTCGTCTGTTCTCCAGATACAAGCTACAAACATCGCCATGTACAGAAAGAGGTCAACATTGTGACCTCCCGATATGACTCATTTACATATGTTCCCAGCTCTTCCATTGGCTGGGAGCATTCAAGGTATAAACATGTTTCTGTACAACGCTGACGTCAGTCTGTTGACCTGTGCGTGGCGACTGTAGCCATGGTTATTACAGTTTCTTCACCTCGCAAATATTCTGCTGGAGACATGGAGCATGCTTATCCAGTTGTTCTCGCTTTCTCTTTGTTTACAAGTCGATGTGTATGAGTGTGTATGTGAGTGTGTATGTGAGTGTGTATGTGTGAGTGTGTATGAGTGTGTATGTGTGTGAGTGTGTATGTGAGTGTGTGAGAGAGACCAAGCGGCAAAGATCAAAGAAGAGCAAAGTGCAGTAAACTTTATTTATTGCCCCAAGAACAGTGTCCTATGTCACACGTGTCATCTTTATAGCATCAGTCAAGGTAAGCTTTATCTTCGCAACGACAGCGGGTCTGTCCTCTGAAGTTCTTGTCTGTCAAAGTTTGTCGCTACCAGCGGCAGGCTGGACGGCCGAATGTCCGAAACACGGAAAAATAAAGTAAGGGGGTAGGAGAGGGATGGCATTATTTATGTCCACCTGAAAGAAAAAGTGAAATAAGAAGCTGGGCTTACACGATACTGATGTTCTGAATCGTTTCCGCTCAAAATGTTCGGTTTCAAACGAACAAATTGCTTGCAGTCCAGTGTAAAACAAAGGCCACCATGCTTAATACTCTTTCGCGAAGGAAAACAATAATTGTGACTTAAGATGAGAGGGAGGAGAATCGGTGTTTTACGCCGACCCAGCAACTATGTCTATAACACGACAAAGCGGCCAGCCCTGTAAGCAAATGCGACATACAGAGAAAAAAAACAGCGTGTCCGAGACGAGATGTGAACCCAGGACATCCAGCCTTCACTGCGTTGGTGACAGGCGCTCACCGTTGTCACCGGACCACGCGTGACGTAGGAGGAACTGTTTGACAAGAAAGACAACCCTGACACGCTAATCTTCTGCACTTTGCTCAGGTTTTCCTCGCTGTACTCAGGTTTGAAAATTCTCGGCACGATCCCCAGTACGACTGCACTTCGGAGACTAAACGTTCGACCAGGTGAGAGTTCAGGTGCGACAACAAAACACGGCAACCTCGTTGTACCGAGCCTGAGTCGATTTTAGATGCAATTCTACTTAAACAATTGTTTTTATTTCTAAGTCCAAATATTTAGCAGATATGGAAATAGTCATTAGCTATATTTTAAATTATTAAATTTATTTTTATTTTTTTTAAAGTGATGACGAAGGTGTGTTAATGGTAAAGTCTTGAATGTTGTTCTGAGAAGTGTTTGTCGGGTAGCTACAGACCTCTTGGGAAACTGATGGAGGTTGTCACAAGGTTCAGTCGTGTTGTCGTCTTACAGATGAAGCACCTTGATGTTATCATCGCTGTTATCGTCTCGCGGACAAGAGAGCAGCAGCTGTGTGACCTCCAGTGACGCCGGGAGTCACGCGAGTCGACAGCGAGACCCCGCACACGCCCTCCCGGCAACGAGTGCAGAGAAGTGGAGGAGGGGGAGCCCGGTGAAGGTGGTGGGGAGGGACCCTCATCAGACACCTGGGCGACATGGGGACGGCGCGAGGCGACAGGTTGCCATTGAAAGAGGTCAGAGGTCAGGTGTGCGGCGTATCGCGCCAGGAGTAAGGTCAGCCCAGCTGTGAATGAAAAATGTTTTCAGACTGGAGACGGCTCGCCCGGCCTGACCCCAGACCGTCCTCGCGTCACAGCTATCTCACCTGGTTCCTTTGTGTCTGCTCGGGGCCCCAGGTGAGGGGGTCTCACCCATCCCTCTCTCTCTCTCCAAGTTTTCCGACCACGTGACTACCAGATAACGGAGGTCGGTAGTCCTCAAACGTGATTTTTATTTCCTATTGTTACATAGGTTGTAAATAATGTGCAGGTAGTTTGGTAAACTAATATGTATCGACAGTTACACCAAATGTACTGTGGTGTATGGTGGTACGTGTGTAAAAGAGAGCAGCGCAACATGTCCTGAGCTCTCCCACGAGGGAGGAAGAAAATGTTACAGCCCACTAGATGGCGTTGTCTACAGTTCTGTAGCAGTGACTGTACCCGAGGTTTGGCATTATGTTCGTGAGATGGAAGCCAACTTGAACAACATAATTCAAAAACTATTTCTTTTTATTTTTCTCCGAGTGGCTTCAGATGTGTGCGTGTGTGTGTGGGTGTGGGTGTGTGCGCGCGCATCCGTGTGAGAGGAGGGTGTCGGGATGTCACGATCTCTCACATGGGAGGTAGGGAAGGCCTCAGCCCGCTAGATGGCGCTGACAGACTACAGGTTTGTGGCAGTGACTGTATGTTTATTGCGACAGTTATTGGTGCGGCCTCGTTGTCGAGCAGCCCACCACCTCCCGTGCAGTCCCCCCTCCAGCTCACCTCAGCCAGCATCGCGCACACCTGTCCCTCCAGGATCTCAGCACAACAGGGGGAGGCTGTTACCTGCACACCTGCACAGGCCACACTTTGATCTTGTAGCTTGCGGCACTTTCTCGCCTGCACATCCACCTCACCCACACATGAGGAGAGGACTGATGACAGAAACCATTCCTTGAAATAAATGTGACTTCCTGCGACTGACCTCCTGCCCTGGGGTTCAAGGTAAAGACATGACAGTTAAACAGCACTGATGTTGCTGTTGTCGGCTCCATATCTAGGATCGACTCACACACACACCCACCCTTCCAGGTTATTTCGCACCTTCCTGTCCTGCAACGTGTGATCCCGTCAAATGCCTCACTCGAGATAAGGCAGAAGAGGTTGTAAACAATGTCTCCTTTCTCTCCAACGTGATCACCATCCGGTAATAGTCGTCTCCCCTTGCCCACCCGCACTCACGTGAAACCAGGTCGAATGGTTCTTCTAGCACGTCACCCCCACACACACTTTGCCAAGTCTGGCTCCCTGTCCTCGAGATACCCCCTACTCCCCACCCCACACA
The DNA here is from genome assembly GCF_003073045.1 of Pomacea canaliculata. NCBI lineage: Eukaryota > Metazoa > Mollusca > Gastropoda > Architaenioglossa > Ampullariidae > Pomacea > Pomacea canaliculata. Next base: position 40,539,831 of record NC_037590.1, on the reverse strand, counting down.
CCCCAGCCACCCGTCCCACGAAGTAGGCTGCTTCACCCTCCCCTCGCCAGGCCAACCTCGCACCATCCCCCTCCCTCCTGCATCCCTCCGTCTCAGTCCCGACTTGCCACCCATCCACCATCACCAGCGCCGGTTTCGACCCCAAAAGACACCTGCTTGCTTGCACAACATCCGTGAAATATGAACTTTATGGCTCGTTTGTTGTTTTTTAGGGGGAGTAGGGGGACAGGGGGCGCTGGAGTCCTGCCTGCCAGGTGGCGTCTACTTGAAATGACCTATTTATTGGCGACAAGTGCAAAGGGCTTTGTACCCTCTGCCAGGATTTCCCCACCTCCCCGATCCCTCTGTTTTCCACCAGTGTTCTCTGCACGAGCTGCTGTCGTTTCTCACATACATAAATTTGTTCGTAGCGCCCCAGTTTGTTCATATTGCGAGCAGTTTTATGAGTGAACAGGGTACACGAACTCTCAAGCTATCCACCCCAGGTGTCCAAACGACGGCAGGTGCACAGGTGAAGCTAGGTGCATGTTGTCAGCAGGAAGACACTGAAAAGAAAGTCGTAGATTGGTGTCGGGAAAACCCGGTAACTGTGTGTGTGTGTACGTGTGTGGGGCGACAGGGGAGGTAAGAGGAACGAAGAGTGACGTCCCTTGGGAGTGGTACGCAGGACAGACGTACACAGGTACAGGTGGGAGAAAGACGCAATGATAGGACACTTAATTACCACCTACCCGATACTCCTGGGGCCCGTGTTCACGCAAAGAGGGAGCATGTGACAGCCGAGAGGAGGCCAATAAAAGTTTGGAAGAAGGGGAGGTTATTCTGCTGCATCGCTGTGAACTTTGACTTGGTCACTGAACAAACATCTAAACAACAAAAATATCATAACTGGAGAATCGTTTTTTTTTTTTTCTATTTCGCACTGAAGTAATTTCTAATGTTGTCAACTCAAGCAGCCAATGACGACACAGCGGCTCAGCCAAGACCGGAAACCTCGAAGTTGCTTCCCCTTCATAACAAGGGGACAGCACTCAAGCGGAGAGTGAGCGAGAAGATACTCTCGCGGTTTCGCACCGTTCACAAGCATAATCGTGGACTGATTGCCAAACAAACAGCAAGTTTGCTTTGTGTGCACTGCTTCAAGGGATGTTGAAAGCATGTTAATGGCTAAAGTAGCTGGCAATGAGTGAAGTCCCCTGCCTGTGATGTGTTTAAGAACGAGGCTGAGGTCAACAGACAGGCGCGTTCATGTTTTCTCTGACGACCCCTGTCTGTGTGTGTGTGTGTCGGTTAGTGCATGTAGGATATTTTGAAGTTAATTAAAATGTAATCAGATGTTACAAAGAATTGCGAGTTTGACTTTATTTAGAGAAACAACGCTATGTAAGTCTTCTGTTATTATTATAATAATAAATGTTGTTCGTGAACAATATTAATAATGCAAACGTTAGTATGTGATCTTTTAAATAGTATACACAACACAGATAAACTAGAGAGTAAATGGTCATTTTGTTTAAAGGTAACTGGAGAACAAAATAATTGTTTTACGAGAACAAACTGTGCATGTGTCACATTGCTTTTTAATTAAAAAGAGATAATTTACTGGAAACATAATATTTAACAAGTATTGGAACATTAAAAATATTCTTGCAAGTATCAGTAAACCTATACCAGTTTAGTTTGATACCCACTACCGCATTTTCCCAAAACAAATCTTTTTAAAAAAATTATGAAACAGCTTTGAATATAGAGACTTAACATATTTTTATGTTTCTGTTATCTATAAGATGGTAAGAAACGATGAAAATCCGTGAAATAAAACAACAAAATAAAATATACAGAAGCACAGAAGATTTGGAAACTTTACTGACAGGAAGGATGATGTAGTAACAGAGGAAACGCACACACACACACAATCCTTTTCTCTTGTTATTACTTCTTGTCCACTCACATACGGGGTGCAAACTGGACAGATGGGGAGACAGAGATATCTTTGCCCACAAGCTGCGGCTGACAAAAGCTGAGCCTACCAGAAGAAAAGTCTAGCAGGGTAGCCTGTGGATATTCCCTGTAACCTGATGTCCATCGAGTGGATTGCAAACAGCAAACACCGCCACTTGTAAATATTCTCCCTCGGGCTGTTGGCAGGCATTGATCCCAGGACCATCGCCCCGATCCTCCAAAAGTAAGAGTTTCTTCAAGCGGCCAAGCTGGTGCACCCGACGAGCTAACAAATGCATTGTCGCATCCACCTCCACACGCAAATATATCAGTTTCCGTATATAAAGTAGTATATCGAGTTGCCATCACTTTTAACAGATACTGAGGGGAGGGACCAAGAAAGGACTGTGGGATGTATGGACGAGAGGATAGCTAGGGAACTAGCGATTGCCGAACTTTGTTTGTTTTTTTTTTTTTTTTACTTCTCAGCATTTCTGTGGCCATCACATTTTTGTTCCAACCACAAGATGTCCAGATCAGTTCACTAACAGCCGCTAGAAGAGCAGGGTTCGGGACGTCCACCCGAGGGCCATACAAGACCTGAAGAATCGTTTGGTCTGGTCTTGCCTCAGCAACGGCATGTATGACTCGAAATTTAATAAATGTAGGTTTGTTTAGTAGAAACATAAACTGACATTGTGTCAACCATAATGATAAAGTAGAGGTTGAGGGTCAAGCGGGTAACGTCCGTTATGGGGTAGACCGGACATCCGGGTACCTCGACATGGCTGTCCGCGGCCTGTCCTCCTGTCTTGTCGTGATTCAGAGGACAGACAGGATGGGACGCTGGGAGTGTACACGATGCAAAAGTGTTAACATGTGTGAAGAAGGTACAGCTTGAACTATATCGGTACAGAAATAATGATAGATGGAGCTGATGTGGATGAGACTGTCTTCAAGTTCATCGCTTTATTTGTTGCTGCCTGTGGTGGCGCTGCTGTTGCTGTTTGGTCTCTAATTACAGCATCCCACGTGGTAACTGTTTACTGTCAACTGTCCAGAACTGCCTACAGTCGTCTAAAGGTGTACACAACAGTCCACAGGTGTCTCATACAGTTGATCAGCGCGGAGGCCAACAGAACTGCGGTCCTGCGCCTACATTCAGCAGCTGCCAACGCCAACCATCCGGATTTTGTTTTTGTTTGTCCTTTTTTTGGCTGATGAAATGTTTGGACGACACTGCCACGACTACCCTCACCACCACCACCATCACCCCACCAGCTTACGAGTGGCTCTTTCAAAACCACCCACCATCCCTGTTGTTGCCACAATCACGACAACTCTCCAATAAAACCTGTTATCAGACGTTCAAAGGTTAGCGACGAGCGGACAGACAATGAAGACAAGCTCAGTCCCTGACTCCTCCACTCCTCTCCTCTCCCCCCAACCAACAAACACACCAACCACCACCCGAGCGCTGTGGGACTGTGCTGGCAGTGCCCAGGCAGGTCGGTTTGTTCTGGTCTGGCACTCCTGTTTTAAAATTGATTGGTCTTGCAGCGAAACCTCGCCATCTGCAGCAGGGAGGCTGAGAAAGGTTTTCACTGCCACCTCCTCCGTTGTGCACAATCGATCCTCGCTCTCGGTGACTGCGCCTTCCATCTGCTGAGCCACCTGCTTGCTGGCCGCCCTCCCCCGGCCCAGATCCGCGCCAGCGACAGAGGTCCAGGAACTCGCTTCCCACCCCCCGCCACCTCTCTCTCTCCCCCACCCGATATTGCGCTCATACCCGGGGAATAATGCAGGCTACAATGAACCTATTTATAAAAAAAAAGTCGATTTTAAAATCGTTATCGTATGATCTTTATGAGCGCTGGCGAGAACGCAATGGCGTGTTTGTGTGGACGTAGAGTATACATAATGTTTATTAATATATAAGAGTAGGGGGGTGTGTGTGTTTGCGAGCGCGATCTCGTGTTGTACACTTATAATTGTATTCCAGAGGATTATTTCAGTTTATGTTTTTCGGACACAAAGCAAGCAGCGAATGGCACGGAGGGGAGGGAGAGGTTTCCAGGATGACGGGGGGTCGGTGGACAGCTGCGCTCACGTGCACAGCCCCGGCTGATTACGCCGCTGTAAACACCTGGTGACAGGACAAGGGAACCTGCGTCAGCATGGTGACCTCACCGCCCGCTGGCTGAGTTCATCTCATCTCCCCCTTCCTCTCTTTTCAACACACACACTCCCTCTCGCAGCCAGCTGACCTGTGACCCGTAGTTACGACTCTGAACTCTGCTCACGTCCTTATGCGCATTTATTTTATTTTTTAAAATTGCGCATGGTGTGTGCGACAGCCACAAACCGGTAGGTCAGTGCGGGTCAAAGGTCTAGGAAAGGTGTGGGTGGTGGAAAGAAGGGGTGGGAGCGCTCAGCGAGTGGTAAGGTGTGGGTGGTGGAAGGAAGGGGTGGCGCTCAGTAAAGATGGCGGAAGATTGGAACAACGACCAAAACGAAAGCGTGTTATCTGCGCAAAGGTGACGAGGGAACCCGAGCTTTTGTCGCAGATGGTGATACATGGAGTGAAATGACTGCGGCTAATGGACGAACCTTGTTGAGTGTAGCTGGCCACGGCGAGGCGGAATGCACGTGCACACACCCTCACCTCTCCTGTACATCCTCCGCATCTTCATCGTCCTCATCGTCGTCATCCAACTCCTCTTCTTTCTGCGGCTAATGTAACCACACTCCCCTATCCCACCCGCCATCACTTCCTCGCCGCGACAAAACGCTTCCTCCCACGTGACCACAATCTGTTCAAAGGCAGCAGCTGTTACTTGTCAGCAGATGGATTGAAGAATCGCAAAAAGGGAGAGAGAATAAAACTAGCATTGAGTAGGAAGTAATTAAATTAAACGCGCCCAGTTTTGAACTAATGAATAAAGGCTTTCAGAGTAATTAAGATTAACACTCGCCCAACGCTCGCGAGATTTCAAAGTCACGAACAAAATGGCGGCCAATGATTTCGTTTCGTTATTACCGTATGGGGGCACGTGACTGGAACAGACGTTTCGTGCTCGCAGCACAAGAAAGTGAACAACAGCCGGGTCCTGGGCATCTGCTGCTGATGCTGACCTGATCGTGGGATTCGAACCTGGTGACCGTCAGATCATTCAGACCATGAAGCTGCACAGGAAGAGCCCCGGGAGGGCATCTCTATTTTAACCTCTCCTCACCTCCTGGGTTCGTAGATTGAATATCAGATACACTCCTCCCTTGCTTCGATTTAATCATAAATTAAAAATCAAAGTTATGAAAGGCTGTTGGGACCGATGACCTCATTGCTTGTATGATCCAGACAGAAACAACGGCTTTTCTCCTAGTTCCCTGGTTACCGTCCCCTGGTGTCGGACCCCAGCTGAGTGCACGCAGCATGCATTGCGAAAGGTCTGCTGGGGTCAGCGGGTGCAGATGGTTATCGCGACCGTAACGTGCTTAACTAGCTGTTCTCGTCCTCCCACCCCTCGTCCAGCCACCCACCCAGTGCACGCAGGCGACTGTGGCGCGTGCCGGCGGTGGCGACAAGTGCACGGTCCGTGTCGAGGGCGCGGCGTATTGTTTGTGATCTTGCACACATCGATCTCGCATGGCCGGAGTAGAGGAGGGCAACACTAACACGTCTGCCATTCCGGTCCCCATCCCCTACCCTCCAAACACCCCCGACCCCCAACTCTAACCTTAGCTTGCCTTGACACCTCACACACACTCCATGCTCTCTCTCTCTCCGTCCTTTTCATGTCCACCCACCCACGCTCATTCTGTTTTCGTCCGCCCTTTGCCCTTCTCGGATTGTATGCATCTTCCTATTATTGTCGGATGAACACTCCTTCTCTAGCTCTCCTTCTTCTTCCCTCACTCACTTCCTTGCTGCCTCGGAACTAAAAGCTCCAACGACTCATGAGTGGTTCATCGGGTGGACCATCTGGACGAGTTTCTCGTGCCGCTGGCAGCGCCATCTTGCGGACATGCCTGGAAACCTGTAGTGGATGGTGTAGTTAACTTCAGGAAGGCCAAACATGGAGGTGGGCGGGTGGAATGACAATGGCTGGGTATGGTGGGATGGAGGTAGCGACTGGGGTAGCTTGGTGGGTGTGTGGGAGAAGTTCCAATGGCGACCAAAGGTGGGCAGAGAGAGGGACCTGAAGCGACCTCGGTAGGGAGAGGGGGGAGCGGCTAACAGGGTGTAGTGGGGAGGTCAGCATCGTCAGGGTCGATGGAGGGCTTTTGTTGCGACTGGATCGTCACGGAGGCTGCATGGCAACGCACGGCGCGGGGGTCGTGCGCACGGGGACAAGCACCGTCACTCCTCCATCTCCTCCTCCTGCTGGTGCTGCACACCTCCCGCAGCATGCATCTCGGCACCACAGCACTCTTCTTTGTGTGAGTGTGTGGAAGAGGAAGGGGTAAAAGGAAGGGGGTGGCAGCGGAGACAGTCCCGAGCTGCAGCGATCAGTCACAGCCGCGTTAATTGGATGCTGCGGGAATCTCATTGTTTCTCCGGGGCTCTCCGGGGTCAGATCAGGTGTTTCCTTTTCCCCCCTTCAATCCTCGCCCCTCCCTCCCACGCGAGACAGATGTGCAGGACGCGCGGATACTGCCGCTGGAAGCCCAAGAACTTCCGGGCCGCCATCGGCATCACTTGGTCTGTAACAATCTTGTCTTGCCGGTGATTGAGCCTCGTTCTGCCTGTGATTGAGCCTCGTTCTGCCTGTGATTGAGCCTCGTTCTGCCAGTGATTGAGCCTCGTCTATTTTGTTACTGAGCCTGTGTCTTGCCACTGAAGCTCGTCCTGCCTGCCACTAAGCCTCGTTCTGGCTGTTACAGAGCCTGGTGACTGAGCCTCTTGTCTTCTGTTTCTGAACCTTGGTGGACTCTCGTCTGCTATAAAATAAACAGATTTTTCAAAAATAGCAATAATGATGATTATAATCTTAGGTTCTGTGTTCAAATCTCAGGTTGGATTAGTTTTTCAGTGTAACTTTAGCTGCTAACGGCGTAAAAATAAAAATAAAAGAACGAATAGCCAATCAAACCGTGTCCCGTAGGAGAGAAGATGATGGAATGTGCAGCCGCTGTGTCAAAAAGTATCACTGCTCTGTCTCGAGTATCTAAATTGCACCATAGAGTAGGATTTTAAAAAAATGAAATTTAAAAAGTGTGGAGGGCGTAAACAGCAGCCAGTGGCGGCACCAGACGATGCCAGCAGCGATGTTTTCCTCCCGCTGAGGACACACGATGAGCGGAGCTGACGATAGCATCGCTGCCAGTCATGGCGTCGGCGCTGACTTCAAGGTGCAGCGAGCTTTCCTCGGGCTGGTGGATGAAATATGGCATTATGATTCATTTCATCAGCCATTCATTCTGTCTATGCGATTAGCTGGCAGGCAGTTGATGACTTGTTTCCTTAACTCCGGCACAATGATTCACTTTAACGGCCTGTCAGTCGTCCGCCGAGGAGAGGCAGAAAATGGCGATTGGAAGCGATTTGCGTGGCTCCTGCACTTTTCTTCTGTTTTACAGGAGCAATAAAGGAGCTGATGATGGTACTAGTGATGCTGGAGTCTGATGGTGATGACTGTTATTACTGTGTGCGTGATTGCATGCGTAGGTGCCTCTGTGTGTGTGTGGAGATTGTGAGGAAACTGCTGTGAGTGATGGTGGATGACAAGACTAAGGACATCAAAAGTTCATTGTAAAATGCCTACAACGCAGGATATTTCCTTTTTTTTTCTTCGTGAAGAAAAAGCCGATGGTACTTCGTAAAAGCAGTCGATCTGTGGGCTGCACAAACGTGTGGGAGAAGCGGACAGTCGAGTGGTTAGAGCTCTGGCGTCCGAGGTGAGAGGCCCATGGTTCGATACCCGCGTAGCGCTGGCAGAAAACACCTAGACTAAGAGCAGATTGTTGTTGTTGTTGTTGTTGTTGTTGTTGTTGTTGTTGTTGCTGCTGCTGCTGCTGCTGCTGCTGCTGCTGGAATATACAGAAAAGGTTTAAATCGCGCAGCTAAAGATGACAGATTGCAATTATTTTATATTTTTATAAATAGTTCAATTCTTGCTTAGAAAGGTCTAAGACCATACTTAGAAAAGTCTAAGACCATACTTAGAAAAGTCTAAGACCACACTGGTCGGTGTACCCCTATCGCAACAGATAATGTCATCGAAAGGACAACGATAATGGAGAAAGAGGCGACGTGGATCTTGTATCTCGAGTCACTTGTCTGTGAAGGGCAGGGGTGGAGGTACAAATCGTTCCAGCAGACATCGAAAACACTGACAGACTTTCAGTCTGAAAATGATAACGGATCCCGCGGATACAACCGCCATCCTAGAACTATAAATAACTAAAAGAACAATTTCGACTTTACAGTAAAAACAAAAACATGTTCGTAAATCTTATTGCAATCTTTTTCATCGTGGTGGTCCTCGTTATTTTGACGATCTTGCAGCAGGGTGACGTTCCAGTCAGGGCTATCCGTTACAAAAGTTGAGGACAAACGATGAAGAGGTCAAAGGTTGCGAGTGGAGGAAGAGGTAACTCCCTGCTGCTGTGATCGAGCGACAACAAGCAAAGTGTTACGTGTTGGTCGCGCGCAGATGCACGTACCCTGCAGATGGCGCTCACCGCTGGAGATAAGACTTCCGCCGACATTATCGCGCCAGCCAATCGCCAAGCACGAAGGGGAGGTAACTCTACACTTCGGACAACAGCAGTTACTCGTCCTCGTGGTCGGTGTATTACAAAGTCGTTCTGTTCAGTTCCTGCCTGTTCCTTCCACTTTTAAAAAAATGTGGACGATTAGTCAAGCTTGAAGGGATCATCGTGTGCGTTAATCTTGGCGGAGGGCCTCGCATTATGCGATGATGTATGTCTGTATGTGTTTGCGTGCCTGTCTGAGGATCGCAAGCGTTTTATGAGGACCGTCAGCATTGGTTAAACCGAACTCACGATGGCCGTCCTGCAAGAGAACGCCTACGTGCTCGTACACGCATGCGCAGACATGCGCGTAGACTGGCAGCTCAGTTTTTGAGATGACATACACCCATAAATACCTGCTCTCTCTCTCACTCACACACACACACGCACACACACACAACCCTACCTTCAGATTTAATAAACACGTCTGCCTGATGGCATCTGGCGACAATGTAAGACCTCCAGAGGTAGGCAAGCCGATAAGAAAACGACGATGAAGTAAGTGTTGATGTGTAGAGCGATTATGAGGTGAAGGAAGAGGCAGGGATACACGTGCAACTTTCATTTCATTACCTTGTTGGGTAGACGAGGGCAGTGGCGACACGCGGCTGCTGCCACCGAACAACGCACACCTTGTTCTCGGACCACCCGACACCATCTGGCTTCACTTCAGTCTTGCTCTCGTCTTCCAGACTTGCCGACGTGGCACCGGAGAATTATACAGAAGTGAGAAAGAGGGAGGAAAGAGGGAGGCTTGGGGGGAGGAGGAAGAAGACATATCGACTTAAAGAGAGGAAGAAAAACGTGAGATAAATAAACAAGAAGATTTGAAGTGGCATGGAGTTGGGAGGGGGGCTAGTGCAGGGGAAGGAATGGTGTGAGAGAAATAGAGTGAGGACAACATGTATAAATAAAAAATAAAATCTGGAAGATAAAAGAAGGAACGCTGCTGCTATTGCTACAAGTCCTATCCTTCAACCCATCATCACCGCCACTGCGATGTTCACTGCTTTTGCACCTGCCCTTTGCTTTGGTCCTGTTTACTAATGAAAGAGAAAACAATAATTTTGCTTCTACATCTATGTCCAGTCTATCTTCCCCTCCCCCCCAAAAAAAGTGATCAAACAAAGTTTGAAAAATATAAAGAGGGGAAAAGAAGAAAAAGAAAGAAACTTTTATGAACAAATAATCAACCTCTGAGCGCCATATTGAATGTGTAGGGTATTGATGACAGGAGAGATCTCGGAGGAGCTCTTTCTCGCGGGAGGTTTTGTTGGTTGTTGTTAAATGCATCACCGCGTGTGTCTACCCATGTGTCGGGGCCTATTGTTCTGATGAGTGTTTTAGTGGCCGCGACCCTTGACCTCATTTCTGTGTCTGTGGAGCACTTGTGGAAATGAGGACAGCTGTGCCCAGACCCGATGTGTCACACATACCCAGATGTTCCTGGACCAGAAACTTCCATACCTGCACCGCTACCATGTGCACAGACTGTTGGTTCACATATAATGACAGCTCGGCAACAGACAACAATAACAATATAGTAAACAAAAAAGTTATCAAAATGGCAATGCGATGATGATGATGACGATAATTACATCATGATGATGAGGAGGATTATTCGAGGCTGCTGGTCGATCTTTAATCCAGTTCTTGAGATAGTGTTCCCATCGCAGTTTTTTATTATTTCCTAAAGTATATGAAGGCCGAGACATTTTGTATGAGAGTTACCTAATGAGTAGAGTCTGTTGTAGCATCTTCTCCAGGAGACGACAGCATGACACATGGAATGACTTGGGCGGCTGGGCTGCTGGGCGGCTGGGATGGCTGGGTGGCTAGAATGAGGTATAACTGGCTGACAACGGACGACAGGTTGGTCAGGTGACAGGCCAGTACATGACACCTACCCCTTCTGGCCAGTCACGAGAGGAAAAGAAGCCACTGACCTCAGCTGGACAACCATCTGTACATACCAGCGGTTCCATTAGATGAGGTCGAAAAGAATTTATCTCCCTTAACACAAGAGTTGTCCCCATCTTCGCTCTCTGCACTCACTGCGCCATTTTTATTCATCCACCTCCTCGTTGCCATGAATGCCATGGAGTGACGGGATCCATCTCAGAAGAAGCCTGAAGCACTTTTTTGCAGTGTTTATTCTAGCAGCTGCAGTTTATTGTTGTTAGCTGCCTGCAGGGGAGATAAAACTTCCACGCGAGAGACAGTCTGACACATTCCACTTTCTTCAACTCACAAAAGAAGTCTCTCGAAAACTGTATTCTTGGGTCGCTTCTTCCACAGGAAGATGTGACAATAACCGGTGTTTTCAGTCCTCCTTTTTTTTTCCTCCATTCTCTCATAAGTGTAGTCTGCTTTGCATTCTTATATGTTACCTGCTAGTCGTTTTGTCTTTTTCTTGTGTTGGTTATTAGTTAGTGTTTTTGTGTTAGCTATTAATTAGTTGTTGTCAACCTTATGTTTCTTATTTTTTCTATTTTTTTTGTTTTTGTTTTCTTCCATCTTTCGTGATTACGCTATTACTGACGTTCGAAATCCTCCGTTCATGTCTTTCTGGCGTTTCTCTGCCTTCTTTCTCCAGCTGTTGCATGTTTCTTTCCTTTCATCTCATTTTCCACCCGCTTCCACTGCTCTCCATTTTCCTTCCTCTTCCTTCTCTTTGAAAAGTTCTCCTTCCTGTTAGTTTTTCGCGCTCATTCGATCGTGCCTTGCTTTCTAACCCTCTTCTGCTCAGTCTTTTGTTTCATCGTTTCTTGCATTTCATCTTTCATCTGCGAACTTCTTCCTTTGATATTTTAGCTCAGTTTTCTCTTTTTGCTACTGTACAGTCACTCGTTTAATCCTTTGTATTAAAATTTCTCAATTTTCCTTCCCCTCACTTTTATCGATGATGTGCCTTCCTTTTCGCTGTTATTATTAGCTTAAGTGATAAATACAAACACCAAAATCTCAAATACTCATGAGTGGATAAGCTTAGAATGATTCTAGTTAGATAATAGCTAAAATACTTAATTTCATCGAACAATTTTTCTTTGGAATTTTATCCGGAGTGTCAGCGACTGGACGATAGACAGAAGAGAGGAAAAAATTAAGTTACCTGGGTGGGGCAATGACAGCGCACCTGCTCATTAGGAGGAGACTTTGGGAAAGCGTTACAGGTAATCATGATCGTTTGTTATTTGTTTGATTGTTTTTGTGTTTTTTGTTAGTTTGGTTGTGTTGTTGTTGTTTTTTTTTTTTTTTGTTGTTGTTGTTGCTGCTTATACACGTCAAGGAAAGATCACTCAAATGCGTTTGCAGGTCTTCATTGTCGAGGTTGCCACTGCTTTTGATGCAAAGCCCTTGCCGCACGTTTATTATTCAAAACTCTCCAGGATACCCCATCTTCCATGGTTGATTTCAACCACTCACTCACCCAGCTGTAATTACAGTTGTCAAATTAGAGCTCTCGCTTTATTTGAGTCAAGGTTGTTCATGCGTGACGTCAGTTGGTAGACTAGTGAAGCAAGTCTGCTCTTAGTGCTCCTTCCCTAACTTGAAAGGTTAACAGCTCGTGTTTGGGCTGCGACGATTTGAGTGATAATCACTCTCTTCTCTCCATTCCTCCTCAGTCCCTCTCTGTCACTTCCTGTCATTTATGATGGTTGATTTATTGGTTGAATGATTGATTAGAAATTATTCACGGAAGAAATGAACAATTTGAAGAGATGGGTGGAGGGAAGCGTGCAATAAAAATGTGGGTGTGAGTAGATGATGTCCTGGTAGAGTTGTTAATCTATTCCCTCTGTCCCTCAAACATATATATATCATGACTCAAGCAGGAATGCTTGTTGCTACTTGGGGAGATAACAGCGACATATTTGACGATGAGGAAGAAAAAAAGTGAGGAAAAGAAAGATGTAAGTGACAAACGTGCGACAGTAGAAAGCAGAGCTTGGCAGCCTCACAACAAGCGGTCCTCACAATTTTTATATTTTACAAGTCTGTCAGGCGGTCTGTTCAAGCTTCGTCTAATTTTTCCTAAACAGCCAGAGCTATCTGTGAACTATCTTGTGCAACGCAAGCCAAGCAGTCAGACACGAAAACACACTCGCTGGCACACACACACACGTGCATAAACACACACAGACAGACATACGTGCACATACGCATGCACGCCCCACAGAGAGAGGATGGAGGGAGGTCACACAGCATCTTTAAACTTTCTTTTCCTTTTTCTTTTTACTCGTCATTCTAGCCCTCTCCCGACTGCACACACCGAGTATAGAAAAAGGAATGGAACGGACTAGCCTCAAGAGCGGAGGAGAAAATGGATGCTTTGTTGCTGCCGGCCATGTGTGCAGGCGGCCAGCCACCCAGCCAGCCAGCCAGCCCGAGTGCCAGAGGGCGCTAGCTACGCCATGAAGGCGAAAGCGAAGTTTTCGAGTGCGACCCCCTTGCGGCGGAAACCTAGATGCCCCTGTTCCGACTTGCATCCTGGTGCAGCCGGGGGAACAGGTGGCAGACATATTTTACCGGGGACGGAGAATGATGGAAGGTGGAAGGTGGGGATGGGAGAGGAAGAGGGGAGGAGAGGCCTCTTTAGGGAGAGATTCCTGGAGCAGAAATGCGTCTGGAACCTTCCACTGTTGCGCACGGGGGGCACTGACTCACAGGAGGAGAGGGTTACGTCACTGCTGGGACGACAGCTGTGCAGGAGGAATTTATCGATTGGTTTACTTTGCTGCCCTCCCCCCTCCATCTCTCCTTCTGCATCCCCGTCTTCCTCCCTCCCCCATCCTCGGCATCATCCCCTCCTCCCCTCCCACGGCTCGTCTCCTGCTGGCTGTAGCGGCGCGCCCCGCGTGTCTTCAATGGGATGCTGGACGACGACCACCAGACGGAGCTGGCCGCGTGCAAACGGCAATAAACCTTGACCTCCGACTCCAGAAGGACGGACGGAGAAAATTAATGGACGTTCAAGTCATCTTTGACCGTTTCTCTCCAGGACATTCGTAACCGGAGACATGCTATCAAACACGTGGCAGTTCTTGTAAGATGACTGCTAACGTAAAACTTTGCCATCATTGTCAAATAGTCGACAAGATGTCTTCTGTTAAGAAGGCACTGAACTCACTAGTGACTCTGTCCACACACACAAAAAAAAAGATCTCTCTCTCCTCCCTTACCCTCCGCCCAAATAAAATAAAAAAGAATTAGAATAAGCACTTTGAATAGGAGATCGAAAGTACAGATTGTGACACAACCAAGTGGGATCCTGTCAGGTCTTCTAGAAATATCTTCATCTCAAAAGGACCGCATATCTGTTCTTTCAGGATCTTCAAGCCTGCTCGCTGCGCATTCATCTTGCGCACGAACCGAGAAGTACCCCAGGGGTCGATTCCTTCTACAAACGCCTGCCGCCGGAAAAGTGAAACTCAACACCTGCTGGCCTCAAACTGTGTTTACCATAGGCAGCTGTGTGCTTCCTCCCGTTGGCACCGAGACTTTGGCTCCTCACCGCATTGTTCGGGCAGGTGTGCCCGCCGCTCGCACGTGGAACGCGCTACACCTGGAGCAGAGTCGTAAGAGTCACCTCGGAAAAACCATTTCCAGCCTTCGCCCTCTTACCTGCACCGTGACTGTTAGAAAGGGCAGAGACACGATCTGAACAAGGGAGGTAATAGACTTGGTGCAAGGGAGACAATCAGCATCTTGAGAGGCTCTAAGTATGTTGTCAGCACTGAGCCAGCGCTACAAAGAGTGGCAGTACATCATCATCATCCTCATCATCATCGTCATCATCATCATCATCATCACCATTGCTTGTCAAAAACTTTCATTGCAGCAGAGGTGAGCACAACAGGGTGTAAAGCATTTAATCCTAACACCCGGCTTTTCTTCAGCTCTGCCACAGTGTAGACAGTTTTCCAGACATCAGAAAAGACAGTACCATGGAATAAATCTTCATGACCTCAAAGAAACAAGTGCATGATTCCTGTAAAACTAAAATTCAGGTTTTGAATGCGGGTGGGGGGCGCGTGGGTGGTCAGGTGAATCGATTCCACCCGATGCACCTGCTCCTTCAGTCCTTGCTGTCTCACATCGTTAATCTTCGTCTTAATTCTAGTCTTCTTGTTTATTTTATTAACTCTTTAAAGTTCGGGCTTTCTTTCTAAATTACTGAGTAACATGGTTTGTCAACTGTTAATAACAGACAAACTAGGAGTTAATCAGAGTGACCATAATGAACGTGGCAATACCTGCTGCCTATTGTCGTTACCACGCAGTCGAATGAGTATCGATATTAATATCGTCAAGTGCAAGGAACAATGTCTCCCTGTCCACATTATATCAGGTTCAGTTAAATTCCTGTATCTTGTCCTCGAGGTCGGCCACCCGCTGTAATGGTGTCATGTCTGGCAAGGAGATCGAACTCCTGTGTAACCCACGGAAACACAAATAGTTTTGATCTGGCCAGTGATTTTGGCTTTTCTTTTCCTAATATGCCAGTGTAAGAGCGCTTTGAGCTCGCCATTAATAAACTTTATTATTATTATTATTATTTATTATTATTATTATTATTATTGAGTTTTGGTAGGTCTCGTATTGTCTCGTGTACCAATGGTGTCTTGTGTCTGACGTCTTGTGTACGTCATTTTATTCCATGTCACTTGAAGCAGAAAAAGACGTCATATATAACGTGTACGTCATTAGTTCCACGTCACTTGAAGCAGAAAAAGACGTCATAGATTAAAAGAAAGAGTTTTTCTCCATGGCCGAGTGAGTGTAAAAAAAAAAACCCAACAGTCTTCGTCCGCCATCACTCTCACAATGACATTCCTCTCAACTTGTGCCTCTACTCACCTGCAAATCTCTTCATCGTCATCGTCATCTGCGGGGGCTCGTCGAGCGTTGTGAGTGTGCGTTCAATCATCATCATCATCATCATTATTATTTTCATTACACTGTACAAGCACGCGTGATGATCTGACACTATCTCTACAGCTTGTCCAGGATCCTTGTTCATAGTTTCTTTATGATGGTTTTAAGTACATGATTGTGTGTGTGTGAAGTGAGCCAAAGTGCTGACGTGGACTCTTTGTACATCGAGAAAGGCACACGCACTCATGCATGCACGCAACATATGCGCACGCGCACACGCACTCTCTCTCTCTCTCGCTCCCACAAAGTACAAGAGAAGAAAAACAGAGATTGCTGCTTGAAAAGCACAGTAAAAATAAGAGAGAGAGACGCGTAATTGTTCTGCAGTCAGAATACACCCGGTCGTGCCTTCTCTCCGTCTCTCACCCCCCACCCTTTATATTTTCTACACCCCTTCCCTTGCCCTACCCTCCTCCCCACACCCTACCCACTCCATTCAACACAACACCCGGCTGACTTCCGATCCGGCCTGCCTCTAGGTCTGTCTGTTGCCATATCAACAGCTAAAGAGTCGTGTTGGCCAATTATTTCCATATGAGAGATGGAAATTGGCCTCGACAAAGGCGGGAAGAGGGTACTCTCGGCACAAAGACGTCAGCTTGGACCACGTTCGTGCGAGACTGGAGCAGACTGCCAGCCCCTGTGCCAGGTGGTTGAGAGAGAATGGTCCAACCCCAGACTGCTTGGCTTCCAAACATGGCTGCTTCGTGTCTCATGCCGGCCATTTGCTTTCACTGATTGATTTTAGTCATCACTCCATGTCCTGTAAGCAGACAACGTGTTTGTAGGCAACCTGGTAATTTGCTGGAAGAGGTAATTTGGTCAAAGGTAGATGGAACTAGAGGGGAGTAGGTGGGAAAAGAATGGGTAATGATTTTTGTCGAAGCGTGGACAAGGAGAAGGAAGGAAAAAAGAACTCCAGGAAAAGTTGGGTGGGAGATTTAAATGCTGCTGGCGGATGACGTGTCTCGAGCATGCGCAGAGCACTCAGACGGCATCTGAATTGAGTTCCACCTCCATCTTGACACTGCACGACACTGCAGTTGCATTTGTTGCTTTTTAAAAGATATTTTATCGAATCAAACACGTGTCATTATCGGCCATTAAAGATGTCTGATCCAGGCCTCCTCTTGTGTTCTTCACAAAGCCTTCTCCGCCCTCCTCGTAGTCCCTCCCGCATCTGTCTTGCTATCCTCTTTCCTGCGATTTCCTCCCTCCGGTCTGTAATCTCTGAAACAAAGTGTCCATTCTTTAGCCAGTTAATGTCTTCCTTCGTCTCCCCTTCCTTCACTCCATTTTCAGACTAGAACACGGTGTGTACAGTGCACGTGCAACTATGTTCGACAGGTGACTGAACATTTGGCATCCCCCACATAGACCGACAGAATAATCTCCCAGACTTTATCCAGCACTGGTCATCCTGGGACTGTGTTCTCTCAACCGTGATGACTGTAGTTGGATAATTAATTTTAAGAACTCTACCTCGGGAGTAGCCTTCTAAGCCACTGTTTAATATGTGTTCACACTGTTACAAGAGACTTGAGGTCTTGTTTCTGTCTCTCGTGCGAGTCGGTACCTGCATCTACAGATGATCAATCTTACTCGTAAATAATTACTGTAGTCCTTAGCTTTATTTCCGGTATTTTCATCGCAAGGTGAAAAATAAAATTTATTAAAAATTGTATTTATGTTCTTTATATGTATATATACCTTGTTTTCTGTGGTGAAGTGTCTCCAAAAGTAATGACACCCAGACAAGTTTACTTGATTATCCCCCCTTTATCGCTCTCTCTCTCTCACAAACACATTCATACTACATGCACACACGCCATGCCACACGCACACACGCTCCCCCATGCCACACGCACACACACACACACATGTACGCTCACACACACATTCATATACCGCACACACGCCATACCACACGCACACACACACACACATGCACACTCACACACACACATACTACACGCACACACGCCATGCCACACGCGCGCGCACACACACACATACGCCTAGCAGTTGCGTCAGACTCAGGTTGCACAGTATGCACACATACATCAGTCTGCCCAGCTGCGCCTCCTGAAGACACAGGATCCATAGATCTCCGGACAGAACAACTCCCAGCAGACACTGCGCCAGGCTCTCAGGCTCCCAGGCTCCCAGGCGCAGCAGCGCCCTCACAAGAGTTCTCTCCGATAGGAACGGGTCGCCTCCCTTTGTGATGCTGTCAAAGGCTCTCCGGCATGCTTGATAACACAGATGAACTACAAGTGTGTTGGTGGGAAGGGATGGGAGTTGGGGTAGGAGGGAGGGCTGAGACGGTGGGTACGTCTGACAAACCGCCAGATCCTGTTCACCGCCATCTCTCTCTCCAGACCGCGACCTCTCCGCTCCCTAACCTCGACCCTGCCTGACCTCGACCTCCGCGCTGCACGAGCCAAATATTTGCAGCAGCAAGGCCACGGAGGCTGAGTGGCACCAAGTTCAGTAAGTACCCGGATGCTGGGGTCACAGGAAATCGTGGCGACTCAGAACAAAGACTACAGATAGCCTTGATCGGGGTGCCTGGCGAGGACTGGCCTACCTTTTCTTCCTCCTTCCTGCCTGTCTTCCACTCTTACTCCTGATGACGGCGCTAAGGTGGACTTCAGAAAAGTCATTACTGGGTTTTCATATTTCTTTTAATCAGTATCGTTAAAATATCTTCTACTTGAAATATGTCTTTAAACGTCGCAACAAAAATGTACATAAATGTTGAATGGTGTGTGCATTTTGAAAAGCTCTTTCTAAATAAGTGTGCTGCGTTTATTAGCAGATGGTAATTAATATAATATATTTATAAGCTGACTGCCACGTATCGATGCCGTTAACCAGACTGCTTCTTCCCATATTAGCGATATTCTCTGGATACCCCATCTGGGTCTCTTCATCTGATTCTCGAGACTTTCAGCAAGTTTCTAAGTCCTGTAATCAACGAAAAAGAGCTCAGTGACAACGACCTTGCTCATATTTTGGACTCGTAGTCAAGAACAGCTTACCTTTATCTCTCCGACACAAAGATGCTGCAGACAACTTCAAAAACTCTTTAAAATTCTGTAACCAGTCCTACAGAGGCATGTTGGCCCCAGTCTATTAAAGCTTTAATGTGTGAGATATCCTTGGGTAACCACCCGGTTAGAGAGATGTATGGGGCGTTTGGGTGTAATTATATCGTGTATGAGTGTATGTTAATAGACATATGTACACGGTTAAGATCCTCCGTCGTGCGAACGTTTTGTGCGCCGGGAGCATTCTTTATGATCATCATTAGCAGATACAGCGCTATCATCGTCATCATCATGCTCTCTCAGTGCAAGCGTAAAATGTTTGAAGGAATTATCTACAAAATGTGGGAGGGAAATTCAGGTATTAAGATTAATTCGTATCTTGAAGAGAAATAAATCTATTCATGTAACAACAATAACAATAATAATAACTAATTATATAACGCACTTTTTCGCCCCCCAAGTTAGAAGGTTTCTCTGAGTACTTTTTTGAAATACTATTTAACACACACACACACGGAGTCTTGACCTCTTGACCTGTTAGCTTGTTGAAGAAAATCCATGATGTTGGGTCAGAGAAATCAAAATACCTCGCAATTTCACAAAGTGTACCCGTCGTCAGCAGCTCAGTGTCACGGTAAAGTCAAAGAAGCTAACGATGTGTAGTCTGGGTACAGTGGGGTACTTTGTACTCGGGTACGTCTTTAACAGTATCGAGGGCTTTATTACAGACGTACCACCTGTGACAGCGACATTCAGCAATAAAATTTCGTAACCTGCCTTCGTGTTTTGAAAAAGCAAAACATAGAAATAAATCTTATAGGACATGATGACGATGGTCGTGTATACTTGCGTGGGTAAGAAAGAGAAGTTGAGACGGGGGAGGAGAGAGAGATGGAGAGGGAGGCAGTTAGGGAAGAGGTAGGACGACGAGCTGGAGGAATGACGAGGGTGGTTGTGGGTGAGTAACGGGACGTGGGTTCTTGGCTCGCAAAGACCGCAAAGTCCATCTCGGCGGAATCAAACTGAATCAAGCACGCCGTGCTGTTTACCTCTTGCGCCTCAATCGATGGCGTATAGTCCCATCTTTTGAAAGGCTGGCGGGCGGACGTTGCGAACAAACATCATACATCGATTGTCTTGCTTATAATTGCGCTCCGGCCGCCTGCTCCGTCCTCTTCCGCCCCAGTCGGGCAGTTGCGGGTCCTTGCACCTCTGCTTCCTTCCGTCCTTCCTTCTCCCTTGCTCCCTCCCTCTCTCCCTCAACCACTACATGATTCCTTCCGTCCTTACTTCTCCCTGGCTCCCTCCCTCTCTCCCTCAACCACTACATGATTCCTTCCGTCCTTACTTCTCCCTGGCTCCCTCCCTCTCTCCCTCAACCACTACATGATTCCTTCCGTCCTTACTTCTCCTTGGCTCCCTTCCTCTCCCCCCAACCACTCCAATGATCTATGATGTTAGTGCTCCCCTCACTTAATCATCGTCGTCGTCATCACTATCACCATGATCATCGCTGTCATAGACGTCTTCGTCTTTATTCTCATTATCTAACAGCAAAAGGGAGGAGGGGAAATGGGAGGAGACAATGGTTCGAGTTCTGAAAGCACTTGACCTTATCGCCATGTTGACTGACCTGACTTGACCTGACGGCGTGACCTCTGATGAGGTCGTCACCCACTGAGCTCTGCGCTGGAGACAGGTGCAGAGGTAGGTCTGCCAGCGCCTGTAAAATCTTACCTAACTCTGTCTGTGCATCATGGACGGTGCGATTCCTCAACTCATCAACCCTCCGCTCGGTCCGACTCCGAGAAAAAGTTTGCAACTTTCGCAAAGTGCGATGTAGGGGTGGTCGGGTGTTTGTGGTGGTGGTGGTTGGGGTGGGGTTGTGGAATAGCCTTGGTGCTGTGTCGCTAAGCAGGACCTTCGGAAGAAAAGAAGAAAAAAATGGCTGTGGGGGGGAAAATAGGTCATGAAAACAGCCTATCGCATTCGTCACGCAAAGAAAAGGAAGGTCTCGCTCGACACGAACAAGAAAGAACCACGAGATGAAATAGATGAAAAAAACTTCCACTGAAAAAAATAAAGGAGGGGATGAAAGACAAGGGGAGTATTTACAAGGGTGAGGCTGTATTTAGAGGCAGGCTGCCTGTCGTTACAAGGAAGAAGTTCCTGGCTGAAGGAGGGAGACGGCTCCAACACATCGGATGACGTAAATAGGTCTTTGCATGGGAGGGGGAGAGGAGGGGGAGAGGAAGACGCGAGACTCGAAGGAAGGATAACACAGAAACGCGGGAGGGATACCAGGGGACAAAGGTTTAATGAGGTGAGAGAATAAATGGGATAACGAGACGATAGGGTGCGAGGATAAGTGGTACAACGGGATGGTGAGGTGATGGATAAGTGGGATGGCTGATTGTGAGACGATAGGATAAATGGGAAAGCAGATGAAAGAATAAAGTGATGAATGGGATAGAGTAATTGTGAGGCAAGTAGGGATAAGTGGGGTAGCTACATGCTGAGCGATAGAATGAATAGGACAACGGGGTAGGGTGATTAGGTTTAAAGGTTTTACCCCGTGTCAGCAGCAACCACGGCTATATCACGGTGAGACAGGATGGTGAGGTGAGCGATAAAAAGAATGACCAGTTGGTGAGGCGATAGAATACATAGGATAAGGGATGGTGGTGAATAACAGTGAGTGAGTAGATAAAAGGGTGGTGATATAGTGAGATGAAAGGATAAACGAGATACGGGATGGAGAAGTGGGTGAATGAATGAAATAACGGGATGATTGCAGGATAAAACAAGACTGAAAAGAGAAGTTAGATACGCCGCTCTTTTTTATTTGCGGGTGGCGGGTGGTGGGAAGTGGGGAGACGACCATTAGATTAACTTCGTCCCCTAGAAAATTGTCATCGTCACCTGCACTCAGGGGCTGGAAATAAGGTTGTGAAAGGTCAAACCTGTGGGACATGGGATTCGTGCGAAAACGTGAATGAAAAAGCACAATGGCAACTCGAAAAAGTCAAGTGCTGCTGCAAGGAAATCCGCAGACAATATAATGAAATGGGTATTATTACCTTCAGCGATAAACATTATACATACTCGAGGAGTGGATTTAAATGTGTAGCTATTTAAATAAATGTAAAGTAAACAATGTCAGCAGCTGGGTTACACTTATGTAGGGGACACGTGACCGAGTTTGTCAGTGTATGCAGTACAGCTTGCACTTAGATACAGGTAAATAATGGTCTGGAATGCAGTTTCTTTTTCTTTCGTCAGTACCAGGATTGTCAACCGTGTTGTTGACACACAAAACACCTGTTACACCACCTGTCCTTCTTTCTTTCCCCAGTTATCATCACCTGTTGTTGTCCCCAAGTTATTTTCGAGATAAGCTCCGCCTTTACCTTCCCCTCCAGCTCTCTCCACCCCACCCTGATTCCTCCACTGCCTCGATAAACCTCCGCATGCCTGCTCGGTACACAGGGTGAACGAGGGGTGGGTAGTCCCTTCCCTTCCCTCTCTCCTAGACCAACGGGTGCCACGGTGTCATCACTTTCTCTGCTATCTGGTGACGACGACGAGCACACAGACTGAAAAAAAAAAACACAACGATGTTTTCGTCCTTGTCCACCTGTATGTATTCTCCTCCTTCTCTCCCTCCTGCCCCCACCCTATCCACCAGTGGAGCCGGCGACTCGCTCGCTCTCTCCACACACCGGTGCTTGTGAGTTTGCTCAACGCGTCGAGTTACTGCCCTTTGGTGATCTCCGGCTTACAAAGGGACGCCACTCGCGCAGCGGTTCTGGTGACGTGTGCAAGACCAACCTGGACAGAAAGAAAAAAAAAAAACCTGCACGACACTAGTGTCAGCAGGCAGGCGCGTCCTTTCGTTTGCATGTTAATGTTTGCGTACACATTTTTAAAAAAAAAATGTGAAATACCAAATAAAATCAATCTAGAAATGCTGAAGGCATTACCGCCCTTCATCCTGTTGATGTGACGTCATACAGGTGAGATGTGAAACATGCCAGACTTGGAACTCGACCCACGGTGTATGTCAGGTCTGCTGCGTGTCGGTGTGTATGTATGTACGAACGTGAGTGTGTGTGCGTGTGTGTGAGAGACAGAAGGAGGGAGCAAAGTCCAGGTTGATTCGCGAGCACCTAACGATGTGATTGTTTACTCCATTTTCACGTGCTATATACAGTCAAGGACGCACTCACTCCCACGAAAGGAAGTCTTAACTCCTAAGATGAAGGAAATCCTGCTTTTAATGGATCCCACGGAAAAAAAAATTTCTGGCGACAAGAAAAATCTGATGAAATACGAATGCCTAAAACGGAAATCCATTACATCACATTTACTGTAGTCCATCACTAATGATTGTCTATTAACAATTGACGATTGAAGGAGTAAAATTACTTTATATTTGTCAGTACATGTACTTCTAGTTTATCTACTCCCACTCTTGCGTCACCTACCTGTCCTTTGCTTCACCTGCTTTCACTTTTTATTAATCGTACATTCTCGACTTTTCTCGATCACCTCCATTTGTCGTCTCTGACCAAACGGACATGAAGATCACGTGACGTGTTCACTGTTTCCCACTTTTGAGCTGCCTGACCTTTGCTCCTGTGATCAATTTGTACACTTACAGATGTAAGATTCAATATACATTGTACAGTATACAACCTTTCAGCTACAGACAAGGCAGATGACGGTGATGACGACGAAAGAGAAAGGCGCACGACTGTCGTTAATCGATGATTTCACACCGATGTGTAGGTGTAGCTATCGGGGTCGCTTGCACCTGTGGCACCTGTCTGCACCCAGGTAGGTCTAATCAGCGCCGTTGTGTGACGTCACCTAGCACGTGGGATCGACTCCATCGTAATCGAACAAAACATCATTTCAGACGTCACCGCGGCGAAAATAACTTTTTACTGAAAGAGAGGATTTTTAAAACTTTGCGGATACTTTCAGCATAGTCGTTTTAAATTAAAACACTTTTACTCTCTCTCTCACACACACACACACAGTCATTGCCTCTTGGGGGAATCTGAATCTTTTAGTGATTGAACCAATAGCTGATCGAATTACCACAGAGAAGTTTTGTTTTTTTAAAAACACAACAGTCTGTCGGAGAGAGGAGACGTGTTGAGAGTCCATGCTCATACCAAGATGTGTAGTCAGAGATGATGCAGATAAAAATACACAACCAGGCAAAAACAAAAACTTTATACCAAGAGAGAAATTTTTGTTTAAAAAAGAGACATTTGATGCCTTTGTGTTCCTGCGCTGACAAGATTCCTGAGGGCAATGCACACAAACTTGTCGCCTGATTGCAAAATGTAATAAAGAGTCTGCTCATTTGCACCTCTTCCTTTCTTCTCCTCCTGTCGTCCATCCACAATCCACATGCTAGTTTAATGTTCATGTTCATGTTAGTGTAGGCCGCATGCTCGTGTTAGTCTCAGACCCACACAGAGTGCACTTTACACATCAAGACTTTGGCCTCCATGGTCCTGGGTAGGGCAGGTGTTGACGGGTCGGATGCTCCCCGAAACCTGCTCCATCTGGTGGCTGGCACAGGGGAGCAGAGGACAACAACAACAACAGTATCACGCGGCAAAAGGTTGGGTAGGTGTGGAGGTGGGAGCGATCACGGCTTGATGGACTCGACACGTGCCCCCCACTTCTTCCTTCCACCAAACCCTCAAATTTCCTTTTTCCCCTCCACCTCCCGCTCAACTTGGTTTCACCCTAGTCTCCACCCCTACATCACATCTTTACCCATGTTTTACAGCCTCCTTATCTCCTGCTCTCGGCGAGCCCCAGCACCTCCAGGAAAGCCCCACTCTTCCGTTTTCGTGGCTCCCCGACCCACAGCCTACCGCCCTTCGAGTTCCTTCTTGTACTCGCCTCCTCCTCCTTCTCCTTCACCTATTTCAACCCCACCACCACCCCAACACACACCCCTACCCTCTTAAATTCTCTCGCTCGCGTTCACCTGTCGCAAACCGGTGTCGATAAAAGACTGTCTATCACCTGGGCCGGTGTTGTATTCACCTCCGTGAACTCGCCACTTTAAACCGTGTCTGTGCTGGCGAGCCCTTCAGACCCTAGTGCAGGGCGACTCCTACCCCCCTGACACCCTTCACCAGCTCCTGGCGGCTAAACACTCCTCTCCCTCCCTCTACCCTCCCTCTCCCCCCTTCTCCACAAGCTTCTGTTGTAGGCTTTAGTGGCCTGTCGTCCGCGACCTTGTCCTCCGCAAAAACCTCCTTTAGGCAACTCCCTTCCTCCCCCCCTTACCACCACCACCCCTTCCTCTAACCACCTTTTCCTTCCTCCCATCCACCATACCTCCAGTTGTCCTCCACACGCGATAACGACTTGATAACACGGAGCGCGGCCGCTGGGCAGACGAGTTTTCACACCTGGGCGGGCCGCCAGGTGGGCTGTCTGGCGCCAGCGACTGTTTGCGGACCCGCCACTCGGCATTCCTCAGCTTCGCGTGTATTGTTGCACTGAAGACCCACGAAGATCCCAAGTCCACGGTCGTCGCCTACAGGTCGCCCTCTTCTCCTTGTCGGACGATGTGTCAACTGTGTCCACAACTGTACCCTTGACCGAGTGCTCGTCCTGTGACCGGGGACAACGATTTCCAACTCGTAAACGGAACCTAGACATCCCGTAGTTTTGAACGAAAGCAGATGATACCGAAGATCATTTACACAACAGATGTCAATACTTTACATATGTCAGAAGACAGGTAAACAATAGCAGTAAGACAAAGAATAGAAGAAAATGGAGGAGAAAATGATAAAAGAGAAGAAATAGCAGACTTCGGGTTTGGAAAAGTGTAGTTCACACCTGAAATCCGAACTGGGTGGAGTTCAGACTTCAGTGCGACTATACTCAGAACAAGGTTGCTGAGTCTCACGTGACCAAAACATCAAAATCAAGTTTTGGTGACAGACATGGTGTCATCTGTTATATTAAAAAATTTCTCATTACAAAGCCAGCTAAAACAACTACTACACTGTAAAAAGTCGTCGATTCATTCGTTCTTCCAGAACTGTGAAAAAACCAATCGCTCCCTCAAGACCTCTGCATGTGTGGGCAAAAAATTAGTCCATTAATTATTTTTTGAAAGTATTCTTTATTTTATTCAACCCTTAACCTTTTCATATTTTTTAAAAAGCTTTTTGTTGACATATCTAGGAATGCCTTCTCCATCAGCTCCAGCAATGCTTGTGGACCGACTCTCCCACGGGACAAGAGGAGTCCTACCTGAGAATCCAGGTGTAAGACAAGCCCGCGACTATCCACTACTGTTGACGCAGAACGACTTTTCGTTCCGGACCATTAGAGACTCGCAAGATGCACAGATGTAGACGGACTTTCCATTCTGGGCACAATGGAGAAGGCGGGGTGGAAGACTAAACAAGGCCGTGGTTGATGCCCTTTTTTAAGGTGGGGTTTGTCTGCTGGAACCCTACTGAAAATCGAACCTTGTCAGGTGGAATGCGAACCCTCTAAAGTTCACCCTTCCTCTTGCTACTATCCTGACCTCAGTGTTTCTTCTTTCAATTTCTTAATTCATATTCTTAATCTTTCACTCCGCCCAGTGTAATATGATCTCATTATATCAATGAACTGATTGTTTGTTTAGCCTTTTTATAACGGGGTGGGAGGGGCGGAAATGAAACAGAGGAAGCGAACCTTTCTCTGACATGTCTCTCATACACAGATACAGACGGTGTGGATCACCCAGGGCTTAACTGACTTCCCGCCCACTCTCTTCCATTTCCTCCATTTTCACGTAGCCGAGAGGTTGTACACACGATGAACCACATCCTTCCAGGGGAGTTTACTCTCCAAGCGCAAACGCCCCGAGGAGGAACGAGGCAGGTGGAACGAGATTTGGGAGGAATCCCCTCAGACGTCGCCGATGGAGATGAGATGAGCCTGAATTTTCAGTGTCTACAGAAGTGGTCCTACATGTAGAATATCTGTTCTTTAGGAGGACAGACCAGATACGGCGTGGAGAAGTAGAAGGAAGCAGTGAGCAGTTGATAAACAAGGTCTGACCACAGGAAGCAGGCTGAATCCAATTCCATCTACTCCCAACCCTTAATGACATCATCTTAGATGACATGACAGGTTAGCAGTTATGAAAGTAAATGAGACTGAAAATTGTCCATGGTAGGGTAATTTTTAAAATAAATCCAGCCACTTTTTTAAGTCATTGAATTCTATTCATTACAGCAATCAGTTGTAAATGAAAGCAACACGCTGTCAAATATATATTCGTGGTACATAACCCAAGCAATGACCACGAAACCTTTAAAATTGGTTCAGAATATGGATGAGAATCACTTTTTAACATGGAAATGTAAGGCAAGAATTATTATTTGCTTGAGCTTAGTTTTGGACAGAGCAAAGGTGATCCGTTCCGCTCGTTCTGGTAATTACCTGATGGACTTTCTTTGGAGTCAACATTGGTTTTTTTCCAGCTTTGATGCAATCCGTTCGATCTTCTTTGATGCTCTGTCCCACCTTAGCATCATCGACCTGAAATCTCAGGAAGAGAAAAGCAGAAAAGAACTGGGAAAAACAAGAAAAGGATGGAAAGGTCAACGTGGAAAGCTTGATCAGAAGATGAAGACTGCAAAACAAAAGCAGGAAGATCACGAATATGAGAAAAGAAAAGAGAAAATGATGAAAGAGAAGAATATAGGCGACGACGATGATGTGTAATGACAGCAAGAAGAAAATAACGATGTGTGTAGGGAGACTGGGGACAGGGAGTTGTTGAACTAACCCGATATTATCCCTGATATTATTGAATGATATTTTTTTATAAAAGAATGTGCGGCGACTGCGGCTTCTTTCTTCTTGTAATGCACACGACAACCGTCTTGATGTTGGTCAACCGTGAGCTCCCGTGACAGTTTAGTTTTCCTCCTCTTACCTGATGTTGTTGTTTGTCTTTTTTTTTTTTCTCTTGCTGAACATTTTGTATTTTATTTACTCTGTACTGCTGAACTGCTTTGACGGATGCTCTGGCAGAGTCGATGTCCAAGACAGTCGATGGCGTGGGATGGCCAGAAATACAGAAATAAACTGCTCATCGCAGCCAGCCATTAATAATGGTTTTCTTTTTGGATGGTTTAGCTTTTATAAAGTGATTGTTCTCTCAATCCTGAATTACAAAAGGAAAAGATGTGGATGTCGGATTTGATCAGCTCTTGCATGTGTCTCGCATGCTGATGTTCTCTTGTCCAGAACGAGTTCTGCTGACAAAGAATCCGATGACCAGGACAAGAAATGAAAGGCAGGAATAGCAGGAAGTTGTTGTTGTTGTTGTTGTTGTTGTTGTTGTTGTTTTATTGGTGTAGCCAAGTTCACTACCAACAAGCAATATATATATTTTTTATGTAGAGGACATTAGCTGAAAACAATTATGCTCACAAGAAGTAACCGGCGAAAACAATGTGGATGACCGTTGCCTCAGTGGGGTACAGGAATTGACGGTCCACCTAATCCGGTCCTCAGAGGAGAAAAAAGGCTCAGACATTCGTTCTTTGACAAGAAATGAACTCAAGCTGCGAAGAAAGCACATCAACTGTAGATAGTGAGTCTGGAGAAAGAAAGAAGAAAAGAAAAAAGGTGGAAACGAGAGTAAGAAAGGAAGACGACAAAGAAATAAAAGATTGGAAGAGAAAAAGAAGGTAGAAAGAAAGGAAGCAGAGAGGCACTGCACGTGCAAAGCTCAGCACATTAGGACGACAATCGATTCCAACCGGTATAATCCGCGAGGATTAATGGCTGGGTACGGGTATCAGGGAGATCGGGAGGCCTGGCGAGCATGTCAGGGCTTCCCCCATAAACAACGGCTAACGTGGCCAGGGAGGCTGGTCCTCCCCTCACCTCCCCGCAAAAAACTCATCACCCACGATCTTGTTAACACATTTGTGAGAACAAAGACTCCTTCTTACGGCTGTCTTATAGGTCTAGCTGCTTGAACAATGGTGGACTTGTGTCACAAGTTATCGTTATCGTCGTTGTCATCAGCATCATCGTCGTCGTCGTCGTCGTCGTCATTATTTTTCTTCTCCTCATCCACATCCTCCGCACATTCTTTTCAGCTCTTTTGTCAGACTAATTAGATAAAGCTTGAGTTGTGTGTATTTATTTGCTTCATGTTCTGTAGTTTTAACGAAGTTAATAGTTCAGGAAAGACAACTCATCAACCTTGTCACGTGACGTTTGCCCCTTTGAACTCCTCTTTCTTCCTCCTGAGGTGACGTCAGCGCTGGCCTCCTCCACTTCTCCAACGTGGAGAATAAATATGTATTCAGCTCCTAACTCATCATCGGCGGCACAAATCTGACCTCAAGACTCCCACCTCCTCCCTTGAACAGTTCACAATATCCTCCTCCTCCTACACCGCCATCAACATACACACCACACGCACCAGTTTATTCTAAATTTTTCTCTCTCTCTCACATACACACATGTTGTTGCCAAGAAACAATCATTCACAATTATAAGACGAGTGGGATGCTTTTCTGCTTGAGAACTTTCTAACACAAGTGACATTCTGGAGCCAGAGATTCAAGTATATAAACATCCAGATATTAAAATATACAAACATCATACACCCAAAAGCCAACAGGAAGAAGAGAGGTTATCTGTTCCGGAATATCTCTTTTGCCTCGGCGTGATCCCCTCCATGTCCTCCACAGCTTCAAAAAAGGAAAACTGTTTAGACAAGGACTTTCTTCTCCCCAATCCCCACTTCTCCATTTTTCTTGCTCATCCTGTGTTAATAACACAATCAAACGATAAACTAACCGTTAGATGTTGATAATACATAAATAGTCAACTTGCTCACTATATCCTCATAATACAGTCAAATGGTCAACTTGCTTACCACGTGTTTTCACTACACAGTCATCGTCATCGTCATCGTCATCGTCTAACCCTCGGTGACTTCTGGCAACTGTTTTCTCTTCTTTTTCTGACGGAGGCGTGTGAGGGAATCTGACCTGTGCGCCATTTTGACCTGTGAGATCACATCAGTTGTTGTTTTTAGCGGCCTGAAGCTGTTGTTGTTGTTTTGTTTTTTTTTTGAGAGGGGAAGTGCTTCCACCTGCAGGTAATATCGCACGAGGGAGGAATGGGGATCGGGGAATACGGTTAGAGTAGGTGTGGGAGGACCGTCCTGTTCCGTGATGCTGGTTGCTGCTGATGGTGGCCTCTTCCAATGCTCGTCGGTCTGCCATGTCCGCAGTGGTTGTGTACTTACTATATACTTATTATATACTTACTATACTGGTTTTCAAAGCCACTGTTTCTATAGTCTAGGAAAGTATATTTAGTTTGATGCTATATTTATCTATATTACTCATAATGTAAAGTGATTTCACTTTTATTTTGCTCTGTTGGTCTATCTTAACACTTACAGTTTTGTTTTGTTTTGTTTTGTTTAGGAGTTGGAGTTATAATAGTTGAAGGAGGACCATATTTCGACTATTATTTTTATAATTAATCTCTGTCCTGTTTCCTTTACTATTATTTTACCAGACAATGTGAGTGATTGACCATAATTACAAATACAAGGTGTCATAGTTCTTCAGGTGGATTGAGAGTTAATAAGTTATAAATGTTTATGTTAAACACCTTTTATTGTTGTTCTTTTACTTAAAGACTTCCTGGTATAAGATGCTTTAGTAGACAGGCGCAGGTCTGAGTCCCATGGAGGATTTGTGTGTATGTGCGTGTGAGACGAGTCCCGCCCACCTGCCAGGTACTGGTGTTGACCTCCGTGGCTGACAACACTTGACGTACCCGTTGAATAATGCGTTGGTGTACTTCTGCCAGGTGTACCTGGGGAAATTGGGGTACCTGTGTCAGTTGACAGAACAAGGTGAGCTTACCTGTGCTAGATGGCTAAATAAACCTGTGTATCTCTGCTAGGCAACTAATTAACTTTGGTGTACCTGTGCCAGATAGGTGGGAAACAGTGGCTGACCTGTGATAGGTATACCTACGCCAGGTGGCCGGGGAAAGTTGGTGTACCTGTGCCAGGTGGCCGGGGGAAGTGGGTGCAGCACCGCTAGATGGCCGGGGATACTTGGTGTACCTGTGCATGATGGGTGTAAAAAGGTTGCTTACCTGTGATAGATATACATATACCTACACCAGGTGTTCGGGGAAAGTTGGTGTACCTGTGCCAGGTGGCGGGGAAAGTTGGAGTACCTATAGCTGGTGGCGGGAAAGGCTGGTGTTCCTGTAGCTGGGAGCCGTCCTCATCCGTTACCGTCGCCTGTCTCCCGGCCACCCAATTTGCTCTCACGCTTATGTTAACGCGACAGGCGCTGTTTTCTTTGCCTTTGTCATCGCCACCGACCTCGAAACGCCGTTTCGGCCTCCTTACACCCGAACTACCTGTCTCGACTTACACTCTCCCTACAAACTCCTCCTTCCCTTCCCACCTGCCCACCTCCTCTCGTCTTTACTCATTGTACTCCAACCCAGGAGTTCTGTCGTGTGCAGCCTGCCATAGACCTCGAAATGCAACACCTACGGCGCTTTTCTCCCACATCTCCAACCCCACCACCACCACACCACTACCTTGCCCCACCCTTTTCTCCTACCTTGATGCTCTGCTCCTTCCTGCCGGCGACACAAGAGAAGAGGTGAGCGACAACGGGTCGGTGGAATTCGACGATGAGGTTGGTCCAGACGCTGACGATGTAGTCCAGGCGGTTGGTGGGGGTGATGGGGGAGGTGCTTGCCGGCATCTCACATAAAGCCAGCTCATTACACGGTGTCGGTGTCGACCATCCCACCGCGGGTGGCTTGAACCTCTGTGTTCGGAAGCTGCCCCCCAAAAACAGGAAATGGGTGGTCACGTGGTCTAAGGCTCGGAGTGGTTTGCAGTTCTAAGATGGGACTGGTGGCTCAAACGTTGGATGAGAAAGAAGCTTGACTCAAATAAAACGATAAGTTGGCAATACAACTTACAGTTGCAAGAGTTCGCGGCAGAAAAGAAAGCTGACGAAGCCAAGGAGTTAAAGCTTTTAAGTTCTATTTGGTCCCGTGCTTACTTTGATTGGAAAGTGCTTCCACCTAGAGGTGATTTTGCATTAAAGGAGAGAGAGAGGGGGGAAAGAAGCTGGAGTCCCCAGATAAAACCTACAATATAGCCCTGCGAACAGGTGTTACACAGAGACTGTTTCCCGAGACAGGATCTGAACCCAGGGGCTCTTCTCAAAGGTGACAAGCGAGTGTTTTCACCACTACACTACCCGGCGCCCATTCCGAGTCCTCTCTCTCCCCATCCTTCCTGTCTTAACGAAGATGGAATGAGTGTCAGAAATTTAAATTCCCATTCACTTCCGCTCCTCACTCATCCTAGTTTCATTTTCTTTACGAATAATCAATCAATTAATCAAACGAAAGAAAGAAATGCTGCACGTGATACTTAATTACATCAGACCGTGATTGAGATCTGCTAGTGCACACGCACGCACGTACACACACACACACACACGCACACACACACACCAATGTGTGAAGCAGGTGTTCGACACCATTGACAAAATGTGTGTTGTGTGTCATCATCCATTGTTGTGTCTGTTCAATACTCAGACTGTGGTTTGTTGACAATCACTTACTCTGACTGACGATATCAGGGACTGGAAGTGGAGATGCCGGGTCCGCACCAACATTAAAGTTTAATATATTTAATATATTCTCTCATCATGGCGGTCACACCCACACACACACACAGTGCACTATACAGGTGAGCGACTGGCACAGGTGGCAAGTGCACCGACAATAAAGTGTGCAATCATTGCCACCAGCTTTCGGTGTTTTGATGGCGAATATGAACATTTGTGTGCGTGCGTGTGTGTTTGTGCATAGTTCACGGAACAAATTTTTATTTTCGGTCACTGAGGGACAAGAAACTGCAGGATTAACCCACTAGATACCGAATGCGGCCTCGTATCTTCAGATCCTCCCAAAAGAATGTGTGTCCAGAGTTCAGTGAGACAGGAAGTGAAGCAATCAACTGTATTTCTAGTCTGTGAAGTTTTGTGTTTCTGTGATCATATCACAGATATAAATGAAATTACAGAGACAAAATATTGATGTTGTGTTACATGTGTAAGCAAGTTTGCGGATGGATGGACGGACACAGCAGGCAGCCGGTGATCAACTATGCGTTGCGTGGTCCGCTTCAACCATCAGTCACGTGACCTTTGCTTCAAACATGAAGCTGATTGAATGTTTCAGATGTGGACACAGAGTATCTTGTAATAAACTTAAAGTCAAACTAAACTTGAAAATTAAAGTCAAAGAAATGTAATTAATTGTCGTTTCGAATCGTTTCCGTTAAAAAATTCCAAGGTCCACGATGCCAGCGTGCAGACCGTTCAGACCACCGTGTTCACAGGATTGAAGTGAACGGGGCTCCGGACGGTTTGACAACTTGCTATGGCCTCCTTGTGATGCACCCAGACATGTGTTTAGACGTGAATGTAACTAAACGATTGTTGTTCCAATATTTAAGAGCAAAAATGATAAAGAACGTTGGTATCTATCACTTAACTTTTTAACCAATTGACTTTTAGTTTGTAAAGGTAAGGTCGAGGCTGACCCCTAACTTTTTTTTTAAGGTCTTTCGTGGAGTAAGGTGTTACAGCCATCTCTCCCTCTCTCGATTCCTTATCTTACTTTTCCTATCCCCTCTGGAGTCAGACACATGTACCTACCTATTCCCGACAGCTGGGTGGGCTTAGGACTTTTTTGCGCCAGATCGGAATCGAACTGACGCGCTTTAGCATCTTGCAACAAGATTACAATAAGCTTACATCCAGTAATTGAGAAATAATGTTTGGTAAGCCTTGACCGACTGCTGCTTTTTTTGTTTATTGATCTTTTCGTTATTCTGGTCCTTCTCCAAACCCCAATTTTCGGTTATTTCATTCGAGTGGTGTGGTGCCAACAGCTTTTCTCCTCACCCTCCCTTCACCCCAACTCTCCACCAAAAAACCCCGCCGGACTCTGTTAGTCTGCCGTTTACCGTTGCTGCCAACGGAATAAAAGCTGACGGAAAGGCTCCCCACTTTGTTCTGACGATACACAAAAGCTTCATCCCCCTCATCTCCAAAAAAAAAATCCACCCACCTACCGACCGACCGACCCACCCACTCGCCAGGCAGCGCTCCCAGACAATTCTCAATCAGCTTTTACGGAAATAGTTGGTCACGAGGTGTATATCGAGGTGGCAGCATCCACCCCGAGCACACGGCGCTCTTCTGTGCGGGGGGAGGCCCATAGTCCTGTTCAGGACCATCTGGCTGCAGAGCGGCGGTGATGGAGTGTGCGACAAGCGCAGATGGCGGCGCGAGGGCAAGTGGGGCTGTTGCTGGTGGTGGTACAGTTGAGGGGGAGCGAAGAAAAGGAGGGACGGGGGAAAAATTTGGGGGAGAGGGGGTTAGGATGGGTCGGCAGCTTGAGGTCAGGCGCGGGGGGAGGTACTGACCTGGGAGGGTGGGGTGAGAGGGACTAACAGGACAGAGAAACGTCAGTGTGTGTGTGTGTGCGTGCGTACGTATTTATGCATAGTTTGTGTGTGTGTTGATGTGCAGGTGGCTTAGTGGCGTGTGGTTCACACAATGAGTCCCGCTGGTTCCATCTTATCCACGTGATCTGTTCCCCCTGCAGTGAGCTGTGAACACAACGCCCATGCCTGCCGGCTCGGCACTCGGTGTACTACTATTAAATTACGCTGGCACAACAGTTTGTTGGCAGGTTCTAGACACCATCGTCTAACTCCCCCTCCACCTAACCCCTCCTTTGGCCTACAACTAAGGAGCATCATCTCTCCTGTCTCACACTTCACTGACAGAAAACTTTGCGCATTCAGAAACATAATTTATAAAGTATTTGTCTTTAGAATAGTTTGTGAGATTCTTCACTGGTCATGTCTACTTTATAAGTGGTTTGTTTGTTTGTTTGTTTTACAATTTTCAGAACCTACGTCCTGCTTCTTTCATCGCATCGTCAACTCCATTGTCCCTCGAGACATGGTTCTTGAGAAACTGCTTGTTACATCATGTTTGTTTAACTGCCGGTTAACCACCACCGGGCTGGCGGCCGTCTAGTTAGCGCGCTACCTTCCCAGAAGCTCCTAGCGTGACCCGATGGAGAGGAGGAGGAAAAAAAAAAAAGGAGGGAAGACGGCTCCAGCTGTCATTTATTGATCTCTTCTCGCTCGCCGCGCTGCAGGCCCCGCGGACATTTCTTGGCGGACTGAGACGGCCCAGCACCGTGCCCATCATTTATCGCCCTACAAGGAGCAGCAACCCCGGCTTGCCCAACGCCCCCTACCCTCCCTGCCTCCCTCCCTCCATCCGCTGCTGCTGCTGCAAGCGGCAGGTTCGCCCACTAAAGTGGCGCTGCGGTGGGATCGGGTTTGCCAGATGGCTGCGTCCCGTGCTGCCGGCGTAATCGTGACGCATGCGTCAGAAGACGCAGCTGCATGGCGCGGATGGGCCCAGGAGCTGCTGGTGCGGGGCTCGGACCGCTGGGCGGGTGGCCCGTCCGTCACGGAGCGCAGTGTCACCCGTTTCTCCGGATGTTCGTCGTGGGTCAGGCAGTTATGTCACATCATGGCAGACCGTTGTCAGTTGATGTCAGATCGTTACGTCAGGTTACGTCCTCCGCAGCAATCATGGAACAGGACCCGGAATTTTTGGGCAAGCTGCATTTCAAGCATCACTTTAAAATAAAAAGACTTTGTTTACGAAACCGAGAAGATTAATCTGGGTAACTTTTAAACGAGTTTAACAGTCACGGACTGTATAACGATTCGTGTCGGTCAACGACGGACAGACTCCATGTCCACCATGGCCGCAAAGACGAAATGACTTTGTTTTAACCAAAAAAAATATGGACGAATATTTGCCCAAGTTTAGCAAAGTTTTTATTTATCTTTATATGATTCACACAACTGTTGTGTATTTTTCTAGACTTTGTCAAATCGCGACGGGTTGACTGCTCACCCACAGGCCGTCACTCATCTCTCAGTCAACAACCGCTTTGTGTATTTTCCACCGACCCTCGCATGCACTATGGAGGGCAGTGAGGTCTGAACACAGAATGTTGATAACAAGAACATCTGCGGTTTATCCACAGGCTGTATGTACATTCTCCAACATCTGTGGCCTGTGCTCACCGTCTCCATACAAAACCTGTCAGTCGCCTGACGAGGGAGGTCTGGCTCATTGAACTCCCAGCATCCTCTCGCTCATAACAACAAAAATCAGCTCCAGTCCTTTCTGAACCAATCCCACAATGCAACCACCGCAAAGATGTTAAATGTCAGTGGTTTTTGTATAATTTAGAACCCCGACCTCGTCATTATATTCGGTTTCAGAGACACAACTAAAGTTTTGTTTTTGAAAGGAAACGGCGATGACGGATGGAGCGCGGTGCGTGTGCGATCGCTGACTACTCGTTAGACACCTCGTGCGTTCGATATTTGTGAAGCACGTGTCTGTCCTTTGTTACAGATGTTTTTACTGTTGCTGCCATGAATTTTTTAAAGTACGAGAAAACAGCTTTTTTTTCCCTTTAACTTTTTTCTGCGTGTTAAAGACAAACCCGAGTGTACAGCTGTCTCCCCCAACACACACACACACATACACACCAACCACTCTTAAGTTTAGTCATTTACAAGATACGAATACATGCACTCAAAATTTGAGCGAATAATATTCTGCTCTGCAGTTACAAGCTTTTGATCATCTCTGGTTGCTGAAAGAGTTCATGACCCCAGTTCCTGCAACGTCACCTCGTGTTAAAGGTTACGATCGTGAACGACGCGGGTGAGTCTTTAATGTGAACAGTGTAGGCTGTGCCTTTAACAGCGTCTGCAAGTGAAGATTATTTGACCGCAATGATCCTCCTCTTCGTCGACGTTGTCATCGCCGTTATTGTCGTTGATAATGTCAGGTAAGCTTTCTCTATATTTTTCTTCTGTGTGTCACAGACAGGTGACATGAAACTAAAGTAACAGCCAGCACAGCGAGGGTGGCCGAGCCGCACCTGTCGCATGACTAACAGTTTTTTTTTTTTTTTTTTTTTTTTAAAGAAAGTGAGGAGGACGACCATTTAATTACCTGTCGCCGGCCAGCGCTTCACTCCCAAAGACACATGACAATTTGAGGGACAGTAGGTTCAGGGGAGTGGCGGCTCCATCTTCCTAGAAAGGCGATGTTCCATTTTTTAAGTATTTCGGATTTTAATGTATTATTTTAAAGATATAAATAAAATAAGCATTAGTAATTTGCTTTGTTATAACTGCCAATAGGCTCAGTCTACGGAGCCGAGAGATGGGGCATGGAATGGAGGGCCGGGTATTAGTTAACATCAGTAAATGTATACAGACCTACACAAGAGGCTGTGAGTTGTTTGTGAAGACAGGAACGTGCAAATGTCCAGGTGTCTGCGTGCACACGAGTATCTGTGACAATAATATTGTGTATATTATGCACGCGCAGAAGTGGGAGATCAAGATGGGAGAACGAGGGTAATGTGGAGGCAAACCACTGAGAATGTTTTTCACGAGTTTTTTGTGATAGAAAACAGGAATTATGACGAGCTGAATTTTTTTAAAATGGAGGAGAAAAACTCAGACCGTGTTCGAAATTCTCTCGGGGGCTGGCTGTAGGACGAGGGGAAAAAAATCAAATCTTCGCTCCCTCCCGCACGCCAGCCAGTCATGCGAAGAAGCACGCCGCCGGCTACGTTTGCACCTGAGACAGGTGTGCCAGGTGCCATGTGGCCTCGGCACGCGTGTAGCTAATGCCACCCCGAGTGTAGGTGGTGCACGGGTTAGGGAATGAGGTATGGAAGGGAGGGGGAGGTGAAGAAGGGGTTCGAGCGAGGGGAGTGGTAATTTCAGTCGGGCTTCGGATCGAGCATTTTCGCCTGTGGCCAATTGTTTTTCTGCCCGCAGAAGCCGCTGGGGGGTAGTTAGTGATGGGGGAGGAGGAGGCATTCCAAACAGCCATCACAACAGGCTGCTTACCTGTGAAAACGTGGGGATTTGAGGGATTCGGATTGTGCCAACTTGCAGACAAGGAGGAGGGCAAACGAGTGTGATGTTCTCTGTGGAACTTGCTTCGTGACGCCATAGGACCCGGGGTACCGACTACCGCCATCTCTTGGCCTCCGCGTGCAACACCTGGACGTCAACGCACCCGAGTTTAGAAACGAGTGTAAGGGGGACAGTATGATGGCTTCCATTGTCTACAACAGCATTTCCCGACCCTAGTACTTTGCCAGTGACCCACCACTGTCTCAGACCTACCTTCAAAGAAATCGTCTTGGGTCAACTTCACTGCTAACCCCGGGTTAGCCATAAAGAGTAACAATCGCCTAAGATGGCGTTCATGATGAGGAGGGGCCTGGGGTGGATGGGAGGAATGTGAGGAAGAGGCCGCAGCTGCGAGCAAGGATTACTGATTGAACATTATTTTTATTTGCAAAAAATGAGTAGACAAGCATCTTTCAGTTCTCCTCGCCAACACACACTACCCTGCCATTTTCACTCAGCACACAAACACATTTACATACTCTCTTGCTTCTAATTCTTTCTCTCACACACACATACACACTTAATTTAATCATACACTCTTTAGCAGTCTAGCTCTTGTTGAAACTACGAAGGAATAAGTCTCCAGGCGGTGTGTGAAGTACGTGTTTACACTCCAACCTGTCGCGATTTGAAAACAAATTCTAGAAACCAGAAGAGGGCAAGGGCAGGTAACTCGATCATGATACGGAGCAAGGCTTTTTTGGCAGACGAGAGAAAATTATCACGGATGTGAAACAAAATTAACTAGATTCTCTTTGGATGGGTCACTAAATCTGCAATTAATTGAAACCTTTTGCCAGTTCATCTGGAGATTGGCGAAGTCCTCCTCTCGGGTTTGTGCCGCCATTTCATAATGAGAGCGTTAATGAGGTGACAGTTGGCCTCACACATTGCCAGCTAATTGCTGATTACAGGCGATTGCATGTCACTTAGCCCGCAGTCAACACGCACATCCACTCCTTATCGTCCCGACAGCAAAAACTTTGTAGAGCAGTTCATTCCTGGATTATTTGTCCCGCACCCCGCAATTTGCCATCGAGAAGACGTGCGGGCATCGCTGCCGCCCGCGATAGCATCTTCTGAAGAAAGGATAGACGGAAAGATAAACAAAAATGATGACGGGATGGGGCTTGCACCCTGTTCTCTTTACATGAAGCAAAACACTCACTTGTACCGGCAAAAAAACAAAAACAAAAACAAACAAACAAACAAAAACCCAACGCACACACTTATTCATTCATTACCCGTAAACAAGCAGACATCGTAACAAAGTCAATGGAGTGAAATATAAGCTCATATCGCTGTAATATATTGAATGAGACGCTGGTATTTTTTGAAAAAGAAAAATTCAGCAAGAAACATATACATTTATCGTCACCTGTTTTTTTTTCTCGATTGAAGAGATCGTGATTTGCGGTAAGACAGATCGGCGGGGGGTGGAGTTTGTGGGGGGAGAGGGGAATGTCTGGTCCAGTGCCACAGAACTGACCAGTCGTTGCCTGCTGTTCGTTTATCATCGCTGAGCGCTTTCATCAAAGTCACATGACCTCCTCGACATTCACTTCCGTTGGATAAGCAAAGTGCAGTACACTTGGTGAAATATTCGTCACGAACCCGGAGCTCATCCGCGAATATTAATACAGTTGTAATCACAATAAATCTTCCACAACATTCAATATTAACATCGATCAGCAAAATTTTGGATTCACGCTCTCTCTCTCTCTCGCTCGCTGGGACCTTTTCCGTTGTACACCTACCATGCACACCTGTACCTTGCACACCTGTACCATATATACAGTCCAAGACACATACACACCCCACACGTTCGCTGTTGCAGCATCGATTAAACCGATTAACATTCTCGGTGGATTAAAAAAAAAAGGATTCAGTCGTTTATCACAGTGAAGATACGAAGTTTACATTATTAATGTCAACCATTAATTTGTCCTTTCTCTCTCTCACTTGTCGGCTGGTAATTAGCAGTTGGTACTGGCGCACAATGATCCAGCCAGAACTAAACAGTTGTCCACGTTAATAATACCCAACAGCTGTCCAGCTCGCTGCGCACGTCACAGCTGTCCAGCTCGCTGCGCACGTCACAGCTGTCCACACGCCGGTCCTTGCGGGGAATACTGATCGGAACTGAAAATGTACCACTGGGTGAGACAAAGAGTCGAGTAGCACCAGATGCACCACATGGAGCGCAGCTCTCTCCACGTGGTCCAGCAGCACGTGTCGTGTAGAATATACAGCAGCTGGTAGGATGAACGTCACGTGATGTCACAACACCACAGTCTTGAGTTAAGTGTCAGAAGACGGCCATCCTCTCGACAGCAGTTACAAAATTCCGCAAACATGAACACACACGAGAACAGTGTAAACAATTCAACATCAGTCAGGGATATATACTTACATCTCAACAATAAAACTTAGACAGGGAGGAGGAGA
The DNA here is from genome assembly GCF_003073045.1 of Pomacea canaliculata. Lineage (NCBI taxonomy): Eukaryota > Metazoa > Mollusca > Gastropoda > Architaenioglossa > Ampullariidae > Pomacea > Pomacea canaliculata. The sequence continues at coordinate 40,499,499 of NC_037590.1, read as the reverse complement.
GATGATCGGCCAATTTTTGTTTCTCCCGTTTGTTCGCACATCGTCGCCTTTCCCTTGCACATCGCCAGCGTCTTCAACAAAAACTTTTTTCCTCTTGAGTTCGTAACCTGATCACATCAATTGTTCGTACACAAACATTCCTGATGCTTTTCCGTTAGGTGTCGTAGTACCGTGCCCTCCTGCGTGACCTTTACTCCCGTTAGCTCTGCGACAGGAGGTGCTAACAAAATTATTCTCGTCGTAGGAGTTCATGGAGAACATGAAAACACCAGGCTTGTGACACCATGTGACATCACGGGCTCCGGATTGAAAACCACAGCAGCCACATGACCGACAGCAAGTTCCAAACAAGCCCGCACGTCACGCAGACAAAGGGAGAGGCGATGATGATGATGATGATGATAACGATGATGATTTCTGACCTACGGGGTATACAGTGCACGTTTCATACAAACACAGATACAGGTCAGGCGCCGCAACATCGAACACCGTGTGAATACGCATGACTGAGTCCAGTTGCAACATGCTGTTGCCGTCGTCGTTGTCGAACATCCCCAGCCGTGAATCCTATTCACACCATTCGACACAGAAACATATCGAGGGCACACAAACAACCGGTGGTAGTGACGCCTGGGGCTTTCATCTGAAGAATTTTGTTGTTGTTGTTGCACCGGCAAAGGTAACAAAGACAGTGTTGCATTGAAATAATCACTGGTGACAAAACACACTCGCCTCTAACCTCGAGGCATGATGACACGTATTCTCAGTCATTACCTTTTCTTACCTCACGATGAGAAGAACCCTACACGAGGTCAACAGAGGTATGTCGGGACCATTCTTGAAGAACGGTGCTTGAGAGGTCAAGGGTCAGTGACGACGCCGGGCCCTGCCCTCTGTCTGTATCGTCCTCGTGCACAGGTCAACGCAATCCGCAAAGGTCAGGGGCACGGACGGCTCGGAGCTGCAGTCGACGTCGGCCAGGCGGGCCAGCGCCATGATGTAGGTGCAGGCGATGCGGAGGATGGCCAGCTTGGACAGCTTTTGGTTGTAGGAGTAGGAGGGCACGGCCCTCCGTAGGGCGTCGAACGCCGCGCTGATGGTGTGCACCCGGGTGCGCTCCCTGGCGTTGGCCTCCACCCGCCGCTCCCTCGTCATGTTCTTATAGTTCTTCCGCGGCTTCCGTCCGTTACCCCCACTGCAGCCGCCCCCTGAACTGTCCCCGGACAGGTTATCTGGGGAGTCCGGTCGGGAGGACAGATCCTGGGCTTTGAGCAGAGAATGCGATCCTCCAGCACCCCGAGGCTCCACGGCGCCGCCTGAAGAAAACGCCGCAGGAGGAGGTGGAAGGCCGAGAGGTAGGCCAGCGAAAGCCGGCGGAGGAAAGCCCCCTCGCCCGTTGGTGAGGTAGAAGCCGGGCACGAAACAGGTGGTTGCTGCAGCGGCGACCGAGGGAAAAAAAGGGTGCGGCAAGACCGGGGCAGGTAAGGAGGCTAACCCCGACACAGGTGTATCCTCCCGCTCGCTCAACCCGCCGCGAGACGACGACTCATCCTGGTCGTGGGACAGCCGTCGATGGCGGTCCTTGCCGCAGTGGTTGTTGTTGTCGTTGTTGTCACCGCCGTCGTCGCTGCAGGCGCTCTCGGACATGGCGCTCCCCCCGTCGGGGGAGTCCGGACACAAACGCTTGACACTGAAATCCGCGCCGCCTCTCTTCCGCGGTTCGCTGAGCTTCCGCTTGTTCTTCCGCGTGGGAGTCTCCAGAAGGGACACTCCTTTACACTCCTGGGAGGGCGAGGAAGGCGGGGTGACCATCAGAGGGCTGCCGTCGTCGCTGCCGCTGCTGTGCTGGCGGTAGTAACTAACGCGTTGTTGTCGTCTGCTTGCCATGGGAACGATGAGCCACTCTCAACTCTCAATCCTCCAACAGCCTTCTCTCTCTCTCACAGCTGTGACCACACTGCACGTAAGTGACACCTATCCATCTCTTCTCTCCTCTCACCTTTTACCTGCAGGTCAGTCAGCGAGTATTAACAGGTGGGAGCAGCGGTCGAGGCCTCATTCTCCTGTCATCACCGCACCAAACACTCCCGCTACATCCACCGGGAGGCTGCTGCTCTCCCTCTCTCCAATCTTCTCGATGCTTGTTTTTAAATCACACCCCAGATGTCAAGTGCGGCCTGCTCTGAACACTTTTTTTTTCCATGCTGCCTTCCCGTGATCCGCGACTGGTGGGCGATCAGCGCGAAGTCAGCCGATCAGGTCGTCAGCTGGCCTGGTAACTACCGTGCGGCCGGCCGGCTGGCTGCCAGGCCAGAGGCGAGTAACTACTGAGGGTGTTGTGAGGTGGAGGGGTGCGAAGGTGGAGGGACAAGGGTGGGGTGGGAGAGCGAGTGAGTGAGTGAGTGAGCCGCAAGTTTACTGAATGACAGAAGGAACCAAGCCGCCGGATGAGTCCCGCCCGCCTCTCGCGCGCAGGCCCAGGGTCTCTTGCCCTCCTCCTCCTCCACCTCCTGATCCTCCCACACACCCCCCTTGTCGCCGTCTGCGTGGCTGTCAGTGTGAAAAGTACCGCGCTCCGTGGCCAGCCTCAGCCCGCCCGCACGGTCTCCAACTGCCTCTCAAACTGACTACAGCCCCAAGTCCGCGTGTTCTCTCTCTCTGTACCCCAGGTCCCTCCCCCCAACATTCCCACCACCACCACCACCACAGCCACAGCCACTCCGTGCGCCTGCCGGTCCGTCGTATCGTGACGCTGCAGCCTTAGCCCGCCTCCTCGCGCACCCGCGGCCAGATGTTAACTGCCGGCGAATTCCATGGATGCGTGTTATTTATTGACTAATCCAATTCAGAGGGCAGTCGTTCACTGCGCCGGGCTGTGAGCCGTTGGAGGAACACTAACCTGTTCACTATCCTCCTCCCGCCCACCTCGCATCCTGTATTTTTCCTCCCCCCCCTTCTCTTCCTCCCCTCCACCTTAGGAGATGGGGTCAGTGAGGTGGTTGTATAGATTAGAGAAGGAGAAGGTGGAGGTGAAAGAAGATAAGGGGGTGGGGTTACAGTCGGAAGTGACGAGGGTTTTTTTCTTTTTTTTTCTCCTCTCTACCAAACTTATCCAAACTTCTTTGTTGTCGCGCCATTTCGTTTCCATGACAACAAGAATCAGAGTTTAACAACCATGGAGAAAGTTTAAGATGTGATGTAGGTTATTACTTGTTTGTGTTTGTGTGTGGGGTGGGGGTACTAAATGTTGACGTGTACATATGACAGACATGCTCCCCTCCATGATGTCCCCCTTCACGGCTGTTATCAGCGGCAGGCGACAAAGGCCCCCAGCTGGCGGTGCTCGGCGGGCAGGTCGCGGGTTGTAACGTGTGACACGCGAGGCGACTACAGATGTGAGGGGTGGGTGGGTGAGGTGGGTGGGACGGGTGGGGAGCGAGGGAAGGAAAGGAGGGAGGGTGCGGGGCGGGTGGCGCCTGCTGTATGCGGCGGTCGGTGCACTGCAGGCGGCGATAATGGGCTCAACACCAGGTGGCGTCTTCCGTGTCAACGATTACAACAACGAGCTGTGCGACGGTGTCGGCCTCGTACACTTCCGTGCACAGCCCACCGCCGTGAAAGTAATAGTGTGAGAGAGAGAGGAAACTAGAATAGTAGACAGCTAGGATTACAACATGAATGTAACAGAATGATATTGTGGCTTTTGAATACATGTGATGCTTCTGTTGCCTGTGTGTCGGAGAGAGAGAAAGGAGAGAGTGAGGGAGGAACAAAAGAGTGCAGGACATGAATGTGAGATCACTGAATCAAGACGAACGATGCTGCGCCATTAAAAATATTTTTCTTTTGTGTGCGCGAGCACCTGCGCGTGAGAGAAAGAGAGAAAGCAGAAAGGAGAGTAGATGAACAGAATAATACCAGAAACACAAAAGGGCCCGAACTTAGACTAACCTGACGGAATGAGATTGAAATATATATACACACAGAGACAATAGATCCTTTAACAGTTGTCCGGAACAGTACATATTATTATTTACAAGTGACGTCTGCTGACATCAGAACGAGATAACTCGTGATGAGAAACAAAAACAAAAAAAAACAAAACAAAAAAAAAAAAAAAATATTGTTTAAAGAAACGTGCGATGAGGCAGGAGAGGAATCTGTGGGATTCGATCCAGTGCAAAACTGAACCTCGAGCAGGTGGCCACGACACATCTCAGGATGATGGCCGAAGTTCTTCCTCCTGCCTTCTTCTCTCCACTTGCGATCAGATACTGAACGGTTGAATAATTGATAACAACGTGCAGTCGTGGTTGCCCGATGTTTTTAAAGTGCCGAGGATGGTTTCCCAGTCGCTGGTGTTTGCCCGCTGACAACAAAAGAGAAAGAAAATGGGAAGAGTGGAGGTGTGTGTTGGGGGAGATAGGAGGGGGGGGGAAGGTGCATGAGGGAGGGGACTCGCTTCGCCACTCAACAAAAGTCAATTCAAAGCTTGACTGAAACCATTTTGCATCCAAATCGATGGCGGCGAGATATCGACCTTAACCTGCATCCCCTCGACATCCTGCGAGATGGGCGCACCCGTGTCTGGCCTGCACTTTTGATATATTGCCAGATTCTCCTCCGAACATCTGGCAGCACTGCAGCCTCCCGCTGGCCTCGTGGGGATAGCAGCGAGTGAGAAGACTGGTGGGAAGGGAGGAGACAAGGGGGATGGGGAGTATGAACCCAAGTAGAGGCGTGTTCAAGATTACAGATGTAGTACCACACAGTATGGCCGCCGCCCTGGTGATTACAGACACAACCAGCCACTACACCAGCCACTACACCAGCCACTACACCTCACCAGCCACTTTGCCTCACCAGCCACTTTGCCTCACCAGCCACTTTGCATTCCTCGAAGAGCTGTCATCAGTGGAAGACATTTAAAGATGTGTTTTATCAAAGACACTTTATGATTACCTTCCCTCCTTCATCACACACACATATCCACATGTAGCCTCATATTCATGACAAGCAGTCAGACTTCTTCACCCGTTCGTTTGTACCTGTGGGTTCTTTACCTCAATTTTGCCGCCTTTGTTCACAAAAGTTTGTTTTAAAGTAAGATGTGCAGGCAGCCTCGTGGTATCAACAACAAAAATGTTCTTTGGAAGCTAACTGAAAGTGTTTATGAGAATTCTTCACAGCCCTAACCGTCTCTAATGGGTACCTGGAGATAATAATGGAGATTGCACCGTTTTCTGAAATGTTGTGTGCTGCATCTTTTTTTAAAAATTAATTTTAGCTTTTTGAATGTCAGGTGCCCATAAGGCCACACCAGGGCTAAGGAACTGATGATGATAAATGATACAAGTGAAGGTCGCACTGCTTGCACTCAGCTGCACGAGGGGCTTCCCTCCTGAACCCCCATCACAAGCTATAATTTGCTTCCGGAGACAGTTTTAGTTGTCATCAAATTTCAATACAAGCACACTTTGATCCTTGTCAGCAGCTCTAGCCGTCACAAGATTATATTATTATATTATGGAATTCAAAATTTATACCAGAGACAATGTAAATTTACATCTGTAAACTGTTCTAAAGTTCACCAGCTCTTTCCCCTGACATGTAGTAGGTGTGGAGGTAGGAGGACAGTGGCTGCAGAACAAAGATTTTTCTCTCTTTTTACACATAATGGCAATAATTTGGTATAATTAACACGCACACACACACAGTGCATACCACACAAGAAAGCAGAAATGAAATGTGATTCCTCTATGATTCAGATACAAAAAAAGTTGAAGGATGTCGTAAGTAACATTTGGAAACCTTTGGGTTGATTAAGTGGGCGTCTAAAAACATAAATTTTATGATCTTTTCTGTCTCCCCCAACCCATCCCTCAAAAGCCGAGCATCTTCCCACACCATTGTTGTCTCTTTTGAAATTCTCAAAGCTCTGCCGGAAGTGGATGTTCCTGAAAATGGAGACATTCTCCACAGACAGTGGTCCAACCGTTTCTGTCATCTGCCGTCTGTTGTTTTATAGCAGTTGTGTACTGTTGGTGTGTGAGGATGAAAAATACTATTGTGGACGATTTCTAGGACATTGGAATGTATTTGTTCATGTAAAAAAAGCACTGTTGTAAACAACAACAACAGCAGCAACAAAAAACCAAAAAGACCAACTGGACATTAAGTATCGTTTGGAAATGAAAATATAAAGAACGAGAGAGGTAGAGGTGTGTATCAGCACTCTCTTTCACTCTCCCACACACACATGGTCAGTTAGTTCACTGACCCACTGACCATCCCTCCTTGCTTCCCTCCAACCTTTCTCTCTCTCTCTGAAAGGTTATCACAACAAGCAAGGGGAAAAAAGTGAATAAATTCTCATCACAAAGGACATTGTGGAAGCTGTTTACACCCTGGCAGCCCACCTGGTCCCTCTTGTCTCCGGGAGGAAAACAGCCAGGTGCTGTACTCCACAAGGACAAAGTTCTCCCTCGCCAAGCCTTGTAGGGCAACGCCTCCAGTGACGTGCAAGTCTCGTGCACCTACTTGTTGTCTTCTGGCACCTTGATGGTCGTCTCCCTCCGCATCAACAGCTGTGAAACAACACCATCGCCGTTTTGTCTTGCTGCCAACAGGCGTGCACCCTACCTGACACTGCCAGGTATCTATGGAATAATGACGGAGAGGAGAACATGATGGAGAGTTGTGGAGGGGGAAGAAGCAAGGGGAGGAGGAGTTTGACGGTTAGGAGGAGCGGGGGGTACTATAGTGGTGGTGAAACCTTGCTTCGGTCCAAATAAAGAGAGAAAGGTAACAGGCTGAGTCGGCGTGCAGCCAGCTGGAGAAAGATTGTTAGCAAGGAAATGAAAGTTGAGTAGGATCCATGTAATCGCTGTTGTTGGTGGTAGTGGTGGTGGTGGTGGTGGCGTTGGTGGTTGTGGTGTTGCACGAGCTGCTTGCGCCTAACCCAGTGGGCTGAGTAGAGATGTCGAAGAGCCATGACAGGTTTCGAGGACTGTTCATCTGGAAAAGAACATCCGAGTAGAAGAGAAGGAAGAAAGCCGACAGCACGTTACATGAAGCAAGGTTCACGATGCAAAAACAAACAAACAAACAAACAAACAAAAGTGACATGACTGCGCTGACAGATGCTTTGACATGAGGAGACAAATCATGTCCATCACGACTGCCGTCCATTTCGGTCAGGAACACGCATAGACACAACATGATAATCTCTTCAAAGAAGTCCATCCAAGAGTCTGTCTTAGTGGGGTGCATGATTGGCTGAAGCCTAGAACACTACACTCGTCACCAACACCTGGTTGAATAAACCACTTCCGTTTTCAAGGTACAACATACAAACATCACAATGCACAGAAACAACACTACAGACGCTAGGAATGAGCTTAGCTACATTAAAATGTAAAGATCTTAGCCAATGGGAAAGATGGAACCATACAGTAACTAGGCGTATCTGTGTACAAACATGACGTCACAATTTTGACTCCTTACTGTATCTCGAGAACAAAGAAATATTTGGGGAATAGTATCTTGTACTAAGTTATTAAGAAAGAAATTGCGCCCAGATTTCACTTTAACAGGGTGTGGTGTTGGGGTGATGTCTCTTAGCTAACAGTCGGGTAGCTCAGTATGACAGACAGTCTCACTAACAACTGCTAGAACAGACAACTCTTAAATAACAACAACTACAAATGCTGCATTTTCTGCATTTATAAATTTTCTTTCTTCGAAAAAAACCCATCGTTCTTTATAAGCCAGCCACACTTTGCGAGCCGTTTCACAAGTCTTTGTGCGACTGGAAACAATTATGGGGTCGTTTGTCAGCAGACATCATGTGACTGACTGTCCAGAAGGCGCAAGGGCAAAGCACGTTGTATCTGGAAGGAAAGGCAGGGGAGACAACGAGATTTCCTAATGGGGAGATAATAGCCAATTAAGTGATTAAAGCACTGGTGTGCAAGGCCACGCTCACTTCTTGGTTCGATACCCGTGTGAAGTAGTATACTTTTTTTTTTCTCATTGAATTGACTCATTCAATCGGCATCTACCTTGCCATAGTTTCGGGTAGGTAAGGCAACGATGGGCAGGACACTGGGAAGAGCACTTACACCAAGGTAACACCTCCCTCCACAAAGGTTTAGGGGGAACTTCCCCGCCCCCTTCATTTAATGGCCAGATAGATAATATGCAAAATTAAAAAAAATTATCAAGTAAAAAATTCAATAATAGTAAAGAGTACAAAAGAAAAAGTTCAAAAAAAAAGGATATTGTTTGCAACAACCCAAAAGAAGGCCCAAACAAAGTCTCGTCTGGACCTAGTGGGCTAGGACCGACATTTCTCCGTCTGCCTCGCGCACCTTGAGCAACATGGCCCCGGTAGGCATGTCTGCACGCTGCCGCTATCAGCAAACCTGGGCCGGTGGGGCGCTAAAAATAAGCTGCACACCTGGCCCCGCGCCGGTGGTCATAAAGCAGGAGGGAGCACGCGCGATCTACAGCTACACCTCGTGCCGCCAACTGCTGCGCCTTGCCCCTGCTGCTGCTGCTGCTGCTGGCGTTGTTGCTGCTGCTGCAGTTGCTGACGTTTGACTCCTGCCCGCCGCTTTGCAGCTGCCAGGGAGCTAGACCCGCCTGCACGCGCTACCTTCCGCGCGAGAGAGCTACCTGCTTCACGCTCCATGGCTTTCATCTCGGTGCCCAGTCCGCTAGTCAGGTCCATGTTGTATCTTGTACCAGTGGACCACTCCTTCTGTTAGTAGACAGTCGGAAACGGAGGGAAAGGAGAAGTAGCCAGTCTCCGGCTAAAGAGATAAAAAGATAAAAAAGGTATAAAAAAAAAGGGTGGTGGGTAAACTGTCTGAGGACCATAAAGAAAGTGATTGTGAGTGGTTCAACGAGTCTAAAACATAAAATACGGCGGGCGAGACCCAACCCTTTTCTTCCGCTGAATTCACTCTCCTTCACAATCCCTTTCTTGTTACACGGCTGCCGAGTGATATGTAGAGAGAAGAATTTTCCAGCTATGGAGCCTTCCGATAGTGTTTTTTTCTTGTAAATTATTTTATGCTAAAAGCCTGTGATTTCTGTGTCGTTCATCGGTCAATGGATTTTGTGTTACATTTTTATTCACGCCTTTTGTTTTTATTCAACTTAAGGGAAAAGGATTTAAATGGGCGACAATGTGGGCTCGGGTGTGAGGTGAAGGAGCAGGATTGAGGCTGGGTGAAGGTTTGAGAACTTAGAAAAACAAAACAAAACAAAACAAAAAAAAAAAAAACGGGTGCGCGTGTGCACAGATTTGAAACTGTGAAGGGCGTGGTAGGGTAGGGATCTGCACATACCCAACTCCAATCAGTGGAAAAATAAAACCCCCAGCCGGAGGTCAAGTCAGAAACCCTACCCCCACCTCCTACCCCAGTCAGTGGCATCTCACGTGATCTTTACAAAAAACCAGTTGGGACGATGAACCACTCGCATCCCGCACGTTTGCCATGCACGACCCTAACCCTGGTCCAGCAAGCAAACTGAACAATAAAACATCAAGGTTTGATTATAAACCCTGAACTCCAAACCCTGCAAAACATGGGGAAACCATAATCCACTCTCAAACGCTTTTCCAAACAATTTCTTCCTTTGACTTCTTACATTTCATACTGATAATGTTATTTATAGTTACATCGATAATATTATTAATAGTACATCGATAATGTTATTAACAGTTACATCTTTATCGTCGGATGGAGAAAGCAGCATGAACAAGTCGAGAGGGAAAGAGGGAAGGAGAAAGAAAAGGAACTCCGCGTCTTCAGGTTTTCTTGATGGCAAGAATGATAATCTTTGGTGTGCGGCGTCTGCACAGCTGCTGCGCGGCGCGGCGCGGCGAAATCCTCGCCTTGTAATCAGCGCCTCTTTCCGCCCGCGCCGTGGCGTGGCGACCAACCACAAAGCCGCCCATTCTGCGCCACCGGCATCTCGCTGTTATCGCGGAATGCAACACTACCGCAGCAGTCGTTTCCTCGTTCTGCACCAGCTCCCCGTTTCCAGTAAATTTCAGTTCCCCCTCCTCCCGCATCTCGCCTCCGCCTCCCCCTCCCGCCGCCGCGCCATTGGAAGATAGCCACAAGGGGAGCGAATTCCCTTTTGCGTTTGTTTACTTATGTCCCACTCCGTCCCTGAAGTCCTCCTGTCCCCATTTTTTTTCTTTCTTTTAATCACTCTTCGTTTTCTTGGCGGTATTGCGATGCTCAACCTCAAGATGGCTGCGGGGTGAGGTCAGCACGTGCATCAGTCTAGCGTGACCGACTCCTGCGTCTCGCGATGGACTTGACACGTGGATTTCTCGATTCTTTTTACTTTTTATTTGTTGACTATGCTTCTTTATGTCTTCTTCAACTCTCTGCTCGTGCAATACTGCCATTTGGTAATTAACTGAATGCACACAGAATCCAAGTCACATTGTAGAGTAGCCACGTGTAGGCACGATCCGTTGTCAAGCAACCTCCAGTCCTGTGTGTAATTAAAGCCGTTTCGCGTGGTTAGTTTGTTACAGATGGTGAATTGAGCAACAATGCTTCAACCACTTGGTGATTTCCCACTGTCGGGGAGGGGAGAAAAGACAGAAGAAAAGAACAAGCCAGGGGGACGTTTTCAGATGGGTGAGATGCTCTCCTGGGATGACGAAGCTTGCCGTCTGTCTTCAGAGGTTGAACGACATCCTGGCCAAAGTGCGAGTAGACAACCGACCTGACTTCTGGTGTTTTCTACACCTGACGAGATTTGCCGTCCCGCAGACAGGTGAGTGCGTGCACGAGGGGTTACAGCTTCACGCGCCGTGACCTCGGCAACCCACAGCTGCACACCATGCAGGTTTGCTCGTGACCACCTGACCGTAACCAGCCGCGTTGACATTAGTGACACACTTGCATGACGTCATTAGACAACAGTCAAGTATCTTGATCTTGGACATCACAAACAAGCGACAACCTATCGACGTGATGATGATGATGATGAGGAGGAGGAGGAGGAGAAGGAGGGACACCGAGTACATCTTATAAAAACCAATGCAAAGAGAAAAAATATATATGCCCTGCATACGGACCCAAGAGAGTAACGAACACAGAAATTCATAACTCTGTGAGAGTATTTACAATTCTCCAAAAAGGAAACAGAATGTTACTGGCGCTAACAGGAAACTGATATGTTCCTGGAGTAAGAATCTGAAGCACACATACACACCCCAACTCCTACACCATACCCCTACAAAAACCAAAGTTCAGCCTAGGACAGGATCCTCAAGTGATCCACAACAATGCCAAATTCTCAGCAGGGACGGAGCCCGGGGTGTTCCCCGTCGCCATGGCACATGCACGGCGCGTGATGCTGGCGCTGGCACAAGGCTTTCCAAATTGCCGAAAGACTTTGGCAGGCGAGAGTCCGCAGAATGCGTTTAAAAAAATATTATGATCACCACCTGTTCCATGGAGCGGCTGCGGTCTGTTGTCGACTGCCAAACTGATGCCAGCAGGGCAGGGCAGGGGAAGGCAGGGCAGGGAGGATGAAGAGGGAGGGAAGTGGAGGAGTCTTGGCGAGCTACCAGAAGGCTGCGCTAGCGTTCCAGAAGGAAGATGCAGGTGTATATATGTATGTACACCAGCGCAAGCGCGCGTGCACACACACACACACACACGAACACTTACAATGCCCTTCTGTCAAAAGATTACTATCTTTTCCGCCCAAACTTCATGGTGGTCATTTGATATTCTATAAAGTAGTCAGTCAGTGACTTTGCAGACACGTGTCCATATACTAACTAGAGTACTAGACCGTTAACGGTGACAGACTGGCGGGACAGTTCACATCTGCAAAACACAGGATTGTTCACAATGGCAGTCATACTGGTCGAACTTTTTACAGCAGTAAAACAGACTGACCAGACAAATGATACTCGTCTGTGTTTGTGTCTGTACATGTGTCTACACGAAAGAACTAAAAACCATATGCACACGTGGTCTGTATGATTGCTCGCGATGTTCTCGTGCCTGCACCTGCATGCCTCTGTAATTGTTCTGGTGGTGGCATAGGAGTGTGACAAAGATGATGATGGTGGGCTTAAAAACTACTTTAGTACCCAAAACTCTCTCAGATCGCCTACTCAGAATTGCGCAGAAGAACAACACAGAGCGGAGAGTAAAACCAAACAAAACAACAAATCCGAGGATGTCTTACGACCATAAAAAATAAGACAAGATAGTTATCTCGACATCAGAGTCATTCCTGTTCACCTCAGCTGCCTCCGCTGCGAAAGAGAGGCGGATCCTCGATGTCTAACCGCTTTAAAAACCTTCTTTCACTGAGACTTCCTTGCCTTTGGTGCTTCTTAGACATGTATGTGTTCTTCAAAGCACTACAGCGGCCTGGTCCAAGGGAGGGAGCAAGGGGGGGGGGGAAGTGAAGCAACATGCTTTCAATTTCAGATTCCAAGCGACTTTTTTTTTTTTTTTTTTCAATTTCCTAATTTGGTCGGCTTGACAACATGCAATTACGTCCAGCATGTCTCTTCAGGAACCGCACGGCAGGAAAAATCATAGAGAGCTCGCTGAAAGGCGAAGTGAACTTTCACAAAATCAATCGATACTTTTGCTTCAGAAGTTTTGTATCGATTGCGGCCAGCCGGGACAACTTACGCCAGACAATGCGGCAAAACCAAACGCACCTCTCACATTCGAGTGCGCATGCGCATTTTTTTTTTTTTTTTTTTTTTTTTTGAGAGTGGGAGCAGAAGTGAGGGTTCTGTAAATTATTTCCAGCTGTCGCGCAAAAAGAAAAAAAGAAACGGTTTAGACTTTGGAATACCTTTCAAACTGTCCTATCATGTTTGATAAAAGAAATGACAGCTTCAAATTAAAAAAAAAAATCCGAAATGTCACGTGACACTTCCCGTAATGACACAATGGAACAAATTCTACTGACAACAATCGAGATGGAATTTTCCAGGTTTGAAGAAATTAACAGCAAAAGAAGTTGACGAAATGACAGTGGACAAGCTAAGAAGAAGACAGCAAAGAGATAACCAGGTTAGGATGAGCCCGGGCTATGACAGATGACACAGAGAACAGCTGGCACGATGACCACAAGGCGATCAAACTACGATGCAACAGGCACGAATTAAACAAAAACAGAAAATACTCTTTATTTTTATTTATTATTTATTTTTATTATTAATAATTTTTTTTTTTAAATCATGACTTCCCTTTTCTGGTTTCTCGTCAGGCCATTGTTAAATTAGTTTAGAGAGCAGTATCACTTGACAAACAGGAGTGAATACTAAAACTTCATCTTTACAGCTGGCGGGCTAAGATTTCTGATGAGAAATAATGATGATGATGATGATGATGACGATGATCCGCATACATGTAGCGCGCACAATGACGTGTATAGACAGAGCGAAAGAAAGACCGTGGAGACAGCAAGAGGGAGGACAAAAGACTAACTCTTGTCAATCATAAATTTATGGTCTTCTTTATGACATCCAATAAATGGAAGACATGAAACCCAACCGACTACGGCCAGTGGAGAGGAGGACAAACGTACGGTGACATCAACACGATTTTTATGACTGACATAATAAAAAGTTTACATGACCTTAGGGGAAGGGAAAACAATTCCCTTCTCGTTCTGTGACTGACAGAAGCCTTTCGGTGACTCAATGTCAGTTCTCCTGTAACGTATCCCAGCTTCAAATGCACGTGCGGGCCGAGAGAGGTGATGCCTTTGTCCTCGCGCCTGCGCCACGCAGACAGCAGGAGACAAGCAGCAGAAAGAGTCGCCTTCTGTCCCCACCCCTCCTCCTCCCCCCTCCCACCCGCACACACACACACACCCCAACTCTTTCCCCGATCCCCCGACGACCCCCCAACCAGCGACCCGAGGACTGGAGGCGGGTTCTTTTGTTTGCTGCCAACATCGGTTCCACATCGATTTCTGCCTGTGCATGAAAGTCTGCTGCAGGGTGCTGGGAGCTAATGCAGCCACTGCTGGTGTTGTTGTTGTTGCTGACGGGGGATATTGGTGTGTGTCGGCAGGCCACTCGACAGCCCGCACCCGGCCACCCGGCGACGTAACAACAGCGTGCGAGTGACACTGCTGCGACACCTTGCCTGCACCGCGCGCTGCTTTGTCGGTGCGTGCGTGTGTGATGGGGGGAGTGGGGGAGTCGTAAGGGCAGCGGATGTCGGAGGGGGAGAGAGAAAAGCTCGTGCACCTGTTCTGGACCGGCTGGCTGGCTGGCTTCGCACACGACGGCCCGTTCGCAGTTGTCACGTGTGCATCATGGCCCTATCGCAAGACGTGGATCTTAGAGTTGATTCCTTGGGCAACGGCGACCCACCATTCAGAAGGTCTACAGGGCAAGTGCTGCCGTACCTCCAATGACCAGGTGGTATATGGCAGTACCACAGAACACTTCGCAACCAGTGTCCCAAAATACTTTCCAATGTTCTCGCTAATGCCACACAACACTTATGTGTCTCAGAACACCATCCAATCAGTGTCTCAAAACATTTCCGAACCCGTGTTCCAGAACACTTCAAAAAAAAAAAAAAGTTCCGCAAAGCACCTGCAGCAAATACCCAAAATGTTTTAACTGCTACATATATAAATACAAGGCATCCCAAGGAACGTGAGAGAGCTTACTGATAAGAACTATAAATGTTTGCTGTTGTTGATACGAAAAACGCTGCAATCTACTTTTACTGCCTCTCGTCACTTTGTCACAGACAAAGAACATTCTACATCTTGAAACAGCCGTGTAAATGTGCTTGTAAACAGTGATCTCAGAGCTACTTTTCTTGAAAGTTTTATTGTTATTTGTTTAAGCTCAATGCCGACGACAAGTGTTGTCTCGCCTGTTGTATCCTCACGTTTCGCTCCTCGTCCTCGTCTGCTGTCCAGCCACAGACATCTTTGTCCAGATGCCAACTTCTGGCCTAACCTTTACACTGTTCAGATCTGACCACACCTACTCACCGTTACACGAGGCCCAGCCCACACATTTTTTTTTTAAATTAGAATTTGGCCTAATCTACAGTTGTGTTTTCTTTAGGATTTCGTCCATGCTACCCAGTTGTTCTAGCATCTGGACCAGTCTACACCCCGCCGTTGCACAAGCCGATAGAAAGGAGGGTTGAGGTGGAGACAAGCAGTGCACAGATGGCGCAAGGAGGCATAAGCGATGTTTACAGTCGCACCATCATTGATCTGTGGTTTGCTGGGGAGGTCCCTGGTTAAGGACACCTCCTGTCCACTCGGTATCGCTTGTCTGGCACCAACCCGAGTGTCAGAACTTGTCGCTGGCTCCTGCACACACGCGCCCTCAGCCCTCGGTGAGACGAGCTAGAGTTTCACATCGGTCCCATCTTCACATATACATATATCTGTGCCCAGGCCTCACGGATGTTGCTTTACCCTAGGTGCTGGAGTTATGAAGCAGTTATAAAGTAGTAAAGCAATACCCGCGGGGTCTGGACATCGCTTCGTAACCACGGAAACAAGATTCTTGCTTTTGATTTCGCCATGTTGCCCCATGGCAACGGCTTACCGTCGCCTCCTCACTACGGACCCCTAGAGAGGTGTGCATAAGCGAACTTAATAATAAAAGTTAAAGTTGCTGACTTCAAGCACAGACAGTCGGTGTGCACAAGGTAACTTAACTCCACCAAATACATAATTTCTTGTCTAAAGAGGCTTTAAATATTGCGATGTGGTTTGAAAGCCGTGAAAAACCGTGGGATAACGGTTCATAATCGTGATTACAGTTCACACGCGCACCATACACTAATTATATGGTACTTTACTCACATTATTAATTCCCATTCCCCATATACCTAATGACGATGTCCATCGAAGGATTTCCTTCGAATAAAGCAGTTTTTCTAGTTCAGTCGCTGCCATTTACGAGGCTGGCAGCACGAAACACAAGAACTTGTCAGACGCCACTCGCGAGAAATCAGTTTTTTCGATTATTAAATTACACAATCTAGAAACTTCTGGAATCCATCACGTTGAAAACAGGCTGATATTTATGTGTGTGTTTAAGAAAGACTACATATACACATATCGAGAGAGAAGCAGAATACATTTGACTTGCACAGAGGAAAGACATCATGCATCTGTGATTTCATCGAAGATGATATTGCTCATCTACTACCACGAAAGGACAGTTTGTCACCTATTCTGCAGCTGATGGTGGCAAATGTCTCAGGCACCAGTTTCGAATTTTATTTTCTTATCACCCTTTGACCAGCAGATGCACAGAAAATCACGTGCACATAATCAAGCGAATGTCTCCAGAGACTATAGAATCCTTTTGTCACTGAAATATGTTTTGTGTCCCTCCACACTCCCGCCCTCTTACTCTCTCGTGCGTGTAACATTTAATAAATAACACTAAGTGATTATGCTAAAGGTAATGTTGTTGACAACAAACTTCAGCAAATATAAACACTTAAAAGATGGCGGCAAGTTTCTCATCCTTCACTATACCGCGATCGAGAGTTCACAGAGGAACACAAGTTTTCAGAATGTTAATTCGATCTCATCAGTGATCGTTAGTCACAGCGCTGGGCGAGGGTGCAACTGTAAAATGAGAACACTCGTTTACATTTGTATAAAAGTGAAAATAAACAATAAAAAATGAATATTAATAATAAGCCCAACAATCAACATTTTTATTTATAAATATATAAGTAACAGTCATTGCTTTCGGAGACGGTAGGTGTGTGTGGGGTAGGAGTGGACGGACTCACCAGCTGACGAGGCTCGCCACTCAGTCATGAGCGAGGGTGAGCAAGGCCTGATTGGAACGACCGATCCCCGACTTCATGTTCACCATCCACTTCTTCCTCTGTCCAGTTGTTTCAAGAGTAAAGTTTTGAGTAGGTGCACGTCAACGTTGCAAAACGATCAGATTGTTTCTTGGCTGTTTCATTTGACTGTTGAACCGTGTGAGTCAGGATTATTCGAGTCAGGTCTACAGGTTTCGATAACCAGCGAGATCTTGCCCTTGGTGGTGTGAAGGGATCAGGTCCGGTCATGAAGGATTTGATAAATGGAGGCCCTTTAAAAGAAAGGTCTGAACCATAGTGATATGGTGGATGTTGTAGGCAAGAAGGATAAATTAATCGAACAAGCGTGAATAGGTCAACTCACCTTTCCTCTGCACGATGTCGGGCAACAGCAGACCGCCGACGGAATTTTCAGTTAAACAACTATATTTTGTATTTTGTAAGGGAATTATATAAGAATTGTCAGATGCACGAATAGATGTTTAAAGCAATTAAAAGCACTATGTTTGTAGATCCTCACAGAATAGTTATGACACTGCAGTGATGAAGCAAGGAGACTGGCTTTAGTCCTTCAACGCCTCATAGAGTTTTTCACTGGCAGAGGAGACCCCAGGTCATCTTGGGAATGATTCTGGCGTTCTTTTATTAAGGTTATCAGCAAAATGTTTGCACATACGTCTAGGCTACACTCTAAATATGAATCTAGCAGATTCTGCATGAATTTTTTCAACGTATTGATGGCGACAGTTGGGTGGTAAGGGTTAGGGAGAGACGTGAAGACAACGTGCATCGAGAAAGGGGACGCAATTCAAGGGGAAAGTTAGTAAAAATGAATTCATTCCCTTTATCAGTAACAGCGCAGGCGACAGATTTGTCAAGGAGGGGATCGTTCCGACACTCCGATTCCTGCAGATTATCAAAGTTCTAAGTCAACTATCTGTCTGCCAAGCTGCGATTAAAAAAAAACTGTACAACATATCAATTTCACATTTTGTTCATTGCGTGATGTGATCGCACAGCTCGACCTACGAGTGCAGCAGAATCGCGCACGTCTTTGTGAAGTTTTATGTGGGTCTAGTGCGAGATGGGATGCCTGACAGACATTATCAGTATCATCCATTATTTTAACTGGTACTGACCGGACCCAGAGTAAGCCGTCCCACCCGGTATCTGTCGTCGTGGGGACTTAATGCCATGCAGCAGTGGCAACGGCGCGCCTGGTGCACCTGTTGGGTCACTCACTAGGCCGCATGTCCATCACATTCGTCAGCCAGTTCTTTGTTTCCCTTCTTCCACTTAACCTTGGAGGACCGTCTTCGGTAGCATGTCGTTTCTACTGACATGGCCAAACTAAATCAGTTTTCGTCGTTTGACAGGAGACACAGATGACTTCCTCAACGAAGATTACTTTGCAACATCTACGTTGCCTCCAAACACATTTGCACTCAGGCATGCTAGTAATATGTCATACAAATGGAAGGACAAATGAGCAGAAAGCATACTGGACACAATCTTCTTGTTTTAATACGCTGTGCCTTAAATTTTGCTACACAGCAATACCTGAACAGATATCAGCTTTTACATTTTATTGTACAATAAAATCCATACTGACATGACTAGACTCAGCAATAGTGTCAGCAAAGTTCTGAGACAGAAAAGAAGGTTGGGATAGATGGGAACTTGGCAGAAAAGAGAGGAAGAAGAAAGTAAGAAATAGAGGGATAGAAGGAAAAAGCAAAGACATGTGAGACACTGTACACTTTCTATGCCAAGCCTTGAGGATCAGGACAATGCAGGTCATGGTCAGTTACTCCTGCCATAGGTTTATGTACGGAAACATTGTAGTAGTGACAGAACTGTGGCTGTTCCATCACAGATATGTAAGTTTGACCAGTCTGAACATTATGATGAAGTCAGCAACAATTTATAACATATTTACAGAACTTCAAACAACAAAAAATTTTCTATACTTATGGTAATGAGGTCTCAAGCTAGGAAAATAAAAACTTTGCAATAACAAACTTACTTATTATAATGGTTGGTTAACTTTTGAGAAAGAGAAAACCAAATCTTGCCTATCTCTTAGTCCCCTTTATTAACAGCAAAACTTTATGCTGATATTTATAAGTACTGCAAAACAAACCAAAAAAACAAAAAATTAAAAAAAAGTGTTGTCATCTTCCACTATGCAAACACTAAGAATTGTAGTAACTGAACTTCTTTAAAAATCTCTCAACAAATACAAACAGGAAGCTATTCAACAAACACAGACTGAATAAAAGGTTTGCCTGCCCAGAGAAAAACTTGTAGAGGGTTTTGGGGGTGGGGTTAGAGAAAAGACTAAAAAAACTGCAATCAGCAGAGCAACAGAACACTGATTTATAACATTCATGTGATATGAAGAGTACTCTCTGCACTTGTAGGTATTTTCTACCTACACCACCCTACAATCCACCAAGCTACTCAGTTCAGTACTGAAAAAAAACAAAGTAAAAACAAAATCATTAGCTAACTTATCAAAATGGGAAAATGTTAAAACTGGCTTTTTTAAGCGTTGTCTTCCAAATACATATAACACTGTCCAAAATATTCTGTAAAATATAATGCATATGCATAAGACAAGTTTAAGTGCAGAGCAGTCAGGATTACCAGTTCTGTCAAACTCAAGCATTATTAATAATAAATAAAAAAAGATCCCCCTCAAAGTTTATGTTCTTCATGTCATTATCTTGTATGTAAAATGTATGTAAATGTACATACAAAAAGGCAAGTGAAATATCTGCAGTTTAGTTGATTCCAAAACTTTCAGCTATTTAGTTTCTCAGTATTGAGGGGAAAAAAATCTCTACAGACAATGATTCATGAACAGTGAAGTTGAGGTGGGAAGAATAGTAAGAGAACCAGGGAGACCCAGCTTATAAAATCTTCTCTAGAGGCACTTGCTAACAAGATCAGTACTGACAATGGTTATATACAGTTTGTCCAAAATTCTCCAAACAAGTAAAGCAGCACTTTGTACATAGTATCCCAGTTTACTACATTTGTAAAAAAAATGTGTACAAAACTGAATATACATGCCCACAAACATTAACAGCGTTCCAGATATGTATCATATAATCATCATGTATTGTGACCACCAAAGCAAAACAGTAAAAGAAATTAAATACCATAAAAATTTGTTTTTAAAATTGTTACTTTTGCCACATATTTGTAAGACACGGGAAGTAATTAAGACTTGCTTTGGCAAAATTAATTAAGCGTTCAATTTCAAGAATACTTGAGAACTTATTATGAAAGTGGCTTTTTTAAGTCTTAAGATTGTTTTCGTATGTGGCCCATGATATACATCTTGCTTAATTTAAAATACAGATATACAGAAAGCACAGTTCTTTTCTATATAAGCTCTACTGCTGATGCAAAACTGTTTATTTCTGACAGAAAGAAAGTAACCAAAATTGAAAAGTCATTATAAGCTACCTGAGCTTCCATTTTAGTTTACATTTCGCTTCATAGGTGGTAAGCAAAGCACGTACGTTACAGGTGTAATTAACGTTTTTGAAAACATTTTAAATGGAGCAGCCTAAGAGAAGTAAAAGTAAAAATACACTATACGACACAGCAAGGTTTGGCCTGAGAGTAGCAAATAATAACTAAAAGGAAAACAGAAATACATGAATACATAAACTAAGCTTTCAACAGTAACACTACACTTTATAAATAAATTTAATTATAATGCCTCACAACTTCTAATCAACTACTTTTGTATCAAGCATAACACAGTCTGCCATATACTTGTTACACATTATTTGAACATGTACTTACATCCCTGAATACATGGAACAATTTAACACAACCAAAATCAACATATTGTCATACCCAAAGATACCATCATGCCACCACCACAACCAACATATTGTCTTATCTAATAATACCATCATGTCTATGACCACCATCATGTGATCTGTAATAATCAAACCAAGACCATACCAGAATGTTTGTCACATATGCAGGCAACAGTGCATATTTTACAATGATATGCAGCTAGTACTTCCACAGGCAGTGTGGAAAGTAAACAGGAAGAAAATGTACTTCTTGGAAGATGGGTGGGAATCACATCTTGAAAATGCCTTTTACTGGGCAGCATGAAATACTCATCATGCCACTGAATCTAGATAGTCTTTTTTTTTTTACAAGGGGAAGGGGAGCATGGAATACATCTGAAACTTTCCACAAGCATTCACCGCCCATTTCCAAAGATACAAAATGTACAATATCCTAGTTTTTTCCAGGCATTAACTTCTTTTTCACCCCTTTTGTTAAACAAGCAAACTAGTTTATGCTGACTACAAATCGATCAGCAGTAACAGCAACTAAAGAAAAAAGACTAAAACATTGTGACACAGATTCTTTGACCAACAATTACAAAAGTAGAACCAATTTTCAAACTGGCCCTTCTTTCTCAATGAATCAGATTGTCTTTCTACCTTGCCCTCTTATAAAAACAACAATGCTGCCCTTTTAATTTGTACTTGATTTCTGTATTCCATGAACCCTTGTAAACGACATACTACAGGACAGCAGCTATCAGTGCAACAAGTTACAACTACAGTGTGACACAGCTACATACATGAATTGAGGTCCAAATGAGAGCTTATGATGTATCCTCAAAACTTTACATTCAACAGCCGCAAACTCTGTCTCTGTAAATTTGAAAACACAATAATTGACTGCCTAAATTAAAGTTAGAGCTTTATTTCATGGGATCTCTGGTGAATCATCATGACAAAAGCCTTCAACTAAAAGGACACATTTAGCAGTAGGCAAACAAAAGGCAGTCAGATGTATGAGTTTTTAAAGGCTAACTCAAATGCAAAATTGTTAAATGTAAAGATTGTTTTATTAAATGACACTATTTTAATACTAATTTGAGCAAAAACGTTTTGTCCATGAGATAAAGCCTTTGAACATTTCCCATAATTTCACAAATGTCAGCTTGCCTATGAAGCAATACCTCAATAAAATATGTTTGAAGAGGTCTACAATGACATCAAAAATATGAATTTAAATCAATCCATGTGTATTTAAAAAAAATTGATTTGTTACTAATTTTTGTAGCAAACCAATGACAACTGTATGTTCTGTGAACATTGAACTTAATTTCATGTTGGACTCTGGTTTGCCTTTACACAAGCTTGCCTTCCTTAAATAACTTAAATAACCTCTAAGCTCTCCTCCTGTTGCATTCAAGCATGCAAGAACATAGATCCCCAAGGATACAGTGGAAAGCAAAATTACTGCCTCTTTAGAATAAAGCAATGCCTCGCTACTTGCAGTTCTCTAAATGTATATTGGTAATATCACAACCAAAGCTAACCTGATTTATGCTTGGTAAGGTAAAATTTCCCACAAACATTTCCATTTTGGTGTTTAGTTCTTAGGAATAAGAGATGCATAATCAAAATTGCCATGCAATGTGCCATGCCACAAGATGTTTTCAAAACAATCACTATCAACAGGTAAAAAACAAATACTGGTTCTGTGTAGTTAATATTCACTGACTACTATGAAATAATAACATCATTTAGAACTTGATAATTCCCCTACAATCACTGCAGCTGAAAACAGCATTCTCAATGTTTTTACATGTTTAAAGCATGGAAGGGCTAAGGATTTTCACTTTGTGTTCAATTTAACTTTGATACTGTTGGCATAGCTCCCATACATGTTTTACTAGCCAAGAATAATTCTATGCCTAGCACCTTCAATAGGATAACATTTCAGTTATTATTGCATTCTCTGTCAATGTCATCAATATCAGCAACAGCAACAAAAGAAAACTACAAAATCAATTACTTTCAAGGTTTAAAGCATCCAAAGCTATGGGTGTTTTTGTTTATCAGGCTTCAAAAACAACAAAAATATGCATCTAGCAGGAGAATAAAAACCATGACATTAAGCAGCTATTGTAGCACAACTCCACTCCCTGAAAAATAAATTTTAATTTATGATGAACATCAAATGAAACAAAAATATATATATATATTTGCAGCATATGCAGTGCCCCCAGACCAGATCTTTCATCATGAACAAGTTTCCAGTTGTGCTTTGGGAATTCCATTCAAAAATTGAAAGAAGATTTGTAAAAACGTTTGTGAGTTTTCAAATAGAAGAAGAAAACTTGCAAAACATCTATCACAGCAGAAACATTTTGACTTTAAGACTCTTTAATGGTAATGAGGTAATGACAACGCATATCTTTGCCTTTAAGTTCCATTATAGAAATCCTAATCGTTAAGCCTCATGCCAAACAACAACAAAAAAACAGCCAGGTATATGTAGAGTCCAACACTCAGCATAACCACACTGGCTTCTGACAGGATGAACTGCATATTAGTTGCTAATCAAGTCCATTTGAAATATCATTGGCTTTTAATATGATAAGCAGAGTTTTCTCTAAAGGTATCACAGCTAATAACTGTATCCAAAACTGTCATGCAGAAGTATGTAGAGAAGTGATGATAATAATTATGATTATAAGAACATCACTTCATGAAGTATTTTCATTTTAATTTGTTTTTATTTGGTTATCATGAATGATTTTTTAAAATTTCTTTTCAATATACATATGCTAACATTTTAAAGCCATGCAATATTCATAGACTATTACAAGATCTTGAGGAAGACTAATACCATCATTAAAAAAAGGCCACTAATGAAAACTTTGGGCTCCTGTCATTGACTAATTAAAGTGAGAACAGCAGGAGTCATTTCGAGACATTTCTCCACAAGAAATCGAACTAAGGTAGGTTCCTAATTTTTTTAATCAGGTCAAAGTTCCCAGTAGTTTTAAAATCAACAAAGAAATCAGACAACCAAGGTTCATATCCCCTGCAAGAACCGCAAGATGCCAAAAACTGCTGCACAATCAGTCTACTGGGCTTCATTAAGCTGTTTAATCAAATGTGAAAAAGGATGAAAAGACTGAAAAGTGCACTCCAGAATATGATTTCACCATGGGAAGACAGTGCTGGTAGATGACCAAAGTCATCTGACTGGTCATTGCACAACTAAGCAGATAACAGGAGATGGTGAGAGGAGTAGAAACAGCAGTTTCACTTTACTGGAACTTTTTACTACTGTAGCTTTTCTAATAATATACAGATGAAAATTTGTTTTATCTTGAAGATCTCATATGATTACCAAATTGTTGTGATCAGCAAAAGGGCCAAAAGTATGACGATATGCAAGCAGATTAGTTGGTTGTTGAAGGTTTATCCATGACGCAAAAAAGCATTACTGCAAGCGAAAGAGCAGAGGAAGTTTTGTTGTCATCTGCAATACTATTGGAACAATAAAAAAATAATCAATAATACTTGTTTTTCTCAGGTGCGGCAGTAACAGGAAAGAATTAAGTATTACCACAAATTAAAACTGGCGGAACAAATAACATATGCAGAATAAGTCTATCACAGTTAATGCGTTCTAAGATCAACACTCATCTAACTGTCATTGTGTGCACGTGTGCTGCCAAGTCAAGTTACTCATGAGACAGTTAATGTTTACAAGGGATGTTGCCACTGACTTCCCTTTCAGAAGCGGCGCTAGAATCTGTAGACTTTCTCTGACTAGCAGTAAATACCTGGCATGCTGACTGCCCATAATATGACTCCATTCCCACTAAAACATGGCCAAACGGCAGCAGCTAGCAACAAGCAAGAGAATGCTGATACACCAGCAAAAGCATTACTTGTTTATGTTAGCATCATGAGAGACCATATCAAATGACTGACCACTTCTTATCATTAGCTTCATCAAAACATCTCAAGAAAGTCTTGTAAATCAAACACAATGAACAGGAAGAAATTATCAGACACAAAAAAATCAAAACAAACCCAGCAATAAAGAACCTGGTAAAATGAAAAACAAATCATCTTTGGGCACTTATAAAAAGGAAAACATTCTGATATTTTGCTTAAACACAATTGCCATTCTGTTTGCTTCTATGGAAAGTCTGGACAGGTATTTCTCACCAATAAGATGGGGAAGAAAATTGAGCAGAGTGCTTTAAACACTGTTCTCTGGAGGATGATACATTAAAAAAAAAAAAATCAAAGTCATAAATCTAAAACGCCTGGCTTTCCCTACAATCAAAACCGAGATGTTGAACATGACAATATGATAAAGAATGTTATTTTTGCTCTGCTTTATGTTTTTTTTTTAAATCTACATAACATGAAATGAAAACAGGCTAGGAATGTTAGAAACATTAATGGTTCTGTGTGTGCACATGCATGCATGCACGTGTGAGCACAAGAGAGAGAGAGGTAATGATAACCCTTCTTATCTTTAAAACTGCTGTCATTTAACCATAGGCAATAAGTTAGTCAGAGCTTGACTGAAACAGTTGAAACACATTACACCAAAAATGGTAGGAGCAAACATATTTTGCAAACATGAAATGCAAAACCTGATGTGAATTTCCAGTGAAAAATATCCAGGCACCTTCCATCATATATGCTGGTAAAATGATCAACAGATAATTCATTATACTTAGAATCTTTAAAAAAAATTATTTGACCAGGCAATGACAGCATACATGTAAGGTGCAATAGTTGTACTAATGCACGCCAGACTTCACTTCACTCACACACGCACACTCTCTTTCTCTCTCTGTGCATGTTTGTTGTATCAAATATATTTCTCGCAACCAGTCATGCGAACTAGTCATGCTGACTCATATCACATATCAGCAGTTCAAAGTAATACAAGGTCCTACATTATAAGAACACACCTATTTTAAAAAAATGTAACAACTGCTTATTCACGAACTGTACTTACAGAATAGGTAACATTAGTTTTAATCAAAAGACTAGGCATTAAATATGTTAGGATGGCAGGCAAAAGGTTAAACTAGAATAATGTTCACAAATTTTTCTCTTTTCTCCCTCTTAGACACAGAGAGGAAGTTGGGTTGTGCATGGAGAATAATCAAAATTTTGGAAAATTTTGGCATATTGTTTAAATACTAGTCAAACATCACATTTGTCTCTTAAATACAATACACACACAACAAAAAAGATGGGTGATTGTGCTATTCTTCCTTAGGAACAACTGCAATTATTTTATGGAAGTCAAAGTAGATCTTGACAGAAGACGACCGTATGAACAACACATTTTGTAACTCACAGCAACATGAGGTTTTCTGTTCAGTTGCCAAATACAGCTGTCATGGTATGCATCAACAGCATACACATACATATCTATACATAAATCCATAGAGACACACCCATAAGCACATTGCATAAACACACACATACACACAAGAGCATATCATAGGGTTCATTGAACAGTGTACAGTGACATTTTCTATCTTTCTAAACCCCACAGATACACTGTAATAGTCTAACCATAATGCTACAGCCTTCTAACCAATAACAGAATCTAACAGCTTACAGGAACTTTTCCTTCATGCACTTTTGCCACTTTGTCTGTAAATGCCATTACATGAAAAAAATTTGGCAACTGTTAACTCCTAAACAAAGGGCTTTTCACTTTGTTCTAGTCAATTATTTGACCGCTCTCTAAGTCTGGATTTAAAACAAAAACCTAGCCTAGTACTTTTTGTGGCAACTGACTTTAAAATAACAAGAATCAATTTATCATGTTGCCTTCATTCTTGATGCTTTAATACCAGAGCTTCAAGAAGACGCAATCTGGCTTTGACTTGCTGAAACAATCAGAAAAAAATATCATCCTTTAAGAATCATCATGATGTCCCTTCATCTTCTTGCCCAAGAAGGCACCACAATAACCTTGTCTCCATTCATTTAAACACCAAAAACAAAATTTAAAAAAAAGGATTGGAGATATTTTCTTTAAATTTCCTTGTGTGACATGATGAATGCATGCAACTGTTTGTGTGCATATAAGTATGCATAACCATGAGCGTGAAGGGATGCACCTAATTCATCTTGCATCAGCAAGTGTAGGCAGCCATAAAATGTTTCATGTATAATCAAAAGTGATGTCATGCTAGAACACCTATAAAACGGGACATAAATTTTTTTTTTTAAAAAGGACAGAACAACAATTTGCTGCAAGAATTTTCTGATTTTAAAGGAATTACTTTTAGTCTTTAAGTGCACTTTAAGTGACATGATGCCTTTTTCTTTAAAAAAAAGCACAAGATACCTTGTATCTTGAGTAGCTCTCTTGCATGGGTGATCTGTCTTCCTTCTGAACTTTTCTAAAACAGCAAAAAAAAAAAAAGCCTTAACAGCTCCTAAGGAAATCAACTAATCACTCACACTCCTTCTTTCCCTCCCTCATTCAATTATTGTGTATTTCTCAACAAACCTCCAAAATAGTCATCAAATATATCAATTGTAGTTCACAGTGAAACCACCCTCATAGTCAAGACTCTAATGATTATGACCCAGCAAATTCTTCCAACAGCTGCTAAGATGTACTAATACCTCCTCCTGACACCCATGTTGAAAAAATAATGTAATGTCAAACTGACCTTCCATGCTGACTGACCCTCACCCTCACTTATCAGAGGCTGGAAGAGGATTAAGGTAGACCCATGTAATTTCACACTCACCGTCCATGCTTTTCTTGAAAACTCTTCTCAAACTCCCGCAGATGATGTCGTAGCTGTTTCTTTTCTGCCTTAGACTGCTCCAGTTCTTCATGAAGCTGGTAACTGCATAAAAAGCACTCTTCTAGGACTAAAATCATGCATCTGATCTTGTTATAACAATAACAATAAATGCAAAATTTGTAAATGCATACTCACACTCTTAGCACTCTTATATTGCCACTTAGCTCTCCAACTCATATTTTGCTGAATATTAACAAACTACATGAAATACATGAAATAAAAAATATCACCAGTGAAGTTACTCACATGTTCAGCTCATGGAGAAAAGACTCTGATGACTCCTGGCCAGTATCAACATCATTTTTCTTTCGCACCTTCGGAAACACACTGCCCACATGAGTGGGAACTTCATGGAAACCTGTGAATCTAAAGTCGGATAAATCTCTCGTGATTGCAAAGTCTACAGTTTCAAACCTCTCTTCTTCCAATTCCGCTGTTGGTATGAGAATGGTCTTTTTCTGTGGAAAATTAAAAAAAAAAATTCTTGACATTAATGAAACTAAATCAATCCAAGCAGTAAAGGCCTAATTAGTCAAAATCTCAAATTCTCTGGGGACCAGTATATCACTCTGTAGTATTGAAAATCCCCCCCTTTTTTTAAACAATGACACAAGAAAGAATCAAAAGGCCCTATCAGATATTAATAAGCACCAATCACTATCTCTAATTAATTGAGGCAGCATATGGAAAGGGAAGTAAGGTGACCTGACCACTTTCTTCACAACACAACGATAATAGACAACATGCAAATAGCCTCTTCAAAAATAGATTACAACACAAAAAAATTAAGCTGATGTAATGGGCATCATGGGGAAAAAACTCCAGAAACCCCAAGCCTGACCACATCTGCAGCCAAATCTTTCACTATTCCATGAATATCAAAACCCTTCAAAGCCACATTTCACAATATCCTTATATTTTCAATGTTCATAGGCTATCAGAAAATTGAACTGACAATTTTAGTTCACATAGACCACAAGACAATGGTCATTAACCATTACTTTAAGGACAGAATACTAAAATAACAGGAATCATTCTCAGTGGGGGTGGGATGATAGCTTATGGAGCAGTTTGATACTTAAATGTCGTTGGAGGGAGAGAGCTGTATATGAAAAGTCTTTAATGGTCTGACATTATCTCTTCTTTAAGTACTAAATTACCTTCCCCACATGTCTCAAAACACATATGTGCTTACTGAAAGCTGGGAAGGCACTTGTCAAAAATACATGTAAACCAGAAGCAGTCTCCAGTTTCCACAAGAACTACAAATTTTTTTCATATATAACAATATGTGGGCAGTCTCCAGTTCATGCACCTTATCGCTTCTCTCTGAACTTTTACAAGAAAATCATTCATCTTCACAAGAAATGCATCAAAAACTGAATATAAGGTTCTCCTGACCTAACCCATGGGACTTTCAAAGCCATAACCCTAACATGTAAAATAAAATAACTCTAACCCTAACCATCAACTTTGTCCTCTGGAAAGATGGGTCTTTCTTTCTCTCTCACACACGAAATACATAACACATACGCATACACTAAACTGCATGAACATATCCACTGTTGTAAAGACTACTACTGTGAAGACTTCCACATGAATCCACAGAACTCACAAAAGCAGTTCCAGCAATAGCAGCCATGGCTGAACCAGTCGGAATTTCTATCAACCCGTCTTCTGGCACAGTAGGCAGATCTAAAGAGTTCCGGGGCTGTCAAAAAAAAAAAAAAATTAAAAAAAAAAAAAAAAAAAAAAAAAAAGCCATGGATAAGTGTCCACAAAATATCAATGCACACACAATCACACACTCTCAAAATTGTAAATATGAGACAGAACATTAACATATACTCAAGCACATTTTTATAATACATTTACTTTCTGCACAAAGAAAAACGAGACATAAAAACAAGTCTAGTTTTTAAAGATCACTCACAGACATTGGCTTGGCAAGGAGTCTCTTGATTAGACGATATCTATCATAGAGAGGTCTCATCAAATCTTTATCTTCCTTTGATGTCTGTACAGATACCAAAACATACTGAAGCAGCAGGCTCATAAGTCTAATAGATCACTTTCTGACTAACAAAAAGGAGGTCGTACCAAAATCAATCAAGTGTGTATTTTGTGTAAAATCATTTGTGGCATATTTTCAAAAGGTAAAAGCAATCCCACAACGTTTTTATGAGTGGGGAGTGAGGTATTAGAGACTGAGACACCACACCTGTATCAGAACAGTTCATTTAAGCACCTTTATCTTCAGACGATGATGATCTGACACTCTGTTATCTGCTTTTCCATATTATCAAAAGAAAAAAGTAGAGATCATCCCTTGTCCACCATCACAAATTTACCGAATCACTCTGTAATGATTTTGATATACTTACTGGTCTCCCATGTAGTCCCTCAAAGTGAAGTAGGGCCTTCTGTATAGCTAATTTTTCCTCCTGCACCTGGTCCCGTGACATCAGCTGAAACCAACAAATGTGTCAATACTGAAGCACTGAAGGATAACTATTTTTTTTTAATGTCACCTTTAAACAATATCTAAAGTAAAAACAGAACAAAACTGTACTCACAGTAATGTCTTCTGGTCTGGAGGCATCCTGCCGCTTCTCTTTGAGAGCTACAAGAATAACTTTCAAAGTCTCTTCTACTTTAGGTGAATCTCCCGATGAAGAGGCCCCACTTCCATGCCGACTGCGGTTCCCTTGTTCACAGTCTTCACGCAGTCCTGAAAGTTGATGGTTTATATATAAACAGATGTTCAGTAGAAGGCTTAAGAATGTCCACAATGACAGAAAAGTAAGTGTACTTTAGCAGTATCAACTAAGAAATTGAGTAACTCAACTGTGACAATTAAAATACCAAAGTTTATGTGCACTTATATTCTCTCATCCATACAAACATGCCACTGTAATTCAAATGTAACATTTCTTGTGAAATGTATCATTAGTTATGGAATACATCTGGTTACATATCCAAGATTGTTAAACCTTGGCTAGCATAAGAGAGTGTTATATATAACAAAGGTAGAACTGATAATGCACATTTCTATTTCCTCAAGAGAACACAAAAAGTATGTAGCAGACACTTGAGAGAACGGCTACTGATGTGATATAGTTTGCTGGGTAAATGGTGCAAGATTTATTGCCTGGTTATTCTGAGGTTATAATATTAAAGCTGAATATACATTCAGTAAAGAGCCTGAGCACAAGGCAGTGTATGTTGTTCACAGATTATGATAGTGGGTGAGTGAAAATATGAACACAGGAGGATGAAGAGGGATAAATAAAACCTAGTAAGGGACACCAGTCAACCTTACTATACCACACATTTTGTTTCATGCAGCCCTGAATTCGAGAAGGTGAGGTGTGCATCTTCACAGAAAGACCTTTGAGAGAGCTGAAAGGAATTTGTGATATGCATCCAACTGTGAATGCCAACAAAACCATAGCAAATGTAAAGGGTAGTGACACCAGTATTCGATAAACACGGTAGAGATACTGTATGGACTTAGTGTCACTTCCTATTGACAAATTAGGGTGAAATTATTTACAAAGCTTTGAAAAAACTACAAACACACACATACAATCTCCCTCTTTCCAATTCATCAAAATTTAAGGGCTAATATTTATAATCAGTATAATTTGCTCAGAACAAAATACTACTTCCCCATACACCTAAGCATAGTTGTCATTTATTCTTAAATTTAAATGTAAATGCAGATGTTCAGTAAGCATCACACAGCTGTTGCTGCTGGGAAATTCATTTAGCCTGGGCCTAGAGTG
This sequence comes from Pomacea canaliculata, assembly GCF_003073045.1. Classification (NCBI taxonomy): domain Eukaryota; kingdom Metazoa; phylum Mollusca; class Gastropoda; order Architaenioglossa; family Ampullariidae; genus Pomacea; species Pomacea canaliculata. The sequence goes on along the minus strand of NC_037590.1, from coordinate 40,468,192 downwards.
ATGCCACTTTTGATGTTGGACGATGTGGTCTTACATGGGCGAATATGGTCATGGCAAGGTCAATTCGACTCAGGCCGGAGGTGATATGGTTTTTGATCAAAATGACTAGGCCCAGTCACTGTTGTCTCTTTGTTTATCAGCGCACATCAGTCCACTGTGCTTCACTAATGACCTTTATCTGGAGAGTTAGTTCCCCTACAAATCTTCAATCAAGAATAGAAATGGCAACATATGTACGCATGATTGAGTGAGAGTTAAAACAACAAAGAAAAGCACTATATGATTTTAAGAGCTTTATTTTTAGCGTTGAGCTTGAATTTATAGGTGTCTGAGTTCATGGTTTGTGGAATGAAAGCAGACTGGTTGATTTCCCTAATTTTACCCCTTCTGTTACAACCTGATTTTGGTGGATTTAAGCAAGTCTTGATAGGGAGATTATGCTGTAGTAAAGGAAAGATAAACAATGTTCGAAAAGAAAACAATTAAGTTGGAGAACTTACTTTTAATGTCTTTTCTAGTCCGTGACAGCTCAGTCACATACTTTTTTATTTCAGGCCTTGCTGCTTTTTCTCCTTGAGATGGCTGCAGATAAAAAAAACTCACAATTTTATACTCTCTAGCCCAATGGAAAAATGTGACCTACACTTGGCAGACCAGACATAAAACTACATGTGTTGTAATACAGAAAGATTCAGCAAACAGCATTCACCTTTCTAGTAGTGAAACTTCTTTTCCAGATAAATATTCTCCCACATTACTGTAGCTTTGTCCATCGCCATGAACTGCGGACAGTCATGCCTGTTATGGACTATGGTTCTTGCTGACTGCTGCATGCCTATTTCACAGCAGGACTGCCAGAGCTAATGGTCACATATATATCTTGCGGAATGTACTGCATGCTCTACAATACTTTCATAGCACTGGGGCATGAAGGCTAGCTATGCTTTAATATCAGCTAGCGGACAGGTGTTTCTCACTGACCTCCACAACTCTCTCCACAATCATAGGAGGCCAGCGCCTGTGAACAGTCTATGACTATCCCCAACATGCTGTTGATTGCCTCCAGTGGTTCAGTCCAGACATTCTTGAACAAAAGAATCTGGCTGGATACAATACTAAACCTGACATTTACAGTGCGGGCATCTTGGCCTTCAAGCTGGCCAGTGAACAGGCACCCTTTATAGACATGCCTAATACTCAGATGCTGCTAGATATGAATAATGGAACAAAACCTATGTCAGCTTACTCCACCACTGTGAGTCAGTTCCTCGTACTTCCTCAATTCTAGAATTGACAACTGTATGGTGTTAGCATTTATCATGCATATGCAATTTTCTTTGTGTAAAGCAGTCTGAGTTCACCTTAATGGTGGAGAAAGGTGTTATAGAAGTCATTAGTATTAAACTGTATTAGGTCTGTTGTTGATCATGTTATTTGATTCAGGTGTGATTTGATGCAACTTATGTCTTTCCTAAATGAACTTACAAAGTTACTACCGTTTTCACTACTCACTTTGTAGCCATGAACTTCCTCGAACTCCTCTTCAAAGTTTTTGATTTTTTTCTTTAAAACTGTTAAGGTGAAAAAAAATCATGAGATTAAATTTATTAACCTGCCAAACAAATCCCTCATTGCCTTTTTTTCCCAGTCAAAATAAATTTTATTACTTTTTTGTCTTTTAACTGTACTAGCAGCAGTTCAAAACTTGTACACACTGACGTTCTTCCATTCCATCAAGTTTGCAAAACTTGAGGAAGAGCATCTTCAGCATTTTAAGAAACATTTTTATGATGCAATATATGTCCATGGTATACATGGCTGCATAACGTCCATATTTCCAAAAGCAGCATATGTAATGAATTTTAACAGGTACATGTAAATGATTCCCACTTATAAACCCCAATTTGTTTCAGATGAAACTGAAAAAAGTCTGATTCATAATTATTAACAAGTCTTTACCTTGTATTCGTTTTGTCATCTGTTTCAGTCGATGACTAAACTCATCATCCATGCTGCAATGCAAAAGATTAAAGAATTTATGCCTATATAGTCTAAATTTTTTTCTACAAATTTGTTGGTAGATCCAAGAACCTCCCTTTTACATGTTTAACCTGTATAAGATAATATACAACCATGGTGTTTTTTTTTTAAAAAAAACTCATTTACTTATGAACACATAAAATGCACTAAAACAGTACATTTCTGCAAGCAATCTATATTACTACTGTAACAAAATTTGAAACAAATAACAGTAATAATATTAGCAATGATAATAAAGATTCTTGTATAGCACAGAATTCCAGCATGTGGCCAGATTCTCCATGCCTCAGAATACCAGGCTAAGAAGCTAGGCATAATACAGACACAGAAATTGATAAGGAACTTTTTACTTTGACCTTTAATACTCTCTCTCACACACACACACTACATGATTACACTTTCTTGACTTGAGAGCAAGGCATGCTACAAAGTTCTGAACGCTCTGTACTTTGTCAATCATGTATTGAGGACAGCCATTGATGAGAGAGTTGGCATAATTAAGTCTGGAAAGAACTAGTAAATAAGAAACTACTTTTTTTCTCTCTGACCATGAAGGTATTCAATACGATGTAGTCAAAATTACAGGAAGATGTGAAGTGGATATTAGGAGTTCCCAAGTCAGATTGATGATGGCAAGGGAACTGACTTAATGGAATAACATGGTTGAAAAAGCAGAGCTTCCATCTTGCAGCCATTTAACATAAGTTTGCTACTAGTCATCAAAGACTTTCCAAGATACAGCATTCAGTCTCTCAGTTGTGTTGATGGAAAATGGCTAGTGGGAGAATAGTCCTTACTTTTTGCTATCATCTAATCAGTTATTAAAATTTCTGAGTTTTTTCAAATAAAATTATCCAAATTCACCCTACACAATACAAAAACATAAATCGGAAATATTCTGATTAGTATAAAAAGCTTACTATTTAGGATACTGGTCTTGGTGTTTAGGGGGTGATGGTGGAACATCTGTGTTGCTGGCCTCTCTGAAAGAATCACAATATCACAATACATGCCATCAGTCTGCCAGTAATCAAATAAAAACATCATGGTAATATATTACAAGAAGTAAGTTACAAGAAGAACCAAGATGATTATATTTATGATTATAAACAGCAGTAAAAAAAATATGATGAATAGTATTCACCCATTTCTTTTTTTAGCTTGCTGACTCTGGGTGAGGGCACTGCCTTGATCTCATCCAAAGGAGATTTCTGCAGTTTTTTGTCCCATGCACGTGCATTGCTGGCAAGAATGGGAGCTGCACGAATTGAGGACAAGTGAAAACCAAATGCACAGACTAATAATAGCTCTAATACAATGATAAATCAAATCCACATATCCATGTCTGGTTCTTGTTTTGAGTACTAAGAGCTCACTCCTTACAAGCATGAGTATGTGCTATACAAATCATGCATTTATTATTATAAAAATATCCAAATGACAAATCACAAAATGTATTGATGCATTAACTCTCTGGGTGTGTTACATAAATTCCCTTACATTAAACTGATTTGTTTTGTAACAATGTGTCAGACTGCTTTGCATGTTGCCTAAAATGCATGAATTTTATACAAAAATAATCAATGCATAAAGGGATGTTGCTCTACACATCTTAAGCTTTACAATTCTGAATCAGACTCCTTTAACCAGTAACAATGGGAGATGTATGCAAAGATGAAGACGCACAAGCTGATACTAAATCAAAGAATATCAAGATCACCAGGAAGCATCTTTACTAAATAACCCCCAAAATAAATGTTGCAGAAGATATTTCTGACTGCAGATGGCAACTTTCATACTGATTGGTTCAAAAATCTTCAGCATTTTCTACCTCTACTAAACTTTATCACAATGCTTGATCCTGATCTTTCTGCTTATGTAACACTGCACTGCGTTGAGAAATATTTTTGGAAAGTTTATTGGCCACATCTAATTTCTTTGGGATTTGCAAACATGTGGTGTATCAAGATGGATGCTCATAAAAAAATGATTTTAGCATATTTTGACCTTAAATTATAATTCAGGTTTGTTTAACCTTTATTGTCATTTATTGTGGGTTTTCAACATAAGCATCCAAGGTAACAATGTTAAAGTCAAGGTAACAAGGACAGTGTTATGACATTCATAAAAATGGGGCAGCAAGAATGAATTTCATTTTAAAATTTCAGATAAATTAATGCAAACAACATAAGAAAAACTTTAGAGAAGCAGAAATGAACCAAAAAGAACCACCAGTTCAATGAAGATACAAAAATTAAATGTGTGATATCCGTAAGAATGATATACACAAAAATGTTACCCAGAATATGTAAACTTTCTTAAAATTCAAAGAATTTTTACCTGAACCATCTACATGTTCATGCAAATAGACAGATCAAGAGGTGGGATGAATGGTTTGTGTTTGCTGAGTGGAGACGGCTGAGGTGATGATAGACCGTCTCTTTCATCTGCTTCCTGTATATTACTTTGGCCTCTTCCCAAGGAAGGTTCAAAGATGAGCAGCGATGTCTGGTTATGATTTATATCCTCTTTATTGTCTTTCTCACTGGACATTCGCCAGCTGTGTGTCGCGAAGCCTCCATGAGTCACAACAATCGCAGTCTCTTCCAGAAGTTCAGTCAGTTCACCATCCATGTTTTTGTTTTCCTGTGTGCTCCAGTGAAATTTTGCTGAATCACTGATATTTTTCACCTATGTGTTTAAAGAGCAGGGATTAGAACTGGAGATATTGCTATCATTCATAAGAATCTAAATGTGGAGAGGGGTGAGAAGCTTTTGGTACTTTTAGAGAAAAATAATTTATGGTAATGTACAGCCCATGCACTAATCATTGTAACCCAAGCCGCTAGTCAACCTCCTGCTAAATATATACAAACAAGATTCTGACCCAGCAGACAATGGCAAATAGTTCCTCTACATAGTTTAAACCACCAAAAATCAATCTAAATACTTCGGATTATAATTTCAAATATTCAGTTACCATACTTATTTCTGAGTTGTTTATAAGCAAGGTAACTTACAAGGACAATATGTGACTAGTCCCATAAAACATTGATGATTTTTGGTTCTAAGGCCATCAGTAATAAACACAAGTACTGTCTATAAGCAAATTTTACATCAGCATTAACTGCACACAAGCTGGCAAATGAACACTGATGTTGGCACCTTATAATGAGTAAAAACATCTTAACAATAAAAGGCTATAAACAGTCAATAACATCATACTCTTTTCAAAACTCACTACCAACATGTTTGCTTGACATCGATTTCTACTGCATAGCCAGTGAAGTGAAAATGCAGCATCACAACTAATTCACTTGCTTCAAAGAAAAATGTAACTATTTAACTCTCACTTTGCTGTGCATATCCATATCCCTATCAAGGTCATCAAATGCCATCTCTGAAGAATTTCTGAAAAAAAAAACACCCATACATATATCTTTGCATAAAATTAATTTAAGAACGACATAAAAGCAATTGCAATGATTAAGTTTACATTTTGTTCAGTTACAAATACAAGATTATTTTTCTTGAATTTCAGAAATGAAATGAAAGATGATAAAAAAATAAATAACTGATATTAATTTGTTTATAGTAAGGCCTTACAGTCGTATAACACTTAGATGAATTTCCCTGATGAGGCAACAGTGCACTACTAATACTAGAAATGTGCTACTAATAAGGAAAAAGCTGCACACAATAGATACTGAAGAACTATTGAAAGAAACAATTGTGAAAATTTTTTTTCATTTAGGAGTCTGGATACCAAGCCAATCATTATTATCTCTAGTCATATTGAACAAGAATTATCATACTCCTGATCAAAGTCTCCACCAGCCTTGACTTGTTCTTGGAAATCTGCCTTAGACTGCTGAAATGTAAACCACTCTCATTACATAGGTATAACTAAATCATTAAAATTTAACTGAGCATCATGACTGATTTTCTCCTACAATTGTTTACAACTGATACAAAATCATATCCAAATTCCAAGCAGCAGGCACAAGCAAGCAAGCAAATACCAGCATTTTCTTTTTTCTGAAGAAATTAATTCCAAGGATAACAATTTCTTCATTATGTTCTGTTATTTTCTTTTATCTTTAATCTTTTCTGTTCTGCCTAATCCTAATATCATAAACAAATACTTCGAAACTGCAGCCAAACTGCATAATGCAAATAAATATTTTCATATCAATCCAGACTAATATGACAAGAAGTATGATGTCCACACCACATCCTGATGTAAAATTAATAGCAAAAATATTCTCAGAAACAACACCAACTCAAAATGTAGTCATAGCAAATGCTTCATCAGGGATCTTTAGAAAAAGAGAAGTTGCCTTGAAAAATATTCCCTCCAATATTTAATACTAGTTCCTTTAAATATTTATACAAAGTCAGCAGTAAAAGAATAACATAATAAGTAGATTTTTAAAGTAAGCTCAGTGAAGGCAAGCATACCTTTGCATGACCATTTCCAACATGACCATTCTGAGGAAGATTAGAGGATGACTCTGATGTGCTGTAATCTGACAAGCTGTTTTTCCTCTCATACATTTCCACTTTGGCACGGACAGATGTCACTAGATCTTCCAGTCTGAAATGAAGGAATATTAGATGCTGATGAACTGTATAAGAAGGAGAAATATCCAACATCAAAAAACAAGCCTGTCAGTTTCATGAGAGTGAACCAGAACAAAAAAATGCTGTCATTTACAATGGACATGAAGGAACACTGATGATTGTAATAAATGCATGAGACATATGATCGAATCCTGACTGTCACTGACCACATTACCTCTATTGAAATGCAGTATTTGAAAGGTCAATCTTTCTTTTTACTACTAATTTTCTAAAACATAAGAGCAGAAAATTATTCTTACTTGCGTTCACTGGTTACAGTTTCTGGAGACCTTGCTGGAAGAAGGGAGGCTGAAAACAAGAATAAATATGTCATTTTCTGCTGCAGGATGTAATAAGAGCTTGTCATTAAGACCACCTGCTTTTAGTTGTTTTTAGGAAGAATTATATCCACCAGGTCTACACAAACACAATATGCCAATCCTATAAAATGGGAAATCTATTATATTTTGAGAACTATCAGTCAGTCGTCCCTTGACCGGCACCTGTCGTTGAAGGAAGCACTTGGATAGATGCATCAACTGACAGGGTCTGCCACTCTTGTCTATTCTGGGTGATAGTGAGCAGGTCCTGTAAAGGACGACCATTCCAGTCTTTGGCGTTTGTAAGCCAGTTCTTTCTCTGGCCACCACAACATTGGCTTCCCTCCAAGATGCCTTGAAGGATAGTCTTTGACAAGGTGTCATGCCGGGTCACATGAACAAAGAAAATCAGCTTACATTGCTTGACTGTTGAAAGTAGATGTTCCTGGTGTCCTATGAGTGCGGCAATCTTGTTTTGTACAAAATCATTGGTTCTATGTTCTTTGTATGAGATCCGGAGCAGCCTCCTCAAGCACTTGTTCTTGAATGTCAGAATTCTTCTTTCCGTTTCACTGAGCAGAGTCCATGTGTCGCATCCGTAAAGCTGGATCAGCACTACCAGAGATTTGTATAGCTTGTACTTATCTTATGACTATGCCAGATCCTATCTAGTCACTTGCTCAACCTCAGATGAATGTCAGTGGTGTGTGTGTGTCGCAGGTGTGCACATGAATATCCTTGATGTTAGTTTATTTGTTATATATATAATTGTCACTTGCCCATAACTATTTCTTTTCATTTGCTCATATTTTTCACTGTTGATATCTTTTTTAATGCTGCACCTTGCAACAAACTTTTATTTCTTATTTTTATTTGTAACTTTTACTTTTGTGACTAGAGCACCTTCCCATATTCAAATTACCCACTGGGATAAATAAAGTTGTTCATTGTCATTGTAGTCTAGCCATTGCCACTGTTGCTGTCATGATCCCGATGAGGGTGTCTGGTGTGGAGCTGCTGTCCTTGAAGAAGATGGATCCCAAGCATCTGAAGCTGCTTAATACCTCTTCAAGCTGTACCCAGTTCAAACAGATTTCTGCTTTGTTGCTGCCATTGACCACAACTTTGCTCTTTTCAGAGCAGGTCTCCATTCTATGTGCCTTTGAACTGTCTGTCAGTCTATTAGTGAGGTCTTGCAGTTCTCTGTTCATACCTGCTAACAGATCTATGTCGTAGTAAGTTGCAGATCGATCTTCAACCAATTGAGATGAAAGTATAATGGTCATGGAGAGCTTCAAGCATGATGTTCTCTAAGAAAATATTTAACAGCACCGGTGATGGGGGGCATTCTTGACTTCTCTTACTATGGTACAAAAGTAAGCTTCTATTTGGTTGTTCAGCATTGCTGTACTTGTTGATCTATTGTACAGTACTTCGATGACTTGAATGCAGCTTTCTTTGATGTTAAATTTTTGCATCACATGCCATAGCCCCTCATGTCAGACTCTGTCAAATGCCTTTTTAAGTCAATGAAGTTGTAGTAGAGGTTCTGATGAATCTGCTGAAAAGAATGCGACAGTTGAAGATCTGCTCGACTGTGCTTCTACGTGGTCTAAATCCAGCCTGTTCTTCTGATAGCAGCTTTTCTGCGGTGGTTCTGATGATATTCTTTATGACCTTCAGCATGAATTTGCTTGGGTGGTTGATAAGGTTTAAGTTTCTGTAGTTCTGGCATTGTTTGATGTTTCTTTTTTGGGAAGGGTATGATTGATGACTGCATCCATTCTTTTTGTTCCCAGACTCTTTGGCACAAGACAGTCAGGGCTTTTGCAGTTCCTCACCCTGCTGGAGCAGCTCAGCTAGCGCATTACTGACGCCTGGTGACTTTTTGCCCTTCAGACTATGTACAGCTCTTTCGGCTTCTTCCTGTAGGACTGGTAGGTCTGCAAGGTTCACTGTATCTGTTGACAGTATCTTTTAACAGTCACAAAAAAGTGGCATAGTAGCGAGAGCAGGAGGTGGCATAGTAAATTTATTTTGCATTGAATTTATAGTCGGGACCGAGCAAAAGTGGCATAATACCGAGAGTGGCATAGTAGCGGGGTGGAATAGTAGCGAGATTTGACTGTAGTTGATTTGATTATAGACCAATCCATCTGGTGAGTGCCACGTGGCCATCCTTGATTTCTTGTGGGGGTGTAAGGTGTTGGCTAAGGTGCATCTTTGGCACTGAGCAAATTCTAGGAGTCTGATAGCCCTGTCAGTTTTGCCAAGGCCAAATTTGCCCAACTTTCCTGCCCATTGCTGGCAAGCGTTTGGGTCGACCTTGGCATTCAAGTCAACAAGTACAACAAAACTGCTTTCACAACCTTATCTAGTTGTTGGTAAAACTCTTCCACTTCATGGTCTCCATGCGTGGAACTTGGAGTGTATACTTGGATGGACAATGGTGACGTTGTGGGGCTTAGCTGCATACGTATGGAGATCGGATGTACAGCTGATGACGACTCCATACTCATGTCTGGTATCCTCTCACAGCTTGTGGCTGTCATCCATTGTTGTTTCCCCAAATCCTTTCCATCTGACCTCTGCCAGTCCCATCTACAGAACTATAAGTAGCTTCTGAGGAGACTATTTCCTCTTAACTATGAAAATAAAATTTTAAAATAGCCTCTTTGAGCTAGGAGTGGCCTTTGAAGATACCATCAAGCTAACGTGTGAAGCTTCTTACCTTGTCCTATCCCTAATTCATCCCCAAACAGTCGGTCTGAGATGGCATCACAGATGGTTCTCTGAACAAGTCTGCAGAAAGATTTTTGTTTGGCTCAAAATCTGCATTTACCCTAAACCCAAGAAGTAATATATCTTTTTCGTAGACACATCTTAATGAGACTGGTTGTAAATGGGGTATTTTCATTAAATTTTGACCCAGCATTACTGTTACAAGACTGTTATTAGATATAGTGACTGGCCAAAACCATTAGCGTTTAGAGGGATAATGACAGAGAAAAGAAGCAAAGAACCAGTACCAAACCAAGGACAAAATATCAAAATAACTTACTCTGAAGTTCTTGCTGTAGCCATTGGTGACTCAATAATGCTGTGACTTTCACTGAAATAAGCAAATTATGATTAAAGTTTATATTACGTGGTCTACAAAAAAGACCATTCAGTCTTAAAAATGAATACAATGATGCAAATAATGAATAACAAACTTTTAAATGAACTATAAAACCTGCAAATTATTTTCTGACATAATTTTCTTCTCTTCAAAGCAGATGGTTAGGGTTAGGTATATATTTTTCAGATGCCAGCTGACCTTTCAAGGACGAAAGGTGATAACCTTCCATTCGTTTCATCATCACTGAAGTGAGGTGACTGTTGGGCATGGTCACTTTCATGACAATGTGGTGTATCAGCACCAGCATCACTCTCAGTCTCTTCCAAACCACTATCTTGATAAAGCTTGCTATCATACTGTGCAGACCCATGGACCTAGAATGTAAACATAGGCGATGGCTACATAAACTTTTATTCCATGTTTTTCACCATATTTTTTAAGCAACACGTGCCTTTCATGTCCATTTAATTTATTTAATAAATAAGAAAATGTCGTGTCATATGAGTTTCATAAGATCAGCGCCATCTGACACTTTCTCTCAACACTTGCCACCAACACTCTTGTCTCTCTGTTTGCTCTTTCTCGGCTTGATTACTGCAACTCCTTGCTCACAGGCTGTCTCTCATACTTCATTCAGAGACTTCAAAAGGTACAGAACTCCACTACATATCTGGTGCTTAGAACTAGAAAAAGGGACCACGCCACTCCTCTCCTTTGTTCTCTGCACTGGCTACACATCTGTTCTTGCATTCAGTACAAACTGTCTGTGCTGTGTTTTAATTTCTTTGCTGGCTTCTGCCCTGACTATTTCACTGAACTTCTCTTCTCCCATGTCCCAGTGAGACAGCTACGCTCTTCATCTGATGACCATATCCTAACTATTCCTGTCACCAGAACAACATCATATGGTCACAGGATGCATAGTTACTGTGCAACAAAACAATAGAACTCTCTCCCTTTCCATATCCACCACCTCCCTACAACTGAATCCTTCAAATCTGCACTGAAAACATACCTCTTCCTTCAGCATTACTCCTAATGTAGTCCACATGATACTAGTCCTTTTTACCCTCCCCTTTTCCCGCTTTTGATACTTTCTACTTGTCTTCCGCAAGAGAATCACAATTTTCTCAGCTCTTGTTACTCATTGCCACTGTGTTTTCCATACTTGTCATTGGCAAATCATTTTTGCACAATAAAACATAAATATAGATAAAAAAAACTGGTTGTGAACAATGACACTGGCATCCCTTTATTTCTGCTTTACCTTTCTGGGTGATGGAACAGGTCTCAACTCTGCAGTAGTTGAAGATGTAGTTGTTGTGACAATCGGTGGTGGAGATAATGTGACAATCTGTGGTGGTGGTGGACGAGGTGGTGGAGTCTTCTTGACTTTTGCAGTCTGAGGTCAAGATGGAAAACATTTTTCTCTAAAAAAGTTCACATAATTTTAGAACTCAATCATATGATGGATCTCTTTCTGGGATCTCACCATTGATCAGTTTGTAACAGAATGAACTTGTTATAATATATATAAAGACAACCTTAGAAATGTACAATACACTGAACATTCTTCCCAGTATCAAGAGGCATGCAACTTCAATAAGAAGAGCAACAACTTGAATTTTAGCTCAGTCAGGTTATAATTTTGTCTTAACTCAAATTTTTACCTCAATCTTTCTGGCAATACCCAAGGCTATCATTCAAAGAAATGATCAAATATTTTCATAGCTTTATGGCCTAGGTAAAGTTAACTGGCACTTATTTGTGTATATCTTGTAAACAATTTCTTTACTTTGTATACACACAAGATTTGTCCCCAAAATAGCCACTTCCAATGTACCCTAAGAGATGCAACACCACAGAAAAATAAATCAATTTTTGCAGCAGTTGCTTCTCATGTAGCACCCATTAAAACTTATTTTCCAAATTACCATAAGAAATGATATGCAATTTAGATGTATGACAATAAATTCAGTTCTACTACACTTCAAATAACTTAAAGACGGTAGCAATCTTAATATTTACGCTCTCTGGCTAATAATTGAGCTACTGGCTACTTTAACCTGAAGGCAGACAATCCACAAGTTGAAAAAAAACAAAAAACAAATTAACAAACAAAAGAACAATCATGTTTACATACCCATGTTTCTACAGGATCTCGCTCATCTTCTTCTCTGAAGAGCTCAGTGTAGTTAGAGATGAACTTAGCAACTATCAAATTAATGGTCCCCTGATCTTTCAAGCCTGAAATACCATCACCACATCTGCAACAGACCTGTTCTTATAAAAACCAACTGACAAAGTGATATGTAAACAAATAAACACATACATAAACATGCATAAGCATGCTCTCTCTTTTTCATTTACACATATTCACCCACAAAATGGTCATACCTGATAACTGTTTCTCTAAAACCAAAGTGCGCTAGCTTTTTAAGCAAGATTAATATGCCAAAATAAACGATATTTCTGATGTCTAAATCCAAAACGCAGTTGCATAAACAAGCTTACATCTCACCTGAAAATGTTTGGCCCAAACACAATTGCAAGTGCCATAGGGCTCATTTTGTTGGTTGCTTGGTGATGACAAACAGCCACTAGAAATGACACTATGTACTTCAACAGCAATCCATTCTCTTCAGGCAAGCTGTGCAGTCGTGATCTTAGTCTTAGTATGTAGTCTTGTTCACTGGATTTTCCTAATGAATGAGATGACAGGCTATAATTAATTCTGTGACATATGACAGCAGGAAAAAAAACCCCATGGAAGTAGAAAAAAAAAAATTCGGTCCACATAAAAGCATGGATGCCTCACTTGCATAAAAAAATGCATCTAACATAAGATACATAACAATGTAATTAAATTTGGGTAAATTGTTGACAAATCTTTTATATTTGTAAATGACTGGTCAACTTTACAAAGTGTCTATCTTGAAAATTTAAGTAAAAATGTTTCCGTTATACAAATATACTCCACATTATTCAAGTACGTAAAAAAAGATCCCTCCACTTGATATTTACAGTAATTTGATGATAAATTCTATTTATTGTAGAATTATTTAGAGTGTTCTATCTATAAATGAAAAAATAATGTTAAAAAAATTATTTTCAAATAAATGCTTTCAGTGTTCACCTGTTTCAATAGCAATAAATTCCTGTGTCAGATGTTCTGGTATAAGGGAATCTGGAAGCTCTCTAAGAAAAAGTTTCAGCAATCCTGCAACAGCCATAATATCTGGCTCTCCCTCAAGATCTGCATCGCCAGTTACATTGAATGATGTCTTAAGTTTATCCATAGCCCGGGCACTACCACTGACTCTGAAGATTCCTTCCTGGTCAACTCCTGGCAAAATTAAAAAAGACCATACCATTACTTTGCTTAGTTTGAACAAAACTGAGTTTTGGAAGACATGCATTTGAGAAAGACAACTGGTATCTGTCTAAATTTCTCTTTCAAAAAGATGCTTATCAGAAACGTTGCTAGGGTAGAAAACCTTATCAGAAACAATCAAAATATAAACTTCTTTTCCATTTCAGTATAGCTGGACTTTATTACTTAAATAAAAATGTGACAAATGTATTTGATCAAAATTGCAAATTTTTAGGGATCAGAAAACTTAACTTCCAAAAGGATTTGGTGATCAAAACTGTATTAAGCACGCCATTCAAGCTTACCATGTTTGTAAATGTGTTCACATATCCTCTTGACAGCTGCTGGTACAGTGCCAGATTCAGCTGGTGACTGACGTAAAAGTTCATCTAAAGGAACCCCAAAAGTTTTATTTGGTGACTCTATGACTTTGCGCCCTGTTCGAGGGCTGACAAACTTGCGCATTTTGCTCATCAGCTCATTGCTCAAATCTGGAACATCAATGCCGATGAGATGGAGAAAACCTTTGGCTCATAAAGACATATTTGTCAAAGAAATAGAAAATTACAAACTACAAGAAAAACCACAATGGAAACAAAACTTAACTCATTATAATATCATCAAGAATGCATTCTAAAGTTACTAGTTATTATCTTGAGCTATAGATCAGCAGGTGCCACAAAATAGCCAGTAACCATTCCTCATTCTAAATCATCACAGGGTATGCACAGATATCATTAGTGGTGGAAGCTAATGAAGGATGTTTGTGTTTCAAATGTCAGATAATTCTAATAATTCCCTTTTGCGTTTGCCTTATAACTTGGCTATAACACGATCTTCATGCTACATCTGACTGGTTTGCTAATGACCGTGTATGTGTATATTCTTGAAATACACTCTAAGCAATTGTACAGCTATACTGGTGGTCTCTGGGACTCATCTTTACTTCAGGAGTTATGGGCTTTCAAACTGTGCAAAACACTGTTTAATCCTGTCTGAGTTTTGGAGGGTTTTTTCTCACTTTCAGACAGCAATTACTGTGGGCCTTTATTCTAGCTGTCTGTTTGACTTGGATGAATTCACGTTATTTTTCTGGCTCAACCTAGTGGTGTTATTTTATCTCCCCCACCCCCTTTTTTAATTGGGCATTGCATTCTTCTAAATTGGTAATGGCTTAATCAGAGTGCTGTCTGTAAAACTTTAATAATAAAGTAGATCTAAATTACATTTCCGATTTATATATTTCTTTATAAATTATGTTATAATAATCTCGTGATGACACAAGTATTTGATATTCTAAAACGGACAAAAGCGGAGACTGAATGAATGGAATAACCAACACACAACACACTTAACATATACACAGAACTTGACACACCTCGCTCTGCACCACTTTTAACAGTTTTATACTCACCTGAACAGCAGCAATATCATCGCTTCAATAATTTCAACATTTAAAAATGCTTAAATTCATCGCTTAGCACGACCGGGATTTTATATACAGAGATCGGGTTGTTTGTTTCCAATATTTCTTGAAAGGTCGAGGTCTCGGAAACCATCCAGTAACAAAATCGAGCGATCAAATACCATGGCGAGCTCCTCTCAATTTTAGCAATTTTTTTAAATTCTGTTTTTCAGATGGCCATAAGAAAACAAACAGTTTAATAATTGAATCGACGATTTATTGATACTAATAATTTTGGAGCAGAAGATGATACTAAAAAAAAGATTTCGTAATATAAACAATATTATCAAGGAGTATCATACCGGAAATGTGTAAGTAAACGTCTGCAAACTTCCGTCAGCAGAAAGCAGACGACTTGCTGTTCGTATTGGAATTCCTTTTTGACTTGAAGTCAAATTTTCGTGTATGAAGTGGATATGAGCTAGATACACTAATTTATCAAATATTTGACAGTAATTAGTGCTTATTATCTTTTACATATTTTCAGCCAAAAAATTCATGAGCCGTTATCACATCTATCGCCAAAGACTGATCGTAGACTGAGTCACACAGGTAGTAGATCGAGTCACAGTCATATGAATTCGTGAATAATTCTGCTCTGTGCCTTTTGACTGAGTAAGTAGTTACTAGTTTGTGTCAGTTTGCAGAACAAGTAATAAGTATTAGTACTTTTTCAGCACGCATACTAACTTGTCCAAAGGGGAGGATAAGGCGCTATATATATACAATTATCAAACTGTTATTATTATTATTACGAAAGTTGATTTTGTTCTTTAAATGCTTATTTAAAATTATTTATTTAAAATGCTTTTAATGCTTATTTTGTTAGTTTGTTTAAACATTAGCATCTGCTTGCTTCTTGGCATAAGTTAAAGAAAGAGATAATTAAATTAATAGTCATGCAGTTTTCTTTTGCTTCATTTTTCCTTCCTTCTCACTATTCACATTATTCTGTTTGTAGAAATGGCAGTGAATAGGTTTGTTAGCATCCGAGATCCAGCAGGAAAAGTACGTGCATTGTGTGACTATGGATCACAAGTGGAGGTGGATAGAACGATTCCTCCAAAGTTGTACTTTCGTTCTGGCAGAGAGATGCTACGTATGGCTAATATGTACTGTGATGAAGGAAACTTGGAGAGTGCTTTTATTCTCTACTCCAAATTTATCACGTATGTATCATTTAGTTAAGGTGACTGTACATCGTATTTTCCTCATTTTTTACTTCCATCATCTTTTACCACCATTAACTTGCACCTATTAACTTTATATTCTTGACTCCATATCTTATATTTTTGTTACTATGTCTGTTTATCAGAATGTCTTATTCATACACAAGCATCGAAAACATATTGAGAGCCTGTCAATCACCCAATCTGTAGTTTCCTTAAAATCCCAAAACTTAAGAGACAAATATCAGCACTTTTATAAAGCTTAAGGAAATCTTAACACAGGTGTCAAATCCACTGATAAAGTGTCTAGATCTCTATAAAAATTTGCAGTTTACACACTTTCATACAGGACAGTGGCATTATATTTATTCACTCATATCTTAACACAGTGAGGATCTGTTCTTCTGTTCTTCTCTACATGTGGCAGCATTTTATAGAGAATGTTGTTTTGCATTGATATAGCATTAGTTGCTGGCTTGACATAAAAGTTAAAACACTAGGTGGCTCCCTCTCCTCCAACACATGCACATTTTCACAAACAAAATTTCAACAGGCAAATTTACTAAAGGTGGTGTTTCATCATGTCATTATTTGCATGCAGTCATAAATAGGCTTGTTATGAAATAATTATAGTAACTTGATTTACAGATTTTAAAGTTTGAGACAAAGATGAGTTTCGTTGTTAGGCTAAAATTTTAAAAATTATACTGATTATTGTAACTGGCATAAATTCATCCTGCATACCCTTATTCTCAACTACTGATAAGTTGACTGTGTTTTGTTTCGTTGTTTTTCTAGTCTGTTTGTGGAAAAACTCCCAATGCATCCAGACTACAAAATTTCTTCACCACCAGGAGATGTGCAAGAATTTAAAAAGGTACAACAACATAATTTATGAGTGTGTCATTAAACTTGCCAGTTATTTAATTTGGTTGTTGGTTGGTTGGTTGGTTTATTTAGTAGGAAAGTGCTTCCATCTTCCAGCAATTAATTTCCACTATAGTGGGAGGAAATTGGAGTACTTGGAGAAAACCCCCAACACCCAGCCCTGTGGACAGATTGTCACATACAGAGAGTGTCCTGAGATGAGACCTAATCCTAAGACGCTCACTGCAGTAATGCACATAAGCAGATCATGCTTTTAAATATTTTGGGTTTTTTTCTGGGTTGGTGTTTTTCTTCTGGCTTCAAGAATCTGGATTTTGTTCTTTTGTATTGATGATAGTTGACTGTGATACATGCTATAAGCTTTTATTTTTAACAAAGTGAATATCATTATTTTTTATTAATAATAACAAACATACAGATGCCTTTCAACTCTGTAGAGTAAAGGTTTGTTTCTATCAGCCATCTTTCATGTCTCATTCTTTGAGCTACAACTCCGAAGCAGGACTAAATTAACATTTTTTTCCAGAAAGTAAAAAAGGTGTTTCCTTTAGCTGAAGAAATAAAATCAAAGCTGAAAAAGAGATATGCAGAAGAAGAGGCCAGGAGACAAGAAGAAGAGGTGAGAAATAAGACATAAATTTGTAAAGTTTGTTTTCCTGACATGCATTTTTGTAACAAACAGCCTCAGTCCATAATATATATTAACAAACTTACAGTTTTTCTATTGTATGTTGGTCACTTAGAGCGGGTCCCAGGGGAGAGTGAGCTCACATTATTTGACATTTCGATGTTTACCCTGCACCTTCGTTGAATATCAGGTGGACCACTCCTCCACTCGAACTCTTTCTGCACAGAGCAATCTTCATGTAAAGAAAACCACTTTTCCCTTTCACACTTTCATGTATGATTCCAAGCAGGCTCCCAGGTTTTGGCCGGGTAGTTGCCAAGCATGTAGATTATTCGAAGTGGGCTCCTAGGTGGGGAAACACGCTCCCCACTCTTTCCACACTGATGTCGTGGTGTCAGTGCCCCTTGCTATCCTTTCATAACTTGGCACAAGGATACTACTCCCAAAACAATTCCTGAAAACTCTTTTTACATTTAGTCTTTTTTACAAAATTTACTTTTTTCATTCATGCATCTTCCATACCAATTTATTTTAAAGTTAATTACTGAACATTCATTTTTCTGCTTTAGATAAATCGTGAAAACTATTCAGTTATTAAATTTACAAAATCTTACTAGTTACAAGACCTGTAAAAAGGGATATCTTGTCTGGGCAAGGAATTGCTGATTCCTGAACACACACTTAATCTACATGTCCATCTCAGCAGTTATGGCAGGAATGCCAACTATCACTCATTCATTAGTAAACTCAACTGCAGGGGAAGCTCCCTTGAATAATACTCATACGTGTTAACATGCTTTCTCTCACTTGCACACACTAATACATGCGCTCTGACAAACTAAACCGCATTCCTAGCAATGTGATAGATTTCATGTGCAGATATGGAGTTGTGCTTTCCTGTCAAGAATTGTAAATCTTCAGCCTTGAAATATATTATCATAAAAAGCAAAATAAGAGAGAAATTGCTTATTTTTGTTATGGATTTTCTTTGATTACAGAAAAAGAAGCGTGAGAAACTTGCTAAGGAAGAAGAGAAGCGGAGATTGGCTGAAGAAGAGCGGATGCGTGAAGATGAAGCACTGGCCCGGCAATTGCAAGCAGAGGCTGAGGAGCAGTGGATGCAAGAGCAGGAAGAGAAGTACCGGCGCCTGCAGTTGCGAGAAGAAGAACGACTTGCTGAGCAGCAGCGCAAGAAAGATCAAGCAGATGGCTATGGGGGCCCTCTTGTACCTGTGCCTTTGCCTGTCTCTGTGCAGGATGACAGTAGCAGCACGGCAAAAGGTTATAGTTCAGGGTCTCATTCTTTGTTACAGCCTGCATCAACACCTACTCTTCCTGACAGAGAGCTGAAAAAGAATCTTGTCAGCAATAACAGGTAATAAAGAGATCCTAGTAAAACTCTTTTATGTTTATTCCCTATTGGGTTTCTTTGGCAGCTGCTTTTAGTTTTATTTCAATGTAATAGACTGTTACTGCTGATCTTAATGACTGCCATTCACTTTTCTTTCATCCTACTGTCATTCATGGTCAAAAGTACTGTTGACATTTGAGTCCATGATAAGTTCTTGATTAGAACTATGTTCATGTTAAAATTGCTAGTCCTCCAAGTTATAACGTTCTTTGTTTTGATGGCTTAAATCATGGTCCCTGACAATAACTTGCCCCCTCTTCATCATATATTGAATTCTGATTATAGAACAGCTTGTTTAAGCATGATGGCTTCACACGTTTTGCTATGGTATTATGTAGATATGAAAAATATATTATGACTGATTACCTGTTTCATACCTGTGAACAGATCTTGGTATGGCGCTTGCGCAAAAACTGGTAATCTACCCCAAGGCTTCAGGAAATGTTCTAATTAAGAACAGAGTTCAGCTGACTATTTACTATTCCTCTTTACGGTTTTCTGAACTGAGCAAAAATAGATTGCATATGCATATGGCTTTCAGGGACATAGTTTCTTGTTCTCTGGTGTTTTATCATGGCATTTTCATGTGCATACTTCACACTGCTGCATTATTTGCATTTTTTTTGTGTGCCTTTATTTCTTTCCGATAGGGAATTTTTTATCACTGTGTCACTTGTTTGTGATGTGATGCATTTCTTTCTTGTGATCCAAGCATTCCCTTAGGACCTCCACCACCGTACACACCTCCAACACCCAGTGTGGACCGAAGCACTAAGCCCATGGACCACTTCATGAGCACAGGAATGTTTGGGGGAGGCACTGGGCTTCTTCGGGAAGTTGTGGTGCCTTCAGACCTTATGAAAAAGTTTTTGACTGCTGCAGCAAATAACACCTCACGAGGTGCGGAGACTATGGGCATCTTGTGTGGAAAAGTGGTGGGTTGTCCTTTGTTACATGCTGGGTTCCAGATTTTACTTTAGTGCATGTACATAATTTTATATTCAATAAGGTTGTGTGGACAAGCAATCTTCTTCCATGCCAAATCTTCAGATATATATTTCTAAAAGAGATCTGTAGCAATTTCTACCAACTTGTAGAATTTTGATTTTGTCATGCTTTTGCTACTTGTTTAAAACCCTGACATTTAAATGTTTGTTATTGTTGCCTTTTTGTTTAAGTCCTGTGGTGCCTTCAAGATCACTCACCTGTTCATCCCTCAGCAACATGGGACACCTGACAGCTGTGACATGGAAGGTGAAGAAGATCTCATTTTCTACCAGGACAAGTTTGACCTTGTGACTCTAGGATGGATTCATGTAAGTTTTCCCTTTATGTTAAAAGGATTGTGCGTCGGGGGGTTTGAATTTTTTTCTCCATGCAGTCAGCAAGTGTCATTAAAATTAAAATTACAGCTTCAAAAACTGACCACATCTTGGAGTAGACTTGCAAATCTTCACACCTGCTCATACTTTTTCTGCAATGTGCATGATATGCATGGAAACATAAGAGAGGCTCTGTAGCCTGTAGGTTAGTGCATTTGACTGGAACAGATGGTTACTGTTTTGAGGTCTGATTGGGCCAAGGCTGGAATCAACTGCCTACCCACCACTACCCACCAACAGCTGTGCAGTAAAGTGAATAGGTACTCAATGCAGGTAAGGTAAAGGCAGTAGAAAGAGATGGTGAGGCTCCACCTTACACATTCTATGCCCTAGACATTGTGAAGCACTTACATTTGCTGCCTCTACAACCACTAGTGCCAAGTTATGGAACTCTTTATCCCTTGATAGAGAGTGATGCCCTTTTGTTTTACTGGCTTAAGGGGCTAGCCTTTTGCATTTTTCTCTGTGTTGATCTGTTTGACCTGGACTTCCTCAACCTTGCATTGTTTCCTTGCCTGTGACTTTTTATTTTTCATCTATCTATAACTTTCAACTCTTTCATCGACTGCTAGTCTTCTGTAACTCATTCTTATGCTGTAGTGGTCAAGTTTTTTTGTGCAAGTGATGGAGTTTAAATCTGCACCAAACAGGTATATGTTTTAACATTTTAATCCAAAGTGGTCTCTTCTCTCTACTTAGCAATTATATATGTAGATACCAGGAATCTACTAATGATTTGTGAACAAGACTATCCTAAGTATTCATGGTTGTTTTCTGCTTTCATCCAAGATTGAATGATTGTAAGAGCCATAAATTTAAACCATAACTCATAAATATCTTGGACTGTTAAGAAGGGCAGCAGACAGTGCTGCAGCCCTATATTTAAACACGTTTACCTACTTATATGTGAGAGAAATCTATGTTAGTTTGTATCCAAATTTCTTCACAGGTTTTTTAATTCTTTCTTAATGTAAAAGTGTCACTTGCTATAACTGAAGGGCAGTGAGCATGGTTTTGACTAGAGTGTAGCACTTATGAGCTTGATGATTATTACCTTTAAGTGTATGATCTACTGTCCATTATGTGCTTACTAATCAAGTCATGAATTCACTGCTTCCTAGCCTACAACTTCTGAGATCACTGCTATGTTTATTTACTCTGTTTCTACTTCTAGCTCTGGTATCATTGAATGAGTAAATATTTCTCAAATTTAAAAGTTGCAAAGTTTGATTAATTTTCTGAACTTTCAGACGCACCCAACACAAACAGCATTCTTATCCAGTGTTGACCTTCACTCACACTATGCGTACCAGAGAATGCTTCCAGAGGCCATTGCTATTGTTTGTTCCCCAAAATTTGAAGAGTGAGCCAATTTTTAGTTTCGCATTATCTATAATAAAATAATTAGTTTGAGCTGTCTTGCTTATTACACATGAATTACCCAGCTTTTAATTGATAGTCATCAAAGAATCATAAGAAAATTAGAAAGGTGCTAATTAACAAATTTCATGCACTTAATAGTTGTTTAAATATATAACTGCTTTCACAGGACTGGCGTGTTCAGTTTGACAGACACAGGGATGGATATCATTGGGAGCTGCAGAGAAAAGGGATTTCATTATCATTCTAAAGAACCACCATTATTTGAGGTGTGTGTGAAACTGGATGTCTTCTCCAGTATTGTATATAGCATATCAAAGACTTAAACTATTCTTGGTGCATGTTAATTAAAAAATTTGACAACACTTTTCAGAAGGCATTGCTGGCTTGGTACGGATCGAGTTTTATGAATTGCTGTCCAAGTAAAAGGCCTTGACAGTGTGGTAACAGTAGTATTTGATGAAAGAAATTTTTCATTAATTTTATACTTGTGTGACAAATAGGACCACAGTCTTAAGGCTGAGCCCCTGAAGATAATAGAATGTATGAAAAATGTAAGTTACACATACAGACAATGATTTTGAGAGAAATTTTAATATATCTAAAGAAAACAAACTTAGAGGTAAGAAATCAAAGGCAGAAATAATTATAATGTTTTTCAGGTTTTGATTGGATATTATCTATTCCACAGAAAAATACTGTTATCCATCAAGCAGTGAGAGGAGTTAGATCACTTAAATACAAAGTGTTGCTTAATTTGGTTCCATGTGTTTACCCTTGTTTTTATTGAAAATAGTGTCAAGCTTTTGTAGAGGAAATGACAAGTAGTTGGGCTTAAATACTAGATGCCTTTTTCTGAATTGTTTCCACTCCAAATTTTGGGTTGCAAAACAATCGTTCACTCACAATCATATTTAGAGCACTGCACTGTGTTGGGTTATTGCATGATTTCATCGGAACCATCTGGAACAAGAGAATTTTTAGTCTTCTAACTGGGGTTATCAAAATGCTGGCATCATGTATTTGGAGATCTTGCTATAAAATTTTTATCACAGTGCAATGATGAAAACTTAACGACTTCAAGAATACTGACATCATAGAGGATAATGTTACAAACAGTATAATATTGTGTTTGAATATTGTAACTGCATGCTTCTATTTGGCAATCGTTGTCGAGGAGGTTGTTGGGTCAATGAAAAATAGAAAAATGCCATTACAAAAAAGAATTAACCTCCTTCTCCATCCCTTGTCCTGAGATTAGTTGGACTGGAAGTAGACTTTTACAGATCTTTGCACACAGATGAGGCCAATGCCCCACATGCACCCTGCTTTTTCAAAGATGGGACCAAGACAAATCTTTTTACATCATTGCTATAAGTTTCTGTAGTTTTAAAACTATAAATCAAGGTCATGCAGTCCAATACACAAACTCTTAATAGTACCCTGGCATTGATCCACAATTTTCTTGTCTAATGGAATATCCTTCTTCATGCATCAGATTCAATCTGTTTTCTTTCATGCAAGATTATGCAAACATAACAACTTCCATTAATTGACACAATTGTAAGCAATTTTTTTTGTTTGTGGGGGGTAACCTGAAATTTTGATTGGATGTGGTTAAAAAATGAGTATCATTTAAGCCCAATTTGATAGCTCACTTGCCTGTTCCTTTAAATTGATGCTGTAACACAATGTCTTATTGTGGTTCATTTAAAATTCTGGATATATTAGAATATTTATTTATTGCATTTATTGATATTACTAATAAGAAAGGAGTTTGCTGGTGTGCACTGTCTGATACAAATCAAATTCTTTTTCAGAATTCGGGCCATGCAAGAATTGTGAACCAGGAAACCATTACGTTAGCAGATATGAGGAAGTGAAACTGCTGATAGGACAAATGATGAAATGTGTTTAATCAGAACTGTCTTTTTGAAGGGGTCATTGAACTGTGATAAATGCTTGATGGCAATGCTAATGAATATATTTATATAAAATCTGTTTTAATGGGTTTATGGAGTTTTAAAAGTTTGTATAAAATAAACTGATAATCAAATATGATTCGCGACTGGTGCTTTTAATCCCAACAGTGGATTATTTGTTTCTTTGACATATTGTTGACTCATCACGTTATTGTAATTCAGCACTAATCTGAATGTGACATTAAAGAATAGATAACATTATTTTGCTCGTATAAATATGCTTGGCCTTTCCTTGAAAGGCAACCTTTTTGGTTTTTAGAAATAGGACACAAGAATACTACAGTGCTGTAGGTCTCCAAGGCTGTCAGATCTTATGAGACATCTTTTCCTCTAATGCAGTGATGCCCATCCTTTTTCGGCCTGTGGGCCATACACATTTCCGACATGCGCGTCACGGGCCGCTTCACCGCAAAAATACAAAAAAAGAAAAAAAGTAGAGCAGATACCATTTTTATTAGAAACAAGTTGTACTTACCATTAATTATATAGTAATTAGTGGGATATTTGAAGTTGTTTACCCGAAACCAACTTCTGAATGTCCGGCTGCATCATATATAGAGATACCAAGTCGGAGCACTGAATCGAAATGTTCGCCTATATACTTCTTCCTTTTTTTCGTTTTTTTAGGTCTTTTTTTATTACTAACATGCCGATTTCTTGCACTGTGGGCAGAAGTTTCGCGGGCCGGATATGGCCCGCGGGCCGTAGGTTGGGCATCCCTGCTCTAATGTAAAAAAAAAAAAAGGTTGTGTGGCTGGAAGATGAAATGTATTTGGACATTGAAAACTAGAAAGAAGGTATTAATAAATCATCAGAGACCAGCACTGAACTAGAGTTAACAGGCTTAAGTTGCAGAGGGTTATTAAATTTGGAAAATTATGCAAGATGTACCATCCATACCAACTGGGAGAATACGAAATGATAGGTCTTTTTGTGTACCTACCAAAAAGACCAGTTGTAAGCATGCAACGTTCTTTCAACTAGCTAAAGTTTTTTGTTTAATTTTACAACAAACCTTCCAACTGCTCTTTTAATGCATTCTTCTTTATTTGGTTTGAACAGCATTATATTTAGCAACTAATTATCAAACAGAATTTATTAAACGTTACACTTTAAGGTGTGCTTGATTTAACTTGTAAATATTTCATAAATTCTATTTTTCTTTTCCTTTTTTAATATAAGCTAGTGTTTTAAAGAATGTTATTCCTATTTGAATTTGTTTAAAAGAAAAATCATTTTATTTTCATCTCATAATGGTAATCATTTTTGAGCCAGCAACTGTAACAAATGATCATTGAATGGGTGGATGCTTGTTATGCTTCGAAAGTATCCCTAACGTGCATGAAATTAGTACGAATTTCTCTTTTTCTATTCATATAACACATTTCATAAATACCGAAGGCTTCATCTGTACAGATTAATATGTGTCTATTGAATTAAAATCATCTTCAGATGTCTGAACAAAGTATACACTCTCGATTATTGTACAAACCTAGCTGAGGCTGTTTGCAGAACTGTGTCCTAAACAAACTGTTTGCGTGTCTTTGTGAGAAAGCGAGAGGTAAAGGTCACTCCTTAACCTTTTCGGGTCGTTGGGAGAGGGTGGGGTGAGGTGTTAGAGACCTCACTTTTTTTCAGGGCCAGCGAGAAAGGCGTGCGTGTTGGGGAGGGATATAATTATAAAATTTAGCATTTTTTTGCTTAGAGGTTAAAGGAGGATAAACGACATCACCACAGCCTTAGAAAAAAGAGTGTTGGGTTGCAGCTTGGCTTTATCAGCAAATTTTAAAGGAGACGTTCGCAGCAATGACAACGATTTGAGCGAACTGCCGTTATAAATCCTGTAGCAGCAGACAGACGAAATTCTCACTTAGTTCTTATCCTTAATTTATTACAGTCCTGGCAGACTTTTATAAGCACTCTATGGATATTCACTAGCTGACATTATTCTATAAAAATAAAGGCTTAAAAAGTGTGAGAGAAACTAGTCATACGATTGTGACAGCATTCATGCATTGATCGTGACTGCATTTTGTTTTCAAGCCCACGGTTTTCTCCTTGTAGCAAAGGGCCCAATCGCTCCCGTCTCGGCTAGCCTCTATTTGCGCTCAGTGCTCTATGGCTATAGCTTCTGAATTGTTGGCGTTATTACAACATGACCTGAAGACGAAGCAAAATGTGACAAAGATGCGGCCATAAAACATATATTTCTAGAAGCGTATATCACGTTCTGACATTTGTCTTTGAAATGTCTCCTACGAGGCTGAAGATTGTGTGTAAATAAAATGGTGAGAATTAGTGACTGGTTTGTTACGAGACACTGGCATTAACCAAGTCATCGATTTATGTTTACTTTTCAGTTCTGACAATTAGACCGCAAATAGGTAATAAACCACAGACACTGTAGTTGAATAAGTCCTTTGCTCCCGGGTGCTATTATAAAGAGTAAAATATATTCATACTTAAAATCATAATTATTCACCCCACCACAAGGCAATCCACAAAATGAGGGGGTGAGGGGTGAGGAAAGGTTCTTTAGTTCATCTTTTCATCTTTGATGATAGTTAAATTTTCTTAGTGCCTTAGTATGTGGTATAGATGCTTGTGGAATGTAACCATTCTCTTTCTCTTCCTTATTACCGTTTAACATCTACATTTTTTCACACATTTATGATGTCAATAACGTTGCTGTATGATCTTAGGACCATAATAATCATTCACTGTTGCTGACACAGATATTAGACTGTCTTCCCACTCTCAGATTTCTCAGCACTTAGAACTACATGAAGCTATTTTTTCCTGTGGATCACAAATTCTTGCACACCTTTTAACTAAGAGTGACTGAAAAAGGAAATAACAAGCAGCTATTATAATAAAGAATCTAATTATTCAGGCAGCCACAACAATTAAAGAGCGCCATAATGGATATACAACTTCAGAGGCATTGTTGGAACTGCACAAAGAGCTCACTAAACTGGTGGCTGAATTTGAAAAGATGGGACAGGGATGGAAACACCATGTGGAAGCACTGGAATTCTGTGTTGGCAATCTTTATCCATGGCCAGCTGCCATCACAGTCCTTGCTGGTAGCTGCATGCTCTTGGTAGCAGTATTCTTATTTGAGACTGAAGGGTAAGTGCATGATTTACTTGAAATATAAGAAAAATCATTGTTGTCAGTTTTGTAACATTGGTATTTGTTCTGGTACCACAGAAGATTTAATGATGGTTTTTTTCTTGGCTCTCTGTTATTCTTAAAGCACAACCGAAGAGGTATGGACTTGCATACATGTATGTGTGTACATGTATTCATGCAGCTCATTTATATTCAAACTGTGGAGACCTGGAACTATCTAAAAACATTTTTTAATTAATGTTTTAATGATTATATTCAAAAGAAATCTACCATACCTTTGTGACTGCATAAAATGTTTATATTCAAGTATAGAACAGCAGTATTGTTAGCAATTACAGGAAAAAACCAAATTGCATAACTGAACAGCTTTTTAATAAAGCTGAAAGTCGTATTATGGAAATCAGTGTTTATATTTTTGCATTATGCAGAAGTGGC
Source organism: Pomacea canaliculata (assembly GCF_003073045.1). Classification (NCBI taxonomy): domain Eukaryota; kingdom Metazoa; phylum Mollusca; class Gastropoda; order Architaenioglossa; family Ampullariidae; genus Pomacea; species Pomacea canaliculata. The sequence goes on along the minus strand of NC_037590.1, from coordinate 40,440,840 downwards.
TCTGGTAATCGCACTTGGATAGTGATTGAAGCATTCATTCTTCTTCTGACTGTGTTTGGCAATGTGACCCTGTGTTGCTGGAATACTGCAAAGTGGAAAAGAGAGGCCCTCCAACTCACCAAAAATCTTATCCATGCTATCTCAGGTTCTAACTTTTCTTTGCTTTTTTATCAACCAATGCATGTTTTTCATGTCTTCCTTTGTTTATGCTTTGGCAAACATTTAACTCATTCAGAATATGACCTTGACATTCAGAAATCCCCTAGGTACCCATGAAATTCACGTGTTTCAGAAAAAGGGAAGATAAAACTTTAACTAAAATTACAATTAAAAGTTCATAATTTTAAAAAATCATTTTAATGCCATAGATCGTAGAATGACACCAGCTTAATAATAGTGTCATAAAAGGCATCGGGAATCACTTTTTTTACGATTCAAGAGGGTAAAAAACGACTGCAAAAAGATCAAAATTTTTGTAATCCTACATGCATTTAGCATTATTACTTATGTCATATCATAGTAATTAGCATGACATATGCCAAAAGCTAGGGGAAAAAAAGATTAGAATCAATCTGTTTATGTCAGCAGACTTTTCTAGTTGTTCATGTTAAAATTTAACTGCAAAAATTGTACACAAGCAAACTCATACAATCACATAAGCATGCCTGGATGCACCCTTTCTTTCAGGAAATGGAAAACTTGTGTTTGAATATGGGCCACCCCCCACCCCCATCAAGCACCATTTCATTTCAGTAGTTATGTTATCAGTCATTACTTCATTACACCAAGCTGCTGCGAGTCCCAGTAAGACAAAGGTCTTTCTCATACCAAACCCATCAACCTGGAACGGATTATCCATCAGCCTTTGTCATTCTGATTCTTTTATCACTTTTAAGTCTAAACTTACAATGTATCTTTTCAGAACAGCAACTTCACTGCAGCCCTGTCCTGACAATCAGTGTGCATAATGTGTCTTTAACTTACTTTGTGTATGAGCGGTGTCTGTTGTAGAAGTGAGTGTTTCTGTTATATGCGAGTATGGGTGCATGGTTGTTGGTAATTCAGTCTGTATATTATTTATGTAAAGCACTCTGAGAAAATCATTGGAAAAGCGCTATATAAATCCTCATTATTATTTCTTTTCTTTTGGTAATTTAGACTAAATTTTTTCATGATATTTTTATCATTTATGCCCTAGAGTGCCAGAAAAATCACAACTGGAGTGCAGTAAGTTACAATGATAACAACACTTCCATATCACCGTGTATTTCTCTTCAATGGACTAAGCGGGATGCTCAACTTGTCAACCTTCCAGAACCACTGCTTGTGCGTGGGGATCTCATAAAAGTACGACCAGGTTATAAGGTTCCAGGCAGGTGTGAGAAGATAGAGGTATTCTTTACTTTTTTTTAGGGTAAGATGATTGGGATTGGGAATAAAAAAGACCATGGAAATATATGCATCATAGGGCATTTATTTTGTGTGGAGATTTTCTTGTTCATTGTCGTGAGTCAAATGGATAAGTGATGCAGGATTTTTTAATGTACTCTATATAAAATTCACAACTCATACAATGATTACAAATTTACTTCTTATGGTTGATGTGATTATAACTTCCCTCACCCTTTCAACCAATTAACCAAGCCTTGTGTAGAATATTTTTCTTTAGAGTATCACGTAATTTATCATGAAAGGTAAAAGGCACCAGAAGGGGATGGTTGAACTCTTGTTTTTCACACTTCGTGCCTTAGACATGGTGAGCCCCTTACAGCTCACCACTTATGTGGCCAGTAATCCTTTTTAGTTTTTTATTGTTGTTGTTGTTGTTGTTAACTGCAGACAGAAGGCCTGTCCTGCACACTTGAAGGAGGTGAAACCTACACACCAGAAATGGAGACAATTAGTCCTGATACCACACCTGGTCCACGAGGCAGAATGCCACTCACCCCTAGTGACTTTTGCCTTTTGGAGACACCCATCATCCACAACTTAAGGTAGTAATAAATGTTTCTTGTACATTTTGTTGTTGTTGTTGTTGTTGTTGTTGTTGTTGTTGGATTTGTTTCACTGATTGGAAGAGTTTCCCGAGTGTTTTAAATTATGCACCTTTTTACTCTCCCTCACTTGATCCAAACATAATCTGCTTTCACATTGTTTGTTTGTTGCATATTTGCAGAAATTTCTTTGAGATTTGATAAGTAGTGGTGTTGAAATGTGTATTTACTTATTATTAATGAATGCATAGCATACAAGGGTAGGATGCAGAGTATTTATTATTTCATCAAATATTTATAATAAAAATATTCTTGTATCAATTTTAGTTTCTCCATGCTGATGATGTGCTATGATTTGGGGAATGCATTCAGTGGTAATATACAAAATGTACTAAGCTCACAGCCTTTTTTCCTGTGATGGCAGGATGATTTTGGACAAAAAGATCAAACCACCTCATACTGTGCTAACAAATGAGTGCCATAAAGTAGTGTTTGTCTGGATCATGCAGAGAGTGCTACCTATATGTCTGGTAAGAATAATCTGCATCCCCTTAGCTGAGCATGAGTGAGAAAGATCAGTGGATAGTTAATGTTTGCTAAAACATCATTTTTTCCTTTAGTGTCTATACTTCTATCAATCATATTCATTGCACTGTGGTTATTTTTCATATTCACCTTCTATGGAGACTTGTACTGGTATTTATTTCTTCATTGTTATCATGTGAAATATATGTATGTAAGCCAAATTTCATATAATAGTATAACAGAGATAACGGTATTATTAAAATAGTTAATGTAGAATTCACCAATAAGATTGCCATGTTCTGTTTTGTCTTAAAACTAAGAATACACTAGTTTCAGTGCCACAGAGCTGTGAAATAAAGATGTTAAAGATTTGTTTTCACTAAAATAACCAAACTTTCTACAGTGGGGAAGAATATGTGTGAATTTATTTTTTGGCTTTAAACTGTTTCAAGATGTTGATATACAACAGGTACTGATGCTTCTTACTGGAGGTCTGCGCTACTTGTATCTTCCGCTGTCGTCTGGACACTGGACAGAAATGATGCTGATCCTACCAGTGAGTGGTATATCAAAACATGTCAATTTTGTACTTTTAAAAAATTGCTGACAGCTACCCTTTCTAGATACGTAATTATTATGTAACTTGTTACTTCTGTGTGACAACTTTTTTTGGCTTTGAATAATATACAAACAAAAGCCAAAATCTTCCATTGCATTGTCAAGCTTCATCTAAAAATAAAATGCTATACTTTTTGTCTTTTTTTACCCACTTGTGCACAGGTGCAAGCAGTTCTACCTCTTCTTCCTTTGACCTTTCCCCTTTTATGGGTGGGGGTCAACTCTTTTGGACAAGCTCGAATATTGGCTGCTTTTCAAGTGGCAAGAACGTTAAAGGTGAACAGTCTTAAGTCAGATCATGTTTTATATTTAACTGTGTAATGTTGTAATAATGATCTTAATAATAGTGTTTGTGTGTGTGAGAGAGAGTGAGAATGTGCATGCATATGCACATCACATGTATGGGTGCATACATGTTTGTTTTCTAAATTATCCATCCTCTTGGTAGAATTCTGGAATCTGGAATGAACTCCGTTTTGGCCAATTCTTTGTTTCTAATGGAACTTTTAAAATTTGCCAACTGTTGAATAGGCTTTCATCTGAAAGATCTGGAGTGTAAGAACAGTGTCAACATTTTTGTTCATTTCTAGGTGCATCCTTTAAGTAGTGTAAGCAGCTTAGGTAGTTTCAGCACCATTTCTGTGGAGGAGGCACGGGTGGACATTGCCTGGCACACTGTTTTGTCTTGGTTCTGGGCCGTTTTTAAAGGTCATTCAAGCTCACCTTGTCAGGACTTCAGGCTTCTGCATGTATTAGGAAGCATCACAGTAAGTGTATTAGCATCACCCTATTTTTATCTCTAAAATATCCTGCGATGAGAGGAAAGTAAAGGTGATTAGAAGACTGACATTATGGTATAAAAGCAACATGCTTTGCATCATCATCGTTGTCATCATCATCATTGTCATCCTTTATTCTTACAAAGGCTGCTTAGTGCATGACTGTGTAAGAATAAAAGTGAAATGGGTAAAAAAATTATAGAATGGGGCTAAAATAGGAATAAAACATGCGAAAAGCCAATCTTCAATCTAGAAAACTAGAGGTTAGGTTATCAAAGTGCAAATCCTAGTCATGAGCCTTTCATAGAGTAAATTTGTTTTTGTCTCTTAGCATAGTAGTATATTAGAATACTAATTCATAGTCCTCTGACATAAATGAGGCTGCATTCAAAAGTTTTGTTCTGTTCAAATCATTTTCTTCTCACATGTTTTTTGATACCACCAGATCCTTGTGTTCTTTTTTCAGTCTGTTTGCTGCATTGATAAAAAAGGTCTTCTGTCATGGTCCAACCCCTCAGCAGAAAAAATCTTTGTGCACGTCTCATCACCTAAAGAAAGCCACAAACTAGATCATGAGGAAAACAAGTTTCTGATGGCTAGTGGTGATACTCCAGAACTGAATGTGTTAGAAACAAATATTAAACACCATGAAGGCAAAAGGAAAAAGCCCAGAAAATTTCCTAGTAAGTTTCTTTTTTTCATCTTCCTCAGTTTGATTAATTTTATGTTTGATGCTCCTTGCCATGTTGTGATCAGTGCACATATATCTAATCCTATTTTAAATATACTTTGTGAATAATGGTTTGTATATTTATTGTGTTTATTATATATATTTTGTATATGAGAGCATGTTCCTTCATGAATATGTTTATGCACTATATAAATCACATGTTTATTATTATAATTATTTATCTCAAAGTGTATTGTACTAGTTCTTATCAATAAACCTATGTTTGCTTCTCTGATATTAGTGTTCAATATCCATTAGACATAAGCAACATTTTAATTTTGTTCTAGTCCCCCTTCCAACCCATCCCTAATGTCCCTCGTACAAAAAGGTAAACATCTGTGTGTGCTTGGATAGGTTGCTGGGTAGGTGTGAGGGTACATGTGCAGGTGTTTAATCACTTTGAGCTGTAGTTTGTTTCTACCACAAAATGTGCATGCTGAAGTTTCATTTTCAGAGAGTGAATATGTAAGCCGTGCGGAGGTTCTTGATCTAACACATGATGCTAAGGTAAAAAAAATGAAATCTGATCCATATTTTTAACAGGTTTGACTTTGATGTCAAGTGTTCAGTTTCTTATTTGGCTATACCAGATATGGATACCAGATATAGGAGATAAAGAGTTACGCTAGCTCTTTAGCAATCGAAAATTGCCTCCCTGACAGCTAACCTGTGCCTGGTGTGCTGAACATACTAATCAGGTGACCAAAGGCTCTTTAACAGTTATAAAGGCAAATACAAGGCTAATACTGAATTGTGACAGGATGTTGGCATGCACCTTCCCTCCAGTGGACATAATTGCTACTTATCGCTAGCTCTCCACTCTAGGTGTAACTGAGGGCAAGGGGCAAGTTTTCTCCAGCTGGCAATATTCCTGGCATCTGACCCTGGAAAATATCACACTTCTGTTCTGGCAGTTTCTGTGGCTGTTCTATGAAAGAAAACTCCCTTCACCATTAAAGGCTATGTGGTGGTGTTGTTGTCTACTTTCCGGTAGCTGGACCTGTGGGGTGTTGGTTGGCACTGTGATTTTTGGGACTTGCTCGCTAATCTATCTCTAAATGGCCTGCCACGCATTCTTATTTTCCCCACATGGAACCTGGCTCGGGTCTTGATCTATGAGTGCTGTTTCATAGGGTCATTGAAAAGACAGTTTTCCTGTTGGCCCTAACCACTGCAACAGGGGTCTCTGAGATTCATGCTGATCCAGTTTTTCTGCAGTTTCAAGAGGATTCTGTGTGGTTGATGATGCATCCGGCATTCTTGGCTAAGAATCGATTGTGTTTCGTGCCTCAACAACCTCATGTGATTTTGTCCTTGCTAGTCTCAGGAAAACATAATCCAGCTTGCCTGCACGACCCAATCTGAGCTCTCCGCATATATCTGAGTCATTTGTGGTTAATTCTGGGCAACAGAGCTCTACTTCCTCTGTCTCTGAGAGAAGACGAGGAAAGATGTCACCTCAAGCAAGACAACTTTTGATTGTTAAAGAGCTAGTGCAACTCTTTATCACCATATCATCTGGTAAATCACAAAGAAAGAGAAATTGCAAAATTACGTTTTTAGACTATTTAGAATTTTCTAAGAATTTTAATAACATTTAGTTTTTAATTATCATAACATTTTAGAAAAATAATGCAAAAGGTTTGCAAAGACTTTATCAATTTTAAATTTGTTTCAGATACAAAACTTTCTTTTATCATCAGTTTCTCTTTGTGTGTAGGTGGGGGAAGGAAAGAGGTGAAGGATTTTAGAGTTACCTTTGGTTTTATTTTAAGACTGTTTTCACTACTAATGGTAGCAAAATTTGTTTGCAGTCTATGCTTAGAAAAGTAATTTTTTGCCATTTTTTTAAACAGGATGCTTTTCGGGTTTTCTTTGATGATCCTGGATGGAGAAAATATATAGATTCTTTGAAGCCATTGGTGAGTTCTCAAGAAATGATTTAGTTGAGTAATTAATAACTAAATACCTTTACTGTCCAAAAGTTAGAAATATTGACTGCATGTAAAAAAGAGAAATATCATAAAAAGAAACTTTGTTTTAATTTATTTCTGTTAAAAAAAATAAACTGAAAAGCAATAGTGATAGAAATTATGATCTTCAAAATAATGAACACTTATTTTTGGTCAGCCATCTAACAGGAATTTCTTTATTGCTTGGAAGTCTTTGACAAACATTCTGTGGCTTAAAAAAATTAGCACATTTGAGTCTCACAGTTTCCTGCATTATTTTAAAATTCATATTTACTATGTTGGAAAACATGGGACTGTTTTCCTGTGAAGAATCGAATATATTCAGAACACTGAACTTGTCCTTGACTGGGCTTGCACAATTGTTTATTCATAACAGGGCCTGTGTATTCTTCTCAATACTTGCAATGAAGCTACAGCAGAATGGTATACGCGGTTCAGCGATCATGTTGGATGTGTTGCACAGCAGAAGGAGGAGACCGTGGCTGTAGTAAACAGAAGGTTAAAAGTCATGCTGCAGTTTTTTCCTTCCCCTGCCCTATTCTAGTTAGCGTGTGTTAAAGCTCTAAGCAGAACCTAAACAGCATTTTTTAGACCAGTCAGCAAATGTGAACATCAGAAGACCGGCTGTAGTCAACAGAGGGTTTAAAGACATGCTACAGTTTTTTTTTCTTTTTTTCTTTGGGGTCACTACATATTAAAGCGCTAAGAATGATTTGACAAGTATATTAGAAACCAAATACAAATTTTTAGAACTATGCAGCATCTTCACTAGTCAGCAGATATTAGCATCAACATATGAAATTAAGATGGACTACTTGTTACAATATTCTCTGATAAAACTTTTTTCAAAAGTGACGATGTGTGCATATGACATTTCTCTACGTGACATGATTTTATGAAACATGGAGTGTTTGTAAAAGCACCATGTTTAAGAAACTAATACTGATGAATGCAGTTTTCAATATTTCAGATGTCTGTGTGAGGTAGCTCGTCAGATTGGTTTTACTGACCAGGCCTTGGAAGTTTTCAGCCATGAAAAAACATTTGGAATCTACAAACAAGTGGTTAGTATTAGTTGCCATATTAGCAACATCATTTATGGATTGTTTGAGAAGTAATGATAAACATTCTGATGGAGTTTGTCCACTGTACTTAGTGCTAGTGCATTTCTTGAAAGCATTATCAACATAATTTGTTGTGAACATTGTTATTAGTATAGATCAGTGGTTCTTAACCTTGTTTGAGGTACCGAACCCACAAGTTTCATATTCACATCCACCGAACCCCTCTTTAGTGTCATCACGAATTGCGGGTGTGTCTTGACCTCCGTGGCGGAGGCTCCGCCAAACCCCTGAGACTGACTCACTGAACCCCTAGGGTTCGATTGAACCCCGGTTAAGAACCACTGGTATGGATGGTTACCTTATGATTTTGGAGTATTTTAGATACTATCATTTTGAAATAATGCTTCTTGTATTTTACTAAGAAAATATTTAGTGTAATTTGGAATACAATGCTGGAGACATTAAATGAATACTTACTCATGCTTGGGTCCAAAAGGGTGGGCCTTGGCATCTGAGAAACTGAATAGTTGTTCCGTGTCATTTTTATTATTTTGTCTAGCAGAGAAACTGTTTTATCTCTATTTGTAGTCATATGCAATTGAGGAGACAGTATGGTGTCAAGCTATCTTCATACACAACTGTATGGGTTCATTATATTCTCACTTGAGGGAACTGGGGGAAAGGTTTTTTTGTATTTTGATATCTTTTTGTGGCTCAGCCTGCACAAGAGATGGAGAAAGAAAAGGCCCAGCGAGCTAAATCCTTCCTCTACCACAAGATTCCCATGCCAAATTTTTCATCTGTAATAGTCCGTGATAAAGCCTCAGGTAAGTTTCTTGAGTGCTCCAGACAGGCTCTTAGTTTGTTGATCTCAGTCTGTAATGGAACCTCATGGTTGCTTCTGATTATTTTCTGTCTTCTGTATAAGCAAGCAAGGCTGACTTTTATGCTTTCATCAAAACCTAAATAGTTGTATGGTATTCTAGGAATGTACCAGCTGCTTACACAAGGCACAGCAGACATTGTTCTGGACAACTGCACTGATTATTGGAATGGCTCTACCCTCTGCCCATTAACTGAACTGGACAGGTGGGCAACAAATTGTATTCTGTATCTTGTCAGGAGCAGAAGAGCCATCAGTCATATTCAAGAGCCTACTACTAAAGCATATTTAGCCAATAATGAGCTTAAACATTGACAGTTAATAATCAGTAAAACACTGAAAGAAAAGGAAGGAGAACAAAGAAGTGCGTTAGAAAAAAAGGCAGATTTCTCTTGCAGCTTTTGTTTTTGAGAATTTTACTGTAGATTTTTATTTTGCAGGAAGCGTATTATGGATTTCTATCATCGAAATAGCATGGCAGCCTACTGCACAGCATTCTCCTACAAACCAATATCACACAACATTGCAAATCATCTTGAAGCAGAATACATAGAACTTGTGGGCATGCCCAATCGTCTGTTGGAAAGGTAAAAGATAGCATGAAATAAACACAGGCTAAATGTAATTTGTTTGTTAATTTAAAAAATGAGAACTTGTTTCATTCGTTATGAGTATCAGCTGGAGTTATCTGCAAATGCAGCATGGTAATAAGTAGCACCACTAGCAATAGATGAATACTTAAGTAAGTGCAATCTGATGAAAACTTTGTTATGCCAGGTGCATGGAGCTTGACACACTAAGTGGGGATGTTCCCACTGTGCTGGCCAAGTCTTTCTCCATGGATTCCTTGATTGATGATGTTAGTTTGAGCTCGGTGGATGATGTTTCTGGTTACTATGATTGTCAGCGTAATCAGATCTTTATTGGAATGGCATCTCTGCAATACCAAGCCCGACAGGTCTGATTATTTTCAAAATGTTTTGTTCTACTAATGGTATTAGTGTGAGTGGGTTGGAAGCATTATTATTAATAAAATAAATTAATAATTAATAATTTGGATAAAGTAGTTTGAATCAGACTAATTTGAATCTATTTTTTGCTATTTTGCTAGGAAACTTATTGCTTAAGAATCCTTGTACATTACGAGATTGGAATAATCCGGTGTAAAAAGAAATATTTTGATAAACTCAGGGCATGTTTTAGAATTATTATAAAGTTCGATGTTTACTTTCAAAAATGTTTTCACAGGACTTTGTGCAGTTAATTGAAAAACTGGAGTCTGCGTGTATCAGATTTGTACATTTTTCTAAGGAAAATGAACTTCGAAGTCGGGTTTGTATATTTTATTGTGTTTTCTGCTGGCTAATAGATCTCAGCATTTACTCTTTGTCTTCTATTAGTAACAAACATATAAAGACACTTGTTCATATCAGTGGTCTTAATGACAGGATCTTGTGTACGGATACTCCAGTCTCCTGCTTTCTATTACACATACCTGCATGCTTTATATAACACATACATGCACACACGCTCTCTCACACACACTTGCATGCTTGCATGCAAGCACACACCTACTCAGTCTCTCTCACTCTCTTTATTTTCAGCTCTTTCTCACAACTCCCCATCTCTGTATTAGATATTGTCTGTTTTCATCATCAGGTATTCTCAGAAAAAATGGGCCTTGAGGCTGGGTGGAACTGTCACATCTCTCTTCTTATAATGATGATCATCATTTCAAATGAGGGGCTGTGAGTTAGGGCCAGCTCTTCATTCATGAGTCTGTAGAGTATACCAACGGTCTTGATATCCAAGTCGATCAGCTAGAGTGTATTGAGAGCTTCAGCAGAACAGTGGCGGATGTCAGAAGAGACATGCTGGGCCGCATTGTGGAAGTCAGAAGCGCACGCAGGTCCAATATCGCCTGTGGATGGATGAGGGTGCAAGTAAGTTTTTTAGTGTCAAGGGCAGCATCTGATAGGACGAAGTAATTGATATGCGGTTTGTTGCATTAACAGATGATGGCGTAGATTATAGAGTGCGCCATGCCAGTGACAAGTCTGAGGGATTGTCGAGAGCTGAAGAGGAAGTCTGCTGCCGCTTGGCCCTGGAAGAAGGAGAAGGGTTCAAAAGATAATGGGAAGGAAGACGAGAGAATTGGAGAAAAGGAAAGCTGATTGGTTCGGATTCATGGTAGAGACTCTCTTTATGTCATTATCCTGCTGAGGAGATCTTTGTTCATCAAGTGTGGAACACAGACGTCAGATCAGGCTCGGATGTCTCGATACAGCTTTGCAGTTTATGTAACATGAAGGCACTGGATGGTGATACCTCTGTGGTGCCTTTGGAAATGGGTGCAGTGAGAGTTAAAAGATGTTGATGTGTATAATCAATATGATAGTTTTCTCTCAGTTTGCTTTCTCCTAATTGGATCTCATTTTTTCGACAGGTAGTACGCCTCGTGTGGTTCAGTAGCAGTTGGATGATTTAGAGAGATAGTGTGTGCGATGCATGGTTGAGTGGTGTAGTGCACCGTGTGTCCTTTTATATTTTTCCTCCACCTTTTATTTAGGTTTTATTTGCTTTTATACAAAATTGTGAAGGTAAACTCTTCTATAATGCGGCTATAAAGCCGTCTCAGGATATGTCTCCCATTATTTATGTCTAATACCCTCACAACAATGCATTAACAAAGCTTTGATTTTTTCTATGTAATACAGGCTATTCTACCAGAGGTATAGATCAAATCCGTCCACATCTCAAGGAAGTGGATAATGTTCCACTTCTGGTAAATCTCTTCACAGACTGCACCACACCAGGTTAGGAAGTAGTGTCCTGTATGTGTATGTCCTTATCGTGTAATTTTGGATTACAGGTTGGTCATCCTCAGGGTAAGCAGGTCCAGTTTATGTCAGTTGCAAGAAACTTTGGCAGATTGATAGCATAAGTGATTTTCCTTAATCTTTTTTTCAGACTATTTCATTATCACAACATCATCATTAAGGCAACAATCGCCCTTATTTGTCCTGCTATTTTATTGTTTTGACAGCTACACAGGAGATGGTGAAGATTATGCAGGAGAATGGGGAAGTTGTATTGTGCATCGGGAGCTCTTTGAATATAGCCAACACACCAGTCTTCCTACAAGCAGATTGCAGGTATTATGGGATTGAAGGCAGAGACTAGGTATAATAGTGTCTATGATGTTGGAAAAAAAAGGGCTTGTGTGTGTGTGCTTGATGCAACAGCAGAAGTGTGAATAAATTTGTTGCCGTGTCGGTACCCTTTTCAGTCTTGAACTATTCTATTTCAGTCTAGCTATAGAGCCACTGTATCCCCAGCTGTGTGCACGAAAGGCAGCAGTAACAGAAGCCTGGAATGACTGCCAACCTTCACCCACAGAGCTTGCATCCCGTCTGATAAGCCTGCCATGTTCTCTGTCTTATCAGAGGGAAGACAACGTATCTCTGTTGCAGCTCATTGCAGAGGTAGTATAAGTTAATTTATTTGAATAAGTTAAATTTATTTGACTTTACATTTTTGGAGTAGTGGCAAACTTCATTGTTGAATATTACTATAAATGCACACGCCTACCTTTAAAATATTGGGCAGTTCACTTTGATGTTTGCGAAAGAAATTTTCAGCTGAGAAACAGTCAAGACTAATTTAGCACACTGTGCTTGATTCTTCTCAGTTTGACAACAGCAAGTTTTTCAGCAAAGTCCTGTCCTTGTGTGAAGAAACAGAACACTGAGAATATCGTACACTTCTACAGAATATGCATATGTACCTGCTTACATGTGTTTGTGGTGGGGAGTGTTGGGGATTTTGTGTATGTAGAAGTACATGCATGTTGGGGTGATTTGTGTAAGAGACATGATGTGCATATGTAGAGGGTGTGTACAAATGCATATCAGATTTGCATGCAAAAATTAAGGAGCTTTTACATGCTCATTACCGACCTTTCTTGCTTCTCTCCATTTGTATCTGGTTTTTCTGCAGGCACGGCACATACACATTGTCGCTACAGAACTGTTTTTACCTTTTGCTGTGCTGCCACTTGTGCGTGGCTTTGTCCTTCATGATGGCTCAGGCCCTTTTGCTCCCCCCACCCCTCAGACCTCCTCACCTGCTCTGGTTGCTGCTGCTTGCATTGCCTTTGCTAGCCATAGGGCTGATGGGCAGTCCAGTGGACCCACGTATCATAGGAATGATCACAAACAAGAACAAGCAGCATGTCAACAAACAGGTTTCTTCTCTTCTTCACACTTTAATTTTTTTTCAAAGGGTTTTGTTTGTTTTATTTATTTATTTTATACACTGCTTTAAAAATGCTGGTCCCTGATGAAGGCACTATTGCTGGTATTCTGCTTAAATGGATAGTTATTTTGTGGCCTACTGTAACAAACCAAACTCTTAATGATATCACAGAATATGAAAAATACGATCAGATTTTCCGTCTTTAAGCTTTATAGCATGATGTTGTCCACACAAACTTAGAGTTTGGCAGTAGCACTTGAGTGATGAATATATATTAATGTTTGATGATATTCTATGATTGTGGTGCTGTCATAAAGTTTTTCTCCCAGGCAGGAAAAGACAAATTGTACTGTATGTTTGGAAACTGCTTAAAATCAACATAAGTTGGAAGAGAGCATGTTCAGACATTGATTCGTTGCTACTATGTGTGCTTTACTCAGGTGGTGATTCAGTTCCTCCTGCAGCTTTTGCTTCGTTTCATTCCATCGGTGGCCGTTGCTCTTACCTCCTTTGGTGTCGTCCTATATTCATACTGCCAGAATACTGCCAAAACCACATGTTTTTTATATCAACAGGTAAGTTAAAAGCATATTTTTCTATCGAGGCACGGTATTCATCAGATTTTGTCCATAGTGTTTTCTGGATATCCATACCTGAAAAAAACCTTGATTATACTTAAATCATTAAGGTAATCAAATTCTTTGTTTATATCAGGATTCCTTCGTGACTGAAATTTTGGCCTTTTAAGTGTTTTGTATTTTCTGTTTGGACTGCCAGTAGTGATGGTCAGAATCAGACTTACAGTGGGTGGGAAGATAAATTCTCTGGAGGTCTCATCATGGCCCAGAACATTTTTCACCTGTACATCCTTATATTTTTTGGTGAGTCATTGCATGTGCTATCATGTGGTTCTGTTCAAAAGAATATTTTCAGATGTGTGCAGTATTCCTGCATTAAATTATTTTGACATTGCTGTAGAAGCAGTAGTAGTGATCTTGTGAAATCTTGGACAATCAGTACTTTAAACAAGTAGATTTCAAGGTCTATAATTTAGTTCCTTCCTTAGAACAATAAATAATTCTTGAGTAAAAAAAATGTTCAAAATGACTGTAAGCCCAGCCGTTTAGTCATCTACAAACTGTTGCATCTTTTAAATTGGCATTTCAATACATCAGGATTGAGCTAATGGTGAAAGTATGTAAGATCACATTTAAGCAAGTTTTATAAGCCTTCAAAGTTGCTTCAGTTAATTTCTGTATACTTCAGTTTAAAGATCATGTTTATAGTTTTTTTTTTTTAATAATATTCTTTTGGAGGGATGTTTGTCTCATGGTCTTGTGAATATCTTACAGTGGCAATCTCCATGAGTCTTGTTCACTGGTTGGACCACATCTGGCACCGTGCTGCCTTCAGTAACAAACTCTGGTCTATCACTGCAGGCATTCTGTATGTACCAGCAAACATTTCTTATTTAAAATGTGACTTTGAGAATCCTAGTTACCAATCTAGTTACATATTTAAAAAAAAAAAATGAACACTGACATCCTCATGCACACGATTAGTGGAATAATTTTTCAGATTTCATGCATCATATGTTAAAAAATACAAATATTTGTATGATGTTTACGTGTTTGCATTCACATGGTGATTATGTGCATGCATGAGCCTGTGTGCCTGCATGTGAACTTTGCAGTCATGCACTCCTGGTTTGACAACTGAAATAGCGCCACATGCTGACTCAAGTTATCTCTCTTTTGTTAGGATTGTGATTCAGTTTATATTCTGTGTGGCTGACATCACCATTCGAAATCACTATACCTCACAACCTATGCCACTATCCGACATCCATCCAGCTGTATGGGTACTTGGTGTTGTTTGGCCTCTTTTATTATTGGACTCAACGAACTGGTCAAATTACTGGAGATCAAGTAAGTTAACAATATGCTTGACATGCCGATTCTAGCACTGCCAATTAAAGTGATTATGTGGACACACCCGAGAGCACACACTGTTGACAGTGTAGGCACCTCAAGAATTATAAGTTAAAGGCTGTGCAGAAAACAGCTGGCACAAACACCTAATTGATTTTTTCCCTATTTCAGACTTTTCCTACAACGCCAGCGGCGAGCAAGGCTGGACTTTGGCACTAAACTAGGCATGAACTCTCCATTTTGAGCTCTTTGTGTAATAAAGCTATGTACAGCTGTAGAAATCTAATAGTTACCTTTGAAAACATTGATAACAGAGCAGCATGCTCTGCTTTCTGTGTTGCAAGTGGCATTCGTATGGTTCTTATATTTTCAGTGAGACATTAGTGTACTAAACCAGTTTCATGAAGAAAAATGCAGTTTATTGTATGTCTGTCTGGTTCACATGGGATTTAATCAATCAGTAATTCAACATAACCATCAAGAGATATGTATGTGGGAAAGGTGCTACCGTTATGGCCAAAATGATAAATGACAGACATGGTAAACAAACCTGGGGCTTCTAAAGCTGCTTACCTACAAGCTTGTAATTTTACTCAGTGAGTGGCTTAATTATGAAGTTTATCAAAAATTAACTCTTTAAACTATGATACTTTCGGGCATGAGTATTTTTGTGCAAAGATGAAAAAAAACCATTATGATCATGAAAGAAGTTTATAAAAAAATACACGATAAAAGTGAATTTGGTGTTACTTTCTTGTGGACATAACATTCTGAATTATATAAACTCATAAAATATTTTAAATTTTTGTTTACATTAAGAATAAATATGCTTTATGTTGAAACTTATAATTTAACTTGGTAGAAACTCATGAATATCTTTTTATCTGGAACATTCTCTTCCTTGTAAACAGGACACTTTCGGGGCCAGTTAAACATTTGACTGACTAGGTTTTTAAAAAAAATAATGAAGAAGTCTATTGTAAATGTGAATGAACAGAATAGGCACGTATCGATACCAGATAATTTGGCACATTTAGAAAATTATGTCAAGCACAGATATCAAAATTTATTTTAGTTTGCATTGTCAAGCTTCTTTCCAATCTTTCTTCAAAATCATAACACAGAATACTAGCATACAATTTTATCATATTTTCTTTCTCAATTTTAAAGATGAATCACATCAGCACAGCAACCAAGGTAGCAATGCATTTTTGTTACCCTATCAATAATACAGGTCAAATTTCTTACATCACAATACAGAACCTCAGCTAGTCTCTATTTACACTATTTTTTCTATTAACGCAGCAATACACTTTTGTACATGTTCAATACTGTCACATTACAGTTCATGCTTGTGCTCCCACAAGATTGATATAACACAATTTGAGCAGGTAATTATGAATTTTTGGTTGTTGTCTTACATGCTTTTAGACACAGCAGCCTTGAAATACAAAAGCTTTGCTTATTTTCTGCCTACTTTTTCAATGATTAAGGAATTGCTTTCTTTAGCTTTCCATGAATATACTAGCAGCAATCTTCTGCTTTTAATTTAAAAGTAAGCAAACGAAAAAAAAAAACGTGATTATTTAAACTCTCCATCCCAATATCTAAACTTTTTCAATGCAGTAAGTAGCCGTTTCAAAGCAAAAAATGAACAGAACTAGTCTGTGTGTATTCATAAAATACAGCATGCATATTATCTTCTGGTTATGCTTGCACAAAATATTGGTCAGGAACTGTGATCAGTTATGGCTACATCCTGCCAAAGTCGGTCATTTTTTATATCATTAAATGAGGAAGTCTTGCTGAAAGTAAACACATATTATCATTTGTCCTGATGTCTCTATTTTACCCCCACCTTTACAACCAGTGTGGATGGTCTTCTCACCAGTTTAGAAACTGCATGATTTTTATGCAGATTTATGTGATTTAGAGGTAGACATCGTGCTTAAGTGGGTCATCTTTAATGCTTGATCTTTTAGCCTCAGGATAGCCCTTTAGTTTAAAAAAAAAATGACAGATGGTAAAGTTTTTGAACATAACGCTCCAAGCTAATTTTTCTGTCTTTGTGGTCTGTAAGTCCTCATTCTCTTAATACACACCATCTCCCACTATCTGTTTGCTTAAATAACTGACTACAGCATGACCTTATAACACCAACAGTTTGAATAGTAGCTCTGACATTTTCCCATGTAGCTACAGCTTGAAGTGATCTATAAATCCACTGGCAAGACAATATCACATAAACTTTACTGCTACAATTTTAAATAATTTGTAACTGCACTGGCAACAGCTTCAGCAGAGTCTAAGCAACCATCAAATGAAGACAGAGAGAAGGCATCACCACCCAGCACTATCAAAGGCTCTCGCTGCAATGTCACACAACCTGGCCTGCCAGGATAACCACGATACACCTGGACAGAATGAAACGCAAGTTCGGGAAACAAATTAGAGACTAATTTGTCTTTATTTTCTGATGTAAGGAACAATTTCTTCACTCCAAGGATTCAGCCAGTAATAAAAATCTTGTCCATTCTATTTGATGCTATATCTTAAGGTGACAGCATTGAGATAAATAATTTCAATACAATGGCAGTGATGCCTGACATATAAATTATGTTTTGAGAAAAGATAGCTGACATCTAAGAATACTTTAGATTGCTCAACAGAACACACACCTGTGAATATCTCCACTTCTGACTTTTAACTTCTGTAGGCTCTGGCAGCTCTGGCAAACGTGCACGTAAGTGTTGAAGTATAAGTTTCTTCACTTGCTCCTTGTCCTGTTCTATGTGCTGAAGGCCAAACTGGACATGAGTGTGAACACATACCGAGGGACCGACAGTTTTGTCCTCTGTATTAAAAAAAAGAGAGAGATATAACATCTCAAAGAACATCAGGTTATAACATTTTAACTTCTGAGTTTTAACAAGATGAATGACTATTAGCCTAATCTTGCCATCACTGAATATTTTTAGAAATTCAAATCACTAATTTCCTGTAGTTATTATGACACCCATAAAAACCATATGTTAAATGAATAAACCTTTGTTTTGAATGCTGAGATATATAACTGTACCTAAATTGCGCTTTTTGTTATCCACTGCAACATATCGGATGCAAGGATCATCAGATATATACTTGGAGCACCACTGATAAGGTAGTTCGGTACCAGCTGGATAAAACAGGCCAAGGGCGTAACGTGATGAGTATGTCACACCTAACAGCCGATCCCAGACTGGCCTGTCTGCATCTAAAGAAAAAAAAAAGAATAAAGTAAAAGGGACACTACAGAAATTCTAAGCGTTACTGGTTGAATGCCTGTATCATGGATATGCATGATGCCTACACACACAGACATTCACAATGCTTATACAATATGCATAAATATTGAGATCAATTTCAGTAGAACAATTTTAACTAAAAGAAATAGCATTCTGTCAACCTCTACACATGCATTAGAACTAAAATGCCAAAGATGGGAGTGGGGAGATCCTGAGTATATGAAGCTGCCCAGATGTCAAGTACCTAAGGCTTTCTGAATGGATCCTCTCAACTGCAGTATCTGAGGAACTGGCATAGTCAGCACCACAGCCTGGAAACTCTCAGCATTCCCACTGATGTCAGCCACTCTCACTGTGTCTTTGCCATCCACATCAACACTCACCACCTGACGGTTGTATTCCACCTTAGCCTCTGGGAACACACATCTTTAAGCATTGTGGTCAAAGTCTTTGAAGCATGTCTACTTCCACACCTTTACTCTGGTTGTCAAGCTTTTAAATGATTATACACTCTTTGGTCTCTGGCAAAATAGGGTCACCAACATGCCATAAATTTGTCCTACAGAACTGTCACAAACAACACAAAATCTGAGAGTGATATATGAGAGTGATTATGCTAAACACTAAATCCAAGTCACTAAAAAGGGATTTGACAAAACTTTGTGGAATACTGCAAATTACCCAGCTTAGCAAAGTGCACAATATCTCCAAATAATAATAGCTTCGTGTTTCCTGACTGTTAAACAATGCCATTAAATTCCAGTGCATCTCTCAATCTTGATATCTGTCCATGCTTATTGGGTAGGGAAGAGGGCAGACTGAAATGTAGAACCTATTATAATAATTCCAATGGCTGGACAGTGAAACTGAGGAAACTTCACAAAGAATTGAGAGGTGGCATTTTAACTGTTAAACTGATAAGACATTAATAAGTTTTAAAAGTGAAGTAAATTTCAATTTTCTAATTGGGATATTGTTTTTTTGTGTCGGTTTTTGAACCTGCCTAATACAGGGTGGTACACCCTAGTTAAAGGGAAAGAACCCACTAAAAAAATTACCTGATTATCTGCTATGACTTTCTTTACTTTATTCCTTGATCAGTGTCGTTCAAGTTTGTTTCATAGCTAGACAGTAAAGAAATATTTACTTACCTGCTTGGTTTAAAAAATGCTTAACTAGGGAACCTATTCCTTGTGGTGTGACGTAGTGCTTTGCCCCTTTCTCATCAAAACGATTTGGCCCTTCAACATTGCCAGTCATCGGTGCTAGAATGCCTTTTTGTACAAGATTTAAATACAATCTGAAAAGTGACCATAAAGTAATTATAAATATACCAAACTGACCAGTTACTATCATTAATAATGGTACAATAAAGCTTGTCATAAGGACTGAAGAAATTACCTTTTCACTTTTTTTTTTAAAATGCTACAGTAAAATACCAGAAAATTATTACAATAAGTTTTCATTTATCATCAAAAGGTTCTTGGAAACTGATTTTAAGAAAAGTCTATAATAAGATCAATTATACAACAGGGTAATCGATATACATGTAAACAGAGTACCCATAGAAAACCCATGCAGACTATGCAATGTCCACATGGAGAGTGAGTGACCTGGCCAGGAATCAACTTTATTTTCCTCATCAATGTTATAATGAAATGATGTTACGTGAGGACTTACCATAGTCCTTATCAGATAACCTATGACTCCACCTGCTCCAATGTGGAAAGGAAACTTACTCTTGTCTTCTAGCCTGATACTGTTCAATCAGCGTTATGTATTGTGCTCCAAGATCAACCGTACACTTGTCATCTGATGAGCTACGACTGGTTGACATCCGCCCACCTTGAAAATTAAATATACTTGAAAATAATTGCCTGGCATGAAGGAAAACCACACACATGAAAGATGCAAGAATACTCTTCAGATCAACACTTATTAACATGTGAAGATGAAGTAAGGTATTAAAGCAATTAGTATACTGACTAGGATGGACAGACTGATGGATGTGTTTGCCAACAATGGGCATGTGAGCACCTCAAAGGTCCACATCCAAGATCAATAAAAAAACATATCAGTTTATGACAGCTTTTGGTCTTTGCGTATGATACTGCCATCATACAAGAGAAGGAGAAGAAGAAAATGTTATCATTACCTAATGTGGGTAACAAGTTGCTCAACTATTTTTAAACATTTTTGATATTAATATATTTTTCAAGAAATTTAATGAGCTATGTGGCAGAACATTTTGAGCGATAATTTATAAAATGAAGTTGCAGGATTGCTGAACAGTCAAGCTACTGCTGCTGCATGAAATAGGTGTTGGGATATCTTTACCCAGTCTGAGAAAACTATGTGAAAAGTTGTATGTCCAATGAGAAGTAAGTACAATTACAGGACATAGTCTTTAGTATTCAATTAGATTAATTATAGATATTAAAAAGAAATTGAAAAAAGACTTTGTTGTTTAGAGTCTTGGGCGTATTGAATTAATAAGATTAATGTCTGAAATAAACACTTGCCAAAGCTGCATTACAAAAGTGACCTATGTTAATTCCTACAATGTTAACGGTGCATGTGTGTATGTTTGTCTGATTGTGATGCTCAGTCTTACAGCATCATTACCTACTGCCCTTTGTCTCTAGTAAAGAACACTAAAGTGCCTACCTGTGGATAAATGTACAGTATAAATCTTTTATTATTATCATCATTAGTGAGGGTTTATAAAGGAGATTAGTAATAATGTTGAAATGTTTGAAATGGTGTTGAAGACAATAAAAAAAAAAATTCCAAGGGTTGTTTTCCAATTTGTAAATAAAGCTGAGAGGAAACGTGTAAAGAGTGAGTTTAAGATAACAATTCAAGGCAGGATGCAGACAGATATTTCTAGTGGAGTTAAGGATGGCAAGGTACAGAAAGCACAAGGCAGTATACAGTAAAGCATTACAGTAGGTACCGTCCAAAGTTGTAAACATGATTGTCTAGTTCACTTCTGACAACCTGTGGATGCTTAATGTCTTAAAGATTTATAAAGGTTTGAGATATTTGGAAAGAAAAAGATGATTTCAAGAAATATGACTTTCTTTGAAACTTGGACTGAAATCAAGAAGGAAATATTCTGGATCAAGAAATGTGCCTCGCTTTTTTGGAAATGAATATATTGTTTTCATAGAGTATGAAACCATTATTGAATGCCATATCCTGGCATATCTGCATTCATCATCAATAAGGGCGATTTAAAGTCAGCGGGGAGTGGTAATGGGAAAACTTCATGAATACTGTCAGATGCACATTTTAGCTGACAGAGCAGTCGACGTGTGTAGAGTTAATCACGACCCCTTTCCGCGTCCAAGCAAAAGAACCGTGAAGTACTACTTCAAACCAGACTTTCCTGTCTGCATGCTAATTTCTAAGCCCTACCGTGTTTTTGTGTACGCAGTTGACAGCGAAGGTGAAAAGTTGGAAGTATAAATTAACACAAAAATACTACCTGCCCCTCTAGCTTTGTCCCAGACCGTTATACTGGAGTCCGTAGGTAGTCGTTGTCGTAGAAGAGCTGCAGCTGAGGCACCAGTCATTCCTGCACCTACCACCAATACTTTCACCATATTGCAAAGCGACATCGGTATCACTACCTTTTACAAAGTATAAATACTACAAACACTTCTAGGTCGCCGTTCTCTCCAGGGTACTTAATTCCCGAAGACTATACTTATTTGTTTTTAGTTGCCTCCCTTTTTGCCTCGCTAACTCGAGTCCGCGGGGTGGTAGAGTAGGTGGGGTACAGGCAATATCTGGTCGCTGTGTTTAGCATCATGGAATCCTTTGATATCGAAGAAATCCTCTTAGTAAGTAAAGTCTCTGATCAATATATATATATAGTATCTGAATCATAATGTAAAATATCTACACTTAAACAGAGCGTTGTATTTGTATTTATTTTAGAGTCAAGAAGTTGTCAGCAAGTTCTCGTTGTTTTTCTGAGTGGTTACAGAGGGTGGTTTGTGGTGAATTTATCTTTTTTTTAAATGAAGTTAATTCAAAATTAATTCAGACTAAGAGTCTAAGGAAAGTGCCTTAAACTCCATTTATTCTATTATTGATTGTTTTTTTTAAGAGTTTTTTGAACACTTTCTTATAGTGCATTGTGTTATCAGGACGATGATGTACTTGAAATGGCTGGCGAAGAAAAATTCGACGTTCCCTCATCTACCGCTGATAGTTTCAGTGGGGTGATGAAATTTATGTGCTTTTTAATTGTTATCTGTCACTGCATTTATTTAAATAATTAACTAAATATTCACACAAGTTGGTAAATCGTTTTGACACCTTTCAGCACTGGATAAAAACAGAGCTTAGAGTTAGAAAAGTGGCTATTGTCTTCCATTATCTATTAGTCGATGCTTTTTTTTTTTTTTACTTACACTTAGAGATAAATTTTGAGTAATTATAATTTGTTTCTTAAGGTCTGTTTGGAGATCTTGCAAGAGTCCTGCAATGCTTTAATTGCTGTCAGATGACTGCATATCCGACAGCGTAAAGGAGATAATCCGTAATATAGATGGTAAGTACAGGCTGTAAAGTTTTACACTCCTTTGAGTACAGTATTAACATATACAGTGGAACCTCAGTTAACGAACAATCCGTTCTGGAATGTTCGTTATCCGAAACAATTTTTTCCATAAGAAATAGAGGAAATAGATTTAATTGGATCCCAGCCCCTGTTGACTTGCTAATATTTGAAAGTTACTGGCTATGTAGGTATTTTTAATGAGAACAGTTATAATGCAATATAAATGGAGTTAAATAAGCATAAAAACATTAACGAAAGCATTTAAACATCAGAAAACTTGCCGTTTTGACGGCATGGTTGGAAGCAGGTGTGGGGAGGAAGGGTGGAATTACTGCTTTGATTCCCCCTCCATGAGCAGGTGACATTGTAAAATCGGGGGTGACTTCCCTTTTCTGTAGCTTTGAGGTTAAAGGAAAAAACTTGTCCAGTGTCTGTTCCTTCTGCCTTTTGTCTTCGGTAATACGACATCACATCCGACAGACGCATGCTACCTTCATACTTTGAAATCATTTCCTTTTTCAATTCATTTGTTGGCCGCTTCCTTGTCATTACCTCACTACTATTAATTGCTCTTAATCTTCTTTGGCGCTATTATTGAGGATTATCTTATTAAAAGCACAAAAATCACTTAATAAGGATGCGCATAGATAAGGAATGACTGTCTCGAGCGCGAATGATTACATGCTGGTCAGTCACGTGTGGTTCACATGGCTGTTCGTTATCCAAAATTTTGTTCGCTATCCGAGACAAACTTTTAACGAAATTTTTGTTCGTTATCCGAAATATTCGCTATCTGAGGCGTTCGCTAACCAAGGTTCCATTGTATATATATTTAGAAAATATCAGCAGTTTGAAGCAAATACTGAATGTATGCAGGAGCAATATTTTTCTTGTGTATATAGTCATAGTGCATTATTATATAGAAAATGATATATGATGTGAATGGTATCGATCCTACATTCAGTTATGCTTAGTTCAACTTTATTTTTTGTCTTTTAAATGCACTCTTCTTATATTACTAATGCGGTTGCAATAAACTGTTCTGAATTTATTTCAAATGAGATCACATTGTATATTTCTACTTTTTCAGGACCTGCACTTCTTCAGGATTTACAATTCCTGAATCAGTGTTTAGTGAAGAAGGGCAGGTTCAAAACTGCGGCCAAAGAAAAGGCTTACTCCAATTTCAACAGGGAATTTGTCAGTCATTGTAAGGATGTAGAAAGGCACATCCCATCACCTGCATCTACATGGGTCTGCCTAAAGGTGTTTGAATTTATGGTAAACAAGAAATACAACTTCCCATTAAGCAATCAGGCAACCAGTGTAAGTGAGGTCACTGACGAAGAAATAGACATTGTTGAGTATATTGCAGGCTATGTGCTGTGTAGTGTTAAGAGACGAGCACTAAAATTATCTCATACTGAGAAAGAAGACATTTTATTATGTATAAAAGAACTAATACCTGAACATGACACAGCTTCTGAACCTTCTGATAGATCATTGACTCAAATTCTGGACAGAGGGGGTCTTACAAAATTAAAACCTGTGCTTGAGATTTTTCTAAAGCTAGAGTCTATTTTTAGACAATGTTTTGAATGAACATGTGTACCGTTTGAACCGGCATTCTCTCCCCTAGGTCATTATGCAAGTCTAAGGCCTATGCTATCAATAGTTTTCGAGCTATTTTTAACTAAACCAGGTCACCCTTTTTCGTATTGTTGACTGCCATTGGCTTATATTGTGGTTTCCAGTACAAAAGTTAAAACGACGTGATCTGATTGGTTCGTACCCAAACAATGATCACTTCTGTCGTCTCCAAAATGGCTGACATTTGTTGATTCATTCCAGCTTGGTTTGCTCTTGACGCATAGTTTGCTGAATATCGTCTAATTTACGAGTGAAAAGAACAAATCTTGGTTCATGATGAGACCAATGAATCTGTATCCCCTACCTTATACACATCCGTGATGAGATCGAAAATATGTTTAGTTGTAAATGATTCATATAAATTTATGATCTGGTTACAAAAGACAAGAAGGTAAATTGACCGAGGAAGATGTTAAAGAAGTTTTGTGACCTTTCCGTCCATAGTTACATAGCCATCTCTTGCCCCACTCCACCTTTCTTTCTCGATGCCTTTCCTCTTCCAGCCATCAAAAAGGACCTTCCATTCAACTGATAGAGGAAGAATGCTGTGACACGCGAGCACTGAACCTGGTAGGCTCCACGCCTCTCACCTGGGACGCAGGTGTTATAACAAAGCTATTCACTTGCGGCCTAATAACGTAGTGGTAAAACATTTGCTATCGGCACATCGAGGTCTTCTGCTCTCACACTTATATGTAGTCAATAAAGATTTATAAATCCCTCATGCAATTATTTAGCCAACTACTTTGAAACATCAGAAATTTGTATTTGAATAAATCAAGCCATTGCATAAGATTTGTATTACACAAAGGAGTAAACTGTTAAAATTATTTTAATATATTGGTATTATACAAACGTGGTGCACTGTGGTTGGTGAAAAACACAACTTTGGAAAAAGCAATATGTGCATGTGTGTCCCATTGATCATATTTTCTAAAAGTTGACCATTCTCACCCTAATGCAAAATTCTTTCTCTAGATTTTGCCACACTTGAAAATCTCACAAAAAAGCATGCACAAAGAGAAGATTGTAAGCATGATAATAGATCATTGAAAGAGGTGGTGGGGAAGGGGGACAACAAGAGTATGTTGAACAGCTACAGACTAAGCTAACAAACTTTCCTGGAGAAATTCATCTTCAGCAGCACCAGCACTGGTGGAATGTGGGGCCTTACCAACATACGGTAATAAATGACATAGCATTGTAATACTGTAAATGGTGGCTTCTGAATAATAATATAAAAAAATCAGACCACAAATTTTGAAAGAAATCCTTTCGGGAAGAAGCATTCTTTCCAGTCTTGATGAGGTGGCAACCTCGCCCTTGTAAGTCAAGTCATATCTTCAAACATTTTTTATCCTCTCAGATTTGACAGCTTTCTGACATGAGGGAAGCCTAATGGGGGAAAGAACCAGCATTAAAAGTAATGCATAATCAGAATTTACTTTTACTCCACAGAAAGGGGATATGATTTGAGATCTTGGAATTTTGAAGATTGTGAAAACTACTGATTATCTCATCTCTTGAGGCACCATCCCACCAGGTGCTATGCACAGGGCCTTCTTTGGGTGTGGGGGCCTTGTGGGTTCCCCTACTTGCCACCCCCTAGTGCCAGCATTGGCTTATGGCATAAAGTATTCTCAATAATAATCTGATCTTGGCAGTTTTAATAGGAGCAACCAAATGTGAAATCAGACAAACTATGTATATTACTTTTGATGAGGGAATGTTCGCCTAATCTTAAGTTGTGAACTAATTAATAACTGTGCATAATAATAAATGATGTGAATTACATGCCTTTCTGAAAATATACAATGTCAAGTTCTCTGAAAATGCCAGAGATAAACAATTTTCCTGAGATGACAGATTTTATGACTTCATTTACTTGAGTGGTATCTTGTTTCAAACAAAGTATGCCATTTTTCAGGTAGAAAATGTTCACATGCAGTATACACTATATATTCAAATAATCTAATTAATCGTTGCTAAAATAAAACTGCTGATGGCTGTTAAGCAAGTCCATAGCTTGTATTTCTATAAAGCGATGCAACAAACATTTAAATCCATAGTTGTTTTTTTTTTTGCACATCCCTTTCAACAAAAAGGTACTTTTCTGTCACACAAAGTATTCAAAATTTTCTTCAGACAGGAAATAACAATTGCCTCATACATATTCAAAAACTTGCATGCAAAATGAGGGTGATGTGATGCTATGAAAGACGAGGCTAAATAATACTGTCATTCTCATTTTAAAAAAAGCAGTCATGAAAATTGTTGTGCACAAAGAAATTGCAGGTCTGAAAAAAATATTGTTTCAAAAGAGTAGCTGCAAAAGTGATAAAATTTTGGCATACAATATATCAGCTGCATATGAAGAATCAAATTTCAAGTATGCCCTCCATAGCAATACACAAAATATTTTTAAAATGCTCCAAAAGGAAAACTTTAAATACATAATATGTACATATATTATCTGTATACAAATGAGTCTGCTTAATGCCTGTATTTACAAAAGTAAGAGTATTTCAGAAAGAACACCTTTTGGTTTTCCACTACTATAGCATATTTTCTCAGCTTTCAAACTGCTTCAATATCCACCTTGTTCATGCTGCATGCACTAATGATCAAGGAGACTTAAGAAAGCAGAGCCCTGTACATAAGCTTACACAATAAGAGGCTATCTTTTAGCCTTAATATAAAAAAAAAAAATAATGTTATTCTTGGTGAGAACAGGTATTCTCTATAGTTCACAGTAATCTTTGTTTTGCATTTGTGAAATCTTTCTTTAAAAAATTTACACATTATTGTTATAAAAGACTTACTAAAAGTTACCAAAAAATACAAATTAAAAAACACATACCTCCATGATAAAAAGATCCACAACAATCAAATACTGTTTCATTCAGAAACAAAGGTGCATTCAGTAATTTAATCCCTAAATGTCCATTAAGAGATCAGCATATACTGTACCATGTCAGCTAAAATGAATGGCCATAAGAGCATCTCTTCCCATAGTTTTTGCTTGCTTGACAGCAATTAAAATTATATAAAAAAAAATATGCTCATCCTACTTTTAGCATGACTAGGAATGGCAGCAAGAAAAATATGTGACAGATTTTCTTTTAAAAAAAACAAAATTATAACATTGTAAATGAAATCTGTAGTTGTAAGAAATGAAAAAAAGCATTTTACATGATTGTGCTAGCAACAAAGGTGCAAAATCACCTGCAGATTACAATTTGTAAAAGCTGACCAGAAGATTTTTCTAAAATTTTAATGTGCATGCATACACATATATGCACATCCCACATCATTTAACTGTCTGTTGACCTGTCACTTGCATAACTTAAGCAGGGGGAAAACATGAATGGTCAAGGTGGTTAGATAAACTTTACCCATATATACTGGGAACATGTCAACTACAACCAAATGGTAAACTTATAATACTTCAACACTTAACAGGAAAGATAAACTGTCAAAATGTGGAAATCAAAGTTGCATAAATAAATTGGACTCAACAAGGATTAAAACCAGTTATACTAGAATACTTTGCATCAATGCTGAAATGAGTATCTCAAGGATCAAGGCTGAAGAATGTTAACAAAAATAAGTCTATAAAATTAAGCAGTATTCAATCAGCTTAATATACCATACTCTTCAGATAAAATCTTAATTCACATACAATTTGACATTTTTTCCAAACTCAGCAATATCATGCAGAAATGAGTATCTTAACATTTCAGAATATGAACTGGACTGCATTTGGACAATAATAACTCCATAAACTTAAGCCATCATAGAATCTGCTTAAAATATTACACTCTTCCTGTAAAATGTAAACTCACATACCATCTGGTACTCTCTGGCCTACACATGCTACTAATGATTGGCATCATAAGCATGACACTAGGGTTTCATTCTGTCAAAACTCAGCAATACTAAACAGCACTACATGAGCAGCAGGTCATCTAGAAAAGTTTAACCTAGACTGAAAAAGCGCACTACTAATGAACCAATATATTCTATTTAACAAGGTCAAAACATCATCAGACAAACACATTTCTTCTTTTATCTCAATCCCTTCAGCCCTAGATATATGACCAATAAATAAAATCAATAAAGGCCAGGAACTGCCAGTGGGAATAACCTATGCCAAAACTGTTTGGGATTATACTTGCAAGCTTGTCACAAACACCTGTCTAGAGCAGCATATAAGCCATATATCCTAGAAAAATGATTCATTGTTAAATTGTCTGCTTAGAGTGGTTAACAGCTAACAGAAAAAAGCAAATCATTCATGATAAAAAAAAAAAAAACATGAAAGTTAACATGCTAAATTGATTTCGACTTGATCAACAAAGAAACAATCAAATTTACAAATACATACATTATGGCATGCAATACATAATAAAAAAGTTAGACTCACATCACCAAAATGGGTTAAAATTTATATAAAATTAGCCCTATATACATGCATTTACAGAATAAATTGTACTAGCAAATGTCTAGACAAGGTTCCTCTGAATGTCCCTTTGGCACAATACAGTTAATGCAAGCTTATTTTGAAAGCCACAAAAATAATGTTAAATGTATTTCTGATTTCTATAACTGATTTGGTCGATCACTCACTGCAAAATCTAGTCACTGATTACTGTTTTTTTGATAGGAGAATAATAGTAAATGTAAACAAAAAAGGTTTAAATCAAAGTGCAAAATAGTTATGCATCAAACATCCACAAAAATCAAAATACTTTCATTTAGCATTAAGTAATAGATGTCTATTCTGAATCATGTTTTTCTTACCAGATTAAGCTGCAACATGTTTTACATTACACTGGTGACAACATTAAGCAAGACAGACATCCATAAGGTTATTAAATATTTTATTTCATCATTTCACCATATTTCTTCCCTCTACCATAGATGACTTAGCCTCAGCATGTTGAATTTGCCTCTTTTTGAAAATTTCCCATAGAGCTTGCACAAGATCTAAGAGAACAATGTCACTCGAGTTGTTTCCAATGGAGCGAAGAACAAAAACACCATCATCTCGCAGATACATAGCTACAAATTTCTTAAAAAGCTTGCTGTCCTTTGACTGGTCAACCAGGCCTAGCATGAGAAGGTATTTCTGGATAAACCGCTCTCTTCTGTGGTTCAAAAAAATATCAGTAAACCATTGGCCTACATTTATGACTGAAGCAACAGTTAGCAGAAAAAACCAAAACCAGATAATGGAAAAGATCTTCTCCACAAACAAATTAACAGAAAGCACACACTGGGTAGAAAAGGTCTGGATATTCTGCATTTGCCGTATCTCGATGTCACACATGACAACCCTTGGAAAGTGATCATAATCCATGAAATCACCATGGTCATTTAGGTGGGCCAGAATTTCAAAGCCATATGTGTAGTAACTGAAGTTTAAGAAGACAGTCAGTAAAACAAATTGGCAAATAACATTGACCAGGTATAAAATTTTAATAAAAAAGTACAATCCAGTCAGGTATGTGCCATGTCGCTTCCCAAACACAAAGCAAATGACTCCTGAAACTTTCTCTTGCACACGGATAAAAATATTATACTTATACACTCGGTATGTGTCCAACCATCGATTGACAAAATGTGCAATTTCCTGAATTTTCCTGTCTCGTTTATTTGGTGGCATCATTGTAGCATCATCTGCCATGTTTACAATTTTCTGAACATTGATGCCTGAGTACCCTCTGAGCTCCTTCCAGAGCATGTTGGGAAATCGGAATAACAAGCACTGCAACAAGAGAACAACCACTACCCAGCGGTAAAAGCTAATGTCTCGCTCCATACGCTCCTTTTTACTGAAGGGAATGGTTTCATCCATAGGTACATAGTACATATGAGATATCCAGCATAAGTTCTCAGTATATGCTTTGTGAGAATCTGTAAACTGGGCTGGCACCCAGCAATGAATGGGATCACCAACATACTGCTTCATGCCGACAAGAGCTGCAAAGGCACCTAAAAGAGCGACGGTCACAAAATGATGCAGTTGGTCCACAACATCATCATCACGTGCTCCCCTTGACAGGGTCACTTGAGACAGTGCTTCAAGGATGCTCTGCCACCTATAGGTAAAAGATACATTGTCCAAAATCGTATACCCAGCAATATGATTTCTCTAAGTTTAATTACTTCATTGTTAATATTAAAAACAATACTGACCTGATATTCTCAAATATGACACTCAGTATTTAATGTTAAATGTGAATATTTTATTCCTCTGCATTAATATTAAGTATTTAAAAAATGTTTCACTGTTTGCATCGGCAGTTTAACAAGTGCTACCTTATTACATATACAAATTTTGAGAAGGGAAAATATTCAAGGCTCTACTAACAAACTCAATCATCTATCTTAACCTTAATCTAGTGGTATGCAAGCAAGGGTAAACAAAATAAAACTGGTTTTAATTTGTTTTAGAAAATACTAGTATTAATCCTTACAGATTATTTTTAACACAATAAAGTGGTATACAGATTTGTATTAAAGTCAATAAATGATTGTAAAAGTTGTTCAAATGACCATAAAGAAGATACTGACCAACAGTCTAGTTTCATGAGCAGGAAAAAAGCACTTACATGGTGGCCAATCAGTCACAGTTTAAATGCAAACTCCTTAAGTTCTTTCCTGTCCTTTAAATCCACCTGCAAAGACATGCATTTATAAATATATATACACAAAACAATCTGGCATAAAAGTTTTTCTTGTTTACATATGACATGCTGGACAGTGAATATGAAAGGATCAGGCCACTTAAAGTAAAGTGATAAGATATAAATCTACCAGCATGGTACTAGTAACTGTAAAACTGTTGTAAAGTCAAAAGTAACCCTAAATTTAACGAAATTGGCAAAACCATTTTCACTCTATGTAATGACCATTTTAACTTATTTTAAACAGATCTCTTTCACAACTGGCATTGACTCTAGTCCTAACAAAAATAGTGTAAATAGTTTTAAAACAATGGTAACTGTGATTGTATCTTTTCATTCTTTACATAGTATCTGCATGTTTTGATATTTTTATATTGATGAAATGAACCATTTACAACACTAGACACTAGAATGTAATATGCCCTGTTAATTGAGAACATTTATGTTCACAGTGTTCAAGGAATGCAACAATAATCTTCAGCAGATGCACTGTTCAACTTCCAAAATGTTAATTTGACATTGCTTGTTTATTTTTTTGACCATGTATTTGTAGGTTCTCTTTCAAGATATTTTACAATGAGTATGCAGTAATGTCCATTAAAAATACCAAATGAAGTGTAGGTGACTTTTTTATTTGTAAAACAGTAATAACAGAAAATGCAAGAAAATTAATCAGGGAACTTCAAGGAGTTGTTATTAAGCAAAGCCATGTAACATTTCACTTAAACTTTTATTATCATGCAATTAAGGAAACTAAGATTGGTAAAAAGAAATTTGAGAGATAAGATGGCACTGCAGTAAACTGAAAATGAAGTCCTTGTTGAATTGCTAAATTCTTAAACAGATATTAAGTACTGTGGGGAGGATGCCAGACATGAGAAATATAAAAATTAAGATGTCAAAGTTTTCAAATGCCATAAAAAAATGTGTTTAACTTGTGCATTGTAGTATGACTCAAACTCTGCCAGGACTGATTAGCATTTGTAATTATTACTAGGTCAGTAACAACAGACATTTGTAGTGAGCTACACTGACACTAGTATAGCAGGTACCAGATGCTGTTTGGGAAGAAACCTCCTAAGCTGAAGTTCAAAAAATAAAAACTTGATGCACATGCTGTACTTTATTCGTGAACAATTTGTTAATGGATGTGTGGTTGTATGGGTAACTGACACCAGAACACAATCTTCTGTTCTTAATATAAAATTGTGTTTCATTTAATTACCCTTTCTGGTTAGATTTATTTATGATCTTTTACAGAATAGTTCAGTACGTTGTCGAATGTCCATCTAAAATATGACTTATCGTCCTGGTACTGTTTCATACACAAAAAAAACTTTATAGTGTGCCAGTAATTTCTGTAAGCTGAATGAGTAAGCAAAGCAAAATGCCAGCAAAAACACCTCCCCTGAACAAAGTTAAATGCCATTAGTATTCCAGCAGTCAGTAAAAACTTTCTCCATTAAACATCAATTTAATTAAATGGGTAATGATTTCGAGCGTCAAACGGGCAACTGCTGATCGAGTGTTCACTCGATCAGTCCTCTGGTACGGTCGAATCAAATGTGCGTTTGTTTCTGTGTACAAATTAAAGGCAGAGGGTGTCATGTAAACGCACAATTCTCCGTTGCTCTAAGTATCCAAGGATTCCCATCCCCCCAAAAAAGTAATCATTATGATAGCAGTGGTATAGTATCCAAGTGTCCTTTCATACTGTGTTTTGATGACGTCACATGAAAACAGCTTAACGCGTGCAGATTAGGTTTCTGCAAAGTGTATTTCCTACTGTAAGGTGTGGAAATGTCCTATATACGGGTGCTTTATTATTATCATCCGACAACCCACTAAAAGTCGCATCTTGTGTAGTGTAGTGGGTCATATGTCAACAACATCACTCATGCCTCCTGTTGATAAAATACTTCTGTCGTAAATAATGCCGATTTACTTTCTCTAAAAATTCAACAGTTCCTCTTTTGCTGAAACCTACCTGTAACGTTGGTCAGCTTATCACACAGATCTGTATAGTTCTCCTAAATTGAAAGTGAACCTTATGACACTTTCCTAATGGCGAAACAAAAAGTCCCCGAGTGCGAAATACAGACGGCAGCGATTGGCCAAAGACACAATGTATTAATTGACCTCATTGGTGGAAATTTTTTCAGGCTGTTTTCCACAAAACCGAATTTTATCGTTCATGTAATTTCTCACATCGATATAGTTGAATTTGCCATTGTAAATGAAATGCAGAGCAAATATGATGCCGGTGAGCATTCAAAGAAAGGAAAAACTATTGTACTTTATGCATTAGCAGCATTACAGCGTGCAGAGTACTTAGTTCTTCACAACGGTTTATCAGATCGAGCTTGCATGCTGTTTACGAGAAAAACAGTTATCACTAGGATTTACATATATATATATAGTTCATCGTGGTGATTAGATACATTTAAAAAAAGTGAACTAGCTGAAAACGGGGACATGTTTCTGAGTGGGGACAGTTGTGTGAAAAAGGGGCTGTCCCCGGAAAACGGGGACGGATGAATGGTCACCTTATAAATTATAATTAATTTAACCTTAATTTTTTTTTCCTTTACGGGGGGATCGATCGAAGAAATATATATATAGCTATACATGTATAAGTACTAAAAGAATAGGTACTAATAAACATAACATGATATCAAAAAAGAGTGAAATGTGAATATGCGCAGTGGTTAAAAGCAGATATTTAGAAGAGCCCTGGAGTTTGGAAGTATATATGTTTTATGGTTTAGGAATCTTTTAGGAGGCCTAATCAAATTTTCCCACATTCCAGTGCATGTATATATATGTATTAAGTAATTGAAGTCGAAAGTAGTTCGATCAGGAAGTTCAATTGGATGGAGAGGGAGGCTAATCCACATCACGCTCGTCCCCGAGTATTTCAAACGATTTGAAAAGGCCTATTCTAGAAATGGGTATATTAATATTACGTTTTAAAGAAAGAGATTATATAAGCGGTGTCCGAACCTTTCCAGTATGAATAAGTGGAACAGTGAGAAAACCGGCGTGGGCAGAGCGAAATGATCCGCGAGGCTAGTTATAGGGCGAAACAAATAATTAAAGCTGTCACACTCGATTCGGTAGAGACTGTGAAGGATGACTTTCATCGGAATACGTGTGGTACTTCAAGCCAGAATGGTGAATCACAATTAAGATTATAAGTGGCTGGACACAGGCAGTAAACAGGAAAGGCTCAAGGACAATCCTGATGCACTCTGTATTGCACAGCAGCAGGCGAAACTAAACAGTAACAGACTTAATTGGTGCGAGCAGACAGGAGGGAAACCAACCAAGGACGTTCTGTGTCGGAGAGGCCAAAGTAAGTATGAAACTGCTGGAAGAGAATGTGATGGTCCAAAGTGCCAAAAGCAGCCGATAAATTGAGCATAGGACCCCGATTTGTAGTCATGATCGCAAACAGATAGCAGGTCGTTCGCCACCCGTACCAAAGCAGTCTATAGGTCGAGTACGTGGTACAGACCCTGGTAACATCTCAAATACACATAAAAAAATTCGATCTTGTGTTTTGATTAAACAAAAATTTCGGAGCAGTTTAGTTTCCTCAGGCCAGACGTCTCGAATGTCTAGCTGGATCCTTTTTTTTTTTTTTCTGTGTCACTATCACGTCTCTCGATCTCTCATAAACAGAATGGAAGCTACACTGAACTCTTGGAAACAAAACTGACTGTGCTCGTGTGCCAGACCTAGTTCAGCTGATATAAAATCTTGATACAGATATCTCTGGCGTGTGGCTGTCATATCTTTGGACTTGAAGTGTTATCACTTATCACTTCATGTAGTGTTCACTCTGACTTTGCCAGTGTTGGTCTCTATCGCATATGCTCTATCTGTGAGTGAGGTCCTGAAGTGCATACATCATTTACTTCTCGCCATGAGGTCAAAGTCGTCTAGGAAGTGCAAAGGGTCACCATCGATATTTCTATCAGTGGGGTGAATGGTTTTCTAGAACTGCATTGTATATATGCTTTTTAAGTTTATTCGTAGCAGCAGCAGTAACAGTACACGACAGGGGGTGGGGTGGACTCAAGTTCAAGGTGTATGACAGAAGTCTACAATTCTTTTACAGGCTTGATGGTTTCCGATCAGGTATATATACTCTTCTATGGTGTTATAAATCTTGTCAAATCAAACCACATCCCTTTTTGTGTCAAATGTTGTAATGAAGTCAATGAAGTGGAAGAAATCCTGCTGGTGTATATAAATATACTGTAGCGGGAGAGCTTGCTTTGGGGTCGCGTGTACTGCTGACAGTGCTTTAATTGTTCCCTGCAACCCATTCTCTTTCCTTGACCAGTCATCTGCGCGTGAGTGAGACGACTTACCTCACAGACTTACTGAGAATCTGAGATTGAGAGACCCTGCGACAGGTGACCCAAGTTTTTTGTATATAAGTAGTGGAAAATTGCACTCGATCCTTCGATCCCTTGTCCTTATTTCGAGTGCGGGAGAAGTACCTTTGCGCCGTGGACGTGTTCTGGTCCGTTGTCAAATGGCTCGATCACGTATATATGTACCTCGAAATTCCTTTTCTCCCCTTTGGTTATCCGTAGGCATTAAAAGAGGAAGAAAGTATGTATTAGCGGTGTAGGAGTTAGGAGAATTGGGTACATAAATACATTTTTAAAATTTACATATACTTCTTTGTATGTGACTCGACAGCACGTATCGTACGGTTGTCATCATATATGAATGTAGAGGTAAGCGTATATTCCTTGGTACCAATCGAGAGAACACCCCTTTGGGTAAGGCAGGATTTTTGTGGATTCCATCGTCAGATAAATGTGGGTGTGTCAGTATAAAGTAGACAGGATGGACATAAGGCGATCGGGTTCTGGCTAGACTAGATGCACGTACACCAGGCGCAGACCGGAAGAGACGGGGAGTTGGGGAGATGATGTACGTGCTGCTCAGTCTCGCGGCTGTGAAGGGGGCCCGGCCTTGGTCGGGATTTTTTCCCTTTTTTAAAAAAGAGAGATGTTGACGTAATATATAACATTCCACACTCTGATGCTTTTCTTTTTCTATGGAGCGGGTATACATATGTTTGATTAAGGTGACCAGACGTTTCGGGGGCGAAAGCGGGACAAGTGCCGATGATGGTGTCGTCACCGTCAAAGAACGCCGAAAAAAGTGATTTTTAAAACTCACTCACTCACTCACTCACTCACTCACTCATTCACTCACTCACTCACTCACTCACTCACTCACTCACTCACTCACTCATTCACTCACTCATTCACTCACTCACTCACTCATTCACTCACTCATTCATTCACTCATTCACTCACTCACTCACTCATTCACTCACTCACTCACTCACTCACTCACTCACTCACTCATTTGATTTGTCACTGTCGGATTTGAACACACCACTTTTCAGTCTTCAGACCTCGTCTCTAGCCACCAGGCTATTCAGCCGTTACCACACAACGTGTCTAAAGTTCGTGAAAAAGTCAAGTTCGCCGTTTACAACAATTAACATATCCGCTGAACCGAGACGCACACGTCCCAGAACCGGTGACGTCATCGACAACGAGGCTGCTGTTAACGAAGATGACTAGTGCACGACGGACCACAAACACCCTGCTACTGTCCCCCTAGGTACCTCCAACTGCCAGGAACACACACGTCATACTCAATGGAGTGAACAAGATCGGAGTGACAGACGGCAACAACCTACCCGATCCTCTCCCCTCCAGACATCATTGTACGCGTGGTCAGAGTTGCCTGCCCAGTCAATGGAGGACATCGAAAACGGACAACAGTACCCTACAAAGAACACCAACAAGAAATAAGTGACAAGATGGCCCGGCCCTCCACAGTTCATGACAATTGCTATCCCATAATGTCGAGGACTTTGTGTGGACGGCAAGACAAGGGAGAGAATAAGTTTCACTGACCCAGTGACTACGCGACACTAGGCCGCGACACGAGGTGTCCGTGCTAACGGTCACCAGGACACAGCACGGGACTCACCCGTGAAAATATTTCAACTGCGACATCGAAGGTTTGCTCGTGAAAACACGATCCTGGCTTTGTACAAAGCATTAACGTGTTTGTTATTGTGTCTTACAGACATTGCTTGACGTCAGCAGTACACTGCAATGTTTCTCTGACTTCCAACGATACTTCAGTCCTGCTTCTACACTTACATCGCAAGGAAGAGCTGCCGGCCGATATCCTTGTTTTTAGTAAAACATGTATTTAATAAGTTTTTGCATAGACTGCATTGTACGGTTGACAATTTGATTTTATTGCAATTTGACACCGAGTTTAACGAGACAAGTTCTGGACTTAAACCCACAGATGAAACGCAGGGTTCGGAGACAGACCAGGAGGAGATCGATCCTCGGCCCAGAACCTGATCCGCTGGTATGGTTGCGGCA
The DNA here is from genome assembly GCF_003073045.1 of Pomacea canaliculata. Classification (NCBI taxonomy): domain Eukaryota; kingdom Metazoa; phylum Mollusca; class Gastropoda; order Architaenioglossa; family Ampullariidae; genus Pomacea; species Pomacea canaliculata. The sequence continues at coordinate 40,403,444 of NC_037590.1, read as the reverse complement.
CTAGGAGGACAAAGAAGACTAAAAAGATAAGTGGGTTTGTGTGTGTGTGTGCTGCTTCCACCATTGTGTAAGTCTATGATCATGTTGAAAGCACAGTTACATCTGGACTTACAGGCCTACCACAGAGACGTTAATATTCCAATACCACTTCTACCTACCGCAGCGTTCTCATGGCAACCTACTATTTCTACCTACGCATCTGGTTTTGTAACATCATTTCTCATCTCCATCTCTTCCCCAGAAGCACATTTTCCCGAGTTCCTCGACCATCTCACCGGAACATGGAGATGAAGCTGAGTTTCTAAGGTGGCCAGTGACAAATCACTGTCATGTGACCCCAGCTTTCATGCTCGTTGACCAACGGTGACCTCGCCACCAGCTCTGTCCATTTTTCACGGTTCCTCAAAGCCCCATGGGGAGTTAATCACACCAGCGCTGTCCACACTTTCCATGTATCCTCCTCCCTGTATCTTTCCTCTTCTTCGGTATTCTCTTCTCCACTTTCCTTATTGTTTGGGCATCGTGGTGTTGATTCCCTCTCCGATTTAAAACAAATGATATCACAGATGGTTGGCCTCTTCGAAAGTGAGACGTTTGCGATTTGTTTGTGGCTGTCGAACCTTTGCAGTCAGATGTTCCGAAATGTTTGTAAAGGAGACATGCAGGACATATAAGTCACAGGGCAGAGACATTCATTTCGTCCTTTTCAGTTCGGAAAAGAATTAACTGCAGCTGATATAAATTGCATCAAGCCTTATGAAACTGATATAAAGCCTTGTGGTTACTACTTCATAGCAGCTCTCACTTCCACGTTCGCTTGGCCCAGTGACAAGAAAAGCTCTTCTAGGAGGCCTAGAGCCAGTAAACCACTCACAGTTAGCCCACTCAATGTATCATCATCGTTATTTCCTAAGCTAGCACTGTCATAATCCACTTACCGGAAATTGGTCATGAAGCCTTTGTTGAAGCGAGACATTCGATGAGATAAAATCTGAGAGGAAGGGGAACTGCCAGGGTCGAGACTGGAACTGTTTTCCCGTCAGACAATGTTTCAAAGTACAGCACCCTTTCCTTTCTTTAGCAACCAGTAGGCGAGAGAAACAACAAATGTTTAGCTTAGTCTCGGATTTTTTCTAAACCAAGTACTCTTTGACAGCGCCATCGTTAGGACAACAAGGAAACGACTTTCTTTGAAGTTATAAGTTGTCGGTAGCCGTGAGATCAGATCCGTCCCCAACACACCTTTTTTTTTTCTTTTTTTTTTTTATTACCTTCTTTTCCGTACTCCACCCGGCTAGCCTCTTGGTGAAAAATTATGGGTAATGATCAGTAATGGCTATTCGATGGCCCTGCCACCCGCTCAACAAAGCTGGGTGAGGTCGGGCATGCGCACAAGGGTTGTTAACGCAACGGTGCGAGGCGGAGCGTAGCGGGTGGGTCACGTGATCGGAGTGACAAATGAGCAGCGAGGGCCCCGTGGGTCCCTGTGGGATCACCAGCAACCGCAGTTTTTAATTTAAAGGTATAAACACTTGAACTTTTCACCTTTTGTTTTACATGAGTATAGAGAAAGCAAATTAAATAAGGAAGAGTTTATTTTAAAGAAAACAATTTGATCCAAATCTGATGTTTTGTCCATGTCAGAAGGCTTCAGAAATTTCTGTTTGTGTCGTTGTCGCGTCGAGAAAGTCAATTAAAATAGAAAGATTCGTTTGTCAAGGTAGCACAGTTGGTAGACATCTTGCCTTCTGGTTACAATGGTGCCACAGCTTCAAGCATTCGTCTTCACTAGTTTTGAAACTTTATCCTCGGGCTTTTCGGCAGTCGGCTTAATTTGTTGTCAGCGACTGTTAGTACAGTATATACATTCTGGGGCCGCCTCATTTCATTTCTTAAACAACATTCCGTGAAACACGTCTCCAACATAATTTCTTGCAGAAGTGAGCTGTATGCTTGCCAGCCCATGCTTTTGGCCAGATACCTGCGAAAAAAACAGTGCTAGCTGCCTGGCAAATGTCTTAGTGGAAAAAGTTTTCGTGAAAATGATGATTTTTCTTTAAAAAAAAGTTTCCTGTAGAAGCTTCTACAACAGATTTTTCAGGGCTGTTCAAATGGTTTTTAAACTTGGGAATCCTCCAACCGTAGACAGGACCATCAAGTGTGTCTTTCGGAAGCTGGTGAGATCCCCTCAAGCTGTGTCTATCAACATGGGAATAGTTTGTGTGAGCTGCACACCTTGTCCGGTTCCGGCATCATATCAATATATAGATACACGTACTCCATTACCCCGGCCCCGCGCGGATGGTCTGCCCCAGGCCCCGCGTAGTCCTAACGCCGCTTGATGAGGCCTAAAGCGGGACGTCTGGACGAAGAACGAAGGACGCCTAAAGCGGGACGTCTGGTCACCTTAGTTTGATCCTTTAAAGCAGGGGTGTCAAACACCCGGCCCGCGGGCCACATCCACATCCGGCCCGCCAGGAAATTTTACCTGGCCCGCGAATTAATTTTAGTAAATCATTGTTAATGGCCTGGCGACAAGTAGAAGGCAAACAACAGAAAAGTTCCCGTCGAGGACAGCCAGAGATGAGATGAGTTTAGTGAAGTTTGTACAGACCACCAACAGTGCACTGGTCAAGTTACCACCGCTCCTGTTGATGACCAGAAGGGATGGTGAAGGCGGGGCCCACAAATCTGACCTTTGACACGGGACACGATGGCCTGAACACGGGCCGCGGGTCGAAGATTTTTAGTACCTGTTAACTTCCCTGAATCGGTCCGAGATCAAAGGGTGACTAGGGGAAACCCACGTGTATGATGAGGCAGCTCATCCTCAGACTAGTAGAAACTCATCACTGTCTGACTCTGCGGGCTGGCGAGCGGAAGTCGTCTCGATGAGACGTTAAGTTGTGAGAAGCAAACTTGTGGAGATCAAGTTGGTGGGAGTATAGCTTCTCCAAGGACTTATATATATACCATCTGGAATTATATGTGCGAACTGTGCATGATAACTGTGAACTGTGAATTATACACGTGGACTGTGGATGATAAGTGCCAACTGTGGAATACTGACTGTCAAGAGTTAATGACTGCCGCCAAAGAGATAAGTACAGTGGAACCTCGGTTAGCGAACGCCTCGGATAGCGAATATTTCGGTTAACGAACAAAAATTTCGTTAAAAGTTTGTCTCGGATAGCGAACAAAATTTCGGATAACGAACAGCCACCTGAACCCCACGTGACCGACCAGCATGCAATCATTAGCGCCCGAGACACAGTTACGATCAGTCGTTCCTTATCTATGCGCATCCTTCTTATTTAGTGATTTTTGTGCTTTATTTTAGTAAGATAATCCTCAATCATGGCTCCAAAAAAGATTAAGAGCAATAGTAGTGAGGTAATGACAAGGAAGCGGCCAACAAATGAATTGAAAAAGGAAACGATTTCAAAGTACGAAGGTGGCATGCGTCTGTCGGATATGTGATGTCGTATTACCGAAGAGTTTTACAAAAAAGACAGAAGGAACAGACACTGGACAAGTTTTTTCCTTTAACCTCAAAGCTACAGAAAAGGGAAGTCACCCCGATTTTACAATGTCACGTGTGCTCATGGAGGGGGAATCAAAGCAGTAATTCCACCCCTTCCTCCCCACACCTGCTTCCAACCACGCCGTCAAAACGGCAAGTTTTCTGATGTTTAAATGCTTTCGTTAATGTTTTTATGTTTATTTAACTCCATTTATATCGCATTATAACTGTTCTCATTACAACAAATACCTATATATATATAGCCTGTAACTTTCAAATTTTATCCAGTCAACAGGGGCTGGGAACCAATTAAATCGATCTATTTCCTTTATTTCTTATGGAAAAAATTGTTTCGGATAACAAACATTTCAGATAACGAACAGCTTTCCAGAACGGATTAAGTTCGTTAACCGAGGTTCCACTGTATCCGAGTATAAATAGCAAGCCACGGTGTTGAAATAATTGCTGCTTGCCCTATGCGCATCGTACTGTCAACGTTATCTAGGTCCTATATAGGTTACCTATATTGACGGGGGAGAGTACTCTTACCAACCAAGGGCCATAACCCCTAATAATGGCACGTGACTTTTAGCCAATTGTGTACTACGTGATCGGAACTGCGCGCCATTTGCAAAGCTGTTTCTACACTTTTCGCAAAAGGAATTATAATTAAGCTTCTTCAGCCGTCAATTCCAATACTGATACATGTGTTGGACTCTTCAATAACAGTATGTATAATTTATATACTCTAAATTAGCATAGTTATTGAGATTTTACTTCCAAGTTCAGTGCAGAATATTACGCTAAGAGACGAAAGATTAGAGTACAACATTAACGCAATAAATGCACAAGTTTTTCCAGAGAGAAGTAGAAATCAGGCCCAGCAGTTCTGAAAGCTTGCAATTTGATAAATCTTTAGCCGTTAGCGATGCAGAGAATTCGGAGCTGTCAGAATTTCCTCAAATAAATTGCGATTACGAAAGTGTAGGTCACGAACTTTACGATTCGAAAGCAAACAGAATTTCGACAGTTCCTTCTGTTTACTGGTATAGTAGCGTTAAAAGTATCGATTCAGACAAATTAACTTTAATGGCATTTTCTCTACAACAAATGGTAATGACTGTATGATGGTCAATAATTTTATTTTACTGTTATTCTAATAGCTGGCTGCTGGCATTTAAAGATGAAAGTGGTCACAGGATGTGCAACTGGCCATCACAATCTGTTGAACCAGATGCAAGCTTCATTAATTAGAGCTATAAAGCCAGATTCGTCATGTTCTATGCTTCCAGTTCTCCTGCACAAGTCATTAGTAAGTGCAATTTATTTTTGATTCCTAATATTCATAATTAATTCTTGTGCAGAAGAAAATTTATGAACTGTTGAACTCTATAACATGTCATTACGGCACAAACAGTGTAACTTTGGTTGTGATTTTGCCCTATAAGAGTGAAAGGGACTAAAGTACTTGATTATATTAAAGTGAAATTTATGCTGTGCTTTTGGTCTTGATTTGTGACATCTAATTAGCACCTTTGCCTTCACGCCTCCAGCGCCCCTTGTCTGGTGTTCATCCTGCCAGCACAGGGACCCCCAACCCCTTGGAAGGTAATTTGAAGTCATTTTGTTCATAATCATTTTAACATTTTGTTTGTTCTTACCTCGGCCAAGACTTTTGAACAGCGTTTTTGTGAAATATAACTAGAAGTGCAAAATCCCAGGCTTCTTTTGCCATAGTGAAAAAATTGAAATAAATAAGGATCACTATTTTACATGTTTTCTGCTATTGCATTTTGTTGGTTCCAGGTAAACAAGATAAACTACAGAAAGCTGTACAGCATATACTGTCTCTTCTGGAAGAGATGAAAACTGACGTGAAAGACGTGAAAAATAGGCTTGCGCAGATGGAGTGCCAAACCCAAGAAAAGGAGCTGACATCTGACACAAGGGTTACAGTTTCCCTTAAAATCTTCAGAGGATGTAGAATATCTCAAGTTGGATTTAAAGACAGATCCAGGAAAACGTGCACGCTTGGTATGTACTCTATTCTGATTTGTTAGGAGTCAAGTGTCTGTGTGCTATTCCCTTTAAAGGTTTTCATAGCATTATGTTGTATAATGTCTGCAGTACTAAAAAGTAACAAAAGCATTGTTATGGTGGCATGATTACAGCTGATAATAAATTTTCTGTAACCACTTTAGCTTGGTTACGAAGAAAAATATGAAACTTCCTTAATGTTTTCATCCATATTTTGCTCTTATAATACTAGTTCTCATAACATGTATCATGATACTGACCACAGCAAGTTTTATTATAAAAAGGATGTTTGTTTATTTTTGTCTGTTTCCAGGAATGCTATTTGGCGATGAAGGGAGGCTTAAACTTAAAGCTCGTGGTCAAGAGTATACTGTCTGTGCTATTTTCAACACAATTAGCCCGGTGTTACAACTATAATGGCCTGAAGGGAAAGAAGGGTCTGAAAAACCACCCCTTTATTTTAAGAACAGTTCAGGGTAAGGATTTAAATATTTGACTTTGTGTTTTCATGAGTCATTGAGAAAAAATATTTCAGTGTGGTCGAATTACATTGCAAATTTTAAAATATGTACACATGTTTATGCAATGTCTGGTCCTTTTAATCAGCTGGTTATACTGTGTAGAAAGGGATTAAAGATGACAGTTTATGGATAGAGTTCTCCTGCCTATAGAATTCTAACTGAAATTCAAAAATGCAGCTCCACTTGTTTCTGTTTATAACGCTTTAAAAATTTTTATGCCACTTTACATATCTTTATAATTTGCTTGTACCTTTTTTATTTCACCGTATATTCTGGATTTTTAATTTCAGCGACATACAATTAAATGCTTATTTTTATGCAGACTTCATATTCTTATATTTGTTCTATTTTTAGATGCTGCAAGAAAAAGTTATCCTGATGCTACGGAAGTGGAACTGCAAGTTCAGATTTCGAAATGGCTGACTGGGGCGAGAGATCGCTAAAATGGGAGGAAAGAAAGACTTTTAAAGCCTATAAATAATTCTGGGGTTGAGGGTGAATTACAGGAGAATTAAAGCTGTAAAAATTTCAACCAATATTTGTCTGGAAAACTCTGACATAAACCTGTACAGGTCAATGCTTTAAGAATTTGTGTAAATAATCATTTTTTTTAATTAACAGTTAAATAAACATCAGTAAACAAAAAGTTATGTTTGTTTTTTGTAACATTATGGATTTTTTATGAACGTTTTTGCTGTTTCTTATGCAATCATTGCAAGACAGTCATTATTAATCCATTTATTTTGCATTTGTAGGGTTATGTTGATGTAGTTGATATTTTTTGCAAATCAGAATACACCAAAATACCTAAAATTACCAAAAGCAGCTGAAAAAGTGATCTGGGATTTATCTGGGATTTGCCCATATTGCCTATATGGAAAATCCCATATAGGACCCATTGTTAACCCGTTTGCGCTTTCTACGTTGGGACCTATATAGGTTTACCATATGCCCCCTAGATTCTGCTATATAGGGTCAACGTGGGTCCATGTGGGTCCTGTTTTCTAATGCTGATTGGGTGTGTATTGATGATTTGTGTCTTGTTTGCCTAATTATATCTTCTTTTACGTACATATACTGATGCAATAACATCACATGTCATAGCAAATAGTACTGAACAGAGCAGAGCACGCGATTGTTTATTTGAATTAATTGAAAGCTGTGTGTAGTGTGTGAACTTAACGCTAGTCGTAAGTACTGGTGCGCCATCTGTCGGGAAACAAAGGCAGATGATCAGAGCTAAGCACGTGTTGTGACTTTTCTAAAGACTTTTACTTACTGTTAATTTACTTAATAAAGATCGAGAACATTACACTGTGTAGTGAAGGGACTTTTGTAATTTTGTAATTTCAATACCAATCAAATTTCAAATTAAAGTTAGCCGTTAAAATGGCCAAGAGAAAAGTTGATTTTGAAAACAGTCTTTCAAAGCCATGCAATGGGAGGCTGACTACATGTTTACTGATATCAGCGTTAAACCAGTGTCTACTTTGTGGAGATACAATAGCTGTGACCAAAGTATATAATCTTAGACAGCATTACGAGACTAAACATCAGAAGCTGAAAAGCCTGAATGCAAAACAGAAGCTAAAGAAAGTGTAATGAGAGACTGAAGGCAAAGTGCGACTGTGTGGGGCCTGCACAGTTCACTCATTCCCTCCCACAAACGATGCCCCACCTTCGTCTACATGCGGCTCGAATCTTGAGCATGTTTGGCAGCACATATTTGTGTGAGCAACTTTTGTCTGTGATGAAGATCAACAATTAAAACATCACACAGGAGTCGTCTTAGTGATGTACACTTGCAGTCCATCCTGAGAATCGCCACAACACAGAAACTTACTTCAAACATAAACAAACTTGTTGTCAAGAAAAGATGTGAAACGTCCACTTCTGACAAAATAAATGAAAAAGGAAAACTGCTAAGCCTTGGTTTGTATGATTTTGTTTACACAAAATTAATAACATTCATTTTTTGTGTTCAATAAAAAGTTATCGGACTTAAATAATAACCTTCGGCCCGCCACCTTGTGTGTGATGTGAGATTTGGCCCGCTGGGTAATTGAGTTTGACACCCCTGCTTTAAAGTCATTTTTCGTCATTTAATTTACTATACGGTCTATACCCATCGAGTTCATATTTTTTTTTAAAAAAGAGGCGGAGAAGAGGGGAGAAGAGCAGGGCATACATGCGATCTCCTTATAAACAAACTATTGTCACCGCCAGCCTTCATTTAAACGGATATACAACTGACAATTAGGGATTGGCAGTGACACATCGCCGTCCATTGTGCAAGTACAGTACATATAATTACATGTAGGTCTACAAGCTACAATTAATTAAACGACGCGGATTTATGAAATTTTATAGTGATTTTGTGCAAATTGTCAATCGCAGGAATCAAAGAGTGGTGATCGAGCTACTGAAAGGACTTATGTCATTAGTAAATGTACAACAATCATAGAGATAGTTTTACCACCCACGTGCAGCCATAGAGTAACAATCACAACTTGTGCAGTAGGTGCAGGGAGTGTATGTATATCTGTAGGTTGCTCAAGTGCGCATGCTCGAGTGATTGGCGCAGTCTTCCTGTGGAAACAAAATGTGGTATGTGTGGCACTTTCACAGAGAAAGTTATGATTCTACGTTTTCCATGTGAAAAAAAAACCAACAGTGAAATCAAAGGCCAGTAAACAGAGTAAGTGAATATCAATGACCTAGTTTCGCATAATTGTGATCTTTGTTTGTTGACCTGTATTTTTATATGCGTCGTGGCCGCATTTTTTTCAGGAACGACACCCAGTGTACAAGTGACTATTTTAAACGGCATAAAAATCATGAACTTGTATGACGCCCGTGATAAAAACAGAATGGAAATTGCTACCATTGGCTTTGTCTTGTTTTTCGATGAAAAAAATGCGAACCACGTATGAGTCAAAGCGGGAACGTCAGAAAGCATTTTTATATACCCACTGATTACGTTTAAATGGCATGAAATAATTGACATAATCGACTTGAACTTATAGTGTAACCAGAGAACAGTGGTCACAAATGCATTTTGTCAATATTACCGGTAGCATTGGTCATGTGTTAAAATCGAAGCAAATGTCTGACACGGTTTAAACGAACCAGGTCTTGACATCGCCTTATTATTGATAATTTCTAAATTTCTGTATATATTTTTATGTGTAATAAGCAGGTTTTTATGTCAGCTATTAATGCTAAGTTTAAAAATTAATTTTCAGGTCGGAAGTAATCCTGCTTGAGAATAATGGCAAAACTGTAAGTATAAAGGGTTTGAAAATGCACACACACACACAGAGGTAAATTATATTAAAGCTCAATGGCTAAGTCCAGTGTGACAAACACTTCATATTGACAATAGATATATGCAGATAATAAAAATCAGTTTCATTTATTATTGGATAATTTTAAAAAATTTACTTTCCATAGACAAAGCTGTAGAAATGGATAAGAAAACAGCAGATGGTATTCAAGTAAACTATTTAGAACAAACAGAAATTGGTTTTACTGTTTCTTGAATATTGTAACATATTGGTTGTACATTAAAGTTTACACAAACTAGACTTATCTATTTTTTTTTTCTCTCGACTTCATCTGTGATTTACTACACTTTCCTAGATACGCTATCACTGTCATTTTATCATGCTTAATGTCAGAATGCAGATTGTAGAATATGTAGGTAGTGAAGACTGCCTTAATTAGTAAACTTTTTATGTCCTTATCTGGAGTCCCTTACATGGTGTACTTTGTCTCATGCAATCTCATGTTTTTCACATGTGCTGATAACTTTCCCTGATAAAAGTGATCTCACTGGGTCAAATGCATTCATTTTATCTTAAGGTCTTGCAGTAGAATAAAAATGCACTGTATTATCTTCTGTAATATATTGAACTATAAAACTTTTATAAAAAGAAACATTCAACACATTTCCTATAACTTAGGGAGGCTCACTATGCATTGACATAGGATTTTATAGAGATAATGATATACGCCCTGAAAGCAGAAAAAAATTCCTGACTAGAAACCTAACCTAAATCCAATCCAGTCCCTGACTATAACCCAAGTTCCTTTTTTTTCTGGTTTGTAAAAAATGTCATGATATCCTAAACCTTCCCGAAGTAAAGCTGTACTGTAGGTAATATATCTTTACTTTGACTCCAGGGTGTTATATAAGGGAGTGAAATACAATCTTAAAACCAGACGTCATTTGATCTATTTAACAAATACTGCTCAAGAAGTAAGCACACGGTGTAAACATGAAAGTGATTGCTGAGTGGTAGACTGTAGAGGGTTGGGGGAGGTAAGGCAGTGATGGAGAGTTGTTGGCACTACTCTCACAAAAATCTGGCCTGGAGAAAGTCACTAACACTTCATTCCCCAGTGACCGGAAGGTCTCAGGCCTACCTTTACTTTAAACACATATTGGATATTTATATGTCTGTTAGTGTGTACAAGTTTAATTTCAACTGACAAACTCAGATGTGGACATGACACATCTTATCAACAGTGCAACTTTTAATGCATGCAAGTAAAGAACCTTGTCTCTTTTGACTAACTGTGACAAAATAACATCAATTTTATTTGATGGCCAGTGACCAGTAACTTATTATTACAAGTATTAGTATTTTCTATTATATAAAGATGCATGTAAATCACGTAAGAGAGATCCAGATTATATAAAAAAAGAAGATTCAACATTATCATTGAGGGTCAAATAATGTAAGAATTTTGGTTGGAGGTCTCATCTCAAATAGACATTTTCTTATAAAGCAGTTATTAAATGTTAGTGACACATATTTACATACATAAAACATGATACTAGTTTCTCATATCACCATTCAGGATAATATTACCTCAAGTACACAAGTGTGTTTCTTTTTCTGCAGCTGGTCAGTATAGTATGATTTAAGGGTCTGAAACTCTCCAATAATTTATCTGAAAACTCCTAACATTTTATGCATGGTAAATAATGAGTATCATTTTGAAGCTATGTACATCTTTATTTATTCATGTTATTATTCAATTCACTGTTTGACCATAGATTTGTTTATTATACAAAGGCATGATTCCATGCAATATAAGTCTTTATATCATGATGATGATCATCATCATCATCATTATTATCCCATTGAATATTTATTCCTGTTTTGACATACTTATATTTGTTTAAAACCAAAGAAGGGTCAGGAGGGGATATATGCCAGACCTGACTTACTGGTTAGAAATTATACTCATTTGATAGTTTGACCTTGCTAAATATTTCTAGTATTTGGGGCAATATTTATAACAGTCCATGACATCTTTTTGTGTTAGTAATATAAGTATGTTTTTTGCAGTGATCATTTGTGATGACATGTGTCAAAGTTTGATTGATTGATTATATCAGTGTACTTTTTGATTTCTTCCCATCATAGTTGTAAATAGCTTTTAAATAGATTTTGTGACATTATATTGAAAACTGTCAACATACATAACCACCTGTATAAATGCGTATTATTATAAAATGTTTCACACCAGTTATTTTCTTTTTAATTCCTGGATTTGATGTTTATATGTGCCAGGTTCAGTTCAGTCTGTTTTAAGTGGAGTGATATGTAATTTCAGATTGGGCAGTTTGCTCCTTCAGTTCTCTGACATTGGAGGGCAAAGAATCCATGATGATGATGCTGTGGATCAGCTGAACCACTGGGCCACTGTAGGCCTGCTTATGGCACTAGCATTGGGAACTGGGGCCAAACAGTTTGTTGGCACACCTATCCACTGCTGGTTACCAGCTGAGTACAAACACAAAATGTACCAAGGGTATGCTGACAGCTACTGCTGGATAAATAGTATGTACTATATTCCTTTCAATGAGGCTATTCCATTTAGCGAAGAGGATCGATGGGAGTTTGACTTCAACTTTTACAGGTTTGTCCAAAAATTTGTGCTGAAAAGAACTTACACTTTAGAATCAAAGGATCAGTGCTGTCTTGATACAGCCAGTAGAAGGGGTGAGGAGGGAGCAGATGCATGACTTAAAGTTGTGCGGGCATTTTGGTCCATTTCCAATTTGATAAATATGTTGAGTGGTGGCCTCAAACATGCATAAACAGACTCAGAGAAAGAAAGTCATTTTTAGTTAGAAGCCAAATTTTGTTGATGACCTTAATGCCTGTGATGGCTGAGCCTTAACTTAGAGTATGCAAGTGTTAAGACTTTGTTAATTTTTATTTTGCCTTCCTGTTGTAGGTGGGTGACAGTGATGTTTCTGATACAAGCCCTCTTGTTCAAGCTTCCCAATTTGATCTGGAGTGAGCTGAAGGGCTATTCTGGCCTTAATGTCGAAAAGATTGTTGCCATGGTACAAGAAACATCAGTGATGCCTGAAGAAGAGCGTGAAAAGAAACTTAGCCATGTTGCAGTGTTTATGCATCACTGGTTACAAACTTACCAGCAGTACCGATTCAGTGTTATTACTTATTTTCGTGAGAAATTTTCACGCCTATTTTTCTGCTTTGGAAAGCGTACTGGCACATATCTCACCGGCCTGTACATGTTTGTGAAGATTCTATATGTTGGTAATATCATTGGCCAGTTTTTCTTCTTGTCAGCATTTTTGGACTGCAACTACTGGAGCTTTGGTGTCAATGCAACACAAGAGTTTTTCAACAAAGGAAAATGGCAGGATCATGTCACATTCCCAAGAATAGGCTTGTGTGATTACAAAATTCGACAGATGGCCAATGTCCAGACATTTTCTGTCCAGTGTGTGCTGTCAGTGAATCTTTTTCTGGAGAAGATATACCTGCTTTTGTGGTTTTGGATGATTGGTCTGCTTGCAGCCAATGTGATAAACCTTGGAATGTGGTTCACTGATAATGTGCTACCAGGGCGTACAGAACGTTTCATGGGTCAGTATGCAAAGCTACTGGACATTACTAATTCCAGTGACAAGACACGTTTCAAGATATTTGTTTTCAACTATCTCCGTAATGATGGTGTGTTTATCATTCGCATGTTAGCTAAAAATTGTGGTCACATACCCTCTTTGGATCTTGTGAAACAACTCTGGATCACATTCAGCAAGGATCTTGAAAGACGAGATCGCAGACATGCTCAAAATGGTACTCCCAGGATGTTGCCAAGTGCTCCAGGAGAACTTGAAATGTAGAATTGTCAGCATCAGTGAGCAGACAGTTTGTCTTTGGCTTAAAACCAACCTAAAAATTTGAAGTCTGCAAAAGGAAATCAAAAGGAACAGGAATCAGAAAAACCATGAAGTCTTGATTTTTGTGGATGAGAGAGAGGACCCACAAGTCCTGGTGTTCAGTTGTATAGAAAACATTTGTCCACAAAAAAATGTTCAATTTAATAGAAATCACTACAAAACATTACAATTTATAATACTTCTAAGTATTAAATGAGTTTACTTTTAGTTTTCTTTTTAAACAAGCCTTATTCCAAGCTTTAATAAGTGCTAATCAAGTGAAAGAAGAAGCAGAAAAGCTTGTAAGCTTTTCACTGTGCAGCCAGCTAGCATTTTGGCGGCTGGGTTTTAAACTATATTATTGATAAAGTAATAATAAAAAATCTGTTGTGTTAGAGCATTTCTGATGTTGGAAATGCATTTTAGTTGCAAGCAGCTGATAACAGTTATTTTTCTGTAATTAAGTTTTTCACAATCTTAAGTGTTCACGTCATATGCAGAAATTGGATGTGCAATATGTTGTAAGGTTTTGTGCATCAGATATGCATGAACAATGTAAAGAACAAAAGGGCATTATAAGGTTGAAGTAGGAGAAGACAGAAGAGCCAAAAGTTCAAATTATATACACAACTGCAGCAATGTAAAACTTTAACTTGCTGAAGGGTGTAAGTTAACTGTAGTATGTTTTATTTATTTTTTTTAACTTAAAATGCTAAATTTTTTTTCTATCTGTAACTTTTTTGAAAATAATTATTTTGAAATTTATTTTGGTAGCTATGAAATTGCTCTCCATATAAATGTATGTGTGAGGGGAAGTAACTATTTTGTGTGCCTTTTATAAAGGCAGTTATGAGCAGAGCCAATTGAACTTGCAAACTTTTATCCATTTCCATTAGTTTTCGCAAGTAGCTCATTAGCATATTATGTCTTTAATATGTAGCTCCATGCATATCATGTCTAATCATTTTAGTTAGCCAATGATGCATTTGTTAAATATTTTGTTTGTACCTGCTTCTTGATCAAAAGTACTTTATACAAAAGAGAGGCTTTAATAAATTTTGTTTAGAATGGATTACAACAGCAATAGTTGTTCCATTTTAATCCTGTTGTCAAGAAAACTGGTGCTTTTTAATGTCTTTGTTATTATTATTATTAGATGTACCATGGAAAAAGTTAATGCATTGTTTTTATTCTGAACGTCTCTACATAGCTAGTTAGCAGCAAACATGATTTTACCAACTGGTAGATTATGTACAATAGGGGCAAGCAATTTTTAAATGTGCATTTGCATTCTGCTTTAACTTTCTTGATGAATATCCACTATTACTTAGCTTCCACAAACACTGATCTATAATAGAAAGCTTATTAAACTGGTCTGTTTAAGAAAAGGAAATAGTTGTGTGTACTGTTTACTTGCAGTTCATCATCTTTTCATTCACTACTAGCTTTTATCTTTTGATGAACGAGCTTTGCCCTCTCTAACTCTAGCATTTGATAAAGGGGAGATGGGTTGGGTTATCTCTCACAGTCTCAGGTAATTAGTACCTTCTGTTGAAAAACTGTTTCACCTTACACTTTTAAAAAAGTTAATGTGCTTAGAAGTCTCACACTAGTTGTAGTAGTAATCTGTGATGTCTGAAATTAGTGATGAGGTAAATCTGTTCTTCCACTGACCACTCTTTTTTTTTTTTAAATCAGAACACTTTTTGTGACAACAAATTAACGGCACTATTAACAACCCAACCAATGTGAGTTTAATTTTTAGTTTTGGGTTAGCTTCTGACTCAAACTCTGAAAGTTTGCTGCTGACCTACAGTTGGATTTACAATTGTTTTGAAAATTTTGTTTTTAAGAACTGTGTATTCAAAAGCAGAATTGGTGGATAAGCATCTTGACATTTTTCATATGTCATCAGGAACAAATTATTCCTGCAATGGGAACCAAATGAATCACCCCTTAAAATGCACAATGCTCATTGATATTTTAGTAATTGTAATATTTTGCATTCATTAAAAATGCTATAGATTTACAATCTTGTATTTACAGATTAACGTAACTGTAAAAAAATTGCTTCTATGGAAAATTTTTTTAATTTCATATTTTGTCAACATTCATATTCAAAAGTTTGTATGTGATCTGTTATTCATAATACGCTTTTTAAAATGGGGTAAAAGGCATTTTTTACCCATTTGTTTTTTTCTTGGTATGCTCCTCCACATTCATGGTAGTAAATATTTGTCTTTCTTTGCGAGTAGAACATGCATGCATTGACAGTTACATCAGTTGTTACTTTTATATGCTTAAGTGCATAAAATCTGCTCCATGATGTGCCAAAATATAAACTTGTACTAAATGTTATTTGTCAATAAATTGCACACTTATGAATTGGTGGGGTTTTCCTAGACTTGTTGAAATTTTATATCAAGGTGAAAATTTAAAACAAATCCATAAAACATACAATAAACCATCTTGGGATGGGTCTATTTAAATGTATGTAGAGGAATGTAAATGCAAGTTCATTTTGAAGAATGCCAGACAGCTACTCAAGGCCTGTTTTCATGATGCAGTTTAAATGCCTCTGACCTGAAAGGCAACACCTTACCCAGAAGGCACACCCTTGCATTCTTTCTTTGCAATATGTGAACTTGCATTCTTTGTAACATACACATATTTTGTATGTACAGCAAGACCTGGCAGCATTCAAATAACTAGCGTGCCCCTGTTATGAATGTAAAACAATTGGTGAAAATCATCAAATGAGGCGTTTTGTCTAAACAATTCTGGAGAGGTGTGTTGGGGGTGGGGGGAGAATTGTTTTTTTTTACACTGAGCCAGCAAATAAGGCTTTATCACAAGGCAGTAAAATATCTAAGCACTCAAGAAGAAGGCTTGTGGGTATTGAGTCTAACTGGCAATTGGCTCAGCTTTCAGAATAATTGCTTTATATCATCAGAGACTAGTCGAAATTTGGTCAGAGAGCATCCCAGAAGAGTATCAAAGGAGATACTGTAGGGCACCTTTACTGAGTCCAAGGATGATTGAATGTCCAAAATCTTGTTAGCAAAATAGTCACAAAACACTGGCGGCAATTGCATGTCAAAAAGTGTTCTGGAGGAGGTGCAATTATTTATTTGGGCCTGAAGATATGAAGTCTTGCCTTTGTTGACACATTTTGCTTCACTTCGCGGCATTTAAAGTCTCTTTGTGGATGGCAAGTCCAGTCTTCTGCCAAACACGCTCAGCTCACCGGCAAATTCACTTCAGGTCATGGAGCTCAACATGGATCTGTGAATACCAAGGTGCCTGTTTGGACTGGCGCATCAGACATCGAGACATTGGGGCATGGTCATCAACAACTCTACACAAAACACAGTCAAGTTGCTCAGCAGAGAGTGGCTGAAGCAGGGCCATTTGCAGTTGTGCTTTGAATGCCACTATATCAACACCGCGTAACGGACGAGCGAGTTTAAAAACTGACGCCTATGATGGGCATCTGCGATCAAGTTCAATCTATTCAGAGTAATGATCAGATGTACTGCCTGTACTAATTGGTCATCAGGTCTATGCATGTCTCAGTCCAAGATGTGATCTCTTTTATGAGTGGGCTGCACAACAGATTGGATGAGACAAAAAGTGTGCAATAATTCTGACATTTTTACTGTGTCAGGATGAGACCTGTTGTCAAAATGGACATTAACATCTCCAAGAAGCACTGCAGGTCCATTGAGTGCATTACTATAGTCCAGCATCTCATGAAATTCCACGAAAAATGCAGAGGCTGTGAGTTTGTTCTTGGCACTCGGAGGGGGTCTATAGATGTATCGAGCAATAGGGCGCCGAAAAAGATACTTGAACACATTCAAAAGATATATGTGGGAACTATAAAGCAGTAGTAAAAGACAAGTACTTGGCAAGTGATGATTTGTAGATAATAGCAATACCGCCTCCAGGTGTAGGACGGAATAATGATTTCAAACAGAATCCCACTGGAATGAGATCGACACGCGCTGTCATCGCCTTGATGATGAAAATATCGAGGCGGTGATCTGTTAAAAACTCTGTCAACTCGCTTCAATGACTGTCGTGCTGACGATACAGACTGGGTGTTGAAAAGCCCAACATGGAGACAAGTGTAGAGTTGTTGTGTGGGGGAAACATGGCAGTCTCCTGTTCTCATACGACCATGTTTTGGTCGGTCGTGTTTCCAGCAGGTGTAACGGGTGATGAGATTAACTGGTTCACTTTGATCAAGGATGTGTATTTGGATATTAGTTCGTGCTTTGATCGCACCGATGCTGATGACGATTCAGAGAATGTTTACAATGGCTGTGAATGTTCAAAGTACTACACACGTTACAGAAGGGAGTGTCCACATGGCGTGTGGAGGAAACATGATCCAGTAGACAGCTGACAGCACACAGCCAAGCTTTGGCAGAAGAAGAATCTGTCAGAACTTGGTGACAAGGGACAGTCACCTGAATAACAACGAGCGGCAGAGCTGGTGGTGGGTGTTTTCAAAGGGTGCTGTTTACTGCACGGTAACGACGGATTCGAATCTGTTGTCTCGAGGGGTGTCAGCATTCACCAAATCATAGCAAAGAGAAAGTTTTCTCAAAATGTCAGTTAAACAGGCTGGAAGTTTAAGGCTAGCAAGGGAATTTAACAATGCTGAGAAGTCGTGTAGACAAACTGTACTGTCATGTAGCAAAAGTGGTGGTGAAGTGAGATTCGGAAAAATTAAGAACAATTATAAAATTCAGAGAGATTTCGAGAATATAAGCAATAATAGATAATAGACACTAGAAAAGAATCTAAAGTGAGACTCAGTTTTAGAAAATAGAACAGTACGAGCAGTAAGAAATAGACCTAAAGTAATGGCGGAGAGTTTTATATCACCTGTATCTACTGATATCTTGGAAAAAAAAAAAAAAATATGAAAACCGTTCAGGTTGGTCTTTAACCTTGAACTTAGAGAAATATTCCCTAGTTCACTGAAGTGACTTGTCTCCAAAGGCCTCAATCTTCCTGCTGAGGTCAGCTCAGAGTTAAACCATCGGTCCCACTGAGTGAAGGTAGCCCGACTTACAGTCTTAGGAGCTGACATGACTATTTTGTTGAGTTTGGTCTATTGTTCTGTTGTTAAGTGCATAACTACACTTACAATTTACTGTCAATATTTTTTTTATATCGTGCAACTGCATATATGTGTGCGAGAGAGACACTAAAAAAGTGAAACAAGCTGGCTGCCTCAGCTCTGATGCATCTAACACAATAAAACTTCACATGTACGCAATGAGTAAAACATTTCAATGTCTTTGTATTGTTATTAATATTATTACATTTGCCATGCCCAAAGGCACAAATAAACAAAGAAAAATGATCACTGTAGCATTACTAGTGAAAACTCAAAGAATTTTTGAGCAGACAACTGTTTACACAAACAAATATGAACAGGTGTTTAATAATGAAAGAGCATACTCAGCAGGGGCACGTGAAATCAAAGACAAAAACCATTTATCTTACCCTTTAAGAATAATCTCCTTTTAAACACTCATGTACCCGAAAATTAAGTTTTAAACTATATGTAAACTGACACTGATAACCTGTTAGTATTGGCAATTCTCAGCCTCTGTGTTTCTCTTTGCATTTTCAACAGGGAACAAATAGTGTTTCAAGACCTTTGAGGCTTTGTTTCTTCATAGGGGCAAATGTATTTTCAAGGCTGAAAGCCTGTGGGAACCAAAATGAATACTGTTCAAATTTTGGACAGAACAATCAGTGAATTATCCTTCTCTTTTAAGTCAGAAAAATACAGCAGCAGAAGCAGTGCCAGATATATAAACTAATAAACTAATTTTTCATTTATTAAAATTTAACTTTATCAAAGAATTTTTGTTGAATGTGCTTTGACATTAGTCAATAAAAATGCATACACCAAATCCTAGATAGATCTACCCTACAAATTTCTGTGAGAGCTTTTTATTTGCTCCTGCTACCAAGGTATCCATGCATAAATATTTCTGACTGAACCTTATCATGACCATGATGCCAGTGCCATAGTTTCTGGATTACAGAAAACTTAGCAGTAATGGGCTATTGCACAGAAAAATATAAAGAATCAAAATTGAAAACGATTACATCAATCGGCACAATGACCAGCTTCCCTACTTCCTTTATCTTGTTTCAGACTTAGAAGAAATGACAAGTCAAGGTAGATGACGATTATTTCTCAACTGAAGATAAAATATAAAATACAAAAATCCTTTGTAAACATCCTTTCCCCACCCCACCTTTATTGAAAAGCAAAATGAAATATTCATTTATTTGTTTTGGTCCAAGGTTCTTGAAATAGTTAAACTCTGGTTGGTTTCTACAAGCATGGCTGGAAGCGGAAAATGTGTGCACACATTCCTTGTCAAGCACAGTCTCAAGTGGCCAGCAGGTTATTCTAGCAACTCAACAAATGTCACACAAAACCCACTTCAAGCAACACAGTTGCACGCTCCACTGTTCATAATGGGGCTACATCTGTGAAAACACCATCTGCCCTCCCCATTCAAGCAAACAGATCAGCAGGTGAAGCTGCTGTTGGCTTCTCTTTCTGCTAGCACACTTCAGGAATACAGTAAATGAAGTCTGATCTGACCTGATTTTGACCAAATAAGAATATGAACAGCAGATATTGGTCACATACATGATTTAAACATTGTCAACATTGGGTTTAAACCCTAAAAATTAACCTGAATGTAGACAGGAAAATTTTTCTACTTTTGTTTTAGTAACAAGTTCTTACCTAATTTTTGCACACCCTTTTTCAAAGTGTCTTTTTACCATTCAGTGCCATTTTAATCAATGAAGGACATTTGTATTTAAAACTCACCTCAACATATAAAACATTCAACCTGTAACAACATTCATAAACTGAGCACAGAATTCTTACAACCTTGGTTTCACTCTTTGAAATTGTACAAGCATAAATGGAAAAGAGGAAAATAAATGTGAATTTTTACAGTAATTTACAAACAAAATATTTATTATGTCCCTTTCAATAAATTTCTCCTTCACACACACATTCAGACATGCATACAACAACCCCGCCCCACAACTTGAGGTTGAGATGTACAATATAAAAAGCTACTAACAACAAAGATTACAGGTGACTTGTGTCACAAAAATACCAGGTAAAGTGGAAGAAAACATAATAAGTGCTTTTGATTAAGATGACTGTAAAGAGAATAACAGCTGTTACGAACATCATAACAATACAAACTGCAGCATTGCCTTACCCAAGAGAAGGGTGTTTCTATTTACATTTCTGGTTACACAGAACTATATACTTGTTCATGCATAACTACAGTATGAGCATCGCATCAACAAATCATTTCAAGTCTTTGAGAAATCAAGCATTTCTTTAAGTGAAAATGAAATGAAAAATTCCAGCTTTTTTAAAAAGCCATATGCTTAATCAAATTCTTGATCTTCTAAATAAAATTGACAAGTATGATACAAATAAGTTTAATGGAGGTGGAAGAGCCATAAAATAAATACAGAATTTTATATAGAGTTCATGATCCATGTCTTCAAAAGTCATATTTTGAGTTTAGTAACTGTTCTGACATCATTATTCCAAAACAAATCAAAAACCTGTTAGGTGTGCTTTGAGCACAAGATTTGATCTGCCTCATATATTTGCAGAATCTCATACATCCCAACCAATCACAATGCATGTTTTCCTGTCTGCACAAAACCTTGTAGAATTCAGCAACAGAAAAGCTGCTACCTTTGATATACTATACCTTTATCAGATAATATTAAAAAAATAGCTTTATCTCTCCTGCACGTAATGAATGATCCCTGCTTCTGAAAGCACATATCTCTTATTAAGAAGACTGGTGATAGGAATGGGTACAATGTACAGGCATAGGTTTAAATCACATATCAACAGCCTTTTAAAGGGCATAAATGAATGCATTGTATAAAATTAACAAGGTGAACAAATTTTGTGCGCATCCTTTCAATGCTTTCCTCATTTTGCATAGAAGCAGAAGTTATTCCATTTTTGTGAGACTGAAATTCAACATCTGTTCTTAATGACAGCAGCAGCAGCCACTTCTAACAGCGACAGCAGCAGTAGATAGAAAAAAAAACAACAAACTACATCAGCAGAAGTGAAGGCCTTTTCAGTATACCTGTAAAGTCTCATGTTGACACAAAATAGGATTTTAAAAAATACATACCACAACCTCCCCTGCCCACTCAAGTAGTCCACCACACAGAAAAGGCATGGGTGTACAGAAGACTGCATCTTATATAACAGTATGCAAAACATTAGCATTACATATCACTGGACTGAAAAAAAGATGCAGTTATAGTTTTTGTTATATCAGATATGCACACACACAAACACACACTCTTTGCTGGTCTCAATTTTTGTAGCAGACTTTTTTCTTTCCCAATCCTGGACCAAAATGCATGAAATAACAGCTGCACAGGAAAATATATGCTGTGCTAAGTTTTGACACTTAACTTAAAACATTTGAAAGAATGTTAGGAAACTTGTTTTCCTGTACAAGATGACTATTGGTTTGTGGTCTATCAGGGAAGCCACAGAAAAATATCATCAACAACAACAAGCCAGTTACTGTGGTCATGAACACAGGAAGTTTAATACAATGTCAAGGATTATCCAAATCTGCAAACCTCTATACTGTTAAGTTGAAGCTGCATCTTCACACAGAGGCTAAAGGTTAAGTGAAGAAGTGGGTGGGTAGATAAAACAGCAATTCTTCAGATTAATGCATGGTAGGAAAATCTATGATGCTTATATGAGTGGGTGTGTGTGCACATGTGTGTGTGTATGTCACCAGAATCTATTCCCTTTAATCTCTCACATAATCTTCCCTCTAGTGAGCTGGCGTGTCGTCATACCTATAATTGCCCTTGTGGATGAATAAAGTTGTATTGAATTGAATTGAATAAAAACATGAGGCCAAATGATTTAAACAAAATATGCATTCCAGATTTTAATACAGAACTTTTAGAATAATGGGATGTATTTATCAGAGATGTATTTATCTCTAAATACATACAACAGGTTTGTGGCAGTTACCAGAAACAGCTGGATGCAACTGTAGCAACATCAGCAGTGGCTGCCAAAGTTAAGAGAACCCACCTCCCCCTCAATAAAGTCAAGTGCGTAACATCGATAGCACTTTTTGTGGAAAAGAGTTAAGCTCTTGATTTTGCAGCAATCTTTATTTTCCACACATCCTATGCAAAAACAAAAACAAAAAAAAAATCAGCTGCACACATTCCGTTTTCTGTCATAGTATCAGTCACACTAAAAAATTTGATCACTCTCTCTCTCTCTTTTACATAAAACTAGGATAATGAGGAAAAACATCCAATTCAACTTTATGCCAGTAATGGCTAAGTGTGAGATGTTAACCTTTGGAATCTTTCACTGATTGATCATTACATCCCCCGTACAAACAAATGTTCTCAGCGAAAAGACATCTTCCCTCATGTACCAAAGAAAAGCCATAATCCGTATGTAAAAGGTAAACACCACAACTTAAAACAATTCTTACAAAAGTATGAATAATCTACAAATCATCTTTGTCATTGCAATCAAAAGTTTTTATTATCTTTCTCTTCCATTGGTTTTTTGAGCATTTTCTTTTTGCATCTTTATACAAAGCAGTGTACTTTTTGATGGGCAAAAAGGAGTTGAGGGTCTTTCAATTTTGTATGTAGACTACAGTTAGAACAAATACACAGTCTTTCTCTCACACAGTGTCTCCTTCTAACAATCCCAAATTCTTCCACAACAGCAATATAATATCAGATGCAAGCATGTGTCAATTCAAAAGAGCAATGTAATGGTACCGTACATTTTAGCAAGCAGTTGTCTAGCTTTATGCTTTAGTTTAGATTTAAAAAAAGAACTGCAAGAACAATAGAGCAAAGATCTGACTAGGTTCCAAGAATTTTTAATATATATATATATAAAAAAAAAGAGCATCTTCCTGACTAGACCTGTAGTTAGAAATACTTCCAAATGGAAAGATGCATACATTCTTAAAATAACCAACAGATGATTCTGTCCATCACCTGTAAAGATATTATGTTTCAATGATATCTCTTTTTCTTTAGCAAACATTGGCAGCTGGTTTTGATGCTGACAAAAGTTTAGGTCATAATAACATGTATTTTACCTTCCTAATTTTTTCCCCTCAAACTTGCCCTTAGTACTCCTTAAATGTGACACACCTGAAACATTGAGGCATAAAGAACCCACTTCCTTGTAAACACTAGTTTCTCAAATCCCCTACTTCACAACTCCTATGAACAAAACATCAGATGCACATAAACCACAACCACTGCGACCACAGTGAAACGTAAGAAGATTATGAAGCAGCAAATACTACTACCCATCACAGGGTATTTACAAGCATGGTCCAATTCACAGGCTATAGTATAAAACAACAACATGCTTTCAGTGAGAGCAGCTATGTCCTGAATAAAGAACAAGGAAACTAAACAAGCAATTTTAATGCTTCATAATGATGTGTTTTCATTAAAAGGAATAAGTATACCATACAAATGATCCTTTGACTAGGTTTATGTTCTGACAATTAAGTTACAATGCACCATTTTGTCTTGGCCTCCTATTAACTACACTTCCATCACAAATACTAGCTAGTCCAATTTTCACTGCAGTCAACTGACAGCCAAGACCAGCAGTCTAGCTAATAATTGCAGCCAAAGCATTACTACACTCAAATTTCTGCTTATGGTTTATTACAGCATCACCTTCTAGACCTACCAGCAGATAGGATAACTAACATGCCTAGTCTTGACCTTTCACAATACAATTTTATTGATCCCAAGGGGCAATTCAAAATAGTGCTGGTACTAGCAATAAAAGTAAGCAGCTTGACTCGCATAACACCACTTTGCAACTAGCCTTGAAAACTGGCAAATCCATCAACAGAAAGTCAGACTTTAGCCCTTGTAAATGCTTCAAATTTAACCCTTTTTGAAACCTTAACAAAAGTATTGATTTAGTAGGTGTAGCAAAGAACCAAATAATGCTAATAACTCCTTAAAAGGCTGGTTAAAAAAAATGGAAAAAAAGTCCTAGCACCTTGAAATAGAAACCATTTTTATACTACATGGGTCAACCTCTATTCATAAACTCATACTATTTTGTGAAAAAATCTGAAAACAACATTTTTTTAAAACTATATTTAGCAATATAAGCTACTGGTTGCTTAGGCAATGCTGCTAGCTGACCATGCTCACATGCCACCTAACAAGCCAGCAAAAAGAACTGAAGTACCAGCAATGAGAATTCCACTGAAACAAGATATTTTAACATAGGCAATAGGCTCCTTTCCTCCAGCTAGCAAGATCAGCAATAGAGTCAGAAAGGAAAATATAGGTGGTGGTGAGGGAGGAGAGTAAGGGATGGATGGATGGAAAAATGATAAAACCTTTCGTAGTAAATTTTTGATGGATGAAAAAATGATAAAACCTTTCCTGGTAAATTTTTGACATCCTTTAAACTTTCCAGTGAGAGATAAGAGAAGGATAGAGATATGGGTTAACAAGAAATGTTTTCCTTCGCTATCAAGGAAAGGGTAAGATAAATATGACACAAGCAGGGGCATCAGGGGTGAGGAAACAAAAACTGGACACACAAAAGGTTTATGCCAAGAAAAATATGGAGGCACTGAACATGGGATTAAAAGAAAATGACTTGAAGATGGTTAAAGAACAGGCAAAAGTGTTTACAATTAAAAATGTATTGTAAATATGTATGTAAAAACACTCATCCCACTTCACCTGGTTCAGCATAAAATTAGGTTCAATGTCAGTTAAGATGATTGTGTTTAGGATTTGTAATATTTATGTTCTGGTCCAAGCAAGATAATACCAAGAGTACTAAGAAAAAATAAAAAACAGATACAAGATCCCTTGACTGAATGATATGCTGCAATGCCATGGTAAACTTAACCATAAAAACTGTTGGATGAGCCATCAGATTATACTTGTAAATAAAGCAACAAATCAAATAAATTGCCAAGTACCTGAAAGTAAAACAAGACTCTCCAACAGCTAGAGGTCTGTATTACCTGGGCAGAGACAACCCTTGCAACTCTTGAGAACAGATGATAGTCTGATGAAGTATAGGAAAAACAATAGCCCTCACCCAGCCCAAAAGAGACTGAAAAATAAAAAGTTTAAACAGCACCATCTGAATTGTAAGTTTGTTTTTATGTTCAATATGAACCACACTTTTTGGGAATTTATTTTTTTAATAGGGAGAAAGATTTTGTTAACTATCAACTCTGTGGATATTATTCTTTCATTTTTCTTAGTTGTTGGAGACTACTAATTTATTGTGTAGTTCTAAAGGTTTACAGCATTAACCTGAACCTCCAAAGGTCACATAATAACAAACATGCAGAGCTCAGAGAATTACACGTTTTTTCTTCCATAACAGCAAACCCTGTTTTCTCTTGACCCTTGATTTTCAACTGAATGCAAAATGGAAGGGGCATTTTGTTGCACTTATGCCCATTACCTAAATAACTACAAAAAAGATTTTCCTCAGACCTTCTTCAAAACTGCTAACAATTCTTTAGGCAGGGTTAAACAAAAAGCCAAAATGGTAAGCAAAGCAAACTAGTTAAGCTGCATTTGTTCTAGAATTTTTTTTTTATCCCCGTGATGCTTAATTTCACATTTCTTGTCACAGATTTTTTTTTTAATCAAATGGAGGCATAGTAGCAAAAGAAATCAATTTTTATCAATTTATGGCACCAAAACTATATCATGAAAAACACCAGTAAAATAAGTGTAGAACATGCATTTATGCTTTTCAAGTTTACAGCAGAAATTTCAATCAACAATGTCCTGTAGTTAATGCATGATCATCAGATAACATTACCTTAAAAACAAGCAGAAAATAAGTCTGTTTAACATCATTCATTGGAAATAAATTTAATTAAAATAATCAAAATAATCTAACCATCTAATTTAATAACCTCGTCAAAGACCTATCTGAAAAACCCTTTTTTTAAAGTCAAAAGTCAGTTAAAGACAAGCACCACCCCATATTTTTTTACTTTTCATTCTTCCCTCTCCCTCAGCCCTACCGTAGACAAGTCTGTGACACCTTATAATTTCTTTATACAAAAGCTTACAACCATTTGTCACTAAGATGTACCTTGTTCCAAAGTTGAGTGAAACAGTTTCATTGGAGCATAAGAGAGCGGAGATTATCATGCAGAATTGTATCCTTCACATCCTGGAAGACATGTTTAATGTTCTCTGTGTCAATGGCTGTAGTAAAGTGGTGAAAGAGAGGCTTGTTGCGCTCCCGACGACGACTGTCAAACAAGCTAAGCTCAAAGGCCTTTACAGTGTCTAGATCCTGTGGGTCTCCCTCAAACTGACAGAAGTAGTCTGCAATGCTGACATGCTTAATTTTCTCTCGCAGCAGGTCCATTTTGTTGAGAAAAAGGATGATGGACACATTGCTAAAAGACTTGTTGTTGATGATTGTTTCAAAAATATCACATGATTCCTGAAGTCGATTAGTCTTGCGGTCTTCCATTAGGACCTGATCAAACTCGGAAGATGAGGCCAGGAAGAGAATGGATGTAATCCCAACAAAACATTGATACCACTTTTGTCGCTGTGAACGCTGTCCACCAACATCCACAAACATGAAAGGGACACCCTTGATGAGAATGTGGTGCTCACTGATGCCTTTAGTGGCTTTGCGTGCATGTAGAATGTCCAGTTTGCTGGGTATGTACATCTGGAAATCATTTGTAGAGGCACGGCATTATCTTCAGGCAACTTTTTCATACTGACATTTAGAATTATTTAACTTAATGTAAGCATTTTCATAAAAAGCTGGAAATCTTTTCCAAATTATAAACTTCATCTCCCTTCCATTATATTTCAAATACTATTTTCCATGGTTGGCTAACACCAAGGTATCTACCAATCTAACGAGTACTGTTCCTACACAGCTGTTATAGATCTTCTTTACTGACCAATTTATTTAGAGATCTAGGGTGATAAATTTGCAAAAAACCTTACTGAGAGATCTATATATTTTAACCAGAAAAAATTCAGATATTTCCACAAAAATATAAAAGATATATAAAGTTCTCCAAGATCAGAGCACCTTTTTTCAAATTTCCCATTCTACTGTAGTCATAAATAATGAAACTAAGCAAGCAGTCCCAGTTGTGTTGGCAGTGAAAGGAAAATGTCAATAGCATGGAAGTGAAAAATCAGTGAAGGAGAGGAGGGAGAAAATATAGCAACAGAAAGTATGGTTATGGACTGAAAGCAAAACAGATTCTTGTACATGCATTTTAAATGCAAACTGGTGCAAACCCTGAAGTCAACAAATGACTTGGTGTTCATAGTTTTGGATTCAGCTACGTCCACAGCTACTTCAGCTATTTTGTTTACCACATCCTACTAAAAGACTTTTTAGCCTTGCTTTAGACTGTTGCGCATCACAGCAGATTTACAATTTTTCATGATCATTCACAACAAATAAAACTAAAGTGACCTATTTAAAACAGCTAAATGCTATGAATTCTCTGGTATAATATGACAGGGTGGGTTAAAAAAAAATTACCAAACGAAAATATGGCATGGAAAAGTGATTACAAATTCGAGACAATTACTAGTTAAAAATAATATACAATAAATATCAATGAATTAGTCATATTGTATATTTAATATGTATACTGACCGGATTCCCAACTCTATCCAGAGTCTCCAGAAAGTAACGTAATGAATCTCCCTGAAAAAATATCAAACACCAGTTATTGGATAAAGTATGTGCATACTCTGGAACCAACATATTTCTGTCTCGGCTGCAGACTGATTTGGTGTTAATTTTTACTCTGCGATTCTGTATACTATATACAGTATACCTCATCTTTAGCCAAAAATTAAGCGTCAGTGTGATAAAAAGTACACAAGAAAGTAAGGAGAGAAGATGGTGGGTATAAAAAGATGTAAAGAAAGAGATGGTTCACACTTTAACACATACCAACTGGAATTCTCTCCGTCTGTCAAATGCTGTTCTAATCCCAGAGTCAGTCCACAACTTTTTCATTGGTTCAATATACTTCGAGAACTCGCGCTCGTCAAGTCTCGTGTTGCTGTCGTATGCAAAAACGAAGTCTGCGTCTTTAGCACAAGCGTCATTGCCCCACGGAATACCGAGTTTGTGTCTTGCATCGATGAGAACTCGCATACCTTTGACTACGTTGTTGTAAATTACACCTTTAAAAGTCTCGCGAACTACTTCATTTTCGAAGTCCTGTCCGTAGATGATCTGCATTTGTTTAAGGAAAGTACTTTTTCCACTTTCACCAGCACCAAGAAGAAGAATTCGAACTGTCCTTCTAAAATTGATCCTTTCTTTCAATAGATTTTTGTCAATTTCTCGACTTCTGCTGCGTTGCGACTTTTCGTGTTCGCTGATACAACACGACATTATTAGGTCCGCCATTTTCGGTGGTCAAACCCTTGGTTATGACGTCAAGGGTAACCACTTCCGGCAAGTGACCTCGTACAGAGAAAAAGGGGCGTGGCCGAAGCATGATCAGAACACACAATTCTGACCACACTTTTATGTTTCACTGATATTAAAACACGCTATCATATATTACCAGTGCTTATAACTTCCATTTCACGAGATTATTTTCAGCAGTCAAACAGCCGACTTATTTCTCGGGAATCACGGTATTTCACATAGCTACAGGTTATCTTAGTCGGTCGAGGGCGGCTGTATATATGGCTTAATTATATCATTTCAACATGAAAATGTACAGTTGGTTATCTTAAACAGTTGAATTAAGGACTTATTTCTCGATAATCATAGTTTTTTCATTGTAATTGTGAAAGTATTAACGAAGTCGGTCAAAGGTATTTGGTGGTATATATGAGAGATCTAACCGTTTTGCATGTCTAAATACAGATGATGCATATGAAAAAGCTGTACGAAGCATTCACTCGACTTAAATTTAAATATGGAAACCTAAATAATTATCCATAAGGCTAACATTTTTTCCATTACAGAGTTTATGTAACCTGCATCTTAATTTAAATGTGCATCCAAGATGAGCAGTTTTAAGAAACTGCTGTAGCAGGTCGATCATAGTATATAAACCTTTATATGCACTTATTAAAAGTGATCTATTATTAAAAGGCAGGCAACCTGTTTTGGAAAAACGAGTTAGGTGTATTTCAAAGAGTCTGCGTGGTCTAAGCTACAATCAGCACCAACACTAATCATTACTACGTACTTCTTCAGATAGAGTGTAAGGTGCAGACTATTGTTTAGGGTTAAAGGTCAGTAGTGAAGTAGCTAATGTAATCAACTTGAGTACAGAAGATCTGAGATTATCCTAAACATTAGTACAGATGTTAGCATGGAAATATCATTAGTAAAAGGCGGTAAGAGATAATTTAAGCTCTTCCTTTTCCATGCCATGCTCCCGACATAGTGAAGCACTTACTATCTATGGCACCTACAGTCACTATGGGCTTTAAGATCTTTTATCCATTATAAAGATTGTTTTAATATCATTAGCTACAATATTATGATTGTGATTATCTTGTCTTGATAAACTGAACTTGGTAGTGGCAAAAGAGATTTAGGTGTAAATCATTTTACATGTTTGAAATTGAAAAAATAACATGAACAGAGAACACAAAGAGAATAGAATTTTTTCAGTACAAGTTTCTTTTTCTTCTCAAAATTTGACCAACAAAGAACATATGATTTGTGATATGTACAGATTCTAAATATATATTACTTAAACTTTAATATTCCTACCTGAACAATTCACATTAGATGAAATAGTTTTCATTAATAAGCTATCGTTGATCATTTATGATGCTTTATAAGTGCAAAATATGTGTACTGGCTTTTTTCTATTGGCATAACATCAAGACATGTTTGAAAGCAGATTGAATAAGGTTTTAAATCTTACAGCAGTGGTCTTGTTTTGATATAAACATGGTTACTAGAATGACATTAAAGCACAAAAAAGTTAGCAAGTAAATAATACACAACTGGAAACAAAAATGAATGAAAATAATTTGACACAATTGTGTTCAGTAACAGTGATGTGATAAGGACTTTAACATTTTTTTTCCAACTGGCAATAACTTCCTACCAAGAGTTGCATTCTACTCAAACATAGTATTTTGATTGAACAACAGCACACACTGGTTTGTGTTAGACAAAGCCTTAAAAAAGACATAAGGTTCAGGAAGATTTCCACATTCTCCAATAGATATTTCTTTCACTAGTGAAAAAATTGTAAGGAATATGATTGTACCATATAATTATCTATTATTGCTATCTTTAAATTGTATACAATTACTTAAGGAATTTTACATAAATATAAGAGATATACATGAAGCATTCTAAAAACATGCTGGAATGTGTGTGTGACTGGCTTAATTATTTCCCTCTGAAAGGAAAGACATAGTAAACTTTGTACAGTATAGTTACCAATTCATCTAAAAACTGTGTAATACTTAATCTTATGAGCATTTGTCTAATTTTCATTTATTTAAAAAAAATTAATTCACAATGAAAGTAAACATGCAATGGAAAAAGGAAAGAGCAAATTTAAATAAAACCCATCACCAGAACGTTATTTTCTGTTTATTTATTTTTCACTGCATATCAGTTTGCAGTCACTTTAGAGAATTGCTTAGCCCTAATAGAATATGTTTTTAGATCTTAAGCAATAGCATGGGTTTAAGGAGTCAATCATTATCCATATATCGTTAAAATATTTCTTTTCCCCTTGGTCTGTTGTGTCTGCCTGCATTTTATATTTATGCCACCTACTTCTCATGTCAACTACCCAAGGACTTCCATAAGAGTGTCTCCTGTGACAGAGTTCAAGCTAAGCAGTCATGTATCTCTTTACACTAGCCAACAGTTCTTGAAGGTTCAAAAGGCTGGTATTATTCCAAACTTTTTTTTAAAGATTTTTTTAAAGACAAAAGTAGCCTTCTGCAAAACATTAAAGAAATCTGGCTCTTCATGTCATTAACTGTGCTGACCATCAAGGAATGTTGAGTTTATAAATATTTTCTGACCAATGGGGTGTTACTTTTTTTATTGTTACTAATGTTCTGAGTGATGACATGTATGAGCAAGAAATGTTTTCTGCAAACATTCCTTCAAAATTTGTGAAATACTTTGAAAGAAAGTGGTCCACTTTGAGCTCAAGGGCATATGTTTTGCAGGGTTTTTTTGTGGTTAATGGGATGATATGCCAAAATTAACATTATTCTATATGATATCTTAAAGTGTCTTTTTTAATTATACATGAGGCATAAAATCTATTATGTTTTGCAAAAGAGTGCATGATGGACAGAATATAAATTATTTATTATAGGGTCCTTGATGCATTTTAAAGAAATGTATGCATAATTAATCTGTACAAAACAACAAACAGTGAAGTTAACAACTTGTCACTTAGCAGTAATACTTTTAAATCAGCAGCGCAGCAGAGATAACATTGATAAAGGTGATATGTCTGGTACATTACCTAACAGCAAATGTAAATAGTTACAACTAAAATCTTTTGAAAAGAAATAATAATACAAGAAGCAAACTGATTGACATAAAGAACAAACAGTAATTACTTATCATGCAATCAGTTTTGCCCGAAGGTATGAATCATTACCAAATTAAAAAAAAAAATACAATAATGCAGCAAATTGAAATTCTCTAACATACTCTGTTTTGATTTGGACCATTTGATAAAATGCTGTTTTTAAGCATTCCAACACTGAAGTTATTTTCTGAAAATTAATTTTTAATTTCAGTTCAGGACACGCTGTGATACAATATATTTGCATGTTTTCCCTAAAACTTAGAAAACAATACAAAAATAGGGCATTCTGCATGTACAGTCACCATGAATCAACATTTAATTAATAGAAGCAGTTTGATTTGTCAACAAACAATTATTATTTGGTGTTTGGAGCAAGGGCTTTAAGTAGTGCATTGATTGTGCACGCATTTTAATGAGAAACGTATTTGCAGATGCATGCACCCACTTTCATCTACAACCTTTATTTTTGGCATTTTACAACATTGCCAGTTTTTCTTCCTTTACAAGTATGAATGATAAAATAATTTTACAATCTTAACAAGATATATAACAAAAGGACAAAAAAACTATTCAAGCGATTGGGTTCTATCTTATGGAATGAAACCTTCAGGATCTGTGATGTCCTTATATGTGTATTGGACACCTCTTTTGTATTTGCTAATTTGTATTTGCTATTTTATATTTGTAATGTGCCCTGATACAAGAAAAACTGAAGAAAATGCATAAAAAATGGGATAAATGCATACCAAATTTTTCTCCTGTCGTTTCCACTAAACTTTTTTCCCCCTAAGACCTTTTCTGTAAGGTACATAGCTAGTCCCCCTATTACAATTACAGGTGAAAGAGAATTTTTTCTTTAGCATAAATCAATATTAAAAAAATATCCTGGTTATTCTTTATGTAGTACTAGAAAAGCTAGCTCCTGTGTTGGGAAGAACGATGTAAAGGTGGGAGTGGGGTTAGGAAAATATTGATAGTGGTATTGAAATTGAAGAGTGGGAATTTTTTTCAGCTTTTCAAGGGAAGGCTTTGCTTTTGTCTGATTATACCTTATCTTGTACAATAAATTCCCTTTTGGAAATGTTAAGTTAGAATAAGCTACAATAACTAGTTAAAGTCATGAAGTTATTTTAGGTTTTAGTACAAATTAAAGTAAGCAAATTGCGCTATCCCTTATTAACACAAAATTTCATTACCAGTTCTGTTTTAGAAAGTGTATAGCAACTTTATTTTCTTGAAGTACTAGATGTCCTTGTAGATTTCAAATTGAGTTTACATGCCACACAGAAACTGTAACATATCCATCCAAGATAAGGTATAAAAAAGTAAAATCAATAAAAACAAGTAACTAAATTTGCACATTGGTATTATTTCAGAAAGAACACCTAATTTTACAGGCATCCCCTGCCTTACAAAAGTTTTTTTTTTTTTCAAAATTTGCTTGTAAAGCAAAGATGCATATACCAGCTTTCAATGGGAAAACTATTTAAGTATATCTCAGTCCACAGACCAACATCTTTTCCAATAATAAAAAATCAGTAAAAAAAAGTA
Organism: Pomacea canaliculata; assembly: GCF_003073045.1. Classification (NCBI taxonomy): domain Eukaryota; kingdom Metazoa; phylum Mollusca; class Gastropoda; order Architaenioglossa; family Ampullariidae; genus Pomacea; species Pomacea canaliculata. The sequence continues at coordinate 40,369,904 of NC_037590.1, read as the reverse complement.
AATATTTTAGAAAGATTATTTATAATTAACAGTCTCCAACAGCCTTTATTGCCTTTCCCCTTTCTTAAACTGGGGACCATGATCAAAGCAAATAACACACGATCATGAGATCAGCCACTGGTTATTAACCAATCAAAAGCTGTCAAGAGGTAAGAGCAGAAATGGCTAATACTAAATGCAACGTTTGGCTTGTAACCATATACCATTTGCATTGCTCATTTTCGCTTTAAAATTTATTTTGGACGGATGGAGGCATCATAGTGAGGTAAAACTGTAGGTGTGTCTGCCAGTGAAGCATCAGAAAGTTGCTTCATATTCAGCTGGGTATTTTGAATCCTTAAACTCACCCTTATAAATTGAAGACTTTGCTGTATCTGTAAAGAAGAAAACCTTGTAACCAGGGGATACCTGTGCTTTGAACTTTTATTTCCAAACCTCACTATGTTTTCGAAAGAGCAACTTCAGCTGGTGTTTTCAGCTTGTGTGCAACAGTTAGAGAAAAACTAACATGTACTGGCTGCTTTAAAAAGGTTCCTAACTATTAAAGAAATGTTCACTTGAAACAAAGCACTTATAAGGCACTGTCAGCAAGACAACAAAATGTTATCAACTTTTTCAGCTTCATATAAAGCATTTTTCTGAGGTTCATGAACTATATACAGCCATCAGTTTCATAAAATGCTGAGTATAAATAATTGTAAAGGCACACACGCAAACACATACGCAAACCTGTTACATTATTACTTAGTTTTTGGTAATAACTTTGTGCAGGCTTGACTATATATTCTTCAAGCTGACAAGTCTGTTTTGCAGCATTTAAAACATCTCAGAGGAAAAACAAATTTTCCTTTGTAGCAAAAACAATAAATACTATGAACAGATGTCCCTATATAAAGTTTTCTGTGAAATTAGAAACATCGAATCAGAGTCCAGTGACTGGTTCAAGAAACTCCAATCTGACTTATCAACACACTTGACTAGAATAACTCAAACTGATTCAAAGCCAGGTATGGGGAAAAGGGATTACCTGAATTTTGTGTGCTCTGCTTTTAACTTCAAATTTTTATAAAAGTGGTTTAACAAAAAATGCATCAATGAAGAAACTGAAAATTGTAAAAAATTTAAAACAGACAGCCAAAAAAAAGAATAACAAGAGGGAAACTGGAAACTCTTTGCTAAGACTAACTTTATCTGTTAAGCTGATACTTTTACTCATTGCTGGAACTAAATTAGAAACTCATGCTTCTACCCAAGTACAATGTGGAATCAACTTCAGTCTAAAAAAGTCATCTTACATCACTATACCTTGCCTATATCGTACCCTGTGATTTAAATGGAGCTTTGCCGATTCCTGTAAGTGAAACAAAATTGGATTATAAACTTTTCACAACCAGTTCCTAGACATTTCCTTGTCCTGTTAACTTCAAGCTATGCTTGATATGGTAATTATTGACTGTTATAATTAAGCGATGCAAAGCTTGTGGTGTTCCTCTGATGTGCTGGAGCAAATGCGAATAAAGGAATAAATTGAGATGTGATATGAAACATTGTGAAGAAAGACCCCCTTTACCCAATAATAAACAGTGAAATTATTGCCATTTCTTAGCCAAAAAATGGAACTGTAAGCTAATACCATGTAAATGATGTAGAGGTGTGCTTAAATGCAAAGTATATATACTTTACAATCAAAAGAGACAACAATTTACAAAAAGCCAGCACCCAATGGAAAACAACACAATCCTAGCTATCTGTAAATACATATTTAAATGTCTTCATTTTGTACAAGTATTTTCAGTTTGCATATTAGGAGTCATTTGTTAAAAGAATGCACTGAAATAATTCTGAGTTTGATTACTTATTGCAGAAATAATCTTTGAAAAAAGGGGTAAATGGACTGGGTTGGTGGTCTTATTTTATTAGTAATATGCTAAAGATTTCAGAAACTTTTGGATGACTTATAAACAAATACTCTGGTGACTACAAGATCTAATACTGCTCTTTATAGAATATACTTTATTTAAAATTGTTTAGCCATTTAGCCTGGTTGGTGTTTAATCACAGATGAGTTTATTTTTAGAAAGGAAATAGTTTCTCTCAAACACATATGTTCAGGTTCGCTCATTCAAGATGGTATGTGTGTGCAATGCACATGAATACACATGCACACACATGCACAAAACAGGGAATACACTCTCTTGATCCTAAAATCAGCAGTTTCACAAGTCTGGCTCTCAGGGTTTAGTTCACAGCATCCACAGCATGAAAAAAAAAATCCCAAATGTTCAATGAGGTAATTCTCCACACACCAGAACATATGTCCTTTTTCCTGATCCCGCATCATAAATCCAATCAAAGTCTGGCTTTAAGCTCAAAGAAAGCCATTAAACATGCATAAATCGATAATTTCCAATCACCAAAAATGGATACCATTCATCATTTTTATAAAAATGATGGCACCATTATTAGCATAACCGTTCTGCTTGGAGGTTTTGATTGGAGATTGCATCACTGTCAAAGAATTGGATGTAAAAGATGCAGCACTTTATGCACGAGTAAATCAGCTGATTTTGATATAAAATATTTGTCTCATTTTTTTTCACGTACTGAAGCCCATGTAATTGTCGTTTGTTGGGGATCCAACAGGGGATGTACGTGTAGGTGATGGTGGACCATCCTGAATGGTAAGGCTATCTACAATTGGTTTTAAAAAGCTCCACGTCTTTGCCAGCTGAAACACATCATCAGTTTCATTTATTAAAGTACTGATGAAAGTGAACTATCTTCTTCACCTCATAACTAATATTAAAAATTAACACATTTTATTACAAGAGGTTTAGAAATAGCTTTTGAACTGCTCACATTATGGAGCGCAAATAAATCACTATCTGGTTTGGGGGTTAGCAATTATTCTCTAACCAGTTCTCTCTGACATCCAGTCCCAGCAGACCTCTATAGCTGGTTGTCATCTGGTGCTAGCTATGGGATAACTGAACAATTCTCATGTGCACCGAATCAATCTAAGTTTGCATGTCCACTAAAATTGGTTGCATTTGGCCTGTGCACTTAAATTTTTTTAACATCCTGGAAAATTCCTGTGAAATGGCAGACAATAGTACTATATCTCATTAAAAAAAAGTGCTTCGAAAGTAAAGATAATGGGTAAGAGATAGCTGGGAAAAAAAATTACTTCAAATTATACAAGAATGCCATAGAAATGTATAGTGATCAAATTGAAAGGCAAACATTTACTTACTTTTACATCTAGAAAAAAATAGATAAGGAAAAAAGCCAACAGAATATACTTGTTATCCAGGCTGTTATTATGTAAATGAAAAGTGGTTATAAAATATTTTGCAAGTAACAGCCAGCCAAAGTGTTTAAAATATGCACAAAAAGTTCATATCCTTTCAAAGACATTACAAAGAAAATTTTCACTCTGACCTGTGCATTTGCCTGGGCTTCAACCTCCATCATACAGCTGAGAATGCTGTAAAAGATGTCCAGATGTGCATAAACCAGCTGAGTCTCCATCTGAAGGCAGTGCAGGGAGTAGTAGTTGCGGTTCTCCATGTTGGCAATTTGACCTTCTTGCTGCAATTGTTGTAAATGAACTAGATGAGAAAGCTTAAATTTACAGATGTTGAATGATAATTTTTCTGAAAATGTAAGCACTGAGACAAAAGATGCCAACTTGAAAAAACTGAAGTCCTTACAAGCAAAACATTTTACAATTAAACATTTTGCATAAAATTATTATAAATTTTAAACTACATTTATTCACAACAAAGCAAAGTCACTGGATCAGTTAACTGAAAAGAGACTGTTTATTCTGGTAAGGATTAAACAAAGTGAGAGAAATATTACAAGAGTTACCTCCAAGATTCTCTGTTCCAGTTGTTCCACAGCACTCTAGAATGATGAATAACAAACACAGTTTCAAACTTTATGAATGTAAGCTATATAATGTAATTATATTTTGATGAGATCTTTCCCTTTAATTAGAAATACAGCTATCTTAATGATATATTAACTCCGCCTGGAAAATCCTTGGGTAACCTGCTGGTCCCAAGCCCGGAAGAAGGAATAGGGCTGGGCGTGGGGCTAGCAACCACACCCTGTAAAAAGACTTCTGCTACAGAAACCACACACACAACACGAGCATAACGAGAGTCTGGATGGGAAGATCCCTCTTGGGAAAGGCCTATGACATGTGTTGGCGAAAGCCCTTGAAAAGTCAGCTCACTGACCCATCTTCTCACGGCCAATGCAAAAACCAGGATAGGGACCTGTAACATCAGAACCCTATATGAGAGACGAAAATCAGTTCAGGTAGCACAGGAAGTGAAGAACTATGACATCAAGCTCCTCGGCCTGTGCGAGACAAGGTGGAATGGCAGCTGCCAGACCAGACTTTCCTCAGGGGAGACTTATCTGCAGATACAGCCACAGACCACCACCTGCTTGTGGCAACTATAAAGACAAAGCTGAGGTCTTTCTGTGACTCATCAGACAGACAGCACCACAAATTCAATGTGCAGTTCCTTAGAGACCGCAGAAAGCAAGAAGAGTTCAACTGCGAAGTTAAAAACAAGTTTGTGGCACTGGAAGGACTCCTGAAAGAAACAGTGGCCAAGGACAGGATTGCAAGAGACATGGAAGAATGCCTGCACACGCGTTCTGGGAAAGAAAGAAAAACAGCACAAAGAATGGCTGACTTTAGAGACCTGGCAATAGATAGGAAAGGAAAGAGCTGAAGCAGATTAACCAATGTCAAGACCAGCAGGAAAAAGAAGAGCTCAGAGCAAAGTACTGGGAGATAAACCGAGAAGTGAAGAAGAGTGCAAGAGGCGACAAGAGACAGTTCGCACACAGAATGGTAGAAGAGGCAGAACAAGCAGCTAGGAAAAATAACACAAAGAGACTATACGAAATTACAAGCTGGCATGACATGGTCCCAAATGGAAAGGGACGCCCAGAATAAGGTCTGATGGCGTGGTGTAGTTGCTGCCCTATGCTCCACTGGGAGGGATTAGGAACAAGAAGAATGTTATATTAATAAGGAAGCCTTTATTCATTACTATGCAGCACATAAAATAGCCAAATATTTATTTTCTTAGTAAAGTAGAGGTAAGTCTGAATTAGTTTTCATCTGTTATTTGGAAAAAAATTTCAAACATCCTATTAAAAAAAAAATGATAATGATAACATGTTTCAAGAGTGTATAACATCAAACAAGAAATGTAGACACAATTCAGTAGAAAAACAAAAGAATTTTCAACAGCAACTTCCAAACTTTTGAAGATCTTTATATGGGGACAGAAAGTAGATTAGCATGTGCAGAGCAAACAGACCCACTTGGTTGCTAAGGTCATTTGGAAAGATAGTAGGGGCAAAACCATAAAACAAAAACAACAGAAACTTAAAGACCATGCTGGATGGTTTGCATTGGGAAAATATATATGCTCTATAAATTGTAGTGTCTTATACATAGTTGTTTATGAAATATCTGCTTGCATAGTATGCATGCATCCTTCTGGCAAAATATTATTTAAGTGTGGGGAAAGCAGTGCAGCATCACTTTATCAGACAATCTTTTGTCCTCCACTATATAGTAACAGTTTTAATGACAAAAATCAAAGCCCTTAAACAAGGTATTTTAAGGTACAGAATATTTCTGAAACACAGTTCGAGAAACCAAGGCTACCTTAATGAGCAAACAGACTGACTCACCAACTGCTGATTTTGCTTTAGTTGCTGTGCAAAAGGTGGCATATGATTAGATGCTGCCACAAAGTTCTTCTTTGGTAGTGAACATATATAAGGTCATGGAGTGACAGCTTCACATACCACATGACTTAAAACAGTATTGAGAATGACTTCAGATGTTTCCTCAGCCCCTGAATTAGTAACTCTTCTGTTATTTTATTCTCAATATTGGATATCCCACTTCACTGGATTCAAGCTCATTCAAATCAGTAACTGATATACTGCAAAATAGATTTGATGCACATGTAATAAGTGCACTGCTGTAGGTTCAGTATGTCTGCACTTTGGACATTCCTTTGTTCCCCCTACTGTCTTCATGACTTATAGGTATCAGTGATGTCAAAATCTGCTGTGCATTGACTTTGCAACCACCAGGAATGCATCTTGTAATGGATCAAATAGATCAAATAAAGATTACAATAAAGTTGCTGCTGAGCTAAAAATTCACAAACAAATATAACCTGACCATTGGGAGACGGTGAGGCCCTATGTTTCACTGGGGGCAATTAGGAACAAGAAGTGGGAGACAGGAAGAAGGGGATTAGAGTGCAAACAGATAACCTTCTCTGTCCAACACGTGGCAACCACTTGAATACAAACATCAGATTTTACTGAGAAACTTCACTATTCTTTTACAGCATCTTTTTTACTTCACATAACACTCTAATGTATTGTGCCAATTGTGCATGACTGATTGTGGGGTAGTTTAGGTACAATAGCAGATGTAAAGCACAAAATATAGGCTTTAGCTGGAGATAAAGATGAAGTCATCTGCATACAGCAACAGGACAATAATGTTCCCAACACTTGCACTTTTGACAGCTGACATTTTCTGAAACTCTTGCTATAACTGAAACTCATTTATAACACAAAATGACTAGCTTTCAGACCAAGCTGACGTCAGTCTCTGTACTTTGGTCACATTGGCTTCTGAACAGGTGAGCTGTTACATTTCTATTTCTTGAAAACCATTTCAGGTGTTATTTAGTGCTATGACAGGGTCTTTAGCGTGCAACGTGCTGTTACTTATGATTTGGTCTTTAACCATCAACACAAGTCACAGCCAGCCTGTCCATTTACCCATTAGTATCCACTGTTGCGAATTAAATGTGGTAGTGGTCTGTGCGAGGGGTTGCTTGGCATTGGCAGAGTTTTGATGCGGTATCTGACCCCAGCTGACCTGACGGTGACAGCCGCACAGCTTTGAGTACAGCCCCTACACCTTTCAAGTGCATGAGCGAGTGTGACTGATGCAAGCTTGGTACCTGGAATGTTCGGTGCGAGACAGCGCATGTGTAACTAGAAGAGGCTTGGTGTTTTTGTACAGTCTATGCCCTGAAAGAGAGTGAGTGTTAGGGGGAGTCGCAGTCACAAATTGTACTTGAAGTGAGACATCAGAGAGTTGCGGAAGCTATTTGTGGGCGCGTGTCACCAGTAACTTAATTGCTGTGTCAGGCGTGTGTCGCCATTAGTCAGTTAATGTGAACCACGTGTGCTGTTGAAGTAGCAGGAGTCACAGCTAAAGTAGCCTCAGTGTGTGTCGCTGATTTGCCTAAGTGAAATACAAGCGGACGCGCTTGTATAAACTATAAAGTTCTTCAACAGCAAAAACTCAGTTTCTTGGAGATGTTGGCACCACAGATTTAGGACCCGCAACGTGTCACTGACGACGACATAGGCGCATGGGACGTACGCTTCATCGCTCAATCTAAATACTGGACAAACCATTTCCACCCTACTTTTCCTGTAACACCCACTTGTATAGATAGTGCATATTTTATATGTGTCAGCTTGTAACACAATCCATCCTGACAAGGCCTAGCCTTGAAATAAGCATCACTTCTGAATTAGCAGAGTTTACCTCATTTGAACTCTGAACAGTGGCAGACATCTTTTTTTTCTTGTACTGTCCCATCTTCTGGATGGCTCGCTGATGTTCACTGAGAACGCCTTTTTCATGGCGTTCACAAAGATCCTGAGAAACATAAAACATAAAAAAATTGTTCAGATGAGTTTTTACACTGTCAGGAATACTAATATTTTGATATTTGAAGCAAGACTGACATGTTATCATAAACTAATTTTTATCCTGAAAAATTATTAAATAGGGCTTGTAATGGTCAAACCTAAAAAAAAAAGGAGAAAATCATGTTGGCAAGGATCAGGACACCACAAATGCACATCTCAAATATGACAGATTTACATAAAGCATTAAGACAACAAAAATCAATTGTAAAATAAGATTAATCAAAATCTCAAAAAAACTAAAATGACATCTTCCTTCTTTCATGCCAATCTCCTCCAGCAGTCTTAAATTGGTACAGTCGGACTTTCGATAAGTCGAACTCAAAGGGACCCGAAAAAAATTCGACTTACGGAGTTTTCGAGTTAGGGAAAATGGCGTAATAAGGTGCAGGTATTTGGCCGGGAACTAACAAATAATTCGATATAGGGAGGTTTTCAACTTAGGGAAGGTCGACTTATCGAGGTCTGACTGTATCTAAAAGTAAATTTGCCTGCATATAAATTTTTGGTCAGGTCTCATTCTATTCTTTTTTTTACAAAGCCATTTCTGAAACTCAGCATGAAATTTTTTCACTTTCATTGAGCTGTGGTGGGCAAATGATTTAGCACACATCTTAGCCTCTGTTGTATTTGTGGGTTGTTTTTTTAAAGTGTAGGATTATGGAAATTGTCTAGGTTTTTTTTTTACATATCAAAGAAGATGAAATTACTCTTACCATAATGTTATTCAACTTTCTTTACTTTAAACAACACGCATTGCTGCAAGACATGGTGGCTGTCTCAAATACCCTAATTTTTGTTTAACTAAAGGGAGAGGCTCCATCTCCTCCCCACCCTAACCCACCACCAGTAAACTCCTTTATGTCAACTCCTGAGTATTCTGTTCATTGATCTTGGTCTCGTGTGGGGTGAAGAGATGGTGAAAGAGTAAAACACCCTTGCTCAGTCAATGAAGCTTCAAACCTTGCTCATGAGATCCCACCTTTCATTGTTTTTTCGGGCAAAAAAAAAAAGTTGGGATGGAAATCCAAAAATGGTGGAATATGACAAGCCTTGAACTAATACTTAGAACTAGTATAGATCCTTAGAGAAATTTCTTTCATCATAAAAGACTAAACTCACCCTGTAGCCAGTCAATATATCCAAAAACAGAGAAAGCTTCTCAACCACACCATCTTCTAAGTCAATTGCCTGTGAACAAGAAAATGTTAACATAAAAGAAATAGTCATAATTGTAGTGACCAAATAATGCATCTTTTCATTATATTCTCTTTGCATTTAACTTTTAGCACTGTATAACAGTACTATCCCTTCCAGAATGTCAATCAGTCTTACGAGATTTTGATGAATGCAGTTTGTCTTTAAACTTTAAAGCCTAATATCTCCACACCCTTACTGCACAGAACACATCTGTTTGCTGTTATTTCTTAGTGCATATAATCCCTTTTTTTCTAATGATTCCATATACCAATTCTCCCATCATTTTTTTTCACAGAATGAAGTCTTGTTCACATAAAAAATCTAATTATTATGTTCACGTTTTAATTTTGGAGAAAAGTTTATGCACATCTGCACATTTTGCTGGCAGCTGGTAGCTTAAGTGCCTGTCACCATAACAGTGCGAACCAGGGATAATGGGTTATGATCTTGGCTCCAATATTCCTCTCTAGATGTTTCACAGGGCTCTCAATGGTTTTTGTGTATTCTGGTTTTTTCTACTCTGTGTGTGTGTTGCCCATTCATTTTTTTTTATTAATATATAGATATGAGTGTGTGCATGTGTGAATTTGAATGATCACAAGGTGCAGTTGAAGACTGCCAAAGGTGAGATAAATACCAAGCTGCAGCCCAGTATAAAAACAACCATGCACCCTTTCGTCTCCCTTCAAGGGGTTGAAAGAGATTGAGATAAGGGTGTTACTGGAGTCGATGATCCTGTCATAGATCTTCCCGACCTTGCAACAATACCTTTCATGAACCCTGCCACAACACTTGAGAACCAGCCCTCAGGCAGCAGTTCAACCCACATTATGGTATGTAAGGAGAAACCCACTGACAAGTGGAAAGTTTGTATGCTCCACCAGTGGCAAAATGCACAATCTCACCCATGAGCTCAAGAGCTTTAGATGGGATGTTGTGGAACTGGCAAAAGTGCAGTGGCCTTGGTAAGGAGAGGCAGTTACAAACTATGGTTCAGCGGAAAGGACTCCAAGAATGAAGATGGTGTGGGGTTTCTGGTCCACAAAGAGGTGGCTGGAGCTCCCATATCTCATGCATACTATCTCCATTTGTATCACTGCCAGACCCCATAATATGACTATCATTCAGGTGTTCATACACCTGCACACAGTGATGCAGATGTGGAAATGTGCTAAGAATAACTACATGTGGTCCAAAAAGTGCCTAAGATACCCTCTCTATGATCATGGATTACTATGTAAAGGTGGGTCTAGATACCTATGCGCAATTCACACAGGCGGCATCGGTGAGACCAATGACAGTGGTCTTCAGCTGCTTGAATTCACTCAAAGCAACAGGCTAACCCAAGCTGATACCTTGCATCCTCAAAAGTCAATGTCCAGGCTGGCAACCTAGCAAGTCCAGATAAGTTGACCCACAACCAGATCCATTTTATCCTACTGCCAAGATGCTTCAAACTGAGCATCAACAAGCCAAAGACAAGGGCATATCCAAGAGTAGATATCAACAGTGGCCACAGTCATTTTACCAGGCAAAAGGCATCTGTCATTGAAGACAGCACTGACAGAGGAGTCTGTACTAAATCAATGGACAAAGTATTACTCTGACCTATACAACATCCAGATGATGTCAGATCCAGACACCCTTAAAGATGATCTGGCCAAGGAAAAGAAACCTGAAGATCCTTCAGGTCTTATGGGAGGAGATTGAAGAGGCTATCCACAATACGATAGTTGGGAAGTCTCCAGGGGTCAATAACATACTAGCAGAGTTACTCTAATGTGGTGGTGAATCACAGCTGTTTACAAATTTATTTTACTAAAAGTCTAATCTTATTATAGAAAAATTTCATTTATTTGTTTACTACACCTCCTGCGTAGCTTTGTCTGAAATTGTTGCATACTCCACAGCAAGTCGCCGAAAGCCCTTCTGCAATGGATGCCATGTGTCATTGGTACCTGTTGCCCATGCTGTCAGAGGAGTGGCATCAACACTCATGTAGCTGAAAAACGGAACAATGATTTTTCACTATGCAGTTTCACATACCACTATTTTACTTTAATATAGGTAAGGTGACCAGACGTTTCGAGGGCAAAAGCGGGACACGTGCCGATGATGGTGTCGTCACCATCAAAGAACACCGAAAAAAAGTGGGGGGGGGGGGGGCGCTGTGGGACGCCTTTCCTCTGACTTTGCCGGATGCGAATCAGAGTACAGTATTCAGATTTTTAAAGACAACCGGGGCATTTGATGGACTTGCCAGAAGGCCAGAAAGCGGGACATTGGGTGTCCTGCCCGATGAGCAGGCGGGACATGAGGTCAAAAGCGGGACTGTCCCGCCTAATGCGGGATGTCTGGTCACCTTAATATAGGTGACTGCAACATACCTTCTTTAGAGGACAATATGGACAGATTTGCAAAAGACAGGAAAAGGAGAAAATTGGAATAGGGAGGGAGAGAAAATGTCTAAAAGCAAATGCAGAGATGACCCACACTAAGATGATGAAATAATAAACATGCATTTCATATCCTCATTTTAAAAAATTCTGACCATAATTATCAAGAACACACACACACATGCATAAATAAGAGTATAAATAAACACTAAATAATGCAACAGAAACTATACCCAAAGAGCCACGTACCTCAGCTGACGCCCAAAGGTAAGCATGTCAGTAGCAAAACCTGTGGACCGAACCACCATGTGTTCTGCTATTTCCTTCATTTTAGATACATTATCATACAACATGCGGACATGATCCTTGCTGTTTGAGAGCTGTGTCTGTGTGTCCATGGGCACAAGATCCTAAAGCAAAAAATACCATTTTTGAACAGAGCAAGGAAGGAGAATTTGGGTTGAAAATGGTAAAATTCGGAAATACAGCCAGAAGCATTCATGGCTTTCAATCTTCCAAGGTTTCTGTTTGAAAAAAGGCCCTTTGAACAAATATTTTATAATGCTGTCTGTTCTATGGTAGTGTAAATAAGCTCCAAAACCATAGAGTAGGTGGAGGAAAGCAGGAAGGCACCCTTCCCAGGGAGGGTGGGGAGCAAATTCATGGCTAGTGAAAGTTTATGCTTGTATATACAGCTTTCTTAAGATAAATTCTTACTATTTTAATATCAGACAAGTTTTATACAGTTGTAACTTGAAATGAAAATTATAAATACACCCAGATTACCAGTAATAAACAAAATGATTAGTAAACATGCAGAAGTAATTAAAATAAGAATGCATTAAGCTCGAGTATTGCAATTTAGTAAAAAAAAATGCTATATATAATCCAGTATGTAAAAAAATACCAAAGGCATGCTATTTAACGATCTCTAATAAAGAAGACACTGGTGTATATTTATTGTCGCTTTTGAGTTAAAGAGGTTTTTACAAAAAATCAAAGTAATAGGGGAAAAAACCAGCTAAGACAGAACTGTCACTCACTTTTGCTTTACTAGCCATATTACTGGTCATGAACTCATCTGGAATGCCACGAAATTGTTCCTTAATTTTGTGCTGCATGTCCTGTAATATTCACAAAAACAAACAAGAATATCTTGTGTAAAGTGTCTGGAGCAAGGCATTTCAAATGACGATTCTATAGTTCTGTTTATTCTATGGTGCTGTGAATAAGATACAAAACATTAGCAGAACTATAAGTACACATAAAAACATTACACTTCTGTAAAACATTAAGACTCTGTTAAAACCTAAAAATATTAATGTAAGGTGTGGATTTTATACAGAATATGTAGGATCTTTACTTGAAAATGATGTCTCACAAAATAAAGTGATGTTTGCTACTATTACTAGGAACACAAATATCTTGTCTATTAGATGCTGCTTGATGTTATTCATGCTACATTAACTAGAAACAAAATAAATAAAGCTTACATTTCCTGTAAAGGTCAGAAAATACTTTATCAGCTTGTCATCATGCATCTGTGGATGTCTAGCCAAAATGTTGATGTAGCGTTTTAGACACTTCTTCCTTTGCTCAATAAACTCTCTGTTAGCTGCATTTGACAGATTAACAGAAATTTCAAAGCTTTCTAAACTGCTGAAATTAATACCTTCAGAAATTATATTTCTTCTTCATGTCTGGTAAAATTATATTGTAACAATAAAAAAATGTACCCATCTGAACAAAAATGTTAAAGACAATAAAATGCAATGTTTCAAGAAGGATGACAGAGGAAGCAAGAGATCAAACCATAAAATTACCTCCCATCATTTTCTTTGGTGGCAATCGAGGCAGGATACGATATGGAAAGCGTGTCATTATCAACTCATGTAAGGCAAAAAAGTCACTGTAACGACGAAGAACTGTAGACTTGAACCTCTAGGTGAAAAAAAACAACTTTGTGTCTATTAACTACAACAACCAAAACAAATATCACTGATGCTAATAATAGTATCTACTGCTACTACTGTTATTACAGCATTGTTTTCCCTGTATTAATTCAACCTGATTGTTTTTAATCAGGAATATAAGCAGCACAGGCATTTTGTAAAAACTTAATAATTTTATTCTTAAAGAAAGTATTTTGACTGTATCAAAGTCTGAAATTCAAGCATAAATATTTAAGCTTTCAAACAATGTACAGCCTTTCTTGCAAAGATTTGTTGAATGTGTTCTTTCTCATAACAAGTTACAGATGCTGCACATTTTCACTCTGTGACTCAATGGCCTAGGACGACCAAGAAGCTTTACCCTATACATATATTTTAACTTACTAGGAATTGGTGATCTACCACATAATTCTAAGATAAACGGTAAAGGCCACTGGGGAGAGATATCAGAGACCATACTTTTCTTGATGCCAGATTTTTTTGTTAAAGCAGTGCCCATTTCCCCTCCCTCTCACTGCTTTACCTTTCCCCAACCCCCTACAGAGTCAGATCCTCATTTTTCACAGCTGGAGCGGCTGGGGGAAGTTTGCTGCACCAGATGGGTATTGAACCAGTGTAGCTCTGGGTTTGAACGCCAATATTCTATCCATTTGACTATCTGCTTCTGACTGCCATTGCATCAAAGTGCAGAGACCAAAAATTACATGACAACTTTAGTCACATGTAGGTACAGTTAATGGTGTGCTTCCCAATCTAATGATTTCACAAGTGCATATACTAGCCAATGAACACTGAACTATATTCCTCATTTGCAAATAATCACTGCTTACCATATCCTATAAACATGTAAAAGCCACATTTCTTGCAATTTTTCCGTTATTAATATTTATTTAGTTAGTTTAGTTTGTTCTTGATACTCCTCAAGGAGCACTGGGCTGCAATAACACGTCGCCAGTGGACCAATTTTGGGCAGCACCCCTCAGTTGGGCCCATGTGGTTCCAAAGTCCTTTGCCTCGCTCTCTACTATTCTTTTTTAAGTCTACTTTGGTCTCTCAACCCTCCTCTTCCACTGAGGGTTCCAGTCAAGAGCCTGCTTGGCAATGGTGTCAGCTGGTTTGCGCAGGGTGTGTCTTATCCAGCCCCATTTGCGCTTTTTGATGTCTTGGCTAGTGACATTCTGGTTGGTTCTTTTTCACAGGCTTCTGTTGGATATCTTTTTGGGCCATCTTATTCCCAGAATATGGCGGAGGCATTGGTTGGTAAAGGCCTGGAGCTTGCTGTTAATGGTGTTTGTCACACTCCAGGTTTCAGAACCATACAACAGACAGCTTTCACATCAGTGTTGAAGATGCAGGTCTTACCGTGGAGGGATAATGCTTGGGAGCTCCAGATGGGGCAAAGGCTGTTGAAAGCATGCCTAGCCTTGTTGATGTGGCTTTTGATGTAATTGTCCACTCCCCTGTCCTTGTTGACAATGTTCCCCCAAAGCACAAAGCAATCTGTTTCCAGGATGTTCTCCCCTTGAAGCTGGATTGGAAGTTCCTGCTTGTGGTTGATTCTCATCACTTCAGTCTACTTTCTGTTGACCTTTAACTCAGAATTCTCTGCTTCCTCTTCTAGCTTCCTCGGTTTGGTTTGTGCATGTTGTTGCCGATGAGATAGGAGACTAATGTCATCTGCAAAGCCCAGGTCCTCTAGCTGTTTGGTCAAGGTCCACTGAATACCGGTGTTGTTGTCTTGGGCCGTCTTGCGCATAATCCAGTCTATGACCATCAGGAAGATTGTTGGTGATAATATGCAACACTGTCTTATGCCGGACTTCATTACAAAAGGTTCAGTGAGTTTGCCATTGTAGATAACTTGGCAGGACAAGTCTTCGTACAACCTCTGGATAATGTTTATGATCTTAGGTGAACTGCCATAGTGGATCATCAGCCTCCAGATGATGTCCTTGTCTACATTGTTAAATGCCTTCTCAAAAAACACAAGTTATATAGAGGGAGGACTGCCACTCAATAAACTGCTCAATGATGATATGGAGGGTGGTAATGTGGTCAGCGCATGACATATCCTGGCGAAACTCTGCTTGTTCTGGTCTCAGTCTCTTGTTTAGTGCCTTCTTCAGTCTCTCTAGAATTACCCTTGTCAGGACTTTGCCAGTGATGGACAGCAACATGATCCCCCACCAGTTGTTGCACTGTTTGTGCCTTCTTTGGTAACTTGACCAGGTGGCCTAGTTTCCAGTCTGTTGGTCCTAGCTCTTGTTCCCAGATCTTGTGTAGGAGGGGCTGTAAAATTTTTGATGTTATTTCTGGGTCTGCCTTTAGTACTTCTGGGGGTATGCCATCAGGGCCTGCTGCTTTACCACTTTTTCATGCTTTTGATGATTTCTAAGTGGAGAGCTGGTGTTGATGTAAAGTTGTTCAGTTGCTGGTGGTAAAGATGGTGGTTAAGGTCGGTTTAGGATCTCTTCGAAGTATTCCACCCAACGATCTCTTTGTCTTGCATCGTTTGTTATGGTCTTTCCATCTTTTGTATTATTTTGTATAGTCGCTTCATGTTTCCTTGTATAGCTGCTGTCTCTGCTTCCTCTGACAGTTCATGGATGAAGCATCTCTTGTCCTCCCTGACAGACCTCTTCACTTGGCAGTTGGCTTCCCAATCTTCAGATCTAAGACTTTCCTTCTCTTGCTGGTCTTGACACTGGTTGAACTTCTGTTTCAGTCTCTTTCTTGATTCAGTCTTTGTCCAGTCTCTGGAGTCATCCCTTCCTTGTTTTCTTTCCCCTCCCTCGAGCATCTGTACAGGTTCTCTTCCAAATCCTCTTGAGTTTTCTTCCACAGATTATTCTGTCAGCCCTGAGAGGGCCTCATACTTATTCTTGACTTCACAGTTATAAATTTCCGTCATTTCCTTGTTCTTGAGGTATTGAGTATTGAATTTGTGGTGTGGTCTGCCTGCTGGATTAATGAAGGACTTCAGCTTAATCATGAAGACTGGCATCAGGAGCTGGTCGTGTGAACCAACATCTGCACCTCTTCCCACTGGGACATCTTGAAGACTCCTCCACTCTCGAGCAACTGTTATATGGTCAATCTGGTTTTCCATCCAGCCATCAGGGGAAGTCCAAGTTGTCTTGTGTATATTCTTGTGTGGGAACACAGTGCCACCTATGACGTGGTCATTGACAGCACAGAAGTTGGTTAAGAGCTCCCCCTTTTCATTGCAGGTGCCAACACCATGTTTTCCCATGATGAGTTCCCTACTGATGTTATCATCTCCCACTTTGGCATTTAGGTCTCCCATAAGAGTCTTCAGATCTCTTCTTGGTGTGCAGTCAAGCAGAGAAGCAGGGAACTGTAGAAGTCTTCCTTTTCCTTTTCATCTGCTGCATTAGTTAGTGCATAGAATTGGATGATGGTGATCTTCCTTCCTTTAGCATTGAATCTTGTTATGAGCCATGGTGAGACTGGTTCCCAGGCCATCAGTGCCTTTGTTGCCTCTGTTGATATCAGCAGTGCTACTCCCTGGGTAGGATCGCAGTCCAGGTCTTTGCGCAAATAGTGCATAACCCAAGAAACCTAATGCTGTAAATATTTATTTAGAGTACACTATTCTTCACAGCAGTATATTAAAATATTTAAAGGAAAATCCATATGGTAAATTATAAGCATGGTTAATTTTGGACAGTTTGGCTGAACAGTCTCCTTCTTCTCATTTCTTGCAAATCAGTATACTTCACAGAATGTCATGAAAATAAAACAGGAAAAGCTGTTGTCAGGATAATCAAAGAAGCTGGCAAAACACCCCAAGAAAAGAAATGTAAGGTTGACATAAAACTCAGTGCTCACCTGACTTGTGACCTCATACTCCACATGCTTCAGAATTAAGCCCTTCTTTTCTGGTACTAGTTCCACTTTGACAGTGTCAATACTGCACAAGTCTAAATAGCTGTAACCTAAAACATTTGGTGTCCGTTCTCGTCTCATCTTTACACTTTCTGATTTCATTTCAGTCAAATCTCCTAAGTTTGGCTTTGGCAATTCTGAAACACGAAAGCACAGGAAAAAATAATTATAAAGTCCAAATGCTACAAAAATGTAAATCCTCTATTAAGAAATTTCTCTTGAATAAAGTTATAACTGCTGTAAATATCCAAAGAATCATAATCTACAATAAAATAATGACAACAGATTATGTCTACTCAGACTATGTTAAATATTTATACTATTTTCTAAATGTAAAGAAGACATATATAAGATTTTTATATGGTGAGAGAATTTTAAAATCAAGACAATTTTTTTTACTGCAATAAACTACATTTGCACAGAGGCATCATAGCTTCACCACTACTGCAATCATGACAGATGTGAAGGGGGGGGATAGTTATGGAAATCATGTCATGACCTTAACCCCTAAAACCATGAACCTAAAGCTCGCTCTATGTAGGTAATCCCTCCAAATCTCAAATAACAGCTTTTGTGATGTCATCCAATTTTTGCCATGAGCACCAAACACAGGGAATTAGTGATCTATCTTTTATTAAAGGTGTGCAAACTCATGTAACTAAAATGATTTCTAGAATGTATCTCATTATTTATAGTCTTCATATACAGGAAATAAAAATGCAGCCCTATCAGGTAAACTACAAATAAAAACAGACCTTGCCCAGAAAAAGTCTCTAGCAGCTTCTCATTGACAGGTTTTCCTTGCTGGGCTAGGGCTGTAAGTGCTAGAGCTTTGTACAGGCCTGTTCTTGTCATCATGCCACCATTTGTATCCACAGCATCCCAGATCTGTGACCAGACAAAGGATAAGGTGCAGCTTTAAAATACCTGCCAGAGAAGGACAAGCAGTTTCCCAAATGAAAACATCAATCAACACATAGTAATACACTTGCACTAATAAAACCAAAGCTGTATATCTAACATATTCATAATAAAGATGATCCATTTGGTAATGTTTGCCTAGTTCTCTGAACCCTTCCCCTAGAGACTTCACTGTGACCCTGTTCTGATCATAAGCGTGCATAACGTGTGTCTGTATTTACCTTGTGTATGAGTAGGTATGTCTGTGTGAGCATGTTTATTACATGCAACTATGGGTGCATAATGTTAGTGATTCCATTTATGTGGATAGGTCTATCACTCCTTAAAGCGCTCTGAGCAAATAATTGGAAAAGCAAAATAAAAACCCTAGTCAGACAATTCCTTTTTTCATCTAACCATTCCTGACACCAGAACGATAATATATGGTCATAGGATTGTTAGTTGGTGTGCAAAAAAACAGCGGAACACTCTCCCCTTCTATATTAGCCACCTAACCACTGTTGGATCCTTTAAATGTGCACTAAAAACACATCTCTTCCATGAAGAGAATTATTCTTAACAACACTCCACTTAATGCTAGTCCATCTTCTAACCCTTCCTCTCACTTTTCTTGGTCTTTTGGCTAGTCCACCTGCTCATCTCCCTCTGCAGATTCAGGTAACTCACTCTCAATCTTTACTGCTTGTTACACAATTCCTCTCTGTGCCTTCTAATATGTATGTCTTTTATTACACATCAGTTTATTGTTTATCCTTCTATTCTTCATATGCTATCCATGTCTTGTTCTTGTCTTAAGTAGTGAGAGCATGCTCCTTCACAAATATCATCACACGCTATACAAATCACATGTTTATGATAATTATTATTTTCAGTTTATCTTTATTTCATAGCTATATTGTGAAATGTAGGTATTATAAATCTGCAGTTTGGTGAAACTCTAAACAAAAAACTAAAATATCAAAGCCATGCTTACTGGCCTACAAAAAAATCTAAGATTGTTTATGATACACGAAAGTAGAACACAGATAAGACACATTCAAGGGGAACTCTCCTCCCCTTCCCCTACCTATCAGCATCACATGTTAAAAATGAATTTAATGGCAGAAAAAAAAATATTTCTAGTGATAACTCTCAAAAATATACATCAGTCAAATTATTCTGATATGAAATTTATCGTTATTCCTACTCAACTACAAACTGTTATCGTGTTTTCTTGCTATCACAAGCAATACTGTATGCACAATATCAAGGGAAATAACTACATAAATAACGCCCACTTTCGGCGTCAAGTATATAACGGTCCCTGTAAGTTTCAGTTAAGCATAATGCAAACAAATACTAAATTCCTATTCAAACACTAACCACCGCAACGTATAGTTAAAATAACTGCCGACAACACACATACCAACCTGCATGATAACGGGCTTTGGTAAACTGGATCGCACAAGTAGTTGAAGGAAAAGATCTCTATCAACTTGTTCTTGGTTTGGACATACTATGTTATATACCTCCCTATAAAAAGGAGGAACCGAACCTGAAACCACACAAATATGTTAAATTTATTCACCATAAACAATGGAATGAATGAGTGTTGTTAAGAAACAACAAAACATATAGCCGCATGGGCACTTACCAAACGACAAGTCAGTCGACATGTTGAAAAAGTCATGTGACAAGCTGAGACCATTTTTTTTTATATTTTGGTCTCATTCCCCCTCCCACCTAAATATAGCTCTTGACTTTTTACATATCATTAAAATATACAACATTCAAAAATCATGAATAACTATATGTGAACGGATAAAATCAATTAGTATTTAGCTTTATTGTGAGAACAACTCGAGGAACAGTTGGGGAGGAGATTATGTGTTTATCATGGTTGCGAAGTGCGGACAGTCGAAGTACCTGTTCGTAAATCTAGTCGTTAATTTTTATTTTGTGTGTATCTGATGACCATCAACTTGGCCGTTGGGTATTTATGACAATACCATAATGTCCACAGAATTGCACTTGTCATTTCTTTTGTAACAGTAGTGGCTTTAGTCCCCTGACGACGAGGAGTTCTTTATTACTGTATGGTATTAGGTCAGAGTTGGAAACTAAAGAAAACTGTGGTAAGATTTGGCAATCATCTGCATCAAATTATGCCAGTCAATATGCCTTCGGTAAGTTTTGAGTAAACCTAATTGTTTTAGACATTCTATAAGACTAAACATGCAGCTCTTATTCTTTTCGCGCCGACGTATATACGTATGCGCGCGTGCTCTGATTCGATCGTGTTCTACGATTGTTGGTGTCAGGTGTCAGCGCGCGCTTCTCGGCATGTTTGTATATGCGTGCACGCGCGTTCATGCGTGTGTGAGAGAAAGAAAGAAGGAGGAAGGGAGACTGATTTGAGTGTTTGGTCGCTGAATGGATGGGGGATCAAAAGGAAACCGCATTTTACGAAGTCGATCCTCTTCAATAACTATATTTCGAAAGCGCATTACATGCTGCAGATATTGTTCTAAATATGATGCGACATTTGAAAGATTAGTTCAGTTGTTTCTTCTTTTCTACCAGCTCTGAGACAGTGTGTTCCTCCCCATATTTCCAAGTCCACCCAAACCTAAAAATGCATAATTTAGAAACTGATGGTGGATTTAGTTATTGTGCAGTGAAACAATGGAACTCTCACCCTTTCCATATCCACCACCTATACCCATTATTGAATCCTTTAAACGTGCACAGAAAATGCACCTCTTCCGTAAATGTTACTCCTAACACCCTTTCCCACTATGGTAGTCCTTTTTTGCACCCTTCCAATTGCTCGTCCTTTCCCACTATGGTCGTAGTCCTTTTTTGCACCCTTCCAATTGCTCGCCTTTATCATGATATTCTCAGTTCTTGTTATTTGGTTCCTCTTTGCGATTTTTGTACTTGTTTTTATTCATCATTAGTACTGTTATTTATTCTTTCTCAGTTTATGTGTTATTCATTTGTTTTCCTGTCCCACATATGCTGTCCATGTCTCGTTCTTGTTCTTATGCGATAAGAGCATGCTCCTTAGGAGTATGTACTTTACAAATTTTGCATTTATCATTATTATTATTAGTTAGGAATGAAATTTTCATTGACATCATGATGTGAGTTTTGCATCTAGTTTTATGTGGATAAACTAAAATGAAATGAAGCTGTGTTCTGAGAAATACTTCAGTCGTTCAGTCACTTTTCCATTGACTGGGACCTGTTGTTTGGGGGAGCATATGGATAGATGCGGCAGCTAACAAGGTCTGTGACTTATGCCTGTTCTGGGTAATAGTAAGCAGGTCCTGCACAGAACAACATCCAGTCTTTAATGTTAATGAGCCAGTTCTTCCTCTGACCACCATGATGTTGACCACCCTCCACTGAAGGACAGTCTTTGACAAGGTGTCATTCCGGGTCACATGGCCAAACCAGACCATCTTACTTTGCTTGACTGTTGCTCGCAGAGGTTCCTGGTGTCCTAGCTATGAGTGTGGCAACCATGCTTTGTACATAGTCATTGGTTTTATGTTCTCTGGATGAGATCTAGAGCAGCCTCATCAGGTACTTGCTCTGGATTCTTCTCTCCATATCGGCAAGCAGAGTCTATGTTTCACAACCCATAGAGCAGGATTGGTGCTAAAAGGGATTTGTACAAATTAAACTTTATAGTAAACGTTATATTAGGGCTGTGCCATATCCAGATACGGAAGGTGCTTCTCTGTGAGGATGTGACTGTTAAAAATCTACTCAACTTTGCTTCTACCTAGTCTAAAGCCAGCCCGTTCTTCTGCTAGCAATTCCTCCACTGTGATGCTGATGCTGTCCTGTATTACTTTCAGCATGACTTTGCTTGGTTGGCTGATAAGGCTCATGGTTCTGCAGTTCTGGTACTGTTTGCTGGGTTTTTGGGGGTGAGGGGTATGACTAGTGATTGTCCATTCTTTGGGCCATTCTCTGTAATCCCAGTTTTCTTCCCTACCCTGCTTATGCACCTTGGACCAGGTGACTTACCTCTCTTCCGACTTGTAAATACCTAGTTTTAAATGTGGAATTTATTTCACAGAAATAATCTTTTTACATGTGATGAGCAAACTGTTCGACAACAAAGTGTAATATCAACATATGCATTTGAATTGAAAATGCATTTTAAGATAAAGTTTGTGTGTGTCTTTTGCATGCAGAAAATGGAAGAAGGTGATGAATATGATGCTGATGACTTTGAAGAAACAGAAACTATGGTGAGATGATGTAATATATTAAGTTTATATTGTATATACACAGGCAAGTTTTTTTTTATGGTGTCCAGTGATGATAAAGGCTGAACTTCTACCTTACAACTGTAAAGAATGGTTCACGTAAGGGGAGGGAGGTGAGAAGCAAATGCAGTGCAATCTAACCTAGTGGTTATGCCTCCATATATCCTAGTGTTCATGCTTCTCTGGCCCGACAAGTACCATCACCTCCCGCTGCTTGGTCAAACCATTTCTTTCTGCCACCAGGTAGAGGTTTGGCTCTTTAGTTAGTTTCAAATTATTTTCAGTAAAAAAAATTGAGAATGGCACTTGGTATAAGAAGTTTATTATGGACTGGAGATTTTTTTGGCTGTGTGATGGGTACACTTTGTCTTCATATAGTATTTTTTCTATATGATTTTTATGATGTAGGTGATTCTGTAGTAGTTTTTTTAATATAGGTGATGTTTTAAATTTTGGCATTTGCTTTCAAACATTGCTAGCTCATTATAAGCAATAGTATCACACCCACTTTTCTTTCAGATTTCTAAAGATAGGTCTAATAGACCAAAGTCTGCTATGGGTGAGTACACTAATTTCTTTCAGAGTTACAAATGAGTGTACCAGTTTTAACGAAACAATGGCCATAAAACACTTTCGGAAGAGGACACAAATCACACAAAAAATTATATTTTTCATAATTCCACTTCACTTTTTTAAAAGACATAACTTTGTATATTTTATTACTACTTATAGTAGGCTGACTGACAATATGATATATTTCCCACTTTGATTTTGTTACAGGTTTTATGGCCAAAAAAAGTTCTAAAATGACAAAAAGAATGTCAGGTAATTGGCTGAATTTTTTTTTTTTTGTGAATGAGAATGTAATAGTATTCATAGCTCTCACTATTATGAAAGTAATGCAAATTTTACTAAACTTCAAAATGCCAATAAAAGCTATAAATAAGAGACGCATTGGAGGCTCATAAGTGTATTTTATTAATGCCAACAGAAGAATATGAACCATTGTTTCCTATCTATAAAATGCAAAGAGTTGCTAGACTCTCAGTTAAAATGGGTGAAGGGGAGCAGGATATCAGATTTTCAGTTAAAATTGTTGAAGGTTTTTAGATCCCCATATGAATATCCCAAGAGGTTTTTCAACCATCCACAAAATAAATGTACAGTACATGTTAATATTTTCTTATTGAACCCTAATATCAAACTGCTTTATTTTAAAGTTATTTTTGTATGCATGTGACACTGTTATCATTGGCATTTAATAACAACTAATGATGAAATATCAGCCTTCAAGTATCTGTTTTATAACAAAATATCTAATGTAATAAGACTTTTGGCCTAAACTCTTTTACATCTTCATTCCCCTACTAGCAGATTTTATTAACATCTGTCTTACATGATTTACATACAGTTCTAAATTATGGGAAACATTGACTAAGGGGTTCTTCAAGGAAAATGAAACATGAAAGTGTGAGGGCAAAGTGCAAAACAACTTGATTTCAGAAAAAAATATGCCAATCGCGAATTCTTTAATAAGCAGAAAAATCTTTAAGCTATTAGCCTGATGTTTTCCCATAACCTAATATTTAATATTAATATTTAAAATTGTAAAAGCATCATGATTTTTCATTTTGTTTAGGCACATCACACAAAAGACGAGCACAGAGTGCTGGACTGACACGCACAAGCAGAGAAAAATGGATAAGCGCTGTTAAAAAAGGCCAGACAAGTAAGTCTCAATGTACTTGCAAACAAGATTTGAAGTTGTGTGTGTGAGTGTGCATTTCAAGAGGAACACAGGTTTTTACAGTGCTTTCAAAAGTTGAGTAACTGTGCTGAAAAATGATCTTTGCTATGATTACAAACTTTATTTTTCTTACAGCTATGCTTGCAAATGGAAGACAGAGTCCCAGACACAAGACACCAGTTGAGTACTGGGTAGAGACACTTCGCAAAACAGGATCAGGTGAAAAATCATTCCTTCATTTGTATGTAGCAGTGCATGCCTGAATCTGCATGTTGTGTGTATGTATATATCAAAGCACAACATTCTCTCTTTCTCTTTCATGCTTTCTTTTCAGGCTCTTGCACACTAAATGTCCTTATGTACTGTCACTAAATTCTGTGATGTTAGGACTGGATGCATACCAACTTTTATAAATATGCACCAATATTATTATTACTATCTTGTGCATTTTCATTTCTTTGGTGTGGCATGCATGTTGTTACAGTATTACTTTCTTGTTTACCCTATGTCCCTCTTTGGAGCAAGGGTTAGACGTACGAAAAACACATGGTTTGCTTGTGCTTTTTTCCCATGTTAATAAAAGTTTTCATTACCATTGTGCATGCATGCATGAATGTGCACACACACTCCTACACACACAGATTAAAAGAAGAAAGAGAAAACAGAGGCATAGCCTGGTGTATTTATTTTCTTCTTCAAGGCGAAAATCCCCGATTTTAGATTTTCTGTGACTGCAGTAACAGGGACTGTGTGATAACGCCCTTTTCCAGGCATCAGCACAGAAAGCACTGGAATGAATACCTTCACAGGATTAAAAAAGGCCAATGAAAAATATTATCCTTACATGAGCACTTCACACTTTATGCGCCAGGTTATGGGCACTGAGAAGGCAAACAGATACGATGACCCAACAGGTATGATTCATCCGACTTTGATAAACGTAATAATCAAAACAAATCTGGGTAGCTTTGTTAGTTTATGCAAATGCAACTGGTTTTCTTATGCAATTTTGAGATTGTGTGTGTGTGCATGGATATGAAAGAATGGTACACGGACTTTTCGCCGACGGACGTTTCGCCGCCGGACGTTTCGGAGCCGGACGTTTTGCCGATCGGACGTTTCGCCACCGGACGTTTCGGAGTCGGACGTTTTGCCGACCGGCGTTTCAACCGCGGACATTTCGGCGCGGGACACTTCATTTCGGCATTTCACGCTGGACCTTTAGCCGAAGTCAAGTGTGTGACGCCCCTTAGCTCACACAGTTCTCTCGCCATTGTATCATGTATCAGTGTACTCTCTCTCACTATCCTCCTCATGAACCGTTAGCTCACACATTTCTCTCGCCATGTATCAATGTTTTTTCTCAAAGCTGTTGCGCATAATCTGTGACAATCAAAAGTGAACTGTCTGTGAAGTCTGTGTGTAAA
Organism: Pomacea canaliculata; assembly: GCF_003073045.1. Classification (NCBI taxonomy): domain Eukaryota; kingdom Metazoa; phylum Mollusca; class Gastropoda; order Architaenioglossa; family Ampullariidae; genus Pomacea; species Pomacea canaliculata. The sequence goes on along the minus strand of NC_037590.1, from coordinate 40,344,296 downwards.
ATTTGTTTGAAATAAAGAATTATTGTGTAATCTAGTAGTTACTTTCATTCTTGAGAAGTAAGTAGTCTCTCTCTCTCTGACATAACGCGGCGAAACGTCCGGCGGCGAAACGCCGGTCGGCAAAACGTCCGACTCCGAAACGTCCAGCGGCGAAACGTCCAGTCGACAAAACGTCCGGCTCCGAAACGTCCGGCGGTGAAACGTCCGTCGGCAAAACGTCCGCACACGGAAAGAATGATATTTGTTCGTTGCTGTTGATATGCATGCTCAGATTGTAATAGTAATAAATATATGTTTAAATGATTTGTCTCTCAAGTCTTTTTTTTTTTAAATTTTCCAACTAAACAGTCAAGCCTTCACCAGGTCGACCAAACTATAAAACACCTGAAGAGTATTATGATGAAGTGCTGGAACTAAGGAAAGTATGTATGATGGTGGTTAAAGAATTTAATTTCTTTCATCATGTTGTCTTAATAACATCAATGAAAATGCTGGATATATAATCCTGTAGAAGAGTTTGGTGGGGTTTTTACCCATTTTGTTCAGATTCAACATACACTAGTAGTATGTACAAACTAAGCTTGATATGTTAGATTGTCTGTAAATACAATAATGTATTATTTATAGCATACATACCTATTAGTAACAAATATGTTTATTTACAACAGCAAATAGCAGCACTTAACCTTGAGTCTGGTACAATGAAAACAAAAATACGGAGACTCGAAGAGGACAATGTAAAGAAGGTGAGTTACCGTTACCAGGATGCTTGATCTATTACCAATTACCAGGTACTTTGGTGGAATGACCATTATCAGTTACCAGGATGTTTAATCTGAGTTAACATCACCAGTTACCAGGTAGGTTGATGTGAGTTACTACTACCAGTTACCAGGATGTTTGATGAAGAGAAGTTTCTCTTTTGTGATCATTATGATATGGTTTTATTTCCTACTGCTTTTTCGTATTAAGTACTCTTTATTTTGAAACTACATAAGCTAGAGCTCATTGAATTCAACAGCCTTCTTAACAGAACAGGTTGTATGGGTTGACTGATCCCTGGTCCACTATACCTCCCAGCCAAATTATCACCTGACCATCACACCACAAAAAGCAAGAATCAAGATCAATTTATTAGAATTTAATGTCATTAAAACCAAAGACATTGTCTTTAATTTCCATTTGAACTCTCTACCAAGTGTCGGAATTATCATCCATCATGTTGATACCTTTTATTACCTGCTCACCATCTTTGAAGACAAGAACAGTTTGAATTGAGCAATTCACAGCTGCTGAAAGATTATTGGCATGGCCCAGAGCAACTATCAGACTCTCTGTAACTGGCAGAGATTTTCATAAGTATCCACAGTTCTATGGAGTGATAGGTATGGCCTATTAGGAAAGTTCTGTCAACTCCTGCTGGGCAGACACAGTTAGTACCTTGGTTCAGATCTCATCTCATAGTGAAAGGCACAGGATTGCAAAGGACTGTAAATAAACTGGACTACTGGTGATCTGCTGTCTGCTGAGACCAACACTTAGCCTTTCAAGGTTGTAGCTATAGGTCTTCAGGCCGTTCTTAGCCCCCGCGGGCCCGAGGCAAAGGCAGGCCTCACGCCACGATACGTTTTAGTTGGGATCTAAAGTCACTTTTTTCTCAGGGATATCTCGTCTTTATCATTGACAGCACGCTGCATACACATTACAACATAGCCTACGATTAATTATTTGTAACGTCGTCATAGGTTACAACGAAGGAACCCTAAAGTCTGAGTCGTAGTTGAGGTTGAGTTGAATGGTTGCATCCGCCATAAGTAAACACAACACACACCGACACACGTACATGCGAAAGACATTCAGATTTGTAACCAAATAACATAGCAACACGTAAATACGGCATAATATACATGTAAGTTTTCAACACTAATGTGATACGGCTGACTTTTCCATATGCCTAGTTACCATATCAATCAAAAGCGCGGGGCCCCTTGAAGCGCGGGGCCCTAGGCAGATGCCTCGTCCGCCTGCCCCTAAGCACGGCCCTGGTCTTGGCAAACCTCTTCAAAACCAGCATCTGGAACCACAAGTCAAGGATGGACCACACTGAAATTCTTAATGTCAATGGTATCATAGCTTAGTTGCTCTGTACTTTTTCATACCTTTATAATAAACTCTTGAAGCAGTTAATTTTTGTGAAGAAAAAAGTATCAATTACAAATCAATCTAGGGCTTCTCAGAAACATTTTGGTTATTTACAACTTTTATTTTCAGGAGAAAGAAATTGAAAGCTTGCTAAATCCTGGAATGGTAAGTTCATCTCTAATTTTCCTTTTTTATGCATGAGTATGCAAGTGAATGCATGCACACACACATACAGAAGTGAGTCTCCTCAAATTATTTATGTTTGCAAGTTTCAAAGATTATTTTATTTTTAGAGTTGTTCCATCAAAAAACATTTATTTGATAATATTGGTCAGGGTGTTTAACCATAGCACTTGTAGCTGATAGTTGACACTTCATTTCTGTACTGTTGGTAAATAAGTAATTTTCCTTCACATCACATGAGTATATTCTTGTCATAATTGTCATATACAGTGGAACCTCGGTTAGCGAACGCCTCGGATAGCGAATTTTTCGGTTAACGAACAAAAATTTCGCTAAAAATTTGTCTCGGATAGCGAACAAAATTTCGGATAACGAACAAAATTTCGTTAAAAATTTGTCTCGATAGCGAACAAAATTTCGGATAACGAACAGCCACGTGAACCACACGTGACCGACCAGCATGTCATCATTCGCGCTCGAGACAGTTACGATCAGTCGTTCCTTACTGTGCGCATCCTTCTTATTTAGTGATTGTTGTGCTTTATTTTAATAAGATAATCCTCAATCATGGCTCCAAGAAGATTAAGAGCAATAGTAGTGAGGTAATGACAAGGAAGCGGCCAACAAATGAATTGAAACAGGAAATGATTTCAAAGTATGAAGGTGGCATGCGTCTGTCGGATATGTGATGTCGTATTTACGAAGAGTTTACAAAAAAAGGCAGAAGAAGCAGACACTGGACAAGTTTTTTTCTTCAACCTCAAAGCTACAGAAAGGGAAGTCTCCCCGATTTTATAATGTCACGTGTGCTCATGGAGAGGGGATTCAAAGCAGTAATTCCACTCCTCCTCCCCCACCTGTTCCAACCACGCCGTCAAAACGGCAAGTTTTCTGTTTAAATGCTTTCGTTAATGTTTTTATGTTTATTTAAACTCCGTTTATATTGCATTATACTGTTTCATTAAAAAAATACCTATATATATATACGCCTGTAACTTTCAAATAGCGAGTCAACAGGGGCTGGGAACCAATTAAATCTATTTCCTTTATTTCTTATGGAAAAAATTGTTTCGGATAACGAACATTTCGGTTAACGAACAGCTTTCCAGAACGGATTAAGTTCGTTAACCGAGGTTCCACTGTATTTATATGTTTATGTTTTATGGTCAAACGGGGTGAGGAATAGGTCTGACTGGCATGCCTTCACTAGCACTCATCATGCATCTATCCCCCAACCACCAGTGACTGGTCACAGCTAGGGGACAGAGAGAGTTGTGTGGTTAACTGTTGGTTTATTTACAGATTTACAGTCTTTCATGGGTGGGGCATTGAGCTAAACATGGAGAAGTGTGCTCTACATATTTTATTATTCTTATTAATGTGCTGTGAGAGAGAAAGAGAGTGTGTGTGCACATGTATGAATGCAAGTAAGGTATATTTGATGTCTGCTTAAAGTGTGTGCTTGTGCATGTGTGGATGTTAATGTAAAGCGCTTTGACAAGTCAAGTCAGCCTTCAGTGGTGGGAAAAGGTGCATGATAAATAATTGGGTTTATTTTTACTTGCAACTCTTTTTCAGAGCGAGGAGATCAGAAGAACTTTAGGGGACAGAAAACCAGAGTCAGGGGCTGTGATACACAGTTTGAAACAGAAGATTCTGAAGCTTGAGGTGCAGCTTAGAGACCGAGAATCAGCATACAAGTGAGGGAATAATTAAGATTTAGATGCTTGTAGTATAGGATGCAATCATGTAGTTTTGAATTGTGCTAGAGATAAAGTCATAAGTAAGTGTGCAGTTACAGAGTTGAGTCATGAGTTGTTTGTTTAGCATTAGATGCACTTGTTTTTATATTTGGATGCACATGTGTGCATAATTATCAGTATGCATGCACATACACATATGTGTATCATTTTATAGCAAGCTTCAGGCAGACCTCAAGGTTACAAAGGTCGAGGAACTCAGAGGTCAAATGGAAGTTATGTACCAAGAGATTGTTAGACTGCAGCACTGTAAGGATTCAAGTCCCTCCACTAAGTGAGCTTTATGTTTGTTTCAAAACAGTAACAGTACTGGTAATCATACTATTGCTCACTTGATAAGAAGAACCATATCATTACTCATTTTTGTTGTTACATTAAAACTCTTAAATTCTTTCCTTTTTTTGCCTTGTAACACCAGAAAACCTTTAACTAGATTTATCTATAACTAGAGTTATTTAATGAACTTGGTTGCTTTTGCCTTTTTTAATATTGATCAATCATTTCTTTATATATATTTCCTTTATCATTTCTCTGCTGCCTTTTATCCGTAGAACACTCCCACTATTGAATATTTTGTATAAAACGTGTGCAATGATATTTAATTATTAAGAATCATATTTTCTTCAGAGGTAGCCATGAAAACACAGTAAAAGTAAAGGCTCTAAATGAAACCATTTTGCGACTGAGTAAAAACAATGAACAACTGCTGCAAGAGAACAGAGCATTGAAGGAGGACCTTAGCAAAGCTTTTGAGGAAGCTGACACTAAGCCTAATGAAAATAGTAAGTTACATGTACTTCTTTCACCATGGACCTTCATTTATGTCCGTGGTTCACACACACACACATATATATATACCTTCACATTAAAGTTGGAACATACTTTCTAATGGCATTTTCTTTTTCTTGTCATAAAGAGGTTTGGGCGGAAATGTCATTCACAGGAAATATTTGTTTAAAATAAGTGGAAAATAACAATTTATTCAATAAGGGTTTATGCTGTTTGTAAATAAGTTTTGTAAATTACTTCGGCTTGTTTTTTGGAATTAAACATTTATTTGAACAGGAGAATGTGAAGATATGGACAGGAAGCAGCTTCTCTTGATGATTAAAAAACTTGAGAGAGTAAGTTACATTTCAGAGATTAGAATAGAAAAACACAATTTTCCGAGATTAGAATAGAGAAAACAAAATTTTCAGAGTTATTCATTTTCCTCTTCACATCACATTTTTCTATTTTATTTCTATTTCTTTTCTTTTTTTGTACTTTAGATGGGCTGTAGCTTATAGAAGTGTATTCTACCAAGTGTGCTTAACTGGATATAGCTGTGGTGGCTAGAGATATCTCATCAGAAATCTGATAAACAAAAATAAAGTGTACTTGAATGGACATGTGTGTGATTATATTTAAAAAAAATACTTTTAAAAATCACGAGTACAAATATTTCATGTCTAGATCATGCAATCATCTTTACCTTGTACAGAATAGTTCTAACCAATGATTCTTTCAATCATGGCAGCGTACAGAATTGGCAGAGAGGCAGGTGGACTCTGACACTTTGTCTGTTGTTTCTGGAGTAAGTGGAAGAGAAGGAAGAGCTGGGAGTTTGGCTGCTACAAAACTTGTCCTGCAAGGAAGTCTTCAGGAAAGGCTGACTCAGCTAGATCAACGAGAGACAGAGCTCCTTGAGGAGATCCAGCGGCTTAAACTCATTATAAAACGACTGCGTGATGAAAAACGCAAACATGCTGATGAGGGGTAGGTTATGGTCTGCCTTTCCTCTTTTGTAATTGGTTTCTTCATTTTGGTTATATCAGTGTTAGTAAAGTGTAAAAACAAGGGGCTCTTGAATTTATTTTTTATCTGACTTTTGGGATAAGAATAATCAGCATGCATGTTATAAATTTTCTGGTTTCAGCAAACCAGAAACAGGCTCTTTACCACCTACACCGAGGCATCGTTCAAGGTTAGTAAGACATTAGGCTTTAAATAGGATGTTTACAGGGATGTTTTCCTGTTGTTGTTCCAATAACATTTTAAAACTAAGACTTTTTACTTTGTGAATTTAGAGTACACTAAATACACGATTGTGAAACATCTCTATTACAATGTTATTTCTTATGTTTGTTAAAGTATTTTTTTGTTTCTTTTGGTGTTTAATCTCAAAGCTTGATTAATTATTTTAATTTGGTGGGGTGTGGGGCTAAGCTGTAATTTTGCATCTTATTCACTGAGACATGTTAAAGATCAGAGGCAGTCTAGGGTCTCTATTTTCATTGCCTTTTCCAGCCGATCAGAGTCAGGAAGTCTGATGGGTAGTCGTCGCCCATCACGCCAGGAATCAGTGATATCTGAATCCAGCTCTACTCAGAGGAAGGTCAATGACTTCAAACAGAAACATGCAGCATTGAACATTCAACGACAATGGCGGCAGCACAAACAGCAGCAGGAAGTATGGTCATAATTTTTTAGCCTTTTCTTTTTATTGTTGGCAAATAATCAATAATGGCTGATGTATTTGAGACAAGTGTTGAAGATGTACCCTTTATAAGATTTATTTTTAACCTATGACATTTGCTGGTGCCTTAAAGGACTAGTGGAGTGCAAATTATTTTCTAATACTTGGGTAAAACTTAATGCGAGATATCTTGGTGAATACCCCTCTTCTCAGGGTGAATATCTTATGAAAAATATGCCTCCAAATGCCTACAAACATAACTATGCACAGAAAGAATTTTCTAAATTGTGAGGGGACAACATAACATATTTTCCCAACCTTCCCATTGATCTAAATGTGTTGAACCACTATTTTGACATCTGTTGACTTTTTTCCATGCATAGTGATGTTTATAGGTATGCATCTTGAGAAAAGAAGAGAGGTAGCCACCCAGACTGAGAAAAATAGTAACTTGCACTAAACTTTACCCAGTCATTAGAAGATAAAAGAAGCATAACCTTGAAGTGTGATGGAGGTGGTGGTGTAAAGGGAGAGCATTTCTGATAAAACCATTTTCAGATTCTGAATAGGAACACTATGAGGAGTACTATTTTAGATAAGAATTATTCTGTGTCCATTCACACTTGAATTGTTTGGTCATTAGGGGTTCTGAAAGGGAAACTTTGAGGTACATACATCTAAGTAATCACTTTTAAGCTGAGAGGCTAGTCCTCATTACAGTAGTAGCTTCAGTTTTTGATGACCTTCAAAGATCATTCAAATGTCTGAAATGTAACAGGAAAAGAAGAAAACCCATGAAAATATGGCAACCAGAATAAAGGTAGGATAGTATAGTATAGGATAGTATATTTGCTGGTAAACTAGAGTTGATTGTAGCACTAACTTAGATCATTTATTTGCTTTCATTTTGTCGTAGCTCATGCTTAAAATAGTTTGACTAATTCAACTGCTTTAACAGTGTTTTCATCTTCACAATGGTAATCATCGAAACACCCTGCTTATTTGTTTTTGCTTGGAAGTTCTAAACTTTTTCTAAATGTTTGGTACTAAGCAGCTGTCTATAAACTGTGTAAATGTATGCTATTTTTTGTAGGTAAGTGAAACAGGTGGATAGTATAGATAAAATTTGGTACATCAAATTGAGCTGAAATGTAATAGGATGTATAACATTTTAATAAGTGGATTATACCTGTAGTGCTTGAAGATTCACATACCAGCATTGTGTATACCAAACATGCTTTATGATACTGAAGGAAATGATGGCTAGAATTAATATATTACAAGTCATACTAAGCGTGAATTTTTGTCTTAATTAAATATTTAATTTCCCCTTGCTCTGACTTGCTGACAGTAAGTGGGACTTGGATAAGTAAGAGTATTTTCAGATACATTTGAAATATATTTATATGGATAGTCAACATCCCTGAAAAGCCTTGTAAAGATTATGAAGTCTATGAAGATACAGTCCTGTTTTTGCCGTTTCTGTTTTTTAATTGAAAGTGTACCTATATAACCAATAGACAGTCATTTTTAATCATTTAAAGGTAACACTATTATATGAAATAAATAATAATTTATTACATTTACGTTTTTGTTCTTTTGGAATTTGCTCAACAAACTATGCTAGAGTGTATAGGCACCAAAAGCTTAACTCATTGGTCAAATCTGTTGATTTCAGATGGAGGAAAAAGTGAAGAAATTTCAAGAAAACCATGCTGCCAAGACGATTCAGAATAAATGGCTGAAATACAAGCATGACCAGTATGAGGCCGATGATGTAAGGAGGGAATTTAGCTTCCCCCAATCCCCCATTAATTGTATTCTTGTGCTTTTTCCTCTTGTATTATTTCACAGTCTTCAATCACACATATTATCATTTTCAGTTCTTTGATTAGTCTGGTCATCATGCAAAAAAACTATTAAAATTAGTTTATTCCATCTGCCTCTGGTCGAGATGATACATGTTGATGTCTTTAATAAGCAAGTTGAGGAGGGAGTTGACTGCAGTGACACAAGTTAACCTACTCAGTCTAAAGATGGAAGTTTTCTTACTCCTTGATAGTTCTTCTTTGGCATTACCAGATGACAGGAGAAAAAAGGGATACTATTGCTCTTTAACCATCGAAAGTTGTCTTCCTGATTGTGAGTTAGTTCGTGCCTTGCATGCAAAGCACTCCAATGGTCAAATGAGCAACAATCCTCAGATAGCTATAAAGGTAAAAGTAAAGTGTTCAACCACATGCTTTGCTACTCTGCTTTTGAGCAACAAGCTACACAAGTCATCTGTGGATGTCCTGTGTTCAGTTCAATTGTTATCTATTTTACCTTTTCATTCTGGTTTCTTTAGTTGTATCAAGACTTGCTTCCGGGGTTTAAGGCTAATGAGTGGGCCTTTTTTTTATACTTTAAATGAGCTGCATGGCAGGGAAGACTTTGATTTAGCTGTCCATCACTCCATGGGCTTTCACTCGAGTGATGAACTCCATGAAGTGAGTTTATTCCTTGTTGCTCCTTTGAGGAGCATAGGACAGCCCAACAACACCTTACCAGTGAACCCAGTTTTGGGCAGCCCCCTCCATGAAGTGAGAGGTTCAGCTAATCAGGGAGACAGTTTATAAAAAGAAATTGTTTCAGCCCACTGAGATGACCTCTTCATGTATGCATGGTTCCAGAACAACAGCGATCTTGTCTCTGCACACTGACAGATTTGGGCTGGTTGATAAATGCTACAGTTCAGTTCTCCAGCCCATCCCAGAGGTTTTTATCTGGAGTTGCTCTTCATTACTCAGAGCAAGTTGGTCTGTCTGCTCCTGTCCCAGGCATTGATGATTTGGATGGAAGCCAAACGCCACCTTCAGTGCTGGATAGACTTCACCTGGTTACAGCTTGGGCATGCCAACAAAAGACGGGTTGGGGAGTTCAACTATCATCTCCCTTTCTTCAGTGGCTGGGAGTTTGCTTCTATCAGACAAATGCATGCTTGTGTCTTTCCTGTGCAGAGATGGGGGCAGTTAGTCCCCTTACCCTGTGGTTGTTAATGCATGGATCCTTGGAGACAACTCACAGTCCATCATATTCCCAAATGCTTGAATGTCCTCACTAATTCCATCAGTCAAAGAAGAATTTTTATTGTACACTCTCATTCTTTGAGACTTACCAGGTGACATGAAATTGACACTCTCCTGCTGTTTTTTTGGAGTGGTTTCAACAAAAAATAAACTGCTCTACTGGCTTTGCTTTGCCTTTATAGCTGTCTGAGGACTGCTGCTCACCTGAACATGCTAGCTGTCAGGAAGACAGATTTCTATGGTTAAGGAGCAGTCTCCTATGGTCTTGTGATAAATCTCAAAGAAAGAGAATTTACAATAAAAACATCATCTTTATGTTGATTGCCATCAAGTTATTAAAATATTGATTAATACTGTTGTGCACAATCTTGCATTCTTGTAATTTGCAAAAGATGTTCCGAAGGTGAATTCAAGGTTTTGTGTTTGTTTTGCTGTAAAAATTTGGGATTTGAAGTTTGAATGAGCATAGAACAAAACAATAGATCAGTATATCATGTTATGCAGAAATAAGTCTTCAGCTGTGTATACTTTTGGTATTAGGAAAGAATGTATGCTTATGCATGCAAAACGTTTCTAGTCCTAGGAACTTAAAGGTTGTCAAATTATATGCATCACTATAGAGGTTAAGCAGATTTGCCTTGTAAAATATTGGATTCTTACCATGGCCATGCAGGCAGCATACATGATCCAGTCAGCACTAAAGGCACATAAATCAAGACAAGCTCAGATGAAGAGATATAGGGATGATGAAGACTCCATACAAGGGGATGACGATGATGATGATGATGATATTTACCTCATCCAGTCAAGCATTAAAGGTCAACACTCCCGTCGGGACCAGATGAGGCAAATGAGACAACAGGGGTTAGTGATTCAGCATTTAATTTTTAACCAGACGTAAAATTTCAAGTGAATTGTCAGGATTTTATAAAACGCCAAGCCCCAAGAATTTTGGATTCTTAGTTACTTGAGATGTGCCTGGAAAGATTTGCCAACCCTTATTCATAAGTCAGACAAACCAATCTCAAGGTGATAATGTTTCACAAGTGTGTGTGCTTTGATAGCATTTAACATAAGGATAATGTTATTCATGTGTGACCTCCATTTATATCCATCCATTGTTCTTTGTCTTCTTTAATACTTCAAGGGTATAAAATTACTCATGCTGGCAAGTGAATTCTCTTATGGCAACAAAGCATGTATTTGTCACAGTATCAATCTCAAGCTTCTAGCCCTTCAACCTACAGTAGAAATGTAAATGGTTCATGCTCGTTTTTAAAGAGCATTTTGTAACTTATAGAATATTTCATAGAGCATGTAGATTTTTCTCTTTTTTTAAATTTGTTTTCATGTAGTCATTCTAAGTGAAAGAGGGTAAGTAAATAGACTGGAGATAAGCAAACAAGAAGTTTGTGAAAAAAGATGACTCAAATAAAAAAGTTTCCTGTGTTAATGTTTATTTTTTTAAAGATATGATTCCTATGAAGATGAGGATGAATATTATGATACAAGATCTGGAGGACAGCCCAGGAAGCCCTCAATACAACAACTTTCAGGTAGGCATCACAATTTCAATGTTCAAATACTAGATTCAGATTATGGTGATTATTTTTGTATTTTTATTTTGGAGGGTATTTTAGAAACTAGTTTCATTTACAGCCTAACTGGATCTTGACAGCCCATATGTCATACAAATATTTTCTCTGAATGTTTATGAACATTTTGACAGAATATTTTCTTTTGATTGAAAATAATTATGCTTCTAGTGTTCGTGGTTTGGACTGTGCCTTTTGTTGTGATCTCCATCATTGTCTGTAATGTTTTTGTTTTCTGTCAAGTTTCTTTGTTTTGTGCACACTGATCACAAGATAGCCTGTACTGTAATGTGACATTTTTCTGCTTCTTTAATGTGGCAGCTGTGATCTACCATTAGTCTGATCTATGGCAAGAATCAAGGTCTCTGCAGACAGTGATAATGGATCTACCTTATATATACTAATAAGGCTTCTTGAGAGTGGTCGCCTTGAGAATATGCCACAATATGACAGTGGCTACCAATAGTGAAGAGCAGACATTATCTACTTCCTCACTGAAGTCTCTCATGTCAAATCGTGTGTAGATAGTGTTGAGCTCATTTACAAATGTGAATGGGTTAGCACACTTTACTCTTTGTTTCTTTTGTTATTTACCCATCATGGTGTTCAAGCTCCTCTGTGTTTCCCTTGCTTTGCCCTCGCCAAGTCGCTTTTCTACCTTCTTTCTGTATTCAACCTTAGATGTTTTTGCCTTTGCTCTGAACCCCATTATCTTTTTCTTTCACCTTCTGTTTGTCTCCCTGCATAAAAGCTATCTTTTTTCATAGAGACATGGTTTGCTATTTGGATAGCTGCAGATCTGCTTGGTAGGGATGACAGACTTTTCACAGAAGTTGATATAAGATGTGATCGTGTCTGCCAGACTGTCCAGGTTGGCACCACAGCTAGTGAAGAATAAATCCCACTCGGTGGCCTCGAGGCAGCCTCGAAGGATCTCAGTTGCTTCAAATGTCCAAGTCCTAATACAGTGTGTCTTCTGCTGCAACAATAGTAGAAAATCTCGAGTGTAAATCAGAAGGCTACGTCGCCATTTAGACCAGTCGCTCTTTGAAAAGAGAAAAAGTCTCACGTACAGGGGCACTCACACACAGAAATATGATACTTCACACAGTCAGATGCATTGCAGTAACACTTATATCCATCTGTGCATGCGTTGGGCCCAGTGTTATACTACTATAATGACATGTTCAGATGGCACCAACTCCTTGAGTCCAACTACTGTCTGGCTAGCTGTTTGCCATTGTTTCTGTGAGCGAGATCGCTGGAAGGGTTACAAATGAAGATATGTTCCTGGGTGTGTTTTCTCATTTTATATGGAATTTTCCCTTTGTTCCTATTTCTTCAACATATATATATATTTTTAAATGCTGGATGATTTCCATTTGGGTCTTCAGATTGTGACTTGTTTTTGATCTGTGATGACAGCTTGCTATGAAATCAAACAGTATTGTCTTCGTTGCACAAGTTTGCCACTTCTGCTGATGACCTCAAATGTTCTGGATTCTGTGGGTGTTGCATCTTGTGACAGTTTCTATTTACAAATTTCTCCATTATTTGACAGTTTTGATCTTGAATGACAGTGGTTGCTATGATGATTATTGTGCATTTGTCCATTTTTTTCAAAGTGAATACTACGCGTGTTTGTAACTTCTTACATATATTCATCATGCACACATATTTTGTGTGTGTGTGCCTGCGCATACATGCATACTTGCAAAGATCAGTCATGCTCACATGCCTTTGTGTGAGATTCCTCTGTGTTTCTATTTCTGTTTTGTCTTTGAACCATGCTGGTGCTAGAAAATGATGCTTGATAAATATGCTTCATTATCATTATTATTGTTTATTAAAGTGAATATAGATTTTTCTCAAATATAGACCTCTGAAAAAAGAAATCAATTTTGTTTCAGCAAAAGAAAAACCAAAGGCAAGTATGCATGATTTAAAACTAGAACATAAAGATATAAAGAGGGAAAAAATATATATCTGCTTTTAAAAAATCTATAATGAGAAAACACTATTTGAAAATATGTGTGAGGTGTAGATTTTGTTTATGCATGGATGTATATTTTCCCTTACTCAGTATGAATAAATAAGCTAATTATTCCAAGTTTCTATTTTAATGTATATTTTAAATGTACTTGTGAAAATCTGTGTTATTTATGGATCACTGACTTAAAATAAAACGTCTCAGTTGTGGGAAATCTAAACTTTGAGGCAGTTTGCACCTTATAAGCTTGTTATTGATTAACGGCCATGACTAAATAAGGTAGTATTTCATCTCTTTTCTTTGATATTCTTTTAGCATTAAAAAATTCATTTATATATATATACTTATATTTCTTGTGGTATGCATTTTATTTCAGCGCCAGTTGTTAACTTACACGCCCGTGGCCAGTTCTAGCAATGCACCAACAGACGATGATGATGACATAATGTTTTGATCTGTGTTTTTATGGTCTTGGTCTTTTGGCCCACAGAACTTCCTTGTGCTGAGAGGTCTTGGTCTTTCTCTATTTCTGTCTGTTGATTAGAATGACAGCTTAGGAGAAGCTGCTTCAGCTATAGTGCCTCAGTAATATTTTATCTATCACAGCTGGCCTGTGAAAATTATCACCTTTTTGGTCTAAAAATTGTTTGAGGGGTATCATATTTTGGTCAGAATGAATGAATAAATTTTACTCTTCTCATGTTCGTTCTTGTGCTGTTGAGTTTTTTTATATTTATTTCTCATTTTAGTTATAGGTTTCTTTCACCCTTTGACCAAATAATGCATGTGCAGTGCCACCCTTTTTTTCAGGAATTACTGCTATACCAGTCAGGTAACTTTACCTACTTAGGTGCTCATGAATCAGGAGTTTGCCTTTCAGATTAATGAGCTAGTTCCCTACTCATCTTAGGCAGATTTACCCATGAGTAAATTGCTGTTGTTTTTGGTCTTTCTTGTTCCCAAATTATCAACAGCAACTATTGGCAGTTCATTTATAGCTCATTTTCTTTCTTCCTCCAAAGATTTAGAGATCAGTAAATGCATATGGGTGTATGTTCAGATCCTTTCATGTATAGCCTATAGGTTTTTAGGCAGCATCTATAATTAAATCACTTTGCCTTGACATATTTTACAATTGAAGATATTTACAGCATGGATTAGCATACAGTTGTATGCATTTGTGTGTTTGTGTGCATGGGCAGATGTGCAGTGATCTCTGTCTGTAGTGGATGTACATATGAAAGATATAGGAGAGTATGCACACACATGATAGACATGGTATTTTGAATAAGCCTACACATATACACACACAAACATACACACATGTGTACACATAGACTTGTTCAAAATACCATGTCTTATAGTAATAATTTATGAAAGGATTCTTTGCAGATATATATGAATGCACAGAAGTATTTCATTTTTGTACATCAAATTTACATTTTACATATCACTTTTTGTTCATGCGCATGTGCATGCATTTTAAGATTTAAAATTTTTTAATGTTTTATATTTCATTATTGACCACTATTGATTCCTAAATGTCAGGAAAGAAACTGTCTTTAATTTCATCAACATTATAATTTTATTGCTGAAGAATAGATTAGAAAAGAGGTAGTTGGTAGTCATGCAAAAAAAGTCATGCAATATCTCTTCATTGTCTAAGTGTTTGTTGTCAACAGTTACTGGAAGCAGTTTTTTGCAAATAAGAAAAAAATTATATTCAGTAACATAAAAACAACTTTAATTTTTCTTTAACTTATGTATGAACAGTTATAAAATAAAGGCAGTTTATAAATGACCTTACACTTTCTGAATTTATACTTATTCCTTTTATCATTAATTTATTCAGTAATGTCGAATGTAAGATTTTATGTCCCAGATAAATATTATTTATCAAAATTAACTATTGTGTAAGCCTTGTGCACAAAATGATCTCCGCACAATTTCTGTGATAACTTTGTCTACAGATAGTTACTGTTATATAAAATTTTAATTATATTCTACTGACTTTGGTCTTCTGATGTGTGTGTGATATAAAATTCATTTAAAACACTTTTACCTTGCAACCGGTGATCTCAGTGCAATTGCAACTACAATTACAAAGAAGCACAAAGCAAAAAATTCAAACTCTTTTACTGTTATCAGTTCAGTCCTTTGACCTGGCTGGTCAGTGGGAAAACGGAAAATGGTTGCCCATCATAACCTTTAAGAAGTGAGAACAAGGTCAACCATCTGAAAATCCTCAATGTTTACCTGAGAGTGTATCCCATTGATCTTGGCATTGGTATTTACTTTAAGTATTTGGCTCAAAAATTGTTTTAATGTGCCATGGCAGTACATAGAGTCGATGAAGGTAAGCTTGCACTGGATTACAGGGACAAGGAAGGCTTATGGGGGCCCCAGCAGAGAGAACACACAAATGTTGATCTTATGTTCATGGCAGGAAATCTGAAGCAATTGCCTATCAAATGCCTGCATCTTCCCTGTCAGTCTGTCTTATCTATACATTAAGCTGGACAATGCAAGTGATTTCTGCCTTTATGCATGTATATGTTTGGATGGGTATTGTGCAAGTGTTTGTGTGTGCCAATGTTTCCACGCATGCACAAAGTATGTAAGAGCAAACAAAACCACTTGCCTTTTATTGTCAGGAAATTGAAGTACAAAATTAAGAGGACTATATTCAAGCTAATGAATCATGATCAAGTCTATGCACAGACTGCATAATGTTAACTGAGCAGAGCTAATGATGAAAGTTTATTAATAATCATTATATGTCCTAACAGACTCCTTTGAAGCCTATACATTATAACTCAGAAAGAAGAAAGATAAACCAGTGATGAGATCCTTGCACTATGGATGTAGCTCTTGCCTTCAAATAGTTCCAAATTTTGCTTAGTTCCTGAGAGATGACTTGCTTGAGTTTGTTTCTGATGAAGCAGAAACTTTGTGACTTTTAAAGTTTTCCTTTAAAGGAGTTAATATAAAGGCATATGCATACAACAAGAATGTGGATGGTGAATTGTATCAGGATTAATGTTTGCATGCAGCTGACATATCAATGCGAAGTCGACAAAAAAGAAAAAAGGCAAATGTTCATGCATAAAAGAATGCATAAGATATGAATATACAAAGGTGTGTGAATGCACTTATATATATATATACACTTCCACAAACAAGTGCACATGCATGCAGTCACAGCCTATCTCACTGTCTTATTTGCAAGAGCCTTTGAACATATTAATAATCTATAACAAAGCAAGAATTTTCTGCAGTTTCCACATTTCAGAGTATGAAAAACACTGACGAATGAATCAATAAAGCTTGTATGCAAAGCTTTAAGTAGTAGAAGCATGTCACAATCATGAATAAATGTTGCTGATAATAGAAAATAACCGTGTATGTATAACCTTTGTTGGGTGTGTACGAGTCCATACTTCTGGGGAGTTTGTGCAGAGTGTATGTGTGACAGATGACATCACGAATATCCTGAAATCGTTATGCTGCATAACTGTATGCTTAAAATTCATAGATTACTCCAAATCTTCTTGATGATCTTCAAGAATTTCAACTTGTTTGTATGACTTCTGTTGCCGCTTTTCACGCAGCTTTCTAAGATCATTAGCATAGGTTTGCTCATGTTGCAATTTTCTTCTCTGGTCTTCCAGTTTTTTTTGATGCTGAGTGAGGGATCTTGTGGTCTGAATCAGCATAAGTAGTTCCTGCCTCAAAGCCCTGTTTTCCAGCTTAATGCGGTTGGTGTGATCTGTCAGGCACTGAAATGCTTCCTAGTAGCAGAAAACAAAACCCTATTTTAAGGTGGAAAAAATGAACAGAATCTAGGGACATGCTACATTAAATGAAAAAAGTGATAACAATGGGGTGAATTTTGAAGATCAAAATAGCCAAGGCACTATTGGCATCTTATACGTATTTTTTTGGCAAATATTTGTGGAAGGCTTCTCCACACATGAAATATATGTACTTGATTGATTGATTGATTGATTGATTGATTGATTGATTGATTGATTCTTTGTTTTCTTTTTGTTCACGTCATGGGGGGAAAAAACCCATATGGTGAGTCTACTTCAGGTGAGAGATGTGGTTATTTTCTCGAGTTCCTCCTTGGTGTGATATGGCTTGGATGTCAGAGTGGTGATAGTTGGAAAATTGCATATAAATTTCATAAACCTCTCAGACCTCTATTGCCATTATAAAAGCAATCCATTTTTTTGTTGGTAATGGGTGAGGGTGGACATGTGAGACAAATCTGATGAGTTTATGACAAAATGTAGTAATCATATAACATGTCAAAATAATCAAAACAGCCAGACCTTATTAGCCTTTTTCTCCAAAGTCTGGATGCGAAAATCTGAATCTTCTAGAAACTCTCGCTTCTGCTGAAGAAAGTCTGACTTCATGTTCCGTATGGCATTAGTGTGATGTGCTCGCATCTCTTTCACCTGCTTCTCCAGGTCTCGAATCTTTGTCTGCAGCTCAGTTTGAAGGTTCTGTTTGGAAAGAACTAATAATAAAGGCATGATTCGTGTAGCACATACTCATGCCCGTAAGGAGCATGCTCTTAGTACTTGTGAACAGAATGTGACATGGACAACATATAAAGGAATGGAAGGATAAACAACAGTACTGAGGACTAATATAAGACAAATACAGAAAACGCAAAAAGGAATCGGGTAACAAGAACTAAGAGTGTTATGAGTCAATAGAGGAAGATGAGTTGAGAAGTAGCAATAAATGGAAAAAAGGGAGGGGTGGAAAAAGGAATAGCATTCTGTGGACTGTTGTTAGGAGTAGTGCTCAAGGAAGAGATGTCTTTTCAGTGCACATTTAAACGATTTAATGGCAGATAGGTGGCAGATATGAAAGGGGAGAGAGTTCCATTGTTTTACTGCACGGTAACTAAAAATTCTGTGACCTTATGTTGTTCTGGTGACAGGAATGAAATGATTTATATGAAACATTCCTCATAGATATCCTCATACAAATAAACATGAGACAAAAACTACATCATAATTGTATCTTTTCTTCAGAATAAGCTAAATGCTGCATATATGTTCAATTCAATTCAATTCAATTCAATACAACTTTATTCATCCACAAGGGCAATTATATATATATATGTGCTGACGTTACAAGTATAAAATCAATAGACAAATGAACTTGAATGATTTTAGCATGGCTTCAAAATTCTATTGGCCTTTTACTGAGGAAAATATGCAGAAGATAAAAAAAAATATAGCACCATGATTTTTCCTACCTGGTATTCTTGTAGGTCATTTAACTCTTGTATGGTTTTCTCTAGCATATGTTGCTTTTCCAGCAGCACAGTCTCCAGTGCTGCAAGAAAGATCTCATTTCTTTTTACGAATATCCGAATAAAGATGTAGCTTTATTGAAGAGTCTATTACAGAGCAATACAAACTGAAAACTGCTCGTGAATAAAATCTGAAAACTGCTTCAGACTAAAACTGTCTATGAAATAAAAAAATGTCTATATTATTTGCAAGTTTGTAGTACTTTTGTGATCATATTTATTGTGGATTTCAATATGCTGGGCTGGAATTATTTCATGAAAACCTTTTTAAAAATCAATTTTGCATCTTTTGCAAGCAGGATATGCTCCACCATTTACCATATATGGTGTTTTAGTTAGTCATGTACTTTCAGAGCTTTTCCCTTTAAAAATCTGTGTGACTCTTTAAACAGAAAACCTCGCAAATCAGCAAGTGGCACATTTGAATTACCTCTTTTTTTATCATCAAATTCTTCTTCCATGATTTGGCGCTCAAGTGATATGTTTTCAATCTCTTGCTTGTTATGGTCACTGAGAGTGATTATAGTTGTCTGGCGCTTATTGGTCTTCTTTTCAATGTAGGTCATATATTCATGCTAGAAATAAGGACACAGAAAGAGACATATATATAAAACCATTATATTTTGCTTTGAGCATGCATATTAAATTATTTCCCATATAAAAAGATAATCTTATATCACTAGTACAATACTTATCCTGATTTTTGTTTTTTTGGGGGGGGGGATTGAGCAGGGGGCACAGGTGAGGCCACATGCTGTTAATAAGGGTACTTCCTGAGAAAGCACAGATGAGCAGTCTTATTCCATTACTGTTTTCAAAATGTCTTTCTGTGTTGTTAATAAAATCATTTCAAAATTAGACAATTCTGTACCAAAAAATAAATAAAACCCAGATCATCATTAACCCTCCTAACTTCATTTCAATGTCTTGTAACCCCCTTACATATGGATATGTGATACTCAGTACAACAAAGAGAATACATGTTAAACATGAGATGGAAATAATAATGGCACATACACTTTCGATGCGTATTTTTTGTGCTTCTTGCTGCAACCATTCATTTTCCTTTCGTCTAAGTCTGATAAGGGTGACAATGTTTCATTGTGGGTTTTTTTAACCTTTAAAGAACCTTTCATAAAGCTCTAAGGTCTCCTTTGATATGCACTAGAATCTGCTGATAATATCACATAAGACCTAGCACTGTCATTATATTTTGATCATGAATGTTTTTATTACAATAAGTTTGATAGCTAAGGACTTTATGAGATTGAACCTATAACTCATTCATTCCACAAGCTGTTCACTTGATAAACTCTACTGGCTGTGATCTTGTACTAGCCTGAGGTGGCTTGCGTTATATCTTTTCTCTCTTTCTCAGTGCTCAACTCAGAATGAACATGTATACATATATTTATTTACACACACATATCAGTCTTCTGGTGTGCTTTATGGTTCAAGGTCTTTACTCCATACAGTCTCGTCTCTGATTCCTCTACTGGCTTCCGCCTACTGTATCTTTCTCCCCAGACAGGGTCAAGGTCCTCCATCTAGACTTTCTATTAATAGCCATTTTTCTAGGATCTGGGGTCACCAACTGTATCTGCTGTTGTTGGGAATATGTGTGTGTGTGGGAATGAAACACTGTTTCAACATGTACATTTATATTATCTCTTTTATATCATGCATATGTATATTTTATTGTTAGTATGAGCACTATCTTGAATTGCCTCTGGGGATTAATAAAGTATTATATTTTTGAACTGACAGTAAAGCATACAAGAAATTTAAGTGTCAGCAAACAGATGACCCTATGATGCACGAAGTGCATGGATGAAGAAATGAGGAATGAATAGGTATATGCATGTTTTGCCATCAATCCCTACTTTCCCAAACCAGCCAAACTTCCAACCCTGTTCTAAAAGCAGTCATGTGCATCATCTTAATTACGATTAAATCTATTTCAAAATATTTGAGTGTTCAAAAGGTACCTTTAGGCTCCTAAGACATCATTTAGACATTTTTCATCCTTTTCTACAACTCATTTTGAAAGAGATCTGTTTGATCCAAACAAAACTATCACCACCAGCTTTTCTAACATAGGATATAAATTGCACGTGATTTTCCATAAAGAAAAATATTTTGCTCTGTAAAGGATACAATTCCTCCACCCTGTTTTTGGAATCCTCAAGCTCTTTTGTTACTTTTGCAAGCCTGAAGAAACGAAAATTATATATAATCATATGTCAACAAAGGACAGCACAGTCATCATATAAGGAAAATTAAAGATATGTTTGGATATTATCTGAATAGCTAGCTGATACTTAGGAATTTTTTGGGGGAGAATTTTCAAACTTCAGCTGGCTTTATAAGTTGTTAATACATGAGGCATATTTAATCACTCCAGCTTAAGCTTAAATAAATAATTTTATAATTTATTCCCATAAATTATAATTAATAAATTATGAAAAGTGTGCCATATGTAAAAAATAATAAAAATGTTTTAACTACCTCGATCTGCAGTCCTCCCCTACCCCATATGTTATAATTTGATCATGTACCTGTCATATTTTGAAAAAATGGCTTGTTATTTCAGAAATAAAACCAGTAATATAATAATTTTACAGCTATTACTATCTCTTCTAAACATGTTTAATAGGTATATAAATGTGAAGTGTTAACGTCACAGATTAGAATGAAACATCATAGCTACTCATTCTGTAGCATTTTTTCCTTTTCCGTTGGTTCTGATGGTTTCTGTTCCTGAGGTGCTTTTTCTTTACCCTTTCCCTTTTTCCCTTTCTTTCCTTTCTTTCCTTTTGGTGGCATTCTGAAAGATGATGTTTCTGAGACAACGCCAGATGTCTCATCAATGGGAGGTAACTTCGGCGTCTTTGTTACCATATCAACCATATATCATAATTTAGTTTCACGATTAAGAATGATATTTTTAGCCTGTAAGAGATCTGTACTCTTAAATAAGCAGTGCACGTATTGAAAGCAAGTAATATATACGATGATAATAATAATGATGATGAGAAATATACGAAAATAGTAGACAGCTTTGTATATCTTGCCAAAATGGACGATGACAGCAACGAAGCGGGTGCTTTTAAAACGGAAAATTCAGAAGCATTGAGTTGCTTCAAAAACATCGATTTTTCTTCAGAAACCTTCAATCCTGTGGCAGCTATATATTCTAATGACGAATTTCCCGACGAAGATGTCGACATTTATGAAAATGTGGATGAGTTTCTTAGTGTTCACATACCATCTCGGAAGAAGTCATCTGCTCCTTCCTACACGATACCGTCATGTAACACGCAAATTTTAGTAGACAGCGAAACAGAAAATGCTAAAGAAAAGGAAATGGTCACAGTACATGAGGTAACGAAAAAGATAAAGCCTGTCTCCTTTCAAAGTGGTGTTGAAAAATCAGGTTCTATAAAAGTAAATAAAGGCGCGGAAAATTCACAAGAGAAAAAGAAAACTACAATTGATGATGCATCACAGACATCAATCCCAGAGACCATTATAAAACAGAGTGGCAGTCAGCAAGAAACAGTGCAGATCCAGGATTTTAAAGAAGACAAAGGACCTGTTGGTCATATTCATCGCTCTAGAAAGCAGAGAATCAATGTCATTACGCAAATGGAGAATGGTACTAAAAGAAAAAAAGCTTTGTTTTATTTTTTAATTCAGCAGCACCCATGTTCTTATTTACGTGTTTTCACAGCTAGATACGTGCAAGCAGATGTTGCACACACATTATGTACACATTAAAGGAGTTAATCAAACCTTTTCCAAAAAAATAAATTTCAGATAAGTGCTAACATGTTTCACTTAATCATTAGTCACTTGAATTCAGAAATGTAATTTTGCAGAATAACTAATAAATATTGGTAGTTTCCTTTTAATGAGGAAACTTTCATGACTGCATAAATGTATAGATGAGATTTGCTTCAGGTTTAAGGCAACTAGTCAAACATTATGTCTCTGAAAATGTTAAAGTGTTCTACTTTGGCTTATTGAGGCCAACAAACTGTAAGCTATAAGGCATGTGCACAGCAGGAAACTTTTTTTTTGTGTGAGAAATGTAAATATGTGTGATAAACATACATGGTGGAGGGAGGGGAACTGGAGACTTCTGATTAGGACCCCTTTTTATTTTCAGGTTTTCAACAAGGGCCTCTGAGTGTTCTGCGTCGCAGTGTTATGGAAAAATTAAAAGTGCATGTCTGGACACGCAGTGTTCGCAATATTCGTGGAATCTGTACTGGATTTGTTGTTGCCTTTGATAAACACATGAATATGGTAAAAGTTTAATTTTACATCTTACTTGTGTAACTAGTATGTATTTTTCCCCTTATGTGGTTGAGTGGTCCGGTGGCGCAACGGTTAGCGCCTGTCACCAATACAGTGAAGGTTGGCTGCCCAGAGTTCATTTCTCGTCTCGGGCACGCTGTTCTTTCTCTGCACCTGGCATCTGTTTACAGGGCTGGTTGCTTGCCGTAATATAGCCTTAGTTGCTGACACGGCGTAAAACACCAACCCCCCCCCCCCCCTTATGTGGTTAATTCAGAGATAAGCTAGTCATGCAAGAATAACATTCCAGTGTTTGTAAGAGACAAAGCTGACTTTATTACCTCCTCAATGTAAATGGTAATGAAAGTAGTACACTTTCTTGTTAAAGCTAGTGTTGTTACTATTCTTCCTACACTGATAAAATACACCCACTACTCCACTAGGCATGGATGGAAAGGTAATGGGGAATTTTATGGTTTAGTCTACCAACCAGGGTGCTTATACCTCTAATGATAGAATTCTCCTGAAACTTCCAGCCCTCTTTCCCTGTTGCTGTGCAGTCCTAACCAGCCCCTGTATGTGTTCTCTGTGACTGGAGAAATCCAGCCCCCTGTCAGCACAAGACCTCCCTTTAGCCTTGAGCGGTGTGAAATAGGATATTTTCTAGTGTCATCGCAATCTAGTCTTGCATTTGTAACACAACCAATCTATGGAAGTTAATGTTTTAAAGATGAATAACTCGTACATGCAGTAACGCAGTACACTTCTTGCTCTGTTATTATTGTGCACCCATTAACATCCCAGCTCTCTATCTTAGCAAGGCACTGTTCCAGAAATCGCCACTGAATGAACTCAAGAATTCTGTCCCGCAAGACACCTCTCCCTTAAAATACAAAAGTAAAAAATATCACTGTACGATAGTTGACAAAATCATACACTGGTAACATTACACATCTCAGTGGGATTCAGAATTCTCTTGGTCACTTATTGTCGCTATTTTTGCTATCATTATTGCAGCCGTCATTGTCATTGTCAGATGAAGCAAGTTTTCATGAGTAAATTTGAACATAAACTGTTGCAGGCATTAATGGACGTGGATGAGATTTATCGAAAGCCTGTTGGAAAGCACAAGAAGGTAGACACATGATTATTGTCAAGTAATAGTAAAATTAAGACCAGAAGCCAAGATGATAAAAGTAAAACATAATAATCACTAAATTAAATAAGAAAGCAAAATGTCCTGGGCAAAAAGCTGTAGGCAGGAACTGTAAGTTCTGCTTATTTCAAGAGAGTTATTATGGACTTGTGTTTTATTTATATTGGTGATTTTGTTTGACGTTTCTAGTTCTATTTTGTTACCATGTTATTTCAGGCCAACAAAAAGAAGTGCAAAGACAGTAACTCAGATTCTGGATCTGAGGAAAAGGAGGACAGATGTAAAACAGAGACAAATAGTAAAGACCCATTCTATCCAGCCACACCTTGGAAATTAGTTCAGGAAGGGCCAGCAGCAAATGACCACTCTTCGTCTTCATCTGATCTTTCACAAAACCTGCAGGGTTCCTTGCCATGTTCAGCTTTCACAAACCAATCTATGCACCACCACTTCAGGGATACTAGTAGGCTGCAGGAATCTTACAGACCATTTACTCATGGCCAAGATGTGATGGAAAATGTGTCTTCAGCATTTAGTGGAATGCATTTATTTCAGGAGAGCAAGGTGTCTAAGCTACTTGGGGTGAAGACACGAAAGCTGCTGTGCAGACATTTGAATCAAGTACTGTTGCGAGGTGATCATGTGGTAGCTGTTGCTCTGGCTGAGTTTTAAGTGAACTCCCTGGTTGGCTGTTAAACATTTATTTATGGTATTAAGTAGAGGTAAGGACAGTTTTGTAACTTCTGTATCTACTTCCTGTTTTTTCAACTATTTAAAATCACTGATTGTGAAATGCGTGAGTTTCTTTTGGCTTAGATAACATCTACTGTCATGTGACAAGACTTTCACATTTATGCTTTTAACATGTTAGATCTACATTTAACTGCTTGTTTATCCTTCTTAGGATAGTCCAGACAGTTGTTACCTCTGAAAGGTTCCATTTTTCAGAACAAGGATGAACTTAGTGTTATTTACATCATCAGTGCTAGGGTGCCAAAGCATTTCAAAATGCAGCTCCTATGCCAAGGAAAAGCCCAGTTACTGAAGGTGAAAGATTGAAGACTCAGGGAAACTTTCATATTTCAAGACTACATCATCTTCATAGGATTTGTCCTCTCAGAAGTAATTTATGAATTGAGTCAATAATATTGACAGTAATTATGTTCTTGTTTCTAGCATGCTATGCTTCTGTTTCACTGGATCCAGTTCTGGTCATGTTTTAAAATTATACATGGTATCGCCTCCATCAACACATTTAGGCATGCAAATTACCAATAATTTAAACATGAGCAGGTGAACTGCCTTTGTTCAAGGTTTTATTTTAAAGTTATGCTCATTTAAATGCATTCTTCTCTGTGTGATGTTCTCATGTTTCTTGATCTTATCCTTCTCATGGTGAGGATGCATTAAATGTTTCATTTATTTGACAAGTTTGAAGTAATAGGAGAAGAATAAATGTTGGAGTGATTGTGTTTGTTGAATACAAGATGAATTTGAAATAAAGCCACACTATAAAACATTGTGATTGACATATTGTTGTTCTCATTATGACTATCATTGTTATCATAATCTCTAACAGTCATAGGAGGGAATTTATTTTCAGACCTGCTGGACATATACAGTGCATGTGTCAGCACTATAGTGGCGTGCATTTCACAGGTAATTCCTGGCTGTAGCTTGGGAATATTGAGGATGATAAGTCTGCATGTATGAACCTGTGTGGCAGATTTCTTCTGCAAGGATAGAAAATGAAAGTGCTTCAGCATTAATGATGTGGAGACTAGTGGTAAGAGAAATTCGAAATGAGCAGTAAAAGTTTGTATTATGGAAGTGGCACCAGCAGCTAAAATTTCTTTCAACAGAGTGTGATAAGAGTGAAGAACTATTTTACAAATTAAATTTGAAATAAAATAAGCCGCAAAATAAATTTAAATGAAGGCCTAGTGAGTAAGAAAAGATCGCCAAAACAAAAGTTAGGTTTGGGAGATATAGCAATAAAGAACTAAACACGAGAATTCTTCGTCCTTCTGAGCTCCTGTCTTTCAGGCGAAATGTTAATGATCGTCAACGTTTGCACCACGGTGCGAGAACAGTGGCTTTTGCGGGAAGGATTGCATGACTCGAGTCACAAACCGCCTTTCAGAAGTCCTGAAGGGGGCCAGACCTCGTGAAAATGATTTTCCTCGGCTGTAGAGGTGGTGTTGGAAACGTCCACTGGCGTTACTGACGTGTCTAAGCCATTAATCTTCAGCCACCTTGCAGTGTGCTGCAAGCATGCAGGGTCGAGCTGCAGTTACAAGCAATCTCAAGGCTCTCTTCCCCGCCACCTTCAATCATTCCGTTCTCTCTCTCTCACACACACACATATCTTCTGTACGTTGATAACCGAAGGGTTAAACGAGGTGACGTGAATAAATGTTAGAAAGGAGGAGGAAGTGGATGTATCAAATTTTTTTCGTTTCTCTCGTGATATATACACTGTAGTCGATCTCAGATTTGTGTACAAAGTTTATAAAACTAAGATTTTCTGTTTACGTAAGAAGGGAGGGGGATAGTGATGTTAAATAATAGCGTGCAAATGCTATTCTGAGGAAAACAATGCCGAGAACACGACGAGGTGGACGAGCGGAAGGAAAAAAGAAAGAAAGAGAATATTGATGGCATTATTGAACTTGAACTGACCCCCGTGTTCGCCAGCAGTTTATTCTCTCAGGACAGGTGGTTGGCAGCGGGCGATTCATCATTTTCCAATCTACGTCACGTTGGGTCATTTATCTATGCGGGAATTAACGGCCGGCAACATTGGCGTTCCTGAATTGACCAGGTCACAATAGCGCCTCCTCTTGCCTGGAAATCGATGGAATCAAAGAAAAAACCAGCTTTCTGACTTTCACATCAAATAGAATCTCATGACACGAGTCCGCAGCATGAAAATTCCTTAGAGGTTGTTTTTCTTGTATTTAATTCATACCCTCCCTGTGAGATTACCTGGCACGGAGGAAAAGCCGCGCACGCAAGGCGTGTCAGTACCACCGCTCCTCCCATGTCGGCCACCCTCGTAAATTATCAACGAACCTGATGAATGGCGCAAAGGGGAATCAAATTGCTATATCCTGACCAAGTGAACGTTAGGAGCGATCGAGGGAGAGTAATCGTTAGTTATGTTGTTGGGATGAGGGAAAGGGAAGGAGTCGTGTTCCTTTTCTTGACCGACCACAAGCGACGTCCTCGGAGAACTCTAGAAACTCCAGTCGTTTGGAAACTGGAGGAGGTTCACCTTTGCTGCGGCTAGGAGGAGCGCCTGCAAGTTAGAGTGTCCGAGTGTGCCCAGCCAAGATGAAAACTTTGGTGCCTGGCATCCACGTCTTGCTCGTTCTCCCACTGGCGGCCGCCACGCTGAACGTCAGAATCTTCCAGAAGGCCACCCAGTGCCCGGGGATGGTCCTGAAGACGCAGCTGCGCGTCAACGCCACGTATGAGTTCAGCGGCAAGCTGCAGTGCGCGGCTAACTGCCCGCCGGACGCTGGATGTCGGTCCTTCATTTACGACCCCACCACCAAGCGATGCACCATGGGAACGCAGGCCTCCTCCGCTAACTGTTCCAACATGGAATCGGCAGCAGGATACGAGCATTACGATTTGGTAAGGTGGCTGGCGCTTGTTGCTGAGAGATTCGTTTGTAACATTTCTCCCCACACACACTCCCCTCACTTGAACATTTTTTTTAATTACATATGTTAAGTGCAGGTAGAATATTGAACACAACGCATTTTTCATATACCGTGTATAATCTTAATTAGATTGAAGAGAAGGAAAGAGGAGAAATAGAACGAGAAACAGTGAATGATGCGCAGCAGACAGGTTTTGTTTAATAATTACTAGTGTCAGATGCGTGCCAAAAATGGGTTATCGGATACATAAAATAAGACGATTATGAATAATCATACACATACGCAGTCCGGGAGGGAAAATGCTGAAATGCCAAGAGTGCCCCCTCCCCCTTCAAACACCCACACACACCCAAAACAAACAAACAAAAGCAATGGATGAACTTAGACACAACATAACCCACCCTGTCAGGAAACACAACAATACGAGAGAAAAAAGTCGCCACCAGAATTAAACATCACACAAGAAAATCGAACGAATGTAAGGTTGTGCGGGTTCCAATAACACTGATTTAACTGATATACCACTTGAAAGCAACTCTCCTGATCTTAGATTCGTTAGTTTGTGTGTTTGTTGTTGTGAACTGTTACACCAAAAGTATGCATTAAATTACATGTACACCAAATTAAATGTCTTGTTAACTACGGAGTGATTCAGCTCATTTATTTTTTATTTCTTTCAGATGAATGTGTTCACTTTATTTTCAACCTAAACTATTTTGATACGGGATCTTTAATTAGAATCTTAGCCAGAAGGCTAATTGAATATATCAGACACTGATTTATTGCTAAAACTTGCTAACACCACATGCAGTAAACGGGGAGGGCGAGACTTTCAACAGCAAGCCATATCCAGAAAAAGGAAAGCAGATACCCGAGTGATTAAAGTACTGGCACCCAAACCGAGGAGCATGCTGGTTCGATCACGATGCCCTGTAGGGAATCGGGTACCTGAGTCTATAAGGGGTTGGGAAAGGTAAGGCAGCGATGGAGGGAGAGATGTGTACAACCCTGACATAAAGTTGGCCCCGAGGAAAGTGAAGTCTTTAATATCTCACTCTTCAAACGACCTTTAAAAAAAATGTTAGGGTGACCTTTACCTTTTAACCTTTATCCAGAAAGGTCTTTATTCCATGCTTTCAGACGTCTTCCTGTCAAAATGGCGGCACCATTCGAGTGGACGGATCTTGTTCCTGTCCAGCGGGCTATCTGGGGAGAAACTGCTCCACAATCATGAGAGGTGAGGGGTTAATACTTAGTTAACATTGTACTGACCTTAAGCAGTACAGTTACAAAGATCGTAAGTGTTCAACGATATGAAGATTTTTTTTAACCGAACAAACGCCGCCTTACACCTGATCAAGGTTGGCAAAGTTGTGTGTGAGTCACATCAAACTATTGGTTTTGGGTCGAAAGTTTGGGACATTAGAACTTCGGTCAGCATGCGGAGCTAAAACCAAATTTTATATTTGCCAAAACGATGGAGGTGGACAGAATATGGCACAGCAACTGCAGACTCATCAAGACCCTTGTAGTTCCAGACAGGCTGTGAGTCTGCTTGCTGAAAATGTAAATTGCGTGCCTCTTTAGATGTGCGTGATGTGTCTTTTTTCTTTTTCTTCCTTCCTTTCTTTCTATCGTTTTGTCTGATGATTTTTTTTTTTGGTCTTGTGGAGCATTATATTTCCCAAGTCTGTTGTCGTGTACAATGATTGCGATACATGCTAAAGAATGGCTTTGGTGTGTGTGCGTGTGATCGGCGTGGTTCTCGTTATAACATATTTCTTGCAGGGGCGGCCCTAGGCTCGTGGCGGCCCTGGGCAGAGAAAGAATCGGTGGCCCCTTCGCCCGCCAATGTCAATAAAACCAAGTGGCGGCCCCTGATATTCTCATTACGGCAGAACATTATAATACTACATATAGCTTACTGCTCCGACTCGAGCAACATTAGTAATCACACCGGATTAATTAACAAGAAAACAATGTTTTTCGGCCACATTGCCGTCAGCAATGTCGTTATTTTCTCTTTTCTATTTTCTCTTCAATGTATGCGTTGACATGGCGGCCCCTGGGATTTGGCGGCCACAGTTTGTACCTACCTCAGGCCACCCATGTCCCTTGTGCAGTCATTTGACTGCATAACTAGTTTGTATCTTACCTTTCGAAACTCCGATGTACTTATCGGCTGCGATTTTGCTTTCCTTTCATTTCTAATGCAATTTGCAGACTGTAACCATGGCTACTTCCTTGCCAACTACCGCAAGGACGGCATCTACACCATCATGCCTGAAATGGCCAGCAAGCCTTTCGACGTCTACTGTCGCATGATCGTCAACCCTCGCACCTACATCCTCAACCGCCAGGATAACACGCTCAGCTTTGCTCGCAGCTGGAACGACTACAAAAACGGCTTTGGCGACGTGAGCACGCCCGAGTACTGGCTGGGCCTGAACAACATCCACGCCATCACGGCCAGCAACGACTACGAAATGAGGTAAGTGTCAGTAAAATCTCTCGTCTTCCCTTTTTGTCTTAAGTATCCTCGCATTACTTTGTAATTGCTCAGGAGGACCAAGAGTTTCCGGCATGACTCATGTACCTTACAAATAAGGGAAGATGATACATTTACATTATTAATGATCTGTGTGCCTCTATCTGTTTCCCCTTTCCTCTCCCCCACCTCATTCCTTTTTTTCTTTCTATTTTTACAGAATACGCATAAGAACTCTTCAAGACGACCTCAAGGAGCAAGTGTATAGTCATTTTGCGGTGGCTGATGAGGCTAATTTCTACCGCTTAACCTTTGACCCCGCAGTCATCGCAGGCCCACTTGGGGACAGCCTTTCGCCCTCGAATGGCGCCCATTTCAGTACACCCGACAAAGACAACGATGACAACTCCGACCTTCATTGCGCGAGTCGCCACCAAGCTGGTTGGTGGTTCAAAGGCGACAACTGTACGCTGGGCAACCCAACGGGTCCCTTTCTACTTCCGGCCAAGGATCTTCGCGCTGGCATTCCGAACGAGGCGTTCTGGACCGTCTCCATGGGCAACACGGCACCTTACAAACTGTACATGTACCTGGTCAACCACCAGGACTACACCAGTTAGAATTCAGATCATCCCTTCGAAAGCTGCTCGCTTTCTTTTTTTTTTTCTCGATTTGACCGTTATAGACTTTGACAATCCAGGATGTATGCATGTTCAGTGCTAATTAGAAGTTTTGGTGTTTGGTGACAGTTGAACTGCGTCTTTTATTTGTTCTGTTCAGAACGCTTGGCAGTGATTGTGAGCACGAGGACGTTCGTGCGGGTTGAGGCTTCCGGTGACGCTGGCGGCGTTCATGTGTTCTGTTCAGCACGCTCAACGGTAATTACAAGAACACGTTACCGCCCTCGTTGTTCAGTGATAAGGACACGGTAGATGTTTTCGGTGTTCAAGTACTCTCGCTCGGCGATGACTGCAAGAACACATTGGCGTTTCGGCCGTCGAGTGATCTGAACACCGGGGTTTTCGGTGGTGAATGCAACACGTAGGAGCTCGTGCCCTGTAGTTTGTAGAACACGGCACGCACTTGTTGACCTGGTAGGGATGAAGAAGACCTACCCCCGCCCCCCACCGTGATTAAACATTTAACGTTCTAATTGTATTTGGGAAATTTGAGTTTCCTCTATCTAATCATGCAGAGTGTGATCTTGGTCGTGATGCTGCGCGTTATAAGTTCATATTATTATAATAATAATTATAACAACCATTAGCTGTTTTCTTCCCATCGTGTCAGAGCGATCCGAGGTTCAACTCGCGGACGTTCACGAGGTCTGTAGCTAAATTTAGCGCTCGTCACCAATACAGCTTCGTTCTGTGTAGTTTGTATTCAAATCTCGTCCGGGAAATGTTTTTTTTTCCCTTCTGCATGTTTTCACAGTCGGCTGCCCTGCCGTGTTACATAGCCTTAGTTTGTGGTTCGGCGTTAAACACGAATTTATAAAATCCTGTCGTGTCTGCACTAGCCACAACTCAGCGAAATGGCGTAGCTGTTACCATGCAAAACTATTTCTAAAATAAATTATATTTAGTCGAGAGGTCGTTGCTCAAGCCATGTAGTCACAATTCTGCACTATCTGTAAAAGTATAAACTGATAGTCTTGAAATGTC
This sequence comes from Pomacea canaliculata, assembly GCF_003073045.1. NCBI lineage: Eukaryota > Metazoa > Mollusca > Gastropoda > Architaenioglossa > Ampullariidae > Pomacea > Pomacea canaliculata. Next base: position 40,312,481 of record NC_037590.1, on the reverse strand, counting down.
GCATTTTTTTTGGTTACAAAATGTTTAAAATAATGTTTCTGAAAAGATACAAGTAGCATAAAACATGGAAAACTTCCTCATCCTGTTTTGTTTTTTCTGCGTCTTAATGTTCACGTGTGTTTTAGATCTTCCCCCCAAAAAAGCCACAAAGAAAACATTTTTTTAATTATTTATAGTTTATTTTCTTTGTCTTTCATCCGTTGGCATAATTTTAAAGTAGTCTATAATATGGCTGCATTATGTCTTTCATTGTACAAAATCCAGACACAAATTTTGTATATTACATAGTCTTCACGCTTGTAAACGTTTTCTAAGTAAATCAATTTTTAAAAGCGCTAAGCTTACATGATACATATACAAGAAACGCCATCTTAACACAAGATAATAACATAGGGTTCAAATTTTACCTGATTGAAGAATACGATGGTGTAGAACAGCAAAGAGCACAACCACTTCAACAAACACGTACAAAGTGATGACTCCATACAGATTATTGCTTTGTACAGGTAGGAGTGTTCCCACAACAAAACATACCTGGTAATACTTGAAATTAATCCTTTCATTCCTGCACACATCATTACAACCGCGTCTGTTCTCTCTCTCTTGATCAAGCTTTCACACAAACTTTGATCGAGACGTGTGGCAGCGAATACTACTGTTTCTAGGAAAATTATTGTATACATTTATATCAAACTGGAGAAATAATGGCTTTGCTTAGCTCATGTGCACACTCGTGCATATGCATCGTGTGGTTACCCCAACCACAGGAAGTTACGACACATACACAGGCAACTGCAACCAAAAATGCTAAAAGATATTAAGGAAAAAAGTAAACACACTACGAGGTGAAAGCCCAGGTACGTACACCTACGCTATCCTCTCCTCCCCTTAGTAGCTCCTGGTCCAGTTTTCTATTTGCCTCGGCCTGGAGAGAAGCGGCTAAGTACGTCCGCCGTCACATTGTCTCCAAGCTAAAGGCAAAATTGCGTCTCCCTCTCTCATTCACACAATAAGCCGATGCAAGTAGATGAAGCATGAGGTTATCAATCCACAGGGTAACTGTAAACGATGGCTGTTGGCTAGAGAGAATGACCTCAAAAACGCCCCTTGGCATGGTCAACTCCAAGGCAGAACATTCTTGTTTAAACCCCTAGAATTTTTCCCACTCCATTCCCCCCTCCCCCCAGAAAAAAGTAATCTAAAAGCTGTAACCAAGATAGGAAACTGATAACTTTCCATCACACATAACACTTCAAAAAGACAAAATAATGACTTCCTACAGCAGCACCTAACCCCAGTAATCTGTGACATTTCTAAAATGCCCTCCTAGCAACAGAAAAACTTCAATAAGGAACATTTTCAAAGTAAACAAATGGTTATTCGGAGAAACCTACAGTGACATCTCTAATCACATTCAAACCAAGTTGAAGGCAAAAAACAAAACAAAAAATATTGCTCAAATCCAGACAAGCCCCAAAGGAAAAATAAACCCTATAGGTTACCACAAACTACTTAGAAATTAATATAGTTTACTATTTCACTATTCTCTGAACAATATTTTTTGTATAACAAAAATGGATCAACATAAATGTATGAAGGGTACAAGCAAAAAATGTGATTATCGGGTACCAGAAACATGATATTAAGATCAGGCTATTTAGGCTGATCAATTTTTTCATCCTATAAGCAGGAAATATTTTATAGCTGATTTCTTTGGATAACTTTGCATCAATGTCAAAGTCTTCTACTTAAAACTGTTTTACAACAAAAAATTCCAAAGAACAGTAGCAAGCAATACAATATCAAAGTGTTATACAAGAAAGACGCCAACAGGTACAAGTGTTCAAATCAGCAAAGCAAATGTTATAGGTCAGAATATTAATTTTTAAAATGATGCATTTAAAACAAAATCAAGTACATAAAGCAAGTCTGCAACAGATGGAAAATGGCTGGTGGTAGTTGGGAGAACAAACATTTTTAGTGTTGAAAATTACTTAGCTGGATATAACACAGAAACAGTACAATCAAGCAAGTTTCAATCAACATCAAAAGGAGTCCACAAACTATAGCAGCTAACATATTAAAAAATCTGATTTACAAGTGTTCTTATATTTATGTGCATGCATAAAAGCAGACCAAGGCATGATGTATCATTCATGCATACATGTGCAAAGGGTATCCAAAAGCTCAGTGTATGAAGTAACAAATCAGTATTGGTGTATTTTCCTTCCAAAAGGCACTTAGTGTCATGAAGTCTGCTAAGTCCAGCAGTCAGTCAATACAAGCAAAACTGATGACATGAATGCTGCAAACACTGGCATCAGAAACAAAAGAGTGTGGCAATCGAACAGGCACAAAACCTCCTGCTTTCTGACACACAAGGTCACACAATCCCATCTGTGGCTGTTGACACACAACTAGCAACTATTTCAAGCCTCTTGACAGACTTCTAACAAGTTTCTTCCTCGTTTGCAGTACATGGAATAGGAAATCTGTAAAATGAATCAGCGTTTGTAAGAGGAAGAGTAGCTCACTCTATAAAATCTACTTGTGTACGACACATTGGTGTATCTGACACAATTAGTTCAATATCAGTAAACACTCATGCAATAGTGTGTGTTTTCTGTTAAAACATGATAAAAGATATTACTAAAATACTAAATAAAAGAATAAATATTTTTTTTCAAATCCTAGAAAAATAACTATAAAGTTGACTAGAAGTCTGAAAACAGGATTGTTAACACAAAACGAAATTAACTTGCAGCTTCCCAAAGTGCTTTTGTGTGCTATAAGCGCACATCTGGTTTTACTTTGCTCACAGGGGTAACTACCAACAGTGAAACATCTAGTCATTGGCAGACCCTCACGAAATAGCCAGTGGTCCATTTCACGAAGAAAAAAGGCCTCAACACACTGTGCAGACAGTTCTCAGTACACAGGCATTCAAACGGTAAGGTGATTTTTGATTAGGATGAACACCACAGGTCTCTGTGATCCCCAGATCGAGACCTCATTTATTTCACTGCACATTGTTTCGTTCAATGTCAGCACAGGCGGTGATTGGCAGTCTGTTTGAAGAATGTGTGGGAAAGTTGGTTTTATAAACACAACCTCTTCAGCTGACCACAAGGGCAAACCACATATCTTGAGACAGCGTATTGTCTAGGAGGTGATTAGTTCAATATAAACCCCAAGTAGTGTAAACAGTTTAACATCTAGGTTGCTGTGGTGAGGTTAATGTTTTACATTACTAAGATTACACTGAACTAGACAAACTCTAAAATACACAGAAAGAAAACCAATTTTTCAACTGCAGCATGTTTCAGAAAACACTGAATAGAAGGTATTTTCAAATGGTTTCAATGAAAAAAAATTCAAACTGTAGAATTTGAAAGTTATATCAAAAAAAAAAAAAAAAAATAAAAATTCTTCCAGAAATTAGTACAAAACAAAAGACTTAATACTTGTTTGTTGCATGACGTTTCCAATAGTTTTCTACAAAACCACAAACTTAAAAATTGATGTTAGATTAGATCAAACACCACCTGCAAAGAAATGCAACACAAAAATAATAAAGCAAATGTTAAACTTTATCACAGACAAATGAGAGGTAATACATACTGTTTTTAATACGAACATTTCAAAATATTTTGCCTAATCGTCACACCATTTGCATGAGCACTAAGTAAATGCAAGCATCATGCTAACAATGGAGCACAGAAATGAAGAAATAGTAACTCATGGCTGTCCAGCATTTGTGACATCAGTGCCAGTCAAGGACCCCCACTCCGCAAAAAAAGATGAATAATTCTCTCATAACTTTATCTTTACCATGGATAAACAGCAACAGTTTAAAGCCTATTATCTACCAAGAACTTAAATATCATAACTGATAAAACAACCCATATATTTTATGACTAAAGCATACATGCAAGTCATTTCAAGAAGCAAAGACTATATAAAAATGCAATCAAAATTGGTATCTTAGAATGACTGCATTTTTTAATGTCTCCTCAACATTTTAGCTTTTTTAGTAGTTTATAACAGAAAATAAATACCAAATATGAAAAAGAGACAATTATAGAATCTCAAAGAACCACTTCCATACCTTAAATGTGTATTTTACAGCAGTGATTTACAAGATGTATGAATACTACCACTATTAGTGTCAAAAACAATACCCAATACTCAAACAGCATTAACATCCAACTGCCAAGAAAACTTATCAAGATAACCTATAATATACTCTTATGAGGAAATGCGATTAATTCCCATAGCTTTTGCATGCATATGAAGAATGGTACTACATATTTGTGCAATTCACTTCTAATTAAAAACCTATAATGGATCTGCTACACTTGTATCTTAATGGAATACACAAAGTGTTGTTTTCATCACTTTTAGAAGCTGCATCAGTCACAACTTTTTTAACAATCACCTTGATAAGATCTGACTCAATGGTAAACACTGTTTAACACGATTTCCATCCATGTCATGTGTCATCCATAAGTCTCAAGTAATTTTCCACATAAGTATCCACATTTATGTTCAACTTAGCAGTAATCACACTTGTATTCTTAAAAGAACTATCCCAATTTGTTAGAATATAGGCCATTACCATGAAAGTTTCAGCTGAAAATTACCTTTCACTTGCTCTTGCAGATAACAGAATTATTCGTCCTGAATACCCAGAAATCACTGCATGGAGTTTACATGGGGGCAAGAGGTTAAATTAGAAAACTGAAGGCACACGAACAGCAGCATGTTCCTTCTGACTTACACGTTTTAAAAAAAGAAATAAGGGGAAAGATGTCAATTTTGTCTTTGAAAAGCACTGTAAATGCTCAAAATCCTTCTGAATTAAAATGCTCAAAGGTATGGTATGGTTTTGACATCAGTGCACATTCCACTAAATATGGTCCCAGCAAACATTCTCAGCAAAATGCACAACACTACAAAATCCACAGCAGCTGCAGAAGATGGAGAGGTCTGCCATTAATAATGCAAACATGACTGCAATCAAGTCAAGGATTAGAAAAACTGATATATGCAAGGGTGATGCTTATTTTGAATTAGTCAATGAATTCTTACAAGTGGAACCTCTCTTTTCCTCAGAATACTAGATTCAGACAACACTACTCACTAAAGACTGCAATACCACCTGCCACAGACATTTTAAGTCCATCTTCCTTTAAAGAAACTTCCTATGTAGCCCCTTTTGCTGAACCTCGTCCTCTTTTTGTGATGATTTTAAGTTAACAATGTAAGGATAGCAGGAAAAAAAAAAAAGCAGTAACTCATATACATTTTCTATTTATTCCTTGCATCAAATTTAGCAAAAAGAGACTGGAGAAGTTGGGGGGTGGTGGGGGCACAAACTCAAGCTAAATGATCTCAGACTTTCTCCTACCACCTGGCAGTTTCTAATGAACGTCTCCAGTATTTCAGAATATGCAAAGCTCTACAATATGTGTACAACCAGACCAGTTCTTTCGCCATTATCTGGAAATTCTAGCAACTGCAGAACATTAAGAGTCACTTTAACTTTTTGCCTTTTGTATCCTCTTCTTTGTTACAGGAGCATTTGATTCTTATTTATGAAAAAAAAGTGTAAGAAGCAAAGTGCAAATAAACAGAACTTAACTCATGCCAAGAAACATTACAGTTATTGAAAGTGTTGTTTGTTGGCTAGTGTATATCAATAAATTTCACATTTAATAGAGATTAGCATATGTTCTACCAAATATTAAAAACATTAACACAGGGATATAAGTCCACTTTCTAGCTTTCACATCGCAATTTATCCTGTTTCTGCAATTATGCTATGAATGAGATGCAAGCCATGTTTATTACTGCGACCATCTTCGCACAACCTAGCATCTCCTGCATTGTTCAAATCTATAGTTATACCATCGCTGATGACTTGCACCCCATTCGTGTCGAGGGCAACAGCTCCACATCATCATCAAAAGCTAACCACATCCATAGTTTCACAATTATCTTCCCCTACCCTATGGTTACAACCTGTTCATGATGCTATTTAATGTGTCTGGGTCATGATAGCCTTTCAATATCTATCCCCAGGCTCCACAAAATTCTTGTTTATCTAAACATATATTTGTAATAACAGCCCCTCAAATCCAGATCTCTTAGTCTGCATTCAATATGCAATGCACATATAGTAGCTGATAAATACTTTTATAAAAACAAGCTAGTAAACCATTTCTTCCTCCCAAACTTCACTCTTGAAATGTTCCACCATAGAGGTGCAAGATTTGCTTTTTTTTGCTGATGTCAGTTTTCTTTTTTCAGCCTTACAAATTCTATTTTTCCCTGTGTGCACACAACAAAGCAGTTCATGTAGCTTCCAGTCCAAATTCAAGCCAATCCTGCTGAACCACAGCTTGCATTTTGCAGTCATGTGATATGTTTTGCACACACACACATAGATGAAGAGAATCAGCACAATATGACCCCAAATCACCTCACAGCCCAAACACATCCTGATGCACAAAAACTGCAGCATTCAAAAACCACTGACACAGTGTTACACCAGTTTTTTGTGTTGTATGTAACAGATGTAACCTAGGAACTGCTTACAGGTACACTGCTTCCACGCTGAAGTTTCCGGACCATTAACTGCAATTAGGCAGAATTACTAGAATGAGAGCATGGTACACAGCAGTAAATACATCCATAGAAGCTATATTTAAACAAAAACCATGAAAAAGCATGAAACAGAAGTTAAACAAAGTGAAACACTTTTTTTGTGAAGGGCTTAGGTTAAAAATAATGCAAAAAGCTATTGTCTGTCTCTCACCAAATTTAGCAGGAATATCAATGGAAGGTTAAGGGCTATGTTTTAGTCATGGTTACTCTGGAGAATATTTACATCTTTAATGTTTATTTTCTCTGTTTTTCACAGTATTTCTGCGCCTTCAAATGGAAAACAAAATACTGTATAGAAACGATTTCTACGTCTCAACATAGAGCAAATGTTAATGCTGTAATTTGAAAGAGTACCTTCAAGAGTATACCACAGAGATTGGGGGGCGCGATGAGGGTACAGGCAGTAGGAAGATAGGAGAGGTAGGAGTCACAGAGAGAAAGAGATGAATGAAGGAGTTGCTGATACCACTGTAATCCCTCTTCACTAAAAACCTCATGTACCCCTTGCCAAATATGACTTGCAAGTTGGGGGACATCATGAGTGTAAGTAGTGTAAGTGTTTTATCATTTTACTACACTGATGCAGCACACTGATCAGCTTGAATCAAACGAAGCAATAGACTGATAGTCGACAACAAAATTACAGAAGTTAGTGGCAGAAACCCACCCAAAGCAGAGTTCTCTGGCTCATTCTCAGAATATAAAGAACAGATATGATGCTACGTGTTAAGGCTATGGCAGTCTGGTAAGCAAACAATTACTTCTGTAGAACAGAAAACTAAATCACATTTCCTTTACCTGATCTAATGCATTAAGATCTAGCTGTAGTTGTAGTTTCAGCTTTTGCAGCTGTTCTACTGATAAAGCCTCCAGTTCTTGTTTTCCTTGTAGACCATGCAAAAATATGGGACCTTTTTCTTGTCGTATTCTTTGTAACTGGGACAAGGCCTAAAACAGATGTGCAAAATAATAAAATTCAGCAGACGTATTAAATGAGCCATGCAGATTTCAATCATATCTTTACATGATGCCATGTCTCCAAAAACACACACACAGAGGCCTTTACATTAAAAATTGTACATGAGCATATATGCATGTATGGATAATATTTTGTATTAAAAAATATGTGTATTAGTGATTTATATGTGTAAAAGAAAAAGTATGAGGGAGAAAATAAATAAGAAGAGAATGCAAGACAATGAGTGAGCAAAACAGTAAATATAGGCACTTTCTACAAGCCTTTATTTAGAGCAGCTGTTCTCAACCTTTTACCTGTGACGCCCCTCTTGACGAACAAAGGTATGTCCCCACTCCCCCCTTAGCCAGCAATGTATGCTAATTTCACTAATGCCGGTATAAGAAACATTAAAAAAATTACCACCTTCCCGCCCCCTTTGTAAGCACATTGCGATTCCCCAGGGGGGCGAACCCCACCGTTTGAGAACCGCGGATTTAGAGTGAGCTCTTTCCAGTTCAGAATTTCTAATTCATCTGCTAAAGAAGGCTTTTTGTCTTGACTATGCACATCTGAATGAACTGTAAAGAGTTATTAGATTAGCATTTTTCTCATCTTTACCTCATCTCGCTGTTTGACTGCCTGCAGTCTTTCCTCTTCAGCATGTTTAGCACGCTTTAAGCTCTCCTCTGCTTCCTTTCTCCAAGCTTCACATGCCTGGTTAATAAAACATACAGATAAAGACAAAGCACACATCATTTACATAGAAAGGCATGCTTAGTCACAGATTAAAAAAGATGTAAGAATTTACAACACTTCCAAAGAAAAATAAAATATTTGGGGGAAAAAATTGATGGATTTAGCACCTTGGTGTTTTCCCACTACACTGCTAAATCATAGAAAAGGAAAATTATGGGTGGGTCGTTTAACACTTGTTTTACAGATATGGCAAGAGGCTATCATTTTACAGACCAAAAAACCCATATAGGCACAATGACAAAACAGCAACATGCCATGTTGATACTCACACACTTGGCTTGTGTGTAAACACCCTCCCACTCAGACAGTTTATTGCGTGTTGCTATTAAATCATCCCGCAATCGCTGGATCTCACTGGATGAACCATTGTTAGTGCTGGAGTTGACTCCTTGCTGGCTCAAATGAGGATACAGTGGGGACTGCTGACCCCCACTGCGTGGTGACATGGTGCTGCCATCATTAAAGCTATGCCCCCCATGGTACTTGCTGAGAACGGAATGACCCAGCAATGGAGATGAAGACTGGAGGCAAAACAGTTAAATATTATCAATATGCATCTCTTTCCTGACAATAATTCCCATTAATAATCCTCAGACAGAAAGCTTTGCTTAGAGCCAGAAAGGTTGCTCTATAAATACATATAAACTATTATTAATGGCATTTCTACAGCATTATTTGTATTGTTATAGCATACACATGACACAAATTTGTATAAACAAACTCAAGGTTTAAAACAATTTTGAATTAGAATTTAGGTGGAACAAATACTGAGAGACCTAATAAAGGTAGCCTTTTACCCTACAGATTTGCAATTGGCATACTCTGCATGCCAATTTAATTCCTCACCTGGTCATGTAATGAGTCTCTTTGTAGCTGAAAAGCAAGAGTGGAGTGAGGCAGACTTCCAAAAGGTGAAGGAGGGGATTGGGACAGACTGCTAATGCTCCCCCTTTGCTGAAGTGTACTGGGTGGAATGCCAATGGGTCCAGATGACGAAAAAACTCCAGATGCAGAGAAGCTGGTTGACAGGGTGCTGCTGACAGAGTTGCTGTCATTGTCACGCTCACGATCTAGCTCCCGGTCAATGCTGGTAATGTCAAAGTCATCCATGTTCAAATCACCCAAAGCATTGCCTGAGAATAAGTAAAAAGACCATCAGCATGAAGAACAAGTGATGCATTTTTTTAACGACAAGTTGTTCAGAAAACCTACTTGTTATATGTCTCTAAATTTTCATCATCAAACTAAGGTTCTGACAAGTAATTTTATAGACAGCAAGCTAAATCTTGCCTTCATTACAAATGAGCTGAAAGGTTTAAAATCATCGAAATTATTTAAGAAAGCACAATATTTTTGGTACTATGTTGGGGAAATGTTAAGCTATCTAAATTTTCAGCAGTTGATACCTCACCTACTACTGACTCTACAGTATTGGCCGGGGGATAGAAGGCAGGTGCCAGAGGAGACATGGTGCTAAGGCTGGGGGCCAAACACCCCGAAGGTGCTTGGCTAACAGGAGAGTACAATGTGCAAGGTCCTACACCAAGTCCAGTGGTGCCACGGGTGTGCTGAAGAATGAGAGCTTCTTTTCGTCTTGCTTTCTCTGTATTGTCCAACAGAGGGTCATTTTCAATGGCTTGAAGCTGTTGTTTTAATTTTACCTGTTTTAAAAAAATGAGATTTGCAATAATAAGACTTATTTTCACACTTTTCTTGGAGGTGCACAAATAAATTCAAAATGAATCAATAACAATTACTAGCACACTACCTAGTGTATCCATTTCAACAGCACAGGACTTCTTGAGCTAGACCAACTGCAGAACTAAGCTGGAATCTGCTTTGTACAATGACAGTCAACCTTTTCAATGGCTAAGTTCTCTTTTCACAAAGCCAGGAAATATTCCGTCTACCTCTGACTGATACTACCTTTTGAGTTAAACATAAGCAAATGTAAAAACACACTGATAATGTAAAATGGAAAGCTGTTACCTAAACTTATTTTATCGATTACATCAGGTGTGAGAAATGGCCATGACAAAAACTGAATTATCTAAATGTCAGCTGAAATACAAGATTCCCAATCTATCGTGGCATTATTAAACTAATGAATGTACCACTTTCATAATCAGTTCATAAAATAGTGCTAAAATGCTTATTTTTGTTTAACTGCATGTTTTATTAAAAGTTTTGAAACAGAAGATGCATGCATACACTCAAAAATATAATATTAAAACTTCTGCAGCCATGATGTACAGCATTGCATAGTATTAACAAAACATCTGCACATCCCTACAAAAAAAGTGTAACACATTAAAAAGCTATTGTTTCAATGATTATTTTTGGTGGGTTGAATTTTAAAAAAAAAATTTTTTTTTGCTTGGATAAAAGTCTTTGTATTTATAAATGCTGACAGAAATTGCAGACATCATGTGTCCTATACCTGGCAAGTTCACTGATGCTGAGCAGAATTCAAGTTAATAATAATAGGATTTATATAGCACATTTCCCCACATGGAAGCAAGCACAGTAAGCTTCGCAAGATGTTAAGGACGAGAGATAGCGATGCCATAAGACAGAGAAGAAGATCACTATCAGCAATCATACAAACACATACACAGTGAACATTTTACACCGACACAAAGAAATTTTGGAAACTTAAAGTAACCCCCCCATCTCCCTGCATTTCAATCATGTTGCAGTGACTTCTAGTTTTCAACCCTTATCATGGGAAGGTTTTTGCTTTAATGCAGAACATCTTTACAGCCACAATGTGTAGCTAAATCATGACTTCTTCATCAATGGAACTATTAATATTTTTAAATGACAGGCATAGAGCAAAATTCAGATCAACACACGTCCAAAATAAAAATGGCCTCTCGTGACTGGCTGTTAAGGAGTCTAAGTCTGGTATTATTTTGGTCTGCAAATAAAAGTGCTGTTTTATTGGGACTTTTTGGTGGACAAAGCTCTGACTTTTGGTGGAGGTTTTAATTTTGGCGGATGCTGGTTTTACTTTTTCTTGTTTTGGCTGAAAATTTCAGTTCTGGCAGAAAAAAAACAAATGAAAAAAGTCAAAGTCATGCCTGTTAAATAAAAGAAAGCCAAGAACAGAGATGCCAATCAGATACTGAATGCTTACATTTGCATCTTCTCGCTCAGAACCTGGTGCTTTGTGATAGGAGTGACCTGAGCCAAAATCTGAACTAATGCTGCTGGAAACACTACTGGATCTTCCTTTATTATACACATCTAACGGACCTAGACTTAATGAAAGCTGAAATAGACAAATGTCAGAAATTCATCACAGTTTCATCTTAATGGAATGCTCTTAATTGTAAATGGATGATATCTCTATAACAACACATGCAAAAGCCATTTAAATGCTGTCCACAGAAAATTGAAGCATGCAAATACAGAAAAACATACGCAAGCATGCAAACCTAGAGAGCCTTTATAACAAAAAACAGTCCTTTACTCTCAAACACATTTACCACAGTTTTTATGTGTCTATAATGATATGAAGGATATTTCTCCCTTGTAATTGTCTGATGATAATGATCTCTGATAATAATGACTAGAGAAGAACTGCTAACATTCATCAATATTTAACCATATGATTATTTCATGATTTGTTGATGATGACTGGAAGCAAAACTGTTCTTGCTTCCTTCAACTCACTTAACTTTACGATGCTCACAGATGTGTCTAATCTTTAACTCACATAGTTACTACTGTTGCTATTAGCCCGTTCTTTGCCAATAGGATCTGGCAATTTGATGCCATGAGACTTGCCATTCTGTTCTTGACTAACCTAAACAGACATAAAACAGAAGAAATTCTGAAGCTAAGGCTACATTCTTCATGTCTAGTTCTTACAGATTACAATGACATTGCATCCAGAAAATTTCCAAAAACATTATAGTAGTCTTGGTTATGGAATTTCATGTATCTGTTAATAATGCTACAACCAGCAAGATCACACTAACCTTCTCAGAGTAAGAATTAGAATGAGGTTGTAGATCAGTGTTTATTGAGTCTGGTAAGGCATTGGTAACAAATGCTGCTAAAGAGTTTTCTGTTGTAGATATTACTTCACGTTGAGATGTCATCTCATCTGTCAAAGAACAATCATTTAAGAAACGATGGCTTAAACAAATAAAAGCACAGTAAACTATAACTGATTTTTATTCATGTAAGCCTTTGCATCTGAAGGTTTATTTTATAACAGTGAGTCCTTATCTTTTGATAGCCTCATGAACTGAAACGAGGAGCCGAAACAGCAATAGGCACATAATTTTGTTATAGCGATGCAAACATAACTTCTTGCTCCCCTGCGAGCGTAAAGGAATAATAATAAAAAAAAACATAACTTCTTAAGTACAGAGTCAGTTGTTATGAATATACACTATGTTTTGCATTCTTTGCAGAAAGTAACTATTTTCTTATACAACTCACGTTCCACATGCGCAAAGGCACAAAATGCCCCTCTGGGACAGGAGCCTGTCTGTACCATGTCATTGCATTTTGTTGATTTATAAATCTGCCCAAAGAATATATTCATGAATGCAAATTTGAACATTTGGTTTATCAAATGGAAGATAACTACTCTACTGTTAGAATTTCAAAACATACCTTTTTAAAGTGCTATTTCCCACTTTAACCTACCTGTATTCTCTACCTAGCAATCACAAATAACAAATTTTTACTTTGCATATGTAATTGGTTGTCAAACATAAATAAAGAAGTGAAAAACAAAAGAAAAACAATGGAAAAAAATAATAAATTATATACAAAAGTGTATCATTTGCACATGACAAAAAATATTATACAGCAGTAAAGACAGGATAAACTCTCTCTACCTCAGGGTGAAACTGTTGTTCAGTACGTGTGTGACAGTAGACACAGCTATCACCATTTTCACACTGCGTTGGATCTCCCCACTCATCTCCATGCTTTACATTTGGACATGGGGTGGACCTAAAACAAAACATTACTTATTTGAAACACTGCACTCAAGGTAATGGCTACTGAATTCTGACTGCTACTGAGGCAATGAGCCAAAACTACGGTATTCATGAAGACTAAAAGAATGAAGAGTACTAGGAAACGACTAGTGCAACCACAGTGGTATGCACGTCAAAATGTATGCTTGCCATACTTTGCAAACCAAAAATTAAATAAAAATACTTTCATGAAATTAAAAGTAAATTATTATTAAATAAGCCATTATTTCTTATTTGGGTGAGGAAGAAACAAATAAGGAATAAAAATGCAGATGAGCATATAAATACCAACATAAGATGATGAAACCCAATGCCAAAGATATCCAATGGGAAATCATTTTTACACTTTACAAATGATTAAAACTTGCTCCTCAGTTCAAATGAATGAAGACAAATTGAAGGAACAATTTTTAAAAAATGTTTTACCTACATATACCTATCAAAGTATCATGACAAAATTGTAACAATTTCAAATAATTTGTGAAGTATAACTGGTATACAACTCCCAAAAAGAAATATTGGGATTTCTCCCAACAGGACAACTGCTCATGACATCCTGTCAACATAATACCTATATGGAGTATGGCTGAAAGAGGTAAACAGCTTTCAGTACTTGAGAGCCACCCTCTCCAAAGACTACAGCTCCACAACAGATATCTGCATTAGGATTGCAACAGCACCAGTGGCTAGGCTGGACGGGGGTCTGGGGCAGCCATAACAACAGGTTTACTATGAATTACAATTTATAAAAGCCCCATGTAGTACCAATCCTGCTTTATAGATGTGAAACGTGGACTCTGTACTCTGCAGATACAGAAAGGAGAATCAAGGAATTTGAGAACAAGTGCCTGAGGAGACTGGTTTGGATCTCACAGAAGGAACAGAAAACCAATGACTTTGTATGAAGAATGTCGCAACACTCATAGCACATCAGGAACCCTTACTTGCAATAGTCAAGCAATGTAATTTGGTATGGGTTGGTCATGCTACCCAGCATGATTGCCAAAAAAAGGTATCTTTAGAGAAAGGTCAAAGCTATGATTACCAGAGGAAGAACTGGCTTATAAACATGAAGGAGTGAGTTAACTGTCCCACACAGGACCTGACCACCATTGCCCAAGACAGGCCTGAGTGGTGGGCATTGTCAGCTGCTGTGTCTATCCACATGCTCCCCCACCAACAACTGGTACCAGTCAACGAACAAACGAATTAATGAATCATGGAGTATCCTCATTTCTGGCTCTGTAAATAATCCTATTTATGACAAAAATAGAAGTATCCCTGCATATGATGCTGGCTATGCCTGAAAAGCACCTCTACAGCCATCATGAAGCCCATAAAACAGGCAAAAAAAACATACCTACTGATATAACTTATAAACTCTGAAACACTTTAAACACTTTCCTAAACATTCTCATGATTTTTCTCTTTCAATCAGCCAGAGCTGATCTCAACCAACCTGTATTTCATAAGCTTCGGGCTTCTTCTACGGTCTCGCACGTTGTGGTACTGAGGGCAAGCATAGCCTTGTCGACATAATCTTGGTGGGCGTTTGCATTGCTCAGTTTTATAGTTAGCTAGTACATAGTTTGTATCTGTGCAGACAAATTTAAAATTGCATAAGAAAGATGGCCACAGATTATAGAAACAAGGGTATTATGAGGTAAGCAAACAGAACAAAATTAACATAGAAGAAACCTAAACATACTATGCTAAAAATGTAAGAGATAAAAAAAAAAAGAAAAGAGAATTTCCATCAGAAAGTCCCTATTTATAAGCTATGCAGAATTATGTACATGTATCACATATTTCAAGGAGCTTTGAAGTCCAAGAAAACTTCTAAATCAAATAAACAGACAAAAGCTATGAAAATTGGTGATCTAGAAGAAAGCTACCTACCACATTATTAATAGAATTAAGTCATCACAATCACTATTTTTTGCTTAAGTGTCAGAACAGTAATTTGGTTAAAGAAAACACATGAAGTGCCTAAAAGGACAGAAAAACTAATCCTTCACTCATCAACACAACAGCGTGCGCACACACATCCCCCCCCCACCTCCCAAAATATGTTTTACTCATTGTCACAAGCATATCGGGTATTAAAAGTCTTGCAGTTTTAACATGGACTCTAATTATATCTAGGACACTTAGCTGATACCTAATTCACTCCTTTCTGACAAAATAGGTATCCATTCAGTAGATGGAGGTGAGGGGGATAAAGGACAATTTCCAGCCACCAGCCGAGGTGAATCTTAGACCTACTAATTGGTCCAAATGTGAATGCAGTAACAAAGGCAGACTGAGCCTCATCAATTTTGTTTGAGTAAGGAAGAGTTTATAGATACATGTCTATTTCATGCACACATCTACAATACAGAATATCAAAAAAGTATACCCTCATTCAAGCTCAAGACGTCATATAAAATGTTCACTGACCGTTCCACCTTGGATCTTCAGCTGGCATTTTGTCTTTTTCTATGCTACTTGATGTGGTTGTCAAAAGTGATGGGTCACTGGCTTTCTCCAAGAGTTCTATGCCTTGTCCTTCATTTTTATCATAAACTGGAGGTCTAAGATCAGAAGCACCATGTGCAAAGGCACAGTGAGGTCCATTTTTCACACAGTTTCCTCGAGAGTCTGTTTCATATACACAAGTGCCTGTTTTGTAATATCTCAAATGATAGCGGCGTTCTGTGTCACCAGCAGTCCGGTGCAAGAAGGGACAACTGCAAAAGAACAACAAATGTCTGTTAAATTATTTTCCTTTACAGCATCAGAATCTTTTTGTCAACAGAAAAATTTATCTCTTTCTTTCTCTCTCTTGCACACATTTTGTATCTACACAAAGTATTAAAAAGAACATTGAAGAGAATAGCTTCTTGTCTGTTTCACTAATTGAATGCATCTTCTTAAGCTGCAGCTTTCTTAGGCATGCATACACCCTGTGTTCTCAGCTTAAAAATATTTGACTACAATACCCAAAAGCAGGAGTAATGAAGACAGGGTTGCATATTATCACCAACAATCTTCTGGATGGTCAAAGACTGATTTATGTGCAAGACAACCCAAGATAACCAGTGGTATCCAGTGGACCTTCACCAAACAGCTAGAGGACCTGGACTTTGGAGATGACATTAGTCTCCTATCTCATTGGCAGAGGCACAAACCCAACTGAGTAAGCTAGCAGAGGAAGCAGAGAAGACTGGCTTAAAGGTCAACAGAAAAAAACCCCAAAAAAACTGAAGTGATGAGAATTAACAACAAGCAGGAACTCCCAATCCAACTTCAAGGAAAGAACATCCTGGAAACAGACTGCTTTGTGTATCTGAGGAGCATTGTCAACAAGGATGGTGGAGTGGACAATGACATCAAAAGCCACATCAACAAGGCTAGGCATGTGTTCAACAACCTACGCCCCATCTGGAACTCCTGAGCATTATCCTTCTGCAGTAAGATCCGCATCTTCAATACCAATATGAAAACTATCCTACTGTATGGTTCTGAAACCTGGAGAGTGACAAGAAGCATCAAGCTCCAGACTACTACTGACTGATGCCTATGCCATATTCTGGGAATAAGATGGCCCCAAAAGATCTCCAACAGCAGCCTGTGGAAAAGAACCAACCAGAATGCCACTAGCCAAGACATCAAAAGGGCAAATGGGGCTGGATAAGACACACCCTGCGCAAACCAGCTTAAACCAAGCAGGCACTTGACTGGAACCCTCAGGGGAAGAGGAGAGTTGGGAGGCTAAAGCAGACTTGGAAAAGAACAGTAGAAAGCAAGGCAAAAGAAGGAACCACATGGGCCCAACTGAGTGGGGCTGCCCAAAACTGGGTCTGCTGGTGAGGTGTTGTTGCGGCCCTATGCTCCTTGAGGAGTAACAATCAATAAACTAAACTACTTAACTACCCAACAGCAGCATCAACAATGACAATACAAAGCATGGGTCATCTTAAGGATACCCCGAGAAGGGAAAAAATTGAAATGGATGAATTCTGATGGTGGGATGGAAAAGCTAAAAATAGTGGTGTCAGTCAGTAAGCTATAAACACAGTGTTTGTAAGACAGGATTAGCACAGTCAGCTCAAACAGCAGTGTTAGCAGAGTGATTATGCTGTGACAACAGTCTGTTGTAGTGTAATGTTAGGTGGGGATGGTGATGAAGTCTGGACCAGCCAGCATGTTTTCAACTGACACAAGCCTTCCGTACCAGGAAGAATCACTTTCTATAGATTTAAATATTTATCATCAATCTAGTTTCCTCATGTCCTTTGACGCAAAATATAATTAGATCTGTCTAAATCAGTCAATTAAATCATTCAACTTTATATTGTATCATATGGCTTAAAGTCTGATCACAACAAAGACCACATCTCATTACTGACCAACATTTTCATGATTCATTCAGACCAAATTAAATAACATTATGAATCATTCTGTATAATACAAATTATCATGATCATGTAGTTTGAGTTTCTCTAAGGTTTAACGCTAACTCTTGCTGAATATTAGGTACCACGTTTTTAGCAGCTAAGAATACTTACAACAATTCTACAGTCATGACATTGTTTTTTTTTAATCTCAGAATACAGTCATAGATTTTATGCAGGACAGAGTCACTGATGTCTGACAACAAATGTCACAGAGAGTAACTTAAAGCGGTTTATACATCCATGAACTAATTACACATGTGGTAATCACCATCAGTTAGACCACTGCATATTCATGGCAATCATACAGATTGACACCACGCATGCACACACAAAGAGTCTATCACAAGTCCTTTCAGAAAAATATTTAGAAGCTTCTGACTATAAAAACAATGAAGAAATACTGCACATTTTCTTAACAGAAAGCTCAATGAGCCTTACAAAAAAAGGCTAATCCACAAAGAAAGACACAAAATTCAATACAAGACACAGACCAAAACACAAGAAAACAAATGGATAGAGACATGTTCAAACAGCATAAACACATACACGCACAAATTTACACGAGACATGCTGGAGTAGTCCAGATTTGCAGAAAATAAGATGTCTGCTTTTAAAAGTGTGGTTTACAACAAATGTCTTGCATGAAGAGATTTCCAACATGAAATCGTTTGAAGTTTTCAGCCAGCCTTGGGAAAATGTTTATTTGATTTGTTCTTCTGTATAATTTGCATTCTCTATACTGCTTGACAGATATCTTTAACTGTTAGCCATATTTGAACTTTAAATTAAAGTGATTTTGATTAGATTACAGCACGAATACTGATTTGTGTATTATGACAATTCATGATTCATCAACCAAAATTTTGAAAAAGGATAAAATTACTCAACAACTACCACAATAACAGCGAAAAGATTTTTTTTCGATGAGCATAGTTCAAATACTCACATATGAAGCTTTATGCCATTAATTTTAAGCAGTCAATACTCTAAAGAATAAGTGAACTGGGCCTTTCATAAAAGCTATCAGGAAATGTGACCTGGTTTCTTCTTCCCTAATAAACAACTCTCTGATTATTGAAGAGGCATAGCTAGTGAATCAGACAGGCAGTACAGTAATATTTTACAATGCACAAATTCTCTCAGCAACAGTTATTTTTGTACTTTGTAATAAGAGTGGTGTTACTTGCCATAGTCACAACTGGAATAACTGCTACAATACATTTATACCACATACCTCATACAAAGTTTGAGCATGACTGGCTAACAGTTAGCTGAAGTGTGCTATGTTACAGGCACTGAGCTCTCTTGTGGGGCAAAATGTGCTATACAAGTTATCTCTATGAAACTTTTAAAATGCAGATATACCTTATACTTTTATATGGAAGATGCCGAACTACTAGATAAACTAACCTATTTATTATTATAAACTATATATAGATACAAGTTGCAACTGCAGCCAATATATGCTGTTTATTTCAAGGTTAAAAAAACCCTAATTTTATGACAGCAAAATTAATGCAATCATTTATTTCAAAATTCCACAGGATATTATACAAAATAGTCAGTATGGAGACATTATGTGCATGTATGCATATTTGGAAGGGTTAACCTTTACACATTTATCACTGTCTTGAGGGTGGGGGGGAGAGACTAGTGTTTTACGCAGAGCCAGCAACTAAGGCTATATCATGGCAAGGCAGCCAGCCATGCAAACAGACGACATATGCAGAGAAAGGAATAGCATGCCTAAGACGAGAGCTGAACCCAGGACAGCCTACCTTCACTGTATTGGTGACATATGCTAACCATTGCACCACCAGACTGCCTGTGTCTTTAGGGATTAATCTATGTACTTCGATGTTTTACTCAGAATTGATCCACATATATATATATATGTGCATAGTGTAGATTTCTTGTTCCTTTTGTCTAGTTTTCAAACTGTCTTCTTTAACTGTCTTTCAAACTTTAGTTTGGTGTGGGTATGAAGTTCAACAAGTCTCCTGATTATCATCATGATGATATGTACACACTTTTCACAGTAGCCATGCAAAGCTTTAACCTGGTGAACAAAGATCCAAGCACTGCTAAAGAATATTCAATTTAAACCCCCCAAATGATATAGTGCCAGTGTTTTCTCGTCAATAATTGTTTAGCCACAATTTTTTGTAAACAAGGAAAATTAAACTTTCGACCTTTGATTAACTCTGGCTCCTATCATTCAGCTTTTCAAACTGAAACAGATTTATTTTGAAAGTGGTAAGGTCCTTCAAAAAATAGTACAAATGTATTACTCAAGTGGAACACACATTATGACACCATGTTAATGTGCTTGAACAGATGCATCAGGGGCAATCCCACTGAACAGAGGGGAGTGGGGTTTTGTGCTGTTCATGAACTGCCTTTAATGAACCAGGTAACAGAATTTTATTGTTGTTGCATCAGAATCAGGCAAAACTCCTGGCACTGTGTTCTGCCCAAACAATGAATTTCCCAAAAAACCACATTTTAAACAATCACAAAAATATATATATAAAAAAAAAAAAACCTGGCTGACATCACTTTATATTAAGAATTTTACCAGAAAATCATGACAGTTTCCTGCATTTAAATATCATTAAAACTGGAGCTAGTCAGGTAACTGAGGTGCTGAGAACCACTAAACCGCGCAGCCAGACGCCACATATAACAATAAATACATCAATGATAAACATAAAAGTAGATCACGGCATATGGTGCGACATTTTTTTTTTTAATGACCAAGGCCATCGCTTGTCTTCTGTTTGTGTTTTGTGCTAACAGTCAACAACACACGCGGCGAAAATACTATCCAGTAGCGAGAGAGCTACAGTGACCTCATCGGGTCAAGGCCAGGCTACACTTGAAACGTTTCAGCTGATACAGATAGCCGCGGAACTATCCCAGTCTACCTCTGATCGTAATTCGATATGCGACAATTGCAAACCATGAGATAAACAAATAAATCCAAAATTAAAAGAGCTTACCAAACAGCTATGTTATAGAAAACAGTAATCTAATACTTCCATATCGTTCGTCAACCATGACAGGCGCCAGCGAGCTACCAAAACCAAAACAAACCTGCTGAAACTGCATTATCCCTGCATCCATCTAACAGGAAAATATGTATGTTTTTAACATTTCTAGACTACTATCACAAACACCAAAAATAATCTGAATGTAAGCTTAATCTATAACAATGATGACCACACTGCAAACGTTAAGCTTTGAGAACTACGTGTAGTTGAAAACAGATCAATATGGCGGCCATATTTGTTTACATCCAGTTCCACTCGGCGCGCTTCGCCATATTTCTAGCTGCAACAGCATGCGGCATCACGATATTCACTTTAAAATCTCACAGAAATGTTTAATCTTTCATTACTTGCAATGTTTTGCAATTGATATCCTAATATCTCCTATGTCTATAGGTCTTTTTGCGGCGAATGAAGTTCAGTATTTCCCACCAAAATTTAAACCTAACCAAAGAAAACTTGTACTTACTCATCACCATCTGGGCAAACACCAGTGGATTCATCATACTTGGCACAATAAATATCTGGACTGTAATTGAAACTACCGTCACGTTTTTTTACTGGTCGACGTCTGCGCTGGTTGAGAAAATGCCAATGGAAGCAAGTGAACGGGCGGTGCTGTGTGCACTTGTGTTGCACAAAAAGGGGACACTGCTGAGTACGAAACTCTTTCAAATACCTGTCAAAAATAAATAAAAATAGTTCGATATATGGATGAATATTCTGAATTCTTAAGTTTACGACGAACAAGGATCCGCAAAGCAAGCTTTTCCTTACGCACATGTAATGCTGAGGTTTTTCTGTTTGTGTTCCATGTAGAGGAGCCTCTGACGGCATTTTGTTGTCAATCTCTTAAAATCTGCGCAGCTTCTTCGCGCATGGAAAAAATACGAAATTGTGATTGGCTCAATGTTGTCACATGGCAGGGGCTTCCCCAAAGCCCTTACGTCATTCCCCAATGTGTAGTCGTGTTCCAAAGCTTAAAAAAAAAGTCCACAGCAGGAATCCTGCCATAACTTACGCTAAAACCTGCCTTGCCTTTGAATTGTCAGAATAGGATATAGTCTTACATACCGTAGCAAGTCAACGTAACCAAAATTTTGTACGGTTTACGTGACTGTTGTCACACGTACATCGTTCCCAACCCGCGAAATATGTTCGTAGCGGCCTCGATGGTGTATACATCCAATGAATTAATGTTGTCAGAAAATGCAAACTTACCCTCGACAGAATGAGACTGCGGAGAAGTGGGGACACTGGGGTCTAGCAAGGCCTTTTACACAACTTTCCTAACGTACGCGAGCCATATGCAAGATAGACGTAGGCGCAATGATGATACTACGCCCGACGTAAATATCAGCGGCCGGGGTAATTGCGCATCAAGGGCTCATCCTGGTTTGCGAGCTATTGTAGCTTCACAGTGAAAACATGACCTGTGGACGTACATACTTGTTGACTAAGACACTGAAGTTAGTGTAAGCGATGCTGTGTGTTTCCAACTTCCAGCAATCGATTCTCCCTCATGAAGACGCGTGCACACACGCATAGATACTATAAGCTCTCTAATCTATCTAATATATCTGATCACGGATAGAAGTCAGGTAATTATTTTATTTTGGGTACAGATCTCACGAGTGGAGTCAGGGAGACAGTAAGCTCTTTATAGACCTGTACACTTAATTTCCCTCGGTGAAATGAAACCTGAAAGCGTACGTGATGTGACACCATCAGTTCGTCGGTGGATGGATGGGGGATTTCGAATGTCTTTAAAGGAAACGCCCAAATAAGGAAAACAGACACCCAACTTAAAAGTTTGTCACATTACACACAAAATTAAGATACCTGTATAAAGGGCTTCGAGTCACAACAGTGCTGACGATCGTGACATACACGTACGGTAAAAATTGTCTATCAGCTTTTGAGATCGTGAATCGTGTGTATGATCAGCATGGTCACCATTTATTGAGATATATACGACACATTAGATTCTCATGCATAAAATTGCACAAATATTATTAAGTATCATTTGTTTTTATTAATCACATAATTTCTGGGACTTCGTGTTATATAATAAAACGACGATATTGAGCTTGTGAGAGGGAGAGTTTGTCTTTCTCTAGAAATCCGTGACCGTTTCAGCACTTCACGCATATACTGTGTACAGCACGCACGTGCTCATTCGGATGACAAGAGACTATATATATCGCCTCTGCTTTGACCACTGTGAAAATTTTGAAAATATTTGTACGTTATTTTGATGTACAGCATCACGTCCGGCGAAGCGTCTACGACAGCTATAGATGTCTGATAAGGCACCAGATGGCCATGATTCCACTCTCAGAATTTTTGATATCTGCGGTTCCTTTCATCGACTGAAAGTGTTCAAGGGTGATCGGGCAAATTATGTAAAATGAACTATCCTCCAGTCCCATGAGGCATGCTCAATCTAGATTTAGATCAGTCCCGCAACTTCAACAAAATAAACGAGGACTGATCGAGCTGCCTGGGCGTGCGGTGTATGGTGTGCACATGTACACCCTATAATTGTTTTCTCAAGATATATATAAATAAGTCTGTAAAAGAAGATAGAATAAATCAGTGTTAACTCCCTTACTGAAATTGTTTATTTTAATCAGTCTGTTTTTGTTTCCTTTAGCAAGATAACCACTACGCTACGGAGACGGTGGTCGCAATCTTACTAATGTAACCTACTTGTAGTTTGACATTGTCTCGGTTGTTCTGGGCTCTCGTTTATTTTACCTTTACCTGCCATCAGTTTTAGGCCTTGAGTTATTTTGCATGTCGCAATAAACTTTTATGCAGCCCTTCATAGTGTTTAAAAGTTTAATGGCTGGCAAAGTGTGAAGCGGAGGTTCCTCTGAACGCCGACTGTCAAGGTCGCTGACGTCACGCTCCCAAATTTTTTTCCCTTCACTGAGACGTTTACAAAAAAAAATTATATGAATAAAATAAAAAAAATCAGCGACCCGGCACCTTCACCCCCATTTGGTAAAAGCTTAATTATAACATTGATATTCTCTCTTTTTTTGTTATTACTTATATGACATATGAGAATCAATTGACAGTAGACAATTATTGTGTATTTCTATGTTCAGAATGCCACCCGTTTGAACACGAACTAATATATACGTCCGTGGTTTGATGAAAGTTTCTAGTTCATTGATGTTCTGTTGTATTCCTTGTATTGTATACCCCCAGACATCCCGATTTATAGGTGGGACAGTCCCGCCTACTCATAAAATGTCCCGGGACGCCCAATGTCCCACTTGTATTTAAAAATCTGATTACCGTATATTGATTTTCATCCGTGGTTTTGGTTTTGCCTATAGCCATTTGATTAATAATTTCAAATTTGTCTTCTAGTTTACCGCCTTTCAGAGGAAATTCCCTCCGCTTTTCGCTTTTTTCGGCGCTCTTTGTCAGTAACGACACCATGATCGGCACTCCCACGATGAAACGTCTGCATGGCAATAACAATTCTTTATTAACGAGAGGTAAAATAAGCAGGAAAATGATTTTTTCCAGTTAGCCCTCACCCTTTACGGGGAAAAATTAACTAAGGAAATGAAGTAATTATAAGTATTAGGAGAATAATTTGTAGTAAACATAAAAGAAGGTGGATATATGTACAAAGTGGTGGTATAGTAATATATATTTACATACAAGGTTTCCTGGAGTTGGGAGGTATCTCTAGAGGCCTCATCTAATTGTCTTGAAAAGTATTTAGGTCGTTAGCGTCGAAAGCAGTTCAGGGAGCTCAATTGCAATCATGTTACCACTGGTGGTTTATTTCGGATTTGAGAAAGAGAGAGAGAGAAACCAAGAAGAGAATTACAATTTCAGTTTTGCCCCAGATTCTTGGGGAAATAAATTTGAGATCAGCGGGCCATCAGTGGAGGGCCCATGCGGCTGATCGAATGATCCCATTAAACAGGGGAGTGGATCTGAGCAGATTGAACAGAGGACAATTAGGGATGGAGATGTATGCTGTTTATGAATTATTTTCAATTAACTAGGCGATAAGGATTTGTTTTGCTGAGCATTAAATAAAAATGGTTAAGTCATTCAAAAATAACAATCCTGCAATATGTTATAAATCCATGTGGTAAAGGTAAGATTATGCAAAGAGAAATATTTCAAATGTACATACGTTATCTTGTTATGATGAAAATATCTTCAAACTAGAATACTGGAAAATTTGGAATGTCTCTCTGATTATAAGTAATACTGTATAAACTGTGTAACTCATTCTATTTATCACGTGAGAGGGAAAAATGATGTCCCCTGTTTTGGTGTACTTGTGACTAGAGACACTGAAGAACACTAGGGCTAAGGGTACAAGAGGCGGTGGCCTGTGAAGAAGCCAGATGGGTCTCTGAACGGTGGCTATCAAGGAAGCACGTCCAAGATTTGCTACTCTGGATATTAATGGAATTAGTAAAGTCCTTTTCATGATATAGCAAGTGAAAAGTCTCGATCTCGTTTTGCTCTGTGTTTCACTGGTTTGAATTGACTGCTATGGCGTTTTCTGTTTTTTCCACTCAGCCTCACGTAGCTCAATGCGACGAATTTTACCACTGATGGTCTTTGGCAAGAGAATCCACAAACTCAATCTGGTGGGAAAAAAATGGAATACAAAAAATAATTTTGCTTTAGAATTTGAAAAACAGGCTCAGTCTCCCCATAATATGCCTACCAGAGTCTTAAATTTTGTTAATTTGATTTTATAATAATAATTGTAGTGAAAGACCATAAAAGACTTATTACCTTGCGTGGATATTTGTATGGAGCTGTTACATTTTTCACATGTGTCTGGAGTTCAGAGATCAGGGCCTTGAGGTCAGCATTGCGGTACTGGGGTGATAGGATCACAAATGCCTTCACAATCTGTTAAATATAAAATAGGTGAAGCATGTAACCAAAGATGGTGCAAACTTCATGTCCTAGAAATGTAAGCATAATCTGGAAATGTGTAAAAATGAAATAGGAAACAGGGGCAATACTAATAATTAATAACTTTGCTTCCCAAATGGTTAAATTTTGATTAATGGCTAGAATTAATACAAATCATCATAAACACATGAAAATGTTTACAAATGAAATGGAATAAGTCTCTTTCTGAACTTATTAAAAAAAAAAACAGAATTCTTACATTTGAAAACTCATCTAGGAGGCATAAAATTCACACACTAAAAAAAAAAAAAATAAATAAAAAAAAAAAATTGAAATTGAAAAGAGGACAAACCAAAATTGTAATTAATGTTTATACTATGAAGAAATCGACTTTTCCTACCTGAATTGATCCTAGCATTTTCTTAGCAAATCCAAAAGAAATAAGGTGTATGCAAAAGACTTTTCCAACAGCATTTATGCACACTTACATATAGGTTGGTCAAGTCTTGTTTATAGACGTGTAAAATAATGTCTTATTCATGCTACAATATAAATTGCACTAAGGAAGGATGAAGATGGCTGTAGTGGCTACTGTGGCACTTTTATGGACATTTAATTTGAGCTTAAACTATAAATATATATTAAGAATTACAATGAAAGAGGAAAAAAACCCAGCTTGAAACCAATTAAGTATCCATAAGGTAGAAAAACCAACAAAGTGAATGAGAAGTTCCAGTCATATTCAAGTATCTACACTTTAAACAATTACAGTGATATGAAAAGTTACTTAAGTTTCTCTTATCAGTGGTGTAATAATGATTCTGTGAGGGCAATGCTTAAGATGATTCTTTTCAAAGTACAAAAAAGGTACAGGAACCAAGAGAGAGAGAAATATGACAAACACCAATTCCCCACCGCACCCCATGACAAAAAAGGCTTTAATGTAAAAAAATACTTTTTTTGGCACACTGACTTGCAAACCTTCAACGTGATTAATATGATTATAAAGCTTATCTTTCGTTGACTGTCAGCATAGAGTTTGCCTCCCCCTCAAAACTAAGCATCTTTCTATGCCACTGCTTACCTCACCACGAGCCCCATCAGGACTGCTGACAACAGCTGATTCCAGAACAGCAGGGTGCTCTATCAAAGCACTTTCTACTTCAAATGGCCCAATTCTGTAGCTGTCATTGAAAGTACCGAAGTACCAGTGTGAGGTTGGGACAACCAAATCAAATATTAAGAGCTTGATAGTCAAGTATAGTGAAATAATGCTCTTTATAAAGAACACACATAAAATACATTAGCAGACAATCCAAATATTGTACACCAATAACAGTAACATCTGGAACTCAACAAATATAGCAATTCCAACTAGTACAATACTGAGTACAAAATGTCGCCCATAATTTTCCTTTGATAATTATCATACTTTATGTCAGAAATTCTAAAGACCACTCACCCAGATGAATTGATCACATCATCACTACGTCCAACAAACCAGAAATAGCCTTCATCATCTCTGTACGCTCTGTCACCTGTCAGGTAGAAGTCACCTCGGAACACTGATTGAGTTCGCTCTGGTTCATCCTTAGTAAAGAATTGATTATGAGTATATAAAGACTGGGATTGATCTTTGTGTGTACTAATATAGCAATACTGCAGGAAACAGAACAGTAATTTTTCACACAAGACCAGGAACTCTTTTTGGTTAAGTATTAAATATTGCCTGGTCATAGCCATGACAGTGAGCAATCCTAAGAAAAGACAAGAATTAAATAGCACCAATAATAAGAATATCTGTGTATGGTTTATATCTGAAATGAGATAGCTACCCTACATTGGACAGTGGGAGTCATCAAAATAATTCCACTGAAACAGACACCAACATGGAAATAATAATCCACAAAATTTTTTCAAAGAAACTGATAATAAGAATAGGAAAGTTGCTACTTAAAAAAAGTTGTACCACATAGCAGGAGAACAGTCCAACAGGGCGATGAGGGTTGCATCGCACTCCAATGTTGCCTTCTTTCTCGGTAGGCACTGGAACACCATCGTCATCTACAATCTGCATCAATATTCATCGTTCAGTTAGTAGGATTTTAGTCGGATGACGGCAGCAGTGTCAATGTTAAAAGCATAAAAAAGTAGTGTCAGGGTGCCTGGCCAAGTATGAAAGATGAATTATTGAAGGAGAACTTACAATGCCAGCACATGATGAGAAACAGTGAGGATATGTACATGAAATAACCCAGGAAAATTATTTTCAATATCAGCTGGCATTACCAAGTTTCCAATAGGGTAAAAGATATTGAACTCCCCGAAAGCTGGGTTTTCAGTTTACACATAAGCCCTTGCACGTTCTGTGACAGGGTCCAAAGCAGGTAGAAAGGGGAGTGGGTCTAGGAGACAAGTTTCTTTTACTCTCAAGGTTGGTTTCATTATCTCTTAGCAGTGTTCTGTTCCTGTCAGCCTAACCCTTAGTTACCCAACCACAACCATGGCCTTTGTAGTGGATGCTTAACTTTTAGCCTATATTCACACTTGGAAGAAGAAATTTTCTAGTTTGAAATTCTTGAAGCTATATTTGTTGCCTGTAAAAAGCAAAAGCTCCCCTCATGGTTTGCCATTTTTTTACGATGGCAGATAAGATTACTCAGTATTTTTACCTACTTGCAAGTCTACACCAGGTGCCGCCTTTCCCATAGATCCTGGTCGATAGGGGATGCATGAGTAACGACCACATAGCAATGTCTGTAGAGAAAATGATGTTTTATAGCATGACATCTTGGCTTTGCTTCAGAGTAAAATTTTATGGCTGTTGAATTTTGGGTGAACATGTGTTTGTCAAGTTACAGTTGTATATAACTGCATTTGATACAGAGACTTGCAGAATGAATTAAACAAGAGAGAAGAATCAAAATCATTATATATATCACAACCATTGGTTGTCTCACAGAAACAAATTAATAACTATTTCTGCTACTCACTGTCTCAGTCTGGCCATAACCCTCATAAATTTCAAGTCCTGTTCCTTCTTTCCATTCATCCATTAATTCTGGATTCTGCAAAGTAATGCTGTCAGGTTACAGGGGATTTTGGATTGTTGTTTTGCTTCATGTAAAGTTTCTTGTGTTAGCAAAGACAAACCACTCTTTTCATTGTACATGTCAACAAAGAAAAACATCCTTTCTAAATATTACTCACAAATATTACATAAATATTACTCACCACTGGTTCACCTGCACATATTGTGTGACGCAGGAATGGCATTTTTACATGTGACAGCTTTTCCTTTACAAGAAGTCGTTTGGCTGTTGGAGGTGTGCAAAGGTGTGAGATTGGGTACCTATTTAAAACCTGCATACATTTACACACAAATAAGTCAATATAGAGGTGCATGTAAATAAATTTATATGTAAACATGTTCATATTGAATTGCTTTCTCTCTCTGCATATATTTTGAAAGACTCAAGCAGAGTGCATAAAATAAACACTTCTCTTGTTAGGATAATTCAATTTACATATGGGGCAATCATACATCTTGTATGTATCATTTAGCTTGGATGCAAAATTAAGGCTTGCATGATGCTACTCTTTGCAATCTTACAATCAATCAAATAATAATGAGGATTTATATAGTGCTTTTCCAAGGATTTACTCAGAGTGCTTTACATAAATAACGTACAGACTAAATCATAAACAACCATGCACCCATATAACAAACATTCTCACTTCTACAATAACACACCTCCGTTCATACACAAAGTAAATTACAGCCACATTCTTCACTCTATTTGTCAGGACAGGGTCACCATTAATTAATGAAGTTGCTGTTCTAAAAAAAAAATGCTTTATCTTTTTTTCCCTAATGTTAATAAAGCCTATACATAACAACTGCAAGACAGCCACACATTAGGATTTGGGTTAGTCTTTGAAAAAATATTGTCTCAAAACTTGACCTTTAAAGTATCCTGGGGGTCAAACTTGGCAGCATTGAAGATGAAGACACAGGCTCCATGCAGCCATGGAGCAAAAAAAGAGCTCCAGGCACACTTAGCCCACCCAGGGTCAGACAAATTCCAGACTACGTCTCTTGGGCCCGCCTGAAGCATATACCTGCACCAAACAGGTGCTGTTGAAATAATGAAAAGAGTAAATCGATAAACTGGTCTTCTGCTGTCTACCCGAAAGACCATTTAAAAAGTTAATTGCATCTTCAAGATTTACATTCAGAAAATGATCAAAACTTGTAAAACAGACTACATGGCAATCAGCAGTAACAAATTACAAAAGAAAGTCAACATTAACGTTACATATCATCAAAGATGTTTCCACAAAGATTTAAGTATACCTAGCAGTTATCAAGTGACCAAGTCCATAGCTGGCTTGTGTGTGTTGTGTCATCTTTGGAAAGCCTGTTGTTCCACTTGTAAAGTACAACAGCATGGGATCTGAAGCTGCTGTGTCTGCTGCCTGCAGAAAGAATCATTGTTTCTATTATTTTTTATCATTATTGTTCTTCTCATCCTTTTTCTAAAATCCCCTGCTGTTACCATGACAGCCAGCATCATCACCACTATAATTATTACTCTGCACAGTGGCACTCTGGTTCTCTCTGTACCTTTCTAAAGACAGTACAGTAGAACTAATTTCTACATCATTACAGTAGAACCAATTTCTACACCACTACCACAGATGCATGTGCAGCACAGTGTATCTGAACACTAACATTAACCCGTCATATATTTAGCAGTCGTATCAGACAGCAGACTGGGTGTGTACGAACTATAGCATTAGACAGTTCTTGTTGCAATGATTGTAAAGGTAGCAAAGAACAAGTGATTATTTAATAGTTTATTTTACCTGAAAAGTATTTGTAGACCTCTCGAGCAATTTCTGAAAATTTAACCATCCTGGTCTGAAAAACAAGATGAAAATAACAAAACAGAATTTTTCTCATTGTGTAAATACTATTTTGTAGGCAGCCTCCAACTGCGACAGAAACTGCTACATTTTCATCTCATATGACAAGTATCTTCATGTCTTTCTCTTTCTCTTTCTCACACACATACACACAAACTTTTCCACTCTCATTTATTTGCTTGCATACTACTGACTCTTCTAATATGACATGTAGCTGGATGTATGGAGATGCATGTGTGTACAGGGTTTCTAAAACATGTACACACTTTAATACATTTCTGTTTCTGTAGAAAGTAATGGTAAAAGATACTCCCAGTGTCTGGAATGTACACATTTTTGTTAATGGATTATGTAGCTGCTGAGCAATAGAGTAATTTGAAAATGATACCTTGTGTCAGCTGAGGCTCCAACAAAAATTTTTTTTACTGGAAGGGGAAGGTCAGCACATGCCTAAAAATAAATTAGAAGTTCGTTCTTAGACAGCTGCCAAAAATATTGTCAGATTATTGTAACAAGATCTGAACATAAATAATAAATAATCTATGCTTGCCGTGTGACAAAGATGCATGCATAGATAAATATATATGCTGTAATGAAGAATAAAAGACAAGCACATATACCTGTTCAACGTTATCCACTGAGCTAGCATCAGCTATAATGCATTTGGCACCTGAAGACTGGAGGCGCATTTGAATGTCTTTGGTTCTCAGCAATGTGGTACCTGGGCTCAGGACAATTCCTGCAAAATTTTAACTAGCAATAAAGATTTGTAACAACAATGAACACAAAGTCCAAAAGAGAACTGGAAAAAATGAAAAATATGAAACTTTTGTGTCCTATATAATCACCACTACACGCTGACAGCCTGTATAACAAAATGTTCATAAATTATTTCAGATGCAGAATCTGCTTAGATTCCTTCCTCAGTTAGTCAGTATTAAATTTAAGACATAGCTGGAACCAAGCTTGGTCTGCTGAAAGTAATGGCAAGAGGAAAATGTTTTTGTATAAAAATGTTGCATATTCTGTTGTATAGATAAATAGAGAATAGACATTTCCAAGCCATTTAATCAGTCTTTAAATTGATGGCTCCTTAGAACACATGACAGGATTAAAAGTACATGTTTCCACTTTAATGAGACCTGTACAAATATTTACCTGATCTAATGCAGGCCAGGTTGATCAACCACCATTCTGGAATGCGTGGCAATATTATAATGACACGGTCTTTAGGCATCAGTCCGCAGGGGCCTGTGAGCACGTTGGCTATCCTAAGTTTTAAAGAAAGATGCCATAAAAAAAATATTACATGAACAATCATTTTCTAAATAACAATCAGGTGATAAAAAGAAGGGCCCATTTTACCAAACTGATGACCAGACATTTTGAAACATTTTGAAAATTTTCATTGTCACAGAGGCAGGATTTTTATCAAAATATGTTACATACCAGGAGTTGACCATGAACATGTTTCAAGATCAATAAAAATGTTTGGACATTTAAACTAGACTGTACTTCAAGACATTTCTCATTAGAATACAAATACTTTCTCATTCCTCCATCTGAAATACACACCCACACATAGATCACACAATAGCACTGACTTGTTTGTATAAAGTCGAAGTCACCTTTAGGTTTACTCACCTTTGTGAGAGCTGAGAGAGATGCTGAAATGTGTAGGTGAGTTGTTTACCGGTGTCATCTATCCACCACAATGCAGGAAGTTTGATGTCTCTCTTGCCTGTCTAGACATGAAAACATCCAGCAACCTAGACTGTTTCTCAGACAAGGAGGACAATTTAGTGAC
The DNA here is from genome assembly GCF_003073045.1 of Pomacea canaliculata. NCBI lineage: Eukaryota > Metazoa > Mollusca > Gastropoda > Architaenioglossa > Ampullariidae > Pomacea > Pomacea canaliculata. The sequence goes on along the minus strand of NC_037590.1, from coordinate 40,279,956 downwards.
AGAAAAATCTTTGACAGTGCTGTTGTATTTTGCGCTGTTTAAGTTCTGACTGCCTGTTCAATAAGAGTTAATTTTTATTTATTTACCCAGACCATCTCCCCCTTTTCTGACAGATGAAAGAATTCTAGCTGGCTTTAATGATTCTGCCTTTCTTGGCTTCAAGTGCATTAATACAGCTGTGCAACACAAAACAATTTTAGCTGATGACACATTCTAATGTTAGTAAATGCATTATTCTACCTAAGTAGTACTGGGTGTGCAGTATTCAACTAGTCAGTAGCAGAATGGCTAGTACCTAGCACTCAGCTAGGTATCACAGCATTTCATCTGTTATGTGTTAACCTAATGGCATTACATAAGCACCCTGCTTTTTCTCACTGATCTAATATTTTGACTAATTATGATCAATTATTTTCAATTTGCAGGAGCAAAATAAAAAACATGTAACCTAGTGAAAATATTATATCTGAAAATTTGTGTTATAGGGAAGATGGACACTGGAGATTGTGCTCACTTTTTCTGCAGATGCCCAAACATCAACAACATCACGTGCAAAATTAAATTTCTGTGGAACAACCAGGCGAAATGTGCGGCGCTCAGCTTCATAGTCTCTGAATGATGTCTGAACATCTAGCAGATGCAGACGTCTGACTGTCCTCAACAGAATCACTGGAAAACTTTGCAGAATTGGTGTCTTTGACTGTAGATGACTTCTGAGCATTTGCAGTGAATGACCACATAGGACAGTGGCTGAATGGCTAAGATCATTTCCAAAGTGGTGAAAAATTTGCTGCAATTGCATCCTGCAAAATTTACAACAGTTTCTGTTGAAAACCTTTGTAGCTACCTTTATCTTTCCTTGAACGAACCAGAACAAAAACCTAAAACAAAAATAAAATCAGCAACAACAAAAACATTTTGGGCATCAATGGACCAGATCCATAACTATATACCTGCCACATCTGTGGCTAAAGTAAATATATATATCTTTATAAGATACAAGTAACTATAAAAATTAATATGCCAAAAAAATTTGAACAGGTCATCTCTAAATTAAATCAATTACAAAGGTGTCTAGAACTAATTAGTTCTAATTAGTTTTCCTATTATCAACTCTTATTTCCATTTTTAAATTGTTTATGCAACAAAACTGTTTCCTCCAATACTGGTATACCTATGACCAATATTGTGTGACTTGCACTAAATGTGAATTAAAATTCTTTTATTTCGTTTTACTCTCATTTGAAAAGATATATTGTAATATATTGCTGTTTTTGGTTATTGCTATTATCTGTTTACAATTAGTTGTTGTAGGCTTTGGCTGTATAGATGTCCCTGCTGATGATATTGACCTGATCCACAAAGATTGCTGGCTACATTGATCCCTAACTTGCTGGCACTATATTAAACTTTTTAGACACACTGAATGAGGGCTCCATATAACACTTTTATAGTTCTCTCTGTCTGTACTAGCTTGATCTAGCACTGAGTTCAACATCAGTAAGGGTGGTATTGGTGTTAAAGGACCTCTGTGTCAGCTGTGTCAAAGCTTGATATCATGATGCTGCTGCAGCTGTGATACAGTTCATACATCGTGTATTCTATGCAGCCCTTGTCCGCCTGAGGGGCTCCAATTTCAACGACAAACGATATTCATTACATTTATGGTGTGTCAGCGTATAAGCGACTTCATTATCAACAGGATAAAGCGAGGAATCGAAAAGTATGGACGTATATATGTTTACTTACTTGTTGGCGGGAGAGACTAAGCAGAGCCTTTACAACCTTGTCGACACAGACAGCTTACAGAAAATGGACAACACAACCTGCGACGCTCCAGTGAAGTAGTTGGTATGTAGTCTGCCCTCCTCGGGTGGTACCAGTGACTTGGAGTCCTTATTGTTTAGTACATTTTATACCTGCTTCCGACTTGTGATATCGCACTACGGAGGAAAGGGATGATGAAAGTGGTGCACCAGAAGAAAGACCTGCGTGGAACACCACAATAAGAACTGCAACAAGGAACAGGCTCACCACGAACTTGTATACACATCCGTAGGCTCACCAAGCGTTTTTATTACCCTAGCTGGCCTACTTTCGTGTGGAGATAAACATGTCTTGGGTACACCCCACACCAGCACCACCACCCCTCTACTCATTACCTACACATACAGTTACTGCACTTCCCATGAACACAATAAAGGTCCGTGCTTATCCACTCGAAGACGCGATACCATGGAAGTATCACCGACAGCTATTTCCACTGTCGATCTGTTTGCTGTTGGTTGAGGAATTATATATTTTAGAAGTGAACTTGGAGAGCCTGGAAAAGCCTCCATATCATGAGCTAGAGTTGCTGCGCGCACGACTGAAGATGTGAATGTGCAACAACGACAATCACATCACATCGGACGATGATTGATGTGTGATGGCTGATGGAGTGACTCTATGTACATATGATGGCGAATATGTTGTTTGATGACATGATATATATATATCACCGCGTGGTGACGTTGTGCAAAGCATGTTGACATACAGTATAGTATATGTCTGTCGGCCAGTGTAACAAGACAATAACACCACTCTATAGGAATTGTCGCATTTTCATTTGTGTATCTACATCATACGTATCTGGGTTTGCACTACTGGTAATTAATTACATTTCATCAAGGTGAAACTGTCACGAATGACCCGTAGTTGACTCGTCATGCAATAAAATGGCTTGAACGTTTTATTATTGTTCATTATATATATTGGAACGCTGAGTGTCAGCAAGCATTGATTGCCAAAAATGCTCCTAATTCCGTGTAAAGTTGCTATTTTAGGTGTTCGAATGGGGTCAGGGTTACAATGGACGTGACCTTCTTGGGTCAGACTGCCCTGGCGCCTGTTGGCGATGGCTGCTCTGTGCACCAGATGTTACTCTTGTTGTTGTATTAATGACACTTTGTCAGCCCTGGTGCATGGTGTGCGAGTCTTGTGTCGTGTTCACTGTTACTGTAATGTGACCTGTTGGAGGTGTTGTGACCTGCTGCTGTGAGGGTCCGTCCTTGTGGTAGTAAACAGCATGCATGAAGCCTATAGGGGGTTGCCACCCTGAGATGTATACAGAGGTACATACAGCAGGCCTAACGACAGGAGAGAGGGGCAGGGGAGGGATGCTGTACCCGGATCCGCGGATATGAAGGGGGTACGGTCTTGGTTAATCGAATTGTAAACATACTATTATTTACTGGGCAAAAATAATTTACGATTACAGTTACAAGGGGTTCGGTGAGATCGTCTCTGCCAGGGGCTTGTGGTGGATCTCGGCGGCCCTACATAAGGGCAGTGTCCTTTCAGTGATGTAAGAAGGAAACAGCGAGGTCATCCTGTAGTTTTGAGAAGCGGTTAACAGAAGCATTCAAAGCTGACAAGTCTCTGGTTTAACAAGTGCAGTTCTCCGCACTCTTATAACACATCCTCTCTCAAATAATCCCACAACTATCGTCAACAACAGCAGTGGTATCAACACCACCACGACAACAAAGAAGAGGTCTGTTAGTGCCAGTTCAACGATTACTGTTTCTGTGTTGGATGTCTGTGCAGAAGCCAGTTGGATCCCCTTGCAGATCCTCCTGTTGCAAAGCTTGGAGTGAGGCAAAAGTCCTTTTCCAATGTAGCTCCCCTCCCTTTCGCCCACAAGCTCTAGGGGCCGTTGTTATGAAGCGAAAGTCGCTTCCCATGACAAAAAGGGAAACTCTACAGTAGGGAGAAATACTTAACCCACAACTGTCTTTATAAGTAGGTTAGTCTTGGATAGACTTCCATTGTTGATGGTCGGGTGTGCAGTACATAGGAAGCTGCTTCACGGCGAGCACAAAGAAGATTGAGATAAGCCAAGGTGTTTTGAAAAAGCTTCTTTTCTCCTCAAATTATTATGGTGAATCCAGGTAGGAAAAGCCTGGAGGTAATTCTTCACAACCACTCGATTTACTGGGGTCTAAAGCTGTTGGCTATTAAAACATAATTGGGTTTTGAGAGGCTTAGGCATAAGTGTGTAGGCTTGAAAGCAATTATTAACAGGCCAATAATTCTTCATATTTCATCATGCTTTATCCTTTTGTCTGAGAATCCACACAAAATTAGTGTGCAACATAAAGACAAATCTTCTGTAATTGTATTGTTTAAAGAACTGTTGCAAAGGATAAAGGTCTTTCAGAAACTAATGTGAAATACTAATTAGTTCTACTGAACCATTTCTATATTTTTTTTAGCATGTTGTCACTTTTATTTTGCCATTGATTTAATTAAATACTTGCATGAACTAGTTTTACATTATGTAGTTACATTGTAGTCACTGAGATGCACAAATTTCTGCCTCCGAAATACCCTGTTATCATCATAAACTATTTATAACGAGTACAGAGGTTGCTGTTTACATTAGAAAAGAACGGGACTGCAATCAACCTGGTAAAACATCGGCTGCCAATAAAATGACAGAAGCAATGAAAAATGGAGACAGTTCAATTAATGCTGTGAAACATGGAGATAGTTCAGTTAATGCTGTATCAATTTCTTGAAAGTACCACAGTATTAAAAATCTGACTGGAAAAATAAAATAATAAAAATCTGCTGCTTGAAAGGAAAGACGGGCAAAGGCTATGGACGTGATTAAAGTTCAGAGAAAATTACGGGTATCTCGTGCACGCGCCATTCGAACCGAGGTGGCCTGTCTCTGTCTGATTGCTATGATTAAAACTGCCAGCTCTTCCATTTTCACTACTTACCGAAGAAGATGGACAATTCACCATTCAGGCATAATGAAAGTTTAAGTCGGCGTGACTGGTCGATCCTCAGTGGAGACTAGTAACTGTACCTGGTACCTGTGCGGTTCAAAGGGATGTGCAACGGTCAGGCACATTGGGGTACATTGTACTACAAGTCTCCAACGACGTGGAAGTACCAGAGTCTTAAACAAACAAGAGCCAAGGTAAATAAAGATGTTGATGAAAAACAGCTGAATTGAAAAGTTTTATAAATAATCCTTCGTTGTTCATCAACGGATGAAACCTTATGCACTGTTCTGATGATTCCTCCCAAACCTTGTTGTCATACATATGGTTGATGAAGGAATATCGCCAATAACTATAACAAAGGCAAAGATCTTAGAGAAAAATAAATAGGAAAAAAGCAGCTACATAAGAAGAAATGGAAAACGTCAGTAGCATCAAACATTTCTGAAGCAGATGAAAACAGCAAGACAACAAGATAAAGACTTGCACAAGAACTAAAACACATAATAATCACAAGGATCAATATTATTATTATTATTATTATTATTAGTGGTGGTAGTAGTAGTAATAGCAGTTTATTTGACTGTTGTTAAGTAGGAATGTGCTACCTGTCTGCAGGTCAGTGAAGTTGATGGAAACTGGGGCTAAGCCTGCAAGATGTGGCACCTATCATCCATTTCAGGACGTGCTAAGGTACTTTTTAAAATATTAATTTTATGTCATGATGTAGTTGTCTAAAAACAATGAGAAAAAAGAGGAAAAACAACTGATATACATGTCTTTTATGTGTTTGTAAGTTTTTGTTCCGAGCAAATAAAGATTGTACTGACATTAACACAGTGACAAGACTTTTTGGAGTTATTTCGTTTACTTTACCAGTTAAGTCTGAAAAATGAACAGATGAAAAAAATAAACTAACAATAAAATCTGGTTATATCTTATTAAGAATAGGACAGCGAACGCATAACAAATCAAATACAAACTTTGAAGATTTCACTTTTGCAGACATCAGAACAACAAATAAACTTACACAAAACTTCATCATTCGAAATCGTAGTAGCTATCAAATTAAAATGCCTCAAACAATAGTTTTAAAAATACTATAGCAACAAATATTCCTTTAATTTGGCCTCTTTCTTCTAATATTTTTTGTTTGCTACAACACATCTTCTCGATCATACAAACGTTCCGTAGGTCTGGAAGTTGCAGACTCAAGAACATAAACCCGTCTTCGTTGCAAGGGTGATAATATCCTCATCCTCACACCCTCACACCACTATAAAAAGATGTGAAAACAATGCAGTCCTATGCTGACATTCAGTCTAATGTAAATTAATTTATAACTCAGAAATAAGGTTATAAAGTAGTATACCAACAAATCCTCATAAAAGTGTGTAATGTCAGAGTCAATCCTCTGGTAACCAAATAAATAAATAAATAAATAAATAAATAAATAAATAAATAAATAAAAAAAGTATTCCTGTTTCCACACTATCTTGCCGCCATCTTCATAGTCTGTTTTATTCACAAGATGTAGTTTGTTTTCTGCACTTTCTTAATGCTTAACTTTAAAATATACAACTGTATTACATGCAAAACATGAATGGAATGTTGTGTTCTCAAGGATGTGTAGAAATTATTTTAAATTTAAAAGCGAAAGGACAGTTCCACGAAAATGAACTAAAGCCTTCAATGAAAGGTTAAATATAAGTCTTCGACAGTTGTGTTTTCGTTCACATAAATGTACACATGTATGTGGAACAGCCGAATAATGATGTACTTCACAGTAAAAGTTTAGGAAACTACGGAAAGATGGACTACGAAGGGAAACGTTTGAAGAGTTTTACTCATAGTCCTGCAGTTGTTTCTGTTGTTGACATCCTTGGGAACTGGCAGCTGATGTTGCTTGCGTCTCTGTCTACTGACTACTACTGCTACTGCTGGCGCTGACTGTAGTACGGAGGACACTCTTGGAATCAGAGATCTTTGTAATGTCGCCTCCACGGGACTCGGTGTAGGTGGTGCTCGAGATGTCGCCGGAAGTGACGCATTTGGACAAGCCCAGGATGCGGAAGACGCCTTTGCGGAAGGACGGGTTGATGATGAAGTAGACGAGGCAGTTGCTGGAGCTGTGCATGTGGGCCAGCATTGTGACGAACAGGTGAGCCTCCACCGACAACCGTTGGGAGAAGTCCAGCACGATGACCACGGAGTAGGGCGTCCAGCAGACGACGAAGACGCAGAAGATGCCGAGGAGCATGCGTGAGGTGCGGAGGATCTCTTGCCACAACTTCCGCTTGTTGGTCGGATCCTTTTCCTCAAACACGTACAGGCTCATCTTGGTTCTGTAACGACGTTTCAACGACATTTTAAAGGTAAAGTTTATACAAGAGAGTAAAGTGTTCAATACCAGAAAGGCAGTGAACGTGGTCCACCGTCTAATGGGACAGAATGTCGAAGACAGAGGGCAGTATTTTTAGGACAATAGTTTTATAATCACAGGTTCGACCGGTTCTCGAACCAGTGAATATCTGTTCTGCATATAGGTAAAAAGTAAAGGTCGTCCTCTAACCATTTTTTTTAAAGATTAATGGCCACACTCACTCTTCTTGGGACTAACTTTCTTTTTTCGATGGAAGTGTTTATCCTCTCCCTTCTTTATCTTCTTCTGCCGTCTATAGAGTCAGGTACACATTGCTGAAAGCTCGACTGGGCATATTACACATCCCCCTCGCTACCTCCCTACATTATCTGTAATAAATACGATATATCACCTGTAAATGCGTCGAAAGATGAGGATGTGAGAGAGCAGCATGAAGGTCAGCGGGCCGCCAATCAGACCTGCGGACACGAGCAGCGTGTAGGAGAAAGAATTGGTGCGGTTCCAGATGCACTGATGGTTTTTCTTGTCAAAGTAGTGGCCACCCCATCCCAGGAAGTTGGGGAACTCGAAGAAGAATGCAACGACCCAACTGCCGACGCAGGCCGCCACGCAGGTGAATTTCGTGAAGAGGCGTTCGTACCAGTTGTTGTGGCAGATGAAGACGAAGCGGTTGAGGGTGGCCAGGGTCAGGGACAAGAAGGCGCAGAAGCAGGCGGTGAGACACATGGAGGCCACGGCCTCACACAGCCACACCTTGTCGTTGAACCAGGCCTCGCCTTTGATCACAGCTGGTCGTCGAGCGTGCAATGGATACGTAATGGAATCAACTAGTGCTAGCCAACCAATCAAGCAAACGACCGACCGACCGACCGACCGACCGACCAGCCAGCCAGCCAGCCGGTATTTCGAACGAGGAAATTCTCAAGACAAAACTTTCTGTATCCAAACCAAGCGAGCAGATTAAAAGAACACGAAGATGATAACAACGAAGACTGCAACGAAAAAATGATGATGGTGATGACGACGATCATTGTGATGACGACGATGATGACAGCGACCCGACTATGATGACAATAATGATGACGACTTTACTGCTGCTGCTGATGATGATGATGATCATGATGTTTAGAAAACAGGAACATCCACACCGGAAACTGCGCGCGCACCCTTACCTGTTACGCACATGGGGTCAGCTATGGCGGCCACACAAAGGTCAGCGAGGGCAAGGTTGATGACAAAGGCCTTTCCTGTGCGCTGGGTGCCTCGGACCAACGTCATCACCAGGAGGATCAGCACGTTGCCAAAGGAACCGATCTGTGGCGCCATCAAGTAAAGACTTTTTAAATAAACACGTTCTTCAATCGGAAACGTTTAGCCGACACCTACGCAGATGACAAATGACATTTGCTGGATACATGTCAACCAAACGAAGTTTATTCATGTCAGTTCGGTTTCTTGGCTTACACGGGGTGCGCTGGGGGTGGGGGTGAAGTGGTGGGGGAAGAGAAACTGGTGTTTTACCTTAGACAGCAACTAATTACGGTTGTAAATATAAAATTTGACGAGGGTGGGTGGGACTGGAAGGGGGTACATATCTCAGACGAAAATTATTTTTTAATTTAAAGGTTAATTAATTTGCTTTTTCAGGTATCCCGTGGCAAGGTTGGTTTTCTCGTGTCTGTTATTATTTACATTCGGTGTTCTATTCTTACATTTTCTTTGCAAAACATGTTAATGGTGAGTCAGTTTTTTGTTTCTCGTTTTACGTGTTAGTGTTTTATGGCCAGCTAACAACTCAAGAGGATCTGCCAGCGCTGTGAATAGGTTTTACAGCCAGAAAAATAAAACAGTCAAAACTTTATACCCACATTCCACATGCGTGATTGTCTTGGTAACAAGTCTTTACTAATGCATCCTCCGGTTTCTGGTGCCATGTTTATCAAGGATGTGCTAATGATGGATTTATACTTGTGAAAGTCTTAAAACTGGTTAATTAACTCAGAGCCAGATAGACATATTGATTAGGTATTAGCTTTAGTATGATTTATCCTTGTGGGGGGGGGGAGTGTGATGAAGAGAGAGAGAGATGGAGAGGACTAAATAAAAAGAAACTGACAGACAAAGAGCAAGAGCAAAAGAGATTGAAAAAAAATATGAGAAAAAAAATAGAGAAAGACTAAAGACGTTTCGTCTTGCCAAAAACATTGACAGTTCTTTGTTTAAGAGTGTCAGAGAATGTTTAAATTATTTGCTTTTTATATCTAGCACCTGCCCTACAGAGAAAGAGAAATAGAAGATTACTGTAAAAATAATACATATACTCAAAGTACAACAGAGAAACGATGAGAAATAGTCCAAAAGTGGTATTAATAACACTCCAGTCTATTTACAGTAAATACTCGTAAAATTGTAGTAAGTGGTATAGCCTTTATGCAAATTAGATGTGGCTCTCTCTCACACACACACAAATCTCACTATGCTATATGTTTTAATTATGAAATTGTAATAGGCCATCATCAAGAGGGGAGGATAGAAGTAACAAAAGGAAGCCACTTGTAAGCATGAGTTATGATAATAAAATCTTTAATAACTATGTTTCTATTGACTTTTCAAAAATTGACATTTTGTTTTTATATAAGCTACTGTGTGTGTATGTGTATGTGTGTGTGTGTGTGAGAGAGAGACAGAGAGAGAGAGAGCTAGAGACAGAGAACAGGTGTTTTCACCATGAGAGCTGTACACATGATGGCGATGTACAGGTAGGCCACTAGCGGGTCTGTCTCAATCAGCGGAGGCAGGTTGGACGGCAGATGTGTCTCGGTGATGGGAACAGAAACCGTGGAGACACATAGTTCCGGGGACAGAGATGACTGGTTGTCTGTACCAGTCTGCACAGACAGTTAATAACAGTGGATGAGAATTACAATAACAACGATAGTTATTTGCTAACAACTAAACCGATAATAGGCGACACGTTTCAAAAGAGATAGCAGTGGGGTAGGGTGAGGTAGGGTGGGGTGGGAGAGGTGCAGAGTAAAGTTTCAGTTGACTGTTGTACAATTTCCAATGAATATCATTGTAACCACGGGTCACAAAATAGCTACAGGACTAAGAGACGTTTAACTTACTTTCATGTGAACCTCGGGAAAGCCTCTAGCTATACTCTTTCCCCTTTCAAGGATTTTTCGGAAACTTGATTGGCTCCGCAAGCCATCATGTTCTGCCTCTACAGGTACTGATGTACTAAAGCAAGAAACAAAAATAGTTTGAGCAGAGACCTCAGGTGTATAACATATTACTTTTCCAACTCCGCAGTATCATGGCCTTTTTCTAGGACCACATTCCCAAGCCAAGTCCAGAGAAAAAGGAAGGCCGAGTGCCGGACGAATGGGACTTCAGTCAGTATAAGCGCGCACACGTGTGCGTGCGTGTTTGTGCGCGTGCACGTCCATCAGTCACCAGTCTGTTTGCTGGCTGGTGAAGACAGTTCATCCATCATCACGAAGTTTAGTGAGCTGTTAGATGTTGGCCTATGCTGCTGTCGCTCGCAATGGATTCTACGATAACGAGACACAAAAGACTGAAGTCACTATTCGGACTCACAGTTTTTCTCTTGTTTCACTTGTCGCGACATCGGAACTATTTTTGAATCCAATCAGCAAGCCATTAACTGAAGAATACTGATAAATCAACCCCCACCTGGTATAAATAAGTCTGAGTGAAACAGGTATTACGATGTCTACCGTGTGAGCTCGGCTTCATGAAGGAAACAATACAAACAACATCACCACCTGCATCACGATGCTGGAGCTGACTAAAAGCAAAGGTTAAGGTTCAGATAACATGCTTTGAATCAGCTGATAGAAGTTTACCACGTACTAAGAATTTTGGACACAAAGGGTGATAAAGTTGATGAAGAAGCCGTGAATGGACCTGACAAATACCTTCACAAAGCTGATGTTGGTCTGCAAGTGCGCTGACACGAGAGGAAGGAGTTAAGAAGGTGGTCGAAGGATACAGAACTTGGACAAGTATCTGCTGTGTAACCACATGAACAGGGTTCAAACTTGGATCACTCTCTTCCACATTTGCCGGTCTTGTGGGACTTCACAATAAGAGAGCCGAGGGCAGATAAAGGAAGGAACAAATCCTTTCCATAAAATTAACTATTTTTTTCTTTTAGTGGTTCAACACGTGCAGTGCTAACAACGCAGTTTTATTTTCACAGCAACATTTTCAAAGGAAATCTCTGAAGCTTGTTTTTTGAACAACACTTAACTGGCTTTTCAGAAGAAGGTATTGCTCTTGAGGGGCTTGATGTTTGAGTTACATTGTATATCTATTTTAAAAACTGTGATTTATGGTTTATATCTTTTTTGTAACATCATTGGGATTTTCTCCTCGAATGAATGTAATCTTCTTTGCTTCATGAGCTGTTCTCAAAGCATCTTTTGCATAATAACATTGTATAATGAAGACACAGGCATCTATGTGCAGGAATAGATTGTCACAGAAATTAGCCTTCACTGATTTGGTAGCTTGTGGTGAAAACCTTAGCTCACATTTTATGGAGTAACATATGAAACCCGTAATTATCAGTCCACGACTTTGACGGCAGGTAATCAGTCACGTGACATCTTTCATAGAGGCTGCCGCCATTGAAAGAAATAACGGTAACAAGTGTAAAGCCCGGAGCAGCCTTTGAAAGGTGCAGTTATGAGGCTTTGTGAAGAGCAGACTTTGAACCAAGAGCTGGCCAACTCATTAGGAGATATCAAGTATATTTGTCTGCTAATTCCCTGAAATGATATATTGCCCCACGAGGGTTTCGCCTTCAATGCCAAGGAAGTATTCTTTCCTGACGATCGAAACCCTGGTGGGGTTGCATAGTCTTGTATGGAGGGAGTGATGGTGGAAGAAAGAAATTGAAATCAAAATCGTTAATATCCACTAATAGGCCATCTGTTATAAGTCTTTTTTTCCCCTATTTTCTTGGTTGGCTATAAACCCAAGAGATTGGGAGGTTAAGCCAAAACAGGAAAAAAATCCCATAAAAAATATTGTATGCACAACAGATCATTATTATCAAACATAAATAAATAAAAAATACTTGGTGAAAATATTTTCAGAGATACAGTTTGTATACTTTCTTGAAAATGGACTACTTAAACATCTAAAATTGACAGACTTATGAGGTGTCTTTTGTATTTGCGTTTGGCTACTGTACATTATGGAAGATAAGGTTTTTAGCTGTAAGCTCGAGTAAAATATATAAACAAGCAATTAATTTTATTCAGTAACTGTTTTGATTAACACAAGAGATTTTTTTGGTAAATATGTCAAAGTATTGTAATAGCTACACAGGTAATTTTTGAGATTTTAAAGAATTAAAAGCTAGTAATGGGGACGAAAAGTTTTGTATTTTTTCTTTTATTATTGTTGCTGTGAAGTTCCAAATAATTTGCAACTGTTTTCTTAAATACGTGCATTAAGGTTTTATATCATTTTCCCTTCCTGTTTGAAGACTTTAAATCCTCAACTGACAGAAAGGCGTGACAGTACAGAACAATGGGGTGGATGGTAAATAGCTTTTTACTCCGAGCCAGCAACTAAGACTATTTCACGGCAAGAGCCTGTAAACACATACTACATGCAGAGAAAGAACAGTGTGCCCGAGATGAGATCTGAACCCGGGGCAACCAAACCTCACTGTATTGTTGACAGGCAGTAACCGTTGCCACCGGACCGCCTAAAGAGGAGAGAGAGAGAAAGAGAGAAAGGGGGGGGGGAATGGGTGACAACTACACATATAGATGATGCTCACTTTCTACATCATTGTTGATACTGGCCCTAGCTAACTAAGCAGCCTCACAGACATCAACATTCAGTGATTATTGTTGGATTTCAGGGCCTCTAAATAATGCCTCAGGAAAGTAAGCTCGTGAACAGGAAAGGTATTACGAAGGAAAAAAGAAAAACAAGATAAAACAAAAAAAGGAAAGAAAGAAAGGAAAAAAAATGAATGAAAGAAAAAAGTAAGAATAAAACTAGATCGATATATTGATCGACATAAAGCTAGCTAGATAGATGAAAGAACAAAGACATAACCATGTCAGGCACAGAAGAATCACAAAGAACCGGAAGTTTTCAATCAGCGTGACCTTCTTGAAGAAGCCGTTGTGTCGCCAGCCAGGACTTCCAGAGGCAAATCAGTCAGTCGGGCAAAAAACTCAGGTTTGGTGCAGAGTGAAGTTAGAAATCTGCTGCCCAAGCTTTTCTCTCTGTGGTGTTCGTTCTAGATCTTTACTTCAAAAGACAACAATGGTCTCTTTCTTTGAACAGTAGTTATATTTCAGTCTTCTTCATTCTTCCTGTCTGTGCTTGGCCCAAGAGGATTACAATGTAATCACTTCTCTCCAGCCTTTTTTTTTTTGAGGGGTTGGGTACGGACGGGGGGAATTAATGACAACAGACACAGGTTTTATAGCTTAGGTATGCTGAAAATGTTTATTTAGTTGTTACATTCCATTGTTAGAATTATGCACGCTTTATATATATCACACACACGCGCGCGCGCACGCACACACACACACAGAGTAATAGCACATGAAAATGAATACGATATACTCTTTTTCCGTAGTTTTCTCATTTCTCGATCTTCTTTTTCCAGTAGTCATTAGCCACAACTTCTTCAGATCACTTGCTGATCGTTAATCAGCTGTCTTCACACCTTTTGATTCTCACAATCTCCATTTCTTTGAAGGGGTCCAATGACATTCTATGCAGCAAATTAGTTCCCACCCTTTCAAATAAACAAGAACTCCAATTGCAAACCTGTATTTTCTGCAGTCACAAACCAATACCACAGCCCTTTACTCGGTCATGCCATAATCTGAGTCAACAAACAGAAATTTAATAACATACGCACAGGTACGTCAGAAGATATTTACACCAACTCTTCCAAACTGTTACGAATCAAGCTTGCAGAAAACAGATGAGGAACCTTTGTCCTCTCAGACAATATCCTTCTTTTATTCTCCTCGCATTCCCTTTACTCATTTGAAATGTCAAAGGGTTTTGAATGTGTAATGTGTTTAACAGCTTCCGGTCTGACTGACAGAGGCTGGCAACATTTTTTGTGAATCTTTAAAAATGTGGCTTCGAATTTTTGTAGTTAGGTTCCCATTTCTTTGCTGGTTCTATTGGGGAAAAACTTCCTGCACCATAAGGGTATAGGTAATTTACCCATGGGTAAAATTACTCCATCTTGAGCAGGGAACCATGCGCAATGAGAACCTCTATCGAAATTCCCACTATGCCGGTCGGTTTCTCAGTGGCTCATGAATCGGGAAGTAGGTTGCTTGTCATGGTAACTTAACAAGCTGGTTCCCTGCCCAAGATAAAGTAATTTTATCCAAGGGAAATTACCGATGTTCATGTGTCCCAGTTCTGTAGACTTGGCTGACCCGAAGATCCTGTTTCCAAGCCGCCATGACTGTTTAAGAAAGCTTATATCTTTTAATGTCCACCCTGAACTCTGGAAACTATTCTACACTTCAGTAATACGCACCACCGAGACTTTTGGCCTAGTGGTCATTCCAGCGGCAAATCCGAGTATACAACCAAATCATGGCTAGGAACAGTTTTGTGAGAGAAGATTTTCACACTGCTGGCTGCCATAGGGCTCTTTTTTGTTTTTGTTTATGCTTATATTCAATGTCTTGAGGTATCATGTAATGTCTAATGTATTATGAAACAGTAACAATGGCAGACAATTTCCTGAAATGGATTAATAAAGATGTTTTGTATTTGTATTGTATTTCCTGGCCTTGTTTCCGAACGACAGAGATATTTTGAAAACATCCAAACCCTGTATTTCAAGGTTTTGAGCTTTGATAAAAGGATAAGTTAAAACTTACTCTTGGTTAATTATTTCTAGCAGTGTAGACACTTGTTCCGAAGTAAAAGCTTGGCAGAAGGCTCTCCTGGTCAATATGCGATACTAACGACGCCTTTATTTTGAGACTTCAAGCGAGAAACTCATTTTTCCAGTTAACCAAAACACTCGGGGCTTCAGAGAAGAACGACGGTTGAAAAACAAGACAACTCAGATATCTTGTTTTCTGGTTCGGTTAATTTTGTTCGCCCATTGTTTCAGTTTCATTCACAACCTGTATCTTCTGTTCAGTTCACGATATAAAATAATAACCATATGCACTTCAATTTTTATGATTTAAAAGAACTTCACAAGCATTTTTGTAACACTGGTCGTTTTTCGATCGGATATAAATTTATCTTTACAGCTGATGACCATTCATCTTACTCGCAAAACAGTCTGAACCTCGGCTTAACAAGCACCCAGAAGGTCGCTCACTCCATCCCCAGAGTTTGATTAATCATGGCTGTGCGTAGAAAGAGGTGTTCGTTAACTTCCTCCTAGTCTTTATATATTTCTCACATTTCTGACGAATAATAAGTGATATTTCTCTGTACAACAGTTCTTGTTGTCGCCGCATCAACTATAAGCATATCCTGTTTCGCTCCTGGTTGAAACTCAGCATTTGTCTTGATTTGTTATGTTTTCTTGCACCGCCATTCTATCAATTTATAATGTATCGAGGTTTCCGTGTGGAAACTCTAATAGATCAAGCTGTAACGTACCCACGATATTAAAAAGTCCCTGTTATTATATGTGACAATTAAGAAGCTTATTCATAGCCCGCTAGAGGCATTTAAAACAAATAGGACAATAAGCAATAAAAAATAATAAAGAACTACAAAATGCATGACATAGGAACTATATATTAAGACTACATTAAGATTAAATATTAAGATAGTGAAGTAAGTAATCGAAGATGGGAAACAGATATCGCAAACGGAATTGATTGAAACCTCGGAGCTATACCAGGAAGTTATAAAACTCGGCGATCAAACTGTGATCTTAGTCCTAAACACACGTACCTATACTTACTACTGCAGTTTGTACAAAGCATGTCTAGTATTTGCATTAATGGCCGCTCAAAAATGTCTGCGAGTGCCGAGAAAAAACTCCTTTCATTCGTCAGTTTTTTTAAGGTCTTAATTAAAGGGTAAAAGTAAGTAAACTAAGTGTTTGAAGTACCAAGTACTACCCTTATGATTCTTTATTCGCTCGAGCAGCACGTAACTGAATGTTCAAAGTGAATATTCACCCTGGTCTTGCCCTTTTGCGACCCTTGTATTGCGCATGCGCTGATCGTTTGTTTTTAATTTCCGGTGACTGTATAAGATTTTCTACAGAAATGCAGGATGGATTAATAAAATACACAATGCTCTAACATAAACGTTTTTGTGCGCCGTTAGTTTGTTCTTTCGTTCTTTCATATTTTTATTGACACTTCCGCTGCCGAACGAGTAAGATAAATCTTTCAGTTGTCCTGAGGTGCGGAGGGAAAGCTTCCACAAACACTGCCAATCAATCAATTCGTAAAAACCAAGACAAGTGTTTGTAATCATCTAATTATAATCAGTGCTAAAATGCGTCACTGCATCTCTGATGAAAAGAGAGAAGAGTAAGGTGACAATTCTGTAAGAATCCAGTTTAATTGGCTGCAGCCTTGTCAGAGCTTTTTGTTACTGCTACAATACGTTGGTCTAAGGTGCTTTAAGACCTAAACCATACGTAATGATGTGAGTTGCTTGAATCTTTATAATTCAACTGAAGACACGATTTTACATTTTATACAGTCGATTAGTTCCAGAAATCGACAAATGGCTCAGCTTGCAAATGGAAGCTAACAGTTCTTAAAGAAAACAGAAAGAAAAGAAAGCCAACCAACCAACCAAAAAAAAACAAAAAACAAACAAAAAAAAAACAAAAAACAAACAAACAAAAAAAAACAACAACAACAAAACAAAACAAACAAACAAACAAACGAAGGTAATAAATGGACCTGAAAGGTGGAAGTTTAATTCAGCACAGGCCCTTGACTTTAACTGGCTTACGCATTGATTATGTTATACTTTCTTTTCTAGTTCTTTGTTGGTTATCCCGTCGGAGGGAAAAGAGAAGGGACTGGATGGCCATGGCAGGTGCCAAAGCTCTCCACAAAGACCTTTTTGCTGAGTCGAGGTCTAGCAAAGCAAAGTCAGTGAAAGGTGAAAATCAAGTAGTTAGCCATGTTGCAAATCTCAAGAACAATCGAATGTCTGGAAATAAAAGCCATTTCCATTTTTTTTTTTTTTTTTTTGGTTGGGGGGAGAGTATGGGTTAGGGTTGATGGGTAGAGTTAAACATGTTTTACGCCAAGCCAGTCAAATGGATAGACATAATAAAAGTATTTAGACAGAATACAGATATTCATAGCAAAACTCCAATCTCTTAGGTATTCAGTACCAAACGATTTCCACGGATCACTATCACATTCCATCCAAATCGTGCACAACCTCCCCCTATACACGCCAGCACCACAAAGAAGGTACAGAATTTGAGAGAAAGTGACAAACGAGTTACGTATATCTTACCTCTGTCATGCAAGATGCCATCTAGTTTTTGTTTTTTTTTTCTCTCCGGAACTTTGTGGACACTGAAAGTAGAAGAAGGTTGAGTGAGCGCGCGCCGGCCTGTAGCGGGTCCCCGTTCTTATACCCGGAGCCGCAGGCGGTGCACCGGAAATGTGGCCAGAACCACCTTTCGCCAGTCCGGGGCTGGGTGGTGGACGGGTGGAGTTGGGAGGGGGAAATCGGTGTCAGCAACTAAAGTTATATCACGGCAAGTCTTGTAGACAGATGCCGCATGCAGAGAAAGAACAGCGTTCCCGAGACGAGAGCTGAACCCAGGACAGTCAGTCTTCATTGTATTATTGGTGACAGGCACTAACAGTTGCGCGCCACCAGGGCCACCCTGGATGTGGAGGAAGGGCTGACAGATTTAGAGCATGCGTTTCAATATCTCTTCATTTAGGAATTTTTATTCTTTGCGCGCCGTAGATGGCTCTTTCATTCCTTAAAGCCCAGTATACGAAATGAATTAAATCCACCAGTTTGTTCCGAAAAGATAATTAACACTTAAATCTGTTTTAGACTAAAAAGCAGTAAAACAAATAACTAAATGAACAAACAGTTGAGCACAAACAAAAATCGGAAGAAACTTTATTTAAAAAACGTTTATAGGAAACCATGAAAATAACACCAGGAAAACAAAAAAAGTGGGCGCGGGGGTGGATGTGTGGGTGTGAAAAAGAGAAACAATGCATTTATAAACGTAATAATCTTGAGGAAGAAACAAAACAATAGAGTCAACACTTTCCAACGAAGGCAGTTGGTGAACTATATGCAGATGCCGCAGCGACCAATAGGACTGGTGACTGTCGCAGCCAAGCAGCACTGGAGACTGTTCCAGAATCCAGTGAGTGTCGTCCGAGTTGTTGCGCCAAAGGTCTGCTGCCAGCCCACACACAACTGGGTGGTGAGGAGGGTCCTTGTCGGCAGTCCTTGTCGGTTGCATTTGCGGTTTTGCGACAATGCACACGATGCTGGAGACAAGGGCCTGTAGGTAAAGATTGGTGATGATTATAGAGCATCGACATAATCGGATCTGTCTGATCACCCCCTCTCCCCTTTACAAAACACATTATAAAACGAGTTTCTACACTCAAATCCACCAGAAACGCTATAATCTATTGCGGAAAAATCACTCTTAAAGATTAATGATAATTCAATGAACACATGAACACTGAAAAAAAACCCAAACTTTTCAAACTAAGTATATATATATATGCTAGCTATATATATGTTGCACCCCAACTTCTTAAATCCTTTCTCTTTACTAGAATACAATAAACAGTAAACTTCGTGACTTCACATATCTTTAAATATGAGTAAATAATTATTTCCTTTGGACATTTATTTCGTCTTCTTGTTTTTTTAAAAAAAATTATTTATTTGTTAATTTAGATGTAGTCTACACGCAGCTATGATAAGCATGCTTTCCTCACTTTTTTTTATCTCTTCTAAATAAAGAATTCTCTCTTTCACACCTACACACACCCACAAAGTAGTGGCATAATTGCCCTGCAACTGCCCTTGCGGATTAATAATGTTGTTTTGTACATCGCCACTGACCTGTATAGTGGATATAAATGTATTGTATACAGATTCACGGCATCAGCTTGTGGTGATGATGCTAAGTACAGTGTAAACAAAACTAGTTTACTGCGTGGCCAGCTACACACGAACATTTTTCAGACCCTGTATCACATGACTGTATAATACAAAAGTAAACAGGAGCATTTTCCCCCTGTTCCTGACAGTCCGTGGTGAGAAGCAAATTATGATCACCACATCCACTAGATACGGGGTCATGGTCATGGAACCGTAGTCTAACCCTGACCTTTCTTTTTCCGGAAATGACGTTCATAGCAGCAGTCAAAGCTTCAAAATGGCGGCTCCTAGGAGCTCGGTTGCGCAGGGTGGATTTTGGAGTACCCCTCAAGTTAAATACAGTAAAGAGACACACGATTTACTTAAAGGTCAGAGACTGTGTATTAAATACTATTTTTATTGTCATAGGTAACAAAAATATCTAAAGATTGAGTTATAATACTGGATCCTTTATAATAACGACTAAAATTAAAAAACTTCTAATAGTACCAATGTTGCATATTACGAAATGTAAACAAGTGTGTGTGTGTGTGTGAAATACATATGTCTTAGGAAATTTTCGAATTGGTTAGTTCCTTTATCATAAAAAGCAATTGCTCGGGCCTTATTTTTTATGTGTATGAGTATTTTTTGAATACATTCATGTTAATTAAATTAAATAACTCTTTCTCCATTTTTCTTAATGAACAAAACAAGGAGACGGATATATGTTCATTAATTAGTGTAATTTTTTAAGTGAACGAAGTTATCTAAAATGGACATATTTA
This sequence comes from Pomacea canaliculata, assembly GCF_003073045.1. Taxonomy (NCBI): domain Eukaryota; kingdom Metazoa; phylum Mollusca; class Gastropoda; order Architaenioglossa; family Ampullariidae; genus Pomacea; species Pomacea canaliculata. The sequence continues at coordinate 40,259,890 of NC_037590.1, read as the reverse complement.
AAAGAAATGAACAGCAAGGGTCCATTCGATCATTGTTGATTATTAGGTAAGATACAATATAACACATTATTTATCCCAGAGGGCAATTTGGGACAGCTCGATATAAAAGCACAAAAAAATACCATAACTTAACCATATCTGCCAAACAGACTCATGCATTCATGTTTCAGACAGCTGCATTCATCTGCACACAGTCACATTCAGAAGTCGCATGGCTGAAACAAGGACAGCCTCAGTCTGTTTGTCCTGCATGCAGGTGCACAGAAGCAACAACCCTATGGGAGTTGAAAAAATTCTCTTGACAGACATGCCTATCATCACAAAGGATTTCAGACATTTTCAGAAGTAAGCAGAGTCTGAAGAACACTCTGGGCTGTCCCGATGATTTTGGAGCAGGTGGATACAACATGATGTAACATGTAAGCTGCTCTTGTCCTTCACCAATAAACTGCTGTAGAAACAGTTACATGAGAAGGACAGCACGCTCTCTGTGTGCAATCTATAAAAAAGCTCATGAAATTGCTGGGAGACAGAGAAAGACTACAGCTTCTGGAGAAAGAAGAGGCACTGCTGAGCCTTTTTCATGACAGCTTGAATGTTTGAATCCCAGAAAAGTCTCCTATTGAAGATGGTGCCCATGTATTTAAAAGCAGGGACAATTTCCACCTCCATGTCCTGGATGATACTAACAGGAGTTGATAGAGAATTTCAACGGAAATCAAGGACAATCTCTTTGGTCTTACATTGAGTTTTAAGAAATTGTTATCGCACTAGGCAATAAATTCATCCACAGCTACGCCATGGGTATCTACTAGCTTGCTAAGAGGAGAGAACAGTGCAGTGTCATCAGAGAATTTGACGAGATATTGACCCTCATGATTACTGTGACAACTGCTGGTATACAGAATAAACTGAAGGTGTTTGTAGTTACATTTAGATTTCAAATTCAATTATACAATTATTAATTTTATTGCAGAAATGATGCGCGAGTCCAAATTGACAAACTTTCAGCAACGACAGGTGGATAGGACTTTAAAAGGTAAGTTTAATGAGAAATTTTGGCGAGATAGGTGTATCTGTCTTCCTGAAAGCTGCATTTTAAATATAAATTGCTTTGCCTAAATATGCATCTAAAACCATTAAAATATATGCTTAGAAACCTTTTTATGTATTGTAAATAGTATTCACGGCTGAAGCATTTTGCAATGGAAGATAGCCAATTATAAGGTATTATACTTTGTACTAGCCTTTTCTGTTTGTAACTGTTCAATTCTTTAAGTCTGTGGTGTATCAATATACTTTGTTATCTTAGTTTACTCCGTTCAACAGCATTGTAATATTCTTTCTCAATAGACTCATTTTATTATCTTATAATATTATTGTACTTTTGGGCTTACTGTTCTTTTTTTCTGATGTAAGTTGTCTGGATATTTTGTGTTAATGGGATCTTCTTTGTCTTCAAATACTCAGACAATAACTCCAGAGGCCCTGATAAAGTCTGCTGTACACTGCAGGGTTCTGAAAATCTTTTCCTTTTATCGGTGTACTGGCCGACCATGCCTCTACTCTTACTTTCTGGTCAGTTGGATAGTCTTGCAGGAAGTTGGCCACTGTTACTGGGGTACTCTTGGGACTACAAAATGTGAAAATTGCCGAACATGTGAATCTGTCATGACCCATTCTCAATCTTCTGTCACAGGACTTCAAAGACAGAATATAAGATGATGTCTTTGTTGTGAATCTTTTCTCAGACCATTTGAGCTGCAGTCATAGATTTTTGGCTTCGGCCTTATAGTATGTGCAGCACTTACTTGTTGGAAATACTCTTTGGAGTGTTTTTCCATCCCTGAGCTGGACTCCACCTCTTCTGTATCTGGTGGCCTCTTCTATTGATTCATCTGTGCATATATATCCTTAAAGGATCTAAAGACAATTTTGAGATATTTTTAATCTCCGTCTCTAAAAGATCTGCAGTGAGAAACACATCCAGCATTTTTTAAATGTTTCATTTATGACGGAATCTAACAGCCAAATTAACTCAGTTTTTTAAATTTTTATAGAGTTATCTACATTTTGTACATTGTGTGTGGAGGTATCCCCTCATATTTGCATAGTAAAATTACATTTTATGTTTATGAACATTGTATGTGCATGTGTATGTGGATGTATTAGTACATGAATATTTATTTGTGCCTATGTGCTTGCATGTTAATACAATTGATAGACTTGATTTGTGCTATTTCCATTTAAGATGGGGGTCAGCTGCCACTGCAATTACCTCCAACCTCAAGCATCCGACGAGCAAAGCCTCCAAAACTGGTGACTTCTAGTACTATCTTAAACCCAAGGTAATGTCTTCTGACCATGACTAAATATGACTAGGGACCAAGTTTTTTTAATAGAAACTGAAAAATATCTATAATGAATTTATATAAGTGTAACCAGGATACAACAATATGACACTAACTTTATCATCTCTTTAGAGAAAGGCTTTGATGAGGCGCTCACTATAACTCAAATCAGTATAAGTTAAAGGACAAACACAATATATAAACTATATTCAGGCACAAAAGATTGCATGTAGCATTCACATTTTGCTTTCACATACTTCCTGGATGTTCTTATTGAAGCTGCTGTAGCCATTTCAACACCTGTTAAAAAGTGTAATAGGCAATAAAATATTTTGTGATCGGTATTTTGTAAGAGCATAGAAATACAGTCAAAATTGCCAGAGCCATTATTAGTTTTTATCTAATGCACGGTTCATTATCCATAATCATCTTTCTTGTACACAAGACTCAGTTGCTACAGCTTCATTCCTACTACTTGACCACATACATTGTCTACACACTCCAGGACACTATATATTACTCTTGACACTCAGTTTTTCAAACCTCCAGACCATGGAATATGTGAAAACAGCTTTTACTGAAACAATAAAAACCCTGCAAAATAACTTCCAGTTCCTTTAAAGTCTGCAACCATTTTATATCTTGGCCTTCAATAAATATTGCCTGTTTGGAGGTCCTTGTTGGTGATCTATCTTGGCACAGTAGGGAGTATCCAAACATCTACACAATCAGGACCATTCAGTTTCATTAAGGGGTTTAAAGAATGTTCAAGTTGCCATTTAGGAAGTTAGCCTGTATGCTAAACCACAATCAGTGATTATTAACTGTAATATTATTTAACATGCATTGTTCAGCAAAATATTAGTTCCACTCTTATGATGCCATTTTCTTAGCAATGTACATAAGAGATTACTGTGGTGAAGGGGCTGAAGACGGCACGATTGAGTATTAATTAAGTTTATGGCAGTATTCTTGGAGGGTTGGAAGATCATTGTTGCAAATTATTTATCAGAAGTAAATGCTTTTTTTGAAGAACGAAACAAAACTGGAGTTTGTCTTTAGTCATGACTAATGTAGCGTATAGCAACTTGGCTTTGTGGTCAGGAACTATTCAGGAGGCATCAGAAGCCGTGAAACCATGGAGGCACAAGGAGCATTCAAAAAGTCAGATTATGTGCCGCCACGTTACAGTAAGGAATGTTTTCGTGTGTTTGAAAATAAATCATTTTCCTCAAGTCCTTATGGAGAAGATTGTAACAATTTATCACTTTTTGAAAGGCTTCAGTTAATAATATTACAGATGAATAACTGGTATGTTCTGTAGGTTACATTTGAAAAGTTTCCCCTTGCTCTAAATATCTTGCCATGTATGCTGTTTCAGACACACGGTCTGCACGAGAAAAGGAAAAGCTTGCAAACATTATGGCTTATGGGGAAGACGTACCAAACATACCAATGGAGCGTGTTCGCAAACGTTTGGAATCTCCTCCCCCTGAGCCTGATCGTTTTGACGAGCGTAAGTGCCTATTGCCAGAAAGGTTTGGGTGTCTCTTGCATTTTATACATTTCTAAATGTCTTACATTGGGGAGAATTAGAAATGAATGTAGAGATATTTAAGGCATTTTATCTTTGGCATACAGGAAAAGCAGTTATGCTTAAGGTTTATATGTGATGGTGGACCAGTGGGTAAGAATAAGAGACAATTTTAGTTAGAACTCAAAGCTAAATCATGCTGGAAATGTTTTCCTCCTGCATATTCTTGTGACGTTCAAAAAAATGTTTACAGTACAACAAGAAATTGAGGAAAGACAAAAGTTTCTATCTGAGATGGAAAGTCTTGGTCGGGGGGAAAAGTATCGCAACATTATTGCAACAGAAATCTCACAGGTATGGCTGATTTTGAAACTTGCGTCTGTAAAAGTGCTCATCTTGGTTATTTTTAAGAATGTCATGACAATTGTTTAAAAAAAAAAAAAAAGAATGTTGAGGTTAATAAATACTGATGGGAAGCAAAATTGAGAATAAATAAAATAGTTTTAATATCCTACTACTCTAAGCCACTATTATTTTTGTAACTTAGAGAAGAGAAAGTATATAAATATCACAGCGTTATCAATCAGTAAATTTCTACTTTCAGAAAATTCGTGAAATGGAAATAATTGACAAGAAGCGGTCAAAAGAGTTGGAGGATATTCTAAAAATGCAGAATAAAGAATCTCAAAGCAGCGGCATTCCACATGCAACTGTCATGATACAATGAATTTTTTTTGTTCTCTAAACACACAAGACGTTTTGTCTAAGCCTAATAGTTTTATTTCCACTCATCGTGTTTTTGACCATTTGATGCAAAAAATAATATATTCCCATGTCTGGACCAAGTACATCTAGTGCATTTTGGGGGCTTTAGTGAACGAAACTGACAATACTGCAGTTACCTGTCGTGACATTATTCACCTTTAGAGAACAATAGCTTTTAATTTCAGTTATCAAATGTGAGTACAGTCACCTATTATGGAGTAGGGACTAGATTTTTTTGTGGTTATCTGTTCTTACTCAGAATCTTACATGTAATTTGTTTTGTGGATATATATGTAAATGATTTTTTTAATTTTTGGCTAGTCAAAGGAAATCCATTTATGTAGACTTTGATCATTACAAAATAAATCCAGTCACCATTGAGTGGTTTAGTGATCTTCAGTTTAGATGCTGCTGCTATTTGACTTTTGCATGCTGTTTTCACTTCTTAAAGGATGGAAGTTGATGATTTAAAGATTACTAGAAATGCACAGGGTAAATCTGTTTCTTCAGTATAGGATATCAGCTAGCTGAGGGGTTAGAACACTCAACTATGAACCCAAATACCAGTTTAACGAGTGCATATACATTTTGCTTACTTTGTTTAACAAGGTTCAAGCCTAACACTAAACTATGCTTGAAACTTCAGGCATTGTGGATTTTAGGACACTGGATTTGTTACAAGCAGACATACCTCTTTTTCATTCTCAAATTTTTTACAAATCAGTTCAATGATCCTACCATTGTATTTCCTGTTTCCAACAAATTCTGAGACTTAGGTAACTGTATTTTTGGGAGACTGATCAGTCTTTTCTATGCACATGCATGTACAAGTGTATACAAAAGCAATCTGCTTTGTGAACCCTCTTTGAGAGTGCTGTAGACTACACATACTCACTTTCTCAAACATTTGACACACAAAAGCACGTTCCAAGAGATTTCAAATTCACAGATTTTCAGTATCATTTTTAAGATGCTCACAATTCGAAAATCAGGTAGATCAAATTAAAATGATCACTTTTTGATTTGCAACAAAATGTTTTAGCACAAAAGTTTTAACACAGCAAAGTGACTCCAAAATACAAAATAGTAAATAACACAGCAACATTAAAATTCATAAGCAGAGATGGAGAAAGCACACTTAATAAGAATGTTATTATGTTAAGCAATGCTGGATTGCCGAATGCTGCACAGACTTTGTCACTAGAAATAGTAAATGCAATCAGTGGTTGTACCTAAGCAAACAACTTATTAAAATCAGCCACATGCACATAGCTGCAGAAGTGCAAGTACACACCTGTATCCATAAGTCCTTTGTGTTACTCAGGAAAATCCCTTGCACATGAAAAACATCATTTGTGGTCTTGAACTGTTATTAAACAACTTACAAAGTTTTTGTTTTACATCTACAATTCAAGAAAGCAGAAATCTGAGGACTCCATTGTGTAAATCTCATGTGCTTTAAAGAAATATCCCACAAAAACATTCTTGTTTAAGCACATCTACCAAGGATAATGTATCATTTTTGTGCAATGTATAATTAAAAATTTTAAACCCTGTCACACACACTGCTGATAAGATCTCAACCATGTCACCAGAAAAGAGTAAACATGTTTCTTGCACATACAAATGCATTTTAATGCGTATATGTACATAAACATACCAATACTACCATTTGCTCATATGTGCACACACACATATGCATATTGGGATTTCAACACAATTTTACTTGGAAATTCTCAGTTTACATGAAACTGAAAGTAGGCACAAAAGTGAATTTGATACTATATGGGACAGAAAGGACGGAAAGAAATGCATGTAAGCAAATGTGAGCTAGAAAGAAAGATGTCTTTGGTAGCAACAAAATAAACCCACAAGCCATATGCTAAGCCAAATACAAGTTCCTGCCAAAAAAAAAAAAAGAAAAAACCAGAAGTGTACCATTCTTTATACAGCAGAAGTATCTAGGCTTTCCGAGATACCTGCTCGCCATTTCTATTTTATGCATACACTTGTATGCTTATACATGCACAAAAATACTCAAAAGACTGCAGACCATCATGTTCTTATTATAAAATGACATTTAAATAGAAACATTTAAAAATCCTCTCCCTCTACGCTCGTATGCTTCTATCAAATATTCAATGAAACCTTTTCAAGTAGTAAGTAGGCTATCCTGATGATGAATGATTTTTCACGCGTCTGATTTTTAGAAGTAAACAGGCATCAGTGTCATTTTCTAAACGTTCCGTTACAATAATGAAGCCTGTTATTTACAAACTTCTTTAAAAATAACCTGACTTCCTTCAAAGAGGCAATCATATTTTCACAGCCTTATGTCTTCATGCCAGTCTGTTCTTTTGATGGCATGCTAGCACCTGTACTGACTGAAATCTGTACTGTACCTATACTGACTGGGTTACAAAGCCATAAGGGATGCAAACTACTTTAAAGTTTTATGCAATGTATGGCGTCTTGCACAGAATGTCTCTTTAAAAGTATGGGGTATGCATGAAGATATCCTGTAGGGGTATGCAGAAACATAAATAAGCACATGCAATTATGAAAATAAGCACTTTTATGGGTGTACTTATGCATACGGGGTACCCGGCAACATATTTTCATCCTTAGGGGGTACAGTCATGAAAAAGGTTGAGAATCTCTGCTGCACAGTGCTATCATTTACTATCTACCTTACCAACTTACTGATTACAGAGAAGCAACTACATCACCTTGCATACCAGAAAGTGAAGGTCTGTTGATAAAATTCTAAATCAACACAGAACTGGATCATGATAATGATTAAGCAATCTAAAGAGTGGTAAAAGATATTGTGATTTATATTCTGTTGTCCAATGTCTCTGAGATGGGTGGTTACAATAATGAAATCCACGAAACCCAAATTTTAAAGGGTCAGCATTAAACATTTATCCCCTTTAGATAGCGTAGCATTTTTTTTGCAAACATGTTTCTAAATTTATCACCGCAGAATGCTTTCTCATGGAGTTAGCTGGATGGATAACTGCTTCCTCAATAAAGACACAACAAATGGGACACTGACAAATCAGCTCCTGTGTACAAGCTTACAGCAATTGACTGAGCATAAAAATGGACATGTTTTTTTTGCAAATCTGTAATGTTTGGTCTGAAATAAACAATTTTCAAATTCTAACAAATAAAATATGGCTATTGGTAATTTTTCTTCATATGGACAAAATGGCAGAAAAACTAGGTCAACAACAAAACACAAACTGAACAAAGCACAGAAGGTGATTAACAACTATAAAAGAAAACTAAATCTTATAAACTAGTATTGGCAAGAACATTAATGAGATAGGGAAATATAACTGTATAAATCTTTTTTATGAAAAAGCTTTAAATCACGAAAGGTAGCGTCAGCTCTTGCAGACAGCTTCACAAATAATGTCTGCGATATGTATTTAACTGTGGAAGACATTAGATTGAAAGTTTTAAGAAATGCTATGTTCTATTAAACACAATGAAGAACCCCTTGATCATGACATCCACCTCTAAGAAAATTTGATACGAGCATAAAATGATACAACTGCCCAATTCTCAACTTTCAGGGTAAATAAAATAGGTGGTTTTTTTTATAGTGCAATTATTGTTAAATAAATGAATACATGTTCAGGAAAAAGTTGAAAAAGTAACAACACGGAAACGCTTAGCTGAAGAAGAATGCATATGGTTAAGCAACTTCTGAAAGACATGTTTGTGGACCAGAATTTCATCTCTATGTATATACATATGCACATAAAAAAAATATTTTGAATATGTGAGGCTTTGAGAAAGGCACCTTCATACTTGCACATGAGGTATTCGATGCCGAGATCAAACAAGAGTTTAATGTTTTGCATTCCATCTGTCCTAGTGGGCTAAAACAACAATAGTGAACAAACCTGTATGCAAACAGGTGTATTCATTTTGAAAACCATTAGCCTCAATTCTGCTCTCTATAAATAAGCCTGAAATTGTATGCAACAAATGTGTCAGAGAATACAATCTGTGGAATGACCTCTGGACAAAATCTACAGAAATGAAATCTTTACCATATTATTGCAGAAAATATAACCACTACAACTTTAGAACAACTCTTGGTACCAACTTCTGAAATTAGCAGTGTGTGAGCATGGGTGAGTGAGTGAGAGAGAGAAATACATAGTTTTCATTTTTTTCATTACAATTTTTTATTCAGAACTCCATTTCTTGTAATGTGTACAAAGCTTTTTAAAATATACAATTACAGTATGAATAGGAACTGAAAACGAGCAGACCCAAAAGGTAAAATGTTTATATCCAAAGTTCTGAAAGGCACAAAAAGAGATTCTTTGGGTGTGATATTATTTTTCAATATCATTTTTAAAGTAATTGCCCACGGGACTGGTGAGACCATCTAAAGGAGCAGCCAAAAAGAGGCGGAATATGTGGCACACATTAGATAACTTTCTGGAATGTGGACAGGAAATGTCCATCAATCAACATGCTTGTTCAGGTGTAGAAGGTTGAAGTAAAAACCTTCTTTCCCTTGTCATTCGTAACAGTTCCTGCTGTCGTCTTAGAAAACCCTGCAGCATAAGATGCAAACAGAAGCGTTGTAGTGTTAAAAGCATGTAGTATCTGATGACATTGTTTTAAGATTTATATCTAAGAAATTAAATGCATGTACATGTCAATATAAATTACAAAATCTAATAAACTGCACAATGCTTATACAATCAAATATATATAAATAAAAATATATACTTCTACAACTTAGACTGCCCATCTCCTACAGCCTACTCAAACTTTCAAAAGAATAAAATCATTCAAACATTTAATAATACTTGTGAGAAATGCAAAAGTTGCTGAAAGTGCTATAAAATTTCATTTTGGAATGAATCAAAAATCAGCTGCACAAGAGCTTTTATTTATTTCAAGTCAGAAGCATTTTTCCATGATTCATATACATGCATATAATACACTGTTTAAAGAAAATCATGCGTAGGTAACGTCACTTTAGTGGCTTTAAAACAGCACATACTGCTTTTATTAGTGCAACCACACAAACATGCAAAATGCTGCATCATCTAAAATATTTAATCAAGCACTTAATGGAACATAAATGCAAAACAATGCTTCAAAAATATGGGCCACATATTTAGAACAAGTAACCTGTAAAACTGATATAACCAGCATTAGGACGGTAAACCAGAGATATGGTACAGATTTTAACACACACATAACAAAGAGGTATGAAGAAAAACAGTGTGACAGCAAAAGGGATTGGCTGTTCATGCTGCAAGAACAGGTAAATCTCAATTAGCCAATCACCAGCTGTCTGAATAGATCACAACATACCTTGTGACAATTAAAAGACATTACACAACAAGCCTGGACACAACATGGAGTTAGTCGCCATTCTTATTGTTTGCTTTGCATTCTTGGCTGTACAAAGCATGCAATACATGATAATGCACATCTCTGTTGCACAATGGTCATTACTATAGGTCTGAGGAGACAACAAATGCTTAAAGCAGTAATTTAATCTCACCAAGTCCAGTCCAAGCTATTTTAAAATAAATAATAATAAAAGAACTTAGTAAATGTGTGCATCTAGTTTTTTTTTCTCTATATTTTATAACATTATGACAACTGCCATAAACATTTATAAATTATCATGCTTGTGAAGCAAAATCTATTCCTGTTTTTTTCTCTAGTTGTGCATTAAAAAGAATGTCACTTGGATCTATCGTTCTGCTGTCTTCGGATTGTCTTTCTTTAACAGCCTATCTGTTCAAACTGTTCTCAATGATTAATAAACTTCAAGGTATATCTAAACAAGAATTATTTGCTAAAGTGGTGAAATAGTAGGTTTGCTTTCACATAAACTGTCTTTTTACAGAAAATGCTGAAAGCACTAACAGTGAATCAAACGCTAATGATTTGGGTGAAATTTAAAAAAAAAAGGAATCACATATACTGCAGTCTTCGGTCAGCTTGTCACATATGATGAGAAGGCTGACTTAATGAGTCAAAATTTTAATGTGAATGGGGTTATAAAGGCATTTCTTCAGTTTTTCAATGGTGTAAAATACCATACACAAAACCTTTGCCAGCAATACTGGAAATTGTTTTTTTAAGTTGCCGGAATTAATGTGCAAAACACCAACCCAAATGAGGCTACCAAAATATAATAGATTAAATAAAGCACACTGTTAACTGTTTTCCCACTTACTTCAGAAACTACAAGGGACTGAAAATGAATCATGGTTCTCTAGTATGGTTTGCTGTTAATGTTTGCTTTTGGGTAAATCTCTTGTCAACATTTTAAAAGCTTAAAAATTAGAAGCATTGAAATAAAATTCTGTGAAAATAGCTTATCAAGATCCTGTACAAGGTATTGACAGCAACAGTCTCAGACTCATCACATGCTTATTTACATCATTGTCTGGAATGTTTGGATGATATACAACATGGCCCACTCAAGCTTGTAACAAATCTCACCTTTTGATTCCATCAGCTGTGCCACATTGCGGTCCTCTTCTTCATATCTGCAGGTGAAAGAGAAACCATCAAATGACTGCAGCTAAAATTCTCTTTTCCTTTGTCAGAGGTTACAAATGTGAACATTTTCACAAATGTGAACGAAGAAAGAGATTACACGAAGAACAAAATCAACCCTGAACAGCAAAGTAACATACAGCAGAAATGAGAAGGTAGCAGAAAGGGATGATGCATAAGAGTAAAATGCTGACCTAAGCCTGTCCTCATCTATGCTGTCAACAATACAGTTGCGCTGGTTGACGATTTCTAGCTTGCGTTGAATCAAGTACTCTTCCTCCTCTTTTTCCTCAAAGGATTTTTCAGCATCTACAGAAGAATTAAAAAAAATTCCATCACCTGAGAGGAACACCCCCCCCCCTTTAAATTCCATACTGTTGCAAACACAGTATCTGCTTAAACAAGATTGTTCTATCACATTAATCATACTCTCCACATAAGTCACACCTGCTCAAAAATGTTGTGTCAAGCAAAAGCAGGTTAACAAATTCTCTGGTAAAAACTGTTGACTTCACAGAGGGTCTGCTAATCAGTTCAAACAGAACACGAAATAAATGATGGATTGGTTTGTGAAATTCTTTATCTAAAAACTAAAACTGTGAAAAAGAACTCTATTATAGACATTTGCATAAATTTTTACCTTCTTTGCCAAGAAGGTAATGCAACTGAGAATCAATCTGAACTTGCTCATCTTCGAGTGTCTGCTCTCTTGACCTATGATATACATAAATAAAATATATAAACATTAAGCACAAAGTAGGAAAGTGTTGATACCTTTTTTTCCTATACAGTTATCTTAACTCTACCTGCCTAAAAAAAAAAAAAAAGCAACAGATATACAAGCAAGACAAACATATCCCATTTATTTCTTGTAAATGATTGCCAATCCCAACCCCCTCTCTTAGATGTCTGTCAGCTATCACTAGGCTTGTAATCATCTAGTCTAAAAAGGAGGAAATCCAATAAGCAAGAACTGGGCATTTGTACATTCAAATCACTTAGAACTACAGGATCCCATAAAACATACAGAAAAAAATGTAAAATGCATATAACTAAAATGATGTTGGATAAGAGAATATCCTCATTCAAAATACTTTGAAAATCTCAAGGAAACTTAAAAAATGTAGATTAAATTAATCAGATCTACAGTTTTTTCTTCTATTTACTGAAATGACATGCTCCACTAATCTCCACCAGCAGTCTTAGCTTTGCAATTTGCCAGACTACTGATTTTTAGTTTTCTTTCATTCCTCTTATCCTTGTCTAACCTAAATATTTTCTCTTTTATTGAGCTCTAATGGGCAGATAATTTAAGGCATGTCTCAGCCTTTGTTGTTTATAGTACATTTTTTTAACATTGTATTTTAGAGACTGTGTGCAACTTTTTCACATATCAAAATAATTGTGATCACTCTTATCAAAACATTAATCTTCATTGATTTAACTTTGATTAACTCAAATGCTTTCTCAGTTCATCATATTCTGTCCTTTAACTGTATTGCTCGACTTGAGCAACATGGTGGGTTTCTCAAATGACATGACTTTTCTTTGTTCTGAAGGGGAAAATTCCATCTGCTACCCCTCCCTAACCCCCACCAAACTACATTCTGTCAACTCCCTTCCACCTGCAAACTCTTTGTGCCTTCTGTTCACTGGCCTTTGCCTGAATGAAGAATGGGATTGTGGGCACCAGAGCACCCTTGGTTGGTCTCTAGAACTTAGTTAACCTTTAGCAACCTTTCTCATGATATCGCCCTTCACTTTTTTCCCTCAAGTATTATATATATAATTTGGGCGGTTTTTCCAAAGGTGGTGAATTACAAGTCCCAAAAAATACAATTATCATCATAGCCCAGTGTGCATTCTCATATTAAAAGTTAGTAACATATACAGATTTATCCTACAAAACTGCAGAGTACTATGCATCAGAATTCCCTAAGAAGCACCTTTCAGTTTACGAACAAGTGAAATGTTACAAGAAGGAAACTGGAAAAACTGGAAGCTTTATCAGTAGATTTAAACAAAGAGGAAATAATCATACAAACTGAAAGCATGATGGCTAAATTCTCTGTAGAGTTTGTTATAAAGAAAGCTAAACAAGAAAACTTCAACTCACTGATAGACTAAGTCTGCTTCTTTCCGCACAAGTTCATTCTTCTTTGTTACAAGCTTGAACCACTCCATCAACATCTCATCTTCGTCCTCCGCAGTGGTTACTGCAATTTTATACCTCAAATTACCCATACTAAATGCCACATTCTTCATTTTAAATGACATAACATATACACCTGCAGTAACACATTAATAGCAAAAGCATTTAAAATACAAATCTTTCAAATCTTAACAGCAATAGGATAAAATTTAAAACATGCATCACTGTAATGCACAAATATGTTGAAATAATGACAACAAAATAATACCCGATAGTTTGTTATTAACATTACAAGAATGCTAAAGCAATGAGTATCTACAGCACAGTATATATGCCTTTGTTCAAGAAAGTTCGAAAGCAATGTGATGGGATCACTAAAACAATTTAAGATGTGCATCATAAACACAATTCTTAAAAACATATTACACAGCTTAATCATAATTTCAATGGCTTCTTCTCTTTTTATGTGAAAGAACTAAACTAGTATACTAAGGCAGGTGGGTGGGTCGGTGCAATTTTGTTTTGTCAAACCAGCAACCGACTTACCCAGGGGTGGTGTGTACATGTGTGCATATGCATCATGTGCATACATGTTAAACTGTAGGATGGAACAAAACTTGCATAAGAGAAATCAAACAGAATTACTTTTATGATTCCCTCAGTTGTGGCAATAACTAGAAATATTCTAAGGCATCGCTCCATAGTCCATCAATAAACTAAAACATCAGTGCCATAAGCATGCTATATCGCTGTTAAGGCTCCCTGATGCCAGTTATTGCAAGTTTTACCTTAAGAGTGAAAATGCATGTTGAAAACTAATTTTTAAAATAGGAAACTTTTACTTTTACTTATGGTGATAACCTTATTTTGTGAGGCACTACAAAGTTTTGTTTATTGCTCGTAATCTCTCAGCATGAAAAAAAATTCAGCTAAGTTTAAAGTGGAAGTGTACATTTCACGATTAGGATAATTTGGTGCATGACTTCATAGCCTTTTGCATTAGTACATACTTAATACATACTTGTACAAGTAAAGTGAACCTAAAGCGGCGGGCACACGAGAAGCCAAAAGCACGAAACTTTTCCGAAGCAACCCTGCTTTTCTTACTTGCCGTGTGACCAACACTGCAAGCTATCCCCAAAGCGGCTTCGTAAGCCTGCTTGGTTTTAGCTTGCGGCCTGCTTCGCGCTTTAGAACCTGTTCTACTTTTCCACGCGTTTCCACATGGCTGTGAAAGCAACAGGGCCTCTGGCGAACCTCAGCGAGGACCAGACGTTCATTTGATCGAATTAATTAACTCCCATAGTGAGCTATGCGACTCGAGACGGCCTAAATATACGCACAAACAATTTAAGACCGAAACGGCGTTCGTGTGTGTGACCAGCGGCCCACCCCAAGCCGGCTTATCAAGCAGCCCGCTAGCAGGCTCGGAAAAGCGCTGCTTCGAAAGCCAAGCTTGCGAAGCCGCTTTTGGCTTCTCGTGTGTCCGCACCTTAACAGTAATATCTTTTAAAAATAAATGACAGCAGGAATTTCAAAATGGGATGTTTAGTATTAATAATACTACAAATGAGCGTTTAACCTCACAACTTAAACTTATCTGGTATTTTATATTCCAAACAGTCACTATGTCCTCTAGCACCACAAACTGTCAATGGATTTATTAAAAAAATTCAAAACCCATAATGCAAAATCAAAGACTACCAAGATTTCATAAAGACTTCTCATCCTGGTAAAGAAATGTCGCAGAAGAAAACAAAATTCACAAAGGCACCAACAACAAAGGGTGAGTGACGGCCATTAAAATAATTTTTACAAAGCATCAGATCTGGTAAAAATAGCATCCATCAAACATGGCCATCTTTTTCCTCTCAGCAGTATCAAATGGCAGTGAGTTGATTTAAACTATTTCCACAGCATGAAAAGATCAATGAAACAGCATCTAAGAGCCAAATCATGGGAGAGAAAACTGGCCATAGGTGGATTCTGAAGTACAGCACAATAATATGGCTGTTCAAAAATGTGAAGTTTACATGGCCTAAAACTGTATTTTTTTTTTTTGATGACTTACACAGCAAGCCAGCCTAACTGAATGTGAGCTTGACACAGACGAGTAGACAGGAAAAAGCGCAGAAGAGGCAAAGCACACTGAAGCAAGTTACTGCTCTGGATGGACTTTTAAAAACTCATTCTAACATTATAACACACAATAGTGAACATCCTATGGAATTTGCTATAAGGCTTGTGGATAACTAAACTAATGGGGGAAAGTTGACCAGCACATGGAAGGCATGCATAGGGAGGGACCTCAAATAGGCAACACACAGGAGGCTGATGATGAAAACTAGATGAAATGTTACCCAAGTGAAATGAATGCACTGGACTTGTATGTTGGACGGCTATCTGCAAGGTTAGAAGAGATCAGAGCACATGTTATCAATAATCAGGGTCGGGGGTCAGCAAGTTCACTAGTCAGTACAGATAAGCTGCACATTTCAAAATGTTGGCAATAATGAGGCAGTTGGTAATGTTAGTGCATTTATCTATGCTAATTCACGTGTGATATATAACACACCCTAATACACACATGAAAAAAAGGCTGAACACACTGGCAGGAATGCATGTATACAACTCTAAAACATAATGTAAATGAAAATGCTTATTTAAAACAAGAAACCCTAATTTTGGTTCCAATATGGATTTGCTTTTCACTATTCTCACAACACTTAAACCCATTACTTTGTTTGCTTTCTATCCTTCAATATAAACACACACAAGTACACATTCTGCACAGTCATATACATACACACCCTCATCTATCCAGGTGGAGTAAAGAGAATCATAAAAATCCCAGCCTTCCTACAAACCTGTAGGACAATTCAGTTACCCATACGACATCCAATTTTAATTGATATTTGTTAAATTTTTAAAACCTGACACATGTAATGCTTGTTAAGTCACATCCTTTCATAAGCAACCTGTAAGGTGAAATCTGACAAGCAGCCTTCACACCAAATGAACAAAGACCATTCAAAAAAGCCCATGCAGCTATCAGTATTGACACAACAGAAAGTAGCGCATTTCTCTGCAGGGATGACATTTTCCAGCAAACATGAAACTAATTAGGTAGGGAGCGGGATATGTGTATACAAAATTAATCAGGTCTAGTGTGTTCCTAAATGGCTTAATTTCCTGAATTTGAAAAATTCCACTTTAACACTTTTGGAAAGGTTGATTCCCTTTAAAGGCCACAAGAAATCAGTTTTCTGACTGGACTGGTCCCCACAGTACCCAGGACCATAGCAACAACAGGCAATGTTAGCTTCATAAAAAACGATAATCCCCCAAACATGAAGTCACTGATGACTATAAAGAATCACAACAAAGCCAAACAACCACAGAAGTGCAATCAGTGGAAGACTGTGCACATAAGCTAAAATGTTAAAATAAAATTGAAGATTAGTAAAAAAAATCCAGTATGCCACTTTTATGTTCTGTGATGATCAATAACAGAATATCATTTAACTTTTAAACTGCAGATCTTAATTTGTTCCACACAGCAGATATAGTGATAGCCACAGTATGACATAAACTGAAATCACGTCCATTTATGGGGTTAAAAAATCTTCTTATCAAAATATCTTTAGATTAAATAGTCCAGGCAATATGCCATGCTTTGTTTAGCTTTGACTGTTAATTTCATCAAGCAATAATAAAATGGTGAATAATAAATATTCCTTTTGCCTTAATTTTTTTTTACAAACTACCAAGATAAAGTATTTTTTATTGTTACATGGCCATGATAAGAATGAAGGTTCTTTGTTACAGGTTGTTTAATTTTTTTTTTAGTTTTACTTCTTTCTAGCAATTTAAATTTTG
This sequence comes from Pomacea canaliculata, assembly GCF_003073045.1. Taxonomy (NCBI): domain Eukaryota; kingdom Metazoa; phylum Mollusca; class Gastropoda; order Architaenioglossa; family Ampullariidae; genus Pomacea; species Pomacea canaliculata. Next base: position 40,242,651 of record NC_037590.1, on the reverse strand, counting down.
TCAGCTGAAAACAAAGTTTTTCCAGTCATCATTTGGGTAAATCTCTCAGATTAGCAGTTAAGAACTGATTATAACCTGTACAATATAATTTACAAGCAATGAAAGGTCTGGCATTCTCAATTAAAGCTTGAATTCCCAAAAGTGTGTAACTTCTCTCTTGACTCAGTTTCATTAAAAAATGTGATGTAGTGAAGCAATCAAATGGAAAAAAACAAAATGAAAAGTGAAAAAAGATTTAAGCAAAACTGTTAAAAAACTGTGCAAAATTTATCCAAATTAGGACTTTCAGTTGCTTAAAAAAAAAAAATATTATAATGGGGAAAAATGTATACTGAAGGTGAGGTCTAGTTATTCATGCAACATATAAAATGAGATATACTTCAAGACATTTCAGCAAGAAATGAAATCTAAATCAAACCACTCCTTGACTCTGAGCAACTATGAAGAAGAAAAACAAGATGCCCACACGATTCTATGCAAGAAAACTTTATAAAAGAAAACTTAAAAAAGTTTCCCCAGAACAAAAACCAACAATACCGCTTAACAAAATTATTTCACTAATCATCACCTTCCTATTTTAGTCTGTAGATTCTGGAAACAGAGCATACAGTGCCTGTTGAAAAGTAGAACATTTCCTGCTTCGTAAGCTTAGTTTGCTGGCAAATGTTTAGCCTTTACTATCAAAGCAAAGGTCTGATAAATAAGAACAATTCAAAATAAATCCTTTTAAAAATTAAACAAACATATAATTTTGTAAAACAAATGATAAAACTTAAAATGCAGCTGTCACAATATTGAAACACAGATGTTGCATAATGTGGGAAAAAGTTCATACCACTGCGGATTGAGTCCTCAAGGTCACGTCCTTTCAGCTCCAACTCGCTGAGTTTGCCATCAATCTCCAACAGCTGTTGGTGCAGTTCAATGGCCGACAGGTGGGTTGGTGTTATCTGCAGACAGTCCAATAACTACATTTATTTATTTGTGAAGTCATCATGTTCTTCACAAAGCATTCCCAAGAATCAGAGTCATTAGGAAGTAGGGATATAACATTCAACTAAGAAATTTCTACAAATTTTGAGATAAATATCAGCAATATCATTCAGGCAACTTGAAACCATAAAATATGCACAAAGTTCAAAATAAATCTGATTATTTATGTAGTGCCATTTCCCAAGCTAAAATTCATTTGCAAAACATCCCCACACACATGCAAAGGCTATGAATACACATTAACAGGCATCAAATGCATCTTACAATCATTCCACTAAGACAAACGCAGTCTCTCACAACACACACACAAATACATACTTGAATATACCCACACACTTTACCTTTTGCAAAATTTGAAACAAATGATATACACACAAAGACAAGAAAAGTTTAACACAGGTAAAAGGATGCTAATTTCAGTTCATCACATCACATCTCTCCTTCCAACATTCCCATTCTTTCTCAAACAAAACTTGAGAAAATGCTACCTTGGGTGGTGGAGGCCTTTGTGGAGGTGTATGTTGTTCCTTTGTAGGTGATTTAAGTGAAACACCAAAGTCAAACTTTACGTCAACTGAAACCTTTTTTCGAGGACCATATGCTGCAGCCTGCAGATGACCTGGGCCATCTGCTGTCTTAACATCACTAACAGGAATCTTTTTTCGAAGAAAGACAACTTCAGTATCTGGCTCTTGGCCCAGAAGCTGCCTCATGGGATCCAAAGAATTCATATCAGATTTCTTTTCTTCCTTTTCTTTGGCATCAAGCATAGCCCAAGTCCTTTCAGGTTTGGGTGGCGGCAACCTGTTTTTATCTGGGATAGCTTTGATTATCGTTATGTTGGTTTCTTGTTTCTTTTTCTCATTTTTACTTTGTTTTTCCTCTGAACCTGGCTTGCTTGAATCTGGGACAGTTTTTATTACATCTTTAGTCTTCTCTTCTCTTTTTGAACCCTGCCACCGGCACACTCATTTCGGTTTGTTGGGTGCTGCCTCTCTGGTCAGAGAGTGTCTGTTTCTGGGTAGACACCACCACAGATGAATCCTTTTTAGCCCCATGGCTGTTCTCATGACCAGTCTCTGTGTCATCACCAACACCAGCTGATTTCTTAGTCTCTGGGTCAACAAAGCCACCATCACGCACAGCTGCCATTCTGCGTTCTGCCTCCAGCTGCCATGACGGCTTGCTGGAGCTGCTGCCTGCCTCCACAGCCAGATTACTAGCAGATTTGGATAGTTCCTTGCTATTTAGCATGTTTGTGCCACGCAATTTGACTTTCATGAAAGGTGGGGGTTTTGCAGACTCTGTTTTGATGGCAAGCATCTTGGATGAACCATGTACATCAAGAACATCTGCAGCTGACTTTGGTCTGTCTTTTCTTCCCACAGTGTCTTTCATTTTCTGTGTACTAATACTTTCAGCTTCAGCAAATTTTTGCTTGGTTGCTAGTAGATGATACTAAAGACTCTAGTGACTTTTCCCTTGATTGGGGAGTTCCTTTATCTAAAAGAGGTTTCGATTCACTGTTGATTACAATCTTTGGCATTTTTGATTTCTCTGTGGCAGTGTGTTTTTTATCACTAGCGTCTGCATCTTCAATAGCAATGGATTTTTTGTCCATTTTCTTGTCATGTGGCTTATTGAAAATTGTCTTTGGATCAGAAGCTTCAGTTTTGTTTGTCACAGTCTTAGATCCTACAAAAGTCTTAGAATTTTTCTCTGTGAGCAAGGAATTGCTTGGTTTATATTCAAAAAGTGACTGAGTGTTAGACACTGAAGTAGACTTTGACTGGTCTGGGCTTTTATTCGCACCACTTGTTGAAGTTGAGGTAGTGGTGTTGAATGTGTTGCGGACATTAGCTAGTGATTTTTTTAGGTCAAAAAGAACATTTTGATTTTTTTTATCTGTGTCAGCAGTCACTGTAATGGGACCCACTGACTTCTCTGAGGAGACTTTAGCAGTAGTGTTGGTTATCGTTTCTATTTCCATGGGTTTTTCTCTGCTAATGTTAGATTTTGAGGAAGAGGACGATGTGGTTATTGTTATGCTTGAAACTGAGGAATGCGAAGATGTTGTGGCAGTATGTGGTTGTGAAGATGACACAGTTTGAGGTGTAGTTGGTGTGGCAGCAGTAGATGCTCTTGATAAGAAAACATCTCCAGGTGTTTGCTTTTCACTCTGTGCATTTGATTTTACTGGTGTGTGCACATGATTTGGCCTCTGCTGAGATATGGCCTCTTGCCTTGAAGATGCAATCTGGTTAGACAAGTGGGAAGATGGGACAGATGGGGGAGCCGAGGCAGGCAAAGGGGGAGGGACTGAAGAGTCTGATGAAAAGGGTTTTGCAGGGGAAAGGACTTTTCAGAGAAAGTAGTTTTTCCAGCATTGGAACTTAATCTTGGGGAAGGCTTTGGGGTGGAGGATGAAGGGAGGTTTTGCTTGACTGGTTCATCAAAGTCCATTTTCTCCTCTTTCCTGGAGTCTAATCTTTTCTTATACCGAGGCCTAGCAACAGGGTTAGCTTTACCAATAGCTTTTGTAGCTGTGGGTGCTAGAGTGGGCTTAGTGTCACTCTTGAGGTCACTACTTTTGGTTTCAGAAATGTTTCTGCTTCCCTCCATGGTGGTTGTGGGCCTAGAGTGAGCAGTCTCACTGCTAGCATCAACAGGAGTCTGAAGAATCAAAGGAAGCTGTCTTTTTGATGGCTTTATTTCGTTGACTTCTTCCTTAGACTTCATGTTATTGATATACTTTTCAATAGTCCTTGCCTCATTGGGTTGGCTCACTGTGAGTGTTGTATCTCCATGCAAAGCATCATTCACATGTGAGTCTTTACTTGATATACCATGAAGTTCATCTTTTTTTGGTGTGCTCCTGGCATGGATACCATGAAGAGCACCTTTCAAATCTACACTGTTAGCACTCTTGGTCTTTTCTGTTTCTTGGTTTCCACCCTGATGCCCATCAGAAAACAAATGTTTCTGCACCTGAGATTTCTTTGACTCAGTCTTGTTCGCAGCATTCTGATTTTGTGAAAGAGAGGTGTCCTGGACTGTGAAAGTTCTTGACAACTCATTGGACTTTGGTGGTACCTCCTTGTTGGCAGCACGCACTGATGGGGTTTTGACTTCATGAAGTGAAGGTGAAAGGAAAGGTGAACGTGAAAACACCTTGCCAGTGGGCGACAGGTCGCTGTGCCTGTAGCACGAGCGGTGGTACAGTTGGCCTCCCTCAACATGCCGCTCAAGTAGATAGACTTTATTACCACAGATGCTGCACTTGTCTCCCACACTTGATGATTTAGCTTTTGTAACTTCTCCAGTTGTAGTCTGTCAATGGATGAAAATAGAAATCCAGCTTGTGTAAGTCCAGGCATTATAAAAGTAAATATACTGAGAAATAGTGTTATTATGGTAAATTATTGAAAGTTGTCTTAAGAAAATGTAAGTAGAGAACACAAACATGAGAGGCTATTACTACATATTTTTCAATGCATGAGAGGGGTCTAGGACATGTCTGTGCAGCTTCAATTATATGAAATGGGATTTGGAAAAAAGGTACTTAAACAAGATTGACTATGATACTTTTCATGAGACTGGTAGGCTGTGATGTTTTAAATCCCAAAGACAAGGTAATTATGCCAACCAAACCAATAACAATGAAACATTCTCTGGACAGTATAAATAAACAGGAACATTTTTAGATGTAAGGTGCTCCATATGCTGAAGGCATACATAAACAGGAATAATGAGAGGAATAATACCCAAAAATTCCTGCCTCCTTTAGAGCCATATAAAATGTAATAAAGTTGTTAATGATTAGTATATAAAAGACATACTAATTACAGGCATCGCTGTTTTGTTTTGGGGCAACAGCTCCAATATACATTTAAGGTCATTTATATCATTAAAGTGCACCATGTAGTTGGGTTAATTATGAATTATTCTAAAAACAGATAGCTAGAGAGCAATTTAACATTTCTGTGAGATTTCTTAAAAACCTTCCAAGAGATATACACCCATAAGCTCAAAATAATTATGACATATTAATTAATGATCTTAACTATGGGATGAATTAGCAATAAATACAATTTTATTGCATTCTTCACCTTCACCTTGGATAATAAAAAGATGTGGAAATTAATGTCTGGTACTTACTACATCTTTTAATAAAAACTATTGCATTATACTTACATCTCTGTTATGTGTGATTTTCTTAGTCTCTGGCTCTGTTAGAGGTTCTGCTTTCTGATGTCTCTTGATGCCAGCTGAAGCTGCAGCATTTACTTTTCCTTTTACGCCTGGACCACCCACTTTTCACAAACAAGAATTCATCAGAAAATAAGCAACATAAGAATAAATAACACTTACATCTGATAGAAAAACACCATCATAGCAGAGCAGCTGGTATGCTCTCTTTATGTGTATACACATGTAAGAAAGACAAGTAGCAGACTGCGCGAGTCGAAAATATGTATAGCTCTAGAGTGCTATGCAATAACTTGTTTCTGTAGACAAATTTAACATAAAAAAGAGACAAAAAAAAATAAATACATACACTGAGGTAATGCATGCAGGTAGTTGTAATACTGAGAAACATAGGTGATAATGCTCAGTTTGTCAGGAGTTTTTAGAGCCACCATATCTGCTGCCTCCAGAAATGCTGGGATATTCAACTCCTTCTCAGCCATGGTGAATGCCTGCAGAAGATATTCAGCCTGAAATCTTGTAATTATGTCATTTTTCTTGAAAAAATTCTGAAATATACAGTTCAACATGCACAAAAATTAAACTGAAATATAAAAAATTTAGCTTCTTCAAAGAAAAACTTCACAAAATACTGATATGGACATGGTGCAATTCATATTCCATTATACTAGACATTCCTTTCTACAAATGTTATGTACATACTGAGTGGTTAGTTCCAATCTTGCTGCTTGCTGTTCCAATCCTTATAACTACATTATGCACCTTTTGGTTATAAAGGTTTATTTTTTAAATTCTATGGACACTGTATACATGAGCATAGTTTTGCTTAGCAAATTTCAGCTATATATATATATGTTAAATTTTTGACTACATAAATTATGAAAACAAAGAAACCATCATTAAATGAGTAACATACCAAATTGTTGTTCTCAAACACATTTTCTTTGGACAGTGAGTCAAAGTCTCTGAAAAAAATGAAAAAAACTTTTGCATTAAAAATCACTTTGTGAAAAAAAATGCTAAAAATTTTTTTTCTGGTTTTCAAACCCACTGTAAAATAACCTCTAAGGAAAATATTTAGAAAAAACATGACTTATGCAAATAAGAAGTACTTAACAAACACAACCCCTTTTTCCCTTTTAAATAGATCTGTCCTTTAGAACATGTCAGGCACTCAAGTCATGTTTAAAAGAAGATGGAAATATAGCTATAAGTATAAATGATGTGAAATCACTTGTGCAGAGGGATGTGCTAGATCCATTGTTGAAGTGTGCTACAAGCCATTTGAAATGAATGGTTCAGCAGAAACAATGTTGTGGTGGCTGAGAATTTTGGTGGTTGAGATGGACAGAGAAGAATGCAGCTGATCTTCTGAAGCTCATAGTATGCAGAACAACAGATGTGCAAAACATACTTATCAAGAAACATGTCAACAGACATTATGTAACCCAAATTACATGTTGAAGTAACAAAAGGAACACCAGTATCGCCTACCCGAACAGAGACGGGCAGTGAAGGGTTTACTCTGGTTCTCCTCTTTGAAAAAATAAAAGCTTCTGATTTTTCATCGTTTAGTTTTAACTTGTAGAACATCCATAGTCTAATATCAGATATACTATCTTGGATGCTCTGGATAGCAGTGTGTGCCTGAGTAAGAGAACAGCTGGTATACAGCTGAGTGTCGTCAGCATTATCCCTGATCAGATATAGAGTGAGATTGAATTAGAGTTGTAACTGGCTTTGTGTACATGATAAAGAGGATGAGACCACGTACACAACCTTGGGGGACTCCTGAGCGTATAGAGACTGGTGGAGACATGCAGCATCCACTGTAATTGATTGAGCCCTATCTGAGAGATTTGACTAAAAAGCCAGTTGGGAGCCTGAGATGCCATACAGCCTACTGAGTCTTTACAAGCCTTATTGCTACTGAGGAGTGTTTAACACTTCCAGCATATCTGATATCTGAACAACACCCCACTATGCCATATAAACAACTATAAAAATAAGACAGTTTTCCTTTGTTAAGCCTACATATCCCATTCACTGAAATAAATCCTTTGCCTTTTCCTTTAAACTTTATCCTGTTTCTTCACTGATAGCTGCCCACTATATTTTCAGCTACCTTCCTTAAGTATAGAAGATACAATGGCATTAATGAGATTTTCTTCAGGATGTGTGTGTGTGGCACTGCATTTCTGTCTACCTGGAACACTTTCTCACACTGGTGGGGTCAATAAAAGACCCCCATGAAATGCTAATTTTTGTGTAGGCACTTGCCCACATCTGGGGCACACTTGTTGTGAAGCGTGAGAACCCAACGTCTGCAATCATGGGAGGGTGGTGCAGGTGCAGCCCCACCAGCTCCATTTCCGTATCCCCCTTTCTCGCAACGCCCTCCCTTTGTACCACCCTGCTATTTCCGCTCCCACTGAAACACCAGGACTGAAAAACTTTTTCAACACCTTTGTACGCTGGACTTTAACAGTTCCGGCGTAGGGGGAGTGGGTAATGATAACATAGATAAGACCTGAACAATGGTTCGACACAACGGATGTTATTAAGACACAATCTGCTGCCTCGACTTGGGTAGTACGCATTGTGAGCGGATAAATCGTGTATAATAACTTGAATATACATTGATGCATTTTTCCGAAAAACCAAAAGAAATCAAGGCAACCCCTAAATTGGTGTCCGCGTCATGGACATCCTCGATGACGAGCACTTCACACTGGGAATTTTTGTTAAGCAGGGGTAAGAAGGCGCCAGTGTTGCTAGGTTTGCAGTAACCCGCTTTACGTGATAAAGTTCGGGGTAGGGGTGTAGGCTTTGAAAAGGAGTGAAGAGTCCCCTTTCATGAAGCAACGAACGTTCGTTGGGTCTACTGACGACAAAATTCCGCGAAGAGCAAAGGCAGTGGCCGAAGAGAAAAAGGCAGTGACGTAGAAACCAGAGGGCAAGGAAGGCAGCCGCCCCCTCAAAAAAAGATACTGAGGGGGCAAGAATATTTCTTAACTTCACCCCACCCACCTCCTTTGGCCAAATGCTTGAGATGTGATTTTTACAAAGTACAATAAAAGCAGAGGAGCCGTGAGAGCGAGAGGCTAAAAACAAATCTTTATTTACGAGGGTAACAGAATAAGTAATACTTTTCTGGAGCGTATGGCTGTTTTGTAAACTTTAATGAGATCAAGCTTCCTCTTATTCTTCTGTGTTTGTTGTGTGCAAGGTCAGTCGATGTGTGTGTCGGGCAGTAAACTGTTAAGCCAGCTTGTGGCGCTCTGCCAACTGCCTCACCATCCTGCACGTGCGGCGGTAAGCAGCCACGCGCCGCCACAGGCAGAAATCGAACGAAAAATGCACAATGTGCATAAACATTTCGCGAACGTTTCAATGTTTTTCTGCTAATTGCCAGCGACCATACATCCCATGCTAAATAACTACAGCTTCCCCCACCACCACCATGCAAGTCCTCTGTAGCCGTAGCTGTGGACTACGCAAGATGAGGAAAGAGGCGGCCGGTAGTGTAGCGGTTAAAACACTCCCTTGTCACCACTGAATGTGAGCGGCTTAGGGTTCATATCTCGTCTCCGGACACTCTGTGACACCTGTCCACTTGGATGGACATCGGGGATTTTCTCCGGGTACTCCGGTTCCCCCTCCCTCTCCCCCCATAGAGCGAAATCGCCGCAAGGTTGAACCACTTTCCGATTAAATAAATCAACCAAACCAAGGTGCGCAAACTTCAGTCTGCGCCTGTTTGCAATTACAGTTTTTAGTCGTTGCTGACCTATAAGGTATGTCCCCTCTTCTTAATAAGGACCTGACCCCACCTGACAAAGGAAAACCCACACTCCGTACACTGATCTCCACATGTTGCACACAGTCATAATAGATATTCCTGAGCGAGCACTTAAAATTCGGTACATACTACAAGCATGTACAGCGTTAAACTCCATAATCCGGTAACGACAACAGATATACTTGTAGGTACAAAAGTGTTGCAGCTGTCAAAGAAAGCAAAGAGGGAAAGAAAACAAAACAAGGAAACCAGTTGAGGAGAGTGAGAGGGGGGTATAGTACTCACATGAGATCCGGGCGAAAGCGATGGATCATGGCGCAGAAGGCTAACCCGTCCCGCCACGATACGGTGAAGTCCTTGACGTCCACGTCACGGTACCCCTCCGTCATCTTACGGCACCAGGCCTGCAGCGCTTTGATTTTGGTCGCCATGCCGTGCGACAGGGAGGGTCGGCGATGCCTCGCCTTGCCTGCTGCTTCGGACGCTGGGAGATCGATGCGACAGCCTGCAGCACCAGCCTAACGCAGCAGCTGTCGCCGCGTCGCCAGCGTGCGTAGTCGGTCCACGGCAAGAGAAAGACGCAAAGCTGGGGCCTACACGGACGCACTGGACCCACAGAGTTGCGCTGCACGTTTCCGTTCCAAAGCAAGGAAAAGGAAATCAGAACAATAGTCACAACGTGTGATTCGGTTTGCCGCTGCGGATATATCAATGCACGAGGCAGCGGAGGGGAAGGTAGGGGAGTTGGGGGGGGCGAGAAGAGAGAATCAACGGGGGTCGTGATCTTCCGACCTCACGTTTCCGATGGTTTTGCTGATGATGATACGCCCGTGTCACATCTTACGCGGTTCGAGGCAGGGCGTCGACGCCTCGAGATAACGCTTTCGCCTGACCACCACCCATCGCCGTCGTCGATAATCCAATCACATAGTCGGTGCTATGAATCTTGTGCCGCATGTTTGCCGGCCGCTGCACCTGAATTCCACATCGTCATCTTAACACCTCGTTTGAAGGTAATCGTCGTTGACGGACCCCTTCTTGAGCAGACGTGTGGAGATTTTGCCCGGTGTCCAACAGAAGTGGTGAGATTTTGTACTTGTTTTTTTTTCCTTTCTCGAGAACGGAGGTATTTTTTGCTGGATTTACTTCAGACGTCACATCTGTGGCCCATGTGCAGGGAGCGCCCTATGCCTGAGAATGAACTGGGAGAATGGTGACATATTTTTTGCAATATTCTTTTGTACACCTGAAAAAGAAAGCCACAATAAAATTCTATAGCAAGTAAAAAGTTCAAAAGAATCTACAGTCACGAAACGAGCAATTATTAATAGCTATCGCTCCTTTTTGCTAACTTCAGAAATTGGACATGAAATGCGTTTCTCATCCCCCGCCCGCCCTTTGCACTTCGTGCTACTGGGCGGGCCCGTGACTGATTGACCGACTGAGGGATGGGTGTGTGTGGAGTTCTGAGGTAAGACGTGACAAATTAACAGACACAAGGAGGAGTGTGGGTGGGGCGAGAGCTCATTCCATTAGATTACGCCGAAGATGGGTGGGCGGACACACTCGCTACCATAGCATGACACTAAGAGGCAAACATCGGGCGAACACACAACCACAACATGCATAAATAAACAAATACATCCCTAGCCCATCTCTCAATCCGACAGGCAGGCGACTATTAACACGACTCAGGTCGCGACTCGTATACCATCTTAATAAACGAAGTTTCACGCGAAACTAACATAACCATTTATTTACCTAGGTTTCTTGGAGACAGCTTCGAATACTACTACTAATAAAGCGCTTTACTAATGGACAACAAATGACCATGTATGTTTCGTAATCTCACATTTAAATGATTGAACATTGTCCAAAAAGGAACATTCCCGTTTCGTCGAAGAGAAAGTTCAAGCCGGTATGCTCGGCACGCGGAGTATGCAAATCAAGGTGACAGAGATCAAACAGCTTTCTCGAAACACTTGAGATGTTGATAAGCCACAGTTGTTATGTTTCCATTTACCCCATTACCGCCGGCGCACGGGGAAAGGAACTGATGGAGGAGAAGAGAGGAAGGGACGGTCGATTAACTGGGTAATCTACACCTGGCTGCCAGCGCTACTTGTCCAGGACATGATTATCATACTGATGCTACTTAACTATTCTCAAGTGATTCAGCTGGTATGCTTTGAACGACAGTCTTGTAGAAAAACACACACAGATAAAAATAAAGTCACAAAGATGTGTGCCCAGCTCACAAGGACCTTTATCTTTGCAAAAAAACATGCAAACACACAATCTGAAATGTAAACAACCTACACGACTGATTTAAAACAAAATGCTGAAAGTTTCATTGAAATAAGTTGCATTAAATATCCTTTGGTGTCAAACAATGCCACTATAGGGTTGCAAATATAGCAGCAACAAAATCAAAGTACAGGAAGTAGCAATATTCCCACGTAGTTTTTGACCAACCTTTGATTACCAGTAGGCCTTTTCAGTTTACCTTACTGTACTAATGTGCGTATCTGCCAGAGCATACGCATAAGTAAATAAAAAATACTTCACACCTGCCAAATAAACAGGTGCACAGCCTAGGTCATTTACCTTCCTGTTTTTGCTGAAGGTATGACGTCTACAAACTATATGTAGGGGGTGGGGGGCGCGGGGGAGACACGCGTGTGAGGAACGTTGAGTTTAAACACTAGCCTTGTCCTGACAGGGCTTGTAATGTGTCCGAACTCGCTGCAAACACACGCTCTATCTTATACTTCTCACGCTTTAATTGTTCTAATTGAACTAATGAAGCGACAATAGAAGCATGTCGACCAGCCAGAATGTCGTACACCTCGACAGTATTGACATGACATTAGGGGCCATTATCTCATACAATGTGCTATCGTTGACTCTCCACACTCATCTTTCTCATTCCCCGCTTATTTTGATGAGTCGACAAGTGTTCCTGTGTTTTCTTGAATACGCGAAATAAAGGCGTTGCCATTATCTTTCTCTCTTCTTTCGTCTTTGTCGGTCTCCCAGTTGTGGAAGAAGACAGAAGAGATAATGATAATGCAAAGCCCTTATTCCGCATACTCACGAAAAGCAGGCAGACTAAAAAATAATAACCAGCTAGGTACAAATCTGAGCAAAACTCAGACGCAGATATATCTACGCAAACATGGAAAGGTCAAATAAACAGCTCTTACAAGGTTTGGCTCACTCCACACCAATGGTTAGCAGCCAAGGCTTCCGGTAAGTGAATACGTGGGATAACTAACAACTCGGGCAGCAAGGTTTGCCCATCGATCACCTCAGTCCCAGCACAGGTAACGACATACCACTGTCATGCTGCGTCAGTCCCAGCACAGGTAACGACCCACTGTCATCTGCTGCGTCAGTCCCAGCACAGGTAACACGCCACTGTCATCTGCTGCACCTCTCGGCTAGGCCACAACGCGGGGTACACATCCAGTTGTACGTAGTCCATGCGAGCTTACCTACCACAACAACTCACCACAGCGGTCGCCATTCAGTTAGCCCAAACGGACTTCCTCCCTGTTTCCGAGGGAAGAATGACTGCAACGTCCGCACTTGCGTCGCCGCGAGTTGTCCGAGTGTCGTAAACAGCCGCCGCGCCTGACGTGTCGCGCTGCATGTCGCACGCGCTATCGCGTATCGTCTTGCCTATCTTGCGCGTGACCGTCACTCTACAACGGAAGTTATTTCAGGGGAGTCCGTGAATCAGTCGAGATAGCCTGGCCAGCTCAGAGAAGAAAACACCCAGCAGACCTAGATTAGAGACCTACGTAAGGGTGAGAGTGGGTATTGGTGTTTTCCCCCGAGCCAGCCACTAATTTAACAGATGCTACATGCAGAGAAAGAACAGCGCGGCCGAGACGAGAGCCGAACCCAGGACATTCAACCTTCACTCTATTGGTGACAGGCACTAACCGCTGTGCCACTGGACCTCCCACGTAAGATTGGGAAAGGGGATACTTGGCCGACCCACTATGTATAACATTGTCGCCGCCTTTGCGTGCACCCTTCGGTGAGTCAGTGTCGTGTCGGGTACCCAGCCCCTTACCGGTGGCGAGCGAGCGCGCGCTAGAATATGCGTGCGTGCGTGTCATGTCGGGGAAATATGAGATGCGCATACAAATGCAGGAACTCGCGAACACATGCAACTGTTTTGTCACTGGCTTTACAAAGATACACAAGCGAAGGAAGAGGAGAAACATGCGCAGTGTGCACAATGTCACCACACCGACCTGGAATGTGAGAGGCGCGCGGGCAATGCACAGCCGTCTGAACGGATATCGTCATCGTCACATGGCAGATTGAACAGATTCCTGAACTAGATTTCACACTGAATGGGGTTTAAGTAAAATTGTTCACGGGTATGAAGTGTATCGCCATTGGTTAAGGTGTGCATTGCCAGAAACTAATAAGATAGCTGGCTCTTGGAAATATTTTATCATTTGCTTGTGGAAAGGAGGAATGGGAGAGTGTGAGAAACTGGTGGACTGGATTCTTTCTGACAGAGCTAATGCTACTTTACATGTTCTTATATATATATAAAGCCTGACTATGAGGCAAAGACACTCATGGAAATTCTGCATCAAACAAGCGGCAAATGTTTTATAGTTCGAAATGTATCCTTTAAATCAGTGCTACAGTACCTTCTCAACTTCCCTGCAACAGCTGGTCAATGTAAATTCTGACATTCTGATTAATGACACAAAAGGTATTAACAAACAGCTCTTGCAAAACAGCTCTGTGCAGTACAATTTTGCAGAAAACAGCAAAGCCTGTCGCTAGATCACTTCCCTGTGAAGAGGAAAGGAAGATTAGAAGCCACTAAGATAAATGAACTGACAGGATAACCTAGACTTGGCTAAAGTTTTTACATTAGCTTTCTGACAGTAGGATTCCTGGTCTCCCAGCGATCAGATTTCAATGCTTTTTCACATGACCTACACATCATTTTATTTCTCTTAAAAAAGAAGCTGTATTGAACACAAAACCATTGCTTGCTTGCATCCAATTCCTCCACCCATTCCCCCTTATTAAAAACCCCTGCCTTCAACTTCTTATTTAATCTCACTGTATGCAGTTCATACAATAACCATGAGCCATGCTGAGGTACACATAGTGAGCCAAAGCTAGTCCTATATACTGATTTGATGTACCTCGTTGTAAGAAAGGTGTAAGGGCAGTGGACTACACACTTAAAAGGGGATTACATATAGCATGTTGCTCAGAGGTAAAAACCCTTATCATGAAATTGTTCGTATTCACAGTGGTAATAAAAGTGAGCATAGAAAATAAGACAGGCTGTAAAAGTGGGGTAACAACGAGCTCAGCTGCTAACAGGCTCATCTGTAAAGCAAATGAAACTAGATCTACATGGCTTTTTATACTGCTGTTAAAAACAAGCAATATAAGTGTAGAAAGAGACTGGTTGATGGCTGGAGTTTTACACTGTCAGTAAATGTCATCTGGGACATTCCGCATATTTTGGACAGTTTCTGCAAAATAAACACCAAAAACCTAGAAAAATGACTTCTTGTGCTAATTTAGCAGTTTATCAGAAGATATCCCCAATGACACCTACCAACTTCTTAAGGGCAAAGTTGGTTAAAATATTTATTTCGAATGAAAATATTTTACTTTTTTGCAAGAAACACCATCAGAGTGCAGGGACTTTTAAGCAGAGATTCCTACTACACCCGATTCTCAATGTTGTGGTGATAGGTGCTTTAGCAACTGTCACAAACTGCATCTTTACATCATTTGGAACTTTCTTAAAAGATTTATGCTTGTTTCTACCTGATGTAAAACCCTGCACATTTACAAATGTCAACAGGTACCTCTTCTCGTAATGAATACTCTGTTTATTTTTTTTAAACATCCCACCTGTTGCTCAGCCTCTTCACAGAAGCCACCCAGATTGCCTTGACATAGTATTTATACTGCATGATTTTCATCTAAATTCCTCAGGTTCGTACTTCTGAGTGACATTCTCGACAAATCAATAATACTGACCACACTTAACATGTCACCATCAGCTTTTCCCAATAACAGAACTTCAGTATAAAAGCACGCTTGCATGCTGTATTTTAAACTTCCTAGCGCTTGCTGCAGCTGGAAACATTGTTATGAAAAATAATGGTAATCCATATAGTTCTCTCGGCGCAAACCAGCTGACACCATTGCCAAGCAGGCACGACTGGAATCCTCAGGTGAAGAGGAGAGTTGGGAGACCAAAGCAGACTTGGAAAAGAACAGCAGAAAGCGAGGCAAAGGACGTCGGAACTACAATGGGACCGAACTGAAGGGGGTCTGCCCCAAACTGGGTCCGCTGGCGAGATGTTGCGCCCTATGCTCCTTGAGGAGAAACAAGGACTAAACTAAACTAACTATAGTTCTCTCGATGTAGCTGTCTATGTGATGATCGCGATGTCTGATATGACTAACTCTAACAGAGTTATCTCACATCTGTGACAGATCCAGACGACATAAATGTGTATGTAATTTCAGAAATATGTTAAAAAATACATTTTGGCGTCATAAACGGGTATTTTATAACAGACATCCCGATAGGCCCACATCAGAAAATATCCAGAAGAGATATTTTAAGGAAATTCTCACCTTAAGAGGTAAGGATCTTAATAATGACGACCACCACAACAAACACACTGAAACTTGATTTTGATTTTCTCCCTCGCTACCTCGGGAGGATGTGACGTAAGAGCTTCCGTCAACATGGCGGCAAAACCAAACGCTGCTAGACAAGTCTGAACGCATATGCCCCTGTTGACATCGGTGCTTGTGCATCGTATTCTTTGAATTTAAAATGGCTCACCGTAAGTTGCCCTTGCTCTTTCTTGATATCGTTTGACGACAATAGGGTCAAGCAGAAGTTCTGATTTTCAAAAATGTTACAAGTGGGAGATAAAACAATAATTTCCTGCTGATAGCGTCCTTGCCACCGACTTATGTTCCTGTCATGTAGAGTAGTTCTAGTAATACAGATGTCAAACCCCACTTCCCCGTAAAGCATACAGTCATTGGGTGAACAGTTCTTTAACACATTCTTGTCTGTATGTTTGAAGTTGTATTATTTTGTATAATATATAGCCATTATGAGTTGTTATTTTTTTGGTTAAGATCAACGTTTTCAGTGTTGTTAAAAAAACATCATCGTCAGTTACGAGTTCACTATAACGAAAATGTTGAAGTAGTTGCTTGAAATCTGGTGTCCATTCCGAAAAAAAGCAATCATTAGTGGAAAGCATAGAACGATGTGCTAGTAAAAGGGTTTTATTATTAATAATAATGTGAATTTATAATTCGAAGCATCACGACCAAGATAGATCGCACTCTCAGTACAGACCAATAATGATAAATAAAAGATAACAGCCAGTGTACAGTAAGGTACTTATAGGAACACTGAACATCATAAAGATGAGGTAAAAGAGTAGAACATACGTAAAATAATGGATAAAGGTATGAAGGGATATAAACAGTGTAAGATTTACTCAACTCAAATCAGACTATATTAGTGTTTGAGAAATTTCATACAAGTGCCAGATTTCTCCAAACTATATTCTCAAAACACAGATAATTGAGGTGATCTACATCAGCGGAATCACTGCAAACTCCACATTCTAGCTTCATATTAAAGAAAGTACTAGAAATTTTGTCATTTGCTTTTAGGGCTTAAAAGGAATGATACAGAGTACGAAAATATAGATACATTTAGGAGATACTTATATTTCATGAAAGAAACCTGAAAGGATTTTAATTATGTGCAAACATTTTGAAGAAATTTATTCATATGTGTGTACACATGTTCATGCATGCTTTTACGTTTGGGTGCATGCATCCATTTGCGCTCATGTGTGTGCTAGACAGTTTTTAAAAATCTACACCACTATTGAGCAAGATTTTTTTTCTATTTTCAAAGTGTGGCAGCAACCTTATGTGAACGTTTTTAAGCATTTCAATGTATCATCATGGAAGAAAGCATTGAAAGAAGGGGATGTGAGCACCTTGATGGACAAAACAGTGAAGGCAACGGTGTACAAGATTAGTGGACACATACCAGCTGGTAACTATATTCAGCTGCCACGCATGAGTTCACAGTCCCTGGGATTGACAGGTCGTTATTTTTACCTGCTGTTTCGTCCAGTGCCAACAAAATACTTTGTAGTCCACGTTGATGTTGCAACTCAGGATGGCCTTGTTGTGCGTCTCTCATTTTCTAACCTCTTCAAGGAGTTCAAATCCACAGCTACGTGGCTTCAGTTTCCATTTTTGTGCAATCCAGCGAAGGATTCTGTAGCTTTCTTTGCTGCTGTTGGTGCACGAGGTATGCATTTTCAAAGTACAATAACATTTTTATAGAATAATAAATTCTTCACAAAATAATGAAAATCTTAATTGTTGAAAGTATTAGGATAAGTTTTTTGTTTTGTTAGGAATAAGCATTGCAAGCAGTTGTGATGTTTCTTTAGCATTTTAAAAACTTTTAAACTACAGCATATGTTAAGAAAAATAATGTGCATAGAAAGTGAATAAATATTTTAATTTTTGTTTAATCATTAATAGTGTGCATGCCTACATCATCAATGAAGCTTCTTAAAATGAAACGATGCAGGTAGATATTGCCTTTGAGCTTTCTTTTATGTTTAAAATACTTTTCACTCTGATCGCTCCAAATATTTGTGGCTCAGAACATATTGGACCAGCCCCATCTTCAACAAGGTGGACAGTCTTGTGCTTGGATTTACAGTACATCCTTTCCACATACCTGAGTCGGAGGTACTCCTACGTCAGAAGTATCCGACTGTGTGCCAACATGCTAGTTAAAAATGTTTTCACCAGTGATATTGTTTATGATCCAGGTTTGTACAGAATCGCTGCTTCTATTTTTTCTGTGCGTAATGTATCTTCATCTGTTTAATGTGTTTATGTTAATCTCCAATCAGGTTAACCCAAGCATAACTCGATCAGGATTAACTATTTGCATATAAAATTCCTGGCCTGAGTGACATTTTATATTTACAATTCCTGGCTTGAAAGTTGCTTAAGGTTAACCATTTTTATGTAAAATTCCCAGTTTGAATAATGCTAGAGGTTAGCCACTTTTATGTACCTTTCCTGCTGTGAGTAATATTTTAATGATATTGATGATGCTAGGTGTTTGTGTGTTAGAGAGAGAGAGAAAGAAAAAATGAGTGAATAAATGAGAAAGAAAGAGTACTGTCCTATTTGTAAACTATAATATATCTACTTTCAGATATCTCTATGGCTGATGCCAAGAAGAGAGGTGGTAATGTCTCACCACTGCCAAGAGATTTTGGCTTTCCTGTTCAGAAGGGAGAGACTTGGCATGATATATATGACCTGATTAGGTTAGTTCATTGTATAATGTATTTAATAATAGGATATATTAGCTTCTTCTTTCGGTGAAGTTCCTTAAAGAATTTTGTTTCTGTCTCCAGAACCCCTTAAAAAAATGAAGAATTAAATATATGTTGACAATGCAATAGGAATCCAAAATTGTTTAGATCATACCTACATTTGTATTTGTTTCATTTTAGATTATTTTCATTGTAAAAGATGTTTATAGTTTACATTGAGTCCAAAGGAACTGTTTTAGAGTAGCACTGATCTTAACAGTATATTCAGCACTCTAGACCAAACTTATTCATTGACCAAGATGAACAGCCAGTGTAGAAAGAATGATGTCACTTAAAGATAAACATTTTCACAGCCAGTGGCCATAGGAGCAGCAACCATAAGTACTTTTCTTTGTTTGGGGCACAGCATGTTGAAAGTAGAGACTAACCCTTCTCTTCTGCTGTTTTTACCTGCCTTGGAATATTAGGTATTCATTTCTGCTGAGTGGGTATGGGGGAATTTTTCAGCCCTTGACCTGAGCGTGACCCATTGACTTTCTGCTCACATTACTCACTACTATTTTCTACAGTGCATTGACCAACCACCAGATTGCAAAAGCCTCACCAACAATATTGTATTGATAAACATATCAGCATTAGCTTGTGTCAAGCACAGATAATTTTAATTTTTAAATGATGTGGTCATATGGTGAGGATGTGCTTAAGACTGAGTGGATACTTTATAATCATACACAAAGAAAGGATGAGGTTTTTGCTGTCTTAGTTGGCTGGTTGTGTGGATTTTTGAAGTTCTGCAAAGAGCTGAACACAAGTCACAATGATTTTCTAAAGATTCTTGATTAAGCCAAGTAACTTCTGGAATATGATGAGAGAGCATGCGAAATAATTGGTGCTTTTTTTGGTGGCAGGTTTCCACCTGAAGGTGACAGAAAACCTTTTGATTCTGTACAGTATACTGTCGGTGGCATCGATGACAACGTAGATGGTTTGTCTTTTTGAAAGTTCAGATGTTGTATTAAGCAATACATTATATAATGATAAAGTTTAAATGTGTATTGATACTGTAGTGCATAAGCCATCAAAACATTAAAATCTTGTAGCTGTTTTCGAATTCATCTGACATTTAACAAAAATGGAAAATGATAACCACTGCAACATTTTTATGAAAAGACTATATGTGACATTAAGTGTTCACTTTTAATCACAATTTCCTTTTATAAAGACTGAAAATTATTTAGTAAAATGCTTCATTAATATTTTTTGATTAATTTTTTTAATGCAGAGAACATTGAAAACCACCCACAAAGAATCAGACCACACCCACAGAATGTTAGTAAATGTGTATCAGAACGAGTTTCAATGATACACAAGTTAACTGAACCAAAACAGGTGAGGATTGAAGCATGTTTATTTATACTGTATTTTGGGGAATTTCGCATTTCATTGTTTATACACAGAAATACAAGCATTTTATGGAGACAGACCATTTAAAAGCTATGTGCGACAACATTGTGGTAACTTAACCCCTGTTTGATGTGCAGGCTTTAAAATATTGAAATATTTTATATCTTTCCACTTAAATAATAATTTGTCATGCTTAAAAGTAAAATTATATGTATTTGTTTTAAAGTATCACAGGAAGCAGCTTGTTACAAAAGAATTGCCAGAGATTGAGGCTGATGCCTTGACAGTGCCAGACCCGTCAAATGTGCACATATTTGCACATCCCATTGACTTAGAGGATGAGGCACTGGCAAGTTCAAAAGGGCCAAAGGTAGAGTTTTTATGTCACGTATGCATGCATGCGCACACACACACACAGAGAAATAGAGAGAGAGAGAGAGAGAGCTTAATTTTTTTTATTTTTCATTGTTTATTGTAAATAATCTACACTTCAGTCATTTTATATGTAAGGTACCTAATGAGCAACCAAATTTTTCTGCCATCTTTCTGTTGCATTTGCAGAAAAGTACACATAAGGTTTCAGCTCATTTGCATCTGACTATGGGAAAAACAAAGTGCAAGGTAATGGCAGCTTTTCAGTTTTGTAGTTTTTAGTTTTAGAGTGGGCTAATAGTATGAATAGACCGAGGTCTCCAGTCCCATGTATGCTGCACTCACAGTGATTTACTGGTTTGTGAATTCAGTTCTTGATGCTCATAATGCTTTTGTTTATGTTGACCTGCAGTGTTTTCTGTCTCATAAATACACTAATACAGTCTTGAATGCAAAAAATAAAAAGTACATCTCCTTTATTAACTAGCAGGAATCCACAAACTTTACCCTTTATGCAGATCCCTCAATAAATACACATTTGTACTTTTATGAATTTGAATGATTTGTAAGCCTTCCTTCCTTTCCTGCTGACATTATTTCAATTAAGATAAAAGTTCTAAATTTGTATATGGCTTTTCCACAGGTTTTGGAGCCAGACCCAATTATAACATTGAAGCATATTATTGGATTTGGCGGCGGCACATTCCGAGATGTGAGCAGGTTTTCCTCTAACTTGCCTCCCTCCATTTCACAAATATTCTTATTTGAATCTCAACCATAGTGCAATTATTGTCCTGACAGAATTCTTGTTTTCAGTGTCTTTCAGAGCATACGTGCATGCTCTTTCTCTATTTCTCTTATACACAAGTGTGCATTCCTAAATGCATGAGTAGACTCATACATACATGCACTTATGTCGACTATACAGTATACAGGCATAATGTATTATACAATACCTATCAACCTTTTCCCTCTACACACATTTGCATGCATGCACATGCACACAAGCACATAGCCATATAAGATTAAACCATGAATTTGGCATAATATGCAGACTTGGTAAATGACAGATTTGACAATAAATGTTTCTGAAGGCTCTGTGGAGTAGTGACCGATCGACTGTCATCTATCCATGCCATGCAGTAATAGTGGCCATGCGCATAAGCAATGGCCATCAACGCTTCTTCATTGGACACACTGGCAAGGTCAGTCCTGATTACACACAAACAGCCGTGTAAAATATCTTTAAATTTATTCATTAGTAGTTTTTCTTTTACTTAGCAAACAAAATGATGCATATTTTTTCATGCTAAAACCTTTAAATGATACACATTTTATAATCTTTAAGTACATCCGAAAGTGTGTATGTGGAGAGATAGGGGTATGTGGGCAGGTGGGTAGATAGATGAATGACTGATAAGAGAGTTAGACAGGATAGACATTCAGTCTTAAAAAGTGGTAAGGTATGAAAGACAGTAAAGTAGGAAATTAATTCATAAAAGGGAATGGGAGACCAATCATTTCTGACATCTTCTTACAGGTATCTTGCCTGTCGATGAATAGCAGTGGCACACTATTGGCCTCAGGACAAACAGGACAGATGGGTGTTGTTCGGGTGTGGAAGTATCAAGGCTGTGAATGCCTGGCCATCTGCAGAACACATGCTAATTCTCTCTACTGCCTCAGGTAGCTAGATCTTCAGAACACATGCTAATTCTCTCTGCTGCATCAGGTAGCTTGACCTTCAGCAATGGTTTATGAGAGTTTCATGGTTTTTACATAAATAGTATTTATAAAAGTGATCGCTGTAATCTTGTTTACAAAGGAAAATTAAGAGCGTTTAACTTGCTCTCCTTCTGAGGGGCAGAGGTGTTGCTTTTCATTTAGAAAGGAAGGTAGAGATAAGTATCTAATCTAAAACTGTATCGTGAGGTAGAAGGAAGACTTAATCTTTACACTCAAGAAAACTAGGTAGCACTCACTTGAGCATTCAGTATATATCCACACACCTTCAGCAGCTAAAATCTAATTGACTGGTGTGTTCAGTGCATATGACCCTGAGATGATCTGAGGGCATGTGACTGAATAAGACTATTGTTGACTTTCAGCAGATGATGTCGCCTCTCAGTATCTGCTGAGGGAAGGTTTTACATCCATAATGTAAATGTCCTCCTTCACCCCTCTCTGGAACCACTGAGCCTCATGGTCTAAGATGGTGATATCATCTGGGGGAGAAGACATGAGATACCTTTTTTTTTACCTTGAGTGTAAAGGTTTTCTTTTCCTTCCATCATGTCATCACGTCAAATGTTACAGCTATCTTTCTGTCTTGTATTGTCTGAAAATGTCAAAACTAATTTTTTATCTGTTTTGCAGTTTTTCATGTAGTGGAAATGTTTTGTGTGGAGTGGGAAAAGACAGTCATGGAAAAAATGTAAGTGGATATTTTGCTAATATCTGTACCCTTTGTTTTTTGCAAATAACAGCAAATAAAAGTTACTTAGTTGTGATAATGATGGTTTTAAAGGCCTATTTCAATCTTGACTAGGAAATATTTTCTGCCATATTTATGAAGAACATAAGGGCCTTTCAAGCTTGCTTCCTGTTTGATAGCCATTTGGACTGTTTGTTGGACAGTTAGTGGTGATTTGGAACACGAGCTCTGTGTTGAAGAAGCGGGAGATCAGCATTGTAGCCAAGGCTCATACAGATGTTGATGTTTCAAAAATCACCATCTCACCATTCGATGAGACCAGGTAAGATTGAATATAAATACAATTAGACATACATTAGTTTTTTTCCACAGGTTGACAGTGTGCAGCAGACTTGTGAAAAGTGTTCTTGAACTTTATGAAAAGGAAAAGACTTCTGTAATTGTGGGAGCCTGTAAACAGGCATGAGAGGCAGGCCTTGTCAGTTGCTACATGTGCTGCCTCCTAATGAAAGGATGAATGACTGACAATTTCTAGACTAAGCTTCAAGGACTTTTGAAAATATTTAGTTCACTCAAGAACATGTCATATGTTGCTGTTTATTTTGTAATTACTTTTCTTTTTGGCTTCCAAAATAATTGCAGTTCCTTTGTGAAATTAGAATAATTGCAGACTCAGTTTAGCATTTATTTACAACAATTGTAACAGCAAAGCTTTCAAGGTAAAAAGGTCTCGTTAAGTTTGCAGTCATGTTAATGAAAATGCATGCTAAAACTTTTGGAAAAAACCATGGCAGTATGGAAGCATGAGGTCTTAAATCTGTTGTCTGTTTATTTAGCAAGTTAAGAATTTTTCTTGATTGATTCTCTCCTTTCTCTCTTATTTCATTCCTTGTTCTTTATAATCACAATACCACTTTTGGCTTAAGATAAAGAAACCAATCACAGCCAAATAAAACTTTAGACTGATGTCTAGATTATTCTTTTGTCATGCTTCTGCCAGTTTCTTCTCACTTTAGTCTTAATTAATTACATCAATATGGTTGACCTCCCTTTGACATTATATAAAGCCATTGAAAAATTATTTAGTAGCTTTCATGAGTCATTGCAACAGCATTTATGTACAATAGCTTGATGTGTATATTGTTAATGAACATTGATATATGATAGACATAAACCTTCATATATTACTAATATTTTTCTTTTTCTTTTAAAGATATACATACGCGAAGGCATAGCTGTGCCATATTGTGCAGGGAGTGCAATTAGAGATCATTTGCTCCCAATGACCTCATCCTTGCTTTAACAGCTTTTTGTTCAGGAGTTTCACACATAGTAATGCATTGGAAGGTGGTTTATCACTAAATAATGAGGAAGAAATCTTTTTTCTCCTTTTTTCATCCAAAGAAAAAAATTAGTAAAAATTGCCAATTTGGGATCTATAAAATACTTTGCACTAGATATTTCTTCTATATCAGGTATACAGAAGAAAAGAATGGTGAAATTGATAAAAATGAATTAGTTTTGATGGACCCCTATTTTTCTTTCTGAAGAGGGCAACCAAGGCCGTATTTTTGAAATCCTAGAATAATGTCTGCAGTTTGCAGTGGTAACTTGACATATGCATGATAACACCATGAAGGAGAAAAAATTATCACTATTAAAAAAATTATATTGAAAAACAGTGAGCCTGAAAGAGTGTTATTAATCCTGATGTCTGTGGCAGGATGGTATCGTGTGGACGAGATAACATAAGACTTTGGCGGGTCAAGGATGGTACATTGCGTTCAGCACCCATTAGTCTGGGAGACCACCACTCCATGGATTTCACAGATGTTTGTTTTGACACAGGGGTCCAAGCTAACCAAAACCCTGAAAGGAGACTTATGTAAATATCATTGCATAATTGTGGGAGAGGATTGCAGTAATCAGTGATTGTAATAGTCAAGTTCTTGGAAGATGTTTGTTTTTTTCCTTTCTGAAGTGATAAAAGTTTTGACCAGATTAAAGGTCATCAGAAGATTGTAGTTTTCAAGGTTCAACCACACTTTGTGAAGGATCTTTAAATTTTATAAACAAACTGTCTCTAAACCTTCCTAACTGTTGCTTTTGATTGATCTGCCATGTTTTAAACCGGCAGTTATGCCTGCTGTCGGTCAGGCCATGTGTTTGAAATTGACTACCAAAAAATGGCTGTGCTACATGTTCGACGATTGCTACCCACAGCTACTAAGAAGAAAGATCAAGCAAGCAACAAAGCAGATTCTTTGCAGAGAGGTTAGAATGGGTGATACCTTGCAATCAGTTACGTTTGTGGACAAGTTTTTTAAGCAGAAAAGAGAGAGCAGCTGTGTAATCTGTGTGTGTGTGTGTGTGAGAGAGAGAGAGAGAAAAAGAGAGAGAAATTGTCCTTGTCAAAATCTTAGTGAAATGATGTAAGTGATATATTGAAGCCATTTCATCAGAAACATGAATATTTGATCAAATGTTGAAATCACAGGCCATGTAGTTTGGCTTTGGAAATTTCGTCATTCAGATACAGAATTCCAAATAAAGCAGTTTGTTTCCTCTTTTTTTCTCATGCTTATTGTTACTTTCTTCCTTTGAGTCATTGAACCCTAATTTATACAGTATAGGACTACTAGTAGCAGTCAGTGAGCAGTCAGCTTATATGATTTCAACTTAAGTAATATTTAGCTAGTGCTATGGAGTTAAGGAAAATGTAACGCATTTTTTTCCTTGTATGTTTTGCCTAAATTAATTATATACAAGAATGAAGCATCAATGCATTTATGGATTTTATGATGCTCTTCAATGTCAAAAGTTGTGAAGTGGTATTGTGCCTTTGTTTTTGTCTGTCCTATCTTAGGATTGGTTATTAACAGCATTAGCATCAGTGAGACATTCTGTGTCACTGGCTCAGATGATGGATTTCTGCGGTTATGGCCACTGGATTTTGCACATGTTTACCTCGAAGCTGGTGAGAAACAAAAAAATAAAATAAAATAAATAAGGTAGAGCAAGGTGCGCTCAGAGAAACAGGGGTGGGGGGGGGGGCAGACTGAGAAAAAGTGTGTTTTTGGGCAAGAATCAGAAAGAATGAGAAAGTGAACAAGGTTTCATAGAGGTTATAAAATCCATTTTTAAATATATGTTGGCAATTTCTGTATAATTTGGTCAACAAATGTACTCATTATTATTGTAAATGTTACTAATATGGGATGCTTTATATCTTTGTGACTGGAGAGCTTGATTTTGAAAGAAACCATTTTTTTTTTCTCCTTGAAGTCATGTATATAGATAAATGATTTGTTAATGAGGGCAATTCTAAAATGTTTCATAGAGCATGATGGAGCAGTGACATCAGTTAACTTGTCTGCTGATGGCCTAAAAATATTAGCTGGCACTTCTACAGTAAGTTGTAGCTCTTTTTTTTATCACAATACTTTTCACTGAAAGCATTATTAAACCAGACCTAAAGAGGAACATTTATTTTCATGTCCAACATTTTCCTTGAATACCATAAACATTGTTATATAGTTATCTCTTTGAATTATGTCCTTATTACAAGCCTGAAGAGGAAAAAACCCCATTTCATTTGTTTTCTGAGGAGAACAACATATTCATGGGCTCATCTGCATATTGACAGGCTAATTTGTATGTCAACAGGGTAATCTGGGCATACTAGATGTTGCGACACGAGACTACACGACCATCATGCGTTCACACACATCCCGCATCATGAGTGCTGCGATGGATCCATTTAGCAAGCATTTAGCCACAGTGTCAAAAGATCATAGCATTCGAGTCTGGGATGCTGAAACTTTTCAGCAGGTGTATTGATGAAGATGACACATCTATCACTGTTTATAAATATGTGTGTGTGTGTTCATGCATTATGCATGTCTACAAGCAGAGATGTGTGAACTTAACTCTCAGTGGCCAAATTCAAAATGCATGAAAAGAGCAAAGAATGAGATAAAAAAAACTGTATCATGCATTGATCAGGACTATCCTGATTTTTAAATG
The DNA here is from genome assembly GCF_003073045.1 of Pomacea canaliculata. Classification (NCBI taxonomy): domain Eukaryota; kingdom Metazoa; phylum Mollusca; class Gastropoda; order Architaenioglossa; family Ampullariidae; genus Pomacea; species Pomacea canaliculata. Next base: position 40,215,983 of record NC_037590.1, on the reverse strand, counting down.
TAGATTTTAAAGAAATTTTTTATCTTCCAGTATATTTTTCAGGTTTTTTTTTCACTGCCATTTATTTCAACAATAAGGTAAATGGGTAAGAGAGAAATTTCAGAAGTTTAACAAATGGCGTTATTAATACCAAAGACTTTTTTCTTTTCTGTTTAAGCTGTATGACTTTAGTGCTCCAAATGAGTCACCAAGCACCATAAGTTATCACCCCATCAACCAGATATTTGCCTGTGGCTTTGAAAGTGGGGCAGTACGTGTCTTTGATGTGGAGTCTACCTGCCTCATAGCAGAACACAAGTATGTTTTCCTCTGTAACTTTGGTTTTTTGTCTACTTGTCAGTCCATTTTAGAATTTTTTTTAACTAAAAAGGAGAAAAATAGAAAAATTTCAATCATTGGCATTAAAGCTACTTACACATTGGTCCTTTCTAGCATTTCTTTTTTTCTCCCACCACCCATTGTCATTTGCCAAGTCAAGTGCGAACTTAAGCTGTTCTTACTGTCACCATTATTTAAAAGCTGTGAACTGATTGTGCCCTCCTTATTTTGATAAACAGACCACACCGAGGGGCATTGACAGGTGTTGTCTTCTCTCCTAATGGGGAATATCTGTACAGTGCATGCTCTCAGGGCATGCTGGCGGCATATTGTGCTGCTGATTCCAAGTTCTCCATCATCAGAGTGCTGGCCAATACAGTAGCCAGGGGAATGCACTTTGCCCCTGATGCCTTAGCAGTCAGCAGCTGTGGGAGAAAACTGGCCTTTGTGGGTCCTTCTGATTTCATTGTGACAGTCATGGATGCTAAATATCTCAGTGAGGTACAGTAGTTATTTGTGATATTAAGATATTTGTATTCTTAAATAATATAATAAAATCCTACAATAGAACTAAATGCTGTCTAATTTTGTAGTTTAGGGTTGAAAATTCAATTAACATGTATTGTAGTCATGAATAGAATATGCAGTAATCAACATGTATTGAATGATCTGGACAACTCTAGATAAGAGGTGAACAATTTAGTGTGTCTCTCATTGAATAATTTATCTTCTGTTGTATTCTGAACATCTTTATTCAATTTTTATTTTTAATAATTTAAATATTTTTGATATTGAAAAGAATAGTTACATTTGTGTCCCCATCACAGCTGCTGCGAGTGGACATTACTAGCATGGCATCAGGTGATGTGGGACAAGGGGGTCTTGACACTGCTGTACGAGTAATGTTCACTCCAGCCAGCGTTGGTCATCTGCTGGTGGCAACCTCTTCAAACCGACTTGTCAAACTTGATGCAGCCAGCGGTAAACTTTTTGCTGAGGTATTTGAAGATCCATGAAACATTATGTTTTATAATTTGGCAACATAAAATAAGATACTGCAGTAGCTCGATAACTTTTAACAGCCCCAATAATCTTAACATTTAAGCCCATTGGTCATGCCTAAGATGATTAGGTTTTCTTATACAAGTGGAGGAATCAACACATCATTAATAATTTTAAAAATAAAATAAAAGGTGATATAAAGGGAAGTAGCAGCAGTAGGAAAATGCATAATAGAATTTTTTTCCTTAGATCACAGAATAGCCATTTATAAATGTGCATTTTTCCTTGCTCACTGAAGACACTGACTGATCAGGACATTATACAAAGTGTGCCATTCTGATTTTTTTTTAAAAGTGTTGCTGATTTTTTTCTTGGTCATTGATAAAAAAACACTGATATATATATTGTGATTTGTGCCACTTGTAGTGCAGTTTCTTTTGGAATTGATGATCCAAATATCAAATATTGATAGTCATACTGTGCTATAAAAGAATTTTGAAAAAAATCTGACTTCAAGTACTTTTTTCCAGATTAAATAGAGACTATTCAGGCTATAATTAGGTCAGAAAATTCAAATTCCATTTTTTTTTTTTACTATTGTGTCAAGTAAACAGTATATTTTTTAATTTCTATAGCTTTTTTTTCAAGTGTGGAAATTGATTTGTTTTTGTATGCAGACATGAATTCTAGGTTTCTGCTTAAAAGAGTTAAGAATCTACAGTAGATAAATATGTTTATGCCTTCTTGACATGTCCTAGTAAATTTATTTCATGTGTGATAAAAGCAACCATAGAAAATATTTAACCATTTCAGTAGATTCAAACACTTGGTCACTCAGTGATGGGTATGTTCATTCACAGGTGAACAATATTCACAGATCTGGCTGCAGTTCATTAGCAATATCATGCAATGGAAATTATCTGGTTACTTCTGGAGATAAAGTGCTCAAAGTCTGGGATTACCACATGCACCTGGACATTAATTTTCAGGTGTGATTTTTTTGGTTTTTTTGTTTTTTGTTTTTTTGAGAATGTCTTAGTTTAACGTTTTCTAGTTTGGAGTTTCTGACTCATCCATGAAGTAAACATTTTTGTTTGAGTTAAGAATTCATCCCATTACATTTAGCAGTGTTACAACAGATTTTTTTTGTCATTTGTATGTCATATGTACAGTACCAGCTCATTATCTCACCCCCACCCAACCAACATAAATGCTGAGTAAGAGGCATGGGTGGGAACGTAGCAAGGATAATTGATCCACAATTACAGGTACTTTGGGGTAAATCTATTTTTCCACAAACTGCAGGGAAAGGCAGGTTTGACAAGATAGTGTATGTGTGTATATATGTATACGCACATACATGTGCATGTTTATAGACATATATTATATGTAAACGCAAACTGTTTGAGTAACATATGTAAATCAGCAAAACATATGTTTCTGTAATAGGTTTTCATTGGCCATTCAGAGACTGCATCCAAAGTGTTTTTCACACCAGATGAACGCTCCATCATAAGCGCAGGGGAAGCTGTATACATTTGGAATAACCTGGCTGTCCGACCAGTGACATCACATGAGTGAGATATCATTTCTAACATAAAAGCTTTGAAGAAACAGTGGCAGAGAATTTAGTATGTACATATCAAAACAGATTATAAAAATACATTGTTGCCTGTACAAGCTTTTGAATGTTTTGTTTTTTTCTTTTTCAGAGACTGGAAGATTGATGCTGGTGAGTATAATGTTAAAGATTGTTTGCCTGCATATTTTTTTTCCATTTGTATATTTTTATGAATGGTGTTTTCTTCATTGCCTTGGAGTTTTTGAGAAGGGCAATCTAGCAGGTCAGCTGCTATTAGACCTTCAACTACTGCAAAGGCCAATACTAATGCGTGTGATGCAGACAAATGCATCAACACCAAGTCTACTTTGAAACCTATAGAATTGATTTTTAAATGAGGCAAAGGTGGGGTTAATCACTCTTGTTCATTTACATTCTTATGGAAAGGAATTAGCATGTTGTGGAGGCTCTGACTCGCAGATCTAACTGCATTCATGTAGTTCCTACTCTTCATGGCTAGTCCTGAAAATCCAGAAGGTGAAAGTCCATAATATATATAAATATAATATATAATTATGACAGACATTACTGACAGCTTTCAGAGAACATTTTTTGCCCATTAAGCCATAATAAATGACAGAGTTTCTGTTGTACTCCTACTCATTTCTACCAAACTGCCAAAATACAACACTTTTTGAATAATTCATGCTATAACTGTGGTTAGTCTGAATCAGGCAGCATGTTATTAGATCTGTGATATGGAGCACAGAAAACATTAAGGTAGTCTGTCAGCAGCTCAGATATCAAGCACGCGTGTTGCTTGTTGTGAACTAGTTTGAGACTATTTGGAACAGCAGTAGAGCATTGTGCACTATTTGGAATTATCATCTTTTGATCGTTTAGGACACATGACTTCTTTTGTCAGATAAAATGTCTGCCTTAGATGCCATGTTTGTGGACAACACATCAACTGACATGCCAAGGCATACTCCACCACGTCCCATGCTAGCTCCCAGCCTGTCTACTCGCATTGAGGATCTCAGCTCCATACATGGTGGTGGTGAGGGCTATGCTTCTCAGAAATAGGTGTAGAATTGAAAAACTCAGTATGCTTTACCAGAGTGAAATCACAGAAAGATATAGCAAAAATAAAAGAAGTGTGCATCAAGCAATCAATACTTTAATGAAAGATTGATAGATTGTTATCTTCTAGTGGACAGTGTGTTTGCTGAGTGTTATCTACTCTAAAGTCTGAAGACATAGTGAAAGCCTGTCAGTGCATCTAGATAAAAGTAGTTGCTACTGGCTTGGAAAATGTTATAAACAAATTTCTGCACTTGGTGAGCTCAGCAGGAAATGTTCATGTCTGGGTCGTGGCTAAACATTTGAATGGCACAGCATTGATAATACCTCCTGTTGCGCAAATAAAATTATTTCACACTTTTGTTTCTGTATCAAGGCTGATAATGTTGCTAAGCAGAATTATTTTGACTGATGGTGTTTGGAGTTTTCAACATTTAAAACCATTTATATTATTTATCTCATCATTTATGTCACCTTTCATTTTTATCAGTGCCATTCTTCTGTGTTTGTTGAGAGTGATCTTTTTCTTAGGTGTGTGTCACATTAACCTGCCATCTGTATTATCATTAACTATCTTATTTATCGAGCTTTGAATACTTCACAAATGCCTTATATGTTTTTTGAATACCTTGCTTATGTGTTGAATGTCTTGTGTGTGTTTTGAATACCTGGCATACATGGCTTTGAATGACGAGTAGATGCTTTAAGTACCCTTACAGTGCTTACAGTGCCTTACTGTATGCATGCTGCGAAGACCTTAAACTTTAAATGCATAGACTGTCATTGCTTTGTGTATGCTCTGAACACTTTGCACGTAATGTCTTACATATTCTGCAAGTGCTATATTTGCTTTGTGAGTATGTGCCTTGCCTGTCAATGCTTTATATTCCCTGGGAATACATATGAATGCTCTGTGTCCTGTGAGTACTTCATGTAAATGCTTTACAAGTTTTCGTATTCACGAAGAGAATTCCAAATCATATAAAAAACATTTGCCAAAGGGGTCTGAAAACATGAAATGTTTTACTTTGAGAAGGCAAAGGAGTTAAGATCTAAGGTGTCATTGCATACTGTAATGTGCAATGAACAATATGTGTGAAAGCTGATATTTTGTCATAACTGGTTATTGAGCATCAGCAACATATCTTATACGTATACAAACAACTCATTTGCAGTTTTCTGACATTTGGAGTCAAGGTCATAATACTATTATAGGTGTATATTGGTGTATACTTTTTTCCTGTGACTAGTCAACAAAATCTTCAAAATGTTTATATGGGGTTCATAAAAACACAATAATTTTAGCTGAAAATCCCTTCAGTTTATGGATGTCAAATGCCCAGTGGGTACCTCATATAAATGCTATATATGCTTTGTGAGTGTATTACATAGTTTGGAGGCTTTATGTGTGCTGTGAATTATCTATATCTGCTGTGAATACCTTGCATATTAATGCTTATATTAGTGCTATGAATAGTTTTCACATATTAAATGATGCTGGTGACCACTTGTTAAAAATCATTTCTTCTCTTCGCTTCTGATCTAGACATTTGAGACATGATGTGTTCAAAATGTTTCTTTTCCTTTCATTAGACCTAGATCTTAAGTCCTTGCTGTCAGAAGAAGACATGCCAATGGGGTCACCTGATGCTGGCAAAGTTGGATGGGAAGGCAGTTCACAAAATGTTCCACTTAGTCATGAGAAGAATTATGTTTTTGAATCCCCTGTGAAGGATACATTGAATGAATGTGTAAGTAAGAATAATGATGATGATGATGATTAAAAAACCCTCAGTGTTCTGATTTAATGCAGGTCATTTCGATGTTTATTATTTCTGGAAGACATCTTTATGAAGGAACCTGTAAAGAGTTTTAATGAAATTAGAGTGCTAGTGATAGTGCAGTGAGAGGAAAAGCACAAGTGCAAGTGATAGATGAGATAACATTGAGGATGACAATAGTGACAATACTGCTTTGTTAGTCATTTTAAATTTAGTGATGAGCTAAAGTCAGAGAAAATTTGTTAAAAAATTGTATAAACTTTATGCATTTCTTTTTAATCGATCTTACGTTGAGTAAACCATGAACACATTATGTTTAACTGATTCCTAGTGAGATACAATGAATATGAATTACACTGTTCTATTGTCCCATTGGCAAGAACAACAGGCCAGTTGCTTTCAGTGATGGCTGTCACTTCATGTTTAAACATTGATCAGGATGAGATCTTCCCCAGGCACAGAAGTTTGGAGAAGTGTCGCTGAACAGAGTCAAAAGCACTAAGTTTGAGAAACACTCACCACATAAGCCAAAGACACAAACCAGTCATGTACGAACTTTGGAAGAGAAGCCACAGAAGGTCACTACCATGGAAAAAACCCCAGAAGCCATAGCTCCATCATGCAGCAGGCATTTCAAGGCCACAATTAAGAGTCATGCCATGGCCCGGGTTTGGATGCTTTATATCTTAGACCCTTTTCTGATCTATATTATTATATAGAAAAATATGTTTGCTATCCTATTAAATTGATTAAACTTTTTATGATTATTTTCTTTTTTGAAAATAAATGTGATAATATTTTTATACATTGATCGCAATTTTTATAAAAAACTTATAGATAGATATATAGTATCTTATAACTTATGCTTGGTGGAATTAAAACATTCACACTTATAAAGTGTTTATTATTCTATTGATTAGAACATTTGCCTGGTCATTTTAAATAAGATTCATGGGTAGCATTTACTCCTTTTAACTAGAGAAAATTTCTGTGGATGTTTCTTATTGCAGTCCTGTCACCAGGACTGGATAAACTATTTGTAGGATTGTTTTGTTGGGCAGCATAATTTATAAATTTTTTTCATAGCTCTGTTCCTTGAGGAGTATATAACAGGATGTTAATGGTTTATGGTTGGATTAAGTAATCAATGGCTAAAGCTTTTTTTACACTGTTGCAGCGTCGGTACACAGCTCCCCCTCATCAAGCTGGTCTACGACTTAGCTTTGTCATTGGCTACAATGGAAATGGGCGTGACAACATGATTTGGTGTCCAGACACAGGTCAGTACAGTCAGCCTGCCTTCTTCAAAAACTGCAAGGTTATGTGGCCTTGAATTCAGTCAGTCTGTGAAAATTTATCTCTGTGATTACTACTCTCCTACTACATAATGTCCTCCTCCCATATCTGTGTGTGGTAGATATTATGACTAGTTTTGTTTTCCTAAGGTCTCTGTGTTCACTAATTTTTGTCTCAAGCACAGAGAGCATTAAGCAAGTGAATGCACTGGCTGTATTTTAACACTTGATTACAGGTCTCTTTGCCTACACCAGTGGCAGTATTGTTGTGGTTGAAGATTTGAACACAGGCCAGCAGACACACCTCCAAGGTGGGTGAGATGGGAAGCTGGTTTCAGTTTGCAGGATTTGTGCGACATGGATCGTTACTGAAGGCCTCAAGGGGCTAATGTAGGAGTCTGGGACAGATGCTTGTTTATAACCAGTGTTTGGTTTTTGTAAATGTAGACATTAAAGAATGGACGAGAGACGCGCCAGACTGCAGACCTGCTCTGAAATTGCTGCTGCCGGACGGTCCCCCTTGACCTGACCTGACCTGAGACATTTTAATCTCTGTTTCCATAATTGTGAACATCTGCACAGAATGAAAGCTTAAAGCAAATCATCTAGTTAAAGATTATCAAGAATATCAAAGTGATGAAAGAGAAATCCTTTTCTGATCCGAGCCTTGATGTTCCTTACATGCAGAAGAAGTATTTTAATAAGATTCTTGCAAAAAATATTAGTGCCCGGTAATATAGATAGGTGTCTGTTGTTTATGATGTGTACTGCAAAAGATCTGCCTGTTTTTGTTTTGTGGCAGGTCACCAAGAGGAAGTGTCCACACTGGCTGTACAAAATGATTGTCGGGTTAGTGCCTGAACATTGTCTTTATAATCTTATTATTTGAATCATAATTTTATCAGGGTTAAAAACTCACAAATGAATCTATATGTGAAGGTGAATAGTTTTTTTATGAGTATTTAAGAACAAAAGTTGTATTAAACTACAACAACCTGTAAGTGACTAAATATCTTGTATCCATTATTTGTCCCCCAAAATTGAGAAAACTTCTCATTATGAATTTTTGAAGGCTGTTGATAGAAGATTCATTGATATGTTCTGAATTTACAAATAAAGATTCATTTACACATTCTTTACAAATGAAGATATATGGATATACTCCATGTTTACAAATAAATATTATATTATTTTTCTCTGTGTTTACTAATGAAGATTCTTTGATATACTTTTGACTAATGAAGTTCTTAACTGCTTCTGTAAGCTGGTTGTCAGTGCTCACAAAGTGTTGTTGTTTATGTAAACAGGTAATAGCATCCGCTAGTGGATCCTTTGGTCAGTTTAGCAGCTGTCAGGTGTGTGTGTGGGATGTAGCAGATGCTGTCTGCAAAAAGGTCCTTAATCCCCACCATCATCAGGTTGTCTGCATGGCATACTCTCGAGATGACCGATTTCTACTGACTGTTGGTGTGTAGAGTGAAAATGTTACTGTGAGAAGTTTGAATTTGAATAATTTGTTTTTCTGTTGGTTTTTTTTTTTTTTTAACTTTAAAAAACTTTTTTGTACTTTTTCCTGCTTATTGGAAAAAATTGTACTTACTCCAGTGTTCAGGTCTTTGAGATTGCAACTGCATTTTTTACTTTTCTATTCTTGTGACTAATTTGGAAACTCATGGTACAGAGTTGTTTTACTGGAGATGTAAAATCATCGACAGCAAATCCTGACAACTGTAATGATGCAGTATGGGCCAAAACTGGCCTCTCAGTTGCTGCAAAGGAAAGCCTTTTACAGGTTTTAGTTTTGACTTCCATCATCTTTTATATTGATAACAGAAAAGTAGAGGACAGTATAGTTTGAAATAATGATCTTTTTCCAGGCGACTATCATGAAAGCAAGGTGATAGTTTGGTCCACACATACATACACCATGCTTACCAGCTCAAAGACAGCTGCACCTATCCACTGCATCAAATGGGATCCGACTGCAGTGAACGAATTTGCCACTGTGGGAGAAGATGGCAGCCTCTGCTTTTGGTTGTTGGATGAAACGGACAGTGAGGCAGGGCTGTCTGTCCATGAGGCTGAGGTTCCAGATGAGTTGCTGAATCAGGAGATGGATGGAGTGAGTGATACTATGGAGCGTGTTATGAGATTGAAAAAGGACAAATGAGGTTGTATATAGAGGGAGTGTTCATTGTATTGGGGGTACTTAAGGAATGACGGTTTGAATATTAGATTCATATATGCAGTCAGGGCTATAATTCAAGTGCATTGAAATTTTGAATAATTGGGTAGTACAATGTAAAAGGTTGCATGAAAATTAATTTTTCAATTGCAATTAAACTGGAATTCATTAATGTAGCTTATCTGTGTAAAATGTGGATATGTTGAATTTTTACTTGAAACACACTGGTATCCAGTGGTGTGGCTCAAAAAAAAATTTAGGTTATTCTAAAGATAAAGATTACAGTAAAATATTAATAAGTGATACTTTTAAGTGAAAACTAGATAAATAATGTCTTCATCAATGACAGGAAGTGGCTTTTACAAACTTGGAGTATACATGTGACAGTACTTTGTTTGTGTCTGCAACGAATGGCAAAGTGTCAGCCTGGGACACCCGACACAATTCCTGCTATATGCACTGGGATGCGGATACAGCTGAAATAGGTGAATCACATTTATATTGAACTTGATTAGGTCCTTTTCATTGTTTGCATGAAAACTGTTAATGCAACTATGATTTTAAAGATGAAAGAAGTAAACACCCAGTTTTCTTTTCTTTCATTATTTTGTTTTCATCATACTATGACTTTTTATTTCCAGTATACGTATACGACAGAATTTGATTGGTTATGACCAGTGACCAGCCTTTATTTTCTAGTACTTAGTGTTTGTGCAGATCTGGGTTTTTTTAAATTTTTGCTCTAATGTATCTTGGAAGTTAAACATTTTGAGATCTGAGAAGTGGGGAAAATAAGAAAAACAAACCTGCAAATTTTAAAGGAGATAATTTTTTGTTTAAACTGTTTTGTTACTTGTGGTAAAATCAGTTGTAATAATAATAAGTGAGAATTTATAAAGTGCAATATCTCAGCCAAAGGTGGACTCGTTGCGCTGAACAAGATCACAAAATAGTAACAAAGATGTAGAACAAGTTAACAAAAAAGTAACAAAATGTAAAACAAGATCACAAAATATTAACAAAGATGTAGAATGAAGAACAATGTCGGGACTCGCTGCGTTCCAGCAGTAAAGGTTGATCACTGTAGATTTAACGGTTATGACTCCAGAGAATAAGATTAGTGACATCAGGAGAATACTGGGAAGATATTGAGAATATGAAGAAATGTTATTATATGAAACTGCAAAAGGGGTGATTGTCACTTCAGTTTATTAAATGCAGCTAAAGGTCGCTGTCGGTGGAATAGATCTAAACAGTTTGCACTTCAAATAACATTATATAAAGTCCTGTTCGAACCAGAAGAGGAAGAAAACACAGCAGAAGAACATGTAAACATAAACATAAACATAAACACTTTTATCCAAATCGAAGCACGACCACAAGACAAATAAAATCAAGGAGAGCTTATCTCCTCAGCCGGTTAGGTGAAGGGACGGAACTGTCAGTTGTACATCTATGCATTTTTACAGCTTTAAAACCTTGATGAACCATGTTGGCATACTATCATAATTCATATCTCAATAAAAGCACAATTTTTGTCTTTATGTTCCCTGTATTTCCAGGCATTCTGTTAGTTGGGACAGGGGGTCTAATAACAGCCAGCAGTTCGGGGAATGTTCGGTTATGGTCAGTGAAGGGAGTAGAGCAGATGAGAGAGCCTGGACATGCTGGACGGGCACCTGCGGGCAGAGGGCTAGTAATGGAGGATGAAATGACGCTGGATGGGGTGGTGACAGCTGCTCGCTTTGATGAGAATCTGGAAATGGTGGGTGTCTTATTCGTTTGTAAGTGTGCTGATAGTTGTTTTGGCAAGCACTATGAACATGACTATGCATGCGTTCACACACCTGTGTCTACATGCATTTCTGTTTCTTGAGATTTCTATGTACATGACTAATATGGTAGAAACAACACTGGCAGCTGAGAGCACTTTTGATGTTATGACATGACAGGGCATTGTTGGCACCAGTGCTGGGACACTGTGGTACATCAACTGGACGGAGCGCACAAGCATAAGGCTCATCTCAGGACATGGAAAGAAGGTACTTAAAGACATTTTATGTTGAATTTTCTGGTAAAATTTTTGAAATTATGCATTAATATATATGTGTGTGTGTATGAAAACACTTAGTAACCTTAAGTGACAGAGGTCAGCGTCTATATCAGTGGTTCTTAACCGGGGTTTGATCGCACCCTAGGGGTTCGGTGAGTCGGTCTCAGGGGTTCGGCGGAGGTCAAGACACCCGCAATTCGTGATGACACTAAAGAAGGGTTCGGTGAATGTGCATATGAAACTAGTGGGTTCGGTACCTCAAACAAGGTTAAGAACCACTGGTCTATATCAATCCACATTTCTGATCTGCTTCTGACAAACTATTAATAAACTGAAATAATTAAAACATCTGCTCAGTTCTTGTTTTAACAGGTAACAGCAATTGCCATGACAACAGGTGGACTGATGGCTACTGGCTCTGAAGATGGCAGCTTGCGAGTGTGGGTTTTACAAAATAAAGAGCAGGCCTTGCAGTTCCAGGTGAAAGACCAGGTGAGAAAGGAATAAATCTGCCTTGCTATTTGGATCTTTATGTCAACATTGTCAAGAGTTAAAAATCAGTAAAGAATGTTCACCCATCAGAATATTTCACTAGATCTTTACTAAATCTGTAACTGCAAGTACTTGAGGAATTTAATCAGACAAACCATTTTCACTCAACAACATCTAATTTAGTTCTGGTTGGAGTGAAATGTTTTGTACTATGATGCAAGAAGGCCATTGTGCTGAACATTAAATATAGAATGACAAGAAACTAGGTCTTGTGTTTTCGCGTTTGAGAGAGAGACTTGTACATGAAATTCTTAACCCCCTTTGAAGATTTGAACACATTTATGTTGGTATTAAGAGTGCATATATTAAGGTATGAACTTCTTGTGTGTGATTGGTGTTTTCAGAAATGCAGCAGTGTTGCCTTTGCTCCTGCCATTCAGCAGCACGCAAAATTCCAAAACAGTGCTGATGCTACAGCTCAGGGTCAAGTGGTTCCACCCTTGGCAGCTGGGTACTCGGATGGTACTGTGCGGGTGTTTGATGTCAACTCTGTTCAGATGCAGCTGAAATTAAGACCTCATTCTGCAGCTGTTACTGTCATCAGGTTTTCCTCAGATGGTATCTTTTGTTGATCATCTAATTTTTGTTGTCAGGTCTTCACTGCAATTATAAATTCTGTAGGATACTGTATATCTGGTTTAAATTTTGAAAACTGTTCTGATTTAATGATCAGTCTATTTTTTTTTTATTATATTTAATTTTTATCTCCCTACCCCTTGAGGCACTTGCAATCTTTGGCAAAGTTGTGTGTAGTTTTGTGGTTGTTCACAACTTTGGCCTGTGCTGTATTCCTATTTTACATTTCCTTTCTGAATGTTGTCACTAGTAGATCGTCTAGCTTATTATGGAAACTCTGCCTACTTGCCTTATATCATAAGGGTTATCCTAAGCAGTCTGATGGTATCTAGTTAAGAGCTTGTCAAGAGCAAAAAGAGATCTGTTTTTCTTTTGAGCTACTAAGCAAGCCTATTACTAAAGCAGCAGAGAATTTACTGCCTTCTGTATAATTAAGGTGAAAAATATGGTCTTATAATGTGTAGGCATGAGTTACATCTCTCAGTGAAAGAGTAATTGTGTCACTCTTGATTCAGGAAGCTTGATCCTGTCAGGAGCTAGTGATGGGTTAATTGCCATCAGCAGCCCCACAAGCGGGATGACTGTGCGGGTCATTAGTGATCACCAAGGAGCTCCTATCACCGACATTGATGTTGCTCCCTTGCAGGCAAGGCAGTCTCTGAGTTTGAGTGCATGTGTACTTGCTAGTTGAGTGCATTAAAGGGTTGCTGCTAATGAAAGTGTGCATGGTGTGATGCACATGCTTGTGTGTGTGAGGTAACAGTGTGCATGTCTGTGTGCATATAAGCTAAAAGGCAAAGCTTCTGGGGCCTATTGGCTTCAGAGGTGGTGAACATATGTAGTTAACTTTGTCTAGGGCTTCAGATTTAGAATATGGAGCCCATCCCTCTACTGCCTTTACATTCCCTGAAAAAAACTGGTAGCCAGTTGTGTTGGGAGGCAGGGAGAGCTTTTTAACCGTAGGCAAACTGACCAACTCCTAAGTCAAGAATGCAGTCTTCTTGTATGCATATGCATATTTGTATTTGAACACCAGTGCTTGAGCTTTGTAACAATGAATTTATACATAGCAGATAATTATCTAGGTAGATCACTTGTAATTTGTTTTAACTCATACCCTAATAGTTTATATTTGACACTTGGCAGATCGATGATGGAGATCACAAGTTTCAATCAGCTCAGCTGTGGCTGGCTTGCAGTGGGGACCGAAGGGTCAGCATCTGGTCATCTGATTGGGGTCGTGATGTGTGTGACCCCATAGACTGGTTGACTTTTCCTGCACCTGCCTGCACGCCAGAGGGAGAGCCAATCAAAGGCAAAACTCCGGTAGATGAGTGTAACATCTTGTATGAATGTAGCATCAGACATGTAACATCCTGTATGAGTGTAATATCAGATATATACATCCCATACTGAGTGTAACACGCATGCTTTCCTATATCTTTGTTAATATTTATGTGTTTGTATGTTGTTGGTTTCTCTTTAGCTCACATTTTGTCTGTTCTTTCCATGTTTGTTTATGTAGTACTCAGTTTTGCCATTGTCCCTGGCAAGGTTCTCACCTGAGGAACCAGACATCATAGTATACACTGGCTATGGCATGAACAAAGGCATACAGTTCTACAGTCTTTCTCATCGCAGGGTATGTTTGTAGACTGTTTCTCTGCAACAAATGGAATTGGTTATCACATTTCTTATTCAGTTTCTTTAAGTCTGGTTGTGAGACTATAAAAATATATAGAACTATATCTAGAGCAGTCTCTTTAAAAGTGTCCACATTTTGAAGTCCACTGTAAAACATCCTTATGTACAGAGCTGCAGTGAACTCATCATGCATGCATTAACATCTGTTGTTCTAGGTAATGAGAACAATGTCACTGACTCACTGGGCTTGTTGCTTCGATCTGTCTCCTGTTAGCCCTCTCATCGCTGTTGGTGTTCGTGGTGAGTAATGTTCTGCTCTTGAGATTTGTGATTTAGAAAGCTGCTGGATCACGTACAGTCCAGTGTGTCAATTATTCTTTGGCACATCAGCATCGGAATGTGATTTTCTTGCAGGATGGGACATCTTTAGCACTATATATTTCAGTTTGCTCTCAATTTGACAAGCCATGCAGAAATTGGTTATCCAGTCTCTGATTTACCTGCAAATTTTGAAGCCTCCAGTTTGTATTGTCAAAAACTGAACAGATCAACATCTATGAGATGGTACAAACTTTAAGTTTGCTTCATGCAGATTTTTTTGGCTGTGTGTTCAAAATTACACTTTAAGAAGCAAGATACACTCAGGAATACTGCTGTTTAAATTTGGCCAGTTCAAAAACTGACAATGATGTGTGAAGTCATGTGATATGTGAATCATTACCTCAAGCAGTGGTCAGGAAGTTAAATCCAGACCAGCTGCCCAGCTGAAAAATTCAAGATATGCCAGCAAATAAAGGCTAACAGTTCAAATGCAACTGTCATATAAAAGTCTCTTTGAATCTGTAGGCTGATTAAGAGAGGAGTAACTAGTCAAAATGATTGAAGTCATTTGCATGCAGATTGTCTGCTGACTGTAAATTTGTTCAATATCATGGTCCACTTATTGTACTGGATATGTAGAGTTATTTACTACGTTTATCTCTTCTTTTTAGAGCGAGTATTGAAGCTTATGGATTACTATGAAGGCAGCTTCCAGGACTTTGCATCTCATGACAACGCTGTCTCTTTGGCACGCTACACTCTTGATGGTACTCGACTTGTGACAGCAGCACATGGACAGATACTTGTTTGGGATGTCTTGATATGATATGTGCATATTTCAGTTTACACTGCCTCCATTGGGATGAAGTTCACACCACAGGTTCAGTCTTCCGCATCTTCTTGAATCAGCTTGCTTTGCTGTCTACAGGGTGATGTCGATAAACATAAATTAATCAGTAACACATGTGCTGACAAGGTTCCCCCTTGTGGGCAGTTCTTATTGTGAACAAGAAAATGCTCTTGACACCAAGGATCTCCCATATTTCAGTATTAATATAAAAAGCTACATTTTATTATTAAGCACAAAAGAATCTTGTGTCTTGAATTTTTCAAACACTTTTCTTAGTGACAGTCTCAAGCATTCAATGGTAAAGTTTAATTAGGTGTTATACAATGGATAACATATGCATTGGTAACTGCATGCACAGTTTTATCTATATTTATGAAAGCACTATGTATGGGTGAGTGAAGGAGTGTGTAAAAGTGATAAATTCTGGTTCTTGATGTCTGAAAAAGTTTATGTGACTCAGCAAGTAATCAACGCATTTCATAAATTTGGCATTAAGTTTTATTTATCTTAGTAAAATTAAGTCATAACAATAGTGTTATAGTTGTATGTTGTTACCTAGCCTATTCTCTAAACCTTATGCCTGTGGTCATTGGACATATCAATTATCAAAACATGCTGTGATAAGATTGCTGTCAATTTCAAGTATGAGATTCTTCTCAATGTTTTGATGAGAAACAATTACATATTTCTTAACTATATGCTTGATGTTATTTAAACACTTTTTTATGTGTTTGCCCTTTGAAAAATATCTTTCATTCATTTATTAGAAGTTAACTATTTGGTTACATTAACCGTATGCAGAATCTCCATTAATGTTCATCTCATAATTATTGGCCTATAAAACATTCATTCTCGCATTCACCAAGAGACTTAGAATATCTCTCAATCACTAGTAACAGTCTACGAAAATGTCTTCTCCATTGTCAAATTCATCTTCAGAAGAAGCAGCAGCATCTGCAGCTAACTGTGCCATTTTGATGGCAGCCATGATGTCCTCCAATAAGGAAGAGGGGCGTTGTTCATACTCGTCTGCACTAGTTTCAAACATGCTGGAAGTTTTAGTGGCAATAACGCTTTGTGTCTTGTTCAAGAAAGCTTCCACATGATCCCAATCTTTATATTCTTTATGAGTAAAACTCCTGTTGGTACTTTGTGCCAAATCAGCAAAGCTTGCACACTGATCTGCACAACCAACATCCATTCTGGCTGCCTTTGGAGGTGAGTAATCCTCCAGTGTTTGCAAATGATCCCTGAATCGCAGAAGAATGCTAAATGCAAGCTCCTTGACCGAACTGTCATAATCTTCCAGTCCAGCACAAAGAGCTTCTCCAAAGCCAGCCCTTAACAAAACATGTAGTCCTCGATGAATGGGGATGTTGCTGTCAATCTTCTTGCGTTTGTGTGGGTGCACCTCATGCAATGGTGTGCTCTCCACAGCTCCGTCACATTCCCTTGAAGAATCTGCATCACAATTACCTGACTTCCTCCCAAGCACTGGCATTGCTGCTCTCTCCCAGAACCTCAATGCCTTGACCTTCACTTCCCAGTCAAAATCCTCCAGCACCCTTCCAAGAGCTGAACAGATAAGAAGGCCCAGGTCTGAGAGAGCTCCAGTGTGCACAAAGTGAAGAGGCACACAATCGCTGGAAGATGCAAAGACTGTTGACAGAAACTCCACTGCTGATCGTCTTGCAAAAGCTTCTGTGTCTTCCTCCAGCACCTCAATGACTTTCTTCACAATCATAGTCTGTTAGACAGAAGTCAAATATAAATAAAGATCTACTGCAAACTTAAACGAGGCGCAATAATAAAGTGTGTGACAAAAAAAGCGAAGACTGCAAGTTGTAGTTGCAGATCACATCTCACCTCCCACCTGCACTCAGAATTTCACCTGGGATGTGCCACCTATCAACATGTCTGTGTTGGCTTTCCATTGCTGCACACTCAGGGTTAAAACACTATCCTGACTCCATGAAATAAATTTACTTATGCTAAGGGTTATATTCTAATTACATGGGAATTTAGACAATTTTACCTCTGTCATCTTGCAGCCCTCCAGAAAGCACTGCCACCATCCTTGTGCAGATCTTAAAGCAGAGGCAAGGTTGATGGCACTTGCTCTTGTATAGCTCTCTCCATCCTGGATGCATGCCCATGCCTGAGGCAGCAAGTTTTTCGCTTGCATAACTTTCTGAAGCCATGGCTCTGCAAATAAAAAAGCTGGATCAAATAATGGAGACTTTGAGGACATATTAATGTTTTTGGCAGCATGTCAGTATTCAACAAGTGACTTTGCATATTAGAATCCATTTTGAAAACTGGTTTAAAGTATTGTTGAAAATAACTTTTATCATCTCAACTACAGCTGAAGCTAATTTATTTCATTTTGAAACTAGCTGTTTGGTCTTTTGGACTTATTTTGTTATTAGGCCCATAAATCTTTCAGCTTTTTTTCAGTTTTGACCACCAAAAGCATTGCCCTGTAAAACAGCCAGTGACTTGGTATGACCATGAAACTGATATTTTGAAACAAATGAGCAGATACTGGTTAATTATTTAGCTTTCTGCTTATCTCTAAATACTCACCAGGATGAGACTGTATTAAGCTTCGAATAATCTCTAAGGCCGTGTCGCGAACTTCCCACTGAATGGCTACAAGATGCCGCTCCAGCTGCACCATCAGGCCCTCTAAGATGTGCTCTACCCGTGAATCCAGGATGCTCTGCATCTTCTTCACCTGGTTTAAGGTTGCCAAAAAGGCTGCACCAGTCTGGCTGTAAAGCTGAGAAAAAAGCAGCAAATTAAAAAAAAATACATAAAATCCCTAGTCAGTACTCTGATGTTAAATTCTACAACAAGCAATTCACTTTGAAGTCACCTATGTAAGATAACAAAGACAAGAATAAAATGCTCTCTCACCTTGCTGTCCAGCTGAGAACGTCCCATAATCAGTAACAAGCTTTCCATCACAGAGATGTTGTCAGCTAGGCTGAGGGCTGAAAGGCAGCATGATAATTATCAGTGTGTGTATAAGTGAGAGAGAGAAAGACTGTGTTTTGTGAAGGGTTATGCAGGTGATTATGTGCATGACCAAATAGAATCAACAATTTCTGAATGCCACTGAATGCTAATTACCTGGACAGTCACTGTCTTGAAGTAGCTGCAGCAGTGAAGTGACCAGGTGAGCATTATTCACCACAACTGGTCCAATACCCTGTGGCCATCTTGACACCAGTACTGGCCATTCTGCATCATTCATGCTGACACAACCACTCCCAAGAAGTTGTGTAATCCCCAGTGAATTACTTTTCTTCACAAATACAGCAACAGAATATCCAGAGTTTCAATTTAAATGAACTGCTGGTCAATACAAATAAAAAATATTTGTAAATCAAAAGCAAAGAATGAGTATACAGAATTTAAAACTATTGGATTCTAAATAATGTGTTAAGTATATTTATTTTATCAATAAATGTTCCCATAATTTTGGATAAAATACTATGGAGTAACTGAGTCGTTGTTATACTCGTATATCATTATCAGGTAGCATTCAAACACTGTAGCAACTGCAACCCACACTAAGAACATCAGTTACCTCCCATCAACAGATCCATTCCTGCAAATTTACTGATGACCAAAAGTTGCAGTAAGCTCGTCCAAACTTGTGGCTTAATACTGATACCCTATGAAGTACTAGCACATCACAGCTAAACTTTTGTATTGCTGTCTCAACACTATGCACCTACTGATTTATCCACCAATTGGTGTCATAAGAACAAAACATTTTCTTTGATGTCTTAAATCAACGTCTTCATGGGGAGCAAAAAACCAACCTGCTTTAGAGAACGGAGGATGCATGGTGTCAGCTTGATGAGTCTCCTACGCTCACTCAGAGCAGCTGTTACTGAGTCAGAAAGTGCAGCTGTTGACACATCCTGAGAATCAGTTGTTGAGTCTGTACCTGAAGCTGTTGTTGCATCAATCAGTGTGGCTGGTATCAATATGTTTGATGGAGATATTGCTGAGTTACTTGGTATTGCAGTTGTTGTTGGAGTAGTTGCTTCAACATTACAAAGTGCAGCTGTAGCTGAAGGAGTGCTTTCGTCTTCATGCAGCTGCCTTCCAAGCAGGACATCATGTGGCAGCTGCTGCAGATCTTGAAGAGTCATGATTGCTTTTAGAGGTAAGGAAACGCCACTGGAAAAAATGGAATGTCTTCTCAAATTCAAACAAAACACAATAATTTAATCACAATCCTTAACTTTTTCATCACCAAAAATAAACAGTAAGCATCCATTATCTGAAACTTCCTACCTGTCTAGAACTGCTGTGGCAATTTCAAGGCCTTTCTCCACATGACCCTCCTTGACAAGGCACAGCAGTGGGTGCAGGAAAGTTTTGTTCAGAAACTCTGTTTGGCATTCAGGTTGCCTGCAAAGAGAGAATGTGTTAGTGAGGGAAGGAGAATTAGATGTTTTACGCTGAGCCAACAAGTCTATATCATGCCAAAGTTGCCAGCCCTGTAATCAGATGCCACATGCACAGAAAGAACAGCATGCCCAAGACGAGATCTGGACTGCACATAACATGTGAAATGCAGTAGACAGAAGTTTATCAATAAGTGGAAGGCAATAAATTGCAGATGATATCAGTAAGAGGGAAAAAAACCCAGATGAAAGCCAACTGTGTGACTGCAACAGCAGTTGTTAGTTGCACCAGGGACAAACCAGCAACCCTGGTACTTCAGTTCAGAGCAGTCATTTGGTTGATTGTTAACTCTGCACCTGCTGAAAAGAATTATTCTGCTACCCATCAGAGATAGCCCAGTTTTTCTAGCACATCTTGGACCAGCGATCACATCCCATGCAGCTACTTCAAAGATCCTACAAGTGTGGATACGCATCAATGATTCAAATTAAGATTTATTTACAATAATCATAATCATGTTTCACTTAACTGAATAATATGAGATTAATCAAGAAAAACTTTATGCATTTATATGCAAGTATACACACAAACACACTTGTTTTTAAAGTTTGGAAAGTTTTCTTACATGTAGTTGTAAACATGAAGCAAAGTCTGCAGTAAGAGTTGTCTGATCTTTGCTGAAGAATGATGTAGGCTGAGAACTGCTATAGTTTTCATAAAATCCACATCCTGCACTTTCCATTGGCAGAATTCTTGCACACTGCTGAGCCGTTGAAAGATCTGACTAACAGTCACATGACTGCTACTGACACTTGGAACAGTGACTGAATGACCAGCTAAGCCAGGACAACTAAGTTTCATTTCTTTTAAACTTCTTGTTAAACATTCCAGAACCTTATGCACCACGCCTGTGACTTGTTGCTGGTGATCAACTATTAAATCTTGAATAACTGTTTCCATGGCTAATGTTGTCCAGGTAACCAAGAAATTTTCAGCAGCCATCTGAAGGAACACACTCTGGGCTGTCTCCAGTGTGGTCAAACCAGTAAAAATGTGTGCTGAAAAGAAACAAAAACTTTTGCAATACCTGCCAGTCTCAAGAAAGAAATGTTTTAAAATGCAAACTAAAGAGATAAGTGATATACTTTGATATACCTCTAAAGCATACAAATCTGTGTAAATCATGTAATGCATTCTTTTTTCCGACTGGATATGCTACTGAAAGTTGTGTTACCCTCATGCTCCTGGAGCCATTTATATCCCATTATGCTTCTGCTTAGGGCTGTCAGACTGTTGAAGTAAGCAGCTCCTACTGATGAATTACTAACAGCATTGCAAGTCAGAACTGCTTCATATAAAGCTGTCACCACCTGCCATAGACTGTCAGGAACTGGCGTTATTGTAACCAAATGTCCAGCCATCCCTAGAGCCAGGATGATCACTGATGCTGGAAGATAGCTCATCCTGGACTTCACTGTCTTGAGAAATGTGAGAAGACCACCACTGCTGATATCTTCTGGAGAACAAACTGTAAAATGGATTTTTTTTTTTTAAATCTGTGAAAGTCACCAAGTCTCCGGCAATGTTGAAGATTTTGTTATTCAGTCTGTTCTAAATACATGTGCAGTAACTTAAGCTGTTTCAATTCCGAGAGTTTACTTTCTTTCTAGCTTAACACATTCATAACAGTGCAAAACAAGAACCGAAAAATAGATTTTGAATAAAAAACCAGTCTTTCAAAATTTACTGAATTTAAAACTTAATTAATGCCCTATTTCATTTTGTAAACGTTAACGGAAAGCTTAAAATGTGTTTTGAATCAAAAGACATACTATATATAAATATCAACACACATAGACAACGATTCCGTAGACTGGACGGGATATTTATACATGAGAAGAAAACAGTACCAAACTCTTTGATTAGGTCAAGCAGCCGATGGAGAATGGTATCATCTTGTAGTGCAGACTGGGAATCACACAATGCCTCCAAGGTTTCTGGGAGATTTGAGAGGAAAAGCTCTTTTTGAATTCCCATAGTTGCAGTCATTTATTTCCAATTCATATGAATCCTGGCGAAATTGTGGTGGACGTTATCAGCAGAGTCACTGCGAATGTCGTTGCGCGTGTACTATTTATTCTCGCTGTAAGAAAATAGAATGCAATTGAATTTGACCAGAAAAGCTGGGGCACAAACTCAGAGGTTAAAAAGAAATTCTAGCTTAAGATAATTTTAAACTGATTCTATTTCTTCAAAACGTTTCGATTGGAAAAAAAGAGTTTATTATTAGCTTACTTCTTTAGTGTTGGAAACCACAGAAGAAAGCTTATGGGAACAAGAGTAGACTCCCTTCCACTGTCAACTTCAACCACGGCGATTTTGGGTTAGACACGTATATTTTTAATGGTTTTTGACCTACAAAATGGTTCGAATTTTGAGTAATGGCGACATTGTGCCAGATGATGATCCGAGAGCTCAAGCCGCTGGTTCACGAGGAAACAGTGCTGGTGATAACTCAAACAGACCTCGGCAGGTATGTTGCAAGTACATTACGATTCGTGGGTGTGATGTGACTGTTACGTTGTCACGATCATCAGCGCGAGACTGAACATTAGTAAACTATTTTAAGTTTGTATCAGTTGATTTCAAAGAGAAGTATAGAAAGTTAAGAATTTTAAAAAATTTAGAACCATTTTTATCGTTTAAATATAAAGTGTCAATGGCCTAGAGGCTGTATATAGGCAGTGAATGTAAGTGGTTAAACGTGTCAAAAACAGAGCCTTCAAAAGACGGAACCCAACCCTTTCCTTCTGCCTTCTTAACCTGCCCTGATAAAGCTGGTACCTATTCCTGCAAGCCAGCTGGAGTGGGCAAGGGTAGTTTTTCAGCTACAGGCCTTGAGACAGCAACCTGCACCAGTCAAGCACATGTGGCATTTTGCGTTTAACAGATGTAAAACATGATGTTTCAGATGTGTTTAATATTGATAGTTCATTAAGTATTTAGATGAAGTTTATATATTTTTTAATTCTCTACTAGTCTAGTTGATTTTAATAAAATAAGAAATAATATGGAGGGTCTCTGGGTTAAATTTTGAAGTCCTTTATTAAATCAGCTGGACCATTTATATACAGTTCACGAACATGTTATTGAGCATATTCTACTGCCCACACAAAGAGTTACTGTCTGTGCAGGTTAAACTATGTGATATTAATCAGTGAAATCTCCTTACGATGCATTGGTTTTTTATTGTCCTCAAACTATAGTTTATTACTCTATAAGGGTACAGAAAATGTGTAGGAGAAACCAAGTTCTGACCATTTCCCATCATGTGGCAATATAAATCACATAAGTGCTCTCAGTCATGTACAGAAATTTTGCTAAGAGGGTTTGAAAACGTGAAGATTTGGTCTGGTGATTTGAAAAAAAAAAGATTTTTTTGCATAAGGTATCATGTAATAAACCAAACATTGGAAAGCTAATATCACTTTTAGGAACACCTTACTTGCAACAGTCAAGCAGTCTCACCTGGTCTGGTTTGGCTATGTCATTTTGCCACTCTGTTGAATACTGTCCTCCAAGGCACCATGGAGGGAGGGTGATACCACGGTGCCCATAGGCTTACAAACATGAAGGAGTGGATGGTCGTCCTGTGCCAAATCTGCTTACCATCACCCAAGAAGGGCGTGAGTGGTGGGCCTTGTTAGTTGCTGCAACTATGTGCTTCTCCCTGGTACCAGTCAAGGAATGAATGACTGACTGAAGTGAATCCTTGCATTTTGTGGATAAGAAACACTATTATGGCAAGTGTGAGAGATTTACCTAGTCTTTTTCTCAGGTTAGGGGGGTTTGTCTACAGCACCATTATGAAACTAACTTGTCTTCTGTCTGTACACTACATAAATAACTTTCACTATT
Source organism: Pomacea canaliculata (assembly GCF_003073045.1). Lineage (NCBI taxonomy): Eukaryota > Metazoa > Mollusca > Gastropoda > Architaenioglossa > Ampullariidae > Pomacea > Pomacea canaliculata. The sequence continues at coordinate 40,192,416 of NC_037590.1, read as the reverse complement.
TTGCACAGGGCTATGTGCAGCATGATGGCAACGGACAGCAGGCTTTTGCAGAAGGCCGACAGATTTCAGTCTTCGAAGTACTGAACCAAAAACTCCTTGCTTTTGGCATTCCACGATTTACTTTTGGACAGTTCGTATTTGAGCCTATTGTATCTGTTGGATTTCTTTTAGCAGGACTACTTTTTGGTATTAGTGGACTCCTGTTTGCTGGGCTTCTGTACTTCGTAGTTAGGTGGAGCCAAACTGGGGGTGGATTTTCAGGACTAGGTGGACAGCAGCATGGTGCACCGCCAGGCAACGATGGAAATCCTCCTGGAGCAGGAAGAAGAGGAGGAGGGACTTTTGGAGGTGGCAGTGAGGGATACAGACTTGGGAGGTCCTAGAAATAAAATGTGCATAATGCTACTCAACAAGTATTTCACGATGCAGTTGTTTACTTTGAAAGAAACAAGTGCACAAATGTGAGGTTTTTTTTCCTTTGGTGAAGGTTGCATAGGTGACAGCAGAAGGGACTATAAAACTGTTTAACATATGGGAACCTATCTTGCCCTGCATTTTAAATGCATTTGGTAGTTTCATTATTTTACAATAGCATATTTTATGTATTTGTTACTCACGCTTTTAGTCTGTAATGAAGAGGAGCATTCAGGAGGGAGGGAGGTAGGGAGAAAGGAGACAGAAAAAGGGCAGAAGTAGCCAGATGACTAGGTATTGTCAAATTTATGATATACAAGTAATATATTAATATAACTTGCCTTTAGTATATATGATCAAATGTATATATTAATATATATATATATCAAATGATATATGAAAAACAGAAAACAGTTGTCCTATGGCCCATGCGAGTGTGCATTGTTTCATATATTATGCATTTTTTTTTAACGAATATATTCTTGTCATTTCCTTAAATAATTAATTCTTAAAATAATACCAGAATTATGAGAATAAGCATGCTTAAAAGCATTTTATGCTTGTTAAAATATTTTTTGACCAATTAAAAAAAACATTTGTTTTAATGGTTGTGGTGCTACAACGCGTTTGTGGTTTGTTGTACAATTCTTCTTTGGTTAAAGATTTACCTCTTGTAAGACAGCAAAAAATGTGAAATAATGCAAAAAAAATAAAAAAAATAAAAATTAATGAAACAAAATATTAGTGATGCTCATTTGAGCGGAAAATAAAAATTCACAAATATGTGATTAACTGACTTGTGATTTGTCTGTTTTTCTCTTTTTTTCCTCATGTTTTTGACTGTCAAATAGGGCGCTATGCGAATATGTAAGCGTATTATTTTTTTCCATTGCGCAATGGCTCCAGAGCTCAATATTCCACAACAGTTAGATGGGAGAGCTCTTCCCGATGACTGTTTGCCTTCGCTAGGGCTTTCCTTCGTCTCCGGTGCTGTTAAACATCTATCTGGAGAGGGTCGTGAGCGATACCATACACAACCAACACAATGTGAATATTGTAACGTTCCTCTGCAGGATAACGTTAACGTGGACAGTAAGAGTTACATCCTGACTCCCATGTGCCCAGTTCCTCGGGGGTTTGACCAGAAAACGCAGGAACATTGTAACAACGATGACGATAGATGGCTACGCGTAAATGCTGTCGGCACGACCTAAGCATTCTTTAAAACTGCACTCAGTTCATTGCAGTTCTTTTTTTTTTTCTGCTCATCATCGAGTCGTCCTCACAATAATCGTGTCCAGCATTTCACACGTTCGTTCGTCACGTTAGTGAGAACGAGGGCGGTGCGCCCGTGAATGTGTATGTGGGGTTGGATAGTGATGGTGTGGTGTTATCGAGAACATAATTATATGATCACCACCTTTTCGGTGTGGTCAGCGTTTTGAAATCCATGCAAAAAATTAGAAGAAAATTTAGACAACCCTTGTCTTTTTTTATCTTGTTCCGCATTTTGTCTGCAAAAGGCGATCTCTCGACTCGGTTTTATAAGCAAAAAAATTTTTGTGCGCCATTTTATCTTGTATAAAATAGCATGAATGCTTGCTGCATGTGGCAAAAAACTTTTCTCGGGAATAGAGCAAGCTCCCTCAATTTTTCTGCCCTGTCTCCTTTGCGAGAATCCACTTCAGACGCACTCATCTGTGAGTGGCACTGGCCTGAAAGACAGCCTAGCCGTTACAGCAACGGTTTGCAAACCTGCAGGCGCGCACACGAGCCAATTCCACACTCGTGTGATTCAGCGCAGTTACCCAACTGAAACGGATACTTTATTCCTTGGAGGGTTGGGGAAGGTAATGTAGCGAGAACAAGCCGACGAGCACCACCCTTACAAAAATGTGTCCAGTCCAACACCTAATTCCCAACGACCGTAAGGTCACGGAACTGCCTTTTTCTTGTTCTCATTTGTTCAAATCTTTGTTTCCAGAGCCCTAAAGTTCCATCCACACTAAGAAGGCACATGTGAAGACCACATCACGTGCCTTATCTTACTAAGCTTTCATACGAACCTTGGTGATGCGCAAATCCTTTGGTTGGGCTTTGAGATTGTGAAGTATCTGGTTGTTGCTAGGAAGATCAGGTCTCCTGTCCATGAACCGCGATTCTGTCCGCCTGCTAGGCTTGACACTGCTGTTTCCGGAGCTAATTGTTTTTGCCGTTTTGTCGTCACAGCCATCTGTCATGCAGCAATGAGTCCTCGAATCGAAATCTCCGTTGTCAGTGACAATAGGTTTGAGACTAGAAAGGACGTGAATTGAGTTGGTGACAAGCTGTATTGCTTGTCTCCAATCTTTTAAACAGCTAGTCGGGTGCAATTTTTTGTTCAGATGATTGGAGTGAGCATGGTACACATACAGTCGAACTTCTGTAAGTCGAAGCTTCAAGGGACCGATTAAAAAAAATCGAGTTACGGAAGGTTTAAGTTAAGGAAGTTCGTAAATAAAAGAACAGTTTTTCACTGTGGATGTCTTAATGTTAACCAAATGTTCATTTCTTGTCATTCTTCAAAAGACACTCCGGCACCCTGCGGACTTACAAAAGTTCGACTGTATTTCCTTAAATCTGAGTTTTCAACATCCCACCGTTTTCGTGATACACGCCAACAACATTGCCACAGAGAGGTCAAACCCATGAGGTCACAAGGGAACCCAGATTAACCTCTGGTCCCAGCTTTCCCATTGGTTGTTGCCTGGGCAATGTAAACGTATTTATGTAAATATATTCTCCTGTCTGTTTTTTTTTTTTTCTATCAGAAACAAAGAGTGGCGAAGAGAATGGAGAGAAATGTGTCCTAATAGCTTCCTCTTCAGAGAATTCAATAGCTAGAATAGTAATGCCATGCTTACTCATCCAAATACTTTTAAAGTGCTTCAGTTTTAGACACACGCTCATTAGTGTCAACAGAAATTTTCTTCATAAAAATTCAATTCAATTCAATACAACTTTATTCATCCACAAGGGCAAATAAACGATAGTCCCTTGGCAATCCTCGTTAAGGCCAATCCAAGTTTAAAAGAATAATATAAACTACATAAAAGTCCTTTGTGTCTACAATGCCTGTCGTAGGTAGCTCAACACTCCAGCTGAAAGCTTTTTCACGGACGACGAGCTGCAACTCGATCCGGCGATTAGCCTCGAATCACGTGACTAGCCCCATGGCCGTGTTCATGTACGAGGCTCGGCTTTAGATGGAAGGGCACTTGGCGATCTCCGCTAGAAGTAATAATTAAACATTCCAAAAAGAAAGATAATGGCAGTTTAATGTATCTTTTCACGCAGCAGCTTCACGTGGACAACATTAGTGATTAGAGTTCCTGCTCACCTCTTCTTCCTTCGACCCCGTTATTTGACGACATCCATCAATGGGAGTTAATCAGTCCCACTTCCTGTTGCCGGAAGCGCAGCAAGTATGTCGACATCGGCCGCGGTTACATTCGCTCAGGTCTCCGGACATGGAGAAAAAAAAAAACCACAAAGAGGGTTTCTTTTGGCTCCGAAGGGCTGCTTATTTTGAAAGTGAAATCTTTTCATTTTTACAACCCTTGTTTTTTTTTCTCTCATTGCAATCTTCTGGGCGCAATTAGCTTTTCCGTTTGTTGCGTCTCCCGGCGTTTCGTCGGTGGGTTTCGTAATTATAGCAATACTTTGTTTTATCAGGGCCTTAAGAAAAATCGAAGATAGCATTGTGAACTACAAATATTTCATGTCCTCGAAGCAGTATTTCTTGATGTTATAATAATTCTTATTTTACTATTATTTTTGACATGTTATGTATAAGATTTAAAGATTAAAAATAGTGGTAGCTTCTGTTTAGATACCATGGGTGTCATCGGACTGATGAGAGGGACATGCTGGCAGTAAGGGGGTTTCGAAATTATAGAGAAAAACGAATGATCGAGATCCGTTAAATAAAAAAAAAGAGAAAGGAAAAAGTTGCAGTTTTTTAAAAGAGAGCGGCGCAAAGGTGAGAGGTGGAAAAAAAGAAAAAAGAAAGAAAACATGTTTATTTGTGAAAGCAGCAGAAAGATCCAAACTTTCTGGTAAGTATTACAGAAGTTCTGAAAGTTTTTCCTGTAGCTGACCTCAAAGATAAATGATAGTTTCAGCTTCGCGAAGAAACCGTTTTCGTGTCACGAAAAGAAAAGTTCATTATACAAAAAAACAAAAAAAAAAAAAAAAAAACAAAAAAAAAAAAAAAAACAAACCCAAAAAACAAAACAAGAAAAACCCAACAACAAAGCAACAGAAAAATCCAAGTGACAAATGTGAATCCATGGTCCGCAAAGATCCGTCAGTCGTAAACAAAGCTTGGCACGAGAAACGTGCTCCAGAATTAAACATGTTTATGAGATCAGCACCATGTGTCACCAGCAAGACAAGAGGAGGTTATACACGATCGAACCATCACACCTTTGTCTCGTAAACAAGGTGTACCTGTATGCGTTCATGTCCCTCTAAATCAGTAACCCTCCTTCCGCTCTCTATTTCTCAGTCTTTGTTGTGCGCGCGTGCGTGTTGGCCGTTGTAAGGTGAACCGCCGTGTCACGATATATGTTCGGAATAAACAGTTAAAGGAAATAAAGTTGGAAAATTGATTCGAAAGAACATATATTATCATAAGATAGGAAAAGAAAAGTTTGGGAATCAATATATAAACCATAATGAGGATATGACAGGATAGAAAAGTACTCATGCGTACATATGGAAGCGCGCACATGCTTTTGGGCATATCCACTCACGACTGAGTCCACTGTTCCGGCATGACTTGGAGACAAACTTAATCTACAGGTAAAACTATGTCTTCTGTAGTACGTGCCTCGGAGCCGTAACCAGCGAGCTACCGTGGGTCCAACAGACCCCACCCCTCTCTATAACGGTAACGGATGTAACGGATGATGCTATCTAGTTGATTGCTGGAGTATAGCGCGTGTCAGAGAATGTTTTTGCAAAGAACAGAGAAGCACGGGCAAATTCAGTCCCTAGAACCCTTTCCCCCTCCCACATATCTCCCGGGTGCAATCTATCACCAACCTGCCTCCACCAACCTCAGCCTTCGCCCCTCCGGGCGACACACGGTAAACAGTGAACCTGTTCTTGGAGGTGACAACACCCAGCTGACATGGTAGCTGAGCAGCTCCAGGTTCATGACCCTCAGCAGTTGACAAGAGAAGCTTTCTGTCCAGACTCCAGAACCTATAACAAAATCAGTGTAATAATTTATCACAGTAATAATAAACGTTGTGGGTCAGTGTGCACGCGGTCGGTCGGTCATGCGAGAAAAGTACTTGATGCCTGTTCATGCTTGGGTGGTTCATCGGACTACTACCAGCTGCTCGCGCCAGTCCTCTGTGTAATAACTTGTACCAGAGAGCAGTAATTAAAACGATGAAATGATTGGCTGTTATTCATGTCTTATATGTTTTAGTAGTAATATACAAGTACTGAGGAGCGCCAGGTTTACTAAAGCGAACACCAAAGGTGAGGATCAAAGATATGCTGATGTGAAAACAAATGAAATATTGTATGAGGCAAGCAGCTCCATTGATTTTGTCTTGCAGGACTTGTTTCCATCTCTCGCCCATCTCTAACATATGCACCCACAGCATCCACATCCATCTTTTGAAAGATTCAGGTCAGCAGTTTTTAAATAATTTGTTTTGATCACACACGCGACTAAATTTATGGAAATCCAAAGTATTTAGGAATCAATAACATGGTTTCCAGAGTGTTGAAGCATAAGCTAATGTTTCGACTTTTAAAGTTTCCCAGCATCAGTAAGGACATTGGTTTCGAAAAGCGTCCATGCAGAAGTAAATACACTTGGAAAATATTAAAGTGTTGATAAATATCCAAGAATGTCAGAAATATATTGCTTTACTTCCAAGTAGATTGGTTTCAAAATCATCCGTTCATTTTTTTTTTAAAGTATTGAGGTTTCAGCAAATGTACTGAATTCGAAACATTCTGACTTCCAATGTGTTCAGTGGTTTGGTCTCAGACTTCCGTGGAACTTGTCAAGTGAGTGTTAAATCCACTGATTTACAACTACTTCGACCAGACTGATTCTCAGTGTTCAAGCATCAGTAAGCATCGAAGCACCAACGGTGACTATGCCCTTAAAAAAAAAAAAAAAAAAAGAAAAGAAAAGGCGAACGGTGCAGTCCTGTTATTAGTGTGTGCAGGCTTGCAGATGTCCAGGTCCTCTAGTGGAAAACACATTGTTTATTTATGGAAAAGAGGGGCTTGATTGGTCCCCTGGCCAGCCATGGTGTTGCGAGACAGTCCAGCCGCGAGGTGAATGACCTCGCTCGTGTGCCAGTTGCATCGATTTTGTATCGATTCTCTCGCCTGCTTAATAACTTCTGAGCAAATTAGTTCGCCTTATTCCCTTCTCTCGCATTCAAAAACATTTCATCTTCTCTCATCCCCTTGCTACAGTAGAAGAGACATATGTTTGCTATTCTGGTCACAGGACCTAGTTTGATCCCAGCTGTCCTGGCGAACCAGAGTGATTGTAACTGACAAAAAAAAAGTGCACACCATGCAATATCTTGTTTATTAAAAAATAAATAAATAAATACAAACCAAAACCAAAAAACCAACCTGAAATCAATCTCAACTGAGACAAGATGGGGAAAATCTGATTTGACTAAAAAGCAGAATTGATCATGAAAACATAAAAAAAGAAAAAGAGGAAAAGAGAAAGAAGGGATGAAAAAATAATGCAGAAGAATAAATAAAGAGTTGTGTTTGTGTTTGTACGTGTGTATGTATGTGGCCACGCTACTTGATGTGAAGTCGTGAGTTGAGAGAAAGAGAGAGAGAGGAAGGAGTATCGCATGCATAAACAAATGTATCGCAGTAACAGCCTCAGTTTCACTGCCGTCTACCCCGGGATTTCTTTACGACAGACACGCAAAAAGGTAATTAATCCAGAGTAGTGCTCAGGAGGCTCACTACAGTCCCTTTTTCTTTCAATTTTATCTTTAGCCTTTCTGCCGATTACTGACCCTCTTGCAGTAAAAGCACTTCCCTCGGACGACACGCCCTCGGCAATGCAAAAAGCGACCACAAGTGGCCCCGGACTATTTTTTTGTGCCAGAGACCAGAGCCATCCATCATATTGCTCTGCCCGTCCTGGGCAATTTTCTGCGGGCTATCATTCCCAGTCCGCTGACACTCACCATGCCTTTTCTTGCGTCTGGGCACGTCTGTTGTCGATGATGTTATACAATTAAAATTGAGAGAGGGCCGCTGGGATCGTGACCTTTGGCCCGACACTGACACTGTGGGCGAGATGATCAATGCGTTTCCAGAACTTGGCTTAGTCACGAACAGATACCGTCGTTTAGTCAGGCAGCGAGCGAGCGAACAAGATAGAAAAAAAGAGAAAGAAAAGCAATATCCACAATGTGTCTGTGTGTGTGTGTTTGCGTGTGTCTGTGTATATGTGCTGGAGCGATCCCTGAAGTTGTTTATTCAGTTTGACTATTCTGTACATCCCTGCTCCCATCTCGTCATCCCTCACCTCTTGTGTCACGTGCCTCCTGTTGTTGAATGAAAACGCTACGTCGGCCTTTGACCTGTGGGCATGATATATGTCTTCTGAATGATGCAGTAAGTACTTGGGCAGTAGATGAGATATAATCAAGGGGAGTAGATAGGACACAACATGACATTTAATGGCAGCCAGTGGAGGTATGGGACTTTGAAAGCCTGATGTATGAGATGTCGAGGGCTTGATGTATGGAGCATTGAGCGTCACCCGAATGCATTTCAATTTTACCTGCTGATGAATAGTAAATTCAATAATATTAATCGAAGTAAATTTATTCCCCTTGCATTTTCACCCTGTAAGTAATTCTGTTCTCCTTTATGCTTTCAGTATCTTGTAACTGTCTTATGACGAGAGTATCTTTCTCGTTTGCCATAATGTTACCATCACAATTTGCAAAACTGTAATGTACATATATCATTATTATATGATATTTGCCTGCTTTGTTTCTCTTACTGTTTATAGTTGCCAATGCCCCTCTGTGCATTCCATATCCATATCAAGATATCAAAAGATAGCGAGGGCCTGATGTATAAAGTAGGGACATAACTGTTGTATTCTGCCTTATTTGCAGGTCGTCTTGTAGAACCATGAACATGTCGTATCAATTACATGTCCACAGCAACAACAAAACGCGAGGCAGGGCGCGTGTGGATCTCATCACAATGAAGAGGACCGCGGCTACCAAGGGTGTCAGTGCCCGGTAGTGGTGTTCTCGAACAAGGACATGCCAACAAGGGAGGGACAGAAAGAAACAAGCCGCCATCATCCTCATTATCATCGTCATCATCATCATCTAGAGGACACCGTGCTCATCATCAACCTCCTAGTCTACTGTCTCGTCACTCAAGTCGCTTGCTACACAGTCGATGTCAGGTGTTTCACCACCAGGTTGACATCAAGTTTATTGTCCTTTGGAGACTCTCCTGTGTTCCGTTTAAATGTACACCAGACCCGCCGCATGTGCTGTTCTCTTATCATTACAGAGACAATAAAGCTTGTTATCAGAGAATAAACTTTGAATAAAATCAAAACAATATTAGAACACAATATTGAAAAAACAAATTAAATGACAACAGAACAGAACTAAACAAAAGCGAAACAACGCAAACATTAACACAGAATAAAAGCTAAAAAGAAACAAAAAAAAAAAAAAAAAAAAAAAAAAAAAGCAAACTAACAAAGAGCAAACAGAAAAATAATGGAAAATAAAGCAATCAGAACAAAACAACAAAATACTAAACCAACAAGCAAGAAAAACAACAACAAGTAAAGCAAGCAAGCAAGCAAGCAAAAGTATGTAATTGCAAAACTAAAATTAAAAACAAAATGTCATAAGAATAGCTGGCCACCGAAGCCAAATTTTATTATGTATGCATTGTTTGATTTCATAGCTCGACATTCCTTGGCTACCGGCCCCGCCTCGGTGAGCTGTTCAAGAGAGAGATTGGCCTCCATGTCAACAAGATGGACATCAGGTATGTCTCTAGGCAATCTGCGGGCTTTGGTGATGGACAATAGTCCAGCAGGCAGTGAGTATTTACCTGACTGGCTCGTCAGCTAGACCAGAGGACATCAGGTGATTGTGGTCTTCCCCCGTCCTCTCAGCCTTGTACAGCAGCTTCTCGTGCTTGTAGAACAACAAAGTTTGTTTACGTTGTCAGGGAGACGCTAGCAGGTATGTGATAAATGTGAGACCAAGGCACCGAATAGACTTTAGTTTTCTTAGAGGAGGTCGGGGAATTGGTGTTTTACGAGGAGCAAGCAACTAAGGTAAATAGATACCACATGCAGAGAAAGAATAAGTGCCCTAGACGAGATCTGAACTCAGGACAGCCACTCCTCACTGTACTGGTGACAGGTGCTAGCCGGTCCGCTTGTTTTCTGAGAGGAAGTAAACACTTCAGTCAGCAGTCGTGACTTTGATACTTTAATGTGTTGTGAATGGAGTGTTGAACTTCTTTAAAACAATGTTTATTGTAATACCAGTCGGTGGATCTGGCTCTGCACGGGTTGATTTCTGCAGCTTCATTTGAGTTACACTCATTCATGTGCGTGATATTAGCGCCGCGAAATAACAAAACATTTATACTTCGCTATCCCTTCCCTATCTTGACAGGTTTACAGCTCAGCGGGGGCACGGCGTTTCGAATGAATGGGAAGATTGCGATTGAGCCACCCGCTCGTGTGCTCCCCTCCATCCCCTGGCTCTCACATGGTGAGAGAAATGGTTGAAAGTCTGTTACTACAAAGTATACAGCCATTGGTGTATTCCTTTTAAAGGGTTTGAATCTCACACAGCTCGTCAGTAAACGTTCACTTTTTTTCTGTTGTAACTATTTAACCCTTCTAAATCTCCTTAGTATGTGTTTACCAGTCTATCGATAACATAGCAGTTTCAACTGTTTTAATCACCTCACACTCGTGCTTCTGTGCCTTGAAAACTGTTGAAGCTGTTTTAACCCTCGCGCGATTCATCAACACAAATCCATCCTAACCTTTTAAACTCTCTGCACCATGCTCGTAAGTTCGATAATCACGTTGCTCATGTCCATTATTATCTCCCCACCATAAAAAAGTGCTTTAGCTGTCTTAACTCTTTCACAGTTCTTCAGTCTATGCCGACCAGTGAGTTCGAACCCGTTGTAACTGTCGTATAGACATGGTCCCTGTGTCTCTCCTGTCGGCGGGGAAGTTGCTGCGAGTCAAACAACACTTGTGCTCCAGACATCGCCATGATGGCAGAAGGCGGATGTTTGCTTCACTTAGAATTTCCACACTGAAGAACTTCGCTTCTGTTTGTTTTATGGACGATGTTTGCTCGAGAAGCGAAAACGAAACAACCTCAGGCGGTGTTCTTGACTGACAAGAGTCTCGTGGCCTCCATGTTTCTGTGAAGCCATTGTCTCCAGACCCAGGCATTAAGGACGCGTTCTTTTAAATCTTTTTTTTTTTTATCTTTGCACATTTTCTGTCCTTATGGCCAGTTGGAGACAGCATGAAACCCTTTCATAACACTCCTATTGATTTCACTCTCGTCATCTCGGCTGCTGCTGATGTTCGATCCGATGTACGCGCAATGTTCGTGGACCACTCCAAGATGGCCAGACAATGTTTGACTATCGCACATTTGGTAAATCTCTTCAGTTGAGGTTGTCTTCTTTGAAGATAATTGCTCTGATCAAACTATTATATAGATATATCTACGGTGTGTGTGTGTGTGTGTGTGTGTGTGTGTGTGTGTGTGTGTGTCTGCTCGCGCTTGGTTGTTTGTGATCTGATGAAAATTTTCTAAAAATTTTGTGCCCAAATGAATCTGAGGATTAGTTGTGAACCGTCTTAGGTTGATGGAGAACTTAAAGGCTAAGGATGTAAAAAGAGAAGGAAAAGGAGGTGAATCCAGCGAAGACCGTCACATTTAAAACTGCTTTACTGCGTGTTAAAGGGTATTTATCCACTCCATTCGCTCGCTTAAAAGGGCATAGACCGCTTTTCGATGAAATCTTTTTATTTTCATCTTAAGACAAAGAGTTCTTGATTTAAAAGGTTTTATGTTCAACGCATATTTCGTATCCTCCTCCTCCTCCTCCTCCTCCTCCTCCATCATCACCCATCATCTAACATCACCCATCATCCACTACCATTCATCATCTACCACCACCACCCATCATCACCAATGGTAGTAATAGTTGGAGCTTTGTTAATTTAACAATATTTTCACAGAATAACAGCTCGGTTACTAACACTACATCAGACGGATTCAATCTGACAGCCTTCAGTGCTTGCATTTATCTCACAGAGGGCAGCCACTGTTCGGCTTGTAAGAGAAGCTTCTTGAAAGGTCCAGTGGGATTATATTGTTTCTGATGAACTGGTAATGTGTAGTGCAAGATATTATTTCTCCACATGTGAGTGAGTCTCCCATCTCGAGATATACATCTACAAACTTGACCATGCACAGAAAAAGCAAAGACAGAAGTGAGGACTGTTCACTGGCTGTGTTTATGTTGTAAAGATTCAGCCACAGGCAGAGCTGGGACCATGAGTTGATTAGGAACATCTGTGTACAAAAGTCACCACGATTTTGACATCTTTCTGTTTATGATGATGAGTGTACTCACCGACAGCATGAGATATAGCTCTTGAAATTATATATATATTATCACAAATTCGCAGAGTGCATTCATATCACGGACCTTCCAATTATCGCACAAAGCTATTAAAATATAGCTGAAACTCTTTCAGTTATTTTAAACACGAAATAATTTTGTAAAAGAGCGAAATAATAAGGGTTAGGAGTGTACAACGAGAAACAATGAGATATAAACCAAAACAAACTTAAGAGGACTTTTTTCCTCTTGTTTTTATTTTCATTTTGCTTTGTTGCGATCTTTTTTGTTTGTTTGTTTGTTTTAAAATCGCTCTGGAGAGTCAAGACATGACTCTGAAAAATGACATGACATGAAAAAATGAAGGGTGGTGGAAATAGGAAACATGGGCAGCATTGTACAACATTTTTTAAGGTCTGATAGTTCAAAAACTAATTTCTTTAAATCCCTGGGTTGAGTTTGTTACGAAACAAAATTCCCCTCATCCGTCTATGTCTTTCATAACTACATCACCAAAGAGAAATCAAGAGTGTGAAGTCACAAATGTTCTCGGCGAAATGTTATATACAATATTATTTCGTTTCTCCCACCAGCTGTAGTTGTCGAGTCCTTGACACAGTAGATATATTCATGTACATTCCTGCTGTCAGGGGCTTGGACTTCATTGTGTGCATGACAATACTTCAGACTTAAAAACTGACTGATTATTTGCTAGAGAAGGCCAAGGGATGAAGATAATAGAGGGTAAACTAACATGCACCTAGCTCAACCCAGTCACTTGAAAAATAAATTACATTCTAGTAGATCTTTTCTCAAATATGGCGAAAGGTTGTTCTCCACACTCAAACCAGAGTGATGGAAGCCCTGCACGATGTCTGACAATCATACCTCTCTCTTTTTCTACAGCTCTGTCTTCTCCCCTCCCCGACAACCCCTCTCTCCCTAAACGCCGGTGTCAGCGCCTGGCTTATGATTGATGATAGGCTCGTGTTTCCATCGTGTGAAAGACGACCCCAGGGCATCCATCACCCATGTCCAGGAGCGAGAGAAACAAGGACAAGTAACCAGCATCCCCATGTGTTCCCCAGACATAGGTTGAAAGAGAATAGGTAGTGGGAAGTAGATCAAAAGGTGAGTGTGTGTGTGTACATGCGTGTGTGTGTGTGTGTGCACGTGTGTCTGCATGTGTGTGTATGGAATTGGTTTTTACGGCGATCCAGAATCGGAAGGTGTAGCACAACAGAGCAGCCAGGTGGGCTGGGGAATGAAGAATCCACAGGCTTCTTAATTACTCAGGTGTACATAAAGGTCTACTAGGTGATCTACATTACAAGTCCACTAGATGGTCTACAAGAGGCTAACCCCCTTTTTAAATCATTGGGTTCAGTCCAGCAACACAAAATGAGATGGAAATCGTCACGTGACAAATGCCCTGGGTCACGTCTAAATCACGTGATGTCCTCGCTCTGCCACTGGCGGTCATTTCTGATGTCAGTGTCGATGTCTCTCATTGAGGGGACGCATTCACCCAGCTTTGGGAAAATAATATTTTGTAATGCGCTCAGATCACCGACTTAAAAACAAAATGCACTGATAGACCTTGAAAACTGCTGTGGCTTCGGAGAACTTGAAACAAACCCACTGAGCAAACTTTTGAGACCGAAGAAGAGAAATTTCTATCAAAGCTGTCCCTAACGACCTTTTGCAAGTAGCAAGCGTGCACATAAATGAAAAAAATAATGACACACCATAATCACGGCTCTCTCTCTCTCCTTGTGTAATGGCGCGTCTTCGCGTCTGTTGGGGATTGAAGAGACCTAGTGCTGTGAAAGTAGTGAATGTGAGTGATTCCCCGTGTCTAGGGCAGGAACTGTGGAAGACGGAAGCCAAGACTCTCCTTCGGCCGATGACCGATGCACCTCGGAGATGGTCAGAGAGTTTCCAGCCATCGACCGCCTTCTCCAACGTCCAACCTACTAATCAGTAAGTTGCGAAGCCCCACACCACTGAGAATATTGACAGTTCTTCCTCGTGACATATTTGTGCTTGGTTGTAACTTTGTCTTCTTGGCATAGTCACGTGTGAAGGTGACCGCCATCCTGTTCTTATAGCTTCCGTCAGGGGAGATTAGTGGGGCAATAGTACCATAGGGGGACAAAATGAGATGCTGTTGAACGATCCTTCGGACTTCTACAAAGACAACATTACCAGGACTAAAGAAAGAAAGAGAATAAGGAGAATAACTTGGCCTTCCACAGATCTTCTGACTGTAATGAAAAGACGCCAACAGAAGTGGTGTTGGCGCATCTCAAGATCATCAAGACTTGCAAAGACCACCCTGCGAGGTTCAGTACAGTGTTGAGGAAGAAGATGGAGATAAAAGAAGAATTGACACACAGCCTCCAAGAGTGTTGTCTGTCCTGTCATTCAACATACCCAAAGACTGGCAGAAAACTAGAAAAGTTGGAGAGGGTTGGTAGTAATATGGTGGAGTGCTTCCACAGCCAATGAGGGAAAGGAAGAAGGAAGCGACGACGACGACGATGACGACGATGACGACGATGACGATGATGACGACGATGACGACGATGATGATGATGATTGCGCAACAGCACAAAACAGATCATATAAAATGTTGTCATATCTTGTCTTGCCTAGGTTTCAACAACAGAGATGCTAAGCTTGTGACGTGTAGGACAAAACAAAATAAACAAAAAGGCATTTTGAAGTATCAAGGGAGATAACTCGATTTTTCTGGTGTCTCTGGCATGTCAGCGTTCTCTCTCAGACTTAATCTGTCATAGTCCTGCCTGTGGGGACCCGCGCCTCCACATCAAAGGAATATCATTTTTCAGTTCATGCCTGGGCGCTTCCAACACTTTGACCACGCCATCTGCCCTCCAAGGGCGGTAAGCGATCAGTTTTTAATTACACTTCGGTCTTTAACGTCCGATTGATTTTCGACTGTACAGTAACATCTGACACTTATGGTAAATAAAAAAGAAAAAAAATACTAATAGCCAAATCATTAAACTATTATTTTTTACGTGACTAACTAATGATAATATGGTTTTTAAAGACTAGATAAAAACTAGTTATGATTTCATTTCGTTATCGTAAACATGTTGCTAAAAATTTGAGAGAAAGAAGGCCTTTAGACAGCAAAAAGCATTTAGTTGCATCCCCTGGGCTGTTTTGATAGAGGGCGCTATGTCAACATCATCTCCTAGCATGTAATTTCTGTAGCTCGTAGCTTCCCTGTAGTTAAACTCAAGCTTCCGTGCAACACAGTTGTTCCGGGCGCTGGTGTACGTGGCTGTAGGTACTTACAGGATCGTAAACGACTCGACCTTTGACCTACGTTGTTACGTGGTTGCAGAGTACCCGAAGTAACCATGCAGAGGTGATCATCACTCGCAGATGAAAGCGAGGCTATTACTATGGGCGCTAATGTAGCGTGAGGAAAGAAGGACCAGGACCAGCCGCTCATCAAGGGATCATAATAGTGACCAGAATAATCTCGCCCTTCTCCAAACCCTTACATCACGGCCATTCTGTCAATGCCCGAGCTCACATCAAGCTTGGGAAGGTGACTGGATTGAAATTTCGGCCCTGATGTCTACCAGCCATGGGCAGGAACAGTCAGGGGCCGTGAGCTGGTC
Organism: Pomacea canaliculata; assembly: GCF_003073045.1. NCBI lineage: Eukaryota > Metazoa > Mollusca > Gastropoda > Architaenioglossa > Ampullariidae > Pomacea > Pomacea canaliculata. The sequence goes on along the minus strand of NC_037590.1, from coordinate 40,176,619 downwards.
TTCTCTGGTCATGTGACCCGGCACATCTTGTTGAAGACTATCCTTCAAGACACCTTGGCCAGAGGAAGAACTTGACTGGTCGTCCTGTACAGGACCTGCTGACTATCGCCCACAATAGACAAGAGTGAAGGGCCCTGTCAGCTGCTGTGTCTATCCATGTGATCCCCCCACCGACAGGTGCCGGTCAGGGAACGACTGACTAAATCACTTCCAGCTCTTCGAAAGAGGATCCGTTCTCCAGGGAACGCCTCCTGGACTTTTCCTAGTTGACAGTAATCCCTTGAGAGAAACACTTGGTCCCACACTCGTCGCCCAGGAGTCTTATCCGTGTCGGGGTATCGGCCCCTGAGAGAGGGGATGGTGATGGTAGTGGTAAATGCTCCTCTGTATCTCTTGAAAGTTCCCCCTTTCTGGGTGACTCAGCTTCTTGTCGTTCTTCCCAAAAACGATTCCTGGAAATCTTTGAATACCTAGATAGGGTACATTTTTCTAAATTTCTTTGCACCCTACTCTCAAGAATTTACTATTTCACAATAAAACGGTTGCAACAGTTTTACACAATTATTTCCATTGACAAAATTATTAAAAGAAAACAGTTTACACTCTATACCTTGTCTTGGCAAGGAATTCTGTCACTCCTGGAATCGCTCCTCTCAACATGTCTTTCCTTTACTCCTTTCATTGTGGGAATACCAAAAATAATAATAAAAAAATTGTTCACCACCACTTCGTCACGTGACAATTCACCCTCCATTCGCTCACTCACACACACAAACCACACATTCTTGACCATTCAAGTGGGATAACCCTGGTCCCTGCCACTAGCCTTATAGACAGCCCCAGGCAGTCTTGGCGGCAGGTTTATTAGGATATAAAAGAGAGCGAGGCAGGGTCAGACCGGGTGACAAACTATGCTCTACTAATGGAAGAAAAAGAAGAAGAATTTAAATGTGCGTTTTATTTACAGCATTCAGACATATTTCTGCTGAGCAGATCCAGGGTTTTCAATGCTGTCCTGCCCTCTATTTACATAGTGCTTCCCAGCCCCCTATATTTCCCAGAATGGAAGATGGGAGGAAAGGCAGGCGGGTTCTCTACGACTGTTTGCAAGGTTTTCTTGGACGAAGCAAGTTTTATCTGCGCTCAAGCGGGTGGTTTTACGAGCCACTTCCTGTCGGGGGTCTGTGACTGCCAGCCGCCAGACGGCGGACATAAGAAAGGTGGAAGGAGGGGCGGCACGCGACTGTCTGCCACTCGGGACAAACCCACAGCCTGATGAGTGGCTCATTGATTGCACACTGGCAGCGACGACGACATTGGCAAGGTGGTCACGTGCGGCCAGGGATGACAACCATGAGGTTAGGAACAACGAATGAAGGCAGCGTGGTCAGGGGAGATTATAGACATGTCTTTGTTGTCTCCCTCTATTCCTGCTCTCCCTCTCTGCTTCTCTCTTTCAAACATATAAATATATCTTCAAAAATATATCTTATTTTATTATAATTTACAATATATATATTAAATATATCTTGTTATATATAAAGCGTCTATACAGTCACGTATGTCAATATGAATAAACAATTTTGTCGGGTGTGTGTGTGAGAGAGAGAGAGATGAACAGAATACCTCAGGTCCTCAACAAAATTGTTGTCCACACTTCCCTACACTTTGTGGACATACAAAATCAATTTCGTGTGTTGAACGTCTGTCTCACTAAAACAATTTATAAAAACATTCCTCCATATTCCCCTTCCAACTCCCTCTTTATTCTCTCCCAACTCTATGCACTCATATATGAAAAACAGCCAGGTGATACACCATTTATAGATTTATGCTTTGGGTTAAAAGGTCAGATTCTTTTTAATATGACATACATGAATGAAACATTAGTGTGTAATACGATTAACCCATTAGCGACTGCAGGTAGAGTTAACATCGGAACTGAAAACATCATAGCATGTCATTGGTCATCTGCAGTGCGTTTATTTATTTATTTATTTATTTGTTTATTTATTTCATGAACCAGTATTTGATGGAAAGCAGGACCAACTCATTACGAGGTTAACCCCCTCACTGACAAACACATAACGGGCTGCGTTGTGTGACATTGTACAGTAAAGGACCCAGTCCTCGTGTGTCAGTCTACGAGTGTTTTACTCACTTGCGGGAGGGGCGCGGGGTCGTATGGTACCGCTCAGGGGCCGTGATCATGAAGCAAGGGTAAGTCCTTACCCATGAGCTCAATGTAAAAACCAAGAACAACATCTCTTCGTAGTTACGATGGACTGTTTAGACCTCCCAACGGAAATGGCTTCACCCGAGGGAGTCTTCTCCACTGTTTGGTAAATTGTTTCCGAAAATCCTCGAAGTCTGGACACCGATTCTATTTACGGAGACGAGACGTTTGCACTTGCTATACCCGGAACAAAAAAATAAATAAATAAAAATTACACTTGTTCCATGAATGCAGCCCCTGATGACATGCAAGCCATCCTTCTGCTAGGCCGAGCTTCCAAGAGACACCAAGAGAGGATGTAATAAAGCTGCAGACAACTCGCAACCATTTCATCCACGCATGCCCGCATCCTGCAGATGCTTTTGTTAGGTTTGTGGCCGAGCGGCGCCGAGGTCTGAATGCACGCGCCGATGCACTGAAGGACGCAAACAGCGTCTGCCGGACATCTGTAAACACAAGGCTCTGAGACCAGCAGAATCCTGTCAGGCATCCAAGCGGTCTCGCACCGGCTCATGGCGACTTCCAAAGGAAGGAAAATCAATCCGAGACTTGTTTCTCCTGAGGCTTCTGGAGACAGAGAGGTCCAGGTGACAGGACCGTACAGACGTGAGCCCCAGCGAGAGGCGAGGCTGAGGTTCAGAGCCTCTTCACACCTTTTTTTTTTGCGAAAAGGGAGGTTTCTTAACGCCAACTTCGCGAAGGACATTATTTTCAGCTGAAATCACAGGTAGCATTGATATAAAATAAAGAGTTAACGTAAATAAAGATAATAAAGGACATATAGCTATATAAAGGATTCACGAAAAAGATAAAAAGGAAATGAACAGAAGCTATGTAGCTTTAACCACATCTCATGACAAATGCTGAAACAGTTGATCAAGATTGCGAGGATGAGAACGAATCCCTAGGGGACCTAAATTCAGATATACTTCCAAGGGAAATAATTGAAGCCATCCGTGCGCTAGGTAATTGCAAGGAAGCAAGATCTGATAGGTTTATTGGGGAATTCTTTAAAAATTCCTCTGCTTTAGTCATCTAATTTTTTTTACAAAAACTTTAATAATGATCTTTTGGCTATGGATTAATTCACCCGGGATATAAAAAGATGATCCAGATATCCTGGACACATACAAACATTGTTAAACATCTGCAGTAAAATTTACAGCTGTATACTGAACAGAAGATCAAATAAATTGATAGACGAAGCTGATAAGATTCTTGAAATCCAAGCAGGATTTCGAAAACAATCATATCACAATAGACCAAGTTTTTACATTATTTGCAATTTCCTAGAAACAGTTTGTTAACCACAAAAAGTTAGACGTTGCATTAGTAATTTTAAAAAGGCGTTTGATTAAGTCATTCGACAAAACTTTAGAGGACCTTAGAGAAAAATAAACTAAAGGGTAGAATGTAGTAAAGGCTAATATAAGGGTCTGAGAGGACACCATCGAGTCATTTTCATAAATGAAAACAGGGTAAAGTTTTTTTTAGCCGGGTTCTGTTTTCTTTATTTATTGATGAGTTTGGTCATTGACATTATCAACAGCGGTAAACATGATATCCAGCTTCCCCTTGACATTGAAATTTTAATTAATTTTTTTGCAGAAAATGTAGCATTAATCTCTGTCAGTGGTCTTCAGAATTAGTTAAATGTTTTAAGAAATGCGTCTAATAACTTAGTTTAGCAGTTAACTTAGATAAATTTAGAATTTAGTCCTGTAGTATATTAATATTGTTGTATTATCTGCCCATGTGAAATGACTGTATGACGACCAGGTTTTATCTGTCGGTAATATGTACAAATATCTTGGTATCTATCTACTAGTCTGTCTTTGTCCCACACTTTCAACGAAATGGCCAGTAGAACAAAAAAAAAAAAAAAAAAAAGGATTATTTCAGCAACCAATGGTGATATTTTCTTGTGACAGCAGGTGAGCTGTCAGAGTGGAAACATCCTTGCGGCAGTGTTCCCCAGACACAGTAACTCCAATTACCTGCCCTGCCTCTCCAATGTGACCGTTTGCTGTATTGTCTAGTTTTCATTTCCATAACTGTTTCTTGTTTTGGGGATGAGCTGGTAGTCCATTGCCCAAACCGCAGTGCCTAGAGGACCGGCGGATCACATTTGTCTGGTCTCTACATCTTGACCTGTCCGACATGAGTACCCGTACAAGGAATTCCAGTCAGCATAACTCTAAAGGTTGTCATCGAGTCGTTCAAGCTCCCTGACCATGTTCAGGTGGAAATTCCATCAGAGGATGGGAAGTCTGACACGTATTTTCAAAACGCCTGGAGAACCTGTTTGAGTGGACACACTGAAGACTTTTACACACTGGGTGTTAATAAAGGGAGAAAATCCTTCGCTTCCATCCCAGCGACATCTTCTGGCTGCAGCGACTACTACCTCGGAGATAGGCAGATACCCTAGATGTCCCCCGGGCCAATCGATTTCCCAGAAGAGAGTTTGATCAGCGGAGGAGAAGAGGGCACTTCCGGTGTCTCTGCTCTAGTCACTTGGTTGTTAACAGCAGTCGACACACAGCAACAATTGTGTTCCGTCTTTCCGGTCTTTCTTGGCGAAGAGCTCACAATCAGAACGAGGCGCCGAAGCCTTTTACAGACGGTTAGAAAAAGATTATTTTTTTTAATGTCGCCATCAAACGCCTTGTTGCGGTTCCTGACATTGTCCTCGATGGTTTAAGAGGATGACAACGATTTGCAGAGTGTGGGAGAGGAACATCGAGTGGGAGGTAGAGACGGGGACGTGGGCGATTGACACGATGACAATAGCAATTATGAGAGAGAGGGGGAGAGGGAGAAAATGATATTGGAGGAGGTGGTAGTGGTTGTGGGAGGGGTAGACAAGTTGGAGCGATTGAAGAATGAGACAGAGGAGACACAGAGAGTGGTAAGTGTGGTTGTGATGGGTCGGAAGGTAGAACAAAGGACCAAATCGAAATGAATTTGATGCTAAGATCGGTGCGCGCCGGGAAATATTCGACCAGGCGAGGCCACTCTGATCAGCAGTCGTCCAGTTCCAGAAAATAAGTCTGGGGCGACAAGAGCTTGATAGCAGCTTCGTTACTTCATCCCCGGCACGTGCAGTTCAAAGACAGTGCGTGCATCACAGTTGCCACATGTGGACACGAGAATGCGACCGAGGTGACCTGAGCATGAAACATGTTCGTGAGCACGTGAGTCTGTGTGTGTGAGAGAGAGAACAGCAGAGAGCTTGTGTGTGTGTTAGTTTTGCCCACGCTACATTTCTCAAGCCCTCCAGCAAAGGACCCCTGTCCTCCTCGTGCCCCATTTCTGTCCAGGCCACGAAACTACCGACTGCACCGCCTCCCGTGACCCAGAAAATACCCCAGCAGGGTGCCTCGATCCTCCGCACCACCCAGAAGTCGGGGTGTCGACTGGCTGCCATAGAGCAGTTGTCTTCTCTCCCCTTGAGCTCATCCTTCCTCCCTCCCCACCCACCCCACCACCAACCGTCATCCAGCCACCCACCCATTTTCTATCCGGAGACGAGTATGATCTCTGTTAAAAATGACTCCTCACGAAATTATCTGTCGGAGGTTGTGCGCATCCTGCTTATAAATGTCGGGTGTGGAGAAGTTCGCACGTGCACCACGACAGCAGTCTGGAGGAGCCGCGATGGCTCAGTGGATCACCCTACACCAGCTGCAGACGCGCCTACCGCAGTGCACCGAGACGCCGCGCGGCGGTACGCAGAGAAACGCTCCGCCCACCGCCAGGATGAGAGAGACAGAGAGAGACAGAGAGGGCGGCACCACAAACTTTCCCAAGCTCAACCTTCGACAGCCACCCACGTACCGCGAGATCTCGCGTGAAAGTGCAAAAGCTGCGCACCTCAAAGGAGGATGGAAAGGAAAAGAAAACTGGCGAGGTTGTAGATGAGGCTAAGAAGTTGCTGCTGCTGCTGCTGCTGCTGTATACTATGTGCGGCCGCACGAGCCAGGGTGGTGACGCGCGGTGGGACGAGCGCTTGCCGCCCCTTGTGGTCGCGTGTCAAGCCAGCCTCGCTCTGGCCAAGCGGCGGTTGACAGCGGCACTTGGTGTTACGCGGCTTCCGGCAGCGCATCGAACTTCCTTCGCTGGACTCGGCGCTTGAGCAGGACGTGCACCTCGCAGGTAAGTGTTGTACTTACTCTCCATGTTCTTGTGGTTTGTGCGCAGTAACTTGCAGCAGGCCGGCACCTACCCCACCACCACCTGGAGACGTGGGAGGGTGTGACACGTGAGTAGACGATATTAAGCAGTGAGATCCTGCTGTTCAGGTTCGAGTTCCACTATTGAAAAGTTAAAAAGTTTGATTCTAGAAATGTTTGATAGGAAGGTAATGACTGTTACCCGGCTCAGTCTTCTCACATGTATATGTCTTTGTTATATTATCGAAAGGAGACAGAGGGTTACACATTATTTACATCGTCTCACGAAGATGCAACTGTTATGGATTAGTGTTAACAAACATGAAAACAATCATAATCCGTTGTGACGCAGCGTCATCAGAAAGGTCAAAAGTTGTGACTTCTCATCGCCAGACATAAACAGTTGTGACACATAATCAGAATGCATGAACTTATCAAAACAAATATAAACTGTTGTGACGAGAGATTTGTCAGAGAGGGTTTGTGATTTGTTTTTTTTTGTGTTTTTTTTATCAGCCAAGCGCTTTATTTCAACGAAGCACAATGTATAAACTTGAAACTCTTCTTCCAAAAATAAGCGCAAGGCCCTCGTCAACGATTCGTTGGGTCAGACGTGTTTCGAGCAGTCGCAAAAGTAGAAACATTTTCGCTGGCCTAAGTTGTTCATTCCGTATGTAACAATAAATGTTTCCACATTAACAAACATTGATTGTACCACGTGATCACTTCCTGTTTTCGAGCCTGAGATGATCATATCTGTCGACTTCTCCCTACAAGCACCGTCGTGCCCAACATATAACCTATAAATCCATTTATAATCCACGCAAGCCAGGGAATTATTATGAATTATTTACATCGACATTTTATGTTCTTTGATTTTATGTTATCGCCTGATTCCTTTACGGAAAAAGTGAAGGTTACCATAGTTACCATGGTAGTTACAGTCGCGCGGGTGTCACAGGACTGTTACAACCTCAACATGGATACAAGCACGGAGTTACATTACATATCAAACTCCTCGGATACAAGCATGGAGCTGTATGGAGCTTGTTACATGTGGACAGTCTCAACCAATCGAAAGCCCTTACTGTGCTGCGCATGCGCAGTGTGACAGTCCCCGCTCGTGACGTCAGACACGTTCGGAGGCAGCAGGGTATGTGATGCGGTGACGTAAGTCGAGGTCAAGCGTCCAGACCCCCGAATCGATCAGCCTCTCTGTCCACGTGATCTCGCCAGGAAAGAAGCTTAAGAACCGGGCCGGGGTCGACAAAGTTCACCTTCCCGACCATCTTGACGATATTCTTATGTCGAGTGTGTTTCTCGCGCTTTCCACGCGACTGTCATATAAATATTAAAATGTCTTTGTCTACCACTGTCACACATTCCACAGTATGTAGCTAAGAGCAGTAAGTGTTCGTCAGAATGGTGCACAGCAGATGATGTAGTTGCTGGGAGATGAACCACAGGTGGTCTAGTCGACTGTAGATACAGAAAAAAAAGCAAAAAGTCTGGGGTCCACCATTCCATCTTTCTTTGCTATATCGGTCGCGGCAGAAGGAAAGAAAACTTGACCGATCATTTTATGCTGCTGATGTAGTAAGATAAAATCAGTTATTTAGATTATAAGATTTTTAAAAATAAGATTTATAAGTTATAAGATTTTTTTTATGAGAGAAACTCATTACCGAGTGTCAATGTACGGGTGAGTTGTTGTAGCTGTGACGGAGATCATTGCGAACTGTTAGACACCTGTCTTACAGGGGAACTCGGGGCAAGTTGCCAGACTATATTATAATATCTGATAGTATCCACTGAAGTATTAAATCGAATGTAACCGATGGAATTGGAATTCTATGTCAAGCTAACAGCGTATCATTGCCGAAGCTCTGGAACGCATCGGTTCACCATAAAAAAAGCTTTGCAAAGAGAGAGAGAGAGAGGAGGGGATCGAACCTCAATTGTCTCTCACTATCTCTGTATCTCTATCACACACACACAACAAAAACAACAACAACAACAACAACAACAACCACACACGTAAACAAGTGCCATCATTGAAACTTGTTTGCAAAGACAGTCGTCAAGAATTTAGTGCAAAACCGTACCAAAACACTTGACAAAACACTCTCAAACACACTTCGTGTTCGTTGTCGTGTGAAATGATGTTCATACCACCATAGACGTCAGCAACACGACGAGTGCAGTTATTAACGATCCGCTTCCTTATCTGACGAACAACATTCTCTTCCTTGCAGACGACCTGCCTCGTTGTCGCATGCACTGCTTACTCCCTCTTCTATTTAGCGAACACCACCCAAACTACTTTCTTGTATTTTTCCAAATCGATATTAGGACGACCTTGCACGTGAAATCAATCAAGCAATGACACTAATAGTGTTTACAGGCGAGAGCTGTAAACAACCTTTTGCCCAAGACGCCTTTTGCACACGTCTCATAGCTGACGGTGTTTGTTGTTCTGTGGCAGCACTGACCGGTCCTGTCCTCCTTCAGGGGGTAATTCGCATTTGGTGACATAATTACCGCCAAGACGAAAGAAAAACAACGACTGTGAGACCCTCTCAGGCACAAAATGGCCGACGAAACGCTTTAACGGCGCAGCACTTAAGACGGCCATTGCTGCTTATCCGGCGTAAAATCAAAAAACACGAAGCGGCCATCACTGAGAATTGCTGGAATTGAATTAGAGACGATTAGAGCTGGTGGCTAAATGCTTTTACACTGTCGTAGAAATGCAAGAGATCGCACGTGCGAGAGAGAAATCCTTCTGAAGCACGCGATGTGATCCTCCCGCTGGACATTGAAGGTTTAGTGAATGCTTCATTTTTCCCTAATAACTGGATGAAGCTCAGGGTAATACACTGTTTCCTCACTGTTTTGGGCCAATATCTCCTTCCTTCCGTTCTCAAGATAAACGCCTACAGACATGCGCAGAAAGGCCAAACTCGTGACGTCACGTTTGTATACATACATACCTATTACATATAATTCCTGCTCTCACTGGCTGAGTACTCGACAACAGTTATTTATGTTTGAAATAGACCTTGAAATAATAATAGCAACCGGTTAATCCAGTTTTGCTGATTTTAAAGTAAAAGTTTGACTTCCATTCCTTCTGAACTATTTATTCTCGATGTAAAAATAATTATTTTTACAAAATATTTGTTTGAATCTTTTCATTATTCGACGTTCGTCTACCTTCCACGAAGAATACTTGAAGTGATTTTTTTACTCTTATTTTTATCCACGACCTTTAATGTTCAAATGATTTGTTAGGTAGGTAATATTGCCTGCCATTAACATCTGTTCCCGATGTGAACTAACTCAAGTGTACATGCGCAGTAGAGCTGATGATGCTCGTGCGAACGGATTCACCGCATGATGACAATGATGACAGGCTCCAAACTGGACAGATTCTGTTCTGTCTGTACTATGAACACTTATCACAAATTTTCTGCTAATTTTCGTAGTTTTTAGAAACATTTATCGTTGGTGTTTGTTTGGTTTAAAGGACGACAGGTGACCTTTAACCTGTAACATTTCTTTCCAAGACTCAAGGTGTCGGGTGACACTGGATTCAACAGATCTTCCCATCATGCCAAGCCACCTCCAATTTTCTGCCATCCAGACAGTTCTTCGTAAAAAATATTATACTTAATGTCGGGGTAGACAATATTGACAGTTATGAGACAGGAAGCAGACTGTCGTGATACAGTTAGCAACAGGCCCTGGTCATTGTGACAATATTCCCGAGTTGTGGCAGGACATTAATAACAGCCAACCAACCGCAATTGTTAATATTGACAACGACAGACATTACACACAACTGTTCATCTCAGAGATGTTGTTTTTGTGTCTCGAGGAGTTGAGCAAGAGTGAACACAGTGCCATGACATATTGCGGGCATGAACGGCACTGAACCCTGTAATTTACATAAAGGTCGTCACGAGCGTGGACAGGGTTAGGTGGTGAGGTTTTCGCGGAGGAAAATAATGTTTGGTGGTAGATTAATGATGTGGTTGATTTCTGTTGTTATGAGGGATGATGCATGACGAGGCGACATTTCCACTGAATTCTCTTTAATATTGAATTTAGAATCTGCACTTTGAGCCGAGTGGTTTTTTTTTAGGATTGCCATCGTCATAATTATCTTATCATCATCTATGATTATTGATTATCAAGTCTGTCCTCTTTTCGTAAGTCGTCGTTAACAAGAAATTGTCATGCATCGTCTGAATGATTCGTGTATTAGCTATCCCTGAGAAATCTATCTGTCTGTCTGTCTCTCTATCTATCTATAACGACGTTATTCCAGAAACTATGACAGAAACAAAATGAGAGAGCGAGCAAGAGAGAGAGGGTGGTTGCCAGCAGCACTCACACAGCATTCTGTCCCTTTCTTCGCTAGAATCGGTCGGCGGCGCCTCTCCCAACCCGCTGCCCTTTGGTTCAGTTCACACACAAGCACGCAGGAAAACAAACAAACAAACAAACAAACAAACAAACAAACAAACAAACACCAAGAAACACATGCGAGCATACCTAAACATAAAAATATACACACATATATCAACTTTATGCAGGCGGGTGGAAGGAAGGAAAAACAAGATTGAGGTAACCACTCTGTCAGCTCAGTACTGACTGTAATGCGATCTGTCCATCCCAGTGCAAGTAAGAGAAACAGGAGGGCTGTGCTGTAAATAAGTTCGATTTTTCCACAAAGGGGTTAAGAATTCAAGTTTATGCGTGCCATGGATACCGTTATTTAACTTCTGTAGACATCTATACGACCGACTGAAATAAATCTTTCCTCTGTGTGTGTCTGTGTGTGTGTGTGTGTGTGCGCGCGTGTGTGTGTGTGTCTTTCTTTATTTCATCAATGTTAGACTTGTTGGGAAGTTTTCCTCGGTCTGTGAGGGAACGGGTTGTCTGTCTGCCTGCAGGAAGCAGTGGAGCTAGAGGTGGGTGAGAAAGAGAGAGGGAGGGAGGGAGAGAGGGATGGGTGTTGTCGCCCGACTTGCTGCCAGGCAATTGCATTTATCCAGCCAACAAGACGTTTTGTAGTGGATCGATGGAGAAGCAAAGTTGTGGTGGACAAAGTATAAAATGATATCGACCATTACATCGCCACCCTTGGTCTGGGTAGCTTGGTATCGAGACAAACAGTCGGGTAGGACACAGTCAAGCATGTCTGTAGCAATGAGAGCTGCTGAATGTGGTGAGCTGGGACTGGGTTGTTGTGAGAAACAAATTCAACATACTACTGACAGAATCACTAAACAATCTTTCAAAAAAAAGGTATCAGGATGATGCGAAGAAGAAGGTATCAGGCTGGAGCAATGGACTCCTCATCTCAAAGTCCCAGTCCCAGGGGGATTCTATCTTGGTGACCAAATATAAAGACTGTCTTTAAACTCTCCAGGCATTAGATGCATGTCTTGAAAGTAACTTGCCGGTCTTAAGTGCAGCTCGACCTCGCTAAGGATGGTTTAACCTGAACCAAGAATTTTCAGAAGCTTAATTCTGGACGCGTGGGTGTGTTCTTAAGAGAAAGGTCCAGACAACACGTGGTAAAAGCAATGGCATTGTGTACCACTTAAGTACGGGATCTGTGACAGGGATGAATGGACAAATAAACTGGAAACGATCTGGTAAAGAAGTTAAGTCCCCCTTGTTCTCCTTCCATTGTCCAGCATCGGCGCTGGTGCCAGTGGCGGGCTGGTCTTTGAGTGTCCCTATGGGGGAATTATTATACATCTTTGGACTGTCTGTATGTCTGTCTGTCTCCATTTCTTTTTGTCTACATTATTCATTCCCTCTTACTCACAAACAGACTCATTCGTTCGTTCGCTCATGGTTTGAACACAGGAAAACTCGTTTAAAAATGACCCTTGCTGTGTAGTTTCAATAATCTCTCAATGTTGTTTGATTGCTAATTCAAGAACATTTCCGAATACCACAGGCCGACAAGTTAATAAAGTAAAACACCAAGAAGAGAACTTAAAAAGCAGAGAGCAGCCTAATGAAGCATTGTAATGTCAAAGGAATCCGTTTCTACCTTCCTAACTTCTGTCAGCTTGTATGAAGCTCTCGGCAGGCAATATGTAGCTAAGTGAGGACACTAACTTTGGCTTGCAAAATCGGATCAAGTTGTGACATGCCTTGCAATAATTACCAAAGCAGATCCCCCAGTCGTAACTGACAGAACCTTGTGATAGGTAATGTGAATAGACAGAGTTAGTATTATATCTGGGTTTCCGTGGAAGTGAAGGTGGTGGTATGTTTGTGTGGAGAAGACTGGAACAGCTCTACTACAAACCACAGCAAAGACACACCAACATCGTCATTGTTTCTTCACACAACTGACTTGAGGTTTGGTTCTCGGATAATTTTTGTTTTGGTCCAACCGACAACAACGACTTGGCGCAGGCAATGGTTCGATTTATTGGTATGTCTCCAGGCTTCATAAAAATCCGGGATGGATCTCTTATAAATTTGCCGCGAAGATGTGTGAGGCTGAAGGCAGGCGTAAGGGGTCCTGGACACTAATGGTAGCAGCTCACGCTTCATCAGCTCTCTCGCGGATGCCACCCAAGGGGAGAGCATTCGTTATTTACTTCCCTTTGTGATTTTTCCTCCTCTCACAATCCTTTTTTGTTCCTACCCACCCAACGGTTTCTTCTGACCTCCGCTGCTGTCCTGGCTGGAAGCTGTCTAACCCACGCTGTCTTTCGCAGTAAAATGGAATAATAAATTGAAAATCCTGAAGAAAATAAAAACAGAAGACAAGACAGCGCAAAGATGAAGTAACGCGCCTCTGGTGGCAAACGTCCGGGAAATTAGCCTCGAATGTCTCAGAGGTTTCCAGTGATTTCCGAAACCAAACAGGCTGAAGAGAGGGTTAGCATCTTGACTGTCACTTCGATCTGACGGTTAGCTTTCTTGGTCTATAGAAATAATTCAATTTATTTTATTGTTGCGAGCTGTTTTCTAATTTAAAAATATTCACCTGGAGTTAGGTGAATGTTGTTTTTTTATTCCACGTGAGTATAAAGTAAGATTAAATAGTCAGCTGTTATCTTTAACACGTATATTCGTTGGTAAAATGAGTCACCAACAAAATGTAAAAAAGTGAATGTGAAGGATACTTTATATAAGCCACGGTCTTCTCATTCTGGAGTCACTCAACCACAAATATCCTCGATGTCGAGGCCAGGTGCACAGCCATTCGCTAGGTACTACCTGCAAGGTTAAGACCTAGCAATCCGAGCTAAACCTCTTACATTTTACGAAGGACTTAAGCCATCTGCTTGCTAGCATCCACCCAGCATGCACCTCGCGACTTTGTCGTGTGCCCTTGCCTTGTAGGTCAGCCCCGCGCTGCCAAAGGTCAATATCGCGTTAAGATGGCGCTTTACCGCGAGCTTCTGCACGTCCCTCCTACGTCACTAATAGCACGCGCAGCACGTACAGGGCGCCACCTACCGCCGTCTCCACGCTCCGCTTGCACGGCGAGTCTCAGCCCTAATCACGTGACCTGCCAGGAAATCGACCGAATAATCTTTGAATGCCTAGTCCAGGCCCAAGAAAAAGGTAGGGGGATCGTATTCAGCTTTCTTGCGCTAGACTCTTTTCCCAAAAAGTTATTAGTGTCTTTAAATAATGAATTTCCGCCAGACTGATTTTTTCCCCTGAAGTATAATTTATGGCTACCGTATGAAATGGGTGTGGTTCAACAGCCACACTGGTACGTGATCAATGGTGTATTTTTACACACATTTGTATGTCTCACAAATGCATTTATAAAAGAAGCATCATTTGTTGATTCACACCCACCTGAGACATGTTTGTTTGTAAACAAGTCTACTGAAATCTCACATGTGAATTCCAGAATAACCCTTCACATTTTTGAAAAGAAATTGCCACTTTGTTGCTAATCTGCAGATTTTGAGAGTGGTCAAGAAAGAAAGAAAGAAAGAAAGAAAGAAAAAAGAACGAATGAGCAAACAAACAAACAAACAAACAAACAAACAAACAAAGAAACAGTATTTGTCTTACAAAGGGTTGTAAAAAGATATTTCTTTTCTTACGCAGGACAGTATCATCTAAAGGTTGTCTCCCGTAATTTACTTCTGGCTATGACTTCTATTCTGGTTGTCATTCGTTCCCTTCCTGTATTCCATATCTCCCGCACTCCTCTTCCACTCAGAAAAGCAACTTTCCTCACTCACTCCCACATCGCCAAATCATTGCAACATCAGAAGGTTTTCCGTTTCCAGCTGGCCTTGTAACATCCAGGATCACTACCTCTAGACCAAGGGGTTGGTGAAAAAAAAACCATAAATTTACTCACGAATAAAGGAAAAAAAAAAACAGATCCTAAATGTTGTCTTTCCTGAAGAAAGCCGGCCGCGGTCAAAAGCCAAGGTGTCCACGAGATGCGATCCTGCCAGCGTTGAATTATTTAGGGACATGAAGGCGGAGAGATGATGGGTTAGGAGGAGGTCCGCCACTCGGTGACCCTAGACAATTTATCAAGCCTTGTCAAGTTCGTAATTACATTAACCTCATTTACCTCTCTCCGCAGCCAAGGACGATAACTGATAATCTATCCTTCCGCAACGAGTTACCCGCCGCGCGTTCGCACGTGCGTGTATTTAAGAACACTTCCGCGCCGATAAAAGACAATGTTTAGAGAGTTCCCTCCCACAAAACGTGTTTTTGGCGACATTTTCCACTCAAGCTGCGATGTTTTACGGAAGAGGAATTCATCTGTAGCCGAGGGATACACAGAAGGTGTCAATAAATACCATAAATCTTCCAGAAACATTTTCCCCTGATGATTCCAAAATTTGTCTAGCGAAAATAATGCACCAGGATTTTGTTTCAGATATTTTTGACATTTACTGCATATTGTTCAAATCGCCGTTGTCTATATATATAAGAAATTGAATAAACAAACTAGCCGATGACCTGATGACTCGTCTCAAAATAGTAATAATCATCTCATAGTGCGTTTCCCTGTTTTAAAGCACACTTAATGTGGTCTATAAAAAAGTAAAACACTCAAATGTACAAAATTAAACATAATACACAAATAGACCAAACCATATCAACAAATATACAAACACAACAACATAGCATAGGAAAAAGATCTCACAGTCAAGGTGGACAAAAGCTGGATCAGAAGACGCTTTGACTGACCATCTAGAGGCAACAAAGTTTAAAGCAGAGGCACCAAAAACAAACAAACAAACAAACAAACAAACAAACAAACAAACCCGAGCAACATTCCACAACTGGAGCCTGTATGTTCACTTGCGTTGATCAGAAGCCACGATGAGTTGATATCCTCTGAACAGCTGTTTACTAACCGCGTTGCTTGCCTTGCTTTGAGTAGTGACAGGATACTGATCCTGACTGGAAGATCAAGGTCTAAAATTAACCTGGATGCACGTGTGTAATTCTCCAGGAGCACAAACACCAGACGATAAACCAGCGCGTGCAGCTCCCGCGTGGCGTAAAGAAAGATGAAGGGAGACAATTCGCCGATCGTCCAAGACGTGGTTTGTTGGCTCAGTCTTAGCCACGGAGGCCGTTGAATGGAGGTGGAGGGTTGTTTGAATCAAGAACCATTAACCATTGGCCAATCTTCTAGCCTACACGTTGGTCTTTTTTATATTAGTTCCAGAAGTCAGAGTGCTGTCCCTTTTCGCCTTTGTTTCTTAGAGCAACACGAAATCTCTGTGTTCTTCACGTGGTGTGATGGAAGGAAGCGGTACCTTTTCCCATCCTACCACCAAATGTGATTATTCTTAGGAAAGATAAAGGTTAAGGGAGTAAACTCATACAGCATCACGTGATGTTCACACGGCATCACCACGCGAGGGTTTCCCGGAGGAAAGCACCTGCCAGACCTCATGGTCATCGTCTCTGCGGCCTAGGCATCCGTCAGGTGAAGGATATCGGCAGTAGTTTCCCTTGGAGAGGAGATGGGCTCCACCTAGTGTATGCGCCCTGAGAAAAGGTCTACGGTTAATCGACATCGAAGAAACTTCATGGCAGATCGGTCGATGCCTGGATCAACGGCGACCACTCATCCCATCCGCAAACTCCAGGGGAGGCAACAGAAGAAGAATGTGTGCTGCTGAAGCCCACCAGCGATAAAGATCCGCTAAAGCTTTCAAATTCAGCATCAGTGAGACCAAAACGAGGCCAGGTCATACTCAGGAGCCAACACAGGCAGTGACCATAACCTTGTCCTGAGGAGCATGATGTTGAGCCTGAAGGTAAAATATATTATCCCATTAACATATGAGTGAATTCTCGTCTGAAAATACTCCTCATCTCGCCGGATATCAAGGTAGCGATTCCACCTTGTCTGCGCATGCGTATCTCATGACTACCGGCGCATGCGCACTGAGTGGGTCGAATGGTGATCGCGGGCGAAGGTTCAGATCGCGACTACTACAGCCTTCACTGAACTCAGAGAGTAGAATTTATGTCAACAAAAGTGTGCTTTGTCCCTCAGAATTATTACGAAAATTACATCGCATTTCTGTTACAGGTTAATGACAGTAGAATGTTCTGGTAATTAAGAACTTTGAAGTTCATTTGCCAGAGTTAATGACAGGATAGTAACTGCACCGCGTTTACTATTCATCAACATCACACAGGTGCGTTCCACATAACAGGAAACTTCTAGAAATAAAATGGCAATGAAGTTTTATTAGCAGACATTTGGTAATATTAGCAGCAATTATGATCAAAGACTAGAGGCTATGAGTGCGCGCGCGTACACACACACAGGCACGGACACAAACACAGACACACACACAATTTTAATTCAGCCAGCGAGCAAAATGGATGGACGAGACAACAAAATCTCAGAATAATTACATCAACTATGTATGTCCCATCTCCTCACAGTCAATCTGAATTTGGGAAAAAAAGATTGAACTCATGAACAATTCAAGAATATGTCATTAAAGATTTATAGTTTGCTGGGAGGACGAACTATTGACGTGTTGGATACTTTTTTTGTGTAGTTTTCATTATGTCCACAAAGTGTCTTTGTTACTGAGTTTTGTGTTCACTAAACGCGTTTACCCAGCCTGTCACACTACCCACCAGCGGATAGTGGCTGGCTACCCGGAGTAAAGACTCGGGGGTATGTATACCCGCCTAAGTCGTTCTATCAGCCGCTAAATTATCGGTTTCCTTTTGATTGATTTCCGTTGGTCATTTACTTTTAGGATAAAAATAAAATGTAGTGTGTAGTGTGTGTAGTGTGTGTGTGTGTGTTTGCTCGCACGTACATGATCACGAGAGTGGTTCAGCATCCATCATCACTAGCACTGAAGGGAAAAATGAGAATCTTGCCATTTCTCCTCCGACTCACGTGTGAGCTGCTTTATCTGGTTGGATATATTTTTTGGATGATCACCTCCTGATTCAGATGGTAATGCTCCACGGTGAACACAAAAGGTCTCATGCGCCGCGGTTTGATGAATAAGCGAGTGTGGAGGATAATGGCGATGTTGATGCCAAACAATTGCTTCCTTCAGCAATGAGCGATGAAGAGCGACAAGCTTTTGACTGCAGCGTGAAACACAAAACTAAACACTGGAACTAAACCCCTGAGCGATCGTGCATGCCACTTAAACAGCACGTGACAAAGTCAGATGTTCGTGAAATGAAGTGGAAGTAAAATGATTTATATATTTACACACATATATATCTATAGCGTTAGAGAACGGTGTGTTTGTCAGAAACAGAACACTTGCTTAACATCATAGACCTTTACAAGGCCTTTGTTCGCATCCATCTTGGCGCTCTGATGTTTGTCTGGACCTTGATTTAATTATTTACAAGCTCACGCCTGAAAGCATCTCACTTTCCCGTCTTCTGTCACCTTCCAATCTACACCGGCATCTGTTTTGCTTCATCCCTTCTGACATTTCCTACGGTTGAAAATTACCTGATCTCTCGTATCGAGTATCCTCCCCTGGTCATCCTCCTCCCCCCCTACCCACCAAAGAAGCGATTGGCACTGGTCAAGATCGATAACTGTGCACCTGAGATAAACTGATTAGAGGAAAGTTTTTGTCTCGAGGTCTGGAATATTAGCCGCCAAAAACTGCTGCCACGAGGAGCGAAGGAAACCACTCACCTGCGCCATGTTGTTGATGAATTGCCTGTCATACATCTTCGTGTAACTTGAAACGAACAGCAACAAGCAACCGGAAGTGGTATTGTAGAGCAGGACATCTCAGCCCTCCACTCCGAGACATCCAAGCGCTGACACACTCCACTGGTCACGTGACCTGTGACAGGAGGGGTTAAACGCGCTAAGCTTAGAGTGGCAGCTGCTTTGGAATGAAATACAAGCAGAAATATTTTTAAAAAAAGGAAAATATAATACATCTCTGACTTTTTCTATCTCTTGCTGTGTAACTCTGCTTTTCTCCTGTCTTCCTCTCACATCCAGCCATCCATCCGACACGTGCATAAAAGTGAGAAGCATATTATTATCTTATCTCACATTAACTAAGGATTTCTTTTTGACTATCATGAAGGAAGTTATCACCATTGAATGCTATTAGCAAGCCTGTTCAGTTGGCAGATGACTATACATGTGAACATGAGCATGATTCATCAACAAAAAGAATGAAAACAAAGATGACAACAGCCGAGTGTGCGATCTGTCGCTGCAGCCCAGTATATCACACAAACAAATTTTCCTCTATCACAAGCTAACACAGAAATAATATATTTCTTTCTTACTGTTTTATTACTTTTTCTTTTCTTTGTCTGTAATGACAGTCGAGCTGCCAGCAGCTGCGAAGTCCCGTTCGTCTTAAAGGAGAAGGCAAGCTGGACTTCAATGGTGGAGACTAACATTCTGAGTGTCGTCTGCTCAACATTTTGGGTTTCAAACAAATCGTTTACTTACCGTTGACTCTCTATATTTTGTGCTCTTTCCCGAATTACAATTAACTAACCTTAATTTGGGACGCTGGAGGTATTATTTGACAGGAAAGGCAACTCTTTCTAGTCGTCTCCCCTTCACGCACTTCTTCCTCGTTGTAATTAAAATTGTAGACTAATTGTATGGATGCCAGATTGGTGTTAATCTTTCTACAACCACAATTACAAGACTTAAAGAACTCTTGTACCAAATGGGTTGGATAATGACACTCGACAAGAAAACATGGCCGCCGTCGTGTACCTCCCCGACCTGTGTTCTGGACGCCATTGTATGTAAACGATTGTTTTGCAACCCAAACTTTAAGCAACAATGGTTCAGGCCCAGTTTGTCATCTCACTTGCCTTTTCCTTTAAATGGACTTGCGTGCCAGCTGTGCAGCATCCCTTCCTGCAACTTTTTCTGTGGGCGAACAGAACTGTCAAGACACGTAAGCAGCGGAGGACGAACCGAGTGTTGTTTCTTTTTGTAGGGACGAGAAGAGCGAGCTGTTTGTTTGTTTTTAGGAGACAGAGATGTGGTTACAGAGACGATATATGGGGATGCTCGTGGATGGGGAGGGGCCAAGGGCAGACAATCCAAGTTCTGCAGCAAGAAGGGTCAACCACCGTCTTGTCATAAACCTCGGGGCAGCCAGGCGTTAGAAAGGATTACGGCCTCGGTGTCGGCTTAGCATCACGTGACAACACTTGACCCCTCACCAGCCCGGCCCTCGTCCAGGCTCAGCTTAATGCGCTAGCAAGAAATGTCAAGGCTTTATCGCTTTACAGTATAGGAAAAGGCGAAGATGGGGCGACAGGTTGCATATGATAACATGGCAGTTTTTAAATTCTTAGCCTTTAAAAATGAGAAAGTGTGTTCAGTCCAAAATCAAAAGTAAACTGTGGAGAGAAAAAAAATCAGCCTAGAACTTCTGTTAATGAAAATCATTCTTAAATGAGTAGTCGGTGCTAAAACATTTACTCCGTCAAGAAAAATATTCTTATTTTTGCGTTTAGGAAAGAAAGAAAGGGAAAGGCAGAGGCAATGAAAATTCTTAATGAATTATTATTAATGAGGGTGAAGGGGACTGGGGTCGAAGGTATAGACCCCACCCAGGGACATGTGTAGGTGGACTGCTGTCTGTCTGCCAAGACCAACACTTAGACTCTTGCGAAGTTCTCCGCTCTTAGTCTCGGCGAGCTTAAACCATGAATGTGACTAAACCGGAAGCTTTGTGTACACCAGCCTCGTTCTAGAAGTTATCTGAAAAAATGTTATCGTCTGCAAGCAGTCCATTAATACAAGTTCGTGGTCCACCAAAGCACTAGTGGCGCCCTGAAACCGATCCACAAGTATGGCCCCTTGATGATCTAATTTTTATTATTAGCTTTCACAAATTCTAACCCAACGCGTTATATAAGGTAATAAAAAGTTCACTCATAGTTTAGTAACCGCTGGGGGCAATGAAAGAATGGTTTTCTGTGCCTTGGGCATGCTGTAGATGGTGGAGTTCAACTTTTTCCCTCCCTTTCATTCATTAATTCTGCTGGGCATCTGCCGGACGGGCGAAGATGGATGTCCCCAGCGGGCCTCGAAACACTAACCTTCTGCTTTACAGTCAAACGTCCTGGCCGCGGGAAAGAGATGGATAGAGTGAGAGACAGGAGGAAAGGCTAATTTCAAATAAGTTCTTTTCGTTATTTGCATCTACAAATGAGTAGATAATTACAGCATGAGAATAGTATACCACACAGAGCGGAATCCTATAGAGCATCAGTAACTATACCCTTAAAAGCGTTTCTTAAACGGGTAGATGTCGAGCGTTTGGCCAAGTTGTGTATGAAGGTCACTGCAAACTAATGGGACAGTTGTTCGGGACATTGGAACTTTGGTCAACATGGTGCGGTAAATTCAAACTTGGTTTCCATCACATTGCCAGGATATTTGCCAACATAATGGGGCTTTACGGGTACATTGGAGGTTTGACATTTCGGCACTTTGTCCGGTTGTCAATGGCAACCATTGCTGGATGTAACGTCAGCTCGAATGGTGGGAATCGATTTTCGCTGTTAAGCATCTTCGTAACCAATTGCTCATCTCACCAAACCTACCGCTCGACCGCCTTTAACGTCTACAGCCTACCGTTAATCATTTCAACCTCGCCGAAATGGCGGCACTGGCACTAAAACTCCACATTTATAAATTTGCCAGGAGTCGGTGGCCGCACGCCGGTGGCACGGAATGGGAGTGAAGTGGGGATGGGAGATAAAAGTACTGTCCGATCGTGAAGGTAATAGGAATCTCAGTGGGGTGAGTAGTGTTCAGTAGTCGATGTCTAAAGTGAGCTCGTCAAACATCTGCTGTGAGTCGTACAGAGTCCCAAGTAGTTGTTAGCTGTTCCTAGCTGCTCCTAGCTGCTCCTTGTCTCTTGTTGTACCTGTAAATGCTAACTTAATGGCACGACCAGAGTTCAGGGACACAGTATGTAGCTAAGGGCTGGACAGTGCCTTTACCTAAATGTTATGGATGAGCCATGCAGATGACCTCAAGGACCAGTGATTTTTTCATTTTCTTCTGTTTCCGGGTTTCCCATAAATACAATCTGTTCACCTTACAATCATCACTTGATACAACAATGATAAACCCCTAAATGATACAATACTCACCCCTTCAGTAAAGCACACACTACGCCTCTCACCTGTAATTTTGATAGGTGGAATGTGCGCCGAGTGCATGATCGCACACAGAATGTGATTCACGTTAGAGATTCACGTGCGATTCGTATCATGAAGGCTTTGAGCTTGTTTGTTTCCCCTTCCATCTTTCTGTATGTCTGCCTGTCTGGCTGCGTGTCTGTCGGTCCCCTTGAAGCGTGTAGGTGTTGTCCGTGTAATTTTATGCTCAGTCGCCCTGCTGCCATGTTGGGACCAACTGATCATTACGTCATTTCCCTTATTCCTCAACCTTCCCTCCCCCAGCCCCCTCGTCCTCCAAGTCGTCGGGCGGTCCACGGGGCAAGTTTCAAGAAGGAAATTAGTTTTAAGCCATTGGCAGGGATCAATACCGTGGCATTGACGCCCACCCCTTCCCCTAGCCACCCGCCCACACACACTTTCCTCGCATCACGTGACTCTGTTTCCCAGGGAGGTAACCAAAGATGGGTCTTGGCCAGAAAATGTTCGGGTAGCAGCATGTGCTGGCAACGATGCCACGCGCGAAGGAGCACTTACTCCCGTGTCTAGTTCTTGTTCAAAATTATTGCCCTTTCCCCTCAAACCGATGAAGGCCTAATTTATCATGGCCAAGGACCCGTATGCTCGTGTCACCTGAAGACAGTTTTCCCTTTCCCGCTGTAAACACTAATTATTGCGGGTTGAGAACACAGGGACAGAGCGAAAAGAATGAAGAAGAGAACGAAAGGTACATTGGTGTCGGGGCCAAATCACTGCACGAGAAGACAACTCTTAGGCGAGTGATAAAACTGTAAAAGTTGGACACAAAATAATTTATCTGATTGCTGGCGATTGTTTATTTATTGAGTTGATTGTCGGTTCCTTTGTAGTCTTTCGTGTACAGAGAATTGAGCTCGCGTGCGCATTGGAAAATTGGACAAAGTCGACGACGACTACGATGATGATGATGGATGATTGATTGATTGATGATGGATGGATGAATGATGGATGATGAGTGGAATATAATGAAGTCTCAGAACAGATCACCTGCATTTCTAGTGAATAGAAAGCAGAGATGCTAAGCTTATGCAAGTGGCATTGTAATGTGATAAACAAATGACAGAAGGAAGCAAGGTAAAATATAAAGGAGCTGAGAAATTGTGGATGGTAAGCCATGTCAGGCTGTTCCAGCAACTTCCACTGTACTGCCACCTGCCATGACAAGAATATTCGCAGCAGTGTAGCATCTCTGCCTGGCAGCCTTCCCCTGGCAAGCTGAGAAGCACTGCAATATGTCAACAGCAAGCTAGCAGCATTGTACAAAATAACTGGCAAGATAGGCATCATTGTAATGGTTAGTTGGCAAGCTAGGCAGCATTGTCAAGTATAAATGGCAAGCTAGGCAGAATTGTAACTGTTTAGCTGGCAAGTAGGCAGCATTGTAAAGCATAACTGGCAAGCTAGGCAGCATTGTAAATTATAAATGGCAAGCTAGGCAACATTGTAAATTATAAATAGCAAGCTAGGCAACATTGTAAAGTATAAATGGCAAGCTAGGCCGCATTGTACAGTATAAATGGCAAGTTGCCCATCATTGTAACTGTATCACTGGCAAGCTAGGCAGCATTGTCAAGTATAACTTGCAAGCATTGAAACTGTATCACTGGCAAGCTCCACATCACTGTAACTGTATCCCTGACAAGCTCCACATCACTGTAACTGTATCACTGGCAAGCTTCCCATCACTGTAACTGTATCACTGGCAAGCTCCACATCAGTGTAACTGTATCACTGACAAGCTCCACATCAGTGTAACTGTATCCCTGACAAGTCCCAGTCTGTTCCACTCCACACCCCGGCCTCTATCAGCTGTCAGGTGGCCGCGGGACGGGTGAGATCGAAGAGGGTGGAAGTCAGCAGGAAATGAGGCGGAGTGAGAAGGGTGGCAAGATTGTACACATATTCCGCTGTATCCGAGCGTCAAGTCCGGCGACTCACGGCAGCAACACGGGGCCGCCACCCGATCGAAGTTAATTTTCTCTCCACTGCATCGAGCGCGTGACATGCAAAATACCATCGGCAACAAAGCGGCCTGGCGAGGGTCACACACAATCCGCTCGTGCACAGCTTGCCACACACAGGGTCACACACAATCCGCTCGTGCACAGCTTGCCACACACAGGGTCACACACAATCCGCTCGTGCACGGCTTGCCACACACAGGGTCACACACAGTCCGCTCGTGCACGGCTTGCCACACACAGGGTCACACACAGTCCGCTCGTGCACGGCTTGCCACACACAGGGTCACACACAGTCCGCTCGTGCACGGCTTGCCACACACAGGGTCACACACAGTCCGCTCGTGCACAGCTTGCCACACACAGGGTCACACACAGTCCGCTCGTGCACGGCTTGCCACACACAGGGTCACACACAGTCCGCTCGTGCACGGCTTGCCACACACAGGGTCACACACAGTCCGCTCGTGCACGGCTTGCCACACACAGGGTCACACACAGTCCGCTCGTGCACAGCTTGCCACACACAGGGTCACACACAATCCGCTCGTGCACAGCTTGCCACACACAGGGTCACACACAGTCCGCTCGTGCACAGCTTGCCACACACAGGGTCACACACAGTCCGCTCGTGCACAGCTTGGCACACACATGGTCAAGCTCAAAGCAGCTCACTTTTCACAAAGTTGCATCACAAATATCAAAAAATGAAGAGATTGCGGATGAAAAGAACGATTCAGCGGTTACAGGTATCGATGCCTACAAGAGAAACCCACCCCACCCGTAATCTCCAAATAATAAAGGTTAGGAGGGTGGGATATCGGTGTTTTACACCGGATCAGCAGGTAAGGGTAGATAGATATGGACACCCAGCCCTGTAAACAGATGCCACAGGCAGAGAAAGAACAGCGTGCCCCGAGACGAGCGTTGAACCTAGGACGTCCCACCGAGAAAGCAGATTAGACTAATTTCAGGTAATTACGGCATTAATGACCGAGCAAAATATGCTTTAATGGAGACTTTTATCTCGGCACGAGCCTGCGCAATCAAGCGTTGAGCGGTTCATCGAATGGGAAATAAAACAGAGAGACACGGAATGAAGCAGAGCAGCTCTCCACACGCAGTCTGTGAATACTTCTCATGAACACTGCTCACGTGCAGATTGGTAATTTGGTAATTTTTCTCACTGTAGTCATGCTCCATGCATTCCACAATGGGCGGTATTCCGAAAATAGATAAATTTTCATAGAGCATTATTCGATAATAAAATTATTATTAATAAATTTCGTCCTCTAACATTTTAGCAAGTGGTTGTTTCTTCACGCATTCGTAGCTAGTTGAACGAACAAGTCTGAACACAGACTTGTATGACTGGATTGCTGGCAGACGATTTTTTTTCCAGTTAACTACTAAAACGAGGCAGGAGACTACAAAGCTTCCGGTTTAGTCATGTTCTTTGTTTAGGCTCGCCGAGACTAACAGCGGAGAACTTCGCTCTGGTCTTGGCAGACAGACAGCAGTCCACCTACACACGTCCATGGTCTGAACATTCGCAATATTAATGTTCATAGTTCAGATAAAAGTAGTTCTCAAAAGTAGACACAGTTACAAGAACTAGGATGCTGAGAAAGGTCAACATGTGACCCCGACGTTTGCGTGTGTGAGCGCGCGCTTGCACCTCTGTGAGAGAGAGAGAGACTGACTCATACATCGATTTCCATTCGATTTCTTTCTTTAGTGTCATTCTGACATTCAAGCAATTCGCAGTATATCCCTGACATCTCCAGGAAAGTGTCTTCGAAAAATTGAGATATCCGCAGGGATGAATAAACAGATGCAAAAATAGGGCAACAGTCACGTGGGCTTGCTTTGCTGTCATAAATTCCCTTTAATGGCATGCTTTAACTAAGCTTATAAGGCTACTATATTGTAATGGTCTTTGTTTTGTAAGAAGTTAAACTATAAGGTGTTTTTTTTCACTTGTCTCAACACTGAAAAAAAACCACCCAGTTGAGAGCGGCCATAAAAATCTTGTGAGCAGGACCAGCATTGATTTGCTTGCCTACAGCAACTCTGTAATTGAAGAAAATGTTTACCTGTTTGCAAGCTGTCAACAGTCAAAACAATGTGTTTTTCTGGTCGCAGAATGAATGGACACAAGCTAGGTGAAAAGCGAGATCGGTTAAAAGGTCCAATCTCTTCTCCGCCATCTTCAAACTCCTCAAACGACTTATTCTCTCTGCGCTCTGATTGATTATTGGCTAAAAATACATCAAAGGCACCAACACTGTAAGCCAGGGGCAGGAAACTCCATGTGACAATAGAATTCAAGAGAAAATAACAAAATGAGCACAAAGAATAACGACTTCCATCATACAGCATGAAAGATGGCTAACCCTGAGGTAACTTTACCTATGGGGCTGTGTTCATGGAGAGGGGTTAGTCACTGTCCAGGGTAGGTTAAGTCAGCAACGCCAGAAATAGGTAAAATTTCATCGCATCTTCAGGTTCCCTTTTTTAAACGATACAGACCCTACAAAAGGACAACAGAGTCTTTGGTAGTAGTTTCAAATTCACAATTTACTTTAAAGCTCTGGAACTGTCATAAAGCAGGAATCGTAGTCATGAAACGATGGTAGGTGTCACCCAGGTGCAAAAATCAAGGAAACACTTCTCGTCGCCGTCGATACCACGGACTGTCTAAACCTTCTTCCCCGGATATTGCTTTATGTTCCTTTACCCCAGGGAATAGTTGCCACTGCTTTCTAACTTTCATTCCAGGGTATAGCAGCATCCGCCAAGTCTTGACACAGTTTTATAACTAGGAGACAAGGCGCCTGCCATTGAGTTGCCCGGGACAATCTTTATCCTCTCTCCGTGAATACAGCCCCATAGGTAAAGTTACCTCAGGGCTAGTTATTGACAGAAGTGTTGGTCGGTCCTGCAACAGGAAACAAGCGCAGACTTGGGAGGTTGGATGATGATCTGAGTTCCAGTCTTGAGTATGGTTTACAGTTGACTACAGGGCTGAAGGTACTGAACACAGGCAAACAAACCCAGAGGTACAATTTCCTAACCAGGGCTCCTGAATGTTACTTAAAGACTGTTAGTAAAGATCACACAAAAAGAGGAGAGAGGGAAGAAAGAAACTAGAAGGACTGACGACTAAGGTGTTAACCTTGTAGTATATTCCTGCCTACCCCGGGGGACAAGGACTGAAGCTAAGCGACAAGCAGGAGGTAGGCTGACACCAGCAAAGGTCGGCCTTTGTCCACCAGAAGGCGGAAGATGTCAGACAAATGTCGGCTGCTGCCTGTGGGCAAACCTTGCTAGGGAGCGGGACTGGGGCCGGCGATAATAAGAAGACGGCATTGACCTGCTCTTTGATCGTTTACTATCCTTGTCCTCCTTTGGTATCCTCCGCATGACGCAGTAGCATGCACACGCACGTGCATGACACACACACATGTGTGAATATGTACACGCGTTTGTGGGTGCGTACGAGAAAGATGAGATATGGAGTCAGAGAGAGAGGAGATAGATTGAGGGAGAGCTCAGGGCCCGCAGTATATACGCTGTTCTTCCTTCCCCTCACTAATGACTCACTGTGCGGCTGTGAGGAGGAGGAAGGAGGAGGAGGAGGAAGGAGGAGGGTTTCAGCGCGTAGAATGCACGTGCGACAGCTGGTCCCGTTGCTGGGAGCGAGACCCACACAGGGTGACACAGTGAAGGGACAAACAGCAAACTTGTACTAGTGGAGGTCGCCGAGCTGGACGTGTGGCGAACAGGTAGGAGTTTCACGTTTTCACCTGCAATGTTTGACACGTGTGCAGCCCTCAGCTACCAGTAACATTACACCTCGCATTACTACTGCAAAAGTCTGTGGTAATGCGATGTAACATTACACCTTCACTGACAGTAAAATGAAACTTACACGTACAACAGAATGAGGCTACTTACAGTATCTCTCAACCATCACATGAAATGTATGATATTTATATTTTCCTATCAGCGCTCGATAGGATGTACGTTTCCCCGAAAAAAAATGTTTTGTTTTCTGCTGCATCCAGCAAGCTGTCCTCTCCATACTCAGTGCTGTTAGCTGTTGTGTGTAATTATGTATACCAGCTTCACAAATGTACATAGAAAACAATACGAGGTTCTTGGTCACAAAATATCAGCGGTGTTTGTCATTAATGTCCCAGCATTTACAAGTTGACATTTATCGCACAGAGACCAGACATTTGTGGTGAGTTGCAGGAGCCTTGCTCTGTCTTTCCCATACATAAAACTGTCCGTACATTTCACAAGGCGCGCGACCTTACGGACACTTTTATGCTGAGGGAAAGTCAGGTACAGTCATGTCTCCCATCTGCTTTGCGGGTTCCTGCGACAATGATGGTGGCTGGATTACATGGCGATCGCCTCTCGGCAGTTACAACTTGCCCAACATCTTGAGCTGCTGTAACGTGCTAATTCGCGCCATTACAGCTCGCGAGCGCTCCCTGGCGGCTCAGACTCTATTAATCCTGCCATTTGCAGCCCGTGGTCGAGCGCCATTGCTGCTCAATCTTGCGATCTCGATCTCGTCCACATCTCGTCTTGTTTCGGGTTTTGTGGTGGATGTGAGAAGGCGGCGGCAGAAATATTTACGCGCATTGTAGATGTTCATGGCGGATGCAGCTGCGCACCAAAGACGTCATCGTCCTCACCAACTGCGCACTCATTCTGCGCAAGACTGTCGATGACGCGTTGGACATGCGCACAAACATGCGCAAAGTTCCGGTGTTCACAAACACGTTCATTCGCTCGCACGTGTCCTGTAGGACCCGGCACGAGCTTGTTTTGCATGGTGATGACAGCTGTCGCTTAGGCGCTTCTTAATTAACACTATTCTGCGCGAGAACACGCTGTTGTTGCTCGTTATTGCGTGGTTGCCTACCTGACATACACACGCTACACGATGGCACGCATAAAAACATCAAAGCTTGCATTTTCAAAAATAGCTCTTGGCTCTTAAAACGCCATCCGTAGTCCTGATAACAAACCCCATGTTTTCTGAGAAAGTAACGAGGAACCCTGAGCTAAAACATATTTTCTGTCCGATCCTCAGTCTGTTATGATGAAGCTCATTCATCTGTCTGGGTGGGAACCAAGGAATGGTTGGACATCTTTTCTACACTTAGAATCAATCCATCGCATGACTGCGGTTTCAAATGGTTATCTGAGACAATAATTGAAAGTACTATCACTGTATGGTATTAAGATGCTATATTATGATATACTATATCGTGCTATAGTCATTAGGATTCATGTTGTTATACCAGGTGTGTTCATCACCTGAATGTTGAGGTCACGTGAGTCAGTAAAACCTTCCATCGTTTTTCTCTTCCCCAACCACTCCTCAGGTAGCGACTGGTCTCGACTGCTTCACCATGACCACCACATAATAACTACCAGAGACTGGTGTAGTAACACCAGTTTACCTCTAGGTAGTGGTACTGGTGACCACTAGTAGCCCCGACAGTGTTTTCACTTCTAAGTGAAGAAAAATGAAGCACAAATTTCGGGGTGAGGGTTGTTCACAAGACACCGGGTGGTGTCTCAATTCCTTGAGGGCAGTATCAGCAGACAGGAAGGAAAGTAGAGCTCTCGAGATACATACTGGCTTAACTCTGGAACTCGGTTAATACTCTAGAGGTTGTTGTGGTTTGTGTCCAATCCATCGTACAGAACTGACACCACTCCTTCTCTCCTTCTCTCTCTCTCTCACACATGCACGCACACGCAGGTCTACTTTACTCTTGACAATGAATGAAGGATTGAGTGAAAGAGCGCGGCATGAGGAGACAGTGAGAGCTGATCAAGTGAACGAAGAAAACAAAGAAAGATTTTCGCCATTTTGGAATGTTAAAGTCGGTCTGTGGTCTGTCTATGTGTTTATATTCAAAATATCAAAACAAAGTGAGGCATCCTTGTTTTCCTATCACAAGTCTGTCAAATGTTTGCAGAAAAAACAAAGTGCAGTAAGCTGTTATCATATCATCAGATCAACGGTCAGGGCCGTTATTATCATTGGTCTGCCTGAGTGTTTATTAAGACAGCAAAGTTGTGTTCCGCATCTTGTCCACACATTGTTTTCACTCATCATCTGTGTCCGCTGTAGTCTCTCGGTGAGCCGCAGGTGTGTATTCAAACACAGATATTCATGGCGAAGTTGACTCGAAATACAACACCACCCTCTGTCAACAGCACGCTCGGACAATAACAACATAATAAATGTCGTATGACAAGGGAGAAAACCCACCAGCTTCCGGTTTAGCAAAGTTTGTTAAAGCAAGCGTTCAGTCATATTAAACAAACCGAGGCGCGAAATTTAATCCCTTGCGTGTCTCCGTGTTTGTCTGAAAAACTACTTTTTATAGAGCAAACCTTCCGAATGTTCCAGCAAAGCCTGTCAGACGAGGAGAAGGACAACAAGAGAGCTCTCGGGAACCGAAGAGTCGATAAGGCACGTGACATAACCACGTGACTGCGCATTGGACACGAATAACGTAATAAGACCGGGAAGTGAACACCAGGATTTTGTTGATGTTGCAGCAGACTGCGAGTAATTTTGTTGTGATATCAGTTAATGTATCGCAGTGATGCCAACTGCTGTTTGAAGATTTTCCGGACCTGGCAGGTCCTCCGGCGCAGGTGTTAATCAGTCGTGGTGGTCACTGAGGTGGAACTAAGGTAGGGTGGTTGTCACCTGCACTGAGCGCCGATCGTTGAGAACAAAATATTGAATGCACGGTAATCTGGCATCTATCTCACGCTCACTAAACAACAACAACAACAACAACAACAACAACAACAACCACCACCTGCTGGAGTACCTTGAAGGACAGTGTGCTAACAGTACAGAGCAAGCTACTTCAGCAGTCAGACTAGTGAAGGAGTTAGTCTGGCACCTGTCAGGTGTGTCATGGAGGCCGTGAAGCGCGTGCTGTCCGTGTGCTGACGTGGTGGAGCGCGCGCCGTTCCACCCTATTGATCCCGACCTCGGCACGGATATCAATCGGCCGTTAAGGTCACTCAGGTGGAGCGAACGTTGGGTGTTTTCCGCTTGTCCTGGGCGCCGATCGCTGTGCACGTTGAGGGGAAAATTGATACAAGCTGAGGTAGCAAGGGGCAGGCGAGCGTGAATTATAGAATAATGACCGTGTTGTCTCCCTTGATGATGTTGGACACGTCAATAGAAATGATTTGTAAGCAAAATATAACCACGCGCGCGCGCACAGACACACACACAGAGACATACACATCTCTCCTACACCCACACGCACAATATGTATTCATGCGCATGAACGATGCTCGTTTAGTAATTACGCACGTGCGCGTTATTACTGTCAGCCTCGATGTCGATATGAGTTTTATATGATCTTTTTATGAGACACGTAAACACACGAATTACAGAGGGGAACAAATTAAAATTGGCTTTACGCACCGCAGCTGTACCCAGTCACCCTGATCATAAAGCAGACAATTGCCTGATTGTCTAGAAAGTACAAGAGACATTTTTCTGGAACTGTTCTCTGATAGCCTCCTAGAGCCGTAGTTATAAAGCAATAGTACATTGTTATTTTGGGACAACATGGGGAAATCAAAGACAAGCGTCTTGTCTCCGTAGTCACACACACAAACACACACACAAACAAACACACACACAAACGCACAAACAAACACACACACACACACACACAGATAAGTGGAGTAACTGGAGGTTCGTTTCCAAGTGCGACTTTTTCCACAAAAATGTTTGTTTACATGAGAGTGATTCTGGGTCCTCCCGGCGCCACCTGCCACATCAAGACCTCAGTTCACAGCCTGTCGCTAGGTGCTAGCCACGTGGTTTGCACGTGACAATCTACTAACATGCTGGTGAAGTATTATGAACGACTTAGCTGCTTGTTTTGTTCACTTGTCATGCTGGTGACATCCATGGTCTGAACGGAGTCCGCAGGGAACAAGACACACAGTCCACCTTATGCTATCCCTCATCCTATAATTTATAATTAACTCCTTTTCCATTCTGTTGTATTTTGTACAAATGACCAGCGAAGAGTAAAACAGAAATTAAATATTTAGCATCATCATACGGTAGACACTTGAAACACTGAACAAATCTTCTCTGTTCGCTTGGATTTTGATCTTGACCTTCGACCCTTGCTGACCGAGTAACAAACATCCAAACAACACATCATTAAGCCGTTATACTAATTTAAACTAAAGGACCCAAACACCCGATTGACCAGTTTAACCATCCAAACAGTTCCCTCGTCTCGCTGCAGCTGGTGAATGAGCTTCTTGCGTGATGGGGTGCGCGTGCTTGCGTGTATTCATGCGCGGTCAGTCCTGTTCTTATCAATTCTCATTTCTGTTTGAATGCACGAATTTTATTATCACCGTAACCAGAATTTTTAAATAAATTAACAAACGCAAATAAAATCAGCCAGCAACGAAAACCAATAAAATCAGCACAACCATAAATTTTTAAAACCCAACAAATATAAAAAAAATCCACCGAACAAACGAACAAACAGTATGTTAAACCCAGAATGGATCAATAAGATGAGAACAAAGACCCGAGGGACACGCGAATCGCATCAATTTCTTTATTCTCACATTAGCAAAGGAGCAATGGTTTCCGTGGTTTTGCCGATGCCAATGGCTGATTGTCTACTCACAAAAAGCTTCTCAAAGGAGACAAGACATCGACTGAATGTTCTCGCACGCATCTCCTTTCATCCAAGCGGCCGTTGGCGGTGCCGACGGAACAACTGGCAGTTATTAACAGATAACAGTATGTCTTGTTCCCATCGCCACACATGGCAGGAATACACATTAAAACTGTATTTTTTTCACTCAGCTGAAGAGCTTCACACGTTGCTTTTGTTGGAGGGATGCACCCCATGGTATTGTCCAGACTAGAGAAAAAAAACATTCCATGATTTTGATCCGCTCTTACAGTGAAAGGACCACGTGACAGCAATATTGTAATGTGTAGCTGAGTGTATCATCTGGTGCATCTACAAACAAGCATGATCATGGCCATAAATGGATGTGCACATTTGTTAAAACCATACATGACCATGTTAGACAAAATATGTTACAAGCAATAGCACTATTAGAAGGACATGTTAAAACCCACAATACATATCAGACTAAAGTATGTGTCTACAAATGGAACCCTAGGGCACTAAAGTCCTTGCCGTGCTTGAGTCAGAACAGTTTTGTAACTTTTGTACCTGGGTACAATCCCTGAATAGAATTGTCCACCGGAGTTAATGAAGCTGGTCATTGTCATTGTTTCAGAGAAGAGGACAACTGAGGACCTCAGTAATATCGACAGAAACGAGACTGAAAGGTTGCTTTCAATGAAGAAACATATATCAAGACACAATCACTATGTTTAATTTAAAGTTACACGTGTAACACTTTCTCAGATAGCTGTCTCCCTTGATAGACACTTGTTATTACAGAATCGTTATTATTGTCACAAAACCTTAACAGGAGCTGGTGCTAGGTGCATTCATCTAAACATTCGCTGGTGTAGTAAATAACCTGAGAACTTCAAACTCACTTAACCTCATAGAATAACTCTTTATATCTTCAGAATGGACATAGATGACATTTTTATTACCTTGAACTAACGGTGGCTTTTAACCCTTCGTCAGAGATGCAGTGACTATGACATTTAAGTTTTCGATTTGTCGGACTCGTGAGTCGCCAGCCATGGTTCTTGGCCCAAAGGTCACGTGCTTCATCTGGATCTCGATCTTTCTTTCGCCCTGATGATGTTTACTCCCAGAGGAGTGCATATTGAGACTGGGGACACAATGCCAGTTGCTGCAGCAACAGTTTGTATGAGCTTTACTTGTTGGTCTTCTTGATATTATTGATGTGAGGTTTGTTGTTGTTGCCGTTGCTGGCATTAATTGTTTGAGTGTTGAAGACACGGACACTTTCGACTTTTGAGGTGAGCAGGCTAGGACAAACCTGTGACAGAGAGTGGTTCACTAGCTGATGGTCAACTCGTGGCAGTACTTAAAATACTTGTAACTATTAGCAACTTAGCTGACTGCAATTTTTTTCTCTCTCTCAAATTCCAAATGTCACTTGCTTGGCTCATCCTTTGCCTTAGACGTTCTAATACCACGACGAGGACACCATACATCCATTTCTTCCTCCATTCTTCTTACTTTTCATCTTTTCGCGAACTTTCTATTTTATTTTATTCTGTACAAGTCCATTTTTTTTCATTACTGATACGAAGGAAGGTATGTCTATAGACCTGATTAGGGGCATTACACATGAAATGATTCATCAGCTGCAGCTAAGCTAGAAAAAAGAAAAAAAAAGTTCATCTGAATGTCTTGTCGTTTTTTGGGGAAGGGAGGAGGAAGGCTGGGGTTGGGTAGGGTGGGGTTAAATGGGGGAAAGATGGCGAGCAAATTAACTGCGCAGTTGTCCCCGTGAAATCACGATAAAACTGCGCATGTGCGAAAACACGGTGTTGATGAGGATGGCCAGGTGCTGCTGTTATGTCGGACTGCATAATGTGTGGTGATACAGTGATGTAGGGGCGGCTGTTAGCATGCATGCACACACATACACAAACATGCACACATAAACATGCACGCACACACATACACAAACATGCAAACACACACACACAAACACACACAAACACACACAAACACACACAAACACACACACATGCACGCACGCCAGCTTTCCCGACTGTCGGGTTGTAACATGTACAAACACTCGTTTGCAGGCAGGCACGCGCACAACACGCGCGAAGTGAATGCATGACTCGCTCATATTTCATGTCGACAAGGTGTTTAAACCTCTCACTTACTGCTTTCAACACCTGCGTATACCTGGAAGTTTACCGGCAGATCGATGCTGACATACTGTGGCTTGTGCACACAGACATACACACGTACACAACACACGGGTGCGCTTCCACACGGACAAACAGACAACCACACACACATGTAAAAACCCTTACAGACACGCATACAGATGTAGACTTACAGACGCACACACACACGCACGCAAATGTACGTACGATCACACACACACACACAAAGACATACACACATTCACACACATTCACGGTCGCATACTATATTTTTGAAAATCTTTCAACTGATTTAATTATTTTTAGACTGTCCTGCTGAATTTTGGCCGTCACTTAGCAACCTCTTGTGAGATGCAAATGAAAGTATGGGGGATGAGGATGAGGACGAGGGTGGCGCTGAGTAAGGCAGAGCATCAATGTGCATGAGGAGAGTTTAAGGACGAGCAAATGGCAAACAGACTGTGCATCGTGTAGTGGGGGACAATAAACGGGTGGGTGGGTAGTGACGAGGGCGAAGTGACAATAAAATGGAGAGAGAAATTATAGTCGCTGAGGCACAGCTCTCCACGCTAACAACATTAACAATGCTTGTGCTCGGTTTTTGGTTTTTGTTTTTGTTAGCCAGTGTTATAGACCGATGATCGTGATAATGATGATGATGGTTTCAATACAGATAGGAAACATCTGATTTAAAAAATCGAATTGGAATTGTTTCATGATCCGTCTAGTAGTTCATCCCGAAAGGGAGCATGACTAATTGCTCGATTTTTTAAAAATCTGCCGACATTAATTT
Source organism: Pomacea canaliculata (assembly GCF_003073045.1). Classification (NCBI taxonomy): domain Eukaryota; kingdom Metazoa; phylum Mollusca; class Gastropoda; order Architaenioglossa; family Ampullariidae; genus Pomacea; species Pomacea canaliculata. The sequence continues at coordinate 40,140,819 of NC_037590.1, read as the reverse complement.
AGCGATGGAGGAATATTATGGATCACGTGACCCATTGTCCCTACATGTTGCAACAGTTTTTGAGTGCATCCCTGTAGAGACTTTCGACAAGTGAACGAGCAGCTTGTCCTGCTCCAAAGTCTGAACTGTTTCATGCTAGAATATTTCATTTTTAGGATGATAGCTTCAAAGTGTTTAAAACATCCTCCTCTTCTTGAAGCGAGACAGACTCGGTCGATGTTTACAGCCTTCAGGTCCTGCGCCATCTTGGTGCCACCGCCATGTTGAATTTTCTGGACGACGAGAATTTATCATAAAAAGAGAGAAACATCAAAAGAGCAGACATGAAGAAGACGAGCTCGAAATTATTCCCTGAGCATGAAAAGATTGTGCACACAGGAGCCATCTCTCTCTGCTCCTCCTCGTGGACCTCGGTTCTGAGGGCGGGAACTAATTTTCTCTCGACCTCTTCATGTTGTTGAAAGAAGACCTTTGATCCATACACTAGTCTCCTCATCTGACTTGTCGGCTGAAGACATCAACAACTACAGCAAAACATCGGCCACGAGCTCAAGGTTATATGCAAAGGTAATGATTTCATTATCCGCCCTCGTGAAGCATGTTGATGAGGAGAATATGAACGATGACAAAGCTGCATGTTGACTCGCACACCAAACACGTGTTTACACGCAGTCAAGACGTTTGGTTTATCAACAAAATATTTGTTTATACGGAAATAAAAATAAGTGTTTGAAGGCAATTAAAACATTATTTAGACGAACAGAAAACACGATGACACGGAGAGAAAAGTCAGTTTTACTTGCACGGAACACGGTTGTTTACACTCAATCATTGCCAGTAAGGGTTGGGATATGCGCATTACTCACAGATGCTTAATTGATTTGTTTTCCAGCTTTACCATAAAAAGAATATCAGCAAAAATATTTTGAAATCCTTCTACTAGAGTGATTTCCAGTTTCCTTGAAAACGGATAGCTTGTTGACTTTTCTCTTCTGGGAATATCTGTTAGCACAATTTTTTTACAGAAATAAAAAGACGCAAAAAGGAAAATACCGTACGAGCTTTTTCACATATATTAATAGTTTATATTATTAATTTATTGGAATAGTAGGTTGTTGTCCCACTTATTTATTTTTTCTTCTCTGAGTAAAGATTTGATTGATTAAGGAAAGGAAGGGAGAGACGGATGCTCTCTTCTCATTGTCTAACAAGATGATTGTATCATAAGTCGTCCTGTGTGGACATCGTACCCCACTCATACCCAGGTTTGTCTTTAAGAACTTTGCAATGTATATGGAAGATTGGAAGAGGAAGAGGAGTGTAAGAAGGGCAACATAAAGAGTTCTGCCCACGGCCTCCATTGCCCCTCATCCGATCGAATTGAGACTAATGACAAAAAATGAACAGTAATACACTAGTTTCCCTTTGAAAAAAAAAAACTAGAAGGATTTTAGTCGATAGTTCGTCATTGAACAGGACTGTTTACCCCGCAGATTAAAGTGAGGAGAAGATTTTTTATGGGAATAGTCGCAAGACACTGGTAAACACTTCGACCTCCAAGAAGCTAGGAAGCCAGCGGGAGGGAACATATAAAAGTGAGGAAGGTGACAGTTTCAACTACACATTTCCAAGTCCTAAAGCTGCAGATGGAGATGTGATCAATGGTCGTCCTCTGGGTGCAACGCTTCGCCAGTCACGTGAATACATTCTCCACGCAATTAGCTCCCAGCAACGATACGCAATTACGGGATAATGCGCGTGCGCAAGGAATATTGCTCTCCTGTATACAGTATAGTAATAAGAAATAATAATATGAGAATAATCAGTCTAGCTATATTGAATTGAGTACTTTTGGGTTTGTTTTTTTTTTACATATATTGTGTATCGCTAATTAGTCCTGACCTCGAGGCTTGTCGTGTCAGGCGGCTGACAGGAGCAGGCTACTCACTGTGAATCTCAAACACACCTACAAAAATACTAACAATAAGTTTACACTTAGTCTTTCTCTTCTATCATTAACCTTATAACAGTCATTGATTTAAGGGCAGTTCGATGTTGTTGTTGTTGTTGTTGTTGTTGTTGTTGTTGTTGTTGTTCTTGTTGTTGAAATATCAGGACGTGTCTTGGAAGCCAAGTCAGTCACACCTCGCCAGATTTATAATTAATGATCCCATGTATAAAAACTTCAATGTACTTATAACAAACGAGGGCAGGCTGCAAGGCTCAATCACAAAATGTTTGTGTTTTGCACGGCCTTCGCTTAGTTTATCAACCTGATGCAACAGCTGGTGAGTTTTTCTTTTAAATATTGTGATTTAAGGCCGCACTCACCTGTACTCAGGCTCACCCAACACAGCAGACTTTAGAAGCTTGAGAGGTTGTAACATTATGGGGTATATTTCCAATGAAATCATTATTAAGAAGACAGTTTTACTGCATGATTACGGAGACGCCATCTTTAAAGTTCTTCTCTGTGTTGAACAATATTTAACAGAAGTGTTTCACATAAATATTCATCTTGGTAGGTACTAGGCAGGTCAAGTTTGTACTCGTTCTTTTCTGAGTGAATGTGTGATTTTGTAGAAAAAAAACGTAAATTAAAAGATTGACCATTTTCTGGACTATAAAATATTAGTAGTACACCTGTAAAAACCTGTGTAAATTCACTTTCCAGTAAACTGTTTGAACCTTCACATCTACTACTGTAGTGGAGAGGACACCGGTTGCTATGTTAGGTAGTTTGATGTGCATTATTAATTGATATCGTTGAGAAAATGTTGATATTGTTTTAGCCCTCTCCTGCTAGCATTTCTATAGTCTTTTCTTAGCAGAATTTTTTACCTTTGTATTAACTCTTCATGTGTTTCCATGACATTAATTTTCCTTGGAACACTTGCAGGGATTCTGTTCTCAGTTCTAATATAATTGATCGCAATTTTGCAAATGATTTCTCGAGGATACAATACCATCGTCTGAAGTTTCACGCAATTATTTCTGAGGTTGAAAAATTGAAGTGTGAATAAAAACTGAGTCTGATTCAGTGCACGCGAGTCATGTCTTCCACCAAACAAGATAGTATTTTTCTTGACAGTGGACAACAGGATCCAAAAAAAAAAAAAAGATAGATATAGATGAACTGGGTACACATCTGCTGTATGTCTGGCGTAAACAAAATTGATTTATGCAAAGCTGTGCATTGTGGTGTTGACATGAATCATCCAGTCCATGCAAAACACAATTGAATGCAAGCAAGGACAATATTGTGGCCGGGGTAAGAATCGAACCGCAAAGTGAGCGTGGCTAAGGAAACCAAACAGAGGACATTAAATATATTTCTCAATAAATGTCATAAACAGCAAAAATAAATGCAGTGCTGTTAGTCAGTTCTGTTGAAAACCTACACATGTCCCCACGAAGGTGAGAACCGACACAAACAACTTTAAATGAAATTGGAAAAAATATTTGCTGCAACCAGACCAAGGAAATGGTTATCGTAGTAGGACTTCATCAGTTTGTTATAACTTTTCTCTTTATTATGACGAGGGTTAAGTTAAAAAACCATGCTTTTCTGATTTTTATATCATCCTCGAGAGTAAAGAATTATTCTTATTATTGCTATTGTAGCACAGAACCACAAAGTTATCTTAGAACCCAGCACTCACCAGACTACTTTAAAAAAACAATACTAGTAATTGATTATTTGAAATAAGTTGATTAATAATAAAAACTTTCTGTAGTCTTATCCTTCCGAAAACACTGTAACTATTGTGAGCCATGTGGCTATCATCAACATCAATCTTGTGAATACATTTGTACTCTAGTGGACGGGAAGAGCTGGCAACATCCCTCCCGCTGTGTTCTCTCTCCAGTGAGATGTCGACAGTGAAGATGGCGGGGATGTGGACAGGATAGTCTACAGTAAGCAATGACAAGAATCTGAAAATTTACAGAGTAAAAGTGAGCAAGACTGACCAGATGTCAAGAAAGATTACTGGAAAATCTTCTGTCCTTCTGGGTGAAGTGGTAATTTTTTAAACGAGTTACATGCTGGATTTTCTTTGTACGAAGCAAAGTCTGTTGTCAACATGCATCGGCAAGCAATCAATAGAATTATATGTCGGAGCATTAAAATTTAAATAAATCATGTCCCTTCCTCATGTTGCTGCTTTTGTTTGTTTGTTTGTTTGTTTTTAATCTGTAGTGGATATGGATGGTCGGGAGAGGGGAGGAGAGATCCACATGTCCACTTAAGATTTTGCATCTTTCACTTTGTGTCTGGTGATGGCGTTCGCGAGGTTTTGCGAGGTTTTGCCGGCAGCTGATTCGCTTCCACCGATGACATCTTTCGTCTCCAGCAACAGAATTGATTTTTTCCCATTCTCCAGCAAACCGTCTTTTTAGCTGCGCCGCAAGATTGTCATTAACATGAAGCAGGTCGTCGATACAAAACTTGTTAAAGATGTCCCTCGCGTGGTGGCCACGGTGTCTGTGATGTATCTTTTCTCTCTCAGGGTCTGGAACAACAGCCTTCCTCCCACTCCCCTCCCATCTCACCCATCCCCGCACATCCCTTCTCTCCTGTCCACCCGAGTGCAGAAAGTTCGGACTCGCCACAACTTTGCTCATTGATGCATTCGCGAATTTTCTTGTCCAGAAGAAGGGAGGAGATGATTATTTGTGCCGGCCATCTCTCCGCGGATCGCATGTATAACACTGAACTGTTTTCTCGGCTGTAATTTAGTCGTTTGAGCTCAGGATTTATTATTGGCAAGACCTCCCCCTGTCCTCAACCCCGACACACACACACACCATGCACTGCATTGATCACTGTCAGTCTGGCTGCCACGTGGCCAGGTGAGGACAGGAAAAGGTGTTGCGAGCTTCAGCAACAAGGTTTGTGCACTTTAGGGCCATGCATGACTAGGGCTTCAATCCTTCCATGTTTGCCAGGCTTTCTATCAGAGGTTTTGTTTACTGATTTGTTGTTTACTTCAGTCGGAGGCTTACTGGCTTTGGTAGGTGAAAATTGGGGGTGGCCGACAGGTGGAGCTGCTTTAAACTTTCTTGTGACAAGAGGTGTGGTGCAACCCTGCATTTCCCAGCTTTGTGTGAGTAGTTGTGGGGGTAGATATGTTGTGAATGTTGTATCATAAACAGTTATGATGGTGGAGAGGAGAGAGACAGAGGTAGGTTGAAATTTTTACATGTCTCTTTATTGCGTGATTGATAAGTAAATACTGATCTGTTTGTTTATTTGTTTTAAAGCGAAGGTTAGATAGGATTCTACGATACTTTGGAAGTCCGTTACTGCTACCACACACACACCAGACACACACACATACACACCAGACATGCACACACATACACACCAGACATGCACACACACACATACACACCAGACATGCACACACACACACACACCGAACATGCACACAGACAAGCACACACACATACACACCGAACACACACACACATACACACCAGACAAGCACACACACATACACACCGACACACACACACATACACACCAGACATGCACACACAGCACAACCAGCTGCCACAAAGCCTCGTAAAACCAATTTTCACACTTCACAGTCGCTGGCAGTAACAATCAACAACACCTTAGAATATTTGTCCATAGCAATCTACAGTTTGAGTAGTCGACCCTGATATTACACAGTTATCGGCCTTGGCAGTTATAAATACCTTGGAGAACAGCGACCAGGGAAATCATGCACAAGTCCATTAAACTTGTTTTATTGAATTATCAAACTTCATTAAACCTGTTAAATATTTGACTAGCCAGGCAGGGCTGCTTCTGCTAATCTGCAATGTTTCTGCCTCTACTAACAACACAAGTGTTGATGCAGGCAGGATAACCGGAAGGGGTGAAACAAACTCTTTAATTGCCCGAGCGTGACACTCTGCACTAATGAACTCACACCTTCCAACATCTTTTTTGCTTACCTGCACTTTTATTACACGCGACGTACGTGACTAATCCAGGTGCAAGTCCAGGTCGATGAATTTTGCTTGCGGCCAGGTGTGTCACATGGTCCTCGCTGTTACCTGACCGCGCAACGCCAGGAATAGTCAGATTAAAGGCTCGTATTTGATTGAGCCTGGTGTTACCCACTCCACCATGCCATCGTCTACTGAGGTCACGATCCTGACCTCTAGTAACTTATCCAGAAAAGGTTTGTGATTTAAAAAAAAATGTTGCAGATTTGCTATGAGAACGCCAGACGGTGGACAGCTCTGGAACATTCGCATCAAGCCGTGGATGTCAAGCAAACGCTCCAGGCGTGCCCACGCCCTTTTGCCCTCTCGTCTTTGACCTTTTGACCTGCCACTGTCGCTGCTGGAGCCGCGGACGGGGAGGCGAACCTACCTTCAAGCGTAAACATCGACCGGCGCCACCCGGCAGTGTACAAACATGGCCGACACAGACCAGCGACATCGAGTGGTGGTCCTGGGAACGGGCAAGGTTGGCAAGACATGTATTCTTCGTCGCTTTCTTTTCAACACATACAACGAAGACTACAAGGAGACGGTGGAGGACCTGTACTGTCGGGACTACAACGTGCGAGGATCTTGCATGAAGGTAATCAAAACCATTAAGATGATCAACAGATAATCAAACCCATTCAGCAAGCGATGAGAAAGGACGATCAAAAGAAATGCACTGGTTGCCATAAAATAATTGATGTTAAAATCAATGCTCATTATTTCGTTCTTTCTTAACATACTTCTTTAAAACGATTCCTTCACTCGATTTATTAAAAGATGAATGAATTTCAAAAATAAATAAAAATTGTGCATGTCCAGGCCCCACATTGTATTTCTACATAGCTTACTCTTGATGCTCTTGTTTTATGTCATGGAGGTGTTTAACAAATAAAGAAACAATAAGAACAGCAGATAAAGTTAAATGCTGACACAAATGGAATAATTATTATTATTTTTTTAGACCACCCCAATTTTGTTTTTGCAGCATATCATTTTTTAATAAGAGAAAAATAAAACACAAGATGATTAATGGTTCAGAAAAAACAGAAATTTACGGGGAATGATGGGAGATGTGTCCTTATAAAAAGCAAATCCACATCGGATTTGACAGAGAGTAGAAAGCACCATTGTTACAATTCAACATGTTTGGATGGCAGGTGGACCTTCTGGACACGGCTGGCAACCTCGCCTTCCCGGCCATGCGGAGGCTGTCCATCACCACCGCCCACGCTTTCATCCTGGTGTACTCCATCACCAGCCAGCAGTCCTTCGAGGAGATGAAGAAGCTGTGGACGCAGATTAAAGAGGAGCGCAGCAACTACCAGGAGCTGCCCTGTGTCATCGTGGGCTCCATGACGGACCTGGAGAACAGCCGACAGGTGGAAAAGTTCGACACCCTCAACTGGATCTACGACGAAGGCTTCTCGGGTGCTTTCGTCGAGGTGTCCGCCAAGGAGGACGAGAACGTGGAGGACATCTTCCGGCTGCTGCTGGACCAATCGCGGGGCGGAGCACGATACATGGGGCCTTTGAGCATGCGCAGAAGGAGCGCTAACTCTCTGGACGAGTCGGAACCGGAGAAGTGGGAGGAATGGGACCACGATGCCAAGAATTTCAACCGCAGTCGTAGTCTAGTTCGGCGCGGGTCCAAGCCAAAGGTCAAGAGGGCACGTCGCCATGACAAAAACGACTGTCGAGTGTCTTGATCACCCGGATGGAAATTTCTGAGGCGGCCTTAGGAGGTGGCTTGCAGTGCCTCCTTCTGCCTAGCCGCAGGGAAGACTCTTGTTCTATTATCGAGAACATGATGAATATTGTTTTCAAAAGTGCGCGCGAAGATCCTCAGACATGCATCAGTGGCTTTTGTCAGCCATCAGTCATCGGCTCGTGCCCTGATATCAATCTTCTCGTAACATTCTGTTGCCGAGACCGCGGTCACTGTCAGCTGCCCTCGAAAACACTCAAAGCTTTCTTTCTTTTTTTTAATTTTAGTTGATGCCTTCATTGAGAACGATATGTGACTGTTATATGGAAGACACGGTCAAGAACACTGAATTTTTCTTCGTTTTGGTCAGTGCTTTCATTTGGAACTATGTGACTGTTATGTTAAATCGTCTGAACTTGATACCGTGAGGATTAGATAGGCGTCTTCTCGTAGGCTGGAGCTGTTGATTCCACGACACTTCTTAGAGGTCCTGCTGAATAAATCATTCCTTGGGGCTGACATGTTCAAGCCCCTCCGCGCTGTGAGAATTGATGCCAAAAGCCTGCCAATGCTAAGTCAAGCAACGAACACTTCGGCAGATGAGTTTGAAAACTTAATAGAGTCTTTCGTGTCAGGATTATCCTCTTAGGTGGGGAAACATTTGCCAAAGATAGCACCAATTAAAAGGATACAACTTAAGAACTTGCTCTGACGAGAAGAACAAGAAATCCTCGCATGGCGACTTCCATGTCTGTGTTAGTGGTGGTGTCATGTGCTAGTCACAAACTCTTAGCTTTAGTGTACAAAGTGAGGACTCTTGCCATTGGTTACTGCTTTGTTTTTATTGACATGCATCCATCTCATGATACTGTTGACTGCTTACATCGCCTTGTGGATGTTGGTTGTGTACCATAGCTATTAGATGCTCTTGTTGGTATAAACAGCTTGTGCCAAGATGTGCCCGGAAAATTGTTTCAGAGAATGTTTTCAGAAGTCTTTTGACGAGGGAAGCTTGCGACAAGCTATGATGGAGGGATAAGCGTCCTTTAGTGCAGAGGGTAGAGGGCAGAGGGCAGATGGCTGTGGTGGCTAACCAGGTCAGTGTGATGGTCGTCCCTGACTATTTCAGGCAGACACTTTCATAAACACAAATTTAATTTCGCTGTACCTGAAGGCAAAGACAAGCGGAAGTAACTAATTATCACACATGATTGATTGCGGCCAATTTCAGCACAAAAACTCCACTCATACTACCTTTCACCTGGGCTTTAATAATGAGAACTTCTCGATCAGTCATGCGGTTTTTATGATGTAAATTATCGTTAGTCATTCCAGACAATTCAACTGCAGGAAAATTGTGAGGCGCAAAATTGCATTTATAAGCTAAAAGCCAGTCAAATTAGGCGGAAACCTTTGGAAAGATTCCAAAACCAATCCCCAGACGATTGGAGTAGGAGCGAGATAACATTTGAAAGCCACCCACAAATCGACTATTTCACGGTTATGATGCCCCTGAGGATGCTTTAGAACAGAGTTGTGTTCTCCTGTTGGTTGCTAGACACAATCAGACCCAGTTGCTTCTACCACCCTCTTCCCTTCTCTTATTTTTTCGTATTTAAATCGTGATTCCACTTTACGGACACTCTGGTATTAATATTGTCAATGGATATACATAATCTGATTCTCGCCTTTATTCGTGTGTAGACAATTCTCTTGCTTAGTTCCCCAGCAGTCTCGGAGACAGACCTTAGGGTAGACATTATCATTCTGTTTTACAATGTATGTCCAGAAGGATAGGAAACAATGATAGAGAAGAATGATCATTTGTATTTTTGGAATGTACGTTTTGTAGTAAGCGATGGACTGCTGTTGTTGTTTTTGCTGACGATTGGATAAAGCTCACTTTGCCGAAAACATGAACTACTCTCAAAAAAAACAATAGGGTGCACGGCGCATGCGTAGTACTTTATTTGTATTTGCACGTCCGTTATTTTCTCGCCAGTCAGTTAACATCAACACCTTCTCTGAACTTTTTGTCCCCCAGTCTGTTTTCTTCAGTTTGTTATCTGTGCCTAACCTCAGTCTGTCCTTCTTTACTTCGGTCTGTTGATCGTAATTTCCAGGTGTTCAATTCCTCTTGATGTGGACATTTTGCTGTTTCACTTTAGCAGGCTGCACGTGAGTTTGTTGATGCTGCCTTGATAGGGATATAAATATTTGTGAAAGATGTCTGTGCACCTGAGATACAGTCAGATGACAATCACCAAAGTCTGGTTCTAATGTCACCTGCTAGACAGAACTCACTTCTAAAAGGACCGACGATAAAAGAAACAATTACGAAGCTTTGTACTTGTTTCTTTTCTTTCTTCAAACTCTTTCTTCCTGTTTAAAAGCCTATTACAATAAGACAACAGTATGTCAGATTTATCAAACACGAGTCTACAGGTGACTTGTTATTGACTTGTTATTTTCTAAAGTTGTTTTTTCTGAGACACTGGCAGGTTATTAAAAGTTCCAAATGTCACAAGATAAGTTCCCAACGAATCCCTAGACAGCATGAGAAGGAAACACAGACGATGTCAAAGAGAAATACAAAAAAAGTGTTACTGCTGAATCCTCTGATCTCACATTTTTTTTTCAATTCGTTTTTCATTCTTCTTTCTTTCCTTAACCCCAACTTTCTCTTACCCCCGCCCGCTCTCGCTTTTTTTTTATTCCTTTCTCCCCCTTTCTCTTCATCTCCCCTTGTGTTCTGCAGACAGGCAGCACACTCCAGACTCTGCACCAAATTATAACTGATTTCTTGCATGCACGGAACTCACTTTTTTTTTCCTTAACTGAGAAAATGAAATCACTAGTCATCAATGAGCTGAGAGATAGTTCCACAATTTTTTTCTCAAATTTTAGGAAGCGATTCCCTGATTCGTTTACTGACAAAATGGAGAAACCCTTTAGCTGCACATGATGTTGACTGTCGTTGTGGTTGCTGTATATACGGCTTTTCATCGGCTTGGACATCGTCTGACCATGTCCTTCACCATGGTAACACCCTCTCCCTCTTCATTAGACATGAATGTTGCGCACAATGATTTTTGTCAAGCCAATCGCCAGCAAAGAATGAAATGTGATGGAATAATGTAACATGGTATTCGTTTCACTTTGTCCTGTCTGCCTGCAAAGCTGGCGAGGGTTTAATTATCCATGTTTGGAAGTAAACAAAAGGACAAAGAGCTCCATGCTCCTCTAACATCCACAAGTCCTGTAGCAGACCACCAGGCCCCTGCTCTACCCCCGGGGTTGTCAGTGTTCTACACTCCCTTGTACCAGCTCTCCACATGTCGAGCAATGTTATTAATTTTTCTTGTCAATTGTTTTCCCATCAAGGCTGATTTACTTTTTGATGTTAGCAATTTCGTGCTAAAATGTGTCTAGTGTTCAAAAACCTCCACTTACACCTGATACTGCTTTTTTTCAACCTAGCAATTAATTACGAATGGGTTTATTAATTTTATTACCTTTGTTAGATGGTTGGCTGGTTTTTAATAACTTACTTTTACGGTTTCTGTCGGGTTGCGGAGATGAATGTTTTTCAGACACTTTATAGTCATTTCCATTTTTTAGAAAGGTTGTGTGTGGATTTGTTTTTTAAACTTCTACGAAACAAAACTCGAATTGTTTCTTACATATCTGCTGTACAAATGCACAAATTGTAGCCTTTAAAGACTATACATGGTTGTACATTTTTTTTACATTGCTGTGTATTCTTCAGCTTTTTACAAACGATGATTCTATTTAACAATGTTTCACATTATTTTTGCTGGAGAGTGGCATTATTATTATTATTATTATTATTATTATTATTATTATTATTATTATTACTATTATTATTGAGAGACATTGGATGCTCACGCTCAGTAGGGAAATAGTTCTTGTTAAGCTTGCTCGGGTCGTTTTTCAGATTGTGTTTTGTGGCAAATGGTGTTTGCATGAATGCCGAGACCACGTGTCTTATCTCGCACTGTACAGGCCTTAAAGTTTCATTTCAAAGCCAGTCAGTCTCCAGTTTTCTCTCACAAAATGTCTTGTTGCATGTGAAAGTGTTTTAGTGTGTTGGAAGAGAGTTCTATAAGACATCCTAGCCCCAGCTCTATGGTTACAGCATCCTTAAAAGTGAGAAGGTTTGAGAGTTGAAGATATTTCTGTAGTCACTAAAAATTGCTTTTCACTGGATTCTGTGGCAAAGAGGTCTTTTTCCCTTAAAACAAAACCTTTACCCGTGACAGGAGGGAAAAAAAATCATTAAATCTTAGCAAAGGCAGAACGACCACGAAGAACGAAACCAAAAGACAGCGGATGTAGGTGAAGAGGTCACGAGCATCACGTGACTGATGTCGTTCTGTCACAGACATAATCAAACAACTTGTGTCGATGACAATGATCTATCCCTCTGTTACAAGAAGGAAAGAAAGAAATGAAAAAAAAAAAAGAAAGAGAAAACACAAAATTCACATTAGAAAAAAAAAAACAAAAAAAAACAAACAAACAAACAAACAAACAAAAAACAAAAGAGAACGATAAAAACGGATGCTGAACAGTGAACGACGCTCACACTTGCACATTACAAAAAAAAAGTCTTTTACTCGGCTCGCAGAATCAGAGATGACTGGCCTGACCATCAACATCAAGAGGTAGATGAAAAAACATAAATTTTGTTTATTCTGTTATCCTCGTAAATAAAGATTTATAATCTCTCTCTCTGTTCTCAACGTTTTGTGAAGAATCAATCTGAAGCGTTGGGCCAGGGAAGCAAAAAAATATTCTTCCCCTTTAGGAATTTTTTTTTTTTTTGAGGGGACGGCTGCCCCCACTTGCCCTCCTGTCTACTGGCTCAAATAGGAAAAGAAAAAGACCCGTGTGGTAACAACAACAGCAGACAGTAAACAACAGCCCCAGTCTAGTCCTCCCCTACTTTCACTGAAGCCGGTGGACGGTCCCCACAGAACTCACCGCCGCTTTTGGATGGATTTTCTGTGGGTTGCACCCAGGATGCTGGGAGGCTTCCTGCACCTCGTGGGCCAGCCAGCCTACAAGATATGAACGGTTTTAATTCGGGTCGCAGGCAGGAAAAGGAAGCCACAGGGGCGTCTGAGTTCTGTGATGGAATGAGAGGCCTCGGATCTGCCAATCGGAAAACCGGATGTCTCATTCGCAAGATTTGGATAATTCTTTTGATCTTTGCGGGTGGTTTTCCTCCAGACGACAAAAATACCGTAATGGAAAGGCCATCTCAGGTTCCCCCACTAACATTTTTGTAAAAAAGAGTCTTTTAGCTATGATTTTTTGTTTGTTTGTTCGTGCATATGGCTTCTTGTATTCTCATTTTTCTTTCTCTCTCTCAACGCACGCATAGCTACTCACACAAACATCCATCACATCATCTCAGGCAAGGACTGGGGAACTAGTTGGCTGACAGAGACCTCAACATGTGTGTACCTGTAAAACTCCACCCCACCCCTGTCCCTAGTCCACCCGGGTGGTCAGCAGGTGAGGCTCTGATCTCTCACGGGCAGTACTAGCAGCGGAAGGACAGGTTGGGTTCCAGCTGTCACGTGTCATGCCTTAGACACGCTGAGCCACTTGCGTCCAACCTACGGCCACTCTGTTATAAGATTCTTTTCCCTCGATCTTGAATAATCCTGCACGCGAAGCCGCAGAAGCACGCGCTATGATCCCGTCTCTGAATGAAAATGTCACGTGACTGTCGACAAAATTACTATTTCTCATACTGTTTCTTATTCTTGGTCATCGATTAACGATTTGCACATTGGATTCGATCTCTTCTAAAGATTGCAGCAAATTCTCAGGGTTTCAAGTGAAAATATCTTATCTTTCACCAGCAAAAAAAAAAAAAAAAAATACTTTTCCCAGCAACAGTGTTCTCCTCTCTAAGAAAGTTGAAGACCACAAGCAGCTCTTCACTTTAATTAAAACAAACGGTTGATTGTCCTCTCAGTTACAACAGAACAGCTCATTCTCCACTCAACAACTAAATATCTCATTTGAAGACAGCTACACTCAGTTACAAGAAAACATTTTAATCTTCACTCGGCAATAAAACTAAATAGTTTATTCTCCACTTATTTACAGATAAAGAAAAAGTTCTCCGCTGTAAGTCTCGGCGAGCCTAAACAATGAATGTGATTAAACCGGAAGCTTTGTATACACCAGCCTCGTTCTAGTAGTTCAGAAAGTTGACCAGGGGATAGTGGGAAGGGAAGGAAGCGAAATGCAGATTGTTAACGACCTAGGTTTGTCAGTTTTATATAATCAAACAAGAGGTCAGAAGTTTCTAGAACTTAACAAGTCAACAAGTACCGGGTTTGGTCCTCTTTATGGTAAATAAATTATTCAAAGCCTGTTATCAAGGGACTCAGAAGTAATAGGTTAGAAAGTAAAAGACCACGTGACTAGCACTGAAGGCAGTCTGCTGGTGGCGAGACAGGAGCACGCACGAGGGGAGCCATTGCCAAGTCATTAAAATGAGTGTTGCTTGTGTCAATATTGGGACTCGCCTTGAGATTGTGCAGGAAAACAGTTCTTAGGGGACAGGACCACACTGGCTGGCGACCTTAGGTCACTGGGATTGCAAAGTTAGCGCTGTTTCTAAAACTAGAAGACTGCAACAGATAAAAAAAAATTCCCCAAACGCTCAAACCTTTGGTGAAAAATAATACAGACTTCCACGTGAGATTAGTAATTGTTTTGGTCTTACTGTTAACGACAAATCGTAGCTAAACCATACATCATCATAGATGTTAATTAAGCATCCCGATGATAATGCACGGACTTCATGATGATGATGATGTCTATTTGTAATGCGCAGATATCCATTCAGAAGAATGCTCATTGCGCAGCAAAAAAAAAAACAAAAAACAACAACAAAAATAAAAAAAGAAGAAAAAGATAAAGTGAATAAATATATAAAACACCAGAAAAGTCAAAATAAAGACAGAAGTGTTGCTTGGTTGTTTAAGTCTGTCTTCACTCTTCTTATTTGCTGCGTTTTGTTGCAGAAAGTGTCTAGAACCTAAATGGTATATCATGATAAGGACTCTTCTTCTGTAAGTACTAGACACGTGACCATTTTAGGAGGTCATATCTTTCTCACCGAAGTATACGAATGTCTGATTCTTTAATCAGTCTATAAACAATCAAGTGCCTCTTTCTTGCCATCCTGGATGTGTATTGGTTTTGAGGTGATTTTCAATATAAGCTTCGTGGACGGTACCGGTGAGCCAGAGTTCTTGGCTCTTCTTGTATTGTTTTACCCTAGGTAAGGTGGTAGCTACGGACAGAGTGCAAAACAAGGATGTAAAGAGCCGCAAATCTGCTGACCGATGCCAAAGTCAACTCAGGAAGAAGTTTTTGGTAAACATACGGGCGTGGACTAAGCCACCTCAGTCGGATCTGTTTGAGACACTCACAAGAGAATTGTAGACCAAAGGTCCGAGAAGGTTGGTCCAAATCTTTTACAAGGAACAAACATCCAATGACTACAGTTTATGGCGCACAGTCACCACCCTGCTGGACCACCAGAAACCCTTCATTCAACTTTAAAGCGGGTGAGTTAGGTTGGTTTTGTGATGTGACATGTCACGATACTGTCAGACCGTCCTTCAGGAGAAAAGTCGACGCCGAGGTGGACAAGGAATGGGTGTTCCACTCAAGACCTACTCACATCAAGACAGGCCAACCAAACCGAAGGTCAGTCCCTCTCCGTGATCAGAGAACCCCGCATTACTTCAAGCCCATAGCTGCCCACGAGGTAACTCCTCCTTCAGCCAATAGTTATGGCCCCTGGAGTAGTTCTCATTACTCAGTCTCTGCAGTCACCCATAACAATTACTCTCGTCTCCCGCCGGCGAGTGGTCCTGAATATCTGATGGAACTCGAGGAACCCCGAGTGTTCTTACCGGGCCAGATCGTACCTACCGGCCATATTTTTCACGGTCTGCAAAGCAGACAGGGTGTGCTTTTTCTTCCACAAGGCGACCGGTCTGCAATGACTGAGGTAAACGGACAACACAGACTGAGGTAAATGCTGCACAAAGTGGTCTGGGGTCTGCTGATAACAGGCTCCGGGCAGCGCTGATTGATTCCGCATTAAGAATGGCATCGATTCCACTTAAAGAGACAAGCAGCCCGTCTTCAGAGCAGGGTCGTCCTCACTGAGGACAAAGACAACGAGGCGAGAGGCGAGGAACCAGACTCAACAGCCTTAGTGGCAGCTGCACCAAACCTCTTGTGGCGGTGTTGCCGGGCAGAGGAAATTATTCTTGTGAACAAGGCGACGACGAAAACTAGTTTCAGTTCAGAGACCAGAAAACAGTTAATTTTGAGTAATTGGAGGTAATTGCGAACTACCTGGATCTTGAAGAAAGTGTTCGCCACTCTCCCTAAAAGGAGCGAGCATCAAAACCAGATGTTTATGACCAGACGAGGGTGTGATTTTACTATTTAATATCTTGATTAAGTCCACGATTTGTATCGTAGTTTTGTTGTGTGGTTTTCAGTTTCTTTAGATAAGAATTATAAGCACGTACAGCAATTAAAATGATTTTTTTAAGAAAACAAAAACAGATATTTAAGGCGGTGGATGGGGGACAGAGAGAGGGGAAAGAGCTTGAGTAAGATCATATTGAGAGACTAGTCTGTCTCCATATGATTTCATTGCACTGCGTAAATAATATAGCTTCTTCGTTTCTTCAAACTCTAGCAAAAGTCGAGTCATTTTTCTAGTTATTATGGAGACGAATGTCTGTTATAAGGACTAAATCTTTGGGTAAAGAACTCTCCTTCTGATTCTCTCTGTTCTGCTCTTTCTCCCTTTCTCTCTCTCTCCCTCTCTCTCTCATACACACTTACCCTTACTTGTCGTAGCATCACTTTGTTTACCCTGCATCTTTACATCTGCTATTCCCCTTCTTTGCCCTCTCAGAATCCCTCCCCCGAACATCAGCAAGGACCTGCTTGACCACTCATCCGGTGGTTTATGGGAGATTTCAGCTTTCTGTGCTTTCCCTGAGAGAGTTCGATCTCCCTGACAGCAGGTGCAATGAAAACCTTTCTGATGGTGTTTAGTCTGACTGGTACAGTCAGGTAGCCTACAGCTCAGGGCGAGTTGTGGATCCTATGTTGTGACAGCCATGACCACCTTCAGACTGTTTGTTTGTTATTCTGCCTACCAACCTGCCACCCGCCAACGCAAACGGAAGTGACACTCAGCTTCCAGGCGGTTGGCAACCGCTTTCTGGTTTTTTTTTCAGGTAAACGAGTCTGGGTTAGTCTGTTGGCGCAGAAAACATTCCACTTCCGTCGTTGGAAAATGGTTTCTAGTTGTAATAACCACAGAAACCGAGAAACCACACACACATACACACTTGACGTGTGTGCGTGCATTGTGAGTGTGGGTGGGTATGAGTAAAGTGTGGAAGTGATATTTTTTTATTCAATACTGCTCACCCTATGACTGTGACAATGGCTGAAAAGACTTTAGTCAATGAGATTTCAAGATTTTCGCCTCCGGAACTTCACCCACCTTTATATCCAGAAAACTTTCTTTAAAAAGGAATGCCTGTCTGCCTGCCAAAAAATTGTTGATGTTCTTCTGGACGAAGAAATCTCTATTGTCGGACATTGCCAGCTTGGGTGAAGGATAAACCATGGCTCTTGTCTCCTGACACTTTCATTGTGTCGGCTTTTTCACACGTTTCCTGGCAACTGTCACAGATAAAGCCAGCGAGGGACGCATTTCAAGAGAGGGTTTCTTTATCTTGTCAGAGCACAATAGGCATGGCTACAGCCCTCCTCCGACATTTTCTGTCGTTTGTCCCATTGTAAAACTGCTTTTCACGCAAGACCACGTGGTCTAGACCCTTTCCACAAAGTGTCATTGGAAGCCAGTGGTCAAAACCTTGTCTACAACATCCGGACTACAATAGTTGTTTTTATCTACCATTGCCTTCTTTGATGTACGTTGTTCATATCTTGCTGTCGATTCTATCATCATCATCATCATCATCATCATCATCATCATCATCATCATCATCATTTGACACACATAATAATCAACAGAATAACCCGAAAGTCTCCCCATACCCAATGTGCTCAATATAGTAAATTAACCTTTGTCTACATTACCATTCATATCATCGTCACTTCAAACTTCAAGACGTATTCCAGCATGACTTGCGCAGACGTTACCATGTGCGCAGGACCGGAAGTAGTCGACCAGGAAAAAAAAGTATTCGAATCTTCCCTACACTTGATTTAATCTTCCGGGATAGGTGAGCGAGGACGAGGAGCAATGGAGGACTGTGCCAGGCCAGGTCGCTTCTCGCGACAGCCTCGGAATGGCTCGCGTCTGATCTCGCTGAAGTCTCGGGCCGCCAAACAAGCATGTCTGGGGGATCAATGGAGGGGACTGGTTGATCCCAGCGAAGGCGGCAATGGAGGAAGTATGACAAGCCGTCCTCGTCTGGTCGTCAGTTGGCGGCACTCGGTGTAAACAAGGTCTTGCGAACAGGAGGAGGATGCTGGCGGCTCTGGACAACACTGGCTCGGCATGATGGCGGACACGAGATGTGGGACAGTTGATGTTTTCATTCCAGAGAAAAAAAAAACACACACACAGGGGGAGAGAGGAAGGAATTCGTTAACTAACTCATACATAAACTTTCTAAACATCCTTCCCCTTCCAATAATAAGGAAACGGAAAAGAAGAGTCGAAAGTAAGAATGAATGAGAAAACGAAAGAAAATAAAAACAGAAGTACCACGTGTATAACTTTAAATGAGGACGAATTAAATTCCAGTCGATATTCCAATCCCAAGACTATATACTTGCTCTACTTGCAGCTGAGGAAGGGATTGATTGCTGGGAGAAGAAGCGGGTGTGGAGGCCGATGTAATGTTACAGCCAACAGCAGGACCTCGATGTCGGGAGGTCAGCAAATACTGTCAATGGGATGCCAGACCTTAACAAACCCCATCAGCAAGTTGTCACGGGGGCTGACTAGAACTATGCAGCCAGCCATGGAGTAAAACTAAAGTAGGATCAAAAGGTTAGATGGGAACAGGAGAGGAAAGACAACAAATGTAAAAAGGCCTTAAAAATGGAGACACACACAGAGCGATATTGGCAAACAGTTGTTAGGGTTGTCACATCATTGCTTTACGAAGTGTGACAACTGCTGAAAGGAATCTTTTTAATCTATGCTATAGGAAATGGAAATATTAGACACTCCTGTTACACACACACATACACACATGTAACTAGATAGACAGGCAGGCAGGAAAACTAACCGACGGCAATGTTTCTCTGCTCAATGAAGTGTGAAAGAATGCTTGTAATTGTGTCAATTTGTTCACCAACAAAAACATCATATTTTTATGTGTGTGTGTGTCTGACATTTTGCCTATGTGTCAAGATGGTGATAGACTAACATATCTACAAACCATTAGTTCCAGTGACCGTTACACACCAGGCTGCACAACTTAGTCGGCCGTCGGATGACATTTGCCGTCTGACATCTTACACCAGATGAAGAAGGCATTACGAAAATCCTGTCTGCCTGCTTGTGTGTGTGTGTGTGTGCGAGCGTACCTTCCCAAATATATGAATAAATAAAATAAAAATACAGATCCAAGATAATCTCTCTGCTACCCGATTTCTTGCATGTTTCTCTGGATGCCTACATTCTGACATCTGGCTTCCTAACATAAAATCCCACCATTTTGTTGATGATTTGATAAAGTTTATGTTTCACATTATTTTAAATTCTCCTTTGGCAGTGCGTTCATTCTACAGGTGACATGCGTGTGTGTGCAGGTGTGGACATGCAAACGTGATGGACCGGGCGTGTGTGTGCGTGTGTGTACGGTGTTTTTGTGTGTGTGTATACGTGTGTGTTTGTGTGTGTGTGCAATTCTCACCAGTCTCCTGGCAGAGAAATTCAATAAGCTGTAAATTGTGACACCATCTCTAAATCTCAAATATTACATCAACGTCAGGAGGACGGACCCGGGCCCCACCGAGCTCGACACGCGCAGAAATTGCTCTGGCTTCTAATTAAAGTATTCAGTTCGGATTTATGACATCCGCCGAATTCTTCACATCCGTGATAAACAGCATCCCCTTCTTGCTGTCGCCACTGTCAAGTTCCACAACTCTTGCGGAACGAAGGGAGACTATCCCTACGCTCTATGAGTTGGTTTGCGAAATATTCTTTGTGGAGTCTTGGAATTCATCTCCCACTGCTGGCATCGCCCTTAGATACATCGTCAGTCCGACAGACATTGTCTACTAGACAGTTATGGAAGAACATTTGAGTATGACAAGGTTTATGTATGATACATAACATAGATAACAATCATGCATGAACTCTGACAAGCTCGATCCATCTTTTTGTTTGTATTTGTCCGGTTAAAGGACTAGTAGGGTTCATGTTTTCTAGCGACTGGGTAAAGCTCGGTGCAAGATATTAATTTAGCGAAATTTGCTAAACCTGAGTGAATATCCATTTCTGTTCACAAGATTTCTTCTTCTTCCTCCCATTCGTCCCCAGTGAAGCACAAGGCCACAGTTCACAAGATATTGGACCAAACCAAATAAAAGAGGACAAGGACATTTTGGGGAAAGTATCTTGAAATGAGTTTTACTCAATCATTAGAAAAAAGGTTTGCACTGAACTAGTTCTCTTTCAGCAAAGTTCGATGTAGCTGCTGTAGTGCAGTATTTGGAGAAACTTTATAACTTAGAGTCTTGGGGTCGATTCTCGTCTTGCTTTCATATACTATTTTTGTGTTTTTTTGTTTTCTTAGCTTTTTTGTTGTGGAGTTTTCTTAGTCTATTTCCTGGTACATGTTCCTGCGTGTCAACACTTTGGTTAGGGTTAGGAGTTAAATTTTGGGTTTCGTTAAGAAGAAGAGTGGTTGAACAGACAAAACAGATATGTAAGATTGGTGTCGGAAGTCGCATGACTGTTCGTATCATATAAAAATAATACAACAGAAGGACCAATTTGTACCAATTATCCTCAAATAAACTCCTAACTAATCAAAGTATGAAGTGTTGCTATGGGCTGAGACCGATTCTGACAACATTAATAATCAGAACAGGGAGTGATAATAAAATGGAGAGATGGCCGCAGGGTTTACGGATTAATCCTAAGACTCGTTCGTGACTAATGAATATCTCCCACATATCGCTGGCCCGATGGCCGGATGCAACAAAAACTACAAAACGAGTGCTGCTCTTTCTGCTCATTCGATAAGGAGAGTTCGTCTATTGACTTTGGCAGGCCTCTGAAAACATGGCAACTCAATAAGTTCGCCAGGGCCCGGAGAAGTTGTCTTCAATTTGCGAGAGTTGCGGCGAGCGCCGGCCACGGCCTGAGGGGGTCGGCGGGCATAGGTGGAGGGCTGTGCACAATCTGTTTCCAACTTGTACAAGGCGAAGGACAATCACACCATCTCTTCTCTTTTCTGTCTTTCTGGTTTGACGAATCCATCGTCCCGGGGTGGCGGTCAGTCACTCGATCTGTCTGTCGTTGCTGTTTTGTAGTTATATATCTCGAAACACCTCTCACTCACATACACAGATATACAAACACACAGACAAGTACAGGGGGACATCACTAGTGAGGATTTCACACCCAATTCCTGTTGCAAGCCCGGGGTTGCTGGAGCATCGCGTCTGGTGGAGACTGGTTCAATATATCTCGCTGAAGTATGATACACGGCTCACCGTTCCTGTCCTTAAGGTCTACAGTCTCAGACAGGCCCTTCGATTTTTCGCCGTCTCATTCTAATAGCCACAGAGACACCATGGTACCTAAAAAAATGAATCCCTCTCCACCAACTACACAGCCTTCTCTATCATCTTAGATTAAACCAGTAGGATGTGCGCCACTTCGCCGTCTGCTCCTAGACGATGTCGGAGAAACAGATTTGGGAATCAATGACGAGGCCACCCACCTGGTGCTTAACGTGTTGAAGCTCGTTCTTTCGTCTGCTTTGGTGAAGAGCTTGAATTAGAAAGGGGAGAGCACTCAATCGGCCTTCCGGCGTCAGTGAAGACGCGCAATGGAGAGAAGTCCTGGAGACGTGGCAGACGATGGATGGCGAGGAAGGCGGGGAGAAACAGAACCCTTCACTGGGCACCGTATTGCAACTGCTACATCGAAGCTTATAGAGACTGCACGGTTAATGAAGACTGCATGATTGAATACACACATGCTTGCGTGGGTTGGGACATAGAGGTGCTGTAAACACAAATAACAAACATGTTTACAATACAAACATGCACGTCAAGCATTTACAAATACACATCAAACATATATATATATATACAAACACAACACATACAAGAATATAATCATAATTCAAGAATCAAACACAAATTATACACACAATGCATACAAAAACACAAAATACAATCAAACAGGAATACAGTACAGTGCAACTTTATTCTCTCGTTCCACAAATTTATACATGTTTACGGATTTTGCTGCGAGGCATTTACAAGAGAAACACGAAAATAATTTTTGAAATTCAAATATTGGTACATACGTACATACAAGATACTTTATATAGGTTTCTGCCTGCTCCTCCATTATCCTGCTCGTCTGTGTATTTCTCTGTAACCCATTGTTGGTCCTGTCTGGCAATTGCCGCTAAGATTTTATTTTCGATCTTCTTGCAGACAGGACATGTCAAGAAGGTTGGCAGGACCAAGGGAAAGTGAGTTTGTTGTCTCATCAAGAAAAAAAAAATACAGTTAATATAGGATTACTTCCCTTGTCAATGGGGCAGTGCCCCTGGTGTTAGGCAAACCCTGTGCCACGTGTCAAAAGCACCAACCAGGCATCTCACAGACTGTATTTCATCACGATCCACTTGTCTATTGTAGTCGTCACCTCAGTAGCCTGCCTTTCATTAAGATCCACTTGTTTCACATCCTTCATGAGACCTGCTGTGTTCTTGACGACCCCTCAAAGGTCACGTGGCTGTGGTTCATCGGGTGAGCGCCATCCCTTGCAGCCTCGTGTACAAAACCTACTGAGGAGATGAAATAGTGAGTCTGTTGTATTCTGTATCTAGCTCAAGGACTAGGAATATGACCCCGCTATAAATGTGTGATATGACAAACAATATTATAGAATATGATGTGAACTTTTGCTGTTTGAAATCGAGGTACCTTAGTGCAGACATACTACACAAAAAGGAAATAAGAATAGAAAAACAAGAAGACAGGGCGACAAAAAGGAAAAACTCAAGAAAGCCTAGGTAAAACAGATTTCTAACGGCAAATAACTGAATAAGATGGTTTTGAGGAAGCAAGACAGGTGCTGACAATGGCGCAGTGGCACACGGCTTAACCTTTAGTGAATGGATTTTCTTATATGTCTAGACATTCTGAGTAAAATCAAAAAGATATTAAGGCATATATGTAGGCAGAGGTTGGAAAGAGAGAGAGAGGGTGGAGCAGATGGCTACAAAAAAAGAAAAGAAAAGAGGAAGATGAGTCTGTCGACAACGACATTAAATACTGTTCGTCTATCGAGCAAGGTGGTTGGTCAATGTCTCGTCTCAAGACCGACTTTTCCTGTGGGACCGAGGACAACAGTCTTTAGACACACATCTGTGGTATCCTGTGCGGTCGTCTTTTCGATAACAGTTGAAATTCTGATTCAAAAACGCAGAATACATACAAAGACGAAAAAAAATTAATACGTTTACACTGCATCACTGAGAAAGCATTGAGCGTTTCTCATGGGTTCGGATTTTGCGCGTTATAAGACTCCTTCATTAATGAGATTGTCATAGTTTCGACTGAGAAAAGAATTCACCATACACGACCTTATATCGATCAATGCCATCCCGTTGTATCTGCTCTTATTTATGTTTTCAAGTCAGTGAGGGGTTCCATGATGGAGTTAGTTCTGCACCCAGTCATCTCATCCCCAATTGGTGGTCAAGCCAAGAAGCCAAGAAGCCAAGCCAAACCTGACACACGGATGCTAAAATCTCTTTGGCGAGAACCACGCCGACACCTAGCGAGCGGCTTGTGGAAAGTTCGTCTTTGAACTCAACAAACAGACAGGAGGGACTGCTTGGATGTTTGCTCTCTAAATCACACTAAAGCACATGGAAATCGAACATCGTGCTGCCGCTAAAACGATTCTAAAAGAATTCTCTCGAAGACTATCTAAACAGTGAGTTTGGGGTGTTGTTTATTTGGATGTTTGTCCATGGTACCTGGTGTTCGGGAAAAAAATCTTAATAAGAATGACCGATAATCGACTGGATTTTTGTTTGGAGATGTATGCCTGTAATACCTAATTTTGTTGATTATAATAAAGCTGGAGTAAAAGACATTGATGCATTGACTTCCCAGCAAGCTCCTTCAACACCCCACCCTTAGCGGATAGTCGAGTGGTTTGACCGATGACCCCGGAGGTGCGGGGAGCATCTGAACTTTCTCCAGTCGATCCAGATGTAGGGAACAAGTACCTGACTTCATAGACCGTTGTGGGAGGTGAGGTGGGGAGGTGGATCTGATTATCACCACCCTCTTAAAAGATGGCCTCAAAAAGTGTAGTCACCTCCCTCTTCAACGACCTCAGAATGTTTAGGGGACGACATTTATTTTTGTTTACCCTCAGTGATTGTCTATGGGTCAGCTGTGGTAAGGAAAGAAGAATAAAGAAAAGAAAGATTAAGATGTAAGCGTGTAGACAAGAATTTTTCATACGAACACGCATTTCAAGGCGTTGAAGATATTTTCCAGTTATTAAGATTATTTACTAATTTTATTTACTATTTTACTTATTTACTAATGTGGATCAGCAGATGAGCTACAATCCGGATCAGCAATTTCGCTAACTGATCGGAATCAGTGAAGAGACAGGCTTTGGCCGACAACCACGATGTATCTGAGGGCTCGATGAGAGCATCGTCTGTTAGCAGCACGACAGCAATGAAGACGAAGATGTCTGCGAGTCCGAGACACGTAATGGCAGTCCCCAGGGCTCGTGCTAATCACGTGCAGCCCGCCCAAGGCCGCGAGTTCAGAGGTGAGTCGCGAGTTCACGCTCGATGAAGATCGACTGAGGGGAAAAGAAAAGATGCTGGACAGCTGCGGGAAAACCCAGCAGACGATGGGAGGGACAAGACCGGCACTGACATGGACAGTTATCGCTCCTGCTCTTTGAACGACATTGAATACACAGAAGGAAATCCATCGGAGATTCATATTAACTGTTTGTTGAGAGAATTCTGAGAAAGGATACAGAATTTTTCAAAGGATTCGAAAGTAAATTGTGAGGATGGGGGTTTGCAGCTGTCGTAAAAGAGTTTGTGCGCACATTGAGATCCTCGAGGTAAACAAAAAAGTGCAAAACAACAAGCTGACACCTTGAAACCAGCTGCTCAGTGGACATTATGACATTTCATTATCTTAAACGGTTTCGTGTTTTTTTTTAAGAAAAAGATACGAAAGGGAAGAAAACATTTATCTCACCTGCGATGTATGTTTTCAAGCGCATTGCACTTAATCAAATCCCTTACTTAGATGTCAACAAAAGAAATTATTGTCTCTTGTATCCAGGCCAAAAAAAATGTATAATCACAATGATGTCCAGGCCACTTGATTAAAAAAAATGTATAATCACAATGATGTCCAAGTCGATGGAATTACTTAGCATTAGGTTTGTTTGTATCCAGATGATCTTTCCCCAAAAATGTTAATTACATTCCTTCAACATGCAAATGGCTTGATTAAGTGAGGATAATCGAAGAAATGAGACTGACCCTCTGCCACTTGCAACATAAAACATGAATGTAAATGCAGGTGCACCTACTTGCTCTCCTTCTCTGAACCCGAGCATATGTCCACAGCAGATAGCGGTCCCGTGGCGCAACGGTTAGCGCCTGTCACTAATACAGTACAGGAAGTTGTCTTGCCAGAAGCAATAGGCTGGCTCCTTGCCGCGTACATATAGCCTAGAGTTGCTGCAACGGGTAAAACAACAATATACCCCCCCCCGTCCACAGCAGATGATGGAGGTCAGCTCGACCCCCCTGGTGGTCTGTTCGTGGGGGGACGAGTTATCAAAGAACAAGAAATCCAACTCATCATCTCCATGACAACACTAAACGATTTCTCTGCTTCAGACATGGGTACAAAAAGGTAAAGTTAAAACTGAGCTGCTACTCCGGCCATAACTTTAACAGCTTAAAAGTGGAAACCGTGTGCTGCAAGGGATTTCAGACATTGATATAACAGAGTGGAGTGGAGGGCCTGCTGCCGGTGATTCCAGTCGATCGAGCCTCCCAACGGAATTATTCACGCTTTATGAGAACTAAACGCTTGGAGGGCACTGAGTTGTTTTTGCTGCATGGGACAGAACTTCATCAAACAGTGGCTTCCAGTCTTTGGCTGTCGATCTTGTCCACCGAGATGATTACACGTGACATGACTCGTGGCTTCATAATCGGAAGATTTTGGAATTTAAAAAAAATACACTTAGTATGCAAACTCGCTGAAGGTTTACTGTCATGCAATATGTTTGTCCACCCGGCGACAGAGGAGGTGCATGGCTTTGTGGACAACACGGTCATTTCTTGAAATGTTTCATTGTTGAATTTTGTTAGAAGAAATTTGTTAGTAATAATTCTGCAGCGAAAAAAGTACAAAGATATCAATAGTTTTTGTAGAGTACATTGAATAATAGAACACACCAGCGGCAGTAGTCATGAAGCAAGAGTAAATCCTTTTCCAACTGCAAAAAGAAAGCAAAAAATTGTCTTGTTTTCTCGTGAAGAATGTCATGTCCAGGCCCTGGGGACACTTCATGTTTCTTCACCCTAGGGTATATTTGTCACCACTTTATAACTACAGCTTCCGGGTAAAACAACATTTGCGGGATCTGGACACAGCTTAATGTCTTCGGACACGAGACGCTTTTCCTGGAGTTGGCAATGTTGCCAATGTTGCCGATGTTGCCTCTCGCCCTAAGACTTAACTCTCGAGTCATAACTACGGCCCAAGTCTGTCATAAAAACGCGGTGGAGAAACTCTAGAAGTATGTATGCAGCGGAATAATATTGGAGTAGTTAAAGAAAGAAAACTTTCTTCAGAATCGGACAAGGGCAGATAATGCAGAGAAACCACTAGAGAGTGCTTTAGGATCATGTTCTGTAGAAAATGGCAAAGGACAATAATCATAATAATAGAAGAAGGTGATAAAGGAGGAAAAGGATGAGGATGCAGCAGCAGCAGATGATGATGATGATGATGAGGAGGACGAGGACGAGGACGAGGACGAGGAGGAGGATCATGATATGATGCGAAGGAGGAAAGTGAAAATAAAAATGATAATGAAGATGATAATGACAAGGAGGGATTTAAACATAAAGACGACTAGGAAGAAGAGGAAGAGAAGTGGGAAAGGGAACGATGATAGTGAGGAGGAAAATGATGAAGAGGTTGGTGACAATTATGATGGTAATATGGTCTAAAAATAAAAGTTAATGCATCACACAACTTATTTCTGACACTTGAGATTGATGCGCCAGACCAAACCTGTATTAATAAAGTAAAAGCAAAATGGTGAGCTGTTCTCCAAGGACCTTTGCTGAAGTAGCCAAGAAACGAAAGTGATGTTATTCTGTGAGGAGAGCAGACGAGAGTCTTGTGTAAGTCGCCCTCGGCAATTGTCAGGGGACCTTGCGCCAGACTCACTCGATGGCCTGTTGTAGACTCTCCCTCGTAACTCATCTTTGTCTGCAAGTCACGCCCTGCGGTACTTAGTCTTGATGCAAATGCTAGGAGGTGGACATAAATCCTCTTCGTGCTCAAACATAGTACGGCTACTGAAGATTGTGGACCTGACAATCCTGACTGCTGCCGAGGCCTGGAACACACACCAGACAGAGACAAACTGAGTTCAGACGCTGAGGACGGACATAGAAACAACGCATCTACAGCTGCCAAAGGTTGATAAAAATATGGAGAGCCGAGCTGAAAACAGATGCTGATGAGGGATGCAGACGACACCCATTTCCGCCAAAGCTTGGAGCAAACATCCGGAGTCGTGACTCCAGCTCGGTGTGCAAAGATGGCGGCTGTAATGTCTCAACCAGCTTGTCGTCTGTGGTTTGTTTCTGATGGTCTTGGCGTTGGTGGCGAGCACGCGATTCCGCAGTCTTGCTGGATAACAGTCTTTGCGGAGCAAATGCAATGAAAGAAAAAGAAACCATGTCCACAGAAACCGGTGTCCGTGGCTTTTTCCGCATTGATCCCTGGCAACAGACGGGTGCCTTGGTGGCACCAAAAGGGTCTTCCAATGGAGAGGACATTAGCTGAATGTAGTTCAAACTTCACCGGCGTTAGCGGGCTCACACAAAAAGAAAGGAAAAAAACAAAGTGAAAAAAAACTGATGAGGCGGATGTCGACTCAGGAACTGTCAACTTCTTGGGGTGAGGGTGAGGGGTGGTGGAAGTGGGGTGGCGTTCGATGTTCAGTGAGAAAGCCGCGGCTATCAACGGATAGGGTGACGTTACAGGGACCAGTGAGTGACGTGCTGGTGGCACTTCAACGGGCAAAAATTAAGTTTGATTCACTGCAAAGATCAGGATGCATGAAATTTTCAGATGAGTCCTGTGAGAGTGAGTGTGTGTGTGTGTGTTTTACATAAGAAACAATGTAGACTAGACTACTAGTTGAAGCCAACTCTCTAGAATTCTCTTTTCCTACACATCAAACAATAGCTTTGATATTAATACTTTTCAAATTTTGTTGGTTTTAGAGAAAATCCTCAACATTAACTTTTTCAGGTATAAATATGCAAATAAAAAAATATTGATCATGTTTCTTGTGACTTCATCCTAGTCTTAAAGGATGAAAAGATAAACTTGCCGACATAAACACGATTATCATAATCTCTCCCCGAAATCAAACAAGCTCAGGAAAAATCCATATTTTTAATAGAGTTTACAAAAAATTAATGCTTTGATGTACACTTTTTTAAGAAGTTTAATTATAAGCCAGTTGCCGTTCTTTAGAGCAGTCCTAGACGCGAGCTAAAAAATTTCATGCAAAAAAAACATTTTCTTTGATGTGTGTAGTGGGGTGGGGGTGCTAATCATAGTTTTCTCGTGACTAGCATGCTCATCTGCTATTCATCTCACTTATTACTCCCAATCGTGGACCATGCAAGCGGAAATCGCCCAAATTGTCATTCTCAGTTTATAGGAAAGACACTACTCAATACTTCCTAGCCGCCTTGTTAGGGAATACCACTTAAGTATCAGCCATTCCAGCTACCAACCTCCTGAGCATCCCTTCAATAGGTCACGGGGTCATTACTTTATCCTCGTATAGTCCATAGACTAATAAATAAAACCCTCAGGAAAGTTCAGTCATAGATGTATAAATAAACCAAACTATATTAATGCTGGTTTCACAATTTTTGTAATTCATAATTTACTGATTTATTTATTTCCATACGTTTATCGGTCACATATCAAATTCACCAAGTTATCGGAAAATAAAGCTGTAGTCTTAGGTTTTTTAAAATTGAATAATTTTATAAAAATCGTGCGTTGAATGACTAAAATGTTATAACATATCACTTCATCTACACCTATCTACAATACAATACAAGACAATGCAGCTTCATGTATTTGCTAGGGCTCAGTTGCTATCAAGTAAATCTAGTACAGCCATCCGCACTCAGAAAAAAATAATTAAAACAAGTGAAAATACGCCAGCGGTAGGTAAATTGCATTAACTGAGGTCGAAACCATCACTGAGACCAATAGACTTTGTCACGTGCATGGCACGTGGTAAGCCAGAATTGAGACAATTAAATTTTACACGCGAGGGCCTTGAGAGTAAGTTAATGAGATGCAACCAATCAGCAAGTCGAGGTTAGTGATGTCACAGGGGACAAGGCCTTTACATCTTTCCCACACCCAGGTTACAACTGCGACTTTGAGAGCTGTAAAAGGTTAGTTTCTCATAAACGGTACAAGATTTTCTGTCAGATTTTAGAAGTGGGTAGTTTTTAATAAAGTAAACTCACTTGAAACTAAAAAAACATTCTGAGGCTATCCTACAAAGAAAACTATAAAGACGTGAGAGAAGAAACACAAAAGGATAGAAAGAAGGAAACACGAGGAAAAGTTTAAGTTTGTTCAAGCCCTCTTTCCATCTTCATGTCCTGTAACTGTACAGCTGTAGTCAACCTTGTCCTTTCTCTTGCCCATCAGTTTCTTCCAGACCTCTAAGTGTCTGGAGGTAAAGAATCTGAAGCAGGAAAGTTCAACCCCTACACTTTCTGCTCTTAGACAACTAGGAAAATATACTTTCGCTTCTGTGCCTAATGGATTCCAATCATCAGCTCCCGAAGCTGTTTGTCCGTCCCCTTTAGTCCTCCGCCGCCCGGTTGTCACATGGACGAAAGGACGGCTTTGTGCGGAAGACGTTCCTGCGCACGCGTCGACGACTAAGCAGACGACACGAAAGGTTGCCGGTAATCGAAGCGAGGCAAAGCTGTCTCGTTAAGAGGACAGAAGTTCTGTGGAAAGTATAGGCGACGGGTACTTGTAGCAAGCGCATGTTCTGAAGAGTTGTCTTTCCCGGAGAGTTGTCTTTCCAGCTGTCTCAGAGCTGGACGTCTGCTCTTCAGCGTCCCGCGTGTCCTGACTTTCAAGTGATGGTTAAAGACCCAGCAGCCTGGAAAATTATTGCCCAATAATTGAGCTTAGTTTATTGCAAGACAATAGGTCTCCATATTGTGTGAGGAACAATCCGTTTTCATCGCAATGTCCAAGCCGTTGACCATCTCATGTCCCTCAACTTGACAAAGACAGGTCTGACATTAAAGCAACGCTTCATTCGTGTAAAATTTCCACACCTTCATCGGCCTTCCTTGGCATAAAAATTAGAATTATCTTCAATCCAGGTCTCCTTCCCCACATTCTATGAACCTGCCAGCATTTTTGACTAAAGTTTGCCTTTAAGCGAGTCTCTGTAGTTGGTACTTGAGACTAAGGTAGAATACCAGCATCTCGAGTGTCAGACTGTAGAAAGTTCCAGACACAAGAATAACATTTCTTCTTTGTATCAAAGTAACCATGGAGACAAGCGACCCCGAAGATAAGATACTGATTACTACAAAGCGAAGAAGGTGGAAAAAATACTTGCTGTTGACGGAGTTCTATTTCTCTATGTCGCTGAAAATAATAAAATATTATTGACTGGAATCAAGCCAAACGAGAATATTTTCACATTAATAAAAAGAAAAGATTTTTTCGAGTGATTTTCGTATATATATATATGGAAAGTAGTTTAAAGGTAGTCAGGTCCCTGCATCCAACCACGTGTTTGAAAGCTGATGTGTCAATGATAAATGTCCACCGTACCCACAGTCTCTTAATTTCAAGATATTCGTGTTCCTTTATGTCAATGATTATTGTTGTTGTTTAATGTTCTGAGGTTTGTGTTTGCTGTATTTGGATTTATATTTGTTGTATATAGGTTCCTGTTCATTATGTGTTTGTTGTGGTTAGGTTCTCCGTTTTATTTGTTCTATGGTGTGTATATGGGTTCTTAGATGTATCTGGGTTTTGTTCTCTGTATTTTGGTTCATTGTCCATTGCAAGTAGGGTAATGGTCATTTATCGTTGTTCCAATGTCATATTCACTGGTTCATGTTCGCTGTTTGCGGGTTCACGTTCATTACATGTGAGGCCACGTTCACTGAATTCGTGTTCACCCTTACATACGAACCTTGGCCAGGTTCCCTGCTCAATCCGTTGGACAGAATCGTACATTGGTACACTATTCAAACACCTTCCCCTTTCCTGTCTGTTCAGCAAAGATGTCTGGGAGTGGATAATTTCAAGCTGAGTGTCCTGCAGGCGCTCTAATGGAATTTGACGGTCACATGCTTTTCTTAACGTCTGACTCGCGCCACACAATCGATGGAGAGGACGACCCCGCACATCGGTGTCCAGGCCTGGAGGTGCTCGCCTCCTTTACAGCCCACTAACTCTACTGGGGAGCCAAATGAAAAGGACGAAGAAGTGCGAAAATGACTCAGGAGGGAGGGAGGAATGAGTTTGCATGGATGGTTGGTGGAGGAGGTGGCGGAAGTGAGGTCACGCTGTCATCTAGAGAGGATATTGTCGATGTCGACGCCATATTAACATACTGACTCTGTTTGATCGTCATTAACAATGCCCTCCCTCCACCTTTTTCTTCCTACATGGGCAGGTTTCATTCTTTTACTGGTTGTAAAAGTTTATTACGCAGTTCCTCAACATCCCAATTTTTATTATTTATGATGTTATTAAGGGTTCTAAAGAAAATTTTCACCTGTATAGGATAATTTTTAATTTGTGAAACTGTTTGCACACCCTTTATTACTTCCGTCAATTTTCTTCTATTTAACACTTCTCCATCGGTAATTTATTTGCATTTACCCTTTTTGTGCATTTACCTTTCCACGTGTTCGGCGGGTTTCCTTCAGTAATTACTCCTGCATTCATCGTGTATTACTACGCTTTGTAAATTTATTCCACATTTCGATTTTCACTATTTTATTCTGCTCCAAATTGAATCTCTCGCATGCATTCATATCCTTGCTCGTAGGAAATGAACGGCTCATTTTTACGCCTAGATAGCATCCTCTGGGATGGCGCGAGTGTGACAGCCAATCGAAGGCCTTCCCTGGACCTGACGTAATCAATCGCGTAATCTCGCTCTGCGCGAGAGTCGATATGAGGAGGGCGTTATACGTGGTTTAAACGACAAACCAAGTTAATCCATTTCATTCGGCTTGTCCAGGGAGGAATGAAATTTGAAATTCATGGACGTTACGAGGTTTTGCTGCCAAGCTGATAATCACTCGCAGTAAATGGCGGAGCCGGAAGTGGATTTTATACACCGACTACTCCTGGAAAATGCTTCACGTCTTAGAAGAAAAAAAAGAATAAAGATAAAGAATGATCTGATCTTAAGAAAGTATAAAAGACTTCTTGGAGCAAGGGATAGCCTGTAATTAGGCTACAGACTACAGCCTCGTGGATCATAAAAGTCAGATGGCAGAAGAAAGCTTACGTTGTCTGAGAGGTCTGAAAAAGGAATTTCTTGCAAGGACAGGTGACACTTTTCCAAAATTTTAGGTAATCATGGCCTGAACTATCCGCCTGACTGTGGGTCACTTAAAAAGTAGCTTGCTGCTGTCACTGGAATCATTTTTTGGCATGTCGCAAATGACGGTTAAATCGAAGTTTGATTTTGTGAGCTTCGTTTGCTGCGTGTTTGCTCATTAAAAACCTTTTTGTGTCCTTTCTTTTTCCGACAAATTGAGCTTCTTACTAGTGAACGACCCTTCACTACATCTTTTTATTTTTGTTTATTGAGCCCAGCCGTCTTTTTTTCCAGGGGCAGTAACCCTAGCAATGAGTTGCTTCCCATTGCGCCATGGTTTCGTGACTTGGAGACACTTTGTACCTCAGACCTTCTGGCGCTCGACTGTCGAGAGGAAGAACACACGAGGTACTTAGGATGCCACGAGAGAGGGCGCTGCTGAAAGCGGGATAACAGTCAGGTGAATTGAACGGATCAGGCTTTTCCTCCAGGGCTGCTGTCCTGGCATTCTTCCAAAGAAGCAGTCTGCAGTGTCTTCAAAAGGCAGCTATTGTCACCTTCGTGAAAGCCGCAGCCTGATTTTTTTCCCTCCACAAACCCTCCCTTCGGCAAAAGCCCTAGAAAGTTCTCTGGAAAATTAAAAGTAAGACTTTTATCCCCCGTATTTTCACATGCCCATTTCTCGCTGTTTTCTCCCAGCTCCATTCGTTTTTTCCCCTCAAACTGAAAAAGGGAAAGGATGAATAAGTGAAGGTGTGCAGGAAATGTTCGTCTTTCTTGAGTGCGGTTTCATGCCCCCCGGAGGAAAGTAACAAGAAAGATCTACAGCCAAGGGGAATAAAGCTTTTCAGCTGTCGTGGCAGTCCCAGCAGTTTGGGGACAAGGGTTGATAATGAAGATGACAATGGAAACGATGTTGGAGGAAAAAAGCCTTTATTAGACTGAGTGAGAAAGAGCAGACGGAACTGGGTTACGAGGTCGCAACATTGAAGTAGTTCAATCTGTTAGGAAGTTTACGAACTACAGTTTATAATACTATAATATTCTTATAACATAAAGATGATGGAAGGCCTAATTCTTGGCTTTTTCGCCAACATCCCACTGTGATGGGTGAGGAAGCTGTTGGCTGTCAAGAATCTCTCGTTAATGTCAGAAGAGCATCTTCAGGTCAGATTTAATGCAAGTATTTCAGGACCGTGCCTGGTGATTGACAACACTGTTATTGTCATGTTCAGGACAATTACCAGAATACAAACCCGAAAACGATTGAAGCTACATCAGCTCAGTTCATTCTAGAAACACCAACCAGTGCTTTTGTACTATCCCTCTAGTGACAATTCCCGCCAGCTAGAGACATCTGACCTGCGCCATCGTGGAAACCAGTCGAATCCTAAAGAAGCGAATGACTCAGAACAAAATAAATATTAAAAAGCATAACTTGCTTCCAACAGCCTCTACAAATAATCTGAAATGTGTACCGTCCTCAATGGCTTGCTCTTGGGGGAACAACTCCCTTTCCAAGACCATCCCGAATCTTGGTGTTATCTTTGCCACATCATCGTCTTCCATCTCACATCAGTGGAGTCCAGAAGTCCTTCTTCCTTGAGCTTCACAGGATAAAGGACATCGGACACATCCTGTCAGTTTTTTCGACTAAATATTCTTTTGATTGTTTCTTCTTTCATTATTATTGTTATTGATGTTGATGTCGCCGTTTTAAATATTGCTATTGGTGGTTCAGCAGGCTTGAACACTACCCTGCCTTCTGTACCATTCCCTGTGGATGGCCGGTGATTAAAGACCAGCAGTCAAGCCAATCGCGTGCACGGCAGACGTTAGTTGATGAGGTCAGCATCACAACCGCTACAACCATTAGCCACCCCCTTCTCCCTCCCTCCTCAAGCACCTCTCCCACCCTTTATGAGATGGCTACAAGCCGTTAGCCGTGTCTGACCAACAATAAAGCGCAAACAAAGCCAAGCTTGGCATCGTATTGAGACAGGTCACGTGCCCACAGTGTTCCGCTATCCCAAGAGCACTTAGGAGGTTGACATGAAACACCGCGGATGTAAAGGTGAAACAATGCTAGCAGCTGTAAACTCGTAAATATGAGTGAAGAGAGAAACAGGTTCACTTAACAACTGCCAGCAAGGTTCAGGGACTTGTTAATACTCTCCTATATGGTGAGTTCAATATGGTGTACAACATTCCACAGATAACTGAATTCTAACCATAAGACTTTCTAGACCTTAAAAATTGTCTCTATTAGGATTTAAGAAAGTATACGAACCATATGTAAAACCCTTTAAATGAAAGGAAAGTAGATGAACTATATGTTAGACCCTTTGTAAAGAGAACTTTGCAAAGCAACCACACAAGATAATACAGAAATAAATATCCATGGAGGCATCTTATAAAATAGGTTTATAACCGATATTTATTTTTACTTTATAAAAATGAGTAATAATTGTAAAAAATGTAAGGCAATTGATGAGGGGTGAGCTTAGTTCATCCTTCAACAACTTATTTTTGCATTTAGGTTTAGCTACGTTTGTTGTACCTATCGCCCACTCCAGTAATGTCTAAAAAATCTAGAGTAGAGTTGTTTTTACTTTTACTTTCCTTTTTTCAAACTTTTATTCAATTTTTCCCCGCGTTGTGTTAAATGAAGTGCTATTTAGACGCCTCCTTGGCACCAGAACAATTAACCTAATTCGTCTTACCCGGGCGCGACTGGGGTTCGCTAACAAACGTCTGGAATTCCGTGACAAGATTTTCATCAATACTCTAAGACTGGGCAAGAATATCCTTATTACCCAGAATGCTCGAGACTGCGAGAGAGGACGATTCCAGCTGGGCGGACAGCTTGTCTGTCTGTCTGCATCAGTCTTTCTGCCCTGTCCAAGTTAGCAGTTCGCTGGCCCCACGGTTCCGGAAATACGTCACAATCTAGAAACGATGAAGGGTGGATCGATTTCTTTTGGACTCCCTCGAGGAGAGCTCGTTCTTTTGAGATCCTGGAGCAAGGGGTGCGTGCTGGCTGTCTGTCATAACTTGTTTACCGGGGAGAGATGGCTCCCCCCAATCCTCTCTTCTGGTCAGTCACAGACGAGAAAGCACGCACGGTTCTTGAAAAGTTAGTGTTCCTTTCTCACTCTAAGCCCAAACTGTTGTTTATTTCTTTTAATCCG
This sequence comes from Pomacea canaliculata, assembly GCF_003073045.1. Lineage (NCBI taxonomy): Eukaryota > Metazoa > Mollusca > Gastropoda > Architaenioglossa > Ampullariidae > Pomacea > Pomacea canaliculata. The sequence continues at coordinate 40,104,689 of NC_037590.1, read as the reverse complement.
GTCTAAATTTCAGGCTGTCTGTGTACAACATTCAGATATTTACACATCACACAACAGACCAATAACCACATTCAGCTTCAGAAACCAAAGGGTTATTATCCTCCACTATCATTTACTTCAACTTCATTAAGTGTATACCGTGGCAGCAAGCCCTCTTGGCAGTATTGTACCAGCCCAGACATCTGCATGACGGAGCGGAAATTAAGAAAGAAATCAACCGACAAAAATCTTCCCTCCAGCCTTTGGCCTGGAGTCGTCTTCGTAACTTCTGTGAACCTTCTGCAGCACCAGCTGACCTTTGACACATCAGAAGCCCGCAAGACGGTTGCGTGATCCTAAATTTCGGGGATAGCATCTAGCCTGGGGACAACTGCGCCCTGTGAGGAGTAAACACCGCCATTTATCTTCCCTTTACTTATTTACGTCTGTAAACTGCAGGTTGTCCAGAAAACAAGGGCATTTCCGGCGCAGGAATCAAGATTCGTTTCGCTGATAGCGTTTGAAGTCGGACATTGCTTTTAATTTAACCCGAACCATTTCCTGGTCTTGGTCTTGGTTATCAGTAGAGTTTTCTTTCCCAAAATTAAGAATGACCAGATCAGACGTTTGATGTACAAGTCTGAAAAATTGACTAGTCTTTTATTTCTTTTTAGTTTCTACGTTTGAGCAAAACCAAAAACAACAACAACAACAACAACAACAACAACAGCAACAACAAAATGAGTTTGATTCTATATTTTGTGCAGATGATGTTACATTAATTGACTTAATCGTCCTCGATTAATCTACGGGTTACCACTCCTGCCAACCACCAACCACCAACCCAACTCGCCAGCAAAGACAGATCGGATGCCCACCCACGCTTCTACCCGCGGATTGTAAACCTTCATCACACTCAGCGCTTACATTCGGTCGCAGGTGTCGAACACTTAGTAATTAGCTTTATCACCGTCGGGTTTCCCTCCCAAAATGGTTCACATGAAAGAAAATCCTTTTCACAAAACACAGAAGGAAGATTGTGATGTTGCCTGGACATCGCGGCAAGGACAACGGAGACAGAAGCTGAGTTTCCAGTGATCTCGTCCGCCTCCTTTTCTCTGGAGCAGTTATTGTGGATAGAGAGAAGGATGAAGCTCCCTCTCCCAATCTACTTGTTTTTGTCCTTGTTAATGTTTCTTATCTTATACAGCCAACATTTTTCTCACTAATGGCAGAAGGTTGTTTAGGGATAAACTTCTTGCACTTCACCACTTGAGTTGGTAGACAGGAGTGCGTGTGTGTGTGCTCATGCCCATATTGTATACATGTAGATAATGTCTTTATGTGCATATTTATGTGTTCTATGCATAATATGACTTGCGTGTACGAGGGTAGTAGCTACTGGATAAAACCTGGCACAATATAGGTATAAAACTTCTACAAAGGGAAAAATAGACCACGACTTTAAAATAGTATCACTAAAAATGTTGAATATCGCACGGTGATTATTGCAAAAGGTTCCTGACGATACTAAGACATTTTCTACAAATATTCTGTTGGATGGAAGGCAGTTAAAGTCTTACCTACTGCAAGTTCTCACTTTCAAATGTCACGTGGGCTGTGCGTCTAATAACTGCCGACTTCCATCAGTCATTTTTTAGGCTTTTAAGTGTTACGACTTCTTTTATCAAAGCAAGAAAAATTTTTTTGGAGAAGGATTGGTGTGAGGAGGGCTTCATTAGTAAGAGACGGTGAGAATTTTTTGGAGGACAATTTCAGCCAGCACTTTTCTTTCGCGCCTCCTGCAAGTGAAGAGCTCCTTCCGGCAAAATCCGAGACGCTGTAATATGAAAACCCTTTTCACTCGGTCGCCACACGGCAATCCAGACCAGTAAAATTGACTGTTCATCTGATTCCACCGATCTGATTGCATGGCCAGTAGCTATTCACTGCGTCAACTTCGATCGGCACCGCGGACATCGGCGGCTTTTTAGATTGTTTGCGAGCCTGGCATGGGTGTCCATGACACAGCTGCTGCGATGTAACAGCTAATATCAAAACACAGTTCGCAGTGTATGACGGGGTAGCACCCGCCGTGTGGTGCACTTTGCCAAGGGAAAGCTGGAAGCTGGTGCACACACACACATGCGCGCGCGCACACACACACACATGCACGCACACCCTCCTCTCACCCACATACACGTCGGTGTTTAGGGTTACAGGAGGCTATAACCCACTTCCTTACCACACACAAAATTGCCCATAAAGTTCGGAAAGAGAGAAGGCGGCTGCTATTCCACATCTATGGACACCCCTGGTGATGTGAAAGTGAAGCTGGAGTGATGTGAGATGAACCTAAGACACAGGGCGTCTGTCTCGTGGACGGTGGTCTCAACTTTGCTCTCTCTTGCCATCTCTCTTCAACTCTATTAAAACTTTCCAAGTGAAGTTACTGACCTGAAATAACAGATATTCAAATGGTGAAGATCTTGGCGGGAGGCCATGGGCACTTCCGGTGGGGCTGTGCGCATGCGTAATAATGAATTTGAGTAAAAGGCCGATGTAGATCGTGATGAGAAATGGTAATTCTTTCCTGGTGTTGGTGTAAAGTTTATGAAAAAAAAAATCCTGAATTTCTCTTTCAAACATTTTCTTTTCTCCGTTCACGGTTGCTTCCCTTCAAATCGAAACCCACAGTGCTTCCTTTTCTCCCGCCTTAATCTAATTCCTTCTTCCCCCATTTTCTTGAAATGAAGAGATCTATAGGCAACACCTTCGATCTGTAGACGGTAGGTCACGGTCGCCATCTTCTGCGACCACTCTGCCTGGCCCTGCTTCCTTAATTGAGCAGACCCCTCGAGTCGTCATAAATAACCTCGGATGTGCAAGGCTCTCGAGTTAGCCTCGGCGCCGATCAGGCTAATTAGCCTCGCCACCAGATGGCGACACTCGCAGGGCCGGCCTTTGTCTCTGCAACAAGTGCTGCACCGCATCACCAAGGGCACACTGATGTCTCGGATGCCCCCCAGGACAAGGAGGGGGAGGGGTCAGTCCCGGGACAGGCTGAAGTGATGGACACCGGCCGTTGTTTTCTTGGTGATACGGTAAAGTCCTGGTCTATGTCCGTGTGTACATCTTGGTCGATGATCTGGAGAAGCTCATCGAGTTTTTAAGTCGACATTAATGGAGTACAGCTTTCAGAGGTGAATGATGGATGATTAGTGATGGCTAGTAGTGATGTAGTATGAGTTAGGATGATTGATAGTAGTGACTGCTGGTGACGATGGCTGATTGATGGTGAGGTGTCACGACTGAATGTATCAACTCGCTCACTCAAGACAATTGCGCATTTTTTCAAACTATTTCTTACGGCTGCCAATCGTGTGTATCGGCTACCTGGTCAAACGATTTTCACAAGATATCAAATAACGAACCCCACCAAATGCGAACTATGGACAAACTACGCTTGACACGCAGTTTGAATGAATATTAAGCCATTCAGCAAGTTCAATTCAATCAGAATTCAACGATTAGTAACTATCAAACTCTACAAACCACCATGTCTCGTTAACTAAGCCCCTTTCACTCTTAAACTTTCTCTCCGAGCTCATTTAATATCTCACACTTGTCAGATCCTGGACTGAGCGTCCAAGAAAGAAATGTTTTTTTAAAGATATACTAACAGTCTCCCATAATTAAAGGGCTGGGGACGCATGATGTTTCACTACACTCTGGGTCTAATGATCCTAAGTACACCGCTTGAAAAATAAAATAAACATATTCTGTCAATCCAAACACATATATACTTTAAAATCATTCAAACAACGTGGAAGTCACTTGTGTATCAATGAGCTTGTAACAGCTTGGGGTCGGCTCGGTAATAAACATCACAGACAACATTCTTACGGCAATGTGAAAGCCTGCAGAAAATTAGTCGACATCAATATTATACAAATAAAACGTTTATTCGTTGCCACGGAAATCTACTATACACAAGGAAGGGACATGAAGAAAATCCATTTACATAAATATTATACAAAAACGAAATGTTTTCTCATCCCCACAGAAGTTTAACATACGCAATGAACCGATTTGTCTAAAAAAAAAACAAAAAAAAACCCAACAACTAACCTTTATCATGTCTAAATATTTATCACTGAATAATTTACATTTTTGTCAATGCCATACCCTTAATTCGTGATGATGTATTTACATCGAGATGAGATATTATGCTTGAATGAAACCTCTTCACATTGAAAAAGCGGACAATGAAAGTGGAAGAAAAAGAGGATGAGGATGAAGACAAAACTGAGAATAGTTGACTGCAGCACACAGACCGTGGGATGACCCTCACACTGACAGGTGAAGGGTCATCACTGTCAGATGGCTGCTCCAAGCGGGGACAGGTCCCTGAAAAATGGCCACCCTGATCCTGAAGGTTTGGTGAACTTGCATGTGCGCGAGAATGGGCACGCTCACGGAAGAAATGAATGAAGGTGTTTTGTGTGGCGGCAGACGTTCACACACAATGGAGGTTTCAGTGCAGCCAGGCTGCCGACAACAGTTCCCTCCCTTTTGTCCAGTCGACGTCCTTGAACTTTGGTTTCTGCAACAGTACGAGCAAGAGAACATGACAACTGCACGAGCAAGAGACGACTGATGATTGATTGATTATTGATGACTGATTGTTGCAGTGTTCCTGGGGTTTAGTGAATACTGTCCCCGGGGAACCTGGCATGTAGGTGAGAGGTCACCTCACTTCTCACTACCCACGTCAACATCAGTTGCAGGAGGACCATACTACAACTCACACGTCGATCACACAGTTCACTTAGCGGCTCAAGAGCCCCCACCCCTGCTGTTCCCCGAACACAAAACTAGCCGTGTGATGTAACATATAAAAGGAATTTAATAAACATCAAAATATACAAATACAAGCAATATAAAGACTCGTCTAGGAGGGAGTCCCAGTGCTATCCGTGCTAAGCGAACTTCCGCTATTCCATTTGTTACCTCTCTCTAAATAGACCATTAACTCTCACACGTGCATCAACTTAGCTCTGATGTTAAAACTGTTCTTGTATTTGTGGGTTTACGATGGTGGTTTGATGGAGACCAGTACTTCGGCCGACATTCACGACACTCCGATGACTTGCCCTCCAAAGTGTTGCTCCGCCTGTCGTCGTCCTTCCCTCCCGATCTGCCAGCCTCGTCAGAGAGCGACGACTGCTCCACCGGCGACACCGATTCGAGTCTGTCCCAGTCCAGGGACACACGTGAAGTCTTCGACGACTGATGTGCCCCGTACAGCCGCCGAACGAACACCAACTTCATACAAAGTTCTCAGGTTCTGTGAGAGTGCGACGAACCCAGCAGACGTTCTCTTCCTTTGAGAACGACGACTGACGGCCATGGCGTCCATTGTCTACCTCTCACAGGTAGTGTAGGTCCTCTCACAGGTAGTGTAGGTCCTCTCACAGGTAGTGTAGGTCCTCTCACAGGTAGTGTAGGTCCTCTCACAGGTAGTGCAGGTCCTCTCACAGGTAGTGCAAGTCCTCTCACAGGTAGTGCAGGTCCTCTCACAGGTAGTGCAGGTCCTCTCACAGGTAGTGCAAGGTCCTCTCACAGGTAGTGCAGGTCCTCTCACAGGTAGTGCAAGCCCTGGTCCCGTAGCCCCTTGCTTTCCACGGCGAGAGCAGGCGGTGCTGACAGTTTTTCGTCCCTGACTCGCCCCCTTGCTCCAGGTTCTCTAACCCAAGTGTCCTTTCCCGTTGACATTGGTGACGATGGGATACAAAAAATTGTTTTGACTTCCAGTCGGTAACAAAGTTCTTCACAACTCCTAAGAAAATCTGATTTCACGTAATATATGATTGTACGTATCATTCACTATTGTAACTCTTTTATATCATGTATATGTATATATTATTGCTAGTACGAGCACTATTTTGAACTGCCCCTAGGGATCAATAAAGTTGCAGTGTATTGTACTGAATTGTATTGTATTTACGTACGCGTGTGAAAACATGAGAGAATAGAAATTAGTGTACATATTTCAATTATAGCTTTTCACCTCCTACACTACAGCCTGAGTTCAGGGACACTGGCTGACGACACAAGCTTCTAGGAGAGGCGTCGGATCTTCAAGCTAGCATCCCTCGGAAAGGTGCCAGACCACCTCCATTACATACCTTAGTCGATTCAAGCTGGGCCTTGAATATTTCATCTCATCTCTCATCCCACCTGCAGTTATTAACCGTAGAGGACATGTGCACCATTGATTTGAAACTAATGGACAGATCCTGGGGAGCTCTGCTTGAAGCTGATTACCACCATATTGAGACTCGTAGGAAGGGGGCGATGCTGTCTGAGTGTTTGGGATGTAATGCTCCTAGACTCTCAGTTTTCTGAAACTTTCAACGTTTTATGCTTTTACTTTACCTTTCAACTCTCTTACTTATATAATCTCAAAACAGAGGAGATAAACTTCATATTCCGTGAAAACAGCAAGGTTAAGCATTGAAATTTTATCCCAAACTATTCCTGGTGATTGTTTAAACACCACGAGAGAATAACCACCATCCTGCTAAATTATTCTGACCGTAAGAGTACAGCAACAGCTCCCAAATGCCAAGCGCGGTCGACGTGAACCGCCTGTGGTTTTGACCGCCCAAGAACGACTACTCTCAATCTCTAGTCTAAGACCACGCGCTTAGCTCCCCTCTGAGTCGCTCTTCTGACAACGTCGATCACAAAAAGCTGCGTACAATGGTTCATTGAGACGCGGGCTGTGACAAAGACAAAGTAGCCTTGCCTTCACAAGTGCGAGGAAATTACACTCAAAGTGAATAAACACATTGCTTTTCTGGAAAAAAGTAAATGAGATTCGCAGAATGGACATCTTGTCAGCCATGCGAGGCCATGATGCTGCGCGAGAAATGCAATATCCGAATGGAAGTAAGCATGACGAATGGTGTACACTTGATAAACAAGGGACGTCTTATTAACGGGGTATGTGTGATAATATCTCAGCGTGTGTTGTAAACAATACTGTGTGTATATTAGTTCCACTGTGTGTGTATGTGTGTATGTGTTTTGTAAATCACCAGGAGCAAGCTAGGCAGGTTATGAGGCTATACGTTAACTTTATCATTATGTGCACTGGATGACACCACTAGAGAGACGGGGACTCCTAGAAAATATGTTTTTCTGGAAAAATAATTCCATGGGAAGAGCTCAGGAATTAGCGGGGTCCGCACGTGGGATCCTTGAAGTGTTCAGTATGGCGGCATGATGTGACTAAGTGTGGCGGGGAGTGCACCACAGCCACCTACAGGCGCCAGGGACAAGACGAAAGGAGAATTCTATTCTGATACAGCAGGTGCCAGCTCAAGGCATTCTCTTTTCTGATTTTTCAGTCTGTGTTTTTGTCTGCGGAGGTAAGTAAGCATGTGTGAAGGTAAAGTGTATTAATGCATGTACACATACATATGTAGTTAGTGTCTCTATGTATATCCAGCGTACAGTGTCCAATACATGAATCCACATGTTTGTTTTCACATACAACATTTTATATCTTATATTTTATATCTATCTAGAAGGAGACAACTTTATGGCATCTGTATGGTGGACTCACTCTCACAGAGGCCTTAACATTGTTTATTGTTTCTTGCTTGTTTTTTTTTTTTTTTGTTTTTTTTTCATTTTTGTTCCATTGAATAAATTTTGGTGCGGGTTCAAATGTTACCAGTTGCTGTTGGAAACGTTCACAAAATGGCAGAGGCACAGCAGCCATTACAAGCTAATAAAAAGAAATGACATTCACAGCTCAAACGAGACTAAGCCCCGTCTTCCTCCAACAGTCCCCTCATCCACAAAACTTCGATCAAACACAACTTACAACTCGCGATGCTCTCAGAAGAGGATTAGGAAGAAGGCAACAAGAAAGTGAAGCAGAGAAGACCTCAGCAAGGAGTGCGGTTTATCGACAGAGCACACCACTGTATTATCGCCAATCTCGCACACAGCCACAATCGATGGCACGTCTAGCTTCCATCAAACTCCAATTTTCAAAAGAAACAAAACAAAACATAAAACAAATAGACTTGTTCCCAGCAGAACAGCTCGCGTCCTTTTCCCTCAAAACAAAACTTGCAGACCAAGAATGACAAACCGAGGTAAAGAAAGGAAAACAAAACGGCCTGAGGTGGGCAAAAAAAAAAAAAAAAAAGCCTTGGTTTCCGCGAAGAAAAATAGAAGGAGACAAGGCAACTTTCTGACACGGCCGTATTGTGGACTGGCTCTCAGAGAGGTCTTCGGGGTTTTGTTTGTTTATTTTTTGCTTAATTTTATCCCATTGGGAAACTTTTGGTGCAGGACATTCCTGAAAACCTCTTTTTTAAAGACCTACCCGACTGGTTACAGATATCACGTTTAAAAGACTCATTTCGTGTCACTTATTAAAATCTCGAAATTAAATAAGAAAAAAACCCCACAAATCTCAACAAATTAAATGAAATAAAAACTATGTCCTCGCTTTAAATAGTCAAATCTTCATCTGAGTCGGAAGCCGTGGGTGATATCCGTACCACTGGCAATGTGGCTATCCACATCATCGCTGATACAAGTTGCCCAGAAAATACAGAATCTCGAAAAAGATGGCTGCCAAGACAGTCGACGCATGCGATTCTTCGTATGTACCCTATTTACTTCGCAACTATCCTTACCCAGACGAATAAGCCTACATTTTGAGTGGAAGATTTTTGTATTCAAACAGAAAACAACAGCAGAAAAAAATAACCCCCTTTAGTTTCAGAGAAATGGGTTTTCGGTATTGGAACGGCAATAAATCCGATTACAAAAGAAACAATGCATTCAAAGTTTGAAACCTGAAAAAACATACTTCAGAGTAAAGTTCCATTTTACAACTTAAATCTTCAGTTTATCAGTTTTAATACGAAAGAAATGTTACTAGCGACAAGTTCAAAACGCAAAAATAATGAAATAGCATTTACATGGAAAAGTATTTCGTATTTCTGATTTTTTAAAAAGGGTAAAAATTTGATATTCTGGTAGAATACAGGTTAAAACTTTACCACCATTCCTCTAAAAGAACGACAAAGAAAACCGCACAATTATATATTTGCAAAGTATTTTTCCAACTTCTACCGAGATATTTATCAGTGACCTTTTGTTACAGTGGTGAGACAGGACTAGCCATGGAGTGCCGTTAATGCACGTGTCGTGTCCGTGTTGTGTGGGCCTCCACTCCTGGCAGACAGCTTCCTCCTTGTCACCAAGTCTGGCGAGCTTCTCCAGGGTCTGTGCCAAACTTCACTGCTTGCCTGATCTCTATTGTTTCTCAGATCTGAGCTCTATTGACGTGGACTGGTATTTCGTACTTAGCTTTTCCTCTCGAGTTCCAAATATTTGTTCGATTCAAGACAAAACGAATTTCCTGGTCTACCGAGAAATAAGGCGTTCGAGAACCGAGGTATCACTGTATACAACTTTGTTTTAGCCATCTGGCTAAGTGTCGCACATCTCATCCAAACTCCAACAACTTCTGACTGGTGGTCAAACTTGTGTGATGTCCCGTTGTCGTCACGGACCACGACTCCTTTTCAAACTGTCTTATTGCCGACAGTACACATTAAAATTACGTGTGTTAGTTTAACTGTTTACATGTGCGCGCGCGTGTGTGTGTTGTGTACATGTGTCTGTAGGCATACGTGGGCGCGTGCATGTCTGCTTGAGAGAGAGTGTGGGCGTGCTTGTGCCTGGATGTACGTGTGTTTTGAAGTGATTTCACCCTCGTGCATTGAGCTCTTATAAAATGAACTTCAAAGACTTTTCAGGCCCATTGATTCATGATCAACAGTATAATAGCGAACCATTAACTATTTCATTCACAATACGCAAGAAAAAACTTCCTTCGTAATGGGAGTTTAAAGTATCAAATGATTTTTATTATATTCAGGGAAGGTAGAGGAGACTTCCGTTATTGCCTTCTAAAGAACAAATATGAATCGTTCACAATTACAATGACACTATCTTGGATCTTATGAGAAAATTTACCATATTCACATACAGACTAGAAGCCTCTATAGCTTGTATTCATATATTTCTACTGGAATGTAGAAAGACATAACATGTTAATACCATTATTTACTATCAGTGGCAGTCGTACTTCTCTGATGAACTGTGGTGTGGTTACTGATGGTGTCTACTGGTGACCTCGGACATTGCGCCCAGTTACAGACCCTCTGTGAGCAGTCATAGGAGCCCAAATATTCAGATCGTTTAGTAAACCGAGAAGCATCTTTCGAGAACATTTCACAAGAAAGTCCAGGACTAGCCTCATCCAGTCTCGGCAAACTGTTCATCGACAACCGCTAGACGGCCCGGTGGGTAAGGTCCACTGCTTCTAACTCTAGAAATTTTCTGCCAATTCGTCTTAAAGATATTAGGTCTTGAACGCAGCTGCAGCAACGTCTGCTGATCCGGAAAAACGAGATTAAAACGAATGTTTTTTTATTTAAAGTTTGGAGGGGGGAGACAGGAGATTCGGTCCCACGAGAGGTTCACAGCCTGCCCATCACTTTGTCGCCGCCTATGAACCTAACCTTCCATGTCTCTTCTCCCTACCTTTCACTTGATGAAAGGCGACATTATGAAAAACACAATGATAAAAGTGTCAGCAACACACGCTACGAATCTAAAAACACTAAGAAAACACTCACTGATACGGTCTCAACAAAATATAAGATGTTGACAACCCGGTAATGAAGACAGCAGTTTCTGAAAACACGGTGTCATACCTGCTAAACCGCTTGGCAAAGACAGATTACAAATGTAAGAAACCATGGAAGAGAAACATGTAGGAAATAAAAAGAGAAATAAGTTAGTGAGGAGAGACTGGAAAGAGGCAAAAAATGAAGAAAATAAAAGAAAAAAGGGAAAGAAATAGGAAAAAAAATGAAAGAGGTTCGAAAAAATTAAAAGAAATAAAATAAAATAGAAATGAAGAATGCAAGAGCGAAAAAAAAAATAAGATGACGGAAAAGAAAGTTAGAAAGACGAGGAAGAAATAAAGACGAAAGCAGTGAACAAACAAATAAAAACAAATTGGTGTGTAGATGGAAGGGAAAGAACTTCAGCTGATTTACGAATGATGTTATGGCCGAGAGTGTTTCGAGTTTAAACAAGTCGGCAAAGGCAGTGCGCTGTTAACTCCGAGTCTTGGTGCCAGACTGTCGTCACATGCTCAGATGTCTGTCTTAACAGGCCAACATAAACCGCCACAGCAGGCAAGCGGCTCCTCTCTAAGACACCCCACAATGGTCAGGACGGCGCCACCCGACCCAAGACGAAAAGCCAATCAAATCTGGGAATATGGGTTGTAATGCACGTGCTATGTGTTTGTGTCCGCCTTTGATTGGTGTCTATAAGTTCATGCTACCACTTCCACCCATCTCTCCCACCCACCCGCCGACCTACCCACCGCAACCATCGTGCCACCCGGTGGCTCAGCGGTTTGCTCAATCTGATAATGGTTCCTGAGTTCAAATCTCGTTTGGGGCAGCCGTTTGGCTGTAATATAGTTAGTTGCTGGATCTGCAGAAACATCATCCATACCTCCTGCCTTTGTCATTCGCCTCTTCCTTGCATCTTCTCTTTTCTCCTCCCTCTCTCTCTCTCTCACACGCACGCACCATAAATACGTTCACCTACCTCTTGAAGCTACGTCTACTCCACATCCGGGATACTCTGTGCGAAAGCCTGTGCTTCTCGTATCCTGGCATGGCTGCAGGACAGAAAAAGAATAAAAATAAAAAAAACAGAAATCGAGATATAAAGCCGATAAGACTGATCAATAAACCCACAAACCGTATCGACACATTAACCGAGAAAATGCAGTAAGTTTTGGTAAAAACACTTTCCAAAATATACACTTTTGAATGCTTATCATATAAATATAAGCTTTAGAATATGCTAGTGCGCCTTGTCTCATCAAACTCCTCGAAAGTTGAAAGGCTCATTAACTTGACATACTTGAACAGAAAATTTCGCGTTAGCCATTCAGCCGATCCTTTCTCCCACCAGTCTGAGCGATTATGCTTTAATTGTTTTTTATTTAGCATTTATAAAGTGCGGGCAGCCTTCTGCGACAAATAACTTACTCCAATGTACGTCGGCTTATTGTGTTCCAAACACTTGCTCCAGTGCTACCTGCCGACCGCGAGGACTAGACGAGAGGACACCTGTTACACCCACCTTGTAATTAGCAGTATGTGCTAATAAGTAACACTGCTTACAGCACTCAGCCTTCCCTCATTACCCTACAGGTAGCAGTGTTTGCTAGAGGACAAACATTATTGACCACACTACGCATGATTCTTGAGATTAGGCCATCTTTCAATATCTACATGAGTCATTCACAGGAGAGTATGATGAATGTTTTGAAATATGCCGGCCTATCAGCCGCGCCTTCCATGGAAATATAAGAAGGATTTGCGAATCGAGCGAGTACCATAAAAAAAAAAAAACAAAGAAAGAAAAAGAACTGGTGGACTACGATCATTAAGCCTTTCGACTGGTTGTCGGTGAATGGAGTAAAAAACATCGTCGTCTCCTGGTCTACTGTGTGCCGGGGGCCGGGGGAGTCCCTGTCATGAAGACATGTTTGTGGCCTGGATACTTCAAGCTTTTATGCCTCCATTCTATCTGGAGCTAATATAGAATCGTTCCCTCGCAGAAAAATATTTTTCTCCGTGTAAATGATTTCCTTTTTTTCCCTCTGGAGATTAATGAAAATCTTTTTTTTTTCACGGGACCGTTCTTATTTGTAGGATATCTGACGCTGCCCCTTAAGGTCATACATCTGATGAGGTAGAGAGAATCGAAAACTTCTACTGCGAATGAAAAAAAAGGAGAAGAAATATTTCCTGTAGACCTGGCACAACATGAATAAATCCTTGTCTTCTTGCCTTGGGTACAAAATCAATCACAGCGGACAGAGTTACTGGGTTTCCATGGACCTAGCAACAGCTGCGTCGTTTAGTTTTTATTGTCTCGGGTATTCGAAATCCAGTGTTACAGAATGGGGCCAGACAGCCCCTTCCTCCACAAAATCACTTCCCATTTTTTTATCACCTCGCCTCATCTCGTATAACCATTTAAAGGATATTCGATAGTGTTGGGGGCTGTCGGTAGGGAGGAGGAGGGTTGTATTTTCATAAGACCAGTGAAATGTCGGGAATAGGGAGTTGGGAGGAGAGAAAGCGAGCCTTTTCAAGGACATGGATGATATCCTTGGGCTGATGTTCATAAACATTGGTATTTTTTTTCCATACATACAATTGTCAATGAATATTGCAAGATAGACGTGTCCTACAGGAGAGAGATAAAAGATACTAACGCATGAATAACTGCCCCAAGCCAACATCTTACTTGGAGAACTTAACCCTCGTAGCACACGACTCGATGGACAGATGGTCGAAGTGCTTAAGCAAACAAAAGCAAGGCTTCAGTGGGTCTTGGCGATCTTTCTTCGTAAAGACTGCCTTGCCAAGTGCGATTGTTTCTCTTATCTGACCAACTCTTTCACTGAAGAAACAAAATGGAACAAAAAAGGGTTAAAAGAAATGACGGATTTACTATCACCTAGTCTGAGGCTCTGAAAGGTCTGAATTATCACACAGCAACTAAAAAAAGATTGTTTTCAAGGTTTGGACACATCGTGAATAAAGATGCTTGCACGTGGCTATGGCCATGAAGTGTTCGGGGTGGACATATGGGGTGGGGGTTAGAAGATCTGGTTTGTCTTCTGAATCAGCGTCTTGGGGATAAGGCACACCATCACATACAGCAGCCGGCGATTGGGATCCCTAATAATTGATGGAAATATGTTGGTGCGCGTGTGTGTGTGGAGGGGGAAGCGACCTTGAGATTGCTGTGTAAGTGTGAAAGAGAGAGAGGCGAAAAAGAGAATTACAAAATAAAATTCTTTGGAAGGTCAACGACCTTTACTAAGATAACGGTGTCGAGGCCATCTCACAGCTCATGGCGGACATGCAGCTCCTGAAGCAGCTCGGCTTTAGTGGATATGGAAGCCCGAGGGCGTGTGTAAGAAGGGTTATTAGTCGCAGCAATATGTCTACATTGATTTCAAGGAGCTCACTGTCACTAGAGTTGCGAGAGGACAGAGAATGCTGCTATCAGAGACACAGGTGCTGTCACTGTTTCAATCTCCCGATCACAGCTGCCTGTTATCAGACACGTGGACGATGAAGTGACCGACTCACAATAAAGACCGGGTGACTCACGAAGCCCCAGACAATGTACACTATGGTGGGATAAACTGATGACTAGTAAAAGACAAATATAAAAACCGGGAAGAAGAGTCTGGTAACAAGAAGTGAGGGTGTTGGGATTCTACAGAAGAAGAAGAAACTGAAAGATGCTCCTCCTCATGAAATCGAGCTTCCTTCAAAAACAGTCAGATAAAGCACTAAATAGGTAATCACCAATGTCTGAAGCTGTCCATTTCTTTCTTTGCTTTTCTGATTTCCAAGTAACTTCCACAACAACAAGCGCCGCCACTCGCTACTCAGAGAAAAAACACATGAAGTTATCAAGTCTTATGATGAAGGGATATCAAAGGGTAGGTCAAAGGGCAGGTGGAAGCTTGAAGGTTAGGGTAAGTCTGCGGAGTAGAAAGTCAAGAGCTGGCACTGATGCATAGTTGCCATCTCGGAGTGCACCTACTGTCCACATTTCTTGTTTAAAGCATTCAGACCTGCTGCCGCCTCAGACACCCGCCATCTGCCGAGGTCGAAGATGTCTTTTTTTGCGTATAATGCGCAGGTGTGGACACAAGTATTAACTACAGATAAAAACAAAAAATGAAATGGCCAAGCACATCCATATCTCATTCCAGCTTCCTCGATTTCTTCAAGAGTTGAATAGAAAGATGCATAGCCTTTTTATTTAGACATCTGTAGGAAACATGTTTTCAGCTCTTCCACTGGCTGAAGCTTTCAAATTCAACAATCTCAGTGGGGCCACTAATGTTTTCTTTCAGCTAAATCCTTGTGAATGTATGTTTAGAAATGCATCTACCTTATCAAGCAGTCTGTGTGTCGCACATTGTCTTGTGCTTTTTTCCCCTCTGATAGCTCGATTTTGACATTTCATAGTTTCCTTGATGTCTGCTGTGTGTGTGGGTTGGCTTTTTTTTTCGCTTGAACTTTTGTTCTTTATATGTTCTTTCGTCTAGCAAGTGATCAATTTCTTTGTTTTCGTACTCTTGTCTCTCAGTCATGTCTGTCAGGTCAGGTCAGTTTACATCACCTCCTATTTAAGTTTTTTTCCAACCTTTATTTTTCCTCACTCTATCCTCTCTATCTTTTGTTCTGCTCACATTGGTTGTAAATATACTTTCCCTTAGAAACCTCTGCAATAAAAGGGTATTAACCTAAAAACAACATTAAATGAGACCGCCCCAAAAAATATCCAAACAACTAAACTCTAATGTGGATATTTTTCGCGATGCAGTCTTTCAATGGCCTAAAAGCTATTCGTTTCCCGTAGTAAAGTCTGGAAGTGTATTATCTGTCCCCGGATGCGGCACTAAAAGACTCGGTTTCCACATCAACAGCTGTGGTGCAGCTGAGTAGCCATCAGGCAGACGCCGACTCGCTGCAAAACCCATTTCCCCTTGTGACAAGCCCTATCTCTTGCTGACCGCAACAAGTCCTTTGCGAGTTGCGGCGACCTGACTCCCACCATCAGGACATGCATACCAATCTCACACATTCATCAGCTCCTACATCGTCCTTGCCATCTGTCCTCACTGCCTTGTGTCTCGCACTTGATTAGGGTTGGAAAGACAGACATTGGCCCGTTCAGAAGACTTGAGATCAGAGAAAGCTGTGCTCTTACCTCCTGCAGCGGCTGGACGGCGCCGGGGAGGAAGAGTCCTGTGGTGTCGGGTAGCTCTTGACGGGTGGACGGTGTGCCGGGAGGGTGTCAAACACTGCCTTGAGACTCGCAAACCTGAGGACAAACGCGGTCTTGAGACTGTTAAAGCTGAAACGGGGCAGGTGAGGATGGCAACACACACACATATGCACACACCTTCGAAAGTTGGTTTATAAGATCCAGACATTCAATGATACTGTGTTGCAGTACATTATGATGCTGTACGTTTGTAATTTTATGCTGTACTGTTTACAGCGGGTGTACTCTTACTGACTGTCGTTCAGGTAGACCTGTCGGTTCTCACACCTGTAGTCAACTGTGCGTGTAAACTAATGCAGCCCCACAGAGAGGTCGTGCATGTGTTGTCACTCGTTCAAGCAGGTCTGCTGGTCAGACCAGTCTTTACGACAAGGCCTCATGCAAACTGAACCTGGGGGAGCTTATAAACGGCGCTAGAAAGGGATGAGGTGGGGTGGTGAGAAGGGAAGGGGCTAAACACAACGTGCATAAGTAACCATTCAGTCTGTCACGTGTGACGGATACTTGTAGGCACAAGCACACAGAGACACGCACCCGCACATTCTCCTTTCTCTCTCTCTCACACAATATATACATATACAAATATGTACAGGCAAATCATCCCTGATCCACGCACACAAAATCATAATTAAAAGGAGGAGGCACACGCATATCTCTGTTTCCTGTGTGCATTTTCTTTGTGTGCATGCACGAGCTTTAAAAAAAAGCAACCTCTCCTGTGTGTTACTAAACAATAAACACCTGCGAATGCATGCAGGCACCCACCCGATCTCCCCACCCAGTGTTAATAACGCTGTGGGGAGTTCTCCCTCAGTGCATTACCTCTTCTCTAACATTCGTTCCATCGATTCCTGTTCCTCCAGAACCGCCTTCACTTGTGCCTCCACTTGCCGAACGCTCAGCACTACCAACAAATAACAAATAATGAAGAATGTTTGTTTGTTTGTGTGTGTGTGTGTGTGTGACAGGCAGCAAAGAGTAAGTCTGGAGCAAACTAGAGAGTATATCATATCATACCTCTTTAACTGCGTCATTAAATGGAAATTTATATTTAAGGTTAATAAAAAGTACAAAGCAGCAAACATAAAAACAGTTAATTATCGGTCATACTTAAAGATTCAAAGTTTAAAGAATTATCAGCTTTATATTCTTCACTACCCAGAAACATGACTAAGTAGATGTTGGTACAGGCATATATATGTCGTTATACTATGACGTGGAAAACGATGAACTCCCGCCACAGTGGACGAGTGCAGTAAATCACGTGATCAGAAACTAAATCTCCTTCCTGACGACTTCTTTAAAAAAAAAACGTCAGTCACTGGTTGGTGGGTTGAGCTTTACACCATACCAGCAACTAAGGTCATATCACGATAATAATAATAATAATAATAATAATAATAATAATAATAATAATAATAATAATAATAATAATAATAATAATAATATAATAATAACAATAATAATAACAATAACAATAATAATACGGACATTAACAGAGCGCCTCTCTCCAGCATCAGCCGGACTCAAAGCACTGTACACAAATATAGAGGACCAAGCACTTTTTTATGGTAGGTATCAGATGAACCGTCATGAACACACACACAAACATTAAGACACATTTCACAGCATAATATAAATAAACTGGATGTATACAGCACTTTATCCACTATCAAACACAGGCTCAGAGCCCTTCACACACACCAAGGAAGGTCTGAGAACCAAAGAAATGACAGTGTGTCCCCCCGGAGTGAATACTCATCCTCATCAGGTGCACGCCGTCAGCACACCTGCGGTCTTCAGCCTCGTCATCGCATTAATTATTCAATAAAGCAATACAGTTTTGCTTCAGAAATTAGCTTCCGGTTTATGTCGTTTTCAAATATTTCATTATGATCTGCCGATAATTATGGATATTAATAAAAATGTTTTGCTCTCAATGCAATTTCGGGTGTGCATTCAAACTCTGGAACTCTAGTGCTGTCAGGTGGCACTGGAAGATTCGAGCTCTGGAACTCTAGTGCCGTCAGGTGGCACTGGAAGGGGAGAGAACAACCAGCGTTAGAACACGTGGTTGTAGAGTAGTTTATCGTGTAAACGTGTTTATTGAGGGTGTACAGGTGTACATACGTTTATCGTGTAACAACAAGTTTATCATGAAAAGGAAGCTTAACATACCTACATGACTACAACAGGTGGGACTCGGCAAGGGCCCTCAGTCGCTGATTGCAATGTCGGTCCGAGTTTAGTGGTGAAAAGCTGTATAAACTGTAGTTCTTGACTAGACATTCTAGGAAACAACCCCCAGCCACTAAATCATGAGACACGAAGTTAAAGGCAGTACATCAGGTAAGTTACCCACCCCACTCCCCACGCAATAAAGAGCTGATGTGGCATGTAGGTCACGTGCATCATTTGCTTCTCGCGATTTTTCAGAGATTATCCAAAATAGCATGAAACTTGAGATTTCATCGCTAGATAAATACGACCACTTCGTAATAACTTTGACGATAGTGACACAGTGAAAGCAAACAGACGATAAATATGATTTATTTTTAATAATCATGATGTCGACAACGAAAGAGGAGCGGCAGATAGGCAAACTGTACAGTGAAGACTTATCTTTCACAATCTCCCGCTAGAACTAGGCTGCCCCAGCTTTTATACACCTGGAGGGGAGGACGGAGTGGGGGAGGGAAACAAGCGGGTCACAGATGGTGAAGAGTGACAGCCTCTAGATACAGAGATTAACCGCGAAACCACTACATCCCTGCTCATCTCGGGTACATGAATACTGAGGCCTCTACACAGCATCTCTCGTCCGTGATGTAACGCAGGGCAAAGGTTATCAACTTGACCTGCCTCGACGTGAATTCCATCTCTGGCCTTTCTGAAAAACGAAGGAGTCCCGCACCTGCAAGTGTTAAGTTTAGCAATGCAGAGGTTCTGGGTTTGTTTACCCTGTTTCTAATGACTAGCTCCTAATACAACGCACGCAGTAAGATAATAAACATCTCCATAAACAAAACAGGACACGGGATGCTCCTCCATCTTTGACTGAAAATCGGTCACGAGAAGAAAAACTCGGAGAAAGAAAACTAGTAAAGCAGTCTAGGACAATGATTATGACAGTCCCACTGGACCAATGATTATGACAGCCCCACCGGACCAATCATACAGACAGTCCCTCTGGACCTATAACTGAGACAGTCAGACCAGACTAATGATTGAGGCAGCTGGACTTGTGACGATGAGAGACGCACTAGACCAACGTCTAATGACAGTGGAACCTTTAACGCTGATCCTTGAAACAAAGTATCCAGACATCTGGGACCGTGAGCAAAGATAAACACTCCCTTCCAGCCAGTTCCCTCCAAACCCTGCACGGAATGAGACCTAATATAATGCAGTGTTCTTGAGTGCCCGGGGTTGACAAAGAAAACAACAACAACAACAAAATAAATAAATAAAAAACAAAACAAAAATAAACAAAAACAAAAAACAAAAGAGAGAGAGAGACAAAGCAGCGATAAAAAGATTACACAACATTTAGTCATGAAGAAGCTGAATAGTCAGCGAATAACGACAGTGCTATAATCTACACCTAGAACCCAAGAAGCATAATGGATGACTCCTCCCTCGCTATCGGCTCCAGCTTCATGGGGTGGGATGTGGGTACAGAAAGCCTGGGCTGTGAACCAGCGTCTCTACCCGCCTCTTACTCTTGTTGTTGTCTTGGTCACGTGGTTCCCTGTCTACAGCACCTATAGTCTGCTTATGACAATGACATAAGCTGTTACACCAATGAACAAACGTTTGGAAATTGCTGCACTCTATTAAAAATTTAGTTCCACAAAAAAAATTAAATGCTTACGCTGTTAACAAAAAAGTAGCTGAACAAAATAGACCAAAAGCTTCAGAGTGTAGGGAATGTGTTCTTGTGTCTGCATACCTCTTTCCAATTCGCCAGAAAGCATCAAAATTTCTTTTCTCACATTTAATCCGAGACGTCCACGAGATTGAGTTATCTTAACAAAATTTGTCGACGGTACAAGGAGGAGATGAATTCGCACCAAAAAGACAGCCAGGCCACTGCTCATCCACTGGCGGCAAGAGAAATGAAGGCCCCTTTACAACCGTTAAAAGAAGAAGAAAGGAAGAACTTCTTTGGTGATTATGCTTGGAAATAAGTTTCTGGGCTTTACAGGGCTTGTTTAGCGAGTGAAATGATTACAGTCGAGATGTCTTGATGCCCACCATTAAGACAGCTTCTCTAGGGAAATCTCTGACGAGAGATAAAATAGTTCATCAGGCTATTTGCATCTCGGCAAACCATGGTGTGAGTTCACGAAGTCTAGTGAAGTCGCTTCAATAAGTTCCTTGCTATTCCAAGACATTTACAGAGTCAGATTATAGGAGAGTGAAATATTAAGGGAAAAACCCCACACCGTTAATTTATCAGAACACTTTTCTAGAAATGTCGATAGTTCACTAGGACATCTTTTTTATCATTCGGATGAAATAAGAACTATATCTACGATCATCACGGTTTAAAATGAAAATTTAAAGGGTGCTCAGAATCCAACATCTCAACATCGCTGTCAGGTTGGCAGATTTAGAGGTGTCATTAGCTTCTGCCACTTCTTGCTAGTGAGTCGTTGTCATGAAAACGACCCTATACTCTTGTGACGTTGCCAGAAATGAGATCCTTTTACCAAAAGGTAAGTGAGAATGGCAAGGGTCAAAGGACTGAATCCAGCAAATTAAACAGTAGTTATTCGTTCACATTTTGACTGTTTGGTTTTAAACAAGTCATCTGAAAAAACGCTTTGCAGTCAAGTTGGTCTTTAATAATTACAAATATCGCAAAAATAAAAAGCGCAGGGGACATTACGTATCTAAAAATCAGTTCTTTGCTGCATTCTTGAATTACCTTCAAATAAAAAAATAAATGGTAAAAGCAGAAGTCTAAAAAACGATACGGACTTGATTCAAAGGGAAATGAAAGAAACACGATACAGACGATACAATATGAGAGTCAAAAACCTCAGGCAGACTACAAACAATGCTCCCTTCATTTTCTGACAAAACCCACGAGAGATGCGCAGGAAGACAGAGCAAGGAGTGCATGCGGTTGTGATTGTACACGTGCACGCGCACACACGTGCACAACTTAAAAAAAAAATCTCTTGAAATCTGAGACGTTAGTGTAAACAGACACGGGAAGGCAAGCACGCGCGCACACACACACCACGTCTCCGTAGTAGTGTGTTTTTTTTTAAATAGAAAAACGCTTTGTTATTTTTGTTGGTTCACCTAAAACATCTGACTACATGTAGTTTTTGGCGAAAGATAGACTACAACTTACTGCTTGACGCTGTCATCGGGCGCATCAGCGGTGTTCCTGCATTGCCTGTCATAGGTTTCAAGTGAGCCTGTAAACAGAAGAATAAATGAATAAAATATGTAGATAAATAAAAGCACGAAACACGTTTAGACAAAACCATGTACCTTTTCGCATCCACACACACACAATCAATTTTTTAGTATTTGGGTGTTTGCAGGTGTTCACATCTTATTTTTTTTAAAGTACTGGTGTCGGCATCACTCACGCCATCAATGATCTCCAGCGATGGCACCACAGTCTGGATGTCTACGTGGTAGGTGGGGCGCTCTCCGCCCTCGAGGGTGAAGGGGTTACCGGCGAGGTAGAGCTCGACGAGGTCCGGCAGTCCCTTCAGGAGACACTGGAACACGACATCACACACACTTTTAACGACACATGATATCACACGCACAAAATGTACACGAGATGTGACATCACATGGACATAGCATCACATGGGAATACGATGTCACACAAAACACTACGCAAGGTATGAGGATTTATATATCGCATAACCCTGACCATTACACTTGTCTTCAGGTCTCAACTTGGTCTGGGTAGAGGTACGCTCGGAATTAAAAGCCGACCATCCATGGTTTCGGTTCTTTTTTTTTTCCAAACTTATAGTTGCATTTCAGACACACACACACAGGTTACTGCGTGTTGTCTCGTTTGCTTTTTCAACTTTCATACTTTCCTCGTCCAGACTCTAAACCAAGCTCCCCATCACGATCATTTCGGGGCTTGGAGTACCCACTCTCCCCAGTTAAGAAAGGAAGATCGCTGACAGTGCTAGCTGATCATCCTGCACCAGGTTCAGCCTGGCAAACGATCGCGTTACTCCGCGCACTCCTCTGGCAGCACGTGCACAGCCCCACCTAACGTCACAGTCCCAACCTCACGTGACCTCAGACAGATATATCAGGCCAGACAGCCCCCATTTAGTCTCAGTTCCTGTCCCTGCCTTCCAACTTACCACCTGCTGCCAGGCCTCCACTCTGTTGTTGCACAGGTTCAGGATCTGGAGTCTGGGGAAGGCGGCATCCCAGCCACTTAGGTCGCTCACTCGGTTGCCGCTCACGTTCAGCTCCTCCAGAGACCTGGGGAGGACAGGCAAGGGGCTGCATGATTAACTGTACGAGGCCAGCAAGCGGGGTGTCGGCAGGACCTGCGTCAGCAAGGTCTGCGACACATCACCCAAAATCATTATTCACTGTTGCCAGCCATGCTGCGACGGGTCCTAATGGTACCAGCAACAAGAAATCAGAGTATTATTGTAATCATGAACGTGGTATGTCTCTATGACACGACTATCAATGTCCTGATCATGAAAGTTGCCTTTATCTAGAACACTACTGTCAACGGCGTATTTGTAACTACAGTCCTTTGTTTCTCAAACCCGTCTCCCACTAAATACATGAATGAAGCACGATCAATGTTTTATTGATAGAAGATGAAAAAAGAAGATAATGGACTTTGATGATGGTAACTACGATGATGAAGGATGGATTGTTAGGGGTATAGCGGTGGGGTGAGCGAGGAAGGGATAATGAATGATAGTTGAATGAGCTGGTGGTGGTAGGAGATGCTTTAAGACAGATTTTCAACTAGCGTCCGTTTACAAAGATTGTGGACATCATTAGCATCTGCTGACTAAATGTTTTTATAAGTTGCTCTGAATGCTTATGAAGCAGTTTTCACGGTAATTTAACTGAAGGGTGTTTTGATGAAGCGCACACACACACAAAGAAGGTAAAATAACGCTTTTTAAAAAGTTTAAAATTGGTGAGATTTTTACTTAAACTAAACAATGATTGACTCCATAGGATATTCTATTTTCAGGATTTAAAACACCGGTTCGTTCGAGAGTGGACCTTAGTGACCTTGAATGGGATTACTTTAAGATAAAAAAAATAAGTCTGTATACAGCAGAACAAACAAAACAAGAATTAGAAACGTTAATCAGAATACCAAAAAGAAAGCATCATGTAGCACAGAGCACATAAAAAGGGAATTAGAAGCCGCAATAATAAGAATACTAAACAGAAAATAACATCGGTTGAAAACTGTTAACTGAAAGTTAATTCGATTCTCTGCAGCAGCTTACTTCAATTTCCCAAGAGATGAGAGTGTTGTCAGCTGGTTTTCCGACACATCCAGAATCTGCGCATCAGAAATAAAAATTAAGAACAATCTTCTAGAGAACGGCTTCCAGCGATCAATACTCGTGAAACTTGCAGGAAGAGCGCAACGCCAGCTTCTGGAGGAAAAACATCAAAATTTCCTTCTCTGTTGGAAAAGCTTCACTGAAATGCTAATTGCCGGTAAAATATTTTTTTCACGGACACACACTCACTGTGTACATGCGCTTGTGTCTGTGAATTTAAAATGAACCCGTCGTTATAAAAGGATTTTCCTGTTCATATCTTATCTTTCTGACTTGCCTTTTCATCTTATTATTCTTTTTAGTGCACTGATTGCCTTTGTAAATGTTCCTACTGACAAGTCACTATAGAAAGAAGTAAGAAAACAGCTTAGCGCCTTTACAAGTGAGCGAGGGGATAGGTTTTGCTCCAAAGTGTCTGGTACTTTGGTTTCCCTTCACCTCAGAGCAGTAAATCTGTGTTCCATATACAGAGATACCTCGGTTCTCGAACATAATTCGTTCCGGGAGGACGGTCGAGAACCAAATTGTTCGAGAACCGAAGCAATAAAAACCCATAGGAAATAATGGAAACTGGATTAATTCGTTCCAAGCCCCAGAAAATGCCTATTTACTGGCCTAATTTGTATATAATATGTAGAAAAACATGAGTCTCAACAAGAAAAAAGAAACAAAAATTTATTAAAAAAAAAAAATAAAAATAAAATGTACTGTACAGTACAGTAAATTGTGTTTCATTTACTGTACCTGTACCAAACTTTATGGCAGGAGGGAATGAATGTGGAGGGAGGAGGGAAGGGGGTTGATTTTGGCATGCCATACTCAGCAGACAGATCCGAAACACGTGTGCCCTGTTCATATTTGGCAATGATTTCTTTCTTCAGCTCAATAGTTGTTCTCACAGCTTTCCGCTTACCTTTGTCTGCATTACCACTTCTGGCTTTCTTTGGACCCATGTCTAAGGGTTAAATTCAGTGAACAGTACAGTAATTTGCAATACAGTACAGTACACACAAAGCGTGACTCTCTCCACAAAGCGTGACTCTCTCTCTCTGCACTCACACTGATGACGCAAGCAAGGCGCGCTGGGCCGAATGAACGCTATTCTGCTCAACTCGGCTCATCTCGGACGTTCGGATGTTCGAATTCCAAATATTTGTTTGGATTCCAAGACAAAATTTTCTCGAATTTCCTGGTCGAATACCGATTTGGTCGAAAGTCAAGGCGTTCGAGAACCGAGGTATCACTGTATATATATTAATGGTATGTGTGTTAGAATGCCTGCATAAATGTGTGTGCAAGTGCATGCATATATATATATGTGTGTGCACACAGGTGTAAACGTGTGTGGGCGTTTGTTACCTGAACACTAACTAGGTCTGATATGCCACTCAGATCTGTGAGTTGATTTCTGGACAGGTCCAGTTCCTGCAGATGTTTACATCGATGAAGATCGGTCAGCTTTTTCAAGCGGTTCCTCGAGACATACAGCTCCTCCAGGTTCGACAGATACGTCAAAGCCTGTATGGGAGGAAAGGAACAATTAAAAATGTTACCTGTATTAAAGTAGCCGAAAACCTGATGTTTCAAGTCGCACACAAGCAGCGTTCATACAAATCCTACCCTACAACCACTGTTGTTCACTACAGCAAGCACAAAGTCAACCTCTCTCTTTCTCTCTCTCTCTCTCTCTTTCTCTCTCTCTCACATACAGACGAGAGCAAGTAATAATAATCTCGCTGTTAGATTAAATGATTCGGCCTTTTTGAAGCTGGATTTATCAGCTAGACTGGCGTAGGAAATGCGACACAGCTACATTTGTCAAGCTTTGCAAAGCAGTATTTCATAAGGGATTGAAATCAGATGACAATTCCCATTGTCTCGTGTGTCTGAGATGTTTCCTAAAGCCGTGTTATTCGAGGTTTTTGTAAGTCATAAATTCCAGGGAATGTTCGCAAATTCAAGATTTGCCGGACACTTCTATAAGCTTGTGACTAGAGTTAATATCATTATTTCTCCCTTCCTCCATCTAAGTCTCTTTGTCTCTTTCACTTTGAATCTAGGTTGTTTGTGGTACATAAACAATTTCTCCTGAACATACACAAAAGCAAAAGAGGTGTGAAGCGTCGAAAGCGTTAATGGAAAACTTGGTAGCGGGAGTTTCTAAAAAATAACTTAAAATGTCTGAAGACGTTAAAAAAAAAAAAAAAGAAAAGTATTTCTTTAAAAAAATAAATGTCTACAAGATAAAGTAACAGCAGAAAATGTAGCCAGCTGCAATTTTTTTAGAAATTCGTAGATTTAAAAAAAAATGCAATCAGCAGTTTAAAAGTTTCAAATTTACAGGTTGTCGGAGCGATAAACATGTTTTTAAGTTTGCATGTCCATCACGGCGCAGAGAAAATGGTGTCCTTTTCTCGTCTGTGTATCTACAGCCTCCGTGTGTGTGACAGACAGATAGACAGACAGATGCGGGCAGAGAAAGAAAGGAAAAAGAGAAAGAGAGCGAATAAGATTTTTCTCGGTGCTTTTGTTTGACAAAAAGTAGTTTTCACGAAATCGCCTGAAGAAATTACAAGATTTATAGAAACTAGTGTAAATTACCAGAAACGTTTCAAGACAGTGGCTAGATAATATTAACTTAAGAAGAAGATGCAGCCATATGTAAATGAAAAAACAAATGCAATGTATTAAAACCTGGCACAACAGTATGAACTATAGATAGAAAAAAAAACCTGATAAAACTAGGTATACTACAATAAACTGACCTGCTTTATCATAAAACATTTCATCCCGGTGTTCACAAGCAATATTTAGCTCAAGATTAAATGACGCCATAGTTGTAAAAAGTATTTAAAATTCAATATGCTCTAATAGTCTTAATATAAATGATTTCATTGAATTAGGGCTATCGCTTCTCCTAAACTGATAATGTACGTAGAGAATCCCAATTTTGTGTTGCGCACTACATTCTCTGCCACCCACATATATTTTTAACTCAAAATTGTTTTTATTCACTTCTAACTAGTTTCAAAACTTACAAAATCTGACCGAATTTCAACTAAACATTTTTATGCGGGCGCAGCTAAGGGGAGAGCACTCCTTACCAATAAATGTCACGAGAGTTGTAGTTCTTGCAGACTTGATGAGAGAAATAAGCCCACGCTCAATTTTTTTGTTAATTCTTAAAGCATATGGGAAAATGATAAGCGTTAATGCTTGTTAGAGCTCTAAAATAAATACTACATTTTCTTGCCCCTTTTTCTTCTTTCTCATAAAGACTTATTTTTCTAACATTATGTAGACACTGTAGATAGTTAAAAAATTCCCAAGTATATATGTTAATGTAGGATAATATTTGTTCATGTGCACATGCACACATACAGACTTACTAAATATACACTCACTGTAAGACAGTCAAGGTAGTTGTTGCTGAGGTCTAGCATTGTGATCTGTACACAAGGTAGCAGATCACTGGCCTCTAGTTTTGTAATTCGATTGTTGTCAAGACGAAGGCTTTGAAGTTTCTTAAGGTTAGCTAGACCCTTTCCTGTTAATCAAAATCAGAGTCTGAGAAGAGTTTCTTCAAAGTTCTGTGTGTGTGAGAGAGAGAGTGAGAGTGAAAGAAATAAGAGAGATTGTCTTCTTTAATAAACATTACACATTGAAAAAACTGAATACGTCGTAAAGGTATTCTAAATTAAGCGCCAAAAATAATCATAGAATACTCATTTACTTAAAAATCAATTTGTGTGAAGGATGCCTTTTGAAAAACTGATGAAGAAACATAATCGAATCATAATATTTAAACATTTCTGCTAATACATACCAACTGTTTCGATCTGATTGTACTGCAACTGTAAACTGCAGACTTCTTTTAAACTGTGAAAAAGCAAACATACAGATTATGGTTCCTCTATCAGAATCTTGGGGTTTTGTGCTGATATATGTATAGGCAGACAGACATAGTCACTGAGGGACTTTTACACACACATCTACATGCACAAGCAGACAAGGGGTATGTGTGCAGTCAAATTATTGCTAATCACATATTTAGGGTATGCTTCCCTGAATTCTAGGGATTTAAAAAAATTGGTATGTTTCTCTAAACAGATCTATTTTGGGGCAAAACAATAAATACTACCCAAAGCTGGTAATTGGTGCTGTTCATTCTGTGATGGAAATCAATCAATATCTAAAACTGTTTAAGTCATATGAAGCAGCTCACAATGGCTTTCTAAGTTATTACTTTTCCTTTCCTACATGGCATAACATACTAAACAGAATCAAATTGTGTGCATCTTTTAGCATGCTAAACTCTCAAGACTTTGGGGTTTTTTGGGCTTCAAGGTCATACGTGTATACTCCCTTAATTTCTCTGACCAATTTCTTTTTGCAACCAAATGCCCACACACACAAATACGTGCCCGCACACACGCATACACCATGAGAGAAAGACAGATTTCTCTTACCTGTCAAGTCCTTCAATTTTGATAATGTGGTTGTCATATAATTTGAGTTCTCTCAGGTCCTGAAAATGTAAGTGAAATTATAATTTCTTTTTATTTAAACATACTAACAGAAGGATGAAAAAGCAAATTTTAACTTTAATGATAACTTTCTTTATTTTAAAAAAGCCAAGGTACAATTTTCTACACAAAAAAAAAATCATATTGTTATTATGTATTAAAAGGGTTTTAGATTTCTAATATGTAATACATATTTATTGTGAAAGAGTTTTCATGCTGGAGAGCAAAACTCTTCATGTTAAAATGTGACTGAGAAGTCATAGATGCTGTATAACAATAGACTGAAATTATTAAAATGTTTTAATGTGTTAGTGTATGTGTGTGCAAATCCTTTTTCTCAAAAAGAAATCCAAGTGTCTAGTAGCAAAGAAGACATATTATTATAAATCTTCACTTGTTATGCTTTGGTAAGTAAAGAAAGAGTGACGTGCTTACTAACAACGACTAATTACTAACAATTGTTCATCTTCTATCCTGAGAATTCTGAGTTACCAATGTCTTAACAGCAAATGTCATATGGCAACACATTTACCTGTGTGAATTCCAGGTTACATATCCTACTAATATGGTTGCCTGATAAGTCTGCTACGCGTAGTTTCCGAAACTGTTGAGCAGCAAAGAAAAAAAGTGTGGTCATGCAAAATCACAATCATCCATCAACATTATATCTTAAGGGGCCACTTAGTCAATCCACTTAGTGGCTTGTGCTTCTTCCTCATACTTCCCATCTACACAAACACAAACCTTTGCTATATTTCATTTCCCAGATCATCCAAAAAATATAATATTTTACTCTAGCCAATGACAAATGGTGAAAGATGTATTACTGGACAATGACAATGACCAACTTTATTTGTCCCAGTGGGCAATTTGAACATGGCAAGGTGCTCTAATCACAAAAGTAAAAGTTAGAAATAAAATGTCAACAGTGAAAAAATATTAGCAAATAAAAAAAATTGGGCAAAGTGACATTTATCAATATATATATATAAAACAAACAACAAACTTACATTAAGGATATTCATGAGCGCACCTCTCTCACACACACACACACATATCATTGACACTTCATCAGAAGTTGAGCAGCTGGACAGCAGATGGAACAAACAATTTCAGGTGCCTATTGCGTTTACATATAGGCATGGAATAACGTTTACCTGAACTTAATAATAAAAATTTTCTTGTTAGTACATTTTCAGGCATTGACAAATGCGTGAAGCTTTCCTTACTATTTGTTGGTCACAGAGAGAAGCTTTTAAACTATCCAGTCTCTACTATATTACCTTTTCTAGATCAGGAACTTCTGCCAGTGACATTCCATGCAAATCAATTTCATACACTCTGTAGAAGTCATTTTCCTGGCACAGATCAAGCTGTGAGAGAACACAGCATCATTATATGTATGAAGTTGGTACTTTTGCACATGTAGGGCTTAATGTTTTCTTGAAGAATATTTAAACATCCACGTAGTTATTTTGAGAAAACATGCAACATACTATAAAGTCAAAAGAAGTTTTATTCCTAAAAGTCTTTCATGTCCAGCAGCTACAAAAAAATGTCTTTGTAACATAATTATTTTGAAAACTACATTTTGTTTTCTCGGGGTTTTTTTGTTTTTTTTTTAAGTTGAAATATCTTTCGATACTCTAACTTGAAACAGACGTTCCAGTGCACATGTACATCATTCAATCATAATTTGCAAAAGAACATTATCAATCAGCCAATAAAGAAAAAAAATTGGATGAAGGAGAAAAAGAAAGCCTCATCTTACTATCTCTTTTGGGCTTAGGAATTTCTGTGGAACTTTTTCATTGTTTCCCTCATCTTTGCAAGAATTTGATGCAGAAGACTGAGTTTCTTGCTCATCCAAAATGTCCACTTTATCATTAGTTAGACGAACTTTACACCTGCTTGAAAGACTTCTACATGAGGTGTTAGAGCCTGCTCGAGATGTTGGTGTTTTTCTACAAAAGCAAAACACACACATCATAAGCCATGCACATATTAATGTACTTACATCATTAAGACATACCTTTAACAGGGCTTCTGCTTACGCAAAAAATTGCGTACTGTATGCATTAAAAGTTCGGAGGACCCCTTAAATTTTCGTCAATGGGGTCCCATTCAAATTCGGGCGAAGAACAGGGACCCTTAAAAATCTAAAGAAGGGGTCCCTGGGACCCCAAAGAATTTAGCCTTAGCAGAAGCCCTGCTTTAAATAAAATATAGTATTCAATCTAAGAGTAGTATTCAGTTCCTTGAGACACAGATCTATAATTTTCTCTTTCACTTCCTTCTTTCGTTCTTTATCCCCTCCCCAGACCCCACCTGAGCATCTTTCCATTGACACTTCCTATATTAACTCCTTGATCTTTTGGTAGTCTCTCTTTTTCTCTCTTGCCCCACTATTGCTTAGGTTTATAATCAAAATACTTTGCTTCCACTTTTGTTTTAAACTTAGCAATAAACACGATTTTGTCAAGAAGTATGCTGTTACCATACTATATGTGGAGGATATATTTTAAATGTCTATAATTTGCTATCTAGGATATATATATAAACCTGAAAAGAACATTCTTTTCTCGGCATTGTCGTATTTTAAAAAGGGAATGCTGCTACTGATTCTTTGGATCAGTTTAAAACTTACAGTATTAGTACAGTTTATGTACTAATGTCACTCACCGTACAATCTTACTCAAGTGACTAGTAGTATTCTGTGGTATTCTGTTTCCAACAGGGTGTCGTGCCTCGATCGGTAGCACACCAACTTGTCTGCCCACACTCCTTGGTAAAGATCTGCCCCTCGCAGACTTTAACTGGGTCTCCATGTCGTTTCAGTACAGGAAAGGATCCATTAGTACTGAATTTTCCTTTTTTGTGTCATTACGTTTCATGGAATGTTTACACGGGAGTTAAGCAGCCATTTTGGTGACAAGGGAAACTACTCTACAATTTTGCCCTAAAGCATCTGTGGGTGCTCTCCACTTCGCTATGCACAGTGAAATAATACAGTGAGATTACGATCGAGATTCATTTTGGTTATAATGGAATTAGTTTAGGGTTAGGCGATACTGAGATAAAACAATGCCTGTCAGCAATAGTTCAGAACTAAAATACTTATTTGATAATCAGAACTATATGTATGTCAGGTGGATACTGCATGCGCGTTCGAACAAACAGCAGGTTCATACATCGTATGACATCGAAGAGCCGCAAAAGAAAATATACTGCATATACATTTTGAACAAAAACGTATTATACGTGTTTTGTTAACGTCAAACGAAAGAAGGAAAAAACACAGAAACAATCTCAGACTGGAAATGAGACAGTGCACAGATTTTTTTTTTTTTTAGTGGCGGGCAGCGTAATTGGTCGCGATGGAAAGCGGCTCACGTCGCTCAGCACCCACATCCCAATCGTCCCCCACCCCAGGGAATTGGGTGCTTAAAGGTTTTAGTAGGCTAAATAGGTTAGAACAGAAATAGTAGTCATATGTTTAAATGATATAAATCAATCTATGTCTTGGAACTTATTGTGTGAGCGTGTCAGTCGGCACGAATGCTATATAGCGCGTGATGCACGTGTGTCCTCGTCGTGTAAATAAGGTGAACGTGTATCAGAGCAAAAGATATCTGTGTCGTCCGTAGCTGTGACACAAAGAAGCACACATGAAGATGTGTGGAGTTGAACAACGATCCGGAGAAAACACTAATCTATTTTAGAAAAAGCAGGGTCTTTTGTGGATTTCAAGATTGACTAATTAGTGCGGGTGTGCAGTAGACGGGGGGGGGGGGGGGACACAGCGCGAGATAAATTAGATAACGCACCCGACGAACGGGAGCTAGAATTTTAGCAGAAAAATTCTCCTTTGAAAAGGAATTGATCTAGGAGACGCGAACACAAGAAAGGATAATGTCATTTTTAAATATTTAGTGATGGTGATAGCAAAGAAGTTCACCTGAACGTCTTCGGGGAATATATAGCAAACTGTGTTATTTTAATCTGGTCCTTTCTAGAGAAACCAACAATTTAATTACAACAATATCTTATGAATAAATCTGTGAGTACGTGAGTATAGGGGCAGGGGGGATCGCATATCGCGGACCTTTTTACAGATTCTCACCAAATTTGAAAAGGAATATTCATTTCGATGAGGGTAATGACCTTTGTTCGGCTTTGTCTAGTATGCTCGTTGAATTAAATAAGCTTGACTCAAACGAGAGAAAAAAAGTTGACAATAAAATCGACCACAGCTAGAAGAGTTATAACGGCAGAAAGGATCCCGTGAGGACCCTGGCTAGTTCCAAATGAAAATAAAGTGAAACGTGAAAAGAAATATTGAAAGACAATTACTTATAATACAGTGGCAAAAGGCGAGTGTGGTGGTTAATAAACGTATTCTCCTCTCTCTCACACACACCGGTCTCAAATTAAACTACGATGCTGTCCAATTTATTCTGCGTAGTAGATAATAGTCTCCACTAGGATTTCTGAAGACAGTGCCTAAATAGTTATCAGTTAACTATCACGATGGCATCACCGTGGACAACGGCAAGCTTGTTAATCCTCGGCAAAGATCATTTACTTTGTCTTTGAGGCATTCAAGCCAAGAAAATTAATGTTCATCACACCAGCGTGCAAAGAAGAGCGCCACTATAAACTTGTTCATTATCATACAAGAGGGACAGCAAGGGAGTTTCATCAGTAAATAGATAAGAAGCTCTTATCTATAGTGCTTCTACAGCTGTTAATATAGAGTGTGAAGATTCCTGCCAATTTTGGGGGGCATCGGACAAACGTATATTTTCTTAGGTTTCACACACACGGAGGGAGAGAGAAAAAGAGGGCAGAGACAGAAAGAGATTCAGCTTTATTTAAAAAATTTGAGGAATGTTAGTACTTAAAGTGTAACTTTAGACATTGATGTCAGCGTAATAAAAGGAAATAAAATTCATGGACCGATGACCACTAGATACTTCAAACAAATATACTAGATGCTAGTTCAACCAAATACATGAGCGTAGTTCAAAGCCATTGATGTGGACAGTCCTCGCAATATCGAGAGGGCGGAAACGAAGTATTGTTCGAGAGGTCGCTCTGCTCGTGCCTTTGAGAAGTGGAGCATCCGTTTACCCTGAGGCATAAGTGTTCACCATAGAGATGGCAGGAGAAAATCTGGGGGAGACCCGGGAGGTCTTTCTGGTTATCTTTAAGGGTTTGAAAGCCTCTGGAGCATGATTCTCGCTCACGTATTGGCATCAGATGGTGGCGGCTGCTGCTTCGCTGGATGCTGGTAAGAGCGAAGAAAATCTGTCTATTTAATAGATGTTTCCCTTTTTAAAAATACAAAGTATTAAAAGCTTGATTTTACTGTTTTGATGTCACATAGACTAGTAACTGTAATATGTAACGTGGAATCGTGTGCCAGCAAACCTCTGTCTCTCTCTGCTTGTCCTTCCGTCTTCTGTCTCTCATTGCACTTGATGATTTTGGACATATGTCCTTCCTTCTCTCTCTCTTATATATATCTTATATATATATATAGAGTGTGTCTTTTTCTTTATTTATTAAAGGATTTAACCGGATTAAAAAACATGCTCAAGGACGCAATTCAACGCCTCCTCTTAAAGAGGAGATGAGCGCTCAGCGAAAATCACTAGTAATAGAGCATAAAGTATCACAAAAACATACTCTGGTGATATTTTATGACTGAGAGGCACGAAAAATATTACATTAAAGTTTTTCTCGTAATCACACCTGGATTTGTTTTTTTTAAAAAAGTGACTCAAGGGCAATATAGCGTGAGCTGAATTCGAAGAGGAAAGATGCAATCTTCTGGAAAACAATCCGGAGCAGTAGACTGGTTGGCTGTCATTGCTTGAGCAATAGTGATTAATCTAGTGTAGGTGAGTGACATTTTTGACAACAGTATTTTTGTATTGCTGAGTCAGAAAGTGCACAAACAAAACGATTATTGAGAGCTTTGTGAAGAAATGTACCAAACTCACAAGTGGCTATCAATTTCCTGAGATCGATTGCAAAATCTTTCATTTTTTTACCCCAACTGTTGCCGACAGTGAAACTCGAATCTTTCTCTAGCTATCAAAGATTTGGGTGATACCTATCTTTTAAATTGCAACGAGGTTTTCAAATCTTGCTATTTGAGGGTTGTCGGGTGAGCATCGGTGGATAGTACTTGACATGGATGACAGACAAAAACATACTCTTCATTTTATCTTCGACAGTAACATTTGAAAGTATCTTATGGTCTACATAAACAAAGTCTCTCATTGAATGATTGAACTCACGGAACGTGTCTTTAGTGCCATGTGGATACCCCAGCAAGTGTGTCGTCCTCACAAAGCACAGTCACACAGACTTCCAACAAACAGCTGTTATTTGAGCTAAAGAGGACTGGAAGTGCAAAGCTCTAATCATAAAAGTTGACTGTGCGACAAGTAGATATATGAGTTGCTGCTCGTAGCCAGCGTAAAACTGCTAGGTTTCCCTGCTCAGTCAAAGGTAGAAGAGGAGAGACTGAGAGTATTCCACAATGAAAAAAAAAAAAAAAAAAAAAAACAGCAGCAAAAAATTCACTCTTCCTCGCAGCCCACATCCTCACAATTCATAATACTGGAGCCTCTCACTGACAGTATTACATCAAAACAAAAACAAAAAAGCGGCCACCCATGCACACACGTACTCCCACGCCACTATCACACCATCCACCCACATTATGTGTTCGTGTTCCCTTCCTGTCTGATTGATACTTAAAAATATCCAATTTGTGACAGCCACCATGGTTCTATTAACATACCGGAAATATCAACCCCCAATTAATTCGTTTCTGGAGGCCAGTGAAGGTTGGAAAACGAAGTAAAGCCACTCGTTTTCGAGAGGAAAAAATCCCTATGTGTGTATATATATATATATCTCAAAATGATATACATATATATATATCAAAATTTGAGTTAGAGTAGCTTCCGTTTGATACCAATTCCACGCTCTACTGATTTTACAGATGTGCAGCGCCATGTGAAGGCCTGCTAAGAAAAAAAAAACTGGAGAGGGTCGTGTATGTTGTGTATGTATGTTACCTTACTGAAAATCTTTAATGTCAACACAGATGGGGTCGATCCTCCTTAAAAGATTTTTTCATATATTTAAATACCAACAGTCCTTACAAGGAAGTTTAGAAATAAAGTTTTATGCACCGTTTTTGAGTCGAATGGCATTACCAGCTCAAAAATGCTATTTTGAACTGACATGATATTGATAAACATTTTTATGATAACTGTAGACAGCGGAAATTACTTCTATGTGATGTGTAAAACGAATTAATTTTTTCCTGTTGAATGTCGTTAGGTGCAAGTGCACTAATGTGGAGTTCGATTTAGGAGACACACATCGCCATCATTGCTCCCGTGTGACCGTTAATCGCAGGCGAAGCTGATTCGGAGACAGTCGCGAAAATATTTCCATATCCGAGGGAAACACAACGTTCACCTTCCCACTCAATCACCTTTCATAATTTCAAAAACAGAAATCCGTTTAAGCATTCACATTTGTGCTTTTGCCATCAAGCCTGCGAATCCGTACAATTTATCAGATTACAGAAAGGTGAGGGCGGACAAAGTCATACTGCATAAAATACATAAAATATAGGAAATTGAAAACTTTTTTTTTTTATTTTCAAGAAAACCAGGATGTGGAATAGCCTATAATTTTACCTGTTGGAGTCACGTGTCCGACGTGGGCAGATGCCATCAACCCGCCTACGATCGTGCGAAGGTTTGATTAATTTACACGAAAAACTTTGACGGTCAAGTTTAAAAGTTCAAACACACTTTTTAAAAAAATGTTGTTTTGTGAAGTTAACTCGCCGCTTTCTGCCCACATTGTATCAAAAGGCGGAAGACGATTAGCAGACAAAACCTTCAATTCTGTGGTTGAAGAGGCAAACCCACGCTGCAGGAATGAAGGACGCAGAATGTTCAGTAAAATGCACGATAGACGATTTTTTACAATACCTGAATTTTAAGAGGAGAGTGTTGTAATACAGAACATTTTGCTAAATCCCAGAAATAAGAATGCCGATTTAACTGTTTTTTGTTTTTTTGTTTTTTGTTTTTATATTCTTTGCCTGACCTTTACTGAAAAGATTAGGGTTAGGGCGAAGTTCCCAAAAATGTATTCTTTCTGAAAACTCTCTCTCCACTCTTTCTCTCTCTCATTCTCCGTCTGTGAATACATATGTCAACACTCTTTTGTATGCACACATCTATACAGCTAAAAAAAACATTCAGCAGAAATTATAGAGTTGTTTTTCTGAAAAACGTGAATGCGTACTAACAGATGTTCAGAGGTTGTCGGTCGTGTTTTTTATTAGCACGATAAAAGAAGTTATTGTGAGTAGTATATGATATTTTCATAGTAACGGGAAAG
Organism: Pomacea canaliculata; assembly: GCF_003073045.1. Classification (NCBI taxonomy): domain Eukaryota; kingdom Metazoa; phylum Mollusca; class Gastropoda; order Architaenioglossa; family Ampullariidae; genus Pomacea; species Pomacea canaliculata. The sequence goes on along the minus strand of NC_037590.1, from coordinate 40,068,164 downwards.
TATTAATTAAAACTCAATATAATAAAGTCATTATGGCAAGTGAATCATACAAACGCCCTGTAGGAGCAGCTGGAAGTGAGCTCCGCCCTCTTGATGGAGAATTCTCGACTCTCCTGTGTAAATGTTGTCAGCTTTTATCTTTACCAGCCGCTCCAGCAAGCGGAAAGCCTAGTACTTAGAGCTTTGGGGTCCAAGACACAAGAACCCGTCTGTGACAGACAGGCAGAAGAACAGACCGAGAGACAGACCGAGTAGCAAAACAGGCAGACAGACAGAAAAAAATGTGTAAGCCGATGTAAAAACTTTAAAAAATATAAGAATTAAATTTATTAAATACTTTGTACTAATATTCTAGAAAGAATCGAATTTCATGCACTTCTGATACTAACATACGAAATTATAAAATTAGTTTATAAATGCCATGTGCCCTCTGGAGTTTTCAAATCATGGCCAGGTAGTTGTGAATAAACAGAAAAGTAATACTGAAACTCTATATTGAGTAAAGCTGGATTATTAGAGTTCTGGACCGGAAGCTAAATGAGCAGTCTTGAGAGATGGAAGTTGGATTGCTAGAATAAGGATTAGTGTGGGAAACAAAATACTCAAAGACCAGAAAAGGAAGAGGAATAGTTAGAGTTCTGGCATGCACAGAAACCAGGTAATCAAAACCCACCTTAGGTGTCTCACGCATTCGTTCACAACACACAACGATAACAGATCTCTTTCTTTTATGGGGACTTCCTTCCCAGCTCAAAACAAAATATTTTTAATAAAAGGAAAATTTGCCATTTTGATCACAAAGCAATGAACATCTAATATACGTATAACACAATTCACAAAATATCTTCAACCAACAGTCAAATGCTCTCCTCCTACTTTACAAACTATCTTTAGCAGTCAATGCTCTTCACCTATAGTCATCAAGTTATAAATTGTTCATCACAACAAAACAACAATAATCAAGACGAACGGTTTAGGTACCAAGCCGTTCAGTAGGTGGGATAGACCTTTCCCTCTATGTATTTTTATCACTGAAAATGGAAATGCTCTTACTTTGCCAGGTTTTCCGTAGATCGGTGAAGTCTCTCGCCCGGAATAAAGGCTTTACCCGCTGGTTTAGGTCTTAGTCAGAGCAAAGAGGATACCAAGAGTGACCGCTGTTATATGAGAGCTTGAGGTGAAGCCACGCCCCTTTTAGACGAGTTCTAGTCACTAGATTCTCTGTTCTGGCGATGGTGAACTGGCAACACACACACACACACACTTTCAGACTTTTTGAACACTCTTACTAAAGAGAATCAACTTTGCTGATACTCGTCGAAGGTGGGCGGGACGTGGACACGGCTGGCACGTGAGGCCCAGAAAATCGCACGAGCCTTCATCTGTCCAGTGTCTTACGTGCAGGGGCTCTTTTTGAAAACAAGTAGACTGAAACGACCCCCATCCACTCTATACTCTGACCGTGACATTAGGCCAATTAGTAGAATTATTGGGAGTTTTAAACTGGACTGAAAGCGGAATAACGAGAATGGAGCGATAAGCAGGTCGCACATTACCTCCCCCCAGCATGAATGTCCACATTTCCATCGGAGTCAGTTTTCACCATGACTGTGGCAAAGTAGGAACTGGGCAGAGTCCCTTGAAGGTTCGGTGAAGCCCTTCTTTTGTATGTTTTTGGATTGGACCCACAACAGTCCTTTCCCCAGCCTCTGTCTGTTCCATGTCCACGGGCCCTACGCCAGTTCTTTTGCAGCACCCTGCGGTAGTGAGGGTGCCCGATGGCGTAGATCAGGGGGTTGACCACGGTAGAAGTTTTGGCCAACATCCCGGGGAGGGTCGACACCATGGGGGTTATCTGGTTGGGGTTTCCGAATGTTCCGATCAGCGCCACCACGGCGAAGGGTAGCCAAGAGAAACAGAAGGACATCGTGATGCAGCACACCAGCCGCGTGACCCGCAGCTCCAACCGTCGCCTCTTGACCCTGCTGGGCGTGCTGGTGACCGAGAAGATGGCGCTGCTGGCACTGCTGGCACTGCTACGGAGGGTGAGGCTCGCAAACATCTCGTGGTGACCACCGCTCCGAGACTGGGGGCTACCTGCTGTGAAGTCACCTCCCATGAGGTCGCCCTTACGCTGGACGAACGCCGCCACCATGCTGACGTAGCAGAAGATTATCACCGCCATCTGGAACCATCCCCGCGGTATTTTGTAAAGTCTTTTGTAAACTATTTTGTAAATTCATCTCTAGAACAGTAATTGAATCAATACAACCCATATCATAGTGTTTCCCAGAGTGCAACACATGCTCTCGCTTCCTTAAAGGTATAGAAGAGGTCAGAAAGAAGAAGAAAGAAAATCTCTGGTTTAGTGCAAAATATTATTATACTAAACGCTGAATAAACAATTCTTTATATTTCAGTTCTCGAAGCCTACAAACATGTAGTCAAACCAGTTATATTTTAATTGCCGTGTATATATATATATGATTCACTCACAAAACCTTTTTTCCACTTTTTTTGATACGTGCTGGAGTGTTGTCCTCTTTCTCTGGATGGTGATGTTTGTATTCCTTTGTTTTGTAAAACGGTATAAGGTTTGTTTTTTCACATCATTGTGTCCCTACCTTCATGTTGGTCTTTAGTCAGGTTGAAATGTGACTCGGTCTTTTTCTACAACTTACTGAGCTCGTCTTTACGGGTGGAGGTGAGCTGTAAACGTTCTTCGCTGCTGTCTCTAATCTGTCGCTGGTCTTTCTTTACGAACCAAATATTCACAAACGTTGATAATGATATTCACTCGTTTGTTCTCCCAGAACCACGCACTCAACTAATCTCTATTATTATTTACAAACAGACCTTTAGTGTTACTAACTTGCAAAGACGTTAGACGAAGAGATCGAGCCAGCCTTTGATACCTGAATTGCAAAGCAGAAGATGAAGATGGCGACGATGTAGGAGACGTTGCTGGCGCTGCGCGTGAGGTAGTCGAAGCAGCACGAGACCCTCCCGCCGTCCAAGGCAAACTGGCCCCACCCGAAAAAAGGTGGCACGGACCAGAAGATGGAGTAGATCCACACTGAGATGAGTAAACCCAGAGAGCGGCTGCAGGTGGCGGAGTCTGACCGGGCCACCCCGTGACGCCGGAAGATGGCGCTGTAGCGATCACATGCCATGGCGGTCAGCGTGTTGATGGACACGAAGCCAGTCACTCCGCCCAAGAAGCTGTACACCTGGCAGGCTGCAGGCGGCGAGGATCGGGCAGTTAAAGGAAGAAAGTGCAGGTGTGGATTAACAGAAAGTCTCTATATGGTTCTAGCGGGGAAAGGCGAGAGATATCAAAGGGAACTGACTGGTGAAAGCGAGGGGAAAAAGTGGGTGATTTTCAGAGCTGTGGAGTAGTCGTGGTAGTAGTCGTAGCAGAGGTAAAAGAAAATAAGAGTCAGAGGAGGAAACGAGTTAAAAGAATATTGATAACAAAAATAACAGGAACAAGAAAAAAAAAGCGAAGAAGAAGGAAAGAGATAATGGAAAAAGGAAATGAATAAATAGAAAAGAAATTATTTACAGTGAAACTGTCAAGCAGCACATACAAGGCAAGAGACTACTTCTGTTTTCCCTGCTGGGAACTGCATAAAGAAGACAAGCAAAACTCTTTTATCCTTACATTTATCTTTCGCAGTATTTAATAGAATTCTCGACGCTTTGGCTGATTGCATTCTTCTCGAAAAATCGACGAATCGACCCACCGATCGATCCCTGCACCTATGACCTCCTGACACTACTACTCGTAAAAATAAGTGAGTACACACGCAGAAAAACAAGCACGCACATAAAAATACATCTCGATGCACACGTGAACGAGAAAATGTGAGACTCACTGGTGTACCCAGTAACCCACGTGCCCTCGAAGCAGCTGTAAACGAAGAGCGGGAAGTTTGCGATGCACATCAGAACATCGACCGACGCCAGGTTCACCACATACACGTTCGCAGACTTCCGCAGCTTCTTGTACCTGTTGACACAAATAAAACTTTGCATGTGAATGTTGTTTTTTAGCATCAAGCGTGACCCAATGCTGAAAGGCATGCAAATTTCCTCATATGGAAAAATAATGCAAACTTTGTAAATAAATACATATTACGCGTAAACTATTTACAAGACTGGGAGAGCTTGCCCGAGTCGAGAGGTGAACCCAGGAGCGCCAACCTTCACTGTATTGGTGACAGGCTCTAACCGCCCCGCCACCGGACCGTCCACAAGACTGGGAACTATGTTGAAACTGGACGTATTCTTGTCGTCGTTGCTGCTGTTCCCCAGAAAGTACAGATTGTCAGAGTTGTATTATAAAAACTAGTCAGGAGGGATTGCGGGGGTGTAAGGTAACTTGGTCTAATCTTAATCCACATTTGTTCCAAGAAAATTCAGTGATTTGATGGACAGAGGAGAGTCGAAATCTCTTCTGGTGACAGAAAAGGGCGATAATTTTCGCAGGTGCTGGCGATGGAGGGGGAAAAATCGTCCTCGCAAGTTGGAAAGATTTTAGATAAAATGTTTTATGTCGTCTGGCGATAGCAATCGGGTGTGCCTCGCCAGGTGTGTTATCAGATCATTCAAACATTGAGTGGTCCTTCACTTTTTTCGGTGGCTTGCTCATTTCTCGCCTCCCTTTGCCTCTTCGTCTTTTCGTTTGTCTTTGATAATTAATCTCATCCTTTATGTCTGGTTACAAAAAAATAAAGACGGATGGAAGGGAGACAAGATTAAACTTAATAACAAAAAAAATTAGAGAGATGAAAAAGAAAAGAATAAAAGAGCTGCTTGTAAGAGATCGCAGACATCCATTGGCTGTGTCTGTTTTCTTACAATCAATTTACTGGCTGGGAGGAAGTCAGTTGGGAATTTAGAACTATGGGCCTTCGTCTGAATAGTTGTGATGTCATGGTCGTTTTAGAATTGAATTTATCGCCTGTCAGGAAAAAGTATCATGGAAGGATGCCAGCGCTTCATTAGTAACACCTGGTCGCGGGAGAGATGAGAAGAGTTCACCCAATCCCCAGAAACGATCGAAGGTTTACCTACAAAAAGGAAACAAACCTTCATCGTGTGCATGTGCCCATCAAATGTCTGAAGAATTTTGAAAGAGCACTTTTCTTTCATTTTTATGAATATACTCACCAATACTCTCCAGCTTATTTTCACATTTATTTTCATGGTCATAGTTTAAGAGTATTTATCTTACAATTATAATATGCTGGCAGGTGTTATTAAAGCTCATCAGATGATTGCCACTGATACTTAAATAATGGTAATATCTTTTTATATTTTTATAAATCCGGTAGTAATATATGCATATAAGGCTTGAAGTTCCTAATCTACATTTTGAATGGTAAATTTTGCCATCACTGTTTTGAGAGCTATGATAGTGTTACAGTAATAGTCAAGTAAAAGTAACGATTTATTTACCATATAAATACTATATTTCTGTGCATGATATTGGTTTTCAAAATTATGGCGAAAATCTAAGTTAAAGTCTTAAGTAAGGGAACTAGTAGAATTTCTTAAAATTGTTGGAATTTACCGTAAACCACATATACAGCAGCAGTATTCTTTTGAAATATCTACTGAGACAAATGTGAAGTCACACAATAAAAATTTATAAATATTAGTTAAGAAGAACAATTATATTGAAGAGAATTAAAAAATCGTAAACATAAGAAAATATCAATGTACACGGCTTGCAGTGTTTTCACAAGAGGCAAAGAGAATTATACAGATGGTTAGTGTCATGTGGTAACTTTAAGTGGGATAGGAAAATCTCCCACATTTACATACAGTCTAGACTAAAACTGTCAATGCATCAACAGCCAGAGAAACCTTTAGTTAAAAGCGGCCTTCCGTACAAACTTTTAGAGAAGCATTATGTAAGGGGAGGGGTTGAATTTATTTTACAGACAGCCAGCAACTAAGGTAAGGCAGCCAGTCAATTATTGTGAACTTAATTATGGACGTAGCTATCTTCTGCAAACCAGTAAACAAGTTTAAGTAGCGATATATACGTGGAAGAAGGAGCTCAACCTAGGAATACAACTCACACACACCTTCGTCAATCTACAGGCGACTGTTGAGGCAAAAATGTAAGGACGGTGCGGACGCATGGCCCCCCTGATGCTGCCGAGGGTGATATGTATTTTTAGGAAGTAGACAAGTGCGGTGTCACGTAGTTCTGTCCTAACTCAAAATCCTACCGAGCTCTGCAGAGGCCACGATCCTCCCTAAGGCAGGTTCATTGCGATTATTAGTACCTCCGGACATCCCGCCAACTCCATCAAAGTTCTGACAGTGAAATAACATTATCTGTTGTGTCTAAGAATATTGTCAACACAGTAAACATTTGCTCAAACGTGTCTGTAGAATTTTCTTTTTAAGTTCGATAACATTTATTTCCGAGAACACAAACTGTCTTTCGTATTTTTAAAGGCAACATCAATCAGCAGCAGCAACAGGATGAGTTCAGACATCCACTGCACTACGCATGCGCATGTAAAGCCAGGCAGACAGACACGTACACTGAATGGTTGACAGATTGGCGGACATAGATATAAAGACAGACCCAGGAAGAAGATATAATTATATATATCCGAGGGAAGTTCAATGGAAACTTGAAGAAAAAAAAACCAGGCAGACAGCATGGGGACAATAAAAAGGAAGGTAGGGGAAAGAAACATCAGAGAAAATTCAACAAAAAACAGGATAAGCAAAACAAATTTACACAAAAAGAGGCAGACAGGCGAAAATTTGCAGGAGAAAATAATTCTGATAATGTACATTGAAGAAAAAGCGACAAAAACAAAAATAAAGAAAGGACTGGCGCAGAAAAACTTCCTCCAGTCGATTCAGCTGTCGGGAATGGACATCTGATTCAAGACTGTTGGAGAAATAAAGGCACCGAGGAAGAGCAGAGACTATTTGAGAAATGAAAATTCACTATCACTGTATTTTCCTATCTTTCGCAAACTTTCAAAACTGAACGAGTTTTTTCCTTGTTTATCATACGCTGGAGTTCTTTGGTTTATAAAACTGAGAAAGTAGGTGTTTGCTCGTGCGCAATGCTGGCTAATGTAATCTTGAAGTAGTAAAATAATTAATTCGTAGTGGCTTTGAGTTTTATTACAGCGCGTGCAGACTGATCCTGTAGTTTAGGGTCTGTTTCACACCAGCCATCCTCAATGACATAAAATAGTTCACGATAAAAGAAACATCAATACACCATCACAGAGACACAAAAAAACGTGATAGGAAAAATTCTGAAACAAGGTTAAATTATTTAAAAAGGAAAAACGCCTTAATGTCCAGAAAGTTTCTGTATCATGCTTCAACATCGAACTGATCAATAAAACGAAAACAACAAAGCCATTGTGGAAGCAAGAAATGGATGGGAGAGTGCAAGCCTTTCTACAAAGAAGCTTAACACTGGCACGAGAATTTTACAGAATCTCTAATGGGTAAACCAATGGCATGGCATGTGTGTAAGGCCAGACTTTGGAGAGAACTCTGAGGACAGGGATATGTCACGCATCTTCTTCATCGCACGGCATCAGAGGCGAGGGAAGAAGAAAAAGTTTTATTTAATCTCATTACTTCTAAAGTATGTACTAGACATCAATGAACTACATTTGATGTCCAGGTTTTGCTTTGTAAGGCACAAGGATAATTTAAAAATTCTTAGCGGGGATCCCACCCACCCCTATGGTTTTGCACAAAGTACAAGAAAACAAATGGGCGCACGAAAATATTTTTTGATAGTTTCCATGAATGTATTTGCGAAATTAGCAGATAATGTAGTCAGAAAAAAAGGTTACAGAAGTAAAATAAACCCTGTGAAATCTTTTGCTGTAATACTCCGTTCAACGCCAGAATATTAGTTTCATTTTTTTATACATTTTGAAAGCTTAACTTTTTATTTCTTTATTTCTCTCAAATCTTCTAACACAAGCTTCAAATTTCACTTGGTCCCATGTAGTTGTCAGTAAACCTGAGGAGTAAGAGGAGTTTAAGTATAATGTGTTGTACGAGGGATGGTACATTTCGGTCGCTAGCTCTCCACCATATGCGATGAACTCGCTGGTCAAACGTGTTCACGGTCGTTTGTTCAAGCATAAAAATCTTAATATCTAAGGTCATTATAAATAATAGTAAAAAAAACTATCAGACAGCGAGATCAATACCGAATAATGAGCAGCTCAACGGCGTCAATTTTCAAGATGCCATCCCGTGTTGTCTCGGCTACAACCTTATCTTTAGTCTTGGTAGACAAACACTAAACAAACCGAAGAAATATTTTGTGCATCTGGTACCTGCTGCAGTTTCCCACTGCTAACTACATACTCGAAAATAAAGTTGTCATCTTTGTCCGTTGAATTAATACAGAAAAACTAAATAGTCGTTCTTTGCAGCATGGATTCCGCTGCCATTTGGTTCACTGTAGTCTCAACATGTAGATAGCTACATGTTACTAAAACAACTACTACTACTACCACTAATAATAATAAAATTGCAAAAAGCGCAATTTTCTACTAGGCCCGCAGGAAATGGAAGTCACTTCTTTTTTTCCGTTTTTTAATTAAATGATTTGTTTAAGCTCAGGGCAAGGTATTATTTCTCTAAATTTGCATGAATACCTACAATACCGTTCTCGAAATACACTCGTACAATCCGCATCATGCTCACAAAGAGGTAAAATTAGGATGCCATGTTTATCCACAGACAGCTTATAGTCTCAGCTCTTCTATTGCCTGAGACCTTCACAACATAAACATATCAATATGCAATCCTGACATCAGTGTTGTTGACATTCTGTGTATTGTTGTTTCTAGAGGTGCTTCCCCGAAGTCACTCAGATTTTGGGAACTACCATGATATCTTACACTGAGACTTACCCATTTATTCGAAAAAAATCCCTTTAGTCCTTTAAGGAACTTATCGTCGTCTTTTACGGAATCACCAGAAGGAAGGAGGTGGCATGATGCCCGGGTGGGTGGCCTTCACTACATTCACCAAGATGGCGCATGACCACGCGGGGGCCGTAAGCAAACAGAATTCGCGGGTCACGTGCTGTGCTCCCATTGATAGGGTTTGTCGCGACGAGGATAATCCTCGTTAAAAATCTTGTCGTGGCTGATACTGCTTCTCCGCCTCATCTGATGATATGATCCCCGGGCACTATGAAAGTAGCGAAGTATGGGCGGGGGAAGCGGGTTGAGGGGGAGGGGAGTCTATGAGAACTGGAGGTCGTGGGATCGTATCGTTTTTCCTCTCCTGCGGCATCTGGTCGAAAAAGGTCATCAGTATGAAACACCTGGTAATATTGAACATGCCAGTTGGTCTGAACCGCCATATGCTTTTTACTAAAATACGGGAAAATACAATATTTGAAAGTGATCTCTCAAAAGTGAGTCGCGAATAAAATGGCTCAGCCACTACAGAATCGGCGATGAGGAGTGATGTGTGTTTTGTTTTTAATGTTATTATTTTAAGATTAAATAAAGATAAAGAGTAATTATCTCATTCACTAGTATTTTGCTAAACTGAAACTATACCTATCATTCTCCTGCTAAGTTCTTTATGTTAATCATGCCTGCTCTCGTTGTGACAATCTCTCTCTGTCTGTCTGCCTTAATAACTATTCATCAATCTCTGATCCTTCTTTTCTATTTGTATTTCTGGTGGATGGTTTCTTATAAATATATATATAAGTTTCTTTTCTGCAGTTCCGTATTTCAGTCTTAGCTTACTTTAATGTACAAGAAGCAAATCTATGATACATGCAGACCCACAGAGTTACGTATGCACGCAATCAACTACAAGCACGTGCCAACTTAACTAATTATTATAAGAAATCATAAAACTGATACAAGATGGATACCCTTGACTATCAACAGCCATTGTCTTTGCCCTACAATTATGGTACCTCTGTGGTTGTACCCACAGTGCACTTTTCCTTTGACGAAGCAGCATAAGCTTTAACGAACGAGAAGTAGGACAATGCGGTCGATATTACAGAGAAGTCGGATGCACGTGCTCCCCTCCCATTCCATCCCCACTACCCCCACCCCAGAGACGGTTGAGCGTTCAAGGACCCCTCGTTCAGAGTTTCTCCTGACAGGATGCGAGGAAGCGCGAGCGACGGCGACGGGTTCAAGGCCGCTAGCCGCCTTACTGGCTTTCGTAAAAAAAAAAAAATAAGAAAATTAGATAGTCACGCTCGAGTTGAACCTTTTGTACTATTGTAACGAGCGCTCTACTCTTCCCCTTAGAATGTATGACTGTCAAGAAGGTAATGGGGCTGCAAATAAATAGACCCCCTCCCCGCCAAAAAAGAAAATCTAAAGAAACAACTACATGAAGGCTGAAAGAAAACTTTAAACACCATGTAGTGATATGTATATACATATATAAACTATAAAAACTATATAAACAATAAGTTCCAATTGGCCGTCTTGTGTACCTTTACAGGGGGCTTGTCATGAAAGGTACATGCGCTGACTTTCATTACTGGACTGCTTGCAGACGATATTTTTTCCAGTTTGCTACTTAAACGAGGCTGATGTATGCAAAGCTTCCGGCTTAGTCACATTCATTGTTTAGGTTCGCCGAGACTAATAGCGAAGAACTTTGCAAAAGGCTTAGCGTTGGTCTCAGGAGACAGATAGCAGTCCACCTACACACGTCCGTGGTTTATGCGTACCCCCATGGGTTGACTTTTCTTCCTCTCGAATATACAGTCTAGAAAGTCTTCTCTATCGAGGGTTGTAGACTGCACGCAAGACAGGGACATCTAGAGTATCAGCCGATTTTCTAGAACTGCTGTTGTCTACAATCATTAGAGCAGCTGGGCTTCCGGTATGTAGTTAATCTTGAGGTAACCTTACCTCTATTGTGCTTCATGACTACAGCACCAGGGCAAATAACATGTGACTGCAATTCATGGCCTGAAACTGTCTTGATCTATCTTTAAACTGCTGACAACCTGCTATTCTCAAAGTTACTTATTGATTGTTTTCAAACGGTCTGAGCTAATTCGAAATAGTTAACTGAACTCTTCTTCTGATCAAGATACGCGAAGGGGGAGGAGTTTTGTATATGTAGAAAATATGAAGATTGCTGTACTAACGGTTCATTGTTTTAGTAATTGTTAAGAGGACAATAATTGTTTACAAGCTCAAACAGAAGGGTTGGAGTGCTAAAAACAAATACACTCATTTTATAATAAACGCCTTCTTCGTAAATGTTTATTTTCGAAAGGTCTAAATCATATGATCCATCAATTATGATTTTAAAAATGACATCGTTTCCTACCTCAAACTTTAATCATTAATAGTGCCATCATTATAAATGTAGCTAGTCCCCCACGATAACACTCAGAGTAGCAAGTGTAACTGTTTCTCCTTGAAATATTAAATATTCACGATCAAGCTCTTGTCACAGTGCCATGTAACAAGTCAGTCCCCCTGTAATATTTTGTAGCCATGGGCTAATAAATGTTACAAGATTTCAGTGTCGAATATAAACTAATAAGTGTGCTGCCTTGCAGTATTTCGTGGTCATGAGTTGACTGACAAGTAGAGAAATCCCAGTGTCACATAAGGACTAGTAAACTGCTCATCTTCATCCTCATTAGTGTGACAAGCCTCAAGGCCCCATGTGACAGATCCTCCCAGCCCATGTGCCTCACAGGAGCTCAACCCTACTCTAAAAATAAAAAAATGAGGCAAGGAAGTCTGGAAAAAGAAGAAGAAAAAAAACCCCAACTCCATTTTCAATATTTCTTGAAGCTAAGTGAACGACATCAAAAGATTTATAATACAAAAGCAAAAAAGACCATCTTGTGATCTTCACGTAAATGCGAAAAAAAGGTTGTACGGTCGCAGACATTTTTGCGCAATTTGCGGTAGCGGATTTTGTGTACTGGAGACTGGGTTGTGACGTCATATCCGGTAATCTTTCTTCTTTTTTATTCTGTGAAAAGGCGTGGAGGGGAAGGGGATAACACATCACAAAACAAACTAATAAAAGTTAAGGAATGGTGTGCACGCAAGTAAGTGTGTGTGTGTGTGTGTGTGTGTGTGTTTGCTTTACACGTAATCTACGTGAGGTAAAAAAAAAAATCCCGCTACAGCGCAGAGAACGACGTTACATTACCTAAGTGTTATGCTGCTACTTGTACACGGCGGAAAGTGGGAAAGAAAGAAAGAGAGAGAACGAAATAGATATTCTAGATTTCAGCAAAGAAATATTTAAGCTACTCACCGGAAGAGGAAGTACAATATTGTGCAATTCCCCACAGCGCCACCTATCCCGACAACAAGCATGATCGTTCCCATAATCACTCTGAGGGCGGGGTCGAGTTGGGGCATGACCCGCCAGTGTGGGTGGAGGTACCACGGATTGATGATGCTCTTATCGTCTGTGGCCTTCGTCAGAAAGCTGTAGCTGCCAACGAGACTGTCGGTCCTATTGACGCAGGTGAAGACGGGGAGCAGGTCTCCTCCAAAGGGCGACGAACAATTCTGAGACATGACCTTTTTAGTTGAGAGTTCAGCTAACAGACGATCTTGCAAAAATCCTTCTGGTTGTAGTGACCTGCAGATGAGTACCTTATTTGCGCTCGTTACTGAAAGCTGGTGCAGATTTCTGCCGGAAGGAGGATGTCTTGAAGTTGGCTTGAATAGCAATTATATGCTGATTAAACAAACAAACAAACAAAATACGTTGGTAGCGTCGTGTTGAAATGATTTATTCAATCGGAAAACGAGGTGTCATTGTCATGCTTAGCAGTTCTTTTGTCTGTCAACAACACTGCATTCATCCTACAATAAATCTTAACCTCTCGCTCTTTTCTTTGTCTTTGCTAACAACAACAACAGCAATATGGTTTTGGCGCCCCCAGAGTTACTGCTGCTGTCAAAATCACCTTTCGCACACAAATAAATTTGTTGTCATCAAAAGAGTAAATCACAAAATCGCATGCCTTCAAAACAAATATTCTCAAATATAAGTATTCCTATTCGAAAAACGACAAACATTGAAAATCGTTTTTTTAGATTTACTTTCAGTTAACGTCGATCACTGTTTGTTGTAGTTGGTAAATCAGAAACAAATTGTGATTTGTAGTTTGACAATGCAGAACATTTGTTATTAAGTATTCGTGAATTTGTAGAATGGTCTTTCCTACGTACCCTGTGAGTCAAAAAATGTTTAAAGTGTGGCTAAACTCAAAGGTAATTCAAGTACCTGTCTTATGCTTTTGAATAATTTACTTTCAGTTAATTTATTTTGATTCCTAAAGAGCTTTTTAAGAAAGCCTACCTTTATTTTAAGTTATTTTTAATCTTTGCCATAGTGTTTAAATTCTAAGACCTACAATCTTGTGACAATTTTTAACATCAAGAAAGATCGTGTTTTTCACTACAAGTCAACTGGTGACCTCTCTATTTCGCCATACTATAGAAAAGCTTTGGGAAAGTGAATTTACGCAGCGTCTACTAATAAAGCATTGAATATGCATCTGACCTTTTTCAGAAGGAAACAAGATTGAACAAATTTGTCAGTTTAAGTTTTCAGTTAATCGTCTTGTTTCTAAAGCTTAGTTTCGATAAAATAAAGGAAGTCAGGAGAAGACACATTATTCCATGGTGCGCCGCGTGGTCTCAATAAAGTATTGAGTTTTCGCAGTGAAGACTTTAAAAAAATGCAGTATGCTGTTTCAGTTTCCCTCTCAAATTTTGGCCAACAAGATCTGTTTACACCAGATAGTTTCATAGTAAAGCATCAGTTTCACAACTCTGCAAATCAAGTGTAAAGCAGTGCAAAGCAATAAAGGAATAATTTAATATAGTTGATAAGAAAAAAAAAACTCCTGTCGAAAGAATCAGGCGAAATTAGCACTCTAGGCTCTTCCTTGACCTTAAGCTCACTTTATTTTTTCGTTTCCTTCAGCAGTTATTTTTAGCAGACATTTTTTCAGCAGGACCAGGTCCTGGCTACATATTAGACCTTTCGAATTATTAATGTATTATTTTACCGCTTCTTTACGTTTTTTAGTTTTTTTTTCAGTCCTCTCGCTTATAAGTGGCTTCGAATTTAGCTAGAAATCTGCCAAATGTGAAGAACCAGATTTTTTTTAAAGTCCACAGAAAAATAAATACAATAATGAATCCTCACTTTTTTTATTTCCCGTGGTTAATTGCAGGGTTTTGACAGCTCGTGACAATTCCCAGCATGCAACGTCCTGCTTACAGCATGCAAAATTATCTTTTTAAAAACTCCAATGCTTCCTCGATTGACATCCTTATCTTTGAACTATTCGAATTCCAAGTAGGTCAAGGGCCGGAATGTGGTTACACAAGCGTAAGATCGCCTCACATCCAGTTTTAGAGTAAAATATAGATGATTTTTGTTGTTTTGTTTTGTCAAGAAAAATATTATAGGGCACAGTCTTACTGGTAAAAGGTATTCTCATACTGTTACAATACGTTTGGCAGATGAATCATCGTACATGCGCAAATAGAAACGTTTTACTCTCATGTCACAACTTCAACTTTCTGGATGGTCAGAATAGGGATATTAAGTTTGAGAGACAGACGTTCGTGTATTTTTGTGATGGATACGAAGAGAGTCTAGTGGACAGTTTACATGTTAGTATTTTATAAATGAAGATGTTTGTGATTTATTTTATCATATTTGTCAGTAGAAAGACTCCTTGTTTCCGAAGTCATAAAGTGGTGTCGAAACCCCGCAGATGTGCTTTTACCTCTGGAGTAAGGTAAAGGTAAAGAAACATGGAGTAGTGTTAATACGAAAACAAGACGCTTGAATTTCCCATGTTGCCCTGGGGAAATGACTTTCATTTCATAACTACGACCCCTGGTAATTATCAATACCTATATATACATTCATTAAAAGAACAATACATACACACAAATATCTGCACAAGCCGATATGTATCTAAACACACCCACACACACACACACCTATATTGGCACGTGTGTATTATTTCATACAAACTGCTGAACTACAAGTGCTCATGTGTGACAGCATTGATAGCCCTGAAAGTCCATCTGCTCAAAAAGAAAAAAAACATCTTGATCTTTAAGCCACATTTTTTCATACATATTTCAGCTTTCATTGTTTTAATTTGTTGTACATCAGCATCGTCATCATCACGGTGTTTACAATGAGCATGGTAAGGAAAATGTTACTTGAAATAATAATGTGATCACTGTTTAGTATGTCACCGAATTACTTATCAGCTATGATCGTCGCCTGCTATACTGGTACCTCGCAAATTTTCTTAAAATATAGTTCTTTAGTCTGATGTCATCTAGAAGATACATTTGCAGTCCCTTCAAAAACTTACTGCAGCAAAGCATGGTCGATATTAAATTTTATTTTAAAAAAAAAGATATTAACTGGTGGAAAAAGTTCCCGTCTTTACAGTTTGTGAAGATGTTAGTATTCTAAATAGAAGGAACTGAATTTCGTAAATGTTTTCTTGGACAAAAGAAAGGATTAATGAGGTATCTGAAAGTAAGGGACATAAATATAGGAAAAAGCCTTTAAATGTGCGATAGGCATGTCTCCGTGTCTGCTGGATGTGGCAGCACCTACACTGTAAAACGTTAGCGACATACATCAGGTGGCAGTAAAATATGGAAATCTGAGTTTTGCTAATGTTCCTGCTGCAGACCGGCGTCTATAATAAAGGTCAACCTTTCTTAAGTTTCTGTGTCTTCCGGTGGAGCAGATATAACGAGCTTTCTTGTATGTCTGTGTGCGTGCGAATGATGTGAGTGAGAGAAAGAAAGATCTTCAAAGCGTGAGCGTTTTTAACGTCCTCAAATGTGTTTTTGGTAAATACTTTGCTGACCAGTTGTGTTTGTGTGGCTGTGTCTTCATTTCTCTGTATGTGTGGGTGAGATAACAACGTGGGTGGACCTATTTTAATCAACACCCACCTGTCTTCTCTCTGGTAATTTACAGTTGATAACCCTCTCCTCCGGGGAAAACCTCCGATTGGTCAGAAGACTGGCGTCCTGAAGGGCGTCGGTTCGAGAGCCGAGTGGCTTCCCCCAGTCGACCCAGTTGTTGAGTCTGAGTACCTAAATCCATACAGGACAGGGCAAGGAAGGAGAGGTGATGGGAACCCACCTCGCATAAAAACTGGCCCCGAGACAAGCGAGGTCTACCTCAACCCCCAGCGACCTGAAAAGTGAGGAAACCTTTGCCTGTCACCTTTACCTTCCTTTCTGTTCTTACATTCTCTATAAGCTTTTTTTTCTCCCCGTGTATAACATCGTCTTCCGGGATCTGGATTTTCAACTCTTCTCTCTCTCTCACTGTCACATTTATATACACACACGAACTAAGTAAGTGAAGCAAGTAAATGGTTCTCGTTTAGTAATAATTTGGTGCCAGAGAAAAAATTATGCATAGCAACATCCATATTGCATAGAAATCTACAGGCTACACTAAAAACAAGAACTCTATATAGGTTTTTTTCGTTAATAAGAGATACACTAATTTCTCGGACAGTGACCATAACAGATATATGATATAGGGTCTCCCGGAGATCAGGAGTCTCTGCGGTGACCAAAGATCCGGGATCCATTTGGAAGCCTGGCCACTCTACAGCGGACGAACCCAGATGAGCAGACGATGATCGTCAGTGGAGGAAAAAAAATCTCGTCGCCATCACATGCATGACAGGGTTTCAACCTTATTTTCTCAGGCGGACGTAAGGACCTGCGGGACTAATACTGACCAGCGTCTATCACTTGCACATATTACATATTTGCAATGAAAATTCTAGAATGACTTACCTGGACGAACAGGAGACTCATGTCATCGCTGACTGACCCACAGAGGAAGGAGCGATGTGACGACACGGCTAGCAGCAAGCAACAACCTTCAGACAAGAGAGGCAGGCTGCAGGAACTTTCAGCAAGACGGGGAAGAGTTGGCGCAAAGGTGAGGTCGAGAGAAGGGGAGGAAGTGACCAGTCCCTGGGGCTGTCCAGGGTTAGGAGCCCAAGTATGTGGCGGTTCTACAGAGGGCGCTGACCACGACCACACCGTCACAAGTGTGTGCGTGGCTCTGATGACGTCCACCGGCGATGTCTTTACACGAGCGGCTTGAAGGTGGGTGGGTTTGGGAGGAGTGGGGTGGATGGGCCGGGAGGGGAGGAGGGGAAGATCATGCAGTAGATTGCTGTGCGGTTGTTGGTTGTCCACAGTTACTGTCTGGCACTGACGTCATTCAAATACAAGTCGTGAGAAGGTGCGGAAGAGCGGGGGAAGGTTAGAGACGATCAAAAAGATGGGGGGTTGGACTTGGGGATTGAGGAATCAACGGTTGCCATGCACCTGTGTGTGTGTGAAATGGTAGCGGTAGAGATGGAGCCTGCTCGCGGCGTGTTCCAGCACGCGCCCTGACTGACGGTGCACGCGACTGGTAGATACTCATCGCGCTCAGACTAACTGTTCTCGCAGTTGGTAATGCAGATGCTTAAAAAAGGGAATTGTAACACAACATCATCTGAATTTGATCATTTTAGACTACCACCATGTTTTTTTTTAAAGGATGGAGGTCTGCGTGCGCTCTAGTTTGTCCACGAACACATCCTACTTACAAATCCGAGCGTGTGCATTCCTGAGAATGCACGGGATTTTGTCTTGCTGAAGTTTTCTCCACTTATCCTAGTTAGCCCAGTGCTCTCCTTCTCATTCCTGAACAAAAGACAGGAAACGTTAAAGACAGGAAGTCCGCTCTCTACAGGCGAAGTCTCTTTGCGGTGGGAGGAGCTTACAGTGGGATCTCACGCTACAGCAACGTTTCCTTCGGTGTCTTGTGAGAGTGCGGACTTAAAGACTCACTCGAGTGCAAGATCACTTTACAGACACCAGAAGGCCACCAACAGTTAGTGTAGACATTGTTGCTAAAATCTTAAACGTAAAGCAGACAGCGATGATGTTTGTTGCTGACAGTGTGAGGTCGAAACCGTTTGTCCGATCCTCACACTTTTGACTCGAAGCAATCTTTTTGATAGTTTTTTTTTTTCGTTGTAAGATGCTGCTGGGGTCTTCCAATAAGTACAAATACTACACAGAATATATTGCAACGTAGCTCTGCTACACAAAGCAAATATTCTCAACTCCATAATTTAAAGATTACCGATGAGAGAGAGAGAGAAAACGGGGGGTTAAGCGAGTGCGAGACATAGTTGCATGAAGGATGGCACCACACTGGTTCTTATCTGCTCTTCACTGGAAGTCATATTGCTGTAAATTAATATCGAAAAGAAAACAAATTAATGGAGACGTGGAAATAACAATCTGGCAGATGTGGGCTGGAGGCTAGCATTGACATGTGATCTTGTTCATTTTTACTTGGGAGCATCTTACTCATCTGAGGGAGACTTTTAAATACTCTTCCCTCCACACGCCTCGATCCATTTATGGCCCCCTTCCTCCCCGACATGGCGGCTTATAAATAAAATAGAATCTTTTTCGCTCACAAACTACTATCTGATAACGAAGAGAGAATCCAATCTCCATCTGACACCAAAGCTGATCAACAACGGCAAGAAATTAAAAATAAAATGTAAATAGTTGTTCTGTGTTCTACATTTCTCCAGCTCTCTCCACCAATCCAATCACCTACAATCATTCATCTGCCACAACTCTACTCTTCTCACATCCATTTTTTAAACACATTTATGTGAACTTTACTTAAAATGTTAAACATTTTTGTTTTAGCTTAGGTCTTGAGATTTTCTTTAATACATGTAACTTAAAATATAAAAGTGTGAGGGACACTCTGTCAATGTTTCTAATGGTGCCCCTCACACTTTTATGCATTAAAGAAAATCCCGAGACCTAAAGAAAATTTTTTTACCCTTTTTAGTAAAGTTCAAATAAAAGTGTGTGAACATTTTTACTTATTTTATCTCAAAAAGTTGCTTTCTATGCAGAGCGAAGGTCACACAAGAAACGCCAAAGCACACACATCATCATATCTTATTCACCCTTGGGGCTCCTGATCTTGGATTACATTCAGCGTAGAATTAAGGGAAAAAATATTTAGTCCAGTGTTACTGATAAGATAACATGCGATTACGCACTTAAAATATCATGTTTTTAACATTAAAAAGTTGAACGAATTGTATGCAGGGTGTGGGGAAGGAAGTCGCGCCGATTTATTTATTTATTTATTTATTTATTTATTTATTTATTTGCCATTAGAGTAATTTTCAGAGCTCGACAGTACGCGTGCCTAGTCAGCCGAGCTAGAATAGATGGTGTCAAATCAAGTAGGAAGTCACGTGTGTGTGATGAGGGATGTCGGCGGGGGGATGGGCGGTCACGTTTCCAGAAGCCTGTGGTTGCAAGGCTGATAATTTAAAGGCAAAGCATCCTTAACTGGGGCGAGAGGACGGATGAAAGGTCTTGGCAAATACCACACATAGTACTCTCACACTAACTGGACAAAACAGCTTTGACCTTTCACCTCTGACACATTCCTGTCTGTAGATGACTAGCGTCCAGAACTCGGCAAGACTGTTAAATGCTGTTTGTTGACTAACTTTCAGTGTATGCGTACTCGGACAAATAAACAAATAAACACTCACAAACGTAAGGGCAGGCAATTATTGTGAACAGTTTTGTAATGTTGAAGGTTCTTTCTTCTTTTGCTGCGAGCATCTACATTTCTAGCGCCAAGCTAGTGTGACAGCGAGTATAAGGAACAAGCTACAACTTTTTTTTAATATTGTATGCCACGTGCACGTGAGTGTATGAGTGTGCATGCGTGAGGTTGTGTACGAGCTGTGTGTGTGTCTCAAAACTGGGGCCTGCTTTTGTTCCTTCTTCATCCCAAATCTGCCTAAACCTTAGCCTTAAGGCTTCTTATATTCAGCTCCCTCATCCCAAATGTTACTGAACCCTGGGCTGGTGGTTGTTTCGATCCGGCAAGCAGTCATGGCAAGACTTCAAGCTTGGAATCATCTTCTAATTTGCCTTCCACCAAACTCGGGTATATCTGGTCATGGGCATGGCATGAAATGACCAGTATTATCGTTTCAGAGAAGCGCATGACAGATAAATGTCATGGGGATACGTTGCACACTATCATTACTGTAGGATAGACCGCAGCATGACACTACGACAGTACATTTTTTCGTGAACATTGACATTAAAGATCTTCTAAGACATATAATTAGAAATTATTCTATATCAGAGATGTGCACGCAAGGTCCCACGTACCTCCCCCATTGTGTGAGGACAACTTTAAGACAGGTCCTTCTAGACTCGAAAGAACGTGGAGCACAAAGGTTACTCCCTGCGGTGTTCCTCGTGATTTCAGAAGTTACCTTTTTGCACCTAAATACATCACCAAAGCGTGTAAAATGAGCATTTCATATTTGTTCAGTAGCTGCATTCGATAAATGAGCTTTGGAGATTTCTTATTGACGTATATTTTGAGAAGCTTAAACATTTTTGCACTAGTGGTCATCATCATCATCATCATCAATTTTTCCAGTTGTGACCTAACGTTGATTAAGTTTGCAGACGATATGCCGCTGGTTGCTCAGCACAGGGACGACGATTCACTGGAGAGCTATTTCCTTCAGGTTAAGAAGCTTGACGGGATCAATGTTTTTAAACCTCAAGAATTGGTTTTTGATAGAAAATAAAATCTTTGGAGTGAGACAACAGAGCAGGTGCACAAGTTTCAAATGCCTCGGCACAGTGCTAGACAGCAAACCGTCCTTCCAGAAAAACACTAACATCGTTTCCAGGAAAGCACATTAGCGCTACATCACCACTCCTTTCTTCTTCTGGGGCATGTGCTGTGAATTAATGATAGCAAGAATACTTAATTAAAAAGTATCTGTCTTCGTGGTTGTCAGGAACTGACCCAGAGATGTAGAGCACCTATCATACACTGAAGGACAGTAAACATACTCAAATTCCGCTGGTTACAGAGTTTTCACACCCTGAAGACCCTGCCACCTAGCTGACCAAGAACCTCCTTGTTGGACAAGTCAGTGGGACAAGTCAGTGCAGTGACTGTTTTGAGGGACTTGGTTCGTGCCGTGAATGAAGTCTTCTCAGTATTATATATATATATATATCAGATTATATATTAATACATAACTTATATATTGATCGCATGGAGTCAATCCCACGGAAACGATTAGCAAGCTAAGTGATTGGATCTGACTCCATCCGTGCAATCCTCTGGTGATCCAGACCTAAACCTCTAATGACATTTCACGCTTGCTGAGTTGTTTTAATCGGGCAAAATGTCTAAACGCAAAACCTTCCACGTTTCCGAGGGTCCCACAGGTCCACTCATACTTTGGTCAATGTAATGGCAAATAAGTCTGGACTTAGCTCAGCATGTTGACCAAAGTTCCAATATCCTAAACGGTTGCCCCAAAATGTTTGGTTTTCTGTTACCTTCGCACACAATAAGTCTTTGTCAAACGTTCAAAGATATTTTCCCTAGTTAAGAAGAATTTTAAAAGAAATCTTTCGGGCTCGCATCTCAAGTAAAGTGTAATGGTTGTTTCCTACTGCTCTTCCCTCCTTTCTTTCTCTGTATGGATTTCTTTCACTTTTCATTTCTTCTTTACATTGCTCTTCTCTCTCTCTCTCTCGCTTTCTCTTCCACCGTCTGCTTAAATGTTTAAGTATTATTCGGAGAAGATTCTTCACAAACGAATAAGCATCTTTCGGAGTTGTCTTTTTATAAACGAAAATAAAGACGTTTTAGTTTAAGTAGATGATGATGGCATTGTGGTGGTGGTGCGACAGCAGCCAACTGCCAGCACTTTATCCGAGACAAACTCCGGGTACTTTCTTGTGCTCTCTTCTCTGTGTGCGGCTCGGTTATCTCACTCCACTGGTCTTCAGTTTTACAGAAAAAATGTTGTGCGTAAAAGTAGTCGGAGTTGGGTGTACAGCGGGCTGCTACAGGGTATGGTGTGTGTCAACAAACATTGAGTGAATGGGGGTAAAAACGTGTCATGTTTAACACGAATGACAGCTTCATATGACTCACAAGCTGTGATTCACTTGTCACATTTACTATGGACGACGGTGAATAAGACTCATTTGTCACATTAAGCTAAGATAGGATTTAATCGGACTTTTATTTAATCTAGTCACAACCAGGAGCAGTTGGTAACGCAGTTAAAATGGACTGAATATTGCAACGACTTGCACTACTTCCAGCTGAAGATAGACCTCACCGTCCTCCAGACTACAACCAGTGGGCTTACAGACCTACCAGACATAGAAAAGGTCGGGAGAGCTGTTCACAGTCTGAAAGGAGGGAAGTCACCTGACGTTAACAACGTCCTGAGCTGCTCAAGCATGGCGAGGAAGAAGCAGTGAAGACCTCGCTACTCTGTGCAAGACTCTGGGAAAACCATCGAGATCTTTTCCGCAACTTCATCGACTTTTGAAAGGCATTTGACAGAATCTTGCACGAGGGCTATGACTTGTCATACGAAAATTTAATACGAAGAGGGCCTTGTTCAAGTCATAGAAGCGCTGTACAAGAGTTCAGTGAGTGCAATTCTACTCAACAACCAACTGGAAGACTTTTTTAGACAGCAGCTTGCGTATGTCGACAGAGTTCGCTATCGCCTGTACTGCTAAACATCTTGGACACTAGAGACCCTTCGTGTCGATAAAACCTCCGTTTCCACTGATGGAATGGAATGGAATCCTTTGCCTGGCATTTTGCTCTTTGTCACACGACACACTGATCTGGTGGCAAGCACTAACAGCGGACCACAAGACCTCATCAACAGACTGACAGCATGAAAGCAGATGGAGACCAGCACTTAAATTTAAAAGCTAGAGTTGAAACTAGCGGCGACCATAAAGCAGTGACCTGCATCAGCCTCTTACCTTTTTTTTTTTCATTACGACTGACAGCTAAGGGAGTTTCGACAACCGTAGCATCCAGAAAAAAGTCTACAAATAATGCCAATTGTAAGGCAGGGCTTCTGCTAAGGCTAAATTCTTTGGGGTCCCAGGGAACCCTTCTTCAGATTTTTAAGGGGTCCCTGTTCTTCACCCGAATTTGAATGGGACCCCATTGACGAAA
The DNA here is from genome assembly GCF_003073045.1 of Pomacea canaliculata. Lineage (NCBI taxonomy): Eukaryota > Metazoa > Mollusca > Gastropoda > Architaenioglossa > Ampullariidae > Pomacea > Pomacea canaliculata. The sequence continues at coordinate 40,044,986 of NC_037590.1, read as the reverse complement.
ATTGAAGGGGTCCTCCGAACTTTTAATGCGTACTGTACGCAATTTTTTGCGTAAGCAGAAGCCCTGGTAAGGTATAAATGGGGATATTTATGAAGTCTGACTGAAAGACAAACCTTCTAATCAGTGCACAATTTTTAAACTGACTTCTATTTCCGAATACAACTTCCTGCTTACACCGCAAACAAAATCACTAGAATCGTCCCTTCAGATCTTGTTAGCTGTTGCACATTAACACCTTCTGACCTTTAATGTTTGCGAGTTTTTTCGGCATGCTCATTTTTTCTCTTCCAAATGAAAATTCTGAAGTCTTATACTCTCTAGACATTATTTTGGTGACAAAACTGACCTACAGAGTGCTTGTAAGACCATCCATGCATGTTCCTCGCTAAAAACAATTTCAAGAGTTCTTTAAAGCCAGTCCTTTTCTCTTTGCTTTTTACTACCTTATACCTACATCAAGCAACTAAAAAACAAATAAATAAATCAGATTAAATGAACAGCGGCTATTTCGGTTCAGGTCCTTTCAGTCATGATTCCTGGGAAAGTATAATAGTTTTATTTGAAGGGTTCGTAATCGTAGCGTTATGCGTAAGAGAAGTGGATCGCTGCGCAGAGACTGACACGCAAGCGAACCATGGTTCAAGTCCTCAGGAGCAACCAGCCTTTTGTTGACTTCAAAGATGCTATTCACAACGTGAAGACGTAATTTGTGCTCTCTACCCTCTTCTGCTCTCTGTTCTCCTTATTTCCTTTCATTTATCAACCTTTTTTTTTTTTTTTGTCCTTTACATTTCGAGAGCAATTTTATGCATCGGGTTGCCTGTAAGTTTTCAAGTCTTGGAGCGAGTTAATTTTGGAAACTCTTCAGTGGCTTACAAGCAAATGAAAAAAAAAATAAAATAAAGGGAGAGGGATTACGAACGCTCTCGCCCCACGCGACTTTGACGGTCAAGAGCGCTGCCTGACATTTCGCCGCACTCAAACACGTGAGCCTGCTCACGTGATCCAACTACTTTTAGACACCATCTTCCGCATCATTAGAGGCCTAAAAATATCCCGTAACAAGCAAACACTTTCCTTTTATCTTTTTTTTTTTTTTTTTACTCTAGCTCTTGCGACTGAACAAAACATATTTTATAGATGGACAGTAATAGAAAAGTAAACCCCAAGATAAGTTTTTTTTTTTTAAAGAGACCTGAAAGAATTATTCATACAAAAGTCGGCAAATTTCTCCGATGACGACAGTAATGTCAAGAAAAATGCCGCGTATATTTTTCTTACTCTGATCCACAGCTATCTTATCTAATTCTCAGAGGGTAGCTTTGCTGCCTGCAAATAGATGGAACCGTCTGCCTAGCATCTCCTGGCGACAAAACATCTCTGGAGCACAAGGAGAAAATTAATGCAAGTATTAACAGCCATTGACAGTTGTTCTTTTATCTTGATATCGGAGGCTTTGGGGAAGTTTAAAGAGTTTTAATTAAAATGGATGATAGCAAAAGGTATTTTAAGACGAAACTATGGGGACATGCTTGTTAGTGGTTGAATTCCAATGGCATGCTGTTGATCTGTTTATCACCGGAGAAAAGAAAAGAAAAGAAAAAAAAAAGGTTATGGGTTAAGAGAGGGGCATAGTCCTGGCAACTTAGACATGAACAAACTGAACAACATTCAATTCTTTGTTTGCGTTGCAAGTCTTCTTAATACTTGAACCCGTATGTGTGCTCACCACACAAACTTCTGGACCATTTATACAAATATTTGTACTAGATACTCACTACGGCTAATATAATTAATACACAGTATATTTACACATGCACCCTCTCTCTCTCAAACGATACTTTGGAAGTGAACTCTTCTACGCTGACTCAAGATTTAGAAAGTACGGGATAACTTTGCTCGCGGACTAGAAAAAAAAAATAACGACAAAAATATTCACCCTATGGTTCTCTGTGCACGCTGACAGTTTGGTAACTATAGACATACTGAAAGTAAAACCATCCACTTTTTCAGTTTCTCTCTTTCTACCCATCCTTTCTTCCTTCCACGTGCTTAGCTTACCAAGTGCACCATGCACTACAGAATTAATTTCTTTTCTTCGATCTGTCTTCCTTTCAGAGACAATTTTTCTGCTGAACTGAAAACGTAGAAGGACACCCAAGACTGGAAGAGCCACGTTTTCGCACGACGCACACCGGCGTCACGAGACCGCGCTGCACGTGAGTCCAACGTACGCAGCTTTCAAGGTCAGCCTCATCGTTCCCTTGAGGATATCAATGAAAGGCCAGAGATGCGACAGAAATAGTATCGGGCTGATGGTGGTGTGCGTCAGCAGCTCTGCGATCGATCTGATCGCGGCTTCACGTGGTCAATCTAGACGTCCCTCTCTAGGGTTTCCATGTCTATTTTAGCCGAGCACTGAAAGTGGGTAGAACAATGTTAACAACATCTTCACCATTTTCTCCATCCCCGGCACTTATTCCCGCAAGTATTGAAATTCGAAAATGCACGGACATTTTTTTTGTTTTGTTTTGTTCTGATTGATGGACACACTCCTGACTGTGCTACGCCCTAGGGGGGAAGACAAATGTTGCGCCCCCCTTCTTTAACCTTAATTATATTTCTTTATTTCTTACAATACTTTTCTTGCTTGTGGTTGAGTTTGTGGTGCTGTAAAGCTTAACAAAACATTCCATTGAGCGAAGGGATCCGTTACAGTCCTATAGTCTTTCACATATATTCTTTACGACAAAGTCTAGTCTACAGATATACTCTTATAGTACAGTTCAGTACACAATCCTTGTGAAAGACCTGCAACAATGGTTTTCTGCACCTTCTCAGTCCTGCTACTCTGCTTTGACTGGTCATTAACTGTGATAGATTTATCGGGACCTTTTCCCACTGTGTGCTGGCACCTCGGAAAGTACTTTCAATCTTTCTCATCGTAAAGAAGGATTTATTACGACCAGAAGTGTTAGAACCCAAAAGTATCAAAGCATGACTCATTAAAATTAATCCTTTTTTAAAGTATTTGCTCTCCGTCTTTGATTAATAAGAATTATGTTTTTAATGCACAAACACGGAACTTCTTCCGACAGGTGAGGCTGGCAGGTGGTCCCATCCACCCTAGCGTCCACCCCGAGCAGCCCTTTCCTTATCCACACACACCGGCCCTTCCCACGTGGATTAGGTAGATGAAGTCAACCTACAAGCAGAGGAAAGGTGTCCTGCAAATGTCATTCTATGAAACTGATATTTTCCCTAACATTGTTTATCGCTTAAAAAAAGAAGAGCAGGCCATTCTTGCGAGCCACCGTGACTGAACCCGAGGCGACAGTCCTGTTCGCTTAATGGTGGAACCGGCCCTGGACACACTATTAAGTCACGCTTGGTCTTTGGAACAAGAAAACAGAAAATGTCGAAGATCTTTGAAGGGCTAGTAACATGTAAGTGAAAAAAGGTAAAGGTGGTCCCATAACCTTTTCAGGTCAAAATGGGGTGAGGAGTTCTCGGGGCCAGCTTTACGTGGGGTGGTGCCCATCTCTCCCTCGCTGCCTTACCTTTCCCAACCCTCCATGGATCGACTGGGGGAAATTTTCTGCGCTACTAGTACCCCAGCACTCTAACTATTCGGCTATCGCCAAGATTCTACTATTTTTCTCCAATAATTCTAGAACCTCTCCAAAACTGAATATTCCCATACCTAGACTATACCTTTTTAAATCAAGTCTGAAATACTCAGGAAGCGCGCTATGGTACAGCCTCCCTCTCCATCTTAAGCAATTGAACTCCCTAAACTGCTTTCAACGCCATCTATCTAAATACTTTCAAGACAAATAGATGAGGCCTCCAGAGATACCTCCCTGTTTACAGGGCTGGCTGCCTTGCCGTAATATAGCCTAAGTTGCTGGCACGGCGTAAAACACCAATCCCCCGCCTCCAGAGATACCTCCCAACTCCAGGAAACCTTGTAAATATGTACATATATATATTTTTTTTCTTAACTACCACTTTTGTACATATTCAACTTCCTTTATGTTTACTACAAATTATTCTATAATACTGAATTACTTCATTTACGTAGTTTTCTTCCCTGTAAAGGGAGAGGGCTAATCCCTGATAGAGATTTACAATGGCTTTCCCACGTGAGAAAAGCCTGCAAAATGAATCTACTAGGTAAATGGTTTAGTGAGTGGCACAAAAAGGTGCATTTGACTCTTTGATAGAGATTCAGTGACCAGAATTAGGAAACTATCCAAAACAAATTTCATTTAGTTAAACACAAATATTCAGTTTCAGAACATATTCAGACCATCACAATGATTCTGCATTTTATTTGTTTCATCATTACAGTCATCATTAGGGAAACATTTAAAATATTTATCATAAATGAGCAGTGTTGCTTTATCTTTATTAAATATTAGGAATAATCAAAGCAGAACATTAATAGTAAAATTTATGAAGATTAAAAACACACCATGAAATTAGAGAAGAGATATCCATAAACACAGTTCTTTCTCCTTTCTCAATATCAGCTTCAAACCCAAAAAGCAATCTAACACAAAAACCCTTAATTCAATGCAGCTCTACAAAGACCTGAGATGATAAGAATTGTTGAAGTATTCTGGTAAAGAAAAATCACAGCTAAGTCTTGGATGTCCTGAACACAAAATCTACACTGAGGTGTGGCATCTAGCCTCGGTCGCAAAAAAAAAAAAAAAGAAAACAAAAAAAAAACATCAGCAATCACAATATAGTAAAACATTGGAAGTTCAATTGTGAAGTTACCTCCTTTATGACAGATAAAGTATAATCTATATAATATGCCTATTAATATATGTTTATACATTTAAGCATTGCAGTGCATCATGGAATTAAAAGGTTACCGGTAGAGCAATCAAGGCAAGAAAATGACCATCATTATAGCTACTGACACCATCTCCTATGTGCCATCAGATGTATCTTGAAAACCAACAAGTCTTCCTTTGCTGAAGATTGCTTATTTATCCGCAGTTGCCAGTGAAGCATAAACTGGTAAAGTCTATTTAAAGAAAAATTATGAAAACTAATATATGTCTGCTTATTTTCCAACACAACAGTATCAGCTCACTATTTAGCAAATATCAAAGTATTCTATTTTCTTCTTCTCTCCCAGGCTCTTTGCCTCTGCATAAAAACTACCTCATGAAAATTGTTGTCTGTTGGTTGCACAGAGTTTTTCAGAAAACACACAAAACTGAAATAAAAGACTAAAGGCCAATCGTCTCTTCTCATACATATACATCAGGAGTAGGCACCCCTGTCACATCACACATGTTGATGTAAATGAATACTGTCCCCAAATACAGTGGTATTCTATTGTCCTTGACAGCTGGCATCAATGCATCAATGCAGTCTTCATTTTTTGTGAAACCTTTGAGTTCTTTACAAAACAGACCAGCTGTTGAAAGAAAATAAACACACATACATATAAAAAAATTTAAATTAAGGAGTTACTCAGAAAGTCATATTCTTCTCAAATAAATTTATAACATAAAAAATATATATATAAGTAGCATCTATCTCAAAAACATTCATACACAAACAAGCATGCACACATTTGTATTTGAATTCATTCAATCATGCCTTACACATGTATTGATGCACAATTTCAAGATACCTTTCTCACAGTATGAAGGCATTTCTGTCACTGGGTTGTGCATCAAATGAGACAGGTGCCTCAGCCATGGAAAGTCAGTAGTTAAGTGCCACACACTGTCATTGCAGTTCAGACCTGTTAAATACATGCTTTCTTAAAACAGCTGCATCTGTCACACCCAATTATTGAGTTAAAACTTATTCGTCCAGGCATATCATTTTAAGTCTGCACTTAATCACTCTTTCCCCACCCCACCCTCCTTTGTCCTCTTTATCCAGTGTCAAGCTTATTCTCAACATTAGCACTTTTATACCCTTAGTATTCTACTCCTACCACAAACTTCATTGTGAGATCAGATTTTTACATTATGGACAAATGGAAAATGATTTTTCATTAGATTGGCCCACACTTGACAATGCTTTCATTTCTTTCCCAGGCACAAAAAGAATGTCCACATTATGAATGGCCGGTCCTAAACTGTAAAAAATACATACATTCTCACCTTTCAAAGAGTAACAGTTTACTCTAGAGATGGAAGAACTCTTTGAAAGTGACAAATTCCCACTGGGAAAATGAAGATCATCCAGACAAAATCTGCATGGTAACAAAATAAAGGATTTTATATTTGCTTGTTCTGTCACACTTTCTACGATCTGCTATAATACAAACTTGAGCACTTGTGCTTTTAAGTTCTTGTTTTTAAATTCTAACCTAAGCTGCTAAATTTGTACATACTAAATAAATCATACCTGTTAATTGCATGAAATAGTTCTGCCCAGTTTGCCATTCGGTGCTGATTGTACAGAGTAGCAGCTGGATTAGGGCTGTAGTCAAACACCACGCATACATGCTTCTTTATGTCTGGCAGTGTCAACAGTTCCTGCGTCAGCTCTTCCTCGTTAATCTGATAATAAATGTTACATTCGTACAGCTTGGCAGCCAAGAAAGATGGCTTACAAGAAACTGCATATAAGGAATAAGCAAAAAAAAGAAAAAATAACTATCATTTACTCTGCTTTTCTCTCAGTGATGTGACTGACATTCATTTGATGATTTTCCTCTGCACATGTTGCAGCTATCATAGAAGTTATAATAGTTCCAGACACTGACATCTCAGAGAATACTTTAAAAAAAATCTTCAAATCATAGGCAGTTTTCTCTCACAAATGGCATGTGTGTGTGAGAGAGAGAGAAGGAAAACAAAAGGGAAAGCATGCATATATAAACATATTAAAGGGGGAAAAAAAACAGCCTTAAATGCGGAACTTCTTGTGGGCAGTTTTGCCCCAATGAGGGATGGTAGGAGTAGCGACAGGGTAGTAAATGGAGACAAATGACTGCTAGTTGTCAGAACAGTGTGCACTCGTACCTCCCCTCGCAGGGGCGAAACCATTCTCTTCCTATGCTCCAAATAGTTGTTCCGCCTTTAATGGTCATGACTCCAACACAAAGCATCTCTACAATACCAATAAAGACTTTATCTCCAAGAATCATGAACTCGAAAAACAAAATTATAAACAGAAATAAAATAAAGGAAAAAAAAAAGACGTCTTACCTCCATCATTGGCCTCAGGATGATAACACAAGAACCAGAGTCATGCAAGCCTTGACAGACAGATTCTAACACCGACCTGGTCTCCAGTTTGGTACACTGTGCCCACTGCACTCGTCCTAACAGTGGACTATGCTCGACTTTCACATTCCGCAGAACTCGACAAGCACTTCCTGTTAGGATTCACATCATGTGTTTAATAAGACCTTGTAAGATTTTTCCCAACATTAAGTTGCTGCAGAACTTTTCCAAGTTAAAACTATTTACTTTTACCTTCTTGTTGTACACATATTACATCCAAATACTTGAATACTTTTAAGCCTAACCCATAAAAATAAAATACTTCTACATAAACATGTAATGTATGATAGTCTCTTGATTAACATCTTCAGTTATCAGCTTTGTCAGTTCATGTAATTATTAGATATGTTAATTATTTTCAACTAAAGCTGTTTACGTGTAGTTTTTTAATTAAAAAAAAATAACTCTTCATATTTGTATTCCTCTTTTTCTGCTTTATTTTTATCATAATTTATTTTATTTTTTGTGCATGTGATTCATGACCATTTCATTATGTGTTACTTTAATAATTTTATATCTACAACCAATATAATTACTGTACCGCCATTACCTCGTACACTCTTCAGCCTTGGGCAGTCCATCAGCCTCAATTCTGTTATCCCAACCATACGTAGTGTGATATGGGCAAGAGAGTCAGAATGGAGTTTCAGTACCTGCAGGCATAATTGCAATAAGGTATTCACAGTGTAGATAACCATGTTCTGCACTTCACTGCATAAGAATGGCATTTTCAAGAATCCATGACAAAGATTTTCCTCTCTCCCATCATATACAACATACACATTTAAAGATCAAACTTCCACCATCCAGCAGAAAAGAATGGTTTTACCCAGGGGAATGGAAATAAGGATTTTTGTTAGGTCAGATGAATACAATTTGTGAAGCATGACCATGAAGATAGCAGACACCTCTTCTTACCTCCCTCCATGGTTGAACCATTCTTTCCTGCCCTAAGGTAAAAGGTAAGCCTTTAATTTTTACATCAAGTTATAAGACAGAAGGGCTGATTATTAGAAATCCACTCAACTGCTATATATATAGAAACAATGTTTAGTGACCAAACTGAACAAGACCAAACTTTTGTCAGTATATTTATTTCATTCAAATTTCACTCCAGTGTATTCTTTTGACATAGCCAAGCCAACCAGCAAACAAAAAAAGTTTAATTATTAGCCTTGGCCATCATCAAACGAGAAATTTGTTATGCATATCAAATCAAACCAACCACTCCCTTCACCCTTCAAGGCTGTGACTGGATAAAAAAGCTGGGTTATTGGCCTTGACCATCATCAAACCAGAACTTTGCTATGCATACCAAATCAAACCAATTGCTTTTACCCTTCAATGCTATGACTGGATAAAAAAAAATGATAAGAAACCTTTCTAGTTGATGATAGACGAAAGTACTTTGGCAAACATTAATTTATTTTTTTAGCAGTGACACATTTTGATAGAATGTCTGATCTTGAACACATAAACTATATAAACCAAATATAAAAAGGTATTCAGAAAAACCAGTTGCCTTAGGACTAGGTAGTGTTACTGAGTATAAAATCACTGTTTTAATCTCCTTTAGACTTAAACAAAAATTGGAGGTGGATGAGGTTGAAAAGTTTAACTGTAACTAAGAAATATTACAGGACAACTGGGTTGCACCTTTACCCTAAGCCTAGCAAAGGAGGCTGGATATACAGGTTAGTACAAATCAGCTTTCTGAATCATGCAATGCTTATCACTGATGTGCAATGAAGATATGTTAAAAAAAACAACCCTACACTCTGATGCTAGAACTTAAATTCTTGTTGGAAAAAAAAAGGTAATTTCGATTAAGGTAATTTCGAGATTACATCTATAGCATTTGATAAAAAGCCTCTTACTGCTCTCTTCCCCTGAGCATTCAAACCAAATATTATTAAGCATCTGTATGGTTCTCACAACAAACACTAAATGTCAAGGGATTGAACTGATCGGCTGAAATCATTTGTACAATAAAACCACTGACCTGCACATGATCCTCCTCATATACGGGATCACTTGTGCTGGTGGCTTTGCTAACCATAATGGGAGGGCTCTTCCCTGCCCTGGACAAGCATGTGCATCGCTTTGCTCCTGCATGTGGCATGTCTCCCTCCCCACTCACTTGTGTAAGTGTGCTATCAACTTCCTCCAGTGACTTTTTGTTCGATGATCCACTACCTGAGTTGGAAGCTCTTGATTTCTTCCCTTGGTTGCCTGCAATGTCTTCCTGCTCTCGCACTCGTCTTATGGAGTCTCTTATTTCATCATTGTTGGCTTGGCACCACTTGTCTTTCTTATAAGGGCACACAGGACAGGACAGCTCTGCAAATCCACCATCATCACTTAGACCACGACTTCTTTTTGCAACACTCTTCTTTTTTCCCAGCAGACCTTTTCCCTTGAAAGGTCGGGGCAAAGGGTGTACGGGACCTTCAACGGGGAAGGAAAGTCGTTCATCTGCCCCATGAGTGGCCAGCTCTTGCTCGCATGAACTCTCATTGATCTTGGTGTTTGAAGGTTTGGCCTGTGCAAAGTTCTGACCATGGTAGTTTTTGTCATTAGTCTGCTTGTTGACAACACTTTTTTTGTCTGAGCCCTGTTTAAGGCTCTGTTCTGCCCAGTTCCTTGGTCTCAGTGTGCGAGTATCATTGTCAAAAGATTTGCTGCTTACATATTGCTGATCACAACTACTTGGCTTCAATCCAATATGGTTAACTCCTGAACCACATTCCAGAAAGTCTGAAGAATTTACGCTGTCAAGTTCATCAATGTCACTTAGTCGGTGATCAAAATTACCCGAAGAACTAATAGAAGGTGGTGTACACAATGGGACGACTGTCTGCCCTGAGGTATGCCCAGGGACAGCAAATTCTTTTTCACCTATGCCACATGAGGGTAGAGGTGACATACCTGAAGGGCCTGGCACAGAAACTGAATCTAAGGAAGACACGCGAGGATCAGAACTAGGGAAACACAAGGCTTCACCAACTGTGGATGTGGTCAGGTTGTGAGGACAGTCTCTGTCAGCAGAAGACTGATACCATGAGTGGTGCAACTCATCAAGTTCACTGGAACTATCCCACTGCAGCCATGCTGAGGTTTCCTCTGCTAGTTGTCGACTTCTAGTCAAGGCCTCAGAGTCAGATGTAAGCTCTCCTGAAACCTGGCTACCTGGCTCCTGGGACAAGCATCTGCTGTTTTCAATATGCTGTGAGTTGCCAGTCATGTGGTTTTTATCATCCGCATCAACATCTGAACCATTTTCATGATCGTGATCTTTAGAGGGATTCTGTAAGGAGCTAAAAGACTCCTCAGTCTCTTCAACTGAAAACATTCCTGTGGTGACTTTATGTTGCCTTTTAGCTTCTGAATGCAACAAAGAATGTGACCTTAGTTGCCACGGACATCTGGCAGATGAGGTACTGGCTGCTGTTTTCTTGCTGCCTGTAGAAGAACTCTTGCTTGCACCATCTTCTTCGTGTTGATGTCCTATTAATTCTTGAGAAAGCATACTACTACAGCAAGGAACAGGGCTCTCATCCCCTCTGCTCTGAAAATCAATTTTTACTGAAGCTGAAACTGATGGTTCATGTTGTAGACTCTCACTGCTGTTCCCTGGTAAGCTAGACATATGGGACTGAAGGGGTCCCATGTCTGTCACAAGACCAGAAGCACTAAGCAACTCTTCCTCGTAATGATCGTCATCCCTATCACCAACATCATTTGTATTGCCAGCAACGGCAAAAGCTAAACCACAACAGTTTTCCTGCATATTGTCAGCAATGTTGTGCTCTTTGTAAATGGGTAGATTCACTGCATGTCTGTTGCCCTCAGTGTTGTTTTCTTCTATGTTTTCCATGACAGGGTCATTGTTGTTGATCTCCATCATCTCTGCTTCACCAGCATTCTCCTCCTCCTCCCTAAATTGGGGAATAGCTTCGTTGCCCTCACCATCACCACCAAGCCTTTCCTCATCATCACTATCCTCACTGTCATTTTCCTCACCAGCATATGCATCAACAACAGGTGCACCATTGGCATGGTTTGTCAGAGAGTTGTGGTTCTGAACCAAGGCTGCTGACACACCCAGGCCTGTACCAGCACTAAGTCCAACCCTGCAGCAGACATGAGAGCTCTTGTTAAACCATCTACTGAAAAAATGTAAAGCTAGTATCTGAACCTGGTGTCTTGTCCCTCAAATTTTAGTTTTAGAAACAGATACTAATAAAAACATGCATGTAATAGGCAACAGATCATTTCATACTTATTTTACACATATGGACTTGGTAATTCCCTCACTTAACCTGGTCTTCATTTCATTCATCTGAACATAGTCCTTTATCTACCTTCATAGATGGGAGATGAAGAAACTGACCTCTTACAGTTTTTTGCATCTCACACACATGCACATTTTCAAATCTTTAATCTCTTTTCTTCCTTTTCAAATTAAGCAATTGTTCTATTTATTGTGCAAATGGGAAGTGACTATAGTACACATTAATACAATAACCAAAGCGAGCAAAGCCTGTAAGCTAAAAGTATTAACACTTTAGGGCACAACAGACACATGGCACTTCAAGTCTTAACAGATTTTGAACTTGTTATTGCCATCTAACGTCACAGATAATAAGAAGACTTACCGTGAACAGCCTTTGGGTGGTTCCCTAAACATTGACTCAAGGAACAACGTAGTCAGGGAGTGCAACTGAGCCACAAGAGACTCTAAGCTCTCTAGAGTCATCGCATGACAACTGCACAAACTTAAGTGCTGTAGATTGGTCCATGTGTTCATTCCTGAAATATTAGTAGAAGATAGGTGAAGAACTGTTATAAAGGAAAGCTAATGAACATAATGTTTTCGGTTTTCATTATTTTACATGCAGATAATTAAGCTCTATTTAACTTATATCACAAACCAACAGTACGCGCACACACACACACACCATGTGCAGACACACCCATGCGTGTGCATGCACACTTATTCAAAACACAGCTTGTGCAACTACTTGTATAGTTGATACTTTTACTCTAATTGCCTTACAACTGATTATCATGAGTTACTAAAGCTTGTGTAGATACATCTATAAATCATTTAACATACACAATTTTCAACAGGCAGTGCTACTGAAACTAACATTTCAGAACATCTACCATGTGTTATTGCTTTTTATCATTCTAAACGCATGTACTATGTAGGGCTAGAATGCTGAATAAAGGAGAAAACACCAAAAATGCAAACCCTATTTCACCTTTACAAAGAGCAGACAATTCTCACCTGAGATTAGCCAAGTGTGTGGCAGATGAAGATGTGGGCAGTTGTTGATGGTTAAGGAGGTAAGTGCTGGAAAACAATGTGCTGCAGCTGCCATCCCCATGTCTGTGACAAGTGCAGGATTCTCTTTTACCTCTGAGACACCAAACAGCTCTCCAGTGTCTGCAAGGATCAGCCTGTCAGCTTCTACAGAAACAGGAGAAAATAGGCAGTTTGGGCCAGTTGCAAATATGACTAGTTACTTGTATATGAAGGTAAGAGATATAAATAAAAATTTTTAATCACAATACTAACAAATTACTGACAGTTTATTGAAGGCACTTAAGACAATACTTTCAGAAATATCTCTCTCTGCAAATAGTTCACTCACTGGACTGCCCAAAAGCATCAACATGCCCCAGACTAAGTCTTTTAAAGTTAGGAAAGGTGGCTTCTGACACCTTCAGAGCAGAGAAAAAGCTGTCTCTAGCAAGGGATGGTTGTATCAGCATTTCTTCCAGCCTTCAGAATATAAGCAAAGCAATGGTAAGTGTTAAACAAATTAATGTCAAAATGTTCCAAGAGTTTTCATTTTTGAAATATATGATCAGATTTGCAGGGCTATTGTACTGATTCCATCAAAAAACATCTCCCTCATCACCCTGCCCCAGAAAAGGGAAAAAAATATATGACTGCACATCTTTATATTTACTTGTAGCAATCAGGTAGTTAAGGCAAGACAGGGCCCTGGAATTCAACATAAATATTAATTTGTAGCCATTTAGCGATTAAGGTATATTATAAATGTTCAACATGTCCCCTATCCACTCTCCAAGTGATTTTTTTATAAAACAATGTAAAAATTTATTGCTAAAGATAGTGACTGATTTATATTTGTTGTGAACAAAATTAACAAAAATAGAACATGTTCTAAAGTCTTGCCTTAAGTCCGACACCAATTGATAGAAGTGAATGCCAGTTTAGACCAAAGACAAAACGATTCAATTAACGCTAACAAATTGTGCAGTTTCCCAGCAACTCCTAGGCAATAAAATTAACAGATATCTACTATTACACAAATGCAGAACAATAGAAATTGTCTAAGAAAGATATGAAATCTGACCCCAGATTGCCCCTTCTCACTCTGTACTATGTACCCTGTCTCTCCACCTAAAGAAAATCACAAGAATTTACTAAATACTAAGCTAATCAAATGAACTATTGCAAACTTAAATTTTAAACAAAATTTTTCGGATGTGCACTAGTGGGAGGAGGACAGAAAAATTGGGTGGAAATAAATGAAGCAAACCTTTGTGCAGAAGTAATTGCAAGGAATCCAAGGTCAAGTTCAAGGGCAAATTTGCATGCTGCCATAGTTATCTTTCTCAGATTCTGAAAACCTTGAACTCGCCAGCTATCTTCAACAATGTGCTGGAAGATACCACCTTGTATAGAGGGGAAAAAACAAACAGGATACTTTGTCACATTGTACCACTTATAAATAATCCATGAAGATGCACAACCATACAAGGTCTGTTCTTAATTCTAGCTAACTCATTTGTAAAATTTGCAAAAAAAAAGTCTAACATGACAGATCTGTACATGTTTCTTGTGTATTCGTGGACATTTATAGACATTTTTTTGACTGCTCTTCTCATCATTAACCCCTGTAGTCTCACAAATAAAGTACAAATGATAAAAAAAATAATGTGTAATTCTATCGCTCAGCATCATGACCAAGACAGGTCACACTCTGCGCTGGCCACTAATGATAAACATTAGATGACAGATATATATATATAGGCACATTGAACAACATAAAGATAAAATACAAAAGTAGAACGTAATGCAATGGATAAAGGTTTGAAGGGATATATGGACTATGCACAGTGTACAGATGAAGTAGTTACACAATGGTTAACATGACAGACAACAAAGCAAAAAAGAATTCAAGATAGTAATTCTGGGATAATATTTAGTGAACAAACATATTTTCAGAAAATGTTTGATATATAAACGCTCATGATGGTGCTTACCCAAGAAAGGCACTCTGATTAATTCTAGACGTGAAAGGTTGCGCCCTGCTGCAAGGCCAGTGAAGAGAGATACATATTTCAGAGAGTGGGATGGGCCTACACAGTTTGCCATGACAAATGTTTCCAGCATGGGGGCCAGGAAGTCTCTGAAAGGCAGTGGGTGGGTCAGGTGAACACAGTGAAGAAAGAGATGTCGTACTGTTGTTAATCGTGATATTTCAGGCACTGTAACGCCAGTCAAGTTCAAAGTGGTAACATTTGGAGAAGCTGGAAGCGTGAGTCTGTAAAAGGGCTCTTTGGACAAGAAACAAGCACGGTTCTTGAAGGCGCCAATTATGTGCAAATGGGGAAGATACGTAAGTATGGCCTCAAAAAGAGCCGGATCTGAAATTTCTACCCCTTTCAAACATGGAAGGACCAAAAAGGCATCAATACACCCTGGCACACTAAGGCTAGGACAGTTGCGGAATCGACGTGGTGTCAGTTCTTGAGGGTGGAAGCTGTAGATATTCTCAAGATGGGGACACTTTTCCATTAATCGCATCAGCACAGAATCTGTCAGTTTTGATGGAAAATTTGACAAAATCTGCAACAAAATGGAAACCAAAATACCACTGACTTACTGGCTGCACAAATATACATAATTTTTATATAATCATCTTAAGCTCACTTTGAATAAAATTAATCATAGCTAATTGTGCAACCTCTCATAACACAATACTGGGCTTAATATTTTAAAATATCTTCCCAAAGTTATCTTACAAACCTCTCCATAACCAAAGTCGATGGAACGAAGTAGTTTCAGATAAAGCATCACAGCATGTTGCATCTTCTTATTCTGATACTGCATTTTGAGGACGTCTTGGACAGGAAGAAAGCTAAAGATGTGGCACAGCACCTCTGCTGACTGTGCGCTTATGAAGTCAGTATTTTCTGGATATCGTTTGGCCTGGTCCCGCATTCCCCTACTGTCTACCTCTACAGCTGTCCTTGTAAGTTTGAGCCAAGGCATGTCTTCAAAAAAATCATGGATATTTCTCCCTACATATGTCATCATGCCGCTCTTTTCTTCAGCAGTAGCTGGTGCTGATTTGGTTCCTGATTGAAGTCTGGAGTTGAGATGTGAAGAGGTGGTCATTTGGATTGTTTATGGTAGCAATTTAATATCCACTTAAGTTAATGTTGATTTTTGCTGTTATCGCCAGTCCCTGAAGAACAAATGTTAGAGCAAAATTTACTAAGGTTATCGATCATATGTTATTTCTACTTGTTTAATTAACAGAACGGAACTACCAAGATCAAGAAATAAACAATTATAAACATCATGGTTTCACTCTTATGAATAAGTTATCCTACAGTACTGATCTGAAAGAAATTGCAAGTTGGGCTAAAGAGAAAATAGTAAAGATAATGAAGGCAATGTGTTGTCTCAGGGAGGGGAAGGAAGAGGGGGAATATCACTTTTTTCTTTAAACTTTTTGATGCACAGATTAAAACAATGCTGTTATAGGCATCTGAGACCTCATGTTCAGTCTGCACCTCTGCCTGTAAATGTTTGTTATCATCTGACCAACACTATGTTATGCAGGGAATTTGGTTGTTACCCAATGTACATTGTGTATTTCATACTGATTTAACCACCAACACTTACATCTCTGGTTTACAAAATATAAAAAATACAGTATATACAAAAAAGCATGTTTAAGCTCATAAACATTATTCAGGGGTTGTACGAAGACTCGTCCTGCCAAGTGTTATTCACAACGGCAAGCTCATTAAACCTTTTGTAATGAAGACCAGCATAAGACAGGGTTGCATATTATCACCAACAATCTTCCTAATGGTCAGACTGAATTATGCGCAAGACAACCCAAGACAACACCACCAGTATCCAGTGAACCTTAACAAAACACCTACACGACCTGGACTTTGCAGATGACATTAGTCTCCTATCTCATTGGCAACAGCATGCGCAAACCAAACTGAGTAAGCTAGCAGAGGAAGCAGAGAAGACTGGCATAAAGGACAACAGAAAGAAGACAGAAATGATGAGAATCAATAAACAACTTCAAGGAGAGAACATCCTGGAAACAGACCACTTCACATATCTGGGGAGCATTGTCAACAAGGATGGTGGAGTGGACAATGACATCAAAAGCTGCATCAACAAGGCCAGGCATGTTTTCAACAGCCTACACCCCATCTGGAACTCCCAAGCATTATCCTTCAGCAGCAAGATCTGCATCTCCAACGCCAATGTGAAGCCAGTCCTACTAAATGGTTCTGAAACCTGGAGAGTGACAAACACCATCAACAAGCCCCAGACATTTACCAACCGATGCCTATGCCATATTTTGGGAGTAAGATGGCCTGTAAAGATCTCCAACAGCAGACTGTGGAAAAGAACCAACCAGAATGCCACTAGCCAAGACATCAAAAAGCAAAAATGGGGCTGGATAGGACACACCCTGTGCAAACCAGCTAACACAATTGCTAAGCAGGCACTCGACTGGAATCCTCAGGGAAGAGGGGAGCTGGGAGACCAAAGCAGACTTGGAAAAGAACAGCAGAAAGCGAGGTAAAGACGTTGAAACCACATGGGCCCAACTGAACGGGGCTGCCCAAAACCGGGTCCTTTGGTGAGGTGCTGTTGCGGCCCTATGTTCCTCCAGGAGTAGCAAGGACTAAACAAACTAAGCAACAAAACATGTTGAGCCACAATCTTATACAAGAAACTGGCTGTATAATATCAAATAATTTTAAGATCATGCGATCTTTGGTTAAATAAAAAGATGTTTGTTTATATTTTTAAACAAGGTATGATTGACTGTTTTAGACAGGACTAGGCAAGTAAGTTAGCAGACAATGATAGATTTAAAGTGTATCGTTCTAATAAAATGACACTCCATGTGGAAAACTGTTTTATCAGTTACAACAGTAATAAAGTTTAGAGATGCTTTCATACATTTTATATGGAAGACTAATGTTTATCAGTCATGATGGTAATCAAGTTTAGAGATACTTTCATACATTCTATTCACCAGTTAATTGCCAATAAGAGCTACAACTCTGTATTCAGACCTTGGTCATTTTGTCCAGGCACAGGAGGCAAATTATATTTCTTATTTTACAGCCAGGTATATCATGACTTACAAGAAAAATATATGCTGAAATTTGTTAACAGTTCTTTTGCACCACCATAAAGTTCACTCCTGCAAAATTAGGACATTGTTATTAAACAATTTGTAGCAATGTTTATTTATTATGCTATGTTATGATGAGAAAAGTTAAGTATGTGTGGTGGAAGGACTCTATACATAGTGTTGAATATATTTACTACAGCTGACTTTTGTTCTGTTTTGATTATACCATGTACTGGTTGACTTTTAATATAATTTAGGGCTAGCTGGTAGGAAAGTCTGTTTCCTAATGATTGGGTGCAAATTACTATTTTAAATTGATTACCCCTCTTCTCTTCTCAAAATATACACTTACAGGCAATACCATACACAGAAAGAGGCCAAAATTGTGATGTCATGATATGCTTTATTAACCTATGTTCCCAGGCAACTAATCATTTTGCCCCAGAGCCTGAGTCAAATCCTCCAGCTAAGTCCAATTCATCCCAGGTAAGACCATTTTGTCCCAGTACTGAAAAGTCAAATCATCCCAGGCTCAAAAGACAAGCCTGTCATCGATGAAGCAAGTAGCTATTATATACTAACAAGAGAGCCATAAGTTGTTCAAACAATCTAGATATGGAAGCTCCAGCTGCTTCTTTTTAAACAAACCCATGCGAATAAATTTATCCACCATTTTACTAAACAAAAATGGCTGCATGCAGAGATTGTATCTTACAATGGCAAATAAACATAATTTTTCACGTTAAACAATATTTAAATAAAAGATTTCTTCATGTTTTTCTTCTGAATTTGCATTTTGACTGTTCGGCTACTCATCAATGATTGATTCATTTTTTAAGCCTCAGACAATTCGACTTTTGGGTGTTGAGATAAAATGGTCTTACCTGGGACATAGCTGTGGGACAACATGATTGGGGTGATAGTATGGTCTTGGGGCAAAGTGATCACCCCACCGTTCCCAACTCATCCACTGGCTGAGGCCTTCCTTCCATAAATGCATCCTTTCACTCCTAACAATAGTGCTGCTGACCTCTTTTTGCATTCAGTGGTGTTTGTAGGTGTGTATGTTAAGAATGAAAGATGTATTTTCCTAATTGAAAAAAGTATCTTGCACTGAGCTTTACCCAATCATTAGAAAACAAAATATGCAGCTCACCAGTCCTTTAAGAATCAGTCGTATCTCAGAACACAATAGGATGATAGAGAGAAATATTTACTAATGTTCAGCAAATCCTAAAGCTGCTAAAAAGATTTACAACACAGCCAGCAGAACGAAGACTCAAGATTATGTATATGTAGATCATTTATTCATTTAGCCAAAAATCAGCAGTTATTAATTCGTCATACTACAAGTACAAGGAGAACTGAATTTTCCACAAATAATAATAAAGTTGATTTATATAGCACTTTACACTATCTCACATATTTACATAAATTTTCTAATGATGTTCTATTTTGTTCACCATCAACGATATTAATAAGGTTTCTAAACATATGGAATAAATTTTTTAATATATGTCTACACAAATAATTTTGTCAGGGCTTCATAGGTAATCAGAAATTATAGTAAATATAAGCAAAACATGTCCCTAAACGGCACCGAATATTGTTTTTTTTTTTAATTGATATTGAAGCTGTTACCCTCACAGATGAAGACGTACCTGAATCGAGTTCCTTTTGCCTTTGTTCTAGTTTCCTTGGCAATATGAATGCACGGTACAGAGTCGGGGAAAAGTAAATTCCTACACCCAGAGTCGACATGACAATCACAAATATCCTTGCGTGTGTGATCGATTTAAAACGTAACTGACCCATTGTGACTCACAATCACCTTTGCTTTGGACTAAAAACCATATACTTTATCAAGTTTACAGTTCTTCGTCCAAGAAATAATGTGAAAAGAAGTCGAAGTAGCTCAAAAATATTGTTAGACTACCTCACTACGTCAAGGGCGACCTTGCTATCAAGGGTGATAAATCAACTGGTATGTTAGAGTTACTTGCAAAATGATAAATTTTTTTACAAGAAAAAAATGTAAATGCTAGATAGATAAGTACTTAAACGTAAAATGCGGATGCACACTGTTTAATTTATATTTTTACGAGTAAAAATTATAAAAGACATTGGCAGATTTTCACTTCTTCTCATCCTGAAATCCGGCTTGTTTCCCCTTACCGAGGGCGGCTAATAAATGTCACATCCGCCAACACTCTTTTGTTGTATTGTAGTTGGAACAATGTAAACCGAAAACGGACCAAAGAGGTTTGTTGTACATGCCTGCCATTTTTTTAATTTGACAGTAGAGTTTTTTTTTGTAAAGTATTACTATGTGTTCGCACTTTTCAGGGTTCTCCTTTCTGAATTATATTCTCACATGAAAGTAAACGTGACTTTTGCATCGATGAAGCTGATTGTGTCATTGTGACTTATCTGTACTCCTCGTCGCCTCATCTACACTGCTGTCGATTGGGTATTTTTTTTTAAGTATAAATATGTTACACGTTTAACAGGATAAAAGGGGTTACATCTGCAGTGGGTTTGATTTCCTTATCAAGTTTATTTTCGCTTTTAGAAACAAGAATTCATTGCATTGTATCTCTGTGGTATTTCTATGATCAGTTACAGAGTTCATAGCTCTGTGACACTTTTTTTTAAAACATACAAAATGACCAACTTTATCACGTAAAGTATAGACTATGGAGATAGTGTGAGACACATATAGTGTAATATATATATGTTTAAAACAGGCAAAAATGTCTGGCTCAGAATCTGAGCGAACCACTCGCAGTGGAGGTCTGCGCCTAGCTGCCATCACAAGTGCCCATGCCAGTATGTCCATAGGAGGAACATATTTGTCGGCAGCTTCATCTATCCACAGTGACCAAGGAAGTGAGGCATCACACTCACAAAAGGGCATCGTAGACTGGAAGAAGAGAGTGCGCACAGAATATATGCGCATTTGCCATCAACGAAAGTTCAAAAGAGCAGATGAAGTTAAGGTACTAATATATGTGAATAATTGATGAATGAAACAAGTTAGCTTCTTATGTATTGTTTAGTGTCAACTGTACTGAAATATTGTATAAATACAGTAATCGTTAACATATTTACTAAAATATAAAATGCCAGATAAATGATAAAGACAAAGTAACAGCATAGTGCAGTACAGATGATCTGTAACATACAGGCCATATTTATTTACAACATTTGTACTGACCAAAGTACAAAATTATTTTCAAAGGGTTTGGCTCTTGTCTGAAATCTGAACCCTTTCCTCATGTCATACTCCACTTGCAAATTGACATTTTGTGTTGGTGTGCTGAGGTAACGCATTTCATGCTGGTGCTATGAGTTGCCAGGAAATCTAGTATAGGTCACCTCTTTTTTTATATTTTCTTAGTCATAGTGTGTGTGTGTTTGTATCTGGACTAGGTAATCCACACCGTTTGTTTGATCCTAACCACATTTTTGTAGTATTACTTTCACTCACTCACTAAGGGTGATGAGGAACAAGAAGAAGACTTTCACCCACTGGAACAATACAATCAGGATTGTCTATCCTGTGTTAAGATCTCATCTTAGGCATGCTGCTCTTTCACAAGTGAAAGTTAAACATCTTATTAGGCATCCATGATAATAACAAGCAGAAAAATTGTTTTATTATATATAGGTAACCTGTTTGTTTTAAACCTTTTATTCCAACAGAATGCCTTTGCAGCCAACCGTCAGCACATAGATGAAGAGTTGAAAAAGCAAGATGAATGGCTAAACAGCCAGTCTGTACCAAGATTAATAGTTCCTGAAACATTGCCAAATACTCCGATCACTCGCAAAGTAAGACATTGTACCATCCTTTAATAATACAGTATATTTATTTTATATATATATTTCAAACTTTGAATTAGGTTGGATGAATAAATTTTAATTATTGTGCTCTTGCTAAGAATGTAAGTGCCCAGTTTTAAATGGGGCAACTCCACTAATAAGCAAATTGACAAGGATAATTTAAACATAAATCACCAAGACTAAATCAAATACCTCCAAAAGATGACTCAGGTACTGTTTAGAAGCAACTTGACCTAGGTGATAAGAAAGAGAATTGTGTACATAAAGAAATTTGTTTATTTCTTTTCTGTACATTTTAACGTGGATTTGTCTTGTGTGCTGCTAGCTTCTTTGGTGCTTAAGTGTCTGGCAGTTGGCAATGGTTGACTTGACTGGCAATTTAATGGCCAAATTGCCTTTAGGAAATGCTGAAGTTGTATTTTGGTAGTGGTTGAGTTATCCTTAGAATGTGGTCATATTATCTTGCCTTATAAGGTCAAGGGACAAGTCCAGTGACTTTTTAAAAGGTACAGAGGTATAAGAAAATTTTATCAAAATTAAGACTAACATCTTGTGAAGAAAGTTGAATTTTAAAATTTAACTTTATTTTCTGTATTTAAGTATTTTGCATGTATTCATATTTATGTGTATATAGATATATGTGTGTGTATGTGCAAAGCTACAGAAGTGTAAAATTCTCTTAAACTTTTCAATAGAAGTAAGCCTTTTGTGACATAATGAGAACAAAAAGTACTGTTCAGGGCTTCTGCTTACGCAAAAAATTGCGTACAGTACGCAATTTAAGTTCGGAGGACCCCTTCAATTTTCGTCAATGGGGTCCCCTTCAAATTTGGGCGAAGAACAGGGACCCCTTAAAAATCTGAAGAAGGGGTCCCTGGGACCCCAAAGAATTTAGCCTTAGCAGAAGCCCTGCTGTTAAAGTACACACTGTTGTGTTGTATCCAAGCAAAGCTGTATCATTGCATCAAAACAGAGAAATAAAATCGTTTAAAAGAATTCAAGCAATTTAGACTAAATCAAAAGATTTGAAGCAAGTAGTGTTGAAGGATCGTGGAGTCTACTGGACAGAAATATATCACACTTGACGAATCATGGTTTGTCTGATATTTCTGCAGTGTGAAGTTTCAAGCGGATTTAATTTTCCATCCCAGACTGTGCCTGTGCGAGTCATGAATGCAGTGAAACCTATCCCTACTATGTACAGCTGGGCACCTTTACAACAGAACTTTATGGTCAGAACAAATGTCATTGTTATTGAGAAGATCTGTTTCTTTTTAAGGGGTTTGTTAACAATTTTAAATATGCAAGTCTTTATCTCCAAAATCTTTTAAGACACATGAAGGTACAGCTGTCATGGATGCATCTGTGATGTGGATGCTTGCTTGTGAAGGTTGATTTTAAGTGTAGTGTACATTTTAAGTGTAGTGAAATACATTTTGACTGGGTTGTGTGTGAATGAGAGAGAGGGAGAGAAAGTATATGAGTAAAAGTAGTCCTAAGATCTTATAGTCATAAGGCAGTGAGGTGTTGAGTCCTCATTTGTCTTGGGACCAGTTTCAGCCAGGGCAGTTCCTATCTCCTCTCTGCCTATCCTTGCCCAACCATCTATGGAGTCAGGTACCCACCCCATAGATAGATCAACTGTGGGGAGTAGGCTGTGTCACATGGGTATCAAATGAGCCAATGTGCATGTCTGTGGGTTTGAACACCATTACTTTAGGCTTTCCTCTCATCTCCCTGATGTTATGTGTATGGTGTATGAATACTTTTTTTGAATGGGAGATTTTGTACTAGGTTGAGGATGAAACAGTTTTGCACAATATTCCCTACATGGGAGATGACATACTGGACCAGGATGGGGCTTTTATTGAAGAGCTGCTTCGCAACTATGACGGCAAAGTTCATGGGGGTCGCAATGCCAGCTACTTGTCTGATGACCTCTTCCTCACCCTTGTACGATCCTTGGCCCAGATGTATCCTGATGCGGGGACTACTCGTGCAGAGGAAAGTATGTTATTCCAAGCATAGAGAGGATGCTACTGTTTTGCAAAGTGTCATTTGATGCTGTCTGTAAAATGTGTTTTAGAGTAAATCACATTACGCTTAGATCAGCAGAGACAGCATTCAGATACTAAACAAAAGTCTTTTCAGACTGTCCTCTGCTCATGGATACTTCAGTGCCAGCAAATATTTGGGCTTCCATTCAAGCTCATTGCATTTTATTATCACTATAAACTTTACTATGGTTATGGGATCTTAACACGTATATTATTTTAAATTATTATTAGTTGTGGTGTTTAGGTGACAGAATCTTCTAAATTTGTATTATTTTGTGAGAACATCTGACTTACCAACTTATCAAACTTGTAAAATTATCAGTAGGGTTTTGTTGAAGTGCTCAAATGCAGAGTTTATTTCAGGTAAAAGTTGGCATGGTGCGTTCAAATACAGGAGATGTTTGCAGGTGAGAGTGGAGAGGAATCTCAGTGTTCTGTGCTGAGTGTAGGGGACAAGAAAGCAGATATCCCCGACATTCTGTTTGAAGCAATTAGTGCCACCTTTCCAGAGAAGGGCACAGCTGAAGAACTAAAAGAAAAGTACGTTTCTTTTTGTGCCTGTTGTCGTTTTTTATTTGTAATAACTATTTTTAACAGCATGTTCACAAGATAACACAGGTACATATACTTTCATAGTAGGAGCTGTTAGTGTGGCTGATTTTTAACATTTTATTACAGCGCACCATCAATTACATATCTGCATTGATACATACATTCCATCATAATCATATACACACTCCATTTCCATTAAACAAATAAAAAATAGAAAAAGAAAATTCAATTCAATTCAATACAACTTTATTCATCCACAAGGGCAATTAGAGGTGGGTGGGAGGAACTTGTAACCTGGAAAAAAATCTAAGTAAAGCTTATCCACTTTTTAAACAAATATCTCTTCTTCACAACATAGCAGATGACTGGAGATCAGCCAGGTAGCCACATCATTTCCAGCTGTTTGCTCCAGACTGGACAAACATTGACCAATGACCAGGCAGCATACAAATTCACTTCCCTCTTTCCATCCTGACTGACCAGTGAGTTCATCACTCAAGTTTTCTGACTTAGACCAGATGGGTCAGGTTTTAGGCCACTTTGCCTGCTGTGGGATGTTTTTACTTTGTAAAGCTAAACGCTATCTTGCATTGTTCATTATGCCCCACTACAGCTTGGGGGCGTTCCAGTGGTGCAACGGTTAGCATCTGTCACCAATACAGTGAAGGTTGGCTGTGAGTGGTTCAGCTCATCTTGGGCATGCTGTTCATTCTCTGCATGTGACGTCTGTTTACAGGGCTGGCTGGCTGCCTTGCCATGATAGAGCCTTAGTTGCTAGCTCTGCATTAAACACCAGTTTTCCTCCACCACCAACCCTACAGCTTGCTGAAGGACAGGATGAGTCTGCTTTCCCTGCTACTCTGCACCCCTTTTTGTGCTCAATGTTGGGAAGAGTCCTTCCACATCACTTTTAGTAAGCTGCTGGCATTGTGAAGGGCACTATACATAGAAGCACACTCTTTCCCTAGCTGTGTGTATACTAGACCTTGTGGTGTCACAGGCGCAACATTACACTGCAGATTTGCCATATACCCTGGCGACAACGTAATAGTTTTCTATGCAGGAGCAGACAGATAATGATATTTGGTCCCTATGTCTGGCAGCAAATGAGCTGAGTGTTCTTTTGGCCACTGGTGAACCTGTTTGTAATCAGTTGGAACTCCAAAAAAAATCCCAAAAGTTGTGATTGTGATTTGAGATCTCATATATTAATCTTGCCCAGTGAGGAGAATCTTCTTCTCAGGCATAAGCACATGAGGTTTGAGCTATTGTTGCTAGTCTAACCTTCTCAAGGAAAGTGTCATTTAAACACATTGTATAGCAGGGGTGGGCTAAGTTTTCTTTTTGTGAGCTGGTCTCAAAAATTCTAAGCTATGCGGCAGGCTGGTAAAAAAAAACGCATTGAGCTTGTGGGCTGTAGTTTACCCACCCGTTATGTAGGCATACTGACAGACTTCATGGAGTGGTATGCAAGTGACAAGCATGTCATGGTCAAGCACTAAGATATGTGGAATTCATACTCTGCTCTTCGATGTGAAAGCATTAGTCCACCAACTCATTCAAGGGTTATAGAACTGTGCTCTCAGATACCTTCTGATCCATTATTCTTCATATAGTCATGTCATCTGTTGAAGTACAAAGAAGAAATAAGATTTCTTTACAGTAAAATTTCTTCCTTTGAGTACTTTCCAGATGATATGACATTTCCCTCCTGCTTACCTGCATTGGGTATCATGTAAAATTCTGATTAAAAAAAAAATTAGAGGGAAGTGAATGGAGGGGTTGACTATCTGTGCTCTCTAGTAATTGGTTAGTGTTTGTGCAGTTGTAAGTTGGCAGGTTAATAAGTTGCTTAATATGGTAATGTCTATAAAGTCATCTGGTAAGTGCTTGAAGAAAGAAATTTTCTGCTAAAAATAGTATTTTTTTAATAAATATGATAATGGAGATGCTTTGTTGCAAATATGAACACTTCTATGGGGAGAAGTGGGAAAAAATTACATCCCTTATCATTCTGTGTCAAGATTTTGCATGAGCTATACATTTGAAGGCAAGGAATGCATGTTCATAAGCACACATACACACTCATGATTCCTAGAATCCATTTTTCTCAACATCATACCAAACAATAGTACCCAAACTGTACTTATACATTGGCTTCTGTCAGTCAGTTGTAAACTTTTTAAGACCAATTGTCATTCAAGACTTTGAATTCGGAATTGCCATATCTTTGAAATTAGGTACTAAAATTCTTCCAGCTAGAATAATAATGTACTATTATTGAATTTAGTAGTTGTGATTTTGTAGTTTTATTTAGTTATTTTGGGCTTAATAGGAATGCCTTTATAATGCTTAACATTTTTTTAAACATTTACAGATATCGAGAATTATTGGAAAATGAGTCAGCAGATCCAAGCACATTGCCACCTGAATGTACACCCAACATAGATGGTCCTAATGCAAAGTCTGTTCCTCGAGAACAGACGATGCACTCATTCCATACACTGTTCTGTCGTCGTTGCTTTAAATATGACTGTTTTTTACATCGTAAGTTGTCTTCAAAGAGATTTAATATATAAACAAGAGTGATGTTTGGTTGACAGACTAGATACATTGTGCTACATTGATTTAAAATAGCTTTTTAACCTGATCTTGTTGCACACTTTTGAGGTATATATAAATTCAGGCAACATTGTACAATTTCCCTAAATGATAATGGCATAAATTAGCCACTCACATGATGACGTTTGGGTTTCATGTGGGGAAATGCGCTATTTTGTGCTTAAATCATCAGTTTCCCATGCAACCTCTTATCTAAATAGCCTATCTTCTCTATGACATCAGCCTACCATCCTACTCCCAGCATGCTGACTAGAAAAATGGCGCAGAGAAAACAAGACAGAGAACCCTGTGGTCCTGACTGCTTCCTGCATATTGTGAGTTTCCGTTTTATGAAAAAGGATGCATCATTCACAGAATGTTACCATATGTGTATTTAATATGTGTACCTTCTTTATCACTGTTATTAATATGTATACATCCTTTATCACTGTGCACTGCACTCACATAACTTTCTTAGCATGTCATATTCAGTCTCTTTTCTAATCCTTTTATCTCCTAGTCTTTCTCTCTCTCATACACATGTACACACACTGCAGTGTGCATATATTCAATGCATCTCTTACGAATGTAACTTTCTGCCATCACTATTTTGGGATGTAAATCCTTGCACACAGGCGGGCATCAAGCCACAGGAGGATGAAACTGATCCAGAGGCTAGTCGGAGTAGTTCTCCTCCACGTCTTACCAGCCGCAAACACAAGCACAATGAAAGCAGTAGCAACAGCAGTGATGACAGTGAGGGTAGTAGCGATGCACCAGATATGGACTTCCACTTTCCTGAGCGACACAAGCCTACGGCTGCTGAATGGAGTGGAGCTGAAGAATCTTTGTTTAGAGTCCTGGCAGACATGTGTCGCAATGACTACTGCACCCAGTCCAAACTTATTTCCTCTAAATCGTGCAAACAGGTAATCTAGCCTCTGAGGGGGAGGGTCGCTCCTTCTTTGCCCACTAAGAAGGGATCCTTGTGGGTTTTTTTCTGCCTTTGTGTGTATGACCTTGCTCCCATTATATGTGTGGACACGTTAGAGAAAGTTTGCCTTTTCTGATAATAAGCTGTAGAGAGGCTCTGTAACTTTGTGGTTAGTGTGCTTGACTTTAGTGCAGAAGGTTGGAGTGTTTTGCTCAGGTGGGTGACAAGAAAACCAGCAGTCATGGAAGTAAAGCTGAACCTTAATCTGTCGTGCCCTGCTGAAACACTTATTTCGCCACCCTGGACAGTAAATATTAAGTTTCTCAAATAAAAACAGTTGAAAATTCTTTTAGAAAGTATCTGAACAAACTTTATGGCTTCATTAGGGAATGCATCAAGGTATGTTATACATGAAAGTAAAAAAAGGGATTAGCATTGAGTTTGTTTTTTTTTTTTTTTTTGTTAGGTGTATGAATTTGCTATTAAAGAAGAGGCTCATATCCCCGATCTTAAGGAAGAACGGATCCAGACCCCACCAAGAAAAAAGAAAAAGAAGCCAAAGTGAGTGCAGATTATGGTTGCATTTTAGCATTACAATATATGGGAGATGATTAAGTTGATGTTGAATGTTTAGTTTTCTTTCCCTATAGTGCCTCTGAAGTAGCTTGCCTTCAGAAATTTAACCCATTGGAGAGGATTCCTGCCTTTAGTTGGGCTAATGTTACCAGGCTTTTGGGACTGAACCCATCCGTGAGTGGGAAAAGGGTAAAAAAAAAAAAAAACCCAGACAACTTAGCAGCCTAATGATTGGTCAAAGGCAGGCATTAACTGCAAAATTATTTAGATTATACATTCTGTACTTTCCAGCACATTAATGTTATTGCAACAGTGTCATTACAATTAAAAAAAAATCTAACTAAAATTATTCTTATTACTGTAGGTAACTTGGTTGATTTTCGCTCTCAGTTTTGTTCTATGAGCAAATGGCACTAGGAATTTTTCAGTCTCAGAGTGAGAGAGAGAAAACAGGAATGGAAAAGTGAAATTATTTCTCTCCTGAAAGTGCATACAGTAAACAAATCATTGAGCTTTACAGCCAGAAGGGTTCTCAGTCTTTACCTTTTTCCCTTCTGCAAATGCATACCCAGAAATGATGCTGAGATGCCAGGTTTATGTACAGGCTTTGGTCGATGCACTGCCGCAAAATTCAGCAGAAAAAAGATGGCACTGCAAACCCTGTATATAACTACCAACCTTGTGATCATCCGGGACAACGATGTGATGAGTCCTGCCCCTGTGTCATGGCCCAGAATTTTTGCGAGAAGTTCTGCCAGTGCAGCACGGACTGTGAGTGGCACATCAGTATCTTTTAGACACAGCCATACACCCATGCTTCATGACTAATTTTCATACAAAAAACTTTTATTTTATTCTCTGCACATAAAACAAATGTATCATTGTTTGTAACTTCAGTACTCGGTGGTTTAATTGTCTCAGGACGGTGGTTGAACAGACTGGTGACCATTGCCATCAACATTTTACATGTTTCATTCATCTAATCATTCCAAATTAGCTATCTATTCAAAATGCCTATGACTTCAGTTGTCTTTAGAAGGTATTAAGAAATTATCTATAGTCGCATACCTTGAGATTTTTCTAACAGGGTGTTGTGGCTGAGTTAGTTAACAGAGTCATGCCCTTTCA
Organism: Pomacea canaliculata; assembly: GCF_003073045.1. Taxonomy (NCBI): domain Eukaryota; kingdom Metazoa; phylum Mollusca; class Gastropoda; order Architaenioglossa; family Ampullariidae; genus Pomacea; species Pomacea canaliculata. The sequence continues at coordinate 40,015,573 of NC_037590.1, read as the reverse complement.
GCATGAATTTTTATAATTTTCCAAAAAAGTTGTAAAATAAGTGTGTACAATACAACTGTAGCTTTTTTAATGTCAAAAATAGGTAGGATGATCCATAAGAAATCTAAACATACAGACAAATGTATATGCAAGACGTTTGAGTGTTTTTTTGCTCTGAGAATCAACATAAAACCTTTAATCTCCGACCCACAATTTTTGGCAGTGACTTAATCTAGAAAATTCTAAACTACTGCCAGGAAACAACTGACTAAATGCCAAGAAATAAAGCTACAGAAAAAAATGATTCCTTAAGTTATATCCACAGTTACCTCCTCAAGTTTACCGATGGAAATTTGGGGGGGGGGGGTAGATTGACAAGCCTAAAAAAATTAATGCTCATGCGTGCTTTCATAACAACGGTCTACGAAGCAACTTCTGTGAATTAGCAGTTTACTGAAGTATTTAAGATACCTTCTGAGGGATTGTGCAAAAAAAAAAAAACAACCTTGAACTGTAAAGGGCTAAGATACCTGTACATTCCAGTCTTATCACTTTTTGGAGCAGTTGCTGTTGCCAAAATAAAGCTTGCATTTTTTGCCAACATATGCAGGTCACAACCGGTTTCCTGGCTGCAGGTGTAAAGCTCAGTGCAACACAAAGCAATGCCCTTGCTTCCTGGCAGTGCGAGAATGTGACCCAGATCTGTGCCAGACATGTGGTGCTGGTAAGTGCAACTTTGATCAGTTTTCTTTGGTTCCTATTCACGCCTTCTCCCCAACCTTTCCTTTTTTAAGAAAAACTAGCAATAACATATCTTTTCTTCCTTCTGCAGGTCATTTAGTTATTCAGTCCACTTGTGTTTTGTACATGACCAAATACTGGCCTTGTCAAATCATGTTTCATATACCATTAGAACAGCCTAGAAGTAGGGACAATTATGTATGGTATGACTGAACAGGTTGTTTCTCAAACCTTGCCTTTTTTTTTCATTTATTTTTCAGATCAGTTTGACACAACAAAAGTCTCTTGTAAAAATGTTAGTGTTCAAAAAGGTCTTAGGAAGGTAAGCATTGATGAATATTATTTCTAGAATAGTTTTTATTTTTCACTGAACCAATAATTAATCAAAATGTTAATCTTAAATACCATTTTTTCTTATTTCAAAAATGTTTTCATTTTATAGTTAAGAAAGCAATCTACTAATTTAAAAAAAAAGATGGACTACAGGGAACAAGATAATCTGCATTTATTTTTCTTTCCAGCATCTGTTGCTGGCCCCTTCAGATGTAGCTGGCTGGGGTATATTCCTCAAAGATTCTGTTGAGAAAAATGAGTTCATCTCAGAATACATTGGCGAAGTGAGGATCACAACAATTTCTTTTCCCACTGATAGCATTGTACTAGCATCTTCACTCACAGAAATGAGATTTATTTTTCTTTTGGAAATTTTTTTAATTTCTTGTTTTTTTGATATTTCTGCTATGATCTTTTTGCCATTTTCTTTTGATTCGTTTGCAGCATATAGAAAGAAAGGGACAAAAGATTCTCCTTAGTCCATAGGTAAAAAATAAGGAATTGTTAGGAATAGAGTCATTCTGCTGGAACAGTCATCAGAGACCTATCTTGTAATTCTTCAAGGAAAATTTAGTGTACAATTCATTTAAAAAAAATTAAAGAATGACAGTTTTCATTTCTTTTCTTGCTACTCTTCTCATGGCTTGAGAGTAAAGCAAGAAGAACAGTGCAAATGAATGATCATTTATTGAGTCTCTGTCTCTGACATAATTTTGTATATGTGCAGATCATCTCCCAAGATGAAGCTGACCGACGGGGCAAGGTGTATGACAAGTATATGTGCAGCTTTCTCTTTAACCTCAACAACGGTAAGCTGTCCTGGGTCTTTTAATCTGCTGTTTTAAAATCTTGATGTTTAATGACAGGATCAAAAGAATTGTAACTATTTGAATTTATAAAGTTCACAAACTGCTTTATTACTTGCAATGGAAATTAAGGTGCATCTTGACATTGTCAGCATGTGCTTGTCATTTTTTACCTTCATAGCTTTATTTTGTGGTGCAGGTGTCATATTTCTTCATAGTTACTATGTTGTTAATACCATGAACGTACACTTACCTTGCATACGCATGACATATTCTACACACACAACACAGCACTCAATGAGCCCCTGCAAATGACGATGAGGATGAGGAGATTTGTAGGTGAATCGAATCGAGAGGCACAAGTTCAGAGGAATGTCACTTAGAGAGTTATAAAGAAGACGCCAGACGAAGACCGTTGTTTTTTTTTTCCCTACTCTGTCATTTTTTTTTAGAGAAACTGCTTATTTTATATATGACATCTTTTTCTGCTTCTAGTGACGTGGAACAAATGACGCACACAAGACACCATCTATACACGAAACAATACGAGACCTACTACAACTCATTACATCCACGATGATTGTCAGTCTGACCATCTGTTGTAAAATGTGTCTTACAAACCCCTACTTATATAGACATTTCAGAATTTTTCACATTATAACAGCAGATGTGCAGTATTTTTAAAGTACTTTTATCTGTTTGTGCACTTTACTTTTTTTATCAATGAGATTTTTGTTTGCCAGACTGATATCACATCAAAAGGAATCTTCAGGTTGATAGGTTACATTAATAGCCAAGTCTTTGAAAAGCTTAAACAGTACAAATGTGTATGGGATTGTAGTAAATCCAAAACTGATTTGTGGCCCTTTCAAAGCTTTATTTTTCACCTTTTGCATTGGATTTTATAATTGATCATAGATACTGTATCCAAGCATTTTTGTAAATAAATTTATCAGACGACCCAACTATTAAAAACATTGAGGCTACAACTGCTCTTTAACTAGATGAATTACTACGTTGGTCAGTGTCTTAAAGAATCTACTCAAACACCCCTGAATTCACCTTGATTTGGAGAAACTGCAAGACCCAAACATTATGGAAATCTTTGAGGCCTGGTAGCAAAATTCACGGACGGATGAATAAATATTCTACCTTTTTTTGTCGCTATGTGGCTGTGACATTTGCACTGCATGGTTGGAGAACTGAGGGGACTAGTCACCACAGGTGGGGTTTTACTTACATTCATGGGTGGGTGGCTTGGTGATTGACCTGCAGATAAAACAAGCAGTTGTAGCCCCTTTACTCCTAATAATCAGGTTGTCTGGTAAGTATTGAATAAAGAAAATTTAATTTTTACAGTAGTTTCACTTTCACAAGTCATTTCCTTAGTTTAAGGGTGAGTTGTGTTCAACAATTCCCTTTCTCTAACCTCTAAACTGTGACTTTTTTTTTAATGTTATTTTGTATTTCTCCAAATGTGTAGATTTCGTTGTCGATGCTACTCGTAAAGGCAACAAGATTCGTTTCGCCAATCACTCTATAAATCCAAATTGCTATGCAAAAGTAATGATGGTTAATGGAGATCATCGCATCGGAATCTTTGCCAAACGACCCATCCAGGCAGGGGAGGAGCTTTTCTTTGATTACAGGTTAGTGTTCATGGTTTTAAAGTCAGATAATAACTTTAAAGTAATTGGTTACCAAGCTTGTGATAGGTGGGAATAATATTATTGTCATGGCTTCTGATAACCATGGAGTTAAAGGTAAAGGCTAATGATTTTCTTCATTACTGTATCCATGATAAAAGTGCCATTGTCTTAAGAAGGGAGTCTTGTTCCAAGTCTTCAAGAGCCATTCATCTTTAAAGACTTATGTGGAAAATGCTTTTTAAAATAACGAGTATTATTGTGACACTTCCTATGATTGCCAGTCTTGTGATGCTATCTTTTTACAATTGTTGCAGATATGGTCCAACAGAACAGCTTAAATTTGTTGGAATAGAACGTGATGAAGTGGCTACATAGGTTTTGCCACTCGCTTCAAGTATGCAGTGCACAGTAAGAACACATCACGTAACAGCCATTCCAGACACTTGCAATATGGTATGACATGGGGTTGTTCATTGTTTGGCAGGAGGCAAAAGAAAGTGTGTAGATATGGAAAGAGTGAAATCAACCTTCATTTTCTTTCGCTCTTGCATTTCCAAATACCATGCCCATTTTAATGTTTAGTTGTTTAATCCATCTGAAAAATGCTTAAATTCATTGACAGAATGTTTCTTTGTACAGAAGGATCTTCTTTGTCAGACTAAAGACCATAATTCATAGATATTCTACAGGGTACTTATTGTGACTGTGGGAAGGAATTTATACTTTTCTTTTTCCTGGACATGCTTTACATTGTGCCACCTAACAATTTACTGAATGTAAATTGAGCTGTTTTAATGGATAATTGTGTTCTGTGTTACACAAGTGCTTGAAGGCCTGCAAAAAAAGAAAACTGTGTTGGTGTGAAGTCAGTCCACATCTAGGGGCATTAGAAACAGTTCAGTCTTTTCCACATACTGTCCATGTGGAATGCATATTTTTCTTTCAGATGTTGTATTCTAAATAAATGAGATTTAATTCTGGTTGAATTTGAAGTATTTTCAATTATGTTTGAAGAAATAAAATATCTGATGTTATAGTTCCCTTTATCTTTGGGAAAAAATAATTTTCCTATCCCTCCAGATTAAGAAAAAACTGACTATTTTAAACCCACTTTATAATCATATGTCTACTTCATACAGGCAAACACTTTTTTAGTTGGAATTTTTTATTTTATCAGATGTTTATCTGTCAGTTTCTGCAACAAAATTTTGTCTGTTTACAGCTTTCTTTTTGGAAGACTTAAAAGTGACTGGACATCATTTCAGTGTTCTCTGTAGCATTTCATGAATTTGGTGTTTGCTAAATGATTTGGATAAGTGGCTTATCACTGCTTTTCTGTTTGTCCATCATGTCAATAAGTGCTCAAAAAAAGCATCAATAAATTCTGTGTTAAAAAATATTCTTGTTTTAGTAATTGAACTTTATGTTTCTAGTAAGTATATTTTTGTTGCATTTGATTGTGGCTAGTTTGAAAGTTAATACTATCAGAAAGTTAAAACACGAAAACAATTTACAACAGAATGCATAAAAGAATATCTTAATGAAATGCACACAAATTTTGCAGAAATGCTTAAGGTTAATGCTAGAACTTCTGGCCCACTATAGTGGACAGTGACCTTTTGTTCTGCTCTAGTGAGCATTATTGTGCTGGAAAAAATGTTCTTGGTGCCGTGCGTTAAACACATTTGAAAAATGCAACCATCATTCAAAATGTTTTAAAAAGGTAGCTGTGGACTAAGGCTTGCTTGTACCCTCCACCAGGTCTTGTTGCTGCTGGGTGAGGACTTCCGCTGCATGTTCTTTGCACCAACTACTCACGCGCTCAGCACCCAGGATTTGATGCATTTTTTCACTTTTAGCTCTGGACTTCTCCACTTCATTGTTCATCCTGCAACCAGTGTGAACATGTATGAATCCCTTAAACCATGTAGTTTCTCCAGTGCGATTTCAAGCATCATATTGTTCCCATCCCAACAAATCAAAATAGCTATTTAAAGGGATATTCAGACTTTCCTATGCAACAAGCTTCAAAAAATATTTTATACTTAAATTTCTGAATTTCAAAAGAAAATAAACATAAACTAATCCAAGTGCACAATTATTTTGAAATGGTTTGGTTTAGATCATTGCACAAAAATCTATTTGTGAGTTACAAGCCTTTTGATATGCACATTCTTATCTGCAGTTGAAAAGACTACTACTACATCAGAAAAGTAGGCAAGACATTTTGCAGATGCTTAAAGCTCTTCTTTGTTGTCATTAAGTCACCTTTTTTTAAAAAAAATAATAAAATAATGACATGTCAGCACCTTTTAATATCATATCTAATTTTTATTATGCTTTAATAATAATTGAATTTGTAGAGTGCATTTTCTGTTTGGATATGAGTTCCATGTGCTATGAAAAGAAAGTTAAAAAAAACACTGGTACACACATCTTGGGATCCAATTAGCTTGATTACCTTCTACTTTCTGAAAAAGCTCTAGAGAGAAACTGTGACAGTTTGCCATCGTCTATGTTTTCTCCTGGTTCATTTGATGCTTGTGCCTGAAATGATTAAATATTAAACCATCAAATGAAAAGACCTTGAATCAAATTTTCAGTTTAGCTTTCTTGAGTCACTTATAATTAATGTTTATCTAGAAACTATGTTTCCTGGACTAGACAAGATCTTTTTTGTGTTTTACTTCTGCAAGTGCTTTTATTAAAATCTACTATAAGTCAGCTTAATCAACAACAAGCAGGAACTCCCAACCCAACTTCAAGGAGAACATCCTGGAAACAGACCACTTCAGGTATCTGGGAAGCATTGTCAACAAGGACGGTGGAGCAGACAATGACATCAAAAGCTGCATCAACAAGTCCAGGCATGCTTTCAACAGCCTACACCCCATCTGGAACTCCCAAGCATTATCCTTCTGCAGTAAGACCCGCATCTTCAACACCAATGTGAAGGCAGTCCTGTATGGTTCTGAAACCTGGAGAGTGACAAACACCATCAACAATAAGCTCCAGACCTTTACCAACCGATGCCTATGCCACATTCTGGGAATAAGATGGCCTGAAACGAACTCCAACAGCAGCCTGTGGAAAAGAACCAACCAGAATGCCACTAGCCAAGACATCAAAAAGCGCAAATGGGGCTGGATAAGACACGCCCTTCACAAACCAGCTGATGCCATTGCGAAGCAGGCACTTGCTTCTTGTCTTCTGCTTTTAACCACTGTAGGTAAAAGAGATACACTAAACGATAGCTAAGAGTAGGGGTCATTTTAAAAATAATGCAACTTGATTCACTCCGTAGGACAATTAAAGGAATAGTTCACAACAACACCTATAATTTGATCGTAAGAACCACAGCACAATACAGTCAACAACACTGTTACACTTTCATCCAGCAAGCAGATCAACAACCAGACCCCTAGTCACAATTCAGACCATCATACACAGTTCATTCACTCGTTTAGAAGTCTATTCGCCAAAATAAAAAAACCATAACCATCTAGTGTTGGTCCTGCACACAGGAACGACAGGTGGACGGAAGCTGGCGAAACTCTTTTAAGGACACGCCTATCATCCCGTATAATTATGATAAATATGCCTACATCTAACCCTCTGTATGGCTTGCTGATTTGCTATAAACTCCTCCAGTCCACCTGCGCTGGGTCCACCGGCATCATTAGTTTTCTCGTTACCTGTCGCCATATTTAAACAAACCACATCGAGGCTGTATCCGTCGCGAGCGTCACGTGGAGTTAAAGGTCAATGCCAATGATTTTCTTAATGACTGAGTCCGTGGTCAAAACGTCATTGACTTAACAAAAGAAACAGATATCTCCTGGCTTGTGGGCACCGGTAAACTTTTTTGTAATAAACGCATACAAAAAGAACAGGAGCAGAAAAGGTCGTATCGCAGAAAAAAAGAACAACGCCGTAAACTGCTGTTTTGAAAATTATTTTTAGCTAAGATGAAGATCTAAGTAAAGCCGAAAAATTGTTTTAACTTTGACAGCAGAGCTCAGTCCCCGAAGGATAAATCCAAAAACAGAATTAGCTTGTCGGTTGGTTTTTTCATTCTGCCAGTCTCTCAGATTCCACTCAGCGTGATGTCCATGATTTTGCCTCGAACCCTCACATGTGGCTTTCTACATGGCATTGCTACAATGATGTGGAGTATAGTGGAAGTGAATGTAAAGATAACATAACGGAATAGAATATAGTCGAACGACACCACACAGGAAAGGATATTGCTAACGTATCTAGTGTAGTGTGATTTTGTTTGAAAAGCCTCGTCACAAAGCTGCGAGTTCGCAAAAATACCCTTATTAAAGTATTTTGAAGTGACATTCGCAAACGAAGAAGACTTCTAAAGTAGTTTAGACTAAAGAAGTGTTCCTAGTGGGGCAGAATAATTAACTACTGTATCATCATACGTTGCTCATGATGGCACAAGCTGGTTGCCTGAGACAGCTGTACTGTTCACTTCAGTCTGTCTGTCAAAATGTAGTGTCCAACCCATCCTTACATTTTCTCCTGCAGAAAAGTCATACAAAAGAGCCTAGGTTATTACTTTATTTGTCAAGAGGATTCAGTGATGCAAGAGTAAAGTCTGAGTCACAAGTGACAGCATTAGAAAAAGAACAAAATATGGAACTTCAGATGCAGAATAGAGAACATCATTTGAGAGTGAGAAGACATAACAGTAACACATACAGGCCTGACTTGAGAGCCCAAGACAGCAAGAGAAACAAAACAAATGGCTGGGCAGACACATTTGGAACTTTTCAAGAGGATACCTTGGAAGAGAGGATAAAAGAATCATTAACCTGTGAAGTTGCAACTCATGATGAAAGGTAAGAAGGCGAGAGAAAGGGATTGTATTGTACATGTATATTTCTTTAAAATACTTAGGGCCAAGTATACACATCCTTTTGTTTGTCCACTCCTTGACTTCTTTGCACCAATTTTGGTAGTGGTCTACTTTGTTTACATCATTTTAATAAATGTGAGTTTTTATTTATTTAAAAGGCTACCTTTAAAAATTGGAGGATTAAAAAAAAATTTGTTCAATTTTTTTTTTTCAACTGAGCCATGGTCCATTATAAAGTTTTGTGCCATGAATTTAGTGGTAGAAAACTCTTTTTTTTTCATTGCTTTTTATTCAGATTGACTGATGATGAGGAGGAGGAGAAGGATGATCGTAGTCATATTAGGCTTTCTGCAACAAACCGTCGCCACATTCCAACGTGGTATGGGAGAAAGATTATAAGGTTTAACAAAAGAGGGAGGGTAGGTATCACTACAAAGTTTATCAAGATGCCTTTTAAAATAAAAGTCTGATTTGACACACACATGCTTACAATGAATTTTGTTTTTATGTCTAATATTATGTAGGTGCAAAGGGAAAATACCCATATATTTTCCTTAGTAGTTTATTAACATATGTAACACATCCTATCCTCTGTGAAAATTGATAAGGTTTAAAAGATCTGGTAGAAACCTTGGCACTGACTCAGATTTGATACAGCAAAGCACATGAATTACTAACTTAAAGATGATAAGAAAATTCAGTTTGATGTTTTTGTATATTCATTGACTTCTTTGTAGGTTCGGGAAGCAATCCAACTGCTTGAAGAAAGCATGCTGAAGAAAGACCGAGTAAAACCCGATGACTATGTTTTTACATCACTTATTTGTGGTCTTGGGCATGCAGGCTACACAGCCAAGGCATTCAGTTTGTTTAACAAGGTAGATTTTCATACGTTTTACAATTTAATAGCTAATTTTGTATTCTTGGAGTAAAAGGGTGCATTGCATCAAGAAATAAAGTGCTTTTTCCAATTCCTGCTGAGTTGGCAGTTATGGTGGTGATAATAATATTAATAAACAAATTCACTTGAATAGCCCCTTATCTCTGCCATATGGACGAACTCAAAGTGCTTCACAAAAAAAAAATAAAAAATGATCTAGTATGTTCAATGACAGTCAGTGCTTCTAGAAGAAACTCTTGTAGCCTCTAGGATGCAAGCCTGCAAGAGGGTCTAGATTAGATAGTTTGCAACAGCTGTGAGAAGCCAGTAGCTGTGGTTTGTGTACAGGGTGCTTGAAGTTGTCAATATTTCACGAATAGAATGAAAAAAAAAAAAAGGCAACGCAGTAACCAATACTGCTGACAATCGCTCCAGTAACATGACCCATGCTGCTTGAATCTTTCCTGCTGTTGTCAGAATGAAGTGAAGAAACTTGATAACAGAAAACCCCTATTATCCAGATTCAATGTTAATAATATTGTTAATGTTAGTTTAGCAGTAATAGTAGGAATGGCAGAAAGAGTAGTGAGGGTCATGGAATTCACTTTGGGGTGGTCCAGCAGTGCAGGGGTAAAACACATGGTTGTGACTAGCCTAGCAAGAATTGTGATATCTTTGGTTTAGATCTTGTCTTGGGGCACGCACTCCAATGTAACACTTGTTCTTGGAACATGGCTGTCCATTGAGAGTTTTCTCCTGGTATTACAGTTTCCTTTTCCTTCATCGTCTTTTCCCTCCAGTGTGAAGTTTTAGTTGGAAGCCCTTTTCTATTCTGTAAGAGATTTTTCCATTTATCATGTTGTAAGGTGTCAGGGTCTATAGTGGATACATTTTTATTGATATACTGGTAGTGCTGGTCTCTGTAATTGTTTTATTTCTAGTTGCTTAAAAATGTTTATAAATTATGTGAAACAACAATAAATCATATGATGAAAATTTTCCAAGTGGGCATGAAAATGTAAATGATTTAGCAGCAGGGTCACACTAATGTGTAGTAAGTCAGACTTGAATGCTAATAAGTGATAGTTCATTGTTATCTATTATCAAACTTCAGTGACATACCTCTACATGCATAATAGTATGACACCAGAAAAATATATGTTACCTGTAGACAAGCGTTTACACTACAGAAGTTGGGATAGTGCTTATCATATAAATACACGTTCAGTCGAGGGTCTGAAAACCCCTTTCATTTTATGTATATTAAGTACTAGACTAACAAGGAGGATAAAACCTTTATTTCACTTTTCAGATGAAGAAAATGGGTATCATGCCAAAGCCTCAGACATATACTGCCTTATTTAATGCTTGTGCAAACTCTCCCTGGCCAGAGGATGGGCTGCGGAGGGCAGATCACTTGTGGCAACTGATGCAAGAGAAGGGGATTGAGCCCACACTTATCACTGGCAAAGCTATGATAAAGGCGTTTGGCATGTGTGGAGACCTGCGCAAGGCATTTGCCCTTGTGGACCAGCTTTCACAGACTTTCAGGCTGGACCAAGAAGTTTTCAGCAGTATCTTGATGGCCTGTGTGTCAGACAAGCAAGCAGGCCTCCGCTATGCCATTCAGGTAGTGTTGATTTGGGAAAAATTATTGGTATTTGGACTAATTAAAAATATCTGTACTCAATAACCTTCAATAAAAAGAACAGTAGAGAGTGAGGCAAAGGATGTTGGAACTACATGGGCCCAACTGAGGCGGGGGGCTGCCTAAAACCATGTCCGCTGGTGAGATGTTATTGGGGCCATATGCTCCTTGAGGAGTAACAAGTAATAAACAAAACTAATAACCTTCAATAAACATGATTAAGTGCCTTTTCAAAAGTAGACTTATACAATAAGCCAACGTAGATAAGTTATACTAACATCATGTTCTATCATGATAGGATTATCAGTGTCATGTAGTTATCACGTTTTGAAATTGTGATAAGTTTATTTTCAAAATTCATACTTTGGAACTTATTTTCACCTTATCTGTATCATTACTGTTTTCTTAAAGTCTGTTGACAATCCCTAAGAAATATTCTTCAAAACTCTTTAGAAGTACAGTCCCCACAGGTAGACTCATGATATTTAAAAATATAAATATTGTTGCATATACTGAAATGTTGTGTTCACTGGTCTATGATTTTTGTGTGTAGGTGTGGCGATTAATGCTGCGAATGAGAGTACGTCCAGACCTTCCCTTGTACAACCTTCTCTTACGTTGTGTTCGTGATTGTGGTGTAGGAGAAGTGGCAGCTATTGAAGATCTGTTAGGAGAGACAACTTACTCTGCAAAAGAGAAGACCCAGCCACGTGTTTCCTCCATGGAAGACAATAAAAAAGTTCTCTTACCATCACCAGTGATGACAGGTATCACAGATGGTTTTCCTGCTTCTAAAGTAAACCAGAAAGAAGACTTTCTTGAGTCTTCAGGATACCATTCAAAGTTGGAGGACCTTGGTGGTGTCAGCTCAAAAAAGAGGACTTACAAAATGGGGTACAATAACCCAGACTCAAACAAGGACATCAGCCAAAGAATTTCACAAGATGGACAAAAGGAGCTGTTGAGCAATTTATCATATCCAGTCAACATTCCAGACCTGCTTTCCCCCATCTCTTGTACAGCAGCAGTTTCTGCACTGGGGGATTTATCAAGTAAAGAAAGCCGATTGGCCCTTCTGGGTGGTGTTGATGGCATTTTGAAAAGAATGGAAAAAGATATGGTCCAGCCAGATATTCGCACTTTCAGCCAGCTGGTTACAGTTGCCATGCCCACATTAGAGGCAGAGAACAAATTAATGGCAGATATGAAAAAGATGAAGGTCCAACCAGATGTTGACTTTTTCAACATGTTAATGCACAAAAGAATTGCAAGGAGAGACTACGCAGCTGCTAGGGTAAGGTGGTAGGTGTGCTGGGCTTGATTTATGTTAGTGAATGTGTGCATGCAAGTAAAGAGTCTTTGAATGTGGAATGCTTTAATAAGATTGTGAAAGTATCATTCTGTTAAATGCCTTTAATCAATGTATAGTTTAGATCTTAATATTCATTTTAGTCCTTGACACATGTTGGTATAATTTTTAAGTGTTTTAGGTGTGGATATAATAGTGTTTTGATGTGCAATATGTTTGGGTGGTCCTGCTGTATGTATTGTTTTAATACAGCAAAATGAAAAGTTGTTACCAAATACCCAACCCAAGCTCATGCATGTCTGTGCACCTGTATGTTTAATATAAATAAATGTAGCCCTCGTTAATTTTTTTCAGTGATGAGGCCTCTTATTTAATATTGACAGTAAACTAGCAAAAGATGTAATGGTTTGTGTTTATGCAGGATGTTCAAGAAGAAGTTAAAAAGAACAAGCTAACTGCAAATTTAAGGACTTATGGTATATTAGCAATGACATGCCGGTCTGAAAAGGATGGGCAACAGCTTCTGAAAGACATGGAAGTAGGTACATTTAGAGCTCTTCCTACTATTGCCTTGTTCCTTTGTTTTTTAGTAAACCTTTTTTTTTTCCTTTTAATTTTATAAATTTATCTTTACTTTCTAAGTTTTTGCACTAATTGTTCAGGTGAAAAGAAAAGAAAGTAGTGTTGAGATGAACTATCAAAGAATGGCCTGAAGCAGCTCCCTGGTCTGATATTCACCAACCAAACCAGAGCAGTAAAAGTTCTACATGTTCATAAAATCTATTTTTGTATTTGACACATGAAGGGCACACCTGTATGTATATCATTGTGCAAAGATTTTAGTGTTCACCTTTTGAGGAGCAGAAAGTGCACACATACCTGTTTGCCCAGATTACCTGTAGTGTACTCCTTTCTGTTTATATCCCTGTTGAACTGGGTTCTATTTTTTGTTCCCTTACACATCGTCCCTCATCTTTTGTGGGCCTTCACACAGAATGTAGAATCCTTACCAGGATAACATCTCTCACTTGTGCATGTCATAATTCTTTTGTATTCCTGGTTTTTTCAGTTTTATAAACTTTCTGAGCTGTTTATTATTATTATAAAACAAAGATACCCAGCATAGTCCAGGTGGTATCCCATCTCCTCACAGACTGTCAGCACTTGTGGGATGGTAGAACAGACCAAAAGGAAGCGGGACAGGAGGAGGAGATACCATTTCCCTGAAGGGAAGATAGATATCTATGTGCTGCCAAGAACTGCACCTTTCACCATCTCTCCCATATGGCACTGTCTAAAATGACACTGATGTCAAAATTTTCCCTAGGTTGTAGGATTGCCATAGGAAATATCATAAAATGGGTAAATAAACATTAAAACATTCCCTCAAGCAAAATTACAACTAGACATAGTCTTGAACATACACAAAATTTAGCTAGGATTGGACGAAGCATGTGGATTTGCATATCCTTCGAAAGAATCATACATATGTACACAGCCAACACATTCTTTACTTTACAGTTTTACAGATATGTATCCACTCTTTGGAAATGTTTATGCAAATCAACTCAAAATTGTGTTTTGTTTCCTATCCTGAAGGATGCAGAAGTTCAGCCAAACATTGAGATCTTCGGAACACTAATGAGAGCATCAGGTCTCAAGTTTGGTTACAAGCTCAGAGTGCTTCAAGTTATGCAAAAATTGGACATAGCCCCCAATACTACATTCCTCCAACACATTGAAAATAGTCTTGCACTAGCTCGTCAAAAGATTGTTGAAGCAGTATGTATGCTTGTTTCTGTTTCTCTCTCTCATGTACTTAGTGTTGCACTTTGGTTGAAGCTTCTGTAGATGTAAAGTTAGAGAATATTTATACAAAGCAGCAGGTTATTGAGAGGGTGCTTTAGTTGGGAGGAAGGCTGACTTAAGTTACTATTCACGATAATGATAATACAAAGTTGTAGAATACCACACACCATGAGACAGTGGCATTGAAGAGCTTACAGGCAAGACCATCATCAGATCTTATGGAGAAGAAAAAAGAATTAAAGGATAAAATTTAAAAAAATGTTTTATATGTTAAGATTCAAGAGGTCTTTAGAAGCTCATAGTTCAGACATATTTGCATGTATTTGTAAATAACTATGCATGTATATCTATTCAACTTTTCATATTTAAAATGGTTAAAGTCAAATGGTTTTTATAATGGTGTGTCTTCAGGAAACAAAAGAAGAGAAAGAAAATTTTCTTCTGTCTGAGAAATTTCAGAAGAGCATGGAGCGATTTGAACATGAGTACCAAGAATGGCTGAAAACAACAAAAGTAGGAAAAAATCCTCATCCATGGGCAGCTTTCAAACCCAAGCCCCTCACAGATGATGCTGAGGCTGCAGTCAGCTGAGTAAAGGCAGAATGTAAGTGAATTCTGCAGAAAACATGTTGGTTGTTAAAAGATCTCTCGCTTTACCTTTATATTGATAGAAAGAGAACAAAAAGAAAGTCATATTTATATAAACACACACACTCAGTTTTTCTAGTTCGGATTTGTAGATCGTTGTTTGTAAACATCCTCCTCTGATCTCGTGATCAGCATGGAATAAGGTGGGAAGAGTATCTAATACCCAAGAATGTAGGCACTGGTATTTTCAACTAGTGAAAACATGTAGATGTAAAAGCTTTAAAGTATTAAGGGTAGTGCAGTTTGTTTTCTGCTTTGTTGTAGTAATAAGACTTTAAGAAAATTTTTCTTTTAATTAGTTCTAGGCTCCTTTGGTTTCTCTCTCAGGGGTGATTACAGTGGCTAAAACACCTGTCACCACAACAGCAGAGAATCCAGTGTCAAGATCTTCAGTATACCTCTGTTTGGATGTGACATCTGTTTACAGGGCTGTTAGTGGTTTCTTACAGATACCATGGTTTCCCCAACCCTCTGTGTGTGTGTGTATTCTTGTATGAAAGGTTCAATACATATCCCTAAAGCATATGTGCTTGTGCACCTGTGAGTCAGGGTGAAAGCACCATATAAATATTCGCAGTAACTGTATCTGAAAAAAATATCTTGAGTAGGGTGGTGAATATATTTGAAGATTGGGGGAATGGGGAACCAACATGAAAAGTTGTGTATTGATGGCAGTAGTTGTGAGACGTGTGTCGAGCACTTCAACCATGTGCTTGGCATTCCTAACAGCAACATGAACTTGCAAAACTTCTCATAAGGAGTTCTGTACTAATTTTCACCTGATTAGTTAACTTTCTGGGTGTGCATGCTTTTTTGTTGTTATGCTACATGACAGTGTTGGGGCAGTCCAGTGGTGCAAAGGTTTGCACCTGTAACCAATACACTGAGGATTAGCTGCCCTGGGTTTAGATCTCATCTTGGACACACTTCTTCTCTGCACATGGCATCTGTCTACAGGTCTGGCTGGCTGCCATGCTGTGATATAACCTTAGATGCTGGCTTGGTGTAAAACATTAATCCCTCCCCCTACACACACATTAAAGTGTTAACTGAAGTTACAAGGATAAGGTCCTTACTTTTTTCTTTTGTTTTGTGCTTACTGTGAGAGGATGTGGTGTGTAAAGACCTTAAAGGAATAACAAAAGTTATAATTGTCTTGCTCATTGGAAAACTGTGTTTTTTACTTGGATGAATATGAAACTTTTGTCACGAAATGTAAACCAGACCAACTTGCATGCATATTTGATTATGGAGCTTACCTGTGGACTGATAATACAAGCATTGAAGTACTTTGAATATCTCATTCACTTTTTCACTTATGTGAACCATTTTGCTTTAGGTGATATTTGTTGAGTAGTAGTAATAAAAAAATCCCCACGATTTATGTAGCGCATGGTCATGTTTCTGAAGAAGCATCCTCTCAGCATTTGAGGCAAGAACAAGACATGGACAGCAGAAAAAAAAAACTTCATAAGAACCAACTGTACAGACAAGTAGCAAAAAGACTAAATTAGAAATGCAAAAATGATTTGGAGGAACGAGCAGTAGCGACAGAGTTGTGGAAATCTGAAGAAATGAGCAGGTGGACTAGTGTGGGTAGTTGGAAAATATGGAAGGGGAGAGAGTTCCACTGTTTGGCAGCACAGTAGCTAAAAGAATGCAGAGCACATACGGTTGTTCTGGTGACAAGGATAGCATACTGTCATAGGACGAAAAAAAAAAAGAGTCTGGCAGGGGTGTAGTGGATGCGAAGTGCACATCATAAACGTGAAATTTCACCATATGTTTAATATGAACCATCAGTGTCAAGATATCCAATATTTACACTTAAATCTACAGCACACCAAGCTTGCTTCACACAAAATGAACATGCTTAGCATCAAGTAAGCAACAGCTGAAGGTTGCCTCATACATTTGCATCCCATTTGTAATTCTGCTGCATGTCCATCATGCATGAATCATGAAGAGAACAGTACAAGGAATGTTGAAAAAACAAATTTTCCATGAACTTTCTTTACAAATATCCTCTCATTCTTTCATCAATATCAGCACGAACATGTTAACAATAAACATGCAAGCCTCACTTGTGCTCACAAAAACACATTAACCAGAAGAGAAAAAAATTCATTCTCATAAAGGATCAAATGAGAATACTGCCCCATTCACATCTCAAAACGAGCATGTAACTTGCTCTCACACATGGTTAACTATGCAAACAAAGTCTATCTGATCCAGTGTTTGTAAAAGTTATTTTTTTAGGCACGTGCTGCAAGAGTGAATAATGTTTGTCAACAGTTCACTTATCCTCCTATTTTCAAAACATGATGATACAGCAGTTTCAAAGACTTGTATTCTCATTTTTTTAATACAATTTAGATATCCTCAGTTGTGATAGGTCTTAGGTGACTGGACATTCAGAAGATAACCAGATTATGTTCATGTTGAGATGTGGAAATCCAATGGATAATCATCTGTGAACAATAGAGTTCTGTTTCTGCCATTCAGAGGATGGGCTGTCACATTGTCTTCTAGCATTTCCTTTGACAGCAAACCCACAGGAATTCTTCCAAGAACTGCCAGCTGACATATAGATTCTGAGTGCACCAAATTCTCCTGCATGGCTACTCTCATATTTTTTTCTAGCAATGCCTTCATTTGAAGTCCGGCATGTAAGTTAAAAAAACATCTTGCACACATTCTACTTGACAAAACTAGAGACTTTTTGCACCTTTGTGCCTTTGTTTGCAGGAGTGCATTCAGGTTCAGTTTGGCAATTCATCATACATGTGTGAGCAGTTAATTTTCAGTAAACTTTAAAACTTGAAGCTCACCAATTCAGACTGACAAGTTTTAAAATTTAAGAGGACAAAAAAAAAAGGCTTTCATTTAATAAATATGCCTACTTTACAGTTAGATACTGAAAGACACTAGCAAAGTAAACCAAATCCTGGAGACATTTATCTGGTCTTTTGCATACAAGCAACAAAAGTATGCTGGCACAGATGTATACAAAATGACGCATATCTGCAAATCTGGAACAAGTTAGCAAACAAAATCTCACAACTGAACTGTGATTATAAATTATGACAAGGATGCAGCAACAGACTATGTAACACATAAAGATAGCCCCATGACCTTTTGGCTGCTAGAGAGAGTTGTTGCAGATGAACTCGAGACCAGTTTTTGTGTGTGTGAGGGCAGTGCTTAACTCCTTTCCCTTGATGCCATTCCTTCACTTACACTTTTAAGGGTCAGGTACCCATTGAACAGCTGGGACAATTGGGAGAAATATGCTGCTCCACTGGGGTGTCAAACTGACCAATGTCAGCATGTCTTCTACTGCTCTAACCCCACCACTATCTGCTTCTGCCTCTAGTTAGAACATAATTAAAAATGATAGATGCCAAAATCAACATTGTCAAATAAATCCATGCTGAAGGATCATAGAGAGAGCAAAAGATTTTGCAGCATTCATCAAAGACTAGAATAAGCAAGATGAATGTGCACAGACATTTAAATTGCGCAATTTTCCCACAATACAGCAGAAATACATACAATTAATAAACTTCGTATTGAAAAAAAAAACTTTCCTTCAATGCAGGACGGATAATTCAGTGGTCAGGGTGGCTAATGGGACTACAATGCTGCATCATTTATGCAAGAAAGTCTTAATTACCACAAGGAAAAAAGTTCCATCAGTTGTATTAGCAAAGAACTAAACTCTACGCTGGCTTAAACAGGAGAAAAACCTAATGAACTGGTTTTCTTAGACCTCCTATACTGAAAAAGGAATGTTAATTTATAACTTTAAAATACATAAACTACAGCTTACTAGATCCTACAAGTAAGAAGGCAATGATAAAAAAAGCCCACCATGCACTCATTTAGATAACCACCCAATAAACTACTAAAAAGGCAAAAATAATTTTTGAAAGGATTGTTTTCACATGCTGAAAAGAATATCACCTATGCACAGAAAAAAGTTCTGATCATCTTCCTTGATTCCAGTATCTTTCACAAACCCCATGAAAGTAGTTTTCACTTATAACAGTAACTAGTACTACTACTATTGCTTAAAACCCTTGGCTGAATAGACTATTAATTATCTATATACAAAGACGGTTGAGTTGAAAGAGAGTTCAAGTTGACAAATCACACACTTTTCAAGGAAGTGTAGTCAGCTTGCTTTCTTTAGTACTATCTGTTTTGGCACTTGATGAAGGGACTGTTGTAGAGGCTGCAGAGAACATCTGTAAAAATTCATATTCAAGTTACTGTTCAGTCAGTCTGCAGAGGAAATTATTTCATTTATTGTACTTTATAAGGGTACAGCTGCCAGTATAAACAAAAAAAAAAGTAAAAGATATTTTAATTTTTGTTCCGTAAATTCTTTGGCAGTCATGAAGTTAGCAAACTAATAAGCATGGAAGAATTGTGAAGGGTCTATTCCTTGAAGCAATAGTTCTGATAGTAGCATTAAGAACTAGCCAGAACAAAACATGAATCTCAACAAAAGTTAGCATAGCGTTGTGCTAGTTTGGTGAAAAAAGTGTTTTTTAAAGGATATGTAAAGTGCCTTAATTCTAAATTCTGGTGTCACTGAAGAGCAACATAAAAATAGTAGCTTTAAGCTTATTTAAAGATGTTGCTATAATAGCGAGTCACTTTTTGTGATGTATCAAAATGAGATCTTGACTCCTTTTCTCAGGCGAGAATTGCAATATTCAAAGGCTTACATCTTGTGAACAGAACAGTTTTTAATATTATTCACCAAAATTTGAGGAAATAGTATTTGAACAAAACAAAGTTGTTTTTAAAATTTTTACACTTTAGTGTGAATAAAATAATACAAATTTTGATTTGGCTTTTCGTTACATACCGATCTCACAAACTGAGTTGTGAAGAAATTTCTGGCAACTGTTGTAAACTTTTTCTTCGCCCCAATTTTGCATCGGATGTAGCCATAAAGATTTGCACCATTCATCAAGAATCCAACAGCCACCACCATCTTAAAAAAAATAAAACAACATCCATCAAGGTTTGCCCACAGGCTAATTATCAAGGAGGATCATCAATCTTGCATGTAAGAATGGCAACATAACATTCATCTCCTTTTCACCATTCAGATCTAATTGTAAGAATTTCACTGAAAGGCTCAAAATCATTACGCTGTCTTTTCTCCGTATCATAAATGTCTCTAATATGTCTAATGACAAATACAAAGGACCACACCTTTTTGACTATCCCGTGTAAAACTAGGTACTGCTAATACTGTTGGATTGTCTTCAGTTTTTTTTCTAATTTTCCTCATTAATGACTCTACACAAAACCACTAGCCCTTTCATATACCACATGTGACCAATTCAGATTTAATAACTCAATGCGACATTGTCTTAGATTAAATGGATGGCGGTTCTTAGATAACACAAGTACAATTTCATTAGCACAAGAATAATCTTCTCATTTGGAGTTTTAGTTGCAAGTGCATAACAGATACTTACAAACCACTTGAAGTTCAAGCGAAAAATGCAGGAGAAGATAAACACAACCCAAAACATCTGAGATATCACCATGGATAGCCAAAATATCCGGGACTCTATAGAAAGTACCTTTTGACGGCCTGCTGTTGTCTGTTAAAAAAAAAATAATTTTCTTGTTTTTTGCAGAACTGGTCATCATAAAAATAAGTTGGCCAGTTATACATGGTTATTACTTCTAAATTACTTCTTGATTGGCCCTTTCCCAATAATAATAATAAGGAGGATTTACCTAGTGCATTTCCACAGATTTGTTCACAGTGCTTTACACAAATCATACATAGATTAAATTATCAACAACCATGCACCCACATTCGCATATAACAGACATTATCACTTCTAAAACATACACTCACTCATACACAAAGTAAATTACAGACATGTTATGCCCGCTCATGGTCAGGAGAGGGTCACGCCATTGCACTACTTAATTTTGCAGAGAAAAAAAGTAGACCGTGTTTTGTTTTTGCAAAATTAAGGGAACATCATATCTAAGAAAAATGTAGAAATGATGTCCAACACAACATGACTTTACAAAGTTAGAAATTGCTAAGATACTGAAAGCAATATTACACTTGAATTGATAGCCATAAAACCAGATGGTCTGCCAAAATATGCCTCATAACAAATGAAATGGGGAAAAATACTACCCTATAATGTTTTTATAATTAATGAAATACATTATCATTTGACAAAACAGTTTGATTACCTTTCGTGATTCAAAAACCCAATGGCTGTCGCCTTTATCATCAACATAATTCCACCACCGTAGACTAACAAGTAATCTCCCTGAAAAAAAACCCCAAACTTTCAAGTATTTACAAAAGATAAAATTACAATAAGACATGCATGTTAAAAATATTATAATAAAGTTCAATGACAACCACTCTAATCTTTGCCAAACATGTAAAACTAGTCTTGAATGACTAGCCAATGCTTTCAATAAAACATATTATACACAATGAACAACTCATGCACATGCTCAATGGTCAGCATACATCTATAATTTCCCTCCCCCTGAGGTGTTTTTGATTTTTGTGACAATATTTCCTTACAACTTCTGGTATATTTAGGATACCATGGCCAATCTTTTTAATGGTATTTCAGTTCATTTGCATGCACCAAATACAAAGAACCAGATATAAGTTGATACTGCACCATCAATTGTAATCAAATGTCAGACATAACAAAACTAAACAATGGCAGTTTTAATTAGTGTTTTTTTTAACACTGAGGATCAAGACCAATAACACTGAGGTATATTCATTGAACTCTACTTTTTTCTGTGACTGGTTGGTAAAACCCTAAACTATTTTAACTGAAGGCCTAAAACCCCTTATACTTTGTGGATGAGAAACAATGTCATGAGCAATGGACTATGGATAAACATAAACAAAATAATGAATTATCAGTAAAGAAAAAACAATACCAGTTATGTTCTTGACTGTCCAAAAGTCCATGCACAGAAATAGTATGATGACAACAAAATTTGTGATGAAACTGGAGCTAAAATACTCGCACAGTATGTATGCCAGCAATGCCAGAACCCGGAAAAAGATGTGGAAAAATACTGCAACAGGGTGTCTGGAAGTGTAAAAGAAGGATTTAGTCATTTTTTATTTTTTATTTAAATTTTGGTCAATAGCAAATGTTTACCTTTATTCCCTTTAATATTAATAATATGTTTATTTATATAGCATTTTCCCCACCATTAAAGGTGGGCTCAAAATGCTTTATTAAATAGAAAAACACACAAACATAAGAAAAATGGATGCTGGTCTCAAAAACAATCACTGAAAAATAGACGAATTCTAGCAGTAAGATGAAGGGTAGTTACACAATCCCTGAGAAACAGCTAGATTATGTTCAAGAATTTCTGGACTTAAATACTGGAGGCAACCATCAGCATGTCAGGGTAGTCATAGACTGTTCACAGGCGCTGGCCTCCTACGATTGTGGAGAAAAGTTGTGGAGACCAGTCAGACACATCTGTCCACTAGCTGATATTAAAACATGGCTAGCTTTCACACTCCTATGTATGACACCTTTGCTATGCAAGTATTCGAGAGCATGCAGTAAACCCTGAAAGATATATATGACCACTAGCTCTGTACACAAGATATATGTGACCTCTAGCTCTATACACAAGATATATGTGACCTCTAGCTCTATACACAAGATATATATGACCACTAGCTCTATACACAAGATATTTTAAAAACTTTATAATTAAATATCACCAATAATTATTATAATTTTTATACAAGTTAACTGATTACCCTTAATATTGATTAACTGTAGAGTTCTAAATGCAAATATTATCAAGGTAACAGTTTTCAAACCCATGATATTAAAAATCTCCAACTAGTAAGCCTATGATAAATTAATTCATTTGATTATATTGATTATCTTCCAGTCAATGAGAACAGCCTAGTGTATAGATGCTAAGTGGAACAGCTGTCCATTCAGATCTTTCAATTTTTCAAAGACTTCTAATCAGCCAAGATAGCATACATGTATTGATTGTGTAACAGGTGCTACATTTGCTTGCAAGATCAGTCACCAACAATTAGCAAGGTTGATTACAAAATCAATTCATTACCAGACATCTTGCACTCTTTGTCCCAGGAGAATATTGAGTCAATATCAAGAATATTTCCAAAGCAGATGCAACATGTGCGTGTGTTTAAAACTACTTTAGATGTTTTCTAAATTAATATTTATAAAAAAAATGATCACATAGTCTTTTATAAGATGTACAATATTTGCCTTTTTTTTTAGTTTGTTTTGTAATTTGTCATAAGTAAAATGCACATCAACCACAAATATATGCAATGTTCTGAATCTATTACTTATTTTTAAAAAAAACCTACTTAAGTTTTTTTTGGGAGTCAAACTCTTCCTCTTCTCCAAAATTCAATGTCACATCATCTGATTCCTGCATTATGCTCTGAAAAGAACGAATAAAATGTAAAAAGATGAAGAAGGTAAATAAAAACGTGTGAGAATTCAATTACATCTCTTTCTCTTTTGCTTCTCACAAGCTCATTCATTTATTCTCTCTCTCTCTCTTAATCATGCACACATTCTGCTCTGACACAAGGTACCCAATTTAATCTGCCAGACATTAGTTATAGCTCGCAGGATTGCTCAAGATTATTTGGAATGTAAAAGGGTGCATTCATATTTAACTATCTTCATAAAGACAATAACAAAAATAAGCTTAAACCTATCTGCTTGGTGGCAATGGTATCTGGAAAAACTCCCTGCAAGGGAGTTTTGTGGGGCACAAGAACAGGTCTAGTACTTAGTTTGATCGTCAGGTATAGGAATTGGGTAAGAGTACTGACTGGGTGAAGCAAATGACATAATGTCATACTTCCAGCTCTGCCATTTTCGCACAAGCCAATGATATAGGTCTATAACACATTTGTGCCCATTTTTAATGTACATGTCAGTCAGGTTATGTGTGAAAAAGTAATCCGTAAATAAATCAGAACAAAATCCTCTCCACATCTGTGGTCAAGAATCATTTCAGAGCGGGTCAAACAGCGTCTAAAAACTACAACACCATCATCATCATTATCATCAATTCTGCTAAGAGAGATTAAGAATGGGGCAAAATGTTATGCGATGCAGAGGTAATAAAAACATAATCATCTCTGTGATAAGAAAATATCGATTGTAGATCAAAGAAAAGTGAATAATACTAAATTGTAGTAACAGCCACAAATGTATATACATGCACTATGTGCTAGTCGCAGACTGTCACCGAGTTCGGTTTGTTTTCTTTTTATCAAGACAACACAAAAAGATATTTGATAATCTATTTTCTCCTGAGTATCTATGAATATCCGTCACAACTAGAACACCCAGTTCCATGCGAAAGTTATAAAATGTAATAACAGGTATTTGCAGTGACAACTCACACTGTTGACGTCTTCCATGTTGAAACGTCAATCCGGAAGTAGAGATTTCCTCACACTTCCTGTGTGGTCCTGGGATACACCACGCTACCCATAGATTCTGTAAGCTACACATGTGCCTGGAATGGGCCCGCTTATAAAGGGTTCAGCTGCTACAATAGCTGTTTTGTTTCTGTCCGAAATTATATACAAATTATATTTGCACTGGGTTAGTAAACAATGCAAGTCTTCACACAATGAAAGAGAGAAAAAACGGGACGAAATCATGGAGGTTTTCTTCTTCCCAGATAAGACCATAGCATGTAAAACGCACTTCCTAGGCGAGACTCCATGCTTTAAGGATAAATGTAAATATTCTCATGAAAAGACTTCTTTGAGCGAGCTATATCGCCACCTTAGCAGTTGCCGACGCACCATGGATGTGTGTGTGTTCGTCTTGACTTGTGCGGATCTTGCTGACATTATTGTTACCATGCATCGCCGTGGAGTCGTCGTCCGTATCATCACCGATGACGAGCAGGTCAACATCAGCGGCTCACAAATCTGGCGTTTCAGAAAGGAAGGTCTGTGTAGATTTTCATTCGATCGCGGTGTATCGTGAAATTATATATGTTCTTAAATTTGGTAGATTCTCAGCACACATTTCAATTTTTCGGATATTTCCAGACATGGACATATGATGACGCTTGAAAAGACACGTTTTACACACACGCATTGAACAGTATGAAGCTCGCGATTGTGTGCATGCATTATGATTTATACTTGTAGTCCTAATTTCTTTTGAGCGTTAGCATGTGTAAGCATACAGTTTGATAGATGGTATCAACAGAAGGACTTGAATTTATCTAGTATTACAAAACACTTTAATGCACATATCCTACATTAATCGAAAGAAATTTTAATTCATCAATAATTGTTAAGCATTTAAAAAAAAAACAATTATATATTAGAAAATTTCATCAATTAACAAATGGGCATTAAAAAAGTTATTTTCTTATTTATTATTCAGGAATCATGGTCCGAACTGACAATTCTTCCTACAACATGCATCATAAATTTGTGGTAGTAGACTGCCAGCTGCTTATCAATGGCTCCTTCAATTGGACTCGTCAAGCCATCACTGGAAACCAAGAAAATGTCTTTGTAACTAACAACAGCAAGATCACTAAATCATTTTTAGAAGAATTCGAAAAACTCTGGGAGCAATTTGATCCTAAAAACCAGCATAGAACGTAAAAGTTAGCTTCTTTCCACATCTTTGGATTAAGTGAAGAAACTGCTTAGTTTTGGACAATTGCAGGCAGATTCTTTGTGACAGCAAGCATCAGCTGGCTTTGAGCAATTCCATCGTCATTTTCATAAACCATTGTCTTTTGGAAGTCAACAGTTGCATCCAAAAAGTTCACTTTTTTACATCATTGTGGAAACCAATTTTGTCGTTTGTTGAATTTGTCTTTTGCATGTGTATGTGTGTGTGCTGTCTTGGGATTAGCTTTTTTATTATTGTGGAACAGATTTTTCTCAAGGAAAGAAAATGGACTTTATTTTATTAAAGGAGAAAAAAGGACAGGAAAAAAGTCCACTACTGAAAAACAACAATAATATCAAAGTGTGATTAATCAGATGCAGCCAGTCTCTTATTATGTTTCACTTGCACTTGAAAGAATTGATGCCACTGAAGTCCTACTGATGTTTGCGAGGAGATATGGAAGTATAGGTTTGTTTAAAACAATTGACTGAGTGATATTTGAAGTGTATCACCTGTTGTTGATACTGGCAAAAGTACCTTAAACATCAAGCTTCCATAGATCATGACATGAAAAAGTGTGCTATATGATTTGTAACATCATCTTTTTATGTTATGGTACAACAACTTAATAAATAGAAGTAAACAATAATTATAGTACAGCATTCAAATCTTGCAGCATAAATTTTTGTAACTGAAACCTTTCTGAATATGTTGTCTTGTTTGATGGTTGATTAATATTCTTTGCTGTGCATTTTAGATTGTCAGACTCTTACACTAAATGCTGTGGTGTGATACCACTGAGATTAAGTCATTTCAACAAAGCAGAGGAATGCAAAATTTTGACTGCTTTCTTCTGTCAGTCAGTTGTCCCTTGACTGGTACAGGGTTCCCAGGTCCTTGCAAGGTCCTTTTAAGTCCTTTTATATTGAATTTTCGCCAAAAGGCCTTTTAAGTCCTTTTATTTGCCATGCGGTCCTTTCAAATTCTCACACAGGTCCTTACATTTTCTCTGTGACCCTTTTAAGTCCTTTTATCGATAAAATATTACAACAAATTTATTTCCGGAGTAGACTTTGGCGCAAAATACCGACGATTTTTCGCTGCATTGCTATTTTAATCACATGACTACCCAGTCTCGCTCGCGGCGGGAACGTCCGTTTCGGCCTTTCGCGAGTTCACTCTCGTCGTGTCGACCACATTTCTTTGTCTGCTTAACAATTTGAAAGATGCCGGGGAAGTGCTCTTTTCAGGAGAAGTGGCTAAAGGAAGACAAGTATAAAGATTGGTTAATAAAAGACTCGAGCAATAAACATTTGGCACGATGTGCTGCCTGCAAAATATCTCTGAATCTTTCATCAATGGGCGAAAGTGTTCTGAAACAGCACATGGTTACCGAAAGACACCAAAGGCAAATAAAAGTATTTCTGAAAGATGCGCGCTTTTGTGTAACTGATTACTTTCGTCATCGAGAACATCCACAGCCCGCTCAAAATCAGACGGCACCGACCAGCTCTGCAAGTGTGTCCAGTAAGTTGACAATTATTTATCTTTAGCGATTCATTTAGTTAACGATGTGGGTACTTAGAAAAACACATTAAATTAAAGCGTGCATAACATTTTGCGGTTTTTTTCCACTCTTTATTAAGCCTATCGTCTAATTTACGGTGAAGCCAATAGCTTAAAGATCAGTAAATAGCAAAGAATTATTTAAATTAAAAAGTTGAGATTTTCATTTTCTCATGATTCGAACTACAAATAGAGTTTTATACAATCACGAATCTTACTACAGCTTTGCTGCAGAAAATTGATCTGAATTTTTGGCATCTGATCAGAAAGATTAAAAAGAAAGTATAATTAATAATGTATGCTTATTATCCTATTTTACCAGCAAATACATTATTTTTTGGATTTTTAAAATCAAACAATTTAACATTAAAGCTAAATCAGTTAGCTGAAAATAACTTTCATTTTCAACTATGCTGCCATCTTTATACTTTAACTTAGTTTAGTATTATTTATATTATCATGTCATTAATTATTGCTTTTTGAAACCTGTCTTTTATTCAGACAGAACATAATGTTTACAGACATAATGGTAACTTAAATGTTTTCTTTGAATAGGTTTCGTGATGAGCAATGAACGATTGAAGGCAGAGATCCTGTGGACTCTCAAGATTGTGGAATCACACTACAGTTTCAGATCTGCTGAAAAGTCTGCTGAACTGTTTCGACTTATGTTCCCAGACAGCCAAGTAGCTGCAGAATTTAAGTGCGGTCAAACAAAAGCCAGTTATCTAACTTCATTTGGGCTTGCTCCTCACTTTTCGAAATTGCTTCTGGACTGTGTAAATTCGTCGCCTGAGTATAATCTTTTGTTTGATGAATCTTCTAACCATAAGACTCAAACTAAACAGCTGGATTTCCATGTTCGTTACTGGAGTGACAATGCTGTAAGGACTCATTACCTGACCTCGGAATTTTTGGGTCATTCCGCGGCCATAGACCTTCAACAAAAGTTCAGTAAGGTAATTAGCGAATCAAACTTCAAGCAAGCTAATTTACTTCAAATTTCTATGGATGGACCTTCTGTAAACCTAAACCTTCTTGAGAAAATTAATAACGACATGATTACCAATCACAATGTTGGTTTGTTAAATGTGGGCAGCTGTGGACTCCATGTTATGCACAATGCATTTAGGCGTGGTGCGAGGCTTCTCAATGGGAGCTTGAGTCATTTCTTACATCTGCTTATATCTTGTTCAGAGACAGCCCAGCCAGAAGAGAAGATTATATAAAAGTAACTGGTTCCACATCTTTTCCAGCCAAGTTCTGTGCTCACCGATGGCTTGAAAACAATTCTGTTGCTGAAAAAGCAATTGTTATGCTTCCATACTTGGAAAAATTTGTCAAAGCTGCAATGGAGAAAAAATAACATTGCCAAAGAACAAATCTTTTGATATTGTAAAAGCTGGAGTCTTATCTACCCTTTGCTTTCATGTCGTCTGGCTTTCTTTAGTTTAATTGCCAGTATACTTGAACCTTTTTTGAGAAAATACCAAGCTGATCAGCCTCTTCTTCCTTTCCTTTGTTTAGACTTACATGACATTATGAAAAATCTGATGCACAAATTTATCAAGTCAAATGTACTTAATAAATGTGAAACTGCCCTCCAACTTGTGCAGGTTGATATATGCAACAGTTCTAACCATGTCAATCTGAGCATGATCGAACTTGGCTTCAGGGTTGATAGACTACTGGCTGTAGCTAAGAAACAGTCATCAGTAAACGATGGAACTCTTCATGGCCTTCAGAGCTGAATGCAGAGATTTTTTGAAAGCAGTTGTTCTAAAATTGCAGGATAAATCTCCACTGAAGTACACCCTAGTGAGAAACATAACTTTCTTAAACCCAAAGACCATGGGGGAAAAAGACAAATCAATACAAAAAATGAAAAAGGTTTTGTTGTATTGCCAAGGTGTGAAAAGGTTTGATGATGTGACTTGTGACAAGGTATTGTCAGAGTTCCGTAATTTTCTTGACAGTTCTGCAGGTGAGTGTGGTAGTAAGGCTTTTGACCCTATGACACAAAGACTGGATAGTTGGTTTTATGATGCCCTTGCTGGAAAAGCAGAGTTTCAGGTGTTGTGGTCTGTTGTCAGACAGTTACTCCTACTCTCTCATGGTCAAGCTACAGTGGAAAGAGGATTTTCATTCAACAAAGAAACAGTAGCTGACAATCTTAGTCAGACTGCACTAAAAGCACGCAGAGTAATTCTTGATCATATTCACAGTGTGGGAGGGGTGGAAAATGTTGAGATCTCCAAACCACTGATGATATCCGCTTCTAGTGCCTATGGCAGGTATGAACGTTACCTCTCTGAGCAGAAGGAAACAGAAGAAAAGCAGGTCCACAGAAAGAGATTAGGAGATGAGCTGGTAATACTCACAAAAAGGCTAAAGACCACCAGTGCCGAAGAACGACACCTGCTGGAACTGGCTGACAGACATAGTTTCCAGGCTGAAGAGCAAAAAAGTTTTTCACTTATTGAAAGATCTAACAACATGCGTTTGTTAGCCAAAGACAAGAAGAAGGAGATAACAAAGATTCAGTCAGACATTGATAGATTACAGGAAGAAATTAAAAGGTGTTGAATTGTGACATTCAGAATTAATGTTTATTTCAGTTTAAATAAGCCTGCACAATTCTGTACATGTATGCTATGGAACATGTTAAAAAACCAGAACTATTTAGAGGAAATTAGGTTGTGTAAAGAAATTGTATTGTTTAGTATTGGTAAAAGCTGTAGGGGTGACAAAGAATTGAATTTCATCAATGAAACTTTTGCTTATAGTAGATGGATTGCTTTGTCATTTTGTAATCTTAATCTTATGTGTATTAGTATATCATGCTGTTTATGTATATGTTTGCATGTGTTACATGTATGTGTAATAAGAATGCTTAAATAATATCTCAAGGTTAAAAATAAATGGGCTGTAATGCTTGACAGTTTCGACTCATTCCATCTTTGGTTTAGCATTAGGATCACACTCTTTTCATTCCTCATCTGATCCTCCAATCCTTGGCATTCCTTGTAGTCACAAGAAAATGTTTGGTCTACACATCTGTACAACACTAGTTGCCCTTCCGTATTCGCAAAAAACGCTCTTTTTTTCAAAAGTTCTTTAGAAACTTACTCTTTCTTGAACTTTGATCTTCTAGTACTACTGTGCATAGCTCTATTTCTATCTCTCTCTTCCCATTAGAGTGTGTGTGCGAGAGAGAGACACGTGAACTGACTTTTGTATTACACCAAAGAATGGCTTTCAGGTTTTGCAATTATTATTACTTAGATTTCTAGAAAACTTGGAACATTAACGGTGTATGTTATCAGCGCGCTAAGGACACTTTTTAAGTTATCTAATCTAAATATGGCAGACAGGCATCAAAATTAACTCTTTGATTATTTATTACTAGAAATACATGTATTTGAGAACATAGAGAAGACCACAGATTCATAAATAATACATCTTTCCGACCACACAAGAGAAAAACTTAAGCATTGATGACTGTCACTTAGGTCCTTTCGAATGCATGAAAGGTCCTTTTAAGGTCCTTTTTTGGCACCATCCCTGATCCCTGGGAACCCTGTGGTAGCTATTACTGGGAGAGTACATGGATAGACATGGCAGCTGACAGTGCCCGCCCATCACTGCTGTTGTTATCTGACATAGAGCTTCCATCTTTGGAGAAGGTGGCTCCCAGGAACTTGCTGCTTATCTCTTTGAGCTGTACCCTGTTCTTGTAGTCTTGTAGATTGCTGCTTTGCCATTGATCATTACTTTTCTTTTCAGTGCTGGTCTCCGTTCCATATGCATTCGAACTCTGTCAGTTTGTTGGTACAGTCTTGCAATTCTTTGTCAGTGCTTGCTAACAGATCTATGCTGTCTGTATAGGTTGCAGATTGGCCCTCCACCATTGGAAATGGAAGTGTGATGGTCGTGGAGGGTTTGCCACAATACTAATGGTGCTTCATCACTTGTACATAATTCAGTCTATATGTGGTAAAAACCGAGGAACACACAAATAATGTTTTTTTCAGTTTATTTCCCTGAAGTTGTAATTATGAAAATACATTTCATCATTACAGCCTCACACTTCTGACTATGACATTCATTCCCTTGTAATTATTATTGTAATACCCATAGTACAATCATGCTTTGGAGATAAATCATTTTTAAAGTAGAAAAAGATGTAACCTTTGGTGCAAATCTCCAGAACCAATGCAAACTATATTTTTGGTGATGGAAACCAAATCTTATCTGATCAAGATTAAGGAAAATACTAGTTTCATACCTTTTTGTATTTGTTCTCAAGTATAACACTCCATTCTGAACACACTGTAATGACAGTTGAGGAGCGAGCTTCAGGTTAGACCAGCATTTGAGAAAGCTTTTTAATAAATGTTACCTGCCAAGGGCCTACAGTGTAATAGGTATCCACAAGAACTTTCTCTGTATAGATGAGAAAGAGGTGCAGCTATGGATATATGTTGTTGCCTCTGAGGTATCTAAATTACCGCTCTTAACAAATGTTTTTTTTATATATGACCACAACCAAAGACTGGATGCTAGACAGAAACTTGGTTATGTCTGCAACTCTCATCATCACCCTTTGATGCCAGGGATTGCTTGTCAATAATCCTTTCTGTCCACAGTTTCACCTTCCAGATGATCTTTCTTTGGCTAACAAAAGTTCTGTAAACATGTTAAAATCTCCTCCTTCAAAGTCTCTCTTTTCAAACTTTCTAACTAGGCAATAAATATATTTTTCCAACCAAATTTTCTTCAGCTAAATGCTGCTGCAGTGCCTAATTTGTGTGCACTGGCCAGCAGCATAAGAAACGTTTACTTGATAGGTAACTGCCTTATTTCAGGGGTTAACTTTGCACCACAGTATTACACGAAAAGGCTGAATCCTATCTCTACACAATATATGTGAATTAGTGGTTTGTGACTCAGAAACCTTCCACTGCACCACGCATGCGAAACCTTTGTAGAAGGAGAAAAGTGCTTGCAGTGTAGCACCTCATGTTTGCTACAAAGACTAGCAAGTGATGACAGGAGTGGGTGTTCTGCAGACAGCTCTTCAGGCAATTAAGACAAAGCATAAACCTGGGATGTTCACACATCTGCGTGCATGCACACATACACTGACTCAAATATCAATAACACACTACATTCCAACCGAAGAAAAAAATGCCCATCAAATTCATCTTTTTTAAAATGCGTATCATTTACAAATATCTTAAACCTTTCAGACAACAGGAGAAATAACGGAATCACAATCAGATAAACATAGCCATCAACACGTAGCAAGTTGCACAGTGTAAAGGCATATACATCTTGCAGGATAAGGTTGGGAGATGCATCTAGACATAGCTTGTACAATTGTTATTTCTTCCCAACTGTAAAATTACACTGTATATCATATAGTACCAAAAGTAATCTTAAAATGAAGGCCTGCTGAAGTTATCACCATAACACATGCTGAAAACAGAACAGTAGTATCACCTTTGTGCTGAAGAAGATTGTGGTGTTTATGACCTCAGTTTTTACCTTTGCTAATAGCTGATAAACGCCTAAACAGCTGAAAACCTGCATGTTGCAAATATTTCTTCACAATCATTTATAGTGGTTTTAGGACAAGATGCCAAGATGTTTTAAAGGCATTTAGTAAAATTTTCATTTAGCAGTTTAGGTATACATTTTTCATTGTAGCACTATGGTCCAGATTTTTTAAAATCAGCTTTATTCAATTTTAAAATGCAATTATGCACAGAAAAATGATAAAAGAAAAGCACTGAACACAAAGTCTTCATACTCAAAAGGAAAGGGAAAATGTGAACTATCAAATTAGGTCACAAAGGATCATAGATTGGATCCCAAATGTATATAATTAACTTTACCACATTTGTCAGCATTACATCTTACTGTTGCAAAAATATTTGCAGTGAGAATTAGCATTGCATCAGACCTTTTGGAAATCCCTGCAAAATAGGATACTAGAAAATTTACAAGCACAAAATTTAACAAACTACACCTTTCCTATGGGGAAAAATGTTCACAAATCTCTTTTTTATGGTAAAAACTCTAAAAATCTATGAAATTAGATTTTGTATGAAATAAATGTAACCAACAGTTCATGCTCAGCTTTCACTGCCTTTGAACACTCTTTCTAGCTCTTGCACAATGCTTACAAAGATGAAAACACTAGGGTCAAAACCCACGTGGTCTTTGGACCCAGGTAGATTAACAGGAAAATAATCAGGCATCCAGCAATATCATCACAATATCACCTGAGATAGGAAACAGTCACTATGTGAAAAAAGGTTTAAGGTTGTACTCTTAAACATTAATTTCTTCTGCATGCGTATTCATACAAAACATTAAAAATACAGTGATCAATAAATAACTTGCTGAAGGAAAGAGGAAAAAAATCTTAAGTGCATATACAAATATTCAAGTTTCATTTCATGCTTCCATGTACAGGAGACATATTCACATATGTACATTCTCCCTGTCTCATTCTCTCGGTGCCCAATTTGTGTGGCATGTTACTTTATGTAAGCTAAATGGATATATCTCAAGCTTAAATGGGAGAAAATAGAATGTCTAGATTCAAACAAGCTAGCTAATTTTGTATGCAAAAAAACTTTGACAAACAGAACATCAAGAAAACTCTAGTTTATGAAATTAAATAGAAGACACCTGTTTATTCCCTGAATACCATTCACCAAAGAATTCAGCTAGCCTTTATGCAAGCTGAAACACTGCAATGCCCAGTTGGATTAAAAAAAAATTAAAATATAACATACCAGCTAATGAAAATTTTGTACAACACTCTTTGCACAGAATAATGTTCCCAGTTTGTTATTTTTTTACCCCCAAAGAATACAGACTGTATTCAACTTCCTGAAGTACTTGAGAATTTGTGATTAATTGGAATTGGGGTGAAACCATTATTTTTTATTTCTGAATGTTTTTATAAATTATTCTTACATGCATTTGAATTTCATGACTCGTGTAGTTTATCACATGCTACATTTATGAATATTAAAATTATGCAGTGTATTCCCCTAAAATGCTGCATGCTTTCAATCTATTTTGTATATTTTCTACTAACACTAAATATATTTAATGAAAGCATTTTGTAAGACTAAATCTGATTTTTCCTGATTAGGTCCTATTTTCCACTAGATGGGCTGAATAGGTAGAAGACTGACAGTTTCTCATCAGATGCTTAATATAATCTAGCTCTTCTTGTTCCAGGCTTCAAGAGTTTGTGGACAGAAAAAAAATGTATTTGCTTTATCACAACATTTTTTTTGTTTGGCAAAGAAACAAATCTCTAAGACTATTTTATTGACAGCAAAGAGAAGAAACAGATGTATATGCCACCTAAAGATAGGTATCACAGTTTACCCTTCAGACAACACTCTTTGAAGAGTCACCTTCTTTGCTGTTGCAGTCTCTAAGTTCTAAGTAATAAATGCAAGTATCTTTAAACTTTCAGGCATGGACAAACATGCATCTTGTCACACAAATGCACGTTTTGATGTGCATGCACACACACAAACCACACACACACAGAGACTGGATTTAATGGCACCAGAGCAGATGACCCATAAATGATGCTGATCAAAATATCCAAAGCATATTTAATAACTAGTAAATTGTGCCATCATGCTTTTTGGATAAAATTTCAGCACTGTTGCTAGAAAGATAGTGTACTTGGAAGCAACATCACAACGTGCTTATTGGTTAAGGCATAGTAGGAGCTTTTACGCCACTCAAAAGGGCGAAGAGGGAAAAAGAGATTTAGTAAAACCTGCAAGAGACAACATATTTATTTTTCAAAAATTATCTCTGAGACAGAATTATTGGTAATTCTTAAGGCAATAAACAGTTTCTTCAACTGCTTTTGTCACATCAGTGGAACACCCAATAAAAAATAATGGATAAGCAAAACTTAACACTGATTTCACATTAAAATTAACATTAGAAACATGACTCTGAGGGAAAAACTTATAGAACATGGGTATTAGCAGCTGTTTTTCAGGAAACTGAGATTCACTCTCGCAGTCGAAGGAGCTCCCCTGACGTTGTCATTATGCTATTGACAAAACAGACACAAGAACATTTGTGCAGTTTAAAATGTCTTTGCAGTAAATGATGGATATAAATGGTTTCTTGAACTCTTGGTACCTTAAAAACTTTCTGCTCCAATCATTTAATATATTTTTACAATAACCTTAAGTGCTTTTTTTAATCTTTTGGTCCTGAAAACCATTTGGTAATATCTACTTTGTCTACAATGATGAGAAATCTAATGACACAACAATGTTTAAGGAGGAGCAGCACATACCAATCTCTAAGATTAGTCAAAGCGTACATGTATTGAATAATTAATGACCAATCAGTCTTCACAAGCTGTGTTTTAATGCTATTTTTGAGACATGCAGCACTTACCAGTCCACTAAATCTGCTCCAATGATATCGTGTATGTGATATGAGATTCCTAACCTGGCAAGTTTAGGCCAGCGCCGCTGTTCCAGTTCCTGAAAGACATAGTTATGTCTTATATAATAAAAAGAGGCTATGAGCCATCAGTTTCAAGATCAACAGCAAATCTTCTTCGCAAATGCTTGATTTTCTTTCAATTCAGAAAAGGGATAATATGCATGCTGATGCATCCAACACATCAGAAATGCAAAGGCATCTAAACCAATGCAAGGATAGTTTTCTCAATTTGTATGAATCTCACTTAAAGTGACACATTTAAGCTGTTAAGCATAAAATTTTAGAAACAGAAAAAGCGTATCAATTATTCTGATTGCAGTAACAGGCTTCACATCTTTCCTAATACATGTATCATGCAAAGTAAGACCTACTTCCAGTTTTGTTTTTCTTTTTCATTCATTTATGCATTTGTTCATTTTCCCTTTCTTCCCTGTTCTTTCCAGATCCCCTTTCTCCCTTAAATTTATAAAGCTGAATGGTGCACTCACTGTTTTCAAGATTTCCCTGTATTTGCATTTTTTGATCATTGTTAGAAGAGACTTCCTGCCTCTAATATAACTTTTCATGAAAATGCCTGTATTAGGAATAGATAACCACCAGCTGCCCACATCTCTAACAGTTAACAGGGACACCTGAACCAGCTGACTGCAATAAAAAAAAAGTGAAGACAGTGTCAACTCTTTATCACCAGAAAACTCCAAGCAGATGCCTGGCAACTGCAATGACAAATACCAGTGTCAGCTCAATTCTGCCTACAAAAGTTCTGTAAAGACTCATGAACAACAAACATTTTTATGATGAAACATATTAAATGACTATTAACGCTGGTTTTCGAACTGTTCTTATATCTCATATCAATATCAATCTAAAATTTCTTCCCTTAAGAAAAATAACAAGCAAATGTGTGAAAACAACAACAGCAAAAATAACAACCAAATATGTGAAAATACTACAGAACTCTCTTCCCTCTCTCCACCTCTTTCCTACTCACCAAACATCAGTAATGTGGACATTTTATTATCTATTAAATACTAATAAAAATTAGTGATTTATGTAGCTTGTAATCACTACACCATAAAAATACTGTTAAGAAAGAAAAAAACCATAAAGTCTTTTGCAAAATACAAAATGTTTGACTGTCTTATTACACTACTTAAAACTTGGGTTTACAAAAACAAAGTTAATATATAGCTAAATGTTTTTTTATATAATTGTTGTACAAATAGCAGGCCCTCTAAATCTTTAAAACTACAGGTACTTACGTAATTTCTGCATCTGTAAACCCATATTCTCTTGTCAGAGAATCTTTTTCGAGGCTGATGTCTGTATGAGCATCAAGAATATTTACTCTGACTTTCTCTGTGTAAAACAAAAGTTAAAATAAACGAGCAAAGAATGACTTCGGCCCTATGCTCCACTGGGAGTGATTAGGATTAATAAGAAGAAAGAATGACTTATAATCTTTTACAAACAACTCTAGCCTTGTCTGAAAATAAATACAGTGGAACCTCGGTTAACGAACTTAATCCGTTCTGGAAAGCTGTTCGTTATCCGAAATGTTCGTTATCCGAAACAATTTTTTCCATAAGAAATAAAGGAAATAGATTTAATTGGTTCCAAGCCCCTGTTGACTCGCTAATATTTGAAAGTTACAGGCTATATAGGTATTTGTTTTAATGACAACAGTTATAATGCAATAAAAACATTAACGAACGCATTTAAACATCAGAAAACTTGTTTTGACGGCGTGGTTGGAAGCAGGTGTGGGGAGGAAAGGGTTTAATTACTGCTTGGATTCCCCCTCTATGAGCACACGTGACATTATAAAATCGGGGTTGACTTCCTTTTTCTGTAGCTTTGAGGTTAAAGGAAAAAACTTGTCCAGTGTATGTTCCTTCTGCCTTTTTTTTGTAAAACTCTTCGGTAATACGACATCACACATCCGACAGTCGCATGCCTCCTTAATTCATACTTTGAAATCATTTCCTTTTTCAATTCATTTGTTGGCCGCTTCCTTGTCATTACCTCACTACTATTAATTGCTCTTAATCTTCTTTGGAGCCATGATTGAGGATTATCTTATTAAAATAAAGCACAAAAATCACTAAATAAGAAGGATGCTCACAGGTAAGGAACGACCGATCGTAACTGTCTCGAGCGCGAATGTTGACATGCTGGTCGGTCACGTGTGGTTCACGTGGCTGTTCGTTATCCGAAATTTTGTTCGCTATCCGAGACAAACTTTTAACGAAATTTTTGTTCGTTATCCGAAATATTCGCTATCCGAGGCGTTCGTTAACCGAGGTTCCACTGTACGGTTCAACGACATGCATGTTACTTCTTCAGTAAAAAGCAACCACCAGCCAGAAAGGAAATCTTAGTTTGAGCTTCATATTGAAAATGGTGAGTGAAAACATCTACTTGCTCTCGTTCTCTCACACTTACTCAAAACTCACCGATAAGAGTCTGATCAACTTTTGTTTCTGACATAACACGTAAAACATGGTGTGTGTAGTCAGCAGAGAATACCAAACACTGACTGTTGGAATCCACTCCTAGCTTAAATACTTTCACTTCCCCAGCAGTGACCAAGTCATTCTGACACCAAGAAAAATATACTTTAAAACAAGGTTTACCATGACGTTCTGG
The DNA here is from genome assembly GCF_003073045.1 of Pomacea canaliculata. Lineage (NCBI taxonomy): Eukaryota > Metazoa > Mollusca > Gastropoda > Architaenioglossa > Ampullariidae > Pomacea > Pomacea canaliculata. Next base: position 39,977,460 of record NC_037590.1, on the reverse strand, counting down.
AAAGTTGCCAGAAAAGTAAATATTCAAGTATGATGCACATGTCCACACACACTGGCAGACCCACACCAAACTCATCATGAAAGTATTGTAATGTAATATAACAAATAAGCACTTAATTAAAATTAAGAAAAAAAAATCAAGTAGATAATGCTGCACTGTTTTCATGCTATAAAGTTAAAGACCAATTATTATGAATGTAACATTTTCTTGATATAGACATACATATCAAAATATATGTTTTCTGCTTTTAAATTACCAAGAAAGAAGTTTCCAGCAGTTTATTGCTTTGAAATATGTCTGTGCACAGAGCAATACTCACCAGCTGTTTATCAACAAGTGTGCGATTTTTGACCAGACTGTATAACTGGTGTTTCAAAATAATAGGTGGTAACCTTTCCTCAAATTTCTCCAGAGGAAACAATCCTCGCAACAGCAGTAAGGCAGCTTTAGTGTCAGATGGTACTTCTATAATAAGACATAAAATTGCAACTAATTCACTACAGGTATATCAATGCAAGTGAGCTATAGATATGAAGACTGTAAGGTATGAGTTAAAGATAAAAAGTTACTTTTTGTCAGGAGTGAACCCCTACATAAAAATGATAATAAAAGGTTCAAAACTTTTAATAATAATAAAGATTATTTATATAGTGCCACATCCCAGCCCTATGAGCAAGCTCATGATGCATTACTAATGATTTTAATTATAACAATTAAAAAAGCAATCAAGATAACGAGAAATTGAAGAAACCAACCAAGATGACAGGAAAGAAAAAGGAATAACATGTGGAATGGGGGCAAGGGGGAGGGGGAAGTGTAGTGCTATCTGATTAATGACTGAATGAATATAGTACTGAATATAGTACTGAACGAATATAGCACTCTGTTATCCAACAAATTTATGAAATTAAAATAAATGCATAAATTAGGGAAAAGGAAATCCTGGAGACAGAAGGAAATGGAGGACCAGACTTGTTTGTGCAGCCTAGCAACACGCTTCACTGTTGAAGATTTAGTGCTAAGATTGCAATAGTTTGTCATCGAAGAAGCCATTAGAGAGAACAAATTAAGAATGCTGAGGATACACCTCCCCAGGTCAAACAAGTAAACAGTTTTGCTGCCTCGAGTCATCAAGACGTTTTGCCACACTGCACGTTTCATCTCATTGTTGACATGTACAAACAAGAAACTGGATTGAGATAAAAATGGCGCCATAAAAGAAAGGAGTATTACTCAACTCATCAGCTAAAGCCATAGAAGTGAAACAAAATGTCATGATCGAGAACCACAGTCCAGCATATCATTAGTTATATTGTTTAGTTTATATTGTTTGCATATATCACGATCAAGAAATGTATAGCAGCTCAATCTGCCTGAGACATCCTCTGGTAGATGACAATACACTGAATACATAACAATTGTATAATATGGTCAGAAGCTATTTGAAATGACTTGCATAGCAATGCAGATATCTAACCCTGCTTGGTACAGCAATGAACTAACATGCTGGAATGGTTGAGACCTGGATTAACAATGACTATGGATATAAAAGACAAGTTTTCAGGATGAAAGTGATAAATGTGATATTGAAGCTAACTTCACAATCATGCTGGCCAAGTGTGAACAACACTTGCCGAATGTCCCTAAATTACATAAGATTGCAAGATGAGAATTCACACATAAGAAGCCTTATCTGAGACACTGAGAATTCAAAGAAATCTAACAGACAGGCTGTGAGAAACAATGAAAGGCAAAGGCCATACAATGTACTAGGCTACAAAAGATACATGATATGGCTTTTGTTTTTTGAAAGAGAATATCCAGAGTTGACATTAGCTATAATGACTGTCTAATAATGGCTAATTTCCACCAGTTCTCTGTCAGGCATTACAGCATTACAATAATAAGACACAGCAGGAACACATGGAATGGAGACGAGCAGTGACAACAGCAGTCATAGACAACAGACATCATTAGGAGCAGGCAGCAGTCTACTTGAATCAAAAACTGGAAAACAAAATTTTTAAGTACTTGGGAGCCAGCATGTCCAAAGAGGGCTGCTGTTTTCCAGAAATCCACATCAGCAACCAAACACAAGACCAACAGATTTGTAGGGATCACTGTCATCTCCTTGGGAAGCCCCTATGAACTTGTTCTGGCAACAGCAAAAAAGGACGAAGCTTCCCTATTTTGGTCATGTGGACTGCTGTAAGACACCAACACATTCCATTTGGACATCCTGGATAAAAACTGATGTCCAGGTTCACCAAAATAGGAGTGGCTGACAAACCTCAAAAAGTGGAGACCTGAAGATCTGACCAACTTTCTCCACACAGCAAAGCTCACAATAGAGAGCATTTTAGCAGCTCCTTGCAGACTCCCATCCTACCCCTAGTGATCAAGTCCCACTCCTAATGACCAAGTCAAAGATCAATTTTAATTGCTCATAAAATCACTGCCCTAGTACTGTTTACTTTGATTTATACAGACTTTAAGCTATAAAGTTTGTTTAAACTTATCTTTCTACAAATTGGGTCAACAAACTGAGTCAAAAAACTATGTTTATTCCTCTGGTGAGCTTGAAACACTGAGCTGTAATCGATAATTAAAAAGAGCGCAAGAATGTGACTGAAATGTTTATTACATATTAAGTTTGGCAATCAAGATGGTGTCTGATAATATCACCATCCTTCAAAAAATAAAACTGGATAGAGGTGAACACTTTCATTACAATTATTAGTGTGCAAAATATTAAAAAGAAAATGTTACTTTTTCGTACCTGACAAACCGTTTGTATCTCCCCGAGTACTAGGCATTCCATTTTCTTCATTATTTGCAGATGATGGCACATACTGACGTTTAGCCTTATATAAATCTGGCAGCAGTGTTCTTTTTCGACTCATTTCTGTAAAGATCAGATGCCAGGGATGATGACACTAAGTATTAATAATAATCATGTAATATCCTTTGGGCACTAACATTTAAAAAAAAAATCTTTAACTTGAAGGCACTAAAGTAACGAATGTATATAGCATCATCAAATTTTAAAATCTACCTAAAATTGTTAACCAGGAAAAGCTAGTTCAGTAAAGGTCCCCTTTTATCTTAATCTTTCTGTTATCATTGATCAAAAAAATTTTCATTTATTCTATTTCAGACTCAATTTGCTTTATATTTTGCAGATGACATATAAATAAATCTCACATTTACATTACAGAGAAGCAATCCTACATGTGTGATTCTATATAAACATACATACAAAGTCTATATCTTGGTCCTGCTCTCACTCATGCACATATATGAACCCTTTAAATGCATGCACCTGCACGTGCACCCTTTTTCTTCTGCTAACTTGCCCATGTAAACATTAATACCTCCCTAAACAAACCTAATATGAGAACTAAGAATTTTCTGAGATTTTTAAAAAACACATTTTAATAACTTTCAGATTTCTCCAAAACCCAGTCAATTTTGTTGTTTACTGACAATCTTTTCAATACACTAAAACATATTGATATGCATAATGAATGAACTTTCTATCATAAAGTCTTGCGTCATCTTTCCTTTCTGACATTAAAAAATATGGTCCATTTAAATTTCTAATTATATTGTTAAACTATGACATCCTAGCAATCTTGTAAGAAATTACAACAGATCCTCTTACTATCAAATATTATTACCATTAGCTGAATATATCATGTTAATTTAGGTGAATATATCATGTTAATTAATCTGCATATATGTTGTAAAGAAAAGATTAAGCTTATTTTGATTTTTTGAGAGTGTGTCTCAAAGTATGAAAGCAAAATGACACCACCTTTGTACTAAATTTTATTTGGCAAACACTTAGCCAAGTGGTGAGATTATTATTGTATGAAACAAAATGGATACTTTTTTAAAATCTTATTTTTTCCCCAGTCTGGTAAGCGAAACCAATCTTTATTTGTGTTACTGTTCTAAGTTTTCCACATCAGGAAATTATTTGTGCTAGTAAGAAAAATAACAGTACAATTTTACACAATGAAATCAGAGAGTACGTCAGGCTCATAAAATTTCTGCCAAAACTGCTTCGTAAAAAAACTCAGACAACTGCAGACGACACGGTGGTAACTTATTTAGCCCCAGTTATTCAGTGGGTGTTAACTTTTGATGGAATAAAAATTGGAGTGAAGAATAAGTCGACACCGATTTTTAAAAATACGTCTATCAAGTAAAAGTACAACAACCAGCTACACATAAATAGTAACACTATATAGCAAAATACGTTATGATGTTGCTAAGAGTCCCCTGAACTCACACTGAATGTTTCATGACCGATTAGGTACCTTTCTTTTACCTTCAGTAATAGTTTCACACATACACGACTTCCATATTGTCAAAAGTCGCAATTTGATTGGCTGAAAATGTGCTCAAGCAGCCTTCACCTTGCCGGTATCCAACTTCCGGAATTCTGTATCTGCGCCTTTCCAAGATGCTGCTAAGGACGCTCACAATTCCTTCGCTTACAAGATAGTCGGAAGATGTTCTCTTTTATTCTCATTTTAATTGTTGAAATTGGTAAGCATATACTGTGTCATCTTGTGTATTGCATACAGCAGCATCAAACAGTTATTTCGAATTGCCGCCATAGTTCACTGGTGAAACGATGGACTGGGAAAATTAATTAACGCACATATATTGTAGTTGTACATTAAGAATCTAAATCTAGCTCATGCACTGTAAAGACATGATGAGAAGAAAGATAAAATATTTCATAGCAAAAATGTTACATCCTGAGAATTCTGCAAGATACAACAATCCCATAGAAACAATAATCAAATCAAACTTTATTGTCGAGGAAACCCAAGACTCACAAACACATACTATATGACTTGCAGGCATACATACTCAAACAGACATTTAACACACACACACGCACCTACACATTCTCACACACAAATAGGTAACGTTGCAGGATGGCAGTAGACCTACAATGTTGTGATTATTAATATGTGGTCATTACATAATAATTTTGAGTAAACAGATTAATATATTACACATGTATGTGTGTTTGAGTATCAGTTTAAATGTATTGATACGTACTAACATTGAACAGTAAGAGGTCCTAATGTATGTGTCACATCAGTATAATTCCTCCATGTTTTTTACCAGCTCAGGTTGTCTGACTGAATGTGCCTGACTGTCCTGTTGCAGGTAGTCCATAATAATGGAGAATTTTGTACTTTACGAAGAACTTGGCAAGAGAGACCATGCCATTATTTACAAAGGAAGAAGAAAGGCAGCATTAGTTTTGTTGCTATTCACTGCATTGACAAATGCAAAAGACCGGAGGTGACAAACACTGTACGTATGTTAAGAACAACTGGTCTTCATTTTATTTTTTGGCTATTATGGGGTTTTTTTTTTTTATTCTCATTCTCTTTTTTGACACTCAAAACTTATGCACAGTTGATAAAAATACTCTTTTCGTTTGTTTTCTCTAGGTCAGGATGACTCATGATATTAGTCATCCAAATGTAGTTCAGTTCCATGAATGGTATGAAACAAGCAACCACCTGTGGCTGGTGGTAGAACTGTGCACTGGTGGTAGTCTGGCAGACATCCTGACACAAGATCTTTATTTGCCAGAGAGTTCTATTCGGGACTTTGGTCTACATCTTGTGACTGGTCTACACTATATCCATTCCCTTGTGTAGCGGGGGCGCTGTTTAGGCCTAGTCACTCCACCCCACACCCCCTTCCACCCCACGCGTGGTCGCGCGAGCGGCGCGCAGCACGAGACAGGGCAGCAACTGCGGGTGACGTAGTACCCAAGCTGCCCTGTACAAAATGCGGGCGTACAGCAGCACCCGCGCCTTTTCTCTCGAGATGAGAATTGGTCCTGCTGGTATGGCAGTTAGAGCGTTTGGAGACTGAGTTAGCGAGAAGTACCTTTGGGCTGCGAAGCCCCTGGTCCGCTGGAAATAGCGGCTCGCTACACTCAGTCTCTTTTTCCCCCTTTTTCTCCCCCCTTGGGAGTTGAGTTAGGTGTTAGGTTCTAAATAGGTAGGTAGGCTAGTATAAGTTTGGTAGTTGCTTTGTTGGTAGACGTGTATATGCTGTAAATAAATTTATGTCTTTAAGTCCTTTATGTCTTTATCTTTAATCTTTATGTCCTTTCGGTGTGTACTGTCCCTGTGTATGTAGTCGTGACACAGCAGAAGAGAACACACGAGAAGGTCCGGCGAAACTGATGCACCGACTGAAAAGACACTTTACGTGTAGTCAGTAAGTAAAGCAGGGTCTTTTGTTGGACTCCTAGGTCGGCTGTAGCTCGGGTGCGTATAGAAATAGGTATAGAAGAGAAAGAACACAACGCGAGGCACGTAAGAACTAGGCGACACACCCGACTAAAGAGAGACAGAATTTTCGTAGACAGGAAAATTCTCCTAGGGAACTTCCGTCCTCTTCCCTGGAACGACTAAAGAGGAACGGACTGATTTTGGCGCTAGGGTGTTAGCGAGAGGTGCCGGTCAGTCCGGTTACACCTTGGTATTCTTTTTCAGGATCTGCAACCATCAAAGGTTTGTAGTAGATAATGTCATTACTCATTTTCTACAAGCTCAGCCTCCACTAAACAAAAATTGTCACTTGTATCATTGGTCATTGTTTCATCTTTTAGGCTTGTGTGGATTAGGCTTTTGATGTTGGGATCATTTGATCATGACAAGGATTAATCAGTGTCTGGATTGAGGTCAGTATATCCGTGGCAGTGTGGTTTTGGGCTGAAGTGACTAGCCTCCCTCAAAAGCATACCACCAATGTTTTGTGCTGTAACATGTGTTCCATTGAGTATGAAAGAACATAGCGTTGTAAAAATGCCAGATTGAAAGCAATGTTGCAATTCTCAGAAATAAAAATTCTTTGGAAAAAAATTGTAAAAGCTAGGAACCAGAGAGCACGTGGTAGTGTTGGTCAGACACATTTAAAATTTCCTTCCAGCATGAAATCTTCAGGAGATAGTAATTGTTGACCCAGAAATTGTCAACTGGCAGTCAAAGACATATAGAGAAGGCTAGAAATGGATATTTTGGTAGTATTACTGAGCTGTAGTGACTGTGTCTATGTTGATGGCATTCTCTTTCTCAGCAAGAGAACAGAATGAACTCTTTGTTTTGAGACCACCATTATTATTATGTCTGTATGCTTATATTTTTTTGTTTGTAAAGGGCTTTGAGCTAGCTTTTGATATTGGGGAAAAGTGCTATATAAATTCATTTTATTATTAATATTAATATATCAACATCACATGTTATCAAATATTGATGCAGTTTTACATATAAAAAACTTCCTTGACATTGGATCGAAGTAATAAAAATATTATTGTGCATTGATGTGTACTTTGCATGTATGCTTATTTAGTGGTAAAAACATGTACTAATGCAAATATGGATGCATATGAGTCTACATATAGTGTATGTATGTTTGTAAATATATATAGTGTATGCCAGGGGTCTCAAACTCATATTAGCATGTGGGCCGCAGTGGAAAGTAACAGCCAGTCAGCGGGCCGCACCACGAAAAGAAAATGTTTTTTCATTAAATTTTACGAACACTACTGTCACTGCAGTTAAATGCTAAAATAAAGCTTTTATAATTATTAATTACATTTAGTGTAGTTTATTACATGCACAGGCAGTTTAGTTTATTAAAATAAGTTGACGTTGTCTCTGTCACGAAACTGTAGTTCCCCCCAAAAAACCAACTATAATTACTAGGCCTACTGCAGATGGCTCGTCACTCATGTTTCTGTCCACTCAGCTGAGATCGTTTGGCAGAGACCAGACCATCGACGTTAGGCCTGAAGTCGCGTGTAGTGGCAAGCCGCAAGGTTGCTCTCAGATGCTCATCAGTCAGTCTTGATCCTAATGCTGTTTTGTTGATCTTTATTCTGGAGAAAAACTGTTCGCAAGCGTACGTACTCCCAAACATCGCTAGAATTCTAGCAGCTGTGCAGAATAAGTTTGGAAAATTCTCTCTAGGAAGAAACTGGTAGAAATCTGGAACTCCAACATCAACGTATTTTTGCTTCAGAACAGTCAACAGTGTCACACTGCAGGTCCAGTAGTTCCATCTGCACTTCCTCTGGAACGTTTTTCACATCAACTGCGAACGGAGTGGCAACAAGGAAACACTGTTGTTCGAGAGCAGTGAGTTGCCGAAAGCGGTGTTCAAAATCTTCCAGTAGTCTGGAGAGGATGTCTACGTAGTCTTTCAGGCGCTATGGTTCAACCGTTATGCTCTGTAGAAAAGAGAAATGAGCCAGGTTTCCATCTGCCAGCTGAGTGGCCCACAAAGTCAGCTTGCATCTGAATGATTTGATGCGGTCAAACATCACGGTAATCAGCTTCTTTAAGCCCTGCAGTTGTGAATTGAGTGTATTGAGATGTTGCGTGATGTCAGTAAGAAAAGCAAGATCCGACAAAAACATTGGGTCACTGAGCTGAGGTATGTCTCTGTCTTTCATTGCCATGAACAATGCTATTTCCCGTCTCAGTTCAAAAAATCTCTGCAGCACTTTTCCACGACTCAACCATCTGACTTCCATAAGATACAGCAACTCTCCGTATTCCGTTTCTAAATCAGCTAGAAATGACACAAACTGTCTGTGGTTGAGACCCCGTGCACGTATGAAGTTCGCCGTCTTCACGACAACATCCATCACGTTCTTCATTTGTAGACTTTTGGCACAGAGTGCTTCTTGGTGCAGAATGCAGTGTATGGCTGCAAAAGTCCTGCCAAGCTGAGCTGATTCCGTTTCTCTACCATTAATCCAACAACACCAACCTTCTCTGAACGCATTGCTGGTGCACCGTCCGTAGCCACTGAAACAAGTTTTTCCCACGGTAGCCCACACCTGTCAATACAAGCTTCCAGTTCTTGAAACACGTCACGTCCAGTCGTCGTTCCTTTCATGGGTAGTAAGTCCAATAGCTCTTCAACAATGTTCAAGTTTTCGTCGACCCAACGAATGAAAACGGCACAGTATGCGGTGTCTGCTACACCAGTACACTCGTCCAGTGCAACTCGGTGATCCTGCTTGCAACTGTGTTCGCAGACAAACTTATGCCTTCGAAGAGCTTCTTTTTCTCGAGACATAATTTCACACGCCTGTAGCATACACTCTTTTACAAACTAGCCTTCGGTGAATGGTCGCGATGCCTTTGCTATCATCTCGCTAACAACAAAGTACATCATACATATACATCGCGGAAGTGGCCGCGGGCCGCACAAAAATGTTTTGCGGGCCGCACCCGCGGGCCGCGTGTTTGAGACCCCTGGTGTATGCTGTCAGATTTATGTTTGGGAAACATGAGCATGCAGGTCTTGCTAAATTTTCAGAAAGCTGCCCTTGGTTCTTTTTATTTCTTTCTCCATAAATAAAACACTTGAACTCTCTTTACTGCTATGAAGTTTTACAAATAATTTACAAATAAAGGCAGTCCAACCTCAAAGTGAGTGATCTTTTATTATTCACCCCTTTGGCTAATGGCCTATTGGGCAAGTGTAAGTATAAGTGTTTTGGTGTCTTGAAACAGATTCTGATGGACTCATCAGAAGTGCTTAAATATGCAGACTTTGGGCTGGCCAAAGTGGAGGGTGAAAACTTGGAGGAGCTGTTCTACAAGTTTGCTGATGCTGGAGAGCAATGGAACACACAGTCAGTGGAAGAGATTGTGAAACAGAACTCCATCTCAGGTTTCAAGAAATTCTTCTTATTTAGAAGAAGGGGGAAAAAATTACAGAAAACATTGACAGACTTAGTCAAGTTCTTTAAGAGTTTGGTGGGAAGGGAAATGCCATTAGAGTTAATGAAGTTTTGTGCTATTATGTTAACATTTTCAGCTGTAAAATTCACTTTTAAATTGTTTACCTTAATTCCGTTTCAGTTGCCAATAGGATTCTGTTCTTTGAATAACTGTATATAAAAGAATTCAGTAGCCTAGCAGGTTTGTCATATCTACTTAAGTGGACAGTCACCAAGGGTTAGAGTGTTAACATGATAAGGGAGCTATCAAAAACCAGTTTCATTAGCCTGCTTGTTAAACTGCATAATTTTTGTGGTGATTCATATGCATGTAAACATCAAGCATGAGTGACTTCTCTCATTGTTTAGTACTTTGGCCCAACCCCCCCCCCCAAAAAAAAAAGGAAAAATTGAAGAAATAAATGGTTTGTAAGTTTCAAAATCCACATCAAGTGAGAATGGATATTATAAATTAATATGGTGAGTTCCAGCAGGCCTAACCATCCCCGTTCTTAACTTGTATTCCTATGTCCACATATCCGCACCTTCTCACAGATCTTGCCTCCATTCTGCCTTTAACATTCTCATTGCTTGCATTAGTTGCCATTTTATACAGCATTTGTGATATACAGTCTTTAGCGCAATCCATGGTTTCACATGATCGCGTAACATATTACCTGCTATGGGGTACTACTGAATATTCTTTAGTATACGCTTGATTATTATTAGCATTTGTCAATGAATGGATCAATAACTTTTTTATTTGTGGTTAGTGACAGTGTTTGTTTAATTGAATTTATCTATCAGGATCCCCAACATATATGTCACCTGAGCTGTTTCAAGGTGGAGAGCCAAATATTATGACAGATTTGTGGGCTCTTGGCTGTGTTTTTTATGAGATGTTTGCTGGTAAGTATTCATGCAGTTTAACCTCTCTTAAGTAGATTTCTCTTTGAAACTGAAAATTGTTTCTATAGTTCTTCCTATTACTGTTAGTTAAACCTAACTTTAGCGGTCTTATGCAAGGTGTGCAGTTCAAGTGAAGAGCATTATGGCAAATTTGTATGGGTTAGTCCCTTCTGTATTTAAAGTAATAGCAGGGATATCAAAGCATTAATTAGTGTGTCCAAGGATTTCATCCCACAAAGTGTAGAAGATTTCTTAGTCTCCAATACCATCCTAAAATCTGTGCTGTTATTTTTCTTTTTTGATCGGTTTTTAGGGCATCCTCCATTTTTAGGAGAATCAAAAGAAATTCTAAAAAAAAGTACTGAATAAAGAATTTCCAACACCAAAAGTGAAAGGTAAAGTTGAAAAATCCAAGTGAATCTTGTGTGATTCTTCTTTTAGATTAATCTGACAGACTTAAACAGGTCTTTGACTGATATATTTGGATTGAATTTTGAAAGGAGAGGTGAATGTATAATGAGAATTAATATATTTCTTTAGTTTGTTTACCAAAATTTGATCAATGATTTGATGATTTCGCTGTCATGTGTTATTATAATTTTACTTTGTAAAAATTGCATGTTTTACAATCTATAATTTGATTTTTTAAATTATTTTGTCATAAGGCTCAAGACTGTCAGCTAAGCCATCACCAGAATTTCTCAGTCTGCTTGAAAATCTTCTTCAGAAAGATCCATCTAGGAGGTCTGGGCAGTCTCTTGTTCTAGACTCTTTTATTTTTAATGTTTGATGTGTTCCCAGAGAAGGGAGTGGGAGAAGAAGGGTCAAAAACTGGATAAATATCCTCACAAGACCTAGTCATGATGTGTGACTGTAATAAAAAGCACTCATAAAATTGTAGGTGGGATCAGTGGAAAAAGAACTAATTAAAAAGTAAAAAAGCATGTTTATACTTTAATTTTCTCAAAATGGACAAACTTCTATTAACCTACATCCCCTCAAGAAATTTGTTTCCAAAAAAATAATACCTGTTAGCTTTGGATTTTCCTTTCCATTTTGGCAAGCAGAATCCATGTTTCACATCCATGCATTAATTTGCTAGTGCCTGCTAACAGATCTGTGTCATCTGCTAAGCATAGGCATGTGGTGGGCATGGAGGGTTTTATGCATGATGTTTTCCAAGACATCAAACAGCACAGGCGATATGGGTCACCCTTGATGTATGCCTACTATCATGCGCTTGGTGAGCTATTATACAGTGATTTGATGACTTGGACAAAGCCTTCTTCAATGCATCACATGCTATAGCCTCTTATGCCAGACTATGTTGAAAGCCTTTTTAAAGTTCACGAAGTTGTGATAGAAGTCATACTGATGCTGAAGATGCATATATCAAAAACTGGAAACTACATTGAAAATGTAGACACAACAATTGACAATTGCCGAATACCAAAATCAAAACAAATCTGCCTTTCGCTTTTCTTACAGCTTCAAATAATTCATGCACAAATGGTGTATCAGAAAATGGGTTAATAAAAGGGCAGTAAAATATTCATATTTATTACTTATTCATGAGAACATTGTGCTTGGTGTTAAAAAGTTTTCATTCAATACCTGTGTCTTGCAAATCTGCATGCGTAATAGCCTTGTTTATATGCTTTTTCTCAAATGTGTTATAGGCTGGGGTGGCAAGGGTTGGTTAACCTTAGCTTCTGGCAAGGCAAGCTGTCATCCTTAGCAAAAGACTTCAACATGTCACAAGACACCAGTGGAATTGCTACTCCTGCTAGTCAAAGCACTGTGTTGGAACACAATGCTAGCTCAGTGCTTGGTCGCATCAAAAGTTTAGATTTTCGACGATCCATTGAAAAGTCTGTATCGAGGCTTGATGTGGTAGACTCTCCTCATCATCGTGAGTTTTGCATAAATTACACAATAAATTATAAAATGTGTTTTTAATTCCTGTTTAGTAAGGATTTTCTGTGGTTTTTTTAGTTTGCATTCTCCATATTTATACAAAATTTTCACAAGCTGATTGCAGTTTAAAATTTTTATATTTTCAAACACTCATTGTCTTGAAAATTATTATGTTGCAAGAAGAAATAACGTTTGCTATTTCACAGTAACTTTCACTGGAGATGTCCTTTGTCCTAAGACTGCCCCTGGACATGATAAAGGAGGTAGCACTCTATTCACATTAAGGTAACATGTTTAGGCTTAAATATTTGGTCAATGCTTTTTATGTAGTTAAAGTATCCCTGTGCTGTTTGATAAAGTATTATTTCATCTTGGTGTCAACATTATTTTAATCATTCATGTTCAGTCAAGTAAAAATGTAAAGATTGGCAATCATTATGATTGTTATTTCCTGTTGTTTATAGTAAAGATCACAAAATTAACACAAAATTAACCCGTTTAGAGAAGGTCTTCTTGATCCCTCACTCTTATGCATGATAGCACACACCCACACAGAGCCATCCTAACTTACTTTTAAAAAAACTAGTGGGGTGCAGAATGGCTGGGTAAAGCTTGGTGTTAGAGACCGTTTCCCCAAATCTGGGTACATACACCCCTTCAAATATCACCATTTACAGAAAAAGGTCAAAATCATTATGTTACATTTCTACACATTACACCTAATTAACAAATAATCTTAGCTCTCCCATTGGCTTCGGCACTCACAATGTAAACATGTCCAGGTACAATCATGGCATCTGCATGTGTTGTTTACCTTTTACTGTGTGTGTTGATGCAAGGACATGTATAGGTGGATTGCCGTCTGTCTGCCAAGACCAACACTTATAGCCTCTTACGAAGTTCTCCACTGTTAGTCTCGGCGAGCCGTAACAAAGAATGTGAAGAAACCAGAAGCTTTCTTGAATCATGCCTTGTTTTAGCAGTTAACTGGAAAAAATCGTCTACCAGCAGTCCAGGGATATTAGTTCGTGGTTGATGTATGTAGGCATGTATCTCGAAAACAGTTTGGGGAGAATTATTTTAGGAAACAGTATTTTGCACTAAACTTTACCCAATCATTTGGAAAAAATTTCACTCTGCTAGTTCTTTAAGCACTGGTTGTTTGTACTCCAAAACGAGACCTAAAGATCATACTGGGCGACATGAATGCCAAAGTTGGAAATGACAACACAGGCAAAGAACACGTAATGGGTAAGCACAGTGTGGGCAACTGCAACGAAAATGGGGAGCTGCTCACAGACTTCTGCCTGTTCAACGACCTTGTAATTGGAGGTACAGTTTTTCCACACAAAACCATCCTATGACATCATAAGGATATGGTTGTTGAATACTTTCACAAGGCACAAAAACAAGAGGAAATAAAAAAAAATAAAGTGAAACATGCTGTGGTCCTCAACTCACCATTCTGACTCCCAGTTAGTGCTACTAGTTCTGGTAGGATGGTCTCAATGATTTTCCCTTGATGTTCCATTAGCAGGGTGGGATGCTGTGCAATGCCTTCAAGGATGGATACAGCAGAGCCCACAAACTCACTGACACTCAATGACACTGGTTCGGACAATCAATCAAGAGATCCAGTTTTCCATTAAGTTCATTGAAATCTATCTATATAAATCTATAAAATATCTTTTCCTCTACTGCTAAACATAGTGGTTCCTTTCATCCTAACTATGATTATAAGAACTGACATGAATCAACAGGTTAAGCATTCTTTTCTGCGGTTATTGTAAAACCGCCAAGACTTATTCCTACTTTCTCACATCGCTCATTAAACGCAAAAAACAAAACAAAACAACCAACAACCAAAAAACAGTTTACAGGAGGCTGATCTGTCATATTTTCATTTCACTAAAAAAGTTAACAGAAGCCTGACTGCCGCACAAACTAAAAGCTAGGTATCAAAAGTCTTATAGCATATGTGTAAGAAAAAAAAAAAAAGAACGAATTTCCATATATGTCAACATTATGATGAATCAGTGGCAAGTCCAGAAGACGCCTATACACAGAAGCCAAAATAGTACAGACAGGCTCATAAACAAAATAAAGCCCAACAATAAAAGCCAAACTAATCACACAAAAATATGTGATAGATAAATTATAAGTTATTTCTATTCTTATTAGACTGCAAATTTCTTATTACTAGTTTCTTGTTTGTTTGATGGAACTGTAAAAATTAATGTACACATTTACATTAGGATCAAAACTTGGCAAATACATTATCTGCATTATACAGTCTAATATAATTCGTTACCTTGAAAGATGGATATATAATTACAAATATATGAAAAACAAATGATTATTTTAACTATATATATTCTTCATGTACTATTCCACACACAAAAAACTTATGTAGATATGTACTTTTTGGTAGGATAGAGTATTTTGTGCTTTTCGGAGGAAAATGAAAAATGGTGAGCCAACCAAGCAAACAACACTTATTTAGCACAATTGCAGCAAGCTCTTTGAGTGATAATGGGAGAAAACATAGGGTCAAGGAGAATATGGCTATTAGAAAATAAACAGCTGTCTGTTAAACATAGGCAAACAAAGAAAATGCAATCCTAAGATATGATATGAAAGAAACTGTATACCCGGTACCTTCGAGTTTTTCTGAAAATAAAAGTTCAGACAGGAAACGTAACTATAAGAAAGTATCATCTTGGTGATTATATGAATTACATTCTGCTGCAAAAGAATTCCTTCATCGCCTTCTTCCCTGTTCTTCTACTTCCTTTTTCGCCTTCTTCCCTGTTCTTCTACTTCCTTTGTTGCCTTCTTCCCTCTTCTTCTACTTCCTTCGCCTTCTTCCCTGTTCTTCTTCTTTGCCTTCTTCCCTGTTCTTCTACTTCCTTCTTCGCCTTCTTTCCTCTTCTTCTACTTCCTTCTTCGCCTTCTTCTACTTCCTTCTTCGCCTTCTTCCCTGTTTTTCTACCTTCTTCGCCTTCTTCCCTCTTCTTCTACTTCCTTCTTCACTCTTCTTCTACTTCCTTTTTCGCCTTCTTCCCTCTTCTTCTACTTCCTTCGCCTTCTTCTTCACCTTCTTCCCTGTTCTTCTACTTCCTTCTTTGCCTTCTTCCCTGTTCTTCTACTTATTTGCCTTCTTCCGTGTCCTTCTACTTCCTTCTTCGCCTTCTTCCTTCTTCTACTTCCTTCTTCCCTCTTCTTCTACTTCCTTCTTCCCTGTTCTACTTCTTCCTTGTTCACCTTCTTCCCTTTTCTTGTTCATTCTTCTTCGCCTTCTTCACTGTTATTCTACTTCCTTCTTCGCCTTATTTCTTCTTCTACTTCCTTCTTCGCCTTCCCTGTTTTTCTACTTCCTTCTTTGCCTTCTTCCCTCTTCTTCTACTTCCTTCTTCGCCTTCTTCCCTGTTCTACTTCTTCCTTGTTCACCTTCTTCCCTTTTCTTGTTCATTCTTCTTCGCCTTCTTCACTGTTATTCTACTTCCTTCTTCGCCTTATTTCTTCTTCTACTTCCTTCTTCGCCTTCCTCCCTGTTCCTTTTTCGCCTTCTTCCCTGTTCTTCGCCTTCTTCCCTCTACTTCTACTTCCTTTTTTGCTTTCTTCCCTGTTATTCTTCTTCGTTCTTTGCTTTCTTCCCTGTTCTTCTTTGCATTATTCCCTGTTTTACTTCTTCCTTCTTTGCCTTCTTTACTGTTCTTCTTCTTTCTTCTTTGCATTATTCCCTGTTCTACTTCTTCCTTCTTTGCCTTCTTCTTCTTCCTTCTTTGCCTTTTTTTACTGTTCTTTGCCTTCTTCATTGTTCTTCTTCCCTCTTCTTCTACTTCCTTTTTCGCCTTCTTCTACTTCCTAATTCGCCGTCTTCCCTGTTCTTCTTCCTTCATTGCCTTCTTCCCTCTTCTTCTACTTCCTTCTTCGCCTTCTTCCCTGTTCTTCTACAGTGGTACCTCGACATACGAGTGCCCTAACATACGAGTGTTTTGAGATACGAGCCGCCGAGCGAGCGATATTTTGCTTCGAGATGAGAGCAAGATTTGAGATACGAGGAATCGCACACTACACCGCTGCACACGACCCCCGCATGCGGGGCGGATGTTGGGGTCGTGTGCAGCGTCTAACAGTTTCTCCCACCTCAGACTAGACCTCAGTCTGTGTGCTTGTTTCCCTCATGTTCGAAGCATTTTTGATAAGTTGGGTTCGCGGTTTTTTTGCATTTTGTACATTTACAAAACATTATCACTAAACATTAAATATTATAGAGATGGAGGAGGTTATCTCTACAAGAGATATAAAGGAGATCTTGGGAATGTGGGAGAAAGTTGTAGAGTTCGTGGATAAAAATCACCCCGAAAAAGTTGCAACTGGTCGTGCATCGGAGTTGTTCAGCGAAACTTGCGTAACTCATTTCCGCAATATCCTGAAAGGGAGGAAGAAACAAACCTCCTTGGACAGTTTTTTTTAACGATCTGCAGGTGTAAATGAGCAAAGCGTGACGAAAAAAAGCGAAGACCAGTGACAAAAATTTAGCACTTCCGTAAGCACTTCACTTTTTCTTTTATTATGTTTTTATAGAATATGTATTTGTTATTTATAAATAAATGTTTCTTCTTGTAAATACATTTTTCTTATTTAAAAACACTTAACAAAAACAACTGAGGTGGTGTTTTGGGAGCTGGAACGGATTAATGGCATTTCAATTAATTTCAATGGGGAAAATTGCTTTGAGATGCGAGCAATTTGACATACGAGCAAGGTTACGGAACGAACTAAACTCGTATGTCGAGGTACCACTGTATTTGCCATGCTGCGTCTATACCATCTTTCATCAGTATCTGCATTTCTCTTCCACCAACATTTATTATTTGAATTATATAATTTTAATATTTTGCTTATCTCTTGCATTTGTGTCAGCAGAGTGTAATTTTTTTTTTGCCCTATGCAAATCGAGGTGTTTATGTCTTTGTGTCACCATCATTAATGAATTTTCCACTATGTGCATATATTATATGATGTGTACATTTATATTTATGATTGGTATGACTTTACAGTTGTAATTAGGTTGTCTGCAGACATTGAAGTTGACAGCAACAGCAAAGCATTGCCATGCACCATATAACTCTTGCCTATTTTTCATCACTGTGTATAGTTCTTTCCCAGCAACCTTTTTTATTTCCATTACATTATTTGAATATTTTAGATTATGTATGCATATCTCTTGCATTTGCATCACCACTATCATGTTTTTATTCATCTAAATTGAGGAGTGTGTGTGTCTATAATTTGTGTCACCATCCCTTATAATTTGCTTTGTCATCAGTTGCATATAATGTGCGCCTATCAAATGGACAAGATTGTGAGTTTATGTTTAACTTTGATGCACCACTTTTCCAGTTATAATTGTTCATTTGATTATTCAAGTTTATCATGCAATCTTTTTTCATTTGATTTTACTAATCCATGGTGGAAACAACTGTGCATCAGTGTGTACATAAAACATGATTATCAGGTAAATCAGGATTTTTGTTATTTTTCACCGTCGCAGTTAAAAAAAAAAAGATGACATTTGTAAGGGCGTGTAAGTTTTTATTGAGTACTAAAATCAAAGCAATGTCCTTTATTTGGTAGGGTCGTGCCCGTAACCAATGTTGGGATAGTAGGCGGAATTGAGTTAAAGTACAAAATACATATAGTGCCCTTACTGTCAATTAAGAAAGTACTTCGGACTAAAGATGACTAAAAGCTGTAGAAAACAGTCTATACAAGTCTCAGCTTGAAATCTCTTAAGAATCCCTCAACTTGCCCACCCCAAATACATCGAAACTCATGTTGCTAACACAATATTAACCCAAGTGGCATTGTGATTACCGTGCATACTTACAACATAGTTACACTTATTTTGGAAATGTAATGGGAAGGGAGTTAGAATTTACAACTTTCAGCCTGTATGTAATACATCTCACATAAGCATTTACAATGGATACACATTCACTGTAAATCATTCCATTTGGAGTTTTTGCTGTCGCATTCAAAAAGCATTTCATTCAGAAGAATTAAATTTGTGTACTGAATAATTTGTAAACTAAAAGGAATCGCAAACTTCTAAAATCAAAAGACAAACTAAATATATGGAAAAATCTCAAAGAAAAAATTTTTCTAACTCTTCGTTAGGTGCTTGACTAATTTTTCTAATAATTCTGTTCTTTGTGTCTCCAGGTTTCTCATAAATTCTGTTCTTTCTTTCTCCGTGTTTCTCATCAATTCTGTTTTTTGTCTATGCAATTCCGTTCTTTGTGTCTCCATGGTTCTCATAAATTCTGTTCTATCTCCGTGTTTCTCATAAATTCTAGTCTTTGTCTATCCAATTCTGTTCTTTGTCTATCCAATTCTATTCTTTGTCTCTCCTCCGCCATTATCTCTTCCTGCACTGCCAGGTTCCTTACATGACAACTCTGAAGCTGCTCTGACGATTCATTATTCGGTCTCTTCCGTTTCCTGGAGTCTCCATAGACTTTCTTTGCTGTTCTTGCTCCTTTGGAGGGGTGGCACATTTCTGGGTATTGGTAATCTCTGAGAGAGTGCTTACTGAAAAATAAATGTAAATGAATTATGACCCATCTATAGGCATGGAAAATCCAAATATGTCTGGCCTGTATGCACATGGTAACTGCTCTTGCTGGAACAGTACATGCATACAAAAAGTTCCTAACTGAGCTTTTTACATATCTAGACTCATCTCTTTGTGGCAGAACAGACTTTTGTCATTACCCTCACCAAATACCTGTAGGAAAAGAAACAATAAACAAATGTTTTACTAAATATGGCAATACTAAAACTATGCTTTATTTGCTTGCTTATGCTATAAATGGTTCATTGACCTTTTACACCCCCCCAGTGATGATATTGTCACTGGTGGAATGACTGAAGGGTCTCCCTACAAGATTTCGGCCATTCTGGAATAGTAATTCCACCTTGTTCTTCCCTGGCCCGTTTTCTTGTTCGAGTCTACTATTGCTTTATACCTGTTGGGATACAAGATAAAAGGACTAAACATAATTGCATATATCATTATGTATCCAGACAAATTTCCCAGGGCTACAATAAAAAATTATACTCAAGCTTGGTTGATACTGGTGGGGTCTTGTTTACAGGTTAACTGAATGTATTGTGGTAACAAATAAATTTAAACCCGCTGAATCTTAAACAAAAACTTGTGATGTTTTGTTTCTCAGATCTCTGGAAAAATGTTGCACTCAACTTAAGACAGAAAACCCAATGACTTTGTAGGAACTCACCGTATTTTCATATTGCTCCATTTCTTCTCAATTGCTGCTGGAGCAAAGTGGCATCCTGAGGCTGCCATTTCAGAGGCAATCCTCTTCCACACCTCTATTTTCTTCATAGTAGGAAGTGCGAATTGTTCCTTATGTTTGGCATAAGTATCCATAAGTAGAAGGATGGCTCCACTGATTTTCCCCATTCTTTTCTGTAAAAATATTAAATGAATTCATCAGGAATAAAAACAGAAAAAAAAACAGAATAACATAGTGATATGCATAGCAAATGCAACAGTATCATATTGAAGCTTAAAGCTTTGATTCTAAACATCAAACAATAGGGTAGTTGTACTATTTTTATCTGTTGGAAGGATAGTTCAATGTGCACAGTATTTACAAAGTTGGGTTATTTGTGAAAATCATTACAGAGCCCACATTAAAACCATGGACGTATGCTCACCTTCACATACACTTCTTCAGTTTTACTTGACAACAAGCCAAGAACGACAGCATCATCAGAATTTTTCATAATAATCCACTCAGGAGGCAGAATGATGTGTCAAATCCTTCTTCATGTCCATGAAGCTGGTGTAGGCAATACGAACTGGCACGACAGGGGGCTCATGCACCTTCTGAAGAAAAATATGTGACAATTTTAAACATATGCTACTCTTTACTTAATCCATACACACAACAACATGTTGAAAATTACATGCAGTTAATACAAAAATAAATCTAGATTTATCTTCATACTATTACACTTTTCTTCATCATTGGGTTTCCCCTTCCTGTTTGCCATAACTGAACACTTATGAAATTGTTCACACAGACCATATTTCAGGTAAATGTACCACTCCTCAGGTGCCACAGAAAAACTCAGATTTACTTTACAAACGGTAGTTCTTCTCACAGGTATTCATAGTTTTCCCATCTGTATAAAGTCCTTTTATGTCATGGGATCCTTATCTTTTTAACGTAAAGATTTTTGTTTTGTTTTAACGTAAAGAATCTGTTCTTTAAACTTACAAACTTTAAACTTTAAAATTACACTTACAGGCTTGGGTCTAGCTGTTTTGGGAGTTTCAAAGGATTTTTTAGGCATTCATCTAGTTGGCATGCTCCCAGGAACTAGTCCCATGATTCTTCCAGAAGGTCCTGTTAAAAATGCCAAAATGAATAAATAATTAAACATACATATAAAAATGTATGTGCTGATATACTAAAATACAACAATAACAAATCAAAGAAAAAAATGGAAAATCAATTTATGTATTTTCTAATCTTGATTTTAAAACTCTAATATTGGTTTACTGCATAAGAAACATCTTCAATCATCTGTGTTGGCGAAGGGGTGTGGGAACTGAAAGCACTGATGTTGATCTAGGCCTATTCATATACAACAAGTTTTTTTAAACAATAAGAATATTTACTCAATACACTTCTCAAGTAATCTAATGACAATTTAATGAATGACGCGATTATTAATAACTAAATTTTTGTTTCAATGGGGATATTTTCAGCTATGTGAAAATTGTCTAAACCTTAAATCAAATCAAATCAGACTTTATTGACTTATCAGATCAAATCATTATTGACAAATCAGACTCACAGTCACGAACTAAAACATGAACAGGACAAAGAAGAGTAAGAGGTAAACAATAAGATCAATACCTTTTTTAATGCATTCTTCTTCAAAGTGCCTTGAACAAATCTTGGCTGTCAATGGATTGAAATTTTTGTCTGAACGGTTTATTGCATGAATGAGAGCCGTTCGCCACTTGTCTTGATCTGTCCATATTCCTGCCTGCGGAAGCGAAAAAACGCTTAAACAGAAAGATTTGATACTCGCACAGTGGCATTCTACCAGTTACTCTTGCAGATTTTACTGACATAGTAAAATGGCAGGCGTAACCGGAAGTTCTGAGGTCACGAGCCTCGTTCTAGCAGTTAAGTGAAAAAAAAAAAAAAAATCGTCTGCAAGCTGTCCAGGGGATCTACGTTCATGATTAAAACAGCTATTCGTGGTATTTATTACACTGAAAAATTACCTTTATCACCACCTTCAGCATTTTCATTTTGCTGTATTGGCACATACTGTTGCCTTAACTTTGCACCACTTGTGTAAACCTCCTTCTTTACCTCGTGACTTGGTAGGAGTAAGCTATATTATTTTCGCTGGCCAACTGACCGGCAAGACGCTGGAGATAGAAATTTCTTCTTGCCTGTTCAATATATAAAAATAAAATCCATTGTACTACAATATAACACCAAAGCAAAAGGGATATTTGAGAGAGAGAGAGCAACCAACAAGTTTAAGGTAAAATGCGATAATTACTTTCACAAAGTAATTGCTATCATTGTACAATAATGTGCTGATCCTCATAAGAAAGTTTTTCATAACCTGAGGTAATAAATTTTGGAACTAGAAAGCAGAAAACTAAAACTTAAAAAAAAAAAAAAAAAAAATTGACGGAAATGACCCGTCAGTGGTAAACATGACCTGCGCGCCTGCGCAGTCCAGAAACGCAACCAACAGCTCGAGTCATCCAACGATCGTGCTAGATCGTAGTGCTAGACCGGTGTCGGAGCTCACCAAATTGCCCGAGCCCAAAAATTGCCATCTCACAGTGCGCAGGCGCAGGGGTCAACGGGGTGCGCATGCGCAGACAAGGCCAATTTGTGGGCTTGATATTCCGTGAGATAGACATGTGTCCGAGCTGAGGAATTGGCCCAGTGTGTAGGACAGAATATGTCTCGAATGTTAACAACAATTGTCATGTGTAGACTCGTGTCGAGGACGTGTGTGTGATGCAGCTCAATCACAAATCACCCCTACAAGAAAATATAAAAGGTAAGATTACCATTTAATTTGTATTCGTAGGCTTAGTCGATCGGCTTCTATTTGTAAATGTTCGTTTCGTCTGCTATTTTTTTAGGTATCAATCACGATCAGCTTTGGGTGTCCCCGGTTATTTGTACTCGTCCGCTTAGTCGGTTTGTTCGTAGTGTTCCGTCTGTAGCAAAAAGTAAACATGGAGCGAAAAGCGAATGAAGCAGGATTAACTGGCATCTATTACCACCTAATCAAAGTAGTATGTTTGCAAATAATAAACAAGTTGACAACCAATTTATATTTGCAGCATTTGAATCAACCACTTTGAATGCAAATAAAAGTCTTACAATAATAATAAAATTTAATTTTGCTACTATTACGACCTTTTTCTTCTTTATGTTGATGTCAAGTATTAAGATTAATGGCATCAGTCATCCAAAGTAATGCTTTAAGCATACTACGAATAAATATTTAGTGTTTTATGCACAGTGTATATTCACACCACGATTTTCTTTTTCCAGTGGAGTACTCAGAAGAATGGGAAGCTAATTCCGAAAAATTGGGTCACAAGATTTGCAATATAGTACACGTGAGCAGAAAAGAGGGATAGTCAACAATATGGTAAACGTGTAAAATGCGAAAATGAATTCAACTGCTGCATTTTTTCTACCACAAAATGACAATTGAGCTGGGGAATTTCACAATGCGAGGAATTATATATGCTGTTAGTTTAAATTGTAAATTTATTTTTGTATCATGTATGAAAGTAACTGTACTTCTCTGGATAGCTTCAACCCAATGCAACATCGATTGCCAGCCAAACAACTGCACCATGAAACACCGGGCCCCTCGCTCGTGTGATCCATCATCACGTTAAGTCAAACATGAGATTAGAGAAACACAAATGGGGTTTTGCCACAACGTTTCTGTAACAATACACACAGGTTTCCATTGTTTTTCATTTAACTTCTAACTGTTCATGTAGAGCTGTTATATAAGTGACTTAGTACCCAGATTTGACCCTAGAGTTGTGGGTAAAGCACTAAACCAGTGTAATTCATATTACTCAATAAATCGTTAGTTGTCCTTAATGTATACAGGTTATATGTCCATGTGAGAAATTTGTTGTTTGCACATGCACTTAAAAATGGACACTTAAACACCTACACTTGGTAATTGAATATTTGCCTTACGTTTACATATTTATATATAAGCACAACTCACATACACACACCATTCCCCTTTCATGTACACACATGCAAGGCACATCCCGTCGCAAAAAAAAATTAATACCATATAATTATAAACCCTTATGCTGTCATCATTGACAGAATGGGTGTAGCTGCAAACATAAAAGAACATATGGCTATTCGGATTGTCATATCAGTGCAATAGCTCCTCAGCATTGGTGGTTGTGTTAACATGTCCCAGTGTGCAGGACTGTTTGTTGTTATTAATACTCTATTAACTGTAAAATTTGATGACCAGTGTAAAATGATTTACCACACTACTATACTTCACAATCCAAAAATGCTTATAAGAAATTCCAGCCATTTTAACTTTCAAGAAATCAAAAGACCATCAGCATTTGTAGCCAAAGTTGTGAAGTATTACTAAGGATGGGAACCAGAATAAATGAATAAAATGTGATATGTGAGATATTGGTACATTGCAAGGATGGGAATGTGTACCCTTGGAGTGTAATAAATAGTAGAACTACAGAATGATTGTGACAGGAAGAGAGAGAGAGAGCGCAAAAGGTGTGTTTATCCCTTTGAGTATGCTTTTGTTACATCATGCAGGTTAATGGGGCCTGGAGGAAGGAAAAGAATGAGTGCTCCCTATGAAAAATATTAGTTGTGATTTTATATATATAAGCTGTCTGCATGTAGGTTTGGTTAATGCTCTGTGCTTGAGCTAAAAGATTTGGCATTGGTCATCAAGATCCTAGTGTGAATGACTTGGGGAACATGCATTTACAAGGTACTCTTGTACTAAGGGCTTTATGCATGTGCACATTACTTTCAAACATGACTGTCCAACTGCAAAGGATTTTTTATAATTAGAAGTCAATGGTTTTTTGCCTTTTTTAGATGTAGAATAAGTCTTCTTTGTTGTTAATTTATCAATTAACATTGGACCATGTGTGCAATTTTTAAATTCATGAATTACACCTTTCATATTATAACCAATTGAAATGTTTGTCGTTTACGGCCATTGGTGGAGCACTTTTACTAAATAGGTTTATTTTCAACTGGTAAGATAAGCATGTCATTATGTGATAATAATAATCACGGTCTTGTAATCAAGTGCGTTGAGGCGTGATGTCTCATTTGCACTGGGGCCATTTTATTACAGTAACAATCCAACACAATGCAGATCATAAACTTATTAATGTATTGCATACTAATGGGGAACATTCAACACTCAATTGGTAAAATTATTGCCACTCTGTGCTAAACACTTGTACATGATACAAAAAACAGCATTTCCACTTCCATTTCTTTATTGAACAACTCACACATTCAACATTGTGCTTAAATTGCCAAATAAATTCCATGTACACAGCGGCAGTCCTATGCAAAACAGAAGATCCATCCTGAAAACAATGAACCACTATGTTACAAAACCATACCCACACACTATAAGGAAATTGTCTGACATAAAATGTAGGAGAAGTACATACACCACTTACACTATTGGTATTAATGAAAACAAAAAAGAAAATTTATTTACATCCCATGTGTGTGTGTGGTCAACATATTATAGTGTATGGCAACCCCACACATGGAAATTCAGCACTGCATAAGCAACATGCTATAAACCCCACAAACAATTAGAAGTGCTTATGCCGCAAATCATTCACTGGAACACAAAGAAAAGAAGTGAGGAAAAAGACAACACTTCCACAAGTGTACTACTTCCCTGAAAACTTTTTGTGCAAAAAATCTTATAATGTCTACCTTTCTTTGGGGAGGAAAAACATAACAGAATCAAGAAATCTGTAGTCTGTAAAACCCTATAATGGGCTAAAATGTGTGACATTTACTCCTGTTCTATCAACATGAAAACCTAGATGGTTAAAAAGAATCCGAGCAGACAACACCAAGCACAAAGATTCCTCGCAGCATCATATCAATCTACCTCGTCGATTCGCCACCGTCCACCTCCGCATCACTCCATACTTAATAAACTAAACAAACCTTTTGGGCTCAAGTTATGCAAATAGGTATTATGCAGAAGTTCAAAATCTCTTTTTTGAGCGCAAGGTCCGACAGACGACACCTATACATTACTAGATCACACAAATATGTCACTGGTGACTTTATTTACATAACTGGTCATAATGTTATCACCGTCGTGGCAGATGGTGGTCTCGACGTCTGGACTCTGATCACTCTGTGGGCAGTACGGAGTACTCAGTACTAGACACTTAAGATCCATTGTATTGTGTATGAGCTGCTCGATCACGTTATCCATCGTCATGGTCGCACGCAACACATCAAGAGATCAGACTCTGACTATGATCAAAGCCCAGAACGTATGCGATCGTACTCTCCACTTGTGGTGTATGTTCTACATGAACGACTGCGTCACGCGGCCATACGAGAAAACAGTAGCGATGAACACAGTAATATACGAGAGTATTGAGTGTGCGACTACACGGAGCGAAGCGAAGCACGTGTACCAACACATCAGTCATAGGTGGATGAAAGTAATACAAGAGCAAAATTATACAATGCAATGGTTTTCCTGCTCACAACGCGGACAATGCATAGGAAAAGTTTTTAAAAACTGTGTTTCATTGCCATGAGGACAATGTAACTTATGTCCTAAGAATTTTTAATTAAATTAAGTTTTTGTCTCTCCCCCAGAATGTGCAAGGGATCCCTAAACCTAGACTGTGTCAGTAACATTTGATGTCATGCAGTGAAAAAGCAATGAATGAAATATTAGACTTCCTATGCTTGGTTCATGTAAGAACGACATGTAAAATCATTTCGTATACCTATAATTGTGACAGATTAGATCTAAATAGACTACGCTGCCTTCCGCACATAAGTGCTTTGCTTGATTGCCTTTCTGCCGCTTATGGTATTCTTCTCACTTCTGTTCGCCCACTCCAGAATTTTTGTTTGTAGCGATGAAATTAAGTGGCGTAATCTTTCCATCTGTGTGTCGCAACCTAGCCATTTTACCTTCGTCATCGCTAAAACTAGATTATGAGTTACCAGAATTTAAACGATGGTTAGCAGCAACAACAACAACAAAAAAAAATTTTGCTTTAGTCAGTTATCGCGCATTCGCAAAGTTCAAAACCATCCGAATTAAAACCAACACTGTTTCCAGTGCGCCAAACTATGAGAACGATGGCAAGTCCCTGGGCTCAAGGCAATTGGCGGAAAAATGCCGTCTCAGTGGTAAACATGACCTGTTGACCCCTCTGCGCCTGCGCACTGTGAGAAAGCAATTTCTGGGCTCGGCAATTTGTGAGCTCGTGACACCGGCAGTTAACAGCGTCTCATAGCGTCTCTTAGCCATAATTAGTTAGGAAAAAAATTTGTACGAGCATGATTTTCTTGTTAATTTAAAACATATTTTTTGAAAGTGTAACCCATATTGTTTAATGCAGTGATGCCCAACCTTTTTCGGCCTGCGGTCTGTAACGGACTCAATATAATGTTTCGTCCTTTACTTAATGGTGGTTTTCACGTGACGTCATCAGTTTTTGCGAGCTGCTTCAGCGGCCATTTTTCTTTCCCTACTAAGCAGTGGTTACGGAAGCTTTGCTGGCAACTGATCGGTTATCATGGTCGTCTGCGGTATAAAAGGATGCGGAAACAAGCCCTGCAGTAAACGAAATGTTCCTCTAGATGTATCTTTTCATAAGATACCCAAAATTATTTTGAACCAAGGCGACGAAACAAGAAAACTTACAGAAGAACGACGTCGTCTGCTTTACCGAGAGGATATTACAACAGAAAGAAGTGGAACAAAATAGTTATCTGTTCGTAAACACTTTGTTGGCGGTAAGAAACCAGACTTTT
This sequence comes from Pomacea canaliculata, assembly GCF_003073045.1. Taxonomy (NCBI): domain Eukaryota; kingdom Metazoa; phylum Mollusca; class Gastropoda; order Architaenioglossa; family Ampullariidae; genus Pomacea; species Pomacea canaliculata. The sequence goes on along the minus strand of NC_037590.1, from coordinate 39,949,674 downwards.
TCCAGTTTTGCTAAAGTATTTTAACATTGTTCTGCATGTTGTACACATTGTGATAAATATTCCTCTTCATTGTAGGTTGGTGACAGTTCAACGTGATTTGAGTGAACATCAAAACAAGACTTTCATTATGCATGACCACGACTAATAAACTATAGCTATAGAGAGAGAGGATAAAAATGTTATTTCTACTTCATTATTTTTCTTTTTTAGACGTGTATTTGGTTTATTTTGTTTCAGTGCTGATTATTATTATTTTTTTGTAGTTAATATCACAAAGATGTAATTCATGGGTTGTTTTATTCTTGTGTCTAGGAAAGCCAGCATATGTGAATTTTCGGAAACAGCCCTTCGTGGCTTCCCCACTCTACACTTGGGACATGAGCGATCAAGTACTTGCTCAGAAGCTGAGACTTCGAAAAACAGGTATTCGAGGCTTGTGTCTCGCAAAGAAGTAATGCATACTCTACATACTGCAAGCAAGAAGCGAAAATCAATCAGCAGTGAGACAAGCCAGGAAGAAAAAATATGTGAAAGTGTTTTTGGTTGCTCAAGTGCTTGGGAAGAAAGTTTACATGGTGACATAGAAGATTCATGTTCAAATGATCAGAACACTCAAACAGATTTTGGTTGCTCAAGTGCTTGCGAAGAAAGTTTACATGGTGGCATAGAAGATTCATATTCAAATGATCAGAACACTCAAACAGATTTGACTGGACTAAATATGGATGCAATCATGCAGGACTCTGAGACCAGACTTCTTGATTCAGTAAAAACAGACAACATTGTTCTATTTATGAAAGACAGGTGTATGTTGAAGATGAAGCTAAAGTTCCATTCTACACGGGACTTCCTTCATTGGCAGTAATGGACCTTATTTTCAGAACGGTAGAGCCATACATGTCTAATGAAACACAGTCACTGTCCAAAGAGCAAGAGTTTTTTGCTGTGTTTAATTAAGATCAGACTGAACTACAATTCCAGGGATATAGGGTATCAGCTGAAAGTATCGTGTCAACTGTGCAAAGGAGTTTTCATAGAACTCTTGATGTACTTGTAGCACGGTTGTCTTTTTTGTTGCACTGGCCTTCAAGAGAAGCTCTGAAATGTCTATGCCTATGTGCTTTAAAGAAAACTTTAAAGATAAAGTTGCTGTTATTGTTGACTGTTTTGAACTTGAAGCACAGAAACCTCGGGCCAAACCAATCAGATCCAAGTTTATTCCAACTATAAAAATATCATTCTGCCAAATATCTGATTGGGATCGCACCACAAGGTTCAATCAGCTACATTTCAGATGCATTTGGTGGCAGGGCTTCAGACAAACACATCATTGAAAATACTTCTTTGTTGTCCAACTTGTTACCAGGAGATGTAATTATGGCCGACAGAGGTTTCAACATTGAAGATGAAGTTCTTTTTTATCAAGCTAAATTAATAATTTCAGATTTTACCCATGGGAAAAAGCAACTTCACCCACTACAAGTTGAAAATTCGAGAAAAATAGCCCTCTGTACGAATTCATGTTGAGAGAGTTATAGGCTTTGTTCGCAGAAAGTTTGGAATTTTGCAGTCTAAAGTGCCTATTGACCTGATGGCAACAAAGCCTGGTGATGATAATCCAGTCATAGACAAAATAGTTCGGCTTTGGTTGCTGCATTGTAAATTACATAAATCCATAGTGCCTATTGAGTAGCTATAGTGCAATTTTTTAGTTTTGAAATCAGCATTTATTTTTCAGAATGCATGCTTGCAATCTGTATATGTTTACATTACCATAGAAGTTATTCTCAGATATAAAATGCACAATTACCTTACTGTAGTTCTTTTTCTTTCGCACTTTATTTATAATAGCATGACGATATCCAACTGATCAGATAAGTTACTTGGTAAATTGATGTGAAACTGTGAACAATATAGAATTTGTTCTTTGCTGGAGATGTCATGCTTTGTATGATGTTGATCAAAATATTTGCTGTTGACAGAATATTGTTAATAATTTTTGCTTATTAACAGGCTACTCAAACATGTATAATTGAATCAAATGTTATTGTCATTTGAATGCAAATGCCGTTTGCTTCCTCAGAAGCTAATTCAGAGCAATATTGATGCCAGAGCTTCTTTGTGGATTTTAGATTACCTAACCAATAGTTCTTCTTAGTATCCATATCAGTGATGTTATTTAGATTGGGATTTTGATATGTTCCTTCTTACCCTGTAATGATTTTTTTTAAGTTATGTTCTGTCAGCAGACACAAAAATTTTCTGAAAAGAATTAATAAATATTCATTTGAATGTGCAAAAGTTCTTGTTTGATGTTAAAGAAGAAAGAAAGAATAGGTGTGACTGGAGATTGGGGTAGCAAGCAATGAGTGAGAGGAGGTGAAACTGGACACTTAATGAAGGGGAGGAGGATTGTGTTTCTTATTGAAGGGCGAAGCCACTGCCGGGACAGTGTGTTTTAATAGGGAGAAGAGAAAAGGATTCGGAGAGAGGTGGACGCTTGTTTAAGAGTAGAGAGCCATTTGCTAGACAGTGTGTCTCACTAGTGTGTAAGAGATCGAGTACATTTTAGTTTGGAGGTTGTGTTAGTCGAAGTTTGATTGCCAAGACAGTGAGTTTTAATAGTAGATTCCGTGGATTTTTGTGATTGTGCTAGAAGAGCCATTGCCAAGACAGTGTGCTTCATAATGTGTAGAAGATTCAGTGGAGATATGTGATTGTGTTAGAAGAACCATTGCCAAGACAGTGAGTTTGAATAGTAATAGATACAGGATTTTGTGTGATTGTGTTAGAGGAGACATTGCCAAGACAGTGAGTTTTAATAGTGTGCAAGGAGTTCGGTGGACTTGGTAAATGTGTTTGACGAAAGGAAGAGCCATTGTTATAGTGACTGTGTTTTCATAGGGTTTTTTATTTATTTATTTTTTTTTATTAATAAAACATAGGCAGACTCGTATAGGCAAATCGTTTTGTTTATTTGAGTGAAAGAGCACGCAATTGTCCGACTCCGCTGGTGTGCTCGAGAGACGCTAGCGGTGTCGTGACACAAGCCGATATAGAGCCGCTGAAGAAACGCGAAGCGTTAGGGAAGGAAGATGGCGGACAGCGCCTCGTTGCTAACGTGTGTATCACGTGAGTGAAAACGACCCATAAAACGTCTTTCTCAGCCGTGTACTTGGTGTTGGAGGTTAGAAAACTGAAGTGAAACGGTTTGCAGCTGAACATACTGTCAGGGTTAGGACCGACAATTGAATGTATTTTCCATCAAATAAAAAGAAAAATAAGGGAAAAAAAGAGATGAACAGCGCAAATGACACAAACACAACGACAACTGAATTTTAAAACTTTATTTTTAATGCTTTCGTCTATCTGTTTTTATCTCTCTATATCTTTCTTCACTCATAAGGGATGATAATATTTCAATATTTTCAGTTTATTCCCCGGGTGACTGATATAAAGTACATCTGTTTGAGTGCAATGTTCGTACCTTTACAAATGGGGAACAATTCACACTTGTAACACCTGTAACACCTGTAACTCAGAGTCCATCCACCATCTACACTAGCGACCCCGCGGTCCATGTTTGTCTGTTGGTGAGTACGACAAGGTGAATAAAATTGTAGGTCACGTTCATGCACATTCAGTCTCGTGCACCTCTTGGCTCCAAGTGAACATTTCAAAAATGGGTGGTCACATGCTGATCATCTTTGGTTGTCCTAACGGACATAATATCGTGTGTATTCTGTAACTATAGTCTCCGCTAGGTCACAGTTCTGTAAGTGAAAGAATGTACCTTGCAGTACATCGGGGATTATCCCCATTCAATATTTAAAAAATGCTTATTGTGCCAATGTGGGACATGTAAATGATACATTTGTGAAAACAGCTGCCACGGATCTGCAGTCGTTGACTTCTTGAAGCGCCAGTCTGTCACAGTTTCACTTGAAATACAACAGTTTTCTCTGACCGACGGGATCAGCGTGATGACAGATGCAAGGCACGCATGTCGAAAAAATTCACATCACACTGATGATGTTACTCTGGTAGTATCGACCCACAAGGTTCTAAACCTTCAGCACATCACCAAAGGATGACGTGTGCACCCAGCGGCACTTGGTGGTGGGTGCGAGAGGATGTATGAAAGTCTGAATGCCTCAGATGCCATCATTCAAGAGGAAGTTCTCGACCGTAACCTGGCAATTAATAAGTTAGTGACAACTAAAGTTGTAAGAAACGTCAACGAGAGGTGGCACATTGATAGAAGTATAAAAGTTGGGATTAAAAAAAAAAAAAAAAAAAAACTGGCGCAAGGTAGAAAAGCGAACCTCGGCATGACGTGACGCCCTCAGCTCAGTGGCATTCAGTGGATTCTGAATGTTACGTAAATCATGAGATGAAGGGGGATCGAAGGTGTTTGAAACTGTGCAAATAAATTAAATGAGTTTCAGCTGCAAATTATATTTAGCAATAAAACGCCTTTCTCAGCCGACTAGTACTTGCTGTAGGGTCTGATAAAAGTGAGGCGAAACGGCTTCTGTCTGCACATACTGTCTTTCCTTACATCTTTGTTTACTCATAAGAGGGGATAATAATATTTAATACTTTCATTCATTCCTCCTGATGACTGATCTAAAGTACACCTCGGTTTGAGTGCAATGTTCGAACTTTTACAAATTCACGACTGCTGTATAGTGCCCCCACGGTCTTTTCTCTTCTTAGCTATGTCACGACACAGCTAGCGTCCCTCTTTCACACCCTCTCGAGCACACCAGCTGAGTCGGACAATTGCGCGTTCTTTCTCTCAATAAAACAACATGATTTGCCTGTACGAATCTGCCTACGTTTATTAATAAAAAAAAAAAAAAGAATAAAAACCTCACTATGAAAATACACAGTCACAAAAGCTCTTAATTCTTCAGTTCCAGTCTGGCACACGGTCTCTTCGATTAATACCACCACAAATATCCACTGTACCTCCGACCCACTTCTCAAACTCACTGTCTTGGCAAAGGTTCTTCTCGAACAGTCACAAGAATCCACTGTCTATTGCGTACTATTCAAACTCACTGTCTTGGCAATGTCTCCTCTAACACAATCACAACAAATCTACTCAATCTAATATTGAAGCCCACTGTCTTGGCAATGACACTTCGACTAACACAACATCCAAACTGAAATGTACTCGATCTCTACACACTAGTGAGGCACACTGTCTAGGCAATGGCTCTCCACTCTCAAAATCACGTCCACTCCTTTCCGAATCCTTTTTCTTCTCCCCCCACTGTCACGGCAGTGACTTCCACCAGAAACACGATCTGCCTCCCCTCCATTAAGCGTCCAGTTTCACATCCTCTCACCCATTGCTTTCTACCCCAATCTCTCCTCGCTGGCCGCTCTCTCCCTCTCCAGTCACACCTTTTCTTTCTTTCTTCTTTAACATCGAACAGGTACACATTCCAGAAACTCCCATCACTCACGACTTTCGCCCGCACACGTGCACTCAGTTCTAGCCCCCTGACTAGGTCCCTGACATCTCTCCCCCCTTCCATTGAAAAAAAAATTTACCTAAAAATTTATATATATATATCCATTGTCAGTAAACCTAGGTTACAGGACAAACACTGAACTGCATCCCAATGTTAATGTTCGTAGTCACTCTTTTTTTCTGGCTTTACATTAAACAACGATATCCCTTTTTTTTTCACGATACGTCTCTTCCGAAAATCCAGTCATAGAATGCTTATGTTCTCTGTCCTTGAAATGATATCTTACAGAGTCATCCCGTGATTAGTTCAACAGTTCCTCTCTTCCTGAACTGAACAGCCATAGGTAAACAGTGACTAGTTTCCACTTCCTGATCAATCTCGGCACTGGAAAGAGCGTCAGCTATTTTGTTGTTGACTCCTTTTATAGGTTTAATTTCGAACTTAAATTCCTGTAACGCCAGTGCCCACCTCATCACTCGAGAATTCTTATAAGGAGTGGCGGTGAGGAAGGTGAGGGGCTTATGATCTGTGTAGAGGACGAATGGCTTGCCATACAGATATCTGGATAGTTTGAGAACTGCCCACACGATTGCTAAACACTCTCTTTCAACCGTGCTGTACCGGGTCTCTCTATCCAACAACTTTCGGCTTATATACATTACTGGTAGGAGGCTATCTTCCTGTTGCTGTAGCAGCACAGCTCCCAGTCCCACTGCACTGGCATCCGTCTGGAGGGTGAAAGGCAATGAAAAGTCCGGTAACCTCAGGATAGGGTAACTTGATAAAAGAGACTGGATTTTCTCCAATGCAGATTGGCACTCTGTTGTCCATTGTATAGAACGAGGGCTGCCTCCTTTAATAAGGTCTGATATAGGTGCCATGGTTTCAGCGAAAGTCGGCGATGTAACGCCGATAGTACCCAATGAGTCCTAAAAGCGAACGCACTTGCTTCTTTGTCAAAGGTGTCTTGATGTCCAGGATCTTTTGAACGAGGACACGGTCGGGACTCATGACTCCTCGTCCTAGCTGACGTCCCAAATAGAGTATCTGTTGATACCCGGAGTGAATCTTCGAGGGTCGAGCTGTTAGCTGATAATGAGATAGTGTTCTTAAAACACCCTTAAGGTGAGATAAAGTGGTTTTCCCATGAGTCACTCCCTACCAGTAGATCGTCGAAGAAATGATATGTTGCATATTGTTCTAACTGTAGTGAGCGGATGGCACGTGCGAAAGTGGCTGGCGCCGTAACCAATCCGAATGGCATTCGTGTCCATTGGAATAGGCCCTTGGTTGTTTGGAAGGCGGTCTTATGGCGATCTTCCCTCTTGACCGGAATTTGCCAGTAGCCTTTTGCCAGATCGATCTTGATAAAAAACTTGGCATTGGCCAAGTTTACGTATACCGCCTCCGGGTCGGGTATAGGTTCAGCGTCAAACTGAGTGACTTGATTTAGTGCTCTATAGTCCACACAGAAGCGTACTGATCTGTCTTTCTTTTTGACTAATAAGACGGGTGACGAATAAGGTGAGGTAGATGGTTCTATCACTCCCAGTTCCAGCATATTCTCGATTTCCTCATCGATTTGTTGTTGAAGGGCAAAAGGGACGGGATAGGGTTTCTGCCTAACCACCTTTTCTTCTGTTAGTCTTATTTCATGTTCAATTGAGCCCTGAAACAGTCCAGGCCGAGCAGTAAGAATTTGTTTGTGCTGGTTGAACAACTTCTGGAGAGCCAGTTGGCGTGGTAGCGGCAGATCTGGATTTATATGTATGTCTGCTGAGCTTTCTGAAGCTGAGTTGGTCACTGTAGGTATGGGGATGTCGTCTGCAGACTCAGGAGACTGAAGGACCGCCACATTACAAGAGATTGAGTGGGTGGTAGGGGAAATGGGCGGTTCGTAGTAGTTAGGAGTTGAAGGATGTTGAGGGCAGAATTCGTGGGAAAGGATTTCGACAAAGTTAATAGGCAGAGGAACAGTAGAGGGAAGAGTGATTTCTTCTACAGCACTGGCAAAATTGACTGGTGATGTTTCCTCCCGCCTGTGATACTGTTTCAACATGTTGATATGATACAGCTTCTGACCAGAAGGCAAGTCCAGCAGGTAATCAGGGTGTTGACATTTAACGATGGTGTAGGGTCCCTTCCATTGCATTAAGAGTTTGTTGTGGTTAGTGGGCAACAAGATCAGGGCTTCTTCCCCTTCAGTAAATTTTCGGGCAGTGTTTTTCTTGTCATATTGCTTCCGATATTGCTCGGTGGCATTCTTCTCGTTTTCTTGCGCCTGTGCTCGCACCTCTTGCAATATGTTTTTTAAGTCTACGACGTATTGGAAGAGGGGTTTCCCTTCCACTTCATGCGTCTCCTCTGTCCATGCGTCAGCAAAAAGATCTAAGGGCCCGCGTGCTCTTCTCCCGTAAATAAGTTCGAACGGGGAGAATCCAGTGGTGGCTTTTATGGTCTGTCTACAGGCGAATAATATCGCCGGTATGTACCGGTGCCACTGGCGTGGGTGTCGGCTTATGACTCGACGGAGCATAGGTTTTAAGGTGCCGTGAAACCTTTCCACCTTCCCGTTCGTTTGGGCATGGTAGGGCGTGGTGTACAAGGGCTGAATGGCAAGTAACTTGAGCACCTCACGCATCAGGTCTGAGGTAAACTGATATCCACGGTCCGACAGGATCTCGCGTGGGAAGCCCACTCTGCTGAAGATGGTTATAAGAGCTTCGGCGATCGTCATGCTGTCCGTCTTTTTAAGTGGTACAGCCTCAGGGTATCTGGACGCCATATCGATGACTGTCAAAAGGTGGGTGTGTCCCTCTTCCGAAGATGGTTTAAGGGGGCCTACCAGGTCGATGGCAATTCTCTGGAATGGTTCACCGATAATGGGCATCTTTGTCATAGGAACGGGAGTATTTCTTCCCTTCGCTGCAGTCCGCTGGCAGCTGTCACAAGTTTGACAGTATTTTCTTATGTCGCGTCGTACTCCTGGCCACCAAAAATGACTTAGGACCTTCTGCATGGTGTTTCGTGTTCCCATGTGTCCCGAAAAGGGGTTGTCATGTGCGTAGAGAAGTACGGGACTTCGTAAGGCCTGTGGTAGGACAACTTGAGCGATGTCCGCGTGTCGATCCGTCTTGAAGTGTCGGTACAGAATAGATTTTGTAACTCGAAAGGAGGTTCCTTCTGGCGTAGTTGGGTTGCCAGTGGGAAAGTACTCACGTAGTTGCGGATCTTCCTTTTGCAAACGTATCAATTCCTCGCGGGTCACTCCAAGACCTGGGAGTGCAAGGGGGCTTGACGTTGGGACTCTGCCTGCGGCTCGGGTCTGTGAGCGAGTGGTCGCGGCACAGGTGACGTTGGCTTGGTCGTCGGTCATCTTGTAATCTGGTTCCTTTGTTCCTCTGACATTGCCAATAATCAGGTCAGTAATGGGAGTTTCAATCACGCAGCACGTGAGGGGTCCGGTGTAAAATGGAGTTCTGACCTGGACTCTCGCCAATGGAAAGGTCTCTCGCCGTCCACCAAATGTTATACATGTTTGGTGTTTATTTAAATACTCATGTGGGGCCACCAAACTTGCCCGAATGCCTGCGATTGTCGCTCCTGTATCACGCAAAACTTGGACGGACTTCCCTTTTACTTCTCCTGGGAAAAGATGTAGCTGTCCCAGTTCGTTCGGGGTCGATGAGGAGCATAAGACAGCGATGTTGGCGGTCGCCTCCTCCGTGTCCACTGCTGCGGCGGCATTGTGTTCGCGACGCAGTGTATTAGCACACTCGCGGGCTAGATGGCCATACCCACGACAAGCATAACACTGAATGCTTTCAGACGTAGGAGGGGGACGGGGTTGTAAATGTCTAGGTGGAGGGTTTCGCGGGTATACGGAAAGGTGTGAGGGAGGTATCGGGGCAGTATGACGACTTGGGGGAGGCCGGATATGGTTTGGGTGTCAGGAACTCTAGGTGGGTATGGTCGGGAAAATTTGGGTTTGCCTGGCTGATGGTAAGTAGCATTAGCGGCTGAGACGTTTTCGGGTCGCCGAGCCAAATTCTTGCTTGGGTGAGCTTGTCTGTATTTCTCAGCACAATCTATCATTTCTTCCATGGAATTCGGAGATCGTTCTCTTAGAAAAACCGCCAGGTCTCTTGAAACACTTTGTATTAATTGTTCTCGCAGAAGAAGATCACGTAATCCATGGTACGATTTCTCAACATTAGAAAGTTCTACCCATCGATCAGCTACACTTATAAGTCTTGTCGAAAAGGACACCATGGATTCTCCCGCTTGGGGTCGAATGTTTCTTAGTCGCTCACGGTACCCCTCCTCGGTGCATTGAAATTTGGTTAGTAGCTCTCGCTTCAGTTTGTCATATTCGACGGATCCTTGTATGCAAAGCGCATGATAAAGTCTGAGAGATTCACCTTGAAGGATGGCAGAAAGGTGGAGAGGCCAGAGATCCTTTGGCCATCGAAGGGCGTTAGCATGCGTTTCAAAACGGTAAAGAAATGAATCTATGTCATCGAGTTCCTCTTTAAAAAGCGGAAGCTTTGGGGTAAGTCCTTGGGAATTACGACCTCCACGGCCGGGTTCATTGTCGTGGTGAATTGTCCTTCCACTGTTTTCTAACCGAAGCCTTTCTAGTTCGAATTCTCTTTTCTCTCTTTCGGCTCTCTCTTCTCTCTCTGCTTTCCGTAGTCTCTCTTCTCTCTCTGCTTTGTCTTTCTCTGCTGCTCGTGTTAAGTGTCGCTCATGTCTTTCTATGCACTGGAGTATATATTTTGTCAAAGCGTCACCTTCTAGTCCTATTGTTTTTCCCTCCTCCTTATAGGTTGCAAATCCATCACAATTTCCTCATGACCAGACATTCTAACTCTATTTCTATTCTACGATGAGTCTCTTTAAAACAAATCCTTCAGCTTCTTCACGATGCAGACAGACCGTAACAGGCAAATCACGTCGGGGTCACCAAATTGTCACGACACAGCTAGCGTCCCTCTTTCACACCCTCTCAAGCACACCAGCTGAGTCGGACAATTGCGCGTTCTTTCTCTCAATATCTCAAAACCTCACTATGAAAATACACACAGTCACAAAAGCTCTTAATTCTTCAGTTCCAGTCTGGCACACGGTCTCTTCGATTAATACCACCAACAAATATCGGTGCTTGCGTCTTCCCGAGTCCACAAAACTGAGAACTGGACGCGGAGAAGACCTGTACAATCAAAAGAGTTAGGACCAGTTTAGCACCCATGGATTTGTTTGTGTGTTCTCCCTTGAGAGAAGAGATCGAGAGAGGGTGTAGCGGACTGAAACTTCCCAGCAGTACTAAACGTCTCGGTTCAAACTTCCGATGGATTAGTAAGCATTTTCTTGGGTTTATTTATCAAAACCTGCTCAAAGCATATTGTGAGTTGCATAATTTTTCTTTTGCAATGTTATTTTATTTCGTATGTCCTGTAATGTTTCGTCCTTTACTTTTATTTCAAGTAAACTGGCAATCGAAGATTCACATGACCGATAGGCTTTATTTTTCTTCGCTTCTTGACGAGACGTTTGGTTTCGCTGCTGTGCCTTCGAATAGTACGCTGATATTTTCAAAATATGCTTGAATAATTTTGATTTTACAATGTTATTTTATTTCTAACAAGAGCCAAGTGGAAAGTATTTGATGTGGTGCCCTTATTTACCCAGATTCAGCAATAAAGCCATATTTCAGATGGAATTCCAAATTCTTAGTTTACTTTCCCATTGTCAAGCAGCTCTAGCATGTAACATGAGTTATTGTTGCTCTTTTCCCCTCTCTTACTCCTGGGGTTATCCAAAAGGAAACAAACCACACCAGAGCCAAACTAACAGCGGTGTGTATACGGAAGTGCAGAGTGTGGTAAGAAAATGGTGTAGTTGAAAGGACATCGAATTCATGAGATGGACACGACAGTCATTTTCCAGATGTAAGAAACAAAGTGTACATAGCAACCGGAAAACAGTAATAATACTACAGTGTGAACACTAGCGTACATGCACGTCGCACTCAAAACTTGGGTGGACTGCACACAGACCGTACATGTAAACACGGACTACAAGCCGAATATTGATATGCCCGCTAATGAGGAAAAAAGGATAAGAGATAAAGAGAGTGACAAAAAAGCAACAGAAATACAGTTTGAAAATTCAGTTGTTTTTATGTTTGTGTCATTTGCGCTGTTCATTCTTCTCTCTTTATATATTCTAGTTTTGCTTGTTTGTGGATAATACGAATACACTCAGTCCTAACCAAGACCGCATGTTCAGATAGAAGTCGTTTCACCTCAGCGCTCAGACCCTACACCAAGTACTGGTCGGCTGCAGGAGACGATATATTGCCATGCTAGTCGGCAGTGCCTGTGATGTCCACCCCGCCTTTTGTCCGGGTAGTAATTGGATACGACTGGCCGATGGCAGTCCGCACCGCGTGTACTCCTACCTGTATTCCTACCTTCCCTCGCACGGGCGATACCACTCATTTCACCCCGGTGGGAAAACTTCGGCCTTTAAAAAACATTTTTTATTTAGTATTTTATAATTTTGAAATTACTTTTTTCTTGATAGGTTGATATGGCAACAAAAAACGCACGGAACCAAGAAAAGATACGGTACGTACCTCGTTTCTACTTTTGTGTACTACAGCCTGGGAAAAAAAAATACAACCTAACGGCTGTTACTTTCCATGCTTGTGTTTACTTTGCATGTTTGCTCAGAATAGCATTTAATGTTGCTTTTTTTTTACTTCTTTGTGACAGCTGTATTGTAACAGTTTAACAGTTTGCTTGAACTTTGTATAAGTCAAGGCTTATTGATTGTAAACGGCAGGGCCGGAAAGGATGATAACGTAGGCAATTTTACATGTAAAGGGCTGAGTGTAGTTGATTATGCAATTGCCTCCCCTTATATTTTTCCATATTTAGCAGAGTTTTCTATTGGTGAATTTAATGGGTGTATTTCTGATGTTCATAGCCCTCTCTACCTGACATTAATTTTTGATATCAATCATCACAATGTTGAGAATATTAAGTATAAACCAAACGACCAGAAAAGCATACCATGTGGTTCAAGTAGACCAGTCTGGAGGCAGGAACTTTCTCCAATGTTTTTTAATAGTATCAACGAGGAACATGTCTGTGAGTTAGCTGTCTTATTAAATAAACTATTGGAAAATGTCCATGATGTTACAGAGGATAATGTAAATGAAGTGTCTGAAAAACTAACTGATATAATTTTGTCCGCAGCAGAAATGTCTTGTATGATAAATACTCATCAGCATAAGAAGAAATCTATTAAAGTTAATAATAAAGGGCAACTACCCTGGTTTGATAATGAATGTAGACAAAAACGTAAAGAGCTCCGGAAAGCCAAGCGAACCAATTATAACATTAAACAATCTTTTAAAAACTATAAATTTACTTTAAGAAAGAAGTACGAAAAATACAGAAGCCATTTACACAAGAAGCTACGAACTATGCGATGCAAAAACCCTAAGTCATTTTGGAAGCTTCTTAACTCGTCTGGTACAAATAGGAATATAGTGGACAATATACTATCCCATGGGGAATTTGTGTGCCATTTTGAAAAAACTAGGAAACATTCCTGATGAGGATATCCTACCTGATACATGCCCCTTAGATATAAATGGTGATTTAATTATTAATGACTCATTGGATAAAGAGATATCTACTGACGAGGTACAATCAGGTATTGGTAGGTTAAAAAACAATAAGGCTTGTGGGGTTGATATGATTTTAAATGGATTTCTCAAAGCCTCTTCTCCAAAATTAGTAAGCATATTAACATCATTGTTCAACCTTGTTCTACAGTCTGGTAAGGTTCCAGAAGCTTGGTCTATTGGAATAATCTGCCCACTGTATAAGGGTAAAGGTGACACTTTAAATGTTGATAATTATAGAGGAATAACCATATTGAGCTGCATTGGAAAGCTATTTACCAGTATCATTAACGCAAGGTTATACACCTTTTTGGAAGTCAACAATCTACTAGGACAAGAACAGGCAGGCTTCAGAAAAAATAACTCCACTGTCGACCATATTTTTGCGTTGCACTGCCTGATTGATATTTATCTAAAGTGCAAGAAAAGACTGCTATGCACTTTCATTGATTACAGGAAGGCCTTTGACAATGTACAAAGACATATACTGTGGGAAAAATTGATTAGCCATGGCATAGGCGGGAAAGTGTTAAACATAATAAAAGATATTTACCATAAGGCAAAGTCCTGTGTTAAAACACAGTATGGACTATCCTCTTTCTTCACCTGTAATGTTAGAGTACGGCAGGGAGAAAACCTGTCGCCTGTACTTTTCTCATTGTTTTTAAATGACTTAAAAGAATTTCTTTCTCAGTATGTTGATGGTCTGGTATTACCTCACACCCTAGCTAATGAACATGATTTTTGCAATGCTGGTCATTATCTGTACTTATTCCTGCTTTTGTATGCTGATGATACTGTTATACTTGCTGAAACTGCCAGCGATATGCAGAAAGCATTAGATGCTCTAAATGTTTACTGCAAAAAAATATGGAACAGTTTTTAATTATAATAACAAATTTAATAAAGCTATAAAATTACAGTGTGTACTGGCAAACAAAGCTATGTTTTCATTGATTAAGAAATGTAGAAAACTAGACTTGCCTTTAGACACTCAAATTAACCTATTTGACAGTTGTATAAAACCTATCTTGTTGTATGGAAGTGAAATTTGGGCTTTTGAATCTCTTGATATGTGTGATAGGATGCAACTGAGATTTTTGAAAATGTTATTAAATGTGAAAAGTAGCACGCCAACATGTATGGTGTTGGGTGAATTGGGCACTTTTCCTGTGTCAATTTTTGCAAAGTGTAGGTTACTGTGTTTTTGGTATAGATTATACATGGAACATAACTCTGGAACCCCTAAACTATCTGTTCTCTTGTTTCATCTGTGCAATTCTCTAGCTGATAGCCCACTATGTAAACCTTCCTGGGTTAGCTATGTACGTTCACTATTAGATTCCTTAGGTTTTTCCACTTTTTGGAAATTTGGCTGTAGTTTTTCTCCCTGTAATTTTAAAAACATTGTAATGCAACGTCTAAAGGATCAATTTATTCAAAAATGGAAACAAGAAATATATACAAATGAGATTTGCACCGCTTACAGAATGTTTAAAGAATATTTCATTTTCGAGAACTATTTAATAGACCTGCCACCAGCTCTGAGATCAAACTTAATAAAATTTAGACTAAGCTGTCATAAACTCCCTATTCAGCAATTAAGATATAGCGGTATACCGAGATATTTAAGAACATGTCCATTGTGTAATCTAGATGAGGTAGGCGATGAATTTCATTATTTGTTTGTGTGTACCCACCATTTCTTGGTTGCCTCGCGGAGAACGCTACTTCCGGTGTGTTTTGTATATCATCCGAGTGAATTTGGGTTTCAGCAGCTGATGAGTGTTGGTTCCAGGTGTGTGCTTGCTGACTTGAGCAAATTTGTTCAAAGGGTATTTTCATTGTTTGGATGATCTGTATGTATTTATACGTGGTGCCATGTGACTATTTGCATGTGTTTGCTATGTTGTCGTCACCTGTAGTGAGTTTGTTGCTGCGATGGAGTTGTCATTGTGTTTTTTGTGATTGTGAGGTTATGGCTAAAAATGCCCCTGGGCTTATAGCCATTAAATAAAATAAAAATAAATATTAGTTCAAAAAAATAAATTAGTGCTAAACGTCTCGGTTCAAAAGAAAGAGAAAAGTATAGGAATTAATTCCCTTTACTCCGGTTTTGGCCAATAAAGCACCAAGCTTCTGGGTAACTAGGACGGTGGCCGACCAAACCTCTTGTCAACCTGCGGGTTGGGCTCTATCAGCCAACGTCCCTCTGTAACCAGTGTACTGTCTAAATTTGTAACCCTGTGCGTAAATGAAGGAATACATAAAAAAACGTAAAGTTGGGTTATTTGTGAAAATCATTACAGCCCCACATTAAAACAGCTATTCATGGTATTTATTACACTGAAAAATTACCTTTATCACCAACTTCAGTATTTTCATTTTGCTGTATTGGCACATGAATGAGTTAATAAAGTCTTTTTTTATTATTATTTGCAGCATGCCAAAAGAACAGCACTGTTTAGAAAGGAAAGAAAGCAAGCATTGCAGACCTGCCATATGCCTCCAAAGATTACCTCCAGAATCGTTGATTTTTACATAAAGGGGAACGAAACAAGTATTTTAACTATGACCACCATTTGCTATCCCTATTACAAAGGATAATTATATAATACAGCATTAAAATCTTTCAACATAAACTTAAAGTCTTTTTTTATTATTATTATTTGCAGCATGCCAAACACAAGAGAGTTTTTAGAACTCAAATGAAAAGGAATGGACAAGCCATGCAAAGAAATCTGTTGAGGGCTCCGTATGTGACATCTGATATAGTGGACGTTTACCTCAACGGAGAAGATCTTAAAATTCTGACAATTACCTCTGTGTCTTATTCAAGTAAAAAAAAAACTTTAGCTAGCTGCCTATCGATGGACGGATCAGGACTGGGAAAAGAAGCCAAATAGGAGTGACTGACAAACCTCAAAAAGTGGAGACCTGAAGATCTGACCAACTTTCTCCAAACAGCAAAGCTCACAATACAATAGAGAGCATTTTAGCAGCTACTTGCAGACTCCCATCCTACCTGTCGCAAACCTGGGGCAGGGTCCGTAGTTTTGGTAGGGGGTACGATTCCCATCACCAGTCCAACACACCGTCTATACCCCCACCAAATCTACGTCGACACTTACCGCGTGCTACCACACTAAATTGCTTATTAATTACCCACTTTAATCAGCTCGAGCCCCCAATGATAGTCAAAAGAAAGAGAAAAGTATAGGAATTAATTCCCTTTACTCCGGTTTTGGCCAATAAAGCACCAAGCTTCTGGGTAACTAGGACGGTGGCCGACCAAACCTCTTGTCAACCTGCGGGTTGGGCTCTATCAGCCAACGTCCTTCTGTAACCAGTGTACTGTCTAAATTTGTAACCCTGTGCGTAAACGAAGGAATACATAAAAAAACGTAAAGTTGGGTTATTTGTGAAAATCATTACAGCCCCACATTAAAACAGCTATTCATGGTATTTATTACACTGAAAAATTACCTTTATCACCACCTTCAGTATTTTCATTTTGCTGTATTGGCACATGAACGAGTTAATAAAGTCTTGTTTTATTATTATTTGCAGCATGCCAAAAAAACAACCGTATTCAGGACAGAAATAAAAAAAACTTTGATGACCTGCCGGCCTCCGAAGGTCACCTCAAGGGTTATGGATTTTTATACAAGAGGAAATCAAACTAATATATTAACCATGACAACTATCCAATATCCTGATTATAATGGCTAATTATATAACGCAGCATTAAAATCTTTCAACATAAACTTAAAGTCTTTTTTTATTATTATTATTTGCAGCATGCCAAACACAAGAGAGTTTTTAGAACTCAAATGAAAAGGAATGGACAAGCCATGCACTGTTTAGAAAGGAAAGAAAGCAAGCATTGCAGACCTGCCATATGCCTCCAAAGATTACCTCCAGAATCGTTGATTTTTACATAAAGGGGAACGAAACAAGTATTTTAACTATGACCACCATTTGCTATCCCTATTACAAAGGATAATTATATAATACAGCATTAAAATCTTTCAACATAAACTTAAAGTCTTTTTTTATTATTATTTTGCAGCATGCCAAACACAAGAGAGTTTTTAGAACTCAAATGAAAAGGAATGGACAAGCCATGCAAAGAAATCTGTTGAGGGCTCCGTATGTGACATCTGATATAGTGGACGTTTACCTCAACGGAGAAGATCTTAAAATTCTGACAATTACCTCTGTGTCTTATTCAAGTAAAAAAAAAACTTTAGCTAGCTGCCTATCGATGGACGGATCAGGACTGGGAAAAGAAGCCAAATAGGAGTGACTGACAAACCTCAAAAAGTGGAGACCTGAAGATCTGACCAACTTTCTCCAAACAGCAAAGCTCACAATACAATAGAGAGCATTTTAGCAGCTACTTGCAGACTCCCATCCTACCTGTCGCAAACCTGGGGCAGGGTCCGTAGTTTTGGTAGGGGGTACGATTCCCATCACCAGTCCAACACACCGTCTATACCCCCACCAAATCTACGTCGACACTTACCGCGTGCTACCACACTAAATTGCTTATTAATTACCCACTTTAATCAGCTCGAGCCCCCAAGCACGCATACCCCAATGGAAACACGAGGCAATTTGAGTGTGTTAAAAGTACATTAATTATTATTTCCAGAAGTTCATACAAACCAGAAAATGTTACAGTTACCAAGTATGAACAATTGGTCGTTGTCTAGACCGGCCCGTTTACCTATTTATTTCCCCTACTTCTAGTATGTCCAGATAACTGAGAGCCAGATCTAACCTTATCTGTCATACACACAATACTGCAGCACACACACACTCTCCTCGTACACTCCTCACGCATACGCCACTTAGCTGTCTCAAGCTTTTGCCGTGTAGGGTCTTGGTCTCGCAGGACACACACACAACGGTCACTGGTACTGCCCACTGGCTAGAGTCGTATGGAGAAGTCTCTCGTCGCGCCGCAGAAGAAATATTGTTCCGAGACTTCGGTCTTCTGTTGACCGATGCGCGATGAGAGGAGTACGAAGAAGGTGCACCTCAAAAAGTCACCAGTAGTCCTGACGATCTCCGCATGGAACGCCGCACCGATCTCGGTGGCCGGAGCAACTTGTTGAGTTGTTATTAGGTCGAACAAAGTTGCTCTTGTGTACGTGCAGGTACGACGGTGAGGCTTAGCTCAGTTTCTAGGGTGATGTCCTTTTCTGTGTGGTTTGCTTGCCTGAAGCTTGAAGGAAGGACATGCGCCAGAGAAGACTTGAGATGTAAAAATCACTGATGTCTTCTCCCTAGAAGTTTGACGCAGAAGCCCAGCTTGCCGTTACGTGGCTATCAGATCAGACGAAGTTGCTCTCCTGCACGCCAAGGACGACTGTGTGGCTTAATTTACCTTCGAGGATGATGTCCTTTTTCGCTCAGAGGTTATTTCGTCTGAAGCTTGATGGAAGGACAACTGCTCACAAAGACTTGAGACGTGAAAGTCACGGATGTCTTCCCCTCAGAGGTTTTAGCACAAAAGCCCAGGTTGTCGTCTAGATCTTTCCTTTTAGTCGAAACGCTTAGCTTGCAACTCTCGATCTTTTTTTCCAGTAACCGTTTCGTCCCAGTCAAGCCACCTGACACACCACAACCAATCACGCCTCACAGCCACCACGAGCTTAATCTCCCACCCGCACCCGCGTAAATGACGTAGCCCGAGTAAATGACGCAATTTCTAGAGAGAGAAATTACGTCATATCTAGAGTAAACTAGATGTGCAAACCCACACTACAGCCCTATCTCCACTCTTTCACGACACTACCCTTAGTGATCAAGTCCCACTCCTAATGACCAAGTCAAAGATCAATTTTAATTGCTCATTAAATCACTGCCCTAGTACTGTTTACTTTGATTTATACAGACTTTAAGCTATAAGGTTTGCACAAGCTTATCTTTCTACAAATGGGGTCAACAAACTGAGTGAAAAAAACTATGTTTATTCCTCTGGTGAGCTGTAATCAATAATTAAAAAGAACGCAAGAATGTGACTGAAATGTTTATTACATATTAAGTTTGGCAATCAAGATGGTGTCTGATAATATCACCATCCTTCAAAAAATAAAACTGGATAGAGGTGAACACTTTCATTACAATTATTAGTGTGCAAAATATTAAAAAGAAAATGTTACTTTTTCGTACCTGACAAACCGTTTGTATCTCCCCGAGTACTAGGCATTCCATTTTCTTCATTATTTGCAGATGATGGCACATACTGACGTTTAGCCTTATATAAATCTGGCAGCAGCGTTCTTTTTCGACTCATTTCTGTAAAGATCAGATGCCAGGGATGATGACACTAAGTATTAATAATAATCATGTAATATGCTTCGAGCACTAACATTTAAAAAAAAATCTTTAACTTGAAGGCACTAAAGTAACGAATGTATATAGCATTATCAAATTTTAAAATCTACCTAAAATTGTTAACCAGGAAAAGCTAGTTCAGTAAAGGTCCCCTTTTATCTTAATCTTTCTGTTATCATTGATCAAAAAAATTTTCATTTATTCTATTTCAGACTCAATTTGCTTTATATTTTGCAGATGACATATAAATAAATCTCTCATTTACATTACAGAGAAGCAATCCTACATGTGTGATTCTATATAAACATACATACAAAGTCTATTTCTTGGTCCCGCTCTCACTCATACACATATATGAACCCTTGCTTGAATGCATGCACCTGCATGTGCACCCTTTTTCTTCTGCTAACTTGCCCATGTAAACATTAATACCTCCCTAAACAAACCTAATATGAGAACTAAGAATTTTTTGAGATTTTTAAAAAACACATTTTAATAACTTTCAGATTTCTCCAAAACCCAGTCAATTTTGTTGTTTACTATCAATCTTTTCAATATACTAAAACATATTGATATGCATAATGAATGAACTTTCTATCATAAAGTCTTGCGTCATCTTTCCTTTCTGACATTAAATCAAAGACTTTATTATGAAGTGTGCACTTTTTTCAAATATGGTCCCTTTAAATTTTTCTAATTATATTGTTAAACTATGACATCCTAGCAATCGTGTAAGAAATTACAATAGATCCTCTTACTACTAATATTATTACCATTAGCTGAATATATCATGTTAATTTAGGTGAATATATCATGTTAATTAATCTGCATGTATGTTGTAAAGAAAAGATTAAGCTTATTTTGATTTTTTGTGCGTGTGACTCAAAGTATGAAAGCAAAATGACACCACCTTAGTACTAAATTTTGTTCAGCAAACACTTAGCCAAGTGGTGAGATTATTATTGTATGAAACAAAATGGATAGTTTTTAAAAATCTTATTTTTCCCCCAGTCTGGTAAGCGAAACCAATCTTTATTTGTGTTACTGTTCTAAGTTTTCCACATCAGCAAATTTACTTGTGTTAGTAAGAAAAATAACAGTACAATTTTACACAATGAAATCATACATAGAGTACATCAAGCTCATAACATTTTTGACAAAACAGCTTTGTCAAAAAACTCAGACAACTGCAGACGACACGGTGGTAACTTATTTAGCCCCAGTTATTCAGTGGGTGTTTGATGGAATAAAAATTGGAGTGAAGAACAAGTAGACACCGATTTTAAAAAATACGTCTATCAAGTAAAAGTACAACAACCAGCTACACATAAATAGTAACACTATATAGCAAAATACGTTATGATGTTCAGATGTTGCTAAGAGTCCCCTGAACTCACACTGAATGTTTCATGACCGATTAGGTACCTTTCTTTTACCTTCAGTAATAGTTTCACACATACACGACTTCCATATTGTCAAAAGTCGCAATTTGATTGGCTGAAAATGTGCTCAAGCGGCCTTCACCTTGCCGGTATCCAACTTCCGGAATTCTTGTATCTGCGCCTTTCCCAAGATGCTGCTAAGGACGCTCACAATTCCTTCGCTTACAAGATAGTTGGAAAGATGTTCTCTTTTATTCTCATTTTAATTGTTGAAATTGGTAAGCATATACTGTGTCATCTTGTGTATTGCATACAGCAGCATCAAACAGTTATTTCGAATTGCCGCCATAGTTCACTGGTGAAACGATGGACTGGGAAAATTAATTAACGCACATATTATATTATAGTTGTACATTAAGAATCTAAATCTAGCTCTTGCACTGTAAAGACATGATGAGAAGAAAGATAAAATATTTAATAGCAAAAAATGTTACAACCTGAGAATTCACAACAATCCCATAGACACAATAATCAAATCAAACTTTATTGTCGAGGAAACCCATGACAGAAATTGTTCTTTTTCTCACAAACACATATAATATGACATGTAGGCATACATACTAAAACAGACATTTAACACACAAATAGGTAACGTCACAGGATGGCAGTAGACCTACAATGCTGTAATTATTAATATGTGGTCATTACATATTTTGAGTAAACAGATTAATATATTAATATATTACACATGTATGTGTGTGTGAGTATCAGTTTAAATGTATTGATACGTACTAACATTGAATAGTAAGAAGTCCTAATGTATGTGTCACATCAGTATAATTCCTCCATATGTTTTTTACCAGCTCAGGTTGCCTCATTTACCTGACAGTCCTGTTGCAGGTATTCCATAATAATGGAGAATTTTGTACTTTACGAAGAACTTGGCAAGAGAGACCATGCCATTATTTACAAAGGAAGAAGAAAGGGCAGCATTAGTTTTGTTGCTATTCACTGCATTGACAAATGCAAAAGACCAGAGGTGACAAACACTGTACGTATGTTAAGGACAACTGGTCTTTGTTTTATTTTTTTGGCTATTATGGGTTTTTTTTTTTTTTTGTTATTCTCATTCTCTTTTTTGACACTCAAAAAAATATGTACAGTTGATAAAAATACTCTTTTCATTTGTTCACAGCTGATAAAAATACTCTTTTCATTTGTTTTCTCTAGGTCAGGATGACTCATGATATTAGTCATCCAAATGTAGTTCAGTTCCATGAATGGTATGAAACAAGCAACCACCTGTGGCTGGTGGTAGAACTGTGCACTGGTGGTAGTCTGGCAGACATCCTGACACAAGATCTTTATTTGCCAGAGAGTTCTATTCGGGACTTTGGTCTACATCTTGTGACTGGTCTACACTATATCCATTCCCTTGGTATTCTTTTTCATGATCTGCAACCGTCAAAGGTTTGTAGTAGATAATGTCATTACTCATTTTCTACAAGCTCAGCCTCCACTAAACAAAAATTGTCACTCGTATCATTGGTCATTGTTTCATCTTTTAGGCTTGTGTGGATTAGGCTTTTGATGTTGGGATCATTTGATCATGACAAGGATTAATCAGTGTCTGGATTGAGGTCAGTATATCCGTGGCAGTGTGGTTTTGGGCTGAAGTGACTAGCCTCCCTCAAAAGCATACCACCAATGTTTTGTGCTGTAACATGTGTTCCATTGAATATGAAAGAACATAGCGTTGTAAAAATGCCAGATTGAAAGCAATGTTGCGATTCTCAGAAATAAACTTTCTTTGACAAAAATTGTAAAAGCTAAGAACCAGAGAGCACGTGGTAGTGTTGGTCAGACACACTTAAAATTTCCTTCCAGCATGAAATCTTCAGGAGATAGTAATTGTTGACCCAGAAATTGTCAACTGGCAGTCAAAGATATATAGAGAACACTAAAAATGGATATTTTGGTAGTATTGCTGAGCTGTAGTGACTGTGTCTATGTTGATGGCATTCTCTTTCTCAGCAAGAGAACAGAATGAACTCTTTGTTTTGAGACCACCATTATTATTATGTCTGTATGCTTATATTTTTTTGTTTTTAAAGTGCTTTGAGCTAGCTTTTGATATTGGGGAAAAGTGCTATATAAATTCATTTTTTATTATTAATATTAATATATCAACATCACATGTTATCAAATATTGATGCAGTTTTACATGTATAAAACTTTCTTGACATTGGATCGAAGTAATAAAAATATTATTGTGCATTAATGTGTACTTTGCATGTATGCTTATTTAGTGGTAAAAACATGTACTAATGCAAATATGGATGCATATGAGTCTACATATAGTGTATGTATGTTTGTATATATATAGTGTATGCTGTCAGATTTATGTTTGGGAAACATGAGCATGCAGGTCTTGCTAAATTTTCAGAAAGCTGCCCTTGGTTCTTTTTATTTCTTTCTCCATAAATAAAACACTTGAACTTCTCTTTACTACTACGAAGTTTTACAAATAATTTGCAAATAAAGGCAGTCCATCCTCAAAGTGAGTGATCTTTTATTATTCACCCCTTTGGCTAATGGCCTATTGGGCAAGTGTAAGTATAAGTGTTTTGGTGTCTTGAAACAGATTCTGATGGACTCATCAGGAGTGCTTAAATATGCAGACTTTGGGCTGGCCAAAGTGGAGGGTGAAAACTTGGAGGAGCTGTTCTACAAGTTTGCTGATGCTGGAGAGCAATGGAACACACAGTCAGTGGAAGAGATTGTGAAACAGAACTCCATCTCAGGTTTCAAGAAATTCTTCTTATTTAGAAGAAGGGGGAAAAAATTACAGAAAACATTGACAGACTTAGTCAAGTTCTTTAAGAGTTTGGTGGGAAGGGAAATGCCATTAGAGTTAATGAAGTTTTGTGCTATTATGTTAACATTTTCAGCTGTAAAATTTACTTTTAAATTGTTTACCTTAATTCCGTTTCAGTTGCCATTAGGATTCTGTTCTTTAAATAACTGTATATAAAAGAATTCAGTAGCCTAGCAGGTTTGTCATATCTACTTAAGTGGACAGTCACCCAGGGTTAGAGTGTTAACGTGATAAGGGAGCTATGAAAAACCAGTTTCATTAGCCTGCTTGTTAAACTGCATAATTTTTGTGGTGATTCATATGCATGTAAACATCAAGCATGAGTGACTTCTCTTATTGTTTAGTACTTTGGCCCAACCCCCAAAAAAAAGGAAAAATTGAAGAAATAAATGGTTTGTAAGTTTCAAAATCCACATCAAGTGAGAATGGATATTATAAATTAATATGGTGAGTTCCAGCAGGCCTAACCATCCCCGTTCTTAACTTGTATTCCTATGTCCACATATCCGCACCTTCTCACAGATCTTGCCTCCATTCTGACTTTAACATTCTCATTGCTTGCATTAGTTGCCATTTTATACAGCATTTGTGTGTCTTTAGCGCAATCCACGGTTTCACATGATCGCGTAACATATTACCTGATATGGGGTACTACTGAATATTCTTTAGTATACGCTTGATTATTATTAGCTTTTGTCAATGAATGGATCTATAACTTTTTTATTTGTGGTTAGTGACAGCGTTTGTTTAATTGAATTTATCTATCAGGATCTCCAACATATATGTCACCTGAGCTGTTTCAAGGTGGAGAGCCAAATATTATGACAGATTTGTGGGCTCTTGGCTGTGTTTTTTATGAGATGTTTGCTGGTAAGTATTCATGCAATTTAACCTCTCTTAAGTAGATTTCTCTTTGAAACTGAAAATTGTTTCTATAGTTCTTCCTATTACTGTTAGTTAAACCTAACTTTAGCGGTCTTATGCAAGGTGTGCAGTTCAAGTGAAGAGCATTATGGCAAATTTGTATGGGTTAGTCCCTTCTGTATTTAAAGTAATAGCAGGGATATCAAAGCATTAATTAGTGTGTCCAAGGATTTCATCCCACAAAGTGTAGAAGATTTCTTAGTCTCCAATACCATCCTAAAATCTGTGCTGTTATTTTTCTTTTTTGATCGGTTTTTAGGGCATCCTCCATTTTTAGGAGAATCAAAAGAAATTCTAAAAGAAAAAGTACTGAATAAAGAATTTCCAACACCAAAAGTGAAAGGTAAAGTTGAAAAATCCAAGTGAATCTTGTGTGATTCTTCTTTTTAGATTAATCTGACAGACTTAAACAGGTCTTTGACTGATATATTTGGATTGAATTTTGAAAGGAGAGGTGAATGTATAATGAGAATTAGTATATTTCTTTAGTTTGTTTACCAAAATTTGATCAATGATTTGATGATTTCGCTGTCATGTGTTATTATAATTTTACTTTGTTAAAATTGCATGTTTTACAATCTATAATTTGATTTTTTAAATTATTTTGTCATAAGGCTCAAGACTGTCAGCTAAACCATCACCAGAATTTCTCAGTCTGCTTGAAAATCTTCTTCAGAAAGATCCATCTAGGAGGTCTGGGCAGTCTCTTGTAATAGACTCTTTTATTTTTAATGTTTGATGTGTTCCCAGAGAAGGGAGTGGGAGAAGAAGGGTCAAAAACTGGATAAATATCCTCACAAGACCTAGTCATGATGTGTGACTATAATAAAAAGCACTCATAAAATTGTAGGTGGGATCAGTGGAAAAAGAACTAATTAAAAAGTAAAAAAGCATGTTTATACTTTAATTTTCTCAAAATGGACAAACTTCTATTAACCTACATCCCCTCAAGAAATTTGTTTCCAAAAAAATAATACCTGTTAGCTTTGGATTTTCCTTTCCATTTTGGCAAGCAGAATCCATGTTTCACATCCATGCATTAATTTGCTAGTGCCTGCTAACAGATCTGTGTCATCTGCTAAGCATAGGCATGTGGTGGGCATGGAGGGTTTTATGCATGATGTTTTCCAAGACATCAAACAGCATAGGCGATATGGGTCACCCTTGATGTATGCCTACTATCATGCGCTTGGTGAGCTATTATACAGTGATTTGATGACTTGGACAAAGCCTTCTTCAATGCATCACATGCCATAGCCTCTTATGCCAGACTATGTTGAAAGCCTTTTAAAGTTCACGAAGTTGTGATAGAAGTCATACTGATGCTGAAGATGCATATATCAAAAACTGGAAACTACATTGAAAATGGAGACACAACAATTGACAATTGCCGAATACCAAAATCAAAACAAATCTGCCTTTCGCTTTTCTTACAGCTTCAAATAATTCATGCACAAATGGTGCATCAGAAAATGGGTTAATAAAAGGGCAGTAAAATATTCATATTTATTACTTATTCATGAGAATATTGTGCTTGGTGTTAAAAAGTTTTCATTCAATACCTGTGTCTTGCAAATCTGCATGCGTAATAGCCTTGTTTATATGCTTTTTCTCAAATGTGTTATAGGCTGGGGTGGCAAGGGTTGGTTAACCATAGCTTCTGGCAAGGCAAGCTGTCATCATTAGCAAAAGACTTCAACATGTCACAAGACACCAGTGGAATTGCTACTCCTGCTAGTCAAAGCACTGTGTTTGAACACAATGCTAGCTCAGTGCTTGGTCGCATCAAAAGTTTAGATTTTCGACGATCCATTGAAAAGTCTGTATCGAGGCTTGATGTGGTAGACTCTCCTCATCATCGTGAGTTTTGCATAAATTACACAATAAATTATAAAATGTGTTTTTAATTCCTGTTTAGTAAGGATTTTCTGTGGTTTTTTTTAGTTTGCATTCTCCATATTTATACAAAATTTTCACAAGCTGATCGCAGTTTAAAATTTTTATATTTTCCAACACTCATTGTCTTGAAAATTATTATGTTGCAAGAAGAAATAACATTTGCTATTTCACAGTAACTTTCACTGGAGATGTCCTTCGTCCTAAGACTGCCCCTGGACATGATACAGGAGGTAGCACTCTATTCACACTAAGGTAAAATGTTTAGGCTTAAATATTTGGTCAATGCTTTTTATGTAGTTAAAGTATCGCTGTGCTGTTTGATAAAGTATTATTTCATCTTGGTGTCAACATTATTTTAATCATTCATGTTCAGTGAAGTAAAAATGTAAAGATTGGCAATCATTATGATTATTTCCTGTTGTTTATAGTAAAGATCACAAAATTAACACAAAATTAACCCGTTTAGAGAAGGTCTCCTTGATCCCTCACTCTTATGCATGATAGCACACACCCACACAGAGCCATCCTAACTTACTTTTAAAAAACTAGTGGGGTGCAGAATGGCTGGGTAAAGCTTGGTGTTAGAGACTGTTTCCCCAAATCTAGGTACTTACACCCCTTCAAATATCACCATTTACAGAAAAAGGTCAAAATCATTATGTTACATTTCTACACATTACACCTAATTAACAAATAATCTTAGCTCTCCCATTGGCTTTGGCACTCACAATGTAAACATGTCCAGGTACAATCATGGCATCTGTGTTGTTTACCTTTTACTGTGTGTGTTGATGCAAGGATGTGTATAGGTGGATTGCTGTCTGTCTGCCAAGACCAACACAAAGAATGTGAATAAGCCAGCTTTCTTGAATCATGCCTCGTTTTAGCAGTTAACTGGAAAAAATTGTCTGCCAGCAGTCCAGGGATATTAGTTCGTGGTTGATGTCTGTAGGCATGTATCTCGAAAACAGTTTGGGGAGAATTATTTTAGGAAATAGTATTTTGCACTAAACTTTACCCAATCATTTGGAAAAATTTCACTCTGCTAGTTCTTTCAGGGATCTATGTTTGTGTATGAATGTGTATGTATACGTGTGTCCATGCGCATATGTGTACTTGCACTTTTGCATATGCATGCAATGTACTATTGTCATAGGATGTAACTTGCTCCTTATACATAAACATTTTATTTCTCTTGGTCTGAACAGTCGACTGGTGGCAACCTCATCTACTATTTAACTGACTATTCCTTGTTCTGCCTCCTTGCTTATTTGCTTATGTTCTTTGTGCCCTCTGTCCTTAGCAGCCATACACTCCTGGCAAGGCCAGAGGTCAATGTCCTCTGTCACTGGCATGTGTGTGTGTTTTGTGTGCATATAGGCATAAATTGTAACTGTCTGCATGGCTGATTTACCAACTGAGTAACTGATCCCCTCATGTTTCTATTTTTTAAGTGCTCGGCCCCACACAGCTGTGCCACCAGATGACAAAGTGACTTCTCCCTATCGTCAGATTCAGTCACCCCTGACAACTCGAGAAGTCATTGGGGGAACCCAGGAAGACAGTGGGAGTTTTGACAAAACAAGTGAGGGGAATGTGCAAAAGCTTATCTTTCATGACAGTGACTTCACTGCTTCACAGATCATTGACAATCCCAAGGTAAATGTTTCTTTCTAACTTCCCAGTTTATTTCATCTTGATGCCTAATCAAATCAATTGTGACACACTGAAATGCTAATTTGAATAAAACCTGAGCATTTGCTGCTGACCAGAAGCTGGACGCAGTTATTTTCAAAATTTTCTACTCCCGAACTACTGTTCCAAGCAAAGTGCTATTACACTCATAAGCAGAAGGAATTATTTATCGAGTTACATACCTTTAAATGTACGTTTTACATAGCATCACAATTGAATTAATGGGTAGAGAGGAGCTAAAATGGCAGTTTAGATCTACGCTTCAGTTACATATTACTGGGCTGAGCATTATATCTAATTTCAGACTGTAATAAAATACCAGACTTTGTGCTGTTGTCATGGTATTAGTTGATTACATATCACAGTCAATGATTTGGGCAGTTGGTGGCTAGTATACCTGTCACCATGGCAGTGAGAGTTGGGTATAGTGGGTTCATAATGACACTTGTTTACATGGTGGTTTTCTCTAGGTACTCCAGTTTCCTCCACTCTTTGTGTGTGTGCATATGTAGTTGTGTGTGTGTGTTTTGTGTGTTTATGAAGGTGCATTTGATGCCTGCCCTTAAAAGGTGCATGCTCATACACCTATATATATATATGTAAAGCTCTTTGAGTTTGGCTATTGCCAGAGAAAAGGTGTTCAGTAAATGCGCTGATTGATTGAGTTATTGATTACTTGATGGATTTTGACAGCTAGAGAATTTCTTTTTACAGAGGGGCAAAATGGTGTAAGGTTTTCTTTCTCTTTCTTTTTAAGATTCAGAAGCCAGTTACAGCAGCCTCAAAATTTGACCAAAAGGCACTTCCTGTTCCTCCTTTCACAGGTTATCTGTTTTCTTCTTCAGCCTGATACAAAAATTTATATATTTTTCTGCCTGAATTTCCCTGAATAGAGTGAGTATGACAGTTGCAATATATGCCTGCATTCCACAAAAAAACACACGAGTTAATTTATAAATACTCTTACATCTGATTATGCATGCATATATCTTTGTGTATATACATATATTTCACATTAATTGTTTAGCTTAGTGCGTTCTGGTCTTGATAACATTTGGATTAACTCAAGGTTTTCTTTTTTTTTTTTTAATTTTAGGCGAAAAATTGAATAGCATGACAGAAAAAGAGCTCTTAAAGCATATCCGAGCTGTCATTGAAAGCATTGGCTCACCTGAGAAAGGACCCCCTTCGCAGAAACGCATACATCTTCTCCATTATGCAGCATCAATTGCCTCTAGCATGGTGGTAGCTACAGCATTTGTCAATACCAGTGCACTGATGGTCTTGGCACATCAGATAAGAGACTGCTCTAATGTGGATGTGTAAGTTGGATCCTTTTATATAGCCGTGAATTTTTGTGAGCTAGTGGTAGGGCAAAAAACTTTTTAGGTCACAAATGTATATATGCATCGACAGATTTTCTGGAGGTTGAATTTTGTGTGTGTGTGTGTGCATGCTCCAGAAGTATTGCTTCTCTGCCTTTCTGACACTTTGTATTTTGTTATTTAGAGGAAAGAAAAAACTCAAGTTTTATCATACTGTTGACTTTTTGACTTAATGACTGTTTCAAAGACGAATCAAACTCGGGAGAGTTATGGCCCTCATCGCCCATTTTGCTGACTCCCTTGATGAAAATGTCAACATGTGTGAAGTGAGTCCATCACATTTTCTGTCATGTTGGTTAGATTTAATATGCTTACTTGAAATTGTTACTCTAGATTTAGATTTCAGTCTATAGAGAATATTGTAGTAAATGTATGAGCTAGCTCATAAGATACTAATTACACTTATCTCTTGTAATTTCTGACGGATGATGTACATTCATCCAAGACTGGATCTATACAATTTACCTGTCTGGAAGTCTGTCGGTGCTGTCCTGTGGTCTGCTAATATTCTCACCTTTAGTCTCTCAGCACGACACAGCTGTATGGTGATTTGTGTGTAAGAGACCTTTCTCTTAGTTTTTCTGAAAGATGTTCACATCTTTCAATCTCTTGATGATCGCTGTCTTTCCTGTAATTTTGGCATGTAGTAATGTAGTTATCATCAGTTCGTGATATCTTGGTAGTGAATCTGTCTTGCTCAGCCTCTGACATTGGTGACTGAGGTGCTCAGAGAGAATGTCAAGAACAGCAAACTGAAACAGGGACTGCTACCTGCAGTGGGTGAGATGCTGTGTTTGGTGGCTTCACAGGTAGGATAAGATTTTTTTAGCTTCTCGTATATCTCCATTGTCCTTGCATTTACAACATAAATTTTAAGATGAGATTTCAGCTTTAATGACAGTGCACTTGATTATTTCATTACATTTTGGAATGAGTTAGAAGTTTTAAAAGAATCTAGAAAAAATATATTAAGAGATCTTCAAAGGTGAAGAAGATCTCTTGAACTGACTTCACATTTAGTGCATAAAAATGCATTTTTGTGTTACATTTCTTCAGTGTGCTTGCAAAATTAAGAATTTTTTTAAATCTCAGGAGCAGAAAAACAAAGAAGGTCCTGTGGAAGCCTGGGCTGTGCCATCAATGGTGTACACAATCATTACACGCAGCTGTCGTGATGGAGTGAGTCTCTGAGGCTCTCTCCTCTCCCTCTTTCTTCATTTTGCTTTCTCTGCCCCCTTCCCCACTTCTTTGCCTCCTCTTTGTCTGATTTTATTCTCTCTCTGCCCCTCATTTTACAATGTGTTTCACTCACTAAAAGGTACTAGTTCTCTAAATGTAGGTAGTTCCATTCATAAGATGTAAGCATTTGAACCATAATTCTCACCTGGGTTTTTGAATCAGGGTAAGACCTTGTTTTCTATGATATCATAAGGATATGGTTGTTGAATACTTTCACACTGTCTACAACCTTCAGCAGCATCAGCATTTAACATTTAGACCAGCCCAAATGACCCTTCTTAAAATATTAAATACATAACTTCACTTCACATTTAAAAAAAAAAAAAATCTAATGTTTTATATTCTGTTAAGTTGACAATTTTCATGATGATTGATATTTTAGCGAATGTTTTTATTCCTGATTATACAGAATATGGTACAGCATAGTTAAATTTCTCATTTCATCTCCCGAAGATGTTATTGGTGAGATATTGCTGTTAATAGTGTTGCCAATGTCAGTTTATATTTTATATGATATTTTGAGTGTATTTGGCTTTAAGAGCTGCAGGTGAACAAAATACTATGGATAAAAATAATACAAAAGAAATCTAATGTAGCTAGTGCTAAGAAACACAGTAATGATGACATTGTGATGATGACCAGGAGGATCCTGTGTTGAATCACATTGCTGCAAAGATCATCGAGACCATAACAGCTAGTCGTGGATCTCATGCAGAGGTTAGTGCACACAGTCTGTTTCCTTTTGCTCAGAAAAAAATTCAAATTAAGCATATTTAGAAACATATCAGCTCATAAAACTTGTAATCATCTTGGAACTAGAAAGAATATTTCTGCTCAGAAACTTGCAATCAGTACACTTGCTTAAATGTATTCTCAGAAAAACAACACATTAAAAGATTTGCTTCATTGTTTCTTTTTCTGCCCCCAAACCCCAGAAATTTGTGACGAATGAAATCGGCCAAGCTCTGTGGTATGTGTATAAACACTCAACTGTGGACTCTTTGCGGATCACTGCTCTGTCGGTGAGTGTATGAGCATTTAGACGTATTGACATCAAAGAAACTGAGCACACAAATACCTGCCTTTCTTTTGCAAGTCACATTTTTAATTAATTTCTTCTTTTCCTTTAGGCACTCTGCCATGTGACATGGCAGAACCCGCTGGTGTTCCAAAGCGTCATTGAGGTGGTGGGGTTGTCAGTGGTGTGCCAGGCTCTGACTCAGGGCATTACACGTGTACAGCAGGCAGTGGTCACAATGTTTGGGGCCTTGGTAGCCAGCAGTGCCAGTATTTCTCGTCTAACACAGGATAAGGTGATGTTAGTCTCCAATATTTTGCAGCCCTATGCATAAGTCAGCAGCAAAGTCCTTTTTTAATGTCTATTCTTTGTTAACTATTCATAAAGTTTCTCAGAATTGTTTGAGGATTATTTTCTCTTATATCTTACATTTTAAAGACTAGTTTCTCAAATTTCCCGTTTGTTTTAGGTTTGGTGTAATTTTATAACTTTCATTTAAGGTTGTGTGTTTTTCTGAATCTTTTCATCAATGTTTGGATAGTCATACTAACTTTATGGTGGGAAAGGTTACAATTTTATAAACAAAGGGAATCTAATTTTTCTAGGACTTTCTACTGAAAATAATCCGACTGCTTGACAGCCCATCAACAATAATCCGAGGCAAGGCACTCGTGGTGATACACCAGCTTGTATGTCGCAACACTGAGATGCTGTTGCACGCATGTCAGAACAGGTAACATCATAAATTTGTTACCCTATAGTGATCTCCATATAGTCATGTCATCTGGTAATTTTATTACTGTAAATGGTATTCCTTTTACAGAGTAGATATGATTACCATAGATGCTTAGTATTTGTGAGCTAGATCAATTTTTAAACTTTATTAAAAAAAATAAACAAGATAGTGATTTAGTCAAAAGGATATGAAAGTCATTATGTACATATTCTTATCTATTCAAAAAAATTCAGAGTTTACAAATGTGTAATGTCTTTTATTCTTCACTACATGGGATGACATCATCCTATCCAACATGAATGTAATATAATCTGATTATCTCCTAGTGAAAAAATATATTGATTTTATTCTACTCCAATCAAAGCACAGGAGAAAGTGAAGAAGGTGTAACTGCTTATTCTGTTACTGTTGTTAGGCTTGTGATGTATGTGGAGAGGGACAGTCGTCACACTACACCACATGGCACTCTGGCGTCTGGTCAGGAGCATGATGTAGTGGAGTATCTAGGCAGCTGTCTGCACCTGCTCATTTCTGGCATTTTGGTCCAAGTTCCCATCATAACACGTAGGTTTCCATGACTCCTACCCCATTTTTAGCTCCACGCAGTCTTTATACAGATTGTGTGTAATCTTTATGTATGTTGTGTGTAGTTATGCATATGTGATCTGCCACCACAAAATTAGTCTTAAGTCGCAAAGCAGTTTCGTAGTAGAGGCCCCGAGAGGTGATGAGGGTCAACTTTGTGCCACCAGACTTGCACACTTCAAACCTTTATAACTCACTTTTAGGACTAGAAGAACAACTTAAGTATCAAAAGAAAGGTCACACCTGTACATTTTAAAAATATAGAATTTCAAAATCTCAAATTTCCAACAAGACTCATTCTGTGGTGGTGGGTCACATATAGAATATTTATTTAAGTTATGTATAATTAAGTAAATACAATATTTATATAGGTTGTGTGTAATTATGTATTTATAATCTTTATGTGATTGCTTTCCTTATCTCTTCCTCTTTTTTTTTTTCCCCTTCACTTTTTTTTTATTTGACACTTTTTGTGCCATCCTTCCCCATTTTGTGTGTGTTTTTTTTTTAAAACAATCTCTGATCCAAATACCAACCATCCGAAGTTGTTAAGGCTTGTCAAAACAACTACATTATTGTCTAGGTGAGTATCATCGATTTGGTCAGGTTTTTTTTCTGCTCTATTGGACAGGTGAGATGCTTGGTAGTTTGGATGCTGTGGCTGGACGCAGGCATCCATCAGCAGCACAGGTGAGGCAGCTAAAGTCCACTTTGCCCCTGCTGGCAGTATTCACACACCTGGTCACTAGTCAGGTAAGGCAGCAATTGTGGCAGATTGTAGGCTATGCTGTTTTTCATGAAGAATGTTGGTGAAAGTTGTGTAGTGTTACTTATGGAAGTGGTTCTGACTGAGGATTGATATTCTTAACAGTTTGGCAGGTAATGATGTTATGTGGTCATGTTTTCTTACATGACTTAAATGAGCAGGTGTAGATGCATCTGAATGGTTCATCATACATTCATACTTAGTATTACCAGTAATTTGGTGTACATTTATTTGTGAACCCAATGTGGTTAGTGCATGACATATCCTGGAAAAACCCAGCTTGTCTAGTGCCTTCTTCAGTCTCTCTAGAATTACCCTTGTTAGGACTTTGCTGGGGATGGACAGCAGCTATGTTGGGAGGAGCCTTGTGCTTGTGGCAGATCTAACCAAGCCAAACAGGTTTTTCAGGTTGTCAGGGGAGACATCAGACTAAAATGTTGCACCCTGGCCCTCCATGTTGGGGGGTTTTGCTTTGGGCTAACAACCCACTCATGTAAAAGAAAAGTTGTTACGGAAACTGCAAAAGTTCCACAACAAGGGCCTGGTGGGTAAGATTCCTCTCAAGAAAAGCTTATAACACAAGCTGGTGAAAGCCTTAGGGAAGCCAGCTCGCCGACTCATCTTTTGATGACCAAGGCAACAACCAGGAAAGGGACCTGGAACATCAGAACCCTCTACGAAAGTGGCAAGTTAGCTCAAGTGGCAAGCGAAATGAGAAAAATACATCAGGGTTCTCATGTTAGGAAAAACCAGATGGAATGGAATGGCCAGACCAGACATACATCTGGAGAAACCATTATTGTGCAATTATTTTAAATTCAAGATATCAAAATTTTACAAATCAGTAGATATTTTTCTTGACTCTGGTACATTTTCTGAAATAGGTGTTTAGGGGTCACGTCGTGACGGAGGAGTTTATAAAGAGCTACGGTCAGCTAATGGTACACGTGCGATGCATTGAGAGTGGGGAAACCAACATTGAGTCTGCATCAGGTGAGACATGAACAGAGACAAGATTCACAGACATCTCTGTAACTTTTTTTTCATCACAAGAGTTAGAATGCCATGAAAATTGTCTGTCTCATGATTTCTATTATTCTGTGCACTTAAAACCAGTCTTATTTTAGTCTGCACCAGCAATCATTAGGATCAGTTAGTTTTATAAACAAGACTTTGAAAGTAGACATTAGATTTTGTGTGGATAAAAAAATTGTTGGCATACATGCAAGCCTATTGGGAATGTTTGTACATTTCTTTGGCATGTAAAAAAAGGGCATGAAAAAAGGTTGATGACAGGTTTTAATGGTCAGCTTGATTTCTTTTCTTTATTCAGCGATAAGCCCAGAGAGGCAATTGTAGCCATGATACATCCAGACTAGAAATATGTCACATAATAACAATCATATTTATATATATATATATCACATTAAGAAACTGCAGTCGTAACAATCTGTCAGATTAACATGACATTCACATCATATTAAAAACAAATTATCCAGTTACTGGAAGAGTGACAATATAGTTGTTGCTATAGTTATCAGTGTAACAGGTTCTCACAGTACTGTAGAACACATTTTTTTCAATGTCTGACATTTTTGTTCCTTTTACGATGCAAGCAACCTTTATAGCTGTTGTGTGCATCAGATTGCTTATAATTTTGGTGTGGTTTGATACTCATAAAATGACTAATAAACACCAGTCAGACAGGGACATTGTCACAGAATACCACACAGACAAGGTTAGAAAGTGGAGAGTGTGAAGATTTGTTGATTTTTCTTATTAAATTCTTTTGCAGCAGAATGTAATTCATATAATCACCAAGATGATACTCTGTTAATTATTGTTACCTTTCCTGTCTGAACTTTTATTTTCAGAAAAACTCAAAGGTACCGGGTATACAGTTTCTTTCATATCATATCTTAGGATTGAATTTTCTTTGTTTGCCTATGTTTAACAGACAGCAGTTTATTTTCTGTTAGCAATATTCTCCTTGACCCTACGTTTTCTCCCATTATCACCCAAAGAGCTTGCTGCAATTGAGCTGAATAAGAGTGTTGCTTGCTTGGTTTGCTCACCATTTTTCATTTTCCTCTGAAAAGCACAAAATACTTTTTTGTGTGTGGAATAGTACATGAAGAATATAGTTAAAATAATCATTTAGTTTTCATATATTTATAATTATATATCCATCTTTCAAGTTAAAGAATTATATATTAGACTGTGTAATGCAGATAATGTTTTGATCCTAATGTAAATGTGTACATTAATTTTTACAGTTCCATCAAACAAACAAGAAACTAGTAATAAGAAATTTGCAAAGTCTAATAAGAATAGAAATAACTTATAATTTATCTGTCACATATTTTTGTGTGATTAGTTTGGCTTTTATTGTTGGGCTTTGTTTTGTTTATGAGCCTGTCTGTACTATTTTGGCTTCTGTGTATAGGCATCTTCTGGACTTGCCATTGATTCACCATAATGTTGACATATATGGAAATTCATTCTTTTTTTTCCAGTTACACATATGCTATAAGGCTTTTGATACCTAGCTTTTCGTTTGTGTGGCAGTCAGACTTCTGTTAATTTTTTTAGTGAAATGAAAATATGACAGATCAGCCTCCTGTAAACTGTTTTTTGGGTGTTTTTTTTTGTTGTTTTGTTTTGTTTTTTTTTTTTCGCGTTTAATGAGCGATGTGAGAAAGTAGGAATAAGTCTTGGCGGTTTTACAATAACTGCAGAAAAGAATGCTTAACCTGTTGATTCATGTCAGTTCTTATAATCATAGTTAGGATGAAAGGAACCACTATGTTTAGCAGTAAGGAAAAGATATTTTACAGATTTATATATATAGATTTCAATGAACTTAATGGAAAACTGAATCTCTTGATTGCTTTGTCCGAACCAGTGTCATTGAGTGTCAGTGAGTTTGTGGGCTCTGCTGTCTCCATCCTTGAAGGCATTGCACAGCATCCCACCCTACTAATGGAACATCAAGGGAAAATCATTGAGACCATCCTACCAGAACTAGTGGCACTAACTGGGAGTCAGAATGGTGAGTTGATGACCAAAGCATGTTCCACTTTATTTTTTTGTGTTTCCTCTTGTTTTTGTGCCTTGTGAAACAGACATGAAATAGATGCCTTCTGATGTGACTGTCATTCCTGGGTGCTACCAGAATCTCACATTCTGTATTCTGATCAGTGGTGCTCAATCTTTTCTTGCCCAAGGGCTGCATTTCGATATGATATAAAATCTCATGGGCCAGAATATGGCGGTTTTTGCAGAATCATGCTGATGTTAAGATTTAAATTATGCAGCGATATACTAAAGTGAAAGATTCAGTTAGAAAGAAAGAAATCATAATTTTGGGGTGGCGTCAGGGTGATGTTGCTCTGTGTCCGGTTAAAATGAGCAGGCCGCATGGGCCGTAGATTAGGCAGACTGCTTTAGATCATTTTGTTCTTAAGTTCCAAAAGTTGGGGTTGACTATGTTAATGTTATATTGCAGAACTCATGTATTAAGTACAGGATATGTGTTCAGTATTGGCATTTGAGCTATGATGTAATAAGACTAAATATAAAGATACTGTGTAATGTATAGCAAGACTTCAGATATCATATCATGTAATAAAGCTGAAGATATGTAATTGCTGACAGTGGAAGTACGTGCCCGAGCGTTGAATCTTTTGAGTGAGATCTCTTCAGTTCTTCTGAGCCAGGCCCAGTTCATTTCTCCAGGAATTCAAGACAACACAGACAGCCTTCTTTGTCTCATTACAGACAAGCTTCTTCCCATGTAAGTGTAGATATGTGAATTGGTGGGTATGCATATTATGTGTGCACGGATGTGTATAGATGGATTGCTGTCTGTCTGCCGAGACCAACGCTTTGCCTCTTGTGAAGTTCTTCGCTGTTAGTCTCGGCAATCCTAAACAATGAATGTTACTAAACCAGAAGCTTTGTATACACCAGCCTTGTTTTAGTAGTGAACTGGAAAAAAATTGTCTGCCAGCAGTCCAGTAATACAAGTTTGTGGTGTGTGTGTGCATCCACATGTGCATTCATGGAAGGAGCAAAGAAAAATGGAGATATTCTGTTTTGTATCACATTAAATAGTTCTGTTGAAGAAACATTTAAACAAAGAAATAGGAAGAGATGCCTATTATTGTGTTGAAAGTCTAGTATTAGCATCTCATCTGGAAAATATTGAGTTATCTTATCAGTTCAGTCATTGACTTTTGTTCCTCTATCAAAAAATCCTCTCAAAACATGTATCTTATTTTTTCCTTGTTCATGTCCTTGCTATGATGCACATGTCAGATGCTAGGGTCACTTGCTGAGCTTTTCTTCTTATGTTCTTCCAAAGTGGTGCCATCACACTCTTTGCAGATTTGTCTTGAAAGTGTCTTTATTTGGTTCTGCTAATTCCCTTTATGTTGTTTGTGTGGCAGGTATGAGAGTCTGCTGTTAGATCCTGAACCCCTGCCTAGTGCTGCTCTTGCCCTGCTTCTCTCCCTGCTGGAACACAGGCCAGCTTTGTCCCGCAACATGTGCTCCCTGGGACTCCTTCCTGTGCTGTTTCAGATCATTACAGTAAGTAGAATTTTCGTCATTTTCAGATAAGTTAGTACACTACATGATCCATCACTCCATATGAGCCAGTCTTGTTTATTTGTTTATAGTGATTTCTTGATGTACTTTCATCATCTTGACTGTAATTATTTTATGTGTGTGCGCCAGTATAAGACCCTCCTATACAGCCATGACTTTTTATCATCACTATTCTGTTAGCATTAAGCTATCTCTTACTGCTTAAAATGTGATTGGTAAACTGTCTCTTGACAGGATCATCACAGTAAATCTCTAGGACGCAGTGTTCATAGCATCCTGGGGATCCTCAACTGTTTGATGAACCAGCGAGATGCACCCATGAAGGAGTTGTATGAATTAGGTGAACATATGGTTTGAAGTTATCTGCACTTAAAAAACAAAAAAAAACTAAAAAAGAAACAAAAACAAAAACTGTAAAAAACGAACAGAAGTAAAAACAAAGCAGCTGAATTTTAGATTTTCTAAAGAGAAAGTTTCATTTTTAAAATTCACATGTTAATATTTATTAAAACTTTTTTTCATATTTTTTTTTAAGAACCAGAATCCCTCAACATGCTCTTTACTTCTGCTGGTCCATTGAAACTTCTCTTCCTCTATTTCAGGTTTGATTGATGAGCTGACTCTGGTCATGCAGGAGATGGGGCACAATTGCTGGGCTGAAGCTGGTGATGCAAGTGGTTCTCATGGAACCAGGGAATCTGGACAGAAGATTAGCATTCTGCAATCTGCACTGGAACTCATGCATAATCTTTTGCGTCAAGTGTCTGAGGTTGTCCGCAAAGCTTTACAGGTAATTTTATGATTCTTATAACATTCTGAGTTGGTATAAAACTTATAGCAAGATTCAAAGAATAAATATATGTCACTTGGTTTGGATTTTTGAGCATACATATCCTTATACTGTACTTGCCATTGCAAGGAGCTTGAGATTCTAAATGCTGTGTGGATTCTATGTAAAATGTATATTTGTGATATTTCTATCATCGCAGATAACAAACTATTTTCAGTTGCCTTATGTTGTTCATCACACAAATCTGCATTGAGCAGGCAGTTTGTTCTTGAATTCGATCTGTAGCCAACTTATAACACATGACTTACTTGAATCCTTCTTATTATGCATTAAATGATCACAGGGAAACAAATCATTCATTCGTTCAGCCTTATGTTTCTTTTTTTTCACGAACAGCTCAAAAAAGGGGGAGGAGGCTCAGGAGAGGGAAACAAGGAAGCAGAAGAAGCGGAGCAGCTGCTGCTGACAAACAAACCTTTAACAGAGTTAACTCCTCTTTTGACACAACTGGTTGGTTTCTCTGACACTTTACTTGATGATAAACCACAGTGCGCTGGCTTCTTTTCTTACACAGATATGATTGGTTTGTCTGAAGTGGGCTTTTAAAAACATTTAACATATTCAGCTTTTCCAGTACAGATATATATCTATATGTTGCATTGACAGTACTATAACCAGGTAATTTTCTTGCTGTGCCAAGGACAATCTGCTGGTAGATGTTGATTATTATTTTTAATTTATACTTGTTTTGTTGAACTTTTTAAGAACAAAATCTAAGTTTTTCAAGATTTCTCTTTTAGTTGTGCCATGAGGATTCAGATATTCAGGAGCTTGCCTTAAAGGACTTGTCACTCTTGGTTCAGCTTTTTGGTGGTGAGAGCAGAGATTCATTATCACAAGACAGTCAGGTCTGTTGGTTGCTTTACACCTTGTTACACATTGTTCACTTATCATTGGATTGTATTACTGTCTGTATTTTTTGTGAATACCATCAATGTTGATTACTCTATCCCAGCTTCTAGCTATATAATTGTTCTGCCACATTACCTTTCTCAGTTCGTTTCCTCTGTGTCCATCATGTCCAAAATGCAAGACAATTTTAGCTACTTGTGAATGTATTAACATCTGCTCAAAAAGCTAAATTTAACATGTTAGTGTATCTGTTTTTATAACCATTTGTAATTCTGCTAATATAGTATGATACTTGTGGGTCACCTTGTATGTTTTTTTTTATAATCTTCTAGAACTACTACAACAAAGCATTATCTGCAGCTCCACCCCGAAAGCAGAAAGTTCTTCTGAGAGTAATCAAGAGACTGGTATGTAGTTTTGATATACGTATTTAAACAGCACATGGACAAAAACCAGTCACATGTGTGTGGGTACTCTCTCTCACACACATACACCAGCAGTAGTACACAAAGAGTACGAAATGTGTTTATCATGGGCAGTTTATAACATGGAAATCAGGAGAGTGATGTCCCTTTGTCTAACTGGCTAGAAGGTGACTGCCCTACATCATTGCCTGTTGAACTTCATCAAGTTTTGTGTCTAATACTGATAATCTGTGCATCTGTTTTGCCATTTACTACATTCGTGGATTAATTTCTGTCTGCACCACTTTTCTTCTGTTTCTGGACCATTTTATCTCTACTGTCATATCAGCACCATCTTGCCATTACTTAGATTTTAGACTTTTTTTTTTTTGCAACTACTCCAGAAGGTTTTGAGCTGTAGCAGCAAGCTTTTTGTGGATAAAAGTAGGTCTGATATGACTGACAGTGTGCATCTTCAGGAAGCCAAACTTACAGTGACTGTTAACGTGATGTTCAAACAAGAGTTGTGTTAATGGAGCAATATTTCTGTTAGTGAAAGTTAATCCACTGCCCCAAAGATTGTGAGTTTCCTAGATGTACCATCCATATAAAGGTCATAATAACTTTCACAAACTTTTCAAAGCTGAACTTGATTAACATTTAAGATTCAATGCAATGGCAAGGTTGCAGACAAAATCTATTCAGATGACATTCTTCTCAACGTGAATTGCTACAGTATCAGGACATTCAGCAAACTCTGCTTTTAGATCAGCTTCTAAGAATAATATTATTATTAATATTCTAATAATATTATCTGTGTTTTTATATTTTTATAAAGTGCATTGATGGTGAGGTCAAGTATTATACAAATCATATTTATTATAATTATTATTGTCATCAGTTTGAGCTAAAAATATGTCATCTGTTGAACACAAAGGTGAAGACAAACATTGCGATTAATGATTGCAGTTGACTACAGCCCAACATCACACTGAGAGCCTTAAGCAGTATGGAACACCATTGCTTGGTACCATCCATTCTTTGGTGCACACTGCCAGGTAAGCAGTGGATCTGATTAAAGGCAAAGATGTTTTCAGTTTTCCGCTCTTCAACCTTTGTGTGAATTTCTGTGTGAAGCACGTATGCTTTTAAGTAAAATGTGCAGTGTATGTGTGACATGTATTGTAGGTCTGTGTAGGTGTGTGCATGCGTACCTAAGCAGTGTAGAAAACAATGCCTCCAATGATTGTTAATTTATTTATATTACAGTAAAACCTCAATTTTACGTTTCTCAAAGGACCGCCAAAAATAAATGTTAAATTGATGAAAACATTACATCAAGGAAACACTTTCATTTCCTTCAGAATACAATCAAACCTTGATTTTTGTTTGGGTTATTGTTAACCTTGATAATTATGTCCACCTTTTCTGCAAGCAAAAACCCTTTCCTTTTTGTTGCCATGGTTATAGGGCTGTACACCACAAATTAGAAAATGCATGCGATTACACACGAAGACAGGTCTCGAGTGGGAATCCGTGTTGGGATGGGGATTGTTGCCGGCATGATGGCAATACATTCGCTGTATATAATTGGAGTGGTGGTACATATACAGTATACTTTAATAAAATGCGGCATGAGCGGT
The DNA here is from genome assembly GCF_003073045.1 of Pomacea canaliculata. Lineage (NCBI taxonomy): Eukaryota > Metazoa > Mollusca > Gastropoda > Architaenioglossa > Ampullariidae > Pomacea > Pomacea canaliculata. The sequence goes on along the minus strand of NC_037590.1, from coordinate 39,907,274 downwards.
GCTGGGGCATTTTCTTAGTTTAAATTACATGCATTGAAGGGACCAGGAAAAATGAACGTTATACTGAGGAAAACTATAATTCAAGGATTGAAAAGCATTGGGTACATGTGATTTTTTGTCAGGACTGCAAAAATTAACATTATACTGAGAAAATTGTTATATTGGGGATTGCAAAATCAAGGTTTTACTGTAACCCTTTCATGATTCCATGTTTGATTGCCCTCTGGGATGATAAAATCTTATCTTCAATAGAATTTTTCTGGTTTGAAAGATTCTTTAGAGACTTTATAAACTTTATAAATTTCCATGACCTTTAGTCTATAAAGTATATTTTTGACTGGTATCAAATGAATTATAAAGAACAAAGGAATAATGTGAGTTTTTTTCATTTCTTGGTTACTCTAATGCTTTTGTCAGAATGAACCTCAAATGAGATTTTTGACTGTGTAACTTTTTTTTTCTTAACAGTTCACATGCAGACATGGCCTTATCTACACTTGCTGCAGAAATTCTCAAACTTGGTGGCAAGCTTACATAAATCTATCTGAATATAGAATGTTGAGTGAAGTTCATATTTAATTCCTGTAATACAGTACCCGTGTTGTGAACCAGGAGTTTCATTTGTCTTATCCATTGAAAAAAAAGCACAAACTGTATCATTTTTTTATGCATATTTTCAGTATACATGTGGATGTTACAATAAAGTGAGTCATCTTCATCGCGTTATTGAGACACACATTGATACCATTAAGCATGATTGAAATTGTTTGTGGTCCAAGTAGTGCACTTTCCAGAAATAAGCAGTTCCATTTATTGTTAATTTCACTGTACATGTATTTACAATATGTAAAAATGTGTGTACATGTGCAATAGAGATATAAAACAATGATGACTTACATGGTATGTATATATACCTTCTGTAATTGATCTTCCCTGTTCTTTCTTCACCATACTCTATCTCTGAGTTTCTTTGTTCCTTGTAATGTTCACTGTGCATTTGTCTGTATGTTTGCCTGATTGTGATGCCCATTATGTGATGTCATGTGGCATCATTACCTTCCACCCTTTCTCTTGTAAAGCTTCCACATGGGGAAATGCACAAAATATTATTAAAGCAAAAGCATTCATATGCTGATAAGCAAAATGACCTACCAATTACTGAAGACCCTCACACAAGACTACAGTTTAGGGCATCAGTGGCTGCCTTCTTACACAAAGCACTACTCAACTGATGGACTAAATAAAAGACCATTATGGCATTCACCTGAAGATGGACATTAATATCCTTCAAAACAACCAGACAAAAACCAGTGAACCTGCAGTTTACAAGATGTCAAAAGAGGGGCCACTGGTGCACACCTATGTGTTACCCCCCAACAACTGGAACCAGTCAAGGGACAAACGAAATGAATTCCTTACATATCACTAAATTTAAAACATATGAAAAACACTTCCCACTTCTAGAATGGTCTTTATTCTGTGCAAAGTAGCCAGAACAGTCCGAATCATCTTTAATGCTTGTAGTTTGCTCTGACTTTGAAAACGCAATGGTCAGTTTGCCTGGTCAATGTTACAAAGGTAATAACATCTGGATGATGTAAGACAGTTTTTAGTTTTAGGCATAAAAAAATGGGGTATAAACTTAGTAGATGTTTAAAGAATTAAATTAACACCGGAATGGCACATTCCTTCCTTGTATTGTAAGAAAACAATTTGTGTGATATTTTGAGATCATAAGTTATGTTCAGTGCTGACAGAAATTCAGAAAAATACATAAAAAAACATAATTACAACCCAGCAAGCCATAACAACTCTACCCCTATAAAAAAAGCCAGCAACAGAGGCATGACAAGTCTGTCAAGTCATTAAAAAAATGTCACTTTGTTTGTGGTAGCAGTTATAGTTAACAAAATCATGATTATCTACAAAATGATTTATGTGGAAACACCTGGGGGAACAGGGGAAAATCTTTGGGATTAACATTTAGCGCCTGTCACCAGTACAGTGAGGTTGGCTGTCCTGGGTTCAGCTCATCTTTGTCACTCTGTTCTTTCTCTGCATGTTGCATCTGTTTACAAGGCTGACCGCCTTGCTATGACATAGCCTTAGTTGCTGGCTCTGTGTAAAAAACCTGTTCCCCCTTGCTATTAACATTTGACAAAATTTGAAGTGGGACAGCTTAGCATAAAATGTAATCAACCAAAATCAAAATTTGCTCCAAACATGAACACAAGTCTTCATGTGAAAAAATATATTTATCTGTGCCATCCAGCATCTGTTTGTGTGTGTGAGAGAGAGAAAAAAACAAAAACACAGGTCTCAATAGATGGGTACAAAATTAATGGGCTCAAGGCCAACCTTTGTCTTCTCTGGAAACATTCCAAAGTGAAAGTTTTTTTTTAGCAATATGTGTGCTGACTACTGCATTGTGCTTCATCCTGTTTACAGTTTCCAATGATATGTTGTACAAACACTCTTGCATATTCTGCTATCTAGAAATAACCATATTAGTAGTACTACAAGAGAAAATAAAAATAAAAACCAAAACAAAAATCACTCCATAAGTCTTTTTTTTTCACAAAACATCTATGCAGGCCAAAAATTACACAAAAGTTAACAATTGGGAGGAAAGATAGCATATCCCGATGGTGTATTGGCATGGCAATCATGAAATTTTCAAATTACTTAGCAATTTCACATTAATATTGGTGTTGCTGATTTCATGTCTTGAAATTTCAAGTCCCTTCACAATGGTGGTGATGAGTTTTAGAAGACATTTGAACCTTGGAATTAAAAAATATGAAAATGCACAAATACACACATCCACAGATTAGGAAACTTGCAGCTTTGTGAGCAAAATAGTTTGACAAGAAATGTTTGGTGGCATATTGGGTTTAGGCCAGTTGGCACCCTTGGAGTAGATACAAACATGAAAACCATCACTTCTTGAACGGATGGGTTTTATCTTCATGATGCTCGTAATTCCTCACAAGATAGTCATTTTACCATTAAAATAATAATAACAATGATGATGATTTATATAGTGCCTTTCCAAAGATTTGCTCATAGCGATTTACATAAAAAATACATAGACTATATCGTCAACAACCATGCACCTATATTCTCATACAACAGAAACACTTCTAAATTCACTCACAAAATAAATTACAGACATGTTATACACACTCATGGTCAGGACAGGGTCAGAGTGAAAACGTAGTTCTGAAAAGATGTGTCAAGGTTTTTTTAATTTTTATGAAACAACGTCATTACTATTCTTCTAATCATTTTAACTGCTTTTCTGGAAAGTTTGATGAAGGGAGCAGGCAAACGAATTTAAAAGACAATCAAGAATCCTATTCAAAAATTATTTTTCAAGCACTAACAAAGTAAACAAGAAAACTGTAGTTGCAGATTGTTATTACCAGTCTGCTACTATCAGTCCCATAAAGCCAACACAATACAAACAATGAAGAACCAGCAGACAAGTGTTTCTATTTTCTACATCATGCAAACATTTTCATATTTGTGCAGACACTAAAGAAAATCAGTCATCTGAGGTGCTTCAAATGTGTATAACTCGTAGGCTGCCTCACATGACTGACTTCTCCAGTTGATGCTATGCATGAGCATTGTTAAATGCAAGCTGTCTAGCTTTTCACCTTTGCCAGTAAGTCTTTAGGGGTAACCAAGTTCACCTTGATGGACTTGCTCTAAACACATTAATACTCTCATTTCTCATCTGCAGGGGACCTCCTAGATCTATCTACCTAAAAAAAGAAAGAAAAATAAATGATGTCCAACACCTGCACCAAGGTAGTTTTCACCATTCTATCATCTTTGCATTGTCCTGAAATCTCTGCTGTAGATTTATTAATGGGAAGAAATCCACCTTATGTATCTGCAGTTACTGGTTTTATGTACACGCACATCACTAACCCCAGACAGAAGGTCACAAAGTGGAAGATCCCGAGTCTGATGCATGCAAGTAGTTAAAACTGAAAACTCTAAAAAACTGATGAACTTCTAATTCATTTTTATTTAACGACTGTCTTCAAGTTAACAGTAAGAAATGTAAATAAATTCTGAGCAATCTAGACTTTTATTTAATCTTTGTTGTTCTCCTTGATTATCATGAAAATGCAGGTTAAAAGAAAGTTTCTTCCATTCATATAACATTAACAAAGATGCTGAAAACAATATCTGCTTAAAATATTCTAGTCTATAAAGGTCTCTTTTAAATGACACAAATGTGTGAAACTGAACGCTGTTTTAAGTATAAATTGTATAGAAGACTCTTGCTTTAAGAGTATATGAAGGTCATGCTAAAAGAACCAGATAGGAACTAAGTGGCAACAAAAATCAGAAAAAAAAAAAGGTATTTCCGACTAGTACTTACAAGAAATTAAAAAAAAGAAAAAAGCTTAGGATCACTGCAATAAAGTGATTGAATTCTGACTTGGGATTATAGAATGAAAAGCTGATTGCAAACAAAGCATTCAGATCTCCCAGCTACTTGAACTGCAGTATCTGGTTTTTTTTCATACATTTTTTCCCCAAATTCACGAAACTGATAACCAGAATCTAAATTGTCTGGCCTATAAAGACAAGTCTTTATGCTTAAATTTACTAACTGGATTTGTGATGCCTTTTGTTTTCAATTTTTCAGGGCCATGAGCATAACTTTCCTAGTAAACACTAAAACAAAACAAAACAAAAAATCATAGTAAAATAAAAACCAATAGTTATGAGAACTTTAAAATCATGCCAACAACATATGCCAGATCGTTCAGCAACTCACAATTGAAGGTTCCCACTCCAGCACATGGAGAGAACCCATTATACAAACAGTTGTAACAATAAAAACCTTTGTGGTAAAACACCAACAAGCTAACGTTTCAAGGTTTCCAACAATAGAAAATACCAGTTTACATGATGCATATTGTGCCCTGTAACCAAAAATAAAAATAACACGCACAATAGTTTTCAAAATGTACCGTATTTGTCACGTGAACACTCATGGAAAGTAACTGATGGGACATGTGACACTAAATATTTTTGTGTACTCTCGTCCCTTTGTGGACATATTTTAATAAGCCTCCACCTACATTTACTCCATTTTTCTCAGTTTCAAAATAGTCACAACCCCCTCCCCTTAAAAAATTGTAGGGGGATAAAAATTAGTTTTTAAATATCATGTCACAGTGTCAAAACTGATTTATCAGATTAGTGTTTATTTGCCAAGGCCCTATAATGACATGACCCATACACCTTTCCATTCTAATTCTAGCCAAGAAAAGCAATGAAAAATAGCCTTTCTTCACTTGTCACTGAACAGAAAAGTGATGATAAATGAATCTGTAGCAACACACTAATTCCAGGACTGGGATCACACAGAAAAATACAAAAATCATACAAATGTTAATATTCATCCTCAACATAAATATGTAGAATGCAAATGTTTTGATTAAAAAAAAAAAGACATTGGCATCTCACTTGACTAGATCCATGTAAACTTTACATCATCCAATCTCTCCAAAAGTTGTGCACCATGACTATATAGTCCATAACTGCAAAATTGTCATCCAAGTATTTCATCAACCACCCTAACCACTAAAAAAACCAAGTAGTAGTAGTTTCTGATCCACTAATTCTGATTGTTCCCTCACAACTAAAGTGTGCATGTCTGTTACAACATCGAATCAGGCACACAAACCATGTGGTGGTGTGGTGGGAGGGTTGATCTAGCATATAAATTTCTTAGATCAAAGATCCAAACACTAAATTATAAGTCAGGTAATAATTTCAAATGTCAATGTTGATTTCGCATGCAACATGAAAATATGCGATGGACAAGGCCAACATGAAGTAGACTATTTGCAGACTGAATGGGAACATGAACTATGGACGGATGTATGGGGGGGACAAAACCTCGTGGACAGCACAGCTCTAGCAACACAGCCAACTCTCTTACTGAGCCTCGCACACGACCCACAAAATACACTCCTTTCTACTTTTCTCCAATCGGCACACACAAACACGACACAATTTTCATCTTGACATAAATGAAACGTTCATCAGCGAAGGCATTTTTTTTACCCATGAATTTTCATGGGCCTGCAATAAATACAAGCTGAAGTTTGCAAATTAGAGGCATTTGGTCCTTTGCAGCATGTGTAAAACTCAGACCGACAAAGAATTGGGAAGTCATTAAATCTGAACCATAAGAATGTCTTAAAATTAAAAGAATAATTTATTTTGACAAATATACAAAATCACATGCTGTTTTCTGACTTGCTTAGAATCAAACCGCAATGAAAAATGCCAGAGTAGATATTAAATCTACTGCAGATTTAGGCAAAGTCAGTGACAGACAGATGAGGGGTGGTGCACAGTGGAACTCAACTCAACAAACAAAAGTGATAAACCTTTCTATGAATACAATTCTTTAAACCAAATGATTATTAAAAATAGAAAAAAAATATGCACTGGCTTATGGCATAAAGTGCAATTAAGATTTTGCAACAATTCAGAAAAAATGAGTTTGGTCACATGCAAAACGCTGCAAAAAGTTTTTAAATTCATTTTTTAAAATTGACAAAAAAATGATTGTAGGTGTTACCTGATGCAACTGCTACATGAGATCTCCAATTAACAGCTTAAACCAAACAATGTGGAAACTGATTACACTTTCTGAAATTACATTACATCAATATGGAAAGACTTTTCTTTATAACCTGCATTAATGAATTATATTTCTGCTTTCCCTCAGCACTTCACTTTAACATTTAAAACACTTTTGCAGTGATATGAAAATCCATTTGTATATTGATTCTACCCATCCAATATTAAATGTCATAAATTAAATATGTCGTAACCACACAAAACTTAGAACAAAGCAGTTTACAGTCAACTGGTCACCAGGAGTCACAACCTGTGTTTCTTCATTCAGCATCTAAAGAGAAATCCAACTGTTCTGGAAGTTCACGGTCAGTCTGAAACACACAACATCAAAATCAATGGTTAATATACACACAGTATCAATGAAAATGGTTAAGAAATACAGCATCAACGGTTAATAAACAGAACAAAAACCAGAATGCAATCACCATCATTGGAAAATACAACAGTAAAGTGGTGTCTCTTGAATTGAGTAACACACGGAAAGTTTAGAATGCCAGCCATAAGCCACAGCACACATAACAATCATTAGCCCCCTGGTATAAAATTTTACTCTTCTGTTAACTAGGTGATGGGGGACTGAGAATGCAAATATGCATAAAATATGTCTAGTTTAGTTTAGTCTGCAAAGTCCAGGTCCTCTAGCTGTTTGGTGAAGGTCCACTGGATACTGGTGTTGTTATCTAGTCTACAACCATCACGAAGATTGTTGGTGATAATATTCAACCCTGTCTTACGCCGGTCTTCATTACGAAAGGTTGAATGAGTTTGCCATTGTAAATAACTTAGTAGGACGAGTCTTTGTACAACCCTGAATAATGTTTATGAGCTTAGATGGAATGCCATGGTGGATCATCAGCCACAAAAAAGATTAATGTACTAAAAAACATTTTTCAAAAACATGCATAAATCTATAATCTAGTTAAGGTCTAAATATAAATTTCACTAAATTAAAGGAATAGTTAGGACTTCTGTTTCTTTCCCCTCACTCAACTGACCTGAATGACCTCGGAGAGCTGACTAAGCTGCTCTCGCAGTAAGGCCAGATCGGTCAGCAGCTGAGTGTACATCTCATGATCCATGACAACCACCTTCCGGCCCCTGGTACAAATGGGGCACCGGCCTGATACTAGATCCACGGATGATGCTCTGTCTGTGGTCCACAATTCCCTGCAGACATTGCATTTTATTAACTGAATCATAACAATTTACCCAGTTTACTAAACTCTTTGTTCATTTTTAGACCGTTAATTCATTTCATCATAAAGTAAACATTTAGTTCCTAAATTGTCCTATGTGCCTTTTATTTTAAAGAGTCCTTTATCCTTATCAGAGTACTGTCAACAAAACCAGTCTAGGTGATCTAAAATCCATTGCAAATGTCTAGCCATGTCTGACCCTATGCAGCAAACTGCAATTAACTCTGGTCAAGGCTGAAAGTGATATATTTTCATCACAGCAACAGCAGGACTTTTTCACATTGAGAATGCGGTCTGACTGTAGTTTCTGATCTGTAAGTCTTTTTACCAGGTCTAGATGAAAAGGCACACCTTTGGCCTCTGTATGCTTGCATTTTCTTAATCTTTAACAATATGTGTGTAACTGTAAGCTTACATGTGTCTGTCAGTATGTGCCATATTAAAAGCACTGAGCTCCCCTGTATGGGAAAAAACCCACGATACAAGTGATCTCCATCATGATTATTAAAGACACCATCGTTATTGAATCAAAATATCAAATAATGAAATCATAAAAATTACTAATGAAATTAGCTATTTTCCTAATAATAATCTGGCATTGCTTGCAGTCTAAAGTAGTCAGCAATATAGGGCTGAGGTGATGTTGATACCAGGAGTACTTGTTTTTGGCTGCTTACCACAGCTGGTCAACTTCACTCAGCCTATCACTCATACTGCATCTAAGTTTTCAAACACATCAGGCACCACTGCTTTCAATATGATTCTGAAAAAATGTTTACCTTGATTCAGTAGTTTCTTCAGACAAAAGCTTTTCTGTTTCATCAAAGGCATCTTGATCAGCATCTGAAACTGATACTGAAATGTGGTCCCTCTTATTGTCTGTCCATCTTCGCAGCAAGATTTCAGAATCCATCCTATTGTCTGAAGATACAGAAGTATTCTTTGTTTGCAAGTGTGGATACTCACCGCTGCTGAAAGCCCTGTGCACTGAGGGCTCGCTGTTGTCTAAATGGTTTTCCTCCTCCTCTTTCTCATGGACTGGTCTTGCATGTCTGTTAACTCCAGCAGCATCGGTTATGTGGTCACACTTATAGATGCTATCCACCAAGTCCATGACCTCACTATATATACTCAACCTGTGTATTGGCACTGCTCCACCACCAGCAACCCTGTCACACAAACTGTCTCTGTTAGTTGAATTTCTGTCATCCAGTCTGCAGTCCACTGAATCAAACTGAGCAAGAGGTGCACGAAAACTCACATCATCACCGAATATTTCTGATGCCACGCTCTTTGCCTGGTCCATGCAGGTACAAAGAGACATGCTCAGATCAAGACTGTCTGTCGATTTCCACGACATACAGACACGCCTACCATCTACCAAGGTTAGTCTGTTTTTCTTCAGACTAGATTTGAGTGCCACTCCCTCAAAATCTGAATGCCTGTTGGCTGGATCCAGTTTTGTTTTGGACTTGTGAGTCCTGCACGTAGGCTGCTTTCCCAGGAGTCTTGGTCCACAAGTACAGTAAGTGTCTTCGACCATCAGAACAGGAGAGTCTGATGCATCTATGCGGAAATTTCCACATTGCTGACAGGGTCCTTGACTGATTCTCCTTAATTTCTGCCTACAGGACCTACACAAAGTGAACTCCTGCTTCGGTGGTTCCTTGTTAACCATTTCTTCCTGAGGGGACCCTATACTTCCTATACCACTGTCTGAAGGAACAACACCTTTAGAAGACTGACCATTCAGTTCAGAGTTTAGCAATCCCACATTTTCTGGTGTTATTAAGGACTCTGCAAGTGGTAAACCCCCAGCAGTTGAATCTGTCCATGCATTTCTGGTCTTCATTCCCTTGGGACCATAATTTGGACTTTGATGCAGATCCTCACTTGGTAAGCCATTTGTAGGCTTAAATATATAAGCATTATTGGGAGCTTTGCCATTTTCTTTGGTGCCAACATCTTTTGGTATCTTGTGCTTGGGTAAGGCCAGACCCCTGTGATTGGCTGTAGAATAGCACCCACCCATGTTTTCTCTGCAAAAGAATGCTTCAAGTTAATTTTAGTTTAACAAAATTAATATATTATTACTGCTACAGCAAAGAAATTAAAATATCTATTGATGCAAAAAGCTAAGGGGAATATGTATCAAGCAGACAACTTGGCACCTTCCATGATCCTAAACAACTGTCTGGAAAAAAAAATATTAGAAATTTCATACAAATAAATCAGAAACTGCATACTGATACTGCTGTGACATTTTCTGCAAACAAAGTTTTGGCCAAAAACCTACTTGTAGCTAAATATTAGATTGGGACATACAAAATCTAGCTGAAAATTGAAGCAGCGGAACAAAGAATGAATGTAGAGAGAGATCTTCACCTGCAGCTACTGGATATAGTCCGATATCTGGGGGAAGGGAGAAGGTGAGATAAAGTGTTGGTCTGGATAGATTTCCTATTCTTGAGGATAACCCTCTTAAAAGTGGTGAGCCCTTGCCATGCCAGTTTGATCTGTCTAGCATACGTTCCAGAGAAGTAAGGGCCTCCTGGAAGAGTTGAGAGACATGTGTACAGATGTCTTAATGGGTCAATCAAAACACAGCTTTGCATCCCATCTGCACAGGGCCTTAGAAACATTTTGTATTCCACAGGGGACCAGAAACCGTCCAGCATAAAAATGCTTGATGGGGATAAAAAAATAAACCCTGGTAAGATGTTAACTCCTTCGTAGATGGCAAACAACAAGAGCGGTGTGACTGACCTGGCTCTATTCCCTTGATAAAACCAAAGTCAGCCCCCCACAACCACCATTGTTTTAGGCCTGATGTAGATCTGATTGACCCAGTCCACAACAGTGTAGCAAAGTAAGGGAAGTGAACAACCAGCTGATTGACTGGCATGGCCACATCTACCACCTGTCTAAGAGGTTGAGGTTAGACAGTGTATTGGTATGATGGGCTGCAACTCATGCTTAAGTATAAAAACAAGAGCTACCAAAAAAACCCCATATTTTTTTAAAGTTTAAATATGCTTAGTTTAAATCAAGTAAATAATGTGTCATGCAAAGAAGGTTTAAAGTACCTACTAATAAGCAAATCTTCCAACAAGTGAAAAATATATTCCATCAATTACTTGCATAGGTCGCTGATACAAAGTGAAATAAAAAGGTAGCAATGTGCAGCTGAAGTTGATTAATAGAGCATCTCTCTTTGCAGCAGCTAAATGTAGGCCACAGTCACTACTAGCAACACCTGCTGCAGCAAGTGAATCACCTGCACAAGAGAGCTGCATGCAAGCGCCAGTTGCTGTACTGAGCAAATGAAATGTGGTCATACCCCAAACATAATCCTTTCAACTTGATCATACTTGCAGCACAAGATGATTTTCAAGGCACTACAATCTTTTTGCATGTATCAAATGTAACATCAACAGCTGATAATACATGAAAACTACAACACACAAAGTGTCAGTAGCTAAAGCTTGATTTTATAATTATTTTCTAATAATTGCTGAATAGAGAGTAACAACAGAGCACAAAAACTGTCAACAATAAATACCAACTGAGGTGTCGATAATGCTGCATAAATAAAGGTTCTGTTTCAGACTATGCTGCTGGCGAGAATCCCTTGCACCAAAAGGTGAGTCATTCTGTTTCAAAATTATCATTTGTTAGGGTCTTCTTGACCTTTTAAATCTCGCTCACTTCGCTTTATTTTAAGACTGAGTGAAGATGTAAGAGCAGTGTGTCACTGTTCAGTTGAAATGAATTGCTTAGCTCTGAATAAATGAATTATACATGGCACCTTAAGCAGAAGTTTTAATGCTGTTAAGTCACGGGCACACAAAAAAATCTTCCTTTGACTACTCACACATCTTGTTTTCAAAAAACAGTTTACTAAAATTATTTTATCTTCTGGAGATATGCAGCTAAAAATAAAGGGACACTAAACTTATTTTTTGCACATGTGTTTTCAAAACCTGCCAATTTTGTTCACCCTCATCTCCCTTTGGCCACATTGTGTGGCAAACTCTTTTCTACCCAACTCTTCCTGATTTTACAAACGTAATCAAAGATACTTTAAACAGAACACTCCGCTTGCATGAGGCCAGCACCTCAGCCTCCTCCTATTTTTAAAAGCAAGTATAGAGTTTAAAGTTCAAAGGTAGATAGCACACACAGCATGACTCCAGTACCAGCTCACCCCACCCTTCACCTCATCTACCCATTACCTCTCCTGCCCTTTCCCTGCTTTCACCTGGGCTCTTCAGCAAGGGTAATGTAGCTCAGATGTTCAACTGAGCTTTGGAGGCACAGGTGCTGAAGTGATGGGGATGCAGGGAAGGGAGGTGCAAAATGTTATCACTAGGCACTAAAGTATTAGGTCCAAAGGAAGAATCAGATGGAAGGCACATAGGGAAAAACTGAACAGAAGGAAATCATTCCTGAAGACACACTGTACAGGGTGATGCATCAAATGGAGGAAGCACATAGCCTCCCAACCTTTGGCATTATGACAACCCTGAGTGACACTATTTGCATTAATTAACTCACTTTGCTTAACTTAAGTAAGTGTTGGTGTCGCTACAGATAACGTGCATGAGGAGATGCAATTCTAGCAATTACTGGCATGCTGCCTGCTATGACTTATAAAAAGAAATGGTCCTTACAGTCTGTTTTAAGTAACTGTACTAAAGTGGTCTCTAGTGGCAGGCACCGAGGGCTAGTGACACATGGTCTTGCCTAAGTGTGATGTCGCCCTTCCACTTGTAGCTAATGTCAGTGTGAAATTAACTCTGGTAATAACAGTCACTAGGGCAGAAACTAAGTGATGCCTGTGGATTACCTTACTAGAACTTATGATCAGGTAATACTATCTCATCACTGCGTACAAGTTGCATACCAAAGCATGCTTGTACTAAACAAGTTGTCATTAGCAGTGCATGTATAAATTAGTAAAACAAAATTAACAGTAATTAATACATATCATGACTAATGGATAATTATTTCTTTTACATAGAACATGCACTGAAATTACATAAGCAATGGAATATGTTTTCATCATCAAACTACTGGCCACCAAATAATATCCTTGGCATACTCCTCTTTATTGCAGCCATTGATCTCTAGGGGGAGGAAAGTTCTATTTTATCATTCGATTCTGTCCCCCATCCCCCAGAAAAAAATTGCCCATTTAATGAATGAATGATATTGCATGGAAGGAGCGTGAGAAAGAAATCACGAAGCTCAACTTCTGAAGGACCGAACCTGGACAACATTTGTTCTACTAAACTTACAACATAGGACGAAGCTATTTCTAAAAAGCGCAGGGAATACATAACTACATTTGTACAAGAATACGCCCCTCAAAACTTGCTTGCCACTTTCTTCTTTCTCTCAGTACATGCATGCAAGTGCATTATGTTTTTCAGGAAAATGGTATATTTCATTACTTAAATGTAAGTAGGTTTATTAATTATATCATAGATTATGTCAATATGTGTGTTAATGAACAGGTGTATGTATACGCAGATATGTATGAATGTTTATTTGACATTGTACCAAGCTGTTTTCTTGATTTCCTAGTTTTTGTTAATAGCAAGATGGCATCTGAACTTCATGTCATCTTATGAATCAAATTACTATGGTGTCACTATCATATTAAATGTCATTAATAAAACTAAAGGCAAAAGAAAAATAAGCTGTGTTTTGAAAGGCTGAATAAAATAATGCTTATGAAAATGAGGTAGACTGAAATGTATCGTATGAGTAGATAGCACTGCTGTTCTGTAAGTGCAATTGTGTAGCATAATAATTACTAGAAAATATTGTAGTGTTTTTCCTATGTTACTGTTGTGTCTGTGATTATCGAAACAGTTGATCCACGCTGAGGTAAAGCATGTTAGTGCAGGAACTGTAACAGCGATAATATATTGTCTTGTTTATCCCGAGTAAACGAAATCTAGATTCATGGTATTTCTTACATTACAATAAAACTACACGATGCGAAAACGTAGTCTCGCCATGCTTAATGATATTCAATACTTGGTTTTATTATGATGCCGCAATGTGTCGCATCCTAGTCTTAACACAATGTGGGAAGAGTGGGTCACTGTCGTAACCTCGTTAAATGATCGGCACTTTACAATATGCTCGATCTTACATAGAATATAACAACATGAGTCTGGCTGTCTGTCAGTCTGATAACGCGTGGAATCAATCAGGAAATAATAGTGTACATACATAACAAAATCACTTCCTTTTTTTAAGTGGTCTCAAAAAGACAAAGAATTTCAATTTTCGTAAATGTAAAATCTAATGCATGATCACCGAAGATAAAGATCTGTGAATCTTTATCCTGATGCCGATATTATCACATTATGATTCCCACAAACCAGGGCTAAAACTATCAGAGGAACAGGTAAGGAACTCACCGCTTGTACACAACTCCTGCTAAAGACGTTCAATGACTTCCCCGCCACACATAATCTCGTCTACACGACCATCTCCTTCCTTCACTGACTCCGGCCCAATCGCAATTTTTTAATGACAGCTTAAGAAAAAAAAATAGAGACAGCCATACCAGTAAAAAATTGCTGTGCTCGGTAGCCACATATGCTGTATTTCTTGTGTGTATCCACATCACAGGCTTGCACCTCTTGCTGCTGTGGCTCAACTTGCAATGAGAGGCAGACTGCGCCAAGGCCCACAACTCGCCCTTTACTGCGATTCCGTGTGGGTGTTGCTTCCCTTTCCTCCTTGGTTCATTTTAAAATATTAGATATGCAATCAGTTGCATTTTTTTCAGCAAAAGGACGCTGCAGGCTGGAGAGGAAAAAAATCTTATTTGAAATCAGTAGTTGTGTAAAATTTTCTTTATCGTAGGTTGTTTTCAAGAGTCTAGGGCGCGGAAAACCTTTGTCTTCATGAACCCTTAGCATACCATGCAGGTCCTCGGATATAGGACCCCAGAGCGCGATTTTTAGTGATGCTATAAAAACTAATTTATTTTTCAGTTTGTTATGTGTCCCGCTTCAATTTAACGTAAATATTATATAGTCGGACTTTTAAATGTTTTTTTCAAAAAGTGTTAAAAAGTGAAATGCAAACGTTTTGTCTGTGAGACACATATAGACCAGTGGCGTGTTGCATAGCACGTAGCGAATCGAGCGAAGCTAGCCTAGCGAATCTAGCGGTTAGCGAAAGCTAGCGGTCCCTGTGCAACGCAGTGTAGCCGGAAGCCAGAGTTTCAAGATGGCCGACTTACGGCGAGGTTTGAGTGAAGTCTTTGTTTTGCAAGCTACACCCCGCCATGCTGTGGCCAAGCCGTCGCAAATAAATATCGAGCTTGCGGCCCACCTGTCCACTGAAGTAAATCAGGACAATAATGAAAATTCCAATGCCCACATGATCGGTTTCGTCGAAGTCATCGTTCCAGGATACTCGACATACCAGTTCAAATCTCACTTCGAATGTTGCCGGACGCCTTTGATGTAAGTTAACGTAATAAAATAAAGTAAAATGTAATAAACTTAATGAAATATAAATAAAAATGCCAAAATCAATTTTAGAATGTGAACGTCCAAGATATATATATATGCATAAATGTATCCACTACACATATCTATAATAATGCTCTCACACACAATAAACACAAACTTTCATAGAGATCTTTTGTGAAATTTTTCAGGCTCTCCAGGCTTGGATTGAGCCTCATCTGCCACAGCAACGTGGTTCACAATAGAACAAAGCTGCTTGCCACCTTGTGGTTACTGGCACCAAAAATCACCCTCCAGAATATATTCACCTATATTTGCCATACCACATCTATAGCAAAGCATCCATCATCAGTGTCTGCTTTTCTCTTCCACCAACATTTATTATTTCATTATATTAATTTGAATATTTTGCATAAATATCTCTTGCATTTGTATCAACACCCATAATTTCTTTCCCATGCAAATTGAGTCTACATGTCTTTGTGTCACCATCATTAATAAGTTGTCCACCATGTGCATATATTATCTATGTGCATTTATATTTATGATTGGTGTGATTTTGCAGTTGTGCTTATATGTTGTCTACATACTGAAGTTGACACAGCAGCAGCAAAGTATTGTCATACACCATATGGCTGTGTATTTTTTCATCACTGTGTACAGTTCTCTCCCAGCAACTTTATTATTCCATTGCATAATTTGAATTTTTTATACATATCTCTTGCATTTGCATCACCACTATGATTTGTTTTTATTCGTGTAAATTGAGGAGTGTGCGTGTGTTAATTCCTGTCACCATCCTTAATAATTTGCTTTGTCACCAGATGCATGTCATGTTCTGTGCTTTCAAATGAGTGTCACTTTTCGTGTTTAGCTTTGATGCAACACTTTTCCAGTTTATAATTTCTCATTTGATTATCATGTAAGTGTTTATCATATAATAAATTTTCATTTGATTTTACTAATTCATGGTAGAAACAAGTGTGCTTCATTGTGTACATGATTATCAGGTAAATCAGGATTTTTTGTTTTTAACGGTCACAGTGAAAAAAAAAAAACCATTTGTAAGGGCGGTGTAAGTTTTTTATTTAGTACTAAAATCAAGACAGTGACAATATCCTTTATTCAGTAGGGTCGTACTAATAACCGATACTGGGAGAGGTGAGGAGTCTCCTGAGACATTCCTTGCTGTTCTTGCTTCTTTGTAGGGGTGGCACATTGCTGGTATTGGAGATCTCGGAGAGAGTGTTTACTGAAAAATAAATATTAATGAATTATGACAATATATGGGCATGGAAAACCCAAATATGTCTAGCCTGTATGCCCATGATAACTGCTCTTGCTGGAACAGTGCATGAATACAAAAAGTTCCTAACTGAGCTTTTTACATATCTAGACTCATCTCTTTGTGGCAGAACAGACTTTTGTCACTACCCTCCCAAATACCTGTAGGAAAAGAAGCATTAAACAATTAATACTTGAACTGTCAAATGTTTTACTAAATATGGCTATACTAAAATTATGCTTTACTTGCTTATTTATATTATAAATGGTTCACTCACCTTTTACACTCCCCAGTGATGATGATGTCAGTGGTGGGATGAACAAAGGGTCTCCTTCCAAGATTTTAGCCATTCTGGAATAGAAATTCCATCGTGATCTTCCCTGGCCCGTTTTCTTGTTAAAATCTAATATAGCTTTGTACCTGTTGGGATACAAGTACCAAACATGCTTACATATCATTATGTATCCAGACTAATTTCACACAGCTACCAAAAAATCTCTACTAAAGCTTGGTTGATACTGGTGGGGTCTTGTTTACAGGTTAAATGAATGAATTGTGGTAACAAATAAATAAGAACTTGCACAACCTTAAAAACCTGCGATGTTTTGTTTCTCAGATCTATGGAAAAATGTTGCACTCTAAGACAGAAAGCCCAATGATTTTGTAGGAACTCACCATATTTTCATATTGCTCCATTTTTTTCTCAAGTGCTGCTGGAGCAAAGTGGCATCCTGAGGCTGCCATTTCCGAAGCAATCCTCTTCCATACCTCTATTTTCAAGTTGGAATTGCAAATTGTTCCTTATGTTCGGCATAAGTGTCCATGAGGAAAAGTATGCCCCCTTGGTCCATTGATTTCCCACATTCATTTCTGTTAAAATATGAAATCAATTAATCAGGAATAAAAACAGGAAAATAAAAACCAGAATAACATAGTGATATGTTTAGTAAATGCAACAGTATCAGATTCAAACTTAAAGCTTTGATTCTAAACATCAAAGAATAGGGTAGTTGTACTATTTTATTCTGTTGGAAGGATAGTTCAATAATGTGCACAATATTTCATAGCTGGGTTATTTGTGAAAATAATTAAAGCCTTCCATTATAACAGCTCTTTATGGCATTTATAACACTGAAAAAATACCTTTATCACCACCTTCAGCCTTTTCATAACTTGAGATAATAAATTTTGGAACTAGAAAGCAGAAAAATTAAAACACACACACAAGAAGCCGGTACACGCGGAGACTGCAGATTGGAGGATACTGTCGGGGCTACAAGTTGTTATAAAATTACTCTCGCTAAACATGTGAATATTTTGTCAACCTTGATAATAGGGTATTTTAAATAGCAATCGCTAAAAGACACCACTTTGTACACGGCCTTAATCGTAAAGCTCGTACTCGGCAAACGCCAATCCGACTACACATTGTCTAAAATTGCTCCCGCTACACAAATAAATATATGTTTCCACATAAATAATAGAGTATTTTTATTACTTATCATTAAAAGATACTTACCACTTTGTATCCGGTCCAATACTCCTTTTTAACGGGAGCATCAAAGAAACTCTCATCTGCAAACTTGAAACCGACAACAATGTCGGCCATTTTGAATAGCAAGCGTAGGACCTCCAGCGGCCGCTAGCTTTGCTACGCTAGGGGTCTAGGTTCGCTAGCTTGTAGGGGCGCGCTCTTTACACTTCCGGCTAGATTGGCTAGCTTCGCTCGATTCGCTACGCCTATGCAACACGTCTCAGCACAACTGTGTCTTGCTAAGGACTGTAACGATTACAACACATATACACCATTTATTTCAGTGACATGACATAACCGGTTGTACATGAATATTGTGATTATTTTAGTCTTTAATTGTTACTCCTCGAGGAGCATTGGGCCGCAACAACACCGCCAGCGAACCCGTTTTAGGGCAGCCCCCTTCAGTTGTGCCCAAGTGGTTCCGACGTCCTTTGCCTCGCTCGATTCTATTGTTCTTTTCCAAGTCTGCTTTGATCTCCCAACTCGATCTCCTCTTCCCCGAAGGGTTCCAGTCAAGGGGTGTGTGATAGGAGCAGCGTATTTTATAGGTCATGAATCCCATATCTACACAGAGCTGAGGTTCACACTGTGTCTAGGATATGGCGTATTGAAGGCTGAATCAAACCGCGAACTAATTAATATACCTGGACTGCTGGCAGACGATTTTTTTCCCCCCAGTTAACTGCTAAAACGAGGCATTAGACGACATAGCTTCCGGTTTATTCACATTCTTTGTTTGTGGTCTCCGAGACTAACCGTCCTTGATCAAACCATCTTCTTTAACCACCTAGGTAAATTTTACCTCTCTGATAAAGCAGGCATATCCATCTGCTGGGTAGTCAAGGTAGTCATATTCAAACGCCTGGATGTGTGCACTATATTGTTCTTACTGATTCCCTGTGCTGATGTACGAAGTAAGCAAAAAGAAAGAGCCAAATAAGGGAACATGAAGATATTCTAGAGGACAGAAGTTGTGATCCTAAAACTTCTCTTACTTATGGGGAATACTATCACCGTGTGTTTTTGTGTGTACAAATATCCCTTTAATCACGCTATGCATGCATACATGACATTAGTTTAAAAGCAACCCTCCTGGATCCATAGAGAGTTAGCCACCTGAGAAAATAAATTCTTCTTCCGCAAGGTACTCTATAGACTTAAAAAGTCTGTTGTGTGCTGGAACATTAAGGGGAGCTTTATCTTGTAACTAGCACTTGTTCTTTTTTTTTTATTTAACCAGGGGATTTTTTTTTGTAACTTTTTTTAGCTGAACACATCTCTCTGATTTAGAACTGCATACTGGGATTAATTAAGTTGGTCACTTGTCAAAAATATTTTCTTCCCTTGGAGAATCAGCAAGCCAGGTTTCTGGTCTTAGGTGATCAAGCTTTGGGAAATGCTTCTGTAAATGCAGTTTTATTCTTTCACTTTGCAAAATTATTACATATGAATGAATGGATGTCTGAAACATTAATGCATGAGTCTGTTTGGCAGATATGGATAGGTTATGGTAGTTTTGTGCTTTCATATCGAGCTGCCCCAAGAGATTCCTGACAGACTGGGAAGGAGTAATGGTGGATCCAGAGAAAGTGGTGTGGACAGAAGATCTTTAAGCATGTTCAAAAGCTATCGGGATGATTTCAGTTTTGTCTTTGTTGAGCTTTAATTTTTTTCATCAACATCCAGTGTTTGACAGAATGAAGAGTTTGGCAAGTGCTAGTGGACAGTCTGTGGAGTTTCAGGGCAGTCTTTGTTGAGCAGTGCTGATGGTAATCTGATTGAAATAGTTCTAGGTGATTGTGAATAGCAAAATGTTGTAGCAGCTGGTGAAGGGCGACTTTCTACAGAATCTTAGAAAAAGAAGGCTAGAGACTGGGTGGCAGTTCTTTTGGTTATTAGGATCAAAGTGGGGTGACAGTGGCATCTTTGAAAGGATGAGAAACAGAGCCTCTTGACAAGGAGATATTAATGTTCTTGGTGATAGCCAGAATCATTTGCTTGAGGCACTTGAGCAAGATGGTGGACAGAGCACGGCATTAAAACTATCACCAGTTCCTTATTTTTTTAAAAACCTATATAAGATGCTTTATTGTCTTTAATCTATGACAACTATATTTTATTGATTCTTGTGAAACTGAATGGAGGAAGAACTTTTTGTTACCAAACTAAGTGCTTGGTATTCACATTTATACATTTACAGGCGTATATCATGTTAGTGGTTTGCCTTCATTGCATTAAAGTGCTACAAAAAAAAAAAACCCAGAATGGTAAATATTAAAAGTACACACAAAACTTGTCAAATTAATGTACTGGTATTCTTAATTTCTGAAAGGTTGATCTTATTTTGCCCACCCTGGTTTTGTTTGGATTTTTTTTTTTATTTTTGAGGGGGGAGGGTCTCTTTGGGCGAGGTCTGCAGCTTAGGGTATTTTCATGCCACAGGGGCTGATGACACAGGAGACTAGTCATCCAGTCCCAGTCATCCAAACTACCACAACACAAATTTAAAGAGCACTCAAGAGCATAATTGTGTTTTATCAAATTTCTCATTAACGTAAACCTAGAATAGTAGGCACAAGAATGCAAAAACTTGTAAAATGCATGTTCACAGTAAGTCGCAAGCAATCTAATTCGTTTCTCCATGTTAAATTACAACTGATTGGCAAGTGAACAACTTCATTGCTGTGATATGATGCAGTTTAAAAGAGATATCTCTATAGATTTCAGGTTTCTAGCATTCTCTATAAAGTTTGAGCTCAAGATTAAAAATCAGCAGAAGACCTGACACATAAATGACACAGAAGAAATTTAGAATGCTGTCTTAATTCTGTAAAAGGTCCTGCAGCTAATGATCATTTTTATCAGTGTACTATTGTAAAATATTGTTCAGAAACTATTGACAAAAAAATTATTTCACATACAAAAGCGATTTTAAAAAAGACATCCACAAAGTGATGGAGAAAGCGTAGGCTCATTTTGATTGTGTTCCTTTTGCTGGAATCAAACAGAAGATATGAAGCAAGTTCTTACTTCAGATTATTCACGGCAATATAAGTTCAACTTTGTATTTTTGTTCCTGTGCAGTAAATCTGAACATTTGCACATGAGCTTTGCCACGTCAGCTGATTGGCTTAAAAAGAGAACAGTACACCATACGCCATGCTACCCTCACAAAGAACAAATACACGACAACTATAAAGGCTGCTACAATGTCATTATGGCATTTGCTGATAAATCATAGGCATCTCTAGATATATTAATATTGGTTTATCAGACTTCTAAAAAAAGTCAGTAAATTTACAGCGTTCCCTCAAACTAAATAAAACAGAGGACACCATTAACATCTCACATTTATGCCAAGTAATTTTTTTGTTTGCTTCGAAAGTGCAAAAATATGCTGGGCTACATAAAATGATTCATCCTTTATGCAAACAATAACAATATACAATTCACTCAGCAACATATAATCAATAATAAAAATAGTAGACTGTAAAAATTCAACTAATAATCTGTACAATTACAAAATAATCACAAGTACGCCAGTCAACATTAAAATTCTAAAAGACTGCTGCTTGTTGAGGTGCTGCAACTGAAAACTGAGAACAGAGATAACACTGTGACATAGATAGCAGAAGATCTCACTATCTGTTCAGTGTGCTCATAGATCTCAAGGCACACTTTTTTGTTTTGCTTTATACAGATGGGCCATTTCAAAAGTCTTTAGCACCATGGATAATGGAAATGTGACATTCATTTTTCACCCTATGACCTTAGTGTGATAAATGATTCATATAAGCTGCCTTAGTAAACTGCATGAGTGATCATAAATGGAGAGCAAAGTGTACAGCCATTCAAAAATGAGAGTTTAAAAAAATTTAAAAAAAACCCACAAAATTTTAACAAAAGAAAATCACCACTAGCAGTTTTAAAACCAGCTGCTTTAGTTAGATACAATCAAATAAAAGAATTCCAAACTAGCACACAGACAAAAAGTCAGGACAAATTTCTTGACATTAGCTAAAATCGTAAAAGGGGCAAGGGTCAGCAAGGAATAGATCTTAAGTATGTTTGCTGGAATTTGAGGTAAATTTTTAGTCTGTAGCACCCTCTGAACATATATTTCACTAGTCTGAACAACAGGGTTATTATACAGCCATGTATGTTCCTGTCGTGAAAAAAAAAAAAAATTATGACTTGGTATTTTTTCAAAATTAAAAAAGAGATGCAGTCGGCATGATGTACCATTTTACACTGAGGAAAATCAACAGATAAATTGTGCATTAAACTGCTGATGATTACTAGGGTATGGCTTACAGAAGGCATAGCCCAGTTTTCTCCTGCTGCCATTCACCTCCTTTCCTTATTATCTATTTCTGTCCACAATAGAGATAGAAATTTAAACCTTAAGCAGGCAAACTTAACATGAAACACATTTAAATGCCCAGCATTTTTCTACCATCTTTGCAATGATGGAAACAATTTGTTAGGCAAGTAAAAATAAATAATAAAGCAATGCTGTAAACATGTTAAAAATATTATACAGGTGTCAAATGCCCTTTCCCTTTCATGGGGCTTTCTCGTTTATGTTGATATTACGCCAGTCGTTTATTTTGCTCTTGTACCACTGCTCTCACCTTTGTGTGTGTGCGCTCTCATGCATGTGTGTACATATACAAGAGAGAAAGAGAACTTTCTCTACTTGACTGCAGGTCTATGTCTATCTACATGGTACTCATACCATTCTTGTGGGGATAGTGCGGAGATGCACAAATCAAAAGATATGTGTGTTTACATATATATATATACGAGAGATAACTGATAAATGCAGTTGTCTGCTTTACTGATAAATGTGTAATGCATACCTTTTGGGATAGTCAAAAGACCAATTTATCAGCTCTCCCCCCTCCCCCAATCTAAATAAAAAGTTGACAATACAGTAAAGACAATTATTTTTGCAATTTGATACTCTATGCATTTCCCTTAAAAAAGTGTGTTTACTGATATAATTATCAGTAACCTTACTATCTCTACATCAATCCCTGCAATCACAAAAACAAAACAAACCTAAAAACACCTGTAAATCTTAATAAATACTCAAATACTAGCATGATCTGTTTCACTAATTAAAATCAAAAACTGATCAAAACAATTACAAGGCAAGAAAAAAATCTTCACCTGTATAGCAACAATCCATAAACAAATAACTATTCTGATGTGTAGAAAGCACTCTTCTCGAATATAGTGCTGGTAATGCAGAAGACTTTGATACAGATTCATCAAACCCACGGTTCTGCCTTGAAAAAAGGAAAGGATAAAGCACAAACAAGTCGGACTCTTTGGGGATAAAGATAAAGATTAAAAGGCTTCATTCAGCTCTTTTACAATCGCAAAACAAAACCATTAAAAAAAAAAAAAAATCATGAAACAATGATGAGATCAAAGAAAAGCCCCTGAGTAACATTATTAAATTAAAACATGGCATTTCAAACACTGCTAAGAACTATTACAAGAAATGGTGATGTGTAGTTTAAAACGCATGGCTCTGTCTTGGGTGTTCATGAAACAAATGCAGATATGTATTTGGCTGACCTTGGAAACTGCATACATGCAGAAGTAAAATAATGTTTACATTCCTGAGAACAGTGACTACACAGTTGAAAACTGTAGTCAAAGCACTGACCCCATGCAATAATGAATCAACAATGAACTTGCCTAAAAGAAATTTAAGTATACAAATTGGTTGAATTTCAACAGTTTCAAAATGCTTATTTCTCACCTTTATTTAAAAAAAAATGTGTATCTTATCCTATAGATTTAAGTTTTAGCATTTGATAGAAAGCAATGATAGTATGTAAATAAAATATTCTATCATAAATAAGAGGGAAAAACCCCCAAACCAAGCCTATAATATCCTTAAAAAGAGAAAATGGCTTGGCAACACCCTTTCCCCTATACTCTGGTCCATAGCAGACCCAGAAAGCAAGAGTTAAGTTCTTGTGCCTCTCGCCCATCAGGTCAGAATGTTGCATAATCTTTAAATGGAAATACTCATGCTACAACATATTTAATGTACACCACAAATCATTTTGTCATAGGCAAGAGAAATGAAAGGGACCATACACTATCTTATCAAATAATAAACCTGTATTTTGCAGTGATAGAGCATTAGACTTCAAATTGCACATAGTTTGTAAAGAGATCCTTACACCCATCTCTGGTATGGGCCTGTGACCATTGGCTGAGGATCAATCCATCGTGTGATGATGGAATCGGTGGTGAGCGCCTGGCTGTGTCTGACGGTCGTGTCCCACAGATATTTGTACTGTGCGGCAGAAGTCTTTGCAAAATCTACTACATCCTCTTCCTCCCCATCCGCAGTCTTTTTCTTCCGTTTCCTGCCAGGTTTCACAGCGACCTCTGCTTCTGCAGCTGTGGCCCCCTCTTCCATCAACTTCTCCATGCGCTTCTGCCGCTGTGCTTTTAACTTGTGTTCATACTCATAGTAGCCATGGTGAGAGTAGTTGAGATTCTTGTGCTGATAGAAAACTAGGCTAATGCGTGTGGGCTGATAGCGATTAGGATTTTTCAGGGCTGTGGTAGCATGAACTTCCCGTTTAGCCACTTCAAAGAGAACTGCCCGATGGTTGAGTGCAATGGCTACCCCTCCTATGCTTGGATCGAGAAAATTCTCTTCATTAGTTTGCCATTCACACTTTACAACAGATGGGTCCATCATGGTAAACGTGGGCTCATTGGGTCCCTGTCCTAAGGTAGGCATGATGAAAGATCCATTGGGTTGCATCACAGGATGGGATGACGATGATGAAGAGGAAGGATCATTGCACAAAGAAGGGTTTTCCCCATCACAGCTTGCCTTGGCACTCAAGAAAGGGGTTTTGTCAGAGAGGGACTCACCTTTATGATTATCTGAGGTGGAATGTGAGGTGATGAAGGGATACACCACAGATGCAACAGACACCAAACTTGGTGCATGCAGAGATGCTAAGCTAGCAGATGACTGAGTGCTAATAGCTGGAGTGCTGGTTTGCCGAGGAAGGGAGGTGGCAAGTGAAAGACACAATGAACTTTGATCTGATGCCTGGCCATTTACAAATGCTGCCTCTGAGAGAATGTCCAAAGATGAACCAAGGACAGTGCTGACAGACATCCCATCACCTTGAGCTGATGCAAAGTGTGCATCTCCATGAGGCAAGCTTTCAGATGAGCCAGAAACTTGTTGAAAAGATGCAATGACACTGCCAGCATTGTTGTGGCAACTTATATTAGTCAAGCTTTGAGCATCGCTAGGACTGTCAGGACAACATCCTGCTTCAACTTTGATCCCATTCATGGTATTCTGAGCAAGTGGAACATCATCCTGGGAATCAGATGAACACTGATGCTGTGATGCTACATTTGCTGCCTGCTGCATAGGTTGTGGTGAAGCCTGATGTGAATTTGTTTCAGGTTTGCACTCCCTATTGGCACTGACCCCTGAGATCTGCTGATCTATCATGGCAAGTTTTTGTGCTGCTGCCCTTTTGTCCGAGAAAGAGGTTGGAGGGAATGTTCCATTACTGTAAAAGTAGTCCCACACCTTGTCGTACAATTGTGAGGGTTCAAAAGATTGAGACCACGTATCTTCATCGATGCTGGAAAGATTTTCTTTGTCCACAAACGAAGCTTCCTTCACGTTCTGACTCTTTTCTGAAGTGTGCATAGCTGAATTTGTGGCCGAATTCCCTGAGATGGTTGATGCATCAGGTAAAGAGTTGCTTGAGTCATGAGAATGAAGAAATGATGTGTCCTTCTCCAGACTGCTGGGTGTGGTGGGAGTTGGTGGTGCAGACGATGCATCAGCCTTGCTACCCATGATGTCAGAACCTGTCCGCTTGCACTCAGATTTTCCTGGACTTTCCTTTTTAGGGGTCCGACCTCGCTTTTTGGGAGTGACAGGGGATGACCTTGTACGTGCTTGCATAGGATATTTGTGAAGAATCTCTAGTGACCCAGTTTTTATCTTCTCCATCTGCCCTTCAGTGCTACCATACTCGTCTGTTTCATCCAAAACATAGAGAGGTAAGACATGGAGCTGCTCATCCTCTGGTTTGACAAGTTCACGGTGTTTGGTTAGTGTCACCACCTGTTGACAACAAATACATCTGTCAAAACACTAGCTGATTCTGCTTGAAGAGGTCGGGTTGGCTGATTCTAACATGCATGTATCCATATAAACATATGTAAATGGTACAGTACACTTTTACATAAAGCAGAGCAAAAAGTGAGAGAAAAAAAACTATGGCTAAACAGATGTGGAGAGTGAAAATGAAAAAGGAAAAAGACTTTCATACCACAGTGCTTCCATTCTGCATATTGTGGAAGTCCTTATGTGAGTGTGCACAGAAGTCAACACATGCCGTCACACCAGAAAATGGTCTGCCCTTTTCCTTCCCAAGTCGGCACATTTTGGCTTGCTCCTCAAAATGCACCTGTAACACGGCATCACTTGTAAGAAATATTGTTTTATTGGTGAGCCAGCATAAGAAATGTACCAGGTTACACATAGTACCATTTTGATATAAATTTTAAATCCTACAAATTTTGCTGCAAGACTTCTATTTCACTTTTGAGACTAGAATGTGATTTTGAATGTCTACAAACAGATGCATGCTTGTGAAACACAAGACATAGTCTCATGTTTAGGGCAAGATTTCATACCCAAAAGATAATGCATTAAACAAAGATTGCCTAATGGGAATGTTATTTTTCAAAGTCAATGAATATCAATACACCTATAACTGTTTAATGAGAACACAGGATAAAGTTCATCTTCAATGACGCAGGAAATAGCATCCATATGTGACCCACCATACCAAAGTGATTCTCAACTTACAGCAGTTTGGTAGCTATAAGGTCCAGAAAGGAAATTAGGGTTAACTTGGTAATTTTCATTATTTTCAGTCTCTGCAATTATTGATTTGAATATTAATCAATCAGAAAATTTTTCTGCGAAAGTTTAGGAGAAAACAAAACTGGTCGTTGACACCAACACATCCAATAGGAGAATCTGATACTGAATTCTCCTTGATAACAAACATAAAAATACTATACTATAGCTGATAGGCAAGGCAGCTCCACCAGTCTCTGGTTACAAACAGAAAGGGAAAAAATAATCTGAGGAAGAATAATTAGCTTTACTTAATTCCAATCAATCTTCGATTCTTCTACTTTTAGAACAAGGAGAACATGAAAAATTAATTACAGATTATTTTGGGAATGAGAACATTGCAGATGACATTCTGAGTGACTTTGAATTTGATGAAGGAACTCTTAAAAAGAACATTAATCACTGAGAAATAAGTTGATGTACCCCTTGTGTAATTTGTCTTTTGAACAGAGAAGACATGAATTTTTTTGGAGTATTCCGTTGATTTTTTTTTTTTCTGTGAGTGTGCACTGATTGGAATACAACAACACTTTTCTTCCACTGCTGTTTGCTTTACTAACAGGGTAAAGTACTAAAAACCTATAAATATTCAACCTTATGCCCTTTATGTAATTTGAGATGATGTAGCTTGATATGTTTTATCATGTAAAATTTATTACAATTTGAATTAGAAGTACCCACTGGCTAAGGAAAATCCTTTGTGGGATTGCTGAAAAACTTCAAATCTGCACACTTCAAATCTGTATAACTCATTCATTTTTGGTATTAGAAGGACAATTTTGGTATCAAAAGAAACACCAAAACCTGTAGATTTAAAATATGTAAAAGTTAAAACATCTCACACATTTGAGTTGGGACTCATTTTGTGATGGCAGGTCAAATATTATACACTAAAGTGCAAGGGAAAGAGGAACTCACCAATCATCCCTACATCACTTACAAGGCAATGTAGGTGAAAACAATGGGATGGGTTGGGGAAAGCTAATTTCCTGAATTTGCATGCAACACCTTTGGCACTACAGTTTCCAAAGGCCCAAGAGGAACAGGAAAAATACTCTAAAACTTGTGCGTCTCTAGACAGAAAACAGAACATGGTGAAATAATAAGAATTTGTCCAGACCAGCACTGCAACCTTGAACTTTTTATAAATTACCTGATTTCTATAGGCATCAGGTGCCACAGCCTTGTACAATGGTGCTACTACTGTTGCCAGATCTTGCATATGTTCTTCCATCTCTGCCTCCTGTTTAGAAACATTGATGGTGAAAATGTCTGCCAACTGAACCAGCTACAAATGACATACAAGGAAAGTTATCTGTTAAAGGATGGCTTGTTTATAAATGCATATTCAGGAGAAGCAAAAAGAAAATTAAAGAAAAGCCATCCAAGCTGAAGGCATGCACCCATCCACGTACCTGTATTTCTCCCAGCTGACCCAGCTGTTGAGCAAGTGCCTGATTCCTCCCCACCCCCCCAAAAAAAAGAAGGGTTGGGAAAGGAAAGGCGGTAATAAAGAGGAAATGGGCACTGCCCTCACAAAATAATATGGCCCCAAGAAAATGCTTTATGACTCTCCACTCTACAACAATCATAAGATTATGAGATTTCCTTCACCTTTAAAGCCTACAAACATAATTTGGAGGTGGGGATAGTTAACTGAAAACATAGTTGGATCGAAAAAGCAGTAAAAGAGGAGGAATGGAGAAGCAGGCAGTGTGTGTATTGTAGTGCACAATGTCAGGAAAGAAAAACCCAAGTGAATTTTAATATCTTGCACGTTTAACAGTTGAAGTTTTTTCCCACAGGCATATAGACAGTGTATAAATGATATGTTATCTTCGAGGGATAACCTTGACTTTTACATCAGGTGAGTTTTAAGAAGTAAATCAATGGTGAAATGTTCCACACAAACTGAGACTGAGAAGGAGGTGTAAAAATGGGAACAGGAGTTTAGCAACTGTCGGTGAGTATTCTGAGCAACTCTCCATTTAAATTGCAGCTGTTAGATTCTAGCTGTATTTGTATTCATGTCACATATTATGACTCTTAACTAGCAGAATTAGAAACAAAAAGAGTACCTTCTGTGTATCTTTCAGCTTAAATTTGCGTGCTGTGTGACTGCGGCCAAATTTACATCCATTGAAGTACATGCTCCATGAGCAGCCAAAGGAAAATGAAGCTCCACGTCGGATAAGGTCTACTCCCTGGCATGCACATGTTTTCCTGGAAAAGATATGCTGCTGTCCAAGTTTAATGCATTTATAGAACAAACTTCGAACATTTACAAATAACCAGTGAAAATTAGAAATACACTATTTTCCCTGAATGCGAGATAAGTCAACATATGCAATATGTACAAAAACTGCAAAATATATCAGTTTTTTTGTTTTTACAAAAAAAGCCTTTCAATAATGTTTCAAACTGAATGCTCCAGCCACAATTTTATTACTGCATAAGTCAAAATGTTGTATTCTAGTTTTAGAACATTAACATGCTACAAAACATCTTCACAAGTGAAAACAGACAATTCAACATACTGTTCATTAGTACCGCATCGACGATCAGTTTCCATGCCATACTTGGTAAGCATTGATACTAGGTAGGTATACAGGCTGTCTGCTCTATCTGTGGTGACTCCCTCCCATGCCACAATAGCCACAATGATGTATGCTGCATCACAAAAGTGACCAGGTCGTTTGCGTGTTACACATAAGTATTTTTCATGCACACCAGACCTTCGAATGATCTGAAAATAAAAAAAATTATTATTTTTTTAAATAGTGAGGATGTCGTTAAAGAGTATTACACTGAAGACTAGAAATTACAAGATTTTAATCCAGAAATTCTCATGCTTTTTCCCCTATTCAAACCAGACCTAGCATCTGCCGTTAAAGATTGCTGCTTCTTTTCACCATCTCTCAACTAGACACAACAATAAAAAATATATTATAGCATCTTAATTCAGTTTCAAATCATTGAAAGTGATACAGTCTTGTGGCTATATTAAATCTGCATTGTTGCACAGGGCTTATGCGATGTCAGTAAGTGTAATCAGATGCTACACAATGTCCTGCAAGGTGATTTGCCATTACAAGCATTATAATAACTTTTCAGCTATTTTTTAAGCAAAACTTTTGATAGAAGATTCCATGCGACCACATTTGTGCTGATGGTGCTTACCTTCTTCCCATGAGTGGCTACACTACAGGGGCACACATGTGTTTTCGCATGCCTCTATGTAAGCACTTTGAGTCCAGCTGATATGCTAATTATTATTATTAAGGGTGTGTGAGCCATTATGTGGTTGGAATAGCCAGAAGAAAATTAATTACGACCTTTGTAATTTCTCCACAAAAGTGTACAATGTCATCACACTTCTAAAGTAGTATACAGTGTCATACTTCTACACAAATTTACCATACTTAGTGACAAGGTATGTTTGCATTTGACACACAAGTTTATGTCACTAACAAGTCAATACAATAGGTAGCTATAAACATCACATGCATGTATGCATAAATATTTGAGTGTAGGTATATGTAAGATAACATAGAGAAATCTATGTTTGGATGGGTCTGCATGTCTGTGATTATGGTAACACTTTATCGTACTAATCATGCATCGTAAGTTTGAATTTGACAAATATGATGGAGGTTTTTCTTTTCTTATCTTTTCTTTTTTTTTGTCGTTGTAAAAATGTCAAATGTAAGGTATTAAGTTTATAGTTAAACCTCCAGCTAGATATTTTAGGCATGCTGACCTATGAAAAAATAAATTTTTTCACACTGCACTAGATATGGCTTTATTTTAACTAAACCTCACAGTCATAATTATCACTATCATACTAAACTATGCACATACACTGAAATCAATATACTTTATTACAAATACACCTATGCACCAGAAACACTAATGGTCCCATCTACACTTTTAAAATATAAGTGAATTTGATTCACCCCACACTTATAAAACTCTATCAGTGCAGTGATAGCTGTGTAAAATAAACAATAATTGGAACAAATTATAATTATAGTTTTTATTTTGTTAGTCACTTAATTTCTTCTATTTTACAGAATATTTGTGAAAAATCTGAAGGATTATTGGATCAATACAACTATTACATTTCATTCTTTTGTTTTGGATTACAGTTGTGACCAAAACTTGAAAATCAAATCAGTAAAAAAAAAAATAAAGTTGTCAAATGGCTTCTAATATTTAAAAAAGGAATGTACAGAACAGTATACCATAACAAAAAAATTAGATTAAACTATTTTAAGATGCACTGAAATGGAGATTTAAATTTGTTAATAGGTAATTTCCTTACATACCCATTTGGCAATTGGACAGCCCTGAGCACTGCGACCTTCTTTGCCAGTGTAATGGATCTTCTCAATGCGAATAGCATTGCCTGATAGACCAGTTCTGAAATATTTTTGACACTTTTTTAGCTCAAGACTTCAAAATCTTCACATAACATCATAAAGGTGAACATTGTTTACCTTTTAGTCTCCTGTTTTTAATTTTGGGAACCTATATAACACAAGTCTTCACAAGCAGAGGCCAGTCCGCATCTTTATAAAAACTTTGCCTTCTTCCTCTTACAACACTGAGTATTTTTCCTTTTTTGTTTTTTTTTTTGGTGCTTTTTCCTCTCTTTCTCTCTCTCTCGCACATCCACCCACAAATTTACCTTTTTTCCATAATCTCTCGAATGGCCACCAGATCTCTGGCTGTCCCAAGCTGTGTATAGTAAGGTCCCTCGACACTCTCATTATAGACATCTATCACAAAAAGACTGAAACCTACACTATGACATAATGAAGTATGAAAACACAGCAGTAAATTAAATATATCCACACACAAACCATTTGTAAAATTATTAATACTAATATTCTTACGGTAAGAATAAACAGATGCTCAAAATTGCAACTACAACAAAAGGAACTTACAAAAACCCTAGTCCAATTTAAAAGAAATAAAATGTGTGACTAGAGAGCTAAATAACAAAAAGTGTAGTGAACACTCGGATCTGATTCACTTACAGGCTGAAAATATTTATAAATGCACAGAATAACAAGTACTGCTTTTCTATATAACAAACTATACTAACCCAGATTAATAGAGATCAGTGACAGTCACTAGATCTTAAGCCAATAAACAGATTAAATCAGAGCTATGCAAACATATTTATAAAAGTCAATAATTTATATAATACAAAGAAGTAAAACCTCAAGCTAAAACTTACAATTTGGTCCAAGGCATCCACACTGGGGTGCAGTTTCCACTTTGTTGTATCTCAATCGGTCATCAAGTTCTTCTTCCAGATTCATGGGTGCAAGGAAAGGTTCCATTTTGGTGACAGGTGAGTGGGCTGGCTGGCTTGGTGATGGCAAAGACTGATTAGGAGATTGAGGCAGTCTACTGGCTGAAGGCATTTGCCAGCAAGTTGATGGCAATGGCTTATTTGGAGATGGCAGTGACTGGACAGGAGACTGTACAAGATATTGTGGGGATGGAAGCTGCTGGCTGGGAGATGAAGACATTTTGTTACTACTGTAAGTTTGTGTGCCATTTACTTTAACTTCGGATTTAACCGAATTGGCATCTTTCAATGGAGAATGAAGATTTCTGGCACAACCTCCAGGAAAACTATGGGCAAAGTTTTCTGCATATACAGGTGGATTCTGATTTTTTACCTTGGGAGACCTCTGCTGTTTCTTCTTCCCTCCATTACTCTCTGATAATTTCTGCTTGTTTCTAGGAGATTTTTTCTTTTGTTGCTGCTGTGGTAAATCCAATCTCTCAACATTTATTTGCTGGTGCATGGTACTTAACTGGCTTTGTACTGGCTCTACATGCGAGCCAATGCTGTTTGCAACCAGCGCATCAAAAGATGGTAAAGCTGCTGAATCATGTAGTCTGATGGGACCTGCCGGACAGTACAGCTTGCTGGAACTGTGTGAGCAATTCAAAGAGGCACTTTCACAAGCTAGTTTAGATGGAGAAGTTGCGCTTAATGATGAAGGTAATGTAGACTGGTGATGTGAAAAATATGAGTCTTTCATTGATATACTACCATTTAATTGTGGTTTCCAATCAGTGCAGGCAGTGGAGACTGACACGCCCTGACTCTTCATATTTCTAATTAGTGGTTGATGGTTGTTTGCTGACTGAGTAAAGTTTACAGCTGTGTGGGGAATAACATCTGAAGTGCTGCAGTCTCCTGAAATTTCTGCTGACCACTGTGTAGGAGATGTCCCTTCAGAAAGCAAAGAATTATGATTGCTATAAAAACTGTTCTCAAAGCTGGGCATGTTGACTGCCTCTGATTTTACTGATGCTGTGTGAGGAGGGGACAGAAGAGTTTGTTCGTCATAAGCACTAAACTGCATAAAATGTTGATTAAAATTTTCTGAGCTGGTAGAAGATGTCCTCAATGTATCAAACTGTGTTGATGATGACATGCTGTCTGTAAGTTGAAAGTTACTACAAGGCTGCTGTGCATACGTGGTGCTAAGAGAAGGGGATGGCGTTTGAGAGGTCTCATTTTGGTGAGAAAATGATTGCTGAATGTCAGGCTCACACAGTGATTGCGATACAAGCTTATCTGTGAAGGTCTGCATTTGGGTAATCTCAGGAGGATTCACCACAGAATTGCAAAGCTTGTCCGTGCTACCACTATAGAAAATTCCAGATGATGATGCTTGCTGACCATTTTGACTGGTAACATCCTGAGAAGCAGGCTTCATCTTGGAATGTTCATCCACACTGCAAGGATCTTGGCTTGATACACTAGAACTTGTCCACTTTTTGCCTTTCTTCAAAGAAGCCGTGAATTCAGCTTTAAAACCTGACGAATGCAAGCTATCACTCAACCCTTTTTTCGCTACATCTGTTTTCAGGTTCCCAGCAGTTGGTATGCTGCTGAGCCGTTTCTCCATGCTATTTGCAGCAGCTGCAGTGACAAACTTCCTAGCCTCCTCCTCTGCAATCTGAATGTGCTGAGGCTTTGCTGTGCGCCTCCGTTTACAGGGGCTTGGAGAACCTCTGGCCTTTTCTCTTTCAATGATCTCCATGACTTTGGAGAGTGGAATGGAATTTGCTTGCTTGCTATTGCTATCTGATTTTCCAGTTGTTGCATTGCTTGAGCTAGGTCGAGAGCTCTGGGACTCTTGAGAACTGCTTGTCTGTCTCTGACTGCTAGAGGTACATTTCACATAGTTCATGTTAGAAATGGTGCTATTGGACACTGTTGTAATAGTGGTGGTTGTGGGTGTGCATTGGACAGGCAAGCCCCAGAAAATGCTTTCCGAGGGCAACACACTGGAGGCCTTGGCTGATGCAGATGGTCTGACAGGCAGCTGTGGAGCTGCATTTTTGGCACACAAAACACCAGGATGATTATCCCACAGGTACTGAGCATTAGAGTTGGGAGGGCCTCGATTTTGCAATGATGATAATCCAGCCTTTCCAGCTCCTCCATTTGGATCTGAACCAGCATTTAAGATATTTTTCACAGTCTTTTTAGGTTTCCGTTTAACAACTTCATTTCCATCTCCACCTGCAGTTTTATTCCTTTTCTTTTTCTTATTTGTCTTCTGAGTCTCACTGGATTCAGTTTCAGCTACTAAATTCCATACACCATTTTGCATGGGTGTTACATCCTGCTCAAGGTGACTTAATACAGCAAGCTGTTCTGGAAGTCCTATTTCTGATGTCTGAGCACTACTGAAGTTGTCATTTTGTTTTGTAGAATGAGTCATTTTAATTTCTGAATGGGGATGTTTTGTCTGATCATGGTGCCATGTAGGCAATGAATCACAGGTAACAGAATACTGAGATAAAGACAGTTCATTTTGATTGGGGTAAAAGCCATTTTCAGGAGGCAGGATTTTCCCATTGGAAGCCACACTCTTCTGTGCTGAGAATGTCTTTGAATACACAGATATCCGAGGTATACTCCTTCCAGAAGGATCCCCAGTTCCAGAGTTTCTTCCACAACAGCATCATCCATTGGAAAAGCATAAGGATCACAAGAAGAGTTGTCCAGCAATGCTGAAGCAATAAGGTTATTCATGTCGATGCAAACCGATGACATCCACTCAGAGATCAAACATGCAACTGATATATATATTTACATCTATTCACTTCTACCAGTAAAATTCCAAAGAACTTGCTTCCTTAGTTTCAGTTCTTGCTTTGGACTTTCAACCCTGTTCACATCAACAATTAGATATTCAATGTTGATGGCAGCATGTATAAATCTCCTTTCATACAGGAAATCAGTGAAGACGTGAGAAATCTGGCCTGTGGATGGGTTAATGTTTAAGACCCAACATGGATTACAATTCTGTGTTCCCTGCTATGCTTGTGTAATTCTGGTCCTTGGTGCTCTTGGGGCAACTGATGAGCTCTTCTCTTTTTAAACAGCTCATACTCAATCCATTTGTGCCCCATGTCCATGTCTTCTATCATGCTAAAACAAACAAAAAGCACTATTATCAAAGATTTCAACCAAATACCCAAACATGAACATTATTGCTTAAAATTATTACAGCTGGTGAAGTATGTAGACAAATTTTTAAGTACTTAAACACAACACTCTACTTCAGGTATGCTTGGGGGAGGTCACTGAAAAAGATGAGAAAGAACTGGATAGTATGCACTATGCAGAGTCTGCTCACTGCTGCTGAAAAAGGACCTTGTCAGCCTCTGCATCCGCTAAACATAGGTTAGCCAGTACTGGACAAGGGAATGGGAGATTCTGTAGATCATTTTAATGGAGCCATTGATTAAAAGGCATCAAGAAAATTTTAACTATAATTATGCTATAATTATGACCCCTTTCATTTAAATGTCAGCCCATTTGCCTAACCCATTATATTTAAATTTTACTTTTAACAACATGTAGGGATTTTCCAGAAATGGGACTGTGTGCAAACAGTTTCAACATATTTCCTCTACAGACTGATTTCCAGCATCATAAAAGTTCAAATATTACCTATGCATGACTTTCATCATGACAGATATTTACAAATTGCTATACTGCCTTTCTTGCAATGTACCTCACATTCTATTTTAACCCATTCTATTTAAATAGAATGTGAGTGTTATTGTTATTTTAACATTTATAGCCACAAGTAATAAAATAAGAATGAACATACATTCTCTCTTAGGGGAGGTGGGGGGGGGAGCAGATTAACTGGTTAGAGCACCCATGTTCCTCATAGGAATGTGGACACTTAGCCAGTTCATAATGCCTGACCATTATAACTAATTTATACTGCACAGCCACCAAAACACTAGAAAGCAATGAATTAAAAAAGATGATACATTAAAGCTTCTACGATTCTGTTATACTGTGCAGCATTACCCAACCCAAATGTCAGTCACAAATCAATGAAACCCACAATTCAGAAATGCAACAAAAAAACTCTTAAGTCTGATTTCTGCATGTTCAAGCACAGATTAATCCACAGATCAGAAATTCTTAAGTAATGTATAATCTGATAGCTAAAATTATTGTTTATGTTACAAATGATACATGACAAATAATGACCTCAAATTTGATAACTCGCTGACAGCTGCTTTCAAGATGGACAGAATGTCTAAATCAGTAAACTGTTTTTCACTGTCTTGAGTTTCAATCGAATGATCATTACATTCACTGGAAAAATAGGTGCAATTCTACACTCCAGCAAAACACAGAATGAACAACAGATTCACATTCAGGTTTAAAACGGACACCAGCTATCAAAGCAAATAAAAAATGTGCACAAGGTACACAATGAAGCATTACCTGAAATTTAAACACACATAAACATGTAAAAGAAAAGAGCTAAACCTTAACTGAGATGAAGAATCCTTCAGTCTTGTCACCCCAGCTGTGAACTACTCCCAGACCTGTTCTCAGTGGCCTAACTGCTTAGCCCAGCCCAAGCCTTGGAAATGCATGAATTCAATCAATAATGCTGTTTTCCTAAGCTGAAATGAGGATGAATCACAGCAAAACAGGCACTAGGAGCTAGCTGTCTAGTTCCCACTCAACAGAATCTGTAATAGGATATAATGGCTCCCTGCCATACAATCTTGATATTTATGCAAGTCAAGACTGCTCCTCTCATTTCACAATGAATAAATACAGTGCGTGGAATGAGTAAATGAAGAACTTTTGATTCATGAAGCATAGTTATTTACCAAGAATGGTGACCATTTTAAAACTTTTATTTCTAAATAAATAAAATTCTTTATAAATCTTTTGTAAGCCTTCAAAAACCTCAATTATGAGAAGTAAGATAATAATGACATTTATCCTAATTTATTATTGTCAGCAGAACATTGACAGCATCATAGTATGTACATCTGTTACAATATTCCACTGTGAAACAGATGATCACAACTAAGCAATCGTTTATAGCCTTTGGAGATCACTTTCCTCATTTATATGGGTGAACAGCCTGTTTTTGTTAAATGCTGTACTTAGCAAACAACAGCAAATATGAATTATTGCCTATTATAACTTTAAAAATTTTTGTTTTTCAAAATGTGTTATTAACAGGACATTCTGGCTTCAACTTAAAATGAAAAGTGATTTATGCTGACAAGAGTTTTACAATACTAGCATAGTACAGCACACTCGAAAATGTGCACAATTACGAAAACTGTATAGAAATTTCAAAATTCAATAACTTTTGTTTGTAGCTTATGGAAGCAGCTATGTGTGTGTGGCCAACACCAGCATCCACATGCTTACAAAAGCTGTAACATATATTTATCGCCCAAAGCCCACAACATTTACAAAAATAAGGTCAATTTATGACCACTCATCTTCTTGCCAATTCTACACCTAAAAATAGCTTCACAATGAATGTAGCTATAAATAACATGGTGTTTTCCAAGATAAACTACTGCTAGAAATTCTACATCTGTAAAGCACTTTACATTAGGCCTTTTTTTTCGCATTAGCTAAATGGGACTTCCTGTCAGCTATAACTGAAAATTACTCCAAGCTGTTGATTCATAAGAAACAAAATGTGCTGTCCATAAGTCTTTTTTTTTAACACACCAAGACAAGTCCTATGTTAGACACAATACTGACTGTAGCAACAGATCATGTAAGCATGGGTACTTTCATTGTTTTATAAACTCCCTTTTATGAAATATTAACATATAATTTTTCACATTTATAGTGCCATCAAATATCATTTTTTAAAATATTTATTCTTAAAGCTCTGTTAGATAACTGTTGCTAACTGCCATAAGAAATGCATTTTATCATTTATTATGAAATGGGGACCTCTGCTAGTCTTAAAAAAGTTTATCACAAAAAAAGCCACCCACTATTTTTTTAGGAAAGGTAAAAGGTGAGGGTTGAGCTTCATTTTGGATATGCCAAATTCTAAACACAAACCACTTACAGCTCATCACCCCTTTAGACACCTTTGTCTGTGAACAATCAAACCAGTAAAATGTGAAAAGTGAGCCCATTTCAAAAACTGTCTTAAAGCTTTAATAGAATTACAATATTCAATTTTACAATTCCAATCTTCAAATGAAAAAGTGAGCAACTGTATTTTAATACACAAAATATTATGAAATATGTAACAATAGAAACACAGCCAAAAGCTGAATTTTTTTTTAGGCTTTCTCTCCTTATCATTCTTTCAAATACACCAAGTAATAATAGTAAGCAAAATTACTGTAGCCAACAATTCTACTTTTTAATCATTAACTCATTATGTTTTTGTAGTGTGTAATGCCAGCACCAACAGTAAAGTAATTAATAGTTTATGATTCTGAATAATGGCATATTTGATGTTTTAAATCGTAAAAATTTCTTATATTTTGTATGCATTAGGTTCTAGCACTGCAAGTTGAACACATCTGAGATATGAGTTCTAAACAAATCTAGAAAAATGGCATATCTAAACAAATGACGTGTAATCCATCTTTGACAGACTTTGTTTTTTGTTTTCCTTTTCCAGTTTGAGTGCTCTTATATCATACTTCATGTTCTTTGTATGCACAGCACCAGACATCACTATGTGGGTTTCACCGTTCTCCAAAGCTAACAACTGATTTAATGAATTTAACTCCAGTCACCATTTTTATGTTGGGTGTAAATGGCCATAGAACTAACGGGCTAGGTGGGTGGGGTACTAGCATATAAAGCAGAAATATTAGTACTATCGCTGTTCTACTTTTAATCCAAAAACTATAAACACTGGGTTTTAAATCATACACATTTGTGAAGCTTTTATATCGCCAATATTTGAAAACGAAGAACGTCATACCTCACTGGTAAATAAATAAAGCAAGTATTTCTAATGGTTAAAATGATAAAATAATAGCTGTATTACACATTTTTAAAGCGATGATGTATAGTTTTAAACGCAGTTTGTTGTTCGCATGAGATCCATTGTCGTGTATTCGCGTCTATTTTTAGTTGGCTTGGTGAACTAGACCAGACAGGTTCACAGAAGTGGGGTACCCGCATTTGCAAAACTATCTAGGCCAGCTGCTGCGTTTTCCAAACAAGTAATCAGGCCACTAGCCGGACGAACAGAACTGAGACGCAGGCTTTTAGCAGCACATTACGAAAGCTATGGGAATCAAACAAAGAAGGGAGACATCCCCAGAATGCAGCCCTTGCTTCCCTGGGTCATCCATATTGAATCGACCAGCAGGGGGACAGCAGACGATTCGCCGAAGAAAGGAAATCGGCAGGCACTTAACATATCGCCATGCAACTCGATAAATCCAAGCAAAGCACGAACTTAATGCTCAATATACATCCTCACCTTCGCAATCAGAGTGTCGGGCATAACAAGCGTTTTAAAGCCATCCACGAAAACATGCTCACATTCGCAATCTCTCATTGCACTCCCGACCCACACAGACGGCACGTCACGTGACCTCGTATGCATAGATTTTTTTTTCTCTCTCCTTTTCCTTGAGCCGCGCGCGAGCCGGCACGTTCGCTCCTACTGTCTGTCCTTGAGATAACATATATACCAACGTAGTATTTACTACTGCAGTACCTAGCAGCCAAAAAGTTTTTTAAAAAAACACAGGACATGGGGTATATACACGGGTGGACATAATTATGTGTGAAGATGGTGTCAACCACTTTCTTCTGTCAGATCACAGTCTTCTATAGAGGTCCGTGGTCTGATAATTATTACTTCTTATTAGAATCAGATACCTTTAAACACCCCATGTAATAAGCAACAAACATATTTTAAAGTAAATAAATCAAAGCGGACTGTTTTCTCTTCCTCTTTGTGGGTGTTTACGCGGCTCGATCAATTGTTCATATCCATGGGTGATGAAAACATCTAATAGTACTTATATACTTCATGCCTTGCAACAATGTGTCTTTGTTGTTGAGGAATGAAGTCACGCAGTTGTCACACACTAGCTTCCGCTGCTCAAGCATAACTAATGTTATTTCAGGCTTTTGTCGAGCGATCCGTCAGCTCCTCTGTACGACAGCAGCAAGCTTAATTAGATATATAAGCTGACCTACCACACTGCCGCATCATCAACTTTGACATCAAGCATCTCGGCTTAATTTTGTTTGTTCAACATTTCTTCAACGCAGCACTAGAGAATTCCAATAAGGTCTCAGATTGGCAGGCCGAACCGGAAAAGACAGGCATCCTGGTACCAGCAAACGGTCAATTTGCCACCAGGATGTTTACTACATCAAGGTCGCCACTTTATCGCACTGAGTGAGTTGTTAAAATGAGACGAAAAAAATATGAGGTGGGTGGTGAAGGAGAATGGTGAGAAGAACCCACGTGAAACCTTTTACACCCAGGGATTTAAATGCGATGCGAAATGTATTGTCTGCACTAATGCGGAACCTCGATTAGAACTATGAATAATCTGTTTGATAAAGCAGATTAACATGTAGTTGTCGCAAACAATGGAACTCGAACCACATGTAAATCACATGAAGACCTCATGTACAGCAGACCAACCTGGTCCTCAATACTTAAGATATATATTAATGTCGTTACATTTAGAATATTTAAATTGAAATCTTTAGATCGAGACGATGCATGTAATGGAGGGAAGCTCCCCTAAATTACAGGTGGTTCACACATTATAAGTACTGAAACCGTATAGATGCACAGAGGTCAAAAGCATCAAAAGTTGCCAAGAATGGCAACAGAATGTATTACAGTGGATAGCGATCAGGGTTTTTTGTTTACATTAGAAAAACAACTGGAACGGCGTTGAGCCAAAGCTCAGAACTTACAAGGATGGGGAAAAAGAAGCACTGCTTAATTATGTTTTAATTAAGTTTAAACTACAGGTGCACTAATTGTAA
Organism: Pomacea canaliculata; assembly: GCF_003073045.1. Taxonomy (NCBI): domain Eukaryota; kingdom Metazoa; phylum Mollusca; class Gastropoda; order Architaenioglossa; family Ampullariidae; genus Pomacea; species Pomacea canaliculata. The sequence goes on along the minus strand of NC_037590.1, from coordinate 39,865,785 downwards.
CATCAACATTAAATATGTTTCCTCGGTGCCAGGATTGTGCTCTGTTCTCAACAGTGTTGCCCTAAAATGTCAAATGCAGTATTCCAATGAATCTTTTTTAGGGAGCTGAATTTGAAATTCAAACATTGCTTACACCAACCATTGCTTTGCGAAGGTCAACTTCACAGGAAAGTCTGGTGATGGCGGGAAGGAAGTGGGCGAAATATTGACAAGAATTATTCAGCTCATGTTGCTTCCTGCGTTAGGGTTAAGGATGCCTCTAAACCTACAGTATGCAGATTTATATGACCATGTACATGGTTTTTCATCATTGTGTTCATGGCATTTCTGCACCTAGAGTTGAGACGTACCTTCATCCTCAGAGAAGTGTCACCTTTGACCTCTATATCCGTGGCCGTGCCGTCGGCTACGTAGGTTCAGCAAGGCTGTAGATCGCACATATAGTATTTTCTACACTAACGGGGCTCACAATCAACTCTGAGTTTGATTACAGCTTTCTTTTTTTTGTGATTTTACACATCACTCTAAGCCTTCCTTCGACGGTGGGGCAAAGCGCTATATAAATCAACTTTATTTTTATTATATCCTGAAAATAAGCTGTAATGAGAGTGACATTAAAACATTGAAGTGTAGGTAAAACCGATCGCTCATATGGTGGGCAGATAAAGTGAGTGAAATGACAGATATGACTGCATATTGGAGATGTCCGAACGCCATTTGTTGACATCGAAGCCATAAATCTTTCAGGCCCTTGCGCCCTTTCAGTCTTCATAGATGCACATTAATCATTGTCCAGAAACTAAATGCCATTGTGAAAGCACGCGAGTTTCAGCTTCCGGCATTTACGCACGATTACAGCATGATTATATCTGATAAACCTGTTTACGTACGATAAACAAGTGTTTACGCCTGATAAATAATTATATGATGGCTAGGCCTAATAAATGGGTGCTTCTGCACAAGTCCTTTTGGACATTTCTATTTCATGTTTTCTACAGAACTTCGGGTCACAGGTCCTTACATTTTCTCACATTTCTTATAATAAATGCTTTATCTTAACTTCGAGGCAAAGTTATTGCATATTTTCTCGAGAACTTTATGGAAAAGCTACATGTTTTATAGAGAACTTATGCTTACAGCTGATGCTGGTTTTCTCTAATCCATCCCGCAATGTAGGTACTATGTTTTCTCTAGACATTTACCACAGTGAAAAAAAATGGGTTGCATGAGGGTGTCGTATAACACTTTTAAAGTAATATCGTGCGTATAATTATGTTCAGAGGATAAATACTTCCTAGGGTGTCACTAAATTACACTTCCTTGGAAAATGTGTACATTCTTTCAACAACAATATTTACCTTGTGGCTGTTCACGTTGTAATATATTAATTTCCTGGACGAAGGACTTTGGACAGAACAACATGAAACACACCATTCTAACGGTACTTCCGTTTAGGCTCAAAATCAGACATCAAGCAATTAGAAACATCAGGCGTAAAGATGAACACAGGGGATGAAAGAGAAATAGCACAGATATACTCCTATAACAAAAACATTTGACCTTCACATGGACAAATAAAACTCTTGGTTTCAGTTTAAACAATGTCTTCAATCAAACAGGGAATTAAATATTATTTCTGCTCAAGCAACATCTTGACACTCTTCATTCACTTCCCTGACCTACTATCAAAATAATATGACGATATGAGTCAGGTCTGAAGATCCTTCCTTCTAACCATTATTGTCAACAACACGAAATCGTAACAAGGGGTCAAATCGTCTTTTATTTTATTTAAAAGTCTTTTCATTTATCAATAAACAATAAAATTACTTACAAAGTAATTCAAATATTAATGTTTTATCCACGCTGAGTGCCAGCGTTATGGAGGCCGCCATTGTAACCGATTCACACCTTACAATGCTGCAAAGTTAATCTGCGGTACATAAAAAACCTTTATTTTTCAGTATTTATTGTAATTTATACATTATCACATCTACCTCATCTTCCTGCCAAGAGGAAGCTTAGGCGGAAAAGACAGGAAAAATCTGAAAATATACAAAAACAAGCAACATTTTATGTGAGTAATACACATACACATGAATATGGACTCCTCCTTTAATCAGTCATGTTTATTTATGTATTTATTACTACTTGCCGTAGATTAGTCATGTGGTCAATGGTCTTACTGATGTTTATTTAGCCCCTCCCTTTACAAAGCCAGTGGATCCTTAGTGCTCCAGGTCTTATTATCAGGCGGGTGAGAGGAGAAAAGTGGGTTGCGCCTCCAGACAGATTGTATTACTGCTCTCTCCGTGTCAGGAATTGCAAGGAAAGCATGCACAGAGAACCTTCAGCAGAACTTTCTCACGAGTCGCAGTTTTCGGGTTAGAAGCGATTCACAAAAACTTTCTACCTCCCCCCACGCTGGTCCACACGCCCTCTCCTGTCTCCATCCGGGCTTATCACACCTTTATATTATAAAGTGAATGTCTCCACGACGGCGAACTCCCCCTGCCCAGACTTTTTTTCATCTTGTTTCTAGAAAGTTAAACCGAATGGTGGTAGTACAACACATCAGTTACCCTACACCCGACAAGTCTGTGAGGTTTCCATTTAATGCTGACCAGAACTGGGAGAAGTGGAAGACTTAATTTATTACAGCCAACTGATCATTAAAACCCACTTTCAACACTTCGATCTTTTGTACCTTGTTTCTAAAGGGTGCAATCTTGTTCTAATGACCGGGTAAATTCAGTGTAAGATACTATTTTCTAAAGTAACGAAGTCTAGCCTTAATCTGTTTGTCCTGCATGCAGATACAGAATCGGCGGCCAGACGGGAGTTAGAAAAATTCTTCCGGCAGGACAATGCCTGTCATCAAGAAGGATTTCAGATATTTTAAGAAGTGTCTGCCTGTTATACAGAGTTTGGAGAGCAGTCTGGGGTTATAACACTCGCTTGTCACAACTCAGGGTCAGGCCCTCGGTTAAGATCTTGTCTTGGGACACTCTCTGTATGTGGCATCTGTGTGTTCACAGTGCCGGCAGTCGTGGATTTTTCCCCCTGGTTTCCTCCCGATACCCTTCCCCTCATAGTGCGAAATGACAGTTTCCTGCCTTAAGTAACCAGCCAACCATCCATCCAACCAACCAGAGACTTTGACTCCCGGGATGGCGGCTCTGCAAAGTGGTTTCTCAGGAACCCCGAAACCCTCCCACAAATCGACGACACGAGGATCCATGTTTAACGGGCTTAGGAATGTCTGCACTTAGCGGCTGGAAGTAGGCACGCCCTCGAAATGAAAAGAAAAAAGTCACCGTTCTTTCGATCTCCTACTCTAGAGTAAAACCTGTAATTCGTGAATAAACCTGGCTAAATATTCATCCTTCACAAGGAGTTCTCGCTAAAATTACTCCACAGTGCGTTACACCGTCTTATTTATGCATTACAGTTTGAAACAATACTAACTCAGATAACAGCATACCATTTTCATTATAAAATACGATTACCATTATCAACACATGACTGCCATACGGGCTACAATGACAATTTCAATGTTATCCTACATTCATAACGATTTCTTACATTTACCATATGTCACTGCGAATTTCTCTAACAGACATTAACATAAAATAGCGGAGTACCAAAGTGTGCTAAACAGCACTGTAGATAAAAATATATATATAAACCACACACACACACACACACAGAACCCTTATTCAAAATAACGTCTTTTCATCAACCTAGTTGCCTCGCTTGGTAGGTTTTGATAACGAGATACACATCTGCACTTTTCCGCAGTCGACCTGTGAATAAATTACAGGGACAAACATTTGCGTGGGTTTCGTGGACGGCTGACACCCATCAACCATGACCGTTTCATCGACTAAACCCTTTCTCGTCACATTTAATTATATTATACACTATATAATTTGCATCTACATTCTGAATCATTTCTTTCTCGTGTCAGTGCATCATGCTTCCTGTCAACGACAGACGCAGGCTAGGATGAGGAGATAGCCAGTGTCTAGTGACAGCTGCTGGCGGTCCGTGTTCCGGACCGATGGTTACCGTATCATCAGCAGCGGAAGCGACCCCTCGTGCAACAAATGTAAAGCGCGTGAGTGATCGATGCAAAAAAAGCTATCATGTGCACGAGGCTAGACTTATTAATTGATGAGCGAGAAAAGGCGTGTGTTTGTGATTGCAGGCTCGCCCAGAATGTGAACACAGCCAGGTATACGAGTGCAAGACAAACACGACAAACAGGATTGTGTGAGAGAGGTTACCCATGCAAGGCAAAATATGAAAACATGCGAGGATGTGCATTATGTTGTAGATGCATGCATGCGTACGTGTGTGTGTGTGTATGTGGGTGTGCGGGAGTGTGTGTGTGTGGGTGTGTGCGGGTGGGTGCAGGTGTGTGTGGGTGTGTGGGAGTGTGTGTGTTATTCAGTTTTAGTATGCTGAGATTTCTCGTCAACATCGTCGTCACAAGTTACTTATAGAGAGGGTGAGCACACTAAAGTGATCGTGCGGCGAGCCGGTTTCTAGGCTGAGCCAAAGTGTAGTGGTGTTGTTAATAAAATAGTCGATGTTTGTTATTGTGAGACCCATGCAGCTCTGAAGCATTAGGAAGCGCCTGGGGTCTGTACTGCTGGCAGCCAACGACACAGTCCAACAGCTTCATGAATGGCCTCTGGCTGCATTAGTGGCACAGCGCAGGGCCTCCTGCATCGCAATTAATGGAAACTGCCATTGTGCAATGCAGCGTGTCGTTGTCGGCGACGAAAATAATTTAATTGCGTGGCTGCACGCACGAATGCACATAAATGCGCGCGTTTCTGTTCTTCCTCTGTCCCACCAAGTCCGGACTTTTTTGTGTGTTTGTTTGTTTTGTTTTGGTCCACAGACACACATATTTCGTCCCAAACGTGCATCCTCCATAACCGTTAGTCTATTTAACCTGATTGCCATCGAACTCTCGCACCCGTTTCGCGGTCTGCACACTCCATGGTTACCTAACCATTGTTTATCCCTCTATTGTCCCTTTATTTACAAACGAGAGGAAACATGTAGTGTTTGTGCCTCCGGTCTGCATCACATCAGAATGTAATAGTTTGGTCCCATAGTTATTGCAGGTCTTAATATGACATACCTCTTGCATGCCGTATTACGCAAGATAATTAGAGATAGTTATTATGTATGCATTAATATATGTGGGTTAGTTTCGTGTAGGCATGCATGTGGATACAAGAGTATGCGTACAGGAGCGTGTGTATGTGTGTGCGTAAGATACAAATGTAATATTATGTATGGCTTAGTGTTATGTATTTTATATGGATTAGTTTATGAATGTATTGCGGGTGTATTCTAAGGATTAGTTTTATGTATACATATTATGTATGGGTTAGTTGTATGTAATTAAGTATTTACAATTATTTGTTGTGAGGTTTCTCACCGGCGACAAAATTTGCATGCGACATGGGCACCGATACCAACCTGGCCAGATATTCACACCTTGTTTCTCAAAAGAAGTGTAGCTACAACCATCGCGAGCATAACTCTAGCAGATATCGTTTTCACACAAACAAGTATCACAGAATAAAGCCTTAAGCCCTCTTTGACTCAGTGCAAAAGTGTCAAAGCTTAATCATAGTCCTGGCGAAGAATAGTGCTCTCTAGTGAGGCAGCAGCACAGAAAACTGAATAAGTCATGCGACAGAAAAGCCTCAGTCCTTCGTTTCTTTACAGAAGCACAAAAGGTAAAGAATAGTTTGTTGGCAAAAATGGAAGTCTTCTGTAAGAGATAACTACACAGAAATATATCCTTTTGTTGGCATGAATGCATGTCCTTATGACAGCTGGTGATTAGAAAGAAAACCGCAGCAGCATATTATGCTTTTTTTTTTTTTGAGTATTTTCTGTGCCGCAGGCATGTAGGCAGAAAAATGGCACACTCCCCACACAACCTATTCACTCTACACCCGCCCACCCGACTGTAGTCACACAAGGATCATTTGCCTGACAGCCAGTTGAAAACACAGTTCTGATGATACATGTGAACAGCAATGGCGTTTCTGGGGCTTATGGCGCCCTGGCGAGGGAAGCAAACTGCTTCTCAGTTAACCATAACTAAAATGTTCTCACGTTGAGCATTACTCCTAGCAACAATCCACACGATGTTACTCCATCATGATCACCTTCCCTACCACCTTTTTTTTTGTCTATTGCTCACTTCCATCCTCGTCTTCCTCTGCAGAATCGCCATGCTCTTATAGTTCTTGTTACCCGATTCCTCTGTGTCTTTTATTAGTCATCAGTATTGTTGTTTATCTTTCCGTCCTTCGAATGTTGTCCAGGTCTCGTATTTGAAAACAAGCACAGTTATTATGTTATTGAGTATGCGCGCAAAACTAAATAATGTGTTTTTGTGTGTACATGCATAACTGTCTACTCCACCTGTCGTTAAAACTGCGCAAGTTTCTTTTGTTGGTTAGACTCACCGAGTCATATAACTGCTTACCGGTCAATGGCAATGTTGTGAATGGTGTACCAACGTGACGTAGTACACTGTTAGCGGCGCTCGCTGATCATAGGTACGAATCGCATACTTTGCTAGAGGATAATTAATTAACGGATGGGTTTTGGAGGCTGAAATTTACAGGTTAGGTTTATATCACATATATATATATAATTATACTTATATTTAGAAAAAACACAAACCATTAAGGTTGGTCTGTAAGAATGACTGTATAAATGCGCCTAGTATAAATAATTTGTTGAATAGGCGAGATGATGACGATGACGATGACAATGTGAGTAGGGCAGATGCCCACCACTTTTATGAACTAGCCGACTATGTTGTAAATTAATGCATCATCTCAAACTTTTATTTTGTTCGCAAATAGTCTAACAGGTTGACAAGCTGTTGTCAAAGTTGCCTGTCCTGCCCGCGCATGTTTCGAGCATGCTGCGTAACCAAACAATATTCGGGCAATATGAAGCCGAGGTAACACCTGTTGGTGAATGACAACAAATGTAATTCAGCTGCTTTATTTGGTTGTAAAAATAAGTAATTGTTAACAAGTGGAGATATAAAAGAAATTATTGCAATGCATTTCCAGTCTTTCAGCAGATGCCAAAAGGAGCCTATTATGAGTTCGAAGCGAGACTGGTTTCCATTGTAAGAATTAAACAAACGACAATCCAGTAGATCTCGACATATCTGTGATCGATAGACATCACCGCTGAAAGAATATTATGTTTTTCATTTGCACATCTTACTTCGTTCGCCCACCGATTCAGCGAAAAAAACATCTTTCTCAAATAAAATTAAGAATATAACAAACGCGAAATAAAAGAGCAAAATAAAACCACCCCCACCCCCACCCAAAAAAAAAAAACAACAACAAAAACCAAAACAAAACAAAACAACCAAACCAGCAGCAGCAGCAGCAGCAGCAGCAGCAGCAGCAGCAGCAGCAGCAGCAGCAACAACAACAACAAACAACAAATAAAAACCCAAGAAAAAACAAACAAGGGCAAAAAAAAAAAAAAAAATGTATCCCAGAACAAAGCTCTTACGTTTCTCAGATTTTGTGCATGTGTTCATGCAGTTTATAAAAGTACCATTCTGTACCTTATTCAGCATATATATAAACATATTGTTGTTGCATTATGCAGAGAAAACGGAAGTCTAAACAATTCTGCAAATAGGTTTGTCCTTTGTGGCAATTCATAGGTGCATAGCCACAGATGAATGTTTCATTAGCCTTTTATCCAGTTTCGAGGACGGCATCAGTCTCACGCGTATTCATTCTCTCAGTCTGCATACACTCCAAATCGATCGTACTACGCATGCGCACTTCTACATCCGGGAGCGACGTTCACAGACGGTAGATCGACGGATCAGACAGGAGCAAACATTCATTTAAATACACCTTCCTTCCAGTAAAAACAAAACAAAACAAAACGTCAGGGAATTAATGGAGAATAAATTGAAAGGTCAATATTAAATTAATTTTATTTTCGTGAGTAAAGACCTGGAAAAATGAGCCAATCAAAGCGTGCTGCACAGTTGAGTGCCGCTGCTTTGCGAAGTCAAGCCTAATTCTGTGCAGTGCAGAAATGTGCAAGCAGGTATATAATAAAGGCAAAATTTATATAGCGCATACTCACACTCATTAGGAGCATGCTCTTAGTGCTTAAGTACAAGAACGAGACATGGTCAAGAAACGAAGGACAGAAGAACAAACATGAACTACGGAAGAATAAACAACAGTTCCGATGATGGGGAAAAAATACAGAAAACGCGACGAGGATGAGTATCTCCACAGATCTGTACAAAGACAAAAGGAACAGATAAGAATTCACAACCCATTTCTCATTAAAGTCGTGAAACAACGAAACTATAAATATAAACACAGACTCTTATGATCTGTCGGAAGTCTGTGAAAAGCGTATACGAAACTTAGAGGGACATAACTCTTTTACTTTGTAAAACGAAGTGTGAGAAGGAGTAGTTTCCCTTGTTAAATTATATTTTCGATCTGCCTTTTTTTAAATTGCTGTGGGTTTTTGGTATCTCGCCGAAAAGCACTGCCACTGAGTACGGTCGCAAAATTTATATGCTTTGCAAAGAAAGGTGGTTGTCAAACTGGCTGCCAGTCTGGAACGAAGCTGACGTATAACTGCCAGAAAATAATGAAACAAGCATCAGTAAATGACAAAAACAGGACATGAAAGGAGAGAGGCAAAGATGGTAACAAACCAAAAAGCGTAAACAAGGTAGCCCCATCCCCTCCTAAAAAAAATAAAATAAATAAAAACCTTCATAAATACATGTGCCGTTCCCATAGTAAATTAACAGATAAAAACCAAATCAAAATACTTAACCTTAGCCAAAACAAAGCCCAGGCTGGAGGCGATAAGTGAGACAAATGCACGTTTCCAGATATCTCTGAACTACATATATTAAACTAAAAATCATTTTCCAGAAAACATACTCTTTTCCTTACAGTTTCCTATTTTCATCTTTTCTTTTGGCGTGGTTGGGGGAAGTAGATGGATTGGTATCTGTATTTTTGTTTTCTTTTCCCGCCCTGTTTTCTGTAACATGATATTATGTGTACTATATGCATGCCATCAGGCACTTCCTTCGAGTTAGCTTTTAATCTCACCTTGACTTGTTATCAGACGGACATGAGTGAGTGAATAAGAGAGAGAGTGTGTATATGTGTGTGTGTGTGTGTGAGAGAAGAGTTTGGTGAGGAGGAGGACGAGGACGAGGAGGAAGAAAAGATACGTTTTTTTCCAGTTAAAAGTTAATGAGGATTTGAATTTTTGCGCATGTTCACTCCTTGACGTCTCATCACGTCACGCAAAAAATGTTTCTACAGAACAGATGGTCGAGGAACAAGAATTGCAATCAGAAGAAAACAAAAGAAGACTGGACGAACGCACTCTCTCATTCGCTCGTTCACTCTCTCTCACCAACATATTAGATACACGCTCTTTCTCTCTCTCTTACACCCCTGTCGAAGGCTTCCACTCACACATACTACGCACGCTGTCTCTCTTCCATTTCACATGCCAGTCCATGATGTATGCACACACCCGGGGTAGCTGCGTACACGTACGGCACATGCGCTAATGAGATCACCAGGCGTTTTCGAATGGCTTCCCACCCTTTCAAAGATGGCACCTGCCAAAGACTCCCCCTTCCCCAACGATTAGATTTCAGAAGAGGTTGCGTGTACTCCAACCATTTTCCCTGGCACAGGGTGTAGGTGAGGAGTTCAGTAAGCTATTGTCAGCGTCAAAAGCGAACCAGGCTATTAAAACCTTGGGTTTGTTTGGTAGACTCGCCGCCAGAAATAACGAACTCGCTTTCATCTCTTTTCCCACCTTTCTTTCCGAAACTCCACCAAATACCGAAAAGGATAACAAATCTGTTCTTTCTTTCCCCCACTTACCAAAGAGATTAAAAAAAGCTTTTGAATCCATTTGCTGGAAGTCGTGCACATTAATTTTATGATGCACGCAAGCGTGCACGCTCATACCTACAGCGCGTGTGTATACACGAGCAACGTCGCACTCACAGTTCTTTGAAAATATTACCTACCTCACCCCCACTTTCCCACACATGGTGTTGGCCGGAGAAACATTGTCTCGGTCGGGTGTCCGTAAACACAGGATTTTTTTTTCTTTTTGGTTAAGGTTCAGTTTGTTGGTTTGCTTACTTTCCACCTACCCTGAGTCCAGCTGGTGCTCAGTTTCGTGAACATTTAGGCAATCTCTGCCAGGTCCTGAATCTTGAGATGGCAGGCGGTCATTACGTGAATAAATCATTCCACTAATTAGCCCGCAACATCAAATGCTGTAAGAAATTTTAGTCTCCTTATGAAATGATTGGCAATGAACTTCTGATGAAACGAGTTTCTGTGGTTAGCCTAAATGGTCAAAACAGAACGGCCTACAAAGCCCGAGGTGAGCAGACTTCACTTCAATAGTCGTGTGACTCAACGTATTACTTCCCCCAGTTGGGTCAACTGGGGAATAGGCACCTGACTTCCTAAAGGATCTGAGGGAAGGTAAGGCAGCGAGGAGAAAAGGTGAGCATCGCCCTCAAATAAATGGCCCAAGATAAACAGGGTCGCTAACTCCTCTCCCACCCCCACCCAACACACATCCACCTTTATCTCTACAACCACAGTAAAGTCACGGAATTTCCTTTTTTTCGGCGTAAAAAGTCTATTACCCGCCCCAATCCCTAATTAAGTAATTAAGATAGACATCATAGAAGGCTCCATTTAGGATTTTCTTTTTTTGGACACAGCCACACATGATGCCATCTTTATTTTTCACCTTTCTCTTGCTCGCACAGCCCACACCAAAGACAACGGGGTGTCGGTGGAGACTTTGTGACAGGTGACCTCCAGTCCGTAAAATTTATTAATCGGCGGGCATATATAAGCGAAACGATTTAATTTTAGAAACAAATCATCGTTATCTGGTTGAATTTCAAAAGGCTAGTACAGCTTTGCCCAGAAAAGAATGGAAGACAGATGGTTATATAACGCGAGTCTAACATCTGGGACAAGCTTGCAGGAGGTGTGCAAGCTGAACCTCCATTTGCACTGCGTGAGGCAAGACTCCTTGGCCGGAATCCACACATGTTCTCGCTCTTGTAAGCGTGCACCATGATGTCCAGCATGCAAAGTTTGTGTCAGATGATTATTGTCCATCCGTCTGTCCACCTGTGTACCTGTCAAATCTGGGTACAGACGACGTGATTTAAACAGGATTTTATCATATCTTTCGCTTGCTATCTGTGAAAGGAAATCACAGACACAAAATTAAATAACTGGCTTTTATATAAATCTGTGTGTGTGTGTGTGAGAGAGAGTGAGAGAGAGAGAGAGAGAGAGAGAACGCACACGCATACGCGCGCGCTTATGAATTCCTCAATACACACCCAAGCATAGACACACACACACGCGCGCACCCTCTACAAAAACACCAGTGTATGTAGGGATAAAGTTGATTGTTTCTTGCAGGGTATGCAGGCCAGTCCTCCAGTAAATCTGACAAGTTAATAGCCCAGCCACCCACTCTGTTATTTATTCCTTTAGAATTGTACCTGTGTGTTGATGTCTTACACAGAGTGCAACGCTTTGCATGAATACTCAGACTGAAGAGACAAGAAGAAGGGGAGAAATACTTGCTGTACGATGTCAAAGCTTTCTTCAACATTCAATTTCTGAACTGGCAGTTAGATATACCCGCCATGTGTTTCTATTCTCACGACATGATCTGTACCTGGCATTACCTTTTCACCCCTGTTTGATTACCCACGCAAAAGTTTGGGTTGATTATCCTGCCCTTTATAAAAGTGGTTCTAGACAGTTAGTCCTTGTGTAGTCTTGAGCTTGAACATAGTATGTCAGGAGTGAGAAGTGTTGTGGTTCTCTTGCTGGCCATCGCGCCAGTCATCAACTGTAACCTCATCGTCTACCCCGCTGCTAATGGAGCCCCTACTTCTAACAAATTTCAGGTGAACATCATATTGTAGGTCTCTAAAATTCTTCCTACATCAGTTAGTCATTAAAATAGAGCTTACGACCTTCTTCTCTCAAATCTTTTTACGAGAGGAGGTCTCTGTAATTTCTTGTGAAGTGATGAGCAGAAAAAAGTCGGCGTGTGTGTGTGTGTTAACGTGACGATTGACAAATAATGCATATCTACCTAGCTTTAACATATGATTATAACATATCTATCTCACACAAAATGAGTGGTTGAAACACAAATTAAATACAAGATTACAACAGACACATGATATAGATAGATATCGAGGACCAATAATTCTACCACCATGACATAAAGTTCAATCACATGACATGATACAGACTTGTCTCACCAACAGGTCTACTTGACACAAGATGGCCAACAGAAGCAGTCTCATGTCTACATCACCACATCGGACCACAGGACCACCGAAGCTTCTCATGTTAAAGGAGGTCGGTCCATGTCCTGGACGTCCTTCGCCTTCACAGGGGGCAAGGTCACGGTGGAGGTTCACACGTCACGTGACTTCAAGAACTGCATCGTGAGACCCAAGAGCTATGGCTACAGCTGTCGCCGCTCTGGCAGCAAGGTTAGACCATGGAAATATGTAATAAATGAATCGCAGGGACAAGAAATCAAAGAATTTTGAGTTTCTCGATTCTCTTCTGTTTATATTTTTGTGGGTTTGTTTATTTTACACCTTTGAAGCGGCTTAGTGTTCAGGATGATTGTCTTTTAGAGCTGAAGTACGACATTCTGCCATTGACTAGATTTTCATTATTTTTTCAGCCTCGTGAATAAGTTTAGTACTAATTACAATGCAGGTCGCCGTATTTGATGTCACCGCAAACACAAAAATGATGTCCGTGGAGTTTGACTACGACTACGGGTCCAACACCGGCGGTCCCGACATCACAGACAAACTGATGGTCTTCGCGGACCCTCCGGAAACCAGTCAACCCTCCAAGACCGACCCCTCAGTCCTGTACTACGATGTCGGGGTTCATAACCTTAACGGCCAGGTGGCACTTAACAACACCATCAAGGAGGTGTACCTGGCCCCCGGGGCCTTCGTGAAGGGAGGATTCAAGAGCACGGCTACCCACCCTGTGAAGATCCATGGCAGGGGCGTGCTGGATAACCGAGACTATAAATGGCGCGATTCCAGGCAGGTGTCCTGAAGTTCATTAAAATTGTGTTCCGTATTCTACCTTTATAATCAGCAGATCCGTCAGAACCTGTACGGTTATTGCCTTTTGCCATTATTTTCATTTAGTTATGAATCACTATAACATATATGGGTATTTGTATTTATTTCTTAAAATATTTTGAGAGCAGGTTTTCTTGGGCAGCAATCAACCTCGATGCCGGCAACATGCACATATTAGAAGGCATCACCATCTCCGACCCATGCTACTACTATGTGAGGGCGCTGAGTAACGGCAACACCATCAAGAACATCAAGATGGTGGGCGCCTGGATCTACAACACCAACGGCGTTAGTGTCGGCGCCAACAGCATCGTGTCTGACTGCTTCATCCACGCCAACGATGACGCCATCAAGGTACTGTCACGTGTCAGACATTTACTTGCTTTTCTTGAGTTCTGAATTAAGGCCAGACTCTTCTTGATGGATATCCTCCTCCTCCCCCTCCTCCTCCTCCTCCTCCTCCTCCTCATCTTATTATTATTAATTATTTTTACAGCTACACGCTAAGAACGTTGAAGTTACTCGTTGTGTGGTCTGGCAAGCACAAAATGGCGCCGTGATTCAGACAGGATGGTGGGAGAGCCAAACAGCACAAAATATTCTGGTAATTGTGAGAAGACGCCTGGTTCTACCTTTCTCTTCTCGTCTTGACCACTTTCTGAGGGAGGCACCCTCTGATGAATTCTAAGAGTCTGTAACAATCTGTCACAATCTTCGCGGAGTATGACTTAATCCCAAATATCCTAATCCCAAAATTAACATTTTGTGTGGTGAGTGGCATCACAATAAACATATTTAAGACGATTTCTCTTTTGACCTCCATATTTCAATGATATATTTTACGACTACTGTTGCAGCCGAATTCATCACTATAACACGTGTGGACTTTTGGAAGGATCTGATTTATTCTTAGTTTTAAGAATGACAGGGTTTCTCTGCAGGTTTCTCACATCGACATCATCCACACAGACTGGTGCACCTTCAAAGGTTCTTCTTGCCACTTGTCTGAGAACGACGCCGTCTTCAACAACGCCGGCGACACCAAGTCGATAGACATCTCCACAATGGTACTGCAGGACATCCGAGTGGAGGGCACCTGCCCCCGTGTATTTTACTGGAAGGTACGTCATCACGTAGATCATTTACTTGAAGACCTTGTCAAGTACATCATTCACCTCATCACTTCATTTACGTGAAGATACCTTTCCACGTAGCATATTGACTGGACAGTACGTTGTCATGGCTACTTTACCGAAACGCTTGTTGTATGTGTATTTTAGTAGAAGGCAAGTTGTTTTTTTACTAAACGGATTCAGCAACCACAGCAACAGTCTTGACATTTTGACTTTCGCGTTCATTGCCTTGAGTTTCAAGCACAGACATTTTATGAACGTATACGATGTTGCTAAATGCCTTTTGTAAACACGATTTTCCAAGATGGCGTCAGGAGCAAGTGGAACGATGCGAATGATTCGCTTCGTCAACTGGAGCATCGAGTCTCAGCCTGACCAAGACAGCCTGCACAACGAGATCGCGGGAACCGGAAGTACCGGTCATGTGTCAGACTTGCAGTTTGTCAACTTCCGCATTGGCGGCCATTGTGCTTCCACCGCTGCTGCGGCAGATTTCATCCTCGACACTCGCACCACCAGCAGCATCACCTTCAGCTGCGGCAGCGACCCTGTTGGCTGAATCCAGATGGCGCCGGTCCTCCAAACACGGGATCGCCAACTCCTCTACTTCTGCTTGACGAACTTGTTTGTTTTAAAGTTTTTTTTATTGAAAATAGTTTTAAAGGACCAAACCTGTGTAAACTGATCTGAATAAATTTCTCTCTCTCAGAAATAATGTAAAATAAATATCACACCAATTTAACTGGTTTATAGTCGTCACCTTAATGATGGCTCAGTCATGAATGTTTCTTGTTGAGAATGAAAACATTGTTTTGTCTAATTTTCTGTGATAACATTTCCGAAGATATTGTTGTGGAAACATGTTTGCGTGGAAGCCTTTTCGCACCTGTGCAGGTATTCAGAAAGAATAAAATAATTCATACACATACACACACTGACCGGATGACTCAAGATACGTTTTGCTATGGGTGCTTACATCGATATGAAAAGGGCATCAGAGTGTTTTGACTGTTTCCACATGTTGGTTGTCATTGGTGTAACCTTTTATACATTTGAAAATTAAGTTCATGTACCTGAATTACATCTTAGGTGCTCAGACCTACTCGTGCAGAACTATTTGAAAGCTAGCAAGACCACCCAACAACTCTGCGTCCTCTTCTCCAAAGAAACTGAGGCCCTTGCCGCCTGCTTCTGTAAACAAGTTGCTGCGTTCACTGCAGCTTTTCTTCTCAGTGACAATATCTCGTCTGCTCATTGACAATAGCTTATCTTCTCATTGACAATCGCTCTTCTTCTTGGCAAAATAAACGATGGGTCTGCACCATGCCTCCTCAGATCCCCAATGTCTTCTCTGCACACGCCTGCTGTTGTTCCACAGTCTGCACTTGGTCCCTCGCTGAGTGCAGGCTTTCACAGAAAACAATCTGGAAAAAAACTCTGAACGATTAAAGCATCACCCACGTCAAACAAGAAATATAGATAAAAGTTGTCAGTTGCCAGCTAGTTGATGGAATACAGAGTTGTCTGCAGTTTGTGATAAGATGCGTGGAGATTTTTCTACTACTACTACTACTACTATAATAATAATAATAATAATAATAATAATAATAATAATAATAATAATATAATAATAATAATAATAATAATAATAATAATAATAATAATAGGTTTCCCTTTTATTCCTCTTTCCCTCTAGTCTCCCTCCATCCACTTCTTTTTCTCACTGTCTACCATTCAGAAGTGGAAGCAGAAGAAGAATGAATGCTGGATGAGTAGGGAGGGGAGAAGCAGATAAAATTAATACTTTGCTCAGAAAAGGTCTTTAAAATCCCATTTCCTGCAGTCGTTGTTTGCACGCAGTGATGCCAGACTTGAGCTCGGGTGAGACCCTCCAGCTTGCGAGCAGCTGGCAGTGAAGCCGCCATTGATGTTACAGCAGCAGCAGCAGGGCGATGGGAAGAAGCAAAATAGCAACATGATCTCCACCACCATGAGACACACTAGACACGGAACACTAGAACCGAATTCTCCCAATGTCCATGTGGTCTAGTTCCAGTGTGACAGGCGCAATCTAGTAGATGAATTAGTTGATTTCATCAATTATTATCCATTTATGCATGGAGCATTGTGCAAATTATTCATCCTGCATCGAAGTATATTAATTATTACTAATTCTAGAAGAACGCACAGTTTCATCATGCTGCTATTCATTCGCTGTAGATGTTTTAGTTTCATTTTTCAACTTTCTTACTGCATTAAACTGTTGACCTGCATTTCGTAGAAAATAGATAGAAAATAAACAAAGCTCTTGGAGAACCAGCATAACTGACAGCTAGTATCAGTCAAGGAAAGAACGACTAAATAAATGTGTAAAATAAGATAATGATGAATGTGAAAATCCACTTTGTTTCATTAGCTTCAAATTATACTTATTGCTTAATTGGATTGTTCGTGAGTAATTGTTTCTGATGAGGACTGATTGTCTGACAGATTATATGACAGGTGACCTTTACTTGTTTGCTCATCTCACACCTTTCAGTGCTCGTGTACCAGGCGAGTGGCAGCCTTACTTTTCATTTTATTCCTCCCAGCAGACCTCAGTCTCAGGTTCCCAGCAGCATTTTGCTTGGTGGGATCGTCACATCCGGGCTCGCAGGGTATTAATGTGGGTCTCACCAGCGCCATTTGTCGTGCATGCGTGCGGTCAGCAACCGTCTGATCATCAGTTGTTACCAAGGAAACCGTTGTGGAATTGGGTCGTGTGAATGCTGTAAATATTAAGGTACGATCCGATGGCACTCACAGGACGAATAGCATCTGACGAACGACAGCTAGGAGTTATATGGCGGTCCAGGGAATTTCAGAAGTAGTCCATATAACGGGGAAGAAGAAGAAAAAAATCATATTGGTCCCCACTCTAATGGAGGATGGTCTGGAAGATAATTTGATAGATCGACGGGGACGAACATGTATAAATTCATCTCGTCGATATTTACTTCAGTTTCTTACTGGTCACCCAGGACTTGGCATCTGTAATACGGTATTCCAGCCCTTCTGTAGTGTTGTATAGAAATGTCTCATGGAGCACACAGATGTGTCATCAGCAAGTCAGTCAGTCAGTGTACCTGTCTGCCTTTATTTTTGTGTGTTTATAGATAATCTCAGGGAAGTCTCACTGTGAGGTGTATGCAGAGTTCACACGGATTCTCAATACCGTAGTCGAAGTTGTGTACAGATCACTGATTCCCCAGGACGTGTCTTGTCCGATCATCTTTGTTAGAGGCAAGCAAGCCTGTAGAAGGATAAGTCGGTTGTTGTTGCAGTCTCTGACATGGTGACTACACCTTTTCCTCCGTTTTTAAGTACCAACATGAAAATGTTTGGCAGACCTTTATTGTATCAGCTGTAGTTTATCTCTGATTTCAGTAAAGCATGGCAGAGGTAAGGATCGCTGTGGCTTACCTGTTGACTGTCCTGCCTGTTGTCACCTGTAAACTCACCATCTATCCCGTTGCTGATGGAGCGCCTACTTCTGACAAGTTCCGGGTAAACATCACTTTGTTTACGACATTTGGATTATAAAATTATGTTTATATAATTTCTGAAATCAAATGTGTCTACAATTTCTGTCTCTATAACTTCTGAAGAAAGGGGAGAAAAAAGATGATGATGGTGGTGTGTGTGCGCGTGCGTGTAATTTCACCATTTTACCACATGAGTCCACCATAGACCTGACCATGGCACGTGACTGAAACAGAGATATATCTAACCGACATGATTCAAATACAGATATACTTGTCACAAGACGGACAGCAGCAGCAGCAGTCTCATGTCTACATCACCAGGTCGGACCACAGGTACCATGAAGAGACAAAGCATGTTAAACGAGGTCGGTCCATGTCCTGGACGTCCTTTGCCTTCACAGGAGGAAAGGTCACGGTCAAAGTTCATGCGCCAAAGAATTTTACAAACTGCATCGTCAGACCGACAAGTTATGGCTACAGGTGTCGCCGCACTGGCGGAGAGGTTAGGCAGCGGAATTCTTTAATTAACCAATTGTAGGTGTTTATGGACCGAAAATTACAACCTTTCTAATTTCTTTCAGTGTGTTCTTTGTTCACTGTATTAACTTTTAAAGCACGTTTTCAAAGTTTAGTATAAAGGAAGAGGATCTTTTAGATGTTATCTTTTGACCCAAAGCTTCCTTTTATTTTTTTATTATTATTTTTTTTTACATTGTATCTCTCTGTCTCGTTAATCAAATCAGTGTTTTTATTATAATTTTTAGAAGTATAATTTTCAATCCTTTTCAGTTACTTACATTCAGCAAATTCTCATTCAAAAGCAGGTCGCCGTGTTTGAAGTCACTGAAAACACAAAAATGATGTCCGTGGAGTTTGACTACGACGACGGGTCCAAGATTGGCGGTCCCGACATCACAGACAAGCTGATGGTCTTCGCGGATCCTCCGGAAACCAGTCAACCCTCCAAGACCGACAATTCAGTCATATACTACGATGCCAAAGTTCATGACCTAAGTGGCCAGGTGAAACTTAACAGTAACATCAGGGAGGTGTACCTGGCCCCTGGCTCCTTCGTGAAGGGGGCATTCAAGACCATGGCTGATCACGGGGTGAAGATCCATGGCAGGGGGGTTCTGGACAGCAGTGACATCAACAGGAAGGAGTGTCAGTAAGTGTATCAGCCTTCGTTTCTGGTTATATTGTGCTTATTTTTTCAAGCTCATAACATATTTTGTACAGTATGTAATTGTAAGCGACTTTAATCTCCACTGAATGAAGAGTGGCAAAGCAAAGAAACGAGGTATACAACAAGTTAGCATTGGGTTACAAGTATATGTCCTGGTGATGCTTTGGTCAACTTTGTCACAGTCAAATCTGTGGATTTGTTTTCATACCTGCTCCCTGTTGATTTTTTCTACTTGGGAGGTGTGTCATATCTGGGACAGCGATATTGTTGCAACGTCCTGCAAATAAAAATTAGGATGTTGGAATATTATTTATCAAGCAATGAGTCGCAGTAATGGTGAAGGTTCATCAGTGGGACCTGTTTGTCTGGAACAATTTTCTTTCCAATATGTCTACTCGCACCAAGTGTGACTATACCTCCACAGCTGTTTAATATTTATAAGCGGGCAATCTTTTATTACTTTTCAAACAACTTACATTTTGTGTTTGACTTTCTACAACATACACCTCCACCCACCTAGCAGTCTTATTACAAGCATAGACACTGTAACAATAAACGTTGCTGGATTGTTTGTAACTTACAATACAACAAACCTTTTCCAATATGTTGATAGCATGGATTCATGGGCGGTAATAGACATTAACAAGGGCGACAATCACATTGTAGAAGGCATCACCATCTCCGACCCATGCCGCTTCTATATGAGGGCGCTGGGTACAAACAACAGCATCAACAACATCAAGATGGTGGGTGCATGGATGTACAACAACGACGGCGTTGTGGTCGGCAACAACGGCACAGTGGCGGACTGCTTCATCCACGCCAACGACGACGCCATCAAGGTACCTATGCTGGTTTCTTTTTAAAATGAAAAGGAGATCACCTGATAGTTTGGGATATCGATGGTAGACAAACGGTAGAATATACTGAGTTTTGAAAAATAATTATTTCTCACTTGATCGTGGAGGAGATAGCGAGATACAACTGTGTATTTAATGGGCTGTTTTAGTACAATTACAATTATCATAACAAGCTTTTAATGTTTCAGTTAATGATATGCAAGACATGACTCTAAAAACATAAACAGCTGATTGCATTCTGATGTCGCGATACATCACCGACGTATGTAATAAATATACTAATAAATGTTCTTATTGACAGCTGTCATGATTTTTGTGGTCTGCTAGGACAGTAATCATCATAATCAACTTCTTTATCATTATTATTTGTATTATCATTTTTTGACAGCTGCGCAGTGATAATACTAAAATTACTGGCTGTGTGATCTGGCAAGGCCAAAATGGCGCCGTGTTCCAGACAGGATGGGTGAAGAGAGCAGTGGTACACAAAGTCCAGGTAACTGTCAGAGGACCTCTGACCTTTTCTTTCACTTCTAATTTTTATCAGTATTAACGGACAAGAGAAGAAAAAACTAATTGATGTCAAACAAAAGAACAAACAAACTTCTCTCGCAATATCAGCTGCGAGTTATGGAATTTCAACTGCAAAGGTACACAATTCTATTCTTGATCGTTCGGACTCTCAACTAATTGTTCTTATTTTAATCACAAATATAACAACCCTTTGATTTGCTGACACGTGACATGGCGTCTTCTAGTTTCCTAAACAATTGAAATAGGGTTTACAGAGAAATATAACCCTTAATAAACCCAGAAATGTTTGCCATTTAAAGCAAAAATTTTATTTTTCATTAACATTCAAGTATGTGATTAGTTCTTTGGACACGTGGCGGATTTCTCTCCTCTGTTCTTCAAAAAGTTGCTGAAATCATCGCTCTTACTCTAATGAACTAATTCATATTGTTTCACGAGTCGCAGTCTTAAAACTTGTCTTCAGATATCAAACATCGACATCATCCACATAGACTGGTGCACTTTCCAACCATGTAATAGACTGAGCGAAAACAAAGCTGTCTTCAACCACCGCCAGGACAAAACCAAGCACTTTGATATCTCCGATGTGGTGATGAAGGACATTCGGGTGGAGGGCACCTGTCCTCGGGTAGTTTACTGGAAGGTACGTTACATTGTACGAGACGTTGTCACGTGGGTCATTTAGTTGAGTTTACTCCAAGTTATTTAATTTCTAAGTTAAATTTTTATGTAAGAAACGTATTGCAATAATTTTAAAATCAACTATATCTACAGTCTTTACGTGTTTATTTGACTACAGTAAATGCTTCATTGAGTTTTAAGTAAAACTTTTTTATGATGTTGTTGCCCGAGTGCCTTCATTAATGTAAATTAGTATTTTTCAAGATGGACAAAGGAGCACAAGGAAGGATGAGAAATATCCGCTTTGTCAACTGGAGCATCCAATACCAGCTTCGCGGCAAACAATTTCAGAATGTGATCGCTGGAAACGAAAATAATGGTACAGTGGAAAACGTGCAGTTCGTTAACCTCCGCGTTGACAACCGTTGTGTGTCCAGCGACACAAATTTCATCGACAAACCAATGACCAGAAACATCAAATTCACATGTGACGAGTCCAAAGGCCGGAAACACAAGGCGCCAGCTAGAAGAAGGATGGAGCTGACCAGAAGAAGCAAGAAAAAGCAAATCCGAAATTAGAGACATTTTCCCCGATGTCAGCATGCTTCGTCACATGTCTGCACTCCTTGCTCACTTAAAGGAAAAGTTTCTCCTTTTCGTTGCTTCACAAGTGTATACAGTGTATGTGCATTTATCCCCCAGCTCCCGTTATATTCTCTCAAAGTGTTACAATTCTACGGGCATTTCTACACCCAAACCATTGGAATTGGTGTCTTATATTCCCTGAATGAGAATATTATTTGTAAATGTATTCGGGTATTCAATTGATGTCATGTAAAGGACAAACTGAAAATGTTTGCTATACACTCTGTTAGTTAGGCCTGTGGTATTCACTTTGAATTTTATCTCGTTGTTAATTAAAAAAAAAAACAGAATGGTATCCAGAAAATGGATAGCAGCGTGTTTAAACTTATTTTATTTCGTGGGTTTCCTGTGAGGTAGGTTGCATGGAAAAGGTGACTGAAGCAGCTATCCAACTTTACAGATTGATAAATTCCTGTAACTTTGCTGATACTGGCCTTTGAGAGTTCCTTTGGCAGACAGTTTTAGGTTGAACTGACACACTTTATTCACACTGAGATAAACACTGAGAGCACAAAGAAGGTTAGTTTACATCACTAAACATCATGGAGTGCTGAGTTCTACCAGTTAAACTGCCTAGCTAAGTTAAACTGTCTAGCTAAGTTTATCAGTTATGTTGTGTGTGTGATTCAACCAGTTTTAACTCCACCTGTTACTTCTTTTTATTCTGTTCCCTTTGTCTGCATCTGGTTCTTTATCTGTACATAAACATGTTGTCCAAAGGGAGGTCATCTTTAAAAAGCTGCTACAGTCAGAGTAACCAATAAATCCCTAAAGGGACCCAAAAGTAAATATTCGTGTTGTTGAAAACCAGACTTAACCTTCATGATGAGGTCGCTAAACAGGAAGCAGAATGCATGCTAGCTGGAAAAAACAGATAAGATTAATATTTTGTGTGAGAATAAGAGAATAAGATGAAAGACAGACCTTTAATTTCCCCGTGAACAATAAGTTGTGTAATCGTGTACCTCTAATGTGGCAGATGAAGCAGCAGTTAAGGGAGAGAACTCTGAGTGCAACACGCAGAGCAACAGGGAGACAAAAATCAAACCGTCTGTTCGGGTGTTAGTGTACTGCGTTATTCGGGTAGGATAGAAAAAAATAGTGACATGAAAGATATTTTTTAGAATTTCAGTTCAAGAATAAGTAAGCTTGATTTATGAAAACACTTAGGACGAGTTGTCTTTGTCTTCTCTCTCCCCCTTAAACTCTCTCATTGTAGGAAGAGTAAGTGATTCGTGTGTGCGTCCGTGTGTTACCTTTTCTTCTTATGCTTGAAGTCAACATTCAAATAGTGTACAGCTCGTCTGCCATTGCAGTACTTTGAGAATATTGTTCCTTGACATCACAAATCACTGAAACAAACAAACAAACAAACAAACAAACAAACAAACAAACAACAAACAAACAAACAAACAAACAACAGGAACAACAAAATCGCAGACGATGTTAGCTTGCACCCTCGGTTATTGCCTAGTTGTAGAACCTGGCCTGTATATTTCCCTCCATTGGAAATTTGATTGTCAATGTTCTAAACATCCCAGTTTCCCTCCTTTTTCATCTCGCTGGATGAGTTAACCCAGCGGTTCTCAACCTGTGGGGCGCGCCCCCTTGGGGGGGGGGGGCAGGACGTGCCTACAAGGGGGGCGCGGAGGTGGTCCTTTTTTAAAAGTTTCTTATACCGGTATTAGTGAAATTAGTTTACATTGTGTAGCAGAGTGGTGAGGGCGATCAAACTCCAAATCGCTTCTCCCTATTCAAGTACACTGTCTCGGCATGCAGTGACTTCTCACTTCCAAAACTCAAAACACAATCCCCCTCTCAACAATTAAGCCTCCAATCTCCCTCCTCTCGCCTTTTGCCCTCTCTCTTCCCCAATCTCTCATCGCTGACTCCCCTCTCCCTCTCCAGTCACACCTCTCTCTTTTTTTTTTTAAACATCTAAAAGGCAGGCATTCAGGAAACGTCCATCATTCACACCCTTTCGCCCTCGCACGTGCTCAGTCCTAGTACTCTAGGTCCCTGACAGAAGGCCATGACCAGACAGTGCGGGGTGGGGGCTCAAGAACGACCGATGGCTGCTGCTAATGGCATATTTATCGGACATATTTGAGAAGCTGAACGTTGTGAATACTTCTCTGCAAGGGAAAGACACCACCATATTACAAACAACTGACAAGATGAATGCTTTCGTCCGAAAAATTTCGTTGTGGACGCAAAAGATACGCCAAGAAAATATTTTTGATATGTTTCCGTGCTTGTGTAAGTGCAAGGCTGATGTTAACTTGAATGTTGATCAGGTGAAGAATGTAATTATTGCCCATCTAAACAGACTGCAAGAAAGGTTTCAGCATTACTTTGCTGAAATTGATGTGACTAAATACGATTGGATTCGTAATCCATTTCTGGCTGATCCTATCACAAGCGGGTTGTCCACGGAAGAAGAAGAGCAGCTCATCGACCTTTCGAGTGACCAATCCCTGAAAATGGTCTTCCAAACAACACCAGTGCCAACATTCTGGATTAGCGTCAACGGTGCTTTCTGAGAAAGCAATGAAAGTTCTTCTGCCATTTTCAACTTCGTTTATGTGTGAGCAAGGATTTTCAGCATTGGCAGCACTGAAGTCGAAATACAGAAATCGTGTGGACGCAGAGGCTGAGCTGCAAATAGCAGTTGGTACGAACATCGCACACAGGTTCGCAAGCAGGCTCAACCTTCTCATTAATCAAAGTGAGTGTCCAATAAAATATTTATTAGCACCGCAGAATTTCCTTTAGTAAAATTTCATTAACAGTTATACTTCTTGCAGATACCAACTTTGTTCTTCCGTTGTTCATTTCCTCGACGCGGCGTTCGAGGTTAGCTAAGGCTCCCCCCCTCTTCCACCGACCTAGATGGCTAAGGGGGGTCGCGGACGTACCGGTGTTCGTCAGTGGGGGGGGGGGGCGTCACAAGTAAAAGGTTGAGAACCGCTGAGTTAACCTTTAGTTACTAAGCACATCCTAACCGGAAGCACAAATAGAGCATTTGTGGGATGCGCGTCGCTTCGAGTTCTTCCTGGCGTAGTTAACTGGAAAAAAATCGTCTGCCGGCAGTCCAGTGATACAAGTTCGTGATGACAGCTACACTTGGTCCATCCGTCGTGTGTCGTGCATGTGCTCACCCCTTGCGGCCAGGGAACTACTGTGATTCGTGTTCGTGTGAGTGCAGTAAGTGTTTTGATGTAATTTTCTTAAGAAGTGATCTTGCCACTGCAGGCTTGAAAGACAGACCACAGGGGGGAGTAAGCAGGATGAAGGGATGTTTTTATTGATGTTGGCGACAGGAGACTAAAGTGGGTCAACGCCCTCAACAAGCTTGGGCGTGGGGACAGGATGTAGTACACAAGTAGTTTGAGAATGGCTTCTTTGACAGACACATCTACACACGCCAGCCAGTGAGTCACTCTGTATATCTGTCAATCTGCACAAAACGTTTGTGTGGAATACGAACTCAGACCATTCTCACTGTGATGTGCACTGTATCAATAGTTCACGTGGATTCTCAAGGAGATGAAAGTCAAAGCTGTGTACAGACCGTGTGATGTGAACGAGAGGAATCTTATCAGATCATCTTTCAGAGGCAAATGTACCAAAATTGACAATAGGCTTATATTTAAACCGCTGTGTAGATGTGCGCGCGCATGTGCACGACCCTCATAAACAATTAGTGGCTTCAACTTTCATTCTCCCTACCAGCGCGAAATGTTTGGTTGACCACACTGCTCTTCATAAAAGCGATTCTTGTCTTCAGTAAAACATGGTAGAGGTGGGGATCACTGTGGTGTACCTGCTGACCATCATGCCACTCGTCACCTGTGAACTCATCGTCTATCCCGTTGCTGACGAAGCGCCTACTTCTGACAAATTTCAGGTAAAAGTAAAGTTTCTTACATCATTTGGACTATAAAATTACTGGCACTGACATCTGATTCACTCAAGTCTTTTTGATAGAAAACAAATACAAAAATGCGATATAGAGTAATAAGTATTACACAAGACACGTGATTGAAACACAGGTCTACTTGACACAAGGTGGCCAACAGAAGCAGTCTCATGTCTACATCACCACATCGGACCACAGGACCACTGAAGCTTCTCATGTTAAAGGAGGTCGGTCCATGTCCTGGACGTCCTTCGCCTTCACAGGGGGCAAGGTCACGGTGGAGGTTCACACGTCACGTGACTTCCAGAACTGCCTCGTGAGACCAAAGAGCTATAGCTACAGCTGTCGCCGCACTGACAACAAGGTTAGACTGCGGCATTTAAAATAAATCAGTTGAGGTTTGCAGGCGCTTACAACACACGAGTTTCATATTGCTTTTGTTCTTCCGGCGAATATTTTATTGATTTAAGAAAATACATTCAAATATTTAAATTTAGGATGATCGTGTTTTAAATTTTGTTACCAAACCTTCCTTGTTTTCAAACCTGCATCGACTTCCTCTTTCTGAACTTCGTCTTTGTTTTGATTTCCATGACTATATATTACTTTCTCAGTTTCGTGAATAATCTCAGCAATCATCTGCATTCAGTGTAGTTTCTTACAAATGCAGGTCGCCGTGTTTGATGTCACTGAAAACACAAAAATGATGTCTGTGGAGTTTGACTACGACTACGGGTCCAGCACCGGCGGTCCCGATATCACAGACAAGCTGATGGTCTTCGCGGATCCTCCGGAAACCAATCAACCCTCCAAGGCCAACACCTCAGTCTTGTACTACGATGTCAAAGTTCATGACCTTAACGGCCAGGTGGAACTTAACAGCAGCATCAAGGAGGTGTACCTGGCCCCCGGGGCCTTCGTGAAGGGAGGATTCACGAGCACGACCGAAAACCCTGTGAAGATCCATGGCAGGGGGGTGCTGGATAACCGAGACTATCAGTGGAGGGATCCAAGGTTAGTATCATGTAGTTTGTTTTCCTGTTAGATTGTTCATTGTCTCACGCTTGTGGAGTTACAAAATCCGCTTTTCATTGTACGCTGATGCTGTCTATCATGCAGAAAATGTCCTCTTCGACATAGTGAATTCCAAATATTTTTAAATGATTGGGTTCAGTTTTTGTTTGGACCTTAATCACCAAAGTCCATGCGGAAAATTCTTGAACTTTTTAATTCTGCTCACTGAGCTTTAGAATGAGGCCAAGACCTACTTTCTCGGATCTCACCAAGAAAGAAGAAAGGCTAAATGATTTAGCAACCTCTCATTCCCTGGAGCCAAAACCTTTCAGAGACCTTCAATACAACAATACAACAATACGACAACACAACATGCCATTTGTCTCCCTATTTTATTGTTGGATTCTTAAAACAGGTTTTCATACGCGGCAATCAGCTTTAAGAAAGACAAAGCTCACATCATTGTAGAAGGCATCACCATCTCCGACCCATGCCGCTTCTATGTGAGGGCGCTGGGTACAAACAACATCATCAACAACGTCAAGATGGTGGGTGCATGGATGTACAACAACGACGGCGTTGTGGTCGGCAGCAACGGCACAGTGGCGGACTGCTTCATCCACGCCAACGACGACGCCATCAAGGTACCGAAGCTGCTTTATAATTTATAATGGTTTTAAATGAATTTGGAAAAAAAAAATAGAACATACTGAATTTTCTCAGTCATGTTCGCTTACTTATGATTATGATTATTATGATTATTTTTGACAGCTGCACGGCTACAACATCACAGTTACTCGCTGTGTCGTGTGGCAAGCCCAGAATGGCGCCGTGTTTCAGACAGGATGGTGGGACAGGACGGAGTTGCACAGCATCAGGGTAACTGTGTTTCTTTTCTTCCGCTTCTCGTCTTTATCGGTTCCTTACAGACAAGAGCAGATACCAGCTGATGTGAATGTTTGAGGAATTCTTCCCTACATATGGCCTCATCACTTTAAACCAGTCGGAGTCATTTAGTTTATTCTAATTGCTAAGATAATGCCGTGTTTGCTGATTTAATTTGATTGGTTCTTTGGACATAGAGCGAATTAAATTCTTGGTGGGTGTGCTTTATAAGATGGCTGTTGCAAATAAAGTTATTTCGCTCTTGCTGTTATGAACAAATACAATGTTGGATGCATGCAGGAAGCTTTTTCACAGTCACTTCGTCACAGTCTTTGAAAACCTTCTGCAGGTATCGAACATTGACATCATCCATGTAGACTGGTGCACTTTCAAAAACTCTTCTTGCAACCTGTCCGTTAACAAAGCCGTCTTCAACCATCCCGGAAACATAACCAAGTCGATGGACATCTCCGATGTGGTGATGGAGGACATCCGGGTGGAGGGCACCTGTCCTCGTGTAGTTTACTTGAGGGTACGTTCTCACGTAGTGCGTTGTCACGTAGATAATAAAGTGTCTTTAACTGAAGTTATTTAGTTATTAATACATTTAAAAAAAATAAAGATAAACGATGTCGTATATACTAATGACTTCACGATGTCGTATATACTAATGACTTCAATAAATTCATGATTTTTCAAGATGGAGCGAGGAACACGTGGAGTGATAAAAAACATTCGCTTTGTCAACTGGAATATCGAACGGCAGCTTGCCACCGACAAATTCCAGAATGAGATTGAAGGAACTGAACCAGGCTCCGTTGAAGTGACAGACTTGCAGTTCATCAACTTTCACATCGGCGGCCGTTGTGCCTCCAGTGCTGCTGAGGCAGGCTTCCGTGTGGGCAATAGCGAGGTCAACAACTTGACCTTTTGGTGTATCGGCAACTCCGCTGTCCGCAACAAGATGACGATGGTCTGGACCACTGCAATGGTGCATTATTTTAAACTTTACAAATTTTTTTTGGCTGCAGTATGTTAAACTTTGACTGGAGTAAATGACCTGGCTTAAAAAGATGGTTACGAACCACAAAAGGTAAGACATAGTTTAAAGGACAAACAAAAGATCATTGGTTAGCATCAGCAATGTAATAACTAAAATATAAAGAGTAAATAAAACATCAAGATTCATTTTGTTTCTTATTTCAGGATGTAATAGTTTTAAAAAATCTTGAAATGGTTTTTTTTCGCATTAAAATCAGCATATTTGGTGGATTGTGCGTATTTGAAAGTTTTACGTGAAAAGAATGTGAGGAGCCGTTAAAAGTTTTGCCATCAGCTACATTCCTGTAACATTGTTCATACTGGCCATGGCACCCCACAGTTCTTCTCGCGGACATTTCTGTCATCATCATCATCATCAATATCATCATCAGTGTAATATATGTAATCACAGTGATGTCCGACAAAGGTAGACTGACGAGGGTAGACTTGTGTAGCTGTAATGATAGTAATGTGTGGAGTGACCGTTGAGCAGAGCACGATTTACTCGGTGGTGGTTGTTGTTGTTGTTGTTGTTATTATTATTATATTAGCGCAAAGCGGACCATTGCTTGTGAAGGGATTATCTATTTATTGTAATTGTTAGCGATTCACGAAAATTCGTTTTTATTATTTTATTACAATTCCTCATAAAATAAACTCAGTTTTTAAAAATAATCACCAAAGCAATGTGTTCCCACTGCAACCATAAACGTCCCTGAGCAGTCCCTGTATTCAAAGAAACTCTCAGGTTGGTCAGGTACACGACTGCAGAGACAACGAACTCTGTTGCTGTTAGAAACCAGATTTGACTTTGATGTTTGGACTGTGACCAAGGAATTTCACCGAGAGGAGACTACAGAACAAGAACGAGGCTAGCTGGGGAGAACAGATAAGATTAATACTTTGCTCACGAAAATGTCTTTTAAAAAATTTAATTTCCTGCAGCCGCTGAGTGCGCGCAGTTCCAGACCAGGGGTCACCCGGTGCTTCTTGAGTTAAGAAAATGATTAGGTGGGCTGGAAAAGGTGGTGAGAGGCCAGACATTTTTGTGCTGCTCTCAGAGTAATGATTTTATCTCAGGTATTCATGCAAGGTGAAAACGATTATTTTATCAACATGCCTTGTTTGTGTGCGCGTAAGTCTGTGTGAATACTTTGGATAATGCATGCCTTGGTGAAGGGTTGAGTGTTGTATTTATTGTATTTTTTAACTAAACAAGCCATACACTGTAAGACAAAGAAAGGTTGCAATAAAAATAAAAAAAGGAACAAAAGAAAAGATACAAAAAAAAAAGAAAAAAATCACAATTTGAAAAGAAAGACTTTTCAAGGCACCACATCTCTGTGAGTGTTTTGTTGGCCAAAGCCGACAGTCAGTATTAATGATGACAAAAGGAAACAACTAATTTGTTTGTTATTTTCTTTTTGTGTGACACAACCAAGTGGTAAGAACTTCTTTCCGTCTATCTGTTCTCTGCTCATCCCCTCTTTTTATTTTCTCTCCCCATTAACTTCCAAGTGTGCGACTGCTGTATTTATGAGATAAACAAAAACACATACGCATACGTAGTACGCATATTAACTCTTTAAAAAGTCACACAGATGTACGAGGATGTTTCGCACGTGCGAACACATGGCCAGAGACAAGACACGGGTGAGTAGGAAGCATGCACAGCATCCAGCGGGCAGACATCGTGCCAGCAAGAGTAATTCCTCCTGTCGGCGTGCGGCAAACAATCTTTATTTACAAAACACTGCGTGTTGATGTCAGAACTTATCACAATCATCTCCCGAGTAAATGGAATCCGTCTTGATTGCCAGCCACAAAATGAGATTTTTTCCATCGAGGCTGAAAGTTCTTTTCCTTGGTATACATCTATGTCCGCTGTAACATTTTATCACAATTGTTTCATTTTTAAAAGGTTTTAGTGCTTTGTACTTAACTTTGTTTCGAAGCACACTTTATCCCATTTCTAAGATTTATTTATTTTTATCTTTCTTTTTCCTCGTTTTTCTTTCTTTCTTCCTATCGGTACTTTTCCTAATTCGCTGCATTGCTATCTATATTTAACTAAATCACGGTTGTTGTTTTTTTTTGGCGCCTACGGGCTTCCTGAAGTTTTATTTGTTTTGTGTTTCGCAGGATTTTTGTAGTCTGTCCAGAAGGTTCCCTGATGCTATCCAAAGATTTGCGCTGTCAGATGGAGCCAGGGAAGAGGTAAACATGAAATTCGCTGTCTGCTAACTCCTTGTTTTTGTGATGAAACACCCAGTATTGTGATAAACAAACTGCGCACTTGAACTTGTCAGTATAAAATGGTGCTTGAGATCGTCCGGAAGTTGCACCCTATGTTGGCCTGAGTACAAACATTATTTACAACAAGAAGGCTTCACTTGTTTTAAGATTATGGCCAGTTTTGTTTGTTCACGGGTATACAACCTTTGGATATCACACTTGGGAAGAGGTGATGACCTCAATGCTGATGATGGTGCAAAGGTCGATCCACTGACTGGTCGACTCCTCATATACTGGAAGCTCCTCACTCGTCTGCTTTATGTCAAAGAGTTTGAGTTTGTCCTCAGAATCTGTGTCCATACCTTTCGGATCTGGAAACTATATTAAACAGGTGTTCTCCATGAATTTAGCACCTGTAATTCTCTCTGACGTTAGCATGAGTAACATTACACGTGGCAAATTTACATTAAATACGAAGGACAACAACGGTCTCTGGAAGTTCTTTGGCAGTCTGCTCTCCAGGCATAGGGGAAACATCCAGAGATTTAAAAAAAATTATTTGTTGCTGGGCAGAGTCCTGGAGCCTTCAACATCCATTTATTCGGATTCTGTTTACCTGCAGCACGCGGAGTCTTGCCGCGGTGTACGGCACGTGCGATGCGTTTCTCACGTGGAGGGGAGCGCGTGCACCGAGCGCCGTGTTTCCACAGTTCTGACCCTGTCAGTGCACCGTAACATTCACGGGTAGACTTACACAGCTTAGACGGGTATGTCTGCCGTGGAAAATGTTAAGTATTTTGCCGAGTGCCTCCATATGTAAGGACAATGCAATTAGTGACTAGCGATCTCACTAATGATCGTCATGATGATTGCGATGATCTTCACTGCAACAAAAAGCGAATGGATCAGTCAAAGGCGTGTAGGAGAGATGTATCCTCTTTGAAAATAATTAATGAGCCAAAAATTGAGTCAAGTAAACATGAGGATTTTGAATTGAAAATGTTGATTTTTATCAAGTAAAATCAGATCCAACTGCATCAGTGGAATTTTTTTTTTACAGAACAAAATATAAAGGTCGAAATTTGCTTGGGGTCGGGTACCTGCGTGACAACTGTTAGTAAGTCAGTTCAACTGATAACTTTTCATATTGTAGCTGTGTGGTAGGCGGTAAGATCCAGCATTCTTATCAGCCCCTGACTGTTAATTAACTGAAATTAATTAAATAAAAGTGAAGCGACTAGAAACAATGACTTGTCCTGACCTCCCGTGGTTTTGTTCGTGTTCTCAGGGTTTTGTGTTTGAGAGAACAAGAGGAAAGACAATTAGACATCTAGCTTTACCGTGAACAAAAATTTGTTTTTACTGTACTTGTGATGTAGCAGATGGCGCTGTAATTTAGTGTGTTTAGAGAGAGATGTCTGGCATCAGAGGAAAAAATGGAGCCGTCTGTGCAGGTGTGAGCATCTTGCGTCCTTCAGGTAGGATAAAAAGCAGAGGACAGGTATTTATAGTTATTTGAAATTCAAGACTAAACAAACATGATTCACAGTAGCATCCAAGGCCAGTTCAGGGTCTTGTTTTCCTCTTTCTCTCTACTTTCTCTCTCTCTGTCCGTGGTGTGTGTGTGGAATTGATTAACATTTTCTTTTCTTTTAACAGTTTCCATAGATGAGAAGCCCACACACAATTTACGTTTTACAGACGACAAAGATTGATGGAAGACATCCACAACGAACTGCAAGATCTTAGCAACACACTGACATGTAGGAGAGAGACACTTCCACATCCCCAGCGGGTTGGTTACCCTGGGTAGTAATTGTCAAGATGTGGCGAATCCCTGGTTGATTACCTTGGTGGGAAAGTGCTCCCTCCGAGTGATTTTCCACTATGAGGGGAGAGAAAGAAGAGAGAAAGGGGAGATAAAACCTCTAAAGACTAAACATGTGTCACACACAGACAAGATCTGAACCCAGGGTCTCTCACTGCAGTTGTAACAATCCCGTGTTTTAACCCTATAGTACCGGGCGATTCATGTATGTACGTAGACTTTAGCACGCACGCGACACATATATACTCTCTCTATATATATATAGTGTGAGTGTGGAGGGCGGTGTGCTAACATTAAAACAACACAACAACAACAACATGTAAAGAAAAGAAGAAATGGAAAGAAAAGAAGAAATGGAAAGAAAAGAAGACATGGAAAGAAAAGAAGAATGGAAAGAAAAGAAGAAAAGAAGATGAAAGTAAGAAGGAAGTAAAGAAAGAGGCTAAAGCATGCGCGTCCCGGTAGCTACGTACATGGAGCCCATACCTACCGCATGTGGCGACTCCTGGCGGAGCAGAACATAAAGTGTCGCTGCCAGACACAGCGGCGACATTGCTGTGTATGTCTGTGGTGTGTGTGTTGTTTGTGTCTTACTAGATGTCTACTGCGTGTAGTCAGCCATTGTGTCTTGCTAGATATCTGTGACAAGACTGCATGTACACACCTACAGTGTGTTGTTGTTGCCAAGGATAGACACAGCAGGAATATACAACCAAAAGATATGGTGGTCTTGATATATGCTGTCAATTTTACGATGCTTCCATCCCATCAGTTAAATCTTTTTATCCATCTCTCTTTCTTTCTCTGAGCTGAGATTTTCAAGAAGTGACGACCACGATGACGATTATTTCGAAGAAAATGAGTACATAAGAGACATGAAGGTATGATACTTCTTGCATCCTCTTTTGTCCAAACTGCCTCCCAAGCCATCTAACTGTGCATTGACACTGAAGAGGTCCACAAGCTCTGTTATTGATGTTTGTTGCTCTCCACTCACTCAGATGGAGGGGGGAGGTTAAGGAAACGGTCATTGTGTCTTAGTCCTCACTCTTTAGTCCTCAGTCCTTAGTCTGTAGTCTCAGTCCTTAGTCTGTAGTCTTCAATCTTCAGTCCTTATAATTGTTAGCTTCGTCTCGGTCTATCTACTAACCAGCTTTGTGCTCGCAATTTTCCAGACCAGCAAACGATACAATGGCGGGTGAACCTGAG
Organism: Pomacea canaliculata; assembly: GCF_003073045.1. Lineage (NCBI taxonomy): Eukaryota > Metazoa > Mollusca > Gastropoda > Architaenioglossa > Ampullariidae > Pomacea > Pomacea canaliculata. The sequence continues at coordinate 39,831,869 of NC_037590.1, read as the reverse complement.
GTCTTCCACAAAGATGTTTTCTTAAAACAAATTGCAGAAATAGAAGAAGAAGAAGAAGGAAGAAGAATGTATGTACCAAGTGATGTACCAATACACGAGGAATTCGACTTGATAATGGTCGCCACTTATTCGACAAATACCGATCACACACACACTCATACTTGAAATGTATGCTTTCGAAACCCTTCCAAGAACCCAGCGGGCATCCAGAAGAGACTAAGACTGACCGCTGAGTTCTAAAGTCAGGGTTACCTCTCTTCGCATTCCTTGTTTTCAAGCTTTATGTCAATTATATATGTGTATATTTCTGTACATACACCTATGCAATATTACTGATCTAGTCGTCACTTTAGCTTGGTGAAGGTGTACTTACTATCGGGCATACCCAAGTCTCTTGGGGACTGGAAGCTTGCATGGCACGTAGAATGCAATCAGCTTGTCCTGCAACGGGTCCCGCGAACCGCCAGATGCATGCAGCATGAAGACAGGACGAACAGACGGTTGAGGTGAAGCAAGATGTTCTCCCAGTGCGCTGCGAGGACGTGCAGTGATTCCTGCTTTCTCTAAGAATGCAGTTCACCTGCCTCGCAAGAGTTGCACAACACAGTAAGTAAAGAGCGTAACAGACAGACAGACAGACAGACAGACAGACAGACAGACAGACAGACAGACAGACAGACAGACAGACAGACAGACAGGTAGTAGTATGCGTGTCTCTATTCTTGTCTTTCTGTATGCATTTACTTCTGTGTGTTTAGATGGGCTATATGGATGGACGGATGGATGATGCGCATAAATTTGCGCGTTGATTGTTGTTGTTTTGTATTTGTGTGCGAACGACTAGCGTTAGGTTCTGTTCTATTTTTCGCTTGATTTAATTCCCTCTCTTCCCTCCCCTATCGCCGTCCTTGTTCATGACTATTGCAGTCCTTGTTCGTGACTATTGCCGTCCTTGTTCATGACTATCGCAGCCCTTGTTCATGACTATTGCCGTCCTTGTTCGTGATGGCAGCCCGGTGGCGCTATAATTAGTGCCTGTTGCCAATACTGTTAAAGGTTGGCTGTCCTGGGTTCAGATCTCATCTCGGACTCGTTATTCTTTCTCTGCATCTGACATCTGTTGACAGGACTTGCTGCCTTGTGATCTAGTTGCTGGCTCGTTCTGAAAAACGGACTCCCCCTACCCCACACACACACACACACTTGTTCGTGACTATTGCAGATTGCTTTCAGTTTCTGGCAAGCATAGTATCCTACGTTCCAGCACGTTCGGTAGTCATGAGCAACAACTACAAGGCCATGCTTATCTTTTAACCCGTAACCCTCTGTACGATGCGCATAGCAAATATTTCTTGTTGGCTTCTTTCTCGCACCATACATCACTCCGTCCTTTGTTGATAACGAGTGAGAGGTTGCTGAAGCTTCCTTTCCTCGGAGAGTCGTTACAGACAGGGCTTATCAATCATCGGCTTAATTAAGGCATCGGTGATAAGTTCCTCTATCTTTGAAGAAACAACTCCTCGAAGCCAGGTGTTCACACGTGGTTTCAACCTGTCTGTCGTCAACATTTCTGCCTTTTCATGTATGATGAACATCACTGGCAAAGCCGTTAGTCGACTTCAGCATCTTTTCAATACTTTCCATGATTGCTCACATCTTGCACTCTCCCTCGTCCTCTGCACCTGTTCAATCTTCGTCATACTACTTCAGCACCTTTTTATTTAAGTTTTCAAACTATTTCTTTATTTCCTATTGGCTTTTTGTAAATATCAAGCATGCTTAATTTTGCTTATTACTTTGTTTGGGTCTCCCAGCTCCTGTTCCCCTGAGGGTTCAAGTCAAGTACCTTCCTGATAATGTTGTGATCTAGTTTGTGCAGGGTGTGTCCTATCCAGCCCCACTTGCACTTCTTGATGTCTTGGTTAGTGGGATTTGATTGGCTTTTCCTCACAAGCTGATATTAGAGGTCTTTCCAGGATGTGGCGTAGGCATGTGTTGGTAAAGGTCTGGAACTGTTGTTGATGGTGTTTTTCACTCTTTGGGTTTCAGAAACATACACAGAACACACCTTCCTTGGTGTTGCAGATGCGGGTCTTGCTTGGGAGTTCCAGAGGTGTCCTGTCTTTGGTAGCTTAATCAGGTGGCCTTACATCAAACATGTTTACAAACTAGATGTCATATATCCTCAAAGACAAGATTACTGTAATAAACTCCTTCAATGGACCGTTAGCTATTAAAATAATTCATAATATCTTCACTGTTTTGCCATATCATGATGTCCCAACCACCTTTAAACCACACACACACACATGTTTACACGCATAAACGCACAGTAAAGGTAATCGTGCATTAAATTGGAATGAGGTAAAGTTGCAACTTTCTATTTTCTGCAAATAACTGGAAGGATATAATTAGAACTGGAGATGTCTCTGGCATGAAAGAAAACAGAATGGCAAGGGATGCTACTTTGGCAAGCTGTCGAGTGTAGGTAAGCTGTTTTGGACCCTTCACCCAGCATGGCTGCACTTTAATCAAAGAGCAGCAAAAATAGTTAAAGCTAGGCTAATCTCTTTACCGCCAAAACAACGAATCAGAAAGAAGAAAATGGAGGCGTGGGAAGGGGGAGTGACAGGAAGCTGCAAGTTGTTTCCCCTATCTAAACGTTTACCGGAAACGGGCCAGGTGCTGCTGCAGATCTCGTTAAAAATCAGAAAAAAGAATTTTTCTGAAAGGAAATCCCGCCAAATGGAGAAAAAAACAACAACACCATTTATAGTTAAAGTTTGAGGCCAGATAATTGCTTGAAGGCATGAATCACCTGGAGTATTCATTACAAGAGATGGGCGCGTATTAATCCGATGATGATGATGATGATGATGATGATGGTGGTGGTGGTGGTGTGGTGGTGGTGGTGGTGGTGTGAGTTTTGGGAATCTGGCTTTGTTTTCCCTTTGTATTCCCACAGTTGAACTCTTGACCTCTGTAAACTCTATCGTGCGACAAGTCTGCGGCGAAGGCTGCGGGGTGTCAAGGGTATCGAGCAAAAGTGAAAGTCAAAAGCTGCCGCACGGCGAAGGTGAAGGTGAAAATATCTAGTATGAAAGTCCCACGCTTGAGAAATCGTTGAGTGGAATACCTGTTTGTGATGGTATGAAGTGGTCTTGCCCGAACATTTTGATAAAAGCACCTGACACGCTCACGTAAACGGTTTGCGAAATGTGTCTGCTTGCATTTTCTTCTAACACCTCCCTACCCTCCTCCGTTTCTCCTCTTCAGAACCGTTTTAGACAGGGTAGGTGGCTGGCAGGAAGAGTGCATTGCCCGGAGCCAGCAATACGTGATTTTCAAAAGTTAAGGGGAGATAAATCTTTGTCTGCGTTCTTATCATGTACACCCCCCGACCCCAAATCCTTCCTCACTCTCCTCCCATCCCCTCCTCTCAGCTCTTGTGATTCTGGAGGCAGCTGGCGGTTTCTTGTAATCGCGTGGTGGAGATGGAAGCGAGGCTGCTGCTGTGTCCCGCACCGCGCAATAGATTGATGAGGACACCCGGTGATACCCCTCTCCACCCGGGCGGCTGCCGCTATCGCAATGCTACCTCCGGCAGTTGCCAAGGCCGGTCAAATGTCCTCAAGATGTGTTGCTATGTTCTACACGTCAACAAGTTTTCCCCTTTCCTTCCTTCGCGCGTGTGTTCATTCTTTTTCCTCGTGTGCTTGTTTGTTGGTTTTGCTCTTTTAACTCCACTTTTGTCAATTTTTCATGTCAATGCCCTCTTGTTTAGTCTTTATTTTTATTTTCTTCCTTGTGCAATCATTTCTGATCCTGACTTTTACCCATATTCTCCTGAGGTGGATGAAAACACGAAACAAAGTCTTTGTTGTAGTACTGAATGATCAGGTGAAAGTTTTTGATAAAATGTCGGCTTAGCTTTATAGGAGAAGAAACTGGTCCACAGGGAATCTGGTAGTTGATTGATTTTGTTCTTACTTGATATATTTGTTGAAAGACAGCTGTAGTCTGGGTGTTCGATTCTTTGTTCAGGTTTTCGTGTTTTCGTACCGACCTCTGTCCTTACACAAGTCTGTAGTCTCTTTGAGTACAGTTTGGCTGTGAAGCAAATGTCGCACAACTGATGTAGTACTACCACAATTCTGGTCATAATCTCTACCGTGAAACCTAAATAAAAAATGTAAATGCAATAAACAGCGAAAGAACAAAAATTATGTTGAATCAATTAAGCGGATGAGATTTACTGCTGGTTTATATTAGACTGAAGAGAGAGACAGAGACACAGAGAGAAAGGAAACTGTCGCACAAAGAGGAGAACCCAGAGAACAGCAATTCAAGTAATTCAAGAGTCCAGCCGCTTGAAACATGGAAAACTCACCACGTGGTGGCAAAGACGTGTTTTGATTGGCTCGCGGGTAGGATTGCCGCGTCCGCGCCGCATGAGCCCGCGTTGGTGCCGCTCCACCATCAGGTGCATCGCGGGCCCGGGACCGTTTGTCGTGCGTCGTGCATGCGTGCGGTCAACACACCTTGGCTTCCACTTGCTGCCAGGCAAACCCTCGTGGTTGGTGAGAAGGCACGCTGGAGGTAAGTGTACAATACTGCTGCACCCGCTTTGCTGCTCGGGTACCAGGACATTTCTCTGTCAATTTTACAGAGCAGGTTGGTTCTTCAGAATTTAGACTTCCAGGACCTTCTTTCTTGCATTTCCGTTATTCTAAGCAGGATTGTTTCCGTGCAAGTGCTAAGTGGTTTGTGCAGTGCACGCGCGTATCTCTGCATCTTGTAAACACGAGGTGATGCAAGGGTCTGCCCTTTAGCCGAGATGTGAGACGTATACCTGGCTAACACCTGCCCTCAGTTAAACGGTTTTGTCAGCATGGTGAGCATGCACGCACGAACGCATATATGCATGTAGGGACGTTGGCAGTCAAGCACACCCACACGCAAACAAACCACACACGCATATGTAGGCATAAACGATTGCAAATGTACGATACACACATGCTGACAAGTCACATGCTGACTGACGCGTGCGCGTGCACGTGCATAGATACTCAACACACAGTTATAAGTACTCTTCTACTAATCTCTGTTTTGTAACATTTTTATTGGTTAGTATGTGCTGTTTGTATATATACACCATATTGTAATATCTTTATTGGTTAGTATGTACTTTTTGTAGACACACCATCTTGTAATATCTTTATTGGTTAGTATCTTTATTAGTATGCATTGTTTGTCATATTGTCATTCTTTCATCTTTTCTGTACTTGTTACAGTATTACAAACATTCGACTATATCCTTTGATGCTTTTTCTGTCCTAATTTTGTATCTCTAGCTCTGTTTGCGGATGTTATTTTCTCAGTCCTGTCTGCAATAGATGCCGCCTGCATGGCTTTTCATAATAATATGAAACTAATCAGTGTGGTGCTACATAAATTTTCCTCAATAATATAATTTTGAATGCATTGCTAATTTTTGATTTCTTTAAACCTCTAATTTCTAAGTTTTGAAATAAAGTTTTACTGTTTTTCTTTCATATGTAGTAGGATTAGTGTGGCTAAACTCGTGTGTACCTCGTCTTAATTTACTAAAAATGATATTTATACGCTTCTTTGCACCACACAAACTAAATCTTCTGCATGATTGATTTAATTATAATAAAATAGAAATGGTACTCATTAACCATTAAACTAAACATGCATTGTCCACGAATCACTTTAATCAAATATTAAAGTTCGAATTCTACTCGATTTGCACTCAGAAAATGTAGAGGCAGCACAAGAAGAAACAAAATTTATTCGTTCCAGCGATTCAGTTCTTGGGCTGAGATAACTTTCCCGCTTAAAAAAAGAAAAATAAATCGTTGTGATATATATATACACCCAGATCGTGCAGTAAACTTACTAGCCACTCATGAGAATCGTTACTTGAGAACCGCTTCCTCTAAACACACATCAGACAGCAATGTCACCTCCTCTAAATAAATAAACATCAGACAGGGATGTCATTTCCTCTAAGTAAATACACATAAATACAATAAAAATACAAAAATACAATAAATAAATACAATAAATAAATACAATAGTGTATCTTTACTTCTGACTGTGTGTGCTAGATGTCTGTATGAGTATGTATGCTTGCCCATGTGAGCAAAAGAAAAAATTTCTGTCTTGGGTGTCCTCGACAGACAATAGTCTGATTTGATTTGATTGATCAGACAGCGATGTCACCTCCTCTAAATAAATAAACATCAGATAGGAATGCCACCTCTAATACATCAGACAGGGATGTCACCTCCCCTAAATACTCATCAGACAGGGATCAGTCTGTGCCTATTACTGTCATTTTATCTTTCTCTCTCTCCTCCTCTCTGTAATAATATAAATTCTTGGTCACACATAAATGTTAAAAAATTTAAATACGGACGAATTAAGCTGTTGTTATTTGTACATAAATTAGAACAGAGTGATTTTGTTTTCGTCTACTTTTTGTCTGAAATAGAAATTAACCTCTGCCTGACGATGTATTCACCGCGGAATGGAGTAAACAGCCGTGATATTTACGGCTGAAATATTTCTGGTTTGTTTTGCTGGGGTCGGGGGCTCATTTTCTCCTCCCTAAAGTTTTTTTGTTTGGGTGTACGGCGGAATGTGCCAAATGGGATCCGTTGTGGGCGCCAGTGTTTCGCCAGCCGGCCTGGGTTGCAGCAGCTGTAAAGATGTTGTGGTTGGGCAACAAGACACCGTTTGCATCGTTATCCAACCCCATCGTCTTGGAGAGAAGTTGTGTCAACACGCTGACAAGCTTTTCGGCCCATTCACACTGCTCCCTTTGATCCTGTACAATCACTCCACACCTGCACAGGTTTGCGGATAGTTAACAGCTTGGTCTCTTCCCCAGGCGTGACTTGCGCTCAGTGGAACTTCTCTGAACTTTGCGAGAACTCTGCGAGAACTTGGCGATCATTTTCGCTTACGTCACACAAGGATGCATTGGGGTAAATATTCCCGGGGCGGAGGGGTATCGGAAAGCACAAATTGTCTCCCTCAACCGCCAGTTTTGTTCAACAGACCACTTTGTGCCTGCATTATAATTAAAGATTTGTTCCAGGTGGAAAATGTCGGATTTTTCGGATAAGAAATCTTGGTTTCGAGCTCTTGCGAATAAGGGGTGTTCTGATTCTCTCGGCAAATGGCTCCGGCTTCAAAGTGACCCGAGGATATGACATTGATAATGTCTGCTAGGATAAGTTTCTTTTCCTTTAGCTACAACCTTATGTGTGCTAGAAACTGGGCATTCACTGTCCGATAAAAAGTTATAACCTTTGTTGGCACTACCGAGGGGGCTCTTGTGTGAATTTATTTCTAAGCTTGACCAGGTAGTATTGGATTTTCTATTTTCAGAAAGTGAATTACAATTTATACATTTTAGAAGTTGACATTTTCAGAAAGTAATGCTTTACTGATAAGATTGTTTACCACTTGTTTATCTTTTTACAAATATTTCAGGTGCAAGAGACTGTCAAAAAATGTTCTATAGTAATGAGATCATTTGCTTCTCTCATGCTTTATTTTTTCTCCTATCATCTCAATAACTGATATTTTACCCTTTTACGTGGCAGATGGATGACGCATCACAACACTGAAAAAATCATGGAACTGGTTCTAGACAATTCGATATGGAAGAATTTTCTCGACGCCCACGGCTACTGCCTGCTGGGTCACCTCGACTCGGGCAGCTTCAGTGACGTGTACGCCGTGCAGCACAAGATGTCTGGCGTGACGCTGGCCGTCAAGAGGATGGTGGCGCGCCGCGACATGCACGCCGACCCCCGAGTGATGGCGGAAGTCAGATGCCTGAAGGAGTTGCGCAAGCGCAGTGACTGCTGCGTCATCGGGTTGGAGGAGGCCGTGGTGCTGGAGCGCGTGGCTTGCTTATTCCTGGAGCTGGCCGCCTGCGGTAACTTGGAGCACTACGTCTTGCAGCACTGGCCGCTGCCGGAGCGGCAGGTGGCTTGCGTCGTGCATCAGGTGCTGACGGCCCTCGCCCACTGCCACCGATTGGGCATCGCGCACCGCGACCTCAACCCCGCCAACGTCCTGCTGGTGACCCCTGAGATCGTGCGACTAGCAGACTTTGGCCTGGCAGTGAGCTGCCAAGACCCTGCCACCGGGAAACCTCTCACCTGCGATGACTACCTCGGGAGGGAGAGTTACCTTGCCCCCGAGGTCCTCCGTCACTCTCCCTATCTCCCTCGGGAGGCTGACCTGTGGAGCATTGGGTGCCTCTCCTATTTCTTGCTAACTGCTCAACATCCTCGTCCGTGGAGAACCTTCTGCTCCGCGCAGGCGAAACCGGAAGTATGTGACCTAGGACACCACAACGAGGGACTGCGATGCCCGGATGTTGTCTTGGACAGCATGTCGCAACTCGTGGACATCCGGGACTCTTTACACGACCGGTCAGATGTGGACTTAACCTTCGTGGCTCCTTGCCCACGGACGTGTCCTCTTCTGTTGCGTCACATGTTCCCGACCAATCGCGTGGACCGTACCTTTGCAGCTATCGCTCTGGTGGGTCTCCTCGGCGAGATGTGTGTGATCGATCCTTTCCAAAGACTGGGCGCAGACGACGCTCTGCTGTACTGGGAAACACTACAAAAATCTCGGACTTCGTCAGACTATAGCAAAGAAGATATACATTGTGAGAGTGTTTCCACCGAGTTCACAAAGACTTGAGGTCCTGCAACCTTTTTTTTTTTTGTCCAAATGATTGGATCGTTTTTATTACAAATACTACCTCCCAAAATCGTAGTAAATAAACTTCCGTTCTCAAGATACAAGGCTAAAAATATCATAGATTAGTAGAAGGGGCGGGGGAATTCCAGATATCAGGAATGTAACTTGATACACTGTTGTCAAAGCTATGTTGACTTATGTTGTCAAGGCTACAGCTGAAACAATACCGGAAATAGGTAGATCCTCGAACCGAAAAAATACTGTACTTAAGGATATCTTTAAGTCTGTTTAACTGTAAAGGATCCTTACATTACCGTTGTGAGAGGTTGCATTTCAGTTGTGCATTTTTCTGGAAAAAAATGTAATAACATTCTTGCTTGATTTGAATGTTTGACAATGATGCGATACCTAACAACGAAAAATTGGAGTTTTGAATTATTGTGGAACTTAGTTATATTGTGTCTCTTTGCACCGAAAAAAATGACTCCATCTTATATTAGCACATAGCAACAACTACGGTTGGGTCTACTTTTTATTAATGCTGTTTAGGCACATTCAGAACACTCATCTCAACATGTCACGTGAGGTGACACGATGTCCTGTGTGTGTACTTGTCTTCGCCTCAACGTTCATCTCAACATGTCACGTGAGGTGACACAATGTCCTTTGTGCTTGTCCACGACTATTGCAGCTTGAGGATGATCTCAGTAGACACTGCAAGAATACCAGACAAATGGTCACCACTGTTTATCAAAACCTTCAGCGGTACAATGATGGCGCATAGCTACCTCATCTGATTGCAGCAAGGGTTGGATGTTGGTGGCTGTTGCCTCTGGAAGTCACAGAAGAACAAATGCACGCAAACAAGCAATGGTCATGGGAAATGTGCTGAGGCTCCAATAGAAAGAAGGTTTATCGGAAGACAATCTGAAGAATGTACTTATCCGTATCAGCAACCACCCCAAGGACTATTTGTTTTGTCACCAGTTTCCCGTGTGATTACATTCTCTAATGGTTAAGAGACCAAAACTTTGCAATAAACAAAACGTTTTGTATATATTTGTGTGTGTGGGTGTGAGAGAAAGAGCCTGAAAGGTTTTGCTGGATATTCCTGCGCGAGACAACACGAATTAAAAATAGATCACTGAACACATTAATTACGTCATTTCCTGTCATCTTGAAATTTTACCAGATTTTATTGAAGACTCCCATCTTAAAAATTTCTCATCGCTTCTAGGCCGAAAACTTTAGTTGCGAATATGCAAGTTTATTATTGTCGGATGCGTCGCCCACAGCGGAATGTGTAAAACAACAATGGAAAAGTCTAGTGCCAGACCTGACATTAGCGCGCCGCACCATCGACGTAAACAATGGGATGTCGTGCCTACGGCGTCCGGCCGCTCTGACGCAGCCTCACGCGCAGCAAGATGCCGTGCAGCAGCAGCTGCAGCAGCTCCGAGGTCAGCCCTACCGCCGCTCTAGACACGACCAACCCTCGACTAGGATTTCCGTCACGCTATCGCGCCGCACGCCCGTGACAACACTGCAGCACGCACACCGGACATTCCTCTGTGCACTGCGCATGCGCACTTGGCACTGGATCAGACAACCAGTAAGTGGAGAGGTCACAAAAGGTCACACAGGTGCCATGTTCGTGCCGGGTCGTAAAGGGGCGTTGTAGGGGGAGAAGGGAGGAGAGGGAGAAAGGTGGCACAGGGGCAAATATTTGACAACTGCTTTCCTGCAAAAGGATGAATGTGCTTTATCTGGTTTCTCTCCCCATTGTTCTGCTGTTTTAGTTTTCAGTTTTTGTGCTTTTTTCCTTTTTTTTAATGTTCAGGATTCGTGCCATCACAAGGGACGTAAATCAAGTTTAGCGTGAAATACTCAGGACTAGATTACACGCCCCTTGTTTTCATCTTTTTTTTTTTTTAAGCTGTTTACGTTCAGGTTGAATTATTAAAGATTTGAAAAACAGAGCAGAGATAGGCTGGTGTTAAATACCGTCTTAAAGTATTGTAAGTGTGTTTGTGTGTAATGATGATTTGGGGTAAAACTTTTCTTTGTACATTGTATAATAATAGAAATATGTGTGTACAGAATGTAACCTCTTTGGTTGTAATTCTTAAAGCTGCTGTTGCTAGCGCTCTCGCGACCCGGTGACTAGAAGGTTGAGAAGCAGGAAAGATGGGCGTGAGATAAAGGCAAGCAAACAGCCGAAAGTGAAAGAAAAGGCCCGTTCAGAAAAGTGGGTATTGGGAAAATAAACCACGCATGCAAGATGAGATTCGTTCAGAAAGTGGATACGTACTACGAAAAATAAACCCCTTCAAATAAAGCCTGCAAGAAAGTGGAAAGGAACACTTGAGAAATATACTTAACCAGAGCAACCCCACTTTCTCTTTTTCTCTCCTTTACACACACACATACACACGCACGACGCACGCACGCACACACAGATAAAGAGAGCATGACTCTGACGTACGAGTATATGTGAATGCAAACAACTGTCGCTAGGTCCCATTACCTGTACAATAGATGTATAAAAACGGAAACGTTTATTGTAAATGAGCAACATAAACACACACGCACGCGAGAATGTTCTCTGCAAGTTCTGAAGCCAAGCAAAAGTATAACAATTTTTTTTTTTTTTTTTTTTTTTTTTGCAATACGATTATTATCCAGACAATGTTGCAATCAAGGGCCATACATTGTACTCCAAGCACTTGTGTTTTTGTGGTAGTGGGGAAGAAACTGGTAGAACAATAACAACCACCGAGGCCTTTAGACAACTCTGGTTCATCGATCACGTCTTCCCTTGGCAACCAATTATCCCCGAACATGTTTTTAAAAAGACACCTCAGGCATCCACAGCGAGTTTCAGGGGCTGCTACTTCAAAGCAGAGTGGCAGGGAGGAGTTAGAGCCCGCCAACAGCAGCCGGTGCATCAAGTTCAGGAGCAAGTAAGCGACCAAGGGGAGATCAGCGTATTCTCTAAGGGAGATAGATAAGGATTGTATCCACACAACAATAAATCAACAAAAATCTTTGAAGTAAATAAACTTATAAAACAACGCATTAAAAGCATTAAAAAAGTGAACCTCAAAGATAAGAAGATCCATCCGGAAGCAGACTGTACATGAAAAGCAAGTCGGTTCCGACAAACGTTTCAGGAATTCAGCAATCGCAGAAAGCAGGGTGTGGTAAAAAGAGAGAACTAACAAACCTCTGGAGAGATAAAAAAACTGTTGGAGGAAACAAAAAAACGTGTGAAGGCGTAGAATATGGCGTTGGTAAAGATATAATCTTTCTGTCCATATGTTTGTAAACTAGTTCAAAGACAGTTTACATGTTCATACTCATCGCAGCCCTTCCCGTACTCTCTCACTCACTTGTTTTTCTCTCTGTGCTTTTCTTCTGGAAAGAGATCCTGCATTCTCCACATTTGTTATTCGCGGTTAGTGATATAGAAAGATGACAGATTTTCATAAACTGTTTTTATTACTGTATCTAGCTTTTGGGTTCAGCATCAAGCAGTAAAGAATAAAATTTTACGTCTGAACGAAAGTAATTGTTTTAATACACATGCATATTCGACAAATTTCAGGATAGAAAACTTTTGACACTTTTCTAATCCCCTTGGTACAATATTGTACAATATATATAAGTTTGTGTGTAGTCAATTGATTGCATTTCAGGGCAACAAACGTCCATTAACTGCTACAAAATTTTTCATAATTTCTCTCAATAGACTGCATTGCAAAGCTAAAAAAATATGACCAAAATTTTCTCCTAGCAAATCTTCCAACAATTGTCTGCGGCTGAAAACATATCTCAATCACCTCACCGTTTACCAATTTGACATTCAAAGTTAATTGCACTTGTCGTGTTGCCGTCAATAAGAAAATTAGCAGAAGTGGGATTGAGAACACAACCACCTCCAATAAACAAGTTTGAGAAAATCCAGTCTCTGACTATGCCCGTGGTTCCAGACCCGGCGATTTCGTTGTGGATTTTATCGTCTGCGGGCTGAGACTCAACCTCCCAGTTGTGAAAGAGAACATTGCTGGCAAGTCCTCTTGCACCGGCGGCCATCTAAATTGACGAGAACAAAAAGTCAGAGAAATGAAGAAAAGGAATACCCTTGAGAAGACAATATTGCGAATCAAACATCGCAAGGAGTAAGTTTTTTTTCCAAATGAATTTCTCGGTTATTAGCTGCAAGAGGAACCCATGGTTTTTCTTTCATTCATCGAACTGATTTCACTCACATTCCTTACAAATTACTAAAAAAAGTATAATGAGATGAAAATGTACTGAAGAATTTGGATTCTTGGTAGCTGCAAAAAATATTCACCTTCCAGTAGATCGTGCGTGGGCAATTTCCTTCTACTCGAACACTGACAAATTCGATGTCTGAAACCGAGACGTTCAAAGTTTGACCTGCCATGTTGAACACCGCATTATTGTCAGAGGTCAGGCAGTTGTTGCCCTCGAAGGCGCACCAGTCCGTATGAATGACATCTATGTCTGTAACCTAGAACACGCACACGTTTTATGAAGAGGTATGAACAAAGGAAAGAAAGAGAGGAAAAAGAATAATTTATCCATTATCAGGACTATGCAAGTGTACTTACTGAATATTCAGCTGAAGCTATGTTGCCAGTCAATTCAATACATTACTGAGTTCATGGTATATCACCGTTATTCACATTTCCAATTTAGCTCTAAACTGTCATCTCTAACCAATGGATTGTTTGGAGATATGTATTTTGTGATTACCGTTATACTGTGTATGTCTCTCTCAGGCCACCAGCCTGTTTGAAAGACTGCGCCATTTTGTGCTTGCCACACCACGCATCGAGACACCCTCATGTCACTGGCGTACAGCTGAAATAAGTAATCAGTCTGGAATATGTAACCAATCTCCTGATAACTGCTTACATTTGGATTACAAAAGAACTATCAAACTGCAAGATGGTCCCTCCTCAGCTCCCAGATAATCCTTTCTACAAGAAGACTGAAGACATCTGAACCTCGTCTCAGACTTTTTAGAAGCTTGGTCACACGATCGAACATATTTAGAGAGATAAGTGTGTGTGTGTAAGAGAAAGAGAAGTGTGTGTGTGTGTGTGTGTAAGATAGGTGTGTGTGTGTGTACGCGCTAAACGTCCACAATATGCACGTGCACTTCGGGATGCACGGACGCACACGATCACCTTGATGGCGTCATCGTTTGCGTGGATGAAGCAGTCCTCAATGGCGCCGTTGTTGCCGATGGAGAACCCATCGTTGTTGTAGATCCAGGCACCGACCGTCTTGACGTTGCGGTAGAGGTTGTCGCTGCTCAGTCCCCGCAAAAAGAACTGCACAGAGTTGCTGATGGTGATGCCTTCCACAGTATGACCTCCCCCGTCATCCAGTAAAATCGCCGCCCACAGGAATCTGACGACAAGAAAACCGAGAGGAAAATCGAGAATGGTGTAGACGCCGACCAGTCATCCGTAAAAGAATAAGGCGATATTTCTTTAATGTCGTCGTCGTCGTCGTATTTCACAACGAGGCTCCGTAGTCTTGACTGTGAGTTTGATCATACTGTCAATCCCTTACGCTCACTATGTGATAAGACCTGTACTTTTCACCTGTTTCTCCCGACTTATTGATATATTTACTTTTCATTTGGCAAGAAAGACTTCTTTGAAGGACTGAAATATTAAAGACGAAAAGCCTGCCTGGAATCGTGCCATCGATATATGCTGTTATCGACGATGCCTCTCCCGTAGATTTTCACCGACTGATCGCCAGATGTTCTGAATCCTCCTTGAACAAACGCACCTGGGGCCAGGTAAATCTGTTTGATCTTGCTAGGTATCACGAGCTGCCGGCCCAGGTTGTAGACTCCAACATCGTAGTACAGAACACTGCTGTCGTTTTTTGATGGGACCTCCGTTTCTGGAGGGTCGGCAAAGACGAGCAACTTGTCTGTGATGTCTCTCACACCTGTGGTGCCGTTATCGTAATCAAACTCTACAGACATCATTGTGGAATTCCTGATGATTTGAAACTGAGCAACCTGGAACGAAAAGTGAGAAAAAAAAATCAAACACTGAAAAAGTGAAGAAGTTGACGAACGAACTTTCTGGAAGAATGTACACAATATTTGAGAAAGACTAAAATGAGGATGGTAGCGAGTAAAAGATACAAAATAGAGGAGAGGGGCGGAAAATAAGAAAGACAACAACGAAAAAAATAAAGATAGAAAGAAAGAAAGGGAAGGAGACAGCGATGGGCAGTGTCGGATGGCAAGCATACTTAAAATATGGAGCAAATATTCAACTAAAAAGACTATGTTTGTTTGTGTTGTGAGAGTCGGATCACAATCTTGTGTTTCCTGTACCTGAGGGCCTGAGCGGGTGCACGAGTATCCGTACCCCCGGGGTCTGATGAGGCAAGTACTGAAATCCCTGGGTGTGTGCACCTGTACGCTGACGGCGGCTTCATCAAAGGCGAAGGCGGTCCAGGACAAAGTGCGTCCCCCAATGACCACAGGGCTGTCCCGCGTCCTATTGTCGGACCACGTGATGTACACGTGACTTTCACTCACCTGACTGCCTTGGGTCACATAGATCTTCAGCAAAGGGAAATTAATGAAAGGTCATTAATCTACTATATCATATCACATAGATCGACAGACAAAGAGAAGGGGAGGTGAAAAATGTCGAGAAAGAAGACAGATGAGAGAAAGCGGAAGCAGAGAGAGAGAGATGACAGATCACATTTAGCCCTCGATCTAAAAAAATAAAAAAAAATAATAAAAAATAATAAAAAGACCACCCTACAAACGAATGCCCTAATCACTACAAAACAATGTCTCTACAAGAGTGAAAACTATATCAGATATACAGAGATGGGGTTTATACCTTGACAGTTTAAAATTTTGATTATGTTAACAAGATATAAAAAGTTTCGGAGTCTTCTTCTGACTATATTTTGTTTGCTGGAGGTGTGAAAGAAGGCCACCGGAGTATTTCTGGCTTGTTTTTTCGAGACACACACATACACACCATCTCCAAACTTTTTCTAATTTGCATACAAAGGACTGATCTTGAAATTTTGTTACTAACATACATGGGAGCGCAGGAAAGCAAGAGGAAATGTCTGTGGGTGTGTTGTAGGGGAGCAAGTGTTACACACGTCTAGCACCACACAATAAAAAAATGATAGTTTACCTGATATTTGTCGGATCTCGGTGCACCCTCAGCAGACGGGTAGACAATCAGCTTCGCTGTCACTAGCGGCACCCAGAATAACACCACAAATACAAATCCAGTGTCGAGCGCCATACTTTCTGTAAGTTTGATATTTCCCCGTATGCTCAGCACTTACCAGACTTGTTTTCTTTAAGTGCAAGTATGTCTTCATGATTGACGAATGTGAAGGTCCCATTGTAGATAACTAAATGAGGGGATGGTATTCAATTCTATTCCTGGAACATGTGAACATCCAGATGTATGACAAGAAGTGGGACAGTGTCACGGACAGCACGGACATCTCACGTGACCTAGCTTTGTCAGTGTGGTGGGACATTATACTTTACTCACAGTATCATCAGAAAGGATGCATGGAATCCGATAATAAAGTTTAAAATACACCCGAGGCACTTTTAAAACATTTTATTGCAAAAATACTGTTTTACTTTCTGGTTATTGTCTGTTTTCTTTTATTGAAAGTATTATTTGCCGTTCTGATTGTGAAAGGGGAATGTCTCAGGGTTGTTGTCTTGTTGGACAAGTTTCAAATCTGCAGTTTGGTTATTGCCAGAGTTAGTGTCTTATGTTAAATAAAATACTTTTGTGTGCATGTGCGAGGGAAGACGGACAGCTATAGCTATAATAAATGAATGACAATTTAAAAGAGAAAAACAATTATCGCAATGTGAAATGCAAATTAGACATGGTGTTCTTAGAGTATCAGTTGACCAGAAGCCGTCATTATATACATTTTCTTGTTTCTCTTCTCTTGTCTGTGAAAGACATTTGGTTGAATAAAACAAGACACACCCTTTATGATCCTGAAAGTTTCAAAGAGTCGATAGACGGAGCTGTTAGAAAATCAGTTTAAGTACTATAAAAACGCAACTGTCGACGTGCCTTTAGAAATTAGTGAAAAGAGATAATTAACATGCACCATTTTCCCTCCATGTCACAACACACATATCAGCGAGAAACAACGAAGACATTTTTATGAAAAACTATATTAAATGCTCATAAAAAACGTGGTCTTTGAAATGTAAACAGCATTTGTTAAATTTCATACAAACGTGAAACAGCAAAACAACAAGTAACTTGATAAGCTGGAATGAAATATCAACTAATGAAAAAAATAAACACTTTTCCGATAGAATTCGATTTGGCACAAACATTTCAATAACTTGATTTGTTACTGACATTTAGAAACCGGCTGAGTTCATTTTCTTCTAAAACCCAACCAACCATTTCATAAAACCTGAATTTGCGGTTTCCTAAGGCGTTGATTAATTGTTCTCCTAAACTTATATGTATTTTTTAAACAAGAGGAACCGTGTTCAGCTTCCTGTTGTTTTTGATTACAACAACACACATTGCTAATTAGTCATTAGTCATTAGCAATGGCGTCTCCACAAAGTAACTGTATCCAATCTTTTATGTAGCCAGGTCTGTTCATGTAATTTTCATTAATTTGTGCATTAAGCTTGAGTGGATTTCCAACTGTCGGCTGCGCATAGTTTGACACAGCGAATGAAGCAGAAAGTCAAAGTACAAGTCATCTGCAATGATCCAACGTTGACTGAAGTTTTCTAGAATGCAGTGGTTAAAGTGAAGTAAGGATGAGGGTATGAAATCTTTGTCCACAGCCAAAAACTGATAATGAATTTGGACGATAATTTGGATGGTCGTCGTTTCCTGGGCAGGAATCAAATTAATGTATCTGCGGATACTGTCAGACTAGTTCTTGACGACTTCTTGGATTACATGTACCTAACTTTCGAACAAGACCTAGGCGATCATCTTATTAGCTCAACACTTTCAACAGTGCAGGCTAACTGCTAAATGCAGGTGAGCAAGTTTATAATCAGTCGTGGTGCACCAATAATTGAAACATCTTTGTTTGCCAGATGAACTATTTACAGTGAAAATACTATAAAAATGACATTAAAAGCAAGCTCTAAGTAGAAAAATGTTAAATATCTTCATAGAAAGTTGAAAGCATATGTGGTAAATATGAGACTGATCAAAGTGCCAGCAGACAGAAAAGCTTTACAATGATTCAAGTCTCAAGACTAAATCTCTCCAAAGAGCTACAAACTTTGTAAAATGAGTTTCATTTGATCCAAAGTGAATCTGCGAACACATTTTATAAAATTTAATTCAATGAACAAATTTTAGGAAATGAAAAATATATCTATTTTGCATCAAACACCTATTGTTGGGAAATCTCAGAAAAATGGGTGAAAACATTTTTAAAAAAAAATAAGAGACAGAGTGAATGCTATTCGCTGTTTTACATTTGTTCAGTAATCAATAAACATCATGCAAGAAAAATACCATAGAAACAGCATACTCTGTAATTTTGTATCCTGTCAACTGTTAAAGGATATTTACAAGAGAAACATGTTTTATCATGTTTTCAGTATTTTAATAATAAAACAGTAACATAAATTGCTAGCAAACAGCTAGTTGATGCCAAGCAGACAAAAACTCATTAAATTAAAGAGACTTGCTATTAGAAAAATATTTACAGTGAACACTTTTAGTTGCCAAAACTATGAACAAAACCAAATGTTCTTGTTTTCCTGCTCCAAATAAAAAATCTTAAAACAGCACATGGAGTCAATAAAGTCTAGTATCTTCTTTAATGATAAGTGTGCTTGAAATAACTTTTACTGCAGACAAAATTTGAGGAGCACAAAAAAAAAAAAAAAAAAAAAAAAAAGAAAAAGAAGAAAATTTCGCTTTTCCCACTTTTCTGTTATAGATTGAGACACATCAATAAACTACAGTCTTACAAAGCATTGCTATTGAATAGGACTGGCTAAATGTTGATTTACTATTTATTGTTATTGGATAGCACTGGCTACATGTTATTTTAGTAGCGACTGCTACTTTACTGTCCTTAACACCAGTCCCCTGTGTTTAAAAAAAAATTGCCATACGGTGCACATGCACAGGAGTCCTTTAAAAGAGACTCTATTTTCTAATAAAGCAGATAAGCTTGTAGACTGACAGTGTCCCAAAGTTCATTTAAAAAAATCTGTTGTCATAGAAATGTTTTAAATGCACATGAGAAACATGAGAAAAGTAAAGCCTGCACAGGAAGATCAACATCTTAAGGCACAAAGCACACACATTCCTTAATTGACATCTTGATTGGACTATATATGACCAAACCATAAAAATCTGTCTACACACAATTCTTTCCGTCCTTGTTTTAAATGAATTATTTGCTGTTTTTGTTACCTTTCTAGATCTGTTATCTGTTCCTTTTAGTTTTAAGAACACTAATCCGTACAATTTGCAGAGATTTTTTGACAATATTCCTTTTCAGAGTAAGAATCTTTAATATCATTCACTTTTATGGACAAGTTAGTTTCCTTCATATCTATTAGACATGAGATGGTGGGTGAGTGAAGACAGAAATGAAAAATAGAGAGAGAGAGCAAGCATGTCAATTATTACCAATGTAAACGACGGGATAAGAAGTCATAATTTTTTTTCAGCTTGCCCAAGGTAGAGAGAAATCTGTTAACTTTAAAACTACATTTAAAAATGAATAGCTTTGCCAGAGGTATTAAATACCTGCAAAAAATTGTTCCCAGGTAAGAAATGATGGGAGAAATGCTAGCAAAAAAAGAGGGTGGAGGGGTAATATTCGAATGTTTAAACTTTCACCAAAGTATCATATTTCATGCCTTTTTCTCATTATGCCCTCTGCTCAGAGTAAGGAGGTTGGCAGACCAGTAACAGAAGTTGCTCTGACAGCAATATCACTGTTGACGGAATGCATGAGAGATGATGCAACAGACCTGTAGCATAAGTCACTTAGCCCTGATGTCTCTTCGTCAGCAGCTTTGCTCAGCAGCACATACTGTTCATTCTGCACTCTGTCTTTCACTTGAGTCTGAATCTGGGGCTGGCCCTGCAATGTTGAATAATGCTGGAAACTTCCGGCACTTCGAGTGTTATTTCGGCTGTCTCTGACAATGTCCAGAGTGACTGGGCTCAGAAAGGGCATGTCCAAACTGGTTTGCAAAGATACTGGCTTCACAGAGTTTGGGACCTGTTAAGAAGCAAATCAGTAATTAAGATTCACATTCTGATATACACCTGATAATTAACTGCCGGTGATGTATGTTTACCAGAATCAGCATAGCTTGCAAGTTAAAGCCATCATATGGAGTGCAGGTATTTTGACTTTATTTTGAGATTTGTTTTAACAACCAAATTTCTTACTCTGTGAAAATCATTTATAACAGTAGTGCATCTTGTTCTCCCAGTTCTGAAAACACAGTAATACCTGAAACCATCCTGGAATTTGACAAGAGCTTAATCCTTCAAAGCCAACGCCTCCATTGTTAGTGCTACTACTGCTAGCATAGCCATGCTGGATGTTGCTGTTGAGCATACTACCGTTCCCTGTTCTGGCAATGGCAGAAAATGTATATGTTGAGGCAGACGGCATCATCTCTGAATTTGCCCATTTCGGTACTTCTTGCTGATGTACTCCCTGAGAGAGATTCACAGGGGCCTGCATGGTGAAAGATAGTGCATGTGGAGTTGAGGCCATAGCTCCAATCTAGAAGAAAACAAATCCACAACAAACAATGATTGATTGTGCTTCAATCTGTAGTCAGAAAATATTTGCAAAGTGCATCAAGTCTTCTAGCTGTACAGTGGGGAAATGTGGTATAAAAATCTGCACTATTGTTATTATTGGAAAATAAGAGGTTTTGTGTGATTGCCTTCTTTCAACTAGCTGGAAGACAGTGTGCCAGTATCCACTCTGCTTAAAGCTGCAATTTGTATGATTGTAACTTCATTTTTTAAAACCTGCATTCTTAGCTTCATCAATATTTATTGAGGATTTTATGGGAAAATACAAAACTGCAATTCTGTGAGTCCAACATGTCTGAAATTATTTCAGTGTAAACATCTAATATATCATATTCTAGTGTTAGGGTCTGCAAGTAGCATATTTCTTACAGAATTTATTTATGGTCATCCACTAGCGGTTCCTGTAGCAAATGTCACGACTGGTTAATTATAAGCACAGCAAGAACTCTAATTCTTACTTGTCTTAAGCTGGTGGTTGCGTTGTATGATGGTGCTGTAGTATTGTGCCATACACACTGCTTGCCATTGCAGAAGTTGTTCAAGGGGTTGTCCAGATGAGGAAGTATCACTGTGGACAGATCAATGCTATTGTCAGTGGGTACATTGTAATTGATTTAAAATGATGCCAAATGACAGTAAAAGAGATATAACACAAGAGGAAACTTATTAGCAGCTGTCTTATGCTAAAGATCACAAGCAAAGGTTTCCAAAACTGTTACCTGTGTTACTTTTTCTCTGCTGTTTAATCTTGTCCGAATCATTTGACACCAACTCCCTCAGCTCACGGCTAAAGCGCTTGCGGTCACTGTTTAAACTGCAGTTTGCACACCCACACCGAGCATATGGGCAAACATTGCGATGGCCTTTGAGGCGTACTCTGACACTGTCATGTACCCAGCACTTGAAACACATTGGGATACGCTTTACTGGATCTAGAATGAAACGCATAGGCATATACTTTCGTGAATCTGAATTTTAAAAGATAATCCACATACTGAAACCATACAACAAGCAGTTCCACTAAATGATCACATTATGACTGCATACTACAAGCCTTTTGAAGGCAAAAAGGTGATAGCAGATTTGGCATGAAAATAAATGTACTGGATAAGTTCCAGTTTGATTTAACATTAACTGATTTTTGAGATAGTTGCAGTACATGGCATCTGGTATAGGCTTTTGTTTTGAGCAATAAATACCTCATTGTTTCAACATACTCTTGTATGTTCAGTGCTGACAAGTGCAAAACAAAAGAATCCTCAATTTTAGGCACATTTCTGGAGCATACATTTTTTATCTTACAGTGCATGACCTAGTTCATTCAGGACACATAATGTTCAGAAACCTGCATCCTGCGATGATGGCTCCATTGTGCTTGTTGCTACTGGCAACAGCTCAGCTTCCATGTCTTTTTGGCGTCTTAGCCTAACTTGATTTTTGGAAATTTCTTGATTACACCGAATCAAGTTGCATCCTTTGCACATGCATCCCTCACGGAAACGACAGTATGACTTGTGTCCTGTAACACCATTTAGCCACTGCTTACATGCTCTATGTTTCATCGTTTGTCTTTTCTCTATGACTAATAATGTATATACTATACAAACTTTACTAGATCTTTATATAACAGCTACGGAAATCTTTTATCTATAAATATTCATGCACACACATAGAGCAAGGTCTTTCAACAGCTATTTTTTAAACAGCTCAAGCATAGTTATGTTTGTATTTAAAAATATATATATACACACATAAAGTTTGTGCCAAAACTTATCCCTTTAAGATTATATTATTATTATACTTTTTTGCTGTTCAGCACCTATGTTCTGTCTCTTTCATATGCAGTTAATTCATTTATCATCTTAAACTGCTGTGCTTTCACATTATGACCTAAAGTTTTATAATGTGTAGACCTGAACATTTGGCAAACTGTTCAGTTTCCCATGCAGAACTGGTTCGTTGCTGTTGTATTATGTATGTATGAACTATCACATGAGTTATATCTCTTCCTTTCTACAAAAATAGTGTAAGGACTATTAATACCTTTGACACTGATGGCAAATCCATGAATTTTGCAGAAAGAGCACTGACGATACTTTCTATGGGAGTTGTTTCTTGCTGGGTTAAAAACCAGAGTGTCAAGGCCAGACTGAGACAAAGAACTGGACAGAAGCTGTTGTGATGAAGTCATCTGGATGATTTCTGGTAAACAGGAATAAATACTACAGTCCAATATTGAGATGATAACTACAATAGCTTAAGATGAGAAAAAAGTATGAATAGATGCTGTAGATATTTTAAAATGCAATAGTACTTTATGTTCTGTAACAAGCTGATTAACAGTAAAAGGAGTGGAACACAGCGCAATCATAATTTCTAAGGTAAATGTATGCTACATATGCATGCTTTCTTATGAGACAATCTTTATCTATTAAAATATTGACCTGCAATTCTAGGAATTTAATTGAAACAGTCCACTGTTATCTATACAGCTGTCAGCAATTGACTGAAACTAGATGTACAACTGCTAGGTTATGTCTCCAGCGACCATTAGCTTCTTACTGTCATTAACAGGATTCACAAAAAGAAAATAAATTTTGTAAATAATAGCATTTTATAAGGGTCAAAACTCTTGTCTCTAAAAATATTGCACAGTTAGCTCCCTTCAGCAGGATTCCATAAAACATCAATACTGAACGATTTTCTGCAAAGCTGTTTTCTGTACCTTCAGCCTTAGCCTTTTCATGAGCCAAATTCTTGATCTGCGTAAAGTTGCATTCCTCTTTGTTCTCGTCATCATCCTCTTCTAAGTCTGAGCCCTCAGTGTTATTGCAGGTCTCACAGCTGCACTCCTCCTCGTAGGAAGACCCTGGACTTTCCATCTCCAGTATACTATCGTGGAAACTTGGTTCAGGGGAGTTTTGGATCTCCAGTGACATTTTGAGCTATCATCATCATCATTCATCATTATCATCAGCACAACCTCCACTACCACATATCACTTCAACAAAGGCAATCACACCACATTCCACTTATCAGAACAATGTGTAATTACAACACACACACAAAAACCCATTGCACCATTGCAGGGAGAAGAAGTGAGCTCAGATAGTACCTTGGTACACTCTCTGTATGCATTCACTTATATGCTGACTCAATTGTTCATACAATATGAGTTTAAACAGACTCCCTACCCAATGCCGCCCTCCCCTACTAGAACAAGGCCCATGTCCAGAAGATGTATACAGTTGGAAAACAACATTGGGAAAAAACCCAATGAAAAAGTAATGTAAAAACAAAATGTAAACTAGATGAAAGATTTGTGGAAGGAACAGGTTTCATACAATTTTGACAATAAAATGATAGTGGTAATCTTTTAATCACTTACTTTCCAATTACTGCAAAGAAACATATATATCCATTTCTTCACACCAAGTAAAAACATTTCAAAATGCTTTTCAACAAGTACTTTTAAAAAGTAAAACCTACCCGACGATCAAAGTTTCTTCCGTAGCAGAATATTCGTGTATACAATCTAATTTTTGTTTCGGGGTCAAGCTGCCACGACTGGCAATGACTTCTTAAAGCAGTGCAAGGACTAATTGCGCGATAAGGTGGGACCGCCCAGTGGAGCAGGGATGTCAGGTTACCATCACGCCTTTTCAACTTATTTTCACTTGAAGTTAATTACCTCTGGGAGGGTCTGCGATGAACGCTGAACATTATTAAAGCATGAAAGAAATAAATTTAGGTGTTTTCAGAGGCTGAGAGTTACAAATTCTACGACGCGAAATAAAGTTATCCAACGCAACTCGCCTTTGACGAGAGTGAACTCTCCCTAAAGTCTCCAAGTCGTAGCGAAAATGGCTAAAGTGTTCCTGACGAGACAAAAACATGTTGCAATGTGTTAACTATTTCCCCATCACAGGTCGTAGTATCACTCAGTTTGTAGAGATGTCATGGGAGTACATGGCACAAATGTCAGACATCGCTAAATGAGCGGGGAGATGGGAAGGGAGACAGTAACCGTCACGGGGGGGAAGAGGCGGGTGAGACAGTTGGAAGAAGCACCCAAGCACAGTTTGTTTTATGAAAATGATGAAAAATATCATGCTGGTTTTCTTAGGTTTTTTTACTGGGCTTCAGCTTGGTTTTTTTTCTCTTTTTTTCACATTTTTGCTGGCTCATTTAAAGCTTTTCTTTCATTATATTTATTCTATTGTTAATAACGAAACCATCCTCCAGTAAATATTTTGTTTTTTAGAGACTTTTTTGGGATAACTTTTGTCTTTAAACACTTCAAAAGGAAGCATTTTGATGTTTTACTGGTACAAGATTTTTAAGAAGGATGGTGGAATTAAGGGGCGACTTCTGTGGTTGTTTTCTGCATCGAGTTGCATGATCACTTGCTAACTACCCTCTGTAGGTGAACCTGTACATAAATTTCATTTATCAAATTTTATATTAGAAAAATAATACAACACTGATGCAGTTTACACTGTCCCTGCTTTTTCCTTTCTTAAATGCTTCAAAAAACAACAATCATCTTTCCCTTCTTAAAGACATCTAAAAATCATTTTGCTTATGTCCACTATCTTGCTTTTACCTAATAAATCGACGATATAAACTTTTTAATTGCTTCTCCGGGTTCACCTAAATGCAAAATTCCACATTTCTCCCTTCCTTTGAAAACAGCAGGAAGGCGTGAGGTCTCGTCATGTACTTTGAACAAAAACAGACGTTTCCGGTCACTGACCTCTGATACCTTTAACACTGTACATAACCGGTCTGGGGTTTTGTTTGCTTATTTGTTTTTTCAATCGGAGGACAAAGCTCAGTCACTCCTCTACTAGCATCTGAGTAAAGGCACTAATCAAAAGAAGCATCTCAGCTGTGACTCTTCATGATTAGACATTTTTCTGAGAACAACATAGTTCTGTAGTCTGTCGCTGTTGCACTCACACAACCCAGGTGCCATAGTTATGAAGTGAGAGGAATTCGTCCCCCACCTTCCTGGGAAAAAAAGTAAACTCAAAGAAAAGCGTCTTGAAGTTAAAAAGTTGTATTATTTGTCCCAAAGGCATGTTTTGTCGCAGCTTTATAACCACGGTTCCCGGGCAGAAAAGCATGTGCGGGAACTGGACACCACTTTATGACTTTGGAAACAAGATGTTTGTCTCTGAGTTCCCTATGGAGCCACTCACGTCTGTGTAACTCACCACCACCACAAAACGCACCATACGTTGGAATTGTATACACGCCCTCTGTATCCGACTACTTTGCAAATACTACACTCTTTGCCTTTGATTATCATGGGATTCAGGCTTCTTATTACCTAAAGGCAAGGTAGTAGTTTGAACACCTCATGATCAACCGGATGTTGCCAACACAACGGTAGAGAAAACGCCTTCATTTTGGACTACAACTGGACAAAAGGTGGCGTCAACACAACAGACCAACTGGTTCGCTGCTACACCTCAAAACGAAAGACAAGATGGCCTATGGTAGTCTTCTACAACATGGTGGATATCAGAGCCATGAATGCCGACATTGTTTGGACTTTCCTAGACCCCGAGTAGCAACGCGACGAAAGTCACAAACGGGGAATCTTCCTGATGAAACTGGGCGAGGAACTTGTTGGACTTGGAAAATCTATGGAAGAAGAATGTTCTGGAGAGAATAGAGCACAATATACACGAGCTCCTTACTGTTTCCAGCCTTCAATAGCTGCACAAAATACAACTCCATGGCCAAGAAAGCGACGGCGTTGATTATTTAGCCCGAGATGGAACAAAACAAACACTTGCGGCTGTTGTGGGAGATTTTCTTGTTGAGTTCATACAAAGTTTGTATGTGACTTATGTGTTCAGGCAGTAATCAGAGTTTTTTCAGCCTGAATGATCTTGACTTAAGTGACAATTGCAGAGTGTAAGCCTAATGTGACCAAATCTTGCGATACAAACTCTTCGTATCCTTTTGTAACATTACTATGTTTTGTCATTGTAATTTGTGGTACAGGTTTCATACACCGATTTTTCGTGCTTGAATAAAAATAGGACTTTCCAGTCTGTACGTTTTCATCATGAAATAGAATGGCAAAATAGTACAGTGTCCATATGTGGTTAACCCTTTAAAAATTCTGAGGCCCTTAGAGGGTTAATGTGCGATCTGTGGTAAATGTCCTCATTGAGTGATGAATTAACTTACATCGCTCTGCCAAAAAAACAAACAAACAAACAAACAAACAAAAAAACCCCAAACAAGCAAAAATGGGTTAAGAACAAAATTTAAAGCCTTGAATAACCTGCTTGATTTAACCAGTGGCTTATATTAACTTCACATTGTAAGTGCCATCTTGTTTCTACATTCACACTGGGGGCATGTTGATGTTTCAAGGACGAAGATGAGGCGACAGATGGTGTGAACATCTTGTTCACTGACAGGCCTCGCCAGCAGCGATAAAATATTTCTCATTTGAAACAATTTTAAGTGCTATAAAAATCTAATAACTTTTTTTGTCTGGCTATAATGAGATTTCTCATTTTCTACGGCAAAACATTTAGAACCACAAAAATTCAATCTTCCATTTTTTTTTTTTTTTTACAGAGAATTGATTCACAAGTAATTTCGTTCAAAGTAATTAGAAACTGCCTTTCAGACCATTAAAAATTATCTTCAGGTTTGCTGATTTTCTATGCTGCAGAAATTTCTCTCTGATAATTTACATTATACTGTAAATCATCTTAGTATTGACACAACAAATAATGTTGATCAACCTTCCCATATTTTCACAGCAAACCGCTTTGCGCAACGAACGGTATGATTAGAAATACAAATTAGCAATTCAATCAACATTAGGTTTCTTTAAATAAAATAATAGTGCTTCTAATTGTGTGGAAAGGTGCACAGATAGGCAAGAGAACTACAAATTTTGGAATGAATCCAACAAAGGAAAGAGTTAAGTGAGTTAGACTGGAGGTCTCACTGAATACTGAAGATAGAAGAATATGACATTTTGAAATACTCGTCATCAATAAAGCCAACTGTCATTTTATAAGCATTAAAACTAGACCGTAGATAAGTCAACAATTGTCAAGTGAGACTATTTACATGTAGATTAGTTTTTTTTTATCAACTTCCTACCCAACAATTTTAAATCTGGGTCTAAGAGACTTCATAACAATTTTAAATGGATGTCTGAAAACCAATTTCATCATTTGAATGGGAAGGAGTAAATAAAAGTGATTCACTTTGAAGACAATACAAGGTTCACAAATGCTGCCATAATTTAAAGATTGTTTACTGCGGTAAAGTAAAAGATTCCTACCCGTCCGTCAAAAATGGAAGCTTCGAATCTTTTCATGGCGAGTAGAATACACAAGAACACGCGATATCGATGTCTGTCTACAACTCCAGTCTTTTTGCTGGAAGTCACCTGCACGTGCTGACACCCTGTACCTAAGCATGAAGTTGACAGTTACCCGTTTTGTCTCTTTGATGGACGGTTTGACCTGAACTTGACCCTCGACGTCACGCTACATCCTCTCGACCCACTGTCAGGCTGTTTTTGGCGGTTAACTTTTCCCGTGATGCAGCTTCGTCATCCGATCTCTTTTTGTTTGAAAATTCGAATTATAGCAAGATCTTTGAATTCGTAGAGATCATTTTTATCTTTAAAAAATGTTAAAAAAATTTAGTCAAGGGCTGTTAGATTTTGAAAACTTACAGGCGATGGTGCGGGTAGAATCCATATTCCGCATCACGTGCCACAACTACTCCTTCCAAATTCTTTTGAAAACATTTTTTTTTTATATGATACAAAACTTTACGGTGCTGGAGACTTTTTTAATTAGGATTTGGCGGTTGAAATTTGTTCAGCATAACTTCACTTGGGTGAGTGATATGGCTGATCGTACGTAACTCTGGCACTGCCTCAGCTTCCCCCGGTTGTTGGCAGTTATAACAGCGATTGCGACGATTGTTTTGCCACTGATTGGTCTCCTGTTGCTATTTACACAACGTATAAAGGAATAGCCTGCTGTGCTTAAGTATTTTTAATTTTAAATTCAGTGTGGTACTAATGTTTAAACCGGTTTTTTGTTTGTTTATTTAATTAATTAATATTCTGGCATCTAGACGGATATAAAAGACCGTGACCCTTCCCCCCTAGAAAAAAAAATAAAAAGGCTAAAGTATATTTCTTGACCCTGAAAATAATCAGTTTGGCATCAAATATAAAAGCAAAGTTGGCAACCCTGCTCCAGACTGTCGTTTTCTTGGAGAATATCTTCAAAAGAAACGGTAGCAGCCGTCCGGCATCTGACTGGTCTTACTATGTTCATTTTGACACTGACATTCGTCTGTCTTTTCTCCAGTTTCCTTCCCTCCTTCTCCTACTCCTCGTCTGTAAACCACAACTTTTTAGATGTTTGCTCATCTTATTTACCTTGTCTACCGTATGATTTTTTTGTTTCTGTTTTTCTATTACTTTCGGTGCATCAGTTACAAAAAATTCTACTTTATTTTTCCCTCGGCGTTTCTAAAAAATGTTTTGTATTTGGGATGGATTCTGCTTGATTAAAGTGAAACATAATTTTTAAAGAAAGTTCGCCCGGCTTCACACAAATGTCAAGACGACCTCCCTCAACCGTAAAGGAGGACATTTCCCTCTTTTTACTTTATGTTAGTGAGGCAAAATTTATGCCAACAGCAAGGCCGCTAAATGTGTGCTTTCTCTTGTTTATGCAAACATCTGGCTTCCATAAAACCATTTGCTATTACCGTAAAAGATACACCTACGCTTCCAGAGATGAAATTCATGTTGTATTTGTTTCCATGTGGCTCCCAGCTACTTTACCCTTCTCGTCGCCGTTTTTAACCATTATTACCCTAATTATCGAAGACCTGTGACAACGAGCTTGCGTCCTTGACTCCCTGACCATATTTGACAGAAAAAAATTTCAAACAAAAGTCAATTAAACTGCTCATTTTTAGTATTTTCCTTTGTGCTCAAGAAAAACTGCGTATTTCTGAGTTTTCATAATTTATAATGTCAGTATTAATCTCTGTCCTCTTTCACACCCCATTAGGGCCACTCGTAGATTGTATGTCATGAAGAAAGATAACTTTAGGGATGCCATACAAAAACACCAAAACAAACAGCTTTCTTGCAAAACGAAATGTCTGAAGATCAATTCGTCACAACCTCTGGATGGCAGCGCCATTAAATGTGGACGATGGCCACGGTCTTGAAAGAAAAGAAAGATTGTTTTGGATGCTCTTCTCTTAAACGTTACAGCATCTCCATGCGGCCTGACATCCGTCAACGTCGAGCGAACCTCGTTTAGATGTGATCGATGATGGGAGCAGGTGGGGGTGGGGAAGGGATGCTACAAGGTGGGGGTGGGGAAGGGATGCTACAAGGTGGGGGTGGGGAAGGAATGCTGCAAAGAAGGAATGGTTGGAAGTAGTTGGAAAAGACAAAAGGTGGACTGAGTTGAAGACTGTTTTTTTCGTGCCTGCAGTCACTTTTTTTTCTCGGTGAATCTTTCCCAGCCTGCTTTGCTGTCAGGAGGTCAACTGTGACGTCATTGCAGGTCACAAAGGACGTTCCTTACCCGGCAAATATGCAGGAACGCTTGACCGCTCGTCATTATTTGACGGACAGTACTTTGCAGAGTGGTTACACTTTCTCATGCTAACCGTCCCACGCACCCGCCCTCCTTTACATTTCGAAGTTTCATTGGAAAAAAAGGTTTGGTGTCTGGAAAACTGTTTTTTTTTGGTTTTTTTTTTTTCATCTGGCTTCAGTGTTTTCTTGAACTGTCACCAGGCTGCGGAGCAGAGAGTAGGACCGCAGTCTGTCCACCGGTCAGAAAAATGGTCAAGATTTTGTTGATTAGCTTCTCGTCTGTTACCATTAGTGTCAGCCTAATTAAGGAACCTCTTCGCTGCGGACACGCCTGTCTCCGGTTCCTTCGTCTGTGTACCACCTCTTGGTAATTCTAACTTTTTCAGTTGCTTTTTTTTCAATAGAGCTTTAAATGCCCAACAGAAGCTACAACGCAGTAGAGGTCTCTCCTGTCTGTAAGCTTTGCTGCTTTACAACAGTAGCCAGAATTTTCAAAAGATGATCGACTCGATCATCACTTACATGATTGGGTTAGAAGAAAGGAATAGATATGAAACCGAGCCGAGAAATTTCGAATACGTATGCAGTATTTTAGAATCATCATCATCATCATCATCATCATCATCATCATCATCATCATCATCATCATCATCATCATCATCATCATCATCATCATCATCATCATCATCATCATCATCATCATCATCATCATCATCATCATCATTATTGTAGCAGCAGATTATTTCCTCTTTCACGAAATCCAATAAAAATAATAAAGTTACAAGTCATTTGATTTCTGTAGAGGCGCTTTTAATGTACACCATCATTCAACATTAAAACAAAAATGGGACCTTACGAACATGATTACAGTTTCGTTTTTCACATAACGCAAACATTCAGTCCTGCACACATATTAACTGTCTCTCTCTGTCTCTCTTTCTCTCGCACTCAGTGGGACACATGATCAGACACAAATTCTTGAGCCATGTACATCATATACTGCAGGCAGTGTTCAACGTGTATCAACCACCAGACTTTGATTTATCATGCATGAATTACACACACGGTCAAGAGCAGTAGATTGTGATCCAATGAGATGTAGTAAAGTAACTGACATTCACCCTCCTGTGGCACACTTAACAGTATCAACATAACAGAGTTCTGACAGGAGAGGCTGACGAGGCGGAATAAAAGGAAAATGCGAGCACACAGCAATTTGTTATAAAATGACAACATTAATTGTACATCATACGTCAACAGAACAGAGACTCCGCTGCGCCGAGGGTCCGTAACTGTTAACGCAATAACTGCCTAAGAGGGCCGCTTGTACTTACACAGTGGACACATCAGGTCACGTGTCCCATCACGTGGTGTGTCTCGCGAGACAGGACGTCACTCACAAACACTCCGTGTCATTGATTGGTTCCCGACTGTTTGATTTAAACAAACGTTGGTTTCAAATCTCCCTTTCACTGGTCTATGAAAACAAGGAGGTGAAGTGGTGGTGGTGGTGGTGGGGGGGAACCGATGTTGATTCTATGACAAAAAAAAAAAAAAGAAAAAAAAAGAAGAAAAAGAAAGAAAGCAAACAAAAAACCCCCAACCAAACAAAAAACAAACAAACAAACGAACGAACGAACAGACAAACAAACAACCCACCATATAGACAAGTGTGTGATCTGTTTGAAGAAGTGAAATTCAAAATGGCGGAAATGCGTTTTGAAGTTAGCGCACATCCACGACGAAAGAGAAAAATACTACTTGCGACACCTGGAACTTTGATGACACTGTTCTTCGTGATTGCACCACGTTCCGGCGAGATCATTAATTAACAATTACGAAAAATTAATTAAATTTAGGTGGGTGGCTAACGCAGGTTGTACAAACACAAAACTGACCATTCGTTGACCATTTGCCTGCCATAAACGGTCATCAACCAAACGCACACTCACACACATGTAAACACATACGCATAACCACGCACGTACGCACACACTTATACACACGTATACGCGTAGGTGAATGACGGGCCCACATGATCAAACAGAGTTACCGTCGGAATTGTCTTAATACATATAACTTAAAATATAAAAAATGTGAGGAGTACTCTTAAAAACAGTGAAACATTTACCCTTTTAAGTACATTTTAAATAAAAATGTGTTTACAAATTTATTTATTTTATTTTAAACTTTTTACTCTTTTAACAATTTTGTGATAGATTGTTCCTTTTTACTTTTTTTTTATACGTCTCTCAAGTGTTTCGTCATTTTGAGAAAAGTGAACATGTCAGGCAGTTTGATGTATTCATGAGGTTCTCACACCCTAACTCTAGTCGGGTACTAAAAATATACTACAAGTACTTTCGCGAACTTTTCACTTTTTATTTAAATTCAATCATCCAAGGGAAGTAACTATTGCATGCGAAAGTGGAATTAAGTCTGCAGAGTTACATGACTTGAACATTTACTTTCCTGGAAAGACAAATTTTAAAAATATATATTTTACTACTTGTGGACCGCTGGAACTGAGTGGTTTTTTTTCAGACTGCTGGGACAATGGGAAGCGGACAGACCTGAGTTAAGTATAAACGTGTGTAATAAATAGGTAACTCTGGTTCATGAGTACGGCCCCAACTGAAACATTATCTACAATCAAACAAATGAATGGCTAGGGAGTGATCAAACAGGACAAAATTGCTAAATGAGCAGCAGAAGACAAACCAACTCAGTAAGTTGTTTCACATTTTACTTACTGTTTATGAGCAAACGATAGATATATCATCGGCAAGATAAATATGAGATCGGCAAGTGGTCTTCCACCGGGAAAACAGATCATGTAAGGAATTTTTTTATTTCCATGCCATGCAGAAACAATACTTCAAAATTGTTACACTTCCAACAACTATTTTCTATCGCCATTCCTCCCCCTCTACTTCTCTTTCTTTCACTGTATATCTCACCTCTTGTCAGTCCCTCACTTCCTGCGCCAATTAGTTTCTTTAACGAAATAAATGCATATCTGTAAATATTATCCTAACCCAATGGACAAAGACTTCACAAATGAAGACTTTAAGACTTCTAACGGTTTCCTGATCAATCATGTAAGTGCAGACAAACCTCATGAAGCAGTCCAGAACGAGATAAATATTTTTTTCAAAGCACAGAGGTAAAAGGATTTTCAGGACATTGCGTGAAATTTGCTCTGAAGATAAGACTGAACGAAACTACAATCATGTCTTTGTGAGAATGTTGTTTACAAAACAAAATCCACAGGCAGCCAAAGTTTCGGTCCTTCCTTAAATTTGCGAGATAACTTTTAAGATGAATATAAACGCAATAAGAGACCAGAATCATCAACTATCTCGAATGGAAAGGGGGTGGATAGAGCACATATCAAATCAAACAAGCTGTGCTAAATGTATCTCGATAAATTAATTTACTGGTAATATAATCATAAATGATAAATCATAATGATAAATCATTCTTTGCGCTTCGGAGACTAGAACAAGCTGAGGAAGAAAAATGAAGAAATATCATGGGTGCCTAAGAAAGAAAGCAAGAAAATTAAGTTTTAAAAGTCGAACACACTAACCACTAGGCTTTGCCCAGTAAAATGTGTTTCAAAAATCAAATTAAACAAGCAAGCTTTCTTGCAGTCAAATCAGCAACTTAATTCACGAAACTGTTAACATGTTTAAGGACAGCCACTTGCATGTTCATCATCAGAAGTTGTATGAAGGAGCAGAGAAGCCGGCAAACTTATAAGAGGAATATCATCTAGCAATAACGATGTTTGCTTTAAGATATCCTTACCATCACCTGTGGCACGAGAGGCATTCAACAGAATGATTAATGTTATTGTTTATCCTCGGCTAATGACCTAGCTGTACTGAGCTTTTAAAGGATTCGAGCAAACCTTTTGCTTTGAGGCCAACCATTTCTTTCCCTGCCTGATTCTCTTCCTTTGTCTTGTCAGAGTTTACAATCGCAAGTTGTAGGCAAGTTTGGTATAAATTATGTTAGAAAATATACATAATAAATAAATAACCGGGGAAGTCTACATCAACTTCAACGTGAAGCGCTTATCGGAAAACAATAGGAGTTTTTATAAGTATATAAATATTTTCAGTATGTAAAATAACAAACTACTGTGTAAAACTTTTAAATTTCATATACTGTAATCGGTATCAGGAGTGCAAAGGCAGAACTCTTTCTTTAATATTGTCTTGAGATTGAATTGAGTCGCAATGTATAAAGAAGGTATGAGTAGTATAATAAAAAATTGGTCCAGGTGGGGAATGTGGCGCACCCTGCTGGGTGATTACTTGTACGAAGGTGTAACAACGTCTAAAAATAGAAATGATGTCCTGGTGTGGTGAATGTAAGGAACCGGATTTGTCAGTAGGTTCTATTCTTACTAGAATGTTAATTGGACAATGAGTTTTTGGGGGCTGTTTATTAATAATCCCTAAGACACAACCATTTCAATTTCACGCTTACGTATGATAAACATAACATCAATTTCGAATAATATTTATGACAACCCTTTGATGAGCATCTCTGCAAATTTGAGTGAAACTGTTTAGAAACAAATTATACTGTTTTTTTTTATATCTTATTCAGAATATTCAGTACACAGATTTAAAGAGATAACACTAAGCTTAAGTATCTTTAAAATTTCAGATGTGTTCTTTTAATGGGATGCAAAATTATATAGGAAGATGCGGGACTCAAAAGAGTCAAACCAGATTGGAATATAATTTCACTCCCGTCATCCTCGGAACACCATCTAAAATATCTCTTGTTTCCAGAAAGCACACGAGAGTTCCGCACAAACAGACGGCAGTTCACACGCACGTTCACAACCACTCATAATACTTTTCGAGTTCATCACCCTTTACAGTCCTGTACATTTCTCGTGCACTTTGTTCACTCCGAAATTTATTTTTCTCTCTCTCTCCTTTGACCAGCAAGACCTCGGCATCAAGTGTGCATCAACTCAACCGCAGATAAATAGTGACAGCAGTAGTTGACTCCTTTTATCCGCGGTTAGCTCATGACAGTGCAGTTAACTCATGACACTGGCAGTGGAATTATGACAGCCTCATTAACTCGTGACAACAACAGATAACTCCTGACACACCAAGCCGAGGTCACAAGCGGTACTGCGGGTGCAGACAGCGACCGTTGTACGTAGAGATTCTCTTGCCGGACCGACAGGATCCGGTCTGGGTGCTGGACATCTCCCCGTCGCAGGACACTGCCCGGAAGAGGACGTCATCATCCGGCGCCATCTTGATGAGGTGGCAGAGGTTGAGCACCTTCTTGAAACTGTTGCGGAACCGCGCGTTCATCCAGAAGTACACGAAGGGGTTGTAGCACGAGTGGCTCATGGCCAGCCAGTGAGCACACAGCCAGATAATGTTCATGTGAGGCCGGCTGTAGAAGGAAGGATCCAGGTCGCCAGCCAAGGTGATGACGTGTAGAGGCAGCCAGCAGACGGTGTAGATCACCACCACCACGATGATCATCTTCATGATCTGTCCACAAAAGAAGGGTAATGAAGACATCATAGTGCTTCAAATTTTATAGTTTCTTGTTATGTAACAGATTCAGACAGTAGAGCAGAATACTGCCATTGCCAAATGCTTCTATCTGGCTGCAGATGAAAACAACTGGTTGCCAAGAGGTCCTTACCAACTGCGATAACACTAATAGACAGGACTAGCAAATAAACCATTTTTTCAATTGTAACACCGTCATGGTGTGTCTCTAACAATCGTCGTTGTGGAAGGGTTTTATCTATCCTGATAAGCAGACTGAGAAAATGAGATAAGGAAGATATGATGCCCTCTTTTCTTAAGCTGAAGATTAAATAAGAAATAAATTTAAATTACAATTTTTTTTCAATTAAAGTTTTTACTCGAAGCGAGACTAATAAAAAGAGAAAGTAAGCACATGGATCTGAATCCACTAGTCTTCATGGACATTGTCAACAAAAAATTCTCTCACATCACACACAGGACTGAAAAACCCAACTCTGTAATGAAGCAACATAAATAAACTGAATCAAAGCTTCCTTCTTGAGGGCCATAGACTGAGTTAATATTTGATGAGAATAGCCGTTAAGGCACAAGTGATCTCTTCAAATGGACATTAAGGTGTGCTTGGTAGTTAAACAACTCGCGGTTGTCCAACAGCCAACAATTCCAAGAATTTAATGCCAAACATTTGCTGGCGACATTTCCTAGTGTCACGGAAATCAGTTGTTTTATTCGTTGTGCTTGATCACTGAGTGCTTCATTATTCCTTGTCAATCCTCGTGCTGCAGAGCTTTGCCTTTGATGCTTGATCAACATCCTCTGCAATAACTAAGGTTATTTGATGAATCTCTGATGGGCATAGGATGAAAATCGATAGATATTCTGTGTTTCTGAAATAAGAGCAATACATTTGTAAGTATGTAGGTCGATTTTTATCTTTTTATGCTTAAATCTGACAAAAACTATCGAAATTTATGGAAAGTCTTCAATTCCAGCTTGGGCTATTCTTCTTAATGTTCGTCTACACTTTCCATAGTTTGAGATGATTTTCTGTCAGCTTCACCTCATAAATGTGTCTCCGTTTTCATCATGGGCTTCTGTTCTCAATATTCCATTACACTTACACACTTTTTAAAGTGTGGCAGCGAGGAAGAAGAGATGGGCACCTCCCTCACAAAAGGTAAGGGAGCACTCTCCCACCTCCATCACGACTGTAAGATCGGAAGGTTACTTTAATATGTGTACATTTTTGGCAACAGAGAGGAGATGGAGACAAAGTAAATGAAATACAAGATGGAGACCCACACAGAAAGCAATAATATAAAACATCCAACACCTTCAGAGACAAAGGACAGCGACAGACAAGGATGATCCACACCAAAAAAACTGGACAAGGTAGAACGAGACCGACAGACGGAAGAGGACGACCAATAGAGGAGACAAGAGAGGGTGATTCACACTGAAGGAAACAGGGCGTGGGTTTTTTTTTTTTCATCAGAAGGAGGACATTCATAAGAAGAGCCGTTGCCCGCTTCCGGTGACACTGGGAGGGAGTAGCCCTCCGCACGCAAGGAGGCTCGGCGGGCAAGCAGACGACAGACATCGAGGCGGCGACGATATTGAGCAGGCGGCAATATTGGCTTCTTGGGCGTCAGGTTCGTGACAGGATATAGAGACAGGCTGAGGACGTGCAGATGGCTTCACCTCCGTCTGAGACAAGAGGTTTGGTCTCCTTTCGTCTTTGTGTTACAAGAAAACTCTTAACTGCGTTCTGGAATTTTCTTTGGATAGTAGAGAATTCAATGATCGAATTGTTGTATTTGTAAGCAAAGAAGTTGGTGAAGAATAGTACAAAGGTGTAGTTCATATCAGTGGCACGTGTAGAAGGGGTTAAAGACCTGAAAATGTATTGAAATGTGTCTGAAGGGAATGAGAATCGGTCCATTGACAGTTGCTTGAACTGTTCTTGTGATTTTATGGCTGTGGTAATCACATGCACGTGGAGTAGAGAAATGTGAGTGTGCACGTGCAATCAGTCTCAAGGAGATAAAGGTCAGGGTTCACCATCCTCCTCCTCAATAGCACCTCTTCTCTGTTGTCGGGTGGAGGGGTAGCGTGGGGGAATAATGGGGAGAAAGTGAATAGTGTGTGTGTGAGTGAGAGAGAGATGAACAGAGAGAAAGAACAGATAAAAGAGAAAAAGGTATCTGACATCGATCCTACATAATCTCTCAGGTTGCCTTCACATGCACAGAACATTTTTAGCGCTAAGTCAGTTTCCATGAGCACCACCGAGTAGAATACTCAATATTTTAGGTATTTTTGAAAGACTATGACTTCTCCAGTCACTCATCAAGTGACCAATCGAGTTCTGACAACAAGCCAGCCACTCACTCACTCACACCCGTTCAACCAATTGACACCCTAGCACTCACCCGTCTCTTGGAGCTGGCCATACGCCGGTCCCTGTCTCGTTCTGCCTCCCCAGGCGTCTTCTTGAGCCAGATGATGTAGCCAATCTTGGCGCTGGTGATGGTGATGATGACGAGCGGGATGAAGTACTGCAGCATCATGATGATGGCACTGTAGATGTATTTGTCAGAGTCGCGCGCCCACCCCTCCCAGCACATGGCTGTCACGTTGTCCGGGTACTCCACCCTGGAGATGATGGCTGTTGGCAGCGGCACGGCCAGCGACAGGAACCAGATGAAGAGCACGATCTTGAGAAAGAAGCGCCGGGTCATCTTGGGTCGCAGCGGGTACACGATCGCCACGAAGCGATCCAAGCTGATGGCCACAAGCGTAAAGGCACTTAGAAACACAGCCACCACTTGGACGTAGGTGACAAACGGACACATAAACTCTCCGAACGGCCAGTACAGCAGGATGAGGTTGGCCACGAAGGTGAAGGGGTTGCAGATGACGGCCTTCATGATGTCGCTGACGGCCAGGTTGAGGAGGAACAGGTTGGTCACGGTCCTC
Source organism: Pomacea canaliculata (assembly GCF_003073045.1). Classification (NCBI taxonomy): domain Eukaryota; kingdom Metazoa; phylum Mollusca; class Gastropoda; order Architaenioglossa; family Ampullariidae; genus Pomacea; species Pomacea canaliculata. Next base: position 39,793,086 of record NC_037590.1, on the reverse strand, counting down.
ATGGTGGCGCGGGACAGGATGATGTAACAGACGAGGACGTTACCGCCCACGGCGACGATGATGATGAGCGTGTACATCAGTACGACGATGACCGTGACGTACACGGGTTGCTGCGGCGGCTCCGCCTTCTGTGCGTCTGCCGCTGCGTCAGCTGTGGCAACACCTTTGGCCATGGCGTCTGCTGCATCAACAGCAGCTTTGGACAGTTGGTTCATGGACAGTGTGGTGAGGTTCGAGGCTGAGGAAGTGATGCGGTGGCTGTAGTCCATAGCTGCAGGACAGGGGTCGGGGGAAAGTTGTTTGATTCCAACAGGCTGCTGCTTCACATCATCAACGCTTGCAAAAACTGACCTCGCGACCTCACCAGGTGGGAGGATTTCATTTTTAGGTGCAAACGTTCTTTGCGAAAGATAACCTCCGTAGCTTTTATTTAGCCTTGTAACCGCACACAAAAGCCATTGTTGTGGTCATGCCCGCGGCAACAGCCGGCACGTGTTTGGAAATGAAAATTGATTTGTCTGTTGGAATGGTTCGGTGCATCTTGGCAGTCAGTGCAACAACAAGAGGAAAACGCTTGTCCATAATAGTCACCTGAATGGCGAGCACGGGTTCCGGTCGGGTGAAGGCTAATATGCTTTAGTAATTTAATAATCGAAGATTTCTTTTTGCTACTTGCGAGGTTGTCGCCTAGGTTCCCACAAACTGCTGCATCTGCAAAATGGACACAAGAAGATGTGGGAGTGAGTCGGACATCAACAACTTCAACGATTGACACGCGCTCTTCTGTTCGTGCACGAATACTTGTGCATGTGCGTACGTGTGTGTGTGTGTGTGTGTCCATGCCTGTCTCTTATTCATCAGTCCTTAAACATGAAAGTAATTAGCAACACCGACATAACTCGTTACATAGCAACATCAACGTAACATCCCGTAGAAAAAGGAACGTAATATCACGTCACGTGGCAACGTCCAATGGATTCACGTGGCAAGCTGCACGTGAAGCACATTGATGTCAGGGACAAATGGAGGAGAACGTGGGCATCTTTTCACACCGCCGGGCTAACTTGTTTATTTATTTTTTTCGGTTTCGTGCGCGTGCTCAGAATTAAGTTCTGTGAGTACAGCCAGGAGGCCCGACAAAAAGTCGGTGTGGGGATGTGCTGCACGCGGTGTAGCGATGTGCTGCACGCGCCAGGCTGCAGGCAGGTGAAGGCGGAACTGCACGTTGACCAGATGCGTGCGCAAGACGGATGTGTCGTAGCCGCGGGGACAAGAGAGGGAGAGCTTGGCTGCCTACTTCATTATGGACAATCAGGTTTTCTAGATACTACTCAGGCTATTTCTTCTGATTGCTCTAAACTTTAAAATTAGCGACTGGCTATTTTGAAACCTTCTAATGTAGATAAAAGGCGCTTCTGACAAACAAGCTTCCTGTAAGAAGAGGAAGCGAAGTAAATAAGGAACTGACAAAGAACAGGAAAGTGTAATCGTAAAAAAACTCAACGGAAAAAATACACATAAACCTAAGCATGGCAGGATGATCTGCAGAGTATTTGAAAAATTAGAATTGAAGGTGTTAAGATAAACAATTTTGTGCATTTTTCAAGGGATAAAGAAACTCAAAATTTTATGCGATTTAGGAAATAGAGGCATTTAATGATTAATCTTATGAATCTGATAGAAAAAAATATATAATTGGAGAATTAGTTTTAGTCACACCCTAAACAAAGTTTAATCCTTTTCTAGGGCATTGTAAATACCTCGCAGATTCATTCCATGCGTTCCAAAATTTCTTCAAACGTGAAAAAAAAATCACTGCTGCTCGAGGAGCAAAAAATAAACTAGTATATAAGTTTTAATAAATAAGAAGCTATAAAAGATGTAAAAGGCATTAGAAATGGAAAAAAAGTTTATGAAAATGATGGGTGTAAGTTTCGGTATTTATGAGCTACCTATACACTTTTCTATCTATAAATAAAAAAACATAAGACCTCGACATTCCTCCATTAGAAAGTATAAGCTGATAAAAGTCTAAGCTTTTTAAAATGTCAATGTCATGTGTGTGATACATATTTCAGAAACTATCAGGTGCATAGTACTTTAGAGTGTGCCTGCATTTGCTTATGGTTATATGTTGTATACACATTTTATTTATGTTTCACTGTGAATGGGATGAATAAAGATAAAAAGGTTTTCATCAGTGTACGCTTTTCTTGTTTTCTTACAAAACAGAAATTTCGAGATGTCATCGATATCATCTACTATCACAAGCAAACTTTGTCTCGCTAATAAGAAAAAGCTAGTCTATTCCTGTTGCTTTCTCCCAGATTGAGGTTCCTCTGTTAAATAAATTTCATAGCTAAGCAGTTGAGCAGAATTAATGTCTTTCTATTCTTATATTACTCGTCAATCCCTGTTTCCACATTATCAGCTGGCAAACCAAACCTAGTTAATGATCTGCTTGGCCTTAAGGATTCCATTCACAAAGATGCTAGATATGAAGGACAGGCGAGGATCATGGTAACCCATCTGCACCGAAATCAAATAAATAAATAATAAGTGCTGAAAGGACGTGTTATTTTGTTTTACTGATTTGTGAGAAAACAGATTGAAATCTCTTAATAGAAAATGCGTTTTTTCTATCTGAATTAGTTGAACAGTAACGGTAATATTTCTTAGCAGCGATTTTTATTTTGCAAGAAGAGGCAAGGTTTATATTTTACATAAAGTTTGAATGTCTACAGGATGTAGTGAAATGTCAGACAGACAGGACGTGTCGATGGAAGGACCGGCTTGTCCACGATGGCGCGAGCTTCCGTGAGCAGGAATGGACCTCAGTAATAATGGATCTGTGGACGGCTCCATTCTCTCACGATACACTTCTTGTGCAGTATAAGAACATCATTTCTCATACCTCAGGGGAAGCACCAAAGGCTCGCATGATTAACTAGATTCAGTGTTGGTGGAGGGGAAGACAGATCGTATGCAATATCACGCGAGCGCGAAGAACAGCCAGAGAATAAAGAAAGGAGAAGGCTATCGGGTTTTTTTCTCACCTCTCCTAAAGTAACAAAAGTTTTAAGTTAAAAGACTTATATTAGTTTTAAAATACTGGTAATAGTATTATCTTATTGTTTGTAATGAAATTTTCAAAAACATTTCAGGTCTTACATGATAGCGAAAATCGTATTGTTGCAATTTCAAGTTTAGTAAGGCACCACAAATAAGTAATTACATCTTCTTTAGGCGAAAAACCCCACACGTCAAAACAAACAACAAACAAACAAACAAACAAACAAACAAACAAACAAACAAACAAACAAACAAACAAAAACAAACAAAAATAAAAATGTCCACAAGTTGTAATGCCAAGAAGAAGAAATATTTCTGTGGCAACTTAACCGGCTCATCATGTCCAAACTTTCATTAGCATGAATGTAACCCGAATGAAGATGAATCCCAGGAATCTCAAAAGTCGGACTGACAATACTAAAAATATTATACGGAAAAAATATGTGTTTTATATACGGATAAAATGTTATATAGCAACGTTTCGAAAATCTTCCATGTAATATATCTGGTTCATAAACGGAAACAGAATGCATTTGACCTTTTTCCCCCTGGCTGGTAACATCCGCTACTTAAAATAGTCCTGGACTCTCAGACCGCCGCAGAAATAACCAGAGATGAGAAATATTGTGTTGAGTACTGTAATCATTCTTTTCCATGTGCAGTCAAATTCCACGAAAAAGCATATTTCCGGATGAGTCTAAAACCGATAATCTTCTGCTCCTAAACCGAGAATACTATCTCTCGGCGTGGTAGTTATGAGCCGGAGATACATCCGCACCCTGGGCTTCCTTCAACCAGTATTTAATACATCCAGCCACAGCAAGCTCCTTTCCTTCTCCGCAGCCATCAATGTGGACCAAAAGCAAGACTGGGACCGCTGGATTATCACCTGATCTTGTAAATCTGCCCCTGAGTACAGTTACAGGGATACGCAAAGCTTCCAGTCTGTAGCTTATCCTGAGGTAAGGTTACCTCTGCTTCATGACTACAGCCACAGGTTACGCCCCCTTCATGACTCTGACCCCAGGCTGTGCCTCCTCTCACCCCTACAGCCACTCTCCTATTCAGTTTCTACATCAATAAAAACACCCGCATCCTGAACTTTTCGGCATCTTTCTCTTTCTTTTTAGGAATTGTTAGCAACGAATCTCGATTCTTTTCTGTCTTTTTAAGACACTTTATGCAAAACTCTTCACAAACAGAACTCAGCTGGAAAAGGCGCCATTACTGTCTACGAAGTTAACTGGACTTTTGCATTCGGTTATTTCTGTGTTTATTTATCTGTGCATATTGCCTTCATCAGTTGTGTGGGTGAAAAAAAAAAAAATCAAAGGAACGAGCGTTAAACAGTTCAGCAAACTTCAATTACTGATACAAATTTTTATGTCTTTGTCATTCTGTCTGCTGTCCGTTTGTACAAACCGGCCAACCATTTCACACAAGAAGTTGAGCACAATAGGAACCTGTTAACCGATCTTTCACACTTCACACTTCACGTTCAGGTAAAATAAGATACAACGGCTTTTAAAAGATAACCAAATAAATAGCCTGAAATCTCGGTGTCTGTCCTTTTGTCACCGAGGTGTGGTCTTCGGGCAGGACATGGACACTGCTTTGTTGTGGACACAATGTCAACTGCTTGTTTGCAAACTGATATGAATGAGCCTCCTTTCTCTCCGCATTGGTGTGTTGAAAAATAAACACAGTTAAGCTACAGCTTTTATGGCTAGCTGACAATTAGCTAGATGTTAATTATGTTTTGAAACTGCCAAGCTCAACAGTCCGCAAATACCAGAGGAAATAGGTTTGATCAAAGGACATCAAGGATCACGTGATATTCAGATACCTGCAAAATACCGGGTGCCGAGGATTTTGACTAAGTCGACAGAAACATCAGATAAATTAGATGACTGACAGCCTGCAAGAATTTGATGCATCGCTTCATCAGTGCTTAATAGAATTTCAATCTTAGGAGCAGGGTTTGGTTATGCTCTCTAAACCATTGTTAGCCTAAAGTCCGATATAAAGAAAAAGAAAATCTGTTGATTTTGACATTTTTATAGTTCAAGTTGAGTGCTTGTGTGAGGTTTCTGTGAACCATGACCTCCAACAGCTTGAATAGATTATTAACTTAATGAAAATCCACTCAACAGCAATCATGTCCTGTTTTGAAATCAAAGGGTTTCCTGGAATATTTCAAGTCCCCCAGAAGGCATGACGAGGGTTAGACAAGGCTTCTAGATACCCCGGCCCTTCAGCCTACCTCCAGGTTACAGCCAAAATAGCCAACAACCGACAGACAGGGCTTCATTCCTCTCATTAAACGAGAACACGTGGAGAGATTGGGTCAGGAATTGCGCCAGACAAAAGAAGATTCACTTCACAGCCACAGCTACAGGGAACAGCCTGAGCTATTCACTGGTTAATTCACTTCCCCCCTCCACCTCTTATCCTTCCCTTTTTTTTCTTCTTTCGGCTTTACTCCTCCTTCTCTTCCTCACACACCCCTGTCTGCACTCGTTCTCGTCTCCAGTGGCCTCGCCGTCCTCAAGCAATGACTGTTGATGACAGATGCAAACATAATACTACCGTGGGACTCACATGATACTGCAATGGCATCACAAGAGATATGCTTTATTCATATCTGGTGGCAAGAAAGGAAATTGCCAAGATAACTCTTGAGGCGATGTTTTATTTGTTTCGGTCAGTGGGAGTTTATGTGCAGCAGATTCCATAACACGTGGTCATTATTTCTCGTGCATGCAAAGGTCAGGGTTCACGACGTGGTTATACCTTTATGATATCGTGATGGTTATCACGAGAATGTTGTGGGTTTCCTTCAGAGGAACAAAGAAATAAATGTGTAATGTTTAACTCCTATTCTAAAGAAAGAGAAAGAAAGAAGAAAAAGAAGTATAAAGAGAAGAAGAGTAGTAGAAAAATGAGAAGAGGAAAAAAAGGAGGAGAAGTAAAGGACAAGAAAAGAAGGAAAAAAGAGAGAAGTGAAAAATGAGTAGAAGTAGAAGAGGAAGTAAGAAAGAAAAGTAAATGAAGGAGACGAAGACGAGAAGAGAAATACTTAGGAAAGTTAAGAAGATTCAAAAGAAAAGAAAAAGAAGATGAAAATACTAAAGAGAAAAAGAAGAAAAGAAGAGGAGGAAGGGAGAACGAGTAGAAAAAAGAAGAGAGAGAAGGAGAAGTAGAGGAACAGGAGGTACAGAACATGAGAAGGAGACGAATAAGACAAAAGAAGAGAGCAAGAAGAACAGATGTGAAATAAGCCGTAATCTGATTTACACTCAGCTTTCTTTCTCATTTGGAAAATGTCAGAACCCAAAGCAACAGTTATAAACAGACCTTGCATGTCGATAAAACCTCACTCAGACAATAATAAGATATCTTAAACTGGTTATACCGGCATCGGAATAGAAACCCCTCAGGACTTTCCACTATTTACTCTCCACTTACTTGCAGGATAAGGATTGGATTAAAAAAGAAAATTTAATGTAGGTTTATGATCTTTCATTGGCACTATCTCTAACTGCAACTGTCCTTCGAAGTACTGAGTGACGAGGGTGGAAGAACAAGTCCTGTACTCTATTACTGAGGGCAAGTATACGAGGGACATAAAATGGACTGAGAAAGGGGACCTGAGATGGGTGGAATGGAGTTACCTAGATTAGCGAGATGTCCCCCCGAAGCAGAAGTGTCAAGAACCAGTCAAGCCGAGGAAATCTCGCAGCCCCGAGCCCCCGACGTGGCATTACGAGATTGCTGGCCGAAGGAGAATGTCATTTCGACGACAAGAGACAGACGATCGCAAAACGACCCAGAGACTGCGCCGCCATGACAGGTACCCGACTCCCCATCTCGACATCCACCCTCTGTAGCTCGTCATGTGACGGGTGATGAAATGAGGTGGGGTAGATTAAATGTCAGTGCAGTCGCCTAGTCCTCCCCGACCCTCCAACCTGCACTTAACCATCATTCTTCTTTCCTTCTCCATCTTTTAATTCGTTCAGAAGTTTTTGTTATTTGTTTTGTTATAGAGATTTTTTTTTTTATCATTCGCTGTCACTTTAAAACTGTTAAAAACTTTTGCAGTTAGATATTTACATTTAAGAAATAACTTTCTTAATCCAACGATCTCTTTCGCTATCTCCTCAAGCCCTCATCTTCTCTTATGAATTTCATTTATGTCTGCCATGGTGTTATTCGTTTGCTTGTGTTTGTTTCTTTATTGTTTGGTTAACTGTCGATTTTTCAGTAGACGTTCAGCACCTAAGAATCCCTATTATGTATGTGTGGATATATTTACATGAAAATAGAAGGGCTGATATTGAGAGAGGTGAGCAGTCCAGTGGATGAACGGTGTGAAAGAGGACAGAGAATGAATATCTATCATTCTTCCTGAACGACAAATGTCGGGATTGAAATTCTCGCCCAAGATCAGCTTTGAGACAAACGAAGTTTACAAGGCAGGAGTTCTCCAAACGGAAGATGGAAGCCAATTCCATGAACTCTGTGCTGGAGTTGCTGGGGCAGAAAGGCTCAATCGTCTTCTTGTCACACAAACCCTCTTCCCGAGAGTGTGATGGCCGACTCTTGCTCGCGAGATTCTCGTCTCAGATACAGCAGGTGTCACTGGTTACAGGCGAGACTTTCATGGTGTCAGACGAACCTGCTCCAGGTCTGGTTCTCAAACTGTTCATCCGCATATTGCACTTTCTTCATTCTGACGTCAGAATCTACTTCCGTCGGACTAGCAGTCTGGGCGCATGCTCACAACACATCGCGTGGTGTAGGTGAAATCGTTGAGGATAACAGTCCGCGAAACTACCAATATTTCTTGAATAATTTAAGAGGATGCTAATTTGTTAGCAATGAAGTTAGGGACGTGTTGTACAAGCCTCTCATTCTCAAACTGTTCAAGTCCGTATACGGCTTTTTCCGAAATTCTTGTGACAGAATATTCTCTCTCTATCTTTCATAGCGGTGTCACCACACTGCCATCATCCCTTATCCATCCTGAAATTTCAGAACTCCCCCTTCTCACATTCCTGAAGAGACACGGCAAAAGTACGTCCCATGATCATCGCTCAGAACAAAGATGGTTGTGGATGCAGGGGCTGGCCCTCACAGGAGGGGCGCGGGTTGCTGGGCAGAATCCTGCAATATCCCTGATCTGCATGACACAGTCGATGGCTTCGATCTGCGGCTGCGACTTGCCTGTCGTGTCCACCTCGGACGGTTTCTTAACGGACTGGTGCACAAGAAGTCGATGTCATTTCCAGGCCGGACGGAAGCGCCTGACAGGTTTGTGACGTTGGCTCGTGAGATTACTAAAATAGAAAGCGGAAATCAAGTAGTCGAGACACTGGTTTATGTTCTGGTACAGGAAACGGGCATTGATGCAGCAGGTATGTGCCGAGACTCGTACAGAAAGGAACACATTTCTCAGAGAGAAGGAGAGACGTAGGGGAGGAGGGAGAGAAAAAATAGGAAAGAAAGAAGAGAGAAATTTACAAAATTTAAAACATAAAAAATTAAAAGATTCCAGTAATCAAGACAGAAAGTCAGACAGCCAGATAAACATATCAATCCTGGCTGACAGCCTAACAAACGGTTTGACACAAAAAAAGTTGACATCATGCACAAAAATTCAGAAGGATGTTTTGCCCTCATTACTGCTTCCTCTGCTATCTTCATTCAGGGTGCGTTCAATACCCGTGTTTGTTGTGTCTTGGATGCTTGACACGCGCAGGGAGTTATGGGAGCAGGACGTGGGGTAACCGGAGGAAGCGAGCAGACGTGCGGTGACGAGCGCTGAGGACGGATGTGCGGAGGAGGAACTAATGGGGACAGGAGGAAGGCAGACAAAGAAAACCGGACTGAAAGGAAGTCTAACTCTGTCATTATGAATTTTCAGTTGTGTAAAAGTTCAGCCAGACACATTTAAAAGTATTATTCATGCTTGTAGGTGTGTAAGGCTTACACACTTGCGAAGGATATGCATTCACGCGTACACACAGACACACACACACACACACTATAATCCTCCTGGTCCATGGTCAGGTAAAGGTCCATGCTACTAATAAACCAAACAGCACCAGCTAAGGGCATAGAAGTGCTGATAGAGTCTAGAATTATTCTGACAGACATTACACACTAGCTGGGAACATCCTGGATTATTTTATCCCTCGAACCCGACTGTGATATTTTTATAAACTTTCCATTTGCCAATTCATCTGACTCAAGTTTATTCAGCTAAGTAACGAACACACAATGTCTGAGTTGTGAGAACTATTACAACTGTACTTCTTGTATTTGCTTCTTCAATTTAGAGAACCACTAAAGCCCTGTATTTGTTTTATTTGATTTATTCTTACCATCCCTTCCTTAACTTGTTTAGGCTGACAGTTGTTTCACTTGGTTTTAGTGAAGGGGGAGATAAATAAATACTGTTGGGCAGCTGTCAAACAACTCCTAACCTCCTCGTCTAATCTTTCTTTCTCACAGGGCAACTTCCGGTTGTCTGCTTCAGATCAGAGGAGGAAGTAGTTATTGCTTCATATAACTGGAAGATATTGTCAACTTTCTAAAAATGCTAAAACTAATTATTCACAAAATAAATAATAAATGCTTTCATACTTAAGGAATAAATGCGTTTGACAACTAAATTATAAATGCATTGGAAAAATGTGTCATGAACATAGGTTCAAAGATTTTAAAAAAAAGACAGATGATTAGCAGATGTCGGTTATATATATATATATGATATGAAATAAACGTTAATTAGACAGTTATAAAAGAAAACTCAACGTATCAACCACATATTAAAACTAAAATGTCGTTTTGTTGGACATTTATTTTGAAACTAAATATTTTTATACCTTCAAAAATCTTTCTTGCCTTCCTAATTGTTTACTTCACCAATTTTTCTCGAAATCTTCTTTTCAGTCAATTAAAAAAAATGTGACCATCTTAACTGCAAAAACACACGAGCTGACTTTGAAGACCGGACATTCAAACAAAAGGAAGACGATGATGGACATCAGGTGGTGTATGAAGACGTTGATAAATGTCGTCCATTACGAGGGCGGACCTGAAGTAGAACTCAAAACATTCGACTGCTGTGACCCACAATGCCTCCAGAAAAGCTGGCGCCTAACTGGGCCACCAAGGAGGATACTGCGAACTCATAGTTTCCGTTTCAGAAGAGTTTATTTTTGCTACATTGGCATGCAGCTGCCTCTCCAGCGGCGCTGACCTACATTTTAGAGACCAAATGATTCAGCCTGCAGGATGAGCAAACAGATTTTTTGCTTAAAAAATATTTTTGTGTAGTTATTCTTTAAAGGACTAGTGTGGTGCACATAAAGATGAGATAAGTCTTAGTGCAAGGTACTCTTTCTCAAAATTTAGCTCAATACACTCCTTCCATTTTGCGAGCTACACGCCTAAAAATACCGTGCACAAAATAAGTCAAAATCCTGACGTCACACTTGTACACAGACACATCCTATTTTATCTATGTTCCTGAGGCCCTCACATATTTAAGTACAGTCTTGATTTTTGCGTTTGTGGACTCTTTTTGTGCCTGTTGATGTTTGCAGGCTTATATTTCGATAACAGAAGGAGGGATTCACTGAGATTCAGGAAAATATTTAAAATGAGATTTAGTGGAAAGTTATAAATAAATTGCACTGGTCCTTTAGACGAAGAGTATAGGGGGACATCCTCCAAGGCTCTAAGCAAGCTTTTTTTCTTGACTTTCAATCAGTTCCGGTTTAGCGAATGATGTTTTTATACGGGCAGCAGACTCAGTTCTGATATTATCTTTTTTTTTTTGCATTAGTGTTCACGCGAAGCTCATGCAAAAACAAATTTGCTGGGAAAACAAGCTGGCTGTTGACTTTGATATCAAGGCATTGGCTATCGGCTGTCCAGAAGACGGATATTTTGAAGCAGACCTCAAAAGTTGCCGGTGTTCGCAAGATGAGAGCTTAGCAAAATGACAGCAAATGACAGACCTCGTTTCCTAGTGCAATCTCTGGCCCTGACACAGAGCTCGCAATGACAGCCTCTTAAGTGCAGCAAGGTTTTCTGTTTTAATCTCATTTGTAATCAGATCACGTTGTCGCCATTTTTATGAGAAGACGAGAAGGGCTTGTTCCTCCCGCTCGTTGGGTCTAGAATGGACCCGACCGCTTGCTATCTATCAGAGTGTGTGTGTGTGTGTGTTTGTGTGGTGGTCTGTGTGTGTGTGTGTGTGCAGTCTGAGAGAACGTGCTTAATGAGTAGCAGTAAGATCACAAATGCAATTAATCAAATACAGAGTGCAAGAGAAGTCTATACAGTGCAAACAAGGTTAAAAAAAGGCAAAGAGTCCAGGTAACCGTAAGGGCAATGAACTGGAAGTGGTTTATTGTCACACGTGAAGAGTGCAGCACACTCATCAACATTTGTCGCAGTTTACCTTTCCTGACAAACCCACCTGCCAGGTGTGCAGAAGGCAATGTCCGGCCCTAAGGCCCCGAGAGAGTCTTTTACTAGGGAGGTATTGTCTTGACAAAAACAATTCTGTTTGAGAGTCTGCTGACAGGGATGCTATTTAATAGTTATCCCGGACTTGATGTTTGATTTTAGATGATGTGGTGCTGAGTGGCAGATGACTGCTTCTATATTTGGCCTTATCAAAAAAGATGGGATACTGGAAACTGTGTCCGAGGAAAAGGCGGGATGCGTGCATTGTTGACATCTCTTGTCCTAGTGGTCCTCACACCAAGGTTGAACTGTCTCCAGAGAACATTGTCCTTTGTCAGAAACCCTTCTGCTGTTCCATTTTAGCAACGAGTGCTTTATCTCCCTTTACACACACACACAGGCCAACATGAAATGTTGCTTCTAGAAAACTGTAGAGAGGCTGGCTGCAGAAAAAAAAAGAAGTTAACACTGAAGAAGATCTCGCACTATCCCCATGCACACTGCCAGCAAGTGTTTTAGTAAACTTTTACATATTGAAAGTGCATGTTAACTCCGAGAATTTATCATGCGAATAAGTTCACGTGTAATCTAAGGAAGCTTCCAATGTAGCCGAGAATTAGAACACCTCATTCCCAAAAAGCTTCGACATTCAAACGCGAGAACCTTCAGGTCGTCCTCAATATTGTAAGTGACAAACCAGCCCAGGGAGTTGCCTGGGTGAGCTGAGGGAAGAGGTGACAGAGTCATGCCCGGAGGTAAGTCCTTTGGCGAGCCATGATTTTGCAGAATTGAAAATCCCTTCGACATCAGCGAAAATGAAATGTCAGCATTTATTTGTCAAATGATGATTTGATTTTTACGGCGGTTTAATCTTGCTTGAGGTCATTACGTGCAATTTCATAAAAGTCGTAGTTTCTGTGAGTGGTCTTAGCTCGTCCAGACAGGAATCCAATCGTTCACAGCCAAAACAAGAAGCAACAAGTTCGCCATGAAAGTCTCGGTTTGTTTTTAATTCTTGAGAGAGCTTTATCTTCACTCTCTTTACCAGATTGTTAAGGTGCTCCTGGTAAAATTCTGCTCGACCTTATCGCTTCAATCGGAAAGATTGTCTGCCTCCGCCTTTCTACACTGCTCTTGATGTGAAAGTTCAGCCAGACACGCTAAATAAAAGTAATAAGTTTATAAAAGTTAAAAACTTTTTCAGTTTCTGGGTGAGCTTAGCACAAGTTCATTTTTCTCAAGAGAAGGGAATACTAACTCATTATCCACAAAATGTAGTCACACTCCCGACCTTTAGAAATGTCTAGGATGGACTGGCGTATGATCCAAGTTCTCACATGAGCGGCATCTCAACTAACTAATTAACTAAGCTGCAATTTCAGTCACATAACTTTGTGTGGAGTCTGCCTACATGTCTGTGCTAAAGGGTTAATTTGCACCCACTTGGCTTCCAGTTAATTTGATAGCTTCCAGCCGGGTGGCTGGTTAAATGTAGAGACTGCTATCTCTCTTCCCCTCTACATCAAGCTTCTTTATAATGAAGTTTTTATTTACTAAAAAAATCCTAATTTTATGCGGGGGTTAGGATGATGATGCGAAGCATGAACGCCGTCTTTGTCCCTCTGTGACGAGGTTTCCGGTTGAAGGACAAGGTCTGTGTGCACCGAGAGGGACGGACGTGCCGAGTGTCGTCAATTCGTTCTTATCTCTCCTCCACTCTGTACATCCTCAATCCTCCCTGACATCCCGACGAAAGAGTTTCACGAAACATTTCCTGTGGCGCGCAGTCATGCGAAATTTGTAACTAGATGGGAAAGAACTCTGTCCCACATGAGCAAGGGGGAGTTAATCCTGTACGCGTCAGTGGTTAAGTCACGTGGTCAAACGGTAAATGACGTTGATGACGTCACTTTGGTTATTGGCTTACCTTAGGCAGGTAGTTATTTGAGACAAAACGAGTGTGGTGTCTGGTAAGAAAACCCCGACATTTTGTTTCTTCTCTTCTTTTTATTTATTAATTTATGGAAATGTCCAAGTGGTGGAATCTGCTGCAGCTCCATTTTTTTTCCCAGGCATTGATCGACTGCTCCATTCACGAGAGCTCTCTAATCAGAGAAACTCTTTCGTTTCTAAAGTAACAGATTGAAAATTGAAAAAAAGTTGAGCAGGAATTGGCTATCTCGACAGAGATCTTCCATTACTCGCAATAACCGCAATAGGGATCGCTATGGATGAGAGGAAGAGGGAGAAGAGGAAGAGGGGAGGAGGAATTAATGTTTTACGCAGAGCCAGCAACTAAGAATATATCACGGGAACGCAGTCAACCATGTAAACAGATGCCACAGGCAGAGAATCTCTTTGAACGAGTCTTGACTCAAACAAGTAATAATAAAGTTTAATACTACTATAAAAAAAACATTACTTAAGATTTAATCTTTAAAAATTTTGCAGTTTCTGGTTAAAACCGCGAAAAATTTTAAGCGCTTCTCATCAGGTTAAAACGTGCATATTTCTCAACTGAAATAAAATAAAAAGAACTAGAGGTCATACTCAAGACTTGAAAATAAAAGTTAAAAAAAATATTTTTGTGGAGTGTAATTGATTTCTCACTAGAATGGTGTCAGCTTGGAGAGGCTCAAATATTACATTGCACTCACGATCATATTTGCACGCGCGCGCGAACACAAACACACACCACCCACACAAAGCTACTCATAAAAAAACATGCACGTATATATAACCATAGATGCTCCACACACACACACCATTCAAAACCACCAAACAAACACACATGCATGCGCGTGCACACCTCAGACAAACAAACAAACACCCACATGTACGCACGCAAACAAACAGACTAGAAAACACTGCTACTCACTGACTGGCACTAACCGTGTGGCTGGATCTCACTCACCTTGAAGTGGAATTTCTTTGAATGACAACTGAGGATTGACAGAGAAAAGGCTTTCACAGGTCCAGGCTGTAGCACAACAAATGGCAGCCAGCTTGTGTGTGTGTGTCATACTGAGGGGACTACATGTGGGACAACCAGTCCTTGTCGCCACAACAATATAAACAGGTCGGAAACTGGTTGTAAGGGTGAGTGCCAGCTGTTGTCACCATTACTCTCTGTGGTAGTGTGGGAAAGTGACTGACAAACACACACACACATACACACTTACATTCACACACAAGCACACATACACACTGAGAACTCACAAAAATACGCAAACACGCGTGTTCACACAAACATACACACATACCACATAAGTAGACAATGTGAGGTTAGAAATATGAGTGAACGAGAGAAATAGGAAGAAATAGAAAGGGGTAGGAGACGAAAGAGAGCGAGAGTGCCAGAAAAACAAGAGAGAAGAGCCAAGAGCAAGAAATGAGATACAGAGAAAGAGGGAGAAAGTGAAAGATGCGGAAAGCAAGAAAGAATGAAAGATAGCGATAGGAAGCGTAGAGAATGAGAGAAAGAGACGGAGAGAGGAAATGAAAAGAGTCGACTTGCTCGTTGGTCGATGTCGATGGACAAGCAGTAATTGAGAAAATTAACTCAACTGCCTCGCAGATGTCAGCCTTCCTCCCGTCCAGTCGTTGTGTGTCTCCGAAGGGACCAATTAACTAAGATGTTCCGGACCATTGTCACAGTGGTGGTATAGTGTTCGTATTCACACTGTATCCACACTAGAGACTCTGTATTCCAACATTTGCTTTGATTTCTCTCTTTTTCTCAATTATTTCCCCATTTAGTACCTTTTGTCATATGTTGTTATTTCTAGAATTATTTCAGACCTCCGTGGGCGATGTTTATGTTTCACGCTTGTCATAAACCACATCATGATAATGTCCTTCTCTAGTTCCACCCTTTAAATAGATGTTCAACAGTCTCCAATGACAGACACAGTAAGATAGATGACTTTCATCACAGTCCTTGGTATACAACATTAACGATTCTAATTTTCCCTCTCTATTCTTGGCTTGGTGAGTCCAGGTAAGTAAAGCACATTTATTTTGAGCCTTTCATTTTCCACCCACGTCAGGTTGATCTGTAATTACAATAGCATCTTGTCCTACTTTTGTATGTTTAGAGATATAGTTTAATCAGGAGAGAAGGAAGACAACAAAGTCATTTATCATTCACATTTTGTGTTTCTTAAGGAGTAAAGCACACAGTCTATTAGTGACAGTTGCTTTTCTGTATCCCTGTCGGTTTGTTTGTCTGTGTGAGAGAGAGAGAGAACAGAAGAAGCATGAAACAGAAAGGTGTAACTGATTTATAAAACATAAATGGCAGCAAAGTTAGGTTGGCCTTGCCATGCCCTAGATACGGTGGACCAGTTACACTGCCTCTAATGCCAGCGGCTTTATGACATTGCTTCATGAAAAAAAAACTAGGTTTGGCCTCCAAAAATTGCTATTTAAGCTTAAATAAGCATGTGGAACATGTGAAAGACTAAGTTAATATTTATCCGGCTCAATGTTCATATCTGTATAATAGCTAAAAAGTTAAAAAAAGCATTTTGTCCGGTTGGAGTTCACATGTAGCAAGGTGGTATCTAAAGGCATTTGAGAGATCGCGATGGTCGAGATCTGATGTAGTCGTCAACATTAAAAGTTATTTTGGTCGTGAGCATAAAAAGTTGGGGCTAGAGACAGTGGGAGGATGACTGAGTTTTGTGAGCTATGAAAGGGCAGCAACCCACCTGCTGATGGTTATCTTCCCGCAGTAAACATAAGATGCTGTGTTTCTGACAGATAAAAGGGAAATTATTTCGAGTTGATGGGACGCCGGGAGCAAGTAGACCAGCTGCTTTGATGTTGGTTACAGGGTTACAGAGCTACTGACTTTCAAACTGGGTCACAAGATTAAAAATAGATTGTAAACGGTGCTTTGAAGGAACAGAATGTCAGACTTACGACGGCAAACGTTATTAGCACCTGCTACAGGTAACTGGTTCCTCACTCACTCTCCCTCATTCACTCATTTGCTCATCCACAGAAGCTTCAATAGTTATATCCTGTGGAGTTTTACCATTTCACTCGTGGAATTTGCCCCCGGGGTAACCATACCCTCTTCCCTGAACAGAGTGTATTGTGAGGAAGTATAATCATGATTTTTAAATCAGACTAACTGTCGTGTCACAGGTGTGCGAGACTCTCAGGTGTACTTTCCAACTCAAAATCCTCTTATCACTGAAGAAGACAGGTCAAGATCTCGTAATGACTCAGAGGTCATCTTCAGGAAGAATGTCTGTCAACACAATCTCAGCGATGAAGAGAGCTTTAAGAAGAGACAAACGTGCTTTCAATTTTAGCAGTGAAAATAAGAAAGCTTTAAAAATGAACGGTGTACTGAAGAATGCAATCCATGCAGAAAATAAGATTAAATATTTCTCTTTTTAAACTAATTTTGTGCACGCTGGAGATAAGGTATAGCTTTCACTTTAATATTAGTTCCTAATTGAAATTGATTACTTAGTTTATTTAATAAAATTTCATTTTTTTTACGAAGAAGGACAAATTAAGATCAGGTCCCGAAAATTATTTGTGGAATTAAATTACTTCCCAATTTCTTTTAATTTTTTGCGTTTTAAAAACGCATCAAACAAGATAGAAGAATTTTGGCTGGAAAAATAATCCAAGAATGGTACAACCATTTCTCACCCTTCCCCCAAGCAAACAGTTACTTTATGACAAACACCCGATGCAAAATATCATAACTCAGTTAATTGCCACTGAAAATGTAGGTTGCTGGCAGAATTGAAGAATATTTCTTAGCTGACATCTTCAATTGTATTTGAGAATTTATTACTCGCAAAAGTCGTAAATCTTAAAATAGCATCGATTAATCGTCGGCACAAAACTGCATCTTCGTTGTCAAAAATGTTTCGAAAGAGCGCATTTACAAATATCTGAAATACACGGAAATGATGACAGGGTTGTGACACGTTCGGGCATGCGCAATGAAGTCTAAGCATCGTGGCAAAAGTTTTGCTAGCAGACTTCCACAGATGAGTGCCACCTTGGCATCCTGCAGGCATGCTCATCGGTCTCGCCACGTTCCACAACTCGCGGGGCAGATAATGAAAGGTTGCGTCCCCTTCGTTTGGCGCGGTCTCCCATTCAATTCTGCGGCGGGTGGGGCGAGCACCCATCTCTAGAGCTACACCTCCGTCCCCCGAGCACCCAGCCAGGGATCAGGGTGCTGTATGTCCACCAGACTGATGAGATTGACGGCTGCCCGGGGAACTTCCCTCGGCTTTGTTCCAAAACTATTTGTGATTCTTTCACTGCAAATGGTTTAATGACTTCAGTCCTCCACCTTTTTTCTTCCGTCTTTCTCTCTTTGTGAGCCAAACTGCACTGACATCAACAAGCAGGAATTTCGAAGAATTTGTTTTGCGCTTCTTATGTTGGAAATAATGCTACTGAAATGGATTATTTTTAAAGAATTTTTCTAAAATGTATGACAGTAGCTTTTAGCCCCTACTCTCTGTTTATTTATTTTTTGTACTGTATGTACATTATTACTGATCCTCTCATTTTTTAAGGCGTCAGACTAAAGAAACAAAAATAAAACGAAATTAAATATAGAACTGTAAACAATGCAAATAAAAGATTTAGAAAATGAAAAATACTATATTTGAATTATATTTCTCCGTCGTTTCAGGAATAAATAAAATCTTTCAGGCTGAAGCTAAAAAATGTGTTTTTGCGTCTGACCTTTCATCCGCGATGGAAAAAATACCGAAGAAAAATTGAAATAACTTTGTAACCTCTGCTCTGCGAATCTACTGCTTCATGTCATTGATATCTCAAGCAAGCTTGGTGATGGAAAGCTCCAATGTCTGGATCAAAAGCTGGGAAAAAAGGCTGGAACTTGAGAGATGACACCTGCAAATCCCTCCGCGGGAGCAGTGCAGTGACAGTGTGGCGCAATCAGCAATAGATCACCTCTTCGCTTTTCTGACATCCTGTCTTCACCTTTCAAATTCTTTTTACTCGTTAACAATAGAAGACAAAAAGTTTGGTCTGTATTCTTTAAATTCATTCCAGCATTGCTCCGTGTTGTTGTTGTTTTTTTTTTACAAAATATTGCGTAAATGCAAATTTTGGATATTAGGTGATTGCCAACCCTCAACCGCTCAGAAAAAATTATCAAGAAAGCATCTCTTTCCCCAAGCACTGCCTGTCAGAAGAGCGAAAGGGAAGAGGTGATGTATGACTGTTCTCAATCATCTTCAGTGCTAGAGACAGCTGGTTCAAAGTCCCAAGATGGCGTTAAACATTTTTTTTGCCGTACACTGGCATCGAGCCAAGGGGATCGAGCTCAAGACAAAAGTCAGATACTGAGAGACTTTTGGACTACCTCACCTTGTCATAAAAAAACTCTAGCAAACTAACTTAACTGTATATATGTAGTTTGTATGTATGCAGGTAGGTCAATATGTGTAAATGTACAAATAAATACATGTGTAAAACAACATTGGTGTATATTGCAGACCATAATACTGTCGCCCTTAAATCAAGTAATTACTTTCTTTGAGGGTAGTGTGACTAAACAATTATGATACCATTCAAACACTTTTATCCCAGCATTAGAATATATTTGGAAATTTCTTGAATATTACTTTTATTCATCAGATGACTATAAACGGAAAAGTCGATGAACTAATGACGTGCAATTATATTTTAATCTTTTTCACCAAGGAAAAGCTGTAAACCGGAAGAAGTATTCATGCGTGGATAACGCTATTGACAGTTGAAGATTAGTTTAGAATTAAAACCCATTTTAATGACAGACAATGGCGAAATAGGAATCAAACTGATGCAAAGTAAAATAAGGACATTGAAGTGGGCTCCGGCGCTTACAGCACGGAGTGAAAGTTTTAATGGAAGGCTAGAGAATGTCTGAGGGAGCTGGGCCTTATTGACACTCGCTGCTGCAGTGCAAATTGCCATCTATTCTCCCACTTATCGTTTCTATCTCTCGTCGTGCGGAAAGCTGCAGCCTGTCTCATTATGTCAACGAGTTCGACAGTAATCGGGAAAGTAGGACCGCGGCCAGACTCCTGGGATTCGGAGTTTGGAGGATGTTGCGCAAAACAGCTGTGCTTGACTTCAAGTTCCTCGAGTTTTCAAAATAATTGCGTGTCGACGATGAAAGTGGATGACGAGAGAATCGAGGCGTGGAACGAGGCGACAGCGGTTGATGCAGTTAGTGAGAGGTGGAGACAGAGTAAAGATGCTGTTGCTGCAGTTGTTAATGTTGCACTCTTTGACCTTAAGCCCCTCGTCATCTGTATTTTCAGATTGCTGCTTTCCCTCTTCGCAACAATAAGAGAACGATAATGGATATGAAAGAAACTCAGAGAAAAGAGAGACACAATAGGAAAGAAGGGCTACCTAGAAGTTGCAGAAACCAATATTTTTACATGCTAGGAAAACAGACACTGTTTGACTTCATCTCCTCCGTACTCTCCCGCTCTTAGTCTCCAGTTTCCTCGAATGATAAATTTCCTTAACAAGTAGAGATCGATGTAAGAGTATTGAAAATTCCCATGTGTTGCCTGACAGAACAGAAACGTGCGCCGTTTTGCTGATTTTCAGGGCAACAACACGAAGAAGGCACCAAGGATATAGCTTGGAGCTTTAACGCAAATATTGCTGCGCTGTTGGGAAAAAATAAATCGTCATTAAAAGTAGTCCTTTCTTCTTGATTGTTGTGTCTGACGCACTCGGTGCACCGATCTGTGTTTCGTCCTGAGAGTATTGGAAACTGTAACATCAGGTCAATATGTACCAAAATGGAAACTTTTTTGGTTGACTATCATTTTAGTGTATAGCTACGTTTATTTTATTGTACAGTGATCTACAATTTATTATTTTTAATATATATAAAAGACTCGCAGGGGAAAAATTATTTTACCCCAACAAGTCTCGGGGGTTAACTGGTAATCGTGGGATAACATTAGAAGCTTAGAAAAAGCAGGACTCTTGACCAGGAGACGTTTCTGGTCCTCGAAATATTGTGGTAACAGCTTTTCTAGTATACGGAAAAGCTTCTGATGCCCCGACTCTTTGGAAAACGTAATAAAATGGCATCCGTGGCACTTTCCGGCAAATGCTTTCGCGAAAATTGAGTTTACTTTCGACTGGCGGGAGGCCGAAGCTGGCAACATTCCCCAGACCTTCCTCCCTGTACCCTGCAGACTACGTGCTTCTGGGAGGACGTGTTCCTTTGTGGGTTTAGTCTCTTTCCCAAAGTCTTGGATCGATTTCCTAATTTTCAAAGTCACGTGTACCGATATTCATCTAACTACAAGAACTGTGACCAGAAACATTTGGGAAAAACTGCTACTCTCGTCGGTAACTCATAAAGAGCTCGACAGAAAGTTTTCCTGACAATGGAATCCTGTTCAGAAAATGGGTCAAAGGTCGACAAATTGTTGTGGACCTGTGAGAGGGAAGGAAACTAAATATTTGCAGTCTACTGGAGATGAAAGAAAAATCTACACTAGAAAAAGAGCATACTACCTAGAAAAGAAATATGATCGTAAAAACCCATAACTTGAGCTAAATATATTTCACTTTCATGGTTCTCTTCCGCCGTCTGGTCCAGAGGTCGCCACTTCACAGACCTTCAAAGGAATTTACTGCATAACTCAGTCTCGCACACATGTTTGATTATTTCCTCTTCTTGATTGTTCGTCACCAATCTGTTTATTTAACTATTTTTTACAAGTCCTTTTGAAGTATTTCAGAAAGTGAAGAATTTGTAAGCCAGGGAAAAAAACTTAAAGAATAACGATGATTTATCTCTATGGGCACATTATGGCAGAACTGCAGCAGTAGTCAACGATCCGTGTCGATAGAACATTTATCATATAAGAACTAGAATTATAATCGTCTGCTCGTCTTTGACAATTATCTATTATCCATTTTACGCATTCTGTTTTCCGAAGTAAATGACTGAAAATCAAAGCCCTTGCCTCAATCGTTGTGGACAAAGTTGTCGGGCAACGATTTCTGTGTGTAAAAGTAGAGAAAGTTATTTTAAAAAAACGCGGAATGAATCTCCATTGGCTTGACTTGTGCTGAAACAGGTCATATGTCACGGATAAGAGTCATCTTGTTTTCTTTCGCGAAAGTCTCCAAACACGGCGCCATTCATGCAAAAGATCATTTTGCAACCCAAAATTTGGATCGGAACATAATTCAGACCGTCACGAGCCATCCATTTGCCTTGCTTTCCCCTTTTGAGTAAAGAAGCCGTTCCAGGCAACAGGATTGATTTTTACAGTCGCCATGAGCACCTCAAAGGATGCAGGCTTTTGCTTTCCAATAAAGAGATGCCCCTTTCCTCCCTCCGCAGACTCTTCATAACTGCCCGCCCCCACCTCTCTTATCTAAATGTCATTTCATGCATTTTTGTAAGATGATGAAAACAGAGATGCCTGTCCTGTTGACGGCCTGTTTGTTTGGCAGCTCCATTGTGGAAGCCGAACGTTGGCGAGGTTTTTAGATATGAAAGTCCTGACCTGCTCTTTATCTGGCGACTACATTCGCGTCACAAACGTGCGCCAGCTGCTCGTGAAGTCACGAAAGAGGAACCAAGGTGACAAGGAGCTTGTCCAGTGCGATTAAACGCCGAAGAAATGAAATCCCCTTCCTGTTTCTAGAAACAGTCTTCAAGCAGACTGCTTTCATGGTGCGCGTCTAATGGAGTTTCTGATTTCTGTCTGTATCACGCATAGACGAGAGGCATTCGGCAGATGCTCCTCCTCCTTCTCCGGCTCCACAACATGGACATCCACACGTACCCCGCCTACTTCTTAACTCTGTTCGAAGCTTTCAAGTCCAGCCTTAAAACTTATCGTCTTCGAAAATACATTTTATGACTCAGCAAAATCTTTTGGTCACTCATTAACTTTTTAGTTTTTATTCATGATCTTTGTTCATATTTGCCCCTTTTTGGATGGCCTTTACACTGCAGTTATTTGGTTGACTATCGGCTTTGTTTGTTTGCTTTTTTCAATCCTCATTATGGTCGCCTCGACATGGGGGAAAAATCGTCAAATTCTACAATAATTAAAAAAACATAAATAATTGATGATATAAAGCTTAGCCTCTTCATTGCAAGACTTTAGCTTTCTAAAATATTTTCAGAGGCAATAAATTGACACACACACACAACACTGAATAACCAAGACTGTATCTTCTCTACTTACCGCCACCCCTGAACATCGATCACACTATCGACGTCTACCCGGCATGCAGTGCACGTCAGGCAAATGGCGCGAGAGTCGTGATAAATGTCTGGCCTCTGTTACTAAGTCTGACTCAGTGTTTTGCTGACGATACGACCCATACCTTCCTTTACTTGATAAATTTCCGGCAAGTCTAGACCACCGGGTCAAACAATAACCGTCTGAGCCCCATTTTGTCACTAGGGAGGGAATGGGCAAGGGGAGATAATCATGCTTTCTCTTTGCTATTGGACAGCGCCACCTTGCGGTGGCGGGACTTGGGTAGTGTCCGGAGCATCTCCCACAAATCCAATTACAAGAGCAGTAAAAGTAACCTTTAACCTCCGGTCAAACATTCTGTCTTTCTGCTTTCGTATTATTCTGCGCGTGGAAATCTTTCCTTGACCAGTGCGTCACAGCAAAGTCACGTGACTGTTCAGCCGGGTAAGCAGCGTTCACAATGATATCGGTGGCTTCCTAAATATTTACCCAGATCGGGGTGTGCCTTGGAGACATCTCTGCTGTCCGCCGTATTGCTCCTGTACCACGTGTCCACTGGTCAACGAGATGACAGCAAATAACCTCCTGGTTAACCGACCCGTGGTCAATAGCCTCCCCTGCTTGCTTAACCTATTAATGAAAATAACCTTCGAGGTTAATTAAATAACAGCAAATGAAGCTTTATTTTTGGGTTGGGCCGTTATACATTTATTTTGCCAAAACGGCTTGATTATTTTTATCTTATTCCTTTATCACAAACCCATTTTGTCTTCTCGATCTGGTAACGCGGAGCTCTCAGGAAAGGGGAGGTAACTAATAACATTATCAAGCCATCTAATAACTGTAAATGTCCCTTGACCTCGCAGGCTGAGGGGACGTGCTCTCTCTTGCTTTGTTTGTGTTGTTGATGTGTTTCAATAAGGGATCTTCTCGTCTGCATTTTACGACAGTTTCGTGTCTTTACTCTTTTTTTTTTTAATTATTTGATTGAATGCTCTCCCTTTTACATCACTGCCAGTATCTGTTTTGCATTTTTCATTCGCTTTAGGCTGTTAACAGCAGCAATCTCAGTGAATTAATTGATTACTTTCTGGTGTTAATTAATAATGATGCCGCTTCATTGTCCCCTAGTCTTACCACGAACTTGTATTACTGGACTGCTGGCAGACGATTTTTTTCCGGTTAACTACTAAAACGAGGCAGTTGTGTACAAAGCTTCCGGTTTAGTCACATTCGTTGTTTAGGCTCACCGAGACTAACAGCGAAGAACAGACAGCAGTCCACCTACACACGTCCTTAGACTTACAAACTCTTCTCCTCAGACGCGACATTTGTGGTTACCTCCCTTTAATAACGGCTCGTGGCTTTGTTCTTCGTGTTGTTCTTCACTTTACATTACCGACTGTTAATGTCGTAAAGATTGAGATGTACACAATGCAATGTGTTGGCTAGGATACTGCGCTTTACAAATGATCTTTATTGTTTTATTATCTGTCCGGGTTTCAGAAACTAATATACTAATCAAATACCTACAAGACAGTCCACGCCTGTAGACTCACCATGATCACAAATTTGACACTTGGTAGTATTCCTGATAAAATTACTCTTAGAATCAATATTCATTATTATTCAAATACTAAAGTCTGCAAAAGGAAGCCTCGTAAGGCATCATGATGGAGGTCGTACTGCCCTACTTTGTCTACATTACAGAAATTGTTTGCTATATCGCCGAACGGTTTGCTTATTTCCTGTCTTCCTGTCTTCTAGCAGCATGAACTTTCTCAGGACGGTCATAAAGTTTACCAGTCACGCGATCGCCGTCAGAATTTTTAGCAGATTAAATAAATTAATTCAAGGAATCGTGACTGAAAACTACGAACATTGACAGACAGCGACAGTCTCGTGTCGCGTGCAACGCCAGGTAAAAACGACATTAATACATTAATGATGGACAGAGATGTCGGTACAAAGATGCTGTCTGTGTACAGGAGCTTATAGAGGTTGAGTTCATGTCTACACTTGATACACCCAGATTAGTATATCTTTATCTACTGTGAAAGGTTCGGTCACAATGTGATTAAAAGTTTATCGTTCCTGATAAAGTTGCTTGAACTCTCATGTGACTGTCTGTCGGGCTGTTTGTCCTGTCTTTGTCAATTAGACACCGACAAGGAGGCTGTAATGAAGTGTAATTAAGGAAGCCCCTCTTTCTAGAGATTTTTTTGTTGACATTTTCGTCTTGAAAGGTTTCTTGCTCTCCATGTTGAGAGCATATGGTTCTGCGTCTTACAATGTTCTTCTGTTGTTTATCTTTGATGTCGGAGTGAGGTCCATATTGCATGTTCTCAACTCGTGCTTTGGACACTTCCTGGAAACACGGGACATCTCTTCAGATACATTAGAGGGACATGAGGGACACAGAACTGTTTGTCTAAACTCAAAGTTATTTCAGTTTTTCTCGGCTAATTCTCTGATGCATATTCCATTGTTGGTGTGGAAGCAGCGATGTCGAGGAGTGTGTCTAGTGTTCTTGTCCTTCCGGTGGGAGAAAATGATGATGTGCCTTTTGTTGTCAGCAAGAGCAATAGCAAACAAATTTCGAAACAGAATCAGTAGGTACTGATCTGCTTTCTGTGGTTGGAATAAAACTTTACATAATTATAACAGCATGCATCGGGGTAGAGTGTTGTTGACTATGTTAATGTTATATTTATAAAACATAAGATGGACATCAGTTGTTATGGATAGGCATTCTGCTGGACACACACACACACTTTCTCTCTCTCTCTCATGCACACACAGAGTAGGAGTGGATGTGTGTGTGTGGGGGGAATGAAGAAGGAGGGAACCTGCTTGTTTTTTCCCCAAAGTCATATTCTCTCTTTGTCGAAATATGTTTTACAGGAGGACAAAATATGTTTGTTTGAAGTGTTTTTTTCAATTTGCACTGCTAACCGAGATGGAAAGACCACTTAGTGCAAACATGATAATGAAGTCAGTCTCCATGGTAGGTACAGGAGCCACTGTGTCTGCAAGACCGGAAATTGAAGCCAGAGAAGGGCAGGACAGTTTACAAAAAAGTAATTGTTGAAGGATGACGCTGACTCCGTCAGACACTCCGACCGCCTCGTAACATCGAGGGACAAGGAGTGATTTCGCCGCCGACACATTTAGTTCCATCCCAAAACTCGAACATTGCGGTTACTAAAACAGGTTTCTGCTCAATTGAATGAACGAATTTGAAATAATGAGTAAAATATTTTTAAAACACAAATAATCTAATTACAGCTCTGCAGAGCCCACTCACGGAGAACCAGTGTCTGGCAGGTCGGCAGTTGGTGGAGGATGCCTGTTTACTTTATTATTTCATTTTAAACATCAAGAGCTAATTACTGCTGGAATAATTTAGGACAGTTTGAAACACAGGGCCTTTTTTAATCTTATATTTTATCTACATTCCGGTAACTTGCTGTAGCTAGCCAGTCTATAGACTTCAAATATTGTATGCAAGAAGCCAAACTTCACATCAATTGAATAAAGGAAGAAATAAGTGAGCGAGCAAACAAACAAACAAAAAAAAAAAAAACAAACAAACAAACAAACAAACTAAGACAACAAGTAACTTAGCTAAAGGCCGGAAGAGATCTAACCTGAACTTGATGGACAAGCTTGCGGTAGTTATAATAGTAAATAATAAATGAATAATAAAATTGGAGTTTTTTGTTTTGTGAATATCACAGACCATGTTGTGAAGGGAAGACACAAAAGAACAGCAACCGTAATGGCAGAGAGCTATTGTGCTGAGTCCTCTCCTCGCCTCCATCACTCCTTTTTATTTCATTCTCTTCCTTTTCTTGACCCATTCTTACCTGAGCGGATTACGAGTATGTTTGCTGCCAAGAACTGACAAACTCAGGTAAGTGCATATACCTGGTCAATGGACTCAGTGGACTGCTATTTGTGCCAGCTTACCAAGAAAAATATTTGCTTCAGTATCCATTCTCGTCTGTGGACCAGCCGTCCACCATCTAAGACAGGAGAGGACGACTTTTTTACACCAAGCCTCTTCAGACCATGCAGCCTCGTTTTCACTTTCACATCGATCTCAATCTTAAAGTCTTCATTTCAAGGACAATTTTTTTTTACAGTTTGGGCTGTTCGATGGATCATGTTACGCGGAGAGAACGAGCAATGATGAATATGCTGAAACACGTTCCCGTCATCGGTGACCTCGCCAAGAAATTGATCATCGAACGAAGAAATCAAGCTGCTGGCCCGGCGCCAACTGTTGTGTGTATCACGCACTCGGCACACCCGCACCGACCTGTAGGGACAAGCCTGCTAACTGGCCTCGACATCCCCACTGACAGGCAAACACAAGCCATGACAGCAGTGACAAGCATGCGATGTCATCCCTACTGACCAGCTATCGCTAACCATCTCGGACCAGCGGTGACAACTCCACTGACCAGCAGTTTTCTATCCGCTCAGGTAGAATGTTCAGTCTGCAGATTCATTTCAAAGTCTCCTGACTTATTGAAGTTTTAAACTTTTGTCAGCCACTGCTGGCTCCAAAGCTACGCTCAGAATATTCGCGAAAGCTCTCGTTTAACTCTCACGCAAGCCACGTGATATCTCGCACGACAGACGCGTTGAGCAGAGAAGTGAATGATTGGCGGTTGATCGAACTTACAGGTTTCACGGTGCATGAACAATTGCTTACTGTAGTGTTTTTGGAAGAACCAGTAATAGGTGTCGTTGTTGTGAGCAAGTCTGGGCACCGATATTAGCTTCCGTCATGCAATGCAATAGGTCACGTGGTCACCCGCAACGCTCGACATGACGCTTTATTCATGTCACGTGGCACAGCCATGCTTTTGGTTTGTGCATTTAATTTTTAATGGAACAACGAGACTGGAACCAATATGAGGGTGATTTGGTTGGTGGGAGGATCAGAAGAAAGTTGGCGGTCATCTGGCTAATGTCTGTCCAGCGTGCGGAACCGTCGGAGAATCGTCTGCGTCTGCGTCTGGATTAAACGGAGCGTGATGCTCAGAGGAGTTGCCGACAAGTCCTGCTGACAAATCTCGATAAAAGTATCACCCTCGTCTGTCTTACTGAAAGAGGTCGTTCCAAGTCAACTCCATCGCCAGTCCGCTCCAGAGTCGTCATGGCTCTCTACCGGAGATGACCTTTTCTAACCCCTTGTCAGTAAGTCCAAGCAGTCACGCTCCCCTCCTTCGACTTCAGCATCAATCTCTGACCAAAACAAAAATATTTGTTCATCATTTTTCTGCCTTTCTGTCATCGTGAAGAGAAAACCCGTTTTTGCTGCTCAATGAAGATGACGTAACATCGCTCGTAACGGCTCGCTGGTGGGTCGTTAGTCGTCTAATTTTTATCAAAAGCGACCGTGTATCAAATGGTTGCTGCGGTTGTTGGTGTGGTCGGGTAGCTGTTGTGGGAGACGAGGTTGGCGAAGAGGGGTGAGGGAGTGAGAAGGAGGAAGCAGGAGGGAGTTTCAGAACAAGGAAGGTGTGTTGATGCTGGCTGGGATACCATGAGTAATGGTGGCCTCCCACGTGGTCATTACACGTGATCCGAGAGAAAGAGGGGCGGTTGACGCGTTGTTTATCGCCTGACAACATATTTATATGGCTTGGAAACGTCAGTAACTTACCATAACCGTCTGCCATGGGGACAACTGGAACCCGTGTGTGAACGTCATTTCCGGGCACATGGCCGATCTAATGTCTGTCGATTTGTACACCGATATTTTAGGTTACTCGTGGCGATTAGTGTCAGATGTTGCAAGAATAAAATGGCCTCCATTATTCCGGGCCGAAGACTGAGAGAAATGTTTGGCGATGAGAATTCTCTTAAGCACAACTATTTTCATATCGAGTTTTCACGACTCTGTGTGTTTGAACAATTATAATTAATCACCCAGATGACAGTCTCCTCTGCGGATTTTTCCAAGTCGACAATATGTCGGAAATTTTTTTTTTTTTTTTTTTTATTACATTATATAGCAACTTCAAGCGACAGCATCGTCTGACTGCTGGGTGTGATGTCAACTGTTTCACTGCAGTTTTTTCGGAGAGTTGGACAAGGGAGTATTTATCGTTATTTATAGCTATCCAGGGGATCTGCCATGACCGCGAACTTTAACCTTTTAATTTAGCAAATACTGATTACTTGCGGCTTGAATTTCCCTTGACGTTGGTAAGCAGTGTTGTTGTCTTGTAAAAACGAATGTTTTTTTGATGTTTGTTTGTAATTGTAATCATTGACTTCTTGACGCGATGCCATCTTGACGCCACCAGCCTGTGAATCTTACGAAATGATGACGAACGGCAGCCATCTTAATCTTCAGAAATCACATGACCGTCCGCCATGAGCCGAGAGGCTGAAGATTACTGCCGGTATCCTGAACGAGAAATAGATGACCGAGAGTATTGCAAATTGTTGCCAAAAAGCTGGTGGTGGTGGTGGCTGGGGGAGGGGAGGGGAGAGGAAAAAAAAAAGAAAGAAGAAAGGAAAGTAAGAGAAGTACATTTATTGCAGAAAAAGACGTGAAAAATACAAAAAGTGATTTTATTTCGCTTGGTTAGTGGATTCTTCGATATCAAAATTATTTTTTTAGAAACAATAAGAGCATATGGATAAATATTTAAAAATTGTATCTTTCATGTCGACTTATATAATGTAACTGGTTCTCTCTCTCTCCACACATATCCACACATATATTCTTCTTGTTCCTAATCCCCCACAGTGGAGCATAGGGCCGACACACACACATATATATATAGAGAAGAGAAACATTCTGTCACATGTTGTTTGCTGTATATCTTGTCTTACACGTGACCTACCCAATATTACTGACAATTAACCGTGTTTATATTGAATAATTTCTCTTTGACTCCAGTGCCGAGGCCCTGAGGCCACTAATCGACTTGAGGCAGGCCAGTATCAGCCATCACTCAGCCATCACCTCATCACTGCACGCTAATGGTCGGGTAGAGTTTGCTCCCCTCAACACTACACGCTAACGGTGGCTGGCGGGAGAGTTTGCTCCCTTCAGGCGGGGCTTTGACCTCAGTTCCGGTAATCGCTCGGAGCTGCTCATCGGGCGGATAACTCCACGATCTAAGCCAGCACAGTCAGTCCACCCGAGAGATACTCTCCAGAAACCTTTGAAGTTATTATTATTTTGATTTGTTATTTTATTTTTGCGAGACCGAAGTAAAGTTCATCCTCAAGAGAAGCCGTCTTCTTGTCGCACTGCTTTCACAGCTAAGAATAACATTTTTGTATAAATGTTTGTCATGTGTATGTGTGTGGGGAAAGGGATTGAGTAGGAATATGGCAGCTTACTAGGCTCAGTCTGACACGGTTCTGTCCTGATTTCAGATTAGAAGCTTTCTTTTTTCCAGTCGTCTTTCTTCTTTGTTAAGAGATATTAACTCTAGAACTGTTAAGGCTTCATGCTCGATGGAAGAATTATCATAATCTAGAGGTGCAATAAATTGGTTATTACTAAACAGGAAAACATGAGATTAAAAAATAAATAAAGCAAAGGAGAAGTACGCACGTCACATGACGACTTAATGATATTCATAATCTCTGAAGAGATACAATCTGTCTCTAGACACAATGGAAACTGAACAGTACTTTCCCTTTGTATGCCCTAAATATATGGACCTTGGTAAACTGTTCATCCCTTAAAAATACTCGAAGCACCCTTCCCTTTTCCACTTAACACTCTTAATGTCAGAAAACAGAATTCCACTTACACTGCCTGTCCTCTTTTGTTTAAAATGCGTTGGAGATAAGAAAAGTTGTGACAAATTAAATTGCAATCTTCCAATCTAGCCTCACACACTCTTTGTCTAGAAGCCGTGGGTTAATAATGTAGGTGGTTCAACGTAGCTAGGTCATGACAAGTAGAGTCCAACCCCCTCCTTTCATCATTTTTATCTTTCCGGATGATCGGGTAAAATTTTTCGGTGTGGTGGGTTGTAAGAAAAGTTAAAGGCCCGAGAAGAACTTGAACCAGCAAGCGCTGTTAGTGGAACTGCACAACCATGTCATGGAGCTACAAACACAGAAATTAACCCATTACCATAAAAGAGACATTAACCTATTACCATAAAAAGCAGAAATGAACCCTTTACTTTTATTTCATCATCAAACGAAGACAATTATTTCAGCAAATTCTTTCGGCGACTGAAAGTGGCTGCTAGACAGTAAAAAACCTCGCAGAATTCAGTCTGCAAGATGCTGCTAAACACTATGTGTGTGTTAATGCACATGTACCCACGTGTCTGATTCAAGGGAACCTCATTAAATGAAACTTTTGCAAATAATTGTTAATCTGAAAAGTGATGGCTTTAAATATGGTTACTGCAAGTGACCACAAGGACAAGGCCTTGCCCTCCATCCACAGGTCATGAACTTATCGCCATGTCTGTCTTGCTCAGCCAGTAGATTGCAGTTGGTGACCTTGTGTCAGCCTGATTACAAACAAAACATAAGTCTACAATTTCCTTTCGGTCATCTTCCCGTCTGGAGGATTAACTACTGTACTCCACTCACAAGTGATTATCAAACGGTCCCAAAGGAGCGGGAGGGGGACAGTCGCATGACCACTGATGGAATGGCAACGGCGACAGAACCGAGACTGAGACCTGCTTTGAAGACCAAAAACATCAGCAGTCAAGGAATCACAGATACTCCGTCTGCTCATCCTCTTCTGACATCACAGTGGTCAAGGAAGATTCAGGTGGTGAGTACATACTAAGAGTATATTGAACACCGTGCGTTATTTACTATAATACTTCCTGCATTCTGTGTAACAGCTAAACATACTAACTGAAAACTGCTGAGAACACGCACACACACACACTGACACCACACACACAAACACACACACTCCCTCACTATCACACAGCCTCTATCGTATTTCAAGAAATGAGCTCTAGCCACAGGCACAGGGTCCTAAATTAACCCTTTCACGCCATGCTCGGCCCAAAAACCAGTCTCTAATGGATGTTGCAGGCTGAGTCACTTGGGTTTGTTCGGAAGCTCTATTAAAGGACATTGATTTCGTAAGGTAATTAAAATTACTGGACGTGTACCAACTCTCCCAAATGTTTGACAAACTTTAGGTTGCCACTTTCAGATTAGATATATTTATTTCACCCGACAGCAAACTTCAACCGCAAACAACGGACTGACTTTTTTTTTCGATCCTGGCAGCGATGTTTCGGCGCAAATGTGTCTGGAACATTCCAGGTATTGGAGATGGAGCCCATTATCCCATTCCGTGTCCCCGCACGGCAAAAAGTCTCCTGTAAAGAACACCGATCTTATTGAGAAGACATTTGATTTGGCTGCAGGCTTTTTGTGGGCCTCATTGCCGGCATATCATCTGTAACCCAGTCTTTTCATCCGATGCACGGAAGACAATGCCGGCGGTTAGAGTCGTGTAGTGCTGCTTTGAACTCCAGTGTCTTGCGGAAAGTTTTTTGAGAAATATTTTAGAAAACAAGTGTGCAGTGGTCCGTTTTTGCACAGTAAAAGAAATATAACTGGATACTTTGATTGAAAGATTTTTCTCGCTGCCAACAAAAAGATTTTTTGTAAGGTAAACCAGACAAAAGAAATAAAGCAGTAGACAGCAATATTGGATTACTTTCCTGCTCAAAATGAAAAAAATAAAAAGTACCCTTCAATCAAAAACACAAAACAAAACAAAAAAAAAAAACAAACAAAATGAACAAAATGAACGAAACGAAACAAACAAACAAAAGGAACAGAAAAAAAAATCAGAAGCACTGACTTAGAAGTCTTCCATCAAACTCGAAGTTTTAGTCTCATCGGTTGAAGTATATTCCACTTTGCGACTCGTTTTTCCCAGTTCCAACTAGGGGTTGGAATTAGTCTATGAAGGGAGCTGGTGAGCATGTTAACAAAATATGAAAATTGAAAAAAAAAATCGTAGACTGGAATGTCTTCAGTAACCTATATTATTCAGTGAAAAAAACTAAATTTCTCTCAAAACCCTTTCCCCTAATCCACTGGACGTAGATTTCTCTGTAACCAAATGAAACTGCCTTAGACAACAAAAAATGTAACAGTATTGATAAATATACAAAATTGTTCCCAGAACTTCATAGATTTTTTTTCAAGTTTACTTTATTCATGGGATCATGCTAGTGTGTCTCTGCTTGTGATGACAACACACCCATAAGATGTTTTGCTTCACGAGGATGATGAGGGATGAAGATGTGAAAGATTCCACTGCAGACGGGTTCTGACCATCAAACCTATCTCGTTGAGAGAAGGCTTCCTAATCTTTGGAGCTTTTGTTTTTTTTCCCATCCAAATGGAGAGACTTAGTGTTCCTCTTAGAGGAGCTTGCTCTGGTATTTAAACTCCAAGAAAGTCTTCCTGTAATACATAATGCACAGAAGTCTCTGACCATACTTCCAAGAAGGCTTGGCCTAAAAACTTGGGAGCGGTGGGTTGTTCCAGAAGCTTTTTTTCAGCATTCTTTTTTAACGATTTTTTTAAGTTTTCTACAAACGACATATTTGAGAGGAGAAAGGACAGATGATGACAATGAAGTCATTACCCCTCAATAAGGTGACAGGGAGAGGGTGTGGCCAAGTCACCCTAGAACACTGACAGCAAGATGTCCAAGGGTCTAGCCATGAAAATGATTTACTCTGATGCATGTGATCAGTCTTCATACGACAGAGTGAGGCTTCGTGCCGGAGTTAATGCATTGTGAGGAGAGGAACATTGTCGTTTAGGAAATGTTTGGAACCCGTTGCAATGGCCCACGGGACTGAATTGGCAGCTCCAGCGCCTTCTATTATAGCTTGGAGGAGAAATTCCTGATTTCCTCTGCTACAGACATCGATCCTGTTATTATGCGTGCACACACGCACACGCACGCACGCACGCACTGACTTGACAAGAAACATTTCACCAGAGGATAAGTACTACGCGCGATACAGAGACTGTTTTACAAATTATCTTCAACTGTCGTTGACAGACCTCCTCCTTTCATTCTTTCATTCACCATCGTCGTTGTCGTCCTGCTCACAGCAACGTCACGTCTCGCTACATGATGCAAGCTCCGTGTTCATTGGAAAGACACAGGGCATCGACCTGCTCCCATACAATTTGAAAATATTTTTGTTTAGTGGTCGATGCCCCGATCGAGCGGCAGAGCTAACAAATATTGTCTTGCGATCTTTACAACAGCGCGTGAAGAGCATTCGAGTCAGAGTAGGACAAAAAAAAAGTGAAAAAAAAATATTCGACCGGCCGACTGAAGTCGATGTTAGTCATATCATGCAATGGATGCTGTGTGCTCTGGCCTTCTTTGATTCTTGTTATTCACTTCTTTCCGTGAAAGGTCTAAAAGTCATTTAGGGAGGAGATAAAACAGGTTGTATGTAAAACATGGGCCGGGTTGTGTTAAGATCTCGTGGTCGGGGGTTCGATTCTTTCCCGATGTCTACGTTTGCGACGTGTTGAGTATGGAAGGTTACGGCAAGGTCCATGTTGTATATGTAGGCGGGCAGGGTGCCGGATAAAACTGCCTAAGGGGCCATAACTGAGAACTGCGGAGCGCGGATCGATCAAATCGATCGTGACTGGGTTGCTCGCGTCTCGAGCTGTCACTAGACGTATAATTGTCCTTCAGGTAGGATGAACTCAGATACTCTGGTGTAGTTGTTAGATGAGAGCGGAGGATTCGTCGTCTGTTACAGCGACACATAATGCCGTTGGCGTCACGTTCCTTATGTCTCTCTCCACACACAACCACACCAACAGAGTGTGCATCGCATCGGATACGCGCATGTTGAGGCGGAAATGCCAGATGGATGGAAGATCACATCTTGTCACACAAGTATGCTTGTGTAAGTAGGTCACATGTTGTCGTGGGTGAGTCGAGTAATTCGATTATAGTGCAGATGAGACCTTTGGTGCCTGTGCTAGAAGCTCGCCCGCGCCCTCGACCGCTCTCGCAAATCCCACTCTCCGTCAGGGTCAAGGGTGCACGAGGTAGTGACGCGAATTCTGTGAGTGCGACGAGGTGGGATCACATCGGGTGGGCTACCCCTCCACGAGCAGCCAAGTAAGTCAAGTAAGTCAACTGCTGTTGCTGCTGGTGTTGAACATCTCGAGAATTGATTTTATTAGTGATTTAGCAATCGTGAAGTAGACCCTGTGTGTTCAGCTTCACCTTTCAATGAAATTTGTGTTGACAGCAATTTCCTCTCAAAATCACAATCAAAATGTTTTAACTGTTTAACCCACGCATCCAGGCCTCAGGTGAGAGGTGGCAAGCAATCCTCACCTTTCGCCACCTGCTCAAAGTCTAATTACGAACATCTTAAAGCGTGGTTTTGTGAGTGGACTCTGAATATGATATGGTTTTTATTTAATAATAACACCTGTCTCCGTACTCGGCAGAAATAGAGTAACAC
The DNA here is from genome assembly GCF_003073045.1 of Pomacea canaliculata. NCBI lineage: Eukaryota > Metazoa > Mollusca > Gastropoda > Architaenioglossa > Ampullariidae > Pomacea > Pomacea canaliculata. Next base: position 39,757,760 of record NC_037590.1, on the reverse strand, counting down.
ATGCAATTTCAGAGAATCGGTCGGGGGCATTGAGATACTTATTCGTATATTAACCCACCTAGGATATAATATTATCTCGCGCGTGGATGGTAGATAGAGCGTGAGGCCACGCTACTAGGGTGTTCATTAGCAAAGAATCCTCTCACTGCGTTACTGTGTTCAAGATAATTGCTAGCTCGGAAAAGAGTTTAGGCACGTAGTTGGATGTTGAGCACAAAGCGCATCTCAGAAGTCTTGCTAGTCGATTGTAAGTCTAATAAGTTCATTTGACGATAAAAAGCGGATCGGGCCGTTCGGGGCACCTGATGACGCTTTCCACAACGAGTGAGTGATGATCGATGTCAAGCCGTGTCGTGTTAATTAGGTTTCTCGTTTATAGATTTTCGAAATATAATCGCAGAAGGATGTAGTATTTGCTCGAGGATTGCGGCATCTTTGGGAGGTTGATTTAGAACACACACTCGATCTGCAGGTTTTGAGGAATATTTTATGAGTCTTTTGATGGGGATTTAGGTAGATAGTTGGATAGTGTTCAAAACGAATGTTCGACCTCAGTCCTGATGGTGCCCTCTTTGAGCAAACGATGGGCTGCTGTTTTTGATTCATATGTTGTATTCAGGTCACATCGCAGAATGTCGAGATCGAAATGGGGCGGAGAAAAGAAACTCACTGATTAGATCATGTTGGGAGTTGAAACAGAAATAGTTAAGGTGTTGGACAGACAGACAGACAGACAGACAGCCAGACACAGACAGAACAGACACAGACGATGTATGTCATACAGACAGAAGAGGCAAGACCAGTACGGTAGCGCGAGTTAGAGGGACGGTACGTGATCGGGATGCAGCACAGGACCACGAATCGGTTTAACCTTTCGAAAGAGCAGGATTATACGGTAGCACTTCATTCATATCTCGTCTCTGCGTGGAAACAAATAGTCTATCTTAGCCATCATGGAAGTCGGATACCTTACAGCTGGTAGGTGTTGTAAAAGAAATGTAACATTTTTCTGGCTGCGGTCTTTTGTAAAGTGCTGAGTGACTGTGACGCAAACTTAGTATGCGCTTAAAAAGTATGTGAAGGAAAAAGTGTTTTTTCCCTAAAGACTGGTGTTCTGTTTTAAGGAGAGGATGAAGATGTTTTTCCTGTTCTCCATATATTTTGTAATTGAAAACTGTCTTGTTGCTCTGCTAACCAAAATAATAGTAGTAGTAATAATGGATTTAATTAAGGGGCTTTTTGATTTTTTTTATTACTTCAAGTAAGGCTAAGGAGTGATTAGCTTACTTTCGTCACTTCACTAACGTGTGCATTAAAAAAACACTAACAGACAGTTTTTTATTAATTAAAATGAAGTCATGTCGAGTAATGTCCATCCTTGCTCGCACAGCCATTGAGCTGCTTCCAGACAGACGCGCCATTTGATTGATAGAACGAGTGAGGGAAAAAGGTTAAACTTAGTGGATGGGATTACGAGGTCTCGTGGAAGTGACATTTATGTCGTGTTCTCTTTACTCGCAAGGATGGGGGTGAAAGAGATAGGAGAAAAGAGAGTGGTAGTGTGAGAGAGGGTATCTGTGAGGTAGTTTTCCGCAGACAGCCGTAGATCGTGTGCTGCGCTTCAGTGAAAGGATAAATTTGGCTTAGAGAGAGGATGGCAAGTCTCGCCAAGTACACTCGAGGAAGTTGGTGTAAACATCAGCCAGTATTTGGAACCTAGGAGCCTGCGTGAGCCACGAGCGTACGGTGTTCTCTGGATGTATGTTGAGAGCAGTGAGTAGACGACGAGGATAAGTGCCTTGTGCGAATACGGCAGGACCTGAAGAGTTAGGAATCCCACATACGCGCGCGTGCGGAAGATGTTGCGTTTTGTCATTACATGGATCTGCAATTATTGGCTTGGCTCCGACGAGAATGAAGTGACCAAGTCGGTGCGATGAGTACTATAAAGAAGACATAGGGGTTTTTTTAACTCGACGGGGTTCACAACTAATCCATTAAGACAACTGTAATTGGTGTGATAGTAACAACGACAATGTTGGACTTTCGACTCGGGGTGCGACTAAATTTTCATGAGAAAGTGCTTGATGTTTGATCTGAGGAGTGTCGTTATTCAGACGGTGTGGTATGTTTGTGATTGTGTTGCTTGTGGAAGTTCTCCGCTTGCTAATTCCATTGGACACATGAAAATGGTCGATGACTGTGTGTGGATGGTGATTGATAGTGCGGGGGCTGACGGTGGGAGTGTCGAATAGAAGTTGTAGCACTTGCTTGCGAGAGATCAATTGAGGGTTTGCATTGTAGTCTGCGGACGCTTGGAAGTTATGCTCCGTTTTCTGTCAGTTTTGGACAGACTAACACGTAGGCTTCTCGGTCTGTGTCTGGTGTGATCTGTTCTCTTGATAGCCAGCTGTCTTCATTGAGGTATGCTGTATTTTTGCCATAGATTGTGTATTCCATACCTCTCCCCTTATCGATTGATTAAAGCTAAACGCTCTTGTGTATCATTAAACACAGGTTTTAAAAAATAATGATTGCGACAATATACAATAATATAAAGTGTAATTGGAGGATCGGTAGTTTGGAGGATCGGTGCTGAGCATTTGTGAAGTGTAGTTCTTCTTGACGATGATGACGATATGCTCTGGTGCGGAGAGTGCTGCGGTCGCCATATACATATATGATCTAAACGCAACTATACATAGTGTGGTGTCTTGACGGCTGGATCCGCGCGCGGATGCCGTTATGGTGGCGGAGCATAGAGAGCAGAAAATGAGAGGGAATAGAGAGATAAAATATTTAGCAGTATGAAGCAAAATATTTTTCTAAATTAGTGGAGAGCGGCATGTGTTCGTCAACTTGAACGAGAAGCGCCAGCATGTGTGTGAGTCCTCTAGTTTTGATGAGGGCACACTAGTGATTCGGTAGTGTAAGATCGTTTACTTGTTACGTACTAGGGTTGGTGTTATTGCTGATGGAGTGCGCTCCGTCGACGGATCTGTGTTGGTGTAATTGGAGTATTTATTCAGAGGAGTATCGTTAGTGATAGTCGCTATCATCTTTACGAGTGCAGCCTCCACATTATTCCAGCAAATGATGGATAATGTATTTGTATCTTCAGATGGAGGCCGGTTCATTGCCCCGTCTCCCGTAGGTTAACTTTGTGAAAAATGCAGTTTTTAACTTACTGCTTCAGCAATATCAATTTAAATCATAGGGAGTGCCGTTGACACTCGTTCGGAAATGAATACATGTTTGTGCACGGCATTGCGCTGTTTCAAGCATATAGAACAAGAAACAAAAACAAATATCATGACAGATATATAATTAGAACAGCAGTGTTGTCCGGATGTCTTGGCTTGCAATAGTTGGTGTCAACTCAGGCTGTGCATCGGCTTAAGCGAGGTCCAAATTATGGATATTTATGCTTGAAAGAAGAAAAAATATTGAAATGAAAATGAAAAGTGATAAAAAAAAAGTAAGTTTACTGGCCTTTCTAGCAACTCCCAGGCTTGTGGTACAGCCGGCGCTGGGCAGAGAGCTGGAACGGCGACTAACGACACACTGACCATCACTTCTTGCCGAGTTGCCGCCCCTGCGTGCTGTGCTACCTCCCCCTGTTGCCATGGTGACGTAGGACCCTAGCAGCCAGTGGGCTCTGCCAGTCTCCGCGCGCTCGCCTGCTGCACTCACAGGCCACTTGCCTCCTCATCAACGTTCATTCCTTCTTTCACTTCTTCTAAGAACTTAGATGATCCCACCCGCTCACTCGTCAACACCAACATACGGGTATCTTAGGGGCGTTGTGTACAAGCGTTTTCGATGACCAAGATGAACCATTCCGAATACTAAAAGTTTATTATTTTTAAATTTTGCTGAGGTGGAAGTCAAAGGAAATCTGTGAATTTATGTAAAATTGAGTGCTTTGGGACATCAAAGAAATATTTTAAAAAATTGTGGCAATAATTTCAGTAGAAATAGTTTCTCTTGGTCCCAGAAATCCTTTCGACGAAGAAAACTTTTTTGCCGCCTGCCGACGGCGAAGGTTGTTCTGCCAGTTGTCTCTCTTTTTGACAAGGGTGGCTACCCCTGATGTGAACAGGCTCGCTATGAGGTTTGGACCAGGCTCGCGTTGCCTGCACTGACCAGGCTCACGGTGTGGTTGAGGTGACCAGGTCACGGCGCCTGCTTCCAGCGGATGTTTTCCTGTCGGAGGACGAACGGAAATAAATCTTTAATTGATATTTTTGTAAGACGAAAAGCTTCACTGTACCAGCCATATGAAAACTAATGTCTAAATCGGGGTATGTAGGCGGAGCAATGGAAACTGATCTTTAAACTTTTTGTCTCATTGCTGAGTGAGGGGGGATCGCAGGCAGGAGAGAGAGAGATACCCGAGCAAAGAAGCTTACAGAGAGATTTTTATTAAATGCTAGTTAGAAGTGGGCTTTCAAAGTAATATATAAATACTATAATAATGCAATAATACATAATACCATAATTATGAGTGGTTGTGATTTGTCTTAGCTTGACACACATTAGCACACGGTGTTCACCATGAGTACCTGCCAAAAGCCACCTGCCTGTCACTATGATTGAGCAGGAGAAATATTCTGGTTACATTCTGACAAGATAATGGTACAAGACATTCAGCCAGAACTGTAGACACAGACCACACACAAACAGATTGTCCTGGAGCTCCACCGACATAAATATTCATCTAAAAGAAATGGAGCCAAGCTACACATATACAAAACATTCTGACGATCCCAGGGAGGACCTTCTCTCTATGACCATCACATCAATATCTGTCTTCCTATGACTATCACACCGTGAACTATTTCTCTGCGACCAACATGGTCGGATATCGCTTTGGTCTACACTTTTTTAATTTGTAATAGCATTCTACACATCCCCTTGACATTTTTCAACCTTCCACGTCACGTGACTGTCAGAGTCTCCGCTCGCCTGCTTTTGTTACAGGTACGGAGCTTCAGCACTCTTTGAAACTTTCGATTTTCTGTGAAAAATGTTCGACATGAAAAACTGCTTTATAAGAATTCCCGTTGGGACTATCTTGGCATTGATATATTTGCTGCTCTATTAACAGGTTCAACCAACCAGGAAAAAAAAAGAAGGCAACGATAACTTTTTTCTCAAGCATAGTTCATTCCTTTGACTTTGTTTTTCAGTTTTTCTTATACAAGGATCAGGAGCTGTTTGCTAGCGTCTATGTAAACAACCATCTCTCACTTCCATTATACAGAATCAAGATTATAAAGATCACAGAAATGGGATAAAACTCCAACAGCACGAATGTGGATTTACGATATCAAAGGTACAAGTCCTGGGAAAGATGAGACCAAATGGATTTGTAGCCATTTCTCTGGGAATGCCGGAGGAGCACACACGCTGTTTTATGGTGGCGCGCCGCTCTTCCCAGTTGTTTTCCTCCATTAAAGACAACTCCACTGCTGCTTTGAAAATGAGGAATGCTTGTAGTCATGGTTATGCACCTCACGGGCCGCAATATTTGTTCGTTAAACGTCTTTGGTAGCAAGTCGCCACAGGGTCGAGCTTTAATTAAAGGTCTGGCTTCAACCGCCAGGGATTCGACCCGGGAAGGAAGGTGCATGTACTTGTCCACGTTGCCCTCAGATCCTGTCTGTGTCCACGTTTTGTCTGAGATCCTGTCCACATGCTAAGATCCTGTCCACGTGCTCAGATCCTGGTCACATGATAGGGTCCACATTGGCCTCAGTTTAGAGGACTGGCAGGTTTCCGAGATAACTACCCATTCCTCTTAAATATCTTTCATCTCTCGCTTATCGCCAAAAGTGAGGTTAGTACACGACTAAAAATAGTTTATGTTTGATGTTCAAGAATATTGAGCTCATTCTCACTGGCGGGAAATTGTCCAGTAAAAATTAGCTCTTTTCATTATTATTTCTTTGGTTATTTTTGTCTTTACTTTTTTCTTCTTTCTTTCGCTTTTTTTCCTTCCAATTTTTGTCTACATCTTTCTTTCCTTCCCTTTTCTTGTTTTCTTTGTCCCATTCATATATTCATCCATTGTCTTTCTTTGTCCAATGTATTCATCCTTTCTTTATTGTCGTCATCGTCTTAATGTAAAGCCCCGTGGAGGCTTAAGAAAAAGAATAAACATTAATCTCTTGGTGTTATGAGGCCACAATATTTGTCACACTCCTATTTCCCGCTGTTAGTGTCCAAGAAAGAGTGAACTCCTCCATACTTAATCAGCATCTGTCCAGCTTATATCAGTGTCTCCTGCTGCGACAAAATAATTTTTTCTGTGTTTTTAAATCTTTCATCCTGTTATCTTCACTCAAAGCGGACTTGTCTGAGGCTCAGACTCATTTGCCAGGATTCGTATTAAAGAAACTCCTCGCTTGCCGATGATAGATAAGACCCTTGAGGTTTGAGAAAACCCCATTTAAGTGTTTTTCTCCATTTATTTTATGTTTGTAAGCCTCGAGTCAGAGGCTGGTGTCAGACCGAGGTCTTCTAATATCACAAGAGAGACAAAACCCAATATGTTTTTGTTACTCAGAAAGTTGTGTCTGGTGAAGAAGGAAGTTGGTGACAGATGACTGAGGTGTCTGACGTCAGGAGGCTGAGAAATCAAATCAACCAATCGCAGCCAGCATTTGGGGGAAGTCTTTTTCTAGAGTGCAAAACATTATATTTTTAAAGTTGAAATCAAAGTCAAGAAAATACAGTGAATTATGAACAAAGTGTTGTTGTTCAGCAGCAAGTAGAGTAAACAACCGGATGTTTTTAAACCACATGACTGACAGTTCACACCACTGTTGCCCGTCATCTAAAGGTGTCTGTTTAAATATAGCCGTTTCTTGCAAAGAAAAAAAAATGAAAAAGAAAGAAAGATTGACAGACAAGAAAGAAAGGGTACAAAGTAAGAAAAATAAGACAAATAAAAAGTAGGCATAGAACAAAATAATCACATTGGAAAAAAGGGAAAACGATATTTTAAAGAAAAGCAAAGAAGGAAAATAGTATTTCAAAGATAACAAATTCCTGTAAAGGCTTTGGTATTTCAGGGAGAAATTTTAAATTGTCGTAGGAAGACAATATCTAACGATTTTGATGCAAATGACAAGAAATGGGAAGGTAGTGTTTCACAAAAATGATAAAATCAGAAAATGAAACCATTTCACTAAGGTCTGCAACTTAAGTCTTCTGGAATAAAATATCTTCTAATCAACAGACTTACTTTGTTTTCCGTCTACTTAAATTTTTCTGTCTAAGGCGGAAAGCTAAACTGGGAAATATTTAATTTTAAAAAATGTGTTTAAATTAGAGTGCATCTTAAGAGGTGATCATAGATACAAGAGAATTGTATTTCTATGTCTGCAGTATAAATATACCTGTGTGTGGGCGTGTGTGGGTGTGTGTGGTGTGTGTGCACATTAGTTTGTAAGAGAGAATTTAAACAAAAAATTACATCTCAACATTCAGAGTTCTAATACTAATTATGTTTAATTCTAGTCTTTTAAAAAGAGTGTTCGCGCGTATTTGTTTATGTTTGAGTGTGTGTATGAGGATTGTGCGCGCGCATGTGTGCGTGTGTGTGTGAGAGAGAGAGAGAATGACAATTCTTTATTAACGAGGATGGTTGCTGGGCAAAGTAGTTAACCCATTGCTAATAAAATAACTAATAATAAACACAATATAACATCAAAAGAGAGTGGAAAGTGAATATGTACAAAAGTAGGGTATAGAACAAATATTTACAAGGGTCCTGAAGTCGAGAAGTATCTCTAACAAAAATTAGGAATGCTAATTAAGAAGGCTTAAATAAATTATCCTAAATGGTGGTATATGTCGTTTAGTAACTGGCGTCGAAAGGGAGTTTATTTGATGTAAAGGGAGACTATTCGACTGTCAGGCTATGGACTGTCTAACACCTTTACAATAATAAACTGCGATTCTCAAGCTATCCGTGTTTTCAAACTCTGTTATGACCACCAGACTAACAACTAGCCATCCCAAACATCTCATTACCTGAAAGATTGTGACCATCTCATAGTTAGCTTTCTCTCTATGACCATCGCAGGTTAACCTATCTTTCTGTGACTATCACATGTTAGTCTGTGTGTCTGGGACCACAGTGTGGACTGCCTGTCTGTGTAACCACGTGACTGTTACAGTATCCACTCACCTGCTGCTGTTACAGGTAGAAATCTTCCAGACTTTTTTTTACCGTTCGATTTAAGTAAAAGGGTAAACATTAATCTCTTGGTGTTATGAGGCCACAATATTTGTCACACGCCTACTTCCCGCTGTTAGTGTCTAAGAAAGAGTGAAGTCAACTTTGCCATTCTGTACTTTCTGGAGTTTACGAAGAAGGTAGGCGGAGCAGCAAAGTAAGAATGGAGAAAAATCCTCAAAATGAAAAACAGAAATTAAAATTATTTATAAAATCAAAGAATGAAAGCATCATTCTTTAAAAAAAAAACACCACCAGAGCACAAATTCATGTAAAGGGTTCAGTGTTTCAGAGACATTTTAAATCGTCGTGAGCAGTCTGTCTACTGAATGAATCACATAAGAACATGAAACAAGTTTCAGGTCTATAAATTAACCTGTATGCCTCTGAAATAAAATGCTTTCTCTATTAAAATTTTTCTTTCCAAAGCAGATAGTTAAATTGGAAAATATCTTATTTCTCTTTTCTTGAAATTCGTTTAAAATCAGTGTGCATCTTAAGAGATGATTAGAGACACAAGAGAATTGTACATGTGCCATTGATATACCTGTGAGTGTCCACACTATCTTGTAAGAAAACAAAATAGAAGATCCTGCATCTCGACATTGAGAATTCTAATTCAAGCCTTTTAGAAAAAGTGCGCGCGTGCATTTGTGTATTTTTGAGTGTGTTTAAGAGAGTCTGAGAGAGAGAGAGTGGAAAGAAAGTGGAAGACAAAAAAGGACATTGGAACCTACTTCCTGACATCCAGAAATCTAACCTTAAAATAAAACCAGCAATTCAGTAGAAATAAAATGCTCTCAATGTTGTCTTCTACAATAACAGCATTGAATTCAGAGTCAAGAAGACACACACACAAACACACAGACACACACACACAGACACGCACGTGGCATGCAACCCTGTGTCACAATGAACGAACAGCCAGCAAACACATCCCTTTCTGTCTAAACATTTAGTAAGTTTGGGACGCCCAATCTTGGCAGACTGTACACAGCCAGGCTACGACAGAATGGCTATGTATTGAGAAACCGATGTAACCGAATGACAGAAGCCTTTATTCATCCGCTGCCTGTAGAGCTCCATCCTTCCTGCAAGACGACCGCTGCCAACTCGACGCTAGAGACAGACCCTGTAAAAATAAGAAAAAAATGAGAAGATTTCATAACGACGATGATTTTTGTGTATGTATTTTTTGAAAAATGTGAAATTGGTTGAGTTTAAAAGCTCTGGACATGAACTCTTCTTGGAGTGGAGAGGAGGGAGAGTGAGGAGCGAAAAAAACTTCTGTGGGTGGAGGAGATTGTTGCATAAGACATGTAGGTCTGTATGTTTGGATGTTCGTGGGTATGTTTATGTTTGTATCGGATAATGCATCTTTGTCTAATAAAACATATGTGTATGCGAATACTGTAAACACTTTACAACAAACTACAAATGTTTATGTAAGTGAATAAGCAAGTCCTATTTATTCTGTTTAAACGGCGTTTCATTCGATGACTTCATTAAAAACAATTTGCTGCAAAAAAGTATCTTGTATACATTCAGTCTCCTGCAGTCTCCTATCGCCTATCAAAACCTCTTGTTGCTAACACGAGTTGGTATATTCCTTCTGTAAATGTGTTTGTCCTTTGTGACCAGTTCTCTGAAATGTTTGGACTTTAATCATACTTGTCATTCTTATTCTTCCTATCTTAATAATATTTTTTAAACTTTGAGTGAACATGTTCGATTTAAAACCAATAAATGGAAAACTGTGTTGTTTTGCCCTGGATAGCGCCTGCCAAACAGAGAAGTAAACACTTTTTGTTGCACTTACAGACGGAGGCTTTGTATCATTACTGATGTTTCTTGTCACGCAACATCAACAAAAAACTAGCTTTTGCTGTATGTGTGACACGTGGCACGTAGAGAAACTCCTTCCTGCTCGGTAAATCAATCAACATCCACCCTCACCCAACTCATCCTCCATCCCGCACTTCTTGTCCTGCGCGCAATGCTGCGAGGTGATTGGTGCGTTGTGAGGCCAAGCTAGTCTGACCAAAAAAAGTTCCTTCCTTCATGTACCGAGAACTTTTCTCGAAGAAGAAACTTCTCGAATAATTGCAAGACGTGTACAGTTGCATCTTCTTTTAGCTTTTCTCTTCTTTTGTCCAGAAACGGCGACATTTATCGACTTCATTTCCAGGAGGTACAGCTGGGAACATGGGGAGCGACTGAGAAATAAAAATGAAAGACAGGACTTTCACATCCCTGGAAACTGCAAGGGAGGATTGACCAGCGGTCGGGGGGCTTGTTATACTTTGAGTGCTCACAGGGAGATGCTTGAACTGCGTCATTCAAGATTAATTTCCATGATCCCCAAGTAAGTCTTGGCCTCAACAGGCTGTTAAAGAAACAGGAGATGTTTGAATAGAAGAAAGAAAGAGAGGGAAAGCCGTAATTTCGAAATTTGAAAACAAACAAAAAAAAACTTGAGAAACAAAGCTTGGCCTGTTGGCTCATTTTTTTTTATCTACCCTCTGTAAGCAAAACTTGAAAAGAATCAATTAAAATATCGGTGAAATCAATGTAAATGCTCTGTAAAAATCTCATGTCTCTATCTCCACTCCATTGAAAACAACAGTATCACTTTGGGACTCATTCAAAAGAGCAACTGCACCCAAGTCCTGTGTGTTCTAGCTAATGTCAGGATAATTTTAGTTACTGCCAAAGTAGTTCTACTGATTGTGTTTAGATATCTGAGCTAATTTGACAATTAAGTTTGTTGTTGCAAGTTGCTGTTAATGTGCAGTGTTTGCGAAGCTTATGGCAAGCTGCGCTGGGATGTTGGACAAGAAAAAAATTCATTTTACGTCCATGATGGACTCGAGTTTCAATAGGGAGTGGTAAGCCTGTAGACTTAGCAAATGTTTTGCTTCCATTATTGTTGTGTAACTATGCTTCATGCCATCCAGATGTCACGTGATGTTGCTAAAAGTCTTTAGAAGTCCAGAAATGAGATGTATTATTTTCACTCATCCTAGCTATTGCTGCTCTCTCTCTCTCTGCATGAGCTGTGTATCATCCACCTTGATGTGTATCATCAGATTTGCTGTCAGAGAAATATTTGATTTTGAATGAGTCAGACGGAGGTGCTTATAATGCAATATCAGTGGATAATGATGACAGATTGCTTTAAGTGTGTTTAGGCTGCTTCCTGACGAACCTATTTATCTTGACTAGCTATCTCAAAGTCCTGATACTCGAAACACATGGATAAACATTTTAAATATTTTAAGCTATAAACAAACAAGATAACAGGGATTGTACAAAGACATATTTCTGACATAATATGACCGGCAATGGCTCATCGGCAACATTAGACATCACAGCAAAACTAACCAACGGTTTCTCGGCGCACGTTACGTGCCTCGTCTCCAGACTCACGTCCTCATCGTCAAGACTGTCAAGGAGGCGGGACTATTTCCGATGTTATCACCCATGATTCAACAGATCACAGAGAATGATACAGAATGTTACAGACAGCGAGGGCATGTGATCAGAGCGTGGCCAGTAGGACAAAGATACGAAGACGATGACGACGATGATGATGATCACTTACAACATAGGAGAACTTCTTTCCCCATCGGATCCAGTAAAGTGTGTTTCTGCAGCCCAACCAGCTACAAAGCTAAGAGAAAGAATATTCACGAGTACGTGGCGCATTCTACACTTCGCCGGTGTGGCAAGAGAAAACTCACGACGGACATAGAATGATACCTGTTGGATTGTGGGATGTCAGAGGTCAGATGTCCAGGTCCTGGAGCAGACAACTTTCGTGGTGGTGGGGTATGGTTGAAGGGGCGGTGGCTGAAAGCTACAGGAGTTATCTCTGGTGTCGCCCCAGATGGTATTGCATTCATATTCATGAGTATTCAAGGCAAGTAAGGAGGCTACAGGCTCTGGTACAGTGGGAGGTAATCTGACACTGGCATGAGGGACTGGTGGCACGTGAAGAAGTAGTCAGAGCTGTCATCAGCACCATTTTCCTGCATCTCGGGTAAGCCACCCGATGTCATCATTGTCAAGTTCACTCTGTGATGTGCTGAGACCAGAAAAAGAAGTGAAGATTATAATAACAGCTTCAAGGAGTCATGACTACAGCACTTAGAAAAAACTGTTCTACTCGGTGACTGAAAAGCCAGTTCAGATGCCAACCAATAGGCAGGAACAGTAGGTAAATCTTGCCTATGTGAGACCAGTGACACGAGTAGAGTCTGCACAGAGCTGTCGACTCACCTTAGTTATAATCGTTCATCCCCCACAAGAACTCAGGACGAAACTCGGCAATCTCCAGATGCTTTGGTTCATAATCACACTTCTTCTTAGGCTTTCCAAATCCAACATATTAATACTAACATAAGGTCATATCCAGGAGCCAACATAGGCAGTGGCCATTGTCCTCACGATAACAAAATTGAAGCCGAAGTCAAAAGGCTGCTGAACTAACCCCCGACTTCACTTTAACTTGGAGAAGGTGTAAGATCAAACGTTGAGGACATCTTCAAGACTTATGATGGAGGATGATTTGTTGCTCTGAAAATGGTGGACGGTGCCGTAGACACCCTCACTTGAAGCCCAAGAACTGCTAATGAGACAGGAAGAAGAAAGCAAACCTGGTCACAAATAATATACTAGATGTCTCTGACCAAAGTAAAGCTTGAAAAAGAGAGGAACAGCAACATCAAAGCAGTTTTCAAAGTACAAAGCATTCAATGGCGACATTAGGAAAGATGAAGGCAGCTAAGGAGAACTGGACCAAAGATCAGTGAGAATGACAGAAAGCTTGTTTACTACTTAAAACTCAAGGTACACCCTTGTAACTAAATGAGGTACACCTTGTTTTAACCTCTGTTGTAATGAAAGTTCTTGAAAACTTACATTTTCATTATAAACTAAAACAGTTTTAAATTTCGCTGATTTTATTTTTTCTAAAAGGGGAACAAATTCCGCGTTGGTTGGTGTGTCGTGAAGTGTGTTCTACCCACCACCAAAAAGCTATAAGCAAACGCGTTTGAATTCAGAAATATCTTGCTGACAGTCCTCGATCTCAAGCAGTTGAAAAAAAAATAGAGAAGACAGTCTCCCTTTTTCTCTCACGTCTGCTAACCCTCGGTCCCTTTCATCCATTTGAGAGTTTGTCTCAGAATCTGTTTTGCATTTTGATAGTTCCTGAGTCTCGCCCACCCCGTCTCTCTCGCGATACCTCCAAACCAATTTCAAGAAGCCTTTCCCCAAAACTTCAACGATTCATTTTGCATTCATGAATAAAATGCGGCCCCGCTCGCCATTTCTACAAAATCTTATTCCCGTAAATGCAAGGTTCACGGAATATTACTCTGATCGAAAAAAGAAGGGAGAAAACTAGCCTCATTTCCCCCTCCCGACGCGCGATACCTGGCAGGAGACAGCCGCGTTTTCCACATGTCGTCTGCTAACTGGTACGTAAGCCACTAGAAAAATCTCCCTTTTGAGAAAAAATAGAATTTAAATGGGTATTTTTTTTTTATTCGGGGTAGTTCGCGAGATTTGAGCTAGTCTGGGTGCAAACTGGCATCGCTGTTGTTACCGCAAGCTTGTGTGGTTTGTTATCGGCGAACAACTTGATGTCCACGTTCTTCATTGTGTCCAAGAGGGTAAGAGAAACAGGAGTGGTGGTTCTAGGCCGACTGTGTCCTGACAATCTAGTCGATCTTGTATACAAGGGGACATACCGAGAAAGACCAGCATGCCCATCGTACAAAGTAGACAGACGGGCAAATGTAGGAGCCACTTGCGGATAATTTGCAGGTACTAGTGGAGTAGCATTTACATGGAACCACGGGAAGTGATGCGATGATGTTGGTATGCTGATAATGATGACAGATAAAAAAGGGTGAAAATAGTCTCCCCCACTCCTCAAACTACTCTTTTCTTTCGATCGCTGGGGAGAGAAGTGTTAGAAACCTAACTTTTCTCTTAGCAAGTTCTTTTTTTAATGAGGTCTCCTCCCAGATCCTTTCCCTCGCTGACTTATCTTCCCCAACCCTCGATAATGTGAAATTCTCATTCCAGACAGGATTGACTGGGAAAAGTTTTCGTCGCTAGACGGGTATCGAACTGGCACACACCCGGGTTTGAGGAAATTTCTCCACTTTGCAATCCATTTTACTTCCGTTTCTGATGAAAAACAAATCAGAAAGTTTGGCACAAATAATACACGCTATGTTATTTTGGAACTCTGTATACTAATCTGGCTCATAAGGCTCTACAGCAAAATCTCTATCATCAGTGGTTTTCCTTTGACAACATTTGAAATTCTTAAAATTTTTAATTTCCCTCAGGATTGTTATTTTTTTCCCATCCAGCTTAACTAAACCTGCTGTAACTCTTTCAGAAAAAAAACAACATTTCATTCTTAATTTGTCTGACAAAGGATTAAGTAGAGAAGCCGCAGCTGGTGTTGTTTCCCCGGCGTTTTGACCTCCAGTGTCTCAGCTCGAGGATGAAGCAGGTCAGAATGAGGACTTCCTACAGCTGGTCTGACCATGGACCTTCTGGTGTTTCCCAACCCCCTGTGTCTGTTTTGAAAATCATGAGACCTGCCCAAGGTTGTTAGTATTTATCAAAGAGTAACCATGTTTTGCTCAACTCTCCTGCCTGCTCCGTTGTTCGAATGATTCCTGAGCATGTAGACAAGATTCTAGATTATTTATTAATGTATCCCCCTCTAAAGGGTATTGAGATATTCAAGGTATATATATATACTCATTCATATTCCTATCACATCTTACAGGATGTCTTGAACCATGCCGCTGATATCAACACAGTATTTATCTGTCAGGGAACTGTCTGTCGACCCACAATAAGTTCAAGACATCTTACGAGCTTTATTTTTTTGTAATCTCTTCATCCGTATTGCTGAGTGTAATGTGGGAGCCATGTTGCGTGATCATGCATCTGGCCTGATGGCCCCCACAAGAAGGCGGAAGCAGTCCTTCGTTTTGCGGTTTTCAAGTCCTGTCACTGCCTGGCCAATGAATAGGCTCATTAGGCTCGCCAAAACTTCGTGAGAAGGCAGAGGCGGAAAGAACCTCGCACCTTCGAAACCTTTGCCTCCTTCTACGCAGAAGAACATGAAATTAAGGTCTTTCTCTCATCTTTTTCAATAAAAAAAACAAAAACAAAAATCGGAGTGCGTTTCTCCTGCACAAAAATGCAGTAAGCTTTCATGAGTGTTTGACTAACTTTGAGTACTTTAATAATTTTAATTTATATGTTGGTGCATGTCACGTGTCGTGCATTTAAAATAAAACAAAGTAAAAACAAAAATACAGGGGGAAAAAGTAAAACGTGGGTCGTTTGAACCTAAACAAATGCAGCAACCGCTTACAAGCCTTCAAGAAACTTTGAGAATTTTAATTAAATAATTAAATTTAGCTCCGCAAAGGGTTTCCTTCTCTCGCTGACATGTCGAGCTACATAAATTACAAAAATCACATATAATCAGGAACAAATATGCAGATTTGATCACCTTCATCTGACATTGAACATCCTCGTTTTGGATCTTGCGTGACTTTATTTCTCAACATTTCCTTCTCCTCACCATTTTTTTCCCTCTAAGATCTGAAAGTCTGTCGAGGACATTTTGGTTGAAATGACACTAAAGATGAAAGGAAACACGACTTTCACGCTGAGAAAGTGCTTGTCACGTGACCTGAGGGTTTTGTTTCCAGACGGCGCTCATACTGTGGGGCACGACCACCCGGGGCTAAGCCACTGCAACTCCTGGAGTTGTCTTCCCTCACACTTCGAGGCTGACCGTGACAAACACGGACTGGCGCCGAGACCAGGCAAGCCAAGATCGAAGACCACTGCTGGGCAAGGAAATCTCACCGTGCATATTCAATATGGGAGATGACACTGGCTCTCTGAGAACTCACGGACTAAAGTGTGGAACAAAAGACTAAGTGTGTGTGTGTTTTTTTTACGCGCTCGAGAGTGCGTTTAAAGGGGAGGTAATTCTCCAGGCTGAAAGCCAGCGCTCTTTCGTCATTCATTCGACGTGATAAGATAATAAAGAACAGACAGAAGAGGAGACAGAAAAGAAGGATGAAGAGAGAATGGGATTAAAGATGTAAAGAAAAGAGAATAAAGGAAGAAAGGAAGGAAGGGTAAAATAGAGAGTGAGAAAGGGGAGAGGTATAAGAATGGTGTCCAAACGGGAAATGTCTTTATGAACGTAAAAAGTTTCTTTTCAATCACGTGATACAGAACATTAGAGTGGGATCGCAGTTCATGATACACTTTCGTAATACAAGTTTTGTTCAGTCAATTAGCCACCATGTTGTAAAAAGGTAGAAATCGCTGATTATAGAAACCGTGTTTTTATCCTCTCTGTCTCTCTCTCTCTGTACGCCTACACAAGTGAGACAGAGGTTTCATTGATGTTTCCTATCCTCTCTGTTTTACAAAGATCAAGTAAGAGCTATTATTAACTAGAAATTAAAGGCAGGGAAGATAATTAGCATAGGAAGTCGCTAGCGTGAGCTGTCCAAGAGGTGGCCAAGTGGGTTCCTCCTCGCAGCTCACATTAATGTTTGGTCCATCCGGGTTCCCCTACCTCACCTAATGTCGTCCACAGATGACTAGGTTTCTTTTCAAGTTGAAAATGTGTTCACACGCACGCACGCACGCAAACTAACAAAACATAACACTTAATATAATTGTAAAATTTATTTTTTTGTACTTAGAGCACAGATATCCGAGGTGTCTTCGGGTATTAGCTTCTGCCTTTTATCTCTGTATGTGTTTTTCTGCTCCACCTTCCGTGGGCGGAGAGATGTGATGTGATAGGCCAGAAGGTTTTTGCCCATCTGAACGAATTTTAAGACTTCACAAAGGGAAATGGAGTCTGCCATGGACAGACAGGCTCTGTAAGGTGCTGCTTCCTGTGGAATATTGAGAACACAAGAAGAGCGGGTAGATGAGAAAGTCTTTTGAAACAATATGATCTTCCTGTGAATCATGTAGCATCAGAGACTACCCACAAGCCACCTCACATTCGATGTTATCCATTACACGGAACCGGACTTGGACTGATTTTCGGTTTTTATTTCCGAAAACCATTTGTTAGCGTTAGTGACATATAAATAGTAAAAAGAAAAGAATTAAAAAAGAGTCGAGAAGATATTTTCTAACGGATGTCACTTATTTTTTGCAGAAAGCTGAGTCTTTGTTGAATCTGCAAAACAGCTTGGACAATCTGATGGCGGCTGCGTAGGCACAAATGGAAGTACAAACATTAGTTTCTTTCGTCAGCAGGTCGTATTTACTGAAATCAGTTTGAAGAAGAATTTGCAAAGTGTTCACTCTTGCCAGAGCAGCTTAAGGCGCATGCACACACACACACAGATAGACATGCATAAAAAGAGACACACAAGAAAAATAAATATCAGAATACGCACACATCCTGCTGCTGATGATATTGATGATAACGACTTTGATGACGACAGAAGAACCGCTCTCTTGTTTTATTTCCCGTGAGACTGTTATTTACAGACATCAATTTTTTTTTGTTTCAGTAAGACACTTCACTTGCATAATAAAGATGGATCTTTCCATTTCATCAGCATCAAAGGAGGAAGGAGAAATGCGATTTCGACAGAACTACTTTGTGGCGGAGATAAGACCTGATATAGAGGAGAGTGGTAGATATGACTATGTTTGAGATCGACATGAGAAGTGGCATTAGAATCTATAAATATTCTCGGTAAACTGTAAAAACACGTGACCCTCCTCAGTTTATTGAACCATTGCATTAAGAATGCATCTCACAGGAGTTAGGATGTGAAACTGAAAACGAATGTTTGAATGTAAATTCAAGGAAGGGTGACCACGAAGATACCCTGAACTACCACAAACATATCCACAGAGGATCCGAAGCAAAAAACACAAGAAAATTTAAAAAATGTTGTTTATTAAGAAAAAATCTTTGCTTTGTCTGACAACTTGTCACGGCCTTTGTGTGGACTTGTTGAGTGAGAGAGAAACATTTCAACTGTTTCCTCCCAATCCCAAATCGCCAGGAATGGAATCTACTCTTTGTGGTGGACAAGGCATGTCCAAACATCAAACCCACTAATGTACACACGTGGCAGACAGATTTGGTGCGGTGAACCCCGGTCAGGCAGGCGGGGGTCAGGCGACAGCAGCGACACCATCTTCCGCAGCCCCCGGCCGGCCTGTGCATACAACGATGTCTTTAGTGTAATCTCATTGCCAGCCTCCAGCAAGCCATGCCCCGGCCCCTAGTTTACAAGAAAAGGATTTTGGTCGAGTGCTTAGTGACATGAATTGCAGCGTCAATCTGCGACTGCCTCGGTTTATCCAAGACAATCAGAAAGTCGAGAACCTATCAGGGGGACGGAGCGAGTGTAGGGCGGTGGTGGAGGCGGTGGTGGAAGCAGGGAGGTGGGAGGGTCTCTGTGGGCGCCAGTGACCATATAATATTCTCCTTGGATGTTGAGAAGAGCTGACCTGCACAGAGTCTAAGCTCGATTTGGGTTTCACGGTGTCATGGGTATTTTCTTCCTTCTCCCTTCCTCCTCTCCCATCTTCTGAAGATGTTCGCAGGCTTTGCTCCTTGGCAGCAGAAAAACAGCAGAAACTCGTTATTTATTACTGATCAAGACCACACATTATGAAAGTGTCACTGTACATTGAATACTGTAACAACAGCAAATTACCAGACATTCTAATCCCTTACTCTCCAACGACCAAAAGGTTGGAGGCTGTGCGATGAGAGAGAAAGGGGAGATGAGAGAGGAGAAGGTCAATGAAAGAGAGATAATAAACAAAGTTTTCAAGGAAATCCTTTTATAGAACCTAACGAACCTCTACATACCACGAAAATACTGGACCAAGGAGTCTCAAACATTGAGACTCGACAAAGATAAAGGCAATGCCAGAGATGTCTGAGGCCAATGCTTGGTACAGAGATGAGCTAAGGGACCTATCTGGCTGATAAGGTATCTGGTGTCTGGGGCATGACCATCAGGACACCCAGCAGCACGACAAAGCGATTCTGGAGTCGGTGCGACGATGAAGCAGCCGCCAGAGCAACTCACGGGGGTCACAACATGTTGTTTGTCCTGAATCTGTTGTTTGTCCTGAATCTGTTGTTTGTCCTTAACCTGTTGTTTGTCTTGAATCTGTTGTTGCTTGTCCTAAATCTGTGGTTGTTTGTTCTAAATTTTCTGAAAAAAATAAAATGTGAACAGCATTGTTCTAAACTTTATGAAGCTCGTCAATCAAGTATTGTGAGGACCAGTAAATAGAACTCATTAGTTGTCAATGTCTTCCTTGGACAAAGTAAAAAAAAAAAAAATTTCAAAGAATCGACTGTTAAGAAAGGCTGGGGATGGCTGATCCTGCAGAGCTCCACGAATATAAGGTGAAAAGTGCATTGATATGATAATGTCCTACAGAGAGTAATGTGTCTGTCTCCGATGGTAAGTCTTTTGCACTAAGGGATCTCAAAGTCTTATGACCAGACGCCTTGGGGATAATCTCTGTGAACTTCAGAATACTAAAATAAGGCTAATTCCCATCTAGGGAAGCTCATTTCAGAAATGTTATGTTCATCCAGATAAATCCACGCTTAAAGCAAGATCAGGCAAGGGAAGTTAACTGTGATGGCAAGGGCCAAGGATTTCTGAAATACTTTATAACATTTCAAGGACATCCAGATATTTGAAGAAATGTGGAACACGTGACTCTCCCCCTTTAAAGCTTTTGGGGATAGCAGGCAGGAAGTGCTGGCTTAGCTTGCGAAAATGAAGATATGTGGGCTTGGTTGTATAAATTTTGATTGAACATTTCCAGAAGAAGCACTCTTGTAGATCCTCACCCTGCTGGCTTTCGAGATGTCCTCGAAGACCTCCCGGGTCAGTCGGCGGCGTTCAGATTGAAGAAGAAAAGCACAGAGATGTCTGCTAAATTAATGCAAAGTGAAAGGAAGCATTCCTAGGAGGACGGGATCAAATCTTTTCCGGTACAGGAAATTCGATCTTTCTCAAAGCAAAGTATGGGGTTTCCTAACTAAGTAACTGAATTCGCATTGTATCGGAGAACGAACAAAATTCTTTATGCTGGGAAAGATAACTCCTGATTTTGTTATTTAAAACAAAATTAGAGAGAAAATAAAGTTCGCGAGGTTAAAAAAAAAAAAAAAAAATTTAAAAATCACTGTAGTTACACGCTTCTTTAGCTGTAAATGTAGAATGATGAAAGGTTGATTACAGCCTTAATAATCCTAATTATTGTAGCTAACCTGGATTTTTTCTTTTCTTTCATTCTTTTCATGTGCTCACAGAACGAGAATTTTGCTCTTCTATTATAGTTAGTCCTGGGTGTACTTACTGGTGATTTACCGTTCTTCCGGCAGCGCATGCGCAGTACAAACTAGTCGGTGCTTCAAGTGCATGCAACACAACTGCTTACAGCTCCAACATCTTTGCCAGACTTGGAGAAGGTAGCATGCATCAGACACAAATCACAAAATAACAGTTGGAGAAGACAGCCTGATAAATGTGCAAACGCAAAGAAATAACTCCGCATATTATTGTTGTTTAACACTAGTTCTTTATTGTAAGTCCTTACGATTATTAAACCTCCTCCCGTGTAGTTCCCCTCACTCGTGAAGAAAGTGTTGACGATAGAAGTAGCGGACAGAAGAAGGTGGAAGAACCAGACGAAGGCAAACCGTGTCGGACTCTTTCATGCCTTCAGATGCTAAGTCCCGTTTCGCTTTCGATTGGCACATCCGGGTATCTCGTGTTGTTGCTGCCGTCAGTGATGTGAATATTGACGATACTCAAAGTGCAAACGATATGTGCGATGATGAAGAGAATAATTTATCTAACGTCCATGGTATGTTTTTAAATTACAGGTCTATTGTGATAGATGTTATCCTCCGTGGCTTGACTACTCCCAGCTTCATCCAGGCTCACCTTCGCTCAAGACAGCTGTCGGTGCCGAGCTTAGACAGCCGCTGTATCTATCCATTTCCTCCTATCACTCTTACCCTCCTCCCTTCCCCCGAAGCTCTCTTGAAACTTGAAGTAGACTCCAACTAAGAATGTCAGTGAGTTCCATCGTTTGTATCCAGCTTCACAGAAGCATAACTCGCCAAACCTTTTGGTACAAATGTTTGGCAAGTGTAGGACAAGATGGTCTGCTGAAGAATTGTTTTTCAATGAAGAGTAGACATAAGACGTTAAACATTTTTTTATTCATTTACCTCCCCGTGGGATATGGAGAAATCGGCATTGTATACAAACAGCAGTTCATCCATGAAAAAGCGGATTAGAAATGCAGAGGCCACAGATAAAGTTATGGAATATCACGGTCAGCTTGTCATCAACTCAGGCTTGAAGCAGCCAGTGGAGCATACAAACAAATGAGACATTCCAGACTTTCTTGACTTGAGAACATGGCGGGTGGTGGAGGTGTGAACTCTGTAGTCTGTCATCACCTCGTGTGGACAACCAGCGAGTAAAGAGCAAACGACATGACTGTGAACAAGAGACTGAGTGGTCTTTGAAGTTCTGGTATTCTTGGGCCAGTCCTTTTCATCATCTACACCAACTGGAGAAACAACTGAAACATCGTTGATTACAATTGAGTGAATGCCACCAGTCACTCTTCAGACTGACAGAACACTTCCTAGTATACTCGGGGTTTGAGAGAGTCAAAACGAATTCTGTGATCAACAATATCAAATGTTGCAGAAGCAGCACACATAGTACAGACAGACAGACAGACAGAGCTCCACGATCAAGATGTCATCTGTAACTTGCAGTAGTGCAGTCTCCGTGATGTGATGGACGGTTTGCTGACGGTTGAGACGACAGCAAAGAGTAATCATTCAAGTATGCAACGAGCTGTGTATGGACGAGCTTTTCTAAGATTACGAGATGAGGGAGAGAGTCGATTCCTGAGGATGTTTTGGTCTGGAGTCATTTTCTGGAAGGAGTGGTCTTGCCACTGCAGACGTGAATGATGGAGGAAGGAAGCTGGATGATAGGCTGTTACTACTAATTTTGGTGAGAGGAGGCACACGTTGGTCAATACTCTCAACCACAAGGGTAATGAGAACAGGATCCAGCAAAGCTAGTAGTTGGTTTAGCGATGAGAATGGCTTCTTTGACGTTTGCTTGTGTTAGTGGGTGGAGTGAACAGTAAGTATGGTGGAGGATTCTGAAGGGACTCAAGCGTGTTCAGAAGTGAATGCATTCAGGAAGGCAGGAGAACTACATTGATTAGTGAGATCGCGACAAGTTTCGGATACTTACATCGAGAAGAAATCAGAAAATATGTTAGGCAGTGCTGTTTATCAACAGTTAGAAAAGACAATAAGATTATAACACAAATTAAACATGTCAAGCAATTCTTCAAAGAAAAGTTAGTATGCTTATCACTAACACGTGGAGTGAACAGTAACAACTGTGTTGTGGTACAGACAGAGGTGACAAGCATTCTCTGTCAGTGTAAACAAACATGGATGATATCAAACCACGTTCACTTCGAGAATAAAGACCGATAAACAAGTCGGAGAGAGCGATTCTCGGGAGACACAAAATGTAGGAAATTAGATAATAAGATTAGATAAGATTAGATAACAAGATTAGATAATAAGATTAGATAACAGATCAGACAATGATGTTAGATAATAAGATAACACAAGAAACAATGTTGTTAAGAAAATAACTAAGATAAAAACTGGCTCTGGAATCAGTGTAATGGCGAAGTCGACTGTTAAATATTTTTTAAAAAAATAGACTGAATAACTGACAACAACAAACAGTTGGTCTCCACAGAAAAAAATATCTTAAGATAGGAAAGTGAGCACAACACCCAATTAAAGACTTAAAACAAAGGAAAGTATCTGCGTTTCGCAATAAAGAATAATAATTGGCAGAAAACAAAAACCTCTGCCAATTAAGAGAAAATAATTTAAAGCACAGTGTCATTTCCTAACGCTTATTAAGCCCGCCGAATGAAGATTACAATAAATAAATATTCATTGTGGAATTTTTTCTCTATACTGTGAAAGCACCATATAAATATTGTTTTGTTGTGAATGTTATGTCTAGCATGTGAGATACTTTGGAGCTGGTCTCCTTACCCGAGGATATAACGAGGTTCAAATGTTTTGTCGTGGGTGTGACAGGTGACAGGCCTCGTGTTATTACTCTGTCCGAGGGCTTCAGTTGACTCCGACTGCTTCTCTGCGAACGTAAAATAATTCTCGAGGTGGTGCTCATGTTTTGTTGTGGCGGATTTGAGCCAGCAAGGAGCTGACTTTAAGCTGCATCCCAGGTTTAGGTTGCCATGGTTACCTGTCTCTCTCTCCGCTGCTGGCGTTCGATTTTGCACGTATTTGTATCTCAGACGAAGGCGCAAAGCCACAAGTACTCTCCAGGTTGGCAGACAACACCAGACCTCGCTAAACTAAGAGAACATCTGATCTGACAACATCTCGATGTCCACTTCAGAACCAGACTAATGCTTGCCTGGTCATCGCCGTCGTTCTCTACACGAGCGATACATGGACACTGAAAGCATATTTCCACAAGACTTCCACTTCCATGGACCATGGAAATGAGATGCTGTATGGGGATTCTTCCTATCTTCTACAAAGACCACAATCACCGATACGGAGGTAGGAGAATCCCTACAATAAGTGGTCCACGGTGACAAGACACCGACTAAAGTGGCCCACGCACATTTTCAGATCATATAGTCTTGCAAACATGATCCTTCAGTAAGCAAGGAGACAGAGAAAAGATAAAAACAAATGCAGACAAATAAAGTGAACTGGTTTCTAAATTTTATTTTTCTTCTTGATGTAATGATATTGTTTTACTAAAATATAGCGTCGTTTTTAATAAAAATTTTTTTTCTAATATTTAGCTTTGTTTTGTTTCTTGTTTTTTAAACAGTTGTTGTTTTTCAATGTTTCTTTCTTCTTAGACGGAGTTATTTTTGATGCATTATTTTTTCTATTTCGTTTACTCTTTATTTTCAGAATATAGCGCTTATCTATTTATGTAGCGCTTCTGAGGTTGTGAAGTGTTGCTTGGCGATACCCCAATCAGGCCCCACCACAAGAAAGGAGAGTGTAAGAAGGACGTGTAAAGAAAGTTTGCCAGACTTTACAAGGCCGACAACAAGTGTCCTCCCACGACTCGCCCTCGTTCTGCCAGTCATATGGAAATAAATTTCAAGTGTGCTGCCAGCGGGTTAATCGAATAAAAAGACATTCTGATCTTGACGCAAACAAACATTGTTGGGTGATGGAAAATAGACTTGCTTGGCCAACTGTCCCCTGGGGCGGTTTGTCAGCGTCCTTAGGTCGTCCTCAGATGATAAAAACAAGCTTCTCGACGATCCTTGTGCGGTTCTGTAATGAACAAACTTGAGGGCCGATCTCTGATTGAAAATATCTCCAAACCTTGAGATGGGGAACAATGAAAAGCGCCTTAAAAAAGTCTATTTCTAGTTTGTACAAACTAGAATATAACGCAGAAAATATTTAAATAAATACAACAAAACACGTTAAAAATATTTTAAAGAAGATCAGATAAAACTTCATTTATACAAGAGGTCAATTAGAAACAATTCAATATGGAAGCACGACAAGAAAACAACAATACCACAATATATTCAAATCCGATGAACCGACTCAACTCTCATGCATTCATGGTTCAGGCTTAGATACGAGATACGATCATTCACACAGTAATATTCAGTTATAAGAACCCCTTCAAAAAATTTAAACCTAGGTAAATCAATTGTAGACAGAAAATCAAAATTTTAATATACTAACCAAATTAAGGAGCAAAACTGTTCCTCACAGACTAAGCGAACACCGATCGAGACACTGTGCCCGAGAGTGAGATTCGAACACGAGATCGCCGATCTGAGATCGTGATTGAATTATCGTGTGATTACAGCTCGCCATGTGAATGCGAGGATTGCACGATTTCCTGCATGAATCATTTTGTTGAGCACACACATTTAGCTTTGAATTTTCTCTTGATGTCCATGTACCAGAAACATTTTAGTTACATGCACCGAAGCTTCCAGAGCATTAGAACAAACAATTGCAAACTCGTTTGCGTGGGAGGGGAAAAAGATTTCGAAAACAAGCTTCATTTATGTTTGTGTCAGTGAAAGTCTGCATTGCAGCAACAGTTCCATCGCTGTTTATGTTTGTGTTATGAACACATCGGTACATGAAGAAATACTGAATGGGAAAAAGTTGTAAATGTACTCAAACGTTAAAGGAGAAAATTAACAACCAGCCACCTTCGAACACCAAAAATTAAAACAAATAGAAATGAATGAACAAGCGAATAAAAAAAATAATGAATGAATAAAATTAGAGTATACCTCTTTTGGGGATCTTAAACCACGTTGGTGATCACCATGGTGATCACGAGTGTAGGATGATCTTTTGTGTTCTCACAAGGGTGGATGGCTTTGAGTCAAGAAAGCGGGTTTCAGTTAACGGGTACAGACCTGCTCTCAGCCATTCGGTAACTGTAGGATGCAGAAAAGGTTTCCAAGAAACGAAAAGTGAAGAGGTTTGACAGGCGGGTGGTGGTAGTGATGGTCATTTAGAAGGTGTAAGTGAGGAGAGAGCGGGTGCGCAGTTTATGTCTGTGAGTGCTACCTCAAGCAGTATTTAAAATACTGCTAAAATACTAGCAGCCTGGCTAACTTCTAGTCGCAAACAGCCATCTAGAATGACTATGCTCACGCCCCTGACAGCCTTTGCCAGAGTACGGCCACGTTCAGGTTACTCTCATCGAAGGTCTCTACTTGTTGCGAGTTATTCCCCTTGGCGACACCAGACACCAGACATGCCTGAAGACAGAAATGTAGAACGAATTTTTTAAAGACTTCAATGAATGTAATTGAGACTCCACTGCTTAATGGTCAGAGGGTTCGACTTCAGAGCAAAAGATCGTCTGATTAAGGCTCATCCAGAAAACAAGACAAGTTCACTCGCCAACCCACTAGCAAGGGGTATAATTTGTCTGGAAAAATAGTGCCGAGTTCCGTCTACATCTGCCCAAGACATGGTAAAGCTCTCAGGGCTGACTGCCCCTAGGGCATTGTGGCTAAGGAGCTCTTTATCTTAGGTTTATCTTTATGAAGGAAATGAAAAGAAACATAAAACTAATGGCTTAAACGCTGCAGGAAGACAAAACATGACCAGACGACCTCCATCTGCCGCCATCTTGAAGTTCAAGATCGAGAGATAGTCATTGTGATTATGTGTCAGATGGTGCATGTTATGGGAGCTCATTATTGTCAGCTATTAAAGAAATTAAAAGAAGGCGTTGAAAGATTTTATGATAAAGTTGTTGTTTTAGTTGCCAAGCGGGATGGCTTGTCCGGCTGTCAGTGCAACTTGGGGTCAGCGTCTGAAAACTTTATTCCTGTTCCTCCAGTCGACCAAATGATTTATGATGGCAATAACAAGGGCACTGGACGGCCATACAGTACAATGCAAGGAACACTTACATCTCAAATAGAGTCCCAGTGTCAAAGATAACCAGTCAAATGTCTACAAACTATTTTCCACAAAATATTTCTGTGATCAAGCAGCTGAAATTTCAATTAGCTTGAAAATCTCTCTGGATCCTTTCAGTTTCAAACTTCAAAACATTGCACACATTACTCATTTGAACCGGAATGCGGCAGAATACTTCTTTCTGTAAAATATAATACTTAGATGATAGTTAAGCAAAATTACTGTTCGTAAATCAGACCAACGGTACGAAACGGTTCCAAACAACAAGCCACTCAGAAGCCACACAGTGCAAGCAGAAAACATTTGCACAAAGACTTTGGCATTTAAGTGTTCGTTTGAACGGCTACCATTAGCTGACAGATCACGTGATGTATGTGCAATATTCTGAGCGTAACACCCACCACGCAATGCCCCTGTACAACATAAAGCATCAAAGCTTGTTTACCATCGCCTGAGGAATCGATGATACCCGACTTAAGGCCCTCACCAGCATCCTTATAAGCTGTTCAAAAATAACTTCTCAACAAATTGTGTTTTTCTTAACCAGAGGCATCGTTCTCATTATGCGTGTGTGCGTGCTGCGGGGGTGTGTGTCCGTGCGTCCGTGTTGAGCATTTGCTGATGGAGACAGAAAATAAAATAAAAGGAACCGTTGACTGTGCATAAAAAAACCCAAAACATTTGTTAAAATATCACAAAACTTTTTTTATTGTATTTTTTTAAACCACTGAAGTAATGTCTTATTATTTTTGATCCCTGCATTGCTGCATGACATAAGGTAGACAAACGAACTAACACTTCAAGGTATGAAATAACTTGATTATTATTTGGGCATACGAGTACATTCTGTCAACATTTTATTTTAAATATTTGCTCCAAAACAGTCGGCATGGAGGGATATTGTGATGAGTATCGGTATAGACTGTTCTTGCAGCCCTTGAGCTGATCCCAAGTGCATCCTCATGTCTTCTAAAAATCATTTCGAAAACATTGTCCATATCCATGATATTACTGTGCTACATTCATGAAGTGGAGTATTTTTTTTTTAAAGAATCATCAGGATTTCTTTCAGTTTGAAAGTTACAGACTTTTATGTAAGACTTTCTCTGTTATGAGACTGGCAGTGGTTGCCATGATTGATAACAACCGATGAAAGTTCGATTTTCCGATCGCATCGTGTGATAGGGTCGACAGCATTGTCGTCTGCTGTCAGTGACCTCTAACCTGAGATATATCTCGTCTGCTGTTCAAACCATCGCAGCTTGTGGAATCTGATAGTCCTGTAGCACCAGTTAGGCAATGGCGCCACTAGTCCTTATCAGATTTCGCTATTTACTGCTTATTTGGAAACATTGACGAAACCCTTTGATTCAGTGGCCACCATTACAAGCGCAAGCAGGGACATGATTCTTATTTACTAGTAAAAAGGTAATAAACTCTCCTGCTATTTCTTTACTATCGTCATCTTCGTGTATTACAAATTTAATTTTTTAAAAGCTTGTTTTTTCACGCGCCAGAGCTTACGAGTCCCTCAAGGACCAGGGGCTGTTTCCATATGCCAAGAGCGGCCGTTAAGGGCACGGTGCTTATTCATTTGTAAAAGGGATCCCGCTATTTCCTTAACATCTTCGTGTATTAAAAGTTTGATATTTCGAAACCTTTCTGTCATTCTTATTTTACACACCAGTGGGCATTAGTCGTTTGAAGGGCAGCGAGCTGTGTTCATGTTAGAAAATTGGATCACCTAAAAAAGAGCAGTAGTACCCAAATACGCCAGAAGAAAATTTCTAAGCGGACAGAAAAGTTCTTCCTTGCTATTTCTGGGTTATTCAGATGCAATGTGAAAGACATTACAAGTTAGTTTACTGTAGTTTTCATACTTAATAGTGGTTGCAGCTACCGGAGGTTGTTCCTAACAGTACAAATATGGACAAAGTTTTGACCAATTTTGGAAAATCTGTTGTAGCCATTATGTAAATCCTTTGTCAAAGACGAAGGTTTGACCAAGTATGAAAAGTGTGCTTGTAACCATCATGTCAAGGTTTGTATATAAACATAATGTAAACGTGTATGTAACCATCATGTCAAGGTTTGTATATATAAACATCATGTAAAAGTGTATGTAACATCATGTCAAGGTTTGTATATATAAACATCATGTAAAAGTGTATGTAACCATCGTGTCAAGATTTGTATATAAACATCATGTAAAAGTGTATGTAACATCATGTCAAGGTTTGTATATATAAACATCATGTAAAAGTGTATGTAACATCATGAAAAACCTTTCCCAAACTTCGTCAAACCTTCGTCCTTACTTCTCTTGTTAAGAGCGACCCTAACGAGGTGAACGGTGAATAAACAGTAATAAATGTGAAATGTCTGCCAGGCGACCAGGAGGAAGAACCTGTGACAGCAGCGCCACCAGGACAGATGGAAATGGACTCAGTACCGCTCATCACAGTTAAGTCCCTTTTGCTTCCTTTTCTGTCCCCTACTGACACCCACTTAGTGAGGAGATAAGCCGAATAAGATTCATGTTTAAAATTAGGATTTTCTTTAATAAATCTGAAAATGGATTTTTTATTCAATCAGACCCTTTCAGCAGAATCTTTTTTTTTGTTTCCTGGAAAATATTTTTGGTAGCCGGGCAGGGTAAGTAGCTGTCGGAAGACACTCAGGAGCGGGCCAGGAGTGTAGGAGGAAACAGAATTATCGATATGATGCCTGATCGGGTCTGGCTTTTTATTTCTTGTACTATTCTGAGGTTTGGGAAGATTTAATATCCTTCCAAGAAGCTTTTGCGATTAAAGGTAAAGAGCCTCTTTGTCTCTCTGTCTCAGTCTCTACTCCTGTGCCTTTCAGTATTTTTATCTTGGTGACTCTCTTTGTCCTCCTTTAGCTATATCTTCATCAAATCATCATGTATCATCATACATCCATCAAAATACAGTGTATAGCCCTATATCCTTGTAATCCCCATGTATGGAAATGCAACTTCACATAAATGATCAGGATTCTTGAAAGTATAAAGGCATTTCTATTTCGGTTATATATTCTTATGGCAATCTTCTTTATTATTCTGTTTATTTTTGTCTCGATAGTTAATCACTCGTTTTCCTATTGTCTATATGTCGAGAAAAGGGAGCTTTCAGACTGGCAGAAAAGATTGAAATTTGAGACGAATGTGCCTGTTCATGGGAAGCTGTAAGCTACACATCCCATTCTCGTATCTCCATCAAAACAGATTCATAATTTTAAGAAATAGATTATTCTGCTTGTCTTATTGATTGAGCATCCACTACCTCACTGACCCGTCTGCACTCTAATCCACTCATTATCGCCCTCTCTGTCTGTTAACGACTCTCAAAGGCTTGTTCACACCGTCCCAAGACAAGTGCTTCCTCTTTGTGAACACGTGCGGTTTCCCTCATTGTCAACTGATCGTGTCCGCATTCTCTTTATTTTATTTATCTTTATTTGCCCACAAACAGTCGTCTTCATTGCATTTCCCCCGTCTGTCGCTTCTGCTTGTACAGAGTGCTTAAAAGTCGATGGCCAGGCACTAGGCAAATACCTACCACAGGCAGAAGACGCAGGACGGACTTTGTCTAATGCTTACGGCAGTCTCGCCTTGGCTGAACCTCAGATTGCCACCAAGGTTTAGAAGCATCCAAGTCTGGTATCCCGATGTAAAGCCTCCACACGGTGGACACGACACGCTTTTGTTGCAGACAGGAGCGTCTGCGACAGCCAAGACAGAAATAGAAGGGAATTAGACTTTGTGGAGTGGCGGGCATCTAACGCCGGTCTTCACATCCCACACTGGGCTCGAGGCAGCCGCTATTAGCTTCTTGCTAACGGCTGAAGCTGTGAAAAATGAGACAGCAGCTCTTGTTTCAGCTTTGTCACCTTCACAAAGATTTTACGACAATGGAGGACCGGGTTCGCGCCGGTTTTCTGCCGCCAGCCTCTACGTCACGAACGGACCGGAAGTGATTTGTTTTCTGACCCAAAAGAGGTCAGAGTGCAGGCTTGGAATGTATGAGGGGGTTAGTACTGTTGGTCCTGCCAGTGGACAAAACTGGGATGGCGGGGATGTGAGCAGACATGCTGAGTATCTGAAGGCTGGGGACGTTCACTTGTCTACAGGTGGACAGACAAACCGAGAGCTCTGTGCTTGAAATGACGAAAAAACTTCCTGGCACGTGACTAGCAATAGTGTTTACGTGCAAGGACTGATAAACAAACTTCGAAGATAAACACAGACTGGGCGCACTCACTCACCCGAGAGCTTCAGTGTCTCTCCGAGGGACACACCAGCCGCAGTACTTGACCTTTGGAGTAAAGCATCTTTCTCCTAATGAGGACGCATCCTCTAGTCACTTGTCAATTTGCGAGAAAGCACTAGAAGCTGAGTAGTTGTGTTTGTGCTGACTGTTGTGATTCAGGGTTGAGTGGACACAGGAGTTTCTCTGTCTCGCTCATTTACACGCGCGCGCTCGCACACAGACACACACACACACGCAAGGATATACCATGTAAGTTGTACAGACACAACTTATAGAGAAATATAAATTTGACGATACAAACAGACAGGAACATAAAAAATAAAAATATTATCAGCACCAGTAACGATATCTGGTAAAACAACAGCATTGTAACTGAAGCTTTTTTTTTTATTATTCTTGTGTTCAGTGACTGTTTACATTTTTTGCCTATTACTTAATCAGGAATGGTTTTCTTAAGAAAGTCGCCGCTCCTCTATCGTTCCCAGTTTCTTGCTTTTTTTCCTACTTTTCAACTTTTTATTTTGGCTGACCTATGTTGTCTTGCAGGAGCAAATAAAACCACACGCACGCCTCCTGTGAACCGAAGTGTCCGTGATGTCGACTTCTGCACGTGAACTCCGACTCAAGGACCTTCGACCCTATAATTTATAATATTATTGTCTTATGATTCACTCTTTCTACAATTTAGCAGTGAAAAAAGTCTGTTTCAAATTATATGAACTGTTTTTGTAGGTTGTGCTGTGTTTGTGATGTTCATTTCCCTCTAATTTATTTATTTTTTTATATCTTCTTCAGCCACTCTCTTTGATCCTTCGTTCCAAGTGTCTTTAATCGCCCTGATGCTGCTTTGGTCAACTTTCTTTGTCTTCGTCTTCTTAAATCTCTCTCCTGTGTCCAGTCAGCTCACTACTTAGTAATCCTCTCTTTACTTGAGTTTGTTTGTCTTTTCTTTCATTCTATTTTTGACCCGACTATTTTCCTCGTTTAGTTCTTTCTGTCCCCCTCCCCTACACACTTCTCCCTGAATCTTATTTTTCTCGTCTGTTTACACCCTGCTTTACTACCTTCCACATATCCCATAATAGTACTGATTCCCGCTTTCGTGACTAATTTTACTCTCATATCCTCTTCCACCCCTTTAAATTCACTCTTTCTATTCTCTTAATTATTTTCTTCTCTTTTAATTTTTTCTGTCACTTCCATCCTTTGATTTCATTTCTTCACCAGTTTAGTTGATGTGTACGTATAGCTTGTGATGATTTTTTTTAAATATCAAGTGATGTTCTAGGATTACTCTCAGCAAACACTAAAGTTTCCTGAAAATCATTATTAAACATTATTATTTTACCATTTATCGCCCCTCTCTCCATCTCGTCTTCTTTTTCCCTTTTCCTGGATGATGTACTTTACTCCAGTGTTTTGTGTCCTCGACATTCAACTCGCCCCACTCACTCTCCCTCTCCCATTTTTCTACATTTCTTCCATTTTCTTTCCCCTTCTCTGTTATTACCTTAGTTCTTGACCAATTATTCTTGTCCAATTAATTTGTGTCTATTTGTGTCGATCAGACTTTCTTTCAAATTTTTCGTAAACATGTTTTTTTTGGCACGAAATTATCTGTTGAATAACGACTTTTTCTAGGGGAGGGGTTGGTTTTGTAGTATTTATATCCTAAGAATAAGTTAGAATCTTTAATCTTTCTGCCTTCCTGGTTTGGATGGATTAATTCTCTGCCATTGTAAGTTTTAATGAGTTTCCTTTAGCTTTTAGTGTCCAAGGTTTGGCTGGAGCCTGTTGTTGTCATCGCCATCGTTATCTTGAGCAATTTTCTCTGTAAAGTTTCGTCGTTTTGCAAGTTATTCCCGGTGTAATGCGACAGCGCTCTGCTTTGTTACCATGGCAACTGCCGTCTACCATCAGTTCGATCTACGGAAAGAACGAAGTGGTCTGCGGACACACAGTAGGGATGGAGCTTCCTACACTTAGTGACACCAGTGTGAGGTCATGAGAGGTCGTCTTGAGGTTTGGTCACAATGTTTGATTGTGATGATGTCTGGCAAGATGGCGCCGACTGTTTTGTCGATGTACTTTCTCAAACTCTGGATGATCTCCGTGCAGCTCGTGACTTGGTTCGTTGTTGATGTGTGGTCACCGCTGGCTGCGACACTCATCATCGCCATCTTCGTTGCACTAGTTTGACCCTTGTGATCGTGATTGCAGATGTCCTGGACATCATGAGTGTTTCTCTGGCGACAGTATTTGTTGATGTATTTTGGAATGACAATATACCTTAAACGCTTTTCATCTTGCAGGGATACTAACAAGTGTGTTCACCTACAAAAATAAATAAAAGAGTAAAAATTAAACTAAGCAAACAAGTGCTAGTTACAAGGTGATTACAAGATAAGGATCATGTTGTGTGTCAGGGAAATGTCTTATTTCCCGTGTAAGCGTAGTTCACGAAAGTGTGAGCGAGTGTGCGCGAGTGCCTACCCCATGAGAATGAAAAAAAGGGTGTAATTAGTAAACCCCGTGCGGGAGCATAACATCACTGATGACACGTGACACTAGTGACGACAGTTCACCTCCACGTTTTTCGCTCAGTGAGCAGTGTGTGACATTCCCAACGCAGCCGCCGAGACGGTTGGTCTTACCTGTACAGGTGTGAATACAGACAGGGGAATCTGCGCATTTAGTTGCTTGCCCAGTCAAGGTAAACAAATTTTTTTTCATAATGTCCTGAATTCTAAATTCTGGTTTCACGGCAAAAGTATTGTTAATGAGAAAAATGAGAAAAATCTTAACGTTCAATAAGAAATCACGTGATGAGTTTAACTCAGGGAGACTAATAGTAGCAGTGAATGGTAGTCTCATTAGTAATTAAGTTACAGGAACTAATGTGGTGATGAGTTTAATTCAGGGAGACTAATAGTAGCAGTGTATGGTAGAGTCTCATTAGTAATTAAGTTACAGGAACTAATGTGGAGGAACAGCTAAGGAAGACCCGCTGAAACGGATCCTAACTACAGGAGGGCCTGAGAGCCTTCTTCCTACACCGGACCCACCCAGGCGCGACTGTCAACCGAGGCAGGACTGGGTAGCTCGAACCGATCCGGGTAGCCCTGGAGTTTCTTCCCTCGTCGGTCGCCGAGGATTCCAGCATCCTGTCGACGTTTCCACTAATGTCCTGATCAAAGAGTCTGGAAGTGTCTACCAGCATTGGTGTTTCCATGGCAACATGTGCAGTGGCGTGTCAGTGCGATTGCTAGTGTGACAGTTCACCTGCCTGGCAGTGACTGGGTGGAGGAAGACCATTCCTGGCGCTGATATTTGTGAGAGCATCGTACATCGGAAGACCACGGACTGACGGGAACGGTAAGTGTTATCTTCTATTGTCTAATTTTTCAGTGTGGCCACTAGTCATCGGACATAGTTCCATGATGTCATCCTAATCTTCTGATTAGCACATAGACAGACGCGAGAACAAGTTTAAGAAACTTGAGATTCTTAGGGTGGAACTGAGAAGTGCGAGAGGCTATAGTTATGTCAATGACCAATCCGTACTTCTGTGTTTTTCGTAATGTTTAACCCCTTGGTGGCTCAGTGATTAAACGTGTTTGTCGCGTGTGTATGGAATGTATGAGACTATTAGACTGAAAAAGGTTGAAAATATGACAAGGTGTATAGTGAACACTGTTCACAGTAGGTTTGGCCAGACAGAGCTGTAGAATGTTACTCAGCCAAAGATACAGAGAAAGAAAGAAGTGGTGAGTGACGAGTGTTCATCTCCCGAGTGAGATTATTGTAAAGTAAAGGGTAGATACGGCGCGGTACCCACCCGTTTATGGAGTAGCCCCCCCTAGACGAGGTATGACAACTTTTTGTTGGGTTTTTGTTTATGGAATGGTAATACAACTCATGTAAATTTTAAAGAACGACCGTATTGTCTCGGAAGTTGTGTGGATTAGAAAATATGGTTGAAAATAGAAGTATAGTGTAGCTTTGAGTTACAGGTTTTTAAGAGTATGGACTGCAAGAGCAGGAGTTCTACTGGAAAGAAGGATCGCATCTCAGGGGCATTCCTGGATCAACGGTTTTTTTGGCTCCGTATTCAGCAGACGTCAGCTAGGCGCTACGTGACGTCACTGTGACCGGTGCATGCGGCCAGTGTGTACGGCCAGTGTGTACGCCAGTGTGTACAGCCAATATGTACGGCCGGTGTGTACAGCCAATATGTACGCCAGTGTGTACGGCCAGTGTGTACGGCCAGTGTGTACGACCAGTGTGTACAGCCAATATGTACGCCAGTGTGTACGGCCAGTGTGTACGGCCAGTGTGTACGCCAGTGTGTACGCCAGTGTGTGTTATTCATATCTTTGGATTCCTGTTGACGATGCCTGTGAAGAGCGGCGAACTGTAAGTATTCAAGTCTTTCAAAACTGCTTGTGCAACTATATAAACAATAAGATAATAGATTATATAGATAATAGAGTTGGAACTTTTTGCCTTGTAAACTGTGGATGAATTATTGTAGCTTTATTTATCTGTGTTTCGCCAATAGAGCTTAGTGGCTGAGGCGAATGATTATTTATACTTATGTATGATGTAGTGTGTCAAGTCCTGAGTCACTTAACATTATTTGGACAGTCAGGTTTTGTGTGTTTTTGTTTGTTTGTTTGTTGTTGTTTTTTTTTGAAAGAACGGGTACTTGTCTGGTGCGAGCATATTGCAGTGCCACCCGAGCAGTGACAAGTTAGCATTGAGTTTTTCTCTGTGCGAGTTGTCTCAGTCAAATTATTTGGTGTTTAGACTGTGTGTGGCTGCAGAGTGTTTGTGTTATTGTCACCAGACCACAACCACCGTAAACAAGATAACAGATAAGAAGAAAAGAACAGAAAAGTAGACAGCGGGCGCTTCTGTAATTGCTTTTGGCTATCTTCATATAGGAGACAGAATGGTGTCAAATTATTCAATGTGTGTATAGTTGATTATTAAAGGAAAAGTGTTTTTGTGTTTATTATTATAATAGTGATAAAGTTCAATACGAAAGTAAGCATTTTCGAGTTTGCTAGTGTGTATCTCGTACACAGGTGTGTCCGCCTAATCCCGCCTAGGGATAAAAACATCGTAAGCCCGGGGTTGGGGGGAGGTGTTCGCTTCGTCAACCCAGCGGCCCCAGCTTAGAAGAGTTTTCAAGAAAAGTTATTCAAGGAAGTGTATATGTGTGTAAGTGTTAACGTCCGTGGACGTAGTCCAAACCGTAACAATTTTAAAAACTATTAAAAAAGTTGTCTAACTAAACTGAATGATAGAGAATTTGAAAATCATCTCTATGTTATTTATGGGGTGGGTGTGCGGGTGTGTGGGTGTGCGGTCATCAGCCATCATGGTCTTTCTGTTGATGTTTATAGTTAATTTTAACATTTTATTCCCCGTCTCCAGCTCCAGAGGTCTACGGGTCTGTAAAGTTTTATCCATAGTAAGGACTTAGCCTCTGTCTCTACTGTATTCTGTCTTTCTTTCCCTGCTACCTTCACCTTACCCTGAGTGTTGCTTTTATTGGAAGAAGCCTGGTAGTGTCTGAGCGTGTGATTATCTCCCCATTAGCTTCTCCATTTTATTTTAAGAAATTTTTTTTTCTCTGTTCCTCAAACCTATTGAACTTTAAACCTTGATGCTGATGATTATAGTTGTTTCCTGACTTGTCTTGCTTGAACTAGGACTTACACCTTGAAGTGTTTACAGCTGTAGTTGACTTAGGAATTTTTATTCCTTCTTTCACTTTGCGAATCATTGTGAAGACACATTTTGATGCTGTGATTACATTTCTATCCCGACTGTATTTGTGAGATAATTTTAGGTGATTTTATTTTATTATTATTTGCTGTCTTTGTGTTCAACATGGACCCCCCCACTAGTATTTGATGTGATCACATGTAAGAAAGAAGACGAAATGACAGGACTAGAAGGTAAAGCTGTGACTACATACATAATGCAGAGTATCGATCGTTATGACAGAAATGGGGAAAGTTGAGCAAAGAAACAAGAGGACAGCTTAGACATTGCCAAGAAAGCGGAAACTGAGAAAATTGTTACTTGTTAATAATAAATGTTGTTAATTGTTGAAAGTTGTTAATAGTTCTTGATGATAATTGTTGATGAAAATTGTTGATAGTTGCTGATGGTTATTGTTGATGGTTGATGATGATTGTTGTTGATGATTGATAATGATGATAATGATGATTAGTGATGATGACTGTTGATGATAAATGTTGATGGTTGTTGTTGATGGTTGATGGTTGATGATGATTATGATGATGATGATGGTTGATCACGATGGATGATGAGGGATGATGATAAGGAATGATGGATGATGATTGATGGATGATGGTTCATGAATGATAATGATTGTTGATGATGATAATTGATTGTGATTGTTGTTAATGAGTGATGTTGAATTTATTTATTATGACTGTTGTTGATGACTGATGATGATTGTTGATTGAAGGTGGTTGGTTGGGGGTGAATGGTGATAGTCGTTTATGCTGGTTGTTGTTGATGATGTTTTGCGGGTTGACAGCCATCAGCCATCAGCCATCAGCCATCATCAGCCATCATCAGCCATCATCAGCCATCATCAGCCATCATCAGCCATCATCAGCCATCATCATCAGCCATCATCAGCCATCATCAGCCATCATCAGCCATCATCAGCCATCATCAGCCATCATCAGCCATCATCAGCCATCATCAGCCATCATCAGCCATCATCAGCCATCATCAGCCATCATCAGCCATCATCAGCCATCATCAGCCATCATCAGCCATCAGCCATCATCATCATCAGCCATCATCAGCCATCATCAGCCATCATCAGCCATCATCAGCCATCATCAGCCATCATCAGCCATCATCAGCCATCATCAGCCATCATCAGCCATCATCAGCCATCATCAGCCATCATCAGCCATCATCAGCCATCATCAGCCATCATCAGCCATCATCAGCCATCATCAGCCATCATCAGCCATCATCACCATCATCAGCCATCATCAGCCATCATCAGCCATCATCAGCCATCATCAGCCATCATCAGCCATCCATCATCAGCCATCATCAGCCATCATCAGCCATCATCAGCCATCATCAGCCATCATCAGCCATCATCAGCCATCATCAGCCATCATCAGCCATCATCAGCCATCATCAGCCATCATCATCATCAGCCATCATCAGCCATCATCAGCCATCATCAGCCATCATCAGCCATCATCAGCCATCATCAGCCATCATCAGCCATCATCAGCCATCATCAGCCATCATCAGCCATCATCAGCCATCATCAGCCATCATCAGCCATCATCAGCCATCATCAGCCATCATCAGCATCATCAGCCATCATCAGCCATCATCAGCCATCATCAGCCATCATCAGCCATCATCAGCCATCATCAGCCATCATCAGCCATCATCAGCCATCATCAGCCATCATCAGCCATCATCAGCCATCATCAGCCATCATCAGCCATCAT
This sequence comes from Pomacea canaliculata, assembly GCF_003073045.1. Lineage (NCBI taxonomy): Eukaryota > Metazoa > Mollusca > Gastropoda > Architaenioglossa > Ampullariidae > Pomacea > Pomacea canaliculata. Next base: position 39,719,057 of record NC_037590.1, on the reverse strand, counting down.
CAGCCATCATCAGCCATCAATCATCAGCCATCATCAGCCATCATCAGCCATCATCAGCCATCATCAGCCATCATCAGCCATCATCAGCCATCATCAGCCATCATCAGCCATCATCAGCCATCATCAGCCATCATCAGCCATCATCAGCCATCATCAGCCATCATCAGCCATCATCAGCCATCATCAGCCATCATCAGCCCATCATCAGCCATCATCAGCCATCATCAGCCATCATCAGCCATCATCAGCCATCATCAGCCATCATCAGCCATCATCAGCCATCATCAGCCATCATCAGCCATCATCAGCCATCATCAGCCATCATCCATCATCAGCCATCAGCCATCATCAGCCATCAGCCATCATGCCATCGACCCTGCCTTCCAGCCAGGGCGGGTGCCGTGCCCGGCGATGGAGGGGTTGCCATGCCCGAACCCCCGACCCTGCCTTCCAGCCAGGGCGGGTGCCGTGCCCGGCGATGGAGGGGTTGCCATGCCCGAACCCCCGACCCTGCCTTCCAGCCAGGGCGGGTGCCGTGCCCGGCGATGGAGGGGTTGCCATGCCCGAACCCCCGACCCTGCCTTCCAGCCAGGGCGGGTGCCGTGCCCGGCGATGGAGGGGTTGCCATGCCCGAACCCCGACCCTGCCTTCCAGCCAGGGCGGGTGCCGTGCCCGCGATGGAGGGGTTGCCATGCCCGAACCCCCGACCCTGCCTTCCAGCCAGGGCGGGTGCCGTGCCCGGCGATGGAGGGTTGCCATGCCCGAACCCCGACCCTGCCTTCCAGCCAGGGCGGGTGCGTGCCCGGCGATGGAGGGGTTGCCATGCCCGAACCCCCGACCCTGCCTTCCAGCCAGGGCGGGTGCCGTGCCCGGCGATGGAGGGGTTGCCATGCCGAACCCCCGACCCTGCCTTCCAGCCAGGGCGGGTGCCGTGCCCGGCGATGGAGGGGTTGCCATGCCCGAACCCCCGACCCTGCCTTCCAGCCAGGGCGGGTGCCGTGCCCGGCGATGGAGGGGTTGCCATGCCCGAACCCCGACCCTGCCTTCCAGCCAGGGCGGGTGCCGTGCCCGGCGATGGAGGGGTTGCCATGCCCGAACCCCCGACCCTGCCTTCCAGCCAGGGCGGGTGCCGTGCCCGCGATGGAGGGGTTGCCATGCCCGAACCCCCGACCCTGCCTTCCAGCCAGGGCGGTGCCGTCGTTGCCATGCCCGACCCCCGACCCTGTCCAGCCCGTGCCGGCGATGGAGGGGTTGCCATGCCCGAACCCCCCGACCCTGCCTTCCAGGGCGGGTGCCGTGCCCCAGGGGCGCCCGGTGCCGTGCCCGGCGATGGAGGTTGCCATGCCCGAACCCCCGACCCTGCCTTCCAGCCAGGGCGGGTGCCGTGCCCGGCGATGGAGGGGTTGCCATGCCCGAAACCCCCGCCTTCCACGGGTGCCGTGCGCGATGCCATGCCAGCCAGTGGCGGGTGCCGTGCCCGGCGATGGAGGGGTTGCCATGCCCGAACCCCCGACCCTGCCTTCCAGCCAGGGCGGGTGCCGTGCCCGGCGATGGAGGGGTTGCCATGCCCGAACCCCCGACCCTGCCTTCCAGCCAGGGCGGGTGCCGTGCCCGGCGATGGAGGGGTTGCCATGCCCGAACCCCCGACCCTGCCTTCCAGCCAGGGCGGGTGCCGTGCCCGGCGATGGAGGGGTTGCCATGCCCGAACCCCCGACCCTGCCTTCCAGCCAGGGCGGGTGCCGTGCCCGGCGATGGAGGTTGCCATGCCCGAATGCCCCCCCGACCCTGCCTTCCAGCCAGGGCGGGTGCCGTGCCCGGCGATGGAGGGGTTGCCATGCCCGAACCCCCGACCCTGCCTTCCAGCCAGGGCGGGTGCCGTGCCCGGCGATGGAGGGGTTGCCATGCCCGAACCCCCGACCCTGCCTTCCAGCCAGGGCGGGTGCCGTGCCCGGCGATGGAGGGGTTGCCATGCCCGAACCCCCGACCCTGCCTTCCAGCCAGGGCGGGTGCCGTGCCCGGCGATGGAGGGGTTGCCATGCCCGAACCCCCGACCCTGCCTTCCAGCCAGGGCGGGTGCCGTGCCCGGCGATGGAGGGGTTGCCATGCCCGAACCCCCGACCCTGCCTTCCAGCCAGGGCGGGTGCCGTGCCCGGCGATGGAGGGGTTGCCATGCCCGAACCCCCGACCCTGCCTTCCAGCCAGGCGGGTGCCGTGCCCGGCGATGGAGGGGTTGCCATGCCCGAACCCCCGACCCTGCCTTCCAGCCAGGGCGGGTGCCGTGCCCGGCGATGGAGGGGTTGCCATGCCCGAACCCCCGACCCTGCCTTCCAGCCAGGGCGGGTGCCGTGCCCGGCGATGGAGGGGTTGCCATGCCCGAACCCCCGACCCTGCCTTCCAGCCAGGGCGGGTGCCGTGCCCGGCGATGGAGGGGTTGCCATGCCCGAACCCCCGACCCTGCCTTCCAGCCAGGGCGGGTGCCGTGCCCGCGATGGAGGGGTTGCCATGCCCGAACCCCCGACCCTGCCTTCCAGCCAGGGCGGGTGCCGTGCCCGGCGATGGAGGGGTTGCCATGCCCGAACCCCGACCCTGCCTTCCAGCCAGGGCGGGTGCCGTGCCCGGCGATGGAGGGGTTGCCATGCCCGAACCCCCGACCCTGCCTTCCAGCCAGGGCGGGTGCCGTGCCCGGCGATGGAGGGGTTGCCATGCCCGAACCCCCGACCCTGCCTTCCAGCCAGGGCGGGTGCCGTGCCCGGCGATGGAGGGTTGCCATGCCCGAACCCCCGACCCTGCCTTCCAGCCCAGGGGTGCCGTGCCCGGCGATGGAGGGGTTGCCATGCCCGAACCCCCGACCCTGCCTTCCAGCCAGGGCGGGTGCCGTGCCCGGCGATGGAGGGGTTGCCATGCCCGAACCCCGACCCTGCCTTCCAGCCAGGGCGGGTGCCGTGCCCGGCGATGGAGGGTTGCCATGCCCGAACCCCCGACCCTGCCTTCCAGCCAGGGCGGGTGCCGTGCCCGGCGATGGAGGGGTTGCCCATGCCCGAACCCCCGACCCTGCCTTCCAGCCAGGGCGGGTGCCGTGCCCGGCGATGGAGGGGTTGCCATGCCCGAACCCCCGACCCTGCCTTCCAGCCAGGGCGGGTGCCGTGCCCGGCGATGGAGGGGTTGCCATGCCCGAACCCCCGACCCTGCCTTCCAGCCAGGGCGGGTGCCGTGCCCGGCGATGGAGGGGTTGCCATGCCCGAACCCCCGACCCTGCCTTTCCAGCCAGGGCGGGTGCCGTGCCCGGCGATGGAGGGGTTGCCATGCCCGAACCCCCGACCCTGCCTTCCAGCCAGGGCGGGTGCCGTGCCCGGCGATGGAGGGGTTGCCATGCCCGAACCCCCGACCCTGCCTTTCGCCATCAGCCGGGGGCACGCCTTCCTGTAGAGGCCTGTGCCATCGTTCCAGCGGATGCCTTGAAATAGAAACACCTCGGCACCAAGGATTTTCACGTACACAATCTTTGTGTAAGCCGAAGATAATTTGTTTACTTGTCCGCTGAAGCCGTAGAAAAGTGACCGTACATTATGGCAGCATGTAACAGCAGTTAGTTGATGTCTTACAATGAAATCATATATATTGGGTTTTTTTTATTACAGCCTATATTCTTGTAAAATAAAGGACTTGTAAACAAACCCTAATTCTCTTTTGTTTTCTATTGAAAGAAAATTGTTATGGTGTGGTATCCTCATAAGGGTTTTAGCGAATGTCTATTTAACTTGTGAGCTTGTCTCCCGTTTCTGTCTTTTTATTTTCTGTGCGTACGTGCGTGCTTGTTTGTGTGTATGAGTGTGTGTTTGTGCGTGTGTGTGTTCGTGTGTGTTGTTATATATTACAGTTAAGAACGTAGGTTTGTCTATAACCATCAGGTGGTGGTGCTCTTGCCCAGTGGTGAAGCTATGCCAGAGTCCCCACCCCACCTAGCATGCCCCTCTCCGCGTGGTCAGATCATCAGCCCCATTCGCAATGCCCTATGTAATCTACTAGTTACTACTGCATTACTCCTGCTGCTGATGCTGGTGCTACTGTATGTTGAATGGGAAGGTCGGCTCTGAGAACTGCTGTGAACCTGTTGAGAGGAAGTAATTTTCTTCGCTTATCTATTTTATTAAAACGACATTAACGGTGCGTTTTATCTCTTTTCTTTAATTTCCAATTTTGAATACACTCGAAAGAAAGGCAGCAGTTCTATTTTGATTGCGAGTGCACAGCACCAGGCACCACTTGGCATCTCACAACCGATCTTGTCCTATCACCGGTCGCTTCAGTTTGGGAGACATCAAGAAATCTTGGGGACGATGTCATTTCCTGCCTTTCCGCGACGTCTTCAGGTCAGATAACATAGGTCCTTTCAGACATCTACTTAAGCTTTATTTAGCCGAGAGATTATCTTGCTGGTTACCTTAATGATCTTCTAATCTGATCAGGGTAAAAAAAAAAGTAGCTGATGAGTTGCCTGTCTTGTAGAGGACGTACCCTACTTAACTCCTGACTTTCAACTACTGGCTTACTTTCGTTTAATAAACTACGTTTTGCTTTCTGTTTCTGAGAACTTTTGTTTGTGAAGAAAGCGGTTGTTTATTTTTAACTGGGAGGGAACCTAACTGGAAAAACGGGACTTTGTTCTGACGGTAATTAGGCGTTGCTTCATGTTGCTTTGTTTTCGATACGATTGTAAGTAAACGATTCGTTTGAAATCCGAAATTTTCAGGGAAGACAATGAAGATCGTGATTTTCCGTTATTTAAACATAGCTTGACATTTCCTTGAGGGGCAAATGATCGTGCAGTTCAAAGCAAGGGCAATGAAGTCTGCCAACTGTAGTCTGAGAGAGAATGCCAGGTATAGTTAAACTAAGTCCAGACTTGTTTGCTAATACATTGTCAATACATTGCCAGGATATATTGGGACTTTACGGGACGTTGGATGTTGAACACTTCAGCACTTGGCCAGGTGAAGCCCTTTAGACTACTGTTAAGAAGATCGACAGTTCACGCCATTGTTAGGTTCCTTCTGTATCTTGGAGGTTACGCACTTAGCAAGGCCGTGAAGTCGTCTCGTTCTTCCTCGCCAGAGTGAACGCCCCTTGAACTTCGACCACGTGCTTCGACTTTCACGCTTTTTCAGCCTGAATTCCTGACGGACATCGGGAAAGGAAGAGGCTGTGACAAAGGGAGAAACTTCTCAAACCTTTAAGCAGACTTCCTGTAATCTCAGAGATAACTTTCAAAGTGCATTATATGATGTTCTACAGTGTTGTGTTCTAGAGATTTCCAGTGTCCATGATGCAGATTAGTATCAGGTTTAGTTAGTAAAACATATATATCTGATGTTTGTGTCATATTTATGACAGTTTCTGAGAAAATGTTATCTCGATAACGCTTGTAGCAAATTTAGCTAGGAGTAGCTAGGAGTAGCTATGAGTATAGAAACTTTATTAAAGATGATCAGTGCAACTCTTCCTCTGCTTCAGTGAAAGGTGGGATCGATGATGCTTCAGAATTGTGGAGAATGTCTTTTTGCTCTGGCAGTCAAAAAACAGCAAGAATAGATAAACAAATTATACTGTTCGGTTTTATTAATGACCATACATAATACTGTTCTAAGTATTCCAAATATTGATAAAATAGTCATGAAAAAACATAAGAGATGAAAGTTTTCTACATCAATCATGTACAGGATTTGATAATTCATCAGTTAAGAGGGGGAATCCCCGCCCTTCCAAAGTGCATGATGTAAAACAGTCTCCTGATTTTCAGCTGGTTTGGATAAATTGTCGTGGGATCTTGAGAATTCAGGAATGGCTATAACTTGTTGTCCACAGTATAAGCAAGCAGTCCTGTTGCTGGTAGGCTGCTTGGAGAAGGTGTCGGGGGGCAAAGTGTTTGGATAAACCTGCTGCATCCAACAGACTGTCTTTCTTCTCCTGCAGAACATACGGCCCTGACCTTACTGAAGTAAAAAATACACAACAAATATGATTAATTCCTATTAGTAATATTCAAATAAGTAGGACAATTTTACAGACTGAAAGAAAACACCATTTGACATTGAGGTGCAATGCAACTCCTGACTTGTAGTAGCCATTCACATCACACACACTGTCTGACCTAAGTTTTCTACATATTCCTCTACTTTAAAACCATAACCTAAATTGAATATTTAACTTTACATTTATCAACTACCACCACCACAAGCAGTGAAGCACAGACCACAGAGGCAAAGCTGTTCATACACAGGATGTGCACATGAGGTCAAGAGCTGCGCCTCTCGAGGGAAAGAATTTCTCGTCTGAGTGCCTGCCTCTTGCTCTCGGCGCTGGACAATGGTGGCAAGAGATGTGGGTCACGTGGGACAAAAGATGTCACAGCCTTGTAACAATGTGTTTCTGCAAGAAGAACCTATAGGAAGAATCTACAATGGCGACTGACATTTGATTGACGATGGGAACAGCATTTGGCAAGAAGAGCAGGCAAAAGTAAAGAGCGAATGCTTGCAAAATCTTTCAACTTTAGCAAACAAAGGTTCTGCGGGTATGAGAAACCATGATGTGATTCTGTGTCGTGTATCACTCCCAACTAAAACAAAAATAAGCAACCACCATGCAAAAATATGTAAACACTAAAGTTTCTACTGCTCCCGCAATCTTACATTAAAATGATTGCAAAGCTCTTGTTCAGTAAACTGATATCCTATGAGGTGGCTGCAAATTCCACAAAAAGATTTCAAGAAACAAAATTCTGGACACAGGACCAAGGGGGTCAGTAGGTCTCGGTCCGGAAGATTATTTTTCTCAGGGTCGGATTCTCTGAGCTTTCTCGTATTTTGAGGCCATTGACCGGTGTTGAGCCGCTTTGAACACCGACGGCGCTCCAAGCTCATTTTGCTTAAGACTTTGCCGGTGTGGACATATCGACAGGCAGGTGACAAAAACATTCACAGTCTGGTTTTAGAAGATTTAGTCATGTTTAGTTAGATGCTAAGTCGAGCTATAAAAATTTTGGCCATGGCCATGGCCATGAAAGGAAATTAATTAGCAAAAAAGAAGATAGGGAGGAGATGAAAGGGACTTAACTACAAGGGTCAGAATCTTTTCTTTCCAACTTAACTGTAGGAGAAATACCTTCTAGACATCAATACACCCATCCTCATGAAGATCAAAGAGACGAGGGAGGTAAGAATAGACGAAGGTGAAGAATAATAGTAATGAGAGAAAGGTCAGGGTGCGTGTGGTAAGTCGGTGAAAATGGCGCTCGGCGACTTCCTCACAGACATCTGCCGTGACTTTACCACAACCTGTCCGACTTGGTTCATCAAACCTCATGATACCCCCCTCTCATGGATAGTAATTTCTACCCTTTTATGTAAGCCAGAACTAGTTAGCACATCGCGCTTACTAACTTACTAACACATCAAGACAGCTCAGCTTTTTATGACTTGGCTTCCGTGCGATCTCTCGGAGATATTCCTGCATCCCTGGCGGTCTTCCACCCTCCGACTTCTGCAACAGGGAACCTTTTTTTTTTTCTCTGATGCTGGGGCAAAGCCGATGTCCTGCCTCGTAGCCGTGCCGGGCGACCGTTTCCTGCTGCATTTCGGTTGCCAGCAAGTGATGTCATCAGCTAACAACACGTCACGTCATTAGTCTAATGGAGCCACGAGTTGTGCCTCCAGCTTTTGAAAGTAGCCGAGTGTCGCAGCCGTTTGCTTCCTTCTCCTTCTTGTGCTTACAGTAGGATCCCTTAAGGTGTCTGTCACAGCCAGCAGGAATTTTTTTATTTCTTCAGTCCCTTTTTTGTTCTGTATATACGTGTGTGGTAGGGAGGGGCATTGATCCCCGGTACCTCGTCGTGGAATGTCTTCCCCCGCTGATACTATGTTTAGCATTATAATTCTTTTTTGTACAAGTTTACTCCATTAGTCTTTATTTTCCCCAAGATTGCTCACAAAGCAGTGGAGTCATTTCTCTCTTAGGGTGGTGGTAAGGTAGGGCATAGCAAATCGCACGATCAAAGCTTATACAGAAAAATCCCTAACTGGCGATTAATCAAACGATGCTAAACTTTTCAATTTTTATTGAACCTTATAGACATACACAGACTCGTCAGATGTGTCTCACTTCTCGTTAATGAGTCCATTCTACCGGCGACCAAAAATAATCGACAACCTGAACCAATGACGTCATAACCGACTTTATTTTTAAAAAAAGTAAAGCAACGGACTACAAAAATATCAAACTCGTACAACCCAATTTCTGAGCTACGCCGGCTAAGATAAATGAAAATCTTGATGTCCTCAGCGAGGAAGGCTCGTCAGAGCACAAGACGTCAAAGCTACAGCGAGGAAGAGTTGGAAGGTATTGAGGGACGAGCAATTACTTAACTTCCCAAACTGTTGCCATGGCAGCAACGCGCTAACAAGGTGCACGCCAGGCATATTCATCGTAGCTAAATGGAACACATCCAACTGTTTTTGGTAAAAATCGCTTTTTTGCTTCCTTCCCGAAATGAATGACTTCTCTGGCACGTGCGTCACTGAAGTCTATGACGAAATCACGTGCACAGACCCGCAGGTAGTTAACATACTCTATTTATAGTCTGCGTTCACGACGGTGAGGACAAAGATGATGAATAATAATTTTTATTTATTTATTTTTGTCGCTGACATCCCCAACTTTCAGCACACTCCTCACACACCAACAGACCACACAACCAACCAACCAACCAACCAACCAACCAACCAACCAACCAACCAACCAACCGAGCTATACCAGTCAGCCAAAGAAGGACCATATCAATTTTTATGCCATAAACAATCCAAGTAGTAACGAGTCAGATCCCTTACTCCAAGAACCACATTACGGCTTCAAAAAATTTTTTTTAAATGAGGAGAGAAAAAGTTAAAACATCAGGATGACTTTACCTCGCAGTGGAAACAGCTTGACTGCCGATGCCGAGTAAGAAATAAAATGGGGAGCAAACTAAACCCTCGGATTAAAAAAAAAATTGTGCGACAAAAAGTGTGGACACTTTCCCTGAGAGGGAGGTGATGGCGATGAGCTACATGGCTGAAAAGATTCTGGGCTGTCAGAGCGAGGCTCGCCAAGGCGAATAATAATGCCTGCTGTTGTCCAAGAGGCGCTGCTCGTGACGCAGTCTATAAATTATCTCCTCCCCAATGAAATCTTTTAGAATACGCCTGCTAGGATCGATCTCTTCCTTCTTCTTTCCTTTACCTCATCCCTTTTTTCATCATTATGGCGAGGTTAGATGAATAAACACCGTTGGTTTCGTTATTAAAGAATCGTCATTGTCATTATTACTATCTCAACCTCAAAGATGTTTATATTCATACATTCACACGATGTGTGTGTGGGAGGGAGAGAGAGGTAGCAAGGAAAAGGCGTTAGAAGAAAAAGAAACTGTCCTTTACTAGCAAGTTTGGTTATTAGCACGGCTTTCTTTATTTTCCAAAAGAGGAGTTGAGAAAAGGGCAGACTACCAGCCCCGTCCCCTCTATTTACCTCCCTTAATAACATGAGGAGCGGCTTGTCAAGATCCTCGCTTCATAACCACCAAGGGATTTATTAGAACATCGCGCAGACCACTAAGTTCAGCAAGAAATAAATAAATGTGAAAAGTATACTTCACGATGCTTCATCTCATCTTCGATTTCATTCATCCTTTACATGAATGGCGCAGCCTCCGAAAAAAAAAAAAAACCAGCAGTTGATGACTTTGACATTTTCTCTGTGCCAGACTGCTGTCGAGCGTGCACGTACCTTCCCATACATTGTCTGAGCTTACAGTTAACAACTTAAAAAATGTATAGTTTATTATTATTTTTGTCTACTGATCTGTACACGCACAGGAAGGTTTTCCTAGACGCAGGAAAAGATAATTTCATTTACCCCCAAGTCTCTTCAAGATTGTTTTTTAATGTGAAAAGAATTCTCCTTTGTTATAAGTCCAGAACTTTGCAGCAAGCGAAAAATAAAAAAAAAAGCAATACATTTTTTTCCAAATTACGACCATGCAAAAAATGGTGTATCGTGTTAAAAGACACGGTCTCGGACAAACCGAGAGATGTGAACCCTAAACACTATTGTCTTAATCGTCTGCCTATCAGAAGTAAGGGGAATGGAAGGGAAAAGTCCTCAATGGTTATAACAGTCATGGTTAGTATAGCAAGCTTCCCCTCCTAGCACATTTTCCGTCTTACCATCAGAAGCGGGCTTTTTTGGACATTTTTTAAAAAAGAGGAAAAATGTTCCTTATTGTTATTATCGTTATAAACATTTCAAGCATATGAAATAACTATTTTATGTATTCAGATGTGTTTGTGTCTTGTAAGCACGTCAACTCTGGTCCTCTATTTTTTTTTTCTTCTTCCACTGATTTCTCCACAAAGTTCTGTGAATTATGTCAGTCATATGAAATGAGTGAATACATTTTTTTTATTTCGTGGCCATGTTGGTTAAAGGGGGGGGGGGAGGGGAGGGCTATGTTCGAAGATCAGCTCAACTGTAAGTCCAACTGTCTACCAAATACATGTTTTCGTTTTACGCTATATTTCTGGTCGTTTGGATGCTTATCAAAGTACTCTATATGAGTAATAAGCGTCTTCTTGATGCAAACCTCTCCTCTACATCATCATCATTTGCCGCTGCCGAAAATTACAGTCCAATCGTTTGCTGAGAATATTATCAAATGCAGCCAAGTTTTCATTCATGGGATGTGATTTTTGGTTATCAGGCTATTCCGCGCCCCTTGCAGCGCCAGGGAAGATGCTCCAGTGATTTATCCCCAGCGAGGATCGCGACAGCCTGTATCCCAGGACGCTGCAACAACACCACCATCGCCAAAAGCCGCTTTAGGCAGCCTCCGCTGCGGCCACGCTGCGCACGAGACGGGCCCCGCGGTGCGTCAGCACCAGCTGCAGGTCTGACGTCCCGCTAAAAGCCACGCGCGAGGCGGCCCGCCAGAGGTCCGCTTTAATTTAGCAGCCACCTGAACACTTTCTGCCTGTCGCCGCAGTGTGCCTGGCTTGTACTAAGCTACGACAGTCGTCTGCCATCGATTGGATGCCAAATGTCTTCAAGATGGGCCAGCCTGTCCTTGTACCGCCATCAGCAGGGGGGCGGCCATTGTGTGACTGAAAACTCCTCCCGCATTATTAATATCAATGGACATGAACTTTTATCACTTTGGAATATACAGAATGATATTTAGAAAATGGGGTTGGGAGTGTCTATGGATGATGATGATGATGGCGGCGGCGACGACTATTAAGCGCCGTGCTCCAGAAAAAAAATTAAAGCTAGGCAAAGTAACATAAAATGTATAATGTTTCGTACATATACAAAGCAAATACAAATATACACAAATACATAAAACAAATACACAAATACATACACAAATACGCACAGTGTAATACATACAAAGACACGTGTGCACACATACACGGCACACGGACTCACTATGAGTGCATGTAATCGAGACCCCATCGATGAACCCTCCTAGCACAACGACTAAAAACATCAGAGCCAGTGAAACTATTTCTTGAACAGGGAAGACTTCCGAGCTGTTCGAGAGCTTGAGCAGAATCAATGTGACGGAGATTACAGGGAAGCGAATCCAACAGTTGTGGAGAACTGCACGAGGAAGACCAGGACTTGATGTTTGGTGCTGCCTGGGCTTTCCTGCCTTGGATCTTTACAAGCTTTCACACTTCCCGGCTCTGCCATCACGAAAACGGAATTGTCTGCGTTGTTTTTATTGTTATTAATGCTGTTGTTAACATGTATTTTGATTTTCCTTCTGAAAGCCGAATCCCTTTTCCTAATTTATAAAGTTTGAAAGAACTGGAAACTCCATTCAGCGCACTTGTCCCCTCAAAACACATGCATGCACGCACAAAGACAGAGAGAGCAAAGGGTCAAAAGAACTGTGTACACAGCACGGTCTACACGTACATATAGCCTTGCCTTTACCGCCAGTCACGGACTTTACATTCAGTAATAAGGAAAGAGAGCGAAGGGGAAGAGAGACCTGCATATATATACACACAGAGCTCAATAACGACGAATGATAATAGAAAAATCCAAGTGTTCTTTTCCTCAATGATACAACCTAGTAACCTGAAACGAAAAGTAGAAATAATAATATTATTAACAATAATTTCTACAGCCCACCATTCTGCTGGGAGCAAGCTCAATGACCTTGAGATATCAGTAGACATACACGCGCACACTCATGCACCTACACAAAAACACAGCCAGCGCGTGTGGAAGTAAGGTAGGTGAAGGTAAACATTACTAGCTATTGAAAGTATTCCCAGCAAATGTGGATTACAATCTTCATAAGTGACACTTGTTGCTGCAGGCAACGCATTCTAAACACTGTGGCTAAAGAAAACATGGGGGCGGCCGCACGTATCACGTTTAGCTACGTGGCGCAGACAGGATGTGGGCATGATCAGATGGTGAGACAGGGCTGGTCAGACCCTGAGGCAAGACCATGGAGACGGTAGCATGGTGTGGCCACCTTGTAGTCGATGGCGGCGCGGACAGCTCACGAAGGACCGAAGTCACATGATCAGTTTTGTGCTTGTGTCAGACAATGCCGACTGAGTTGTTCGCAGCTTTCTAAAGCTTGTCGAGCAATCAGTTGGGAAGGCCATCAGTCTGTAAGCATGAGCATCCCATCTGGGACAGAATATGTGCATAGTTTTAAGAGTTCTCTTTTCGGTGGAGGAAACTCTTGAATATCTGATATGTCTGATTATGCGAAGCAGTATAAAAAAAAATCGCAAACCGCGATAATGTGGTTCTCTAGTCAGAAAACATGAATGGGTCTGGTAGCAATTAGTCGCACTAGAGAATTAAGATTTCTTGAAGGTGGTGTAAATATCAGAATACAATCAGAGATGGTTACAAGAATCTCAGTTTGGTCTTCACTCAACTGCAAATTGTTCCCTGGATGAGTTTACATTACTTTCTATGACAATAACAAGTTGCTGCAGCTCAGCAACAGGGCCAGACACAAGAAACTGTGATTGTCAGCGTTCATGCGCTAACGGGTTCAAGACTGACGAATAACAGGGCCCAGTAGGTGGACATAGGTGACAAGACTCGTCCCAAAAACAAAAGCCCTCTAGCACCTAATACTTCACAGCAACAGGGGTGGAGGTCGAATTACTATCACAGAGTGCGGTTTGTCAGGTAGGGGTGGGACCATTTCATGACGGTGCCAGAGGCCAAAAGTCATATGAAGCCGCTGGAGAAGGATGTTGTGGTCAAGGGTATCAAAGGCCGCAGATGCATCAAGCATTAACAGGACTAAAATTCGATCCCGATCACAGGCTGACAGCTAATCTCTGATTACACAAAGCAGTGCTGTCTCGGTGGAATGGTGCTCGCGGGTAAGCAGATTGAAATGGCTCTAGTCTGAGATGGTTGCCATGGTTTGCGAAGTGATGGTGTAGTTGGCCAAACACTTTTCTAGTATTTTTGACACGAAAGGAAGAAGCGCAATAATTTATTCAGGTCGTTGTAGTAAAAATGGACTTCTTTAGCAACTGGTGTTTGCTGAGGCGTACCGATCAAAAAGCAAAGGAATTCAGAGTCATGAGGCTTCCTTCTTATTGCCGACAGGAGGACGAAAGACACCGCAGTTATATGCCAGTCAAGGCAGTGAAGCAACACAGAGATCAACGGTTTTAGTCACCGTCAGGTTTTAAAAACCTTCCGCGCTGCCTCTGTGATTCTCAGCTCAGGACAGCAGCACCCCCAGCATGTGATAACCTCAATGTAGGAATGTAGGACGAAGCCTGAGGCGGGGAGGGGAAGAAGGGAGGAAAGAGTTAATTCGTTTATCTTGACTTCGTCTCTAGTGGGTCGGAGCCAGGGTTCAGTGATCGGCGGCAGATTCGAGTGCAAAAATCCCACAGCACAGTAAATGTTGTTCCTACAGCACTGGTCATCGAGGTTAACTTGAACTGTCTGGTGTGATCTACCAAACAAGCTGATCAGTCAACTGAGATCAGATTCGAGTTGTCTGACCAACCCAATCATTCGCGGTTGAGCTGAAACTACTATCCGGAGTAGTGAAAACCATTGGTGTAGCCCAGCGCCCTTGATGGTGCTAGCGGCCGCCGCAGAACAGGAGGCGCTTTGTTCCTTGTGTGACACCTGCCAGGCAAAGTAACGGCGAGATAATAGTTCGTACTTGTCATGTTTGATTTTCATCGGATGAGAAGATGCTTCGACAAGGGTCTCAACACGTCAAGGAAAATGGACGCAAGTCTCCAGAAAGCGCTGGTCGCCGAGTTGCCATATATTATTAAGGCAGAGGCAGGTCGAGAAAAAGACAACGATACAAAATTGTAGCTGTCTGTGGTCAAAATACATACCAGAGTATTCATTGCTCTATAGGGAAGGAGAAGTTATGGGGTCAACATAAAAAATCTCACTATATCACATAGAAACACGTAGCTATATGTAGAGCAGGAGGCAACGGAATTCTAACTCAAATGCTCAGAACGTCTCTCAAAATTTGTCACAAGCTTTCAAGCAGACGACCATTGTTTCAACTACATCATCAACCCACGTACAGCTTGAGTGACGACAACATGATGTGACACTGCACTTCAAATACATTCGCGGACTTGAATGTTATGGTCAAACATGTTTCTTTGTTCTCCACGTCAACAAAAACTTCACCTTAATTTCATTCTTGTCCCTTTACATTCTACCCATCTGTCCCACAACAGGAAAACAAAGCATGGCTTCTGTGTCAGTCTTGTTAAAACACGAAGGAGAAGACCGTCTACGGAACTGTCTTGTTTCTGAAGTTGAAAATAATCTGTCACTGTGATGAGTTCTCATCGCTTCTTCAACTTTTTCCTCCGAGAGCTCCATCACTGGCAATTATTTCCTGGACACGCGAGACCCCGCAAGATACAGATAACATTCACTGCTTTCACCGTGTTATCACGCGAGTCTGTGAGACACAGAGATGTTGCTAAACACTGCTACTGCTAACACATCTGAGTCTGGTATATGGTGCCTGCATATAGACAGAATCCAGACGACAACCACTCATCCGGGCATCGGGGATATGGCGCTCGTTTTCTTTGAAGACAGCGAGTTAAGGGACAGGCTTTTGGAGCTGGCGCTTCTGGACGACGACGTCAGGAGAACGTTGTCCAAGACCTTCAATGCTTTCTGCGACTCTCTGTGGAGAAAACAATAAATACAGATGATAAACTGAATGCATACTGAGTCAAAGCATAGAGTATCCCAGAATATTACACTAATAATAAGGCTAGATTTCAGATAACTTTAACGCTTTTTGGGGTTCATCCCTCACCCTGGGCAGCTCTCATTAAAATAAAGTTCTTAGTGGTTACATGACTTCTCTTGTCAGAAAGTTAAAAGCGCAATTGTAGAAGAACTTTAGCAAGCTTTATAACTTGCAGCAGCTGGAATCATTACTACACAAAACATGTTTTGAAGTTAATACATAAGAATGAATTAAAAACACTTTTACTACAAAAGGTATGCAACAATGATAGTTTGCAACACAAATGGAAACCCAAACAGCAGGATAGTCTTAACCCGTGTCTCTGTTGTGGTAAATAACATTTGTGTTTAACGACTGGTGGCGAGAGGTACCACTAGGAACATCTCTATTTATATAAGTAACAAATATGCAGCAACACACTAGAGGTTTCCAACCTCTAGCACAGAATGATTTTTCTTCCTTCTGTAAATCATGAATAAATGTATCAATGGGTACATGTGCATCTATGCGTAATATGTAAAGTCTATAAATATACATACACGCACGTGTGTGTGTGTTGGTGTGTTTGGGAGCGATCTGTACTTGCTGTCTTGTCGGACACCTGTACACCATGATCCTGAATACAATCGCTTAGCAACAGAAGACAGACAGACCGCAGTAAAAGGCACAAGCAGAAGTGGTTCAAACTAAAGTGCAGCGAGGAGTTCAGCTCAGCGTGCAAAAGCAGCTTGGTGTAAGAGATCAGAGGTAAAAGAAACTCTAGGGAGAGGGGGTGGAATGCGCTCTGGCACGTGACAGTGGGTGAGGGTTGGTTGATGTTGGCGGTGGAGGGCAGGGAGAAGACTTTTTATCCTTGCTTTAGTTTAGTAACTTATACTCCATCCTATGACAGTATATCCATCTTTCGTGATCCTCAACCTCATTTCTCAGTAATAACTTGTAGATACTAGAGATGCAGATCACCATTAGTCTGGAAACATTAAACAAAATTGCTTCTATCATCGGCTTCACAAAGCCTCCCTCCCCCACTTCTGACGACCGAACCGTCTGGTTTGTGAGAGAGAGAATCATCGTCTGCTAGAGATTGTTGTCCTGAGATTTGTGTTCCTAATTGTGGAGCAAATACTTCTGTTTGTATATTAGATTATGTCTGTAAAGCTGATTAGAGAAACAATTTTCGACGAGATGTTGAATTTGATGTGGTATTGTGGAAGATGACAGCAAGTTCGTATTTCGTCAGCGGTCCAACACCATTGGCAGCAGGCTAGGCAGAGCATCTCTTAGTAACACAAGCCGAGAAAAGACACAAGCAACACTCCAGTTCGTTCAAAATCCAACTATTTCATGTCAGGAGGTGTACGACAGTTACAATTCTAACCGTTATGATATCTCGGGTGTTTGCTGCTATACAACCATGACAGTCGTGTTGTGATGTTGAGCTAGCATTTTGACATACCACAGTACCAAACGCGTTCAAATGGAAATTTTTATCTTAAGAACATCTTCACATCAAAGTCTCAAAACTAATATTTCATGTACTCTTATCCTCCATATTATCGATGAATTTTTTTTTCATTTCTAAGTCACAATCACTCTGTGCTTTGATGTGATTAGACCGCAGACTTTCCCTCCGACGAGTCGCACTCCTGATCTTTCATTAGAATACTGCAGGGTAGCGAGGATCAAACACACAGCCCACGCTCAGTTCTGCCGACCCCTGAACTATCGACAAACAAGGAGGAGGGTCGACACTAAGGGTGATTCCTCTGAGGGTAAGTAATCCTCACCACAGCGTGATTAAGATACGTATCGGGCCCGACCCCGTCTCTCTCTCTCTCGTGTGTATGTTTTCACTGCTAAACTCCACCACCAGGATTCGCCTACCCCTCTCCCCTGCCACCTCCGCAAGTCTACGAGTGAAGCGACATTTAATTGACTGGCCAAGTCTGTCTGCTCTTTGAATGTCAGACAACGAGCGAGTTTTCGAGTGGATGGTCTCGCAATTTGGACCTGCCGCTTGTTCCTCTAAATCACATTTATCCCGCCTCGCCTGCCTACAGATGGCAAGAGCAGGATGGGGAGGTGGTGGAGGAAGTAGGAGAGGACAGGAGCACATAACAGTCTCCTCCCGCAGCATGTTGCAGCGCTGCACGGTACAGAGGTCACGTAGAGGGAAGAAGATGACCTCATGTCACATATGACAGCAACCTGCTCAGGTCTACACTCCCGTTCACTATCTCTCACCTTGCTTCTACACTCTTAAAAATCTAATTTCACCTAGCCTTCATCTTGCGACAGGAATGTATTTTGCGATGCCTGCTCAAAGACTTTTTTGTGAAAGGCCAAGAAATGGGAGTTGCAAAAAGAGAGAGAACATTGCCAACCACTAGTCTCTCTTCTCCAGGTTTTCACTACCAGAGCAAACGTCATTCTACAGCTGGTCCTTGCTATAGCATTACTCATCATCTTACAGCTGGTCATTACCATAAAATTATTGCTGGTCCTTGATATGACATTACAAGTTACACAGACCTGGGGCTGACCTGAGCTCACGCACCCGTGATATTGTTATTCATAGAGAGCCCATCAACTTTCAAAAATGTCTCCTCTTCCTTTCGGTTTAGAACAGCATATTTCTTTTTGCTCATCTGTGTGTCTCTCGTCCACACCACTCTATTTTACATATTTACATAAAGCTGACGTGCAGGCACATTCTCATAAAAACACACACATACGACATTCATGTACACATACCCAAAACACACACAATCTTCTTACTCTCCTCCTCTTTCACTCCCTGTTGCAGCTAGTCAGTCCATCTTCATGCAGGATTATCAAGGAATTGTAAAAACTCCCAAGAGGCTCCAGATTTTCAACTCTGCAACCTATATGTAGTGTTCCTTACCTGCACAAACTCTAGCAAGAAACTTCTAGAGAAATGTCAATCCCTCCTCGCTATCACTGGCACCTCAGGGTTTTCTTATTAAACAGCGGTGATCAAATGATGAAAATAGAGAGGCTTAAGAAACACAAAGAAACAAAGGGAAAAGTGTGCAAGCAAATGGATGATGAAGTACATCTCAGGATGGGAGAGAGGAATGCACAAACCACATCTAGATAAAAAGAAATGGAGTTCAGAAGATCTCTTATATTTATGAATGTCTTGCATTCATATAGGTCTGCTACAAAAGCACCACAACACAGCAATATGCATACACAGTGTTGTTTGGAAATGATGATGATGATAGAACATTCATGATTATCAAGGCTGGCTCAACAGCTTTACATAACCACACATACAGTTGTCTGTTTATTGGTGGCGGTCACAGCCTTACAATGGCTGTGAAGACAAGGAATGCAGGAGACAAGGAGTGTAGATTGTTTATGCTTGTTGATGCACATAGACCCAGGGTCTAAAGCAGCAGGAAAAGGGGGAAACCACAAGGAAATGCAGCAAAGATAATAGTCTGCAGAGGGTTAAAGCAATAATACAGGGGTTTTAAAAAATATTTCAAAAGTGTCAGCAGGAGGCGATAGAAGGGGAATAAAAACATGCCAAAGGAGTTATCCAAACATGCTGGATTTACACTGGTTCACACATCAACCCAAAATGTTAAATCAAACCTTAGCAACATGGTGTGTCAACCTTGAGACAAAAGCAGCAGTGTCAATTCGGTAACTAATCAGTTGAAAGGTAATCATATTCAATATGTTTCAATACCTGTGTAGTTGATACATCTGTCACTAGTTTATTGTACTCAGTGTTATGTGCTCACACAGATATCTAGTGTACTGAAGCTGTTTAGTTACAGGTATTACAAGGTTTACTATAGTGTTGTGAGCACTACAATGTTACATGTGTTACAAGATTTACGTTAGTGTTGTAAGCGCTACAATCCATCACACCCTCCTACTCCTATTACTAACACAATTACAATGTTGATGACAGATGTAAATGCTGCTAAGAACATGAATATTTAAACAAAATTAAAATTTAAAATTTAAAGCCATAACCATCATGCCCTCCTACTAATATGCTGGACAAACAAAATAGTTTTAGATAAAGTAGACATTTTCAAACAAAAGCTTTTCACCATTGTTGGACACCCTTATGCTAGCTACATTAACTGTCTGCTGTATAATGCCCATTCTTGATTTCTAAAAGACTGGTAGTGTGCAGTTGTATATTATCTAAAAGGTTTCTCTTCACTGAGTTACTTTCTGGGTTTCTTGATTATATAAAGCAGCTATTTAGCACACTCCTAGATATCCTCTTCATTTATTAAGCCAGTGAATGAAATGACAACTAAGTATGGCAGGTGCACAAACACACATTGCATGCATGCATTAAATATACCTCCACAAACTCTCACATGCAAATACATATGACTCCATAATACATTTAGTAACACAACACTTGACAGACTTCACACAAAAGCTGAGTCTTAAATTAAAGAAAGATGGCGGTGTCGGGGCTGTTTGATTTGGAACTCAAGTTGGGATGAATAATGAAAGGTACATGGAAATAATTACTATTAGAGAATGCTACATGAGGAATGGGGCAGAAAGAATAGTCCTTTTACCTGCCAAGAGGTCCTTCCAGCTTTTCACGCTCTCTCAGTGTACGCAAGATGCGTCGATCCACCATCTTGAGGGTGGCAAAAGTGCGTATGATCTACCAACATAACAACAGAGACTTAGGCTTGTATCATCAATCGCACTGTTTGACATCATTGACTGTTGCTTTTTTGCACTTTATCTTTCTTGTCTCAAGGAAAATAAAAGAGTAACACTATAAGAATTGCATATTTATGTGCCAATATGTGGGCACACGTATGTGCATGTTTATGTTCTCACCATCAAACGCACGAATTCACTTGAGTCCAACTCCAGCATCTCCAGCAGAAGCCGGATCACTCGTTCATTCTTCAGTCCTAGAGTGCCCTGTACATAATAAGCAAGATGAATGAAAAAAAGTTACTAATGGCACATGAGGAAGACAGGAAAAAAAATTATTTTAATCTGATTATGTTTCACCATGTCTGGTCTTTCATTCCTCAGACACCCCAGGCAGATTCTGTTTTGAGGTCCACTAATAGAACATCTCTAGATCCTTAGCAGTTACCTCCTCATCAGGAGTATAGTTTCCTTCACCCTTACAATTAATGGCTCACAGTGTCTCCACACTCACAAGTTAGGGGTCACATCAAACAGCTCTTACCACAGAAACAACAGCCTCTGCACGCAAGTTTTCATCACCGTCTTCAAGATGGCTGTCATTAAAAACATGCCAAAACAAAATTGAAGTGCACACCTTTTGATGGATAAACAATCATTTATTGCAATCTAATTCTGACATGAACAAAGATACGTGTTTATTAATTGCAGAGTCTTATGGTCTTTACTAAGAACTCTGAAAATTTAATGCGGTCTGTGGCTATCCACTGGGGCCACATACCAAAATTAACAAACTAAGCCAGTAAAGCAGATAAAAATGAAACACTAGTGCAGCACACAAACTGTTAACTCATTCTTTCGTTACCATGATATTTCCATTGCTACAGTGCTGTCAGTCTGCACTAGGTCTTTGGTGAAAGCGAAGAAAGGGAGGGAAGAGTGTGTGCGTGTGTTGGTGGAGGGTTAGGGGGGTTGTGTTTAAAAGAAGCTGGGTCAGTGCATAGTCTAGTATGATAATGTCAGGGAAGAAGACTTTGAATATAAAGCAATTTATTTCTCACTTTTAATAGCAGGAGAGGTCTATTTCTTATTCATTCTAGTATGATCGATTGTCAGGGGAGATAACTTCAAATTGATCATACTTGAATGAATAAGAAATAGACATCTGCTGCCATTAACAGTGAGAAATAAATACCAGATTAAGATTTTATAAATACTAGAAATTATTTTCTGTATAAAAAATTGAAAATATGTATTACTACATTAATAAAAAAAATTAATTGCAAAAAATTATTTTCTCACGCTTCAGCTTCCTCACAGGCCTTTGTGAAGATCCCCAAAGCAGTCAGGGCCTTGGCTGCTGACAATCGCACCTCCTGTGGAGATTGAACAGCAGTTGTAAAAAAAATAAAGTTTGTGACAATAAAACAATTCTATAACAAAGTATACAGTGAAGAATGATATGGGTTTAATACAAATCAAAATAGTGTCTAGCAGAATTACTTTTGGATGACATTTGTGATATGTTGTTATTGCATGTGCACACACACACACACACATTCATAATAAATACACATGGTTAGCAAGCTCAGAATCCCCCATGACTACACTGCATAATACCATGCATGGAAATTCAGGGTACCATGACAGAATGTGATACTAAACTTGACAGTTTAAGATACTCACACTGTTTGGATCATCCCAAAGCTTCTGCTTTAAGACATTGTAGATCTCCACCATCTTATCTTTAACAAACTTGTGATTCGGTCCTGGGACAAAATACATCCCTTATTTAAAAATACATCCATTATTTATATCACATTTATACTATTATGATACCATACAATGTGTTACTAGTGGATCATAGCTCCACTGAAAAAAGCTTTAAGCAAAAATTTGACTAGTACTGCAGCTCCAAAACAAAAAAGGATGAAAGAACTAGAACAGGCTTTATAAGGACACTGTATCTCTAGAACAGTGCAGCGTGTGTCATTACCAAGAGCAATGAGAAGGCGAGATCCTGAGACTCTATAGTGCCACACAGGGGAATTCTTGAGCTGCTGGAGAATCTGGCCAATGATCATGGCATTAACATGACCAAACTGCCTGACCAAAATCTCCAGTGCCTGAAAGGTCAAACAAATTAAAACAACCCCAAAACCCAGAATGCATCATTATCTATGGCGATCCTATTACTTCTTCCATTAAATCTACTATTGCAACTATTGCATTTCTTATTGTGCTGACTATGATTAATGAAATTCTTTGTATGGTTTTACACTGACATCAGGTGTTTATGTTTCCCTTTCTAATATAAATTTCAACATGGTTATTTCCATTGCTGTTTCTACGACTGCTATTTTTACTTTCATCACAATAGTAAAATGGTATGGAAACTCCAATTTCTTTGTATTTTGTTTTCTTGGGAACTGTTTTCATTCAGCTACTTAGAGAAATGACTGTTATTTTTCTGTCTTCTCTCTTGCTGGATCTAACCTTGGCCTTGGTGTGAGTGTCATTAGACTCCTCCAGAGCTTTGATAAGCCTGGCCTCAGCGTTGCCATCATGGATGCAGAAACGACCCAAAAGTACAGCCGCATCAAAGGCAATTTGGTCATCAGGATCAGGATTGCGACAGAAGTGGCTC
Organism: Pomacea canaliculata; assembly: GCF_003073045.1. Classification (NCBI taxonomy): domain Eukaryota; kingdom Metazoa; phylum Mollusca; class Gastropoda; order Architaenioglossa; family Ampullariidae; genus Pomacea; species Pomacea canaliculata. The sequence goes on along the minus strand of NC_037590.1, from coordinate 39,696,390 downwards.
AAAACCTTCACCAATTCTACAAATGTGGGAATGCTCTGGAGAGTAATAGGTGACAAGTTTTACCCAACAACTTTTTAAACATTTCTTTTTAAATAAAAGGGTAGAGCTGTCAGCCTAAAACAAACACCAAAATAACCATGATGATGATGATGATGTAGTTTTATAGCGCGCCAGTATCCGCATCACAAAGATGCGCTCAATGCGCGGTGATCCCAGCAGCCACCAAACTGCAGGTCAAATGAAAACTTCAAAAAAGTTTAAACAAGTGAGTCTTCATGTAACTGGATGTTAATTTCTGTCTGACATAAAGTCAGAGTTATCATTTGAGAATCAGATTCACATTCTCATTAATCAGACAGATATGTATGCAGAAACCTATGGACACATAAAAACCAAATATTATCTGTACAATATAAGTGGATATGTTTGTTAACTTATGATCAGTGCATACTAAGGGATCCTGGTTTTTGCCTGGATCAGCAAAAGCAAAATCTCCCACACCCAATATCCCTCCTTTGTGACACTACTGCCCTCTTTTGTACACTTTCTTTGTTTGAGTTTTATGCCGTACCGGCAACTAAGGCTATATTATGGCCTTTGATACCTATCATACACAACTGAAAATGATTGAAGTAATGCTTGCTAAGAGTGAAATACCTTGTCAACAAATTGGACATTCTTCCCATCAGTGAGAGTATTGATGAGGTCCAGACGTATCTCGGTGTTGCCCAACACTAAATACTTCAGCACCACCTGCATCACCTCATCCTCCCAGCAGCCTTTATTTGTCAAACAAACAAAGAAGCAAAAACTAATGAAAAAAAAAAAAAACAGCATCAAGCTTGAAATGATAAGAAACCCTTGTAAAATCTCAAATCCTAACAACAACTGCTTGAGACCAACAAAGGATGGTACTCAAAGGATGGATTTCTTGTCTTTGCACAATACTTTCCAAATTCTCTACAGCAGCTAAAATCCATTGTAAATCTCATCAACAAAACTGCACCTTGTCAGTATCAATAAAAGTGAAATAGCAGGGCATACACTTTAACACCTCACTAGTGTCCACACCTCAAAGTCACAAAACTTTGGTAACAAACTGTGCAACTCACTGAAATCTGTAGCCACTCAAGCATAAACTAAGAATAAAGCTACTGAAAACAGCAGCCACTGTGTTAGACATAAGATGCTGAATCTGATTTACCTAGAAGAACAAGAGACTTGGCAGCCTCATATCTCACTCTCTGATCGGCATCCTGGTGCAAACATTCCTTCAACGCATAGAACACCATGGTGTCTCCGCACCGCAGAGTTCCCAGTTGCTAGACAAAAAGTAAATCCATGAAAGCTTATGTAGATTTGCATCTTTCAAATACTATGACAACAGACAAGACTGTTTATCAATCAATTTATATTTTAGCGTTTAATATGCAGATGGTAGACCATCTGAAAGACGATCGTCATGTAATCAAGTCAATCTCAAGAGTTTGAAGTTCAAACTTCAAAACTGATTGTTTTTACTGTATTTTTATAGCTAGGCAGATTAAATGTGTTCTTAATGTAGACGCATCTGCGCTCATGTGTATTTTTTTAATTTGTGAGTGAACAGAAGAGACTGAACCACTAACAGAAAAGACAACTTTATTTCTTTCTAAAAAATATTTTTTGAAATACCTTTGCTGCATCAATTCTTTCTTCTACTCTGGGTGAAATAAGGCTTTCATGGACAACAGACTGTAAGAAAAAAGTTAAGATCAAAATGTTATTTAGAAATTCAAATAAAATTTAGCAAAAGTACATATGCCTCTATTCATTAATGCTCACATATGTGCATAAACAAGCATGCATTACCCTACACATTAACACAAACATTTATATATTTATACACAGATTCTTGCTGAATTTCTTCATTCACATAATGCCAAAAGAAGATGGAGAAATATCTGCAATAAGAGGTTTGTACAAGAAATTGAGCCATTTGCTACCTTAACTATTTCATCAATTACCTTAACTCTTTCCCATCGAAGTCCTGAATACTCCTTGCCTCTTGACTGTGGCTTTATCAGACTCCAGGTGCTTGGTACTACACACAAAGTAAATCTGCTCTCAGTCAAGTGGTCCCAGGCATATGGCGCTAGATTACCATTCATTTCTGTCTGCATAATAATAGTACATTTTGTGTGAAAGTGCCTGCATGTATGTGTTCTTACAGTCTTACTTCAAAGCACAGTTATAGCGATTCTCAATTCTTTTTGGAGATCACAATTTAGAACGTCACTGTGTACTTCCATAGAGCAATAAGATTTGACATTCTGCATGACATTACCTGTTGTTGCAGCTGTTTTTTTGACCTGAGACAGTACTTTTTTCCTATAAAACAAAAATAAATAAAAATAATTAAAATTAATCTAATCAGCAATCTCTTTTTTTTTCTAATTTCATTCACATCAGACATTTAGAAATATAGGCTATTTCTCTCAAGTTTACCTTAGCCACGAAAAAGTTTTTTTTCTCTTGATTAAATTATTATGTCAGAAATATATAAAGAATAACAAGAGGAGATTTTTACTATCAATAAAAATATTGCTGTTTTAGAAATTTTAAGCTCTAAAAGAAAATTTCCTAAGAAATTTCTAAGCACACCTTTTATATTGTTTTAAAAACCCTATTTGAATCCTAATGCACAGGTTTAGTCTTCAGTCTCTAACCAAGCCAACGTGAAGTGTGACAGTACAGAATTGCTGACAACAAAAAGTAGCTTACTCTTCTACCTGTAACATATTTTTTATGGAGCCAGAATGCTAGAGAAAGCTTTTATCAAAGAAAACTTTTTAAATGCATTCAAAAACTCTGCACTCTACCTATGAATTACAGGATACGTGTAGTGCTTTCTTTTGCTATAATTACTAGCGATATATATTGCACACAATTTCAATGAAACAGATAATAAACGATACAACACAATGACAACTATATATATATATGCCACCTACAAAACAAAGTTGGGAATAATAGCTAGCCCATGAAGGCAAATATACATGCAATTACTACAAGGTAAAAATAATGCACAATGTCTCATAACAGCAAGGAAATAAACTGCCTAAAGAATTATTTTTACATTGAAAAAAAAAAAAAAAAAAAAGTTAAAGTATATGCATTTGTCATCGTTGAATTTTCTATAGCCTACCTCCATATGCTTATTAGGAGTAATCTTATCTAACATTGCACCTTACTACAATCAAGCAAATAATGCACAATATATGTTCCTGGGTGTTGCATCTGTAGAACTACTAATGAAGCTTGTGAAAATTACCTGAAACTCTGCTCAGCAGATAACTTAGGACTGAAAAGTGAAAACACTGATTTAATCACCTGCATAGGGAGGAGGGGCGAGGTAATTATTGCTTTCTCAAGCAGCACAGTTATGAAGACTTTAGTCACCTACATTCTAGAAAGACTTCATAAATCAAGAGAAAATGTGTTTTGTGCATAAGTGATGTACATGATAATAGGCTTAACAAAAGAGTGATGTTGGTGCAATGAAATATATGAGATATATATGTGTGTATCTACATACACAAAATGTACCCACAAAGATGTTTCAATCAAAATCTACATACCTTATCTTTCAAAGCTGCAGAGTACAATAAGAAGCTGCATAAACTGTGTTTAGTTTTATTTTAAGTTGTCGCCTTTTTAGGAAAGTTTGATTTTTATCTGATCTTTGATAGGAATATTGTTAATTTTACACAGTAAATCTCAAATTAAAACTTACGCTGACGTTTTTGGGCTCTGCATTCGGTCGTATTCTATCATTTTGTAAAATCTTCTTTCCATGGAAATATGTTTGGGCGTGTTAGGCTTGGGTTTCTGGCGATACAGAACCAGCCTTGTTTCTTCAGCAAGGTTTCTTTGATCTGCAATTCTTTCTGCTGGGGGTCTCTGACCAGGATCTGGATTGGCAAAGGTACTGGCAAATGGTGGGAACTCTTTGTTTAGATTCTGAAAGATTCCAGAGTCGGCTATCAAAAGTAAGAACAAATTGAAAGATGAAAATGTTTTTAGCCTATATACAGATCCCTGGTTTTAAGTATATGAAATTATTTTTAAACTAACATAGACAAGACTATGTTATGCTTTACAAACACAGCAGCAGTGACAATTAAAGAAACTGACACTGGGTGTGGTTGTAGGGCTGGAAGTAATGCCAAACAAATGATGGAAATCATCACTTGTTTCTCTGCATTCACCTATATCAACTACTCATGCTGATACTGTATTACATTAATTCTCTTATATCATTTTCATATTTTCATAACTTTTTAAAGAAAAACACTTTTGAGATTCTTTTCCTTTACTATCAGACAAAGAAGGATAACTATATATATTAATGAAATCATAAGAATAGCACCTATTCTGGCTTTCTGCAGTTGTTTATTTTACATCAAACAGAACATAAAATCACAAGAAACTCAAGGTTAAACGTAAATAAGTCAAGCGACTGTGTGCTGTTAGAAAACAAAAAGGAAAAAAAGACTAATCAAGAATGGCAGTGCCAGTCTTTTTTTCCCATGATCTTAAATTAATTTAGTACTTACTGTTCGTGTGAGGGGCAGCAACTTTGGAGGAGAAATGGGCTTCGGATGGAAAACTAATCGAACGGGAGTTCTGACAGCAAGCCTTTCCATTCTCGGGATCCTTGTAGGAGTTTTTCTCTCTGCTTGCTGACTTGTACTTACAAGTGGCATGGATTTGCTCTATAAATATGGTTCATTATTGCTATTAGGCAGCTACCATAAAATCACAATAATCTGAAAGTTATTGTGGTGACTAAACATATACATTTTAAAGCATCCATTAGTAATCAAAAGAGTGATAAGAAATTAGCACAGAAAATCTGTTAAAACATAGAAGAGTTTGAATCTGATCCAAATAATGGATAAATGATGATGAACCTTTGAAATCTAGATGATTTTGAATAACTTATTTGAAGAGAACATAACAATGAAAATTCATTGAAAGGGTTAAAAACTGTTCATCAATAATTTGCATAAGGAAGGAAAACTGAAAATCTAGTTTTTTTCTTTACATTATGAAAGACGTAATATTGAGAGTAGGATACCTTCGGGGTCATTTCAGGAGGAAGATTTTGCTCGTTTTGCGTTTCTGTAACAAAACAGATGACATGAGATGGTCTCAATATCAATGTAATCCATGATTAACTTATAAGAATAACTTTTACTCTTTTCATTTGCTACTTTTTTTAAGATCTTTAAGGCCGTCACAAGTTCTTTACATCTTTTAGACACTGTACCTAAATATTAAATATTCTATACAGTATTACATGCATGAACACACACACATTCATGTGATCTCTTTCTCTCTCACACACACAAGCACACACAAATATGCATGCCCTTACTGTCAAGATTCTGCAAAAAGCTTGCTTTAGGCAATCCTTCATCAGGTGGTGGACGATACAACACTGACAGCATGGCAGCATCACAGATTTTGTCTTGCATATTATAAACTCTCAAAGCCAGCTTGTCCAGAGCTTCACGCTGAAAAGAATCAAAATTTGCTGACAACATAAACACTAGCTTTTTATCAGATTCTACTTCCCTAATTTCAAGTTTCACGAAATATTTCTTTGACCAGCTATTCATCTGATTACAATTTCTAATGAAATACCATTAAGATATTACTGCTAGAAATTATTATTGCAGAAATTTCAATAGTTCTTTTATTTTTGTCCTCCAAGTCTCTTCTGCCCCTATATGGCTGGTGTTAGGTGTGTTGACAATGTCACATCTCTCTCTGCCTTCAGCAGGTGGCATTTTTGGAGGAAGTGCTCAGTGTTGGTTGAGTAGTTTAATGGTTTGCTTGAAGGCACACTCTAGCCTAGTACTCTGGGTTTTTCCTTCAGATTGCCCAACCATCAGCTCCTGGTTCTTTATTCTTCCCGGGTGCACGAGGAGGATCTTTTTGTCGAGATTGTCATCTCATGGCTGGACCTTATATGCAGCTCTTGGTTGCACGAGGAATCCGTCATTGGATGCTTGGGAATTTTCAGAGTAATAAACAGTGTCATTTTTTACCTCCCCCCCGTTTTGTTAGATTCCAATTCAACTGCTTAATTGTTTGTTCTGGCTGGCCTAACTTATACTAAAGCTAACCTCTGTATTGAAATGTTATTCTTTATCCACTACCCATGACCTGCTAAGTTGGTGATGCTGGCTCCACTATCTGCGGTCAGGTAGCTCGGTCCCAGGTTTCTCTAGTGAGAGTGGCATGTGTGAGAAGAAATAAAGTGGAACCAGGCAAATGGCAAATTGTTCACCTCTACATTGGATCAACACAACATGAAATATAGTCACGAAAAAAAAAATGACACACCAGAATGATATAAAAGAACACTAGACCTAGCATACTGTCACTGCTTTGAGGAAGTTCTGCTACAGTGCTCAAAGGAGAAAGCTAGTGTCCATAAGAAGTTTATGACTAGCCCTAGCCTGGTTTGCAAAAATTTTAACTCACATGAATATCTTTGATGTCACTTGACTTTAGCCGCATTTTCCATGGAAGTTCTGTAAAGTCTGTATTACCTGCCATAATCAAACAGCTTAAGGTAAATGAAAGCAAAAAAAAAAAAAATGAAAGAACTAGAACCTAAAAAATAGGTAAAGAAATATATCTGTGTTGGCTGAGAAATCACATGTATTTTAAATACCCATAATACTTTTTATAATTTATATTTGCTTCCTTTTTAAAACAATTCTCACACATTGTATTTTATAAAAGTATGCCACATATTACTTCTCTTCAGGAAAGAATCAGGAACTGCAAGGCCCACTCTGTTGTATGACAGAGGATCCACTTCAGAAAGTGAGCTTGAGAAGTCACCATACTCAAAGCGATGATGTTCTGACTGCCAATAAAGTAAAGCAGCTTCTTGGTGTTGGTCTGCAACAAAGTGCACGACAAGAACACGTTTTTAAATTTATAGCATTTTCAAGAATAAATGCCAAAGATGTGAACCAAACTAGAAGTCTCTTGTGCACATCGACAATATGGTGATGATTGCCTAAAACTTAAATCAGCTGCTGATGGCCTTGGAAATGCATGTGTAAATTTTTACCTTAAAATCAATATGTTCATTGGTGCTCATTTCATTGAATAGCTGCTGACACTTCCTATCTCATCATAATGAAATGGGTTAATGCATAAGTCAATCTAGAGCAGGGGTGTCAAACTCAATTACCCAGGGGGCCAAATCTCACATCGTCCACAAGGTGGCGGGACGAAGGTTATTATTTAAGCTGATAACTTTTTATTCAACAGTAGAAAACTAAACTTTTTGTTATTAATTTTGTGTAAACAAAATCATACAGTAAAACACAATTAAAGTAATAACAAACAAAGGCTTAGCAGTTTTTCTTCTTAATTTATTTTGTCAGAAATGGACGTTTGACATTTTCTTGGCAACAAGTTCGTTTATGTTTGGAGTAAGTTTCTGTGTTGTGGAGATTCTCAGGATGGACTGCAAGTGTACATCAGTAAGATGACTCCTGTGTGATATTTGTTGATCTTCATCACAGAGAAAAGTTGCTCACACAGATATGTGCTGCCAAACATTCTCAAGATTCGAGCCTAGTCACCCTTTGATCTCGGACCGATTCAGGGAAGTTAACAGGTACTAAAAATCTTCGACCCACGGCCCATGTTCAGGCCAGTGTGTCCCGTGTCAAAGGTCAGATTTATGGGCCCTGCCTTGACCCTCCCTTCAGGTCATCAACAGGAGCGGTGGTAACTTGACCAGTGCACTGTTTGTGGTCTGCACAAACTTCACTAAACTCATCCCATCTCTTGCTGTCCTCGACGGGAACTTTTCTGTTGTTTACCTTTTATACTTGTCGCCGGGCCATTAACAATGATTAACTAAACTTATTTCGCGGGCCAGGTAAAATTTCATGGCGGGCCGGATGTTTGACACCCCTGATCTAGAGTATAAGAACTGAGGTCATCATGAATTTACATTTGACAATGTTTTTTTTTCACTGTAAGATTCATTTATTAAAACCTACAACTCAAATAATATTCTTAAAATAAATAAATAAAATCATCTTACCACTGTTCTCTTGGTTTTGTTTGCTGGTAATCTCAGTGTCCACGTTCTCTTCATTTGTTTGGCTTGCATCTTCAAGCTCTGTGATAAAAGCTGAGCTTGCATCGTCTCTGTTTTCTTCTTGTTCTCCATCTTTGCCTCTTTTCCCAATGTCTTTTTCCTGAACATAATCAGCTCCTAAGCTAATCTGTTCCTCAAAACTTCCCCCAAAACTTTCTGGATGATGAATGACTGTCTCTAATTTTGCATCATCATCACCAAATTCTGTGTCTTCTGAGTTTTCAGGGTTCCTGCCAAATTCTTGCAACAGATGTCCTTTGGCTTGATCCTCCTTTAATGTTCAGAATTAATGTCATATTCAAGAATGTTTACTTTTTACTTTAAAGGAATGAACAAATGAAGTACATGTCTTGTAGATTAGGAACGGTGAAGATTTCTTTGTTTGTAAATTAGACAAAAAATTATCACTGATATCAAGATAAGTAAACTTCAAATGAGATGACCAAGATCAAGAGTAGGCAGCAGAGACCATTAGCGAACTATGATGCTGACAGGGGGCAAAAGAAAGAACAAATGAAGACACAGGAAAATGGAAAAAAAGGGCAAATTAGCAGAAAACCCCGAAGTCTAAGTACATCCATAGATGAAACAAAATGACCGAGAGCAGTCCCCTTTTAATTCTACTGTTCTAGCTCAAATGCGATTAATTCTGCTACTATTTATCCTAAATAATATTGATTCTACTTCTATTTTTCATATACTACGATTTTAAATGAAATTAAGAAACAGTAAAAGTACCTCATGCCAAGACGTGAATGAAGATTTTTCGGTACTCTTTATCACTTCACAACCATTCTGTTCCAAAGGCTCTTTAACAGTAACCTTCTCATCTGCATGCAAAAAAAATGATACTTGAAAGCCAGCGATCTATGAGAGTATTTTAAAACAGCAGAGAATTGTAATGTCCAGCTGTCAAATGAATGTTATAATAATCCTGTTCATAATATCCACCAATGTTATAAAAATCCCGTTATAATCTCTATCAATGTTCAAGGTATCCTATCAAGTAATATCAAAAACATAACTTCATAGATTGTCTAAAAATAAAACACATGCTACCGACTTTTGAAGGAGTTATGGTACCTGACCGCTACATTTTGACAAAAGGATACTCATCATTGCATACCACAAGGGGATTTATTATTCAGGCTGGTGAGTGAGACACTACATAATATGAGTTCAAATATTTCCAGATAATTTGTTCTAAAGAATGAGCATCTTTTGAACCTGCTATATGTAATCTTTCAGTTCTGTCTAACGCATGTCTGTTTCGTTGTCTGGAAAGGAATTATACTCTTCATCAGCCTGATTTATGAGGTGACTCTGTAAAGAAAAGAGATATTTTATAATGGCATTAATGACATTAAAATACACCACTGAAGCATGAGATATATATATATCTGTAAACAAATTTTAACAATGTAACTTCTTTAAGCCTAACTGAAAAGGTCAACATATATTATTAATATGGAAATTTCTATGCTTCTGAAAATGTTATGTGTGCAAGTTCCCCTACCTTGATTTTCTTTTTACCACAAAGTTTTCCCATTTTATCTTCCAACCAAATAACTCTCTTGCGAGCAGCATTGATATCGCCAACACCTTTGTAGAGAGCATCATTGAGATCCGACCGTGCATATGACAGCTCTGTATTTAGCTTGTTCATAACCTAAAATTATGATAAACAAAATAGGTATAATAATATAATGCCAGGATGCTACACTGACAACTTTCAGCATTAAAATTACTATTGCTACTATGGCATTAGTCAATTTGTAACTAATGCTTCTAAGAGGGTCATGCCAGATAGTAAATTTAGTCCAAATTGATCTGAGGGAGAATATATATAAAAAAAAAAAAAAATCAAAAACACAACAATGGATGAAGGAAAGATGAAAAAATGTATGCATGAAAACTGAACAATGAAGTCCAGCTAAATTAATTATTGCACTTTAGTTTCATAATATTCAACAATAACATAAACTGGGACTAGCTGATATCTTGAAAAATAAAAATTAGTTTATATTTAACATACAATGATTGATTGTAGTATGATTAAAAGTAATAAGCCCATTAAATGACCTGTAGAATCAGAACCATCTGTTCTGCTTTTTTCTTTTAGGTCTGCAGCTGCCGTGGTCCATTTTTCTACCTCACTTTTTGTTCTGGCTTGTTCTAGGTGGTTTAAAGACACCCTGAGAGCCTTCTGCATGTTCTTCACATTTCTTTTCTACAAAATGTATCAATATTTACAGTGTTAATATATTCCAACATTCCATTCCTTGTCACACATCATGATTGTTTACATTATAATGTAACAATTATAATTAAACCCAATTATTTCAACAGCTACATAAAGACAATATCAAAGCAATGGATATATTTGTTTCTACTGATTTTTATCCCCTATCTCATTTTTCTGTATTTCCTCCAATTTTAAGATTATATAGCTTTATCTCATATACAGTTCATTTGCAGTGAATTAGCTCCTTTCTGTGGATTTCCAAATGATCTTCAAAGTAAATAACAAGACAAGCTGACAGTAACATTCCTTGAAGCATTCGTAAGGTGCAAAGTGGTAAACATACAAAATATGCACTTTGTGAAAATTATTTAATGGAGTACGCTTTTGCAAAGATTTGTGATGCAATATTTAGTTCGGCTACTCACATGCTCCTTCATCAGAAGATCAGAGCGATGGAGCACAGTATACTTTGATTAAGAATCACCGCACTTTGAGGAATCTCTGGGCGCTTAGGTATCAACAAATGGTCCATATCCTAGCATTAATCAGACATCGCAATTTGCAGTTGTTTGACATACAAATGAATTAATGTGAAAATAAAGGAGTTTTTCTCTCACACATATACACGCTCACATACTTAAATGTAAAGTATAAATATGCACATAGATTAAGGCATCAAACATGAAAATTATAGCTTACTTTAAGGTGATTTCAGCAAAAAAAACTTCTTATATTCTCTTCGCCAATGGCTTTATGCGAATAGGACAATCGTAAGTGGAGTGGACATGATTGCTAGGTTGTGTGCAAATTGGATTTTCTTACCAAAGTAATGAATCAACTGTTTAAAGTAGCTGTTCAACTTACTTTAAAGTTATTTTCAGCCAATTACTTTGATTTTCTGTTATGTTTTTCCATCTGGTACAACAATTTTGCACAACAAATCCGTATCTATGGAGTTATTTTACCGGAAGTGAATTAGAGTTACTTTACCGGAAGTAGCATAACTCTCGTTCTCTTTCCGACTCCATCTTCAAAGGTGTGTATCTCTTGTTCTATGCTTCGTTCAATATCGGTGTCAATCGTGTAGTCAGATCTACCGTTAGGTATCAAATACTATCTTATGCTACATTTAGTTTATCAAGATTTATATGTGCATATTTTGTTACTACTTTATTATAAAGATTATGAGGAAAATGTTATCTTGAATCGTAAAACCTGACGAAGGTAGCCATTAAGACGAAAAAAGCTATTTTACAGCGTGTGGCACAGACAAATTGTGTTGCTAAAAAGCTACGTTTACCTTAAAGACATTAATTAAAAGGCTGGATTCGCTGAAAGATTCAGGATATCAGTCATAAATTTTTTTTTAAACGTCGAAGTGTTCGCATTGATTCACGTGTTCGGAGTGTTTATTATTGATGTACGATCAGGACGAAGTTCATTGCAATTCATAACGAATTTTTGTTCTTATACTTCCTACTTAATGATCAAGACCTATTGCGTTTGCACACTTACCACAAGTTATTTTTGTATGAAGTAGCTTTAATATTTGATTACAGAGATATTTTGAACATGAAAATCTTTGGCTTTTCACCATTAATAGCCTTGATCTCGCTCACTGATGCTAATTTTAATCATATTTGTTGCAGCCAAGATGGTGCGTATGAACGTACTTGCGGATGCTCTCAGGAATATTTCCCGTGCAGAGGAGGGTGGCAAGCGCCAGGTGAAAATCAGACCTTGCTCCAAAGTTATTGTCAAGTTCCTAACAGTTATGATGAAGCATGGTATGTCCTGAAATTGCCATTGTTATTACTTACCAAAATCTATGCTTTAGTGATGTTTCTTGGGTCCTAAGAATTCCTTTTTATAAAAACTGGCACTTTACTGGAAGGAATATAAGTTTTTTGTTGCCTGATCATTTGTCATATCACAATAAATGACTGTTGTGCACAGCATTGCAAGTACTTAGTAGATGTTTCCTTTTCAGAACTTTTAATCGATTATGTTATCTTAAAGATTGCAATGCTACCTTGTCACCAGGATACATTGGGGAGTTCGAAATTGTGAATGATCACCGCAGTGACAAAATTATTGTCAACCTGACAGGGCGTTTGAACAAGGTGGGTCTAGTTACAACTTTGCCATTTATCACGCCAATCCAGCCTGTACATCATGCACAAATTGCTTCTCAGATACTTTTTAGCAGTTTTCTTTGTGTGCTGGACATTTTGTGCACGCTGTAGGTTTTTTAATCACCTTTTGTCCAGTTGCTAAAAACATTCTCAAAGGCCATGATGTTTGTAAGTTGCGTCTGACAAGTGGGTGGTAAGATCCATTCCACTGTTTGATTTTGTATTTTTGCTGAGCCTTCATAGAAGTTTGTAGGGAAGCTTGAGGGCATCAAATTTGCTAGATGACTAAGGTTATTTCTGATTTGTCCTTCAGTGTGCGGTTATTAGTCCTCGATTCGACATCCCAATTAAAGATCTAGAGAAGTGGACCAACAATCTCCTGCCCTCCAGACAGTTTGGGTTGGTATATGCTTTTGTGCTTTATTGATCCTTTTACATGATTTGTTTTGCAGGTAGTGTAAACTAGGTGGTGTGGTATGTTCTGTGTATAGATAAATATCAGGAAAGAAACTATTTACTTTCATGGGGCATGCATCGCTCCTATTAAGAAGCTAAGATAGTCAACTGTTCAGTAGCTAGTCCAAAGGCATGAGCAGGGATCTTTCTGCTACCCTGCCCCATCCACTTAAAATGGATTTTCTATCAGCCTTTAACACTAATTTTCTCGCCACCTTTTCAGAGCTGTGAATTCACTTTGACCCTGTCCTGATCATGAGTGTGCTCAATGCAATAAAAATATGCAGTTTGGCAAATCTCAAATTTCTGACTTCAGACTAAATTTTCGTGGAGGGTCACATTTCATTTTTTAAATACTTCCAACTGATTTTAAAAGTGTGCTGATGGTGGTCGTCTTTACTTTAGGTTAATAGGTGTGAATGTTTAAATAACTTTATTCCACGACTGCTCTTTTGTTTGTGACCTGTGTTGAATGAGTTAATGGCATGGCTGTTACTTGTGTCTAGTTTACAATGTACACCGTGTGTGAGCGATCTTGGATAATGGAATTATGCATGTTTGGATTGCTTTAGACTCTTATTATTTTATCATTAGTGTTGGTGATGCCTTTTGTGTTTTTTATATTGCAGGTACATTGTGCTGACAACCTCCGGCGGCATCATGGATCATGAAGAAGCCAGGAGAAAACACTTGGGAGGAAAGATTCTGGGATATTTCTTTTAAATTGCAAGCAAGGACAGGTGGAAAAAAATTGTGTGCTAGGGCAGATAAAATAAATGCCTTGGTCATGAAATTCCTGAGCTGGAGTGTTTTCTGTTCCATGTGGTGTGTTGTGTGATTTCGCTTTTCTGGTGTCTGTACATTGCAGTGCTCCAGTTATTAAATTTTTTAGGTTTTTATATGGTCATTCTTGTTTCCTTTGTTTAAATATTTGGACAGCACATTGATAATGTAATTTGAGATCCTTATTTCCGTTTTTTTAAAACGAAATTCCCCTGATCTCAACAGATGCGTAGTCTTGCTGACTCCCAGTGATGCCACTTCATTTTTTTCATCGCGCTGTCGTACATAAAATGTAGCATAACTATTGACGTTTGTAGCTATTTGAATACACCCTATTGATGTAGAGAAGATGAAAATATACAGTCTTCATTGCTATGAACTAAAAAGAAATTTCAGACTTTTATTTCTGTGCACGTCCATCTCTACGTAATACAAAGATGTGCAAATATAAGCTTTTTCGCAAAAACCTTTCATTTTTCATTTCTTTGAAAATGGTTAGTAGTATAATAAAGAGATGGCCACGCTTGCTGCCCTTTAGAAAATCAACAGATGTAATTTAATGTTTGAAGTTATTTTACTTCTGAATGTTGAGACATTTGTGTTGCTAAAAAGAAGTGGTTGGAAGTTTTCAACTTTCATTGTTCTGGTGCAAGGCATGCAAATCTTGCAGCTATAGCGCTCAGGGACTAACGGAAGGTGGATTGAGAGAACCTCATATTCAGAAACACCGTTTATAGGAAATATCCAATGACCTTATGTTCCCAGGACATGCAGCCAGCTTCAGACTGAATTCTCATCAAAAATATATCACAGATGTCCCCCTTGAAGTAAAAAGTGAATTTTGGGTTATACTCTCCTTATGTACCGCTGTATACCTGCAGACATTTGCCCGTGTAGTCAAGCGTAAAACAACAATTTAATCTCCGTGCATAATAGCTTATTTGCTGTGGCTAGAAATTCAATCGATGGGGGGTCATCAAAAGATATTGTGGTAAATGTATACAACATAAACCTGTCAAAAATATGTGAAAAACCATATCTTTGCTGGGGTTGGTAAGAGCGAAAATAACCTTTTTATCATTTAAAAATGGTATTACTATAGTTTTTTTGTTTTTGTTTTTTTTTTAACGTAGGATTTGAATTTCCAAGCCAGTCATTTAGAGTAAAAGATTGCTGGCTTTATATTATGTGCGTACCGAGACATACAGCGGAAGTGTTAGTTACAGTCGCAAGTTGAATCAAAGACAAGCACAGCCCCTATTTGTCCCATGTCAGTTCGACATAACATTACAACCTGTAGTCATAAGTAAGCAACTGATACAAAATAGCTAAACTCTGGGTGACTCGTTTGAGATGGCCCCCTCGAGGCTGGGCCGCAGTCGTGTGACCCCAGCCAGAGGGCAAATCGTTGACAAGCGACTGATTGCGCGCGCAACTCGCACAGCCATAACCCACGTCTGCTCCACGGCCGGCTGAGGTAAGAGCAAACCTGCCTCTTCTCCCAATCGTGAATTCACATCCGTTATAAACAACTTGTCAAAAGTCTCTGTAGGAGCGGTCACACACAGAAGCCTGTGGTGTACAGGTGAGTGGCTGTATTTATCAGTTATTGTGAGTTACTTTTGAATCATGGTAGCCATGTGTGCCGTGTGCATATCAACAAGTAGCTTGAAGTCTTAACACAAACCGCCAAATTTGTATGATTAACCTGAATGGTAGAGCGTGAGTTACAGAGTTCCATTAGTACCTGTAGCCTTGATATAAATACACCTTGAAATCATCATAGTCTACTTCTCACCACCGCTTTCCTTGTCCACACCCATCAAACAACTACGTCATGAAGGGGGAAAGTTACCTGTGGCAGGGTTGTTTTTTTTTTTATAATTGTGATGAACAGTCCTATAAACGCAAATTTCTGCCATTGTTTGACCGGTTTAGTGTTTAATTTTATTTGATTTCTTTAATTTTGGTGCTATTCGATCTTGTGTTATCATGTGTGAAAGTTGCTGCTGAGTTGTTTGCGGCCTGCGGGGTAAGTGATCGTCACGCTGGTCCTAGGTTAAATTATAATGTCACCTAATCGCACAATGTTGTGACTTTAAGGGATAAATTTATTAACTACCTATGCTTACGAAACCGTTTGGTGGAGTAGTGTAAAGGAATGGCATTGAAAGGTGGAAACCCTGTATTCTGTCAGTCATATCGAGATAATCTCAAGACCCCATGTCGCATACAAGTAACATGGCGACAGTAGGGAAAACGATAGCCTACCGGTAATAATAGAAGACTACAGGATTGTGGTAAGAGGAGTGTCGAGGTGAGCATTAAAACAAACAGCTTACTGAAGATTTGCCATTCGTTTTGTTCTTATCTTGTGTTTACATGCATTGTCACGTTTTGTTCCGCTTGTATTGCTAGTGAAAGCGAGATCATCCTTTTAGGGATCATTTTTAAAGGTTGATTACAAAAAAATGCTGCTGCAATGTTGCAGTAGTGCAAGTAAAGCTCACATTCTCATTTAGTAAGCTGTTATTTCCATGGTCGTGCAAAACCATACCCGAAGGCTCCACTTTAAATAACGGGATGGCACAAAACCCTTTGTTCATTCAGTTCCTCAGACAATCTCTGCACCGCACCCGGCCGCAGTCGACAGCTCCATGTTAACCTGATGACAGGCGAGTAATCAGGCAACAGAGCTCTCGCCCCGACTGACCCCTAAGCTAATAAATGCCATTGAGAGAAACCAAGCCTTGCACAATAGTATGTTGTGAGAAAGTTCAAAGGAGCTGTACGGATAAAGACAGTGATGTAGGTAAAAGGTAAACGTGTACAGGTTACTGTGTAGTGTATCAGACACCTACGTCGCGTTAGCCAGCTAGGTCGGTGAAGAGCGGGGGGGGCCTTAGCTAACCTCGAACGCCGCGTCAATCAACACGGAAGCAAAGTTCGTATCTGTGTTAATGAAAATTTTACTAAAGCAAATTCTGTGGTGCTAATAAATATTATTTTATTAATTTTATTGGACACTCTCTTTGATTAATGAGAAGGTTGAGCCTGCTTGCTGTTGCATAGAGAAGCGAACCTGTGTGCGATGTTCGTACCCACTGCTATTTCGCAGCTCAACTCTGCGCCACAGAGTTTTCTGTTTTCGACTTCCTGCCTGCTGTATCCTTGCTCATACAATAGACCAGTTTGGCAGCAGCATTGCCTCAGAAAGGAGAGGATAACCGTTGATAACAGATGTTGGCACTGGTGTTGTTTGATGAAAATTTCACGGGGTCACTCAGGTCGGAGCTGCTCTTCTTTTGCGCACCCAACATCGAAAGGCAGTTGTCTGGGTTTTTTTCCGTCGTCAACAACTTTTAGAAGCATTTACAGACTGGAAAATACAGGCCTGTCTCACCACCATACACAACACAGATATCTATGTATAAATCCACAACAATGGACAGCACTCTATAGTAAATCTGTTATGCCACAAAGTTAGGTAAGTGGAGCTATTTTTTGTTGAAATAGGATTTACTACACTGACAGCATAGATAATGTTAAAATTGTTTAAAAAGTGTTTGTATTCTGTCATAAATACCTGCACGAAGCAAGGTAAGGCGGGTGAGCAGGGTAAGATATTCATAATGATCAGCGGGTATCGACCACACCTGGTTTTGGTGGGCTCAATCCATGAGTCATCCCATCAAGGTGGCCAGTTTCATTGCTTAATCATATACCCATTGTTTCGCTTCACGAGACTGGGTTTCGTTTCTTTTCCCAGTACCATCTTTCTTCAGTGGAGAAATGATAGACTATTTCTCGTATGTACCGTAAAATAGTATCATGGACTTCCCATCGATCATGTGACCCTCCCGAACATCGCAGGCAGCGGCTTCACTTTCAAGTTTATTGAAGCTGCTTCTGATTTGTCTGCAGAGCAGGCGTTCTGTTCACATGGACAATGTTCCATTGAACGAGGTGTATCAGGTACATCTTTTCGATAATGAGACAGTCGATAGTATTTTTAAAACATGATGGTGTTGGCGGATCATGCTGCTGCTTTGCGAACCGCAGAGTTCTAAACATAAAAGACTTTGCTTTCACAATGTAGCGAGGAGTAAGGAACAAGCTTAATGAAGACAATGGTAGCACAGTAAGCAATTATGTATGTGCAGAGTATTTTTTAGAGAAGAGTGGGCGTGAGCCAGTGGTAGGATACTCATAAAAAGTGGCTGGTTATATAAAAAGGAATAATTTGCATATCAGTTGCTGCACAAACAAATCGAAATATTTGCCTTTAAATATTTATAATTCTGTAGTAATATATAAATAATCAGTCAGGCCCTTCATTGCATCAATGGTATTTAAAGCGATATGTTGGAAAATTGTAAGAAACAGCACAGCAGATACAAATATGGACATTTTAAAGTGGCAGTGCCCGTTGCAATATCTCTCTCAAAGAAATTTACCATCTACAATATAATTCACTACATAGATTTCACTATCTTCAGTCATCACGAATTAGTTTTTTGTTTGTTTGTTTTTTTTATAATTGGAAATTAGCTTAATAGAACATAAACAGAAACTAAACAGATGCCTCCTATATGTACAGCGTTTTGGATTTCTTATTAGTCTTTTCTTCCCATCTTCCAGTGCAGGGTTAGAGCAATGCTCATTAAATGACTTTCCTTTCAGACAAACACGTTTTATTGCTTACTAAATGGTTTTCTGACATCGCCCAACAGTACTGTTACAGCGAACAGGACAAATATGTCCTCTCAAGTTTGATGTTCTGTTTCGACTTTACTTTCCTAGATAACCTGAGTTTTATTGTTAATTTATTGAGGCCCAAGCCGGTAAATAATGACGGCAGGATGACACAGCTATGTCCCCAATAACTGATAGTAAGTTAACGACATACTGGCAGTGAGTAGTGTGCATTAGATCATGTACATGTCCAAGGTGCAAGCAGACTGGGAAGTGTGAGAAATTCACTGAGATGCTGGTGTAGAAGACAGAATGCGACAAATACAAGAATTTATTCAACAATCGCTGATGGTTTGGAATTTTAGTTTTTGTTGGACGCCGTCTACCACTTACGGGGATTTGAATCTTGTGTCGCCTTCCTTATTTTTCAGTTTGCAACTATTTATATTCCTCTTTTATTTGGAATGCATTTTTTAAATTTGGTCGGGTTGATCAAGCGCGAGCTCACTTTGCTAAACGAGATAAAGCCAGAGATAGATGCTCAGTTGATACTCGATCGAGATGAAAAAAAAAAAAAATGCAGGAAAACGGAAATCTGCAGAATAGTGTTAGGAGCCTTTCATTTTCAGTTTTTAATACGGTAAATTGCATGACATTCTGAGTGAAAGGGTTATCTAACGAAGGACGCGAGAAAGCTGGGGAAAGGGAAAGAACTCGCAATCGCCAAAGTGCAGACAACCTGTCTCTGCATGTCCTTTTAGTTCAGTCGTTAACTAATTTTGTTGAAATCTAGAATTGAAGGTATATTATACATCTGCCATTTTCTGAAACTCGAGCACGGTATTTGCTACATCACTGGTCACTGTACTAAATGCAAATAAAAGGCGGTTTTCCTGTCGGGCTTCTTTAATTCTCGTGGGTGTTCCGCAAATGTTAGTGGGTTCATGGTGTACACGGACAACAACAGTCGCATTGTGATGAACCTCTTTGTTAGCTATCGACGTACTTGGGTCCCTTTTGTGAATTAACACAAACGAGGAAGGAAATGAGGCTTAAGGAGGAGAAAGAGAAAGAAAGAAAGAATTTGCACTCAGATTGCTCGGCATTAGTCTGACGTGGGCGTGACCTGATTTTGGAGCTACACGATGTTTATTGTTTCACGAGTGAGACATATAAAGAAACTTCAAAGAATCTCATCGAAAAAAGAACAATAAAAAAAGTCAAGTGTTGAGTCATAGTCCTAGGACTACATTTTACAGCAGTTTTGTGCTGCAGTGAATGAGGTTAGGAGTGCCCATAACACCTGCGCAGAGACCAGGAAACCAGTTATCAATACACCTTTCCGTGTCTGGCTGTGACCTTTGATGAGCTTATTCCTCGGCACAACTCAGTCTTTAAAATGTGCACAGTCTTTGTGTTGTTGGACAGGATGCTCCATTCACCTGGGCGTGACAGGCAAATAAACACGTGACTCTCCAGTTCATGATGAAAACAAAGCCTTTAATCCTACTTAATTAACTCCTGCAGGTTTGTGAGTAGCCGCCAATGGCAGCATTGTTACACTGTGTCCTTTGCAGCAGCCGTGTGGTTTGTCAGCAGTTCTGTAGACAATGGGCTGTTTCCTGTGCCTCGAGCCATGCTGTGTTTGCCTACTGTTTCATCTGTGGGCGGGGGAGGGTGGAACATCGGGAAGTGGAGTAACGACCACTACCACCTTTATATATATATAAAGATTCTCGGAAACTGTCCGCAGAGAGCGGCGGCAGGGGGACGTAAGCCGGTGGTACAGCAAGAGCTCAGGCCGAGGAATTAACGGTAAACTTTGTAATTAGTCTAGAGGATCAATACTTGGACACTTTGAGGTACTGGCTGATTAATTATCGATATATCGATGTGGGCGATCGTCCGATTGAAGAAGCCGTCTGCTGGATTTTGTAGCAAGGATGAGGCTTGTACATAGAAAAATGTCAGCTTGCTTTCCTACTCAGAGATGTGTTTGTTATTCTTCTCCCCCTCTCCCATATTTCTCTCCCTCCCTCGTTCTCTTCTGCTTGTGCAATTTTAAAATAAACCGACTGAAGTACTGTACTCCAAAAGACTGTTGGTTGCATATTATAGACAGGACCACCGATTCCTAGAACAAGACTGTTGGTTCTCACTATAAACGTGTCCCAGCTGCTGCAGTCTTTGAAGGGTCAAGAGTTGTCAACTCTCCCTCTTTCTACATTCACGCCCGACCCGCCGCAAATCGAGTTTGGACCGCGAGCCCCCGCGTTAACCTCTTTACACTTGACAGAAAATATACGCTGAGAGCGCCTCGGCGCACTTCTCGGAAATGTCCGTTTGACAGTGGGGTGGGGAGAGAACTTGGGGTCGGTGGAAGGGTAAGATCTGTGAAAACGACCCCACCATCAGTATTACATATATAGACACCTTCTTTTTAGTATAAGATAAAAGGAGATTACATGATTGCATTCCTCGTGAGCCATACTTACAATTTCTGAGTGTGAATATTATAATTCAGTTCCTTCCTGGTCGTGGGGTGGGTTAGTGGAGGCTGGATGCAGCAGGTGACAGGGTTCTCTTACAGAACGGGAGAAAGCAGGTCCTGGCCTGTAGGGGAAGTTCAGTCCACTAAAATATGTTTGCCAGGCGGTTCTTTCTTTGTCGACCTTAAGGTCAGCCTCCCACAACGGTGGTTTGAAAGATGTAACAGCCGTGATATGAAAGATGGAAGTGATACGAACGGTTGTTTGTGGAAAACTCCATGCGTGTGTGCACACTCGTTTTCCAAACCTTTCCAAAGGTTTAAGTGCATTTCTTCTTCAACAGACATTTTATATTAAAAACAATGTCCCTTGAAGCACAATGCTTGTATTTTGGTTTAGAATTTAGTCGTCATTCAGTGAAGCAGACATCCCAGGTGCAAATGAAAAGTTTTTGTCACGTTTCTCCGAGGATAGGTCATGTGACGTGTGCTTGTAATCCAATAGAAATCCCTGGTCATGAAATAAAGCACCATTGTCTGCCCTGCATTTAGTCAATACAGTTGAAAGTGCAACTGTGCGCAGTTTAAAATCTAGACTAGGATATTTCTTTCATAGATAAAGCCCTTGCTGGTGTCACTTTTACCGACCAACCACAATGCCACGGGCACAGTCAACTTCACATTATTCAGCGAGACAGAGGCTGCTATAGAAATAATCAGTCGGCCCCGAGGTTCATGGGTTAAAGCGCTCATCACCATGCAGAGAGAATTGTGCATTGGGTTCAGATCCTGGGCAAGCTGATGTGGCACCTGTTTACACTCAACTACATACAGAGCCAGCTGTTTTGGTATGACAGTTGCTTATTTGGCATAAAATATCACTGCCCGTCATAATGTAAATATTTACAATCTTAAGCGATCACACACTTTTGTCACAGAGTACACAGACAGAAATATAGTGTAAAACTCTGTCTTCTTTCACATGTTTAATTCTCTCAGTTTAAAAATAAAACTGTTCATAACTTTTATAAATGTTTTTATTTCTCAGTTTGCATAACACACACATGCACACCACGAGCGTGGTTGACGTGGAGGCGACATTTCGTTTGGCTCATCATCCCAAAGTGCTCAGTGATGGATGGTTTTGGCGGCTTCAGGATATCACACACTATCTCCATCCCCCTTAAGAGCTGTTGCTAGCAAGCGTTTTACCTCAGGAGAAATCCTCAGTTCAGTGGTCCTTCGGTTAACTTTAAAACAAAAATGGACCTGACTGGTCATCAGATAGACGCTGGTGTGTCATTTGTTATGACCGAGCCTGGGTGACGAGTGACCACGATCTGATCAATAATGCAGGAAAGTAAAGCAGCGCCATCCGGCAATATCAAAAGAGCATCTTGGGCTTTTGAATGTCCGCCCACCGGCGATGGCAGCAGCATTCTCTGACATTTGGCTGCTGTCGTGGACAGCCTGCTGTGAAGAGGCCCCCTGAACCGATGTTTACTGGGATGTCTGCAGCTGAAGCCAGACTCCCTTGGAGATTGTCCAGACATGCACCAGGCACAGGAAACATTTTAGCATCCTTCCAGCCGTTTTGAGAGAAAACAAGTGCAGAAATAAAATCTACCACAGACATGGACTGGAGATAGTTGTCACGTGGTTGCAATGGGAACTTGAGCTAGTGGTGCCTGTGGGAGGCCGAGGTAATACCAGAAGGTTTTATGTTCCACAATTAAGCAGACCCATAGTCGTCTTTCTCTCTAAAATGTTTTGTGTCGAGAATTATTTTCTTGTAACTGTCTTGAAATCGGGTGATCTCCCTGGATTTTATTGTGCAGTGACGATCGATGAGTGAAGAATGTCGACATTTAAACAGAAATTGTTGCAATTATCTGACCGTGAACCGGATTTGAATAGTCTGCCGTCGTAGAACTACCCATATATCACTGCACGGAAGTTTTTAACTTCAGGGTTACTGTAGGTTTATCGGGATTCTAAAGCCCAGCCACTGCAATTGCACACAATTTTTAGTGATAGATGACCGAGAACGAGTTCGGCAACATTATTGAACATTCTTAAATCTCCAGTCTTTTGTAGCAGCTATAATTCTGTAATGGTCAAATTTTCTTGCTCGCTTTGAGTGCAATGAACATAATAGCTACCATGATCCGCAAGCATTGTGCGGCATCAAACACCAATCCCACCAACCACCTTATACTATTTCTTATTATGAACATACTTATCTAATATAAAACGCGTTCTTAAAAAAAAAATTGCAATTATTTCCCACTTATGTTTTTCTAATTGTTCTGTATGTGTAAAATATGTCTTTACTTTTCAAAACATTTTAGCTTATCGTTGCGCCACAAGATCGCCATAAGAAATGGTGTAATCTGAAATACGAAAACAGAAGGCTGTCTGGAATTAATTTGTAAAAATACAAAGGAAAATTTTTGCAACTTTCGATTGTTCGATGTGTTCTGCAGCCAGCACTTTTTTTTTGTGTGTGGAGAAATGAACATCTGCACCGAGAAATAGCAGGCGCACTTTGTCGGTAATGCTGTTCCACATGACTGACATTAGCAAACGGGTCTCCGACCATTTCGTAGACTGCGTGAAAATATCTTTTTGTAATCTTGTATAAAGTGGTCGAAATTCTCCTGCTATTAAACTTTAAAACCCTTTAGCTAACATTTTTAGCAGAGGACATACATGCATTAAATCTGTTAAACCGTCAAGCGCCAACGGGAAGGGCACATAACTCTTAAGTTCCGCCATTTCGTAATTCCGCGATAGATGGTATACTTGGGTGCGAACCCGTTCTTCTCTGTCTCTAGAGGCAAGAAAAGCTTGTGAAATATATATTCTAGGGTAGAAAGATGGTCGTTATAAATTCCTGGATGTGACGGAGTCATGTGAAGCAAACACTTTGCTGTTCCCTCCCGATGCACAATGCTTAGCTTAGAGACATCGCTGTTGCAGATGAATACAGAGTACTTCTTATAACGGCATACACCATTTTAATGTTAAAGAATAAACATTCTTGAAACAGTATTTCATTCCATTTCCCATACACTTCACTGGCAGCCGCGGGGTAGGAGACCAGAAAGTTCTGTGCGTGCACACATATCTTTACTCATAAGTATGGCAGTGTTTCTGTTAGAGGAAAACCACATAAGGCTTGTACTACTGTGCACAGCTACATAGCCTTATCAGCAAGAACTTGACAGCGTCTACAAAATAACATCCTGTGTATTATTTGTGTTAAACTTCCATTTGCTTTCCCTTGCTTACATGCGTGTTACAGATTTTGTCCATGTAATGTGTCAGCGACACGACAGAAGTCTTTTCCTCCCGTTCTGCCCACAAATAGTCCTTGTCATTGTCATTGCCGCAAACACTGCCGCCACCACTTTTGGTTCATCCTGTATTACGCATGCGCGGAAAATGAAATTAAATAGTGGACTGTTCTGCTGTATCACCATCTAAAACAGCAGTCACCTCTACCCCGTCTCATCTCGGCAACTTTTGTCTCCGCTGTCCATCCTCATCAGATCTTCTCAGAACTACAGCGCCAGATAAGACATAGCCAGGCAGGCAGTTCTAATTTCTGAAATGCTTCATCTGCTTGGCAACTGTCGGTTTTCTCTTCGCATTCGAGATCGAAGGCTCACGTGAGCCGTTGGTGCGCGCCTGGTCGCCTCCCAAAAGCCCTCGTGAAATTACGCGTGCTTCGCGGAGTCCTTTTGCCGGCCGCTAGTGATTGCGGGTGTCCGGCGAAGTTTTTGCCACACCGGAAGTTGGCGATGTGAGCGAAGCAGCAGGCAGCGCGCGCAGATGTCGCGGATGATAGACCCGATGATTGGGGAGAGGAAGAACGTTTTATCATTCATTGCTGCCTGATGATAGGCCTGATGATTGAGGTGAGGAAGAGCATTTTATCACTCTGCCACCTGAAAACACTCGCTGCTGAGTGGCTTTTTTTTGTGGCAGGGAGACGGCACGCGGGAAAGAATGATGAAACACGAAGGATTTTTTTCACGCATGCGCAAATGAAGCGAAGGGGGGCGTGTGTGTGTCTGTGTGTGCGCGCGCTTGTTTATGAATATGAGGTAGAGAGTGCGTGAATGTTAGAGAGAAAGGAAAGAGGGAGGGTAGAGTGGAGGCACACGCCTGCAAGCGGATCTGGTTGAGACTCAGTGCTGGTGTCTCGTGCCTTCATACAATAACAGTAGGGATTTCCTGTTACACACAAATGCCCACGTGTACATACAGGAGGGACATCACAGCACACCGATACATGTTATGCGCAGATGACTGTGTGCGTGTGTGAACACACCATTCGCGTGTCTGTGTATCTGTCGGTCTGTATGCTTATCACTTGTGGTTCGTTCAGCCACCTTATCTATCTGCCTCTGGCCTTTTTTTAAGCAAACAGTGGATGTAACAGACCACTTTCGCAATATTCTCCAGGGATCGAGCGCACTGCTATCAATTAACCCTCACTGGTACTCCTAGAGAGCTCACCATACTCCTGAACTGCCATTTCTTCACCTCCTGTCAGTATCTATCTCCTGACAAGGTTGGAAATTACAATTGCAACGTTTTCTTAAGCAGTTCTCTTTTGAATCCAATTGGTGGGGATCGTTGCACGCTGGGCTGATTAGAAGCGAGGCTGCACAAAAAAGAGGAACCGCAAGGGACGAGGAAAATTCTTCCGCGGTTAATATTTGATTCATTAGGCATACAACTGATGAATAGGGGCATTGGTGAAGTGGAGGCTGTAGGAAGAGTGGATGCAGGCGATAAGGATTTTTATGCAGTGTTGTGTGTGTATGCGTGCGCGCGCTCGCGCGTGTGTAATCACGCCCTGCAGCATAGCCCAGAGTCAGCTCCCTTGAAACTGTGTGTATATATAGAACATAGGAAAATGGGTAACACATAAATGAAGTTTATTGTTCAATTTTTTTATCCATTATCATAGAGCTATGAGTGCATGCAGCGAGGCGGTCTGGTAGAAGGACGATTACAGTCTTGTCGCCAGTTCAGCGAGGATTCAATTGTCCCGGGTTAAAATCTCGTCTTGGGCACTGTTATTTCTGAGCATGGGACGGCTGTTTAAATTATCGGGTCTTAACCGTGATGTAGACTTAGACTGTTTGCTCGACATCGTACTGTAAGTCCATGCACCTTCTCCCTAACATCTTCTTGTGTAATGTGTTAGAAAATGGAAAAGTTAGTCCCGTGACTTGTACACACCTCGCTTTCTGTGGGGTCGTTGCCGTTTCCTTCAACCTTCTTCAAAGTCGTACCATCCTTCAACTGGCGAAAGTGTGCCGTGTGACACGGGTATCCATCCGACTAGTATGCAGACTAGGATATTCGCTTCCCACTAAGGTAGCTGTGACTGTTTACATGTGAAAATCTGGTAGCATCTTCTCAGTATTTTGAAGAACTCGTGTTGACTTCATTAGTTTGAAGACGAAGGTGTCTGACTTGGTCTGAGACAGATGGCGCTTGCAGGATCTCTCCAAGAAGCTGCTGTTTATCTTCTCTTCGTCCTCTAGTGTCATTTTCTTACAACTATCTGCCAGGAAGTCGCTAAGTGTTCGAGTCAACACAAAGGCAAATTGAACCGGAGCTTGGCACTAGGTCCTGTGCAAGGCCCTTACCACAGACTTGCTGGGGCTTCACAGAACCCTAGTTACAGGCAGGCGTTCAGTGCCGTGTGGCTAGATATGGAGAGGGCTATTTGTAAGATGACCGGAAATAGTCCAGACGGCGGGTAGAGGGAGTCTGGTGAAAGGTCGGATTACATTCAAGCCCATGGGTGTGTGATATTGCAGACGGCGGCTTTGATTCCACTACATTTGTCATCGCCTTTCCAGCCTCCACGTCAATTAGACTGTTACTAAGGTCTTTTTTGTGTAAAAAGAGAAGTCTGGGAGAAGATATTGGATAAATACGGGGTGACATATTGCGGACAGGAAGGAGAATGAAACGAGATCCTTTCCCCATTTTACAAAGGGGATCCGCTCTTACACAGCTTTATTTTTCTTTCTTTCCATCTTTTTTCCTTTAAACATTCCACTGCTTTCATCCAGCATTCATTACCGCTGCACCAGTCTGGATACTTGGATTTGTGTTAAAAGAATTTCTCATTCGATGAAGAAAGCTACGCATTTTTTTAATATTTGGCAATATCGTCAGGTCTAAAGACAGTTGGAGTGCAAACCCGCTAATATTCAGGACACTTAGAACACAAGTATACAGTAGTCAGTATTGTCAAACTCCTAAGTCACACCGTCAAAGGTATATTTAGTACTGCCAATGTTGTCAGAGGCCAGTATGTCTTCTGGATAGTTGGAGAAGTGTTTGTGACAAACCATTACCAGATTACCACAAAAATTACCACAGAGTTGCTAGTGGAACAAATATCTAATATGTTTATATAACATCTTTAATTAGCCTGTGGTACAAATACCTTGGGGATTATTTCATTTATTCTGAAGAGTATACCCTGATTGAACACCGGATGGTACATCATCAGAGAACAAGTTCCATGAAAGCCGGTGTGAGAGATGGTAAAACATGCCAGATGGACATCCAGGGTAGCTATCGTGATTCTAGTTTCGTCCGGCCTTAACTCAATCATCATTTGCGCAGCCGGCGATGAATAAATAGGAGTCTGACACGTTATTGGAACTCGCTAACGAGAGTATGGTGTCTCCAAAGCCACTGACAACAGCCTTGTCATTTATCGATGAGACACCCATCTGTTTCGTCGCCTGGATCGCATTTACAAAGAAGTTACAAGAATCACGTAATCACCACGTCGAAAAAAGAATCAAATTATAAATAATAATCAGAATTATAATAATGCCAACATTTATCGATGAGATATCCACTTCTTTCGGCACTGAGATTGCGCTGATGACGATGATATACCAAAACTCTCACCATAGCCACATCGAATAAGAGCCACCAACAAAAGAGACAAATAAAAGTGACTTCAGAAAGTCGCCACCTAAGAAATATAATGGAGAATAACGAAGAGATCTCGTGATGCCATGTTTTGCCATGTCATAATGAAGTGGTTGTTGTTGACATGTTGACATGCAATCATGATATCATTTTCGACACGCTGCAAGAGGCATCCGTGGCATTAGATATGAGTAGCAAGGGAAATGTTAGAAGAATTAAAAATGTTGGCGCAGTGACACATAGCACGATGAGACTATCCATTTCCAAAGAGTTGTCCATATCTCTATTTTGACAGGGTGTTATATTGAAGTATGTTTAGTTTATTTCATGTGAGACAGACTTGGGTGGGCCTTTAAACCTGCCGGACTCCTTCAGACAAAGAATGCAGTGGTCCTACTGCCTACCCGTTTCTGACAGTGGGATAGTTTCTGTTCCCGAGGGTCGTACTCGAGAAGGATGAGCTGGCCTTGATGGAACACCAGTGGGTCATTGTAGCATGCCATGGACCCTTCTCAAGCCTATACAGCCGAGCCGTGTGTAATAATCACTGTGCTTGACAGTGTACTGTTTTTACACTCTAGTCAGTTGGGATTTAGCAAATCTCCGATAGAAAAAAGAAGTTCCCGATTAGGTGTAAGTGTGTAGGAACATTGTTGTCTGTTTTTCCTGTCAGATTTTTTTCTTCAATGTGTGAGACATATTTACTGGCTTGAGACAGGAGAGCTGGCATGCCGAGACTTGATTTTCCGCCAGAGGAGTTCCGTTAAATGTCTGTCGTTCTGTTGCAATGCGACCACCAGAGCATCAACAAATTGTGATGAGGATAGATAAAGGGATGCCAGTTGTGACCTAAGCAAACACATTTTGTTTCTTGAGGCTGTTTGTTTATTTGGTTTCTTTTTTTAATTTAAGAGGAGGATAATTGACGCGTCTCACTCCGTGTGTCCTTTAATACAATTATCTTGAACTTGTTGAGCCTGAAATATTCTCAAACTCGTGAGATAACTTTTGTTCACAGAAATGTTTAATGAACATATGATCCAAGTTCTCCTATTTGCTGAAGTCTCCACAGTGTAACCGTAAATCCATGCACAATGCTGACATCTGAGATGTTGTGGTGCATGCTGGTGTTGTATCTCGAGAACGACAGGGGGAGGGAAGCATTCGTTGAGATTTGGAGAAGTAATATCTTGTAACGAGCTTTACCCAGCCATAGGAAACATTCACCCCATTAGACCGTAACAGAAATCTGTGAGACAGAAAAAAGTCAGTCAAGGATGTATGCGCATGGTTGCAGAGCGATTTGGTGAACTAGAAAGTCGAAGACAAAACAGACACAAAGTGAAAGGAAATCACTGACACGGGGAGTTAAAGTATCGATTTATGCCATTCGAGATACAGTGGAACCTCGGTTAACGAACTTAATCCGTTCTGGAAAGTTGTTCGTTATCCGAAATGTTCGCTATCCGAAACAATTTTTTCCATAAGAAATAAGGGAAATAGATTTAATTGGTTCCCAGCCCCTGTTGACTCGCTATTTGAAAGTTACAGGCTATATAGGTATTTTTTAGTGAGAACAGTTATAATGCAATATAAATGGAGTTCAATAAACATAAAAACATTAACGAAAGCATTTAAACATCAGAAAACTTGCCGTTTTTACGGCGTAGTTGGAAGCAGCTGCGGGGAGGAAGGGGTGGAATTACTGCTTGGATTCCCCCTCCATGAGCACACCTGACATTATAAAATCGGGGGAGACTTCCTTTTGAGGTTCAAGGAAAAAACTTGTCCAGTGTCTGTTCCTTCTGCCTTTTTTTGTAAAACTCTGCGGTAATACGACATCACATATCCGACAGACGCATGCCACCTTCATACTTTGAAATCATTTCCTTTTTCAATTCATTTGTTGGCCGCTTGCATGTCATTACCTCACTACTATTAATTGGTCTTAATCTTCTTTGGAGCCATGATTGAGGAATATCTTATTAAAATAAAGCACAAAAATCACTAAATAAGAAGAATGCGCACAGATAAGGCTCGACCGATCGTAACTGTGTCTCTAGCGCGAATGATGACATGCTGGTCGGTCACGTGTGGTTCACGTGGCTGTTCGTTATCCGAAATTTTGTTCGCTATCCGAGACAAACTTTTAGCGACATTTTTGTTCGTTAACCGAAATATTCGCTATCCGAGGCGTTCGCTAACCGAGGTTCCACTGTACAGCTTTTCTTAAGGAGTGATGCCTGCTGTGATGTCTGTTCATCTAAGGTGCATGTGTTTGTCCAAGAGATGGCCTCCGGCAACGAAGGAAACGACAGACCGATGGTGAAATCGAAAGCTGAGTTTGGAGGGGGGCGAGGTGCTGGGGGTCGGCAAGTGGTGATGGTGATGATGTAGGGGTCTTTCTCACTGGAAGACTGATCAAATTTATTGGAAAGCACAGCGTGTTTGTGGAGGGCTCAACCCGCAAAGGCAGTGAGTGATATCGGTTCTGTTGAAAGGGAAAACAGGTTTTGCTGGAGACTTGTAAACTTGTTACTTTCACCGACCGCGATTTTCCCGCAATTTTTGCTAGCTTTACATGACTTCGCATGTCATTGGGAGCATGATACCCGGGCTGGTTTCCACCAATTTCAGACAAAGACCTGACGCAACTTTGACCGATTTTTCACTATACACCCTAAAAAGCTCAACCATCAGTTCATTTAAATGAGTCACATGGTGGACCAGCTTTATGAACCAGGCTGTAGAGTGTCAGAAGTCGAGGACCTGCTTTCCCTTTTAAGGTTCCAGTGACAACAAGACCGCAGGGAGTGGTTCTGTGCTGAGTTACATCAGCATTGATATCTCATCTGTATTAATGTTTTGGTTGGATCCGTTCATTCTTCAAAATTTACCGACATTTTAGTGCAAGGAAAGAGGCGCATGTAATTCAGCTCGTTAGTTCACGCTTGCTATAGGTGGAAGTCTGGAAATAGTTAAAGGTGGAAGTCTGGGCTCAGAGCGAAAATCTTCATTCTGGAAGAAAGTAACAAATAAACTAAGCTTGAGAGTCTACCGTGACAAAAGTAATGTGAACATTGCTATGAACGTGAATTCCATGCAGTCTTTCCCCGTGGTATTCGTTTCTGCAATGTATGCCATTAGCTAATTTTGCTAAATAATTAATCGAACCGTCTGTCAGCAACGAGCAGACACCAATGCCTTTGTTCTAGTAGATGCAGCGCTAAAAATATCTTATTAACATATTTACTGCATCTCTCCTGCACCATCACTAAACAGATTGACATAAGCTTTTAACACTTCATTGATCGAAAAGAGCAATTCTGTACTGAACTGATGAGAACTGAATAATGCAATGACCAATACAACTGCCTGATGAAGACAGACTCAAGTAGCTGGACTACAACCAGCGAAGACCTCCCAGACTGACTGACGGACAGTGCTGGTGTGTGAGACATCAAGACTGACAACAACAAAGTCATTGTCAACACCAACGGGCACGGCAAGGCAGAGTACATGAGTGAAGTACAGCTCGAGGAGATGAACAGTTCAAGAACTTGGAAACTAAAGATGGCAGCTGTACATCAGGCATCCGCATCAGGATTTCAGCATCGTCAGTAGCAATGTCTAGACAGACAGAATCTGATGAAACAGGAATGTCAGGGTTACTAGCAGCTACAAGCTGCTTGTATTCCACATCCTATTATACGGATGCGACAGGTGGACTCTGCTTCCTACTATTGAAAAACGAATCCATTTCAACACCAGGTGCCTAAGAATACTGGTCTAAGCCTCCTACATGGAACTCAAGACTAGTGACTGTCCGAAGCACGGTTGCCAACATTGCCAAACACCACAATAAAACATTCTTTCACTACATTGAAAGGACACATGGTGGTCTGGTCCAGCCATGGTGCACGGGCTATCTTTACTAATGAGCAGTTAGTACCAATCAAGGAAACAATAATAAAACGATGACCTCCAATGTGTCCTCAAGAGGTTAATCAAAGGTTAACAACATCGGTCCTTTTTTGGGGCGGTCTTTTATGGCAAGTATGTTTTTTTCTACAGCCCTTTAGACTTTAAAAAATGTGAGTGCATGATTAGAAAAAGACAGGGACATCAAAGCAAATGCGACATTTTCATTCGAAAAGGAGTCATTTTCTTGTAGCAGTACACAAGCCAGAAGCAAGAGAAAAAAAGCATCTTGGACGGAGAAAGTAGTTCTTGTTGGCTTTGTCGGGTTTGATTACTATCAACTCTTTCAGTTTTTCTTTCTTTCTTTAAATATTTGATTGCTTTTACTGCAGCGTCTGCTACAGTTGCACCAGTATTAAAAAGTTTAAAAGCCTGTGTTAAAAGTTGAAAAAGTCCGCTTTGCATTAAAATATTTCCTTTTTTCTTTCTTTGGGTTGGTCTGTCCTCGGATAACAGCATGGCTGCACTGTGTCTACTTCTTCATGACCAAGTACGATAAGCCTGTATCGCTCTCACAGATAGTGTTGACATCAGCTACACGTTGGTGGTTTGCTGGCAGGATTTTGATAAGATGTTTGATGAAAGGGACGAGAAACGTGTCGCCAGATTGGGGTGCACGAGTGCATGAGAGTGCACGTGCTTCTCCTGTAATAATAGTTATGTGTGATTGTTTGGAGAGTGATGGCCCTTTGTCTAATTGTCCAGAGGAGGACAGCGTGGCGTCGCTTTCCGTCTTTAACCGTTTATCTGCTTCACATTTTGTGTCGAACATCGATCTGTTCATCTGTCATGCCATTTCCTATGTTCTTACATTGATTTCTGTGTCTGCTCCATTTCTCGTCTTTCTCTCGGCCATTTTATTTTTATTTCGACATCTGCGCCATCTTGCCATTTCTTAGATTTTATATCTGTGCATTAGCAGTTTCGATTTCAGATTTTGATTTTTTTTTTTCAAACTGCTCCAAACTGTTTGATGTTGAGCTGTGACAGCAAACCTCGAAGTAAAAGCAGGTCTGATGATGTGCATCTCCAGGCTAAGCTTACAGTGACTGTTATCATGATGCTCTAGCGAGAGTTCTGTTGATGGGACTTTGAACACAAGCGCGCGCTCGCACATACCCACACCCACCCGTTTGCACGGGTTCTTGAATCCTTGAAGTAAGAACTGTAGATTATCGAGCTGAACACTGCATGTAGCTCCGTGAGCGGAAGTCTACCCGCGGAGGTGGACGACCTCATTGATCTCCACGCAGCGGGTAAATGCGCGTGTCTTTCTGGCCCTCGTCTGGGCCGTCCTGGGGTAATCTTTGCTACAAATTAGATCAAGGCCTGTTTGAGCGCCTCTGGATATGACGGAATGGGAATCTGTACAGTTCGGGAATGATGCTGAATGCGGGCTGACGGACCTTGGCGACATAATTTTGCCCCCAAATCCATCCTATCCTGCCAGCGTCTTCCGTCGTTTTCTGAAAGGAGAGCGCAGAAACTGTCTTCTCCCTCGCACACGTGACTGCATTTTGAAAACAGCTGCTAGGAGTGGGTTGATTAGTGTACTTTTATTGCAGTCCCAGCCCCTTGACATTTCTTTAACCTGTTCTTGGTTTTATAGCCAGACGCAAATTAGAATTACAACATTCAATTTTTTTTTTTTTTTTTGGGTTTCTACTATGTTTATAATAACTGTTAGTATTAAACACCCACAGAGACAAAGGTTAACTTTTGCCCTGCCGTCTGTTTTCATTTCATCACATTAAGTAGCATTTGAAATGAGTATTAATTCATTTCAGCTGAGAAAAAAAAATACTAAAGACTTATTGATCAGGACGAGAACAGAAATGTCGGAAACATTCAGAGTAAATTAGTAGTAATCTGGGCTTTTTTTTTCGGTGTAGCTGCTTGTTTTCTGAAAAGTAATTGGTTACCATAGTTGTTATTAGTATAGAAGCTTGTTTTTATGTAGCAAATAGCAATGCAATTTACTTTTTGAATGATATTAGCCGTCAGAGGGACTGAGTGTCTGATGTGTCTCCCTTTCTCTCTGGCAGTCTGTCTTTCCACGTGCAAGTACATTACATTTGTGCCACGAGGAAGACAGAACACCATGCTAATCCTCGCTGAAGTATTCTACACCTTGACTGTAAGTGTTGTGGCTGTGTTATGTCGGTGCCACACCTCGTTAAGACAACCAGACACGATGCGTGCGCATCTTCACCAAAAGACCCTAGACATCTCGCAGCACGACCTTTCCGCCAAATTGTTGGCGGGCCCTCCATGCTGTCTTCTTCGTTATAATTTCTGTCTCTTCCAAACATTTTCCCCGACCGCGCCATCTAAACGACCGGTGCTTTCAAAAGGACGGACTCCAACGGTATTCGGAGCACGAACGATAGACACCGGTGGCGTCAGCCAATCAGGCCGCGTACACGCGTGACGCACGCTGAAAAGCTTTGTGCGCCTGCGCCTGGCGTCCTGATCATCTTTCTGTGACTCGACAAGGCTCGTTGTTCTTACTTCCCTTCGCTACACTCTCTCGTTCTAAGATAAAACTTCAAAAGATATTCATGAGAGCGGGAGAAGATATTACACTGCAGAGAATTATTTTTCCGTCTTACGCGTGACTGAAATTAACTCTTGAGTGCTTTCCCCTTTGATGCGATTTGTGATTTTGTGTGGGTCTTACAAAATTTTGCACAAAGAATGCCAAAAATGTTTGGCATATAACTAAAAATAACATTTAGGTGATGCGCAGATGAAGCATTTACTGTACTAAAGTTTGAGTTTAACGTTTCATGTTCATGTAATAGTCTTTGTCTAAGAAATCACAACTTTTCTGCCACGACAAATCTGTCAGCAACCCGAGCTGAAAGTGGGATGATGAGGCTAAAGAGCGCGTCTTATTTATACGGGATGATGATGAAGCTGATGATGTATCTGATTTCAACGGCTAGTCGCAACATTTATTTTTCTTAAACAAAACAAGTGAATAAAAAAGTCTGTTGAAACTAATGCCCAGTCCTGCACATTTTCAGCACTCGAC
Source organism: Pomacea canaliculata (assembly GCF_003073045.1). NCBI lineage: Eukaryota > Metazoa > Mollusca > Gastropoda > Architaenioglossa > Ampullariidae > Pomacea > Pomacea canaliculata. The sequence continues at coordinate 39,661,401 of NC_037590.1, read as the reverse complement.
AAGAGACTCAGAACAGTAAATTTGCTGTTGTTGAAATTCTAATCCCTGTCAGACGCAACCTGAGTATTTTTTGAAATCCTCCATCATGAGGTTGAGGTCACGCGAGAAAAGCTGGCATTATCTCACTGCCCACGAGTGTAATTTTCAACACCGAGGGTCAGGTTTTAAAGGACACGTCCGCTGCTTTTGCGACAGTTTATGATTCTGTTGTCTTTAATTATTTATCCTCAGGCGTGCTCTGAAATTATGCTTCGAGGATTTTTTAACGATAACTGTCAAAAGTATTAAGTTTCCACAAACAGTTCATAATGTAGCATGACACTTGTTTGCACCGGGCATTTCTGTGACAATAAACAAAAACTGTATTGGATGAGACACAGAGACATGTAAAAATTCAAAAGCCACCGCATTGGACTTCCTTGACAACAGTAATGGCAGATAAAAGTAATTTTCCAGATTTGGTAATTTTATGTAATTCATACTTGTACACTACAAAACTGTGAGGTTTGGTGGAGGTAGGAGTGGAGTGTGGTGGTTTTGTCATTTCTGTTAATAGCGGCACTTATTGCTGTGGAAGTATTTTTTCTTTATAGTCATGTGTAAACACTTTAAAGGGTATTCGACAGGTAAAATTTCTGTCAAATTTAGAATGTTTTTCATTATATTTGCTTGCCAGGATAAGGCGCTATACAAGAGAACACTTATTATTATTATTACTTTTTGAAACAAGAGCGAGCGCTTCCTGTGTGTCCCTCTACATAACAGTAAATAACAAAATAGATGGTGTGTGGGTGTGTGTATGTGTGTGGGGGTGACAAAAAAGAGAGTTCCTATGGCTTGTAAGCAGCTTAGAACTAGCTGTAAAAACCCTCGTCTCAAAAAGCAATGTGTCGCAAATCGTTCGATTGTCGCGCGGGGCTTTTCTTTGAGACTGGCACTATGCAGGATGTGTTCCAGAGAAAGAAAATAGAATTGTTAAAAAGATATATGTTGAAAATAATGCTTAGAATGTTAGTAAGTCGGTCAGCACGGAACCTTGAGATAAAAGGCTTTACATTATCAGGACAGGCTGCTTTACGAGGGCTCACCTTACTAAGAAGTCAGTGCACCTCCTCCTCTCTAATCTCCACCCCCCTGTCCTATTTTAGACCATTAAGATGCTTTACAGTTTGTCTTTCTTATGCAAAATCACAGTAGTTCAAACGACAATGGAATACATTCTGCATCCTCTACGAACTTCGTTCGCCATACTCGATTCTGCGTCCCTATCGACCGCTCCGGGCACCAAGTGATGCAAAGAATGATGGAACAGAAGCGACAAGGCGGCCACGTGGCTTCGTAAATAACTACTACAAATTTTTTTGAACTTGGAAATTAAAAAAATCCATAAAACAGAACTGAGTGAGATGAACTCAAAGATCAGCCGTGCACACAACATGACTGTGGTATCCTTTGGACCAAAATGGCTGACGATGAAAGAAACAACAGGAAGAAGAAAGTCGAGTAAGCGTCTGGATGAAGACACTTAGGCAAGTCTTGAACAGTTGGTGTATATAAAGAGGCGGGTGGCCAAGGACTGGCCAGACAGGTGATTCGGGTCATTGCTACCGGCTTTTCCCACGTGCTTTTCACACTTCTTTGAGGAGAAGTTTTCAAGTGGTATCGTTCGTCTGATATCGGAGGGACCCTTTTGTTTTAGATGCTCAGGCTTGAATCTTGGCCACCTATTTTTTTCGAGATTGTCGTACCGTATAAACCCACCTTAAATGCACCACTCGATAAACGAACAAGAAAAGAAATTTGGATGCATTAAATTTACCATTCAAAGTACTGTTTTTATTTAATGGATTGGATCGGCTAAAGTCCTGTCAAAATTGAAAATAATAAAATGGCTTGAGAAAGATTTTTTTTCCCTCGTAAATCGACAAAAAGATTTTGTCTTTTGCAATTCCAGCGCGCGATTTCTCTCTCCTCCCTCCGCGTGTGTATGTATGTGTTTGTGCATAGAGTGCGTGGTGTGTGAGAGAGAGAGAGAGAAAAAAAAAGGAGCAATGCGTACATGAGATATCAAACAACATACAGACAGACATTCTGGGAGAACGAAACAGTAAAATCGACAAAATAGTCTCGCGAAAAATGAACAACAGAGGAACTCCAAACTAAGGTGTCCTGACTTTTGTCGCTTTCTTTCCGTCGTTATTTCCTCTCTGTGGAAGTTTCATCTTTCATTGTTGCCATGACTTTTCCCGTCTCTCACAGTGTCTCCCACTTTCTTGCGTGACCATGTGTACGGTACGTGACTTTATCCTCCCCTCGCCTCCCTACCTTCCCCGCCGTGAGGGTAGGCGTGCTGAATGCAGGGAGGCCGAGGCGCACGTGCGGGGCACGCGCGGTGTCTGCTCGTCGCGTGCCGGGACAACTTTTGTCAGTCTTTGGTCGCTTGGCTGCAAGCGTTATCTCGACCCAGTGGTCATCATATTGCATTACTCTCGCCATGCTGCTGTCTCCCTCACTTTCTCTTGTAGCGGCCTGGCCTGGCCTGCCAGAGGAAAAAAAATGGGAAAAAAATCTGATAGAGCCTCTTTGACAGTATCTTTGTTCCAGCTTCAATCCTTCAGATTTTTGCTTTGTTCCTTTCTGCTTTGAAGTGAAAGGCTATACAAAAATAAAGAACTATCTAGATGTATGGAAAAGAGAGATTTCAAAAAGTAAAAGACAGTTCAGGTGCTGTACGATGCAAAACAAGTTTTTTTTTTATTATTCGTTGACAAAGGTACTGGTTACAGCTGCAAAAAAAAAAAAAAAAAAAAAAAAAACAGACAAAAACAATTAGTACTACTACAAGTAGTTGAGATGTTTTTGGTATGAGAAGATATAATGATATATCACAGGCCTTGGTGCTTGGTTCGTTGTGCTGTTGCTGTTTTGGTGGATGGTGTGTGCAACTCATTGTAGCTCCGTTAGTAGAACAGTACAGTGCTCTCGGTATCAGGAGTTGAGTATTCAAAATCTTTAAAAAAATTATCTAGTCCAGCTTCAAGAAAATTCAAATAAAATGTCTGCCAGGGTCGATTACTTTTGTACCCCATTTTAGTCGACTTAAAGGTCATTTTTTTCTATCCACTGAGTAAAGCTCAGTGGTAAACTTTACTTTCCAGAATCTGTGTATCACGACCTCTCCTTTTTTCTAAAGGAGATATACACAGGCACTAACATCCAAAACCGAAAGAAGTCAACAACACAAACATCAGGATTGTAAACAGAGTTCATCCTATGGAGGATCTTCAAAAATGTTGAGTAGTCGTTTATATACATATATGAGAATTTGATATCTTTCTGTGCATAGTGGTGTTTGTAGATGGGCACTGTTCACCCAGAGTTTTGGAAATTTTATTTTGTGCCAAGATCACTCCAGTTATTAGGTAAAAGTTGCATCACTAGACCATTAATGAAGCCATTTCAAGAGGGTTTAAAGAACACTTTCTTCAGAAAACTCTGGGTTTAACTCATGCCAAGTTGCTCGTTTGCAAAAGACCATGTCTGTTTTTAAGCGGATACTTATCTTTCATTTTTAGCCAGCAGCTCTAATCTTGATATTTAGAGAGTTAAGTCTCTCCTGGGAAACAAACACGAACAGCTGCAGCATTAGGGGCACATTGGGTAATCTCCTCTTACTCCATGTTTCCTGTAAGGCAAAGTTCATGTCTCGGGTGCCTTACACATCTCAACACACATTTATTTGTTCTTGTCCATGTTTTGAAGCCACAGAAGCTTCAGGGTTCTCATGGAATCGATATAATATAGAGAACGCTGATTTCAAATGGGGATCGATGTGTGCTGTGCCAGAGTAAGTTAGTAAAAAAGAGGTTCATGAAATTTTTTTTTTTATTTTTTCAGATGCTATCCTGCATCTAACCAATGTGAGGAAATATTTCGCTTGGCCAGTTTTCGCGGTTCGCAAAAAAATAATAATAATAAAAATAATGACCTGTGTCTCGCACGAATCTGGCATTGAACAACGTCCCATCCACTAAATCAGAAAATGAAGAGCAGGCACTCATGGCCCAAGCCATCCTCCAGCTTTCTGCTTCATTTGACTGCAATTAGTGTCCAGAAGACAAAACCCAAGGAGACAGTGCTTAGAGTGAAGAACCGAAGCAGAGGTAAATGACACGGAAAAAACTTGTCATGTTGAAGAGTTATTATCCGTCAGCTATGTCCAGACCTTCTCCACTGGCCGAGAGGCGTGGATAAATTAGAAAAAAGTTCGCTAATCTAATTGAAGGTAGCTGCCTTTTAAAAAGTATTTCTCTGACATTTTCTATTAGACCCATTTCAAAGCCGAAATTCGAGGGAAACTAAGCATTAACGCTGATTATTTTGAAAACTAATTTTAAAAAAGGATTCAAAATAATTTCACTTTACAAGAAGCTTCCAGTAAAAGTCATGTTTGAAAAGTTTGCTGTCAGATTGCATTCAGAATGTCTTTTTTTATACTCGGTGATTTGCAGAATTATTTGAAGGCAAACCGTAATAAAGTAAAAAATATAAACTGTGTAAAATGGCTTTTAAAAATGTGTCCATGACGAGAGAAATTTTTTTAAAAATCCGGTATTGTGTAGTAGTTCAGTGAGGACAGGACAAAGCTACTTGTTTGTTCAGGTCAGGAACATCGATTTTCCACTGAACATCTCTGTAAGCAAACAGCTCTTTGTGGTCATCGTGATTGTAGACAGTGTAGATACAAACTCTCTTCAAGTGCCCTTGCATCAGATAGTACATTTTACATTTTCATTTTCCCTGGTCTCCTTCTCGCATTACAATCCATCTTTTACACAAGAGACAGAAAAGGTCATCGTAAAGGTCAGTCATCGCTGTGTAAGTGCTTCGGCGGCTTTGGTACACATAAAATGGAAGTTAAATGTCTCATACTTAGGCCACGCGTGCTCTGAATTAAAGGCAGGCCAGTGTTCTAACCGAGACTATTCTCTTTCCCAGCGCTCGGCAGAATTTAAATTTGAGTGTAAAGTGGATTTCGGTGTCTATAAAACCGCTGTCTCTCCTGGGAATTTCATTTGCGGGAGTTGGCCTGGGTGTGCCTGCACGTGCACACACACACACACCCACATGCACAGGCACACATCAACAGATGCCACAGATACATCTAACCTATTTTCAAAGGGAATTTTGAAGTTAGTAACGAGGTGACATTTTATCAATGGGTTTTCCTCTCCCTTTTATAGTTTTTATCTAATAAGGAACTGCGGTCTGTCTGCATAATTCTTACCAAAAAATTAGGGCATGCGCAGACCTAGGATGTCGCATGCCATTCATGCCAACAGCACATGCAATTCGGTAGATGGCGCTTCGAGTCTCTCATCAGGATCTCGTGTTCATGAATTTACGCCTGCGCATTGCAGTGAAAATAAATTGCGGAAGCTGCTACCGGAAGTTGGAGACGTCGCGAAGGGATCAGCCGAGGTGAAAGGGACGTGTGATGCCCGGAGAACTAGTAATGGCACCTCGCTCCTCCGAGGATTATCTTGAGCAAGCGACCTGTTCATCTGCACTGCCTATCGCAGTCAGAGCCGAGCGGTGAGGATAGAGTGCAGACAGCAACGAGCAAACAAGTTTTTTAAAATTTTTTTTTAAAGCTGTGTTTGCGTTATTCCGCGTGAGTTTCTCCGTGATACCCATCCGCAGGTTAACCCAGTAAATTAAGAGAAAAATTCTGAAAGGGAAATAGCGACTTTATAAGACTGGTGATGTAGGTTTGACTCCCAGTGAACCTTTATGTCTCTAGTTCAGTTTCCATTCATCTACCAATTCAATGCAGTAAGCATTGAAGGTCGCTTCAGGGTAGATACCTGCACGAATTTACTTATAATGCACTGCAACGATTTGTGTTGATCTTGCCATAGTGGAGAAACAATGGAGTGAAAGGCGATGATAATCATCGTCTTTGCGAGTTGACTGCATGCGCCCTGCAAGGTGAGAAAGAATGGATTGAGAAAGAATGCCGCCGCATAGTAATTTATGCAGTTTGACAAGGTTTATAATTGTAAATTTCTTAAATATTTCTCTTTTTCTGCTTGTCTTTTCATTTATGTGATGGAAAATGTAGTGACGAAAGCACAAGGATGAGAAAATGTTAAGAGTGCATGGAAAGTAGATAAAAAAGAAGTTAGAATTGCAGAAAATGGAGACAGTAATCCCCTATATTAAAACAAGATAGTGCAGATGAACAATCGGCTACATAGAATTATAGTGGCAGAATGGTCGACAGGTGGAAACGGCTTGGGACAGGACTAGAACAACAGAAAACAGGGTTATGATGCAACACAAAAAAACCACACAAAACAGGAGGAGGAGGAGGAGACACCAAGTCGACGTAGACCCGGAGACGAGACAAAAAAGAAAAAAAAGTTAATAAAAGGAGTCCCTCAAGACAGGCAAAGGGACATCACTAATTTAATTGTTGATGGAAAACCTGCAAATAATTAGAACCGCAGAAGCGAAACCCGCAAATGGCGAGGGCGGTCAGTAACTCCTCTTTTTTTTTTTTTTTTTTTTTTTTTTTTTTTTTTGTCCTCAACATTTTTTTTAATTACTAGAAAAAATTTGATTAATCCTTTTAATAAAGTTTATAACCGGGTAGCACAGTTTCATTGCTTGCCCTGTGTCTCACAAACTCTGCATCAGTGTGGCGATTACGGGTTTAGGACACCAATAGGGGGAATTTCCCTCGGTCAAGTAGCTGTGGACTGAAAGGAAATCGGTCTTTTGGGTGGTGCAGATCAACATTCATATCAAAGGCCTGGAGATATCTCATGTTTTATCGTATTGTACCCTGGTCCCAAAGCGAGAGCCTAATGCGTCTTCTTGGAGCCATAGGAACTGATCGGAACCTTGGAGGCGGAAATGAACTTTTCTTCACAGCAAGGCCCCCACGTGACACTGCAACCTTGCTGTGCAGCCATTGGTGTTTAGAGATCGCAAGCGATGGACACAGTGTCGGATACTGACTGCTAAACCTAAATCCATTCATATTACGGGACAGGAAGGCAAAAATACCTCCTGCATTGCCCCTGTCCGCCCAAATATGAATCATAGGAAGTAGACTCATTGCATCTTTCAGACCTCAGTCCGTCAGAACATCACCCCGCAACAGCTGTGTGATTACAGCTGTGATTACAGCTGGGAAATAGCAACTCCCACTTCAACTGTGGTGTTTCTTGCTCCAATACGGGCCTTGTCGGTGGGATATGGTGCAAGAAAACACAGGACTGAGCTAAAAAGCTGTATCAAGATAAAGTATAGAATTGGAAGGAAGACCTTTTATCGACCTCTTCTGTGGCCATTCGGATGACATAAACAACAGGTGAGAAAAAAAATCTTGATTCAAAGCCTCCTTCAGTTTCATGAAAAGTATCTCACGAAGCAGTGTACACATGGTAGACAAGCCGACTATCGGAATCTATGTAAAGAGGTGATTATCCGCTATTTTATTCTGTTAAAAAGAATTTCCATGAAGCAGAATATCGATTTGCCTTATCAGGGGCCCTTTTAGAGGATCGACCAGAGATTGGGAAGAGAGATAAATGGAAAGACCCCGATTTCCGCAAATACAGCGCCAGATGGGTGCATTGCCATCGATGCATTTATTCCAACAGTCGCAATCTTTTATTGCCAGTTTCACAACATTATGGTATTGCATGCTTAGCTGAGTCACATCCCGACATTTTCTCTCTCTCTCACTTCCTCCTGTGCTGCTTGCTTGGCACCTTCTCGTCTAGTGCCGCGAGACGGTGCGAGACACTGCGGGTGCCAAACTCACTAAACTGCGAGCTTACAGTGGGAACCGGGGAATTTCAAATGCACGGTTCATTGACTCAACCTGTCGGCCAAGTCTAATGAACCTTTCATCGTGGGCTGACGAAACAGCATCTTCGGGAAAGGGCGGTAATTGGCGCGATTATTGAAGCATTTCTCAGGGCTCGGCGAACCCGAGTTTCATCCATGATGGGCTTAATAAGAATAATGGATGCTTATCTGGTGCTTAGGTTATTTATCTGATATTTTTAAAAATATCGAAATATCAATCTCTGACTGAGTAGAATTTTTGTTTCGTGAAGACACAAACCATACTGGTTTGCTATTTCTAGGAGAAAGCCGTAGTTTGGATATTAAAAGAAAAGATTGCAGAAATAGCAAGTTGGACTTGATAGACACTGATGTGTTACAATGTAAACATTACATGCCAATTATTCAAGGCCGCCATGCTTTGTACACTTTCACTAAGGAAAATAAATCAATCCTAATTCGGGAAATAGGAGGTACCACGTGACAAGAAAGGCATCCATCACACCAGTCTTTTCTGCTCTGTTTCTTTTCGCTGTACTTGAGTTAGAAATTCGCTTTTTTGCCTGTTGCATAGAGCCATAGGTTTGCTTTTTCAAAATCAGGCGATTCATTTGTTATGTCAAGAATCGAACCATAGGTTTGCTATTTCAGACTGCGAGACATAAACTGGCATTTCATGGACAAAGGTATAAGGCGCTAAGGTTCAAACATAACAAGATGTATAACTACTGGAAACCGGTCATTTACCATGTGTTAATACAATACAATACATCTTTATCTGTACCAGAGGGCCCTGTGGAACACAATCACCAATCAAAACGCGGGACGTTTGTCGCCACCACACCTCAAAGCAAAATGGCCGACGCAAAAGAACGGAAGCAAGAGATTTATAGCCATCAGGTGGGCAGACAACTGGCAGCATCACGAATGTCTGTCGCAAATAAATACGGAGACGATACAACTTCCGTGATCCATTGACCCCTTCGCGGTAACCGTGTCTCTGTTAGGTTAGACAAAACAGGGCAGTAGATACTCAGACAGTTCAGTTTGTACACAAAGTACTTAAAACACCTTTATGGGTGAGCGAGAGAGAGAGAGGTGAAAGTCAACGAGAGAGAGAAGAGGTAGCAGCGGTTTTTAAATCCTTTAGCGATTCTTTTACCGGTTGGCATTTTCAGAGACTTCTCGAAGGATCGTGAGGAGTATTGCATGCAATTTCGCTGGTGTTTTTTCCAGTGGTATGGGTCTAATACCAGCAGCCCTTCTACGCGCATTTACAACTCCATTTTGTCCATAGCACTTTTTATGGTGAAGATAAATGGCTTGTTTAAGTGGACTTTTTTTTAACCGTCCATGTTGGCAGATATACTGAGAGCAACCTTCCCTCTGTGCTCTCCGCTTGAAAGCAGTAACAATAAATGGCCAAGGATGGTGGACGTTTTGAAAGCGATATTTATTTTGAGAGAATGTTTTGAAAACGAGACCTAATTTCACTGGATTTTTTTTTTTGAAAATGAGACTTGTTTTTGCAGACCTTCTGAAAGGCTTATTTTTCAAGATTTCTTTTTGCCACAACCAGTCAAAAAAATCGTCTGTCTACAAGCTTGGTGTGAGAAAGTCAGACACAGGGAGAACATCCCTTCTCTTGACCAAAAAAGGAAAGAAAGTATAAAACAAAACAAAAGAAGCTCTTCACCCTCATCTAAAGGATAAAGTTTGCAAGATGACATCTCATGTTGTCCTGCAGCGCACGAAATCCAGGCAGATTTCAAGTCGAAGACAGCTGTCTTGTTGAGGAGATGTTCCCAAGGGAACCTGGGAGTTCTCATCGTAAATCTGGACGCATTATTTAGAGAAAAGCGCTGAAAGTCGTTTACTTATGCAAAAAGAAGTTTGGACAGCCGTCCAGTGGAAGGCCTGCAGGCTGTCACAGGAAGGGGATGAAGCGCCGACCGATCAGACAGCTCCAGAAAGGCTTTCTCTGCAATTTTCCATTTAAGGCCAGCGAGATTGGTTTCGGGACTTAATGATTCGAGATTTTGTGGTAACAGTGTAGCTGGTATAAAGGGTGTAATATCCACTTAAAATGTTATTTCACTCCGTCAATGTCAGTAACATTCTCATTGATTTACCACACAGTAGCTATTGTCCGTTTTCCGATCTGCCTAACCAACAGTTAGTATAAAACATGGCGATGATGTAGAAGTGCTGATGAAAATGATTATATATTGCTGTTGTTATTATTTCAGAAGGATTCGGTGCACACGCATTGTGTTTTGTAGGGGCAGACCCAACAGATGACAGGGTGTGTTTGTCCTCTCGGCGGTGCGTGCATTTAGACAGTCCATTCTGAGATATTTGGGGACCCGCTCGTTCCGCCTATTGTCGAGGTGCCTGGCAGGGAAGTTGTGAAGAGGCTGCTGTGGCACGCATGTCACAAGGCTGTCATATCACTACAGTTCCCTTCTCTTGATTGTGGAAATAAGCCCCTCCTGGGGACTGGACAGGATGGCTGCTCTGCTGAGGACGTAGTAGACCTTCGGAAGTATTTCTGTGATTGAGGTTGGTGAGGACCGTCTCTCTTCCTTTGCGCATGAGCAGTCTTGCTGAGATGCTGCCAACCTTGCGATTTTCCTTCTAAGAGCTTCCGAACTTCTTTTCTACATCCTACCCTAAACTTCCCGAGCCCTGTGTTCACGGAGCTATCTACCGGTCAGGTGTATAGAATAGTTGTGACACTTCGTTTCACCATATACCTATCTCCTGATGCAGTCTGTATGCATGGAGCGTTGAGGCTTCTTGCATTCAACCAAAAATCTTAAAATTGTTATAAAGAAGCACTGTTTGAAACCTTATTCTTTTCAAAAATCGCTCCTACCTGATTAAAATCCGTTGAACGAGTACTTTAGCAGTGTTTAATAGTGGTTTTCACTTCTAAATTTGAAGTAAATCTGTTGTAGACAGGCTAAAACGGTTTTCTTACCATCGATGGCTGTGGATATCACAATTAACTTAGGGGACAGGTGTTTAAAAGCAAACACAACACCCTATGATAAAATAAAACACCAAATTGTTTGAGCGGTTTGGATTTCAACAAAAATGTATCTCTAAAGTTGTTGAAGAAATCGAAATGATATCACAGCGCTCAGGCCAACAAAGTTTTAAAATGTAGTAGGAGACATTTTGAATGCTCATCAATTGTTAATCTTGGTTAATTTTTGTATTTACAAACTATAGCAGAACACATCATTTACTTGCATTCATTACCATGGAATGTTTGGAAAAAAAAATTATCGACTGCCCAAAGAGCGATCGAGTGGTGCCATCTTTGTGGTCGTCTACTGGTCGTTGTCAAGATGACTTGTATAGTCGAGTGTAGTGATCTCTGTGTTCACATCCCGCCATACCCACTGTGTTCCTCCCCTCGCCCGCGCATGCGATTTTATTATGGTTGTCTTGAATTCTACAAATAATCCATTTAGCTGTTCTGCTCCCACTTCGTATGGAAAACTTTGTTTTCGCTGCTTTTCCATGAGAGTCGCCATTTTACATTAATATGTTGTAATGGAATGTTAAGTCCAGCTGAATCTGTTTTATCTTATTTAGAAGATTTTCGTCCAAAAAAAACCTCTCCTATAATTGTGTTATTCGACACGCTTAGGAGCTTTTTGTAAAATAGTTTTAAAAGATATTAGGCCTGAAAGTGTCCAAAACTACACAAAATGTTGCGGCTGTCCCCAGAGCTTTTCGCAGGGAGTCTTCGGCATCATTGGCGTGGTCAGGCAACCGGAAGACAAGCTTGTTTCTCTGTGTTGTCGCACTCTTAGCAGTTGACGAGTGCTTGTTGATCCAGACTTTGTTGTTCATTTTTTTTTTATCTTGACTAAACGCGGATTTTTACATTTGGCGGATGGAGATAAGCGTTATTAGCGAGTACCCGAGGTGTACGAATAGAAATCATATCTCCTGTACTTTCTGGATTTTGTGAAACTTTGTATTATTAACATAGCCAGATCCTTATATCACCAGTCGAGCCTTATTTCATCATTCCAGTCAGATCCATACAGTCAAGCCCTGTAATGTCGGTGCAACATCATATCATTAGTCTAGCCTTATATCTCAGTAAAGCTAGTCGTTAGTACAACCTTGTAGTTTTAGCCCAGCATTAAATCTTTAGTAGAGCCACATTGTGGAAAAAATTCAGCATCTTCCTTTCGTTCGTTTCTTCTTTTTCCTCTCTTCTTCCCACCTTATTCCTCTTCTTATTTTCGAACATCATCAGCTCTCTCATTCGCCAGCAGTTGTCAAAGAAGGCAAGCTTAACCTGTATGCTTTGCCCTGCCTGCTTGACTGATGTTTGTAGGCATGGACTTGCCTATTTACATATTTTTATTCCCTGTTTAAGTTTTAAAGACCCTTAAAATTGTAATCGCTGGAGAATTTTTGTACGGACCCTTACATGGCTAAAACAAAGTCGGTCGTTTCTTTTGTTTAGGATTTGTTTTTATTTCCTTCCTAAGCAGCATTGTACTGCTGTTTTTAAAACCAGATTCGATAGTTTGCAATCCAGTGGCGGAAGTATTTTCCTGAGATCGAATAAAGCAAAGGAAATTGGCCAGTGCAGGATATTGGCAATAGGCTTAAAGGTCTTATAATTTTCACTTAATTCGAAGCATTCACTTTTTGGGGGCCGCCAGCAGGAAGCATGAGCTTATTGCACTAACCTGAGCGGCAGTGTGCTCGCAAGTCAATAACCCCAATGTTTTATAATGCAAGAGCAGCCAGCTCTCCCCTACCTGGAAAGAGATCGAACAGTTCCGTCATAACACTCTGACACATCGCATGTTTGCCGAGAGCTGCACGAGAGCTGCACGAGAGCTGCCATCGTTCAGCGCAATGAATGTTGTTGACTTAGCATGTCACATGGTTGAAAGCCTTTCACCTCTCAATCGCGCCTTGGAGAAAAATAAACTTTAAACTTGAAATCCAAGACTAGAAAAGAGGGAGAAACTGAAGAAAAAAAATGAGGGAAAAAAATTAGTTCGTCTCCTCTGCTGAACTTTCTCATTCTCCCTCTCCCGCATGCACATGCACACGCACGCGCTCACACACTTTCAGCACACATGCTGGCATGCATGCACACAGTCGTGTGCAATATTAACCGAATCAATCGACTTCCTGGTCATCATATTACTGTTTGCATTGAATGTATTTGTTGGGCCAAAGTGCCCTCTCCAACTGCAGGTCAAAGATGTGGAAAAAATAGTTTCCCTCTCCCTCCGCCCCAAACTGGCATCTTGCCAAACTATTCAGGGTGGGTGTTCGTGTGCTGTCTGCACTTCTAGTTTTTTTTAGTAGCTTTGAGAAAAAAATACTAAGTTAATTAGATTAATGCGACAATGACACCGGGGATTAAAAACTTGAACACTGACAGGTCGTGTGCTTTCCAGAAGCACCTACGGGAAACTGTGGCACCTGCGAATTAAAATTTTTAACTGGAACAGAGTAAATATCCTCACGTAGGAAAAAAAAATTTCCTCTTTATTTCGTAGGGGTAATATTTGAGTATTTTGCCACCATCATCACCCCCATCCTCCCTTTCCACCATTCCATCTTTCACGTCCTCTTTCACGTCCAGAAAGATTTGTCTATCCATCACTCGCGGAAATCCTAATCAACCAATCGGTCATGCTGCCGCTTTTGCGCGTGAGCACAGTCTTGAGACTCTCATAAAACAGCATCTTCATCACACAAGAGCCATGGTCCATGAAAACCTTACGGTCATTTTACTAATCACTTCCCGTCCAGTCGCCTCGTCGCAATCTTTGTCCGCGCTTGTTCCCGGCCACTTGAGGTGCGCGGTAAATTTCGCTGCAGCCCCGGTCTTAACCAGCTGGCCACGGGGGAGGCCGGGCCCTTAACAGCAATCTCATCATTCTCTCATTATTGCAGCTTAGCTGGGCACCGTGAGAAAAAGCTGGCGCCGGGCGATATCAAAGCCAATGGGTGGGACTGGGCGAGCCCCAGAGACTTGGAGAGCCTTTATCATGGGAATACCCGGGGTATGAAATAGCTGAGAGATGTGCGACTTCGCGACTGCGACTTCCGATGTCACTCTGGCACTTTCTGTCTTTCTCCATCCCCCACTACTCATGCGGTGCATGAGGATTTTTCTGAGAAAAAAAATATGAGTTGATTGATTAGGCTGTCAAGTGTTTAAATATTGATACCTGATGCGTGACATACCTGCATGTTCTTTGCAGGTAAGTCAGGAAAATACATACTGTCCAAATGCAGGCGTGCAAATCATCTCATTTCGTTGGTTCGGTACCAAGGGAATATCTCTCAACACAAGAGGCCATTTTCATTCTTTCAGAGTAAGAAAGCAACTGAGAAAAAAAGTCGATTTACGTAAAAGCTTGTTCACTCTTTACAGTCTGTGGAAAATGGATCGCGGTAAAAAATAAAACACACATTTACTTGGAGGATGGGCAAGAAACTTCTAATGGTAAAGAGTTTCAAGAGAGCAACTTCTGCTTTACTCGTTAAAACTTTTCCAAGGGGAGTAATTTTGTCAGACCGGGCAGTTATCTCGCGCTTACGACCTGTCCCCCTTAAAAAAAAAAATCCTTGTGTTTTTGTGTATAATGTCTGACATAATCAGAGCGGTTGCTGGTCCATGATGTTAGCTCTCAAACTGTTTTGTATTCTGAATATTGAGCGACAGATTGTTGCGCGCTCGCGACATGTCCAGTAAAAAGGCCGATGCTGGCGCCGCCTGGCTTTACATAGTGCCAACCAGTCTTGTGCTTCTTTCTGGTGTTGCAACAGGCGCCACAACTCTGTGTGGGCGCTGCTGCAGTTATCTGCTCACCGATGTCACTAGGAGTGAGTCCGTGGTCCCGAAGGTAAGCGAGGCTTGCAGCGGTCGCAAAGAGGTTTAAACAGCTGGTGTCTCCGAGGTAGTAGGACATTTTTTCGGAACTGTTTTACCGGTCGAGGTGGGGCTTGGAGTAGGTGGTAGGTTGAGGATCAAAGTGGAGCGCATCGGAGGTAAGCTGTGGTGTGGACTGAGGGAGAGGAGTGCTTGGTGGTGTGTAGACGGGGCATTGTGATGTGTCTGATTGTTATTGTCATGTGTGGTTGTCATTGTGATTTGTCTGATTGTTATTGTCATGTGTGGTTGTCATTGTGATGTGTCTGATTGTTATTGTCATGTGTGGTTGTCATTGTGATTTGTCTGATTGTTATTGTCATGTGTGGTTGTCATTGTGATTTGTCTGATTGCCATGTGTCTGATTGTGTTTTCTGCCTTTTAGTTCTCTCAGGATTTCCTTGCCTGGTGTCTGTTCTGTGTTCTGATTATTTTTGTATTTTGCCAAGATGTCGTTCTGTTTGCTTGATTGTGTCATCGTAGTCTCTTTTGCTAACAGACCGTGTAGCTAAATGAGTTGTTGTAAGGACTGCTGTGCATGAGATGTTGTCAGTAAGCACCACACGATGTTCCTTCGATGTGAGGAGTGATTTCGGGCTGAACCTGAGAAAAATAATAATACAAATCATCACCTGCATCCTCCTATTTCTTCCCAATAATTTCTCTTTTACTCACTTTTGTTTCCAAATTCCCTCCCATCTCCTTCCTTGCTATCTCTTCTTTCCTTATCTATTCCATTATCCTCCGCCCTTTCTCAGTAATTACTCTTTGCAGTTTCATAAATTATTAATACTTTTGCTCACTTACTATAGTGTTTAGTAGTAGTCGTCTTAGAAGCAAATGAATTTTAGCTCGCGACCATTTTTAAAAATTCTGAACCCATGGTGTATCTTAATGTTCGGTTATGTTTTGCGCAAAAACATCATACTAAATTTATGCTAAAACTAGATGTCGATGCCTTCATTTCCTCTCGACATTTCGTGAAAAAAAAAAAGAATAATTTCAAAAGTCAGCTGGAAAATCTCAAGAAAGAAAGACAGAATTTCTTTTCCATTGGCAGCTTCACACCAGTCATCCCATGATTATTAATAAATCTGGGAGAGGCTTTTAGTGCGTGGTGGTGGTGGTGGTGGTGGTGGTGGTGGTGGTGGTGGTGGGAACTGTTTCTCTTCGAGGCTGAGATTTATGATGCGAGTTATTTCCCCGTTTTTGAAACACGTCCGCGTGTGTGGGAGGCTTCCTTTGACATTCGCCAACTGTCGATTCACTGAAACGGGTTGACAGTTTTAAGAGGAACTTATTGCGATCGACCACAATGCTGATGGTGCTTTGTAAAAAAAAAAAAAAAAAAAAAGAAAAAAAAAGAGAGATCTCATCTAAGCTGGCATTTATCACAATATGGGTAGTTTGCATTGCCAGTCTTTCGTAACGGGCGGACTTCCAATCAGTGTGTGTGTGTGCACAGTTCTTTCTTCTTTCCTGTCTTTCTGCTTTTGTCTTTAGTACTAAAGAAACAGTCATTAGCCGCAAGGACAGACCGCATAAACAACGGTAGTCCGACTGGTCGTACTGAAATGCCTGCCAGTCGTATAAAAACATACATCTATGAATAATAGATGATGATGATAAACAATACCATGTAGCTCTGTGTAAAATACAATCTATGATCACCAAACATTGAAAGTGCCTAACGGTGCCTTCCTCAAAACATTTCTCGATAAGCGATACATAGTTCTGTGTGTGCGTGTGTACGCGCACGCGCGAGCGAATTAAAGTTTTTGATATCTGAACTCTGAGAATCTTACACGCATGTGACCAAAGGACATTTTAGAAGTTGAACACTACGAGATAAAGTATCAACCCGTGTCTGTAGACCGAGAAGACAGAAGGGATTCAGACAGTACAGTCATTTGCAAGTGCTCTTTGCCTGTGGACTACAACACATTGTGGATCGCCATTATGTCGAGCTTTGGCGGGGGCTCGCAGCTGTGGTGCAGAGTGAATAGAGACGAGGCATCGGGCATCTTTACGACGCGAAGGGATCTTCGAGAGGACGCGGGAACTGTGCGGAGGGCAATAAACATGGCGACAATGGTCACGAGACCAGAGCCACGAGACATAAGGAGATGCAGACTAATGTGTGATCTTTCTCATTGGAGCCGCGCACGGGCATTTTATTCCTTCTTTTGCATTTCTCGGAGAAACGAATGCAGTGGTAGGGAGCCTCGGTCTTTTCTCTTTGCCTGTAAAGGCTCGCTCTGAGGATGAAGTGACTTCCTGTTTATTTGATGCTGGGGATGGTGCGAAAAAAAAAAAAGAATGAAGAGGAAAAAAGAGAAAGCCTTGAACTAGGTCTGATTTCCAAAAGGAATCTCAACAAAATAAACAAATATTAAAAAATAGTCTTGGAAAACAGTTAAGTATGTCGAACGTCGATTTGTTTTGAACCTCCCACGTGGAGATAGTTTTAGTTTTTAGTTTGTGAAAGGCACAGGATGGAACTGTTAGGTCAAGTTCCAGGGGTAAAGATGTGTATGTTTCTTTGACTTTGCCCTCGCCTTAGCTAGGCTTTATGTTTCTTCATTCCTCGAGAGACCCTCGAAGGAATAAGAACACGCATACTTGACAAGAAAGAGGAGCGAGCATAGCTGAGGAATACGATTGTCTAACGACTAGGGGAAGGTGAAGGGTCACCAGACTAGAAGGAGACAAGAGAAGCTACAGTCGTCACCGAGTAGGTGATACATGACCGGAGAGACTTAATTCTTGATTTTTTTTTTTTTTTTTTTTTTTTTTTAAGAAAAGCCCGTGAATTCAGATCGGTGTTATAATTATGAAATGTTAAAACTGGCCAAATGGGGGCTGCCGGAAAGGGATGGGTCAGCAAGCAGATGAAGGTGTGGAGTGAAATTGACCAGAAGACTCTTACAATCCTCACTTGTTATCTCGCTTTGTACTACTCGAGTACATAAACTAAAAAAAAAATCTCGCTTTTACCCGCTTTTTGCCACCTGCTTTGAGGCAGAATGGTTTTCCCCCATCCCCAACACATCCCCTCTCTCTATATACATATACATCAACCTCCCGTGAATCCTCTGCTTTCTTTATACCAGTCTTATATCTTTTTAAAAATAAAACAAGAGAAATATGTTGGATGGACGGAAGTGAGATAATGAGGCTGTATTTTATAGTTTATCTCGACTAAAGGCTCTACTACAGCTGAAAGTCGTCTTCATCACTAGCACATTTTTTCAAGTCCATCATCAGAAAAATTTCCAGTAATGCCTGGAGTCCAGCATCAACTTGTCTGTGCAAACTCACCGTACGACCAGTCTCACCCACACTGTCGCCTGTGCAAACTCACCCTCAGCCTCGCGAGCCAGAGAAGCAAGACAAAAAAAATGTTCGGATGAAAAATAGACGAATGAACAACTTTGCCGACTTTCCTGAAAGGCATCTGGCGATCTCCCTGTTTCCTTCAGCCACGGAGAAGAAAGATTAATAAAAAGGGCGAAGAATAATAGAGAAACCATTTTTATGGCTTTGAGAACAAAAGTTTTAAAAAATTCGCATTACTAGGCCGATGATATGCTGTCGTTTTGTCTTGTCACTGATGTAGAATGACAAAGTCCCTCCGTTCGTTTTCCTCCAACGAGTGCTGCCACCGAACTCCGTTTGGTGAGTTTCTGGTCTTGTTTCTCGACCGCCTGAAAGACATAATGACAGTCTCTAAGCTGGTCAGTTGTGGGGTGCCAAGATAAACACAATGAAATACATATCAGACAAATATCAAAATGGCTAAAAAACCGTTAACTAACTGTAGAAGTGAATTTTCTTTCTGGGAATATTTGCTTCCACGATACTTTGGCGACTTCTTGTCTTGTGAAAGCTCCATTTCATGAGATAATCAGATTTTATCAGCTTGGTAGCTGGGAGGTTCGTGATTGCCATGGTTTAATATGATGCGAAAAACTTGTCATAGCTAGCCGATAGGACAGCAGATCTCAGAGGACATTTTATTGGCTGGTCGTCCTGCCATCTGGAAGTTTGGTTTTTTTGTGGCAAGTAATTTGCTGGTCTGTGGCAGATTCGAGGCAAGCGAAAGATGTTGGGTGCTGCGTGTCAGGCGTCAACAAGCACTGTCTCGAAAATGCGAAAATTTTGTTTTGGCACTTGTTACCATAGCAACAAGATGCGATTCTTGGCAATAGAGTTCTTTGTGCACCACCACACTGAGACCGACTCGACCTGACCGTTAATCTGTTTGTATTCAAAGGTCCATTACATTTATTACTTTCAAGTGTGGGTTTAAATGTGATCCAGTATCTGTGCAGGTGCAGGCAAATGCATTCAGGCACTGGCAGGCGCTATCAGGCACTTGCAGGTGCAATCGCTAGAAAATGCGGGCTTGTGCTGGAAGGAACAGGCTGCACAATTGTTTCTCATTACTCGCACCACTGTTTCTATGGAGACACCTGCTCTCTAGCTTCTAAGTCCGAATCTGTCTTCTTGCAACGAGGAGTGAAGTACTAATTGCAGACTTTCTTCCATTTGTCTGCATTCTGTCCGCGTACTCGTTGGTCGTCTTCCGTTATCGCATCATTAAACATCGCCCTGTTGTCCGAATGACTGTCAGGCGGCCGCGTGGCATTCTGGGTGTTGTGATCAAAGTGGCCGTTGAGACTTCTGTCCTGAAGTGTTGAATAAGCAGCGTGTGTGTGCGTGTGTGGGGGCACGGGAAAAGAAAAAGAGAAGTGAAACAGGAGAATCAATCTCAAAGATCGATTTCAGTTGTTTCCTTTCAAGCGCAGACAGAAGTAACTCATGACTGAGGCTTTTAAGTAACATCCGTAACTTGCAATTTGTTTGGTAATGAGCGTGTTTGATGACCAGCTTTTAGGGGAATTGTGCATGCATCTCAAAAAGGCTTGTCCTGGCCCCGGCACTGTCACGTGGCTGACCCATGGCACGAGAGCGGGGTGGCGTACAGTGTCACGTGCTCTGGAACTCAATGAGGACAGCGCGCACCCACCGAGGGCATGAAACGTGCCCCGCAGTCGTCGCGTGTGCTGGTAGGATCAGGAATATTGAGCAGGAATTGTTTTCTCCATTCTTTCCCCTCTTTTCTCCTCCCTCCCCACCCCTTTAATCCTCTGCTCCTACTGTATTTATCATCAAACAGGAGAAATAGTTTCTGCCTGTCCTCGCCTTTAGCCGAGCCGCGATGGTGTCAGAAAATGCATAATTCAGGAGACATTCAGGATTCAATTGTCTGGAATGGCTGTGGGATGGCTGACTGCGACTTATCTTCCCTTTGTTTTCTCTTGCTTTCACTTGATGAGAGTGCACACACACACACACGCACACATACATAGACTCTCTCTGTATGCCTTTCTGTCTTGTCACTCGCCCCAAACGCTCCTCCCACTGTACTAACGCATACTAACCGTCAAATGCCCCATGTATTATTTAATCCTGAAAATTGCGCCGATGGTAAGGCTTCTGTTAACGATCTACTACCGTGGTCTCTTCCCGACATCCTGTTATCGATTATCAATATTCCTCGACTGGGCAACATCGCTTCAAGTTTACGACTTGTTTATATCTGTTAGCTTGCTCTTAACAACCGCCTGCACGGTACTCACGCCATGTTTGGCAGTTCCTGCATTCTTTCTGCTTCAGACATCCAAAACATCAGTGCACTTAGTGTAATTCTTCTACATGGATTTCGCGCAATTTACCAGTAAACTAATGTTCATTCTATTAAATTTCCAGAGATTTATAAAGACCTGCTGTCGTCTCTATTAACTTAGGTCGATTTATGAAATATCCCAATTGCTGTCCTCTCTATTAAATTTCTGAAGATCTCCATGGGTGAAAGCTGGAAAGTTGGGACACACATACAGAGAAAGAGTGTACTTCTGAAAGTTCTCATCAGCTTAAAGAGCAAGAGAAAATACAGGGCAGAAAGGTCATCCATCCCTCCGTCATTTCAGACAACGGAATCCTGAATGTCCTCAATCTTTCGAATTTGTCAAATGAGGAAATCCGAGTTTTTATTTCTCCTGCCTTTTTTGTAGGGGCGGTGATGGGTTTTCATTTGTTAGGATTTGAAATTTAAAGTTCGACTTGGGGTTAGTTTACGAGCAATCAAACGTCGCAACCAAACCAGAAAGAGGCTCTGATTGGCCATTTTAAATTCTCACATTGGTCTTGCCACATATTTATAACCATTCTTATTGGCCACTTTGCAGAAGTTGAAGAAGCTATTTTCTTTTCGTGCGGTTCAAATCGACAAAAATAACAGAATAAAAAACAACTGGGGATGGGAATGGCTTCCATGAATCTACATGAGTTGATGAAGTAGATGTGGATTTTGGTGCAAAATAAAAAACAACAACAAACAGACAGGAAGATGAACTACAATTCTGGAGGGAGGAGGCCGTCGAGGAATCATACAAGTTAAAGCGAGCACATAAACCTCTACAAGATTATTATTTCCTGTTGTATACACGGTTTAGGTTTGGGTTCGATCGGCAGAATGAAAACCCTGACGAGAAGGATGGAAATATCAAGTAAAGTTTAGTGTTAAAATCCGTTAATCGATGCAATTAACAGGAATTCATTGATAAAAAATAAGTTACTGACATTTAAAATGAAACGTAGAATAAATTGCTGTTATTATAAGTATTGCTAATATATTTGACAATGTTAAGTTCACTTCAGTGTTTGTGACTTTTTATGGGAACCGGTTGCATTTATTGTTTATTTAAATGCTGGCAATGTATGGGTTTATACCTAGTTTTCATACATAAAATTCATTAACTGTATGTGTGTGTGTGCGTGCGTGCATGCGTGCGTTTATAGTAATACAATTGGCTAGCTTAGAGCTTAGGGACAGCAGGCAAAAGGAATTTCTCATGAAGACTGACATGCCACATTACGAGACCGGCGTCTTGTTGCGGGCACTGGCACACCCCACACAGCAAAGTCCCTCAGCGCCACCTGTGTCTGCATTGCCAGGCCACTAGAGACTGTGTGGTCTGACCGCATCAGCATCTGTTTGCACACGAACGCCCAACATCCAACCCTTCTTTCCAACCTTTTCAGGTGATTTCGAATACTCGTTTACAAGCCTTGGTGTCCAAAGCCAGAGCTGAAAATGGTAAGAAATGAGGTCAGAGGTCACACCACACAGTCTGCAGTTGGCCTCCAACAGTAAGTCAAGTGCAGATCCATGACCTATTCGCCGACAGTGTCCTCATCCAGTTCGAAAATAAGACTGACTATTTCACTAACAAGGCCACTACACACCAAGCTCGCTGAAAAAAAGAATAGAATGCCGAGCGCTGTTCTGTAACTTGTTTGCTGACAGTTTTCTAACTGCCGAAGCCTGACAGGATGGACTGCGTTTTCTCTCATGTGGAGTTATCATTGTTTAAGGTTTTCAAATTAAGTCTATTAAATTCTGAACTAGAACTTTTTATGTTAACTGGATTAACATTTCAACTGCCAATGCCGTCATGACATTTAAAATTAAGAGCTCGAGACAGGAAGTTCTTGAAGGTGGCCTAGAAAATGTCTGATAAACTGATGCTCTGCTCATTACACAGCTGCTCGTTGGGTGCAATACTCACTCTCTTGAAGTTTTTTAAAATATCTGGATAAATGTTTCTTACCCTGCGTGTTATTTGCTTCAACGTCTCCTTAATCCGTTTCTCGGTTTCTCCGTTTTCAATCATTTCGCCTTTCATGTTTATCTAAAAACACTCCTTTCCTCGGCCTCCTAATGACATAGAGCAGTTCATATTGCACCGCTGGCTGTGGCTTAATATTAAATTGTGTCTGGGCGAAGATGTGTGCATGTGAGAGAAAATATCTTCAAAGCTTTTTATTAGTTTATTTATTATTTTTATTTATTTATTATTATTATTATCATTTTTGATAAAAGAAACAGGAAAGTTCCTAAAGCAGATTTTCCTCGAATGGAGGAAGAATGCACTCCTTCACCTCGCATTCCACCTTTTCCTTTCGGTTTTTCTGGCGGCTCGACGATAGGGCACCGCTTTCTCGGCTTTGACGATTGTGTGTCTCTTGTCAGTACCATTTACCATGAGCCTGTCTGCTGTCAGAATGAGTAGCAGCTCTTGCCTGCAAAAAAAAGTTCTCTTTGTGGAGACCTCCGAAGGTTAACGGTTACTTCTGTGGCGAGCGTCAGCCAGAAATGAAATCCATTTGGATGCACCGAGCACGGCCATTTTCGGGAGCGATTATACGACTAAATTTGTTTTTCGTCTGACCTTAATGTCTTTGTTATTGCGAAGAAGACCCAATTTACGAGCTTTGGCGATTCGAGACGGGAACATATTGCAAGTAGCTAATGTCGTCACATGTGGGTTTGGCGATGACATGTGGCGGGTGGATAGGACATTAGGGACGGTCCATCAGCGTGAAATGCAATTCTGGGTAATGTTGAGCTCAGTAATATGGATTACACATCCGAAGATTGCAGTCAAACGGGCTTTTACAAATACATGTTGTTTTTTTTAAAATAGTGGGAGTGACGGCTTTATTTGTATCACTCTTCTGTGAGAAAGATAGTTTCAAACGGGTACTTAGTCAGAACTTGGGAAAACTGTATATTCTTTAGGTATAGTGCTTTAATTGCAAGGAGAACATAATGTGAATGTTGCACACGTATGGGACAAAAAATAGTCTTTTTACTGGACACACCATATCCCAGCTTTCACAGTTTCACATTCTCAAATATGTCCCAAAATGAAACTTATTAACCAGACAAGTATTAATGAATTTGTGACTTTCACGGAAAGATCCAGTCATAGTGTTCCACATATGTTAAACATGACCAACAAATATGTATTTGTCATAGTCACATATTCCTCATGTCTCTGATTAAGATCTGTACTTTCCTGCAGAATAAAAATTTTAGTTCTTTGTGTTATTTGTAGGTTTTGCGACTAGCAAACATTCTTTCTGCCAAAAGTTGGCATTGGCGCTAATAATATTCCTGATCATCTCAACAGATTGGGGGACTGATACCCTGTTGATAGTAGCCTTGGACTGCGCATGTCACCACCACCCGACCCTCACGGAAGCCCCGCCCCTTAGCAAACAATGTCGAGTGATGTGGAGTACCTGCTGCTGAAGGAGAAGGGACCCTTCCATGATGTGTGCGTGCGCCGCCGGCTGAACACCAGCCCCAGCACGTGCAAGTTCTACGCCGTCGTCATCTCTATCCTCGTCGTGTGCATGGTGTCGCTGCTCGTCTCGCTCGTCTACGTCTTTGTCCTCGTCCCGTCCTGGCAGGGCACGGTGCTGTCGTGGGACGGCCGCCTAGCGGTGGACCGCCAGGACCACGCTTACCCCGAGGTGAGGGTTGCTGTCTGTGTGTGTGTGTGCGCGCGCATTCATTTGCTTAGACCAGGTCACGTGTTTGTCGCTCTAACACAACTGTCACCCGTTGCAGGCTCATACACTGTGCGGACCAGTTCGCGGTGTCATCGAAAAAGGTGTGCACGTGTTCAGGGGCATCCCCTATGCCAGACCACCTGCAGGAGAGCGGCGATGGAAGGAACCCTTGCATATGTCCCACTCCGCAGGCACCTGCTGGTCGGGAACCTTTTCTGCTACGAGGTTTGGCAGCCCATGTCCGCATCCCGCAGGGAACCTCAGCTACTCGGACATCGTTGGCCACGAAGACTGTCTGTATCTCAACATCTGGACTCCGACCTTGGACCCTTTGGCCAATCTACCCGTCATGGTCTGGATACATGGCGGCTTTCTCGTGTACCTTAGTGGAAACACTCCCGGATACTCTCCTACCCCCGAACTGGCCACCAGCACAAACGCTGTGTATATCAGCTTCAACTACAGGTTGGGGCCTTTAGGCTTTCTGAGCCTTGACCTTCTGTCCAAGGCCTCTGGCACCAGGAGGTCGGGTAATTACGGTTTACTGGACCAGCTGTTGGCACTACGATGGGTGAGGGACAACATCAAGAACTTCGGAGGCAACCCTAATAAGGTAATCGGAGTTGTAAAATAGTTGTATAGTACAGTGTACTGTTTTTCAATGTAAGATCGGGCAAAAAATTGTGAATGTTTGGAAAAACGGGTTCAAAGCCCTACGATGTGTTAAGATCTTTCTCAAGCTCTCTTTTTTATCTCTGTCTCTGTCTCCCCTACTCAATTCTTTCTATTTGTACGTGAGTGCCGGAACCCAAATAATTTTGTTGAAGATTGCATCGTTAGACGGCGCAAACCCACAGGACATGGCCTTTGATCTGCTACCCTTGCGGGGTCAAGTTGGCTGATATATGGTATTTCTTCACGAAAGTGTTCAGAAGTTTTTTGGACGAAGGAATATTTCTTAATTCAAGGGGAAGTGTGGGGATAATGCAGTTAGCCGTCTGTCACTAACACAGACCTTCATCTGAGATGTTGGAGAGAGGAAGACAAACAGGGGAGTAGGGGAGAGAGAAACCTGTGATCTTTATCTTATTTGCTCATCCTGAGTTCTCAGAGTCCTGAAGTACGACATCCCTCTCAAACTACTGAGCAAGCTAGAGGATAACTAACTCGTTACTAGGTTACGGCACCTTGCTTCCTGTGAACACCAATAGCATACTGGATGCGATGGAGAGCGGTTGATAGTTCTTGTGATTTTTTTTTTTTTTTTGCCAATTCATTTCATCGTTCTGTTGAACACAAAAAATGTAGCAGTTATGTTCCTATCGACTAGAAATAATGACATTGATGGAATAAGGTTTTTCCAGACAGGGGAAGGCACAATGAATTCCTCTAGTTATTTTGGTCACATCTAAGCATTCAGGAACAAGCTTCTCAACCGTGAAATAGAGAGGAAGATATATTGATTGCCCCGCCACTAGTATTAACTTAAGCGGAGCAATATGGTTGAATTTTATTATGACATATAAAACACGCAATGTTCGTCATGCTGGTGGTCCTCCTGCAGAATGTTTGGTAATTTAGTTTTTTCCCCTGAGAGGAGGGGGGAATAATATCCCTTTCTTACAAAAAAGTATGTCTAGAAAATTGGCTTTCCCATCGCTCATTCTCTTTCATGTTAGCGTGACACAGACTTCTGTGATTTATTATTATTTTTGTAAATTTTTGTTTTCGTGTTTCTCGGCCGACTGTCCTTTGAAATATCTTGGGATTAAAAAACAGACTGCGTGATTATTGTCCTGTTGCATGATTGTTCTTCCAAAAGGAAGTCTATTGGTATTGTCCATTACCGTTTATAAAAAGTCTTAACAAGAAATCCATTAGAAATAACTGTTTTTGTAGTCAGATGATACGTTTGTTATAGAGAGAATATTACATTTTTGAGGACCCCCTATTTTTTTTTTTTTTTTTTTTTTTTGAAATAAAAGGTTATTTGGTGACTGGCTGTAAGCATGCAAAGGTCAGTAATGTCTGATGACTTAAAAATGAAGAAGTTTCATTCTTGGTTTTCTTTTCTCTTTCTCTCAATAATAAATTAGATAATAATAGTAAAAATAATAAGACGAACATTAACATTGTCGGTTTTTAGATTGTTTTGCTTGGGTTTTCTCAAAATATCGAACTTTTCTCAACGAAGAAGCCAGCATGGCATCTTTCGGCAAAATCTGATCAGATGTTAGTCCTGAGGTCATGGGATGCTGACAGCAAGAGGCATGACAGGAAGAAAAGACATCACTGAGTGGTCTCCGTGAAAAGTCACTTTAATCCCTTGTACAAAGCCTGAAGTTCGCTTCATTTCGCTGTTTCTATAAATATACGAGTTAGGGGCCACAGATACATTTGACACAAAGTAGCTCGCCAATGACTGATCCTCCTTGCAATCGTTGACACCATCGCCGCTAATATTTATAGTGATTTTTTTTTTTAATCGAGTCATACTCCTGCTTTGGATAACCTTTAATTTTCCATCACGTTTGTGAGTGATATTAACCTTTGTTATTTACACAGATGCGTAAAATATTCCGCCCTCGTCATTGAGAGGCTGGCAAACATGAAGTAATCAGGATTTCAGACGCTGCCATTGCAAGCCGGTTATTTAATTTAAATGTTTTTGTGCGGATTCTCCTGGTTGCCTGGAATGTGGGTTTTAGCGGGGAACTTGGAAACAGCGGAAGCTGATGAAATTATCTTTCCCTTATTTCATGTGTCGTCTGAAAACATCAAAGACAAGATGAGATGCTATGAGACTCCTGCCTTAGCCGAGGAAAGACCACGATACCGAGTCCTGGTCCTGTCGGATGTTTCGCCTCTTTCTCATTCCCACACCCACTTCTACACCCACAGGTCAAGATTATCTGCTTCATCGCTTCTAGGATTAGAAGAGCATCATCGCTGGCAGGTGTCGCATTGAAAGGGGACTAACATTTTTCTGTAATGAGGTTGAATGTAACTGCCCCATGACACCCTTGCAGAATTAGGAAAGAGTAAGTAATCCGTGGGGAATTCTGAACCTGCTATGTACCAAAATGTAGAATTGAGATTATTTACTACTTCCTTTCAGGATCACTAGTAAGAGCAACCTGGAGTTAAAGACAGGTGAAACCTCAACGTAGTAGGAGTGAGCGCGCGCGTGCGTTTGTGTGTTTGTAGTGTGTCCGTGTGTTTGTTCGCACGCGTATGCAAGAATATACACACATCTGAAGCAGGTCGAATCAAGAATCCAACTGACCGCCATGACTCAGTCACCGGTGGAGATATCGGCACCTAGAAATCTCACCTCTCATCTCTCGGGCCTTTGCTTGCAGGTGACAGTGTTCGGTCAAAGTTCAGGGGGCTCGTCCATCTCGGCCCTGCTGGCTTCGCCCCTGGCCGCCGGCCTGTTCCACAGGACCTGGGTGTCCAGTCCCCTTCCATTGCTGCCGAAGGACATGCGGTCAGCCTCGCAGGACAACCTAGTCCTTCTCAACAAGACCGGCTGTGCTGACCTGGAGTGTCTCATGAGCCTCACCGCCTCAGACCTTATTCGAGCTTCACCCTGGAAGGTGTACTGGGACCCCGAGGACCTTTTCGACCTTCCCCAGCCGGGCCCTATCGCCGGTCTCACTCCTGTTATTGATGGTGAGAACTTGTGTGTAAAATTTGATGTTTATTTTTGTGAGAAACTCAGTTTAGGTTTTGCTGTAAGAACACTGCTGGTGAGAGACAACTGCTGGTAAAGTCTGAGATGCTCGTGCACGGCGAGATACCTTTTACAAATGTCTTACAAAGGTCACATAAGCTTAGTGTTTAGGCAGTGTCTTTCTCACAATGTACCTGTGGTCAGGTGTGTCACATAAGCTCAGTGTTGAGACAGTGTCTTTCTCACAATGTACTTGTGTGTTTCGCAGGTTATGTTCTCACATCATCGCCGTTAGATACCTGGCACCGAGGGCGAGGAAACAGCGTTCCGACTTTGTTCAGTGAGTGAACACTATTCATTACTGTTGGCATTTCGGATTATTGATATTTTTAGTAACATTTTTGAGGTTGAATCGGGAGGGTTCTTTTTAGCACAACTCGCCTCGTCTGCTGGTCAATAGGTACATGTTATTAGTATTGGAAAGAAAACTACTAAATGAAGTTAATGATTTTGTTCTGTACACAAATGTGATGGTACTTTTATCTGATGATACTTTTACTTAGTTTGTTATAACCTTTATTTATTTTAAGTATCAAAATGTCGACTTAGTTTTAAAAATATCCTTACTATGTCGTTATCTTCAACTGTCATCACACATCTTGTTTAACTTCCCGGCTTCAGAAAGACTTACCTTTTCAAAAAATAAGATATCTTGTTTCCTTTATTAAGCGGTAATTGGCTTTTTAAAAATTCTGTGAACAGCAACCACGGCCCAAGAAGCTGACCTGATGCCTTTTGACCTGGACATCCGCAACTGGACCTGGTCGCGGTACGAAAGCGAGGTCAGAAAACGCCTGGCGCCCTTCGGCGAGGACGTGGCGGACACGGCGCTGGAGCTCTACCCACCCGAGGACCAGCTGACCCCTGAGTACCAGTACACCAGCATGGTCAGCGACATCCGCTTCACCTGCCCGACCGACGCCATGGCTGACGCAGCGGCCGCCCTGTCACATGCGCCCGTGTACAGGGCAGTGGTGACGTCATTCCCCTCCCACCCAATCACCGTCTTGCATTCTCTATGGCGACCCACCTACGCCTTCCACTCTTGGGATCTGCTCGCTTTCTTCGGCGACTTCGCTGCGCTGGGTTTCACTCCCGAGAAGTTGGACCTCGACTTTCAGCGCGTGCTGCGGCAGCAGGTCATGACCCTGGCTCGCGACGGCCAGCCGGAAGCCCCTGTCTGGCAGCCATTCCATTCTTGCACGGCGCTATTATCCGATCACGTGTTTCCGGTGGACCATTTCAACAGAGACCGCTGCAGCTACTGGTTGAAAAAGGGCGTCTTGCCTCGCTCTGATGGCAACTAAATGTTACATTCACTCTTCAAATGCAAAGTGAGATTTCAAAGCATTGGTGTCTTTCTCTACCAGACATTTCTGTCTTGCGCTCCACCCATCTTTCTTTTATAAATAAATATAAAAATAAAAAACAAAATGGTCGGACGTGTTTGCAATGAAGTCACCAATCATTCCACCCAGCAGATGTTTTTCTCCACGAAGCACTTCTCTCTTAGCCCTCCCCCATTTTTTCGTAAATAAATCTGAACAAGACATTTTTTTAAAATTCCGAGGCTTGGACATGTTGTTTGCAGTGACGTCACAACCGTTCCATCCATCCCAGAAAATGGCTGCAGTGTTGGCTTTCCTTTGTATGTAAGACAAGACATTTGTTTCTACTGAATTTGTACCCTTCCAGCCCTTCCTTCCCTCAGCCTTCTGGCAGTCCCCTCAACTCCACAAAACACCGAGTGAATTTGTGTAGCGGCGCAGGAAGGAAGTTCTCACACTGCCTGCAATTGTCCGCCATAATGCCAGACTCGGGTTTCTTCTGCTAGGGTCTGAGCATCATCTAAGATTCCAGACCATTATATTGTAGCCTTGCTTTTTTGTTCGCCCAAAAGGATATCTTTCAGTGGTAGAGGATTTTGTTTGTATTTTCATTTTTTCCCTACCTTATCACGACAGGCTTGTTGACATTTCTGGAAGAGAACTGGCGGTCAAACAAGCAAAAAGATGCTAGCTACTACAAAGGTGACGAAAATTGTTGTTGTCAACATCTTGGCTATCCCATCTTCACACGAAATTACTGTTCTGTCCTGCAGGAGAGGAGACATGAAAATGTTAAAACATAACTGGCAAGTCAAAGAATATTTATACATATATATTTTGTTATCATATGCGGGCTGAAATCCATTTATAATACAGCTTAAAATGACTGTAAGTGTTGTGATATCTGTTTGGGTCTTGTAATTACTTGTCATAACTTTAATATTTTGATAAAATAATGTGTATATAAACAGAGAGACAAAGCAACACACGCACGCATGCGCAGACAAAGATTTGATATGCTATTATTATTATATCCAAATTGTACAAGAGCGGGGTGCGATCATCTCTAAAATGTTTCCACACTAATGAGACAGTGTTGAAGTACTTCGCATACATAAATCATTCTAACCTTGTGTTTGTGTGTGTGCGCGGGCGCTTGTGTATATATGCATGTGTATTTGTATGTATACATGTATGAGTTTGTACGTATGTGTATATACACGAGAGACTGTCTATAAAAGGTAACAACCTGTATTTTGTTCCCTGTTATATCACTGTTTTATGAGATAGCTGGTTAATCGTTGTGTTATGCGGATATATCATGTTCTATCACACATGGACATGTTTTCGTACAGAAAGTTTTACTGCTTTCCTTGATTTGTAATAAACTTGATGTCTTGCATCACCCTTTGGATTTTCTCTCGTCAGTTGCTGGACAACTTAAACTGTTAATGCAACCTAATAAAAAAAATTTCTGGAGACTGAAATCCACCGGCCACAAAAACGACATGATACTACACACTTTCAAATCAAGGGTGCTCAACATGTCACTGTTCTGGAAATCCGTTCTTCTCATTTTGTTGCAGCGGAAAGGCATTCATAAAAAAATTTTGTTGTTGTTTCCAGAGATTTCTCTCTAGTGATTATTGCTGATCTGTGTCTCATCAGGTCCCCTCCCTCCATCCAAACGGCTGGTCACAGTTATGGGACGTGTGTGTGTGTATATCAGATTACAAACTGTTCCTTACTTATCACTAACAGTCGAGACCGCATGAGCAGACGTGTGGTGATGCTTTCTGATATAAGACTAAGTAGAGTTTGAAAGTTCAGGAAGTATTCTAACAATTGCAGACAAGTCATATGCAAATTGAAAGGGAGGTTTCCTTTCCTACATGCATAAATTCTTCATGTTGTACACAAAGTTTCTGTGCCTTTAGTTTAATCGGAGTTTCGCCCCTCCACAACGTGTCAGAAAATAGTCCCAGTCCTGGTCTTGCTAAGTACGCAGGACATGGCGGACACGGCGCCTGTGGGCGAGAAACACGAGCACAAACATGCTTCGATCACGCATGCGTGTAGTAATGTTCCAACCGCCATGCCCTGGTCGCTATTTTGAAATCTCCTTTACGGGAAGCAATTCATGACATAATCATGTCCAGAAAACATAACTGCCAGAGTTACACGCCATGTCCAACGTTTTCCGTGGATGACTTGGCGCCATTGTGGTCCTCAGAAGGCTGGCAGCACAGCGCCGTCTGGTGGTGGAATGGCGTAATTAGCAGAGAGAACTGCGGTGGGCATGAAAGGCAGCGAGAAGCCAACACCCAAAGCCTGAATACTGCGCCGCCACGCAATGTTTCCAGTTATTTCCATGGATATTCCACCTCCGCCTTCCTGAGGTGAAGCTTTCATTGGGCACTTAGGCTTGTTTCCTGTGTGGCCGGCCCTCGGATGTGCTGCCACAACGGAAATTAGCTCAACAATGCCGTTAAAAAATGACGAATCAGAGAACTTAAAAGAATCTATTTCAGTCTCTGTCCTTTTCTCTTCCAGTCTGACAGTTTGGCTTTGTCTGTCTGTCCGTGTTATTAATATGAGTGACAGAAAATTAAAGAAAGCGGGAATAAAAGTTTCTCGCCGTGTAGTTAACAGTAGTTCCTTCCAACCCTAAACTGTCAGCATTGTCACTTTTTAGTTGGATAAATACACTTCAGTTATCAGCATTACTGTTTACAATTTAAATTACACAGAATGGAGCTCATATTCAAATTAGATAAGCCATGCATATATTGCATCAGAAAATCTGAAAGATATTTGAAAAAACTGTATTCCTGATATTAGTTTGCCATCTGTAATAAGACATCACGATATGGACATGTAAACAAGATCACATGAAGCTCATTTTTCATTGATGCAGCTTAGAGAATGTTTTAAGTTTGGTTTTACGAGTATTCACGGGTATTTTCGGTACATCAAAGTGTCTGTAACATCGTCTTCCTTCTATACTTTATGACTTTTTTACGGAAAGACGATCGGAGGCTCACACAACCCACACCAGAGCAAAACACGAAGCAGTGTGCAGGAAGGCTTAGTTTTTAATTTGTTGCTCTTTCCTAGTTGAGGTAATCGGGCAAACAAGACTTGTCAAACTGATGGAAGAGTTTTTAAAAAAAAATCCATCTAGTTGAAAAGACAGAACAATATGTCAAACTGATTTTTCAACTGTAGCTGGAGGCTTTCAAAGGTATTGAAGGTCAATGGAAGGTTCTAGAAATAACGATTCTCGTCACCATATAATAATGATAATAATAATAATAATAATAATAATAATAATAATAATAATAATAATAATAATAATACCCAGTGCCTGAAGAACTTAAATTGTAATGGTCATAGCTACTTGCTCTAAGTCTCCCTCGTTTTTCATGTTTTTGTTCAATCTTCATTAGAGACTTTTGCTTCAATTTGCTAAAACTCTGTGCTGCAGACATGATGTAGACTCTTTGTTGGTCGGCTAATACTTTTACTTTAATAGCCACTAAGTGGAGAAGTAATCAGCTATTGACCTTCCATTTTTAGTTCAGTCTGGGTCGTTTTTTTTCTGCCTGATGTCGCGGTGCACTTTTCTATGCACTCATATGTCTGTGACAGTCCGTGTTCTTTCACAAACCAAACATAAAGAGCTTTTCTTGAACTTATTGCTTATTCTAAAATTGTAATTGTAAATTACATTTTCAGGTTTTTTTTGTTTTTTTGTTTTTTTTGTTAATACAAAAGAAAAAAATAATGCGATGTGGAACATGATTACAGCAGAATTTCAGTATGCTACACAGCTTTCGCCAAAAGGGCGGCAACCCCTGAACATAGAAATACACAGTTTTCTCCCCTGGAGACATAACGGTTATAAAATCCCAGGATGAGGGCTAATACCGGTAAAGATAATAAACACGGCATTAAAAATCCTCTTGCTAACGAAATTCGAATGCAGTATCGGAACATATTAATGTAATCTAAGGGTTGAGAAGACAATCAGAAACATTCGAAAAGCTAGCATCATCAAGTCATCAATGTATGTAAATGTTTCATAGATCATACATTAACAATGGAACACTCGTCAGATCATATTAACATTGTCTCAAAGGAAACAAGTGAAGGTCAGAAAGGTAGGAGGAAAGTGTTGAATAATGTGGTGACCGTCTGACCGACATAATGAGATTAACAGCGTTCGAATCTCAGTTCCGCTGACAGATGTAGGCCGGCCATAAATACAACATTGACATTCATTGCTTACTATACCCAACCGCCAACACACGGACAAGAGGGGTAATCCACGCGGGGGCGCTTTATCCCACGTGCAACACGTATGTAGGCAGTAACCGAAGATGTCGCACCTGCTGGGGCTGCCTCGCAGTGGAAGTGAACACAACTAGAGCTCAACAGACTGAAGATGTTTGGAATGCCCTCAGTGAAGCGCAAACAACTAAAACTGTATCTCCGTCTTACCTTCATTTCTTTACTCGTTCTAGCCTTACAACCTTTCTCACACTTCCCCAGACGGTCCGGTGGCGCGACGGTTAGCGCCTGTCATCAATACAATGAGGACTGGGTGCCATGGGTTCCGATCTCGTCTCGGGCATACTGTTTGTTTTTTTTTGTTTTTTTTTTTTTGGGGGGGTTAGTTGTTTGTTTTTTTCTCTCTACTTGTGACATTTGCTTACAGGGATGGCTGCTATGCTGGCTGGGTGCAAAATATCAATTACCCCAACCACCCACCCATCCACACACACACTCTTCCAAGGTGTTTTCTTTTAGGTAAAACTTCTACCTGCTGCATAAGACGCAGTATCTGATACACACACAAACACATGGACACAGACATACGCGCTGACAGTTAAACACTCACACAAATAATGTATATAGTGTGAAAGTGCATACAATGCGCTTTTCTATCGTACCTCTAGCTTGGGAAAGGAAGCCTATGACTGTTGACATTAAAGGTTTTGATTATGCGATCGTTGTGTTTGGATAGAAAAACTGTTGTTGTGATTTCTTTATCAGTTCAGCCCATCGCCTGGGTCAGCTGCTGAACTCTTGTCATCGAGACAGCTTTCTCGTCATGTGACGCATCGGTTGAAAAAGGAGAATATAATAATAGGCACACCTGTGCACGAATAATCTCAACTCAAATATTATTCCAACGATTTTTTTACAGAGATAAATGCAAATTTAAAAAAAAAATGTTTTGGCTGTTTTTACTTACATTTCTTGCAGTTTACACATCTGAGACACTTGACACGATTTGGACTACTGTGTGGTACAGACACAGACTTTACCAGTGCTGCCACCTGCATAAACAGTGACAGTTCGTACACACTCCCGTACGAACACGTTTATCTCTAATTCACAGCACTTGGGAGCTTCATCCCATCTTCTCTTTTGCTCAGGTTCTTTTCTCGAAGTGACCATCACCCTCCTGATGGCACATATTTAGGTGAGCACATCCCCTACTGCAATCGATGAGAATACAAAAGAAAAATAATTAATATTAGGGTCCACGAATCATTTGTTATTTTTTCTGATCTGCTAACTGTGTATAGATAGCAATATATTGGCTTTATACATGAAGAGTAAAATCATACTCGCCACCTGTTGCCCCAGAGACGGGAGTGCAGCCAGCCGCCATACAGTCAACTACAGTCAGCGAAGGTGAGTGAGCCGAACAGCAGGTGGACTTGTGAGTTGTTCCTGTTCTTGGAAGTTGTCGAATCACCTGACAGTCTGTGACAAACATTCTGACTGAAGTCTTAATAAGCACAATTAACAACTGCAGTGGATGCTGGGAAACGACAACTTTTTCAAATACGGTGACACTTGCTGGAAACTTTGAATGGTGATGGTGTCCGGCACATGTGGACCAGTCCAGTACCTGTACCGGGCTGAGAGACATGTAATGTTCTAGATCTTTCTACAAACCACTTCTGCATTGGCAGCTAAGTCGTGTCTATTCTGCCACAACCCTGTAGCCAGCAAACAGTAGAGGACTGCACTATCTTATCTCAGGTAGAAAGATAAGCCCGGACAGGTGTCAGATCGGATTTCTCAGTGACGACATCAAAGATCGTTTTTAACATCGTACTGTGCACAGCATTGCAGGCCCACTTTCTGTTTAAACAGCTTGTCAGTCTTACGAATCCCGACAGATGAGGACAGCAGTTAAATACTCGCTAATTGACAGCGAGTCGCTGAGTGACCCACCCGGCAAGCGACCCCGGCCTACGTCCTTGACCTGGGCGTGCTACACGTCCAGTATCTTTCTCTGCCTCGCCGGCTGTTTGGCCATTTTCGTTCCAGTTGTCTACATGTACGTGGTACTGCCTTACCGGCATTCTGGGGTCAAGGATCACATTGCTTCTAGCGAACCACAGGTGCGCATAACAAAGACTCATATCTGTTGTTGTCCCACACAGAGGCCTTGCTGGTCTCTCTCCAACAGTGGCGTAGGAATCAGGGGTGGGGAGGTGGTATGGGGTCAGACGCCCCCTAAAAAAAGATATTGAAAAGGCAAGTACAAAATTTGATCACTGCATGGATTTTCCCACCACCACCATCACCACCACCCCAACAAAGCCGAGCGCCTTCCTACGCCACTGTCTGAGTGATAAAAGGATGAATTGCGATAGCGATAAATTTTTGACAGGACAAAATTTCTACTTGCTATAAAGTAGGCATAAACCAGATTTCTATAACTTATTGTCTTTTTTCGTTATACACGGTAAAAGTAAAGTTAGATGAAAGGATAGAAAAGCAAATGCCGAGCGGCCATAGATACAATTCCATCTTTTACCTCACCTGGTGGATCCGGTTTGGTTGGCAGGAGATGGTGGGGTTCTGCAGTCGCTAGTGTCGAGGGAAACTTGACCCAATAAACTTCATACTCTTAACTCGAGCTTACTAGACACTAGGCTAACCTAATACTACGTGCTTTAGGGATTAAGTCATTCAGATGTTATCACCATCAACCCCTTCCTCACCCTTCTTTTATTATTTTCTGCAATATCCTCCATTAACGCAGCAGCTCAA
Source organism: Pomacea canaliculata (assembly GCF_003073045.1). Classification (NCBI taxonomy): domain Eukaryota; kingdom Metazoa; phylum Mollusca; class Gastropoda; order Architaenioglossa; family Ampullariidae; genus Pomacea; species Pomacea canaliculata. Next base: position 39,625,031 of record NC_037590.1, on the reverse strand, counting down.
TAATGTCTGACAGGTGCAAACCCACTGCGGACCAGTGAAAGGTGTCACGGAGGACGGGGTGTACATCTTTAAGGGTATTCCTTACGCGGTGCCCCCTGTTGGCGACAGAAGATGGACTCGACCAGAAAAACTCTCGCGAGATCGTGGCACGTGCTGGAGCGAGCCTGTCTTCAATGCCACAGCATTCGGGAAAACCTGCTCACAGTATGTCCATTCCCTTCGTTCGGCCATTGGAAGCGAAGACTGCCTCTTTCTGAACGTCTGGACGCCGAGTCTGGATCCAGGAGCAAGGCTACCCGTTATTTTCTGGATCCATGGCGGATACTTGCTGGCCATGAATGGCCACTATCCGGGGTACAGTCCCAACCCGGAGCTCGTGAAGGACACGGATGCTGTGTTCGTTAGTTTTAATTACCGACTGGGACCCTTTGGCTTCTTAACGCTGGACGTGCTGAGCAAAGCCTCCCCGGACGGTAGGTCCGGCAATTATGGGTTGATGGACCAGATACTGGCGCTGGAATGGGTGAGAGACAACATCAGAAACTTTGGTGGCGATCCTGGCAAGGTATTTATCCAAATATTTCATCCATCGTGAAACGCTCTCATCCTGTAGCCTAATCCAGCTTAATTTTTCATAGCTCATTGTAGGAAATGCTATTATTCTTTAATTTATCAAAACCATTGCTTCAGACATCAATGAACTGTAAGTAAGCCTATTGTCTTTCAGTTTGGTTTTGCTAAATTGTTTAAGCAAACTTCACAGCTAAATACTATTGTCCTAAAGATTTCTCCGAAGGAATATTTCAGACGTAATATGGGTTAAAATGTTTTTGTTCTACATGCAGGCAGTCCTGCAGTTTGTATCCAAACGATACTATATGTGACACGACCTTTAACCTATCCTCTACTGCCAGGTGACGCTTCTTGGACAGAGCTCAGGCGGTACCTCCATCTTCGCCCTCCTGACCTCGCCTTTGGCTGCTGGACTCTTCCACAGAGCCTGGGCGGCCAGTGGCTCGCCCACCATGAACAAAACCATGCAGCAAGCCTCGAAGGACAACCTGGTCTTCCTCAACACAACGGGTTGTGGTGACGTCACCTGTCTGCGTGGCTTAAGTCCCCTTGAGCTCTTACGCTCCACGCCTTGGTATGTCTTCCCTTACTGGATGATGGACGACCTCTTGGAACTCCCTGAGAAAGGGAGACTAGACGGTGCCTTGATTGTTGTCGACGGTAAGAGAATTGTCTATATTTCATATTTTTCATACAGTTTCATTGTTCTTCTTAGCGGGCTGGAAACGGAAGTATATTCAGAAGAAAACTGCTTTGAGGGCAGTAGGCACGCTAGTATCATAATCACCAGTATCTTATACAATTTCTTGGGGTATCATGTAAATGTTGAAGCACATTGACTTTCTCAGATATGAAAAAAAACTTGGACTTCTGCTAGTAGTTCTGAAACATTATTTCAGCAAAGACAGATATGTGCTTAATGTTCTTATGATCTCTAACTAAAGCTTTCGAATAAAACCAAACTGATGTTTAGATAATTTGAATTATCTTATTTCATTGTAATAGGTTACGTTCTTCCTGACTCCCTTACCAAGAGCTGGGAAAAGGGACTGGCCAACGATGTACCAGTTGTTATTAGTAAGTTGAGTGTGCCAATGTTTCGTGGTTACATTTATCGACACTCTGTACTTAAAATCACTTAGTTTCACACAACATCATTTGTCGCCTGTAGAATGTTCTTGAGCGTTTCATTTCTGGAAAGGCTACAAATTTGTTGAGATCTTTGAAGTCACTCTTCTTGATGTCATTTTCTATAAATACCTTCCTAGGAAAACCTTAATACAATCCAAAAATATATTTCTAGAAGACACTGACAACGACAGCAAATATTGCAAGGTCAAAGGTGATGTAAAGTAGGATAAATAAATAATGTCAATGATGTCAATGACGACGATGGTGACGAAGCCAATGATTTGTCCTTACCGCTAGCTCTCATCCTTTTTTGTCCGTGCAGCCAATACAGCTCAAGAAGCAGACATCCACCCCAATGATATCAACATCGGCAACTGGACCTGGTCTGACTACAAGCAGGAGGTCAGAAACCGTTTGTCACCCTTCGGACCCGGCATCGCAGAAAGAGCGATACAACTGTATCCAACCGGGGACGACCACACCCCGGAGCTTATGTACACCAGCATGATCACCGACCTGCGCTCGAGCTGTCCATCTGACGTCATCAGCGACATTGCCGCGAAGAGTTTCTCGTCCCCGGTGTACCGAGCGGTCATCAACGCCCTCCCCTCCACCCCGTTCAGCATGGATGGCGAATTCACCTGCAAGTACGCCTTCCATGGCTTCGATTCCATCGCCCTCTTTGGCACCTTCACATCATTCGGCCTCTACCCTTCAGCCTCGGACCTAGAGTTCCAGAAAGTTCTCCGTCAGATGATAGTGAACTTTGCTCACGACGGCCGCCTCGATGTCCCTGACCGGAAGCCGCGTCAAGGCCGACGCAGTGTAGCGCTCGTTTCTGACGTCATATCCGTGGCAGATGACTACATCAAGGACCGCTGCGAGTTCTGGATGAGCAATGGTTTCTACCAGTACGCCTGGATTAACTGAGAAACAGCTACAGTCGCTTGCTGCCTCTTTGTTTTAAGTCTGCAAGCTATATATATATATACCTATATTCAAATATACTCATGCAAACAGTTTAGTATCTTGTTTTCTGTGTTTATTTGGCACATATTTGTATACTTTATCTGTCTGTTTGTCTGTCGATAGAGATGTGTATACGGAAATGTGTGCGAAGATATAAATTCAGACACTACCACTAAAAATGGCTAACTATATTTCTGGAAGTCTATAAAATTATTGATAATACTCTGAAGTTAATAAACACATATGGGGGGGGGCGTAATTCTTAACATCTTTGTCTCTGTCTCTGCCTCTGTCTCTGCCTGGTACTTTGCTGTTTCGTCCCTTCAGCTTCGATCGCTATGCCACGATTTTTAGTTTCATAGAAATAATTTTTTCTTATGTTTGCTTCTCATTTCTAATTTGCCTTGTGCTGTTGATGTTAGTGTCACGTTGCATGGCTTGAACTTTGATCTCTGGTTCTCATTGATTATTTTCATTTCTTGTATAACTTTTTATAGCTATGTTTTTCATATTTGTTTTTTAGTTGTCTTTGCTTTGCTCCAGTCCATTTAAATATTATGTGGAAAGCTGGAAAGCCTGCTGATTAGAGTGTTTATCTTTGAAGCAAAAACTCGACACCTTACATAGAAATGGCAGCTGATTTCTTAGATAGGTTCCTATTCCCCTCTGCTCTGGACATGGCAAAGCATTAGGCTATTTGATGTTTGCATTACTGCTAATGAATCTTATTTTCTTGGTTTGCTGCTCTCTTGTTTGCGGGCTGTTTTCATACATCAACGGGACTCGAGCGCGCACACAAATACAAACACTCGTTCATGTCTCAATAAGTTGTCAGCCTGTACTACGGGAGGTAACTGTTAATGTCACGAAGAAACAGCAGCATTACTCCCCTTTCATACTTCTCATTTTAGAACCATTTGAAAGATAAAATCGAATCCAAAGAAGCAGATGTAATTGAATGACTGGAATAACGAGATACAGCACTTTTGCTGTAGCAAAAAAAAAAAAAAAAAAAAAAACACAAAAAAAAAACAAACAAAAAACAAACAAACAAACAAACAAAAAAAAAAAAAAAGAAAACAAAAAAAAAAAAAAAAACAAACAAACAAAACAAAAAAAACAAAACAAAAAAACACCCCAACATATTCAATCTTTGATAAAAATAAAAGCAGCACGAAGGCGACAAAAATGGTTTTCCTATAATTATGAAGACAAGAGCAGAAAGATATAATTTTCCGAATTCTAATAACCTTAGAGCATTACATTTCTCTATGTTAAAAAATAAAGCTTAAATCACATCACATCTGATTTTATCAGATGACAGACCCGACACCTCAAGAAAACAATTTTGTAATTATAAAATAGGTATCCTGTCAATATTAATGTAATGGGAGACCACTCGGTGACAGGCGGCAATATTATCGACAGCTTAGAAGTTGTGTCCCTTGAAACAAGATCTCTGTAGCTATTTAGTGCTCGCTAACCTTATTTGCGATGCATGAGATATGCTAAAATACATTGGCCAAAAATATTCTCTTTTTTGGAGAGGGATGGATCGAAAAATTAAGTAATGGCTAATTAAGTAAGGTTCCCAGCCCTAATTAAGAAATGAGCGACCACCGTGAAATACAGAAAACAGTAGAAGCCGCACAGTTTCTGCTGTTAGTCAGGAAGATACAGAACATAGACTACATTTTCTCATTCGTGCGAAACTGACTCAAATGTAAGCTCTGACAATGCGTGGTCATCTTCCCTTCTCCACATCATCTCTCGTCCGTGACTGTGACTACAGGACAAGCTCTGGCCTCACCAGTGAATAAACAAATGTTAACCTTGGATGGAAACGCTTGCACGTGGCTTTGGTCAATACAATACACTGCAGGCAGTCTGTGTTTGTGCGAGCATTTTGTGTGCTTTGCATACTCGTATTACCATTCATGGCACTGCTGGATCACGCAGGGTGTTCTATTGACTTCTGTCATGCATAGGTTACATGAATTTATTGCCTTATGCATTGTTATGTATTTACTGAATTGTTTTATTCATTGTTATGTACTGTACATGTAAGACTTGGTATGTAATATTTCCATCAATAGGGCATCATCAGCATTCACGTATTCTGTTTTGAATGCTGTCAAATCGACCACTGAACAAGCGCCGAGCCCCATAATATACAGCTCTATAGTTGTGCGGTTTATATGTCAGAGACGTGCTTCCCTAGCGGTGATTTTACATTCGGAGGAAAAGAAGACCTAAATTTCGTATTGGGAAGATAGAAAGAAGGAACGATGATAAAGGAGGTGAAAACCGAAAATAAATGGCTGTCAGATGTGAGGACTTTACATTCAAGAGTTGCATACATGTGCTCGAGATGAGAGATCAGCACTGGACTTGACGACTGTCACTGCAGTGGTGGCAAGTACATGACGACTGCGCCACCGGGGCCACCCCTTTGTTGCCATGCTGTAACCACGGTTGCTAAGGACGTGGCGGCGGTCAGTCGCTTCCCATGTCGGATGTGACATGTTCTGGACGGATGAGATCTGTTTTTTCGTTTCCGTCTGAAGGCAAGGGATTCGACATCAACTGCACTATCTTGGAATGTTTGACAGGAACAGGAGGTTTGCGTGGATGGAAATTCGCTAAGCTGCCAGTCACTCCTATTCTGGCAAAATTCTCTTTTTTGTCGGCGCTACATACCTCTTATATATATATATAATTTCATATGAAGGATATATTTTTAAAGTGTCCCCAAAAAACTGAGCTACAGAAAAGGTGTGCTACCTTGAGACTTCTGTATAGCAGACATACGAAAAACTCTTTTCTGTGAGGAACAGACAGCACAGACGAACTTTGCACCTAACCTGATTATTTTTCAGACGCTTTGGATGCCAAACAAATGCCGCGTCAAAGCCTCCAGAAAGGACCAGACGAGCACAGGATCAAAAGGGAATTACTTTAATCAGTTAGATGGATTCCAGCAAGCTGTCATGTCTTGTGCTCTGGCAGCCCTTACAGAACATCCTTTTGCCGTCGAGCTCCGCGCGAGTTCTCTTGACGCAGAAAATATTCTCACATTTATTTGCGACGTTATGGTTTTGCCAGGAATTCGCGACATCATCATCGTCATTGTCGTCGTCGTCAAGATTCGTCCCACGTTCTTCTTCTTATTATTATTATTCTTGAAGCAGTGTTTGTCAATATTTTCTAATAGGCAATAAGTGTGCTGGTATTGACATATACGACTTAGTCAGTCAGTTGTCCCTTCACTAGTACCTGTCGTTGGCAGGAGCACAGGGATAGATGCGGCAGCTGACAGGGCCCTCCACATTCAATTTTAGAGGATAGTGAGTAAGTCCTGCACAGGACGACCAATCCATGTTCATAAACCAGTTCTTACTCTGACCACCTCGGCATCCATCTTTTTTTAATCAAGATACCTTGAGGATAGTTCGACAAAATTCCATGCCATGTCAAATGGCCAAACCATACCAGCTTACGTCACGTGACTGTTGCAAGAAGAGATTCCTGGTGTTCTACGAGTGGGGCAACCAAGCTTTGTACAAAGTCTTTGGCCTGATGTTCCCTGCATGATATTCAGAGCCGTTTCCTCAGGCACATGTTCTCGAATTCCTAGATTCTCCTCTGTATCGGTGAGCAGACTCCGCACTTCACAGCTGTAAAGAAGAGTTGGAACTTCGAAAGATTTGTACAAATTGTACATTGTAGTAAACCTGATGTTATGGCTGCGCCAGACCTTGTCCAGCTTACCCATTGCCCCTGTTGCTGTCGCGGTCCTGATGTGGATATCTGTCGTGTAGCTGCCGTCTGTGGAGAGTGTGGCTCGGTACATAAAGCTGCTTACCTTTTCAAACTGTATCCTATTCATGTAAAATTCTGCTATGCCGATACGACAGATTATGAAACTGTTATCCGAAAACAATAATGTAGTACAAGTGTGCTTGCAATCCAGAAAAGGCAAGTAGAGATTTAACATGAAAATGAAACAATGAACTTAATAGACCAAACTCCAGCTTCCTTGTTTAATGATTTTGTTCAGAAATATTTAGTGCTTTATGAAAAGGTTCATCAACAAGTTCGGAGCTTTGTTATTGTGTGCTCTAAGCAAAAGATACTTCCCAATCCTTTGCCTCCAATCAAACCAAGCAATAACAACAATAGAATAGCTTACTTTGATCATCAAAACCGAAGGTCAATGGTGGGCAAAGTACGGCCCGCGGAAGTCTTTGGACCGACCCGTCGGCCAAACTATAAAGTATGCTTTGCTTCCATATCTTTTATTTTAATCTAAGTTAATTTTACTGAAATATTATTTATCAACTACGTCTTAGCATTAGAATTCAGCCGTCCGTGCTCTTGTAACACAAAATAAAAAAATAACAAACAACGAGACTGACGAGACCGATGGAGTTCAAAGAGCGGCGGCTGCCTTCAAAGGAGAAGCTGGCTGCAACATGTCGCGCATCATGACGAATCGTTTTGTTTCAACCTCACCGCCACTTGTCGGTGTTGTGATAGTGCAATGCAAGTGTGTCATCGCTGGAGGTCGGACGCATTCCCCCCGCAAATAGTCTAATGTCACAGTTCAGTGGTTCAGTTCCTACTTGAGCAGTTTGAGTGCAGTAAGTGCAGAGCAGTTCAACATGGTAGGTGCATTTCAAGTGTTGAAAATTCTAGTGGACAACACGGTATATTTTCACTGATGCTGGGGACATGTGTGGATTTGAGATAATATATTTTTTTAAAAAACTTGCGTTCATTGGTTTTGAAAGAGGACAGTCTTTAAAGCGCAGTTTAATACAAAATATTCAAGTTTTTGCACTGAACTCTCCGAAGAAAGCTAAGGGTGAAGAAGTAAGCCATGGCTGCCAATGTTGAAGAATATTGAAAACATGCTTTACTTAAACGGCGAGATACCCAAGTCTGAGTTTCTATTATGACAATATAACCACTTGGAAAAGAGAGCAGAGGTTAACGAACAGCGAGTTCTAAAAAAATGAAATGTGTCATTTGATGTGGAGGAAATCGTGGTAGTCAGGAGAACCACGACAAAGGGAGATTGCACCAATATCATTGTCATCCCCATGAAAACAAGGACTCCCGGCCAATCCACGAGGACATGGAACACGATTCGCATGGATATAAGTCATGAAGTACATTGGCACTGTATTTCTCTGCGCTGGATGATGTTACCACAATGTACAACTATACTGTTCATCTTCATGTTTATTCGTTGGAGTTACCGAAGTACACTTGATATTAGCAGGGAAGTTGCTTTCCGATGGAGTAATTAAGACTACAAACATTGTTTAGAGCAGGAAACAGGATGTGAATGAAATTACGAGCCTTTATATTACACGAGAGGGTTCAACCGCCGACAGCATCTCTATCTTTGAGGAGACATTGAAGCGCGATGACAACGATCTTCCCTACTACACAATGTTCCATTGGACTACAGCTGGGAAAAGACTTGTTCAGCAAGTTTTGAGAACTCCCGAAAACAAAAAACATTTTCCTTCAAATAAAACATACTTTTTTAACTTTTTTTAAAAGATGTACGCCACTCCATGACAGATCTTGCCCTTCTTCCTGCTGACAATCGATGAACCATTAAAAAACAAACTCTGCGAGCAAAAACATCTTTGTGACTATGGACATTACAGATTCTTGCTGTGAGAGGCGTCCCTCGGAGCGGAACTTCGATCCTCCTTTACAACCTATTTGGAAGGAGAAAAAAAGAGTTGTAACGCGCTTTCCTACCATAACGCGTCTATGACAGTTGGAGTTTGTGAAGCAGGACAAATACAGTAAAAAGGAATGATCCGTTTGAGAGTAATTTTAGATTGTCTTGAGATTTCCGAAAAAATTGGAAAGTAAGGTTTGAAAAATATTGTCCAAGTCCGGCTTTACTCTGTGGACCCGATTGGCATGTGCGCCAGATATCTGCAAACATCGGCTGATCGGTTTAACAGTGCTTGACGATTGTTATATCCCCCCAAAACTTGTTCCAGTTCTTCAAATCGCTAGAGTCAAGGACATTCCTGGGAAACTTTAAAGAACTTGCGGGCCAGGAGCACTAGACTATCTGTCTCCCCATGTCGACACGTACCATGAGGTAACAGTATTATTGTAGTCCACACACACTCACGAACCTCCGCACACATTCCTGGGTGTTGTCAACGTAACACGATAATGTACAAATCGGTCGAGCAGAGCCATTGTTGCAAATACTATAACTATAAATACTTAATAAAGCACAATTTTTAATTGCCGAAATAGTCGTGTTGTAATAGTTTCTTTCTAGAATCATAAGTCCGTTGTGCTTACATTAATTCTGAAATGATTAAAAGTAGTGTGTTGGTGTGCTGTGGAAAGAGACCAATGTACGATAAACTATGGACTCCTCCAAAGTGTGGGAAATTGATTAAATACGGTGGATTAATGCAGATAAACATTGTGCGATTACATGGCAGTATTTAACATGTGACGGATACACTGGAGTATTTAAACATACTCCAAACCATAATACAGGCATTGTTTGAGCCACCCGCTGCACTAAATTTACTTCACAGCATTTAGATGATGTGCAATGAATTGATGACAAAAATGATGCTTTTAAAAAAATATCCCATGATTTTATATCCACACACATGCACGCTCACAGATAGAAGCACCTCCTCTTTCGCTAGAAAAACTTGTATATTCTTGCCGGCGGTGATGCTTGTGAAGTAGTGTTTTCTTCCCTGGCATGGCAATCACTAGCGAGTTGATGTCCAACACCAGGCCCTGTGAATTACCATCCAACAAAACTCGCACACTTAAATGCTTTTTATTTTCAGATGTAACAAAACTGTGTGAGAAGGATAAGAGCACATAATAAGATGTTCCTTGTTTACAATCAAAATAAACTGTCAATAAATAATATAGCAGCCTGTAGATGCTGGCTTGAAAAGAATAACCACAAAACTGTATGAACTCCTTATTTTCATACACTTTGTATGAGCGGATGCGTGTAACTATAAATATGGATGATTGTATGTTAGCAACATATTCACATACACGTGCACGCACGCGCGTACACGCACATTATTCCTCTTCTTATCGTTTATTATCTTGCCTTACTGTCATATCATCATTCTTAGCCGAATAAATCTTCTGTTAGCAGCTTGGTGAAATGTGTAAAGCATAAGCCACCGTCGTATAAATTGTCGGGTGATTATCTTATCGAATCGTTCACTCGGCTGCGTCGTGTTTGTGCGTTGGAGGGTGCGATCAAGAGGTGTCACTGTGGTCACATCCGGTGATTACGAGTCCTGCTACCGAGCATTCTGTTCACTGGGTCAGGCAGTTGCCAGGCATACCGCCAGGGACAGCCCTCAAACTGACAAAACATGCTAGCGCTCCTCGGCCGCGTGGCCATTGGTGAATGAATGTTCTTAGTCGAAGTGCTGTCGGTGGAGACATCGATCGTTGGACTACACGCTTTACTTTCTACAGAGTGTTTCATCATAGAAGGGAGAATGTGATTCTAACCATTGGACATAAAGGATTCTACACATACCCAACATGCACTTCTATTTTCATCTCTAGTACACTTGACTGCTAGCACTGTCTAGGAGCGCAAGACATTCCTTCCCCTCAACATCGGAATCAACTCCTCACACGTTCTGTGGGGCATGTATCTGCAATACCTCACCCAAGACATGTCAGAACCCTGATGGTCGACGAAATTCACGTTTACTCTACATACAACCCCCCCCAAGATGTCAGATACTGTAGACATTATGACGATGATAGCAAAACCCCAAACCAAACCAACCTAACCCCTAACCCAACCAAACAGCACGATTTGAAGTCAAGGTTTCGGGATTCTTTCTGATGGTATAATGGATTTTTGTACGTTTTTTTTTCTACCGGGCCTTTTTTTTTTTGTTGTTGTTTGTTGTTTGTTTGTCTGTTTGTTTGTTTGTTTTGTTTGATTGCATAGACACAAATGGAAGGAGAAGATAATGCTTCGTATCTCAGCCACGTGCCGATCTATGTGTCGTCCGTCCATACTACGAGGTATGAACACCTTTGAGGCTCTTCTGTGTTTACTTCCCTACAAAGGGAAGTACACATCACTGACAGCCCAACTGTGAATCCTATTCTGTATCAGTCAGCTGTGGAACGATCGCTAGTCTCGATGAGTCGAGTGAGGTTCGAGGAAGTTTAAAAGGCTCAAGTTCCGCTCGCAGTAAGAGAGCACACGTGCGCGCGATGGAAACATCCTGGAACATTAGTTCCAATGGTGGGTGTTGAGAGACGAGGCAATAAACTCTTTGTCCAGGGATCTGAGGAAAGCAGACTGTTGCCTGGTTCCTGACGATGATCCTTGATATTACACCTCTCAACACTGAAAAACTCGACAGCTATGTTACACTAGTACCCGGCATCACAGGATCGATTGAATACTGATAAACACAACAGTAATACTCGTAATACTATTTTCATTACCCTTTTACGTTCAATCAAAGATACGAATGTTCCGTCATATGCGAGGTGGACATTTATCTCACGGCCGAGGAATAATTCAATAACAAAATTTGTCCAACATATTTAGACCACCAGTGTATAGTTGATTCAGGGCGGTTCAAATCCTCTCTTAGTCTAATCCTGCTGCACTGGCAATTTGTCGAATGAGTGATAACTGACAGTGCAGACTTATATCTCGTTACCTGAAGCCTCTGACCCTTCTTGCTACATTCGGCCAGAATCTCAATCTGTTGACCCAAAATACAGAGTGAACCATCGTCTTGAGTGGCCCATGGTCAATGGCTGGGCTAGCCTGGTGGCGACTAGCACTCACTGTACGCCCGTCATGTCGGCTGGCGTCTCACGCGTCGGGTGCGCGCCGGGACTGCGCCTGGCCATCAGCTGTGGCAACAGCTCCGGCGCCGCACTGCTGGGACCTGCTCGTGGCGATGCGTTGGCAAACCTGCGCTGCCACCACGGGCAGCGCACAATTCGTGCCCGTGTCAGCTGTTTGGCCACTTGGCCTCC